>NC_090451.1:579658777-582058777 GCF_031143425.1 Pleurodeles waltl
CCCTATGGCAGAAATTGCTTACATTTGAATTTGGAGAGAAATGAATGGAAACAGCGTTTCAATGCCGCGGGATGTGTTTTAAACATCATTTGGCGTGCTTTAGCATACAAGCGAGCTATTGATATTTATAATGAAAATTAATGGCTAATGAGCTAGGAAATGCTTCAGAACAGCAGAGAATGTGCTGTTATCAATTTTTCCATCATTCTCATACTTCATAGGTGTTTCAATACATTATCACTTTCTAAGCTTAAGAGTGATATTCGTGCTCCCCTATTGCAGAAATTGCTTACTTGTGAATCAGGAGTGAAATCAATGAAAACAGCGTTTCAATGTCGCGGGATGTGTTTTAAACATCATTTGGCGTGCTTTAGCATACAAGCGAGCAATTGATATTTATAATGAAAATTAATGGCTAATGAGCTAGGAAATGATTCAGAAAGTAGAAAATGTGCTGTAATCCACTTTTCCATCATTCTCATTCTTCATAGTTGTTTAGATGCATTATCACTTTCTAAGCTTACATAAGCCCTTTAGGGCGATATTCGTGGTCCCTTATGGCAGAAGAAAATGCTCCTAATTGAATATATAGTGAAGTCAATGAAAACAGCGTTTAAATGCCGCGGTAGTGTCTTAAACATCATTTGGCGTGCTTTAGGTATACAAGCGAGCAAATTATATTTGTCTGGATAATGAATGGTTAAGGAGCTAGGAAATGCTTCAGAACATTAGAAAATGTGCTATCAACTTTTCCATCATTCTTATACTTCATAGTAGTTTATGTGCATTATCCCTTTCTAAGCTTAAATAAGCCCTTTAGATCGATATTCGTGCCCCCCTAATGGCAGAAAATGCTCATAGGTGTTTCGATACATTATCACTTTCCAAGCTTAAATAAGCCCTTTAGAGCGATATTCGTGCCCCCCCCCATGGCAGAAAATGCTCATATTTAAATCTGGATTGAAGTCAATTAAAAATACAGCGTTTAATGCTGCGGGTGTTCTAAACATCATTTGACGTGCTGTAGAATACAAGAGAGCAACTGATATTTGTCTTGAGCAAGGAAATGCTTCAGAACAGTAGAAAATGTGCTGTTATCGATTTTTCCATCATTCTTATACTTCATAGTAGTTTATGTGCATTATCCCTTTCTAAGCTTAAATAAGCCCTTTAGATCGATATTCGTGCCCCCTTATGGCAGAAAATGCTCATATTTGAATTTGAAATGAAGTCAATGAAAACAGAGTTTAAATGCCATGGTGAGTGTTTTAAACATAATTTGACGTGCTGTAGCATACAAGCGAGCAATTGATATGTGTCTTGAAAATTAATGGGTAATGAGATAGGAAATTCTTCAGAACAGCAGAGAATGTGCTGTTATCAACTTTTCCATCATTCTCATACTTCATAGTTGTGTATATGCATTATCACTTTCTAAACTTAAGAGTGATATTCGTGCTCCCCTATGGCAGAAATTGCTTACATTTGAATTTGGAGAGAAATGAATGGAAACAGCGTTTCAATGCCGCGGGATGTGTTTTAAACATCATTTGGCGTGCTTTAGCATACAAGCGAGCAATTGATATTTATAATGAAAATTAATGGCTAATGAGCTAGGAAATGCTTCAGAACAGCAGAGAATGTGCTGTTATCAATTTTTCCATCATTCTCATACTTCATAGGTGTTTCAATACATTATCACTTTCTAAGCTTAAGAGTGATATTCGTGCTCCCCTATTGCAGAAATTGCTTACTTGTGAATCAGGAGTGAAATCAATGAAAACAGCGTTTCAATGTCGCGGGATGTGTTTTAAACATCATTTGGCGTGCTTTAGCATACAAGCGAGCAATTGATATTTATAATGAAAATTAATGGCTAATGAGCTAGGAAATGATTCAGAAAGTAGAAAATGTGCTGTAATCCACTTTTCCATCATTCTCATTCTTCATAGTTGTTTAGATGCATTATCACTTTCTAAGCTTACATAAGCCCTTTAGGGCGATATTCGTGGTCCCTTATGGCAGAAGAAAATGCTCCTAATTGAATATATAGTGAAGTCAATGAAAACAGCGTTTAAATGCCGCGGTAGTGTCTTAAATATCATTTGGCGTGCTTTAGGTATACAAGCGAGCAAATTATATTTGTCTGGATAATGAATGGTTAAGGAGCTAGGAAATGCTTCAGAACATTAGAAAATGTGCTATCAACTTTTCCATCATTCTTATACTTCATAGTAGTTTATGTGCATTATCCCTTTCTAAGCTTAAATAAGCCCTTTAGATCGATATTCGTGCCCCCCTAATGGCAGAAAATGCTCATAGGTGTTTCGATACATTATCACTTTCCAAGCTTAAATAAGCCCTTTAGAGCGATATTCGTGCCCCCCCCCATGGCAGAAAATGCTCATATTTAAATCTGGATTGAAGTCAATTAAAAATACAGCGTTTAATGCTGCGGGTGTTCTAAACATCATTTGACGTGCTGTAGAATACAAGAGAGCAACTGATATTTGTCTTGAGCAAGGAAATGCTTCAGAACAGTAGAAAATGTGCTGTTATCGATTTTTCCATCATTCTTATACTTCATAGTAGTTTATGTGCATTATCCCTTTCTAAGCTTAAATAAGCCCTTTAGATCGATATTCGTGCCCCCTTATGGCAGAAAATGCTCATATTTGAATTTGAAATGAAGTCAATGAAAACAGAGTTTAAATGCCATGGTGAGTGTTTTAAACATAATTTGACGTGCTGTAGCATACAAGCGAGCAATTGATATGTGTCTTGAAAATTAATGGGTAATGAGATAGGAAATTCTTCAGAACAGCAGAGAATGTGCTGTTATCAACTTTTCCATCATTCTCATACTTCATAGTTGTGTATATGCATTATCACTTTCTAAACTTAAGAGTGATATTCGTGCTCCCCTATGGCAGAAATTGCTTACATTTGAATTTGGAGAGAAATGAATGGAAACAGCGTTTCAATGCCGCGGGATGTGTTTTAAACATCATTTGGCGTGCTTTAGCATACAAGCGAGCAATTGATATTTATAATGAAAATTAATGGCTAATGAGCTAGGAAATGCTTCAGAACAGCAGACAATGTGCTGTTATCAATTTTTCCATCATTCTCATACTTCATAGGTGTTTCAATACATTATCACTTTCTAAGCTTAAGAGTGATATTCGTGCTCCCCTATTGCAGAAATTGCTTACTTGTGAATCAGGAGTGAAATCAATGAAAACAGCGTTTCAATGTCGCGGGATGTGTTTTAAACATCATTTGGCGTGCTTTAGCATACAAGCGAGCAATTGATATTTATAATGAAAATTAATGGCTAATGAGCTAGGAAATGATTCAGAAAGTAGAAAATGTGCTGTAATCAACTTTTCCATCATTCTCATACTTCATAGTTGTTTAGATGCATTATCACTTTCTAAGCTTAAATAAGCCATTTAGGGCGATATTCGTGGTCCCCTATGGCAGAAGAAAATGCTCCTAATTGAATCTGGAGTGAAGTCAATGAAAACAGCGTTTAAATGCCGCGGGAGTGTCTTAAACATCATTTGGCGTGCTTTAGCATACAAGCGAGCAAATGATATTTGTCTGGATAATGAATGGCTAATGAGCTAGGAAATGCTTCAGATCATTAGATAATGTGCTGTTATCAACTTTTCCATCATTCTTATACTTCATAGTAGTTTATGTGCATTATCCCTTTCTAAACTTAAATAAGCCCTTTGGAGCGATATTCGTGCCCCCATATGGCAGAAAATGCTCATAGGTGTTTCGATACATTATCACTTTCCAAGCTTAAATAAGCCCTTTAGAGCGATATTCGTGCCCCCCCCCACGGCAGAAAATGCTCATATTTGAATCTGGATTGAAGTCAATTAAAAAAACAGCGTTTAATGCTGCGGAGTGTTTTAAACATCATTTGACGTGCTGTAGCATACAAGAGAGCAACTGATATTTGTCTTGAGCAAGGAAATGCTTCAGAACAGTAGAAAAGTTGCTGTTATCAACTTTTCCATCATTCTCACACGTCATAGTTGTTTATATGCATTATCACTTTCTAAGCTTAAGAGTGATATTCGTGCTCCCCTATGGCAGAAATTGCGTACATTTGAATCCGGAGTGAAATGAATGAAAACAGCGTTTCAATGCCTCGGGATGTGTTTTAAGCATCATTTGGCGTGTTTTAGCATACAAGCGAGCAATTGATATTTGGCTTGAAAATTAATGGCTAATAACAGTCAAAAAATGTGCTCTTATTAACTTTTCCATCATTCTTATACTTCATATGAGTTTATGTGCATTATCCCTTTCGAAGCTGAAATAAGCCCTTTAGAGCGATATTCGTGCCCCCCCTATGGCAGAAAATGCTCATATTTGAATTTGAAATGAAGTCAATGAAAACAGTGTTTAAATGCCATGGTGAGTGTTTTAAACATGATTTGACATGCTGTAGCACACAAGCGAGCAAATGATATTTGTCTGGATAATGAATGGATAATGAGCTAGGAAATGCTTCAGAACATTTGAAAATGTGCTGTTATCAACTTTTCCATCATTCTTATACTTCATAGTAGTTTATGTGCATTATCCCTTTCTAAGCTTAAATAAGACCTTTAGATCTATATTCGTGCCCCCATATGGCAGAAAATGCTCATAGGTGTTTCGATACATTATCACTTTCCAAGCTTAAATAAGCCCTTTAGAGCGATATTCGTGCCCCCCCCATGGCAGAAAATGCTCATATTTAAATCTGGATTGAAGTCAATTAAAAATACAGCGTTTAATGCTGCGGAGTGTTTCAAACATCATTTGACGTGCTGTAGAATACAAGAGAGCAACTGATATTTGTCTTGAGCAAGGAAATGCTTCAGAACAGTAGAAAATGTGCTGTTATCAATTTTTCCATCATTCTCACTTCATAGGTGTTTCGATACATTATCACTTTCTAAGCTTAAGAGTGATATTCGTGCTCCACCTATGACAGAAATTGCTTACATGTTAATCTGGAGTGAAATGAGTGAAAACAGCGTTTCAATGCCGCGGGGAGTGTTTTTAACATCATTTGGCGTGCTTTAGCATACAAGCGAGCAATTGATATTTGTCTTGAAAATTAATGGTTAATGACCTAGGAAATGCTTCAGAACAGTGAAAAAAAATGAGCTCGTATTAACTTTTCCATCAATCTTATACTTCATAGTAGTTTATGTGCATTGTCCCTTTCTACACCTAAATAAGCCCTTTAGAGCGATATTCGTGGTCCCCTATGGAAGAAAATGCTCATATTTGAATTTGAAATGAAGTCAATGAAAACAGAGTTTAAATGCCGCGGGGAGTGTTTTTAACATCATTTGGCGTGCTTTAGCATACAAGCGAGCAAGTGATATTTGTCTTGAAAATTAATGGCTAATGAGCTAGGAAATGCTTCAGAACAGCAGAGAATGTGCTGTTATAAACTTTTCCATCATTCTCATACTTCATAGTTGTGTATATGCATTATCACTTTCTGAGCTTAAGAGTGATATTCGTGCTCCCCTATGGCAGAAAATACTTACATTTGAATCTGGAGTGAAATCAATGAAAACAGCGTTTAATGCTGCAAGGAGTGTTTTAAACATTATTTGGCATGCTTTAGCATACAAGCGAGCAACTGATATTTGTCTTGAAAATTAATGGCTAATGAGCTAGGAAATGATTGAGAACTGTAGAAAATGTGCTGTAATCCACTTTTCCATCATTCTCATTCTTCATAGTTGTTTAGATGCATTATCACTTTCTAAGTTTACATAAGCCCTTTAGGGCGATATTCGTGGTCCCTTATGGCAGAAGAAAATGCTCCTAATTGAATATATAGTGAAGTCAATGAAAACAGCGTTTAAATGCCGCGGTAGTGTCTTAAACATCATTTGGCGTGCTTTAGGTATACAAGCGAGCAAATTATATTTGTCTGGATAATGAATGGTTAAGGAGCTAGGAAATGCTTCAGAACATTAGAAAATGTGCTATCAACTTTTCCATCATTCTTATACTTCATAGTAGTTTATGTGCATTATCCCTTTCTAAGCTTAAATAAGCCCTTTAGATCGATATTCGTGCCCCCCTAATGGCAGAAAATGCTCATAGGTGTTTCGATACATTATCACTTTCCAAGCTTAAATAAGCCCTTTAGAGCGATATTCGTGCCCCCCCCCATGGCAGAAAATGCTCATATTTAAATCTGGATTGAAGTCAATTAAAAATACAGCGTTTAATGCTGCGGGTGTTCTAAACATCATTTGACGTGCTGTAGAATACAAGAGAGCAACTGATATTTGTCTTGAGCAAGGAAATGCTTCAGAACAGTAGAAAATGTGCTGTTATCGATTTTTCCATCATTCTTATACTTCATAGTAGTTTATGTGCATTATCCCTTTCTAAGCTTAAATAAGCCCTTTAGATCGATATTCGTGCCCCCTTATGGCAGAAAATGCTCATATTTGAATTTGAAATGAAGTCAATGAAAACAGAGTTTAAATGCCATGGTGAGTGTTTTAAACATAATTTGACGTGCTGTAGCATACAAGCGAGCAATTGATATGTGTCTTGAAAATTAATGGGTAATGAGATAGGAAATTCTTCAGAACAGCAGAGAATGTGCTGTTATCAACTTTTCCATCATTCTCATACTTCATAGTTGTGTATATGCATTATCACTTTCTAAACTTAAGAGTGATATTCGTGCTCCCCTATGGCAGAAATTGCTTACATTTGAATTTGGAGAGAAATGAATGGAAACAGCGTTTCAATGCCGCGGGATGTGTTTTAAACATCATTTGGCGTGCTTTAGCATACAAGCGAGCAATTGATATTTATAATGAAAATTAATGGCTAATGAGCTAGGAAATGCTTCAGAACAGCAGACAATGTGCTGTTATCAATTTTTCCATCATTCTCATACTTCATAGGTGTTTCAATACATTATCACTTTCTAAGCTTAAGAGTGATATTCGTGCTCCCCTATTGCAGAAATTGCTTACTTGTGAATCAGGAGTGAAATCAATGAAAACAGCGTTTCAATGTCGCGGGATGTGTTTTAAACATCATTTGGCGTGCTTTAGCATACAAGCGAGCAATTGATATTTATAATGAAAATTAATGGCTAATGAGCTAGGAAATGATTCAGAAAGTAGAAAATGTGCTGTAATCCACTTTTCCATCATTCTCATTCTTCATAGTTGTTTAGATGCATTATCACTTTCTAAGCTTACATAAGCCCTTTAGGGCGATATTCGTGGTCCCTTATGGCAGAAGAAAATGCTCCTAATTGAATATATAGTGAAGTCAATGAAAACAGCGTTTAAATGCCGCGGTAGTGTCTTAAATATCATTTGGCGTGCTTTAGGTATACAAGCGAGCAAATTATATTTGTCTGGATAATGAATGGTTAAGGAGCTAGGAAATGCTTCAGAACATTAGAAAATGTGCTATCAACTTTTCCATCATTCTTATACTTCATAGTAGTTTATGTGCATTATCCCTTTCTAAGCTTAAATAAGCCCTTTAGATCGATATTCGTGCCCCCCTAATGGCAGAAAATGCTCATAGGTGTTTCGATACATTATCACTTTCCAAGCTTAAATAAGCCCTTTAGAGCGATATTCGTGCCCCCCCCCCATGGCAGAAAATGCTCATATTTAAATCTGGATTGAAGTCAATTAAAAATACAGCGTTTAATGCTGCGGGTGTTCTAAACATCATTTGACGTGCTGTAGAATACAAGAGAGCAACTGATATTTGTCTTGAGCAAGGAAATGCTTCAGAACAGTAGAAAATGTGCTGTTATCGATTTTTCCATCATTCTTATACTTCATAGTAGTTTATGTGCATTATCCCTTTCTAAGCTTAAATAAGCCCTTTAGATCGATATTCGTGCCCCCTTATGGCAGAAAATGCTCATATTTGAATTTGAAATGAAGTCAATGAAACAGAGTTTAAATGCCATGGTGAGTGTTTTAAACATAATTTGACGTGCTGTAGCATACAAGCGAGCAATTGATATGTGTCTTGAAAATTAATGGGTAATGAGATAGGAAATTCTTCAGAACAGCAGAGAATGTGCTGTTATCAACTTTTCCATCATTCTCATACTTCATAGTTGTGTATATGCATTATCACTTTCTAAACTTAAGAGTGATATTCGTGCTCCCCTATGGCAGAAATTGCTTACATTTGAATTTGGAGAGAAATGAATGGAAACAGCGTTTCAATGCCGCGGGATGTGTTTTAAACATCATTTGGCGTGCTTTAGCATACAAGCGAGCAATTGATATTTATAATGAAAATTAATGGCTAATGAGCTAGGAAATGCTTCAGAACAGCAGACAATGTGCTGTTATCAATTTTTCCATCATTCTCATACTTCATAGGTGTTTCAATACATTATCACTTTCTAAGCTTAAGAGTGATATTCGTGCTCCCCTATTGCAGAAATTGCTTACTTGTGAATCAGGAGAGAAATAAATGAAAACAGCGTTTCAATGTCGCGGGATGTGTTTTAAACATCATTTGGCGTGCTTTAGCATACAAGCGAGCAATTGATATTTATAATGAAAATTAATGGCTAATGAGCTAGGAAATGATTCAGAAAGTAGAAAATGTGCTGTAATCAACTTTTCCATCATTCTCATACTTCATAGTTGTTTAGATGCATTATCACTTTCTAAGCTTAAATAAGCCATTTAGGGCGATATTCGTGGTCCCCTATGGCAGAAGAAAATGCTCCTAATTGAATCTGGAGTGAAGTCAATGAAAACAGCGTTTAAATGCCGCGGGAGTGTCTTAAACATCATTTGGCGTGCTTTAGCATACAAGCGAGCAAATGATATTTGTCTGGATAATGAATGGCTAATGAGCTAGGAAATGCTTCAGATCATTAGATAATGTGCTGTTATCAACTTTTCCATCATTCTTATACTTCATAGTAGTTTATGTGCATTATCCCTTTCTAAACTTAAATAAGCCCTTTGGAGCGATATTCGTGCCCCCATATGGCAGAAAATGCTCATAGGTGTTTCGATACATTATCACTTTCCAAGCTTAAATAAGCCCTTTAGAGCGATATTCGTGCCCCCCCCCCACGGCAGAAAATGCTCATATTTGAATCTGGATTGAAGTCAATTAAAAAAACAGCGTTTAATGCTGCGGAGTGTTTTAAACATCATTTGACGTGCTGTAGCATACAAGAGAGCAACTGATATTTGTCTTGAGCAAGGAAATGCTTCAGAACAGTAGAAAAGTTGCTGTTATCAACTTTTCCATCATTCTCACACGTCATAGTTGTTTATATGCATTATCACTTTCTAAGCTTAAGAGTGATATTCGTGCTCCCCTATGGCAGAAATTGCGTACATTTGAATCCGGAGTGAAATGAATGAAAACAGCGTTTCAATGCCTCGGGATGTGTTTTAAGCATCATTTGGCGTGTTTTAGCATACAAGCGAGCAATTGATATTTGGCTTGAAAATTAATGGCTAATAACAGTCAAAAAATGTGCTCTTATTAACTTTTCCATCATTCTTATACTTCATATGAGTTTATGTGCATTATCCCTTTCGAAGCTGAAATAAGCCCTTTAGAGCGATATTCGTGCCCCCCCTATGGCAGAAAATGCTCATATTTGAATTTGAAATGAAGTCAATGAAAACAGTGTTTAAATGCCATGGTGAGTGTTTTAAACATGATTTGACATGCTGTAGCACACAAGCGAGCAAATGATATTTGTCTGGATAATGAATGGATAATGAGCTAGGAAATGCTTCAGAACATTTGAAAATGTGCTGTTATCAACTTTTCCATCATTCTTATACTTCATAGTAGTTTATGTGCATTATCCCTTTCTAAGCTTAAATAAGACCTTTAGATCTATATTCGTGCCCCCATATGGCAGAAAATGCTCATAGGTGTTTCGATACATTATCACTTTCCAAGCTTAAATAAGCCCTTTAGAGCGATATTCGTGCCCCCCCCATGGCAGAAAATGCTCATATTTAAATCTGGATTGAAGTCAATTAAAAATACAGCGTTTAATGCTGCGGAGTGTTTCAAACGATCATTTGACGTGCTGTAGAATACAAGAGAGCAACTGATATTTGTCTTGAGCAAGGAAATGCTTCAGAACAGTAGAAAATGTGCTGTTATCAATTTTTCCATCATTCTCACTTCATAGGTGTTTCGATACATTATCACTTTCTAAGCTTAAGAGTGATATTCGTGCTCCACCTATGACAGAAATTGCTTACATGTTAATCTGGAGTGAAATGAGTGAAAACAGCGTTTCAATGCCGCGGGGAGTGTTTTTAACATCATTTGGCGTGCTTTAGCATACAAGCGAGCAATTGATATTTGTCTTGAAAATTAATGGTTAATGACCTAGGAAATGCTTCAGAACAGTGAAAAAAAATGAGCTCGTATTAACTTTTCCATCAATCTTATACTTCATAGTAGTTTATGTGCATTGTCCCTTTCTACACCTAAATAAGCCCTTTAGAGCGATATTCGTGGTCCCCTATGGAAGAAAATGCTCATATTTGAATTTGAAATGAAGTCAATGAAAACAGAGTTTAAATGCCGCGGGGAGTGTTTTTAACATCATTTGGCGTGCTTTAGCATACAAGCGAGCAAGTGATATTTGTCTTGAAAATTAATGGCTAATGAGCTAGGAAATGCTTCAGAACAGCAGAGAATGTGCTGTTATAAACTTTTCCATCATTCTCATACTTCATAGTTGTGTATATGCATTATCACTTTCTGAGCTTAAGAGTGATATTCGTGCTCCCCTATGGCAGAAAATACTTACATTTGAATCTGGAGTGAAATCAATGAAAACAGCGTTTAATGCTGCAAGGAGTGTTTTAAACATTATTTGGCATGCTTTAGCATACAAGCGAGCAACTGATATTTGTCTTGAAAATTAATGGCTAATGAGCTAGGAAATGATTGAGAACTGTAGAAAATGTGCTGTAATCCACTTTTCCATCATTCTCATTCTTCATAGTTGTTTAGATGCATTATCACTTTCTAAGTTTACATAAGCCCTTTAGGGCGATATTCGTGGTCCCTTATGGCAGAAGAAAATGCTCCTAATTGAATATATAGTGAAGTCAATGAAAACAGCGTTTAAATGCCGCGGTAGTGTCTTAAACATCATTTGGCGTGCTTTAGGTATACAAGCGAGCAAATTATATTTGTCTGGATAATGAATGGTTAAGGAGCTAGGAAATGCTTCAGAACATTAGAAAATGTGCTATCAACTTTTCCATCATTCTTATACTTCATAGTAGTTTATGTGCATTATCCCTTTCTAAGCTTAAATAAGCCCTTTAGATCGATATTCGTGCCCCCCTAATGGCAGAAAATGCTCATAGGTGTTTCGATACATTATCACTTTCCAAGCTTAAATAAGCCCTTTAGAGCGATATTCGTGCCCCCCCCCATGGCAGAAAATGCTCATATTTAAATCTGGATTGAAGTCAATTAAAAATACAGCATTTAATGCTGCGGGTGTTCTAAACATCATTTGACGTGCTGTAGAATACAAGAGAGCAACTGATATTTGTCTTGAGCAAGAAATGCTTCAGAACAGTAGAAAATGTGCTGTTATCGATTTTTCCATCATTCTTATACTTCATAGTAGTTTATGTGCATTATCCCTTTCTAAGCTTAAATAAGCCCTTTAGATCGATGTGCGTGCCCCCATATGGCAGAAAATGCTCATAGGTGTTTCGATACATTATCACTTTCCAAGCTTAAATAAGCCCTTTAGAGCGATATTCGTGCCCCCCCATGCCAGAAAATGCTCATATTTGAATCTGGATTGAAGTCAATTAAAAATACAGCGTTTAATGCTGCGGAGTGTTTCAAACATCATTTGACGTGCTGTAGAATACAAGAGAGCAACTGATATTTGTCTTGAGCAAGGAAATGCTTCAGAACAGTAGAAAATGTGCTGTCATCAATTTTTCCATCATTCTCACTTCATAGGTGTTTCGATACATTATCACTTTCTAAGCTTAAGAGTGATATTCGTGCTCCCCTATGACAGAAATTGCTTACATGTTAATCTGGAGTGAAATGAATGAAAACAGCGTTTCAATGCCGCGGGGAGTGTTTTTAACATCATTTGGCGTGCTTTAGCATACAAGCGAGCAATTGATATTTGTCTTGCAAATTAATGGTTAATGACCTTGGAAATGCTTCAGAACAGTGAAAAAAAATGTGCTCGTATTAACTTTTCCATCATTCTTATACTTCATAGTAGTTTATGTGCATTGTCCCTTTCTACACCTAAATAAGCCCTTTAGAGCGATATTCGTGGTCCCCTATGGCAGAAGAAAATGCTCATATTTGAATTTGAAATGAAGTCAATGAAAACAGAGTTTAAATGCCGCGGGGAGTGTTTTTAACATCATTTGGCGTGCTTTAGCATACAAGCGAGCAAGTGATATTTGTCTTGAAAATTAATGGCTAATGAGCTAGGAAATGCTTCAGAACAGCAGAGAATGTGCTGTTATAAACTTTTCCATCATTCTCATACTTCATAGTTGTGTATATGCATTATCACTTTCTGAGCTTAAATAAGCCCTTTAGATCGATATTCGTGCCCCCCTATGGCAGAAAATGCTCATAGGTGTTTCGATACATTATCACTTTCCAAGCTTAAATAAGCCCTTTAGAGCGATATTCGTGCCCCCCCCCATGGCAGAAAATGCTCATATTTAAATCTGGATTGAAGTCAATTAAAAATACAGCGTTTAATGCTGCGGAGTGTTTTAAACATCATTTGACGTGCTGTAGAATACAAGAGAGCAACTGATATTTGTCTTGAGCAAGGAAATGCTTCAGAACAGTAGAAAATGTGCTGTTATCGATTTTTCAATCATTCTTATACTTCATAGTAGTTTATGTGCATTATCCCTTTCTAAGCTTAAATAAGCCCTTTAGATCGATATTCGTGTCCCCCTATGGCAGAAAATGCTCATATTTGAATTTGAAATGAAGTCAATGAAAACAGAGTTTAAATGCCATGGTGAGTGTTTTAAACATAATTTGACGTGCTGTAGCATACAAGCGAGCAATTGATATGTGTCTTGAAAATTAATGGGTAATGAGATAGGAAATTCTTCAGAACAGCAGAGAATGTGCTGTTATCAACTTTTCCATCATTCTCATACTTCATAGTTGTGTATATGCATTATCACTTTCTAAACTTAAGAGTGATATTCGTGCTCCCCTATGGCAGAAATTGCTTACATTTGAATTTGGAGAGAAATGAATGGAAACAGCGTTTCAATGCCGCGGGATGTGTTTTAAACATCATTTGGCGTGCTTTAGCATACAAGCGAGCTATTGATATTTATAATGAAAATTAATGGCTAATGAGCTAGGAAATGCTTCAGAACAGCAGAGAATGTGCTGTTATCAATTTTTCCATCATTCTCATACTTCATAGGTGTTTCAATACATTATCACTTTCTAAGCTTAAGAGTGATATTCGTGCTCCCCTATTGCAGAAATTGCTTACTTGTGAATCAGGAGTGAAATCAATGAAAACAGCGTTTCAATGTCGCGGGATGTGTTTTAAACATCATTTGGCGTGCTTTAGCATACAAGCGAGCAATTGATATTTATAATGAAAATTAATGGCTAATGAGCTAGGAAATGATTCAGAAAGTAGAAAATGTGCTGTAATCCACTTTTCCATCATTCTCATTCTTCATAGTTGTTTAGATGCATTATCACTTTCTAAGCTTACATAAGCCCTTTAGGGCGATATTCGTGGTCCCTTATGGCAGAAGAAAATGCTCCTAATTGAATATATAGTGAAGTCAATGAAAACAGCGTTTAAATGCCGCGGTAGTGTCTTAAACATCATTTGGCGTGCTTTAGGTATACAAGCGAGCAAATTATATTTGTCTGGATAATGAATGGTTAAGGAGCTAGGAAATGCTTCAGAACATTAGAAAATGTGCTATCAACTTTTCCATCATTCTTATACTTCATAGTAGTTTATGTGCATTATCCCTTTCTAAGCTTAAATAAGCCCTTTAGATCGATATTCGTGCCCCCCTAATGGCAGAAAATGCTCATAGGTGTTTCGATACATTATCACTTTCCAAGCTTAAATAAGCCCTTAGAGCGATATTCGTGCCCCCCCCCCATGGCAGAAAATGCTCATATTTAAATCTGGATTGAAGTCAATTAAAAATACAGCGTTTAATGCTGCGGGTGTTCTAAACATCATTTGACGTGCTGTAGAATACAAGAGAGCAACTGATATTTGTCTTGAGCAAGGAAATGCTTCAGAACAGTAGAAAATGTGCTGTTATCGATTTTTCCATCATTCTTATACTTCATAGTAGTTTATGTGCATTATCCCTTTCTAAGCTTAAATAAGCCCTTTAGATCGATATTCGTGCCCCCTTATGGCAGAAAATGCTCATATTTGAATTTGAAATGAAGTCAATGAAAACAGAGTTTAAATGCCATGGTGAGTGTTTTAAACATAATTTGACGTGCTGTAGCATACAAGCGAGCAATTGATATGTGTCTTGAAAATTAATGGGTAATGAGATAGGAAATTCTTCAGAACAGCAGAGAATGTGCTGTTATCAACTTTTCCATCATTCTCATACTTCATAGTTGTGTATATGCATTATCACTTTCTAAACTTAAGAGTGATATTCGTGCTCCCCTATGGCAGAAATTGCTTACATTTGAATTTGGAGAGAAATGAATGGAAACAGCGTTTCAATGCCGCGGGATGTGTTTTAAACATCATTTGGCGTGCTTTAGCATACAAGCGAGCAATTGATATTTATAATGAAAATTAATGGCTAATGAGCTAGGAAATGCTTCAGAACAGCAGAGAATGTGCTGTTATCAATTTTTCCATCATTCTCATACTTCATAGGTGTTTCAATACATTATCACTTTCTAAGCTTAAGAGTGATATTCGTGCTCCCCTATTGCAGAAATTGCTTACTTGTGAATCAGGAGTGAAATCAATGAAAACAGCGTTTCAATGTCGCGGGATGTGTTTTAAACATCATTTGGCGTGCTTTAGCATACAAGCGAGCAATTGATATTTATAATGAAAATTAATGGCTAATGAGCTAGGAAATGATTCAGAAAGTAGAAAATGTGCTGTAATCCACTTTTCCATCATTCTCATTCTTCATAGTTGTTTAGATGCATTATCACTTTCTAAGCTTACATAAGCCCTTTAGGGCGATATTCGTGGTCCCTTATGGCAGAAGAAAATGCTCCTAATTGAATATATAGTGAAGTCAATGAAAACAGCGTTTAAATGCCGCGGTAGTGTCTTAAATATCATTTGGCGTGCTTTAGGTATACAAGCGAGCAAATTATATTTGTCTGGATAATGAATGGTTAAGGAGCTAGGAAATGCTTCAGAACATTAGAAAATGTGCTATCAACTTTTCCATCATTCTTATACTTCATAGTAGTTTATGTGCATTATCCCTTTCTAAGCTTAAATAAGCCCTTTAGATCGATATTCGTGCCCCCCTAATGGCAGAAAATGCTCATAGGTGTTTCGATACATTATCACTTTCCAAGCTTAAATAAGCCCTTTAGAGCGATATTCGTGCCCCCCCCCATGGCAGAAAATGCTCATATTTAAATCTGGATTGAAGTCAATTAAAAATACAGCGTTTAATGCTGCGGGTGTTCTAAACATCATTTGACGTGCTGTAGAATACAAGAGAGCAACTGATATTTGTCTTGAGCAAGGAAATGCTTCAGAACAGTAGAAAATGTGCTGTTATCGATTTTTCCATCATTCTTATACTTCATAGTAGTTTATGTGCATTATCCCTTTCTAAGCTTAAATAAGCCCTTTAGATCGATATTCGTTCCCCCTTATGGCAGAAAATGCTCATATTTGAATTTGAAATGAAGTCAATGAAAACAGAGTTTAAATGCCATGGTGAGTGTTTTAAACATAATTTGACGTGCTGTAGCATACAAGCGAGCAATTGATATGTGTCTTGAAAATTAATGGGTAATGAGATAGGAAATTCTTCAGAACAGCAGAGAATGTGCTGTTATCAACTTTTCCATCATTCTCATACTTCATAGTTGTGTATATGCATTATCACTTTCTAAACTTAAGAGTGATATTCGTGCTCCCCTATGGCAGAAATTGCTTACATTTGAATTTGGAGAGAAATGAATGGAAACAGCGTTTCAATGCCGCGGGATGTGTTTTAAACATCATTTGGCGTGCTTTAGCATACAAGCGAGCAATTGATATTTATAATGAAAATTAATGGCTAATGAGCTAGGAAATGCTTCAGAACAGCAGACAATGTGCTGTTATCAATTTTTCCATCATTCTCATACTTCATAGGTGTTTCAATACATTATCACTTTCTAAGCTTAAGAGTGATATTCGTGCTCCCCTATTGCAGAAATTGCTTACTTGTGAATCAGGAGTGAAATCAATGAAAACAGCGTTTCAATGTCGCGGGATGTGTTTTAAACATCATTTGGCGTGCTTTAGCATACAAGCGAGCAATTGATATTTATAATAAAAATTAATGGCTAATGAGCTAGGAAATGATTCAGAAAGTAGAAAATGTGCTGTAATCAACTTTTCCATCATTCTCATACTTCATAGTTGTTTAGATGCATTATCACTTTCTAAGCTTAAATAAGCCATTTAGGGCGATATTCGTGGTCCCCTATGGCAGAAGAAAATGCTCCTAATTGAATCTGGAGTGAAGTCAATGAAAACAGCGTTTAAATGCCGCGGGAGTGTCTTAAACATCATTTGGCGTGCTTTAGCATACAAGCGAGCAAATGATATTTGTCTGGATAATGAATGGCTAATGAGCTAGGAAATGCTTCAGATCATTAGATAATGTGCTGTTATCAACATTTCCATCATTCTTATACTTCATAGTAGTTTATGTGCATTATCCCTTTCTAAGCTTAAATAAGCCCTTTGGAGCGATATTCGTGCCCCCATATGGCAGAAAATGCTCATAGGTGTTTCGATACATTATCACTTTCCAAGCTTAAATAAGCCCTTTAGAGCGATATTCGTGCCCCCCCCCACGGCAAAAAAATGCTCATATTTGAATCAGGATTGAAGTCAATTAAAAAAACAGCGTTTAATGCTGCGGAGTGTTTTAAACATCATTTGACGTGCTGTAGCATACAAGAGAGCAACTGATATTTGTCTTGAGCAAGGAAATGCTTCAGAACAGTAGAAAAGTTGCTGTTATCCAACTTTTCCATCATTCTCACACGTCATAGTTGTTTATATGCATTATCACTTTCTAAGCTTAAGAGTGATATTCGTGCTCCCCTATGGCAGAAATTGCGTACATTTGAATCCGGAGTGAAATGAATGAAAACAGCGTTTCAATGCCTCGGGATGTGTTTTAAGCATCATTTGGCGTGTTTTAGCATACAAGCGAGCAATTGATATTTGGCTTGAAAATTAATGGCTAATAACAGTCAAAAAATGTGCTCTTATTAACTTTTCCATCATTCTTATACTTCATATGAGTTTATGTGCATTATCCCTTTCGAAGCTGAAATAAGCCCTTTAGAGCGATATTCGTGCCCCCCCTATGGCAGAAAATGCTCATATTTGAATTTGAAATGAAGTCAATGAAAACAGTGTTTAAATGCCATGGTGAGTGTTTTAAACATGATTTGACATGCTGTAGCACACAAGCGAGCAAATGATATTTGTCTGGATAATGAATGGATAATGAGCTAGGAAATGCTTCAGAACATTTGAAAATGTGCTGTTATCAACTTTTCCATCATTCTTATACTTCATAGTAGTTTATGTGCATTATCCCTTTCTAAGCTTAAATAAGACCTTTAGATCTATATTCGTGCCCCCATATGGCAGAAAATGCTCATAGGTGTTTCGATACATTATCACTTTCCAAGCTTAAATAAGCCCTTTAGAGCGATATTCGTGCCCCCCCCATGGCAGAAAATGCTCATATTTAAATCTGGATTGAAGTCAATTAAAAATACAGCGTTTAATGCTGCGGAGTGTTTCAAACATCATTTGACGTGCTGTAGAATACAAGAGAGCAACTGATATTTGTCTTGAGCAAGGAAATGCTTCAGAACAGTAGAAAATGTGCTGTTATCAATTTTTCCATCATTCTCACTTCATAGGTGTTTCGATACATTATCACTTTCTAAGCTTAAGAGTGATATTCGTGCTCCACCTATGACAGAAATTGCTTACATGTTAATCTGGAGTGAAATGAGTGAAAACAGCGTTTCAATGCCGCGGGGAGTGTTTTTAACATCATTTGGCGTGCTTTAGCATACAAGCGAGCAATTGATATTTGTCTTGAAAATTAATGGTTAATGACCTAGGAAATGCTTCAGAACAGTGAAAAAAAATGTGCTCGTATTAACTTTTCCATCAATCTTATACTTCATAGTAGTTTATGTGCATTGTCCCTTTCTACACCTAAATAAGCCCTTTAGAGCGATATTCGTGGTCCCCTATGGAAGAAAATGCTCATATTTGAATTTGAAATGAAGTCAATGAAAACAGAGTTTAAATGCCGCGGGGAGTGTTTTAAACATTATTTGGCGTGCTTTAGCATACAAGCGAGCAAATGATATGTTTCTGGATAATGAATGGCTAATGAGCTAGGAAATGCTTCAGAAAATTAGAAAATGTGCTGTTATCAACTTTTCCATCATTCTTATACTTCATAGTAGTTTATGTGCATTATCACTTTCTAAGCTTAAATAAGCCCTTTAGAGCGATATTCGTGCCCCCCTATGGCAGAAAATGCTCATATTTGAATTTGAAATGAAGTCAATGAAAACAGAGTTTAAGTGCCATGGTGAGTGTTTTAAACATGATTTGACGTGCTGTAGCATACAAGCAAGCAATTGATGTGTCTTGAAAATTACTGGGTAATGAGATAGGAAATTCTTCAGAACAGCAGAGAATGTGCTGTTATCAACTTTTCCATCATTCTCATACTTCATAGTTGTGTATATGCATTATCACTTTCTAAACTTAAGAGTGATATTCGTGCTCCCCTGTGGCAGAAATTGCTTACATTTGAATTTGGAGTGAAATGAATGAAAACAGCGTTTAAATGCCGCGGGGAGTGTTTTTAACATCATTTGGCGTACTATAGCATACAAACGAGCAATTGATATTTATAATGAAAATTAATGGCTAATGAGCTAGGAAATGCTTCAGAACAGCAGAGAATGTGCTGTTATCAATTTTTCCATCATTCTAATACTTCATAGGTGTTTCGATACATTATCACTTTCTAAGTTTAAGAGTGATACTCGTGCTCCCCTATGACAGAAATTGCTTACATGTGAATCTGGAGTGAAATCAATGAAAACAGCGTTTCAATGCCGCGGGGAGTGTTTTTAACATCATTTGGCGTGCTTTAGCATACAAACGAGCAAGTGATATTTATCTTGAAAATTAACAGCTAATGAGCCAGGAAATGCTTCAGAACGGCAGAGAATGTGCTGTTTTAAACTTTTCCATCATTCTCATACTTCATAGTTGTGTATATGCATTATCACTTTCTAAACTTAAGAGTGATATTCGTGCTCCCCTATGGCAGAAATTGCTTACATTTGAATTTGGAGAGAAATGAATGAAAACACCGTTTCAATGCCGCGGGATGTGTTTTAAACATCATTTGGCGTGCTTTAGCATACAAGCGAGCAATTGATATTTGTCTTGAAAATTAATGGCTAATGAGCTAGGAAATGATTCAGAACTGTAGAAAATGTGCTGTAATCAACTTTTCCATCATTCTCATACTTCTAGTTGTTTAGATGCATTTTCACTTTCTAAGCTTAAAAAAGCCCTTTAGGGAGATATTCGTGGTCCCCTATGGTAGAAGAAAATGCTAATTGAATCTGGAATGAAGTCAATGAAGACAGCGTTTAAATGCCGCGGGAGTGTCTTAAACATCATTTGGCGTGCTTTAGCATACAAGCGAGCAAATGATATTTGTCTGGATAATGAATGGCTAATGAGCTAGGAAATGCTTCAGAACATTAGAAAATGTGCTGTTATCAACTTTTCCATCATTCTTATACTTGATAGTAGTTTATGTGCATTATCCCTTTCTAAGCTTAAATAAGCCCTTTAGATCGATATTCGTGCCCCCATATGGCAGAAAATGCTCATAGGTGTTTCGATACATTATCACTTTCCAAGCTTAAATAAGCCCTTTAGAGCGATATTCGTACCCCCCTATGGCAGAAAATGCTCATATTTGAATCTGGATTGAAGTCAATGAAAACAGCGTTTAATGCTGCAGGGCGTGTTTTAAGCATTATTTGGCATGCTTTAGCATACAAGCGAGCAACTGATATTTGTCTTGAAAATTAATGGCTAATGAGCTAGGAAATGATTCAGAACTGTAGAAAATGTGCTGTAATCCACTTTTCCATCATTCTCATTCTTCATAGTTGTTTAGATGCATTATCACTTTCTAAGCTTAAATAAGCCCTTTAGGGCAATATTCGTGGTCCCCTATGGCAGAAGAAAATGCTCCTAATTGAATATGGAGTGAAGTCAATGAAAACAGCGTTTAATGCTGCAGGGCGTGTTTTAAGCATTATTTGGCATGCTTTAGCATACAAGCGAGCAAATGATATTTGTCTGGATAATGAATGGCTAATGAGCTAGGAAATGCTTCAGAACATTAGAAAATGTGCTGTTCTCAACTTTTCCATCATTCTTATACTTCATAGTAGTTTATGTGCATTATCCCTTTCTAAGCTTAAATAAGCCCTTTAGATCGATGTGCGTGCCCCCATATGGCAGAAAATGCTCATAGGTGTTTCGATACATTATCACTTTCCAAGCTTAAATAAGCCCTTTAGAGCGATATTCGTGCCCCCCCATGCCAGAAAATGCTCATATTTGAATCTGGATTGAAGTCAATTAAAAATACAGCGTTTAATGCTGCGGAGTGTTTCAAACATCATTTGACGTGCTGTAGAATACAAGAGAGCAACTGATATTTGTCTTGAGCAAGGAAATGCTTCAGAACAGTAGAAAATGTGCTGTCATCAATTTTTCCATCATTCTCACTTCATAGGTGTTTCGATACATTATCACTTTCTAAGCTTAAGAGTGATATTCGTGCTCCCCTATGACAGAAATTGCTTACATGTTAATCTGGAGTGAAATGAATGAAAACAGCGTTTCAATGCCGCGGGGAGTGTTTTTAACATCATTTGGCGTGCTTTAGCATACAAGCGAGCAATTGATATTTGTCTTGCAAATTAATGGTTAATGACCTTGGAAATGCTTCAGAACAGTGAAAAAAAATGTGCTCGTATTAACTTTCCATCATTCTTATACTTCATAGTAGTTTATGTGCATTGTCCCTTTCTACACCTAAATAAGCCCTTTAGAGCGATATTCGTGGTCCCCTATGGCAGAAGAAAATGCTCATATTTGAATTTGAAATGAAGTCAATGAAAACAGAGTTTAAATGCCGCGGGGAGTGTTTTTAACATCATTTGGCGTGCTTTAGCATACAAGCGAGCAAGTGATATTTGTCTTGAAAATTAATGGCTAATGAGCTAGGAAATGCTTCAGAACAGCAGAGAATGTGCTGTTATAAACTTTTCCATCATTCTCATACTTCATAGTTGTGTATATGCATTATCACTTTCTAAACTTAAGAGTGATATTCGTGCTCCCCTATGGCAGAAATTGCTTACATTTGAATTTGGAGAGAAATGAATGGAAACAGCGTTTCAATGCCGCGGGATGTGTTTTAAACATCATTTGGCGTGCTTTAGCATACAAGCGAGCTATTGATATTTATAATGAAAATTAATGGCTAATGAGCTAGGAAATGCTTCAGAACAGCAGAGAATGTGCTGTTATCAATTTTTCCATCATTCTCATACTTCATAGGTGTTTCAATACATTATCACTTTCTAAGCTTAAGAGTGATATTCGTGCTCCCCTATTGCAGAAATTGCTTACTTGTGAATCAGGAGTGAAATCAATGAAAACAGCGTTTCAATGTCGCGGGATGTGTTTTAAACATCATTTGGCGTGCTTTAGCATACAAGCGAGCAATTGATATTTATAATGAAAATTAATGGCTAATGAGCTAGGAAATGATTCAGAAAGTAGAAAATGTGCTGTAATCCACTTTTCCATCATTCTCATTCTTCATAGTTGTTTAGATGCATTATCACTTTCTAAGCTTACATAAGCCCTTTAGGGCGATATTCGTGGTCCCTTATGGCAGAAGAAAATGCTCCTAATTGAATATATAGTGAAGTCAATGAAAACAGCGTTTAAATGCCGCGGTAGTGTCTTAAACATCATTTGGCGTGCTTTAGGTATACAAGCGAGCAAATTATATTTGTCTGGATAATGAATGGTTAAGGAGCTAGGAAATGCTTCAGAACATTAGAAAATGTGCTATCAACTTTTCCATCATTCTTATACTTCATAGTAGTTTATGTGCATTATCCCTTTCTAAGCTTAAATAAGCCCTTTAGATCGATATTCGTGCCCCCCTAATGGCAGAAAATGCTCATAGGTGTTTCGATACATTATCACTTTCCAAGCTTAAATAAGCCCTTTAGAGCGATATTCGTGCCCCCCCCCATGGCAGAAAATGCTCATATTTAAATCTGGATTGAAGTCAATTAAAAATACAGCGTTTAATGCTGCGGGTGTTCTAAACATCATTTGACGTGCTGTAGAATACAAGAGAGCAACTGATATTTGTCTTGAGCAAGGAAATGCTTCAGAACAGTAGAAAATGTGCTGTTATCGATTTTTCCATCATTCTTATACTTCATAGTAGTTTATGTGCATTATCCCTTTCTAAGCTTAAATAAGCCCTTTAGATCGATATTCGTGCCCCCTTATGGCAGAAAATGCTCATATTTGAATTTGAAATGAAGTCAATGAAAACAGAGTTTAAATGCCATGGTGAGTGTTTTAAACATAATTTGACGTGCTGTAGCATACAAGCGAGCAATTGATATGTGTCTTGAAAATTAATGGGTAATGAGATAGGAAATTCTTCAGAACAGCAGAGAATGTGCTGTTATCAACTTTTCCATCATTCTCATACTTCATAGTTGTGTATATGCATTATCACTTTCTAAACTTAAGAGTGATATTCGTGCTCCCCTATGGCAGAAATTGCTTACATTTGAATTTGGAGAGAAATGAATGGAAACAGCGTTTCAATGCCGCGGGATGTGTTTTAAACATCATTTGGCGTGCTTTAGCATACAAGCGAGCAATTGATATTTATAATGAAAATTAATGGCTAATGAGCTAGGAAATGCTTCAGAACAGCAGAGAATGTGCTGTTATCAATTTTTCCATCATTCTCATACTTCATAGGTGTTTCAATACATTATCACTTTCTAAGCTTAAGAGTGATATTCGTGCTCCCCTATTGCAGAAATTGCTTACTTGTGAATCAGGAGTGAAATCAATGAAAACAGCGTTTCAATGTCGCGGGATGTGTTTTAAACATCATTTGGCGTGCTTTAGCATACAAGCGAGCAATTGATATTTATAATGAAAATTAATGGCTAATGAGCTAGGAAATGATTCAGAAAGTAGAAAATGTGCTGTAATCCACTTTTCCATCATTCATTCTTCATAGTTGTTTAGATGCATTATCACTTTCTAAGCTTACATAAGCCCTTTAGGGCGATATTCGTGGTCCCTTATGGCAGAAGAAAATGCTCCTAATTGAATATATAGTGAAGTCAATGAAAACAGCGTTTAAATGCCGCGGTAGTGTCTTAAATATCATTTGGCGTGCTTTAGGTATACAAGCGAGCAAATTATATTTGTCTGGATAATGAATGGTTAAGGAGCTAGGAAATGCTTCAGAACATTAGAAAATGTGCTATCAACTTTTCCATCATTCTTATACTTCATAGTAGTTTATGTGCATTATCCCTTTCTAAGCTTAAATAAGCCCTTTAGATCGATATTCGTGCCCCCCTAATGGCAGAAAATGCTCATAGGTGTTTCGATACATTATCACTTTCCAAGCTTAAATAAGCCCTTTAGAGCGATATTCGTGCCCCCCCCCATGGCAGAAAATGCTCATATTTAAATCTGGGGATTGAAGTCAATTAAAATACAGCGTTTAATGCTGCGGGTGTTCTAAACATCATTTGACGTGCTGTAGAATACAAGAGAGCAACTGATATTTGTCTGAGCAAGGAAATGCTTCAGAACAGTAGAAAATGTGCTGTTATCGATTTTTCCATCATTCTTATACTTCATAGTAGTTTATGTGCATTATCCCTTTCTAAGCTTAAATAAGCCCTTTAGATCGATATTCGTGCCCCCTTATGGCAGAAAATGCTCATATTTGAATTTGAAATGAAGTCAATGAAAACAGAGTTTAAATGCCATGGTGAGTGTTTTAAACATAATTTGACGTGCTGTAGCATACAAGCGAGCAATTGATATGTGTCTTGAAAATTAATGGGTAATGAGATAGGAAATTCTTCAGAACAGCAGAGAATGTGCTGTTATCAACTTTTCCATCATTCTCATACTTCATAGTTGTGTATATGCATTATCACTTTCTAAACTTAAGAGTGATATTCGTGCTCCCCTATGGCAGAAATTGCTTACATTTGAATTTGGAGAGAAATGAATGGAAACAGCGTTTCAATGCCGCGGGATGTGTTTTAAACATCATTTGGCGTGCTTTAGCATACAAGCGAGCAATTGATATTTATAATGAAAATTAATGGCTAATGAGCTAGGAAATGCTTCAGAACAGCAGACAATGTGCTGTTATCAATTTTTCCATCATTCTCATACTTCATAGGTGTTTCAATACATTATCACTTTCTAAGCTTAAGAGTGATATTCGTGCTCCCCTATTGCAGAAATTGCTTACTTGTGAATCAGGAGTGAAATCAATGAAAACAGCGTTTCAATGTCGCGGGATGTGTTTTAAACATCATTTGGCGTGCTTTAGCATACAAGCGAGCAATTGATATTTATAATGAAAATTAATGGCTAATGAGCTAGGAAATGATTCAGAAAGTAGAAAATGTGCTGTAATCAACTTTTCCATCATTCTCATACTTCATAGTTGTTTAGATGCATTATCACTTTCTAAGCTTAAATAAGCCATTTAGGGCGATATTCGTGGTCCCCTATGGCAGAAGAAAATGCTCCTAATTGAATCTGGAGTGAAGTCAATGAAAACAGCGTTTAAATGCCGCGGGAGTGTCTTAAACATCATTTGGCGTGCTTTAGCATACAAGCGAGCAAATGATATTTGTCTGGATAATGAATGGCTAATGAGCTAGGAAATGCTTCAGATCATTAGATAATGTGCTGTTATCAACTTTTCCATCATTCTTATACTTCATAGTAGTTTATGTGCATTATCCCTTTCTAAACTTAAATAAGCCCTTTGGAGCGATATTCGTGCCCCCATATGGCAGAAAATGCTCATAGGTGTTTCGATACATTATCACTTTCCAAGCTTAAATAAGCCCTTTAGAGCGATATTCGTGCCCCCCCCCACGGCAGAAAATGCTCATATTTGAATCTGGATTGAAGTCAATTAAAAAAACAGCGTTTAATGCTGCGGAGTGTTTTAAACATCATTTGACGTGCTGTAGCATACAAGAGAGCAACTGATATTTGTCTTGAGCAAGGAAATGCTTCAGAACAGTAGAAAAGTTGCTGTTATCAACTTTTCCATCATTCTCACACGTCATAGTTGTTTATATGCATTATCACTTTCTAAGCTTAAGAGTGATATTCGTGCTCCCCTATGGCAGAAATTGCGTACATTTGAATCCGGAGTGAAATGAATGAAAACAGCGTTTCAATGCCTCGGGATGTGTTTTAAGCATCATTTGGCGTGTTTTAGCATACAAGCGAGCAATTGATATTTGGCTTGAAAATTAATGGCTAATAACAGTCAAAAAATGTGCTCTTATTAACTTTTCCATCATTCTTATACTTCATATGAGTTTATGTGCATTATCCCTTTCGAAGCTGAAATAAGCCCTTTAGAGCGATATTCGTGCCCCCCCTATGGCAGAAAATGCTCATATTTGAATTTGAAATGAAGTCAATGAAAACAGTGTTTAAATGCCATGGTGAGTGTTTTAAACATGATTTGACATGCTGTAGCACACAAGCGAGCAAATGATATTTGTCTGGATAATGAATGGATAATGAGCTAGGAAATGCTTCAGAACATTTGAAAATGTGCTGTTATCAACTTTTCCATCATTCTTATACTTCATAGTAGTTTATGTGCATTATCCCTTTCTAAGCTTAAATAAGACCTTTAGATCTATATTCGTGCCCCATATGGCAGAAAATGCTCATAGGTGTTTCGATACATTATCACTTTCCAAGCTTAAATAAGCCCTTTAGAGCGATATTCGTGCCCCCCCCATGGCAGAAAATGCTCATATTTAAATCTGGATTGAAGTCAATTAAAAATACAGCGTTTAATGCTGCGGAGTGTTTCAAACATCATTTGACGTGCTGTAGAATACAAGAGAGCAACTGATATTTGTCTTGAGCAAGGAAATGCTTCAGAACAGTAGAAAATGTGCTGTTATCAATTTTTCCATCATTCTCACTTCATAGGTGTTTCGATACATTATCACTTTCTAAGCTTAAGAGTGATATTCGTGCTCCACCTATGACAGAAATTGCTTACATGTTAATCTGGAGTGAAATGAGTGAAAACAGCGTTTCAATGCCGCGGGGAGTGTTTTTAACATCATTTGGCGTGCTTTAGCATACAAGCGAGCAATTGATATTTGTCTTGAAAATTAATGGTTAATGACCTAGGAAATGCTTCAGAACAGTGAAAAAAAATGAGCTCGTATTAACTTTTCCATCAATCTTATACTTCATAGTAGTTTATGTGCATTGTCCCTTTCTACACCTAAATAAGCCCTTTAGAGCGATATTCGTGGTCCCCTATGGAAGAAAATGCTCATATTTGAATTTGAAATGAAGTCAATGAAAACAGAGTTTAAATGCCGCGGGGAGTGTTTTTAACATCATTTGGCGTGCTTTAGCATACAAGCGAGCAAGTGATATTTGTCTTGAAAATTAATGGCTAATGAGCTAGGAAATGCTTCAGAACAGCAGAGAATGTGCTGTTATAAACTTTTCCATCATTCTCATACTTCATAGTTGTGTATATGCATTATCACTTTCTGAGCTTAAGAGTGATATTCGTGCTCCCCTATGGCAGAAAATACTTACATTTGAATCTGGAGTGAAATCAATGAAAACAGCGTTTAATGCTGCAAGGAGTGTTTTAAACATTATTTGGCATGCTTTAGCATACAAGCGAGCAACTGATATTTGTCTTGAAAATTAATGGCTAATGAGCTAGGAAATGATTGAGAACTGTAGAAAATGTGCTGTAATCCACTTTTCCATCATTCTCATTCTTCATAGTTGTTTAGATGCATTATCACTTTCTAAGTTTACATAAGCCCTTTAGGGCGATATTCGTGGTCCCTTATGGCAGAAGAAAATGCTCCTAATTGAATATATAGTGAAGTCAATGAAAACAGCGTTTAAATGCCGCGGTAGTGTCTTAAACATCATTTGGCGTGCTTTAGGTATACAAGCGAGCAAATTATATTTGTCTGGATAATGAATGGTTAAGGAGCTAGGAAATGCTTCAGAACATTAGAAAATGTGCTATCAACTTTTCCATCATTCTTATACTTCATAGTAGTTTATGTGCATTATCCCTTTCTAAGCTTAAATAAGCCCTTTAGATCGATATTCGTGCCCCCCTAATGGCAGAAAATGCTCATAGGTGTTTCGATACATTATCACTTTCCAAGCTTAAATAAGCCCTTTAGAGCGATATTCGTGCCCCCCCCCATGGCAGAAAATGCTCATATTTAAATCTGGATTGAAGTCAATTAAAAATACAGCGTTTAATGCTGCGGGTGTTCTAAACATCATTTGACGTGCTGTAGAATACAAGAGAGCAACTGATATTTGTCTTGAGCAAGGAAATGCTTCAGAACAGTAGAAAATGTGCTGTTATCGATTTTTCCATCATTCTTATACTTCATAGTAGTTTATGTGCATTATCCCTTTCTAAGCTTAAATAAGCCCTTTAGATCGATATTCGTGCCCCCTTATGGCAGAAAATGCTCATATTTGAATTTGAAATGAAGTCAATGAAAACAGAGTTTAAATGCCATGGTGAGTGTTTTAAACATAATTTGACGTGCTGTAGCATACAAGCGAGCAATTGATATGTGTCTTGAAAATTAATGGGTAATGAGATAGGAAATTCTTCAGAACAGCAGAGAATGTGCTGTTATCAACTTTTCCATCATTCTCATACTTCATAGTTGTGTATATGCATTATCACTTTCTAAACTTAAGAGTGATATTCGTGCTCCCCTATGGCAGAAATTGCTTACATTTGAATTTGGAGAGAAATGAATGGAAACAGCGTTTCAATGCCGCGGGATGTGTTTTAAACATCATTTGGCGTGCTTTAGCATACAAGCGAGCAATTGATATTTATAATGAAAATTAATGGCTAATGAGCTAGGAAATGCTTCAGAACAGCAGACAATGTGCTGTTATCAATTTTTCCATCATTCTCATACTTCATAGGTGTTTCAATACATTATCACTTTCTAAGCTTAAGAGTGATATTCGTGCTCCCCTATTGCAGAAATTGCTTACTTGTGAATCAGGAGTGAAATCAATGAAAACAGCGTTTCAATGTCGCGGGATGTGTTTTAAACATCATTTGGCGTGCTTTAGCATACAAGCGAGCAATTGATATTTATAATGAAAATTAATGGCTAATGAGCTAGGAAATGATTCAGAAAGTAGAAAATGTGCTGTAATCCACTTTTCCATCATTCTCATTCTTCATAGTTGTTTAGATGCATTATCACTTTCTAAGCTTACATAAGCCCTTTAGGGCGATATTCGTGGTCCCTTATGGCAGAAGAAAATGCTCCTAATTGAATATATAGTGAAGTCAATGAAAACAGCGTTTAAATGCCGCGGTAGTGTCTTAAATATCATTTGGCGTGCTTTAGGTATACAAGCGAGCAAATTATATTTGTCTGGATAATGAATGGTTAAGGAGCTAGGAAATGCTTCAGAACATTAGAAAATGTGCTATCAACTTTTCCATCATTCTTATACTTCATAGTAGTTTATGTGCATTATCCCTTTCTAAGCTTAAATAAGCCCTTTAGATCGATATTCGTGCCCCCCTAATGGCAGAAAATGCTCATAGGTGTTTCGATACATTATCACTTTCCAAGCTTAAATAAGCCCTTTAGAGCGATATTCGTGCCCCCCCCCATGGCAGAAAATGCTCATATTTAAATCTGGATTGAAGTCAATTAAAAATACAGCGTTTAATGCTGCGGGTGTTCTAAACATCATTTGACGTGCTGTAGAATACAAGAGAGCAACTGATATTTGTCTTGAGCAAGGAAATGCTTCAGAACAGTAGAAAATGTGCTGTTATCGATTTTTCCATCATTCTTATACTTCATAGTAGTTTATGTGCATTATCCCTTTCTAAGCTTAAATAAGCCCTTTAGATCGATATTCGTGCCCCCTTATGGCAGAAAATGCTCATATTTGAATTTGAAATGAAGTCAATGAAAACAGAGTTTAAATGCCATGGTGAGTGTTTTAAACATAATTTGACGTGCTGTAGCATACAAGCGAGCAATTGATATGTGTCTTGAAAATTAATGGGTAATGAGATAGGAAATTCTTCAGAACAGCAGAGAATGTGCTGTTATCAACTTTTCCATCATTCTCATACTTCATAGTTGTGTATATGCATTATCACTTTCTAAACTTAAGAGTGATATTCGTGCTCCCCTATGGCAGAAATTGCTTACATTTGAATTTGGAGAGAAATGAATGGAAACAGCGTTTCAATGCCGCGGGATGTGTTTTAAACATCATTTGGCGTGCTTTAGCATACAAGCGAGCAATTGATATTTATAATGAAAATTAATGGCTAATGAGCTAGGAAATGCTTCAGAACAGCAGACAATGTGCTGTTATCAATTTTTCCATCATTCTCATACTTCATAGGTGTTTCAATACATTATCACTTTCTAAGCTTAAGAGTGATATTCGTGCTCCCCTATTGCAGAAATTGCTTACTTGTGAATCAGGAGAGAAATAAATGAAAACAGCGTTTCAATGTCGCGGGATGTGTTTTAAACATCATTTGGCGTGCTTTAGCATACAAGCGAGCAATTGATATTTATAATGAAAATTAATGGCTAATGAGCTAGGAAATGATTCAGAAAGTAGAAAATGTGCTGTAATCAACTTTTCCATCATTCTCATACTTCATAGTTGTTTAGATGCATTATCACTTTCTAAGCTTAAATAAGCCATTTAGGGCGATATTCGTGGTCCCCTATGGCAGAAGAAAATGCTCCTAATTGAATCTGGAGTGAAGTCAATGAAAACAGCGTTTAAATGCCGCGGGAGTGTCTTAAACATCATTTGGCGTGCTTTAGCATACAAGCGAGCAAATGATATTTGTCTGGATAATGAATGGCTAATGAGCTAGGAAATGCTTCAGATCATTAGATAATGTGCTGTTATCAACTTTTCCATCATTCTTATACTTCATAGTAGTTTATGTGCATTATCCCTTTCTAAACTTAAATAAGCCCTTTGGAGCGATATTCGTGCCCCCATATGGCAGAAAATGCTCATAGGTGTTTCGATACATTATCACTTTCCAAGCTTAAATAAGCCCTTTAGAGCGATATTCGTGCCCCCCCCCACGGCAGAAAATGCTCATATTTGAATCTGGATTGAAGTCAATTAAAAAAACAGCGTTTAATGCTGCGGAGTGTTTTAAACATCATTTGACGTGCTGTAGCATACAAGAGAGCAACTGATATTTGTCTTGAGCAAGGAAATGCTTCAGAACAGTAGAAAAGTTGCTGTTATCAACTTTTCCATCATTCTCACACGTCATAGTTGTTTATATGCATTATCACTTTCTAAGCTTAAGAGTGATATTCGTGCTCCCCTATGGCAGAAATTGCGTACATTTGAATCCGGAGTGAAATGAATGAAAACAGCGTTTCAATGCCTCGGGATGTGTTTTAAGCATCATTTGGCGTGTTTTAGCATACAAGCGAGCAATTGATATTTGGCTTGAAAATTAATGGCTAATAACAGTCAAAAAATGTGCTCTTATTAACTTTTCCATCATTCTTATACTTCATATGAGTTTATGTGCATTATCCCTTTCGAAGCTGAAATAAGCCCTTTAGAGCGATATTCGTGCCCCCCCTATGGCAGAAAATGCTCATATTTGAATTTGAAATGAAGTCAATGAAAACAGTGTTTAAATGCCATGGTGAGTGTTTTAAACATGATTTGACATGCTGTAGCACACAAGCGAGCAAATGATATTTGTCTGGATAATGAATGGATAATGAGCTAGGAAATGCTTCAGAACATTTGAAAATGTGCTGTTATCAACTTTTCCATCATTCTTATACTTCATAGTAGTTTATGTGCATTATCCCTTTCTAAGCTTAAATAAGACCTTTAGATCTATATTCGTGCCCCCATATGGCAGAAAATGCTCATAGGTGTTTCGATACATTATCACTTTCCAAGCTTAAATAAGCCCTTTAGAGCGATATTCGTGCCCCCCCCATGGCAGAAAATGCTCATATTTAAATCTGGATTGAAGTCAATTAAAAATACAGCGTTTAATGCTGCGGAGTGTTTCAAACATCATTTGACGTGCTGTAGAATACAAGAGAGCAACTGATATTTGTCTTGAGCAAGGAAATGCTTCAGAACAGTAGAAAATGTGCTGTTATCAATTTTTCCATCATTCTCACTTCATAGGTGTTTCGATACATTATCACTTTCTAAGCTTAAGAGTGATATTCGTGCTCCACCTATGACAGAAATTGCTTACATGTTAATCTGGAGTGAAATGAGTGAAAACAGCGTTTCAATGCCGCGGGGAGTGTTTTTAACATCATTTGGCGTGCTTTAGCATACAAGCGAGCAATTGATATTTGTCTTGAAAATTAATGGTTAATGACCTAGGAAATGCTTCAGAACAGTGAAAAAAAATGAGCTCGTATTAACTTTTCCATCAATCTTATACTTCATAGTAGTTTATGTGCATTGTCCCTTTCTACACCTAAATAAGCCCTTTAGAGCGATATTCGTGGTCCCCTATGGAAGAAAATGCTCATATTTGAATTTGAAATGAAGTCAATGAAAACAGAGTTTAAATGCCGCGGGGAGTGTTTTTAACATCATTTGGCGTGCTTTAGCATACAAGCGAGCAAGTGATATTTGTCTTGAAAATTAATGGCTAATGAGCTAGGAAATGCTTCAGAACAGCAGAGAATGTGCTGTTATAAACTTTTCCATCATTCTCATACTTCATAGTTGTGTATATGCATTATCACTTTCTGAGCTTAAGAGTGATATTCGTGCTCCCCTATGGCAGAAAATACTTACATTTGAATCTGGAGTGAAATCAATGAAAACAGCGTTTAATGCTGCAAGGAGTGTTTTAAACATTATTTGGCATGCTTTAGCATACAAGCGAGCAACTGATATTTGTCTTGAAAATTAATGGCTAATGAGCTAGGAAATGATTGAGAACTGTAGAAAATGTGCTGTAATCCACTTTTCCATCATTCTCATTCTTCATAGTTGTTTAGATGCATTATCACTTTCTAAGTTTACATAAGCCCTTTAGGGCGATATTCGTGGTCCCTTATGGCAGAAGAAAATGCTCCTAATTGAATATATAGTGAAGTCAATGAAAACAGCGTTTAAATGCCGCGGTAGTGTCTTAAACATCATTTGGCGTGCTTTAGGTATACAAGCGAGCAAATTATATTTGTCTGGATAATGAATGGTTAAGGAGCTAGGAAATGCTTCAGAACATTAGAAAATGTGCTATCAACTTTTCCATCATTCTTATACTTCATAGTAGTTTATGTGCATTATCCCTTTCTAAGCTTAAATAAGCCCTTTAGATCGATATTCGTGCCCCCCTAATGGCAGAAAATGCTCATAGGTGTTTCGATACATTATCACTTTCCAAGCTTAAATAAGCCCTTTAGAGCGATATTCGTGCCCCCCCCCATGGCAGAAAATGCTCATATTTAAATCTGGATTGAAGTCAATTAAAAATACAGCGTTTAATGCTGCGGGTGTTCTAAACATCATTTGACGTGCTGTAGAATACAAGAGAGCAACTGATATTTGTCTTGAGCAAGGAAATGCTTCAGAACAGTAGAAAATGTGCTGTTATCGATTTTTCCATCATTCTTATACTTCATAGTAGTTTATGTGCATTATCCCTTTCTAAGCTTAAATAAGCCCTTTAGATCGATGTGCGTGCCCCCATATGGCAGAAAATGCTCATAGGTGTTTCGATACATTATCACTTTCCAAGCTTAAATAAGCCCTTTAGAGCGATATTCGTGCCCCCCCATGCCAGAAAATGCTCATATTTGAATCTGGATTGAAGTCAATTAAAAATACAGCGTTTAATGCTGCGGAGTGTTTCAAACATCATTTGACGTGCTGTAGAATACAAGAGAGCAACTGATATTTGTCTTGAGCAAGGAAATGCTTCAGAACAGTAGAAAATGTGCTGTCATCAATTTTTCCATCATTCTCACTTCATAGGTGTTTCGATACATTATCACTTTCTAAGCTTAAGAGTGATATTCGTGCTCCCCTATGACAGAAATTGCTTACATGTTAATCTGGAGTGAAATGAATGAAAACAGCGTTTCAATGCCGCGGGGAGTGTTTTTAACATCATTTGGCGTGCTTTAGCATACAAGCGAGCAATTGATATTTGTCTTGCAAATTAATGGTTAATGACCTTGGAAATGCTTCAGAACAGTGAAAAAAAATGTGCTCGTATTAACTTTTCCATCATTCTTATACTTCATAGTAGTTTATGTGCATTGTCCCTTTCTACACCTAAATAAGCCCTTTAGAGCGATATTCGTGGTCCCCTATGGCAGAAGAAAATGCTCATATTTGAATTTGAAATGAAGTCAATGAAAACAGAGTTTAAATGCCGCGGGGAGTGTTTTTAACATCATTTGGCGTGCTTTAGCATACAAGCGAGCAAGTGATATTTGTCTTGAAAATTAATGGCTAATGAGCTAGGAAATGCTTCAGAACAGCAGAGAATGTGCTGTTATAAACTTTTCCATCATTCTCATACTTCATAGTTGTGTATATGCATTATCACTTTCTGAGCTTAAATAAGCCCTTTAGATCGATATTCGTGCCCCCCTATGGCAGAAAATGCTCATAGGTGTTTCGATACATTATCACTTTCCAAGCTTAAATAAGCCCTTTAGAGCGATATTCGTGCCCCCCCCCATGGCAGAAAATGCTCATATTTAAATCTGGATTGAAGTCAATTAAAAATACAGCGTTTAATGCTGCGGAGTGTTTTAAACATCATTTGACGTGCTGTAGAATACAAGAGAGCAACTGATATTTGTCTTGAGCAAGGAAATGCTTCAGAACAGTAGAAAATGTGCTGTTATCGATTTTTCAATCATTCTTATACTTCATAGTAGTTTATGTGCATTATCCCTTTCTAAGCTTAAATAAGCCCTTTAGATCGATATTCGTGTCCCCCTATGGCAGAAAATGCTCATATTTGAATTTGAAATGAAGTCAATGAAAACAGAGTTTAAATGCCATGGTGAGTGTTTTAAACATAATTTGACGTGCTGTAGCATACAAGCGAGCAATTGATATGTGTCTTGAAAATTAATGGGTAATGAGATAGGAAATTCTTCAGAACAGCAGAGAATGTGCTGTTATCAACTTTTCCATCATTCTCATACTTCATAGTTGTGTATATGCATTATCACTTTCTAAACTTAAGAGTGATATTCGTGCTCCCCTATGGCAGAAATTGCTTACATTTGAATTTGGAGAGAAATGAATGGAAACAGCGTTTCAATGCCGCGGGATGTGTTTTAAACATCATTTGGCGTGCTTTAGCATACAAGCGAGCTATTGATATTTATAATGAAAATTAATGGCTAATGAGCTAGGAAATGCTTCAGAACAGCAGAGAATGTGCTGTTATCAATTTTTCCATCATTCTCATACTTCATAGGTGTTTCAATACATTATCACTTTCTAAGCTTAAGAGTGATATTCGTGCTCCCCTATTGCAGAAATTGCTTACTTGTGAATCAGGAGTGAAATCAATGAAAACAGCGTTTCAATGTCGCGGGATGTGTTTTAAACATCATTTGGCGTGCTTTAGCATACAAGCGAGCAATTGATATTTATAATGAAAATTAATGGCTAATGAGCTAGGAAATGATTCAGAAAGTAGAAAATGTGCTGTAATCCACTTTTCCATCATTCTCATTCTTCATAGTTGTTTAGATGCATTATCACTTCTAAGCTTACATAAGCCCTTTAGGGCGATATTCGTGGTCCCTTATGGCAGAAGAAAATGCTCCTAATTGAATATATAGTGAAGTCAATGAAAACAGCGTTTAAATGCCGCGGTAGTGTCTTAAACATCATTTGGCGTGCTTTAGGTATACAAGCGAGCAAATTATATTTGTCTGGATAATGAATGGTTAAGGAGCTAGGAAATGCTTCAGAACATTAGAAAATGTGCTATCAACTTTTCCATCATTCTTATACTTCATAGTAGTTTATGTGCATTATCCCTTTCTAAGCTTAAATAAGCCCTTTAGATCGATATTCGTGCCCCCCTAATGGCAGAAAATGCTCATAGGTGTTTCGATACATTATCACTTTCCAAGCTTAAATAAGCCCTTTAGAGCGATATTCGTGCCCCGCCCCATGGCAGAAAATGCTCATATTTAAATCTGGATTGAAGTCAATTAAAAATACAGCGTTTAATGCTGCGGGTGTTCTAAACATCATTTGACGTGCTGTAGAATACAAGAGAGCAACTGATATTTGTCTTGAGCAAGGAAATGCTTCAGAACAGTAGAAAATGTGCTGTTATCGATTTTTCCATCATTCTTATACTTCATAGTAGTTTATGTGCATTATCCCTTTCTAAGCTTAAATAAGCCCTTTAGATCGATATTCGTGCCCCCTTATGGCAGAAAATGCTCATATTTGAATTTGAAATGAAGTCAATGAAAACAGAGTTTAAATGCCATGGTGAGTGTTTTAAACATAATTTGACGTGCTGTAGCATACAAGCGAGCAATTGATATGTGTCTTGAAAATTAATGGGTAATGAGATAGGAAATTCTTCAGAACAGCAGAGAATGTGCTGTTATCAACTTTTCCATCATTCTCATACTTCATAGTTGTGTATATGCATTATCACTTTCTAAACTTAAGAGTGATATTCGTGCTCCCCTATGGCAGAAATTGCTTACATTTGAATTTGGAGAGAAATGAATGGAAACAGCGTTTCAATGCCGCGGGATGTGTTTTAAACATCATTTGGCGTGCTTTAGCATACAAGCGAGCAATTGATATTTATAATGAAAATTAATGGCTAATGAGCTAGGAAATGCTTCAGAACAGCAGAGAATGTGCTGTTATCAATTTTTCCATCATTCTCATACTTCATAGGTGTTTCAATACATTATCACTTTCTAAGCTTAAGAGTGATATTCGTGCTCCCCTATTGCAGAAATTGCTTACTTGTGAATCAGGAGTGAAATCAATGAAAACAGCGTTTCAATGTCGCGGGATGTGTTTTAAACATCATTTGGCGTGCTTTAGCATACAAGCGAGCAATTGATATTTATAATGAAAATTAATGGCTAATGAGCTAGGAAATGATTCAGAAAGTAGAAAATGTGCTGTAATCCACTTTTCCATCATTCTCATTCTTCATAGTTGTTTAGATGCATTATCACTTTCTAAGCTTACATAAGCCCTTTAGGGCGATATTCGTGGTCCCTTATGGCAGAAGAAAATGCTCCTAATTGAATATATAGTGAAGTCAATGAAAACAGCGTTTAAATGCCGCGGTAGTGTCTTAAACATCATTTGGCGTGCTTTAGGTATACAAGCGAGCAAATTATATTTGTCTGGATAATGAATGGTTAAGGAGCTAGGAAATGCTTCAGAACATTAGAAAATGTGCTATCAACTTTTCCATCATTCTTATACTTCATAGTAGTTTATGTGCATTATCCCTTTCTAAGCTTAAATAAGCCCTTTAGATCGATATTCGTGCCCCCCTAATGGCAGAAAATGCTCATAGGTGTTTCGATACATTATCACTTTCCAAGCTTAAATAAGCCCTTTAGAGCGATATTCGTGCCCCCCCCCCATGGCAGAAAATGCTCATATTTAAATCTGGATTGAAGTCAATTAAAAATACAGCGTTTAATGCTGCGGGTGTTCTAAACATCATTTGACGTGCTGTAGAATACAAGAGAGCAACTGATATTTGTCTTGAGCAAGGAAATGCTTCAGAACAGTAGAAAATGTGCTGTTATCGATTTTTCCATCATTCTTATACTTCATAGTAGTTTATGTGCATTATCCCTTTCTAAGCTTAAATAAGCCCTTTAGATCGATATTCGTGCCCCCTTATGGCAGAAAATGCTCATATTTGAATTTGAAATGAAGTCAATGAAAACAGAGTTTAAATGCCATGGTGAGTGTTTTAAACATAATTTGACGTGCTGTAGCATACAAGCGAGCAATTGATATGTGTCTTGAAAATTAATGGGTAATGAGATAGGAAATTCTTCAGAACAGCAGAGAATGTGCTGTTATCAACTTTTCCATCATTCTCATACTTCATAGTTGTGTATATGCATTATCACTTTCTAAACTTAAGAGTGATATTCGTGCTCCCCTATGGCAGAAATTGCTTACATTTGAATTTGGAGAGAAATGAATGGAAACAGCGTTTCAATGCCGCGGGATGTGTTTTAAACATCATTTGGCGTGCTTTAGCATACAAGCGAGCAATTGATATTTATAATGAAAATTAATGGCTAATGAGCTAGGAAATGCTTCAGAACAGCAGACAATGTGCTGTTATCAATTTTTCCATCATTCTCATACTTCATAGGTGTTTCAATACATTATCACTTTCTAAGCTTAAGAGTGATATTCGTGCTCCCCTATTGCAGAAATTGCTTACTTGTGAATCAGGAGTGAAATCAATGAAAACAGCGTTTCAATGTCGCGGGATGTGTTTTAAACATCATTTGGCGTGCTTTAGCATACAAGCGAGCAATTGATATTTATAATGAAAATTAATGGCTAATGAGCTAGGAAATGATTCAGAAAGTAGAAAATGTGCTGTAATCAACTTTTCCATCATTCTCATACTTCATAGTTGTTTAGATGCATTATCACTTTCTAAGCTTAAATAAGCCATTTAGGGCGATATTCGTGGTCCCCTATGGCAGAAGAAAATGCTCCTAATTGAATCTGGAGTGAAGTCAATGAAAACAGCGTTTAAATGCCGCGGGAGTGTCTTAAACATCATTTGGCGTGCTTTAGCATACAAGCGAGCAAATGATATTTGTCTGGATAATGAATGGCTAATGAGCTAGGAAATGCTTCAGATCATTAGATAATGTGCTGTTATCAACTTTTCCATCATTCTTATACTTCATAGTAGTTTATGTGCATTATCCCTTTCTAAACTTAAATAAGCCCTTTGGAGCGATATTCGTGCCCCCATATGGCAGAAAATGCTCATAGGTGTTTCGATACATTATCACTTTCCAAGCTTAAATAAGCCCTTTAGAGCGATATTCGTGCCCCCCCCCACGGCAGAAAATGCTCATATTTGAATCTGGATTGAAGTCAATTAAAAAAACAGCGTTTAATGCTGCGGAGTGTTTTAAACATCATTTGACGTGCTGTAGCATACAAGAGAGCAACTGATATTTGTCTTGAGCAAGGAAATGCTTCAGAACAGTAGAAAAGTTGCTGTTATCAACTTTTCCATCATTCTCACACGTCATAGTTGTTTATATGCATTATCACTTTCTAAGCTTAAGAGTGATATTCGTGCTCCCCTATGGCAGAAATTGCGTACATTTGAATCCGGAGTGAAATGAATGAAAACAGCGTTTCAATGCCTCGGGATGTGTTTTAAGCATCATTTGGCGTGTTTTAGCATACAAGCGAGCAATTGATATTTGGCTTGAAAATTAATGGCTAATAACAGTCAAAAAATGTGCTCTTATTAACTTTTCCATCATTCTTATACTTCATATGAGTTTATGTGCATTATCCCTTTCGAAGCTGAAATAAGCCCTTTAGAGCGATATTCGTGCCCCCCCTATGGCAGAAAATGCTCATATTTGAATTTGAAATGAAGTCAATGAAAACAGTGTTTAAATGCCATGGTGAGTGTTTTAAACATGATTTGACATGCTGTAGCACACAAGCGAGCAAATGATATTTGTCTGGATAATGAATGGATAATGAGCTAGGAAATGCTTCAGAACATTTGAAAATGTGCTGTTATCAACTTTTCCATCATTCTTATACTTCATAGTAGTTTATGTGCATTATCCCTTTCTAAGCTTAAATAAGACCTTTAGATCTATATTCGTGCCCCCATATGGCAGAAAATGCTCATAGGTGTTTCGATACATTATCACTTTCCAAGCTTAAATAAGCCCTTTAGAGCGATATTCGTGCCCCCCCCATGGCAGAAAATGCTCATATTTAAATCTGGATTGAAGTCAATTAAAAATACAGCGTTTAATGCTGCGGAGTGTTTCAAACATCATTTGACGTGCTGTAGAATACAAGAGAGCAACTGATATTTGTCTTGAGCAAGGAAATGCTTCAGAACAGTAGAAAATGTGCTGTTATCAATTTTTCCATCATTCTCACTTCATAGGTGTTTCGATACATTATCACTTTCTAAGCTTAAGAGTGATATTCGTGCTCCACCTATGACAGAAATTGCTTACATGTTAATCTGGAGTGAAATGAGTGAAAACAGCGTTTCAATGCCGCGGGGGAGTGTTTTTAACATCATTTGGCGTGCTTTAGCATACAAGCGAGCAATTGATATTTGTCTTGAAAATTAATGGTTAATGACCTAGGAAATGCTTCAGAACAGTGAAAAAAAAATGAGCTCGTATTAACTTTTCCATCAATCTTATACTTCATAGTAGTTTATGTGCATTGTCCCTTTCTACACCTAAATAAGCCCTTTAGAGCGATATTCGTGGTCCCCTATGGAAGAAAATGCTCATATTTGAATTTGAAATGAAGTCAATGAAAACAGAGTTTAAATGCCGCGGGGAGTGTTTTTAACATCATTTGGCGTGCTTTAGCATACAAGCGAGCAAGTGATATTTGTCTTGAAAATTAATGGCTAATGAGCTAGGAAATGCTTCAGAACAGCAGAGAATGTGCTGTTATAAACTTTTCCATCATTCTCATACTTCATAGTTGTGTATATGCATTATCACTTTCTGAGCTTAAGAGTGATATTCGTGCTCCCCTATGGCAGAAAATACTTACATTTGAATCTGGAGTGAAATCAATGAAAACAGCGTTTAATGCTGCAAGGAGTGTTTTAAACATTATTTGGCATGCTTTAGCATACAAGCGAGCAACTGATATTTGTCTTGAAAATTAATGGCTAATGAGCTAGGAAATGATTGAGAACTGTAGAAAATGTGCTGTAATCCACTTTTCCATCATTCTCATTCTTCATAGTTGTTTAGATGCATTATCACTTTCTAAGTTTACATAAGCCCTTTAGGGCGATATTCGTGGTCCCTTATGGCAGAAGAAAATGCTCCTAATTGAATATATAGTGAAGTCAATGAAAACAGCGTTTAAATGCCGCGGTAGTGTCTTAAACATCATTTGGCGTGCTTTAGGTATACAAGCGAGCAAATTATATTTGTCTGGATAATGAATGGTTAAGGAGCTAGGAAATGCTTCAGAACATTAGAAAATATGCTATCAACTTTTCCATCATTCTTATACTTCATAGTAGTTTATGTGCATTATCTCTTTCTAAGCTTAAATAAGCCCTTTAGATCGATATTCGTGCCCCCCTAATGGCAGAAAATGCTCATAGGTGTTTCGATACATTATCACTTTCCAAGCTTAAATAAGCCCTTTAGAGCGATATTCGTGCCCCCCCCCATGGCAGAAAATGCTCATATTTAAATCTGGATTGAAGTCAATTAAAAATACAGCGTTTAATGCTGCGGGTGTTCTAAACATCATTTGACGTGCTGTAGAATACAAGAGAGCAACTGATATTTGTCTTGAGCAAGGAAATGCTTCAGAACAGTAGAAAATGTGCTGTTATCGATTTTTCCATCATTCTTATACTTCATAGTAGTTTATGTGCATTATCCCTTTCTAAGCTTAAATAAGCCCTTTAGATCGATATTCGTGCCCCCTTATGGCAGAAAATGCTCATATTTGAATTTGAAATGAAGTCAATGAAAACAGAGTTTAAATGCCATGGTGAGTGTTTTAAACATAATTTGACGTGCTGTAGCATACAAGCGAGCAATTGATATGTGTCTTGAAAATTAATGGGTAATGAGATAGGAAATTCTTCAGAACAGCAGAGAATGTGCTGTTATCAACTTTTCCATCATTCTCATACTTCATAGTTGTGTATATGCATTATCACTTTCTAAACTTAAGAGTGATATTCGTGCTCCCCTATGGCAGAAATTGCTTACATTTGAATTTGGAGAGAAATGAATGGAAACAGCGTTTCAATGCCGCGGGATGTGTTTTAAACATCATTTGGCGTGCTTTAGCATACAAGCGAGCAATTGATATTTATAATGAAAATTAATGGCTAATGAGCTAGGAAATGCTTCAGAACAGCAGACAATGTGCTGTTATCAATTTTTCCATCATTCTCATACTTCATAGGTGTTTCAATACATTATCACTTTCTAAGCTTAAGAGTGATATTCGTGCTCCCCTATTGCAGAAATTGCTTACTTGTGAATCAGGAGTGAAATCAATGAAAACAGCGTTTCAATGTCGCGGGATGTGTTTTAAACATCATTTGGCGTGCTTAGCATACAAGCGAGCAATTGATATTTATAATGAAAATTAATGGCTAATGAGCTAGGAAATGATTCAGAAAGTAGAAAATGTGCTGTAATCAACTTTTCCATCATTCTCATACTTCATAGTTGTTTAGATGCATTATCACTTTCTAAGCTTAAATAAGCCATTTAGGGCGATATTCGTGGTCCCCTATGGCAGAAGAAAATGCTCCTAATTGAATCTGGAGTGAAGTCAATGAAAACAGCGTTTAAATGCCGCGGTAGTGTCTTAAACATCATTTGGCGTGCTTTAGGTATACAAGCGAGCAAATGATATTTGTCTGGATAATGAATGGCTAATGAGCTAGGAAATGCTTCAGAACATTTGAAAATGTGCTGTTATCAACTTTTCCATCATTCTTATACTTCATAGTAGTTTATGTGCATTATCCCTTTCTAAGCTTAAATAAGCCCTTTAGATCTATATTCGTGCCCCCATATGGCAGAAAATGCTCATAGGTGTTTCGATACATTATCACTTTCCAAGCTTAAATAAGCCCTTTAGAGCGATATTCGTGCCCCCCCCCCATGGCAGAAAATGCTCATATTTGAATCTGGATTGAAGTCAATTAAAAATACAGCGTTTAATGCTGCGGAGTGTTTCAAACATCATTTGACGTGCTGTAGTATACAAGAGAGCAACTGATATTTGTCTTGAGCAAGGAAATGCTTCAGAACAGTAGAAAATGTGCTGTTATCAATTTTTCCATCATTCTCACTTCATAGGTGTTTCGATACATTATCACTTTCTAAGCTGAAGAGTGATATTCGTGCTCCCCTATGACAGAAATTGCTTACATGTTAATCTGGAGTGAAATGAATGAAAACAGCGTTTCAATGCCGCGGGGAGTGTTTTTATCATCATTTGGCGTGCTTTAGCATACAAGCGAGCAATTGATATTTGTCTTGAAAATTAATGGTTAATGACCTAGGAAATGCTTCAGAACAGTGAAAAAAAAATGTGCTCGTATTAAATTTTCCATCATTCTAATACTTCATAGTAGTTTATGTGCATTATCCCTTTCTAAGCTTAAATAAGCCCTTTAGATCGATATTCGTGCCCCCCTATGGCAGAAGAAAATGCTCATATTTGAATTTGAAATGAAGTCAATGAAAACAGAGTTTAAATGCCATGGTGAGTGTTTTAAACATAATTTGACGTGCTGTAGCATACAAGCGAGCAATTGATATGTGTCTTGAAAATTAATGGGTAATGAGATAGGAAATTCTTCAGAACAGCAGAGAATGTGCTGTTATCAACTTTTCCATCATTCTCATACTTCATAGTTGTGTATATGCATTATCACTTTCTAAACTTAAGAGTGATATTCGTGCTCCCCTATGGCAGAAATTGCTTACATTTGAATTTGGAGTGAAATCAATGAAAACAGCGTTTCAATGCCGCGGGGAGTGTTCTTAACATCATTTGGCGTGCTTTAGCATACAAACGAGCAAGTGATATTTATCTTGAAAATTAACAGCTAATGAGCCAGGAAATGCTTCAGAACGGCAGAGAATGTGCTGTTTTAAACTTTTCCATCATTCTCATACTTCATAGTTGTGTATATGCATTATCACTTTCTAAACTTAAGAGTGATATTCGTGCTCCCCTATGGCAGAAATTGCTTACATTTGAATTTGGAGAGAAATGAATGAAAACACCGTTTCAATGCCGCGGGATGTGTTTTAAACGCCAAATGATAGGCGTGCTTTAGCATACAAGCGAGCAATTGATATTTGTCTTGAAAATTAATGGCTAATGAGCTAGGAAATGATTCAGAACTGTAGAAAATGTGCTGTAATCAACTTTTCCATCATTCTCATACTTCTAGTTGTTTAGATGCATTTTCACTTTCTAAGCTTAAAAAAGCCCTTTAGGGAGATATTCGTGGTCCCCTATGGTAGAAGAAAATGCTAATTGAATCTGGAATGAAGTCAATGAAGACAGCGTTTAAATGCCGCGGGAGTGTCTTAAACATCATTTGGCGTGCTGTAGAATACAAGAGAGCAACTGATATTTGTCTTGAGCAAGGAAATGCTTCAGAACAGTAGAAAATGTGCTTTTATCAATTTTTCCATCATTCTCACTTCATAGGTGTTTCGATACATTATCACTTTCTAAGCTTAAGAGTGATATTCGTGCTCCCCTATGACAGAAATTGCTTACATGTTAATCTGGAGTGAAATGAATGAAAACAGCGTTTCAATGCCGCGGGGAGTGTTTTTATCATCATTTGGCGTGCTTTAGCATACAAGCGAGCAATTGATATTTGTCTTGAAAATTAATGGTTAATGACCTAGGAAATGCTTCAGAACAGTGAAAAAAAATGTGCTCGTATTAACTTTTCCATCATTCTTATACTTCATAGTAGTTTATGTGCATTGTCCCTTTCTACACCTAAATAAGCCCTTTAGAGCGATATTCGTGGTCCCCTATGGCAGAAGAAAATGCTCATATTTGAATTTGAAATGAAGTCAATGAAAACAGAGTTTAAATGCCGCGGGGAGTGTTTTTAACATCATTTGGCGTGCTTTAGCATACAAGCGAGCAAGTGATATTTGTCTTGAAAATTAATGGCTAATGAGCTGGGAAATGCTTCAGAACAGCAGAGAATGTGCTGCTATAAACTTTTCCATCATTCTCATACTTCATAGTTGTGAATATGCATTATCACTTTCTGAGCTTAAGAGTGATATTCGTGCTCCCCTATGGCAGAAAATACTTACATTTGAATCTGGAGTGAAATCAATGAAAACAGCGTTTAATGCTGCAAGGAGTGTTTTAAACATTATTTGGCATGCTTTAGCATACAAGCGAGCAACTGATATTTGTCTGGATAATGAATGGCTAATGAGCTAGGAAATGCTTCAGAACATTTGAAAATGTGCTGTTATCAACTTTTCCATCATTCTTATACTTCATAGTAGTTTATGTGCATTATCCCTTTCTAAGCTTAAATAAGCCCTTTAGATCTATATTCGTGCCCCCATATGGCAGAAAATGCTCATAGGTGTTTCGATACATTATCACTTTCCAAGCTTAAATAAGCCCTTTAGAGCGATATTCGTGCCCCCCCCCCCCATGGCAGAAAATGCTCATATTTGAATCTGGATTGAAGTCAATTAAAAATACAGCGTTTAATGCTGCGGAGTGTTTCAAACATCATTTGACGTGCTGTAGAATACAAGAGAGCAACTGATATTTGTCTTGAGCAAGGAAATGCTTCAGAACAGTAGAAAATGTGCTGTTATCAATTTTTCCATCATTCTCACTTCATAGGTGTTTCGATACATTATCACTTTCTAAGCTTAAGAGTGATATTCGTGCTCCCCTATGACAGAAATTGCTTACATGTTAATCTGGAGTGAAATGAATGAAAACAGCGTTTCAATGCCGCGGGGAGTGTTTTTATCATCATTTGGCGTGCTTTAGCATACAAGCGAGCAATTGATATTTGTCTTGAAAATTAATGGTTAATGACCTAGGAAATGCTTCAGAACAGTGAAAAAAAATGTGCTCGTATTAACTTTTCCATCATTCTAATACTTCATAGTAGTTTATGTGCATTATCCCTTTCTAAGCTTAAATAAGCCCTTTAGATCGATATTCGTGCCCCCCTATGGCAGAAGAAAATGCTCATATTTGAATTTGAAATGAAGTCAATGAAAACAGAGTTTAAATGCCATGGTGAGTGTTTTAAACATAATTTGACGTGCTGTAGCATACAAGCGAGCAATTGATATGTGTCTTGAAAATTAATGGGTAATGAGATAGGAAATTCTTCAGAACAGCAGAGAATGTGCTGTTATCAACTTTTCCATCATTCTCATACTTCATAGTTGTGTATATGCATTATCACTTTCTAAACTTAAGAGTGATATTCGTGCTCCCCTATGGCAGAAATTGCTTACATTTGAATTTGGAGAGAAATGAATGAAAACAGCGTTTCAATGCCGCGGGATGTGTTTTAAACATCATTTGGCGTGCTTTAGCATACAAGCGAGCAATTGATATTTATAATGAAAATTAATGGCTAATGAGCTAGGAAATGCTTCAGAACAGCAGAGAATGTGCTGTTATCAATTTTTCCATCTTTCTCATACTTCATAGGTGTTTCAATACATTATCACTTTCTAAGCTTAAGAGTGATATTCGTGCACCCCTATTGCAGAAATTGCTTACTTGTGAATCAGGAGTGAATTCAATGAAAAGAGCGTTTCAATGCCGCGGGATGTGTTTTAAACATCATTTGGCGTGCTTTAGCATACAAGCGAGCAATTAATATTTGTCTTGGAATTTAATGGTTAATGATCTAAGAAATGCTTCAGAACAGTAAAAAAAAATGTGCTCGTATTAACTTTTCCATCATTCTCATACTTCATAGTAGTTTATGTGCATTGTCCATTTCTAAACCTAAATAAGCCCTTTAGGGCGATATTCGTGGTCGCCTATGGCAGAAGAAAATGCTCCTAATTGAATCTGGAGTGAAGTCAATGAAAACAGCATTTAAATGCCGCGGGAGTGTCTTAAACATCATTTGGCGTGCTTTAGCATACAAGCGAGCAACTGATATTTGTCTTGAAAATTAATGGCTAATGAGCTAGGAAATGATTCAGAACTGTAGAAAATGTGCTGTAATCAACTTTTCCATCATTCTCATACTTCATAGTTTTGTATATGCATTATCACTTTCTGAGATTAAGAGTGATATTCGTGCTTCCCTATGGCAGAAAATGCTTACATTTGAATCTGGAGTGAAATGAATGAAAACAGCGTTTCAATGCCGAAGGGATGTGTTTTAAACATCATTTGGCGTGCTTTAGCATACAAGAGAGCAATTCATATTTGTCTTGAAAATTAATGGTTAATGATCTAGGAAATGCTTCAGAACATTAGAAAATGTGCTATCAACTTTTCCATCATTCTTATACTTCATAGTAGTTTATGTGCATTATCCCTTTCTAAGCTTAAATAAGCCCTTTAGAGCGATATTCGTGCCCCCCCCATGGCAGAAAAAGCTCATATTTGAATCTGGATTGAAGTCAATTAAAAATACAGCGTTTAATGCTGCGGAGTGTTTTAAACATCATTTGACGTGCTGTAGAATACAAGAGAGCAACTGATATTTGTCTTGAGCAAGGAAATGCTTCAGAACAGTAGAAAATGTGCTGTTATCAATTTTTCCATCATTCTCACTTCATAGGTGTTTCGATACATTATCACTTTCTAAGCTTAAGAGTGATATTCGTGCTCCCCTATGACAGAAATTGCTTACATGTTAATCTGGAGTGAAATGAATGAAAACAGCGTTTCAATGCCGCGGGGAGTGTTTTTAACATCATTTGGCGTGCTTTAGCATACAAGCGAGCAATTGATATTTGTCTTGAAAATTAATGGTTAATGACCTAGGAAATGCTTCAGAACAGTAAAAAAAAATGTGCTCGTATTAACTTTTCCATCATTCTTATACTTCATAGTAGTTTATGTGCATTGTCCCTTTCTAAACCTGAATAAGCCCTTTAGGGCGATATTCGTGGTCCCCTATGGCAGAAGAAAATGCTCCTAATTGAATCTGGAGTGAAGTCAATGAAAACAGCGTTTAAATGCCGCGGGAGTGTCTTAAACATCATTTGGCGTGCTTTAGCATACAAGCGAGCAAATGATATTTGTCTGGATAATGAATGGCTAAGGAGCTAGGAAATGCTTTAGAACATTAGAAAATGTGCTGTTATCAACTTTTCTATCATTCTTATTCTTCATAGTAGTTTATGTGCATTATCCCTTTCTAAGCTTAAGATCGATATTCGTTCCCCCTATGGCAGAAAATGCTCATAGGTGTTTCGATACATTATCACTTTCCAAGCTTAAATAAGCCCATTAGAGCGATATTCGTGCCCCCCCCCTATGGCAGAAAATGCTCATATTTGAATCTGGATTGAAGTCAATTAAAAATACAGCGTTTAATGCTGCGGAGTGTTTTAAACATCATTTGACGTGCTGTAGCATACAAGAGAGCAACTGATATTTGTCTTGAGCAAGGAAATGCTTCAGAACAGTAGAAAATGTGCTGTTTTCAATTTTTCCATCATTCTCATACTTCATAGATGTTTCGATACATTATCACTTTCTAAGCTTAAGAGTGATATTCGTGCTCCCCTATGACAGAAATTGCTTACATGTTAATCTGGAGTGAAATGAATGAAAACAGCGTTTCAATGCCGCGGGGAGTGTTTTTATCATCATTTGGCGTGCTTTAGCATACAAGCGAGCAATTGATATTTGTCTTGAAAATTAATGGTTAATGACCTAGGAAATGCTTCAGAACAGTGAAAAAAAATGTGCTCGTATTAACTTTTCCATCATTCTAATACTTCATAGTAGTTTATGTGCATTATCCCTTTCTAAGCTTAAATAAGCCCTTTAGATCGATATTCGTGCCCCCCTATGGCAGAAGAAAATGCTCATATTTGAATTTGAAATGAAGTCAATGAAAACAGAGTTTAAATGCCATGGTGAGTGTTTTAAACATAATTTGACGTGCTGTAGCATACAAGCGAGCAATTGATATGTGTCTTGAAAATTAATGGGTAATGAGATAGGAAATTCTTCAGAACAGCAGAGAATGTGCTGTTATCAACTTTTCCATCATTCTCATACTTCATAGTTGTGTATATGCATTATCACTTTCTAAACTTAAGAGTGATATTCGTGCTCCCCTATGGCAGAAATTGCTTACATTTGAATTTGGAGTGAAATCAATGAAAACAGCGTTTCAATGCCGCGGGGAGTGTTCTTAACATCATTTGGCGTGCTTTAGCATACAAACGAGCAAGTGATATTTATCTTGAAAATTAACAGCTTATGTGCCAGGAAATGCTTCAGAACGGCAGAGAATGTGCTGTTTTAAACTTTTCCATCATTCTCATACTTCATAGTTGTGTATATGCATTATCACTTTCTAAACTTAGGAGTGATATTCGTGCTCCCCTATGGCAGAAATTGCTTACATTTGAATTTGGAGAGAAATGAATGAAAACACCGTTTCAATGCCGCGGGATGTGTTTTAAACATCATTTGGCGTGCTTTAGCATACAAGCGAGCAATTGATATTTGTCTTGAAAATTAATGGCTAATGAGCTAGGAAATGATTCAGAACTGTAGAAAATGTGCTGTAATCAACTTTTCCATCATTCTCATACTTCTAGTTGTTTAGATGCATTTTCACTTTCTAAGCTTAAAAAAGCCCTTTAGGGAGATATTCGTGGTCCCCTATGGTAGAAGAAAATGCTAATTGAATCTGGAATGAAGTCAATGAAGACAGCGTTTAAATGCCGCGGGAGTGTCTTAAACATCATTTGGCGTGCTTTAGCATACAAGCGAGCAAATGATATTTGTCTGGATAATGAATGGCTAATGAGCTAGGAAATGCTTCAGAACATTAGAAAATGTGCTGTTATCAACTTTTCCATCATTCTTATACTTGATAGTAGTTTATGTGCATTATCCCTTTCTAAGCTTAAATAAGCCCTTTAGATCGATATTCGTGCCCCCATATGGCAGAAAATGCTCATATTTGAATCTGGATTGAAGTCAATGAAAACAGCGTTTAATGCTGCAGGGCGTGTTTTAAGCATTATTTGGCATGCTTTAGCATACAAGCGAGCAACTGATATTTGTCTTGAAAATTAATGGCTAATGAGCTAGGAAATGATTCAGAACTGTAGAAAATGTGCTGTAATCCACTTTTCCATCATTCTCATTCTTCATAGTTGTTTAGATGCATTATCACTTTCTAAGCTTAAATAAGCCCTTTAGGGCAATATTCGTGGTCCCCTATGGCAGAAGAAAATGCTCCTAATTGAATATGGAGTGAAGTCAATGAAAACAGCGTTTAATGCTGCAGGGCGTGTTTTAAGCATTATTTGGCATGCTTTAGCATACAAGCGAGCAAATGATATTTGTCTGGATAATGAATGGCTAATGAGCTAGGAAATGCTTCAGAACATTAGAAAATGTGCTGTTCTCAACTTTTCCATCATTCTTATACTTCATAGTAGTTTATGTGCATTATCCCTTTCTAAGCTTAAATAAGCCCTTTAGATCGATATGCGTGCCCCCATATGGCAGAAAATGCTCATAGGTGTTTCGATACATTATCACTTTCCAAGCTTAAATAAGCCCTTTAGAGCGATATTCGTGCCCCCCCCCCCATGGCAGAAAATGCTCATATTTGAATCTGGATTGAAGTCAATTAAAAATACAGCGTTTAATGCTGCGGAGTTTTTCAAACATCATTTGACGTGCTGTAGAATACAAGAGAGCAACTGATATTTGTCTTGAGCAAGGAAATGCTTCAGAACAGTAGAAAATGTGCTGTTATCAATTTTTCCATCATTCTCACTTCATAGGTGTTTCGATACATTATCACTTTCTAAGCTTAAGAGTGATATTCGTGCTCCCCTATGACAGAAATTGCTTACATGTTAATCTGGAGTGAAATGAATGAAAACAGCGTTTCAATGCCGCGGGGAGTGTTTTTAACATCATTTGGCGTGCTTTAGCATACAAGCGAGCAATTGAATGACCTAGGAAATGCTTCAGAACAGTGAAAAAAAATGTGCTCGTATTAACTTTTCCATCATTCTTTTACTTCATAGTAGTTCATGTGCATTGTCCCTTTCTACACCTAAATAAGCCCTTTAGAGCGATATTCGTGGTCCCCTATGGCAGAAGAAAATGCTCATATTTGAATTTGAAATGAAGTCAATGAAAACAGAGTTTAAATGCCGCGGGGAGTGTTTTTAACATCATTTGGCGTGCTTTAGCATACAAGCGAGCAAGTGATATTTGTCTTGAAAATTAATGGCTAATGAGCTAGGAAATGCTTCAGAACAGCAGAGAATGTGCTGTTATAAACTTTTCCATCATTCTCATACTTCATAGTTGTGTATATGCATTATCACTTTCTGAGCTTAAGAGTGATATTCGTGCTCTCCTATGGCAGAAAATACTTACATTTGAATCTGGAGTGAAATCAATGAAAACAGCGTTTAATGCTGCAAGGAGTGTTTTAAACATTATTTGGCATGCTTTAGCATACAAGCGAGCAACTGATATTTGTCTTGAAAATTAATGGCTAATGAGCTAGGAAATGATTGAGAACTGTAGAAAATGTGCTGTGATCCACTTTTCCATCATTCTCATTCTTCATAGTTGTTTAGATGCATTATCACTTTCTAAGCTTACATAAGCCCTTTAGGGCGATATTCGTGGTCCCTTATGGCAGAAGAAAATGCTCCTAATTGAATATGGAGTGAAGTCAATGAAAACAGCGTTTAAATGCCGCGGTAGTGTCTTAAACATCATTTGGCGTGCTTTAGGTATACAAGCGAGCAAATTATATTTGTCTGGATAATGAATGGCTAAGGAGCTAGGAAATGCTTCAGAACATTAGAAAATGTGCTATCAACTTTTCCATCATTCTTATACTTCATAGTAGTTTATGTGCATTATCCCTTTCTAAGCTTAAATAAGCCCTTTAGATCGATATTCGCGCCCCCCTATGGCAGAAAATGCTCATAGGTGTTTCGATACATTATCACTTTCCAAGCTTAAATAAGCCCTTTAGAGCGATATTCGTGCCCCCCCCCGTGCTTTAGCATCATTGGTGTTCGTTGAGATTTTGATGGAGTCTTTGTGGATGATTCCTCCTCCCACTCCGTTTGTGCGGTCTTTGCGGGAGATCTTGTTGGATGGCTATGGCGATGTCTGGTGCTGAGGTGGCGTTCAGCCAGGTCTCTGTCAGGAAGGCGACGTCGGGGGCTGTGGAGTCTAGGAGGTCCCAAAGTTCAATGGCGTGCTTGCGAGCGGAGCGGGTGTTGAGAAGGATGCAGCGGAGGTGGTTGGGTTCTCTGGCTGGTGGTGTGGAGGGTTGGATGCTGGTGAATCGGCAGTTCCGGCAGGTGAAAGGCCCCTGGGTGCATTTCAGGGTGGCCCGGTAGCAGGGGTGGTCTCGTCTGGTGTTGAGTGCGTGGAGGGTGCTTGCATCGTAGTGCAGTCTAGTGTTGCGGGGGTGCGGGTTCCAGGGGTTCTGGTGCTGGGTGCGGTCCAGGCTGCGAACGGGCGCAGACGGGCTTGCCTTAGGCGCACCAGCGGCACGCCCGCTGCGTGCGGCCACTGTGAGTCCAGTTCACGGTCTCCATATGAGGGCAGAGGGAGGGAGGAGCAGGTGGTTAAGGCCTCAATGTTACTAAATCAGCCGTTTTCTTTCACTTTTACAAAATCACAGAACTATACACTTTCGAACTTTGAGATCGAAAATGGTCCATTTGGGAACTTCCAGAAGCATTTCGTAAGTCCGTGGGTCATCGATTTTCATAAAAACTCTTACTTTTTGTTTGAATCCAAAATGGTTCCAAAATATGTTTAAATCACTTTTCGGAACATTTAAGCACTGTTGAAGGTCTCATTATTACAAAAAAGGGCCATTTTCATTCACTTTTATGAAATCTTAAACCTATGCATTTTGGCCCCATTGAGGGCATGGCAATGTCTCTAAACACGTTTATTTAAGAGCCAAAAGTGATGATTCACTTCAACACGTCATAAAGAGTTAAAAAGGTGCAACAATTGAAAATTGTCCATTTTGGACCTTTCGGAAGCATTTCGTGAGTCCGTGGTCAATGATTTTCATAAAAAATATGACCATTTAGCTTGATTTCAAAATGACTCCAAATGCTGTTTAAATCACTTCCAGCAGGTTATAAACAGTGTTTAAGGCCTTAATGTTACCAAGCGGGCCATTTTCATTCACTTTCACAAAATCAAAAAACTAGGCTTTTTGGCCCCTTGAGAGAATGGCAATGTCTCCAGACATGCTTTTTTAATCCCCAAATTGATGGTTCACTTCAACATATCATAAAAAAGTTAAAAGATGCAACAATTGAAAACTGTCCATTTTGGACATTTCCGAAGCATTTTGTGAGTCAATGAAATTCAGCAAAAAATTGACCTATTTGCTTGAATTCAAAATGACTCCAAATTGTGTTTAAATCAATTCATGCAGTGCGCAAACAGTAGTTAAGGCCTCAATGTTGCTAAATCAGCCATTTTCTTTCACTTTTACAAAATCACAAAACTAAACACTTGCGACCTTTGAGCTCATGAAAGTGGCAAAAAAACAAGATTATTTAAACTACAAAAATGATGATCCACTTAAGCAAGTCATAAAGAGTTAAAAGATGCAACATTTGAAAACGCTCCATTTAGGAAATTCCTGAAGCAATTTGTAAGTCCGTGGGTCATCGATTTTAATTACAAATATTACTTTTGGCTTGAATCCAAAATGACTCCAAAAGATGTTTAAATCACTTCTGGAATATGTAAGCACTGTTTAAGGCCCCATTATTACAAAAAAAAGGCCTTTTTCATTCACTTTTATAAAATCTCAAACTATGCATTTTGGACCCATTGGGAGCATGGCAATCTTTCTAAACACGTTTATTTAATAGAGAAATGTGATGATTCACTTCAACACGTCTTAAACTAATCAGAATCTAAGCTCTATCAACCAATCACAGTCCTAGAACCAACAACCAATCAGAATATCAGCCCTATCAACCAATCACAGCCCTAGAACCAACCACCAATCAGAATCTCAGCCCCATCGACCAATCAGAATCTCTGCCCTATCAATCAACCAGAATCTCAGCCCTCTCAACAAATCAAAGTCCTAGAACCAACAACCAATCTGAATATCAGCCCTATCGACCAATCAGAATCTCAGCCCTATCAACCAATCATAGCCCTAGAACCAACAGGCAATCAGAATCTCAGCCCTATCGACCAATCAGAATCTCAGTCTATCAACCAATCAGAGCCCTAGAACCAACAACCAATCAGAATCTCATCCCTATTTACCAATCACAGCCCTAGAACCAACAACAAATCAAAATCATAGCCCTAACAACCAATCAGAATCTCAACCCTATCCACCAATCACAGCCCTAGAACCAACAACCAATCAGAATCTCAGCCCTATCGACCAATCAGAATCTCTGCCCTATCAACCAATCAGAATCTCAGCCCTATCATCCAATCACAGCCCTAGAACCAACCACCAATCAGAATCTCAGCCCCATCGACCAATCAGAATCTCAGACCTATCAACCAATCAGATTCTCAGCCCTATCCACCAATCAAAGCCCTAGAACCATCAACCAATCAGAATCTCAGCCCTATCGACCAATCAGGATCCCATCCCTATCAACCAATCAGAATCTCAGACCTATCAACCAATCACAGCCCTACAACCAACAACCAATCAGAATCTCAGCCCTATCGACCAATCAGAATCTCAGCCCTATCAACCAATCATAGCCCTAGAACCAACAGGCAATCAGAATCTCAGCCCTATCGACCAATCAGAATCTCAGTCTATCAACCAATCAGAGCCCTAGAACCAACAACCAATCAGAATCTCATCCCTATTTACCAATCACAGCCCTAGAACCAACAACAAATCAGAATCATAGCCCTAACAACCAATCAGAATCTTAACCCTATCCACCAATCACAGCCCTAGAACCAACAACCAATCAGAATCTCAGCCCTATCGACCAATCAGAATCTCTGCCCTATCAACCAATCAGAATCTCAGCCCTATCATCCAATCACAGCCCTAGAACCAACCACCAATCAGAATCTCAGCCCCATCGACCAATCAGAATCTCAGACCTATCAACCAATCAGATTCTCAGCCCTATCCACCAAACAAAGCCCTAGAACCATCAACCAATCAGAATCTCAGCCCTATCGACCAATCAGGATCCCAGCCCTATCAACCAATCAGAATCTCAGACCTATCAACCAATCACAGCCCTAGAACCAACAACCAATCAGAATCTCAGCCCTATCGACCAATCAGAATCTCAGACCTCTCAACCAATCAGAGCCCTAGAACCAACAACCAATCAGAATCTCAGCCCACGGACTCACAAAATGCTTCAGAAAAGTCCAAAATGGACCGTTTTCAATTGTTGCATCTTTTAACTCATTATGACGTGTTGAAGTGAATCATAACATTTGGGTCTGAAATAAATGTGTTTAGAGATATTGCAATGCTCTCAATGGGGCCAAAATGCATAATTTTGATATTTTATAAAATTTAATGAAAATAGCCTTTTTTTGTAAATAGGCCCTTAAACAGTGCTTAAACATCCTGGAAGTTATTTAAACATCTTTTGGAGTCATTTTGCATTAAAAGAAAAAGTAATATTTTTAAAGAAAATCGATGACCCACGGACTTACGAAATGCTTCAGGAAGTTCCTAAATGGACTGTTTTCAATTGTTGCATCTTTTAACTTTTTTATGATATGTTGAAGTGAACCATCACATATGGGGCTTACATAAGCATGTTTAGAGACATTGCCATGTTCTCAATGGGGCCAAAATGCATAGATCTGAGATTTTTTTAAAGTGAATGAAAATGGCTTTTTTTGTAATAATGGGGCCTACACAGCGCTTAAACATTCCAGAAGTGATTCAAAGATCTTTTGGAGTCATTTTGGATTCAAACAAAAAGTAATATTTTTCATGAAAATCGATTACCCACGGACTTACGAAATCCTTCAGGAAGTTCCTAAATGGACCGTTTTCAATTGTTGCATCTTTTAACTCTTTATGACTTCCTGAAGTGAATCATCACTTTTGGAGCTTAAATGATCAGGTTTTTTTTTGCCATTTTCATGATCTCAAAGTTCGAAAGTGTATAGTCCTGAGATTTTGTAAAAGTGAAAGAAAATGGTTGATTTGGTAACATTGAGGCCTTAACTAGTGTTTGCGCACTTCGGGAATTGATTGAAACCTAATTTGGAGACATTTTGAATTCAAGCAAAAAGGTCAATTTTTTTTTAGAAAATCATTGACCCATGGACTCATGAAATGTTTCAGAAAGGTCCAAAATGGACAGTTTTCAAGTGTTGCATCTTTTAACTTTTTTATGATATTGAGGTACTGGGTTTTTCAGAACCGGTACTGATCCGGTAACCCAGCGGTGCCAGGGTACACCCAAAGACCTCGAGTACTTTCCTGATTCAGACCACAGAAACTCAGAGTCTTCTAGGTGAAGTCAAAGATCGAATTTATTGGCTGCAGCCAAGTAACAAGCGTCCTAGAAGTACAACAGCACGGTTTGTATGTTCTCAGGAGACTGTGTTTCAATGCAAAGTCAGGTTTCCTTATATACAGTTTTTTAAGCTTCAGGCAAACATTCTTGACATTTTGGTTGGTCATTCACATGTTTTCACTACAAAGGAAAAAACAGTGTCATGATGAAACCTCATATTTCATGTCATCCAGCCCATAATAAATTACCCGGCAAGGCCTAGAATTTCACATCAGATAAGTGTGGACCCCCAATAAAAACGGGCACCTCCCCTTCGTAAAGTAAGAAGAAGAAAAGAGCAGGTGCAGGTGTGAGCAAGTTAGGCAGGGTGTGTGAGCGATAATAAGGGTTTTATGGCCTGGTGTGCCTTGATGCTATCTGATTCGGCCACTGGGAGAGGGACTGACCAAACAGGTTTGGCCTGAGGCAATGGTTCCAGCTTGCCCAGGCCAGAGAGAAGTCAATCAAGGTGTACGTGTCCTTGGAATCAAATCTGACTGTATTATAAGCCTATGTGAGGGCAACTTTTAAAAATGGCTGCTGTGTATAAAATGGGAGCCACGAGTGCAGGACGAAAATGGCGATTTCGAGGTGAAAACGCTGCTGGAATTGAGCGAAAATGCTCATGCTTAGTGTACTAGTCATTATCGGTCTTTTGATACTAAAATCGTACTGCTGTGGCAAAGTAAATTACATGGGTCCAGAATTTTTAGAACCACAATATGTTGAACTGAACCATCACTTTTAGGGCTTATATAAGCATTTTTAGAGACATTGGCATTCTCTTAAGGGGCCAAAAAGGCTAATTTTCAGATTTTGTAAAAGTTAATGAAAATGGCCAGCTTGTTAACATTACGGCCTTAAACACTGGTTATACCTGTGGTGAGTGATGTAAACAGCATTTGGAGTCATTTTTAATTCAAGCTAAATGATCAGATTTTTGAGGAAAATCATTGACCCACGGACTCACAAAATACTTCTGAAAGGTCCAAAATTGACCATTTTCAGTTGTTGCATCTTTTAACTCCTTATGACGTGTTGAAGTGAATCATCACATTTGGCTCTTAAATAAACATGTTAAGAGACATTGCCATGCTCACAATGGGGCCAAAATGCATAGATTTGGGGGCATAGTTATACTCCGTTTGCGCCGAATTTGCGTCGTTTTTTCCAACGCAAATTCGACGCAAAACTAACTCCATATTTATACTTTGGCGTTAGATGCGTCTAGCGCCAAAGTTCATGGAGTTAGCGTCATTTTTTGGCGTGAACACCTTCCTTGCGTTAAAGAGATGCAAGGTAGGCGTTCCCGTCTTAAAAAATGACTCCCAGGCATGTGCGTGGTATTTATACTCCCGGGCAAAAATGACGCCCGGGAGTGGGCGGGGCAAAAAACCCCGCATTTGCCCCTCTTTTTAACGCCTGGGTCAGGGCAGGCGTTAAGGGACCTGTGGGCTCAGAATGAGCCCAGAGGTGCCCTCCCCTGCCCCCAGGGACACCCCCTGCCACCCTAGCCCACCCCAGGAGGACACCCAAGGATGGAGGGACCCATCCCAGGGAAGAAAAGGTAAGTTGTGGTAAGTATTTAAAAAAAAAAAATTGTGGTCATAGGAGGGCCTGATTTGTGCCCCCCTACATGCCACTATGCCCAATGACCATGCCCAGGGGACATAAGTCACCTGGGCATGGCCATTGGGCAAGGGGGCATGACTCCTTTCTTTGCTAAGACAGGAGTCATGTTAATGGCGTCTGGGCGCCCAAAAAAAATGGCGCAAATCGGTTTAAGACGATTTTTTTGCCTCAGCCTGACTTGCCCCATTTTGGGACGCCCAAACGCCATTTTTCCCTACGCCGGCGCTGCCTGGTGTACGTCGTTTTTTTCACGCACACCTGGCAGCGCCGGTCGGCTAACGCCATTCAATAAATACGGCGCACGCATGGCGCTTCAGAATGGCGTTAGGCGGCGCTAATTTTTTTGGCGCAAAACTGCGTTAGCGCAGTTTTGCGTCAAAAAGTATAAATATGGCCCTTGAGATTTTATAAAAGTGAATGAAAATTGCCTTTTTTGTAATAATGGGGCATTAAACAGTGCTTAAAAATTCCGGCAGAGATTTAAACATCTTTTGAAGTCATTTTGCATTAAAAGAAAAAGTAAAATTTTAAATGAAAATCGATGACCCACGTACTTACGAAATGCTTCATGAAGTTCCTAAATGGACCGCTTTCAATTGTTGCATCTTTTAACTTTTTTATGATATGTTGAAGTGAACCATCACATATGGGTCTTAAATAAGCATTTTTACAGACATTGCCATGCTCTCATCGGGCAAAAAGCCTTATTTTTTTATTTTGTAAAAGTGAATGAAAATGGCCCACTTGGTAACATTAAGGCCTTAAACACGGTTTATAAACTACGGGGAGTGATTTAAAAAGTATTTCAAATCATTTTTAATTCAAGATGAATGTTCAGATTTTAGATGAAAATTATTCACCCACGGACTCACAAAATGCTTCCGGAAAGATAAAAATGGACCATTTTCAATCGTTGCATCCTTTGACTCTTTATGACGTGTTGATGTGAATCATCACTTTTGGGTCTGAAATAAACGTGTTTAGAGACATTGCCATGCTCTCAATGGGGCCAAAATGCATAGTTTTGAGATTTTATGAAAGTGTGAGGTACTGGGTTTTTCAGAACCGGTACTGATCCGGTAACCCAGCGGTGCCAGGGTACACCCAAAGACCTCGGGTACTTTCCTGATTCAGACTACAGAAACTCAGAGTCTTCTAGGTGAAGTCAAAGATCGAATTTATTGGCTGCAACCAATTGACAAGTGTCCTAGAAGTACAACAGCACGATTTGTATGTTCTCAGGAGACTGTGTTTCAATGCAAAGTCAGGTTTCCTTATATACAGTTTTTTAAGCTTCAGGCAAACATTCTTGACATTTTGGTTGGTCATTCACATGTTTTCACTACAAAGGAAAAAACAGTGTCATGATGAAACCTTATATTTCATGTCATCCAACCCATAATAAATTACCTGGCAAGGCCTAGTATTTTACATCAGATAAGTGTGGACCCCCAATAAAAACGGGCACCTCCCCCTCGTAAAGTAAGAAGAAGAAAAGAGCAGGTGCAGGTGTGAGCAAGATTAGGCAGGGTGTGTGAGCGATAATAAGGGTTTTATGGCATGGTGTGCCTTGATGCTATCTGATTCGGCCACTGGGAGAGGGACTGACCAAACAGGTTTGGCCTGAGGCAATGGTTCCAGCTTGCCCAGGCCAGAGAGAAGTCAATCAAGGTGTACGTGTCCTTGGAATCAAATCTGACTGTATTATAAGCCTATGTGAGGGCAACTTTTAAAAATGGCTGCTGTGTATAAAATGGGAGCCACGAGTGCAGGACGAAAATGGCGATTTCGAGGTGAAAACGCTGCTGGAATTGAGCGAAAATGCTCATGCTTAGTGTACTAGTCATTATCGGTCTTTTGATACTAAAATCGTACTGCTGTGGCAAAGTAAATTACATGGGTCCAGAATTTTTAGAACCACAAACCCTCCTTTTGCCCTTACATAGGCAATAAACCTATTCTCATGCTAATCTGAGTCCAGGTCTATGTTTATAAGGCCATGGAGATGTTGCTGGAGCAAAATTCTAGTACTTGGTAACTCTCTCTGGACAGGTCTCCTCGAACATGAAGTAGCACAAAAAGGCCACATATGGCAGGACAAAATAAGGAATACCTCTATCTGCAGTAGGTGGCATAAGATCACACACCCAACAATTAGTGATGTTCACTACTAACTAGTGTTGATGCAGAAGCTGTACAAAAGAATTGCTTACGAATTCTGATCTTCTAACCTGCTCATGTTCAGGAAAAGGGTGAAAAGAGTGCAAAGAAACAATAGTAGGAAAAGACAAAGGTTGGGAAGTGGGTGCAGAAGTCAATTGAGTAGAGAAAAACAATCCTACCCATAAATGACAACGTCATGTTTAAAAGACACTAGAAAACACTTTATTAAGAACATATAGACAACGGGAGAAAGTAGTGACCACTATGAAATAATAATTTTTCACAAAAAGCAAATCCTAAAATTATCTAGTAACATTTTTAGGGCTCCTCTGCATTTCAGTAATTTTTGTATGTTCAGGTGGAACAGTGGTGACTCTCATCAATGCTCTAAGGTGAAAAGGGGGAACTCTTTCCACAGAAAATGGACTTGTTTCTGCTTTTACTAAACAGAATAGTACTTTAAAACAATGCCAGCAAAACAATCAGTCTCCTAACACCTAGTCTATACAATCACACGGAAACCTCTTGTGAAACCAACTATGCCCAGAGTCCGTTCAAAAAGCCTCTCTGGCAGGCTTCTATTGTCCATCAAATTTTCTTTTGTTGTTTTCTTTCGCATGGGCCTCTCAATTCAGGCCTCTTCATGAGAAAATACTGCTTAGTTGGAGTGCCGTCCTGGCAAACACCCACAGCTCACTCGAAAGTCTCAATGTCTTAAAGCAATGCACCAGTGTCTCTCCTCTGTGGCAGACACTACAAACAATGTGCTCTTCATTGATCAAGGGCACAAATCATCTCGTGCAGAGGCAAGCACCATTAATTGGGAAATAGCTCAAGCTCAGCAGCACTTTCAGACTCCAACACTCATTATTTAGTGTCAGAGGACGCTCAAACTGCTCTTTCATGGGCACCACAATATAGTGCCTTTTTCCAAACTTGAAATCTCCGGTGCACTGCCCTTCTTCCGTTGGAGCAAAGAAAAGGGGGTGTGTGGCCAAAACTCAGACCAAGGGGCTCAAGGGATTGCACACTGTCAGAGGTTACCAGCACATGACAGGTAGAGAAATGAAACCTCAAAACAGCTCTGCCATCAACAACAGGAATCCTTCTCTTTAGCTCTTTTACACTGAAACTTTGGTTTTGTGATGTCCAACGCCGTCTGATGGAGCAAGTACGATACCATGCGCTGGCGATCGCTGTCCAGCTTTGCTACTTTCTGGGTGCTGAGACTGTAGGGCCAAGACGTCCGTCTTTCATCTGTAGCTGTCACTGATGGGAATTAGGCTTAAATCAATGTCCTGCAGGTTATTATGACTTGATACCCGCAGAATCTAGTGACGTAGGAAATGTGCCACAGTTGTTAGTTTCCTTCAATTTAGTAAAAAAAAAAACAGTTCATGGTTTTTAACAACGGGACTGCAAGCAGGTGGTCTGCACTCTTCAAAGGAGTAGCCATACTGTGGTTCTAAAAATTCTGGACCCATGTAATCTGCTTTGCCACAGCAGTACGATTTTAGTATCAAAAGACCGATAATGACTAGTACACTAAGCATGAGCATTTTCGCTCAATTCCAGCAGCGTTTTCACCTCGAAATCGCCATTTTCGTCCTGCACTCGTGGCTCCCATTTTATACACGACAGCCATTTTAAAAGTTGCCCTCACATAGGCTTATAATACAGTCAGGCTTGATTCCAAGCACACGTACACCTTGATTGACTTTTCTCTGACCTGGGCAAGCTGGAACCATTGCCTCAGGCCAAACCTGTTTGGTCAGTCCCTCTCCCAGTGGCCGAATCAGATAGCATCAAGGCACACCAGGCCATAAAACCCTTATTATCGCTCACACACCCTGCCTAACTTGCTCACACCTGCACCTGCTCTTTTCTTCTTCTTACTTTACGAGGGGGAGGTGCCCGTTTTTATTGGGGGTCCACACTTATCTGATGTAAAATTCTAGGCCTTGCCGGGTAATTTATTATGGGTTGGATGACATGAAATATGAGGTTTCATCATGACACTGTTTTTTCCTTTGTAGTGAAAACATGTGAATGACCAACCAAAATGTCAAGAATGTTTGCCTGAAGCTTAAAAAACTGTATATAAGGAAACCTGATTTTGCATTGACACACAGTCTCCTGAGAACATACAAGTCGTTCTGTTGTACTTCTAGGACGCCTGTCAATTGGTTGCAGCCAATAAATTCGATCTTTGACTTCACCTAGAAGACTCTGAGTTTCTGTAGTCTGAATCAGGAAAGTACCCGAGGTCTTTGGATGTACCCTGGCACCGCTGGGTTACCGGATCAGTACCGGTTCTGAAAAACCCAGTACCTCAGTTGGCGCCCAAACGTGGGGCGATACCAGCGGTACCGGTAAAAGCCTGAGGTTCGTGAGGAGCTTCGTGTGAAAATTCTGGAGGAAGGCCGCCACTTCATCGACCCCTGCATGTCGACGTGGTCCGAAAGTCTTTGCTGCGAGGTTCCCCGCTTCCAGACGGCTACGAAGGACTGCTGCCCTGGCTATCGCCCTGATTTGGACCCTTGATTTTTGGTAGAGCGAAACGATAAGACGAGTCTTCTGGTGACGTCATTGATATTTTCAGTTAAGTATAAGAGGAGCGTCTCCCAGTCCTTAGTTGGACACTTGGTTTGGTCCTTAGTTGGACACTTGGTTTGGTCCTTAGTTGGACACTTGGTTTGGTCCTTAAGTTGGACATTTGGTTTGGTATCCCTTCGGGATCACTTTGATTTGGAACTTGCAAGTACCAAAGCCGAAGGACTCGTGTATTCACGAGACTATCGTAATCGATAATCCTTTGAAGTTTGAAGCTAGACTAGTGAGCGAAGATGCCTGGTCTTAGCAGACTTGGAAATTTGTTTTGTCTTGGTTGTAAAAGGGACTCCCGGTTGGAGGACTCATGTCCGGTTCCTCCGATTGGAACTCCAACTTATGAACTATATGTGAAGCACGGAGTAGGCCCCATCACATATAATGAAGTATGGATCCGTTACACCAGAAAAGATGGTGTTTTAAAATGGCCCCAAAATGGTAGCTTTGACACAGAAATCTTAGATAACCTCGAAGTTAGACTTTTTAAGAAGAAAGCCCGGCCGGCAATGTTTGATTCTTTCCGCTTATGGCGTAAAGAAGCCAAGCAAAAGGAAATTAAATTAGCTAAGAAAAATAAGAGAGAAAAAGGTATTTCGATTATGCAAGCTGCTATACAGTTTAAAGATAACGAAGCAGAACAGTTGAAGGAGCAGTTGCATAGGCGACATAAAATGACAGTAGATAAATGCTATCCAGTTTTGTCGCCTCTTCAGCAAGATGCAGCAAAAGACTCTGAAAAAGATCCCCTAATGTCGCATTTGCTAAGTTCGCCACCACCCTATGCGCAGAATGCAACGGCACCTCAGCAACCTCTAGTTGCACAACCAGTGGTTGCATTGCCTCCTGCTCCTCCCCAGCACCCACCAGCTATTCTTCAGTTGGTTCCTATTCCTCCGGTGCAGCCTTCTCAAGGGCCACCGGCTTTGACATCTGCTCTGCCTTTACTTCCTACAACTTTGACTACTATAGCGACTACCACTCCTGGTATTGTTTCTGATACTGCTTCTGTCTCTGCCTTGTCTCATTCTGTTTTTCCTCCTGTTCATTTGTCAACCTCTCCCTCTATCCGTCAGAGAATGACAAACACTGTGACTAGTCTTTTATCCCCTCTCTTTGGGTCATTAGCTACGACCCCAGTTACAGAGCGTAAGCAATTGCGTAGTCAATTGCCTGATGGTATGGAGAAAGAGACACTGAATTATTTGGCGCATAAATGGGTTACTGAACCAGCGAGATATGAACTAGAGTCTGTTATGGATGTCTTCCATCAGTGGGAAGAACCGAAACAGAGATACGTTTTTGAGAAAATGTGTACTTTTCTTTCTGAGGATTTAGAGGAAAATGGTTTGGAGCCCAATCCGCCTAAGTTGTGTCGTGTACGGTTTGATTTTTCGACAGGTTTGATTGTGGGTTCAGATGTCGAGAAAGCAGTTGCGACGTTATTGTCGTTTAGGACTGAAGGTGTTTCCAGGTTATTGTTTAAATATGATTCTTCTGCTAAAAAGAAAGGGAAACAGTACCCCATGAGAGAAGTTCCCCCACAGTGGAGGGAAGGGCACCCAAATGCTAATCCACCTGTCCTGCCTCACTTCCAGCGTGTATGGGTACACGTTCCATGGAAGCTAGCTGAAGTTTTAGCCCTTAAGCAGACATTGCCTGATCCCCGTAAGAACCCTACAGGGTATTACAAGGAATTGTCACAGACTGCGGGGTCTTGCATTATGAATTTAGCGGACATAGACATGTTGTTTGGGAATGTTGTTCCACAGCCTTTATGGGGAAAGATTCGCCATGCAGACCATGCTCAAGAATTAGGTGACACATGGGCTAATATTGCTGCTGCAGATGCCCGACAAATTGGTGGTGCTAAACCTGAGCCTTTAGTGACAGAACTTCCTGGTAGAATTATTGATTACATGAAAACTATAATGCCTGCGATGCGTGTAAACTGGGATAAATTGTCTGCATGTAAGCAAAAGAAAGAAGAAACGGTATCAGATTTCTTCACCAGGTTTGAAGAAACGTTTGTGGACCACAGTGGTCAAGATATGAGCACGGAAGGTGGTCAACGTTTGTTCGTCGATAAATTTGTGCATAATCTGCTTCCTGAGTTGTGTAAAAAGTTAAAAGATTCAGAAAGTTCTTGGGCAGTTTCCTCTTCAGCGAAGATATTGGCTACTGCACAGTACTACGAAAATAGAGATAAAGATGAGAGAGATAGAATAGAGAAGAAAACAAAAGATTTGAAAACGAAGGTTCTGTTACAACAAGCGTACCCGCCACATGGTAGTCAGAATAGTGGTGTACAGAACAACTATCAGAATAACTATCAGCCCCAACCGTTTCAGAGAAACTCGCAAAGAGCCGAGTATGCTCAACCACGTATCCCAGTAGGTCCCAATCAGTGTTCATATTGCAAGGAAGAGGGTCATTTCAAGTATAGTTGCCCTGCTTTGCTGCAGCGCGCAAATGGTACTTCCGGTTTAAGAGGTCGAGGTGTTCCATAAGGACCTAGAGGAAGAGGACGTGGATATGTTCCCCAGAACGCGCGCCCATTCCTCCCTCAAAACTCAATGAACAGATTTGATCAACAGGTTAATGCATCCGGTAGGACGGCTCAGTACTATACTGATGATTACTATACAGAGGGTGAGCATTTGGACAGTAATGATTGCTAGGACAGCCATAGACAAAGAGAGGGAGTTGTTTCAGTTCCAGTAGATCAGAGTGGGCCTTATGTTGAGGTGATTGCATCAGGTGTGTCAGAACCTTTTCTGTTGGATACTGGTGCTACCAAGAGTTCTATTATGCACTCAAAACTCCCTGGCGCACCTTTGTCTGGCGAAACAAATGTATCAGTAGGGTTTTCCGGCGCCCCAGTTAGAAATCCGATTTCTAACCCTATATCTCTTTCTGTTGGACCTTGTAAATTTGAAACACCCCTTATTTTGACGACAGGTTGTGGCGAGAACTTGTTAGGATTAAATTTGTTAAAAAGATTGTATGCGACATTGTATTGCTCTCCTTCTGGAGTGCAAGTCACATTGGGTAAGAAAGTGGTTTCACCAATGTATTTGTCAAAGGACAGATTTCCACCAGAATTTTCGTCTCTTCCTAATACTCTTTGGGCTACTGGACCTAATGATGTAGGTCTTTTGGAAATTCAGCCATATGTGATAACATTAAAAGCCAATGTTAAAATGCCACGTATTCCCCAATACAAGATCTCTAGTGAAGGGGAAAAAGCGTTGATGGCAATTATTCGTGATCTGATTGAGAAGGATGTAATTGAAGAGACAAGAGGCAACGTTTGCAATAGTCCTGTTTTGCCTGTCTTGAAGCACACTGACCCTACTCAGCCACCTGTTTATAGGTTTGTAATTGATCTTAGAGAGGTGAACAAAATAGTTGTGCCACAGTTTCCAGTCGTCCCCGATATCACTGCATTGTTGACAATGATTCCGGTTTCAGCCACTTGGTTCTCAGTAATAGACCTGAAGAATGCTTTCTTCAGCATCCCTATTGCAGAAGAGAGCAGGGACATTTTTGGCTTCAATTTGGGAGGACGAAGCTTCAGATTTAAGAGAGCTCCTCAAGGCTATTGTGAAAGTCCATCCATCTATAGTCAGGCTTTGAAAGCACAACTTGACACTCTTATGTTACCTGATGGCGCCACTCTCATTCAATATGTCGATGATTTGCTAGTTGCCGCAGATACTAAGGAGATCTGCAAAGAAGCAACATTGTCATTATTGCGTCATTTGTCTGATTTACACCACAAAGTGTCCCTTTCAAAGTTACAGTATTGTCAAAAAGAAGTGACCTATTTAGGTCATCTCTTTTCGAAGGAGGGAAGGCAACTGACCCCAGAGAGAATCAGAGCTGTTGCAGCAATGAGTGTGCCAAGAACACAAAGAGAAGTGCGTGCTTTCTTGGGTATTACATCATATTGCAGACAATGGATACCTAATTTTTCGTTAATAGCCAAACCCTTGGTGGCATTTACTTGTAAAGATATACCGAATCCCGTCCCATGGTCTGAAGATTGTCAGAAAAGTTTTGTCGAATTACGTGATGCATTATGTTCAGCTCCTGTGTTGGGTACCCCCAACTACAGCAAGCCTTTTACATTGTATGTCCATGAGAAAGAAGGTTGTGCGTTAGCAGTTTTGACACAACAGTTTGGAGACAGGGAGCGTCCATGCGCCTATTTCTCTTCAACCTTAGACCCAGTAGCTAAGGCACTACCGAGCTGCTTAAGAGCGGCAGCGGCAGCTGCTGTTTCTATCCGACAGTCTGCTGGTTTAGTGATGAATAACACATTAGTCGTAATGGTTCCACATGCAGTGGACACGTTGTTAAACAGAACCAAGACACAGCATTTAACTAGTGCTCGATTGTCAGGTTACGAGTTGACATTGTTAGCAAGCCATGTACATATAAAAAGATGCACTACACTTAACCCAGCTACGTTATTGCCAATTGTGATGGAGTTAGATACTTCTGAACAACATGATTGTCTCCGTAGAACAGAAGAGGAAACGAAAGGGAGAATAGACCTTCTGGACACTCCCATTGCAAAGAGTGATGGTACTTTGTGGGTGGATGGTTCATGCTTTAAGCTCCCGAATGGTGACACGACTGCAGCGTATGCTGTGACAACTTTGTGTACGATTGTTGAAGCTGCACGTATCCCACATAATTCAGCCCAGTCAGCTGAGTTAATAGCCCTAACAAGAACATGTACAGTATCAAAAGGAATGAAAGTGACTATCTATACCGATAGCCAATATGCGTTTGGTGTGGCCCATAGTTTTGGGCGTTTGTGGAAGGAACGTGGGTTCCTGACCTCGCATGGAACTAAAATACAGCATGGTCAGTTGGTAAATGAGCTCCTTGATTCACTTACTTTACCGTTGCAAGTTGCGATTGTGAAGTGTAGCGCACATAAAAAGGTGACTGATGATGTTGGTCGTGGGAATGCATTTGCTGACGAGGTCGCAAAAGAAACGGCAAGGAATGTGATGAGCCGAATGTATGTCGCGAGCCCTGCAAGATGGATTGGTGATGTTGGAATGTGTGAAGACACGATAGAAAGCGTGAAATCGATTCAAGCTGAAGCCACAGAGAGAGAATTGAGTGTGTGGAGAGAAAGTACGGGTAAATTGGATGCGAATGGTTGTTGGGTCGAGTTGTCAGAACATCAGAGATGGTTGCTACCCGATTCGTATGTGCTTGCAGTAGTTACAATGGCTCATGGAATGGCTCACATCAGTGTGAAAGGAATTTGTAAGTTGTTAGCCCCAGTATGGCAAAATGCAGGAATTCCCAAGTGCGCAGAAAATGTAGTTAAAAATTGCATGGTATGCCTGAAACACAACCCTGGTAGAGGAACCCCAACTCCAGCTGGTCATTTTGCACCTCCTACGTATCCGTTTGAGGTTTTGCAGCTAGATTTCATCCACATGGAGAGGTGCAACAACTTAAAATATGTACTCGTTGTTGTTTGTGCCTTTTCAAGATGGGTGGAAGCCTATCCCCTAAAAGACAATACTGCGCTATCCACAGCCAAAGCCCTTGTGAAAGAGTTCTTCCCTAGGTTCGGAATGCCGAGAATGATCTGGAGTGACAATGGAAGTGAATTTGTGGGTCAAGTGATGAAGAAAGTATGCGAAGGGCTAGGCATCAACCAAAAGTTTCACGCTGCAAATCACCCCCAATCAGCTGGATTAGTGGAGTGCTATAACGGCACTCTAAAGCTAAAATTGGCCAAGATACAAGCGAGCTCTGGTCTCAAATGGCCTGACGCTCTACCCTTAGCACTCCTATCAACCAGAATGACTGTGCATTCACGAGTGAAACTTAGTCCTTACGAAATAGTCTTTGGCCGCCCGGCCAATATTTGGGGAGTGCCTAGGCCCAAGAAATTCAGCGAGATAGAGCATCCTGTCTTGCTTGACTATCTGTATGAATTGACGGCTAAATTGCGTGTCTTACATCAACAGGTCCACAACACCTTGCCTCCGGTCTCTGAATCTCCAGGTCATCCCATTGAGCCTGGATCCTGGGTTTTAATAAAGAACTTTCAGCGAACCAAAAACGAGCAGCCCAGGTGGACCGGACCGCACCTCGTTCTTCTCTCCACAAGATCAGCTGTTCGAGTAGAAGGGAAGAAACACTGGATCCATGGGACCCATTGCAAAAGGGTACCCCTACCTCTGACATGTGACCGGTGGGTCCAGGAAGGTATCGCCGACTCAGAGACTGAAACCGTGCCACGTTTTTTGCCTTTCAGCGATGCACGAATAAAAGGAACACTCACTGAGAAAGAAAGTGATGACATTTTACAATCAGCAGTATCACCGTCAGTCCGATTGGACACTACAGAACCTGAACTCCTTTTTCAGGACCACACGATACCTGGGACTAACCGTTATAATCTACGACCAAGAATAAAGGACAAATAAAACAGTTTACTTTTCTTCTCTTTAACAAAGTTCTCCAATATGGAAAATTATTTTTGAATGACTTTTTGCTTTTTGTATTTTTTGAACCTCCATCCGGGTTCAGCTGTAGGATCGTGGCTGAAAAGACTTAGGGGGGTAGCCTGTGGACACAAGGTCTACAGGTCTGGTTTGTTCTAGGGCGGCCTGGAACATTCAGAACACTCCTAAGTGAAGTAAACCAACCGCCACGAGCGGCAACGGTTAGAGGATGGAATCTTTCCAAAATGGAGAACATGTTGAAAGACTGAGTTTCAAGAAGAGAATATGTGAAACGATAACCAGGAAACGGTTTTTGCTGCTGTGCATTTTTATGTTATTTAGTATACTTATGTTTTTTATAGGATATATTTTATTCTGTTTTAATGTGATATTGGCACCCACTACCTCGTCTGCACCTCCTCCTTCCACTGTTTCCCCACATTCTTTTCAACTCCTCCCTAAACATGAATCTGCTAGGAGACTAGAGTTCATTAATAACTCCTTCATCCAGCTTTTGCACCAACACCAACTAGTGATAAATACAACTAACTGTTGGGTGTGTGGCCTTATGCCTCACACAGCAGATAAAGGTATCCCTTATCTGATCCTGCCTTTTAGCCACAATGGTTCCGTGTGGGCATTCAGAACGATATTCATCTATGCACACTACCCCCTACGTTTTGCGGAAGACAACCCTAAGAAAAATGCTTTGGTTAAAGGAATCATAGACATGATGAAGGACAATATCTCCTACGAGACTATCCCCAGAGATGACACAATGGCATATATAGGATGGAACATGACCGGATATGAAGCCACAATGAATGAGAAACAGCAAGCTAAGATATCTTCCCTGATTTGGGTTGTACCCCATCAGGGTCACCTGTGTCTGCAAGGTACTGGCAAGAATCCCAGAGCTCAGCTAGGGGAAAGCGTCTGCACTGAGACATATGTCTTCGCATCTCAGACCTCCCCTCCGCTTTTGGCAGCTAAGGGTACCTATTTCATCTGCCATGATAGAGCCTTTACATGGTTGCCCCCTGACTTTTCGGGCACATGCTTCGTTTCGTTCCTGTTGCCCCCTACCTACACAGCAGCGGCAGATTACCACAAGACAAGGATAGTTAGAGGCGTCTTCAGTGAAGAAGACACTGCAGGACAAGAATTTGGGGACTTCGTAAAGGGTTTTCTGCCGTTCTGGGGACAAATAAGTAACAGCAGGAGTATAAGGCAATTGATAAGAGTGGTTGAATCCACTGTGGCTGAAACCGCTGGTGCCCTTGGTAACTTGACTGCTGAGCTCCAGTCGGATCGTCTTATGACCCTTCAGAACGGGGTCGCATTAGATGTCATACTTGCAGACCGGGGTGGAGTATGTACATTGATCCAGTCGAGTTGCTGTGTTTTTGTCCCAGATAACGCTCCAACAGTATACCAGGCCATCTCCAAACTGCATAGAATTTCCGAATCTATTCATTTAGATAAAGGAGATTGGTCATTAATGGGATGGCTCTGGGAACTGATATCAGCATGGGGATGGAAGATTCTGATGGTCATTGGGATGATCTTGGCCATTCTTTTCCTGTTCTGTCTATGCGTGCAGTGTGCTCCTGCGATATGTGGCCTCTGTGTTACATCATGCATAAGGAAACCTGCACCAAGAGACGAGCTAAATACTAGGATGATGTTACAGCAACATCTCAACGACTTTAGAAACATAGACCTGGACTCAGATTAGCATGAGAATAGGTTTATTGCCTATGTAAGGGCAAAAGGAGGGTTTGTGGTTCTAAAAATTCTGGACCCATGTAATCTGCTTTGCCACAGCAGTACGATTTTAGTATCAAAAGACCGATAATGACTAGTACACTAAGCATGAGCATTTTCGCTCAATTCCAGCAGCGTTTTCACCTCGAAATCGCCATTTTCGTCCTGCACTCGTGGCTCCCATTTTATACACGACAGCCATTTTAAAAGTTGCCCTCACATAGGCTTATAATACAGTCAGGCTTGATTCCAAGGACACGTACACCTTGATTGACTTTTCTCTGACCTGGGCAAGCTGGAACCATTGCCTCAGGCCAAACCTGTTTGGTCAGTCCCTCTCCCAGTGGCCGAATCAGATAGCATCAAGGCACACCAGGCCATAAAACCCTTATTATCGATCACACACCCTGCCTAACTTGCTCACACCTGCACCTGCTCTTTTCTTCTTCTTACTTTACGAGGGGGAGGTGCCCGTTTTTATTGGGGGTCCACACTTATCTGATGTGAAATTCTAGGCCTTGCCGGGTAATTTATTATGGGTTGGATGACATGAAATATGAGGTTTCATCATGACACTGTTTTTTCCTTTGTAGTGAAAACATGTGAATGACCAACCAAAATGTCAAGAATGTTTGCCTGAAGCTTAAAAAACTGTATATAAGGAAACCTGATTTTGCATTGACACACAGTCTCCTGAGAACATACAAGTCGTGCTGTTGTACTTCTAGGACGCCTGTCAATTGGTTGCAGCCAATAAATTCGATCTTTGACTTCACCTAGAAGACTCTGAGTTTCTGTAGTCTGAATCAGGAAAGTACCCGAGGTCTTTGGGTGTACCCTGGCACCGCTGGGTTACCGGATCAGTACCGGTTCTGAAAAACCCAGTACCTCAGTACACCATGGGCATAAAATACAAAGACAAAGGCAGAAGGGCAAAACAGGGTCTCTAGCATCTTTAATTGGGTTCTCTCCATTATTCTCTGCCATCCATAGCTACATGAGAATTCTATCTGAATGGATTTCCTCACACAGTGGCATTGTCTAATGGGGTAAACACATATTTGCCTCAATGATTAAGTCTAGGTGTTCCTCCTTACCTTAGAACATCTCAATAGAGAAATCACATGATACCGATTATCAGGGACATGTAGAAACCTTCCTTTAAAAACTGTGCATCAGGTGCACTATGCAATACACAGGCTAATAGTCAAATGTGCAAACAAAAAGACAAGAACTAGAGGGTCCTGATATTTGCATGATTAGGACACATCTGATCCCACCAAAAATTAAAGTAGCAGGAACAGAAGGGAACCGAAAACCAAATTAAAATAGACATTGAAAATTCGTCATGTTCAAAAAGGTAAACATAAGATATCTCCTATTGAGATGGAAAACTTGTCTTACTATAATATTGAGTCAGTTAACCAGTCTATCGCTACCCTGACAGTCAGGCTGGAAAACATTGAAGCAGGCCTAAGGCAAATTCTTGAAAACCAGTCTGGTCATACCAAAGGGAATTATACATAACATGGGGGTCCCTGGTACATCACTGCAGTCTGGGAATGTGAACCTGAACAATACATCAATAATAATAAAAGGGCTGACTGGTGAAAGGAATTCGAAAAAGAGAAATGGGACTAGGACATAGCTAAAATCTCAATAACTAAGCATGATGCGACATTGGTCAGGGGAAGTAACAAAAGAAAAAATCTATAGGAAGAACAAAAAAAATTATTTGGGTGATAGTCAGGCATGTGACACAACACCGAGAGTACGGGTGATACACAAAGGCCAAAGTTACACAAATTTTAACTCTACCGTTGGCGACTACAACATATACGGTACTCCTAGCTAATGTTTCAGTTCCTTCTTCAGGAAAAAATGAAAACCTGGTTTTCTTTTAAGGAACGAAAGCCATATGCTACTTAGGAAACACAACATCATTAACTAATGTAATATAGAAATTAGGCCACCTTGAGTCACAGATCTATAATTTCATCCTTAGGTCCAATCAAGGATACATAAATGTAGGGCTGCCTGTTCCTTTAAGGGAAGGGGCAGTAACGTGACTAACTGCAGGTGACACACTTTGATCCTGTATATCTCTTTTTATTTTCCTTCAATACCATTATAGCCAAATAGACATTCACTGGTGAAGTGTTGTCTTTTATGTTCACAGCATGAAATATCATTCTCTGTAATTTAGTAACCAGAACAAGTTCAACCAACTGTTGCGTAGCGATGGGCATCGTCATGACCATCCTCTCACAACACAGGGGAGCTTGTAATAGTATCAAAAGCAGCAACAAACATGCAAAAAACAAATAAAAAATAATAAAAACGCACAAAACGTCAAGCCATCAGATATACTTGCTGTGTATCAAGCACAAAAAGCATAGACAAAACAATAGCATGTGTGAATAAGCGGTGACACACAACACCATGTCATGTACTTTATGCACTGTAAACCTGCAGCCCAAAACCCAATATTTGGGCCTGTTTAATTTGTCAGGTTTAAAATCCTTACCCTCCTTTTGACAGTAGATCACCAGGCAATGGAAATCTGCTGTCAAATATAACTTTACTGTTTCTCTTCTAACATAAAGGACCAGCAAGAACAGTTCATGATAGGACCAAACACATGAAAATAAATTTCCATTACTTAACTGTTACCCTCTTGTCAGTTACTTCGCAACATCAAGCCACCTTAGTTTTACCTTTCTAAAAGTAAAAATTGTTACACTGACACTCCATATTAATTTGGCACCTACAATTTCCACTGTGAAAAATAAGTCTTAATTAGCAAATCGTTCTCATTAAGGCATGTAGCCTTCAAAATTTGAGAAAAGGGCTGCATCTTATTTTCTGTCTAAGACTTAATGCAACACTTCGTTTTCTGTCAAATAAAAGCAACTAGCAGGCATCATTTTATTTTTTTAGAGCGGAGACACAAATGTATCAGTTCTGCAGAGCATTTAACATGATGTTGGGACTTTCGAAGAAACCCCTTTTTTTATATTTTCCCTTTGGAATTAAGGGGCATATTTATACTCCGTTTGCGCCGAATTTGCGTCGTTTTTTTCGACGCAAATTCGGCGCAAAACTAACGCCATATTTATACTTTGGCGTTAGACGCGTCTAGCGCCAAAGTATGGGCAAATAGCGTCATTTTTTTGCGTGAACGCCTTCCTTGCGTTAATGAGATGCAAGGAAGGCGTTCCCGTCTAAAAAAATGACGGCGACGCAAATGCGTCGTATTTATACTCCCGGGCAAAAATCACGCCCGGGAGTGGGCGGGGCAAAAAACCCCGCATTTGCGCCACTTTTTAACGCCTGGGTCAGGGTAGGCTTTAAGGGGCCTGTGGGCTCAAAATGAGCCCACAGGTGCCCTCCCCTGCCCCCAGGGACCCCCCCTGCTACCCTTGACCACCCCAGGAGGACACCCAAGGATGGAGGGACCCATCCCAGGGACATTCAGGTAAGTTCAAGTAAGTATACATTTTTTTTGGGTGGCATAGGGGGGCCTTATTTGTGCCCCCCTACATGCCACTATGCCCAATGACCATGCCCAGGGAACATAAGTCCCCTGGGCATGGCCATTGGGCAAGGAGGCATGACTCCTGTCTTTACTAAGACAGGAGTCATGTAAATGGCGTCTGGGCGTCGTTAAAAATGGCGCAAATCGGGTTAAGATGATTTTTTAGCGTCAACCTGACTTGCGCCATTTTTAAGACGCCCTAACGCCATTTTTCCCTACGCCGGCGCTGCCTGGTGTACGTGGTTTTTTTCCACGCACACCAGGCAGCGCCGGTCTGCTTGCGCCGGCTAACGCCATTCAATAAATACGGCGCCCGCATGGCGCTTCAGAATGGCGTTAGCCGGCGCAAAAATTTTTGACGCTAAACTGCGTTACCGCAGTTTAGCGTCAAAAAGTATAAATACGGGCCTAAGTTCTTTAATTGTATTGATGTTCTTCTGGAGAAACCAGAAATCCCACTTTTAGAGGCCCGTAGGGTCATTCTGCATTTTACAGAGACAAGGCCCTAATTTAAAAGGTCACAAGTGTCAACACGACAGCCTCCTCCATTGTTTATGGGAAAACTAAAGATAGCATCTCAGCAGCATGACTTGAGCCAGCCTCTGTAGCTCTCCTAGCTTCTGCCACTCTGAATCTGTCAAAGACAGTAGGCCTTTCTATTTTCCTTCTAACCTGCAATAATTCACTCTATTTAAAAAAAATATTTTTTCCTTTTTAGGCGCTAAAAAAAACTATCTCTATTTCCAGATTATTAAACTACATTTACTGTGAATAATTCACAAACCTTAATAACACACATACCAGTTGTTAGAATAAATGCTTGTTGCAATCCCATGCAATGGTACATATTTCATCAACCTCGAATGAATGAACGTCTCAGTAGGCCCAGCTGAAGTTAGAACCTTCAACCTTGATATTAAAACAAGCCTTTGTACTGGCACATTGACTCATTGAATCATAAGAAGGCACAACCTGCAAATATATATCAAACCTAAATGTATGCATTTACTGAAGCCTGAGACACTTTAAAAAGTACTCTGAATGAAAGAAAATGCAGTTTAAACAGTGCTTTTGCCCAAAATCGACTTTGATATTTTAGGCATTAAAAAATCAATATCCTACAATTTTCTTGCATAATATGCATTACCAGAATGTCTATTACACAATCCATGAGTCAGCCATTGAAAATATTAACTTATACTTTATAGAAATGAGCTTGTTTGCTCCTGCGCCAAGGGAAAATTGCACATACAAATGTCATTTTAGTGGTGCAACATAACTTAAATTAAATTTTAATGTTAGGAGGTCATAGTATAGGTATTAAGCTTTATAAATATTAAAAAACGATTTTGAAAGGCACTTATTTTTTTAAATAATTTTTCCATAATTAATAATTTTCTTTAAAAAAAAATAAAAACCCAATTATTCTTTTTTTTGTGATAATTCCACATATAAAAGCAAGCTGCATCCCTTGCCTATTATTTGGGATACATTAACTCACAAGCCTAAGCGCATAAGCCTAACTTGAAATGCGTCACATTTTTGCGCCACTTTCATTTAAAAGGAAGGTTATGCAAAATTCCACCCATGTTTAACTGGGAAAGTGCTGGCTGAATTGAAAATAGATAATTTCGTTTTTTTTTGGGGGGGCCCTATTTATATCTATTGAATGTGTTTTCTAATTTATTAAGCATTTAACAGCAGTTTTGTATATGTGCACAATTGCTCATTCTATAAATTAAGGGGCAACATATAGCTATGTTAGCACATCACATGGTTCATTTCTGGATTTTTTCTAAGTTTCTACTTAATATTACTTAACCAATATTTTACTTAACAAACTGTAAACATCAAGAAGACCCACAAACACACATTGAGCTCATTTCAGATATAAACAGAAAACACTCAGTACACATAATACAGCGCGCTTTAGCCATTTTTCATAAATAGCGCCGTCGCAATTTACTTACAGAACCGTTTGCAGATCCTAGTTGTAAGTCATATTTACAAGAAAAAAAAAGAAAACTTTTCTCAATTATTTCCAAGAATAGCGGACCCATACTTTATTAAACGTGATGGGGCCCACTCCGTGCTTCACATATAGTTCATAGGTTGGAGTTCCAATCGGAGGAACCGGACATGAGTCCTCCAACCGGGAGTCCCTTTTACAACCAAGACAAAACAAATTTCCAAGTCTGCTAAGACCAGGCATCTTCGCTCACTAGTCTAGCTTCAAACTTCAAAGGATTATCGTTTACGATAGTCTCGTGAATACACGAGTTCTTCGGCTTTGGTACTTGCAAGTTCCAAATCAAAGTGATCCCGAAGGGATACCAAACCAAATGTCCAACTAAGGACCAAACCAAGTGTCCAACTAAGGACTGGGAGACGCTCCACTTATACTTAACTGAAAATATCGATGACGTCACCAGAAGACTCGTCTTATTGTTTAGCTCGTATCGTATCGTATCGTATCGATCGTCCAAATCAGGGCGATAGCCAGGGCAGCAGTCCTTCGTAGCCGTCGGGAAGCGGGGAACCTCGCAGCAAAGACTTTCGGACCACGTCGACATGCAGGGGTCGATGAAGTGGCGGCCTTCCTCCAGAATTTTCACACGAAGCTCCTCACGGACCTCAGGCTTGGACCGGTACCGCTGGTATCGCTCCACGTTGGGCGCCAACTGAGGTACTGGGTTTTTCAGAACCGGTACTGATCCGGTAACCCAGTGGTGCCAGGGTACACCCAAAGACCTCGGGTACTTTCCTGATTCAGACCACAGAAACTCAGAGTCTTCTAGGTGAAGTCAAAGATCGAATTTATTGGCTGCAACCAAGTAACAAGCGTCCTAGAAGTACAACAGCATGGTTTGTATGTTCTCAGGAGACTGTGTGTCAATGCAAAGTCAGGTTTCCTTATATACAGTTTTTTAAGCTTCAGGCAAACATTCTTGACATTTTGGTTGGTCATTCACATGTTTTCACTACAAAGGAAAAAACAGTGTCATGATGAAACCTCATATTTCATGTCATCCAACCCATAATAAATTACCCGGCAAGGCCTAGTATTTTACATCAGATAAGTGTGGACCCCCAATAAAAACGGGCACCTCCCCCTCGTAAAGTAAGAAGAAGAAAAGAGCAGGTGCAGGTGTGAGCAAGATTAGGCAGGGTGTGTGAGCGATAATAAGGGTTTTATGGCCTGGTGTGCCTTGATGCTATCTGATTCGGCCACTGGGAGAGGGACTGACCAAACAGGTTTGGCCTGAGGCAATGGTTCCAGCTTGCCCAGGTCAGAGAAAAGTCAATCAAGGTGTACGTGTCCTTGGAATCAAATCTGACTGTATTATAAGCCTATGTGAGGGCAACTTTTAAAAATGGCTGCCGTGTATAAAATGGGAGCCACGAGTGCAGGACGAAAATGGCGATTTCGAGGTGAAAACGCTGCTGGAATTGAGCAAAAATGCTCATGCTTAGTGTACTAGTCATTATCGGTCTTTTGATACTAAAATCGTACTGCTGTGGCAAAGTAAATTACATGGGTCCGGAATTTTTAGAACCACACTCCTACATCTAATTGATCCCATTCTGTGTTTTTCTTTCAGCTGATCAGGTGTATGGCATCCAGCCTTGGCTAATGACACCATTTGGGAACCCAAATACTGCTGCAGAGCGGGCATACAATGACGCCCACAAGAGGACAGGCTGCATAGTTGAGTGGACCTTTGGGATCCTAAAGTCAAGGTTCCGCTGCCTTGACATAACTGGCGGTAGCCTACTCTATTCCCCAGAGATGGTCTGTAAGATCATACTCAGTTGTGCCATATTGCACAATATTTGTGTAAAAAGGAACATTCCCCTCCTTGGACCAGACCCAGACATGCCTGAGGATGACAAGAGGAGGATGCTGGCCTGCAACAGGAGGGGGAACAACCTAACACTGCAGCAGGAGTGCGTAGGCGCCAACAGCTTGTCAATAATTTTTTTTTCATAATTTCTTATAACAACACTTATTGCACAATTCTAAATAAACACAGATAACAAACACCACATCATGCTTTGGCCTATGCATTTCTGCCCACCTTTAGTTTGAAATTGCTGAAGAAGAATGTCATCTCATTGAGCAAGAATGCTATAACAATCATCACACCAAAAAAAAACATCACAAATGTATGCACAGAGGGTAGGATGTTACATGATACATTACCATCCACAGAGGCCAACAGGAGTACAAATGTGGCAATGACACATGCCTGATCCAGACACCTGAGACAGTCTCTCACCCAGCCCAAAAATGTAGATCATTTGAAAGTCTCATCACACGTGTTCAGAGACAGGGTGGGACCATCCATGTGTACGTGACCATGTCCTCAATGGCTTCTCTCAAGTTTTTGATATGAACAATACCCAATTGGAACAACATTAGCTGCCACTAACTCATGAGGAGACCTTGAAGTTACAGTGACAACATACACCCAGACAGGTGATAGTGGATCCACATTCGCACACACATATAAACATTTGTCATCCAATCAACCAAATATTTGAAAGCAGCCCATCACAGTAGTGTCCCAGTTTGAACCTAGGAGGAAGAATGTAACATGCCACTAAACCAGGTAATGCATAAAGGGCCATATACATCAACAATCTATTTGTCATCAGCACGTGAGGAACGCTGAGATTTTGCAAACATAGTCATTGGAAAATGGTATGCCGATTGCTCCAAATCATCAATAGTGCAAACGTCAAATGGGCAAATGAGATGAATGAATGGTTAACAGTGATTCATACCATATGGCCTTACATTAGCCTGCTGCTGAAGGTTTTGCATAACAGAATAAATAAAAGCCATGGATACATTAGCTAATCTGGATGGGCAAACCCTAGGGTGCTGGGGGCCTAAGTCCACCTCTACCGCCCCCCAAATATACAAGAATCATGTACTTGTGAACTAAACACATGCATAAGGCACATGTGTGGCCTACATGTCAAAAGTATAACAAAAATCAGAAACACAAAATCATAATAGGACATGGTTAGCCCCATAAAAACTGTAAGTGACTATTGCACTCCCTGTTTGGACTATAGATAAAAGCATTACCATCATAATTGTGGACACATTTTTGAGAAGGAATACATCATGGTATCCCATCCATCATTTCAAAATAGCCATCAGCAATTACCCAAAATATGTGTACAAATATGGTTAATACATTATTTAACGTATCATAAATATTACAGTGTGAATGCCTTCTATACATCCAATAAGGGACATGTGTCATAGCTAACCACAAATGTGTATAACATAGCACCGTTTGGCCATGACAAATCTCCTTCCCCAACTTTAAAAAATATAGACATAATTTAAAAATGACTCAAATTTCCACGCATACAGCATGGGCGTCATAATTGTTTCACGTACAGGAGTGCACAGAATGCAGAGTCAAAAAATCTGAAATGAAAATTAATAAAATAATAAGGTACATGACATGTCCACCATATTGTCCATGTTGCATCAAATTTCCACGCATACAGCATGGGCGTCATAATTGTTTCACGTACAGGAGTGCACAGAATGCAGAGTCAAATATAAATTTTCATAAATGTTTCTCATATTTAGCCATGAAATTATAATTATCATATCATAATTTTTTACTCTGCATCCTGTGCACTCCTGTACGTGGAAAAAATATGACGCCCATGCTGTATGCGTGGTAAATTTGACGCAACATGGACAATATGTTGGACATGTCATGTACCTTATTAATTTATTAATTTTCATATCATATTTTTTTACTCTGCATTATGTGCAATGTTATGCGTCCAAATAAAATGACGCACATTGTGTATGCGTGAAAATATGACGCATAACGGGAACATAAAAACAGCGGCCATTTTATGCAGGAAGTGATGTAATCCTGTTTACTAAATCTGTACTGGGAGTTAACTTTCACTTTCACTTTGCAGTCTCAGATTTATCTAGACTGTGTGGTTGTGTGAAAGGTGTTGTCCTGTGTTTAACTGCTTTTGTGTCCTGTGTACCTTGTATTTTGTCTTTTTGTGATCCTAGTCTTGTTGCCTAATATTGTCTCAGTCTGTTTAGTCTAGTTTTGTACAATCCTGTTTTTGTTTGTATTGTCTGTGGGAGTCTGTTCTGGGTAGTATAACTTTGGGGTTAGTTGGGCTATTTTTCTTATTTTTCTTTTTCCTTCACTACTCTACCTTTCCCCTTTTCCCACTTTTACTTGTTTATTTAATTTTGCTCATTTAATTCTGTTACTATGTCAGGTAGGCCTCGGCTTGCCAGGATGGGTGAGGATGAATTGGGGGGATTCATTTGGCTAGTTTGCCATTTCCTCCCACTCATGCTGGAGGCTGGGGGCCGTGTGATACAGGGGTATCACACGGAGGCACGGAAAGTCCGGTGGAGGAAGGTGCGCCATCACCTGGTCCGGGTGTACGGGAGCATGCGGAATGAGCATCAATTAAAGCACCGCTGGGCTGATCTCATATCCAGGGAGCAGGACCTGCTGGACCACCTGGGAATCAGGATTGGTGGCCATGTTGGTGAGTACAAATCAATTACATGTGAATAATAGAAATCTGTGTGGGGACATGTGATGATTGTTACCCAATCTGCTAGATAAGTAGCTGACTGTGTGTAATGCTAGGGAAACCTAGGCCCATATTTATACATTTCTATCCCCGATTTTGCGTCGCATTTTCACGCAAAAACGGCACCAACTTACGAAATAGAATTGTATTTTGCTAGTTTGCGCCATCTCTGCGTCAAAAAATGATGCAAATGCGGTGCTACAAAAGTATAAATATGGGCACTAATGTGTATTTGTTGCACAATGTGTAGGAAGACCAATGCTAGCAGTCAGATGGCTCATGTTTTCAACACATACCAGATGCCTGTAGCTGTATGTAATGTAGTGTTGCATTTGTGTCAGACAAGCGACACGTTAATGCCTCTATTTGAACTCTACAGGTCATATTGGCCAGTGAGAAAGTCATGTAGAAACAACATACCTACATATGTTGACGCCATAGCTAGACAGAAAATTGGAAACCCATGATGATGCTATAAATGTGTGGTGCCTTCACGTCACATGAAGTTAGCTATGTTGTCCACACATATGTCACATGTGTGTCTGGTTGCTGTGTGTTGAAAATGTCCACCTAGCCTGTTTGATTGTGAGGGGTCATGCAGTCCTCAAGTAACCAGCTTTTGGATGTCTCTCTGGGATGCACATGATGAGATGTATGCAAGACATTATTGTTTGGGCATACTAATGGAGGGGTATCTTTGACAACACCTGACTGTCCTGGCCACTGCATGTGTGTAGTAGGGTGTGTAAGTGTAGCAGGAGACTCACTTAATGTTAATGTTGAATAAAAAGTCATCCATGCAGTATGAGCATGTGGGAAAGTGTATCATTACCATGTCATATTCACACAGTGTCATAGTAACTGCAATTATTTGTCAGTGCACCGAGTCTGAGTATATTCTTCCTTTCATGCTTTACAGGTGGACCAGCACCGTACACCGTGGGAGAGGTGGCACATTTTGAGGACCCCGATACCTACAGTGAGTGTGGCCTGAGTGCTATTTTTATTGCTTGCTAGTGATGCATGATGGACTACTGTGTGTTCAACAGAATTCATGATTTGATGCGCTGGCCGTTCATTGGCATTGTTGCTTTAGAGGGATTTCAAATATCACTTCTGTTTCTGTAAACCAATACTTAGCCATCTCTCAGATTTAGGGGCTGTAGGTCATTCCAGTTGGGCCGCAATGGGGAATGGGATGAGTCATGTGGAATACACTGGTTAATGTAAGACTTGCTCTGGGACTTGGCTTGAACTGAGTCTGCATATCAGACTGACATTCTCCCAGATAGCTTTGGCAAATGGCTTTGATGAAATGTGCATCTTCCTAGTTGAGGATGCACTGTGTACACTGTAGGTTGGATCTTCCGGGGGCATGTACTTCCACTAGTTGAACTAGAAGTGTGTATGACTAGAGTGCAATGTCCTGGGTGTTCCGTCGACTCATGATCATGGGTGTTCTTGCTCCTCTGTGTGTGTTGTAAAACATGCCTCACTGATAGTATGTGATGTTGGCCTAAGTCAGAGCATTTTGACATGTGTGGACCTTGGATGTGACAATGTTTGGCTGACTCCAACGTGTTGCTAGCCCTTCATAGGTGTTGTGTGTGAAGGCACATACTTGTTGACCTTTCTATACACTCCTGGGTGTGCATTGAACATGGGATTGTTGGTTGTTCTTCCCACCCCACCCTCAAAGACTGCCATGTTAATGTGAAACAGGGTACGTAGGACTGTACCAACCAGTATGTTACACGTACTTGTGACCTTTAGCAACTTTATTTAGAACCTAGGGCCAGATGTAGCAAACTGTTTTCAAGTTGCAAATGGCATAAATTGCTCTTTGTGAGTCGCAAACGTCTGTTTGCTATGCAGAAATGTATTTTGTGATTCAGAACATACTTGCAAAATGCATTTCCGACTCGCAAATAGGAAGGGGTTTTCCCGTCCTATTTGCGATTCGCAGTGGTATGCAATTCCATTTGCAACCGAGTACGTGGTCGCAAAGGGAGTCGCAGTTCCCATCCACTTGAAGTGGATGGTAACCCACTTGCTAACTGGAAGGGGTCCCCATAGGAACCCTTCCCCTTTGTGAGTGGACCAAAACAATTTTTTCAAAACAGCCAGTGGTCCAAGGGACCACTACCTGCCCTGACATAATCCAAAATTAAAGATTTTGTTTTTTTTTCTAAGTGCAGCTTGTTTTCCTTTCAGGTAAACGGGCTACACTTGGGAAAAAATAACCAGCTTTATTTAAATGCTGTCACGGCCATGGAGATCTGCTGTTCCCAGCAGGCCTCCATCCCCGTGAGTGCCCATAGTCGCTAAGGGGGCGCAAATTGGGACCCACCTCATTGATGTTAATGAGGTGGGTCTTTGCGACCCCATAGCGACTCGCAGACGGTGTCAGAGACACCGTTCTGCATAGCAAATTGCAAGTCGCAATTTTCCATATTCCTACAACAGGCCCCTAGTCTACACATTCGGTTATGGCCCGTGGGTTCAATATTAGCACACAACAAATTACAAATGGCATTGAGTGAGGATTGTGATAGTTATCACATAGAGTGACATATGTAGTGAAGTCAGTATGCGGAAGAGGTGCAGCCATAATGTCAGATGCCTTAGGCATAATTTGGATGAGTAGTTTAGGGTGATGTCATCCATCATGTAGAGACATGGATATGCTAGGTGTGAGATGCCCTTATGTATGCAGGCTTCACATGTACTTCCTCTGAGCCTTTCAGTGAACTATGTTGTGACAATTGGTGCAACCAATACATTTCTAGTCATGTACAAATAACCCATTGTGCTATTCCACCCAATGCAATTCCAAAGGAAAATATTTGCCTTTTCTCTTCACAGCTGCAAACATGAGTGCTGCAGATCGACACCAATTTGAGAGGCGTGCCATGCGATACAGGCACATCCTGCAGGTGCAGTCTGGGTACCGGAGGATTGCCCGCAAATATCACTCGGATCGGGCCTCCGGGGCATGGTGGGCCTCACCACAGGCTCCGCCTACATTGCCAACAACAACCACCAACACCACATCCACCAGGTCTCACCAAGTGGCCCCAGCAACGTCGGGAACAGTAGACCCTGGCTCTTCCTCCAGACCTGGACCCAGCCATGTTCTAAAACCAGGACAGTCCAGTGGGCAGTCAACTCCTGGCACAAGCTTAACCTCGGCCGGCACACAAACTACATCAGCCCCTCCTGTGGACCCAGCCGCATTCCTGGCATTGGGTAGAAAATTGGACAAGCTGGTCAATAAGGTGGACAACCTGAGCCAGGATGTGGCCTATATTAAAAAAAGGGTCAGCTCCATCAGGCGGACCCTACGGAGGGCCAACCTGTAGGACTTTTGCCCTGTTGAACTTTTACCCCTCCCCTCTCTCCTCTTTCCTATTTTCTACTGATAGTTGGGTTTTGGGGATTAGTATTAGGTTAGTATAGGTAATTAGCTTAGTTAGTGTTAGGGAAGAGGGTGGGGGTCCTTATTCTTTCTATCTTTATTTTTTGTGTGGGTGGGTGGGTGGGGGGCAATGTTGGGATTCCTGTTTTAAAAAAAAAATATATATATATATATATAAAAAATATACAAAAAATTACAAAAAAATATATGTTTGTTTAGGATAGTATAGTATGTGTGTAGGTTAGTAAGTGTTGTCCTGCATGTGTCCTGTCTCATAATGGTGGGTGGGGGGTTGATGTTTAGATCGTTTCGTTACATGTGTAGAGTAAGTTTAGCTTAGGTTAGTTAGGGACAGTTGTGGGTTAGTAGTAGTCAGGTTAGATTAGTGTAGGTATTAACTTTCCCTTAGTTGCCTCTTGTGTTACTCAATAGTAATAAATATATAGTTAACCCTTTACATGATGTGTTAGGTGCTACTTTATCATGGCCTTGACATCAGTGTAGCTGAATGTTTTAGTATGACATTTGTGTCCTATTCTCGCCATCCCCAGGAAATTGAGGTTTAACATGCCAGCTACCCGTGTGCTAACTTGGTAAGTATCCACCATTTGGGAGACCCACCATTGGTAGTTTGCATTGATCACCAAGGTTTTGTGTTGGTATGTATCCTACTTCACAAAGAGTGCTTCCAGACTTGTTTTTGTGGGTAAATTAATAGGTCGGACTGCAGTGTGAAGTTCAGGGAGATCTTTGTAGATGAGGAGTTGATCACACTCTTGTCTTGTTGCTTTCATTGCTGACCTACATCATGTGTGTACTAATTCTGCATGACTTTCCTTCATGGAAGTATACTCCGAAAGGGTGATTGATGCAGTGTAATTTGTTAATGTTTCCTTACATTTTGCAGCATAATTTATTGTTTTAGTATTGCATGGTGCCTACTTTTCTCAGCCACCATTAGTTGTCTAGAATAGCTATAGATGGTGCATCATTCTGTCCAATCCATTGTGTGTGGTTAGTCCCTTCATCAGTTATTTTCCGCAGTATGGTAAGGCTATGATGCAATCCTGGCCACTGCACAGATGTTTCAGAATACATGATATCAGGACAGTAGTATTGACAATCTACATGGTTGCCACACAGGCACTTTGGAGTTAGGTACTGCACAGTTGAAGTGTGAAATAACACAGAGACATAATAGGTGTGCAAGTGCTATTTATTTATAGGTGCTGTAGTGCAAAATGTCCATTCACCATGTTTGCTGGGTCCGTTCTGGTGCATTCTTACATGGTGATCCTACAGAAGGGGTGTGGATGATGCTCCTGACATGCTGGGGTGATGTCACAGACAGTGCAGAGGGACAGGAATTGGCAAATAGTAGGAGAGAGACATTCACTGGCAATGGGGACAAGTCATACAGTGGATTGCAGAACAGTCATTGAGTGTAGTTGTAGTAAGACTGGCATTTGGTAAAACGTAGGACCTTGGTCAAAGTAGGCCATGGTGCAGGGACTAGTGCTTCCGGGTACTCTTCCGTGAGAATGTTATCTGTTCCATGTCTTCTTCTTCTGATGTGTGTGTTGCCTGGTTTGTCCTTGTTGTTGTTGGTTGTGAAGGGGCAACACACACCTCAGTGTTAGAAGACGTGGAGGCAGACATCCCGGGGGCTGCTCCCTGTGGAGTTCTTAAGGGCAGTACTGCAGCAAGGAGGGCCTGCTGGTTTTTGAGAATGGCAGCCACATCACGATGGTAGGCAGCCAGGTCGGCCCTGAGGGGTTCAATGTTGCATTCGTGCACACGTTGACTGGATTGCAGTTGTAGGTGTTGTGTCAACTGGATGACAGCTGTGCTGATTTCCTTCTGTGTTTTGGCAAGTTCTTGCAAGAGAGATGTTAGGGCTTGCATAGCAGCTGCCTGATCAGCAGAAGACATCATGCACGAACGCACCCCCTCAAGGCTGGCTGCCATAGTTTGCATCCCCACCCGCACCTCCTTGGCCAGCTCCCGCTGTACCCCAACGATGGTTCTTTCGAAGCTGGTGCCAGTGTCGTCAGAGTCCTCAGCTGTGTTGGAGCTGGCAGGTCTTACAATTGGGGTGGCGGGTGGTTCTACTGTGGTGGCTGCTTCTTCTGTGCTCCTCCTTGTGACTGAAGGTGGGGTTTGGAGGCTTTCAAGGACCATTTGGATGGTCTCCTGAGGAATGTTTATGGGCTCGTCATCCATGTCATCAGGGAAATCAGGGACAGGCATATCGGCAGGAGATCCATGTTCCTCTGCAATGAAACAGGGTACAATTAGTGTGTCTGTGTTGTGACAATTTTGCAATAAGATACAAGCCTTTGGATGCCTTAACTTTGTGCTCTGTTTTTGTCTTGGTATCTGCTGTCCTTCATATGGGCATTGTTGTAGGCCTATGGCCCACCTGTGTGTCACATGTATGATATAGAGCTATCAGACTTGTCTGCCTATTTGCCTCTAGGTGTTGCTTTGTAGAAATTTAGGAATAGGCATGTTTTTGTCCTACTCCTCCCTCCGTGTTTAACTATTCTTATGGAGAGACATTTTGTTGGGTGGGCTCTCATTATCCTACATGAGATTACTGGCTTTCTAGGCAGCAGGATAGCTAATGGTGTGGGGGACTAAGTCTGACACACTTGTAATTAACTCTGTCACCCTGATTCTTTCTTTTTGCTCTGGCTAACTAGCAGTGCCTCTGGTCTCCCACGGCAAAGGAATGATTAGACATCCAAGCGCATGACATCTTTGGAACTTCTCAGGGAAGTCGTGGTCACTCAGATCCTACACAATTCTCTCTTTTCCAGTATGATCTCATACACAAATGACAAAGACAGTATTTGTTTTATATGATGATTTCATTGTACAACTGACTTGTAGATATTTCGGTGTGAGCCACAATAACCCAAACAATACAAACTGTTAGAACTGAAAGAGTCAGCAGGAGAGTAAAACATTAGTACAAAGCTATCATGATGCCTAACTGTTTCTACTATCCCTCTGCTTGTTCTATTTATAGCACAGCATGTTAAGCTTCAAGCTTGCCTGTCTGAATCACTGGGGAGACATCATCCCTCATATCAGAGCAATGGCCTGTGATCTGGTTCTGCATCTGCAGCAAGGCAGGCAGCGTCTAGTTGTGGTTCTCTGTTTGGAAACTCCCTCTTGCATGTCTTGGGACAAGGAAGTGATTTTATAAGTAATATGTCATCATGATGACAAAGTGTCCCTACGCAGGAATGCCAAATCTTAACCCCTACCACGTCTATCAGCAATGTACCAGACTGTAACCTTGACTGGGGCACAGAGTGAATATGTTCTGGCAAACTCCAGTGCTGAAGTAGGCAAAACAGTGTGATTTGACTAATAAACAACACCGTTGGACTGGCTATTTGCTAAATTAACTGATAGGAAGCCTAATAAAAAGCATTTAGTGCAAAGTGCTCTGAGGCTCTTAGATGTGAGCAAATGCGTAAAAGTACATTCAGGGCAAGGTGCACAAAGGCCTAAAGCCTGAAGCTAATGCGCAAAGTATACGTTACACTTACAACACTACACTTTGACTGACTGTGGGTGTTGTGAATGCCCTGCCAGCACACTTGCCTCTCAGGACCTGCCCCAAACACTTTTTATTCACATTGCCCGAGATGTACATGTGACGTGGCATATCCTATGCATGTCAATGTTAGTATGTGGTATGGATGTAAACATTGTTGATGTTTGGAGATGATGTTGGGTCATGTGTGTTTAATTGGATTGGCCTGTTTATCGTATCAAGGTCCTATTTGGTTGTCAGACTGTGCAGGTGTGTTTCAGTGACCAGTTGCCTGTGTCCCCTCCTCAATGTTGTTGTCTGAGCAGTATGACATTGGTGATGTTGCCTTGTTAGCCAGGCACGTGAGAGACCCTGACGTATGCAGCATGTGTGTGTCCTTAGTGCTGTGTGGCTCCTATTGCTGTTTACTTTGGCTTATGTATGTGTCAAGTATGGGCATTCGGCATTTGAGTGAACTGGTGCCTTTGTCTTATTTCTATGAATAGTTGCAGATGTCATCCTCACCCACTAATTTAGGTATGTATGTTCCATGGGGAGGTTCCTGCCATTTGGTACTATAGCTGCACAGAGATGAGAGGTGTTATTGTCAACTGTTGTGGCAGTTACATTGCAGTTGTTGTTTTGGCTACTGCATTACTGATAGGGACCTAGTTGATGTAGGATAGTTTTGCAAGACAAGTGCCTGGATGTGAGTTTGACGTAGTGGCCTTCACACCTGTCGCTGCTTTCCCTTGGCTCTATTGTTGTACTTACAGGATGGCCCCATGGGACTGTTGTTGGTGCTGTATTTTGTCGTGCCCCAGATTCAGTCTGTGCTGGGCATGCCCCCCTGCCGTGCCCCTTTACCCATGCCACTTCATATATGTGCTGACTTACATGCATTGTGTAGTAGGTATTCCCCCCTCCGGTAGCATGTAACATTGTTGCATTTTAATTCCCCATGCGACTTACCCTGCATGTGCGTTGTCTCGTGGTAGTCTGCGCTGTCCTGTCCTTGAATCCATGTGACAATCTCCTCAGGGATGACGGCTGAGACCATCTCCTCCATGTGGTCCAGGGCCTCCTGGTGTGCTGGACTCCCCCCTCCAGTCTGCATTGCTGCCTTCCTGTTCCTGGCCATTTTTTCTTTTGTCCTACGTTTGCAGTCATGCCAGAGTTTCTTACACTCGGTGACTGTCCGGCGTTCTTCAGCCACACTGTTGATCTTGTCCACGATTTGTTTCCATATGGCCTCTCTCCTACTGATAGGCAATTTAGAGGTGCTGAACAATTGGTGCTGGTGTTCCGTCACCTCTTTAACCAGGATTTCCTGCTCCTCTGCACTGAAGCGACACTTTCTTTTTTTTCTGAAAATGTCCTGGTTCCGGTATGGATCATCCTGGCTGGTTCCTGGTCTGCTGTCATCTTCCTGGGGTCTGTAGTGGCATCTGGGATCCATTTTGGCTCTCCCCTGCTGAAAGGGCAGTTTTCGCAGGTAAATTTGATGCAATTGCATCAAAATAAACAACGCTTTCCGGGTTGCGCTGTCGTAAATCGACCCACAGTGATTTGCGTCGCGTTAACGTTGGTTTACTTTACGACTTGACGCCGCTGTGTGCGTCACGAAATAATGACTTCCACCTGTTGGTTGCGCCGCCGTGCGTCAAAGTATAAATTTGACGCCCACACGGCGCTTCGAAATGGCGTTAGCCGGCGCTAATTTTTTTGACGCTAAACTGCGTTAGCGCAGTTTTGCGTCAAAAAGTATAAATATGGCCCTAAGGCCTTAAACACCGTTTATACCCTGTGGGCAGTGATTTAAACAGCACTTGGAGTAATTCTGTATTCAAGCTACATGGTCAGATTTTTGATGAAAATCATTGATCCACGGACTCACGAAATGCTTCCGAAAAGTCCGAAATGGGCCATTTTCAAATGTTTCATCTTTAAACTCTTTAGGACATGTTAAAGTGAATATTCAGATTTGTCTCTTAAATAAACATGTTTAGAGACATTGCCATGCCCTCAATGGGGCCAAAATGCATAGGTTTGAGATTTTATAAAAGTGAATGAAATAGCTTTTTTTGTAACAATGGGGCCTTAAGCAGTGCTTAAACATTAAGGCAGTCGTTTAAACATCTTTTGGAGTCATTTTTGAATCAAGCACAAAAGTAATAATTCTAGGGCTTTGATTGGTTGATAGGGCTGGGATTCTGATTGGTTGATGGTGCTGAGATTCTGATTGGTCGATAGGGCTGAGATTCTGATTGGTTGTTGGTTCTAGGGCTGTGATTGGTTGATAGGGCTGAGATTCTGATTGGTTGATAGGGCTGAGATTCTGATTGGTCGATAGGACTGAGATTCTGATTGGTTGTTGGTTCTAGGGTTTTGATTGGTGGATAGGGCTGAGATTCTGATTGGTCGATAGGGCTGAGATTCTTATTGGTTTTTGGTTCTAGGGCTGTGATTGGTTGATAGGGCTAAGATTCTGATTGCTTGATAGGGCTCAGATTCTGATTGGTCGATAGGGCTGAGATTCTGATTGGTTCTTGGATCTAGGGCTGTGATTTGTGGATAGGGCTGAGATTCTGATTGGTTGTCAGGGCTGAGATTCAGTTTGGTTGATTAGGTGGAGATTCTGATTAGTCGTTGGTTCTAGGGCTGTGATTGGTTGATAGGGCTGAGATTCTGATTGGTTGATAGGGCTGAGATTCTGATTGGTCGATAGGGCTGACATTCTGATTGGCTGTTGGTTCTAGGACTGTGATTGGTGGATAGGGATGAGATTCTAATTGGTTGATAGGGCTGAGATTCTGATTGATTGTTGGTTCTAGGGCTGTGATTGGTTGATAGGGCTGAGATTCTGATTGGTTGATAGGGCTGAGATTCTGATTGGTCGATAGGGCTGAGATTCTGATTGGCTGATAGGGCTAAGAGTCTGATTGGTTGTTGGTTGTAGGGCTGTGATTGGTTGATAGGGCTGAGATTCTGATTGGTTGATAGGGCTGATATTCTGATTGGTTGTTGGTTCTAGGACTGTGATTTGTTGATAGAGCTTAGATTCTGATTGGTTTATGACATGTTGAAGTGAATCATCACATTTGGCTCTTAAATAAACATGTTTAGAGACATTGACATGCTCCCAATGGGTCCAAAATGCATAGTTTGAGATTTTATCAAATTGAATGAAAATTGACTTTTTTGTCATAATGGGATTTTAAACAGTGCTTAAACATTCCAGATGTGATTTAAACATTTTTTGGAGTCATTTTGGATTCAAGCAAAAAGTAAATTTTTTAACTAAAATCGATGACCCACGGACTTGCAAAATGCTTCAGGAAGTTCCTAAATGGACCATTTTCAAATGTTGCATCTTTTAACTCTTTATGACTTGCTGAAGTGAATGATTACTTTTGGAGCTTAAATAATGAATTTTTTTGCCATTTTCATCATCTCAAAGGTAGAAAGTGTATAGTTCAGAAATTTTGTAAAACTGAAAGAAAATGGCTGATTTAGTAACATTGAGGCCCTAACCAGTATTTGTGCACTGCGGGGAGTGATTTAATCATAATTTGGAGTAATCTTGAAATCAATGAAAAAGGTCAATTTTTTGCTTAAAATTGTTGACCCACAGACTCACAAAATGCTTCGGAATGGTCCAAAATGGACTGTTTTCAATTGTTGCACCTTTTAACTTTTTTATGATATGTTGAAGTGAACCATCACATTTGGGGCTTAAATAAGCATGATTAGAGACATTCCCATGCTCTCAAGGGGCCAAAAAGGCTATTTTTTATTTTTTTTAAAGTGAATGAAAATGGCCCGCTTTGTAACATTAATACCTTAAACACGGTTTATAAACTACGGGGAGTGATTTAAAAAGCATTTCAAATAATTTTGAATTCAAGATAAATGGTCAGATTTTAGATGAAAATTATTGACCCACGGACTCATGAAATGCTTCCGAAGGTCGAAAATGGACCATTTTCAATTGTTGCAGCTTTTAACTCTTTATGACGTGTTGAAGTGAATCGCCACATTTGGCTCTTAAATAAACATGGTTAGAGACATTGCCATGCTCACAATGGGGCCAAAGTGCATAGATTTGAGATTTTATAAAAGTGAATGAAAATGGCCTTTTTTATAATAATGGGGCATTAAACAGTGCTTAAAAATTCCGGAAGTGATTTAAACATCTTTTGGAGTCATTTTGCATTAAAAGAAAAGTAATATTTTTAATGAAAATCGATGACCCACGGACTTATGAAATGCTTCAGGAAGTTCCCAAATGGACAGTTTTCAATTGTTGCATCTTTTAACTTTTTTATGATATGTTAAAGTGAACCATCACATATGGGGCTTAAATAAACATGTTTAGAGACATTGCCATGCTCACAATGGGGCCAAAGTGCATAGATTTGAGATTTTATAAAAGTGAATGAAAATTGACTTTTTTATAATAATGGGGCATTAAACAGTGCTTAAAAATTCTGAAAGTGATTTAAACATCTTTTGGAGTCATTTTGCATTAAAAGAAAAGTAATATTTTTAATGAAAATCGATGACCCACGGACTTACGAAATGCTTCAGGAAGTTCCTAAATGGACAGTTTTCAATTGTTGCATCTTTTAACTTTTTTATGATATGTTAAAGTGAACCATCACATATGGGGCTGAAATAAGCATGTTTAGAGACACTGCCATGCTCAAAATGGGGCCAAAATGCATAGATTTGAGATTTTATGAAAGTGAATGAAAATTGCCTTTTTTGTAATAATGGGGCATTAAACAGTCCTTAAAAATTCCGGAAGTGATTTAAACATCTTTTGGAGTCATTTTGCATTAAAAGAAAAAGTTATATTTTTAATGAATATCAATGACCCACGGACTTACGAAATGCTTCAGGAAGTTCCTAAATGGACCATTTTCAACTGTTGCATCTATTCACTCTTTATGACTTGCTTAAGTGGATCATCATTTTTGGAGCTTAAATAATCAGGTTTTTTTCCATTTTCATGATTTCAAAGGTCGAAAGTGTATAGTTCTGAGATTTTGTAAAAGTGAAAGAAAATGGCTGATTTGGTAACATTGAGGCCTTCATTAGTTTTTGAGCACTGCGGGAATTGACTTTAACATAATTTGGAATCATTTTGAATTCATACACAAAGGTTAATTTTTTTGTTGAAAATCATTGACCCACGGACTCACGAAATGTTTCAGAAAGGTCCAAAATGGACTGTTTTCAATTGTTGCATCTTTTAACTTTTTTATGATATGTTGAAGTGAACCATCGCTTTTGGGTCTTATATAAGCATGTTTAGAAACATTGCCATTCTCTCAAGGGGCCAAAAAGCCACATTTTTTTATTTTGTAAAAGTGAATCAAAATGGACCGCTTGGTAACATTAAGACCTTAAACACTGTTTATACCCTGCGGGCAGTGATTTAAACAGCATTTGGAGTAATTCTGTATTCAAGCTACATGGTCAGATTTTTGATGAAAATCATTGATCCACGGACTCACAAAATGCTTCCGAAAAGTCAGAAACGGGCCATTTTCAAATGTTTCATCTTTAAACTCTTTATGACGTGTTAAAGTGAATATTCAGATTTGTCTCTTAAATAAACATGTTTAGAGACATTGCCATTCTATCAAGGGGCCAAAAAGCCTAATTTATTGATTTTGTAAAAGTGAATGAAAATGGCCAGCTTAGTAACATTAAGGCCTTAAACACTGGTTATACCTACGGGGAGTGATTTAAAGAGCATTTGGAGTAATTTTCAATTGAAGCTAAATGGTCAGATTTTTGATTAAAATCATTGACCCACGGACTCACAAAATACTTCCGAAAGCTCCAAATTTGACCATTTTCAACTGTTGCAGCTTTTAACTCTTTATGACGTGTTGAAGTGAATCGCCACATTTGGCTCTTAAATAAACATGTTTAGAGACATTGCCATGCTCACAATGGGGCCAAAGTGCATAGATTTGAGATTTTATAAAAGTGAATAAAAATGGCCTTTTTTTTATAATAATGGGGCATTAAACAGTGCTTAAAATTTCCGGAAGTGATTTAAACATCTTTTTGAGTCATTTTGCATTAAAAGAAAAGTAATATTTTTAATGAAAATCGATGACCCACAGACTTACGAAATGCTTCAGGAAGTTCCTAAATGGACAGTTTTCAATTGTTGCATCTTTTAACTTTTTTATGATATGTTAAAGTGAACCATCACATATGGGGCTTAAATAAGCATTTTTAGAGACACTGCCATGCTCAAAATGGGGCCAAAATGCATAGATTTGAGATTTTATAAAAGTGAATGAAAATGGCCTTTTTTGTAATAATGGGGCATAAACCAGTCCTTAAAAATTCCGGAAGTGATTTAAACATCTTTTGGAGTCATTTTGCATTAAAAGAAAAAGTTATATTTTTAATGAAAATCGATGGCCCACGGATTTACGACATGCTTCAGGAAGTTCCTAAATGGACCATTTTCAACTGATGCATCTTTTCACTCTTTATGACTTGCTTAAGTGGATCATCATTTTTGGAGCTTAAATAATCAGGTCTTTTTCCATTTTCATGATTTCAAAGGTCGAAAGTGTATAGTTCTGAGATTTTGTAAAAGTGAAAGAAAATGGCTGATTTGGTAACATTGAGGCCTTCATTAGTGTTTGCGCACTGCGGGAATTGACTTAAACATAATTTGGAATCATTTTGAATTCATACACAAAGGTTCATTTTTTTTTTGAAAATCATTGACCCACGGACTCACGAAATGTTTCTGAAAGATCCAAAATGGACTGTTTTCAATTGTTGCACCTTTTAACTTTTTTATGATATGTTGAAGTGAAACATCGCTTTTGGGTCTTATATAAGCATGTTTAGAGACATTGCCATTCTCTCAAGGGGCCAAAAAGCCACATTTTTTGATTTTGTAAAAGTGAATGAAAATGGCCTTTTTTGTAATAATGGGGCATTAAACAGTCCTTAAAAATTCCGGAAGTGATTTAAACATCTTTTGGAGTCATTTTGCATTAAAAGAAAAAGTTATATTTTTAATGAATATCAATGACCCACGGACTTACGAAATGCTTCAGGAAGTTCCTAAATGGACCATTTTCAACTGTTGCATCTATTCACTCTTTATGACTTGCTTAAGTGGATCATCATTTTTGGAGCTTAAATAATCAGGTTTTTTTCAATTTTCATGATTTTAAAGGTCGAAAGTGTATAGTTCTGAGATTTTGTAAAAGTGAAAGAAAATGGCAGATTTGGTAACATTGAGGCCTTCATTAGTTTTTGAGCACTGCGGGAATTGACTTAAACATAATTTGGAATCATTTTGAATTCATACACAAAGGTTAATTTTTTTGTTGAAAATCATTGACCCACGGACTCACGAAATGTTTCAGAAAGGTCCAAAATGGACTGTTTTCAATTGTTGCATCTTTTAACTTTTTTATGATATGTTGAAGTGAACCATCGCTTTTGGGTCTTATATAAGCATGTTTAGAAACATTGCCATTCTCTCAAGGGGCCAAAAAGCCACATTTTTTTATTTTGGAAAAGTGAATCAAAATGGACCGCTTGGTAACATTAAGACCTTAAACACCGTTTATACCCTGCGGGCAGTGATTTAAACAGCATTTGGAGTAATTCTGTATTCAAGCTACATGGTCAGATTTTTGATGAAAATCATTGATCCACGGACTCACAAAATGCTTCCGAAAAGTCAGAAACGGGCCATTTTCAAATGTTTCATCTTTAAACTCTTTATGACGTGTTAAAGTGAATATTCAGATTTGTCTCTTAAATAAACATGTTTAGAGACATTGCCATTCTATCAAGGGGCCAAAAAGCCTAATTTATTGATTTTGTAAAAGTGAATGAAAATGGCCAGCTTAGTAACATTAAGGCCTTAAACACTGGTTATACCTACGGGGAGTGATTTAAAGAGCATTTGGAGTAATTTTCAATTGAAGCTAAATGGTCAGATTTTTGATTAAAATCATTGACCCACGGACTCACAAAATACTTCCGAAAGCTCCAAATTTGACCATTTTCAACTGTTGCAGCTTTTAACTCTTTATGACGTGTTGAAGTGAATCGCCACATTTGGCTCTTAAATAAACATGTTTAGAGACATTGCCATGCTCACAATGGGGCCAAAGTGCATAGATTTGAGATTTTATAAAAGTGAATGAAAATGGCCTTTTTTTATAATAATGGGGCATTAAACAGTGCTTAAAATTTCCGGAAGTGATTTAAACATCTTTTTGAGTCATTTTGCATTAAAAGAAAAGTAATATTTTTAATGAAAATCGATGACCCACAGACTTACGAAATGCTTCAGGAAGTTCCTAAATGGACAGTTTTCAATTGTTGCATCTTTTAACTTTTTTATGATATGTTAAAGTGAACCATCACATATGGGGCTTAAATAAGCATTTTTAGAGACACTGCCATGCTCAAAATGGGGCCAAAATGCATAGATTTGAGATTTTATAAAAGTGAATGAAAATGGCCTTTTTTGTAATAATGGGGCATAAACCAGTCCTTAAAAATTCCGGAAGTGATTTAAACATCTTTTGGAGTCATTTTGCATTAAAAGAAAAAGTTATATTTTTAATGAAAATCGATGGCCCACGGACTTACGACATGCTTCAGGAAGTTCCTAAATGGACCATTTTCAACTGATGCATCTTTTCACTCTTTATGACTTGCTTAAGTGGATCATCATTTTTGGAGCTTAAATAATCAGGTCTTTTTCCATTTTCATGATTTCAAAGGTCGAAAGTGTATAGTTCTGAGATTTTGTAAAAGTGAAAGAAAATGGCTGATTTGGTAACATTGAGGCCTTCATTAGTGTTTGCGCACTGCGGGAATTGACTTAAACATAATTTGGAATCATTTTGAATTCATACACAAAGGTTCATTTTTTTTTTGAAAATCATTGACCCACGGACTCACGAAATGTTTCTGAAAGATCCAAAATGGACTGTTTTCAATTGTTGCACCTTTTAACTTTTTTATGATATGTTGAAGTGAACCATCGCTTTTGGATCTTATATAAGCATGTTTAGAGACATTGCCATTCTCTCAAGGGGCCAAAAAGCCACATTTTTTGATTTTGTAAAAGTGAATGAAAATGGACCGCTTGGTAACATTAAGGCCTTAAACACCGTTTATACTCTGCGGGCAGTGATTTAAACAGCATTTGGAGTAATTCTGTATTCAAGCTACATGGTCAGATTTTTGATGAAAATCATTGATCCACGGACTCACGAAATGCTTCCGAAAAGTCCGAAATGGGCCATTTTCAAATGTTTCATCTTTAAACTCTTTATGACGTGTTAAAGTGAATATTCAGATTTGTCTCTTAAATAAACATGTTTAGAGACATTGCCATGCCCTCAATGGGGCCAAAATGCATAGGTTTGAGATTTTATAAAAGTGAATGAAATGGCCTTTTTTGTAACAATGGGGCCTTAAGCAGTGCTTAAACATTAAGGCAGTCGTTTAAACATCTTTTGGAGTCATTTTTGAATCAAGCAAAAAAGTAATAATTCTAGGGCTTTGATTGGTTGATAGGGCTGAGATTCTGATTGGTTGATAGGGCTGAGATTCTGATTGGTCGATAGGGCTGAGATTCTGATTGGTTGTGAGGTACTGGGTTTTTCAGAACCGGTACTGATCCGGTAACCCAGCGGTGCCAGGGTACACCCAAAGACCTCGGGTACTTTCCTGATTCAGACTACAGAAACTCAGAGTCTTCTAGGTGAAGTCAAAGATCGAATTTATTGGCTGCAACCAATTGACAAGTGTCCTAGAAGTACAACAGCACGATTTGTATGTTCTCAGGAGACTGTGTTTCAATGCAAAGTCAGGTTTCCTTATATACAGTTTTTTAAGCTTCAGGCAAACATTCTTGACATTTTGGTTGGTCATTCACATGTTTTCACTACAAAGGAAAAAACAGTGTCATGATGAAACCTTATATTTCATGTCATCCAACCCATAATAAATTACCAAGCAAGGCTTAGTATTTTACATCAGATAAGTGTGGACCCCTAATAAAAACGGGCACCTCCCCCTCGTAAAGTAAGAAGAAGAAAAGAGCAGGTGCAGGTGTGAGCAAGATTAGGCAGGGTGTGTGAGCGATAATAAGGGTTTTATGGCATGGTGTGCCTTGATGCTATCTGATTCGGCCACTGGGAGAGGGACTGACCAAACAGGTTTGGCCTGAGGCAATGGTTCCAGCTTGCCCAGGTCAGAGAAAAGTCAATCAAGGTGTACGTGTCCTTGGAATCAAATCTGACTGTATTATAAGCCTATGTGAGGGCAACTTTTAAAATGGCTGCTGTGTATAAAATGGGAGCCACGAGTGCAGGACGAAAATGGCGATTTCGAGGTGAAAACGCTGCTGGAATTGAGCGAAAATGCTCATGCTTAGTGTACTAGTCATTATCGGTCTTTTGATACTAAAATCGTACTGCTGTGGCAAAGTAAATTACATGGGTCCAGAATTTTTAGAACCACAGTTGTTGGTTCTAGGGCTGTGATTGGTTGATAGGGCTGAGATTCTGATTGGTTGATAGGGCTGAGATTCTGATTGGTCAATTGAACTGCCAGCTAAGGCCTTATCATTTTCAATAAGCATGTTAGACAATAATTCTCAAGAGGTGTTCTTTCCTACCACTAAACCTCTATCAATGCAGAGACGCTTTAGGCCCTTAAAGTTAAGGTGGTCAAAAGCTGTACTGACCAAATTAAGAGGAGTTCCTACATCAGACATGATAGAAAAAGGTTTAGGGACAGATAAAAGAGAGAAAAAGTTTTAGGACTATTTAAAGAACAGAAAAAAAAAACGTTTTCAACTTTTTGAAACTTTTAGAAAGTTTAGGAGTACTTTCCAGCACTTAGCAGATAGTGTAGGAAAAGAAAAGCAAAACTTTTTGGTTAGGTGTACATACACTGAACTTGTTTTGTATATTATTCTCTTATGAAAAGTACAAAATTACAAAGTGGTAAGTAGTTACAAGTACTTATCCCACTGCTGCACAACCAATGTAGGAGGCTGGCCTGGCTTGTAGTGGGTACCAAGAGGTAGTTACACTCTGTACCAGGTCCAGTTATCCCTTATTAGTGTAGAAGAGGTGTTTCTAGCAGCTTAGGCTGATAGAAGTTAGTTATAGCAGAGCAGCTTAGGCTGAACTTGGAGACATGCAAAGCTCCTACTATACCATTGGTGTCATAAGCACAATATCATAAGAAAAAACAATACACAGATATACTAAAAATAAAGGTACTTTATTTTTATGACAATATGCCAAAAGTATCTCAGTGAGTACCCTCAGTATGAGGATGCCAAATATACACAAGATATACGTACACAATACCAAAAATATGCAGTAATAGCAAAAGGAAGTAATGCAAGCAATGTAAAGTTATAGTAGATTGCAATAGGAGCACATAGGTATAGGGGCAACACAAACCATATACTCCAAAAGTGGAATGCGAACCACGAATGGACCCCAAACCTATGTGAGCTTGTAGAGGGTCGCTGGGACTGTAAGAAAACAGTGAGGGTTAAAATAGCCCCCCCAAGACCCTGAAAAGTAGGTGTAAAGTGCACCTATAACCCCCAGAGAGCACAGTTGTGATAGGGGTTTCTGCAAGGAAGACCAACACCAGCAAAGCAGCCAAAGTGGATTTCCAGACCTGAGTACCTGTGGAACAAGGGGACCAAGTCCAAGAGTAGCGACTATGTCGAGAGTGGGCAGATGCCCAGGAAATGCCAGCTGAGGGTGCAAAGATGCTGCCACCGGATGGTAGAACCTGTGGATTCTGCAAGAATGAAGAGGGCTAGAAACTTCCTCTTTAGAGGATGGATGTCTCACATCGTGAGGAAGCTCGCAGATGTGTTCCCACGCAGAAAGACTGCAAACAAGCCTTGCTAACTGCAAGGGATGCGGTTAGGGTTTTTGGATGCTGCTGTGGCCCAGGAGGGACCAAGGTGTCGCCATTTGGATGAGGAGACAGAGGAGGCGCCCAGCAAGTCAGGGAGCCCTCACAGAAGCAGGCAGCAACCGCAGAAGTACTGGAAAAGGCACTTGGAAGAGGAGTGAACAGGAGTCCACCCGAAGACAGAAAAGGGAGTCCCACGACGCCGGAGGACAGCTCAGAAGGTTGTGCACTGCAGGTTAGAGTGTTGGGGACCCAGGCTTGGCTGTGCACGAAGGAAATTCTGGAAGAGTGCACAGGAGCCGGAGCAGCTGCAAATCATGCGGAACCCAGCAATGCAGTCTAGCATGGGGAGGCAAGGACTTTCCTCCACCAAACTTGGACTGAAGAGTCACTGGACTGTGGGAGTCACTTGGACAGAGTTGATGAGTTCCAGGGCCCACGCTCGTTGTGCTGAGAGGGGACCCAGGGGACCGGTGATGCAGTCTTTTTGTTGCCTGTGGTTGCAGGGGGAGGATTCCCTCGTCCCACGGGAGAGTTCTTCGGAGCTCCTGGTGCAGAAAGGAGGCAGGCTACCCCCAGAGCATGCACCACCAGGAAACAGGCGAGAAAGCGGCAGGATCAGCGATACAAGGTTGCAGTAGTCGTCTTTGCTACTTTGTTGCGGTTTTGCAGGTGTCCTGAGCAGTCAGCGGTCGATCCTTTGGCAGAAGGTGAAGAGAGAGATGCAGAGGAACTCTGATGAGCTCTTGCATTCGGCATCTGAAGAATTCCCCAAAGCAGAGACCCTAAATAGCCAGAAAAGGAGGTTTGGCTAACTAGGAAGGAGGATAGGCTAGTTACACAGGTAAGAGCCTATCAGAAGGAGTCTCTGACGTCACCTGATGGCACTGGCCACTCAGAGCAGTCCAGTGTGCCAGCAACACCTCTGTTTCCAAGATGGCAGAGGTCTGGGGCACACTGGAGGAGCTCTGGGCACCTCCCCTGGGAGGTGCAGGTCAGGGGAGTGGTCACTCCCCTTTCCTTTGTCCAGTTTCATGCCAGAGCAGGGCTGGGGGATCCCTGAACCGGTGTAGACTGGCTTATGCAGAGATGGGCACCATCTGTGCCCATCAAAGCATTTCCAGAGGCTGGGGGAGGCTACTCCTCCCCAGCCCTGACACCTTTTTCCAAAGGAAGAGGGTGTAACACCCTCTCTCTGAGGAAGTTCCTTTGTTTGTTATGTCAGGGTGTTTTCACTGTCTCACTGGGATCCTGCTAGCCAGGGCCTAGTGCTCATAGTGAAAACCCAATGTTGTCAGTGTGTTTGTCATGTGTCACTGGGAGCCTGCTAGCCAGGACCCCAGTGCTCATAAGTTGTGGCCTATATGCGTTCCCTGTGTGGTGCCTAACTGTCTCACTGAGGCTCTGCTAACCAGAACCTCAGTGTTTAGGCTCTCTCTGTGTAGGAAAGTACCATCTTGCCTGGCATGTTACCCCCATTTTTCACTGCATATATGTTGTTTTAGTTGTATGTGTCACTGGGACCCTGCAGCCAGGACCCCAGTGCTCATAAGTGTGCCTGAATGTGTTACCTGTGTTATGACTAACTGTCTCACTGAGGCTCTGCTATCCAGAACCTCAGTGGTTATGCTCTCTCATTTCTTTCAAATTGTCACTAACAGGCTAGTGAACAATTTTACCAATTTACATTGGCATACTGGAACACCCTTATAATTCCCTAGTATATGGTACTGATGTACCCAGGGTATTGGGGTTCCAGGAGATCCCTATGGGCTGCAGCATTTCTTTTGCCACCCATAGGGAGCTCTGACAATTCTTACACAGGCCTGCCACTGCAACCTGAGTGAAATAACGTCCACGTTATTTCACAGCCATTTTACACTGCACTTAAGTAACTTATAAGTCACCTATATGTCTAACCTTTACCTGGTAAAGGTTGGGTGCTAAGTTACTTAGTGTGTGGGCACCCTGGCACTAGCCAAGGTGCCCACACATTGTTCAGGGCCAATTCCCCGAACTTTGTGAGTGCGGAGACACCATTACACGCGTGCACTACCTATGTGTAGCTTCACAATGGTAACTCCGAATATGGCCATGTAACATGTCTATGATCATGGAATTGCCCCCTCTATGCCATCCTGGCATAGTTGGCACACTCCCATGATCCCACGGGTCTCTAGCACAGGCCCTGGTGCTGCCAAACTGCCTTTCCCGGGGTTTCACTGCAGCTGCTGCCAACTCCTCAGACAGGTTTCTGCCCTGCTGGGGTCCAGCCAGGCCTGGCCCAGGATGGCAGAACAAAGGACTTCCTCAGAGAGAGGGTGTTACACCCTCTCCCTTTGGAAAATGGTGTGAAGGCAGGGGAGGAGTAGCCTCCCCCAGCCTCTGGAAATGCTTTCATGGGCACACATGGTGCCCATTTCTGCATAAGCCAGTCTACACCAGTTCAGGGACCCCTCAGCCCTGCTCTGGCGTGAAACTGGACAAAGGGAAGGGGAGTGACCACTCCCCTGACCTGCACCTCCCCTGGGAGGTGCCCAGAGGTCCTCCAGTGTGCTCCAGAACTCTGCCATCTTGGAAACAGAGGTGCTGCTGGCACACTGGACTGCTCTGAGTGGCCAGGGCCAGCAGGTGACATCAGAGACTCCTTCTGATAGGCTCCTTCAGGTGTTGCTAGCCTATCTTCTCTCCTAAGTAGCCAAACCCTCTTTTCTGGCTATTTAGGGTCTCTGCTTTTGGGAATTCCTTAGATAACGAATGCAAGAGCTCATCCGAGTTCCTCTTCATCTCTCTCTTCACCTTCTGCCAAGGAATCGACTGCTGACCGCGCTGGAAGCCTGCAAAACTGCAACAAAGTAGCGAAGACGACTACTGCAACTCTGTAACGCTGATCCTGCTGCCTTCTCAACTGTTTTCCTGGTGGTGCATGCTGTGGGGGTAGTCTGCCTCCTCTCTGCACTAGAAGCTCTGAAGAAATCTCCCGTGGGTCGACGGAATCGTTCCCCTGCTACCGCAGGCACCAAAGAACTGCATCACCGGTACCCTGGGTCTCCTCTCAGCACGACGAGCGAGGTCCCTTGAATCCAGCAACTCTGTCCAAGTGACTCCCACAGTCCAGTGACTCTTCAGTCCAAGTTTGGTGGAGGTAAGTCCTTGCCTCCCCACGCCAGACTGCATTGCTGGGAACCATGACTTTTGCAGCTACTCCGGCCTCTGTGCACTTCCGGCGGAAATCCTATGTGCACAGCCAAGCCTGGGTCCACAGCACTCTAACCTGCATTGCACGACTTTCTAAGTTGTCCTCCGGCAGCGTGGGACTCCTTTGTGCAACTTCGGGTGAGCACCGTTTCACTCCTCTTCGTAGTGCCTGTTCCGGTACTTCTGTGGGTGCTGCCTGCTTCTGAGAGGACTCCTTGTCTTGCTGGGTGCCCCCTCTGTCCCCTGACACAATTGGCGACATCCTGGTCCCTCCTGGGCCACAGCAGCATCCAAAAAACCTAGCCGCACGACTTGCTAGCAGGGCTTGTTGGCGGTCTTTCTTCAGGAAAACACTTCTGCATGACTCTCCACGGCGTGGAGGATCCATCCTCCAAAGGGGAAGTCTCTAGCCCTTGTGGTTCCTGCTGAATCCTCAGCTTCTACTGTCCAGTAGCAGCTTCTTTGCACCCACAGCTGGCATTTCCTGGGCATCTGCCCATCTCCGACTTGCTTGTGACTTTTTGACTTGGTTCCCTTGTTCCACAGGTACCCTCGTTTGGAAATCCATCGTTGTTGCATTGCTGATTTGTGTCTTTCCTGCTGAATTCCCCTATCACGACTGCTGTGCTCTTTGGGGAACTTTAGTGCACTTTGCACTCACTTTTCAGGGTCTTGGGTGGGCTATTTTTCTAACCCTCACTGTTTTCTTACAGTCCCAGCGACCCTCTACAAGGTCACATAGGTTTGGGGTCCATTCGTGGTTCGCATTCCACTTTTGGAGTATATGGTTTGTGTTGCCCCTATCCCTATGTGTCCCCATTGCATCCTATTGTAAATATACATTGTTTACACTGTTTTCTAATACTATACTGCATATTTTTGGTATTGTGTACATATATCTTGTGTATATTTGCTATCCTCATACTGAGGGTACTCACTGAGATACTTTTGGCATATTGTCATAAAAATAAGTACCTTTATTTTTAGTATATCTGTGTATTGTGTTTTCTTATGATGTTGTGCATATGACACTAGTGGTACTGTATGAGCTTCACTCGTGAAGTACTGGGTTTTTCAGAACCCAGTGGTGCCAGGGAACACACCCTAAGGACTTCGAGTCCTTCCTGTTTCAGACTACAGAAACACAGAGTCTTCTTGGTGAAGTCAAAGATCTTGTTTATTGGCTGCAGCCAGTAACAGGTATCCTAGAAGTACAACACGGTGTATATTCTCAGGAGACTGCTCTCCGTGCAAAGCTAACCTTCTCTTTTATACAAAATATTATGCTTTAGGGCAAACATTCCTTATTTTACAGTTGACCATTCACATATTTTCACAACAAAGAAATAGCAGGGTTATGATGACAAGCCATATTTCAGTTTGTCCAGCCCTCAATCAATTACCCGGCAAGGCTCAGTACTTTCATCAGATATCGACGGACCCCCAATATAAACAGGCACCTCCTCCTTGTAAAGCAAGTCATAAAGAAAGAAACAGGGACAGGTGTGTGTAAGATTAGGCATGGTTTGTGTGTGATGAAAAGGTTTTATGATGTGTTGTGCCTTGATACTAATCTCATTCGGCCACTGGGAAAGAAACTGGCCAAACAGGTTTGGCTTCAGGCAGTGGAGTCAGCTTGCTCAGGTCACAGAGGAGTCAGCAAAGATGTACATGTCCTTCAGACTCGTTTTCAGCATTTTCATTGGCCTATGTGAGGGCAATCACAAAATGGCTGTCGTTTAAATGGAACCTCAGAGTTTCAGGACGTAAACTCTGATATTCGGGTGATTTCGTCACCTGAATATGAATACAATGCTTGTGCATACTATTCTAACCATTCTCGGTCTGCTGATAACAAAATCGTTGTGATACGACGATGTTTATAACACGGGTCCAGAATTTTCAGTACCACACTCGTCTCCTAGTTCAGCCTAAGCTGCTCTGCTAAGCTACCATTATCTATCAGCCTAAGCTGCTAGACACCCTATACACTAATAAGGGATACCTGGGCCTGGTGCAAGGTGTAAGTACCCCTTGGTACTCACTACAAGCCAGTCCAGCCTCCTACATTGATTGTGCAGTGGTGGGATAAGTGCTTTGTAACTACTTACCACTTTTGTCATTGTACTTTTCATAAGAGAAAAATATACAAAACAAGTTCAGTGTATGTGCACCTAACCAAAAGGTTTTGCATTTTTTTTCTCACTCCTTTTCTAAAGTGCTGAAAAGTACTTATAAACTTTCAAAAAGTTCTTAAAAAGTTTTAAAAGTTTTTTTTTCTGTCTTTCCAAAAGTTCTGACAAACCTTTTTTTTCTCACTTTTTCTATCACTTAAACACTTTCTAAAATGTCTGGCACAGGCCAAACTGTTGATCTGTCCAAACTTGCTTATGATCACCTTTGGTTAAAAAGGAGCAAGGAGCCTCTGCATAGAAAGAGGTTTAAGTGTAGGGAAGAATCCCCCCAGAGAACTGTTAGTTAACTTGCTTGGAGAACAGGATAAGGCCAGAGGTGCCCCTTCTGTTGAAAAAGTAGCTAATGGTTCACAATGTGACCCAGGGACACCCTTGGGAAAAGATTCAGAAAAGAAACTTCCTAGCCTTCCCATTATCAGACAACCTAGCATAGTTGGTACTGATGACGAGTCACACCATACTGATAGTGTTGTCTCACATCATAGCAAGAGTATTCCTTCTCATCACAGTAGAAGTGATGTTTCTGTTAACCAAGCTGTTAGGATGCCTTCTGTTAGGGCCAGGTCTCCTTCTGTCCATTCTCACCATACTTCTGTTTCTAGGCATATCCCTCCCACCCACCCTGATGACAGAGTGTTAGAAAGGGAGCTCAATAGATTGAGAGTGGAGGAATCCAGGCTGAAGCTCAAGAAGTAACAGCTGGATTTAGATAGGCAGTCCTTAGAAATTGAAAGAGAAAGACAGAAAATTGGGTTTGAAACCCATGGTGGCAGCAGCAGTATTCCCCATAGTCATCCTGCAAAAGAGCATGATTCCAGGAATCTGCACAAGATAGTTCCCCCTTATAAGGAAGGGGATGACATTAACAAGTGGTTTGCTGCACTTGAGAGGGCCTGTGTTGTACAGGATGTCCCTCAAAGGCAGTGGGCTGCTATCCTATGGCTATCATTTAGTGGAAAGGGTAGGGATAGGCTCCTTACTGTGAAAGAAAGTGATGCCAATAATTTTGCAGTTCTTAAGAATGCACTCCTAGATGGTTATGGCTTAACCACTGAACAGTACAGGATGAAGTTCAGAGAGACCAAAAAGGAGTCTTCACAAGACTGGGTAGAATTTGTTGACCATTCAGTGAAGGCCTTGGAGGGGTGGTTACATGGCAGTAAAGTTACTGATTATGACAGCCTGTATAACTTGATCCTGAGAGAGCATATTCTTAATAATTGTGTGTCTGATTTGTTGCACCAGTACTTGGTGGACTCTGATCTGACCTCTCCCCAAGAATTGGGAAAGAAGGCAGACAAATGGGACAGAACAAGGGTGAAGAGAAAAGTTCATACCCGGGGTGACAAAGATGGCAATAAGAAGAAGGATGGTAAGTCTTCTGACAAGGGTGGGGACAAATCTAAAAATGAGTCTTCATCAGGCCCACAAAAACACTCTGGTGGGGGTGGTGGGCCCAAATCCTCTTCTAATCAAAACAAAGAAAAGAAACCATGGTGCTATTTATGTAAAATAAAAGGCCATTGGACAACAGATCCCAGTTGTCCAAAGAAAAGCACCAAGCCTCCTACCACTACAACCACTACTGCTACACCTAGTGTCCCTACTAATAGCAGTGGTGGTGGGAGCAAACCTACTAATAGCCAATCCAAGGGAGTAGCTGGGCTCACTTTTGGTAACTTAGTTGGGGTTGGTCTTGTTAGGGAGACCACAGAGGCTGTGTTAGTCTCTGAGGGGGCTATTGATTTAGCCACAATAGTTGCTTGTCCCCTTAACATGGATAAGTACAAGCAACTACCCCTAATAAATGGTGTTGAGGTTCAGGCCTACAGGGACACTGGTGCCAGTGTTACTATGGTAATAGAGAAACTGGTCCACCCTGAACAACACCTACTTGGTCACCAGTACCAAGTAACCGATGCTCACAACAACACACTTAGCCACCCCATGGCTGTTGTAAATCTCAACTGGGGGGGGGGGTTACTGGTCCAAAGAAAGTGGTGGTTGCCTCAGATTTACCTGTAGATTGTCTACTTGGAAATGATTTAGAGACATCAGCTTGGTCAGATGTGGAGTAGGAGGCCCATGCAGCAATGCTGGGCATTCCAGGGCATATTTTTGCTTTGACAAGGGCTCAGGCCAAAAAGCAAAAAGGACAGGGTGACTTGGATCCTAGAACAATGGACCAAGTGCTCCATAAAGCTAGGGCTAGTAGAAGTAAAGCACTACCTACTATCCCTCCCTCTACAGTGGATTCTACTTCTGAGGAAGAAGAATTTCCACCCTGTGCAGAACCTACACCAGAGGAGCTGGAAGCAGACACTGCTGAGCTTTTGGGTGAAGGGGGGCCTGCCAGGGAGGAGCTGAGTGTGGCACAGCATACCTGTCCCACACTAGAGGGTCTAAGGCAGCAAGCTGTCAAACAAGCAAATGGGGATGTCAGTGACTCTCACAGAGTTTACTGGGAGGACAACCTCTTGTACACTGAAGCAAGGGATCCAAAACCTGGAACTGCCAGGAGATTAGTGATTCCTCAGGAGTACAGGAAGTTCCTCCTAACTCTAGCCCACAACATTCCCTTAGCTGGACATTTGGGGCAAATGAAAACTTGGGACAGGCTTGTTACCCTGTTTCACTGGCCTAGAATGTCAGAGGACACAAAGGAATTTTGTAAGTCCTGTGAAACCTGTCAAGCCAGTGGCAAGACAGGTGGCACTCCAAAGGCACCCCTTATTCCACTGCCTGTGGTTGGGGTTCCCTTTGAAAGGGAACGGGGTTGACATAGTTGGCCCCCTTGACCCTCCTACTGCTTCAGGCAATAGGTTTATCTTGGTGGTAGTGGACCATGCCACCAGATATCCTGAAGCAATTCCTCTAAGGACCACTATAGCTCCTGCAGTGGCAAAGGCCCTCCTGGGAATCTTTTCCAGGGTGGGCTTCCCAAAAGAGGTGATATCAGACAGGGGAAGCAATTTCATGTCTGCTTACTTAAAGGCCATGTGGAAGGAGTGTGGTGTGACATACAAGTTCACTACACCCTATCATCCACAAACAAATGGACTGGTGGAGAGATTTAACAAAACTCTCAAAGGCATGATTATGGGACTCCCTGAAAAACTCCACAGGAGATGGGATATCCTTTTACCATGCCTCCTTTTTGCTTACACGGAGGTACCCCAGAAAGGAGTGGGCTTCAGCCCCTTTGAACTCCTCTTTGGACACCCTGTGAGAGGTCCTCTAACACTTGTTAAGGAGGGTTGGGAACAACCTTTAAAAGCTCCAAAGCAAGACATAGTGGACTATGTACTTGGCCTCAGATCAAGGATGGCTGAGTACATGAAAAAGGCCAGTAAAAACCTTCAGGCCAGCCAAGAGCTCCAAAAGCAATGGCATGACCAGAAGGCTGTTTGGGTTCAGTACCAACCAGGGCAGAACGTGTTGGTCTTGGAGCCTGTGGCCCCAAGAGCACTCCAAGATAAATGGAGTGGACCCCACATAATTGTTGAAAAGAAGGGTGAAGTCACCTACTTAGTTGACTTAGGCACTGCCAGGAGTCCCCTTAGGGTGCTCCATGTCAATCGCCTGAAACCCTACTATAACAGGGCTGATCTCACCCTGCTCATGGCAACTGATGAGGGACAGGAAGAAGAGAGTGACCCTCTCCCTGATCTCTTCTCTTCCACAGAACAAGATGCTCTAGTGGAAGGTGTAGTTTTGGCTGATTGTCTTACTGCTGAGCAGAAAGACCATTGCATAAATCTCCTGGGTCGGTTTTCTGAACTCTTCTCTACTGTGCCAGGTACCACTTCTTGGTGTGAGCACACTATAGATACTGGAGACAGCTTGCCTGTCAAAAGTAAGATCTATAGGCAGCCTGACCATGTCAGAGACTGCATAAAGCAAGAGGTGCAGAAAATGTTAGAACTGGGAGTGGTTGAGCACTCTGAAAGTCCATGGGCCTCTCCTGTGGTACTTGTACCAAAACCTCATTCCAAGGATGGAAAGAAGGAAATGCGGTTTTGTCTAGACTACAGAGGTCTCAACCAGGTAACCAAAACGGATGCTCACCCTATACCCAGGGCAGATGAGCTCATAGATACACTGGCATCTGCATCTAACCAACTATCTCGAAAGCAATGAACTTCTTCATCCCACCCAAATGGGCTTTAGAGCCTTGCACAGTACTGAGTCAGCTCTCCTTTCAGTAACTGAGACGGCCCGCCAGCTCTTAGACCTAGGGTCTCACGTAGCCATCATCCTGTTTGACCTAAGTGCAGCTTTCGACACTGTCGACCATGATCTTCTCTGTCGGAGACTATCGGATTTAGAAGTCGGAGGTTCCTCCCTCTCTTGGTTTTCCTCCCTCCTTAGAGACAGATCTTTCCAAGTCTTGGACCGGACCTTCTTTTCTGGCCTTTTCCCCTTGGCATGTGGAGTCCCCCAGGGCTCGTCCCTTAGCCTCACTCTTTTTAACGTTTACTTGTCACCTTTAGCTAGAGTAGTTGCCCCTCATAATCTGTCCTTGGTCACCTATGCAGATGACACCCAGTTAGTGGTATCCCTCTCCAGCTCTGGAGACTCACCGGTGACCAATCTCTTCCGCTGTATGAGTGACATCGCCAAATGGATGACCATGTCCAAACTCAAATTTAACGATGGAAAATCGGAAGTCCTGGTTTTGGGCAACGGTCCCCCCCCCTCTTCCCCTTCCCTCGCTCTCAGATGCCTTCAGTACTCTTCCTCCCCCCAAATCTCAGGTTAAAACTCTAGGTGTGATGCTTGACCCCAGGCTTACTATGGACTCTCAAGCCAGTAAAGTTTCTTCTACCTGCTTTGGTCTTATGCGCATGTTCAGAAAGATTTTCTCTCTTCTTCCTCCTACAGCCAGAATAATTCTCATCCAAGCCTTAATTCTTTCCCGTCTGGATTACGGAAACTCTCTGTTCCTTAGCTCCCCTTTTTATGTTATAAAGAAGCTGCAAAGAGTGCAAAATGCAGCTGCCAGGCTTCTTACTCACTCCTCAAAATATTCATCCGCCAAATTGGCTATCTCCACCCTCCACTGGCTCCCCATCAAAGAATGGATCCATTTTAAATCTCTCTGCATTGTCCATAGGGCCCTACATGGTAAAGGTCCCATCGCTCTAAGGAAACGGATCTCCCTGCATACTCCTTCTAGGAACTTACGTTCCTCCTCTCTTAGGTATGCACACATTTCTCGATCTAAGAGAGCCTGGGGCAACAATTCTTTTTCCAGTAAGGCCTCCCACCTTTGGAATACCCTTCCTTTGGAGCTCCGTTATGAATCCTCCGAGCACCTCTTTAGGAAAAAGCTAAAAACGTTATTATTCTGTAATTAGCATTGATCCCCCCTCCTATTTGTGCGTTGCTGCTTTTAGCGCTGGGATGCCTTCGGGTCGCCATGCGCTTTACAAATCTTACAAACTAAACTAAACTAAGCACTTTTGACTTGACTGCAGGGTATTGGTAGATCAAATTATCAGAAGATGCAAAAGCAAAAACTGCATTTTCAACCATTGGAGGCCATTACCAATTCACAGTAATGCCTTTTGGTTTATCTGGGACACCTGGTTGGTGGGGAACAGATTGCACCACTTCAGGGGAAAATCCAAACTATTATAGATTGGGTTCCCCCTACTACTCAGACTCAGGTGAGAGCCTTTTTAGGCCTTACTGGGTATTACAGGAGGTTCATTAAGAACTATGGCTCCATTGCAGCCCCTCTTAATGACCTCACTTCAAAGAAAATGCCTAAGAAGGTATTATGGACAGCTAGCTGTCAGAAAGCTTTTGAGGAGCTGAAGCAGGCCATGTGCTCTGCACCTGTCCTGAAAAGCCCCTGTTACTCCAAGAAATTAATTGTCCAAACTGATGCATCTGAATTAGGGGTAGGGGCAGTCCTTTCACAACTTAATTCTGAGGGCCAGGATCAACCTGTTGCTTTTATTAGTAGGAGGTTGACCCCTAGAGAAAAGCGTTGGTCTGCCATAGAGAGGGAGGCCTTTGCTGTGGTCTGGGCACTGAAGAAGTTGAGGCCATACCTGTTTGGCACTCACTTCATTGTTCAGACAGACCACAAACCTCTACTTTGGCTGAAACAAATGAAAGGTGAAAATCCTAAATTGTTGAGGTGGTCTATATCCCTACAGGGAATGGACTGTACAGTGGAACATAGACCTGGGAGTACCCACTCCAATGCAGATGGACTCTCCAGATATTTCCACTTAGACAATGAAGACTCATCAGGTCATGGCTAGTCTTATTGTCCTTCGTTTGGGGGGGGGGGGGGTTGTGTAGGAAAGTACCATCTTGCCTGGCATGTTACCCCCATTTTTCACTGTATATATGTTGTTTTAGTTGTATGTGTCACTGGGACCCTGCCAGCCAGGGCCCCAGTGCTCATAAGTGTGCCTGAATGTGTTACCTGTGTTATGACTAACTGTCTCACTGAGGCTCTGCTATCCAGAACCTCAGTGGTTATGCTCTCTCATTTCTTTCAAATTGTCACTAACAGGCTAGTGAACAATTTTACCAATTTACATTGGCATACTGGAACACCCTTATAATTCCCTAGTATATGGTACTGATGTACCCAGGGTATTGGGGTTCCAGGAGATCCTTATGGGCTGCAGCATTTCTTTTGCCACCCATAGGGAGCTCTGACAATTCTTACACAGGCCTGCCACTGCAACCTGAGTGAAATAACGTCCACGTTATTTCACAGCCATTTTACACTGCACTTAAGTAACTTATAAGTCACCTATATGTCTAACCTTTACCTGGTAAAGGTTGGGTGCTAAGTTACTTAGTGTGTGGGCACCCTGGCACTAGCCAAGGTGCCCCCACATTGTTCAGGGCCAATTCCCCGAACTTTGTGAGTGCGGAGACACCATTACACGCATGCACTACCTATGTGTAGCTTCACAATGGTAACTCCGAATATGGCCATGTAACATGTCTATGATCATGGAATTGCCCCCTCTATGCCATCCTGGCATAGTTGGCACACTCCCATGATCCCACGGGTCTCTAGCACAGGCCCTGGTACTGCCAAACTGCCTTTCCCGGGGTTTCACTGCAGCTGCTGCTGCTGCTAACTCCTCAGACAGGTTTCTGCCCTGCTGGGGTCCAGCCAGGCCTGGCCCAGGATGGCAGAACAAAGGACTTCCTCAGAGAGAGGGTGTTACACCCTCTCCCTTTGGAAAATGGTGTGAAGGCAGGGGAGGAGTAGCCTCCCCCAGCCTCTGAAAATGCTTTCATGGGCACACATGGTGCCCATTTCTGCATAAGTCAGTCTACACCAGTTCAGGGACCCCTGAGCCCTGCTCTGGCGCGAAACTGGACAAAGGGAAGGGGAGTGACCACTCCCCTGACCTGCACCTCCCCTGGGAGGTGCCCAGAGGTCCTCCAGTGTGCTCCAGAACTCTGCCATCTTGGAAACAGAGGTGCTGCTGGCACACTGGACTGCTCTGAGTGGCCAGGGCCAGCAGGTGACATCAGAGACTCCTTCTGATAGGCTCCTTCAGGTGTTGCTAGCCTATCTTCTGTCCTAAGTAGCCAAACCCTCTTTTCTTGCTATTTAGGGTCTCTGCTTTGGGAAATTCCTTAGATAACGAATGCAAGAGCTCATCCGAGTTCCTCTTCATCTCTCTCTTCACCTTCTGCCAAGGAATCGACTGCTGACCGCGCTGGAAGCCTGCAAAACTGCAACAAAGTAGCGAAGACGACTACTGCAACTCTGTAACGCTGATCCTGCTGCCTTCTCAACTGTTTTCCTGGTGGTGCATGCTGTGGGGGTAGTCTGCCTCCTCTCTGCACTAGAAGCTCTGAAGAAATCTCCCGTGGGTCGACGGAATCGTTCCCCTGCTACCGCAGGCACCAAAGAACTGCATCACCGGTACCCTGGGTCTCCTCTCAGCACGACGAGCGAGGTCCCTTGAATCCAGCAACTCTGTCCAAGTGACTCCCACAGTCCAGTGACTCTTCAGTCCAAGTTTGGTGGAGGTAAGTCCTTGCCTCCCCACGCCAGACTGCATTGCTGGGAACCATGACTTTTGCAGCTACTCCGGCCTCTGTGCACTTCCGGCGGAAATCCTATGTGCACAGCCAAGCCTGGGTCCACAGCACTCTAACCTGCATTGCACGACTTTCTAAGTTGTCCTCCGGCAGCGTGGGACTCCTTTGTGCAACTTCAGGTGAGCACCGTTTCACTCCTCTTCGTAGTGCCTGTTCCGGCACTTCTGTGGGTGCTGCCTGCTTCTGAGAGGACTCCTTGTCTTGCTGGGTGCCCCCTCTGTCCCCTGACACAATTGGCGACATCCTGGTCCCTCCTGGGCCACAGCAGCATCCAAAAAACCTAGCCGCACGACTTGCTAGCAGGGCTTGTTGGCGGTCTTTCTTCAGGAAAACACTTCTGCACGACTCTCCACGGCGTGGAGGATCCATCCTCCAAAGGGGAAGTCTCTAGCCCTTGTGGTTCCTGCCGAATCCTCAGCTTCTACTGTCCAGTAGCAGCTTCTTTGCACCCACAGCTGGCATTTCCTGGGCATCTGCCCATCTCCGACTTGCTTGTGACTTTTTGACTTGGTTCCCTTGTTCCACAGGTACCCTCGTTTGGAAATCCATTGTTGTTGCATTGCTGATTTGTGTCTTTCCTGCAGAATTCCCCTATCACGACTTCTGTGCTCTTTGGGGAACTTTAGTGCATTTGCACTCACTTTTCAGGGTCTTGGGGTGGGCTATTTTTCTAACCCTCACTGTTTTCTTACAGTCCCAGCGACCCTCTACAAGGTCACATAGGTTTGGGGTCCATTCGTGGTTCGCATTCCACTTTTGGAGTATATGGTTTGTGTTGCCCCTATCCCTATGTGTCCCCATTGCATCCTATTGTAAATATACATTGTTTACACTGTTTTCTAATACTATACTGCATATTTTTGGTATTGTGTACATATATCTTGTGTATATTTGCTATCCTCATACTGAGGGTACTCACTGAGATACTTTTGGCATATTGTCATAAAAATAAAGTACCTTTATTTTTAGTATATCTGTGTATTGTGTTTTCTTATGATGTTGTGCATATGACACTAGTGGTACTGTATGAGCTTCACTCGTGAAGTACTGGGTTTTTCAGAACCCAGTGGTGCCAGGGAACACACCCTAAGACTTCGAGTCCTTCCTGTTTCAGACTACAGAAACACAGAGTCTTCTTGGTGAAGTCAAAGATCTTGTTTATTGGCTGCAGCCAGTAACAGGTATCCTAGAAGTACAACACGGTGTATATTCTCAGGAGACTGCTCTCCTTGCAAAGCTAACCTTCTCTTTTATACAAAATATTATGCTTTAGGCAAACATTCCTTATTTTACAGTTGACCATTCACATATTTTCACAACAAAGAAATAGCAGGGTTATGATGACAAGCCATATTTCAGTTTGTCCAGCCCTCAATCAATTACCCGGCAAGGCTCAGTACTTTCATCAGATATCGACGGACCCCCAATATAAACAGGCACCTCCTCCTTGTAAAGCAAGTCATAAAGAAAGAAACAGGGACAGGTGTGTGTAAGATTAGGCATGGTTTGTGTGTGATGAAAAGGTTTTATGATGTGTTGTGCCTTGATACTAATCTCATTCGGCCACTGGGAAAGAAACTGGCCAAACAGGTTTGGCTTCAGGCAGTGGAGTCAGCTTGCTCAGGTCACAGAGGAGTCAGCAAAGATGTACATGTCCTTCAGACTCGTTTTCAGCATTAGTCATTGGCCTATGTGAGGGCAATCACAAAATGGCTGTCGTTTAAATGGAACCTCAGAGTTTCAGGACGTAAACTCTGATATTCGGGTGATTTCGTCACCTGAATATGAATACAATGCTTGTGCATACTATTCTAACCATTCTCGGTCTGCTGATAACAAAATCGTTGTGATACGACGATGTTTATAACACGGGTCCAGAATTTTCAGTACCACACTCGTCTCCTAGTTCAGCCTAAGCTGCTCTGCTAAGCTACCATTATCTATCAGCCTAAGCTGCTAGACACCCTATAAACTAATAAGGGATACCTGGGCCTGGTGCAAGGTGTAAGTACCCCTTGGTACTCACTACAAGCCAGTCCAGCCTCCTACATTGATTGTGCAGTGGTGGGATAAGTGCTTTGTAACTACTTACCACTTTTGTCATTGTACTTTTCATAAGAGAAAAATATACAAAACAAGTTCAGTGTATGTGCACCTAACCAAAAGGTTTTGCATTTTTTTTCTCACTCCTTTTCTAAAGTGCTGAAAAGTACTTATAAACTTTCAAAAAGTTCTTAAAAAGTTTTAAAAGTTTTTTTTTCTGTCTTTCCAAAAGTTCTGACAAACCTTTTTTTTCTCACTTTTTCTATCACTTAAACACTTTCTAAAATGTCTGGCACAGGCCAAACTGTTGATCTGTCCAAACTTGCTTATGATCACCTTTGGTTAAAAAGGAGCAAGGAGTCTCTGCATAGAAAGAGGTTTAAGTGTAGGGAAGAATCCCCCCAGAGAACTGTTAGTTAACTTGCTTGGAGAACAGGATAAGGCCAGAGGTGCCCCTTCTGTTGAAAAAGTAGCTAATGGTTCACAATGTGACCCAGGGACACCCTTGGGAAAAGATTCAGAAAAGAAACTTCCTAGCCTTCCCATTATCAGACAACCTAGCATAGTTGGTACTGATGACGAGTCACACCATACTGATAGTGTTGTCTCACATCATAGCAAGAGTATTCCTTCTCATCACAGTAGAAGTGATGTTTCTGTTAACCAAGCTGTTAGGATGCCTTCTGTTAGGGCCAGGTCTCCTTCTGTCCATTCTCACCATACTTCTGTTTCTAGGCATATCCCTCCCACCCACCCTGATGACAGAGTGTTAGAAAGGGAGCTCAATAGATTGAGAGTGGAGGAATCCAGGCTGAAGCTCAAGAAGTAACAGCTGGATTTAGATAGGCAGTCCTTAGAAATTGAAAGAGAAAGACAGAAAATTGGGTTTGAAACCCATGGTGGCAGCAGCAGTATTCCCCATAGTCATCCTGCAAAAGAGCATGATTCCAGGAATCTGCACAAGATATTTCCCCCTTATAAGGAAGGGGATGACATTAACAAGTGGTTTGCTGCACTTGAGAGGGCCTGTGTTCTACAGGATGTCCCTCAAAGGCAGTGGGCTGCTATCCTATGGCAATCATTTAGTGGAAAGGGTAGGGATAGGCTCCTTACTGTGAAAGAAAGTGATGCCAATAATTTTGCAGTTCTTAAGAATGCACTCCTAGATGGTTATGGCTTAACCACTGAACAGTACAGGATGAAGTTCAGAGAGACCAAAAAGGAGTCTTCACAAGACTGGGTAGACTTTGTTGACCATTCAGTGAAGGCCTTGGAGGGGTGGTTACATGGCAGTAAAGTTACTGATTATGACAGCCTGTATAACTTGATCCTGAGAGAGCATATTCTTAATAATTGTGTGTCTGATTTGTTGCACCAGTACTTGGTGGACTCTGATCTGACCTCTCCCCAAGAATTGGGAAAGAAGGCAGACAAATGGGACAGAACAAGGGTGAAGAGAAAAGTTCATACCCGGGGTGACAAAGATGGCAATAAGAAGAAGGATGGTAAGTCTTCTGACAAGGGTGGGGACAAATCTAAAAATGAGTCTTCATCAGGCCCACAAAAACACTCTGGTGGGGGTGGTGGGCCCAAATCCTCTTCTAATCAAAACAAAGAAAAGAAACCATGGTGCTATTTATGTAAAATAAAAGGCCATTGGACAACAGATCCCAGTTGTCCAAAGAAAAGCACCAAGCCTCCTACCACTACAACCCCTACTGCTACACCTAGTGTCCCTACTAATAGCAGTGGTGGTGGGAGCAAACCTACTAATAGCCAATCCAAGGGAGTAGCTGGGCTCACTTTTGGTAACTTAGTTGGGGTTGGTCTTGTTAGGGAGACCACAGAGGCTGTGTTAGTCTCTGAGGGGGCTATTGATTTAGCCACCTTAGTTGCTTGTCCCCTTAACATGGATAAGTACAAGCAACTACCCCTAATAAATGGTGTTGAGGTTCAGGCCTACAGGGACACTGGTGCCAGTGTTACTATGGTAATAGAGAAACTGGTCCACCCTGAACAACACCTACTTGGTCACCAGTACCAAGTAACCGATGCTCACAACAACACACTTAGCCACCCCATGGCTGTTGTAAATCTCAACTGGGGGGGGGTTACTGGTCCAAAGAAAGTTGTGGTTGCCTCAGATTTACCTGTAGACTGCCTACTTGGAAATGATTTAGAGACATCAGCTTGGTCAGATGTGGAGTAGGAGGCCCATGCAGCAATGCTGGGCATTCCAGGGCATATTTTTGCTTTGACAAGGGCTCAGGCCAAAAAGCAAAAAGGACAGGGTGACTTGGATCCTAGAACAATGGACCAAGTGCTCCCTGAAGCTAGGGCTAGTAGAAGTAAAGCACTACCTACTATCCCTCCCTCTACAGTGGATTCTACTTCTGAGGAAGAAGAATTTCCACCCTGTGCAGAACCTACACCAGAGGAGCTGGAAGCAGACACTGCTGAGCTTTTGGGTGAAGGGGGGCCTGCCAGGGAGGAGCTGAGTGTGGCACAGCATACCTGTCCCACACTAGAGGGTCTAAGGCAGCAAGCTGTCAAACAAGCAAATGGGGATGTCAGTGACTCTCACAGAGTTTACTGGGAGGACAACCTCTTGTACACTGAAGCAAGGGATCCAAAACCTGGAACTGCCAGGAGATTAGTGATTCCTCAGGAGTACAGGAAGTTCCTCCTAACTCTAGCCCACAACATTCCCTTAGCTGGACATTTGGGGCAAATGAAAACTTGGGACAGGCTTGTTACCCTGTTTCACTGGCCTAGAATGTCAGAGGACACAAAGGAATTTTGTAAGTCCTGTGAAACCTGTCAAGCCAGTGGCAAGACAGGTGGCACTCCAAAGGCACCCCTTATTCCACTGCCTGTGGTTGGGGTTCCCTTTGAAAGGGAACGGGGTTGACATAGTTGGCCCCCTTGACCCTCCTACTGCTTCAGGCAATAGGTTTATCTTGGTGGTAGTGGACCATGCCACCAGATATCCTGAAGCAATTCCTCTAAGGACCACTATAGCTCCTGCAGTGGCAAAGGCCCTCCTGGGAATCTTTTCCAGGGTGGGCTTCCCAAAAGAGGTGATATCAGACAGGGGAAGCAATTTCATGTCTGCTTACTTAAAGGCCATGTGGAAGGAGTGTGGTGTGACATACAAGTTCACTACACCCTATCATCCACAAACAAATGGACTGGTGGAGAGATTTAACAAAACTCTCAAAGGCATGATTATGGGACTCCCTGAAAAACTCCGCAGGAGATGGGATATCCTTTTACCATGCCTCCTTTTTGCTTACACGGAGGTACCCCAGAAAGGAGTGGGCTTCAGCCCCTTTGAACTCCTCTTTGGACACCCTGTGAGAGGTCCTCTAACACTTGTTAAGGAGGGTTGGGAACAACCTTTAAAAGCTCCAAAGCAAGACATAGTGGACTATGTACTTGGCCTCAGATCAAGGATGGCTGAGTACATGAAAAAGGCCAGTAAAAACCTTCAGGCCAGCCAAGAGCTCCAAAAGCAATGGCATGACCAGAAGGCTGTTTGGGTTCAGTACCAACCAGGGCAGAACGTGTTGGTCTTGGAGCCTGTGGCCCCAAGAGCACTCCAAGATAAATGGAGTGGACCCCACATAATTGTTGAAAAGAAGGGTGAAGTCACCTACTTAGTTGACTTAGGCACTGCCAGGAGTCCCCTTAGGGTGCTCCATGTCAATCGCCTGAAACCCTACTATAACAGGGCTGATCTCACCCTGCTCATGGCAACTGATGAGGGACAGGAAGAAGAGAGTGACCCTCTACCTGATCTCTTCTCTTCCACAGAACAAGATGCTCTAGTGGAAGGTGTAGTTTTGGCTGATTGTCTTACTGCTGAGCAGAAAGACCATTGCATAAATCTCCTGGGTCGGTTTTTTGAACTCTTCTCTACTGTGCCAGGTACCACTTCTTGGTGTGAGCACACTATAGATACTGGAGACAGCTTGCCTGTCAAAAGTAAGATCTATAGGCAGCCTGACCATGTCAGAGACTGCATAAAGCAAGAGGTGCAGAAAATGTTAGAACTGGGAGTGGTTGAGCACTCTGAAAGTCCATGGGCCTCTCCTGTGGTACTTGTACCAAAACCTCATTCCAAGGATGGAAAGAAGGAAATGCGGTTTTGTCTAGACTACAGAGGTCTCAACCAGGTAACCAAAACTGATGCTCACCCTATACCCAGGGCAGATGAGCTCATAGATACACTGACATCTGCATCTAACCAACTATCTCGAAAGCAATGAACTTCTTCATCCCACCCAAATGGGCTTTAGAGCCTTGCACAGTACTGAGTCAGCTCTCCTTTCAGTAACTGAGACGGCCCGCCAGCTCTTAGACCTAGGGTCTCACGTAGCCATCATCCTGCTTGACCTAAGTGCAGCTTTCGACACTGTCGACCATGATCTTCTCTGTCGGAGACTATCGGATGTAGAAGTCGGAGGTTCCACCCTCTCTTGGTTTTCCTCCCTCCTTAGAGACAGATCTTTCCAAGTCTTGGACCGGACCTTCTTTTCCGGCCTTTTCCCCTTGGCATGTGGAGTCCCCCAGGGCTCGTCCCTTAGCCCCACTCTTTTTAACGTTTACTTGTCACCTTTAGCTAGAGTAGTTGCCCCTCATAATCTGTCCTTGGTCACCTATGCAGATGACACCCAGTTAGTGGTATCCCTCTCCAGCTCTGGAGACTCACCGGTGACCAATCTCTCCCGCTGTATGAGTGACATCGCCAAATGGATGACCATGTCCAAACTCAAATTTAACGATGGAAAATCGGAAGTCCTGGTTTTGGGCAACGGTCCCCCCCCTCTTCCCCTTCCCTCACTCTCAGATGCCTTCAGTACTCTTCCTCCCCCCAAATCTCAGGTTAAAACTCTAGGTGTGATGCTTGACCCCAGGCTTACTATGGACTCTCAAGCCAGTAAAGTTTCTTCTACCTGCTTTGGTCTTATGCGCATGTTCAGAAAGATTTTCTCTCTTCTTCCTCCTACAGCCAGAAGAATTCTCATCCAAGCCTTAATTCTTTCCCGTCTGGATTACGGAAACTCTCTGTTCCTTAGCTCCCCTTTTTATGTTATAAAGAAGCTGCAAAGAGTGCAAAATGCAGCTGCCAGGCTTCTTACTCACTCCTCAAAATATTCATCCGCCAAATTGGCTATCTCCACCCTCCACTGGCTCCCCATTAAAGAATGGATCCATTTTAAATCTCTCTGCATTGTCCATAGGGCCCTACATGGTAAAGGTCCCATCTCTCTAAGGAAACGGATCTCCCTGCATACTCCTTCTAGGAACTTACGTTCCTCCTCTCTTAGGTATGCACACATTTCTCGATCTAAGAGAGCCTGCGGCAACAATTCTTTTTCCAGTAAGGCCTCCCACCTTTGGAATACCCTTCCTTTGGAGCTCCGTTATCAATCCTCCGAGCACCTCTTTAGGAAAAAGCTAAAAACGTTATTATTCTGTAATTAGCATTGATCCCCCCTCCTATTTGTGCGTTGCTGCTTTTAGCGCTGGGATGCCTTCGGGTCGCCATGTGCTTTACAAATCTTACAAACTAAACTAAACTAAGCACTTTTGACTTGACTGCAGGGTATTGGCAGATCAAATTATCAGAAGATGCAAAAGCAAAAACTGCATTTTCAACCATTGGAGGCCATTACCAATTCACAGTAATGCCTTTTGGTTTATCTGGGACACCTGGTTGGTGGGGAACAGATTGCACCACTTCAGGGGAAAATCCAAACTATTATAGATTGGGTTCCCCCTACTACTCAGACTCAGGTGAGAGCCTTTTTAGGCCTCACTGGGTATTACAGGAGGTTCATTAAGAACTATGGCTCCATTGCAGCCCCTCTTAATGACCTCACTTCAAAGAAAATGCCTAAGAAGGTATTATGGACAGCTAGCTGTCAGAAAGCTTTTGAGGAGCTGAAGCAGGCCATGTGCTCTGCACCTGTCCTGAAAAGCCCCTGTTACTCCAAGAAATTAATTGTCCAAACTGATGCATCTGAATTAGGGGTAGGGGCAGTCCTTTCACAACTTAATTCTGAGGGCCAGGATCAACCTGTTGCTTTTATTAGTAGGAGGTTGACCCCTAGAGAAAAGCGTTGGTCTGCCATAGAGAGGGAGGCCTTTGCTGTGGTCTGGGCACTGAAGAAGTTGAGGCCATACCTGTTTGGCACTCACTTCATTGTTCAGACAGACCACAAACCTCTACTTTGGCTAAAACAAATGAAAGGTGAAAATCCTAAATTGTTGAGGTGGTCTATATCCCTACAGGGAATGGACTGTACAGTGGAACATAGACCTGGGAGTACCCACTCCAATGCAGATGGACTCTCCAGATATTTCCACTTAGACAATGAAGACTCATCAGGTCATGGCTAGTCTTATAGTCCTTCGTTTGGGGGGGGGGGGGGAGTAGGAAAGTACCATCTTGCCTGGCATGTTACCCCCATTTTTCACTGTATATATGTTGTTTTAGTTGTATGTGTCACTGGGACCCTGCCAGCCAGGGCCCCAGTGCTCATAAGTGTGCCTGAATGTGTTACCTGTGTTATGACTAACTGTCTCACTGAGGCTCTGCTATCCAGAACCTCAGTGGTTATGCTCTCTCATTTCTTTCAAATTGTCACTAACAGGCTAGTGAACAATTTTACCAATTTACATTGGCATACTGTGTAGGAGGCTGGACTGGCTTGTAGTGAGTACCAAGGGGTACTTGCACCTTGCACCAGGCCCAGTTATCCCTTATTAGTGTATAGGGTGTCTAGCAGCTTAGGCTGATAGATAATGGTAGCTTAGCAGAGCAGCTTAGGCTGAACTAGGAGACGTGTGAAGCTACTACAGTACCACTTAGTGTCATATGCACAATATCATAAGAAAACACAATACACAGTTATACTAAAAATAAAGGTACTTTATTTTTATGACAATAAAGTATCTTAGAGTGTACCCTCAGTGAGAGGATAGGAAATATACACAAGATATATATACACAATAGCAAAAATATGCAGTATAGTCTTAGAAAACAGTGCAAACAATGTATAGTTACAATAGGATGCAATGGGGACACATAGGGATAGGGGCAACACAAACCATATACTCCAAAAGTGGAATGCGAACCACGAATGGACCCCAAACCTATGTGACCTTGTAGAGGGTCGCTGGGACTATTAGAAAATAGTGAGAGTTAGAAAAATAACCCTCCCCAAGACCCTGAAAAGTGAGTGCAAAGTGCACTAAAGTTCCCCTAAGGACAAAGAAGTCGCGTTAGAGGAATAATGCAGGAAAGACACAAACCAACAATGCAACAACGATGGATTTCCAATCTTGGGTACCTGTGGAACAAGGGGACCAAGTCCAAAAGTCACAAGCAAGTCGGAGATGGGCAGATGCCCAGGAAATGCCAGCTGTGGGTGCAAATAAGCTTCTACTGGACAGAAGAAGCTGAGGTTTCTGCAAGAACTAAAAGGGCTAGAGACTTTTCCTTTGGTGGACGAATCCCACTTGCCTTGGAGAGTCGTGCAGAAGTGTTTTCCCACCGAAAGACCGCCAACAAGCCTTGCTAGCTGCAAATCGTGCTGTAAGCGTTTTTGGATGCTGCTGTGACCCAGGAAGTACCAGAATGTCGCAAATTGCGTCAAGAGAGAGAGGGGACGTGGATCAAGACAAAGTGACCTCTCAGCAGCAGGTAGCACCCGGAGAACTGCCACAAACAGGCACTACAAGGATGTGTGAAACAGTGCTCACCCGAAGTTGCACAAAGAAGTCCCACGTCGCCGGAGAACAACTTAGGAGGTCGTGCAATGCAGGTTAGAGTGCTGTGGACTTAGGCTGGACTGTGCACAAAGGATTTCGGCCGGAAGTGCACGGAGGCCGGAGTAGCTGCAAAAGTCGCGGTTCCCAGCAATGCAGTCTAGCGAGGTGAGGCAAGGACTTACCTCCACCAAACTTGGACTGAAGAGTCACTGGACTGTGGGGGCCACTTGGACAGAGTTGCTGGATTCGAGGGACCTCGCTCGTCGTGCTGAGAGGAGACCCAAGGGACCGGTAATGCAGCTTTTTGGTGCCTGCGGTTGCAGGGGGACGATTCCGTCGACCCACGGGAGATTTCTTCAGAGCTTCTAGTGCAGAGAGGAGGCAGACTACCCCCACAGCATGCACCACCAGGAAAACAGTCGAGAAGGCGGCAGGATCAGCGTTACAGAGTTGCAGTAGTCGTCCTTGCTACTATGTTGCAGTTTTGCAGGCTTCCAGCGCGGTCAGCAGTCGATTCCTTGGCAGAAGGTGAAGAGAGAGATGCAGAGGAACTCGGATGAGCTCTTGCATTCGTTATCTAAAGTTTCCCCAGAGACAGAGACCCTAAATAGCCAGAAAAGAGGGTTTGGCTACCTAGGAGAGAGGATAGGCTACTAACACCTGAAGGAACCTATCAGAAGGAGTCTCTGATGTCACCTGGTGGCACTGGCCACTCAGAGCAGTCCAGTGTGCCAGCAGCACCTCTGTTTCCAAGATGGCAGAGGTCTGGAGCACACTGGAGGAGCTCTGGACACCTCCCAGGGGAGGTGCAGGTCAGGGGAGTGGTCACTCCCCTTTCCTTTGTCCAGTTTCGCGCCAGAGCAGGGCTAAGGGGTCCCCTGAACCGGTGTAGACTGGCTTATGCAGAATTGGGCACATCTGTGCCCAAGAAAGCATTTCCAGAGGCTGGGGGAGGCTACTCCTCCCCTGCCTTCACACCATTTTCCGAAGGGAGAGGGTGTAACACCCTCTCTCAGAGGAAGTCCTTTGTTCTGCCATCCTGGGCCAGGCCTGGCTGGACCCCAGGAGGGCAGCTGCCTGTCTGAGGGGTTGGCAGCAGCAGCAGCTGCAGTGAAACCCCAGGAAGGGCAGTTTGGCAGTGCCAGGGTCTGTGCTACAGACCACTGGGATCATGGGATTGTGCCAACTATGCCAGGATGGCATAGAGGGGGCAATTCCATGATCATAGACATGTTACATGGCCATATTCGGAGTTACCATGGTGAAGCTACATATAGGTAGTGACCTATATGTAGTGCACGCGTGTAATGGTGTCCCCGCACTCACAAAGTCCGGGGAATTGGCCCAGAACAATGTGGGGGCACCTTGGTTAGTGCCAGGGTGCCCTCACACTAAGTAACTTTGCACCTAACCTTTACCAGGTAAAGGTTAGACATATAGGTGACTTATAAGTTACTTAAGTGCAGTGTAAAATGGCTGTGAAATAACGTGGACGTTATTTCACTCAGGCTGCAGTGGCAGGCCTGTGTAAGAATTGTCAGAGCTCCCTATTGGTGGCAAAAGAAATGCTGCAGCCCATAGGGATCTCCTGGAACCCCAATACCCTGGGTACCTCAGTACCATATACTAGGGAATTATAAGGGTGTTCCAGTAAGCCAATGTAAATTGGTAAAATTAGTCACTAGCCTGTTAGTGACAATTTGGAAAGGAATGAGAGAGCATAACCACTGAGGTTCTGATTAGCAGAGCCTCAGTGAGACAGTTAGTCACTACACAGGTAACACATTCAGGCACACTTATGAGCACTGGGGCCCTGGAGAACAGGGTCCCAGTGACACATACAACTAAAACAACATATATACAGTGAAAAATGGGGGTAACATGCCAGGCAAGATGGTACTTTCCTACACAACCCACCCCCCCCCCCCCAAACGAAGGACAATAAGACTAGCCATGACCTGATGAGTCTTCATTGTCTAAGTGGAAATATCTGGAGAGTCCATCTGCATTGGAGTGGCTACTGCCAGGTCTATGTTCCACTGTATAGTCCATCCCCTGTAGGGATATGGACCACCTCAACAATTTAGGATTTTCACCTTTCATTTGTTTTAGCCAAAGTAGAGGTTTGTGGTCTGTCTGAACAATGAAGTGAGTGCCAAACAGGTATGGCCTCAACTTCTTCAGAGCCCAGACCACAGCAAAGGCCTCCCTCTCTATGGCAGACCAACGCTTTTCTCTAGGGGTCAACCTCCTACTAATAAAATCAACAGGTTGATCCTGGCCCTCAGAATTAAGTTGTGATAGGACTGCCCCTACTCCTAATTCAGATGCATCAGTTTGGACATAGAATCTTTTTAGAGTAACAAGGGCTTTTCAGGACAGGTGCAGAGCACATGGCCTGCTTCAGCTCCTCAAAAGCTTTCTGACAGTTTGCTGTCCATAATACCTTTTTAGGCATTTTCTTGGATGTGAGGTCATTAAGAGGGGCTGCAATGGAGCCATAGTTCTTAATGAACCTCCTGTAATACCCAGTGAGGCCTAGGAAGGCTCTCACCTGAGTCTGAGTGGTAGGGGGAACCCAATCAATAATTGTTTGGATTTTCCCCTGAAGTGGTGAAATCTGTTCCCCACCAACAAGGTGTCCCAGATAAACCACCTTACCCTGCCCTATCTGGCACTTTGAAGCCTTGATAGTGAGGCCTGCCTTTTGCAGGGCCTCCAAAACTTTCCATAGGTGGACCAGGTGATCATCCCAGCTGGAGCTAAAGACAGCTATATCGTCCAAATATGCTGCACTGAAAGCTTCCAGCCCTTGCAGGACTGTGTTCACCAACCTCTGAAAAGTGGCAGGTGCATTTTTCAATCCAAAAGGCATTACAGTAAACTGGTAATGGCCTCCAATGGTTGAAAATGCAGTTTTAGGTTTAGCATCTTCTGACAATTTGATCTGCCAATACCCTGCAGTCAAATCAAAAGTGCTTAGATACTTGGCAGATGCCAGTGTATCTATGAGCTCATCTGCCCTGGGTATAGGGTGAGCATCAGTTTTGGTTACCAGGTTGAGACCTCTATAGTCTACACAAAACCGCATTTCCTTCTTTCCATCTTTGGAATGGGGTTTTGGTACAAGTACCACAGGAGAAGCCCATGGACTTTCAGAGTGCTCAACCACTCCTAGTTCTAACATTTTCTGCACCTCTTGCTTTATGCAGTCCCTGACATGGTCAGGCTGCCTATAGATCTTACTTTTGACAGGTAAACTGTCTCCAGTATCTATAGTGTGCTCACACCAAGAAGTGGTACCTGGTACAGTAGAGAAGAGTTCAGAGAATTGATCTAGGAGATTTATGCAACGGTCTTTCTGCTCAGCAGTAAGACAATCAGCCAAAACTACACCTTCCACAAGAGCATCTTGTTCTGTGGAAGAGAAGAGATCAGGTAGAGGATCACTGTCTTCTTCCTGTCCCTCATCAGTTGCCATGAGCAGGGTGAGATCAGCCCTGTCATAGTAGGGTTTCAGGCGGTTGACATGGAGCACCCTAAGGAGACTCCTGGCAGTGCCTAAGTCAACTAAATAGGTGACTTCTCCCTTCTTTTCAACAATTGTGTGGGGTCCACTCCATTTATCTTGGAGTGCTCTTAGGGCCACAGGCTCCAAGACCCACACTTTCTGCCCTGGTTGGTACTGAACCAAAACAGCCTTCTGATCATGCCATTGCTTCTGGAGCTCTTGGCTGGCCTGAAGGTTCTTACTGGCCTTTTTCATATACTCAGCCATCCTTGATCTGAGGCCAAGTACATAATCCACAATATCCTGCTTAGGAGCTTTTAAAGGTTGTTCCCAACCCTCCTTTACAAGTGTGAGTGGACCCCTAACAGGGTGTCCAAAAAGAAGTTCAAAGGGGCTGAAGCCCTCTCCTTTCTGGGGTACCTCCCTGTAGGCAAAAAGGAGGCATGGTAGAAGGATATCCCATCTCCTGCGGAGTTTTTCAGGGAGACCCATAATCATGCCTTTGAGAGTTTTATTAAATCTCTCCACCAGTCCATTTGTTTGTGGATGATAGGGTGTAGTGAACTTATAAGTCACACCACACTCCTTCCACATGGCCTTTAAGTATGCAGACATGAAATTGCTTCCTCTGTCTGATACTACTTCCTTTGGGAAGCCCACCCTAGAAAATATTCCCAGGAGGGCCGTTGCCACTGCAGGTGCAGTAGTGGTGCTTAAAGGAATTGCTTCAGGATATCTTGTGGCATGGTCCACTACCACCAAGATAAACCTATTGCCTGAAGCAGTAGGAGGGTCAAGGGGGCCAACTATGTCAACCCCTACCCTTTCAAAGGGAACCCCAACCACAGCCAGTGGGCTAAGGGGTGCCTTTGGAGTGCCACCTGTCTTGCCACTGGCTTGACAGGTTTCACAGGACTTACAAAATTCTTTTGTGTCCTCAGACATCCTAGGCCAATGAAACAAGGGGACAAGTCTGTCCCAAGTTTTCATTTGTCCCAGGTGTCCAGCTAGGGGAATGTCGTGGGCTAGAGTTAGGAGGAACTTTCTGTACTCCTGAGGAATCACTAATCTCCTGGCAGCTCCAGGTTTAGGATCCCTATGCTCAGTGTACAAGAGGTTGTCCTCCCAGTAAACTCTGTGAGAGTCACTGACATCCCCATTAGCCTGTTTGACAGCTTGCTGTCTTAGACCCTCTAGTGTGGGACAGGTTTGCTGTGCCACACTCAGCTCCTCCCTGGCAGGACCCCTTCACCCAAAAGCTCAGCAGTGTCTGCTTCCAGCTCCTCTGGTGTAGGTTCTGCACAGGGTGGAAATTCTTTTTCCTCAGAAGTAGAATCCACTTTAGAGGGAGGGATAGTAGGAAGTGGTTTGCTTCTACTAGCCCTAGCTTTAGGGAGCACTTGGTCCATTCTTCCAGGATCCAAGCTTCCCTGTCCTTTTTGCTTTTTGGCCTGAGCCCTGGTTAAAGCAAAAATATGCCCTGGGATGCCCAGCATTGCTGTATGGGCCTCCAACTCCACATCTGACCAAGCTGATGTCTCCAAATCATTTCCTAGTAGACAGTCTACAGGTAAATCTGTGGCTACCACAACTTTCTTTGGACCAGTAACCCCCCCCCCCAGTTGAGATTAACAACAGCCATGGGGTGGCTAAGTGTGTTGTTGTGAGCATCGGTTACTTGGTACTGGTGACCAAGTAGGTGTTGTTCAGGGTGGACCAGTTTCTCTATGACTATAGTCACACTGGCATCAGTGTCCCTGCAGGCCTGAACCTCAACACCATTTATTAGGGGTAGCTGCTTGTACTTATCCATATTAAGGGGACAATCAACTAAGGTGGCTAAATCAATAGCCCCCTCAGAGACTAACACAGCCTCTGTGGCCTCCCTAACAAGGCCAACCCCAACTAAGTTACCAATAGTGAGCTCAGCTACTCCCTTGGATTGGCTATTAGTAGGTTTGCTCCCACCACCACTGCTATTAGTAGGGACACTAGGGGTAGCAGTAGGGGTTGTAGTGGTAGGAGGCTTGGTGCTTTTCTTTGGACAACTGGGATCTGTTGTCCAATGGCCTTTTACTTTACATAAATAGCACCATGGTTTCTTTTCTTTGTTTTGATTAAAGGAGGATTTGGACCCACCACCCCCACCAGAGTGTTTTTGTGGGCCTGATGAAGACTCATTTTTAGATTTGTCCCCACCCTTGTCAGAAGACTTACCATCCTTCTTTTTGTTGCCATCTTTGTCACCCCCTGTATGAACTTTTCTGTTCACCCTTGTTCTGACCCATTTGTCTGCCTTCTTTCCCAATTCTTGGGGAGAGGTCAGATCAGAGTCCACCAAGTACTGGTGCAACAAATCAGACACACAATTATTAAGAATATGCTCTCTCAGGATCAAGTTATACAGGCTGTCATAATCAGTAACTTTACTGCCATGTAACCACCCCTCCAAGGCCTTCACTGAATGGTCAATGAAATCAATCCAGTCTTGTGAAGACTCCTTTTTGGTCTCTCTGAACTTTATCCTGTACTGTTCAGTGGTTAAGCCATAACCATCCAGGAGTGCATTCTTAAGAACTGTAAAATTATTGGCATCACTTTCTTTCACAGTAAGGAGCCTATCCCTACCTTTTCCACTAAATGATAGCCATAGGATAGCAGCCCACTGCCTTTGAGGGACATCCTGTACAACACAGGCCCTCTCAAGTGCAGCAAACCACTTGTTAATGTCATCCCCCTCCTTATAAGGGGGAACTATCTTATGCAGATTCCTGGAATCATGCTCTTTTGCAGGATGACTATGGGGAATACTGCTGCTGCCACCATGGGTTTCTAAACCCAGTTTCTGTCTCTCCTTCTCTACTTCTAAAGTCTGTCTATCCAAATCCAGCTGTTGCTTCTTGAGCTTCACTCTGGTTTGTTCCACTCTCAATCTATTGAGCTCCCTTTCTAACAATCTGTCATCAGGGTGGGTGGGAGGGACATGCCTTGAAACAGAAGTATGGTGAGAATGGACAGAAGGAGACCTGTCCCTTACAGAGGGCACCCTAACAGCTTGGCTAACAGAAACATCAGTACCACTGTGATGTGAATAAATGCTTTTGCTATGATGTGAGACAACACTATTTGTATGGTGTGGCTCTTTATCATTACCAACTATGCTAGACTGTCTAGTAATGGGCAGGCTAGGAAGTTTCTTTCCTGAATATTTTCCTGGGGGAGTCCCTGGATCAGATTGTGAACCATTAGCTACTTTTTTAAAAGATGGGGCACTTCTAGCCTTATCCTGTTCTCTAAGCATGTTAAGTAACAATTCCAAGGAAGGATTCTTCCCTACACTCAAACCTCTCTCTATGCAGAGACTCCTTGCTCCTTTCCAGCTAAAGTGATCATATGCAAGTTTGGACAGATCAACATTTTGGCCTGTGCCAGACATTTTTAGAGAGAGTTAAAGTGATAGAAAAAGAGAAAAAAAGTTTGTCAGAGCTTTTAGAAAGACAGAGAAAAAAAACTTTTAAAACTTTTTAGAACTTTTTAGAAAGTTAGAAGTACTTTTCAGCACTTTAGAAAAGAGTGAAAAGAGGAAATGCAAAACTTTTTGGCTATGTGTATATACACTGAACTTGTTTTGTATATTTTCCTCTTATGAAAAGTACAATGACAAGAGTGGTAAGTAGTCTCAAAGCACCTATCCCACCGCTGCACAACCAATGTAGGAGGCTGGACTGGCTTGTAGTGAGTACCAAGGGGTACTTGCACCTTGCACCAGGCCCAGTTATCCCTTATTAGTGTATAGGGTGTCTAGCAGCTTAGGCTGATAGATAATGGCAGCTTAGCAGAGCAGCTTAGGCTGAACTATGAGACTTGTGAAGCTACTACAGTACCACTTAGTGTCATATGCACAATATCATAAGAAAACACAATACACAGTTATACTAAAAATAAAGGTACTTTATTTTTATGACAATATGCCAAAGTATCTTAGAGTGTACCCTCAGTGAGAGGATAGGAAATATACACAAGATATATATACCCAAAAGCAAAAATATGCAGTATAGTCTTAGAAAACAGTGCAAACAATGTATAGTTACAATAGGATGGAATGGGGACACATAGGGATAGGGGCAACACAAACCATATACTCCAAAAGTGGAATGCGAACCATGAATGGACCCCAAACCTATGTGACCTTGTAGAGGGTCGCTGGGACTATTAGAAAATAGTGAGAGTTAGAAAAATAACCCTCCCCAAGACCCTGAAAAGTGAGTGCAAAGTGCACTAAAGTTCCCCTAAGGACAAAGAAGACGTGTTAGAGGAATAATGCAGGAAAGACACAAACCAACAATGCAACAACGATGGATTTCCAATCTTGGGTACCTGTGGAACAAGGGGACCAAGTCCAAAAGTCACAAGCAAGTCGGAGATGGGCAGATGCCCAAGAAATGCCAGCTGCGGGTGCAAAGAAGCTTCTACTGGACAGAAGAAACTGAGGTTTCTGCAGGAACGAAAAGGGCTAGAGACTTCCCGTTTGGTGGACGGATCCGACTTGCCTTGGAGAGTCGTACAGAAGTGTTTTCCCGCCGAAAGACCGCCAACAAGCCTTGCTAGCTGCAAACCGTGTGGTAAGCGTTTTTGGATGCTGCTGTGGCCCAGGAAGGACCAGGATGTCGTAAATTGCGTCAGGAGAGAGAGGGGACATCGAGCAAGACAAAGAACTCTATCAGCAGCAGGTAGCTCCCAGAGAAGTGCCAGAAACAGGCACTACAAGGATGCATGAAACAGTGCTCACCCGAAGTCGCACAAAGAAGTCCCACGTCGCCGGAGAACAACTTAGGAGGTCGTGCAATGCAGGTTAGAGTGCCCTGGAACCAGGCTGGACTGTGCACAAAGGATTTCCGCCGGAAGTGCACGGAGGTCGGAGTAGCTGCAAAGGTCGCGGTTCCCAGCAATGCAGTCTAGCGAGGTGAGGCAAGGACTTACCTCCACCAAACTTGGACTGAAGAGTCACTGGACTGTGGGGGCCACTTGGACAGAGTTGCTGGATTCGAGGGACCTCGCTCGTCGTACTGAGAGGAGACCCAAAGGACCGGTAATGCAGCTTTTTGGTGCCTGCGGTTGCAGGGGGACGAGTCCGTCGACCCATGGGAGATTTCTTCGGAGCTTCTAGTGCAGAGAGGAGGCAGACTACCCCCACAGCATGCACCACCAGGAAAACAGTCGAGAAGGCGGCAGGATCAGCGTTACAGAGTTGCAGTAGTCGTCTTTGCTACTATGTTGAAGTTTTGCAGGCTTCCAGCGCGGTCAGCAGTCGATTCCTTGGCAGAAGGTGAAGAGAGAGATGCAGAGGAACTCGGATGAGCTCTTGCATTCGTTATCTAAAGTTTCCCCAGAGACAGAGACCCTAAATAGCCAGAAAAGAGGGTTTGGCTACCTAGGAGAGAGGATAGGCTACTAACACCTGAAGGAGCCTATCAGAAGGAGTCTCTGACGTCACCTGGTGGCACTGGCCACTCAGAGCAGTCCAGTGTGCCAGCAGCACCTCTGTTTCCAAGATGGCAGAGGTCTGGAGCACACTGGAGGAGCTCTGGACACCTCCCAGGGGAGGTGCAGGTCAAGGGAGTGGTCACTCCCCTTTAATTTGTCCAGTTTCGCGCCAGAGCAGGGCTAAGGGGTCCCCTGAACCGGTGTAGACTGGCTTATGCAGAATTGGGCACATCTGTGCCCAAGAAAGCATTTCCAGAGGCTGGGGGAGGCTACTCCTCCCCTGCCTTCACACCATTTTCCGAAGGGAGAGGGTGTAACACCCTCTCTCAGAGGAAGTCCTTTGTTCTGCCATCCTGGGCCAGGCCTGGCTGGACCCCAGGAGGGCAGCTGCCTGTCTGAGGGGTTGGCAGCAGCAGCAGCTGTAGTGAAACCCCAGGAAGGGCAGTTTGGCAGTACCAGGGTCTGTGCTAAAAGACCACTGGGATCATGGGATTGTGCCAACTATGCCAGGATGGCATAGAGGGGGGCAATTCCATGATCATAGACATGTTACATGGCCATATTCGGAGTTACCATGGTGAAGCTACATATAGGTAGTGACCTATATGTAGTGCACGCGTGTAATGGTGTCCCCGCACTCACAAAGTCCGGGGAATTGGCCCAGAACAATGTGGGGGCACCTTGGCTAGTGCCAGGGTGCCCTCACACTAAGTAACTTTGCACCTAACCTTTACCAGGTAAAGGTTAGACATATAGGTGACTTATAAGTTACTTAAGTGCAGTGTAAAATGGCTGTGAAATAACGTGGACGTTATTTCACTCAGGCTGCAGTGGCAGGCCTGTGTAAGAATTGTCAGAGCTCCCTATGGGTGGCAAAAGAAATGCTGCAGCCCATAGGGATCTCCTGGAACCCCAATACCCTGGGTACCTCAGTACCATATACTAGGGAATTATAAGTGTGTTCCAGTAAGCCAATGTAAATTGGTAAAATTTGTCACTAGCCTGTTAGTGACAATTTGGAAAGAAATGAGAGAGCATACTCACTGAGGTTCTGATTAGCAGAGCCTCAGTGAGACAGTTAGTCACTACACAGGTAACACATTCAGGCACACTTATGAGCACTGGGGCCCTGGAGAACAGGGTCCCAGTGACACATACAACTAAAACAACATACATACAGTGAAAAATGGGGGAAACATGCCAGGCAAGATGGTACTTTCCTACATACTGGAACACCCTTATAATTCCCTAGTATATGGTACTGATGTACCCAGGGTATTGGGGTTCCAGGAGATCCCTATGGGCTGCAGCATTTCTTTTGCCACCCATAGGGAGCTCTGACAATTCTTACACAGGCCTGCCACTGCAACCTGAGTGAAATAACGTCCACGTTATTTCACAGCCATTTTACACTGCACTTAAGTAACTTATAAGTCACCTATATGTCTAACCTTTACCTGGTAAAGGTTGGGTGCTAAGTTACTTAGTGTGTGTGCACCCTGGCACTAGCCAAGGTGCCCCCACATTGTTCAGGGCCAATTCCCCGAACTTTGTGAGTGCGGGGACACCATTACACGCGTGCACTACATATAGGTCACAACCCATGTGTAGCTTCACAATGGTAACTCTGAATATGGGCATGTAACATGTCTATGATTATGGAATTGCCCCCTCTATGCCATCCTATCATATTTGTCACACTCCCATGATCCCACGGGTCTCTAGCACAGACCCTGGTACTACCAAACTGCCTTTCCCGGGGTTTCACTGCAGCTGCTGACCGCGCTGGAAGCCTGCAAAACTGCAACAAAGTAGCGAAGACGACTACTGCAACTCTGTAACGCTGATCCTGCCGCCTTCTCGACTGTTTTCCTGGTGGTGCATGCTGTGGGGGTAGTCTGCCTCCTCTCTGCACTAGAAGCTCCGAAGAAATCTCCCGTGGGTCGACGGAATCGTCCTCCTGCTACCGCAGGCACCAAAGAACTGCATCACCGGTACCCTGGGTCTCCTCTCAGCACGACGAGCGAGGTCCCTTGAATCCAGCAACTCTGTCCAAGTGACTCCCACAGTCCAGTGACTCTTCAGTCCAAGTTTGGTGGAGGTAAGTCCTTGCCTCCCCACGCCACACTGCATTGCTGGGAACCGCAACTTTTGCAGTTACTCCGGCCTCAGTGCACTTCCGACAGAAATCCTTTGTGCACAGCCAAGCCTGGGTCCACGGCACTCTAACCTGCATCGCACGACTTTCTAAGTTGTCCTCCGGCGGCGTGGGACTCCTTTGTGCAACTTTGGGTGAGCACCGTTTCACTCCTCTTCATAGTGCCTGTTCTGGCACTTCTGCGGGCGCTGCCTGCTTCTGAGAGGGCTCCTTGTCTTGCTGGGAGCCCCCTCTGTCCCCTGACACAATGGGTGACATCCTGGTCCCTCCTGGGCCACAACAGCATCCAAAAACCCTAACCACATGACTTCCAGCTAGCAACGCTTGTTGGCAGTCTTTCTTCAGGAAAACACTTCTGTACGACCCTCCACGGCGTGGGGGATCCATCCTCCAAAGGAGAAGTCTCTAGCCCTTGTCGTTCTTGCAGAATCCTCCGCTTCTACTGTCCAGTAGCAGCTTCTTTGCACCCACAGCTGGCATTTCCTGGGCATCTGCCCATCTCCGACTTGCTTGTGACTTTTTGACTTGGTCCCCTTGTTCCACAGGTACCGTCGTTTGGAAATCCATCGTTGTTGCATTGCTGATTTGTGTCTTTCCTGCAGAATTCCCCTATCACGACTTCTGTGCTCTTTGGGGAACTTTAGTGCACTTTGCACTCACTTTTCAGGGTCTTGGGGTGGGCTATTTTTCTAAACCTCACTGTTTTCTTACAGTCCCAGCGACCCTCTACAAGATCACATAGATTAGGGGTCCATTCGTGGTTCGCATTCCACTTTTGGAGTATATGGTTTGTGTTGCCCCTATCCTTATGTGTCCCCATTGCATCCTATTGTAACTATACATTGTTTGTACTGTTTTCTAATACTATACTGCACATTTTTGGTATTGTGTACATATATCTTGTGTATATTTGCTATCCTCATACTGAGGGTACTCACTGAGATACTTTTGGCATATTGTCATAAACATAAAGTACCTTTATTTTTAGTATATCTGTGTATTGTGTTTTCTTATGATATTGTGCATATGACACTAGTGGTACTGTATGAGCTTCACTCGTCTCCTAGTTCAGCCTAAGATGCTCTGCTAAGCCACCATTATCTATCAGCCTAAGCTGGTAGACACCCTATACACTAATAAGGGATACCTGGGCCTGGTGCAAGGTGTAAGTACCCCTTGGTGCTCACTAAAAGCCAGTCCAGCCTCCTACACTCTGCTTTCTAAATTTGTCACTGCAGGCTAGTGACTAAATTTACCAATTCTCTTTGGCACACTGTACACCCATATAATCCCCTTGCATATGGTACTTAGGTACCCAGTGTATTGGGGTTCCAAGATATCCCTAAGGGCTGCAGCATTTCTTTTGCCACCCATAGGGAGCTCAGGCAATTCTTACACACACCTGCCACTGCAGCGTGCGTGAAATAACGTCCACGTTATTTCACAGCCATTTTTCACTACACTTAAGTAACTTATAAGTCACCTATATGTCTAACCTTCACCTGGTGAAGGTTGGGTGCCAAGTTTCTTGGTGTGTGGGCACTCTGGCACTAGCCAAGGTGCCCCCACTTCGTTCAGGGCAATTTCCCCGGACTTTGTGAGTGTGGGGACACCATTACACGCGTGCACTACACATAGGTCACTACCTATGTGTAGCATCACAATGGTAACTCCGAACATGGCCATGTAACATGTCTAAGATCATGGAATTGTCACCCCAATACCATTCTGGTATTAGGGGGACAATTCCATGATCCCCCGGGTCTCTAGCACAGAACCCGGTTACTGCCAAACTGCCTTTCCGGGGTTTCCACTGCAGCTGCTGCTGCTGCCAACCACTCAGACAGGATTCTGCCCTCCTGGGGTCCAGGCAGCCCTGGCCCAGGAAGGCAGAACAAAGGATTTCCTCTGAGAGGGGGTGTTACACCCTCTCCCTTCGGAAATAGGTGTGAAGGGCTGGGGAGGAGTAGCCTCCCCCAGCCTCTGGAAATGCTTTGATGGGCACAGATGTTGCCCATCTCTGCATAAGCCAGTCTACACCAGTTCAGGGATCCCCCAGCCCTGCTCTGATGCGAAACTGGATGAAGGAAAGGGGAGTGACCACTCCCCTGACCAGTACCTTCTAGGGGAGGTGCCCAGAGCTCCTCCAATGTGTCCCAGACCTCTGCCATCTTGGAAACAGAGGTGTTGGGGGCACACTGGACTGCTCTGAGTGGCCAGTGCCAGCAGGTGACGTCAGAGACCCCCTCTGATAGGCTCTTACCTTTCTTGGTAGCCAATCCTCCTTTTTTAGTAGCCAAAGCTCCTTTTCTGGCTATTTAGGGTCTCTCCTCTGGGGAATTATTCAGATAACGAATGCAAGAGCTCACCAGAGTTCCTCTGCACTTCCCTCTTTGACTTCTGCCAAGGATCGACCACTGACTGTTCCAGGACGCCTGCAAAACCGCAACAAAGTAGCAAGACGACTACTAGGAACATTGTAGTGCCTAATCCTGCCGGCTTTCTCGACTGCTTCCTGGTGGTGCATGCTCTGAGGGCTGTCTGCCTTCACCCTGCACTGGAAATCCTGAAGAAATCTCCCATGGGTTGACGGAGTCTTCTCCCTGATAACGCAGGCACCAGACTTCTGCATCACCAGTCCTCTGGGTCCCCTCTCATCTCGACGAGCGTGGTCCCTGGAACACAGGAGCTATATCCAAAGGACCCCTACAGTCCAGTGATCCTTCAGTCCAAGTTTGGTGGAGGTAAGTCCTTGCCTCCCCACGCTAGACTGCAAACCTGTGTACTGCGTGATTTGCAGCTGCTCCGGCTTCTGTACACTTCTCCACAGATTCCTTTGTGCACAGCCTAGCGTGGGTCCCCAGCACTCCATCTTGCAGTGCTCAACCCTCTGGGTTGGACTCCGACATCGTGGGACCCTCCTTTGTGACTCTGAGTTGACTCCGGTTCACAAATCTTCTAAATGCCTGCTCCGGTATTTCTGTCGGGGCTCTCTGAGTTGCTGAGCACCCCCTCTGTCTCCTCCTCCAAGGGGCGACATCCTTGTCCTTCTTGGTCCCCCGCAGCACCCAAAAACCTCTACCACGACCCTTGCAGCTAGGAAGGCCTGTTGGCGGTATTTCTGCGTGGAAACACTTCTGCAACATCCATCCAAAGGAGAAGTTCCTAGCCCTTTTCGTTGTTGCAGAATCCTTGGCTTCTTCCACCCAGAGGCAGCCTCTTAGCATCTTCATCCGGGGTTTCCTGGGCACCTGCCCCCCCGGACACTATTGTGACTCTTGGACTTGGTCCCCTTGCCTTGCAGGTCCTCAGGTCCAGGAATCCGTCTTTAGTGCAATGCTGGTGTTTGTGGTTCTTGCAGAATCCCCCTATCACGACTATTGTGTCCTAATGGGGTAGTAGGGATACTTTACTCCTACTTTTCAGGGTCCTGGGGTGGGGTATTGTAGGAAAGCACCATCTTGCCTGGCATGGTACCCCCATATTTCACTGTATGTATGTTGCTTTAGTCCTTGTGTCACTGGGACCCTACCAGGCAGGGCCCCAGTGCTCATAGTATGTGCCCTGTATGTGTTCCCTGTGTGATGCCTAACTGTCTCACTGAGGCTCTGCTAACCAGAACCTCAGTGGTTATGCTCTCTCTGTTTTTCAAATTTCTCACTAACAGGCTAGTGACTCAATTTACCAATTCACATTGGCATACTGGGGTGAGAAAGTAGCCTCTTTCTAGCCTTGTTACCACCACTTTTGGCCTGTTTGTGAGTATAAGTCAGGGTGTTTTCACTGTCTCACTGGGATCCTGCTAGCCAGGGCCCAGTGCTCATAGTGAAAACCCTATGTTGTCAGTATGTTTGTTATGTGTCACTGGGACCCTGCTAGCCAGGACCCCAGTGCTCATAGGTTTGTGGCCTATATGTATGTGTTCCCTGTGTGATGCCTGTAGGAGGCTGGACTGGCTTGTAGTGAGTACCAAGGGGTACTTGCACCCTGCACCAGGCCCAGTTATCCCTTATTAGTGTATAGGGTGTCTAGCAGCTTAGGCTGATAGATAATGGTAGCTTAGCAGAGCAGATTAGGCTGAACTAGGAGACGTGTGAAGCTACCACAGTACCACTTAGTGTCATATGCACAATATCATAAGAAAACACAATACACAGTTATACTAAAAATAAAGGTACTTTATTTTTATGACAATATGCCAAAGTATCTTAGAGTGTACCCTCAGTGAGAGGATAGGAAATATACACAAGATATATATACACAATAGCAAAAATATGCAGTATAGTCTTAGAAAACAGTGCAAACAATGTATAGTTACAATAGGATGCAATGGGGAAACATAGGGATAGGGGCAACACAAACCATATACTCCAAAAGTGGAATGCGAACCACGAATGGACCCCAAACCTATGTGACCTTGTAGAGGGTCGCTGGGACTATGAGAAAATAGTGAGAGTTAGAAAAATAACCCTCCCCAAGACCCTGAAAAGTGAGTGCAAAGTGCACTGAAGTTCCCCTAAGGACAAAGAAGTCGTGTTAGAGGAATAATGCAGGAAAGACACAAACCAGCAATGCAACAACTGTGGATTTCCAATCTAGGATACCTGTGGAACAAGGGGACCAAGTCCAAAAGTCACAAGCAAGTCGGAGATGGGCAGATGCCCACGAAATGCCAGCTGCGGGAGCAAAGAAGCTTCGACTGGACAGAAGAAGCTGAGGTTTCTGCAGGAACAAAAAGGGATAGAGACTTCCCCTTTGGTGGACGGATCCCACTTGCCGTGGAGTGTTGTGCAGAAGTGTTTTCCCGCCGAAAGAACGCCAACAAGCCTTGCTAGCTGCAAATCATGTGTTTGGCGTTTTTGGACGCTGCTGGGGCCCAGGAGGGACCAGGAGGTCGCAAATTGGACCTGAAGAGAGAGGGGACGTCGAGCAAGACAAAGAGCCCTCACAGAAGCAAGTAGCTCCCGGAGAAGTGCCAGAAACAGGCACTACGATGATGCGTGAAACGGTGCTCGCCGAAGTTGCACAAAGGAGTCCCCCGTCGCCGGAGACCAACTTAGAAAGTCGTGCAATGCAGGTTAGAGTGCCGTGGACCCAGGCTTGGCTGTGCACAAAGGATTTCCACCGGAAGTGCACAGGGGCCGGAGTAGCTGCAAAGTCGCGGTTCCCAGCAATGCAGCCCAGCGAGGTGAGGCAAGGACTTACCTCCACCAAACTTGGGCTGAAGAGTCACTGGACTGTGGGGATCACTTGGACAGAGTCGCTGGATTCGAGGGACCTCGCTCGTTGTGCTGAGAGGAGACCCAAGGGACCGGTAATGCAGCTTTTGGTGCCTGCGGTTGCAGGGGGAAGATTCCGTCGACCCACGGGAGATTTCTTCGGAGCTGCTGGTGCAGAGAGGAGGCAGACTACCCCCACAGCATGCACAAGCAGGAAAACAGTCGAGAAGGCGGCAGGATCAGCGTTACAGAGTTGCAGTAGTCGTCTTTGCTACTATGTTGCAGGTTTGCAGGCTTCCAGCGCGGTCAGAAGTCGATTCCTTATCAGAAGGTGAAGAGAGAGATGCAGAGGAACTCGGATGAGCTCTTGCATTCGTTATCTGAAGTTTCCCCAGATACAGAGACCCTAAATAGCCAGAAAAGAGGGTTTGGCTACCTAGGAGAGAGGATGGGCTAGCAACACCTGAAGGAGCCTATCACAAGGAGTCTCTGACGTCACCTGGTGGCACTGGCCACTCAGAGCAGTCCAGTGTGCCAGCAGCACCTCTGTTTCCAAGATGGCAGAGGTCTGGAGCACACTGGAGGAGCTCTGGACACCTCCCAGGGGAGGTGCAGGTCAGGGGAGTGGTCACTCCCCTTTCCTTAGTCCAGTTTCGCGCCAGAGCAGGGGCTAAGGCGTCCCTGAACCGGTGTAGACTGGCTTATGCAGAATTGGGCACATCTGTGCCCAACAAAGCATTTCCAGAGGCTGGGGGAGGCTACTCCTCCCCTGCCTTCACACCATTTTCCAAAGGGAGAGGGTGTCACACCCTCTCTCAGAGGAAGTTCTTTGTTCTGCCATCCTGGGCCAGGCCTGGCTGGACCCCAGGAGGGCAGCTGCCTGTCTGAGGGGTTGGCAGCAGCAGCAGCTGCAGTGAAACCCCAGGAAGGGCAGTTTGGCAGTACCAGGGTCTGTGCTACAGACCACTGGGATCATGGGATTGTGCCAACTATGCCAGGATGGCATAGAGGGGGCAATTCCATGATCATAGACATGTTACATGGCCATATTCGGAGTTACCATTGTGAAGCTACATATAGGTAGTGACCTATATGTAGCGCACGCGTGTAATGGTGTCCCCGCACTCACAAAGTTCAGGGAATTGGCTCTGAACAATGTGGGGGCACCTTGGCTAGTGCCAGGGTGCCCTCACACTAAGTAACTTTGCACCTAACCTTTACCAGGTAAAGGTTAGACATATAGGTGACTTATAAGTTACTTAAGTGCAGTGTAAAATGGCTGTGAAATAACGTGGACGTTATTTCACTCAGGCTGCAGTGGCAGGCCTGTGTAAGAATTGTCAGAGCTCCCTATGGGTGGCAAAAGAAATGCTGCAGCCCATAGGGATCTCCTGGAACCCCAATACCCTGGGTACCTCAGTACCATATACTAGGGAATTATAAGGGTGTTCCAGTAAGCCAATGTGAATTGGTAAAATTGGTCACTAGCCTGTTAGTGACAATTTAAAAGTAATGAGAGAGCATAACCACTGAGGTTCTGGTTAGCAGAGCCTCAGTGAGACAGTTAGGCACCACACAGGGAACACATACATGCACACCTATGAGCACTGGGGCCCTGTGTGACAGGGTCCCAGTGACACATACATATAGGCCACAACCTTATGAGCACTGGGGTCCTGACTAGCAGGGTCCCAGTGACACATAACAAACATACTGAAAACATAGTGTTTTCACTATGAGCACTGGGGCCTAGCCATCAGGATCCCAGTGAGACAGTGAAAACAGTGACAAACATCCTGACATACACTCACAAACAGGCCAAAAGTGGGAGTAACAAGGCTAGAAAGAGGCTACTTTCTCACACAACCCCCCCCCCCCAAACGAAGGACAATAAGGCTAACCTTGGCCAGTTGAGACTTTATTGTCTAAGTGGTGATAAGTAGAGAGTAGCTCTGCAATAGACAGGTTACTCCCTTTATCATCCACTATATGGTTACTTCCCTGTGGGGATGTAAACCACCCTGTTTGAAGTTTTTTAGCTAAGCAACAATGTGAAGATGTATTCTCAGAGTTTCTATCAGTAAGTTTTAGTTTAGAGCAGTGGGAATTGTCCACTGAACCTATTTGTAATGATGGAAATGCCAGACAGGGATGCTGTCTCAATAAAGCCATAGCTGGGCAAAAACTTTGTCCATATGGCTGGAAGAGAGAACAGGGAAGCTGTTTCTCTTTAGTTGGAGCAGGGCATGGATGCTGTCCTATGAGCTCCACACTAGGGCAGGGATGCTGTCCTAAGTGTTGTGAGGCAGTGCAGGGTTTCTGCACTAAAGTTTCTCTGGGAGGGTTGGAGGGATGCTCCATGTTAACTAAAATGGTGCTCTTTTTGTCACCAATGTTAGTTATCCCACAGAGAGGTACTTCTACCTCAGGGAGTCCAGCTTTGCCAGCTGATGATTCCCTTGGAACAGGTGCCACCCCAGGAGAGGTTTCTCCCACCACAGGAATGGTATCCTGAATGGTAGGGTGGTTAGGGGATACTGTGATACCCTTTTTACCTGTTGATGGAGAGGGATCCTGAGTTTTCAGGCCTTCTCTCCTTTGCTTTTTCATTTCAGTAGAAATGAGAGGGAACAATTCCTCAGGGATGCCCAGTATGGCTGCATGGGCATAAAACTACATCAGCCCAACCTGAGGCCTCTAGGTCATTACCTAAGAGACAGTCTACAGGTAAGCTAGGTGATACCACCACCTGCTTAGGGCCAGTAACTCCACCCCAACTAAACTGAATTATAGCTAAGGGAAGAAACTTAGTGGAGTTATGGACATCAATAATCTTATACTGTTGTCCAATGATGTGTTGATCAGGGTGCACTAGGTTTTCAGTCACCAAAGTGAAACTGGCACCTGTGTCCCTGTAGGCCAAGGCCTCCACACCATTTATTGAAACTGTCTGCCTGTACTTATCCATTGTAAGGGGACAAGCAGCCAGTGTGGCAAGGCCAATGCCACTAGGTGTGACAGAAACTGTCTTGGGAGTGACTACCCCAGTTTCTACTATGGACCCAAAAGTGAACCCAACTACACCCTTCACTTGACTGTTGCCAGCAGTCCCACCACTAGTACCACTACTGCTAGGGGCACTAGAGCTTGATGTATTAGTGGTGGTAGGCTCAGGGGGTTTACCTGGACAGGACTTATCCCCTGGCCTATGGCCTCTGTTTTTACACACAAAGCACCAAGGCTTTTTAATGTGTGCAGGTTGGGAAGAAGAGGAAGAATTTGTTTTATCCCCACCCTCTGAAGAGTGTTTAAGATTTGAAGTGGGATCTTTGGTTTTACCCTTATCCCCATGCTTATCTTGAGATTTTTCACCATCTTTCTTCTTATTGCCATCTTTGTCACCCCCTGTATGAACTTTTCTGTTCACCCTTGTTCTGACCCATTTGTCTGCCTTCTTTCCCAATTCTTGGGGAGAGGTCAGATCAGAGTCTACCAGGTACTGGTGCAACAAATCAGACACACAATTATTAAGTATATGCTCTCTCAGGATTGTGTTATACAGGCTTTCCTAATCAGTAACTTTACTGCCATGTAACCACCCCTCCAAGGCCTTCACTGAATGGTCAATGAAATCAACCCAGTCTTGTGAAGACTCCTTTTTGGTCTCTCTGAACTTTATCCTGTACTGTTCAGTGGTTAAGCCATAACCATCCAGGAGTGCATTCTTAAGAACTTTGAAATTATTAGCATCATTTTCTTTCACAGTAAGGAGCCTATCCCTACCTTTTCCACTAAATGATAGCCATAGGATAGCAGCCCACTGCCTTTGAGGGACATCCTGTACAACACAGGCCCTCTCAAGTGCAGCAAACCACTTGTTAATGTCATCCCCCTCCTTATAAGGGGGAACTATCTTGTGCAGATTCCTGGAATCATGCTCTTTTGCAGGATGACTATGGGGAATACTGCTGCTGCCACCATGGGTATCTAAACCCAACTTCTGTCTTTCCTTCTCTAATTCAAAAGACTGTCTATCCAAATCCAGCTGTTGCTTTTTAAGCTTCAGTCTGGTTTGTTCCACCCTCAACTTATTGAGTTCCCTCTCTAACATTCTGTCATCAGGGTTGGTGGGAGGGACATTTCTAGAAACAGAGCTATGATGGGAATGAACAGAAGGAGACCTGTCCCTTACAGAAGCCACCCTAACAGCTTGGTTTACAGAAACATTACTACCAGTATGGTGAGAATAAATGCTTTTGCTATGATGTGAGACAACACTATTTATTTGGTGTGGCTCATCATCATTACCATCTATGCTAGATTGTCTAGTAATGGGCAGGCTAGGAAGTTTCTTTCCTGAATCTTTTCCTGGGGGAGTCCCTGAATCAGATTGAGAACTATTAGGTACTTTTTCAACAGATGGGGCACCTATGGCCTTATCCTGTTCTCTAAGCATGTTAAGTAACAGTTCCAAGGAAGGATTCTTCCCTACACTCAAACCTCTCTCTATACAGAGACTCCTTGCTCTTTTCCAGCTAAGGTTGTCATATGCAAGTTTGGACAGATCAACACTTTGGCCTGTGCCAGACATTTTTTAGAGAGAATTAAAGTGATAGAAAAAGAGAAAAAAGTTTTCAGAACTTTTTGGAAAGACAGAAAAAACTTTTTAAACTTTTAAGAACTTTTTGAAAGTTTAGAGGTACTTTTCAGCACTTAGAAAAGAGTAAAAAGAGGAAATGCAAAACTTCTTGGCTATGTGTATATACACTGACCTTGTTTTGTATTTTTTTTTCTCATGAAAAGTACAATGACAAGAGTGGTAAGTAGTCTCAAGCACTTATCCCACCACTGCACAACCAATGTAGGAGGCTGGACTGGCTTGTAGTGAGTACCATGGGGTACTTGCACCTTGCACCAGGCCCAGTTATCCCTTATTAGTGTATAGGGTGTCTAGCAGCTTAGGCTGATAGATAATGGTAGCTTAGCAGAGCAGCTTAGGCTGAACTAGGAGACGTGTGAAGCTACCACAGTACCACTTAGTGTCATATGCACAATATCATAAGAAAACACAATACACAGTTATACTAAAAATAAAGGTACTTTATTTTTATGACAATATGCCAAAGTATCTTAGAGTGTACCCTCAGTGAGAGGATAGGAAATATACACAAGATATATATACACAATAGCAAAAATATGCAGTATAGTCTTAGAAAACAGTGCAAACAATGTATAGTTACAATAGGATGCAATGGGGAAACATAGGGAAAGGGGCAACACAAACCATATACTCCAAAAGTGGAATGCGAACCACGAATGGACCCCAAACCTATGTGACCTTGTAGAGGGTCGCTGGGACTATTAGAAAATAGTGAGAGTTAGAAAAATAACCCTCCCCAAGACCCTGAAAAGTGAGTGCAAAGTGCTCTGAAGTTCCCCTAAGGACAAAGAAGTCGTGTTAGAGGAATAATGCAGGAAAGACACAAACCAGCAATGCAACAACTGTGGATTTCAAATCTAGGATACCTGTGGAACAAGGGGACCAAGTCCAAAAGTCACAAGCAAGTCGGAGATGGGCAGATGCCCAGGAAATGCCAGTTGCGGGTGCAAAGAAGCTTCGACTGGACAGAAGAAGCTGAGGTTTCTGCAGGAACGAAAAGGGCTAGAGACTTCCCCTTTGGAGGACGGATCCCACTTGCCGTGGAGAGTCGTGCAGAAGTGTTTTCCCGCCAAAAGAACGGCAACAAGCCTTGCTAGCTGCAAATCGTGCGTTTGGCGTTTTTGGATACTGCTGGGGCCCAGGAGGGACCAGGAGGTCGCAAATTGGACCTGAAGAGAGAGGGGACGTCGAGCAAGACAAAGAGCCCTCACAAAAGCAGGTAGCACCTAGAAAAGTGCCAGAAACAGGCACTACAAGGATGCATGAAACGGTGCTTGCCGAAGTTGCACAAAGGAGTCCCCCGTCGCCGGAGACCAACTTAGAAAGTCGTGCAATGCAGGTTAGAGTGCCGTGGACCCAGGCTTGGGTGTGCACAAAGGATTTCCGCCGGAGGTGCACAGGGGCCGGAGTAGCTGCAAAGTCGCGGTTCCCAGCAATGCAGCCCAGCGAGGTGAGGCAAGGACTTACCTCCACCAAACTTGGGCTGAAGAGTCACTGAACTGTGGGGGTCACTTGGACAGAGTCGCTGGATTCGAGGGACCTCGCTCGTTGTGCTGAGAGGAGACCCAAGGGACCGGTAATGCAGCTTTTGGTGCCTGTGGTTGCAGGGGGAAGATTCCGTCGACCCACGGGAGATTTCTTCGGAGCTGCTGGTGCAGAGAGGAGGCAGACTACCCCCACAGCATGCACAAGCAGGAAAACAGTCGAGAAGGCGGCAGGATCAGCGTTACAGAGTTGCAGTAGTCGTCTTTGCTACTATGTTGCAGGTTTGCAGGCTTCCAGCACGGTCAGAAGTCGATTCCTTATCAGAAGGTGAAGAGAGAGATGCAGAGGAACTCGGATGAGCTCTTGCATTCGTTATCTGAAGTTTCCCCAGATACAGAGACCCTAAATAGCCAGAAAAGAGGGTTTGGCTACCTAGGAGAGAGGATGGGCTAGCAACACCTGAAGGAGCCTATCACAAGGAGTCTCTGACGTCACCTGGTGGCACTGGCCACTCAGAGCAGTCCAGTGTGCCAGCAGCACCTCTGTTTCCAAGATGGCAGAGGTCTGGAGCACACTGGAGGAGCTCTGGACACCTCCCAGGGGAGGTGCAGGTCAGGGGAGTGGTCACTCCCCTTTCCTTAGTCCAGTTTCGCGCCAGAGCAGGGGCTAAGGCGTCCCTGAACCGGTGTAGACTGGCTTATGCAGAATTGGGCACATCTGTGCCCAACAAAGCATTTCCAGAGGCTGGGGGAGGCTACTCCTCCCCTGCCTTCACACCATTTTCCAAAGGGAGAGGGTGTCACACCCTCTCTCAGAGGAAGTTCTTTGTTCTGCCATCCTGGGCCAGGCCTGGCTGGACCCCAGGAGGGCAGCTGCCTGTCTGAGGGGTTGGCAGCAGCTGCAGTGAAACCCCAGGAAGGGCAGTTTGGCAGTACCAGGGTCTGTGCTACAGACCACTGGGATCATGGGATTGTGCCAACTATGCCAGGATGGCATAGAGGGGGCAATTCCATGATCATAGACATGTTACATGGCCATATTCGGAGTTACCATTGTGAAGCTACATATAGGTAGTGACCTATATGTAGCGCACGCGTGTAATGGTGTCCCCGCACTCACAAAGTTCAGGGAATTGGCTCTGAACAATGTGGGGGCACCTTGGCTAGTGCCAGGGTGCCCTCACACTAAGTAACTTTGCACCTAACCTTTACCAGGTAAAGGTTAGACATATAGGTGACTTATAAGTTACTTAAGTGCAGTGTAAAATGGCTGTGAAATAACGTGGACGTTATTTCACTCAGGCTGCAGTGGCAGGCCTGTGTAAGAATTGTCAGAGCTCCCTATGGGTGGCAAAAGAAATGCTGCAGCCCATAGGGATCTCCTGGAACCCCAATACCCTGGGTACCTCAGTACCATATACTAGGGAATTATAAGGGTGTTCCAGTAAGCCAATGTGAATTGGTAAAATTGGTCACTAGCCTGTTAGTGACAATTTAAAAGTAATGAGAGAGCATAACCAATGAGGTTCTGGTTAGCAGAGCCTCAGTGAGACAGTTAGGCACCACACAGGGAACACATACATGCACACCTATGAGCACTGGGGCCCTGTGTGACAGGGTCCCAGTGACACATACATATAGGCCACAACCTTATGAGCACTGGGGTCCTGACTAGCAGGGTCCCAGTGACACATAACAAACATACTGAAAACATAGTGTTTTCACTATGAGCACTGGGGCCTAGCCATCAGGATCCCAGTGAGACAGTGAAAACAGTGACAAACATCCTGACATACACTCACAAACAGGCCAAAAGTGGGAGTAACAAGGCTAGAAAGAGGCTACTTTCTCACACAACCCCCCCCCCAAACGAAGGACAATAAGGCTAACCTTGGCCAGTTGAGACTTTATTGTCTAAGTGGTGATAAGTAGAGAGTAGCTCTGCAATAGACTGGTTACTCCCTTTATCATCCACTATATGGTTACTTCCCTGTGGGGATGTAAACCACCCTGTTTGAAGTTTTTTAGCTAAGCAACAATGTGAAGATGTATTCTCAGAGTTTCTATCAGTAAGTTTTAGTTTAGAGCAGTGGGAATTGTCCACTGAACCTATTTGTAATGATGGAAATGCCAGACAGGGATGCAGTCTCAATAAAGCCATAGCTGGGCAAAAACTTTGTCCATATGGCTGGAAGAGAGAACAGGGATGCTGTTTCTCTTTAGTTGGAGCAGGGCAGGGATGCTGTCCTATGAGCTCCACACTAGGGCAGGGATGCTGTCCTAAGTGTTGTGAGGCAGTGCAGGGTTTCTGCACTAAAGTTTCTCTGGGAGAGTTGGAGGGATGCTCCATGTTAACTAAAATGGTGCTCTTTTTGTCACCAATGTTAGTTATCCCACAGAGAGGTACTTCTACCTCAGGGAGTCCAGCTTTGCCAGCTGATGATTCCCTTGGAACAGGTGCCACCCCAGGAGAGGTTTCTCCCACCACAGGAATGGTATCCTGAATGGTAGGGTGGTTAGGGGATACTGTGATACCCTTTTTACCTGTTGATGGAGAGGGATCCTGAGTTTTCAGGCCTTCTCTCCTTTGCTTTTTCATTTCAGTAGAAATGAGAGGGAACAATTCCTCAGGGATGCCCAGCATGGCTGCATGGGCATAAAACTACATCAGCCCAACCTGAGGCCTCTAGGTCATTACCTAAGAGACAGTCTACAGGTAAGCTAGGTGATACCACCACCTGCTTAGGGCCAGTAACTCCACCCCAACTAAACTGAATTATAGCTAAGGGAAGAAACTTAGTGGAGTTATGGACATCAATAATCTTATACTGTTGTCCAATGATGTGTTGATCAGGGTGCACTAGGTTTTCAGTCACCAAAGTGAAACTGGCACCTGTGTCCCTGTAGGCCAAGGCCTCCACACCATTTATTGAAACTGTCTGCCTGTACTTATCCATTGTAAGGGGACAAGCAGCCAGTGTGGCAAGGCCAATGCCACTAGGTGTGACAGAAACTGTCTTGGGAGTGACTACCCCAGTTTCTACTATGGACCCAAAAGTGAACCCAACTACACCCTTCACTTGACTGTTGCCAGCAGTCCCACCACTAGTACCACTACTGCTAGGGGCACTAGAGCTTGATGTATTAGTGGTGGTAGGCTCAGGGGGTTTACCTGGACAGGACTTATCCCCTGGCCTATGGCCTCTGTTTTTACACACAAAGCACCAAGGCTTTTTAATGTGTGCAGGTTGGGAAGAAGAGGAAGAATTTGTTTTATCCCCACCCTCTGAAGAGTGTTTAAGATTTGAAGTGGGATCTTTGGTTTTACCCTTATCCCCATGCTTATCTTGAGATTTTTCACCATCTTTCTTCTTATTGCCATCTTTGTCACCCCCTGTATGAACTTTTCTGTTCACCCTTGTTCTGACCCATTTGTCTGCCTTCTTTCCCAATTCTTGGGGAGAGGTCAGATCAGAGTCTACCAGGTACTGGTGCAACAAATCAGACACACAATTATTAAGTATATGCTCTCTCAGGATTGTGTTATACAGGCTTTCATAATCAGTAACTTTACTGCCATGTAACCACCCCTCCAAGGCCTTCACTGAATGGTCAATGAAATCAACCCAGTCTTGTGAAGACTCCTTTTTGGTCTCTCTGAACTTTATCCTGTACTGTTCAGTGGTTAAGCCATAACCATCCAGGAGTGCATTCTTAAGAACTTTGAAATTATTAGCATCATTTTCTTTCACAGTAAGGAGCCTATCCCTACCTTTTCCACTAAATGATAGCCATAGGATAGCAGCCCACTGCCTTTGAGGGACATCCTGTAAAACACAGGCCCTCTCAAGTGCAGCAAACCACTTGTTAATGTCATCCCCCTCCTTATAAGGGGGAACTATCTTGTGCAGATTCCTGGAATCATGCTCTTTTGCAGGATGACTATGGGGAATACTGCTGCTGCCACCATGGGTATCTAAACCCAACTTCTGTCTTTCCTTCTCTAATTCAAAAGACTGTCTATCCAAATCCAGCTGTTGCTTTTTAAGCTTCAGTCTGGTTTGTTCCACCCTCAACTTATTGAGTTCCCTCTCTAACATTCTGTCATCAGGGTTGGTGGGAGGGACATTTCTAGAAACAGAGCTATGATGGGAATGAACAGAAGGAGACCTGTCCCTTACAGAAGCCACCCTAACAGCTTGGTTTACAGAAACATTACTACCAGTATGGTGAGAATAAATGCTTTTGCTATGATGTGAGACAACACTATTTATTTGGTGTGGCTCATCATCATTACCATCTATGCTAGATTGTCTAGTAATGGGCAGGCTAGGAAGTTTCTTTCCTGAATCTTTTCCTGGGGGAGTCCCTGAATCAGATTGAGAACTATTAGGTACTTTTTCAACAGATGGGGCACCTATGGCCTTATCCTGTTCTCTAAGCATGTTAAGTAACAATTCCAAGGAAGGATTCTTCCCTACACTCAAACCTCTCTCTATACAGAGACTCCTTGCTCTTTTCCAGCTAAGGTTGTCATATGCAAGTTTGGACAGATCAACACTTTGGCCTGTGCCAGACATTTTTTAGAGAGAATTAAAGTGATAGAAAAAGAGAAAAAAGTTTTCAGAACTTTTTGGAAAGACAGAAAAAACTTTTTAAACTTTTAAGAACTTTTTGAAAGTTTAGAGGTACTTTTCAGCACTTAGAAAAGAGTAAAAAGAGGAAATGCAAAACTTCTTGGCTATGTGTATATACACTGACCTTGTTTTGTATTTTTTTTTCTCATGAAAAGTACAATGACAAGAGTGGTAAGTAGTCTCAAGCACTTATCCCACCACTGCACAACCAATGTAGGAGGCTGGACTGGCTTGTAGTGAGTACCAAGGGGTACTTGCACCTTGCACCAGGCCCAGTTATCCCTTATTAGTGTATAGGGTGTCTAGCAGCTTAGGCTGATAGATAATGGTAGCTTAGCAGAGCAGCTTAGGCTGAACTAGGAGACGTGTGAAGCTACCACAGTACCACTTAGTGTCATATGCACAATATCATAAGAAAACACAATACACAGTTATACTAAAAATAAAGGTACTTTATTTTTATGACAATATGCCAAAGTATCTTAGAGTGTACCCTCAGTGAGAGGATAGGAAATATACACAAGATATATATACACAATAGCAAAAATATGCAGTATAGTCTTAGAAAACAGTGCAAACAATGTATAGTTACAGTAGGATGCAATGGGGAAACATAGGGAAAGGGGCAACACAAACCATATACTCCAAAAGTGGAATGCGAACCACGAATGGACCCCAAACCTATGTGACCTTGTAGAGGGTCGCTGGGACTATTAGAAAATAGTGAGAGTTAGAAAAATAACCCTCCCCAAGACCCTGAAAAGTGAGTGCAAAGTGCTCTGAAGTTCCCCTAAGGACAAAGAAGTCGTGTTAGAGGAATAATGCAGGAAAGACACAAACCAGCAATGCAACAACTGTGGATTTCAAATCTAGGATACCTGTGGAACAAGGGGACCAAGTCCAAAAGTCACAAGCAAGTCGGAGATGGGCAGATGCCCAGGAAATGCCAGCTGCGGGTGCAAAGAAGCTTCGACTGGACAGAAGAAGCTGAGGTTTCTGCAGGAACGAAAAGGGCTAGAGACTTCCCCTTTGGAGGACGGATCCCACTTGCCGTGGAGAGTCGTGCAGAAGTGTTTTCCCGCCAAAAGAACGGCAACAAGCCTTGCTAGCTGCAAATCGTGCGTTTGGCGTTTTTGGACACTGCTGGGGCCCAGGAGGGACCAGGAGGTCGCAAATTGGACCTGAAGAGAGAGGGGACGTCGAGGAAGACAAACAGCCCTCACTGAAGCAGGTAGCACCTGGAGAAGTGCCAGAAACAGGCACTACAAGGATGCATGAAACAGTGCTTGCCGAAGTTGCACAAAGGAGTCCCCCGTCGCCGGAGACCAACTTAGAAAGTCGTGCAATGCAGGTTAGAGTGCCGTGGACCCAGGCTTGGCTGTGCACAAAGGATTTCCACCGGAAGTGCACAGGGGCCGGAGTAGCTGCAAAGTCACGGTTCCCAGCAATACAGCCCAGCGAGGTGAGGCAAGGACTTACCTCCACCAAACTTGGGCTGAAGAGTCACTGGACTGTGGGGGTCACTTGGACAGAGTCGCTGGATTCGAGGGACCTCGCTCGTCGTGCTGAGAGGAGATCCAAGGGACCAGTAATGCAGCTTTTTGGTGCCTGCGGTTGCAGGGGGAAGATTCCGTCGACCCACGGGAGATTTCTTCGGAGCTTCTAGTGCAGAGAGGAGGCAGACTACCCCCACAGCATGCACCACCAGGAAAACAGTCAAGAAGGCGGCAGGATCAGCGTTACAGAGTTGCAGTAGTCGTCTTTGCTACTTTGTTGCAGTGTTGCAGGCTTCCAGCGCGGTCAGCAGTCGATTCCTTGGCAGAAGGTGAAGAGAGAGATGCAGAGGAACTCGGATGAGCTCTTGCATTCGTTATCTAAAGTTTCCCCAGAGACAGAGACCCTAAATAGCCAGAAAAGAGGGTTTGGCTACTTAGGAGAGAGGATAGGCTAGCAACACCTGAAGGAGCCTATCACAAGGAGTCTCTGACGTCACCTGGTGGCACTGGCCACTCAGAGCAGTCCAGTGTGCCAGCAGCACCTCTGTTTCCAAGATGGCAGAGGTCTGGAGCACACTGGAGGAGCTCTGGACACCTCCCAGGGGAGGTGCAGGTCAGGGGAGTGGTCACTCCCCTTTCCTTTGTCCAGTTTCGCACCAGAGCAGGGCTAAGGGGTCCCCTGAACCGGTGTAGACTGGCTTATGCTGAATTGGGCACATCTGTGCCCAACAAAGCATTTCCAGAGGCTGGGGGAGGCTACTCCTCCCCTGCCTTCACACCATTTTCCAAAGGGAGAGGGTGTCACACCCTCTCTCAGAGGAAGTTCTTTGTTCTGCCATCCTGGGCCAGGCCTGGCTGGACCCCAGGAGGGCAGATGCCTGTCTGAGGGGTTGGCAGCAGCTGCAGTGAAACCCCAGGAAGGGCAGTTTGGCAGTACCAGGGTCTGTGCTACAGACCACTGGGATCATGGGATTGTGCCAACTATGCCAGGATGGTATAGAGGGGGCAATTCCATGATCATAGACATGTTACATGGCCATATTCGGAGCTACCATTGTGAAGCTACATATAGGTAGTGACCTATATGTAGTGCACGCGTGTAATGGTGTCCCCGCACTCACAAAGTCAGGGAAATTGGCCCTGAACAATGTGGGGGCACCTTGGCTAGTGCCAGGGTGCCCTCACACTAAGTAACTTTGCACCTAACCTTTACCAGGTAAAGGTTAGACATATAGGTGACTTATAAGTTACTTAAGTGCAGTGTAAAATGGCTGTAAAATAACGTGGACGTTATTTCACTCAGGCTGCAGTGGCAGGCCTGTGTAAGAATTGTCAGAGCTCCTTATGGGTGGCAAAAGAAATGCTGCAGCCCATAGGGATCTCCTGGAACCCCAATACCCTGGGTACCTCAGTACCATATACTAGGGAATTATAAGGGTGTTCCAGTAAGCCAATGTAAATTGGTAAAAATGGTCACTAGCCGGTTAGTGACAATTTGGAAAGAAATGAGAGAGCATAAAAACTGAGGTTCTGATTAGCAGAGCCTCAGTGAGACAGTTAGTCACTACATAGGTAACACATTCAGGCACACTTATGAGCACTGGGGCCCTGGGTTACCAGGGTCCAAGTGACACATACAACTAAAACAACATATATACAGTGAAAAATGGGGGTAACATGCCAGGCAAGATGGTACTTTCCTACACAACCCCCCCCCCCAAACGAAGGACAATAAGACTAGCCATGACCTGATGAGTCTTCATTGTCTAAGTGGAAATATCTGGAGAGTCCATCTGCATTGGAGTGGCTACTCCCAGGTCTATGTTCCACTGTATAGTCCATTCCCTGTAGGGATATGGACCACCTCAACAATTTAGGATTTTCACCTTTCATTTGTTTTAGCCAAAGTAGAGGTTTGTGGTCTGTCTGAACAATGAAGTGAGTGCCAAACAGGTATGGCCTCAACTTCTTCAGAGCCCAGACCACAGCAAAGGCCTCCCTCTCAATGGCAGACCAACGCTTTTCTCTAGGTGTCAACCTCCTACTAATAAAAGCAACAGGTTGATCCTGGCCCTCAGAATTAAGTTGTGATAGGACTGCCCCTAAACCTAATTCAGATGCATCAGTTTTGACATATAATTTTTTAGAGTAACAAGGGCTTTTCAGGACAGGTGCAGAGCACATGGCCTGCTTCAGCTCCTCAAAAGCTCTCTGACAGTTAGCTGTGCACAATACCTTTTTAGGCATTATTTTGGATGTGAGGTCATTAAGAGGGGCTGCAATGGAGCCATAGTTCTTAATGAACCTCCTGTAATACCCAGTGAGGACAAGGAAGGCTCTCACCTGAGTCTGAGTGGTAGGGGGAACCCAATCTATAATAGTTTGGATTTTCCCCTGTAGTGGTGCAATCTGTTTCCCACCAACAAGGTGTCCCAGATAAACCACCTTCCCCTGCCCTATCTGGCACTTTGAAGCCTTGATAGTGAGGCCTGCCTTCTGCAGGGCCTCCAAAACTTTCCATAGGTGGACCAGGTGATCATCCCAGCTGGAGCTAAAGACAGCTATATCGTCCAAATATGCTGCACTGAAAGCTTCCATCCCTTGCAGGACTGTGTTCACCAACCTTTGAAAAGTGGCAGGTGCATTTTTCAAACCAAAAGGCATTACAGTAAACTGGTAATGTCCTCCAATGGTTGAAAATGCAGTTTTAGGTTTAGCATCTTCTGACAATTTGATCTGCCAATACCCTGCAGTCAAATCAAAAGTGCTTAGATACTTGGCAGATGCCAGTGTATCTATGAGCTCATCTGCCCTGGGTATAGGGTGAGCATCTGTTTTGGTTACCAAGTTGAGACCTCTATAGTCTACACAAATCCGCATTTCCTTCTTTCCATCTTTGGAATGGGGTTTTGGTACAAGTACCACAGGAGAAGCCCATGGACTTTCAGAGTGCTCAACCACTCCTAGTTCTAACATTTTCTGCACCTCTTGCTTTATGCAGTCCCTGACATGGTCAGGCTGCCTATAGATCTTACTTTTGACAGGTAAACTGTCTCCAGTATCTATAGTGTGCTCACACCAAGAAGTGGTACCTGGCACAGTAGAGAAGAGTTCAGAGAATTGATCTAGGAGATTTATGCAATGGTCTTTCTGCTCAGCAGTAAGACAATCAGCCAAAACTACACCTTCCACAAGAGCATCTTGTTCTGTGGAAGAGAAGAGATCAGGTAGAGGATCACTGTCTTCTTCCTGTCCCTCATCAGTTGCCATGAGCAGGGTGAGATCAGCCCTGTCATAGTAGGGTTTCAGGCGGTTGACATGGAGCACCCTAAGGGGACTCCTGGCAGTGCCTAAGTCAACTAAATAGGTGACTTCTCCCTTCTTTTCAACAATTGTGTGGGGTCCACTCCATTTATCTTGGAGTGCTCTTGGGGCCACAGGCTCCAAGACCCACACTTTCTGCCCTGGTTGGTACTGAACCAAAACAGCCTTCTGATCATGCCATTGCTTCTGGAGCTCTTGGCTGGCCTGAAGGTTTTTGCTGGCCTTTTTCATGTACTCAGCCATCCTTGATCTGAGGCCAAGTACATAATCCACAATATCCTGCTTAGGAGCTTTTAAAGGTTGTTCCCAACCCTCCTTTACAAGTGTGAGTGGACCCCTAACAGGGTGTCCAAACAGAAGTTCAAAGGGGCTGATGCCCACTCCTTTCTGGGGTACCTCCCTGTAGGCAAAAAGGAGGCATGGTAGAAGGATATCCCATCTCCTGCGGAGTTTTTCAGGGAGACCCATAATCATGCCTTTGAGAGTTTTATTAAATCTCTCCACCAGTCCATTTGTTTGTGGATGATAGGGTGTTGTGAACTTGTAGGTTACACCACACTCCTTCCACATGGCCTTTAAGTATGCAGACATGAAATTGCTTCCCCTGTCTGATACTACTTCCTTTGGGAAGCCCACCCTAGAAAATATTCCCAGGAGGGCCTTTGCCACTGCAGGTGCTGTAGTGGTCCTTAAAGGAATTGCTTCAGGGTATCTTGTGGCATGGTCCACTACCACCAAGATAAACCTATTGCCTGAAGCAGTAGGAGGGTCAAGTGGGCCAACCATGTCAACCCCTACCCTTTCAAAGGGAACCCCAACCACAGGCAGTGGAATAAGGGGTGCCTTTGGAGTGCCACCTGTCTTGCCACTGGCTTGACAGGTTTCACAGGACTTACAAAAATCTTTTGTGTCCTCAGACATCCTAGGCCAATGAAACAAGGGAACCAGTCTGTCCCAAGTTTTCATTTGTCCCAGGTGCCCAGCTAGGGGAATGTCGTGGGCAAGAGTTAGGAGGAACTTTCTGTACTCCTGAGGAATCACTAATCTCCTGGCAGCTCCAGGTTTAGGATCCCTATGCTCAGTGTACAAGAGGTTGTCCTCCCAGTAAACTCTGTGCGAGTCACTGACATCCCCATTAGCCTGTTTGACAGCTTGCTGTCTTAGACCCTCTAATGTGGGACAGGTTTGTTGTGCCACACTCAGCTCCTCCCTGGCAGGCCCCCCTTCACCAAAAAGCTCAGCAGTGTCTGCTTGAAGCTCCTCTGGAGTAGGTTCTGCACAGGGAGGGAATTCTTCTTCCTCTGAAGTAGAATCCACTGTAGAGGGAGGGATAGTAGGAAGTGGTTTGCTTCTACTAGCCCTAGCTTTAGGGAGCACTTGGTCCATTGTTCCAGGATCCAAGCTTCCCTGTCCTTTTTGCTTTTTGGCCTGAGCCCTTGTCAAAGCAAAAATATGCCCTGGGATGCCCAGCATTGCTGCATGGGCCTCCAACTCCACATCTGACCAAGCTGATGTCTCCAAATCATTTCCTAGTAGACAGTCTACAGGTAAATCTGTGGCTACCACAACTTTCTTTGGACCAGTAACCCCCCCCCCAGTTGAGATTAACAACAGCCATGGGGTGGATAAGTGTGTTCTTGTGAGCATCGGTTACTTGGTACTGGTGACCAAGTAGGTGTTGCTCAGGGTGGACCAGTTTCTCTATGACCATAGTCACACTGGCTCCAGTGTCCCTGTAGGCCTGAACCTCAACACCATTTATTAGGGGTAGCTGCTTGTACTTATCCATATTAAGGGGACAAGCAACTAAGGTGGCTAAATCAATAGCCCCCTCAGAGACTAACACAGCCTCTGTGGCCTCCCTAACAAGGCCAACCCCAACTAAGTTACCAATAGTGAGCCCAGCTACTCCCTTGGATTGGCTATTAGTAGGTTTGCTCCCACCACCACTGCTATTAGTAGGGACACTAGGTGTAGCAGTAGGGGTTGTAGTGGTAGGAGGCTTGGTGCCTTTCTTTGGACAACTGGGATCTGTTGTCCAATGGCCTTTTATTTTACATAAATAGCACCATGGTTTCTTTTCCTTGTTTTGATTAGAAGAGGATTTGGGCCCACCAACCCCACCAGAGTGTTTTTGTGGGCCTGATGAAGACTCATTTTTAGATTTGTCCCCACCCTTGTCAGAAGACTTACCATCCTTCTTCTTGTTGCCATCTTTGTCACCCCCTGTATGAACTTTTCTGTTCACCCTTGTTCTGACCCATTTGTCTGCCTTCTTTCCCAATTCTTGGGGAGAGGTCAGATCAGAGTCCACCAAGTACTGGTGCAACAAATCAGACACACAATTATTAAGAATATGCTCTCTCAGGATCAAGTTATACAGGCTGTCATAATCAGTAACTTTACTGCCATGTAACCACCCCTCCAAGGCCTTCACTGAATGGTCAATGAAATCAACCCAGTCTTGTGAAGACTCCTTTTTGGTCTCTCTGAACTTTATCCTGTATTGTTCAGTGGCTAAGCCATAACCATCCAGGAGTGCATTCTTAAGAACTTTGTAATCATTAGCTTCATTTTCTTTTACAGTAAGGAGCCTATCCCTACCTTTCCCACTAAATGATAGCCATAGGATAGCAGCCCACTGCCTTTGAGGGACATCCTGTACAGCACAGACCCTCTCAAGTGCAGCAAACCACTTGTTAATGTCATCCCCCTCCTTATAAGGGGGAACTATCTTATGCAGATTCCTGGAATCATGCTCTTTTGCAGGATGACTATGGGGAATACTGCTGCTGCCACCATGGGTTTCTAAACCCAGTTTCTGTCTCTCCTTCTCTACTTCTAAAGTCTGTCTATCCAAATCCAGCTGTTGCTTCTTGAGCTTCAGTCTGGTTTGTTCCACTCTCAATCTATTGAGCTCCCTTTCTAACAATCTGTCATCAGGGTGGGTGGGAGGGACATGCCTTGAAACAGAAGTATGGTGAGAATGGACAGAAGGAGACCTGTCCCTTACAGAGGGCACCCTAACAGCTTGGCTAACAGAAACATCAGTACCACTGTGGTGAGAATAAATGCTTTTGCTATGATGTGAGACAACACTATTTGTATGGTGTGACTCCACATCATTACCAACTATGCTAGACTGTCTAGTAATGGGCAGGCTAGTAAGTTTCTTTCCTGAATCTTTTCCTGGGGGAGTCCCTGGATCAGATTGGGAACCATTAGCTACTTTTTCAACAGATGGGGCACTTCTAGCCTTATCCTGTTCTCTAAGCATGTTAAGTAACAATTCCAAGGAAGGATTCTTCCCTACACTCAAACCTCTCTCTATGTAGAGACTCCTTGCTCCTTTCCAGCTAAGGTGATCATATGCAAGTTTGGACAGATCAACATTTTGGCCTGTGCCAGACATTTTTAGAGAGAGTTAAAGTGATAGAAAAAGAGAAAAAAGTTTGTCAGAGCTTTTAGAAAGACAGAGAAAAAAAAAACTTTTAAAACTTTTTAGAACTTTTTAGAAAGTTAGAAGTACTTTTCAGCACTTAGAAAAGAGTGCAAAGAGGAAATGCAAAACTTTTTGGCAATGTGTATATACACTGAACTTGTTTTGTATATTTTTCTCTTATGAAAAGTACAATGACAAGAGTGGTAAGTAGTCTCAAAGCACTTATCCCACCGCTGCACAACCAATGTAGGAGGCTAGACTGGCTTGTAGTGGGTACCAAGGGGTACTTGCACCTTGCACCAGGCCCAGTTATCCCTTATTAGTGTATAGGGTGTCTAGCAGCTTAGGCTGATAGATAATGGTAGCTTAGCAGAGCAGCTTAGGCTGAACTAGAAGACGTGTGAAGCTACTACAGTACCACTTAGTGTCATATGCACAATATCATAAGAAAACACAATACACAGTTATACTAAAAATAAAGGTACTTTATTTTTATGACAATATGCCAAAGTATCTCAGAGTGTACCCTCAGTGAGAGGATAGGAAATATACACAAGATATATATACACAATACCAGAAATATGCAGTATAGTCTTAGAAAACAGTGCAAACAATGTATAGTTACAATAGGATGCAATGGGGACACATAGGGATAGGGGCAACACAAACCATATACTCCAAAAGTGGAATGCGAACCACGAATGGACCCCAAACCTATGTGACCTTGTAGAGGGTCGCTGGGACTATTAGAAAATAGTGAAGGTTAGAAAAATAGCCCACCCCAAGACCCTGAAAAGTGAGTGCAAAGTGCACTAAAGTTCCCCTAAGGACAAAGAAGTCGTGTTAGAGGAATAATGCAGGAAAGACACAAACCAACAATGCAACAACGCTGGATTTCCAATCTGGGGTACCTGTGGAACAAGGGGACCAAGTCCAAAAGTCACAAGCAAGTTGGAGATGGGCAGATGCCCAGGAAATGCCAGCTGCGGGTGCAAAGAAGCTTCTACTGGACAGAAGAAGCTGAGGTTTCTGCAGGAACAAAAAGGGCTAGAGACTTCCCCTTTGGTGGACTGATCCCTCTTGCCGTGAAGAGTCGTGCAGACATGTTTTCCCGCCGAAAGAACGCCAACAAGCCTTGCTAGCTGCAAATCGTGCGGTCAGTGTTTTGGGACGCTGCTGTGGCCCTGGAGGGACCAGGAGGTCGCAAATTGGACCAGGAGGTAGAGGGGACGTCGTGCAAGACAAGGAGCCCTCTTAGCAGCAGGTAGCATCCAGAAAAATGCCAGAAAAAGGCACTACTAGGATGCGTGAAACGGTGCTCACCAGAAGTCGCACAAAGGAGTCCCACGTCGCCGGAGACCAACTTAGAAAGTCGTGCAATGCAGGTTAGAGTGCCGTGGACCCAGGCTTGGCTGTGCACAAAGGATTTCCGCCGGAAGTGCACAGGGGCCGGAGTAGCTGCAAAAGTCGTGGTTCCCAGCAATGCAGTGTAGCGAGGTGAGGCAAGGACTTACCTCCACCAAACTTGGACTGAAGAGTCACTGGACTATGGGGGCCACTTGGACATAGTTGCTGGATTCGAGGGACCTCGCTCGTCGTGCTGAGAGGAGACCCAAGGGACCGGTAATGCAGCTTTTTGGTGCCTGCGGTTGCAGGGGGAAGATTCCGTCGACCCACGGGAGATTTCTTCGGAGCTTCTAGTGCAGAGAGGAGGCAGACTACCCCCCACAGCATGCACTACCAGGAAAACAGTCGAGAAGGCGGCAGGATCAGCGTTACAGAGTTGCAGTAGTCGTCTTTGCTACTTTGTTGCAGTGTTGCAGGCTTCCAGCGCGGTCAGCAGTCGATTCCTTGGCAGAAGGTGAAGAGAGAGATGCAGAGGAACTCGGATGAGCTCTTGCATTCGTTATCTAAAGTTTCCCCAGAGACAGAGACCCTAAATAGCCAGAAAAGAGGGTTTGGCTACTTAGGAGAGAGGATAGGCTAGCAACACCTGAAGGAGCCTATCACAAGGAGTCTCTGACGTCACCTGGTGGCACTGGCCACTCAGAGCAGTCCAGTGTGCCAGCAGCACCTCTGTTTCCAAGATGGCAGAGGTCTGGAGCACACTGGAGGAGCTCTGGACCCCTCCTAGGGGAGGTGCAGGTCAGGGGAGTGGTCACTCCCCTTTCCTTTGTCCAGTTTCGCGTCAGAGCAGGGCTAAGGGGTCCCCTGAACCGGTGTAGACTGGCTTATGCAGAAATGGGCACATCTGTGCCCAAGAAAGCATTTCCAGAGGCTGGGGGAGGCTACTCCTCCCCTGCCTTCACACCATTTTCCAAAGGGAGAGGGTGTCACACCCTCTCTCAGAGGAAGTTCTTTGTTCTGCCATCCTGGGCCAGGCCTGGCTGGACCCCAGGAGGGCAGATGCCTGTCTGAGGGGTTGGCAACATCAGCAGCTGCAGTGAAACCCCAGGAAGGGCAGTTTGGCAGTACCAGGGTCTGTGCTACCGACCACTGGGATCATGGGATTGTGCCAACTATGCCAGGATGGTATAGAGGGGGCAATGCCATGATCATAGACATGTTACATGGCCATATTCGGAGTTACCATTGTGAAGCTACATATAGGTAGTGACCTATATGTAGTGCACGCGTGTAATGGTGTCCCCGCACTCACAAAGTCAGGGAAATTGGCCCTGAACAATGTGGGGGCACCTTGGCTAGTGCCAGGGTGCCCTCACACTAAGTAACTTTGCACCTAACCTTTACCAGGTAAAGGTTAGACATATAGGTGACTTATAAGTTACTTAAGTGCAGTGTAAAATGGCTGTGAAATAAGGTGGACGTTATTTCACTCAGGCTGCAGTGGCAGGCCTGTGTAAGAATTGTCAGAGCTCCTTATGGGTGGCAAAAGAAATGCTGCAGCCCATAGGGATCTCCTGGAACCCCAATACCCTGGGTACCTCAGTACCATATACTAGGGGGGTGTTCCAGTAAGCCAATGTAAATTGGTAAAAATGGTCACTAGCCTGTTAGTGACAATTTGGAAAGAAATGAGAGAGCATAACCACTGAGGTTCTGATTAGCAGAGCCTCAGTGAGACAGTTAGTCACTACACAGGTAACACATTCAGGCATACTTATGAGCACTGGGGCCCTGGGTTACCAGGGTCCCAGTGACACATACAACTAAAACAACATATATACAGTGAAAAATGGGGGTAACATGCCAGGCAAGATGGTACTTTCCTACAACCCACGGGAGATTTCTTCGGAGCTTCTAGTGTAGAGAGGAGGCAGACTACCCCCACAGCATGCACCACCAGGAAAACAGTCGAGAAGGCGGCAGGATCAGCGTTACAACGTCGCAGTAGTCGTCTTTGCTACTTTGTTGCAGTATTGCAGGCTTCCAGCGCGGTCAGCAGTCGATTCCTTGGCAGAAGGTAAAGAGAGAGATGCAGAGGAACTCTGATGAGCTCTTGCATTCGTTATCTAAGGAATTCCCCAAAAGCAGAGACCCTAAATAGCCAGAAAAGGAGGTTTGGCTACTTAGGAGACAGGATAGGCTAGCAACACCTGAAGGAGCCTATCAGAAGGAGTCTCTGACGTCACCTACTGGCACTGGCCACTCAGAGCAGTCCAGTGTGCCAGCAGCACCTCGGTTTCCAAGATGGCAGAGGTCTGGAGCACACTAGAGGAGCTCTGGGCACCTCCTAGGGGAGGTGCAGGTCAGGGGAGTGGTCACTGACCTTTCCTTTGTCCAGTTTCGCGCCAGAGCAGGGCTGAGGGATCCCTGAACCGGTGTAGACTGGCTTATGCAGAGATGGGCACCATCTGTGCCCATCAAAGCATTTCCAGAGGCTGGGGGAGGCTACTCCTCCCAAGCCCTAACACCTTTTTCCAAAGGGAGAGGGTGTAACACCCTCTCTCTGAGGAAGTCCTTTGTTCTGCCTTCCTGGGCCAGGCCTGGCTGGACCCCAGGAGGGCAGAAACCTGTCTGAGGGGTTGGCAGCAGCAGCAGCTGCAGTGAAACCCCGGGAAAGGTAGTTTGGCAGTACCCGCGTCTGAGTTAGAAACTCGGGGGATCATGGAATTTTCTCCCCAATGCCATAATGGCATTGGGGTGACAATTCCATGATCTTAGACATGTTACATGGCCATGTTCGGAGTTACCATTGTGACGCTATACATATGTCGTGACATATGTATAGTGCACACGTGTAATGGTGACCCCGCACTCACAAAGTCCGGGGAATTTGCCCTGAACAATGTGGGAGCACCTTGGCTAGTGCCAGGGTGCCCACACACAAAGTAACTTAGCACCCAAACTTTACCAGGTAAAGGTTAGACATATAGGTGACTTATAAGTTACTTAAGTGCAGTGGTAAATGGCTGTGAAATAACGTGGACGTTATTTCACTCAGGCTGCAAAGGCAGGCCTGTGTAAGAATTGTCAGATCTCCCTATGGGTGGCATAAGAAATGTTGCAGCCCATAGGGATCTCCTAGAACCCCAATACCCTGGGTACCTCAGTACCATCTACTAGGGAATTATAAGGGTGTTCCAGTATACCAATGTAAATTGGTGAAATTGGTCACTAGCCTGTTAGTGACAATTTGGAAAGAAAATGAGAGAGCATAACCACTGAGGTTCTGGATAGCAGAGCCTCAGTGACACAGTTAGTCATAACACAGGTAACACATACAGGGCACACTTATGAGCACTGGGGCCCTGGCTGGCAGGGTTTCCAGTGACACATACAACTAAAACAACATATATACAGTGAAATATGGGGGTAACATGGCAGGCAAGATGGTATTTTCCTACACAACCCCCCCCCAAACGAAGGACAATAAGACTAGCCATGACCTGATGAGTCTTCCTTATCTAAATGGAAATCTCTGGAGAGTTGTAAGAGGCTGGACTGGCTTGTAGTGAGTACCAAGGGGTACTTACACCTTGCACCAGGCCCAGGTATCCCTTATTAGTGTAGAGGGGAGTCAAGCAGCTTAGGCTGATAAAAAAGGTAGCTTAGCAGAGCAGCTTAGGCTGAACTAGGAGACGAGTGACGCTCCTACAGTACCACTAGTGTCACTTGCAAAATATCATAAGAGAACACAATACACAGATATACTAAAAATAAAGGTACTTTATTTTTATGACAATATGCCAAAAGTATCTCAGTGAGTACCCTCAGTATGAGGATAGCAAATATACACAAGATATATGTACACAATACCAAAATATGCAGTAATAGCAATAGAAAATAGTGCAAACAATGTATAGTCACAATAGAATGCAATGGGGGCACATAGGGATGGGGCAACACAAACCATATACTCTAGAAGTGGAATGCGAACCACGAATGGACCCCAAACCTATGTGACCTTGTAGAGGGTCGCTGGGACTGTAAGGAAACAGTGAGGGTTAGAAAAATAGCCCACCCCAAGACCCTGAAAAGTGGGTGCAAAGTGCACCTAAGTTCCCCAAAGAGCACAGAAGTCGTGATAGGGGAATTCTGCAGGAAAGACCAAAACCAGCAATGCAACAACAATGGATTTCTAGACGAGAGAACCTGTGGAACAAGGGGACCAAGTCCAAAAGTCACGATCAAGTCGGGAGTGGGCAGATGCCCAGGATATGCCAGCTGTGGGTGCAAAGAAGCTGCCACCGGATGGTAGAAGCTATGGATTCTGCAAGAACGACAAGGGCTAGAAACTTCCCCTTTGGAGGATGGATGTCCCACGTCGTGAAGAGTCGTGCACAATTGTTTTCATGCAGAAAGACCGCAAACAAGCCTTGCTACCTGCAAGGGTCCCGGTTAGGGTTTTTGGATGCTGCTGTGGCCCAGGAGGGACCAGGATGTCGCCAATTGCGTGAGGAGACAGAGGGGGCGTCCCGCAAGACAAAGAGCCCACTCAGAAGCGAGCAACACCCACAGAAGTGCCGGAACAGGCACTACAAAGTGGAGTGAAATGGAGCTCACACAAACTTGCACAAGAGGGTGCCACGACGCCGGAACACAACTCAGGAGGTTGTGCAATGCTGGTTAGAGTGCCGGGGACCCAGGCTTGGCTGTGCACAAAGGAGATCCTGGAGAGTGCACAGGAGCCGGAGTAGCTGCAAAACACGTGGTTGCCAGCAATGCAGTCTAGCGTGGGGAGGCAAGGATTTACCTCCACCAAACTTGGACTGAAGAGTCACTGGACTGTGGGAGTCACTTGGACAGAGTTGCTGGATTCAAGGGACCTCGCTCGTCGTGCTGAGAGGAAACCCAGAGGACCGGTGATGCAGTTCTTTGGTGCCTGCGGTTGCAGGGGGACGATTCCGTCAACCCACGGGAGATTTCTTCGGAGCTTCTAGTGCAGAGAGGAGGCAGACTACCCCCACAGCATGCACCACCAGGAAAACAGTTGAGAAGGCGGCAGGATCAGCGTTACAGAGTTGCAGTAGTCGTCTTCGCAACTTTGTTGCAGTTTTGCAGGCTTCCAGCACGGTCAGCAGTCGATTCCTTGGCAGAAGGTGAAGAGAGAGATGCAGAGGAACTCAGATGAGCTCTTGCATTCGTTATCTAAGGAATTCCCCAAAGCAGAGACCCTAAATAGCCAGAAAAGATGGTTTGGCTACTTAGGAGAGAGGATAGGCTAGCAACACCTGAAGGAGCCTATCAGAAGGAGTCTCTGATGTCACCTGCTGGCCCTGGCCACTCAGAGCAGTCCAGTGTGCCAGCAGCACCTCTGTTTCCAAGATGGCAGAGGTCTGGAGCACACTGGAGGAGCTCTGGGCACCTCCCAGGGGAGGTGCAGGTCAGGGGAGTGGTCACTCCCGTTTCCTTTGTCCAGTTTCGCGCCAGAGCAGGGCTGAGGAGTCCCTGAACCGGTGTAGACTGGCTTATGCAGAAATGGGCACCATGTGTGCCCATGAAAGCATTTCCAGAGGCTGGGGGAGGCTACTCCTCCCCAGCCCTGACACCTTTTTCCAAAGGGAGAGGGTGTAACACCCTCTCTCTGAGGGAGTCCTTTGTTCTGCCATCCTGGGCCAAGCCTGGCTGGACCCCAGGAGGGCAGAAACCTGCCTGAGGGGTTGGCAGCAGCAGCAGCTGCAGTGAAACCCCTGAAAAGGCAGTTTGGCAGTACCCGGGTCTGTGCTACAGACCCGTGGGATCATGGGATTGTGCCAACAATGCCAGAATGGCATAGAGGGGGCAATTCCATGATCATAGACATGTTACATGGCCATATTCGGAGTTACCATTGTGAAGCTACACATAGGTATTGACCTATGTGTAGTGTACGCGTGTAATGGTGTCCCCGCACTCACAAAGTCCGGGGAATTTGCCCTGAACTATGTGGGGGCACCTTGGCTAGTGCCAGGGTGCCCACACACTAAGTAACTTAGCACCCAACCTTTACCAGGTAAAGGTTAGACATATACGTGACTTATAAGTTACTTAAGTGCAGTGGTAAATGGCTGTGAAATAACGTGGACGTTATTTTACTCAGGCTGCAGTGGCAGGCCTGTGTAAGAATTGTCAGAGCTTCCTATGGGTGGCAAAAGAAATGCTGCAGCCCATAGGGATCTCCTGGAACCCCAATACCCTGGGTACTTCAGTACCATATACTAGGGAATTATAAGGGTGTTCCAGTATGCCAATGTGAATTGGTAAAATTGGTCACTAGCCTGTTAGTGACAATTTAGAAAGAAGTGAGAGAGCATAACCACTGAGGTTCTGATTAGCAGAGCCTCAGTGAGACAGTTAGTCATAAGACAGGTAACACATACAGGGCACACTTATGAGCACTGGGGCCCTGGCTGGCAGGGTCCCAGTGACACATACAACTAAAACAACATATATACAGTGAAATATGGGGGTAACATGCTAGGCGAGATGGTACTTTCCTACACAGTATGCCAATGTGAATTCGTGAAATTGGTCACTAACCTGTTATTGACAATTTGGAAAGCAGAGAGAGCATAACCACTGAGGTTCTGGTTAGCATGGTACAGGGGGGCCCTCAAAGGCAGTGGGCTGCTATTTTGTGGCTATCTTTCACTGAAAGGGTAGGGATAGGCTCCTTACTGTTAGAGAAAGTGAAGCTAACAATAACACAGTATTGAAGGATGCACTCTTGGATGGGATTGGCTTAAACACTATACAATGCAGGATTAAGTTCAGAGACACCAGAAAAGAGTCCTCTCAAGACTGGACAGATTTTGTGGACTGTTCAGTGAATGCCTTGGAAGGGTGGTTATGTGGCAGTAAGGTATCTGACTATGAAATCCTGTATAATCTTATTCTGAGAGAGCATATTCTGAACAACTGTGTGTCTGACTTGTTGCACCAATACCTAGTGGACTCGGATCTGACCTCTCCCCAAGAATTGGGAAAGAAGGCAGACAAGTGGGTCAGAACAAGGGTGAACAGAAAAGTTCATAAAGGGTGTGACAAGGATGGCAAGAAGGATGATGGTAAGCCTTCTGACAAGGGTGGGGACAAAAGTAAACATACTGAGTCTTCATCAGGCCCACAAAAATCCTCTGGGGGTGGTGGTTCCAAATCCTCCTTCAAAAATCAACCTAAAAAGCCTTGGTGTTATTTGTGTAAAGTCAAACGCCATTGGGCAACTGATTCTGAACCACCGCAGGAGGTCAATCCTTCACCTACCTGGCAGCCAAAGCGTGGAACTCCCTCCCCATTCACCTAAGAACTACCCAGGACCATCTTGCCTTCAGGAAGCTCCTCAAGACATGGCTTTTTGAGCAGCAGTAACCCACCCCCCTGCTCCCCAGCGCCTTGAGACCCTTGCGGGTGAGTAGCGCGCTCTATAAATGCATTGATTGATTGATTCCAGTTGCCCAAAGAAAAACACCAAACCTCCCACCACCACAACCCCTCCTGCAAATTCTAGTGCCCCTACTAATAGCAGTGGTGGTGGGAAACCTACTAACAGCCAATCCAAGAGTGTAGCTGGGCCCACTATTGACAATGTAGTTCGGGTTGATCTTGTTAGGAAGACCACAGAGGCTGTTTTAGTCTCTGAAGGTGCCATTGATTTGGCCACCTTGGTTGCTTGTCCCCTTAATATGGATAAGTACAAGCAACTTCCCCTAATAGATGGTGTTGAGGTTCAGGCCTACAGGGACACAGGAGACAGTGTAACTATGGTCATAGAGAAACTGTTCCACCCTGAACAACACCTACTTGGTCAGCAGTACCAAGTGACAGATGCTCATAACAACACTCTTAGCCACCTCATGGCTGTTGTGAATCTCAACTTGGTGGGGGTTTACTGGTCCGAAGAAAGTTGTGGTTGCCTCAGATTTACCTGTAGACTGTCTACTAGGGAATGATTTAGAGACATCAGCTTGGGTAGAAGTGGAGTTGGAGGCTCATGCAGCAATGCTGGGCATTCCTGGGAATATTTTTGCTTTAACCGGGGCTCAGGCCAAAAAGCAAAAAGGATAGGGTAACTTGGATCTTGGAAAAATGGACCAAGTGCTCCCTAAAGCTAGGGGTAGCAAGGGTAAATCCCTACCCACTATCCCTCCATCTACAGATGATTCTCCTTCTGGGGAAGAAGAATTTCCTCCCTGTGCAGAACCTTCACCAGATGAGTTGGCAGCAGACACTGCTGAGCTTTTGGGTGGAGGGGGGCCTACCAGGGAAGAGCTGAGTGAGGCATAGCAAACCTGTCCCACATTAGAGGGTCTCAGACAGCAAGCTGTCAAACAGCAAAATGGGGATATTGTAGGAAAGTACCATCTTGCCTGGCATGTTACCCCCATTTTTCACTGTATATATGTTGTTTTAGTTGTATGTGTCACTGGGACCCTGGTAACCCAGGGCCCCAGTGCTCATAAGTGTGCCTGAATGTGTTACCTGGGTAGTGACTAACTGTCTCACTGAGGCTCTGCTAATCAGAACCTCAGTGGTTATGCTCTCTCATTTCTTTCCAAATTGTCACTGACAGGCTAGTGACCATTTTTACCAATTTACATTGGCTTACTGGAACACCCTTATAATTCCCTAGTATATGGTACTGAGGTACCCAGGGTATTGGGGTTCCAGGAGATCCCTATGGGCTGCAGCATTTCTTTTGCCACCCATAGGGAGCTCTGACAAATCTTACACAGGCCTGCCACTGCAGCCTGAGTGAAATAACGTCCACGTTATTTCACAGCCATTTTACACTGCACTTAAGTAACTTATAAGTCACCTATATGTCTAACCTTTACCTGGTAAAGGTTAGGTGCAAAGTTACTTAGTGTGAGGGCACCCTGGCACTAGCCAAGGTGCCCCCACATTGTTCAGAGCCAATTCACTGAACTTTGTGAGTGCGGGGACACCATTACACGCGTGCACTACATATAGGTCACTACCTATATGTAGCTTCACCATGGTAACTCCGAATATGGCCATGTAACATGTCTATGATCATGGAATTGCCCCCTCTATGCCATCCTGGCATTGTTGGTACAATTCCATGATCCCAGTGGTCTGTAGCACAGACCCTGGTACTGCCATACTGCCCTTCCTGGGGTTTCTCTGCAGCTGCTGCTGCTGCCAACCCCTCAGACAGGCAGCTGCCCTCCTGGGGTCCAGCCAGGCCTGGCCCAGGATGGCAGAACAAAGAACTTCCTCTGAGAGAGGGTGTGACACCCTCTCCCTTTGGAAAATGGTGTGAAGGCAGGGGAGGAGTAGCCTCCCCCAGCCTCTGGAAATGCTTTGTTGGGCACAGATGTGCCCAATTCTGCATAAGCCAGTCTACACCGGTTCAGGGACCCCTTAGCCCCTGCTCTGGCGCGAAACTGGACAAAGGAAAGGGGAGTGACCACTCCCCTGACCTGCACCTCCCCTGGGAGGTGTCCAGAGCTCCTCCAGTGTGCTCCAGACCTCTGCCATCTTGGAAACAGAGGTGCTGCTGGCACACTGGACTGCTCTGAGTGGCCAGTGCCACCAGGTGACGTCAGAGACTCCTTGTGATAGGCTCCTTCAGGTGTTAGTAGCCTTTCCTCTCTCCTAGGTAGCCAAACCCTCTTTTCTGGCTATTTAGGGTCTCTGTCTCTGGGGAAACTTTAGATAACGAATGCACGAGCTCAGCCGAGTTCCTCTGCATCTCCCTCTTCACCTTCTGATAAGGAATCGACCGCTGACCGCGCTGGAAGCCTGCAAACCTGCAACATAGTAGCAAAGACGACTACTGCAACGCTGTAACGCTGATCCTGCCGCCTTCTCGACTGTTTTCCTGCTTGTGCAGGCTGTGGGGGTAGTCTGCCTCCTCTCTGCACCAGAAGCTCCGAAGAAATCTCCCGTGGGTCGACGGAATCTTCCCCCTGCAACCGCAGGCACCAAAAAGCTGCATTACCGGTCCCTTGGGTCTCCTCTCAACACGACGAGCGAGGTCCCTCGAATCCAGCGACACCGTCCAAGTGACTCCCACAGTCCAGTGACTCTTCAGCCCGAGTTTGGTGGAGGTAAGTCCTTGCCTCACCTCGCTGGGCTGCATTGCTGGGAACCGCGACTTTGCAAGCTTCTCCGGCCCCTGTGCACTTCCGGCGGAAATCCTGTGTGCACAGCCAAGCCTGGGTCCACAGCACTCTAACCTGCATTGCACGACTTTCTAAGTTGGTCTCCGGCGACGTGGGACTCCTTTGTGCAACTTCGGCGAGCACCGTTTCACGCATCCTCGTAGTGCCTGTTTCTGGCACTTCTCCGGGTGCTACCTGCTTCAGTGAGGGCTCCTTGTCTTGCTCGACGTCCCCTCTCTCTGCAGGTCCAATTTGCGACCTCCTGGTCCCTCCTGGGCCCCAGCAGCGTCCAAAAACGCCAAACGCACGATTTGCGTGTAGCAAGGCTTGTTGGCGTCCATCCGGCGGGAAAACACTTCTGCACGACTCTCCAAGGCGTGGGGGATCCATCCTCCAAAGGGGAAGTCTCTAGCCCTTGTCGTTCCTGCAGTATTCACAGTTCTTCAGCCTAGTAAGAGCTTCTTTGCACCAACCGCTGGCATTTCTTGGGCATCTGCCCATCTCCGAGCTGCTTGTGACTTTTGGACTTGGTCCCCTTGCTCCACAGGTACCTTCAGACAGGAATCCATCGTTGTTGCATTGCTGATTTGTGTTTTCCTTGCATTCTCCCTCTAACACGACTATTTTGTCCTTAAGGGAACTTTGGTGCACTTTGCACTCACTTTTCAGGGTCTTGGGGAGGGTTATTTTTCTAACTCTCACTATTCTCTAATAGTCCCAGCGACCCTCTACGAGGTCACATAGGTTTGGGGTCCATTCGTGGTTCGCATTTCACTTCTGGAGTATATGGTTTGTGTTGCCCCTATCCCTATGTTTCCCCATTGCATCCTATTGTAACTATACATTGTTTGCACTGTTTTCTAAGACTATACTGCATATTTTTGCTGTTGTGTATATATATCTTGTGTATATTTCCTATCCTCTCACTGAGGGTACACTCTAAGATACTTTGGCATATTGTCATAAAAATAAAGTACCTTTATTTTTAGTATAACTGTGTATTGTGTTTTCTTATAATATTGTGCATATGACACTAAGTGGTACTGTAGTAGCTTCACACGTCTCCTAGTTCAGCCTGAGCTGCTTTGCTAAGCTACCATTATCTATCAGCCTAAGCTGCTAGACACCCTATACACTAATAAGGGATAACTGGGCCTGGTGCAAGGTGCAAGTACCCCTTGGTACTCACTACAAGCCAGTCCAGCCTCCTACATTGGTTGTGCAGCGACGGGATAAGTGCTTTGAGACTACTTACCACTCTTGTCATTGTACTTTTCATAAGAGAAAAATATACAAAACAAGGTCAGTGTATATACACATAGCCAAAAAGTTTTGCATTTCCTCTTTTCACTCTTTTCTAAGTGCTGAAAAATACTTCTAAACTTTCAAAAAGTTCTTAAAAGTTTAAAAAGTTTTTTCTGTCTTTCCAAAAAGTTCTGAAAACTTTTTTCTCTTTGTCTATCACTTTAACTCTCTCTAAAAAATGTCTGGCACAGGCCAAAAAGTTGAACTGTCCAAACTTGCATATGATCACCTTAGCTGGAAAGGAGCAAGGAGTCTCTGCATAGAGAGAGGTTTGAGTGTAGGGAAGAATCCTTCTTTAGAACTGTTAATTAATATGCTTAGAGTACAGGATAAGGCCATAAGTGCCCAATCTGTAGAAAAAGTAGCTAATGGTTCTCAATCTGATCCAGGGACTCCCCCAGGAAAAGGTTCAGGAAAGAAACTTCTCAGCCTGCCCATTACTAGACAGTCTAGCATAGTTGGTACAGAGGTTGAATCACACCATACTGATGGTGTGCTCTCACATTATACTGGTAGCCAAGCTGTTAGGGTGCCCTTGGTAAGGGACAGGTCTCCTTCTGTTCATTCCCATCACACCTCTGTATCTAGAAATGTCCCTCCCACCCACCCTGATGACAGATTGTTAGAAAGGGAGCTCAATAGATTGAGAGTGGAGCAAACCAGACTGAAGCTCAAGAAGCAACAGCTGGATTTGGATAGACAGTCTTTAGAAATAGAGAGGGAAAGACAGAAGATGGGTTTAGATACCCATGGTGGCAGCAGCAGTATTCCCCATAGTCATCCTGCAAAAGAGCATGATTCCAGGAATCTGCATAAGATAGTTCCCCCTTACAAGGAGGGGGATGACATTAACAAGTGGTTTGCTGCACTTGAGAGGGCCTGTGCTGTACAGGATGTCCCTCAAAAGCAGTGGGCTGCTATCCTATGGCTATCATTTACTGGAAAAGGTAGGGATAGGCTCCTTACTGTAAAAGAAAATGATGCTAACAATTTCCAAGTTCTTAAGAATGCACTCCTGGATGGTTATGGCTTAACCACTGAACAGTACAGGATAAAGTTCAGAGATACCAAAAAGGAGTCTTCACAAGACTGGGTTGATTTCATTGACCAGGCAGTGAAGGCCTTGGAGGGGTGGTTACATGGCAGTAAAGTTACTGATTATGACAGCCTGTATAACTTGATCCTGAGAGAGCAGATTCTTAATAATTGTGTGTCTGATTTGTTGCACCAGTACTTGGTGGACTCTGATCTGACCTCTCCCCAAGAATTGGGAAAGAAGGCAGACAAATGGGTCAGAACAAGAGTGAACAGAAAAGTTCATACAGGGGGTGACAAAGATGGCAACAAAAAGAAGGATGGTAAGTCTTCTGACAAGGGTGGGGACAAATCTAAAAATGAGTCTTCATCAGGCCCACAAAAACACTCTGGTGGGGGTGGTGGGCCCAAATCCTCCTTTAATCAGAACAAGGAAAAGAAACCATGGTGCTATTTATGTAAAATAAAAGGCCATTGGACAACAGATCCCAGTTGTCCAAAGAAAGGCACCACAGCTCCTACCACTACAACCCCTACTGCTAAACCTAGTGTCCCTACTAATAGCAGTGGTGGTGGGAGCAAACCTACTAATAGCCAATCCAAGGGAGTAGCTGGGCTCACTTTTGGTAATTTAGTTGGGGTTGGTCTGATTAGGGAGACCACAGAGGCTACTTTAGTCTCTGAAGGGGCTATTGACTTAGCCACTTTGGTTGCTTGCCCCCATAACTTGGAGAAGTACAAGCAACTAACCCTAATAAATGGTGTTGAGGTCCAGGCCTACAGGGACACAGGTGCCAGTGTCACAATGGTGATTGAGAAACTGGTGCACCCTGAACAACACATACTTGGACACCAGTACCAAGTAACCGATGCTCACAACATAACACAAAGCCACCCCATGGCTGTTGTAAATCTCAACTGGGGGGGGGTATCTGGTCCAAAGAAAGTTGTGGTAGCTTCAGATTTACCTGTAGACTGTCTATTAGGGAACGATTTGGAGACATCAGCTTGGTCAGATGTGGAGTTGGAGGCCCATGCAGCAATGCTGGGCATCCCAGGGCATATTTTTGCTTTGACAAGGGCTCAGGCCAAAAAGCAAAAAGGACAGGGAAGCTTGGATCCTGGAACAATGGACCAAGTGCTCCCTAAAGCTAGGGCTAGTAGAAGCAAACCACTTCCTACTATCCCTCCCTCTACAGTGGATTCTACTTCTGAGGAAGAGGAATTCCCTCCCTGTGCAGAACCTACACCAGAGGAGCTGGAAGCAGACACTGCTGAGCTTTTGGGTGAAGGGGGGCCTGCCAGAGAGGAGCTGAGTGTGGCACAGCAAACCTGTCCCACATTAGAGGGTCTCAGACAGCAAGCTGTCAAACAGGCTAATGGGGATGTCAGTGACTCACACAGAGTTTACTGGGAGGACAACCTCTTGTACACTGAGCATAGGGATCCTAAACCTGGAGCTGCCAGGAGATTAGTGATCCCTCAGGAGTACAGAAAGTTCCTCCTAACACTGGCACATGACATTCCCTTAGCTGGGCACCTGGGTCAAATGAAAACTTGGGACAGATTGGTACCACTGTTTCATTGGCCTAGGATGTCTGAGGACACAAAATAATTTTGTAAGTCCTGTGAAACCTGTCAAGCCAGTGGCAAGACAGGTGGCACTCCAAAGGCACCCCTTATCCCACTGCCTGTGGTTGGGGTTCCCTTTGAAAGGGTAGGGGTTGACATAGTTGGCCCCCTTGACCCTCCTACTGCTTCAGGCAATAGGTTTATCTTGGTGGTAGTGGACCATGCCACAAGATATCCTGAAGCTATTCCTTTAAGGACCACTACAGCTCCTGCAGTGGCAAAGGCCCTCCTGGGAATATTTTCAAGGGTGGGCTTCCCAAAGGAAGTAGTATCAGACAGGGGAAGCAATTTCATGTCTGCATACTTAAAGGCCATGTGGAAGGAGTGTGGTGTAACTTACAAGTTCACAACACCCTATCATCCACAAACAAATGGACTGGTAGAGAGATTTAATAAAACTCTCAAAGGCATGATTATGGGACTCCCTGAAAAACTCCGCAGGAGATGGGATATCCTTCTACCATGCCTCCTTTTTGCTTACAGGGAGGTACCCCAGAAAGGAGTGGGCTTCAGCCCCTTTGAACTTCTTTTTGGACACCCTGTTAGGGGTCCACTCACACTTGTAAAGGAGGGTTGGGAACAACCTTTAAAAGCTCCTAAGCAGGATATTGTGGATTATGTACTTGGCCTCAGATCAAGGATGGCTGAGTACATGAAAAAGGCCAGTAAAAACCTTCAGGCCAGCCAAGAGCTCCAGAAGCAATGGCATGATCAGAAGGCTGTTTTGGTTCAGTACCAACCAGGGCAGAAAGTGTGGGTCTTGGAGCCTGTGGCCCCAAGAGCACTCCAAGATAAATGGAGTGGACCCCACACAATTGTTGAAAAGAAGGGTGAAGTCACCTACTTGGTTGACTTAGGCACTGCCAGGAGTCCCCTTAGGGTGCTCCATGTCAACCGCCTGAAACCCTACTATGACAGGGCTGATCTCACCCTGCTCATGGCAACAGATGAGGGACAGGAAGAAGACAGTGATCCTCTACCTGATCTCTTCTCTTCCACAGAACAAGATGCTCTTGTGGAAGGTGTAGTTTTGGCTGATTGTCTTACTGCTGAGCAGAAAGATAATTGCATAAATCTCCTAGGACAATTTTCAGAACTCTTCTCCATTGTGCCAGGCACCACTTCTTGGTGTGAGCACACTATAGATACTGGAGACAGTTTACCTGTCAAAAGTAAGATCTATAGGCAGCCTGACCATGTCAGGGACTGCATAAAGCACGAAGTTCAGAAGATGTTGGAACTAGGAGTGGTTGAGCACTCTGACAGTCCATGGGCTTCTCCTGTGGTACTGGTACCAAAACCCAATTCTAAAGATGGAAAGAAGGAAATGAGGTTTTGTGTAGACTATAGAGGTCTCAACTTGGTAACCAAAACTGATGCTCACCCTATACCCAGGGCAGATGAGCTAATAGATACACTGGCTTCTGCCAAGTATCTAAGCACTTTTGATTTGACTGCAGGGTATTGGCAGATCAAAATGTCAGAAGATGCTAAACCTAAGACTGCATTTTCTACCATTGGAGGACATTACCAGTTTACTGTAATGCCTTTTGGTTTGAAAAATGCACCTGCCACTTTTCAGAGGTTGGTGAACACAGTCCTGCAAGGGCTGGAAGCTTTCAGTGCAGCATATTTGGACGATATAGCTGTCTTTAGCTCCAGCTGGGATGATCACCTGGTCCACCTATGGAAAGTTTTGGAGGCCCTGCAAAAGGCAGGCCTCACTATCAAGGCTTCAAAGTGCCAGATAGGGCAGGGTAAGGTGGTTTATCTGGGACACCTTGTTGGTGGGGAACAGATTGCACCACTTCAGGGGAAAATCCAAACTATTATTGATTGGGTTCCCCCTACCACTCAGACTCAGGTGAGAGCCTTCCTAGGCCTCACTGGGTATTACAGGAGGTTCATTAAGAACTATGGCTCCATTGCAGCCCCTCTTAATGACCTCACATCCAAAAAAATGCCTAAAAAGGTATTATGGACAGCAAACTGTCAGAAAGCTTTTGAGGAGCTGAAGCAGGCCATGTGCTCTGCACCTGTCCTGAAAAGCCCTTGTTACTCTAAAAAATTCTATGTCCAAACTGATGCATCTGAATTAGGAGTAGGGGCAGTCCTATCACAACTTAATTCTGAGGGCCAGGATCAACCTGTTGCTTTTATTAGTAGAAGGTTGACCCCTAGAGAAAAGCGTTGGTCTGCCATTGAGAGGGAGGCCTTTGCTGTGGTCTGGGCTCTGAAGAAGTTGAGGCCATACCTGTTTGGCACTCACTTCATTGTTCAGACAGACCACAAACCTCTACTTTGGCTAAAACAAATGAAAGGTGAAAATCCTAAATTGTTGAGGTGGTCCATATCCCTACAGGGAATGGACTATACAGTGGAACATAGACCTGGGAGTAGCCACTCCAATGCAGATGGACTCTCCAGATATTTCCACTTAGACAATGAAGACTCATCAGGTAATGGCTAGTCTTATTGTCCTTCGTTTGGGGGGGGGTTGTGTAGGAAAGTACCATCTTGCCTGGCATGTTACCCCCATTTTTCACTGTATATATGTTGTTTTAGTTGTATGTGTCACTGGGACCCTGGTAACCCAGGGCCCCAGTGCTCATAAGTGTGCCTGAATGTGTTACCTGGGTAGTGACTAACTGTCTCACTGAGGCTCTGCTAATCAGAACCTCAGTGGTTATGCTCTCTCATTTCTTTCCAAATTGTCACTGACAGGCTAGTGACCATTTTTACCAATTTACATTGGCTTACTGGAACACCCTTATAATTCCCTAGTATATGGTACTGAGGTACCCAGGGTATTGGGGTTCCAGGAGATCCCTATGGGCTGCAGCATTTCTTTTGCCACCCATAGGGAGCTCTGACAAATCTTACACAGGCCTGCCACTGCAGCCTGAGTGAAATAACGTCCACGTTATTTCACAGCCATTTTACACTGCACTTAAGTAACTTATAAGTCACCTATATGTCTAACCTTTACCTGGTAAAGGTTAGGTGCAAAGTTACTTAGTGTGAGGGCACCCTGGCACTAGCCAAGGTGCCCCCACATTGTTCAGAGCCAATTCACTGAACTTTGTGAGTGCGGGGACACCATTACACGCGTGCACTACATATAGGTCACTACCTATATGTAGCTTCACCATGGTAACTCCGAATATGGCCATGTAACATGTCTATGATCATGGAATTGCCCCCTCTATGCCATCCTGGCATTGTTGGTACAATTCCATGATCCCAGTGGTCTGTAGCACAGACCCTGGTACTGCCATACTGCCCTTCCTGGGGTTTCTCTGCAGCTGCTGCTGCTGCCAACCCCTCAGACAGGCAGCTGCCCTCCTGGGGTCCAGCCAGGCCTGGCCCAGGATGGCAGAACAAAGAACTTCCTCTGAGAGAGGGTGTGACACCCTCTCCCTTTGGAAAATGGTGTGAAGGCAGGGGAGGAGTAGCCTCCCCCAGCCTCTGGAAATGCTTTGTTGGGCACAGATGTGCCCAATTCTGCATAAGCCAGTCTACACCGGTTCAGGGACCCCTTAGCCCCTGCTCTGGCGCGAAACTGGACAAAGGAAAGGGGAGTGACCACTCCCCTGACCTGCACCTCCCCTGGGAGGTGTCCAGAGCTCCTCCAGTGTGCTCCAGACCTCTGCCATCTTGGAAACAGAGGTGCTGCTGGCACACTGGACTGCTCTGAGTGGCCAGTGCCACCAGGTGACGTCAGAGACTCCTTGTGATAGGCTCCTTCAGGTGTTAGTAGCCTTTCCTCTCTCCTAGGTAGCCAAACCCTCTTTTCTGGCTATTTAGGGTCTCTGTCTCTGGGGAAACTTTAGATAACGAATGCACGAGCTCAGCCGAGTTCCTCTGCATCTCCCTCTTCACCTTCTGATAAGGAATCAACCGCTGACCGCGCTGGAAGCCTGCAAACCTGCAACATAGTAGCAAAGACGACTACTGCAATGCTGTAACGCTGATCCTGCCGCCTTCTCGACTGTTTTCCTGCTTGTGCAGGCTGTGGGGGTAGTCTGCCTCCTCTCTGCACCAGAAGCTCCGAAGAAATCTCCCGTGGGTCGACGGAATCTTCCCCCTGCAACCGCAGGCACCAAAAAGCTGCATTACCGGTCCCTTGGGTCTCCTCTCAACACGACGAGCGAGGTCCCTCGAATCCAGCGACACCGTCCAAGTGACTCCCACAGTCCAGTGACTCTTCAGCCCGAGTTTGGTGGAGGTAAGTCCTTGCCTCACCTCGCTGGGCTGCATTGCTGGGAACCGCGACTTTGCAAGCTTCTCCGGCCCCTGTGCACTTCCGGCGGAAATCCTGTGTGCACAGCCAAGCCTGGGTCCACGGCACTCTAACCTGCATTGCACGACTTTCTAAGTTGGTCTCCGGCGACGTGGGACTCCTTTGTGCAACTTCGGCGAGCACCGTTTCACGCATCCTCGTAGTGCCTGTTTCTGGCGTTTCTCCGGGTGCTACCTGCTTTAGTGAGGGCTCTTTGTCTTGATCGACGTCCCCTCTCTCTGCAGGTCCAATTTGCGACCTCCTGGTCCCTCCTGGGCCCCAGCAGCGTCCAAAAACGCCAAACGCACGATTTGCGTGTAGCAAGGCTTGTTGGCGTCCATCCGGCGGAAAAACACTTCTGCACGACTCTCCAAGGCGTGGGGGATCCATCCTCCAAAGGGGAAGTCTCTAGCCCTTGTCGTTGTTGCAGTATTCACAGTTCTTCAGCCTAGTAAGAGCTTCTTTGCACCAACCGCTGGCATTTCTTGGGCATCTGCCCATCTCCGAGCTGCTTGTGACTTTTGGACTTGGTCCCCTTGCTCCACAGGTACCTTCAGACAGGAATCCATCGTTGTTGCATTGCTGATTTGTGTTTTCCTTGCATTCTCCCTCTAACACGACTATTTTGTCCTTAAGGGAACTTTGGTGCACTTTGCACTCACTTTTCAGGGTCTTGGGGAGGGTTATTTTTCTAACTCTCACTATTCTCTAATAGTCCCAGCGACCCTCTACGAGGTCACATAGGTTTGGGGTCCATTCGTGGTTCGCATTCCACTTCTGGAGTATATGGTTTGTGTTGCCCCTATCCCTATGTTTCCCCTTTGCATCCTATTGTAACTATACATTGTTTGCACTGTTTTCTAAGACTATACTGCATATTTTTGCTGTTGTGTATATATATCTTGTGTATATTTCCTATCCTCTCACTGAGGGTACACTCTAAGATACTTTGGCATATTGTCATAAAAATAAAGTACCTTTATTTTTAGTATAACTATGTATTGTGTTTTCTTATGATATTGTGCATATGACACTAAGTGGTACTGTAGTAGCTTCACACGTCTCCTAGTTCAGCCTGAGCTGCTTTGCTAAGCTACCATTATCTATCAGCCTAAGCTGCTAGACACCCTATACACTAATAAGGGATAACTGGGCCTGGTGCAAGGTGCAAGTACCCCTTGGTACTCACTACAAGCCAGTCCAGCCTCCTACAGATATCAGTGACAGCCATAGATTTAACTGGGAGGACAACCTCTTGTACACAGAGGCAAGGGACCCAAAACCTGGAACAGCCAGGAGACTGGTCATTCCCCTGCAGTACAGAGAGTTGCTCCTAACTCTTGAAAATTACATTCCTTTGGCTTGGCATTTGGGCCAAATCAAAACTTGGGAAAGATTTGTCCCCTTGTTTCACTGGCCTAGGATGTCAGAGGACACTAAAGATTGTTGCAAGTCTTGTGTGACCTGCCAAGCCAGTGGCAAGACTGGTGACACTCCAAAGGCCCCCCTAATTCCACTTCCTGTGGTTGGGGTGCCCTTTGAAATGGTAGGGGTTGACATAGTTGGCTTCCTTGACCCTCCTACTGCTTCAGGCAATAGGTTTATCTTGGTAGTTGTGGACCATGCCACAAGATATCCTGAAGCAATTCCTCTTAGGACCACTACAGCCCCTGCTGTGGCAAAGGCCCTCCTTGGAATCTTTTCAACTGTGGGTTTCCCTAAAGAGGTAGCAACTTCATGTCTTCATACTTGAAAGCAATGTGGAAGGAGTGTGGTGTTACCTAAAAGGTCACCACTCCTTACCATCTACAGACTAATGGACTGGTAGAGAGGTTTAATAAAACTCTCAAAAGGTATGATAATGGGACTCCCTGAAAAACTCATGAGGAGATGGGATCTCCTGTTACCTTGCCTCCTTTTTTCTTACAGGGAGGTACCCCAGAAAGGAGTGGGCTTCAGCCCCTTTGAACTCCTCTTTGGGCACCCTGTTAGAGGTCCACTCACTCTTGTGAAGGAGGGTTGGGAACAACCTTTAAAAGCTCCTAAACAGAACATAGTGGATTATGTACTTGGCCTAAGATCCAGAATGGACGAGTACATGAAAAAGGCCAGCAAAAACTTTCAGGCGAGCCAGGAGCTGCAAAAGAAATGGCATGACCAGAAGGCTGTTCTGATCCAGTACCAACCAGGACAGAAGGTGTGGGTATTGGAGCCTGTGGCCCCAAGAGCACTCCAGGACAAATGGAGTGGACCCCATCTAATTGTTGAGAAAAAGGGTGAGGTTACCTATTTGGTAGACCTGGGCACTGCCTGGAGTCCGCTTAGGGTGATTCATGTCAACCGCCTAAAACCCTACTATGACAGGGCTGATCTCACCCTGCTCATGGCAACAGATGAGGGACAGAAAGAAGAGAGTGACCCTCTCCCTGATCTCTTCTCCACCACTGAAGCAGATGCCTTAGTGGAGGGAGTAGTTTTGGCAGATTGTCTGACTGCAGAACAGAAAGACAACTGCATCAATCTCTTAGGACAATGTTCTAACCTCTTTTCAATTGTCCCAGGTACAACATCCTGGTGTGAACAAACAATTGATACTGGAGACAGCCTGTCTGTCAAAAGTAAGATTTATAGGCAGCCTGACCATGTCAGAGACTGCATTAAACAAGAGGTGCAGAAAATGCTTGTTCTAGGAGTGATTGAGCCTTCTGAAAGCCCATGGGCTAGCCCAGTGGTACTTGTACCAAAGTCTCACTCAAAAGATGGAAAAAGGGAGATGAGGTTTTGTGTAGACTACAGAGGTCTCAATCAGGTAACAAAAACTGATGCTCACCCTATCACCAGGGCAGATGAGCTCATTGATACACTGCCAAGTATCTTAGCACTTTTGATTTGACTGCAGGGTATTGGCAGATCAAATTGGCAGAAGAGGCTAAACCAAAAACTGCATTTTTAACCATAGGAGGGCACTACCAATTTACAGTGATGCCCTTTGGTTTGCAAAATGCACCTGCCACTTTTCAGAGGTTGGTGAACACAGTCCTGCAAGGGTTGGAAGCTTTCAGTGCAGCATATCTAGATGACATTGTCTTTGGCTCAACCTGGGATGAGCACCTGGTCCACCTTTGAAAAGTTTTGGAGGCCCTGCAAAAGGCAGGCCTCACTATCAAGGCCTCAAAGTGCCAGATAGGGCAGGGAAAAGTGGTTTATCTGGGCCACCTGGTAGGTGGAGAACAGATTGCACCATGAAAGGGGAAAATCCAGACAATCATGGATTGGGTTCCCCCTACAATTCAGAACCAGGTGAGAGCCTTTTTAGGCCTCACAGGGTATTACAGGAGAATCATTAAAAACTATGGCTCCATAGCAGCCCCTCTTAATGATCTCACAAGTAAGAAAATGCCTAAGAAAGTGTTATGGACAGATAGCTGTCAGAAAGCTTTTGAGGAGCTCAAACAGGCCTTGTGCTCTGCACCTGTCCTAAAAAGCCCATGTTACTCCAAGAAATTCATTGCTCAAACTGATGCATCTGAATTAGGGGTAGGGGTAGTACTATCACAAATGAATTCTGAGGGCCATGATCAACCAGATGCTTTTATCAGCAGAAGGTTGACCCCTGGAGAAAAGCTTTGGTCATCCATAGAGAGGGAGGCCTTTGCTGTGGTCTGGGCACTGAAAAAGTTGAGGCCATACCTGTTTGGTACTCACTTTATTGTTCAGACAGACCACAAACCTCTACTTTGGTTAAAACACATGAAAGGTGAAAACCCTAAATTGTTGAGGTGGTCCATATTTCTACAGGGAATGGACTATATAGTCGAACATAGACCTGGGAGTACCCACTCCAATGCAGATGGACTCTCCAGATATTTCCACTTGGACAATGAAGACTCATCAGGTCATGGCTAGTCTTATTGTCCTTCGTTTGGGGGGGGGGGGGGGTTGTGTAGGAAACTACCATCTTGCCTGGCATGTTAACCCCATATTTCACTGTATGTATGTTGGTTTAGTCCTTGTGTCACTGGGACCCTGCCAGGCAGGGCCCCAGTGCTCATAATATGTGCCCTGTATGTGTTCCGTGGGTGATGTCTAACTGCCTCCCTGAGGATCTGCTAACCAGAACCTCAATGGTTATGCTGTCTCTGCTTTCCAAATTTGTCACTAAAAGGCTAGTGACTAAACTTACCAATTCACATTGGCATACTAGTACACCCATATAATTCCCTTGTATATGGTACTGAGGTACCCAGGGTATTGGGATTCCAGGAGATCCCTATGGGCTGCAGCATTTCTTGTGCCACCCATAGGGAGCTCTGACAATTCTTACACAGGCCTGCCAGTGCAGCCTGAGTGAAATAACGTCCACGTTATTTAACAGCCATTTACCACTGCACATAAGTAACTTATAAGTCACCTATATGTCTAACCTTCACCTAGTGAAGGTTGGGTGCTAAGTTACTTAGTGTGTGGGCACCCTGGCACTAGCCAAGGTGCCCCCACATCGTTCAGGGCAAATTCCCTGGACTTTGTGAGTGCTGGGACACCATTACATGCGTGCACTGTACATAGGTCACGACATATGTATAGAGTACAATGGTAACTCCGAACATGGCCATGTAACATGTCTAAGATCATGGAATTGTCACCCCCAATGCCATTCTGGCATTGGGGAGACAATTCCATGATCCCCCGAGTCTCTAGCTCAGACCCGGGTACTGCCAAACTACCTTTCCCGGGGTTTCACTGCAGCTGCTGCCAACCCCTCAGACAGGTTTCTGCCCTCCTGGAGTCCAGCCAGGCCTGGCCCAGGAAAGCAGAACAAAGGACTTCCTCAGAGAGAGGGTGTTACACCCTGTCCCTTTGGAAAAAGATGTCAGGGCTGGGGAGGAGCAGCCTCCCCCAGCCTCTGGAAATGCTTTGATGGGCACAGATGGTGCCCATCTCTGCATAAGCCAGTCTGCACCGGTTCAGGGATCCCTCAGCCCTGCTCTGGCGCGAAACTGGACAAAGGAAAGGGGAGTGACTACTCCCCTGACCTGCACCTCCCCTGGGAGGTGCCCAGAGCTCCTCCAGTGTGCTCCAGACCTCTGCCATCTTGGAAACAGAGGCGCTGCTGGCACACTGGACTGCTCTGAGTGGCCAGTGCCAGCAGGTGACGTCAGAGACTCCTTCTGATAGGCTCCTTCAGGTGTTGCTAGCCTATCCTCTCTCCTAGGTAGCCAAACCTCCTTTTCTGGCTATTTAGGGTCTCTGCTTTGGGGAATTCCTTAGATAACGAATGCAAGAGCTCATCAGAGTTTCTCTGCATCTCTCTCTTCACCTTCTGCCAAGGAATCGACTGCTGACCGCGCTGGAAGCCTGAAAAACTGCAACAAAGTAGCAAAGACGACTACTGAGACCTTGTAACGCTGATCCTGCCGCCTTCTCGACTGTTTTCCTGGTGGTGCATGCTGTGGGGGTAGTCTGCCTCCTCTCTGCACTAGAAGCTCTGAAGAAATCTCCCGTGGGTCGAAGGAATCTTCCCCCAGCAACCGCAGGCACCAAAGAACTGCATCACCATTCCTCTGGGTCTCCTCTCAGCACAACGAGCGCGGTCCCTTGAACTCAGCAACTCTGTCCGAGTGACTCCCACAGTCCAGTGACTCTTCAGTCCAAGTTTGGTGGAGGTAAGTCCTTGCCTCCCCACGCTAGACTGCATTGCAGGGAAATTTGCGTTTTGCAGCTACTCCGGCTCCTGTGCACTCTTCCAGGATTTCCTTTGTGCACAGTCAAGCCTGGGTCCCCGGCACTCAAACCTGCAGTGCACGACCTCCTGAGTTGTCCTCCGGCGTCGTGGGACCCTCTTTTGCAACTTTGGGTGAGCTCCGGTTCACTCCACTTTGTAGTGCCTGTTACGGCACTTCTGCAGGTGCTGCTTGCTTTTGAGAGGGCTCCTTGTCTTGCTGGGTGCCCCCTCTCTCCCCTCACGCAATTGGCGACATTCTGGTCCCTCCTGGGCCACAGCAGCATCCAAAAACCCTAATCGCGACCCTTGCAGCTAGCAAGGCTTGTTTGCGGTCTTTCTGCACGAAAACACTTCTGCACGACTCTTCACGACGTGGGACATTTATCTTCCAAAGGGGAAGTTTCTAGCCCTTGTCGTTCTTGCAGAATCCAGAGCTTCTACCATCCGGTGGCAGCTTCTTTGCACCCACAGCTGGCATTTCCTGGGCATCTGCCCACTCCCGACTTGATCGTGACTTTTGGACTTGGTCCCCTTGTTCCACATGTACTCTTGTCTGGAAATCCATTGTTGTTGCATTGCTGGTGTTGGTCTTTCCTGCAGAATTCCCCTATCACGACTTCTGTGCTCTTGGGGGAACTTAGGTGCACTTTGCACCCACTTTTCAGGGTCTTGGGGTGGGCTATTTTTCTAACCCTCACTGTTTTCTTACAGTCCCAGCGACCCTCTACAAGGCCACATAGGTTTGGGGTCCATTCGTGGTTCGCATTCCACTTCTAGAGTATATGGTTTGTGTTCCCCTATCCCTATGTGCCCCCATTGCATTCTATTGTGACTATACATTGTTTGCACTGTTTTCTATTGCTATTACTGCATATTTTGGTATTGTGTACATATATCTAGTGTATATTTGCTATCCTCATACTGAGGGTACTCACTGAGATACTTTGGCATATTGTCATAAAAATAAAGTACCTTTATTTTTAGTATATCTGTGTATTGTGTTTTCTTATGATATTGTGTATATGACACTAGTGGTACTGTAGGAGCTTCACTCGTCTCCTAGTTCAGCCTAAGCTGCTCTGCTAAGCTCCCCTTTTCTATCAGCCAAAGCTGCTAGACACCTCTTCTACACTAATAAGGGATACCTGGACCTGGTGCAGAGTGTAAGTACCCCTAGGTACTCACTACAAACCAGGCCAGCCTCCTACAGTGCCTGTCACGTACTGCGCTGGACTTCTCACCTCTGGACTTCGGATTGGCGAATACACCAAGTCTTCTACAGGTCCTGGATGTTCCCAGATAAGGGCGACCCCTTCTAGTAGCCACGGTGCCGCTTGACAGGCTACACCAAAGCAGACCGTATCCTCCAGAAGGAGTCCCAGAGGGAAAAAAACCCAACACTGGGGAAAAACCTCTAACAGGAACTCCAGAAGGAAAACAAGAAAAAACAGGACTTGACAACAGGAAACAAAAATAGGCAATATCCAGGGTCCAAGGCAGGAAAAAAGGAACAGGCAAAAATATCCCAAGGCAAAAAAGCAGGAACAAAGAACAGGAGCGAACAGCACAACCAGAAGGAAGTGTTTGCAACGCAAGGAGGAACAAGACTGACTGACTTATATACTGAGAAAAGGGAAGTGACATCACAGGAAAGGGAAGTAACACCATTTTGGATTGGGAAAGGCCCATAGACCAGTATAGGGAAAAGGAAGTAGTATAAAAGAAAAACAGAGCATGCTGGGACAAAAACACGAAGAAGACAAGATGGACACAACATGGATAGAGACAGGCAAAAGGCCCAACAAAAACCCACCACCAACAATAAAAGAAGAAAAAAGGCTACAAGTAACTGTAGCGCGACCGGGAGCGAAATATATGCTTCCCAGAAAGCATAGTCAAAAAACGCGGAGAACGGCGCTCCGAATATCGGTAGCGTGTTCCACCCGCCAGGACAGAAAGAGACGCCGCGTCAGAGCGCGGCGTTACAGTGCCCACCTCTGCATAAGCCAGTCTACACCGGTTCAGGCATCCCCCAGCCCTGCTCTGGCGCGAAACTGGACAAAGGAAAGGGGATTGACCACCCCCCTGACCAGTACCTTCCAGGGGAGGTGTCCAGAGCTCCTCCAGTGTGTCCCAGACCTCTGCCATCTTGGAAACAGAGGTGTTGGGGGCACACTGGACTGCTCCGAGTGGCCAGTGCTAGCAGGTGACGTCAGAGGCTCCTTCTGATAGGCTCTTACCTCTCTTGGTAGCCAATCCTCCTTCCTTGGTAGCCAAACCTCCTTTTCTGGCTATTTAGGGTATCTGCTTTGGGCAATTCTTCAGATAACAATTGCAAGAGCTCCCCAGAGTTCCTCTGCATCTCCCTCTTCACCTTCTACCAAGGATCGACCGCTGACTACTCCAGGACGCCTGCAAAACCGCAACAAAGTAGCAAGACGACTACCTGCAACATTGTAGCGCCTAATCCTCCCGGCTTTCTCAACTGTTTCCAGGTGGTGCCTGCTCTGGGGGTAGCCTGCCTTCACCCTCCACCAGAAGCTCCGAAGAAATCTCCAGTGGGTCGACGAAATCTTCCTCCTGCTACTGCAGGCAGCAAAAGACTGCATCACCGGTACTCTGGGTCCCCTCTCATCCTGACGAGCGTAGTCAATGGAACACAGCACCTCTGTCCAAGTGAATGTAGGAGGCTGACCTGGCTTGTAGTGGGTACCAAGGGGTACTTACACTCTGTACCAGGTCCAGTTATCCCTTATTAGTGTAGAAGAGGTGTTTCTAGCAGCGTAGGCTGATAGAAGGTAGCTGTAGCAGAGCAGCTTAGGCTGAACTAGGAGACATGCAAAGCTCCTACTTTACCACTGGTGTCATATGTACAATATCATAAGAAAACACAACACACAGATATACTAAAAATAAAGGTACTTTAATTTTATGACAATATGCCAAAAGTATCTCAGTGAGTACCCTCAGTATGAGGATAGCAAATATATGTACACACTACCAAAATTATGCAGTAATAGCAAAAGGAAGTAATGCAAGCAATGTAAAGTCACAGTAGATTGCAATAGGAGCACATAGGTATAGGGGCAACACAAACCATATACTCCAAAAGTGGAATGCGAACCAAGAATGGACCCCAAACCTATGTGAGCTTGTAGAGGGTCGCTGGGACTGTAAGAAAACAGTGAGGGTTAGAAAAATAGCCCACCCCAAGACCCTGAAAAGTGAGTGCAAAGGGCACTAAAGTTCCCCAAAGAGCACAGAAGTCGTGATAGGGGAATTCTGCAGGAAAGACACAAATCAGCAATGCAACAACGATGGATTTCCAAACGACGGTACCTGTGGAACAAGGGGACCAAGTCAAAAAGTCACAAGCAAGTTGGAGATGGGCAGATGCCCAGGAAATGCCAGCTGTGGGTGCAAAGAAGCTGCTACTGGACAGTAGAAGCTGAGGATTCTGCAGGAACGACAAGGGCTAGAGAATTCCCCTTTGGAGGATGGATCCCCCACGCCGTGGAGGGTCGTGCAGAAGTGTTTTCCTGAAGAAAGACCGCCAACAAGCGTTGCTAGCTGGAAGTCGTGCGGTTAGGGTTTTTGGATGCTGCTGTGGCCCAGGAGGGACCAGGATGTCACCAATTGTGTCAGGGGACAGAGGGGGCTCCCAGCAAGACAAGGAGTCCTCTCAGAAGCAGGCAGCGCCCGCAGAAGTGCCAGGACAGGCACTATGAAGAGGAGTGAAACGGTGCTCACCCGAAGTTGCACAAAGGAGTCCCACGCCGCCGGAGGACAACACCCTGAAAAGTAGGTGTAAAGGGCACCTATATTCCCCACAGAGCACAGAAGTCGTGATAGGGGAATTCTGCAAGAAAGACCAACACCAGCAATGCAGCCAAAGTGGATTTCCGGACGAGAGTACCTGTGGAACATGGGGACCAAGTCCAAGAGTCGCGACAAAGTCGAGAGTGGGCAGATGCCCAGGAAATGCCAGCTGTGGGTGCAAAGAAGCTGCCACCGGATGGTAGAAGCTCTGGATTCTGCAAGAACGACAAGGGCTAGAAACTTCCCCTATGGAAGATAAATGTCCCACGTCGTGAAGAGTCGTGCAGAAGTGTTTTCGTGCAGAAAGACCGCAAACAAGCCTTGCTAGCTGCAAGGGTCGCGATTAGGGTTTTTGGATGCTGCTGTGGCCCAGGAGGGACCAGAATGTCGCCAATTGCGTGAGGGGAGAGAGGGGGCACCCAGCAAGACAAGGAGCCCTCTGAGGGTGCAGAGAAGCTGCCACCGGATGGTAGAAGCTGTGGATTCTGCAAGAACGAAGAGGGCTAGAACCTTCCACTTTGGAGGATGGATGTCCCACGTCGTGAAGAAGCTTGCAGACATGTTCCTACGCAGAAAAACCGCAAACAAGCCTTGCTGCTTGCTTCTGAGTGGGCTCTTTGTCTTGCTGGACGCCCCCTCTGTCTCCTCACGCAATTAGTGACATCCTGGTCCCTCCTGGGCAACAGCAGCATCCAAAAACCCTAACCACGACCCTTGCAGCTAGCAAGGCTTGTTTGTGGTCTTTCTGCACGGAAACACCTCTGCAAGCTTTTTCTCGACGTGGGACATCCGTCCTCCAAATGGGAAGTTTCTAGCCATTGTCGTTCTTGCAGAATCCACAGCTTCTACCATCCAGTGGCAGCTTCTTTGCACCAACAGCTGGCATTTCCTGGGCATCTGCCCACACCCGACTTGATCGTGACTCTTGGACTTGGTCCCTTTGTTCCAGGTGTAAGTACCTCTTGGTACCCACTACAAGCCAGGCCAGCCTCCTTCAGCAACAAAGTAGCTAAGACGACTACTGCAACCTTGTGTTGCTTATCCTGCCGCTTTCTCGCCTGTTTCCTGGTGGTGCATGCTCTGGGGGTAGCCTGCCTCCTTCTTGCACTAGGAGCTCTGAAGAAATCTACCGTGGGTCGACGGAATCTTCCTCCTGCAACCGCAGGCAACAAAAGACTGCATCACCGGTCCTCTGGGTCCCCTCTCAGCACAACGAGCGTGGTCCCTGGAACTCAGCAACTCTGTCCAAATGGCTCCCACAGTCCAGTGACTCTTCAGTCCAAGTTTGGTGGAGGTAAGTCCTTGCCTCTCCACGCTAGACTACAAAGCTGTGTACTTCATGATTTGCAGCTGCTCCAGCTCCTGTGCACTCTTCCAGGATTTTCTTCGTGCACAGCCAAGCCTGGGTCCCCAGCACTCCGTCCTGCAGTGCACAATCCTCTGAGTTGGCCTCTGACGTCGTGGGACCCTCTTTTGTAACTTTGCATGGACTCCGGTTCACTCTTCTTCTAAGTGCCTGTTGGGGTACTTCTGCTGGTGCTGCCTGCTTCTGTGAGGGCTCTCTGAGTTGCTGAACACCCCCTCTGTCTCCTCCTCCAAAAGGCGACATCCTGGTCCTTCCTGGTCCTTAGCAGCACCCAAAAACCTCTACCGTGACCCTTGCATCTAGCAAGGCTTGTTTGTGGTATTTCTGCGTGGGAATACTTCTGCAAGCTTCATCGCGACGTGGGACATCTGTCTTCCAAAGGAAAAGTTCCTAGTCCTCTTCTTTATTGCATAACTCCAAGCTTCTTCCATCCAGAGGCAGCTTCCTTGCACCTTCATCTGGGGTTTCCTGGGATCCTGCCCCCCCTGGACACTGTCGCGACTATTGAACTTTGTCCCCTTGCCTTGCAGGTCCTCAGGTCCAGAAATCTGTTGTCAGTGCACTGCTGGTGTTTGTTGTTCTTACAGAACCACCCTATCCCGACTATTGTGCTCTCTGGGGGTAGTAGGTGCACTTTACTCCCACTTTTCAGGGTCTTGGGGTGGGGTATCTTGGACACCCTGACTGTTTTCTTACAGTCCCAGTGACCCTCTACACGCTCACATAGGTCTGGGGTCCAATTGTGATTCGCATTCCACTTTTGGAGTATATGGTTTGTGTTGCCCCTATACCTATGCTTGCCTATTGCAACCTATATTATTCTACACTGTTTGCATTACTTTTCTTGCTCGAACTTACCTGATTTTGGTTTGTGTACATATAACGTGTGTAAATTACTTACCTTCTTACTGAGGGTACTCACTGAGATACTTTTGGCATATTGTCATAAAAATAAAGTACCTTTATTTTTAGTAACTCTGTGTATTGTGTTTTCTTATGATATTGTGCATATGATATAAGTGGTATAGTAGGAGCTTTGCATGTCTCCTAGTGTCGAAGTAAGCCTCAGCAAGGCCTACTAGTGCAAGTGGTTCGACCTTCTGTGCACAAAGTCCTCAGAGCATATAGGAAGAAGTTGGCACAGAAACTGAAATAAAAGACAAGGTTTATTAAACCTCATGAGGTGGTACTACAGTTCAAACAGCACCCTTCTGTAATTTTTGAAGTAGCACACTGAACTAAGAGAGCATGGTCCTTTTATACCCACGCAGGGGCTAAAAGAAGGTGGTACAATTATAGAAGCAAGACTTATACACATATAAGTGTAGGAGGCTGGCCTGGTTTGTAGTGGTACCAAGGGGTACCTACACTCTGCACCAGGTCCACTTATCCCTTATTAGTGTAGAAGAGGTGTCTAGCAGCTTAGGCTGATAGAAAAGGGTAGCTTAGCAAAGCAGCTTAGGCTGAACTAGGAGACGTGTAAAGCTCCTACTATACCACTGGTGTCATATGCACAATATCTTAAGAAAACACAAAACACAGATATACAAAAAATAAAGGTACTTTATTTTTATGACAATATGCCAAAAGTATCTCAGTGAGTACCCTCAGTACGAGGATAGCAAATATACACAAGATATATGTACAAAATACCAAAAATATGCAGTAATAGCAATAGAAAGCAATGCAAGCAATGTACAGTCACAATAGATTGCAATGATAGCACATAGGTATAGGGGCAACACAAACCATATACTCTAGAAGTGGAATGCGAACCACGAATGGACCCCAAACCTATGTGAGCTTGTAGAGGGTCGCTGGGACTGTAAGAAAACAGTGAGGGTTAGAAAAATAGCCCACCCCAAGACTCTGAAAATTGGGTGCAAAGTGCACCTAAGTTCCCCAGAGAGCACAGAAGTCGTGATAGGGGAATTCTGCAAGGAACACCAACACCAGCAATGCAACAACAATGGATTTCCAGACGAGAGTACCTGTGGAACAAGGGGACCAAATCCAAAAGTCACGATCAAGTCGGGAGTGGGCAAGATGCCCAGGAAATGCCAGCTGTGGGTGCAAAGAAGCTGCCACTGGATGGTAGAAGCTGTGTATTCTGCAAGAACGAAGAGGACTAGGAACTTCCCCTTTGGAAGATCGATGTCCCACGTCAAGAAGAAGCTTGCAGAGGTGTTTCCGTGCAGAAAGACTGCAAACAAGCCTTGCTAGCTGCAAGGGTCACAGTTAGGGTTTTTGGATGCTGCTGTGGCCCAGGAGGGACCAGGATGTCGCCAATTGCATGAGGAGACAGAGGGGGCGTCCAGCAAGACAAAGAGCCCACTCAGAAGCAAGCAGCACCCGCAGAAGTGCTGGAACAGGCACTACAAAGAAGAGTGAACCGGAGCTCACCCGAAGTCACAAAGGAAGGTCCCACAACGCCGAAGGACAACTCAGGAGGTTGTGCACTGCAGGTTAGAGTGTCAGGGACCCAGGCTTGGCTGTGTACAAAGGAAATCCTGGAAGAGTGCACAGGAGCCGGAGCAGCTGCAAATCACGCGGTACCCAGCAATGCAGACCAGCGTGGGGAGGCAAGGACTTACCTCCACCAAACTTGGACTGAAGAGTCACTGGACTGTGGGAGTCACTTGGACAGAGTTGCTTAGTTCCAGGGACCACGCTCGTTGAGCTGAGAGGGGTCCCAGAGGACCGGTGATGCAGTCTTTTGGTGCCTGCGGTTTGCAGGGGGAAGATTCTGTCGACCCATGGGAGTTTTCTTTGGAGCTTCTAGTGCAGAGAGGAGGCAGACTACACCCACAGCATGCACCACCAGGAAAACAGTTGAGAAGGCGGCTGGATCAGCGATACGAGGTTGCAGTAGTCGTCTTTGCTACTTTGTTGAGGTTTTGCAGGCGTCCAGAGCAGTCAGCGGTCGATTCCTTGGCAGAAGGTGAAGAGAGAGATGCAGAGGAACTCTGATGAGCTCTTGCATTCGTTATCTAAAGAATTCCCCAAAGCAGAGACCCTAAATAGCCAGAAAAGGAGGTTTGGCTACTTAGGAAGGAGGATAGGCCAGCAACACAGGTAAGAGCCTATCAGAAGGAGTCTCTGACGTCACCTGCTGGCCCTGGCCACTCAGAGCAGTCCAGTGTGCCAGCAGCACCTCTGTTTCCAAGATAGCAGAGGTCTGGAGCACACTGGAGGAGCTCTGGGCACCTCCCAGGGGAGGTGCAGGTCAGGGGAGTGGTCACTCCCCTTTCCTTTGTCCAGTTTTGCGCCAGAGCAGGGCTGGGGGATCCCTGAACCGGTGTAGACTGGCTTATGCAGAGATGGGCACCATCTGTGCCCATCAAAGCATTTCCAGAGGCTGGGGGAGGCTACTCCTCCCCAGCCCTGGCACCTTTTTCCAAAGGGAGAGGGTGTAACACCCTCTCTCTGAGGAAGTCCTTTGTTCTGCCTTCCTGGGCCAGGCCTGGCTGGACCCCAGGAGGGCAGAAACCTGTCTGAGGGGTTGGCAGCAGCAGCAGCTGCAGTGAAACCCCGGGAAAGGTAGTTTGGCAGTACCCGGGTCTGTGCTAGAGACTCGGGGGATCTTGGAATTGTCTCCCCAATGCCAGAATGGCATTGGGGTGACAATTCCATGATCTTAGACATGTTACATTGCCATATTCGGAGTTACCATTGTGACGCTATACATAGGTAGTGACCTATGTATAGTGCACGTGTGTAATGGTGTCCCCGCACTCACAAAGTCAGGGGAATTTGCCCTGAACAATGTGGGGGCACCTTGGCTAGTGCCAGGGTGCCCACACACTAAGTAACTTAGCACCCAACCTTTACCAGGTAAAGGTTAGACATATAGGTGACTTATAAGTTACTTAAGTGCAGTGGTAAATAGCTGTGAAATAACGTGGACGTTATTTCACTCAGGCTGCAGTGGCAGGCCTGTGTAAGAATTGTCAGAGCACCCTATGGGTGGCAAAAGAAATGCTACAGCCCATAGGGATCTCCTGGAACCCCAATACCCTGGGTACCTCAGTACCATATACTAGGGAATTATAAGGGTGTTCCAGTATGCCAATGTAAATTGGTGAAATTGGTCACTAGCCTGTTAGTGACAATTTGGAAAGAAATGAGAGAGCATAACCACTGAGGTTCTGGTTAGCAGAGCCTCAGTGAGACAGTTAGTCATCCCACAGGTAACACATACAGGGCACACTTATGAGCACTGGGGCCCTGGCAGGCAGGGTCCCAGTGACACATACAACTAAAACAACATATATACAGTGAAATATGGGGGTAACATGCCAGGCAAGATGGTACTTTCCTACAATAAGGTAATATGGAAATGTACAGTTGACAGGTAGGAGGGGCTAACAGTTTTCAAGGACTAGTTGACACATTACTGTCTGTTACTGATTACTAACAGCTGCAGATCTTACTGGGCATGTGCGAAAGTGGGAGATGCTAAATATAACTTGTTACTAGACAGATTTTCAAGAGTAGTTAATAGAAAGGTAGGACAGAGCACATGGGGAGTATGTGGCTGCATGTGGCAGAGAAAATGGGTGCCATGAATACAAAATGGATTCCGCGAAATGTTCACAATAGTTGCTAAATACAGGATGTCTTCTGCTAATGCTTAATCTAATCGCTACTGATTTACAACAGACGACCCTTTCAGCATTAGCTGAAGACATTAATCTTTCTGGGATAATCTAAATATTCATCTTGTATATTTATGCTCCTCATTTCAGCTATTTCCTTATCTAACATGTGTTGTGGTTTCATTTCTGTAATATTTCTTTTGGTAGGCATACAAGCAGTAATACACATGGAGCATAACATTGGACCACACTGAATACAGATACAGCATGTAGAAAATATTGCAATCATTACACACAGGATAGTCAATAGTTTCCAGCCCCAAGCGGAAACAAGAGCCCAAAACCATCCAGAAAAAGTCCAAGTACCAGTCTCTGAATGGATTTCTGCAGCAATTTTATGCAATTTAGATATTGCATCATATACTGAAGGTGAGTGATCTGGAATGAAAATGCAGCAACTACTACCGATGATGCGACATGCACCACCTCTATCAGCTAATATCACATCTAGTACCATACGATTTTGGAGCGCTACAATCCTCGCAATTTGGAGCTCCTCAGTAATATTCCCAAATACCAGAGCTGCCTGATTGGTAACAGCTTCCGCAACCCTAGTCAATCGTCTCACTTTCCTACTGTTTAACGCAGCACCCACAAAGGAGAACAATCCTAAATTAAAATTGACATATTGTTGCAGGCTAGTGTCTGTTTGGTCGACCTCATTTATACTTATTGTCCTTTTATATCTATTTTTAATGATGTCATTGAACAGTTTAAATTCTCTGTGATATGATGCAGGGGCCAAAAACACAGGGGGTAATAGAAAAGATACATAACACACACCTGACCACCCAACAGGTAGTTGGTAATATCCATAGTTACCACAAACAAAATATGTATTATGTGAAGCTGTAAAACTACTATTATTTACACCCTTAATAGTTAAAATCAAGGTACAATTGCTTTGGAAAAAGGTGTTAAGGCAGGGGAGGAGTAGCCTTCCCCAGCCTCTGGAAATGCTTTCATGGGCACAGATGGTGCCCATTTCTGCATAAGCCAGTCTACACCGGTTCAGGGACCCCTCAGCCCTGCTCTGGCACGAAACTGGACAAAGGAAAGGGGAGTGACCACTCCCCTGACCTGCACCTCCCCTGGGAGGTGCCCAGAGCTCCTCCAGTGTGCTCCAGACCTCTGCCATCTTGGAAACAGAGGTGCTGCTGGCACACTGGACTGCTCTGAGTGGGCAGGGCTAGCAGGTGACGTCAGAGACTCCTTCTGATAGGCTCCTTCAGGTGTTGCTAGCCTATCTTCTCTCCTAAGTAGCCAAACCCTCTTTTCTGGCTATTTAGGGTCTCTGCTTTGGGGATTTCTTTAGATAACGAATGCAAGAGCTCATCAGAGTTCCTCTGCATCTCTGTCTTCACCTTCTGCCAAGGAATCGACTGCTGACTGTGCTGGAAGCCTGCAAAACTGCAACAAAGTAGCGAAGACGACTACTGCAACTCTGTAACGCTGATCCTGCCGCCTTCTCAACTGTTTTCCTGGTGGTGCATGCTGTGGGGGTAGTCTGCCTCCTCTCTGCACTGGAAGCTCCGAAGAAAACTCCCGTGGGTCGACGGAATCGTCCCCCTGCAACCACAGGCACCAAAGAACTGCATCACCGGTCCCCTGGGTCTCCTCTCAGCATGACGAGCGAGGTCCCTTGAATCCAGCAACTCTGTCCAAGTGACTCCCACAGTCCAGTAACTCTTCAGTCCAAGTTTGGTGGAGGTAAGTCCTTGCCTCCCCACGCCAGACTGCATTGCTGGGAACTGCGTGATTTGCAGCTACTCCGGCTCCTGTGCACTTTCCGAGGGAATCCTTTGTGCACAGCCAAGCCTGGGTCCACAGCATTCTAACCTGCATTGCACGACCTCCTGAGTTGTCCTCCGGCGGCGTGGGACTCTCTTGTGCAACTTTGGGTGAGCACCGTTTCACTCCAATTTGTAGTGCCTGTTCTAGCACTTCTCCAGATGCTGCTTGCTTCTGAGAGGGCTCCTTGCTTTGCTGGATGCCTCCTCCGTCCCCTCACACAATTTGCGACATCCTGGTCCCTCCTGGGCTACAGCAGCATCCAAAAACCCTAAACTGCAAGCTTGCAGCTAGCAAGGCTTGTTTGCGGTCCTTTGGCGGGAAAATACTTCTGCACGACTCTTCACGACGTGTGACATCCATCCTCCAAAGGGGAAGTCTCTAGCCCTTGTCGTTCCTGCAGAATCCTCAGCTTCTACTGCCTAGTAGCAGCTTCTTTGCACCCACAGCTGGCATTTCCTGGGCATCTGCCCACTCTCGACTTGATCGTGACTTTTGGACTTGGTTCCTTTGTTCCACAGGTACTCTAGTCTGAAAATCCATCATTGTTGCATTGCTGGTGTTGGTCTTTCATGCAGAATTCCCCTATCACGACTTCTGTGCTCTTTGGGGAACTTTAGTGCACTTTGCACTCACTTTTCAGGGTCTTGGGGTGGGCTATTTTTCTAACCCTCACTGTTTTCTTACAGTCCCAGCGACCCTCTACAAGGTCACATAGGTTTGGGGTCCATTCGTGTTTCGCATTCCACTTTTGGAGTATATGGTTTGTGTTGCCCCTATCCCTATTTGTCCCCATTGCATCCTATTGTAACTATACATTGTTTGCACTGTTTTCGATTACTATACTGCTTATTTTCGGTATTGTGTACATATATCTTGTGTATGTTTGCTATCCGAATACTGAGGGTACTCACTGAGATACTTTGGCATATTGTCATAAAAATAAAGTACCTTTATTTTTAGTATATCTGTGTATTGTGTTTTCTTATGATATTGTGCATATGACACTGGTGGTACTGTAGGAGCTTCACTCGTCTCCTAGTTCAGCCTAAGCTGCTCTGCTAAGCTACCATTATCTATCAGCCTAAGCTGCTAGACACCCTATACACTAATAAGGGATACCTGGGCCTGGTGCAAGGTGTAAGTACCCCTTGGTACTCACTACCAGCCAGTCCAGCCTCCTACAAGTCTACACCGGTTCAGGGTTCCCCCAGCCCTGCTCTGGCGCGCAACTGGACAAAGGAAAGGGGAGTGACCACTCCCCTGACCTGCACCTCCCAGGAGAGGTGCCCAGAGCTTCTCAAGCGTGCCCCAGACCTCTGCCATCTTGGATTCAGAGGTGTGCTGGCACACTGAACTGCTCTGCGTGGCAGGGCCAGCAGGTGACATCAGAGACTCCTTCTGATAGGCTCTTACCTGTGTTACTAGCCTATCCTCCTTCCTAGGTAGCCAAACCTCCTTTTCTGGCTATTTAGGGTCTCTGCTTTGGGGAATTCTTCAGATAACAAATGCAAGTGCTCATCAGAGTTCCTCTGCATCTCTCTCTTCACCTTCTGCCAAAGGATCGACCGCTGACTGCTCAGGACGCCTGCAAAACCGCAACAAAGTAGCAAAGACGACTACTGCAACCTTGTATCGCTTCATCCTGCTGGCTTTCTCGCCTGTTTCCTGGTGGTGCATGCTCTGGGGGTAGCCTGCCTTCTTCTTGCACTAGGAGCTCTGAAGAAATCTCCTGTGAGTCGACGGAATCTTCCCCCTGCAACCGCAGGCAACAAAAGACTGCATCAGCGGTCCTCTGGGTCCCCTCTCAGCATGACGAGCGTAGTCCCTGGGACTCAGCATCTCTGTCCACGTGACTCCCATAGTCCAGTGACTCTTCAGTCCAAGTTTGGTGGAGGTAAGACCTTGCATCCCCACGCTAGACTGCATTGCTGCGTACCGCGTGATTTGCAGCTGCTCCAGCTCCTGTGCACTCTTCCAGGATTTCCTTCATGCACAGCCAAGCCTGGGTCCCCGACACTCTAACCTGCAGTGCACAACCTTCTGAGTTGTCCTCCAGCGCCGTGGGACTCCCTTTTGTGTCTTCGGGTGGACTCCGGTTCACTCCTCTTCTAAGTGCCTGTTCCGGTACTTCTGTGGGTGCTGCCTTCTTCTGAGAGGGCTCCCTTACTTGCTGGGCGCCCCCCTCAGTCTCCTCATCCAAGTGGCGACATCCTGGTCCCTCCTGGGCCACAGGAGCACACAAAAACCCTAACTGCAACCCTTGCAGCTAGCAAGGCTTGTTTGCGGTCTTTCTGTGTGGGAACACATCTGCAAGCTTCTTCACGACATGGGACATCCATCCTCCAAAGGGGAAGTTCCTAGTCCTCTTCGTTCTTGCAGAAAGCAAAGCTTCTTCCATCCCGTGGCAGTTTCTTTGCACCCTCAGCTGGCATTTCCTGGGCATCTGCCCACTCTCGACATTGTCACGACTCTTGGACTTGGTCTCCTTGTTTCACAGGTACTCAGGTCCGGAAATCCACTGTTGTTGCTTTGCTGGTGTTGGTCTTCCTTGCAGAAACCCCCTATCACGAATTCTGTGCTCTCTGGGGGTTAAAGGTGCACTTTACACCTACTTTTCAGGATCTTGGGGTGGGCTATTTTTCTAACCCTCACTGTTTTCTTACAGTCCCAGCGACCCTTTACAAGCTCACATAGGTTTGGGGACCATTCGTGGTTCGCATTCCACTTTTGGAATATATGGTTTGTGTTGCCCCTATACCTATGTGCTCCTATTGCAATCTACTGTAACTTTACATTGCTTGCATTACTTCCTTTTGCTATTACTGCATATTTTTGGTATTGTGTACATATATCTTGTGTATATTTGGCATCCTCATACTGAGGGTACTCACTGAGATACTTTTGGCATATTGTCATAAAAATAAAGTACCTTTATTTTTAGTATATCAGTGTATTGTGTTTTCTTATGATATTGTGCATATGACACCAGTGGTATAGTAGAAGCTTTGCATGTCTCCTAGTTCAGCCTAAGCTGCTCTGCTATAGCTACCTTCTATCAGCCTAAGCTGCTAGAAACACCTCTTCTACACTAATAATGGATAACTGGACCTGGTACAGAGTGTAAGTATCCCTTGGTACCCACTACAAGCCAGGCCAGCCTCCTACATTGGTTGTGCAGCGGTGGGATAAGTACTTGTAACTACTTACCACTTTGTCATTTTGTACTTTTCATAACAGAATAATATACAAAACAAGTTCAGTGTATGTACACCTAACCAAAATTTTTTGTTTTTCTTCTCTTACACTATCTGCTAAGTGCTGAAAAGTACTCCTAAAAACTTTCTAAAAGTTTCAAAAACTTGAAAAAAAAATTTTATTCTGTTCTTTAAAAAGTCCTAAAACTTTTTCTCTCTTTTATCTGTCTCTAAACCTTCTTCTATCATGTCTGGTGTAGGAACTCCTCTTAATTTGGTCAATACAACATATGACCACCTTAACTTTAAGAGCCTAAGGAGTCTCTGCATTGATAGAGGTTTAGTGGGAGGAAAGAACCCTACTAGAGAATTTCTGTCTAATATGCTTATTGAGAATGATAAGGCCCTGGGTGGCACCTCATCTGAAAAGTTGATAGATAGCTCACACTCTGACTCAGGGGAGCCCCTTGAGGGAGTGTTACAGGGTTCCCTTCCTAATCTGCCCCTTAGCAGACCACCTAGCAATACTGGTAGTAATAGAAGCTCCCATCACAGTAGGGATGTTTTTGTTCCTGGAGGCCACGTTGTTAGAGTGCCAAGTGTTAGGGGCAGGTCTCCCTCTGCTCATTCCAATCTTTCTTCTGTTTCAAATCATTCCCAACCCACCCACCCTGATGACAAAATGTTAGAAAGGGAACTCAATAAGTTGAGAGTGGAAGAGACCAGGCTGAAGCTTAAATAGCAACAGCTGGCTCTAGACAGTGAATTCCTAGACTTAGAAAAAGAGAGACAGAGGTTGGGGTTTGGAGCCCATGGTGGCAGAAGCAGTATTCCTGATAGCAATCCTGTTAAAGAGGGATGACATTAACAAGTGGTTTGCTGCACTTGAGAGGGCCTGTATGGTACAGGGGTCCCTCAAGTGCAGTGGGCTGCTATCCTATGGCTATCTTTCAGTGGAAAGGGTAGGGATAGGCTCCTTACTGTGAAGGAAAGTGATGCCAATAATTTTACAGTTTTGAAGAATGCACTTTTGGATGCATTTGGCTTAACCACTGAACAATACAGGATTAAGTTTAGAGAAACCAGAAAAGAGTCCTCACAAGACTGGGTAGACTTTGTTGACTATTCAGTGAAGGCATTGGAGGGGTGGTTACATGGCAGTAAAGTTTCTGACTATGAAAGCCTGTACAATCTAATCGTGACAGAGCATATTCTGAATAACTGTGTGTCTGATTTGTTACACCAATACCTAGTGGACACAGATCTGACCTCTCCCCAAGAATTGGGAAAGAAGGAAGACAAAGGGGTCAGAACAAGAGTGAACAGAAGAGTTCATACGGGGGTGACAAGAATGGCAAGAAGAAGGATGGTAAGTCTTCACACAAGGGTGGGGACAAATGTAAAAATGTGTCTTCATCAGGCCCACAAAAGCACTCTGGTGGGGGTGGTGGGTCCAAATCCTCTTCTAATCAAGTTAAAAAAACATGGTGCTATTTATGTAAAGTAAAAGGCCATTGGACAACTGATGCCAGTTGTCCAAAGAAAAGCACCAAGGGCCAGATGCAGGAAACACTTTGCGAGTCGCAAACGGCAAAATTTGCCGTTTGCGACTCGCAAATGCGTGTTTCCCATGCAGAAATGTATTTTGCGAGTTGGGACCGACTCGCAAAATGCATTTCCTAATCGCAAATAGGAAGGGGTGTTCCCTTCCTATTTGCGATTCGCAGTGGAATGCAATTCCATTTGCGACCGCATATGCGGTCGCAAATGGAGTCGCAGTTACCATCCACTTGAAGTGGATGGTAACCCACTCGCAAACGGGAAGGGGTCCCCATGGGACCCCTTCCCCTTTGTGAATGGACCCAAAACTATTTTTTCAGGGCAGGTAGTGGTCCAATGGACCACTACCTGCCCTGAAAAAATACAGAAACTAAAGGTTTCGTTTTTTTATTTAAGTGCAGCTCGTTTTCCTTTAAGGAAAACGGGCTACACTTACAAAAAAAAAAAACTGCTTTATTTAAAAGCAGTCACGAACATGGAGGTCTGCTGACTACAGCAGGCCTCCATGTTTGTGAGTGCCTATAGTCGCTATGGGGCCGCAATTTGCGACCCACCTCATTAATATTAATGAGGTGGGTCTTTGCGACCCCATAGCGACTCGCAGACGGTGTCTAAGACACCGTTCTGCATTGCAAATTGCGACTTGCAATTTGCGTGTCACTCCGACTCGCAAATTGCAAGTCGCAATTTGCAATAATGCTACATCTGGCCCCAAGTCTCCCACTACCACAACCCCTACTGCAACCTCTAGTGCCCCTAGTAATAGCAGTGGTGGTGGGAGCAAACCTACTAATAGCCAATCCAAGGGAGCAACTGGGCTGACTTTTGGTAATTTAGTTGGGGTTGGTCTTGTTAGGGAGACCACAGACGCTGTGTTAGTCTCTGAAGGTGCCATTGATTTGGCTACCCTAGTTGCTTGTCCCCTTAATATGGATCAGTATAAGCAACTTCCCCTGATCAATGGTGTTGAGGTTCAGGCCTACAGGGACACAGGTGCCAGTGTTACCATGGTAATAGAGAAACTGGTCCACCCTGAACAACACCTACTTGGTCACCAGTACCAAGTGACAGACGCTCATAACAACACCCTTAGCCACCCCATGGCTGTTGTGAATCTCAACTGGGGGGGTTACTGGTCCAAAGAAAGTTGTGGTTGCCTCAGATTTACCTGTAGACTGTCTACTAGGGAACGATTTAGAGACATCAGCTTGGACAGAAGTGGAGTTGGAGGCTCATGCAGCAATGCTGGGCATTCCTGGGCATATTTTTGCTATGACAAGGGCTCAGGCCAAAAAGCAAAAAAGGACAGGGTGACTAGGATCCTGGAACAATGGACCAAGTGCTCCCTAAAGCTAGGGTTAGTAAGGGTAAATCCCTACCCACTATCCCTCCCCCTACAGATGATTCTACTTCTGAGCAAGAAGAATTTCCCCCCTGTGCAGAACCTTCACCAGAGGAGCTGGCAGCAGACACTGCTGAGCTTTTGGGTGGAGGGGGGCCTGCCAGGGAAGAGCTGCGTGTGGCACAGCAATCCTGTCCCACATTAGAGGGTCTAAGACAGCAAGCTGTCAAACAGCAAAATGGGGATGTCAGTGACTCACATAGAGTTTACTGGGAGGACAACCTCTTGTACACATAGGCAAGGGATCCAAAACCTGGAGCAGCCAGGAGATTGGTCATTCCCCTGCAGTACAGAGAGTTCCTCCTAACTCTGGCACATGACATTCCTTTGGCTGGACATTTGGGTCAGATTAAAACATGGGAAAGGCTTGTCCCCCTGTTTCACTGGCCTAGGATGTCAGAGGACACAAAAGACTTTTGTAAATCTTGCGTGACCTGCCAAGCCAGTGGCAAAACTGGTGGCACCCCAAAGGCTCCCCTTATTCCACTGCCTGTGGTTGGGGTTCCCTTTGAAAGGGTAGGGGTTGACATAGTTGCCCCCCTTGACCCTCCTACTGCTTCAGGCAATAGGCTTATCTTGGTGGTAGTGGACCATGCCACAAAATATCCTGAAGCAATTCCTCTAAGGACCACTACAGCACCTGCAGTGGCAAAAGGCTTCCTGTGAATCTTTTCCAGGGTGGGCTTCCCAAAAGAGGTTGTATCAGACAGGGGTAGCAACTTTATGTCTGCATACTTGAAGGCCATGTGGAAGGAATGTGGTGTAACATACAAATTCACCATACCTTATCATCCACAAACAAATGGCCTGGTAGAGAGGTTTAATAAAACTCTCAAAGGAATGATAATGGGACTCTCTGAAAAACTCAGGAGGAGATGGGATATCCAGTTACCTTGCCTTCTTTTTGCTTACAGGGAGGTACCCCAGAAAGGAGTGGGATTCAGCCCCTTTGAACTCCTATTTGGACACCCTTTAAGAGGTCCCCTAACACTTGTGAAGGATGGTTGGGAACAACCTTTAAAAGCTCCCAAGCAAGACATAGTGGACTATGTACTCAGCCTAAGATCCAGAATGGCTGAGTACATGAAAAAGGCCAGTAAAAACCTTCAGGCCAGCCAAGAGCTCCAAAAGCAATGGCATGACCAGAAGGCTGTTCTGATTCAGTACCAACCAGGACAGAATGTGTGGGTATTGGAGCCTGTGGCCCCAGGAGCACTCCAAGACAAATGGAGTGGACCCCATCTCATTGTTGAAAAGAAGGGTGAGGTCACCTACTTGGTTGACCTGGGCACTGCCAGGAGTCCCCTTAGGGTGCTCCATGTCTATCGCCTAAAACCCTACTATGACAGGGCTGATCTCACCCTGCTCATGGCAACAGATGAAGGACAGGAAGAAGAGAATGACCCTCTCCCTGATCTCTTCTTTTCCATCCACAGAACAAGATGCTCTAGTGGAAGGTCTAGTTTTGGCAGACTGTCTTACTGCTGAGCAGAAAGACAACTGCATAAATCTCCTAGGTCAGTTTTCTGAACTCTTTTCTACTGCGCCAGGCACCACTTCTTGGTGGAGACAGCATGCCTGTCAAAAGTAAAATCTATAGGCAGCCTGACCATGTCAGGGACTGCATAAAACAAGAAGTTCAGAACATGCTTGAACTAGGAGTGCTTGAACATTCTGAAAGCCCATGGGCCTCTCCTGTGGTGCTTGTACCAAAGCCTCACTCAAAAGATGGGAAAAGAGAGATGAAGTTTTGTGTAGATTACAGAGGTCTCAACCAGGTAACAAAAACTGATGCTCACCCTATACCCAGGGCAGATGAGCTCATAGATACACTGGCATCTGCCAAGTATCTAAGCACCTTTGATTTGACTGCAGGGTATTGGCAGATCAAGTTATCAGAGGATGCTAAAGCAAAAACTGCATTTTCGACTATTGGAGTGCACTACCAATTCACAGTAATGCCCTTTGGTTTGAAAAATGCACCTCCCACTTTTCAGAGGTTGGTGAATACAGTCCTGCAAGGGTTGGAGGCTTTTAGTGCAGCATATCTGGACGATATAGCTGTCTTTAGCTCCACCTGGGATGATCACCTGGTCCACCTGTGGAAAGTTTTGGAGGCCCTGCAGAAGGCAGGCCTCTCTATCAAGGCTTCAAAGTGCCAGATAGGGCAGGGGAAAGTGGTTTATCTGAGACATCTCGTAGGTGGAGAAAAGATTGCACCACTTCAGGGGAAAATCCAAACAATCATGGATTGGGTTCCCCCTACAACTCAGACCCAGGTGAGAGCCTTCTTAGGCCTCACTGGGTATTACAGGAGATTCATTAAAACTATGGCTCCATTGCAGCCCCACTTAATGATCTCACTTCCAAGTAAATGCCTAAAAAGGTATTGTGGAAAGCTAGCTGTCAGAAAGCTTTTGAGGAGCTGAAACAGGCCATGTGCACTGCACCTGTCCTAAAAAGCCAATCTTACTCCAACAAATTCATTGTTCAAACTGATGCATCTGAATTAGGGGTGGGGGCAGTCTTATCACAACTCAATTCTGAGGGCCAGGATCAACCTGTGGCTTTTATCAGCAGGAGGTTGACCCCTAGAGAAAAGTGTTGGTCTGCCATAGAGAGGGAGGCCTTTGCTGTGGTCTGGGCACTGAAGAAGTTGAGGCCATACCTGTTTGGCACTCACTTCATTGTTCAGACAGACCACAAACCTCTACTTTGGCTAAAATAAATGAAAGATGAAAACCCTAAATTGTTGAGGTGGTCCATATCTCTACAGGGAATGGACTATATAGTCGAACATAGACCTGGGAGTACCCACTCCAATGCAGATGGACTCTCCAGATATTTCCACTTGGACAATGAAGACTCATCAGGTCATGGCTAGTGTTATTGTCCTTCGTTTGGGGGGGGGGGGGGTCGTGTAGGAAAGTACCATCTTGCCTGGCATGCTACCCCCATATTTCACTGTATATATGTTGTTTTAGTGTATGTGTCACTGGGACCCTGCCAGCCAGGGCCCCAGTGCTCATAAGTGTGCCCTGTATGTTCCCTGTGTGATGACTAACTGTCTCACTGAGGCTCTGCTAACCAGAACCTCAGTGGTTATGCGCTCTCTGCTTTCCAAATGTGTCACTAACAGGCTAGTGACTAAATTTACCAATTCACATCGGCATACTGGAACACCCTTATAATTCCCTAGTATATTGCACTGAGGTACCCAGGGTATTGGGGTTCCAGGAGATCCCTATGGGCTGCAGCATTTCCTTTGCCACCCATAGGGAGCTCTGACAATTCTTACACAGGCCTGCCAGTGCAGCCTGCGTGAAACAACGTCCACGTTATTTCACAGCGATTTACCACTGCACTTAAGTAACTTATAAGTCACCTGTATGTCTAACCTTCACCTGGTGAAGGTTGGGTGCAAAGTTACTTAGTGTGTGGGCATACTGGCACTAGCCAAGGTGCCCCACATCGTTCAGGGCAAATTCCCCGGACTTTTTGAGTGCGGGGACACCATTACACGCGTGCACTATATACATAGGTCACTACCTATGTATAGCGTCACAATGGTAACTCCGAACATGGCCATGTAACATGTCTAAGGTCATGGAATTGTCACCCCAATACCATTCTGGTTTTGGGGGGACAATTCCATGATCCCCCGGGTCTCTAGCACAGTTCCCAGGTACTGTCTAACTGCCTTTCCGGGGTCTCCACTGCAGCTGTCGCTGCTGAAAAAACCCTCAGACAGGTTTCTGCCCTCCTGGGGTCCAGGCAGCCCTGGCACAGGAAGGCAGAACAAAGGACTTCCTCTGAGAGAGGATGTAACACCTACTCCCTTTGGAAATAGGTTTGAGGGCTGGGGAGGAGTAGCCTCCCCAAGCCTCTGGAAATGCTTTGATGGGCACAGATGGTGCCCATCTCTGCATAAGCCAGTGTACACCGGTTCAGGGATCCCCCCAGCCCTGCTCTGGTGCGAAACTGGACAAAGAAAAGGGGAGTGACCACTCCCCTGACCTGCACTTCCCATGGGGAGGTGCCCAGAGCTCCAACAGTGTATCCCAGACCTCTGCCATCTTGGAAACAGAGGTGTTGGGGGCACACTGAACTGGTCTGAGTGGCCAGTGCCAGCAGGTGACGATAGAGTATCCTTCTGATAGGCTCTTACCTCTCTTGGTAGCCAATCCTCCTTCCTAGGTAGCCAAACCTCCTTTTCTGGCTAGTTAGGGTCCCTGCTTTGGGGAATTCTTTAGATAACAAATGCAAGAGCTCATCAGAGTTCCTCTGCATCTCCCTCTTCACTTTCTACCAAAGGATCGACCGCTGACTGCTCAGGACGCCTGCAAAATCGCAACAAAGTAGCAAGATGACTACTAGCAACATTGTAGCGCCTCATTCTACCTGCTTTCTTGACTGTTTCCAGGTGGTGCATGCTCTGGGGGTAGCCTGACTTCACCCTGCACCAGAAATCTCCAGTAGGTCGACTAAATCTTCCTCCTGCTAACGCAGGCAACAAAAGACTGCAACACTGGTCCTCTGGGTCCCCTCTCATCCTGACGAGCGTGGTCCCTGGAACTCAGCAACTCTGTCCAATTGACTACCACAGTCCAGTGACTCTTCGGTCCAAGTTTGGTGGAGGTAAGTCCTTTCCCCCCTACGCTAGACTGCATTGCTGGGTACCGCGTGATTTGCAGCTGCTCCGGCTCCTGTACACTCTTCCAGGATTTCCTTCATGCACAGCCAAGCCTGGGTCCCCGAAACTCCCTTCTGCCGTGCACAACCTTCTGAGTTGTCCTCCAGCGTCGTGGGAATCCCTTTTGTGACTTCAGGTGGACTCCGATTCACTTTTCTTCCAAGTGCCAGTTCAGGTACTTTTGCATGGGCTGCCTGCTTCTGTGAGGGCTCCCTGAGTTGCTGGGCACCCCCTATGTCTCCTCCTCCAAGTGGCAACATCCTGGTCCCTCGTGGGCCACAGCAGCACCCAAAAACCTAAACTGCAAACCCTTGCAGCTAGCAAGGCTTCTTTGTTGTCTTTCTGCATGGGAACACATATGCAAGCTTCATCGCGACGTGGGACATCCGTCTTCCAAAGGAGAAGTCCCTAGCTCTCTTCTTTCTTGCAGAACTCCAAGCTTCTTCCATCCGGTGGCAGCTTCCTTGCACCCTCAGCTGGCATTTCCTGGGCTCCTGCCCACTCTCAACACTGTCGCGACTATTGGACTTGGTCCCCATGTCTTACAGGTACTCAGGTCCTGAAATCCACTGTTGTTGCATTGCTGGTGTTTGTTCTTCCTGCAAAATCCCCCTATCACGACTTCTGTGCTCTATGGGGGTAGTAGGTGCACTTTACTCCTTCCTTTGAGGGTCTTGGGGTGGGCTATTTTTCTAACCCTCATTGTTTTCTTACAGTCCCAGCGACCCTCTACAAGCTCACATAGGTTTGGGGTCCATTCGTGGTTTGCATTCCACTTTTGGAGTATATGGTTTGTGTTGCCCCTATACCTATGTGCTCCTATTGCAATCTACTGTAATTCTACACTGCTTGCATTACTTTTCTTGCTATTACTTACCTAATTTTGGGTTGTGTACATATATCTTTTGTATAAAACTAATCCTCACACTGAGGGTACTCACTGACATACTTTTGGCATATTGTCATAAAAGTAAAGTACCTTTATTTTTAGTAACTCTGTGTATTGTGTTTTCTTATGATATTGTGCATATGACACTACTTGTATAGTAGGAGCTTTACATGTCTCCTAGTTCAGCCTAAGCTGCTTTGCCATAGCTACCTTCTATCAGTCTAAGCTGCTAGAAACACCTCTTCTACACTAATAAGGGATAACTGGACCTGGCACAAGGTGTAAGTACCTTTGGTACCCAATACAAGCCAGACCAGCCTCCTCCACCAACTCCTCTGGTGTAGGTTCTGCACAGGGAGAGGAAACCTCTACCTCAAAAGGGGAATCATCTTTAGAGGGAGGGATAGTGGGTAGGGATTTACCCTTTCTACCGCTAGCTTTAGGGAGCACTTGGCCCATTGTTCCAGGATCCAAGATTCCCTGTACTTTTTGCTTCTTGGCCTGAGCCCTTGTTAAAGAAAAAATATGCCCAGGAATGCCCAGCATTGCCGCATGAGCCTCCAACTCCACTTCTGCCCAAGCTGATGTTTCCAAATCGTTTCCTAGTAGACATTCTACAGGTAAATCAGTGGCTACTACAACTTTCTTTGGACCAGTAACTTTCTCTAGAGGGATTCTTCCCTACACTTGAACCTCTTTATATGCAGAGACTCCTTGCTCCTTTCCAGCTAAGGTGATCATAAGCAAGTTTGGACAGATCAACAGTTTGGTCTGTGCCAGACATTTTAGAAAGTGTTTAAGTGATAGAAAAAGTGAGAAAAAGTTTTTCAGAACTTTTGGAAAGACAGAGAAAAAAACTTTTTAAACTTTTTAAGAACTTTTTAGAAAGTTTAGAGGTACTTTTCAGCACTTAGTAAAGAAGTGAGAGAAGAAAAGCAAAACCTTTTGGTTAGGTGTACATACACTGAACTTGTTTTGTATATTTTTCTCTTATGAAAAGTACAATGACAAAAGTGGTAAGTAGTTGAAAAGTACTTATCCCACCGCTGCACAACCAAAGTAGGAGGCTGGACTGGCTTGTAGTGAGTACCAAGGGGTACTTACACCTTGCACCAGACCCAGGTATCCCTTATTAGTGTATAGGGGTGTCTAGCAGCTTAGGCTGATAGATAATGGTAGCTTAGCAGAGCAGCTTAGGCTGAACTAGGAGACGAGTGAAGCTCCTACAGTACCACTAGTGTCATATGCACAATATCATAAAAAAACACAATACACAGATATACTAAAAATAAAGGTACTTTATTTTTATGACAATATGCCAAACGTATCTCAGTGAGTACCCTCAGTATGAGGATAGCAAATATACACAAGATATATGTACACAATACCAAAAATATGCAGTATAGCAATAGAAAACAGTGCAAACAATGTATAGTTACAATAGGATGCAATGGGAGCACATAGGGATAGGGGCAACACAAACCATATACTCCAAAAGTGGAATGCGAACCACAAATGGACCCCAAACCTATGTGACCTTGTAGAGGGTCGCTGGGACTGTAAGAAAACAGTGAGGGTTAGAAAAATAGCCCACCCCAAGACCCTGAAAAGTGAGTGCAAAGTGCATTGAAGTTCCCCAAAGAGCTCAGAAGTTGTGATAGGGGAATTCTACAGGAAAGACCAACACCAGCAATGCAACAACGATGGATTTCCAGACTAGAGTACCTGTGGAACAAGGGGACCAAGTCCAAAAGTCACGATCAAGTCGGGAGTGGGCAGATGCCCAGGAAATGCCAGCTGTGGGTGCAAAGAAGCTGCTACTAGGAAGTAGAAGCTGAGGATTCTGCAGGAACGACAAGGGCTAGAAACTTTCCCTTTGGAGGATGGATGTCCCACGTCATGAAGAGTCGTACAGAGGTATTTTCCCACAGAAAGACCGCAAACAAGCCTTGCTAGCTGCAAAGCTCAAATTTAGGGTTTTTGGATGCTGCTGTGGCCCAGGAGGGACCAGGATATCACCAATTGCGTCAGGGAACAGAGGGGGCGCCCAGCAAGACAAGAAGCCCTCTCAGAAGCAGGCAGCACCCGCAGAAGTGCCGGAACAGGCACTATGAAGAAGAGTGAAATGGTGCTCACCCAAAGTTGCACAAGAGAGTCCCACGCCGCCGGAGGACAACTCAGGAGGTCGTGCAATGCAGGTTAGAGTGCCGTGGACCCAGGCTTGGCTGTGCACAAAGGAAATCCTGGAAAAGTGCACAGGAGCCGGAGTAGCTGCAAAAGACGCGGTTCCCAGCAATGCAGTCTGGCGTGGGGAGGCAAGGACTTACCTCCACCAAACTTGGACTGAAAAGTCACTGGACTGTGGGAGTCACTTGGACAGAGTTGCTGAGTTCAAGGGACCTCGCTCGTCGTGCTGAGAGGAGACCCAGAGGACTGGTGACGCAGTTCTTTGGTGCCTGCGGTTGCAGGGGGAAGATTCCGTCGACCCACAGTAGATTTCTTCGGAGCTTCTAGTGCAGAGAGGAGGCAGACTACCCCCACAGCATGCACCACCAGGAAAACAGTCGAGAAGGCGGCAGGATCAGCGCTACAGTGTCGCAGTAGTCGTCTTTGCTACTTTGTTGCAGTTTTGCAGGCTTCCAGCGCGGTCAGCAGTCGATTCCTTGGCAGAAGGTGAAGAGAGAGATGCAGAGGAACTCTGATGAGCTCTTGCATTCGTTATCTAAGGAAATCCCCAAAGCAGAGACCCTAAATAGCCAGAAAAGAGGGTTTGGCTACTTAGGAGAGAAGATAGGCTAGCAACACCTGAAGGAGCCTATCAGAAGGAGTCTCTGACGTCACCTGCTGGCCCTGGCCACTCAGAGCAGTCCAGTGTGCCAGCAGCACCTCTGTTTCCAAGATGGCAGGGGTCTGGAGCACACTGGAGGAGCTCTGGGCACCTCCCAGGGGAGGTGCAGGTCAGGGGAGTGGTCACTCCCCTTTCCTTTGTCCAGTTTCGCGCCAGAGCAGGGCTGAGGGGTCCCTGAACCAGTGTAGACTGGCTTATGCAGAAATAGGCACCATCTGTGCCCATGAAAGCATTTCCAGAGGCTGGGGGAGGCTACTCCTCCCCTGCCTTAACACCTTTTTCCAAAGGGAGAGGGTGTAACACCCTCTCTCTGAGGAAGTTCTTTGTTCTGCCATCCTGGGCCAAGCCTGGCTGGACCCCAGGAGGGCAGAAACCTGTCTGAGGGGTTGGCAGCAGCTGCAGTGAAACCCCTGAAAAGGCAGTTTGGCAGTACCCGGGTCTGTGCTACAGACCCGTGGGATCATGGGATTGTGCCAACAATGCCAGGATGGCATAGAGGGGGCAATTCCATGATCATAGACATGCTACATGGCCATATTCGGAGTTACCATTGTGAAGCTACACATAGGTAGTGACCTATGTGCAGTGCACGCGTGTAATGGTGTCCCCGCACTCACAAAGTCTGGGGAATTTGCCCTGAACAATGTGGGGGCACCTTGGCTAGTGCCAGGGTGCCCACACACTAAGTAACTTAGCACCCAACCTTTACCAGGTAAAGGTTAGACATATAGGTGACTTATAAGTTACTTAAGTGCAGTGGTAAATGGCTGTGAAATAACATGGACGTTATTTCACTCAGGATGCAGTGGCAGGCCTGTGTAAGAATTGTCAGTGCTCCCTATGGGTGGCAAAAGAAATGCTGCAGCCCATAGGGATCTCCTGGAACCCCAATACCCTGGGTACCTCAGTACCATATACCAGGGAATTATAAGGGTGTTCCAGTATGCCAATGTAAATTGGTGAAATTTGTCACTAGCCTGTTAGTGACAATTTGGAAAGAAATGAGAGAGCATAACCACTGAGGTTCTGGATAGCAGAGCCTCAGTGAGACAGTTAGTCATAACACAGGTAACACATTCAGGGCACACTTATGAGCACTGGAGCCCTGGCTGGCAGGGTCCCAGTGACACATACAACTAAAACAACATATATACAGTGAAAAATGGGGGTAACATGCCAGGCAAGATGGTTCTTTCCTACAGTAACCCCCCCCCCCCCCCCCCCAGTTGAGATTCACAACAGCCATGGGGTGGCTAAGAGTGTTGTTATGAGCATCAGTCACTTGGTTCTGCTGACCAAGTAAGTGTTGATCAGGGTGGGCCAGTTTTTCTATCACCATAGTTACACTGGCTCCTGTGTCCCTGTAGGCCTCAACACCATTGATTAGGGGAAGTTGCTTGTACTTCCCCATATTAAGGGGACAAGCAACCAAGGTGGCAAAATCAATGCCACCATCAGAGACTAAAACAGCCTCTGTGGTCTCCCTAACAAGACCAACCCCAACTACATTGCCAATAGTGAGCCCAGCTACACCCTTCGATTGGCTATTTGTAGTAGATTTCTGTAGGAGGCTGGCCTGGCTTGTAGTGGGTACCAGAGGTACTTACACCTTGTGCTAGGTCCAGTTATCCCTTATTAGTGTAGAAGAGGTGTTTCTAGCAGCTTAGACTGATAGAAGGTAGCTATGGCAAAGCATCTTAGGCTGAACTAGGAGACATGTAAAGCTCCTACTATACTACTTATATCATATGCACAATACCATAAGAAAACACAATACACAGAGTTACTAAAAATAAATGACAATGGGCCTGATTCTAACTTTGGAGGACGGTGTTAAACCGTCCCAAAAGTGGCGGATATACCACCTACCGTATTACGAGTCCATTATATCCTATGGAACTCGTAATACGGTAGGTGGTATATCCGCCACTTTTGGGACGGTTTAACACCGTCCTCCAAAGTTAGAATCAGGCCCAATATGCCAAAAGTATCTCGGTGAGTACCCTCAGTAAGAAGGTAAATTATATACACAAGATATATGTCCACAAACCAAAATTAGGTAAGTAATAGCAGGAAAAGTAATGCAAACAGTGTAGAATCACAATAGGTTCCAATAGGAGCACATAGGTATAGGGGCAACACAAACCATATACTCCAAAAGTGGAATGCGAACCACAAATGGACCCCAGACCTATGTGAGCTTGTAGAGGGTCGCTGGGACTGTAAGAAAACAGTGAGGGTTAGAAAAATAGCCCACCCCAAGACCCTAAAAAGTAGGAGTAAAGTGCACCTACTACCCCCAGAGAGCACAGAAGTCGTGAAAGGGGGATTCTGCAGGAAGAACAAACACCAGCAATGCAACAACAGTGGATTTCCAGACCTGAGTACCTGTAAGACAAGGGGACCAAGTCCAATAGTCGCGACAGTGTAGAGAGGGGGTAGGAGCCCAGGAAATGCCAGCTGAAGGTGCAAGGAAGTTGCCACTGGTTGGAAGAAGCTTGGAGTTTTGCAAGAAACAAGAGGACTAGGAACTTCTCCATTGGAAGACAGATGTCCCACGTCGCGATTAAGCTTGCAGATGTGTTCCCATGCAGAAAGACAGCAAACAAGCCTTGCTAGCTGCAAGGGTTACGGTAGAGGTTTGTGGGGGCTGCAGGGGCCCAGGAGGGACCAGGATGTTGCCACTTGGAGGAGGACACAGAGGGGGCGCTCAGCAACTCACAGAGCCCTCACAGAAGCAGGCAGCACCCGCAGAAGTACCCCAACAGGCACTTTGAAGTAAAGTGAACAGGAGTCCACGCGAAGTCACAAAAGAGAGCCCCACGACACCGGAGGACAACTCAGAAGGTTGTGCACTGCAGGAAGGAGTGCTCGGGACCCAGGCTTGGCTGTGGACGAAGGACATCCTGGAAGAGTGCACAGGAGCCGGAGCAGTTGCAAATCACGAGGTACACAGCTCTGCAGTCTAGCGTGGGGAGGCAGGGACTTACCTCCACCAAACTTGGACTGAAGAGTCACTGGACTGTGGGAGTCACTTGGACAGAGTTGCTGTGTTCCAGGGACCACGCTTGTCAGGATGAGAGGGGACCCAGAGGACCAGTGTTGCAGTCTTTTTTTTGTCTTCGGAGCTTCTGGTGCAGGGTGAAGGCAGGCTATCCCCAGAGCATGCACCACCTGGAAACAGTCGAGAAAGCCGTCAGGATGAGGCGCTACAATGTTGCTGGTAGTTGTCTGGCTACTTTGTTGCGGTTTTGCAGGCGTCCTGGAGAAATCACCGGTCGATCCTTTGGTAGAAGGTGAAGAGGGAGATGCAGGGATACTCTGGTGAGCTCTTGCATTCGTTATCTAAAGAATTCCCCAAAGCAGAGACCCTAAATAGACAGAAAAGGAGGTTTGGCTACCAAGGAAGGAGGATTGGCTACTGTAGGAAAGTACCATCTTGCCTAGCATGTTACCCCCATATTTCACTGTATATATGTTGTTTTAGTTGTTTGTGTCACTGGGACCCTGCCAACCAGGGCCCCAGTGCTCATAAATGTGCCCTGTATGTGTTACCTGTGTTATGACTAACTGTCTCACTGAGGCTCTGCTAACCAGAACCTCAGTGGTTATGCTCTCTCATTTCTTTCCAAATTGTCACTAACAGGCTAGTGACCAATTTCACCAATTTACATTGGCATACTAGAACACCCCTATAATTCCCAAGTATATGGTACTGAGGTACCCAGGGTATTGGGGTTTTAGGAGATCCCTATGGGCTGCAGCATTTCTTTTGCCACCCATAGGGAGCTCTGACAATTCTTACACAGGCCTGCCACTGCAGCCTGAGTGAAATAACGTCCACGTTATTTCACAGCCATTTACCACTGCACTTAAGTAACTTATAAGTCACCTATATGTCTAACCGTTACCTGGTAAAGGTTGGGTGCCAAGTTACTTAGTTTGTGGGCACCCTGGCACTGTGCACTGAGCCAAGGTGCTCCCACATTGTTCAGGGCAAATTCCCCCGACTTTGTGAGTGCAGGGACACCATTACATGCGTGCACTATACATATGTCACGACATATGTATAGCGTCACAATGGTAACTCCGAACATGGCCATGTAACATGTCTAAGATCATGGAATTGTCACCCCAATGCCATTCTCTCATTGGGGAGACAATTCCATGATCCCCTGAGTCTCGTCTGTGCTAGAGACTGTCCCGGGTACTGCCAAACTACCTTTCCCGGGGTTTCACTGCAGCTGCTGCTGCTGCCAACCCCTCAGACAGGTTTCTGCCCTCCTGGGGTCCAGCCAGGCTTGGCCCAGCAAGGCAGAAAAAAGGACTTCCTCAGAGAGAGGGTGTTACACCCTCTCCCTTTGGAAAAAGGTGTCAGGGCTGGGGAGGAGTAGCCTCCCCCAGCCTCTGGAAATGCTTTGATGGGCACAGATGGTGCCCATCTCTGCATAAGCCAGTCTACACCGGTTCAGGGATCTCCCAGCCCGGCTCTGGCACGAAAGTGGACAAAGGAAAGGGGAGTGACCACTGCCCTGACCTGCACCTCCCCTGGGAGGTGCCCAGAGCTCCTCCAGTGTGCTCCAGACCTCTGCCATCTTGGAAACAGAGGTGCTGCTGGCACACTGGACTGCTCTGAGTGGCCAGGGCCAGCAGGTGACGTCAGAGACTCCTTCTGATAGGCTCTTACCTGTGTTGCTAGCCTATCCTCCTTTCTAAGTAGCCAAACCTCCTTTTCTGGCTATTTAGGGTCTCTGCTTTGGGGAATTCTTTAGATAACGAATGCAAGAGCTCATCAGAGTTCCTCTGCATCTCTCTCTTCACCTTCTGCCAAGGAATCGACCGCTGACTGCTCTGGAAGCCTGCAAAACTGCAACAAAGTAGCAAAGACGACTACTGTGACCTTGTAACGCTGAGCCGGCCGCCTTCTCGACTGTTTTCCTGCTGTGGGGGTAGTCTGCCTCCTCCCTGCACTAGAAGCTCCGAAGAAATCTCCAGTGGGTCGACGGAATCTTCCCCCTGCAACCGCAGGCACCAAAAGACTGCATCACTGGTCCTCTGGGTCTCCTCTCAGCACGACGAGCGAGGTCCCATGAACTCAGAAACTCTGTCCAAGTGACTCTCACAGTCCAGTGACTCTTCAGTCCAAGTTTGGTGGAGGTAAGTCCTTGCCTCCCAACGCTAGACTGCATTGCTGGGTACCACATGATTTGCAGCTGCTCCAGCTCCTGTGCACTCTTCCAGGATTTCCTTTGTGCACAGCCAAGCCTGGGTCCCCGACACTCTGACCTGCAGTGCACGACCTCCTGAGTTGTCCTCCGGCATCGTGGGACCTTCTTTTGTGACTTTGGGTGAGCTTCGGTTCACTCCACTTCGTAGTGCCTGTTCTGGCACTTCTGCAGGTGCTGCTTGCTTCTGAGTGGGCCCTTTGTCTTGATGAACAACCCCACTGTCTCCTCACGCAATTGGCGACATCCTGGTCCCTCCTGGGCCAAGCAGCATCCAAAAACACTAACCGTGACCCTTGCAGCTACCATGGCTTCTTTGGCGTCTTTCTGCACGGAAACACCTCTGCAAGCTTCTTCACAACGTGGGACATCCATCCTCCAAAGAGAAAGTTTCTAGCCCTCTTCGTTCTTGCAGAATACACAGCTTCTACCATCCAGTGGCAGATTCTTTGCACCAACAGCTGGCATTTCCTGGGCATCTGCCCACTCCCGGCTTGATCGTGACTCTTGGACTTGGTCCCCTTGTTCCACAGGTACTCTCGTCTGGAAATCCATCATTGTTGCATTGCTGGTGTTGGTCTTCCTTGCAGAATTCCCCTATCACGCCTTCTGTGCTCTCTGGGGAACTTAGGTGCACTTTGCACCCACTTTTCAGGGTTTTGGGGTGGGCTATTTTTCTAACCCTCACTGTTTTCTTACAGTCCCAGCGACCCTCTACAAGCTCACATAGGTTTGGGGTCCATTCGTGGTTCGCAGTCCACTTCTAGAGTATATGGTTTGTGTTGCCCCTATACGTATGTGCTCCCATTGCAATCCATTGTGACTATACATTGCTTGCACTGTTTTCTATTGCTATTGCTGCATATTTTGGTGTTGGGTACATATATCTTGTGTATATTTGCTATCCTCATACTGAGGGTACGCACTGAGATACTTTGGCATATTGTCATAAAAATAAAGTACCTTTATTTTTAGTATATCTGTGTATTGTGTTTTCTTATGATATTGTGCATATGACGCCAGTGGTATAGTAGGAGCTTCACACGTCTCCTAGTTCAGCCTAAGCTGCTCTGCTAAGCTACCTTTTCTATCAGCCTAAGCTGCTAGACACCTCTTCTACACTAATAAGGGATAACTGGACCTGGTGCAGAGTGTAAGTATCCCTTGGTTCCACTACAAACCAGGCCAGCCTCCTACATTGGTGGCAGCGGTGGGATAAGTACTTGCAACTACTTACCACTTTGTCATTTTGTACTTTTCATAAGAGAAAAATATACAAAACAAGTTCAGTATATGTACACCTAACCAAAAAGTTTTGCTTTTCTTCTCTTACTCTTTAGCTAAGTGCTGAAAAGTACCTCTAAAACTTTAAAAAAGTTCTTAAAAAGTTTTTAAAATTTTTTTTTTGTTCCTTAAAAAGTTCTGAAACTTTTTCTTTCTTTTTCTATCCCTTAAACCTTTTCTATCATGTCTGGTACAGGTCAAACTCTGGATCTGACCAGAACTGCTTATGACCACCTTAGCTGGAAAGGAGCAAGGAGTCTCTGCATTGAAAGAGGTTTAGGGGTAGGGAAGAATCCCTCCAGAGAATTGTTAGTTAATATGCTCATTGAACAAGATAAGACCATGGTTGGCACATCTGGTGAGAGATTAGCTGATGGTTCACATTCTGATTCTGGGGTTGCCCCAGTTAAAGGGTTAGAAGGGAACCTTCCCAACCTGCCCCTTAGCAGGCCACCTAGCAGGGATGGTACTGATGTGAGTTCTCATCATAGTATAGAGGTTACTCCTTTAGGCCAGGTTGTTAGAGTGCCATCTGTTAGGGACAGGTCTCCCTCTGTTCATTCACACCACTCTTCTGTGTCAAAGCATGCCCAACCCACCCTCCCTGAAGACAGAATGTTAGAAAGGGAACTCAATAGATTGAGAGTGGAAGAATCCAGACTGAAGCTCAAGAAGCAACAGCTGGATCTAGAGAGACAAGCATTTGACTTAGAAAAAGAAAGACAGAGGTTGGGGTTTGGACCCCATGGTGGCAGCAGCAGTATTACAGATAGTAATCCTGTAAAAGAGCATGATTCTAGGAATCTGCACAAGATAGTTCCCCCTTACAAGGAGGGGGATGACATTAACAAGTGGTTTGCTGCACTTGAGAGGGCCTGTGTTGTACAGGGGGTCCCTCAAAGGCAGTGGGCTGCTATCCTATGGCTATCTTTCAGTGGAAAGGAGAGGGATAGGCTCCTTACTGTTAAGGAAAGTGAAGCCAATGATTTTACAGTTCTTAAGAATGCACTCCTAGATGGTTATGGCTTAACCACTGAACAGAACAGGATCAAGTTCAGAGAAACCAAAAAGGAGTCTTCACAAGAATGGGTAGACTTCGTTGACCATTCAGTGAAGGTCTTGGAAGGGTGCTTACATGGCAGTAAAGTTTCTGACTATGAAAGCCTGTATAACTTAATCCTGAGAGAGCATATTCTTAATAATTGTGTGTCTGATTTGTTGCACCAGTACCTGGTAGACTCTGATCTGACCTTTCTCCAAGAATTGGGAAAGAAGGCAGACAAATGGGTCAGAACAAGGGTGAACAGAAATGTTCATACAGGTGGTGACAAGGATGGCAAAAAGAAGGATGGTAAGTCTTCAGACAAGGGTGGGGACAAATCTAAAAATGAGTCTTCATCAGGCCCACAAAAACACTATGGTGGGGGTGGTGGGCCCAAATCCTCTTCAAATTAAGTTAAGAAACCATGGTGCTATTTATGTAAAGTAAAAGGCCATTGGACAACTGACCCCAGTTGTCCAAAGAAAAGCACCAAGCCTCCTACCACTACTACCCCTACTCCTACAACTAGTGCCCCTAGTAATAGCAGTAGTGGTGGGAGAAAACCTACTAATAGCCAATCCAAGGGAGTAGCTGGGCTCACTTTTGGTAATTTAGTTGGGGTTGGTCTTGTTAGGGAGACCACAGAGGCTATATTAGTGTTTGAGGGGGGCATTGATTTGTCCACCTTGGTTGCTTGTCCCCTTAATATGGATAAGTACAAGGAACTTCCCCTAATAAATGGTGTTGAGGATCAGGCCTACAGGGACACAGGTGCCAGTGTTACCATGGTAATAGAGAAAATGGTCCACCCTGAACAACACCTACTTGGTCACCCGTACCAAGTGACTGATGCTCATAATAACACTCTTAGCCACCCCATGGCTGTTGTGACTCTCAACCGGGGGGGGGTTACTGGTCCAAAGAAAGTTGTGGTTGCCTCAGATTTACCTGTAGACTGTCTACTAGGGAACGATTTAGAGACATCAGCTTGGGCAGAAGTGGAGCTGGAGGCTCATGCAGCAATGCTGGGCATTCCTGGGCATATTTTTGCTTTGACAAGGGCTCAGGCCAAAAAGCAAAAAGGACAGGGTGACTTGGATCCTGGAAGAATGGACCAAGTGCTCCCTAAAGCTAGGGTTAGTAAAGGTAAAACACTACCTACTATCCCTCCCTCTACAATGGATTCAACTTCTGAGGAAGAATAATTTCCACCCTGTGCAGAACCTACACCAGAGGAGCTTGAAGCAGACACTGCTGAGCTTTTGGGTGGAGGGGGGCCTGCCAGGGAGGAGCTGAGTGTGGCACAGCAGACCTGTCCCACACTAGAGGGTCTAAGACAGCAAGCTGTCAAACAGCAAAATGGGGATGTCAGTGATTCTCACAGAGTTTACTGGGAGGACAACCTCTTGTATACTGAGGCAAGGGACCCTAATCCTGGAGCAGCCAGGAGATTGGTCATTCCCTTGCAATACAGAGAGTTCCTCCTAACTCTAGTCCACGACATTCCCTTGGCTGGACATTTGGGGCAAATGAAAACCTGGGACAGACTTGTTCCCTTGGCCTAGAATGTCAGAGGACACAAAGGAATTTTGTAAGTCCTGTGTCACCTGTCAAGCCAGTGGCAAAACAGGTGGCACCCCAAAGGTACCCCTTATTCCACTGCCTGTGGTTGGGGTTCCCTTTGAAAGGGTAGGGGTTGCCATAGTTGGCCCCCTTGACCCTCCTACTGCTGCAGGCAATAGGTTTATCTTGGTGGTAGTGGACCAACCCACAAGATATCCTGAAGCAATTCCTCTAAGGACCACTACAGCTCCTGCAGTAGCAAAGGCCCTCCTGGGAATCTTTTCCAGGGTAGGCTTCCCAAAAGATGTGGTATCAGACAGGGGAAGCAATTTCATGTCTGCTTACTTAAAGGCCATGTGGAAGGAATGTGGTGCGACATACAAGTTCACCACACCCTATCATCCACAAACAAATGAACTGGTTGAGAGGTTTAATAAAACTCTCAAAGGAATGATAATGGGACTCCCTGAAAAACTCCGGAGGAGATGGGATGTCCTGTTACCTTGCCTCCTTTCTGCTTACAGGGAGGTACCCCAAAAAGGAGTGGGCTTCAGCCCCTTTGAACTCCTATTTGGACACCCTGTAAGAGGTCCTCTAACACTTGTGAAGGAGGGTTGTGGTACTGAAAATTCTGGACCCGTGTTATAAACATCGTCGTATCACAACGATTTTGGTATCAGCAGACCGAGAATGATTAGAATAGTATGCACAAGCATTGTATTCATATTCAGGTAACGAAATCACCCGAATATCAGAGTTTCCGTCTTGAACCCTCGTGTTCCATTTAAACGACAGCCATTTTGTGATTGCCCTCACATAGGCCAATGTCTAATGCTGAAAACGAGTCTGAAGGACACGTACACCTTTGCTGACTCCTCTGTGACCTGGGCAAGCTGACTCCACTGCCTGAAGCCAAACCTGTTCGGCCAGTTTCTTTCCCAGTGGCCGAATGAGATTAGTATCAAGGCACAACACATCATAAACCTTTCATCACACACAAACCATGCCTAATCTTACACACACCTGTCCCTGTTTCTTTCTTTATGACTTGCTTTACAAGGAGGAGGTGCCCGTTTTTATTGGGGGTCCGTCGATATCTGATGAAAGTACTAAGCCTTGCCGGGTAATTGATTGAGGGCTGGACAAACTGGAATATGGGCTTGTCATCATAAACCTGCTATTTCTTTGTAGTGAAAATATGTGAATGGTCAACTGTAATCCTGTTAAAACCCCAAAGGCTACTCACATGTTGCCTCTCTAGCTTTTCTCATTTGTTTAGGAATGTGACTGGTACAGCCCCTTGCATGCCTAGGGCATAATAAATTATATAAAAGGTCTGAGCTAAGACCATTTCGAGAGACTGCCTCTTTCAGTTGCTATAGGTCAGCTTCTGGGAGACGTAGTCTCACTCATTTGAGTTTAATAAAGATGTCTTTTCATATTTCAGCTTCTTTGCCAAGTTCTTTGTTATATTACCCTGAGAATGAAAATCTCTAGTACTTCATATGGCGCCCAACGTGGGGCTCATTAGAGAAGTGACTTTCTGTGGGAGTGATCTTGTCAGGAGACTGAAATCTACTGAGGAGGACAGAACAGGATTCTACCAAGAAGGTACTCTGTGCGCAGGGATTCTGGAGATTCTTTGATTATGCAGCCCAGTATATTTCTGATCTTCCTGATTTTGATCCTCCACATGATGTCACCCCTGACTGAGAACCTCTTTGGCGTAAGTAAAAAAAAAAAAAAAAAAAAAAGACTGTTAGGTCATTTAGAACTTGGCAATTAGAATTTGGACAACTATTTGTTTGGTATAGCTTTGATAGGTTTGTATAGGTTTGTATACGCAAATTGCAATTTGTGTAGGCAGGTAATGAAGAGACTTTTTCTCCATCTGCTTTAGTTGAAGTATAAGTGGGTCGCTCCCAGTCCTTAGTTCTTTGGTCCTTTGGTTCTTAGTTTTTGGTTCTTGGTTCTTAGTATTGGTCCTTAGTTTTATTTGAAGATTGCAATTTTCAAAAACCGAGGGTCTCGTACATTTGCGAGTGTATCGATAGAGATAGCCCCTTGAAGTTTGAAGCTCGGTTAGTGAGCGAAGATGCCTAATCGTAGCAAATTTGGTACTTGGTTTGGCTTTTGGTGGCAACAGGGATTCCCGATTGGAGGATTCATGTCTGATACCTCCGATTGGAACTCCAACTTATGAGTTCTATTTTAAACACGGAGTGGGCCCCATCATGTTTAATAAAGTATGGGTCCGCTATTCTTGGAAATAAATGTCTGTGAGGCTGTTTTTGCAGTTTTTTGGAACACTATTGAGAAAAGTTTTCTTTTCTCTTGTAAATATGACTTACAACTAGGATCTGCAAACGGTTCTGTAAGTAAATTGCGACGGCGCTATTTATGAAAAATGGCTAAAGCGCGCTGTATTGTGTGTCCTGAGTGTTTTCTGTTTATATCTGAAATGAGCTCAATGTGTGTTTGTGGGTCTTCTTGATGTTTTCAGTTTGTTAAGAAAAATGTTTGTTAATTAATATTAAGTAGAAACTTAGAAAAAATCCAGAAATGAACCATGTAATGTGCTAACATAGCTATATGTTGCTCTTTAATTTATAGAATGAGCAATTGTGCACATATACAAAACTGCCGTTAAATGCTTAATAAATTAGAAAACACATTCAATAGATATAAAAAGGGCCCCAAAAAAAAAACGAAATTATCTATTTTTGCATTTTTCTTAGATGCATTGTATTAGATGTTCACAGGCAAACTTTTCAGCTGCAGTATATTTGATAGGAATGTTCAATTCAGCCAGCACTTTCCCAGTTAAACACGGGTGGAATTTTGCATAACCTTCCTTTTAAATAAAAGTGGCGCAAAAATGTGACGCATTTCAAGTTAGGCTTATGCGCTTAGGCTTGTGAGTTAATGTGTCCCAAATAATAGGCAAGGGATGCAGCTTGCTTTTATATGTGGAATTATCACAAAAAAAAGAATAATTGGGTTTTTAAAAAAAAAGAAAATTATTAATTATGGAAAAATTATTTTAAAAAATAAGTGCCTTTCAAAATCGTTTTTTAATATTTATAAAGCTTAATACCTATACTATGACCTCCTAGCATTAACATTTAATTTAAGTTATGTTGCACCGCTAAAATGACATTTGTATGTGCAATTTTCCCATGGCGCAGGAGCAAACAAGCTCATTTCTATAAAGTATAAGTTAATATTTTCAATGGCTGACTCATGGATTGTGTAATAGACATTCTGGTAATGCATATTATGCAAGAAAATTGTAGGATATTGATTTTTTAATGCCTAAAATATCAAAGTCGATTTTGGGCAAAAGCACTGTTTAAACTGCATTTTCTTTCATTCAGAACACTTTTTAAAGTGTCTCAGGCTTCAGTAAATGCATACATTTAGGTTTGATATATATTTGCAGGTTGTGCCTTCTTATGATTCAATGAGTCAATGTGCCAGTACAAAGGCTTGTTTTAATATGAAGGTTGAAGGTTCTAACTTCAGCTGGGCCTACTGAGACGTTCATTCATTCGAGGTTGATGAAATATGTACCATTGCATGGGATTGCAACAAGCGTTTATTCTAACAACTGGTATGTGTGTTGTTAAGGTTTGTGAATTATTCACAGTAAATGTAGTTTAATAATCTGGAAATAGAGATAATTTTTTTTTAGCGCCTAAAAAGGAAAAATTATTTTTTAAAATAGAGTGAATTATTGCAGGTTAGAAGGAAAATAGGAAGGCCTACTGTCTTTGACAGATTCAGAGTGGCAGAAGCTAGGAGAGCTACAGAGGCTGGCTCAAGTCACTAGGGCCTTGTCTCTGTGAAATGCAGAATGACCCTACGGGCCTCTAAAAGTGGGATTTCTGGTTTCTCCAGAAGAACATCAATACAATTAAAGAACTTAATTCCAAAGGGAGAATATTAAAAAAGGGGTTTCTTCGAAGGTCCCAACATCATGTTAAATGCTCTGCAGAACTGATACATTCGTGTCTCCGCTCTAAAAAAATAAAATGATGCCTGCTAGTTGCTTTTATTTGACAGAAAACGAAGTGTTGCATTAAGTTTTAGACAGAAAATAAGATGCAGCCCTTTTCTAAAATTTTGAAGGCTACATGCCTTAATGAGAACGATTTGCCAATTAAGACTTATTTTTCACAGAGGAAATTGTAGGTGCCAAATTAATATGGAGTGTCAGTGTAACAATTTTTACTTTTAGAAAGGTAAAACTAAGGTGGCTTGATGTTGCGAAGTAACTGACAAGAGGGTAACAGTTAAATAATGGAAATTTATTTTCGTGTATTTGGTCCTATCATGAATTGTTCTTGCTGGTCCTGTATGTTAGGAGAGAAACAGTAAAGTTATATTTGACAGCAGATTTCCATTGCCTGGTGATCTACTGTCAAAAGGAGGGTAAGGATTTTAAACAAGACAAATTAAACAGGCCCAAATATTGGGTTTTGGGCTGCAGGTTTACAGTGCATAAAGTACATGACATGGTGTTGTGTGTCACCGCTTATTCACACATGCTATTGTTTTGTCTATGCTTTTTGTGCTTGATACACAGCAAGTATATCTGATGGCTTGACGTTTTGTGCGTTTTTATTATTTTTTATTTGTTTTTTGCATGTTTGTTGCTGCTTTTGATACTATTACAAGCTCCCCTGTGTTGTGAGGGGATGGTCATGACGATGCCCATCGCTACGCAACAGTTGGTTGAACTTGTTCTGGTTACTAAATTCCACAGATAATGATATTTCATGCTGTGAACATAAGAGACAACACTTCACCAGTGCATGTCTATTTGGCTATAATGGTATTGAAGGAAAATAAAAAGAGATATACAGGATCAAAGTGTGTCACCTGCAGTTAGTCACGTTACTGCCCCTTCCCTTAAAGGAACAGGCAGCCCTACATTTATGTAGCCTTGATTGGACCTAAGGATGAAATTATAGATCTGTGACTCAAGGTGGCCTAATTTCTATATTACATTAGTTAATGATGTTCTGTTTCCTTAGTAGCATATGGCTTTTGTTCCTTAAAAGAAAACCAGGTTTTCATTTTTTCCTGAAGAAGGAACTGAAACATTAGCTAGGAGTACCGTATATGGTGTAGTCGCCAACGGTAGAGTTAAAATTTATGTAACTTTGGCCTTTGTGTATCACCCGTACTCTCGGTGTTGTGTCACATGCCTGACTATCACCCGAATAATTTTTTGTTCTTCCTATAGATGTTTTTTCTTTTGTTACTTCCCCTGACCAATGTCGCATCATGCTTAGTTATTGAGATTTTAGCTATGTCCTAGTCCCATTTCTCTTTTTCAAATTCCTTTCACCAGTCAGCCCTTTTATTATTATTGATGTATTGTTCAGGTTCACATTTCCAGACTGCAATGATGTACCAGGGACCCCCATGTTATGTATAATTCCCTTTGGTATGACCAGACTGTTTTTCAAGAATTTGCCTTAGGCCTGCTTCAATGTTTTCCAGCCTGACTGTCAGGGTAGCGATAGACTGGTTAACTGACTCAATATTATAGTAAGACAAGTTTTCCATCTCAATAGGAGATATCTTATGTTTACCTTTTTGAACATGACAAATTTTCAATGTCTATTTTAATTTGGTTTTCGGTTCCCTTCTGTTCCTGTTACTTTAATTTTTGGTGGGATCAGATGTGTCCTAATCATGCAAATGCCAGGACCCTCTAGTTCTTGTCTTTTTGTTTGCACATTTGACTATTAGCCTGTGTATTGCATAGTGCACCTGATGCACAGTTTTAAAGGAAGGTTTCTACATGTCCCTGACAATCGGTATCATGTGATTTTTCTATTGAGATGTTCTAAGATAAGGAGGAACAGCTAGACTTAATCATTGAGGAAAATATGTGTTTATCCCATTAGACAATGCCACTGTGTGAGGAAATCCATTCTTCAGATAGAATTCTCATGTAGCTATAGATGGCAGAGAATAATGGAAAGAACCCAATTAAAGATGCTAGAGACCCTGTTTTACCCTTCTGCCTTTGTCTTTGTATTTTATGCCCATGGTGTATGGCTACTCCTTTGAAGATTGCAGACCACCTGCTTGCAGTCCCCTTGTTAAAAACCATGAACTGTTTTTGTACTAAATTGAAGGAAACTAACAACTGTGGCACATTTCCTACGTCACTAGATTCTGCGGGTATCAAGTCATAATAACCTGCAGGACATTGATTTAAGCCTAATTCCCATCAGTGACAGCTACAGATGAAAGACGGACGTCTTGGCCCTACAGTCTCAGCACCCAGAAAGTAGCAAAGCTGGACAGCGATCGCCAGCGCATGGTATCATACTTGCTCCATCAGACGGCGTTGGACATCACAAAACCAAAGTTTCAGTGTAAAAGAGCTAAAGAGAAGGATTCCTGTTGTTGATGGCAGAGCTGTTTTGAGGTTTCATTTCTCTACCTGTCATGTGCTGGTAACCTCTGACTGTGTGCAATCCCTTGAGCCCCTTGGCCTGAGTTTTGGCCACACACCCCCTTTTCTTTGCTCCAACGGAAGAAGGGCAGTGCACCGGAGATTTCAAGTTTGGAAAAAGGCACTATATTGTGGTGCCCATGAAAGAGCAGCTTGAGCGTCCTCTGACACTAAATAATGAGTGTTGGAGTCTGAAAGTGCTGCTGAGCTTGAGCTATTTCCCAATTAATGGTGCTTGGGTCTGCACGAGATGATTTGTCCCCTTGATCAATGAAGAGCACATTGTTTGTAGTGTCTGCCACAGAGGAGAGACACTGGTGCATTGCTTTAAGACATTGAGACTTTCGAGTGAGCTGTGGGTGTTTGCCAGAGGGCACTCCAACTAAGCAGTACTTTTCTCACGAAGAGGCCTGAATTGAGAGGCCCATGCGAAAGAAAACAACAAAAGAAAATTTGATGGACAATAGAAGCCTGCCAGAGAGGCTTTTTGAACGGACTCTGGGCATAGTTGGTTTCACAAGAGGTTTCCGTGTGATTGTATAGACTAGGTGTTAGGAGACTGATTGTTTTGCTGGCATTGTTTTAAAGTACTATTCTGTTTAGTAAAAGCAGAATAAAGTCCATTTTCTGTGGAAAGAGTACCCCCTTTTCACCTTAGAGCATTGATGAGAGTCACCACTGTTCCACCTGAACATACAAAAATTACTGAAATGCAGAGGAGCCCTAAAAATGTTACTAGATCATTTTAGGATTTACTTATTGGTTAGGGTTGTGAAAAATTATTATTTCATTTGAAATAGTGGTCACTACTTTTTCCCGTTGTCTATATGTTCTTAATAACGTGTTTTCTAGTGTCTTTTAAACATGACGTTGTCATTTATGGGTGGGATTGTTTTTCTCTACTCAATTGACTTCTGCACCCACTTCCCAACCTATGTCTTTTCCTACTATTATTTCTTTGCACTCTTTTCACCCTTTTCCTGAACATGAGCAGGTTAGAAGATCAGAATTCGTAAGCAATTCTTTTGTACAGCTTCTGCATCAACACTAGTTAGTAGTGAACATCACTAATTGTTGGGTGTGTGATCTTATGCCACCTACTGCAGATAGAGGTATTCCTTATTTTGTCCTGCCATATGTGGCCTTTTGTGCTACTTCATGTTTGAGGAGACCTGTCCAGAGAGAGTTACCAAGTACTAGAATTTTGCTCCAGCAACATCTCCATGGCTTTATGAATATAGACCTGGACTCAGATTAGCGTGAGTATAGGTTATTGCCTATGTAAGGGCAAAAGGAGGGTCTGTGGTACTGAAAATTTTGGACCCGTGTTATAAACATCGTCGTATCACAACGATTTTGGTATCAGCAGACCGAGAATGATTAGAATAGTATGCACAAGCATTGTATTCATATTCAGGTAACGAAATCACCCGAATATCAGAGTTTCCGTCTTGAACCCTCGTGTTCCATTTAAACGACAGCCATTTTGTGATTGCCCTCACATAGGCCAATGTCTAATGCTGAAAACGAGTCTGAAGGACACATACACCTTTGCTGACTCCTCTGTGACCTGGGCAAGCTGACTCCACTGCCTGAAGCCAAACCTGTTCGGCCAGTTTCTTTCCCAGTGGCCGAATGAGATTAGTATCAAGGCACAACACATCATAAACCTTTCATCACACACAAACCATGCCTAATCTTACACACACCTGTCCCTGTTTCTTTCTTTATAACTTGCTTTACAAGGAGGAGGTGCCCGTTTTTATTGGGGGTCCGTCGATATCTGATGAAAGTACTAAGCCTTGCCGGGTAATTGATTGAGGGCTGGACAAACTGGAATATGGGCTTGTCATCATAAACCTGCTATTTCTTTGTAGTGAAAATATGTGAATGGTCAACTGTAATCCTGTTAAAACCCCAAAGGCTACTCACATGTTGCCTCTCTAGATTTTCTCATTTGTTTAGGAATGTGACTGGTAAAGCCCCTTGCATGCCTAGGGCATAATAAATTATATAAAAGGTCTGAGCTAAGACCATTTCGAGAGACTGCCTCTTTCAGTTGCTATAGGTCAGCTTCTGGGAGACGTAGTCTCACTCATTTGAGTTTAATAAAGATGTCTTTTCATATTTCAGCTTCTTTGCCAAGTTCTTTGTTATATTACCCTGAGAATGAAAATCTCTAGTACTTCAGGGTTGGGAACAACCTTTAAAAGCTCCTAAGCAAGACATAGTGGACTATGTACTTGGCCTAAGATCTAGGATGGCTGAGTACATGAAAAAGGCCAGTAAAAACCTTCAGGCCAGCCAAGCAATGGCATGACCAGAAGGCTGTTCTGATTCAGTACCAACCAGGGCAGAAAGTGTGGGTCTTGGAGCCTGTGGCCCCAAGAGCACTCCAAGACAAATGGAGTGGACCCCACATTATTTTTGAGAAAAAGGGAGAAGTCACCTAGTTGGTTGACTTGGGCACTGCCAGGAGTCCCCTTAGGGTGCTCCATGTCAACCGCCTGAAACCCTACTATGACAGGGCTGATCGCACCCTGCTCATGGCAACAGATGAAGGACAGGAAGAAGAGAATGACCCTCTCCCTGATCTCTTCTCTTCCACAGAACAAGATGCTCTGGTGGAAGGTGTAGTTCTGGCAGATTGTCTTACTGCTGAGCAGAAAGACCACTGCATAAATCTCCTGGGTCAGTTTTCTGAACTCTTTTCTACTGTGCCAGGCATCACTTCTTGGTATGAGCACACTATAGATACTGGAGACAGCTTGCCTGTCAAAAGTAAGATCTATAGGCAGCCTGACCATGTCAGAGACTGAATAAAACAAGAGGTTCACAAAATGCTTGAACTGGGAGTGGTTGAGCACTCTGAAAGTCCATGGGCCTCTCCTGTGGTACTTGTACCAAAGCCTCATTCCAAAGATGGAAAAAGGGAAATGAGATTTTGTGTTGACTACAGAGGTCTCAACCAGGTAACTAAAACTGATGCTCACCCTATACCCAGGGCAGATGAGCTAATAGATACACTGGCATCTGCCAAGTATCTAAGCACCTTTGATTTGACTGCAGGGTATTGGCAGATCAAGTTATCAGAGGATGCAAAACCAAAAACTGCATTTTCGACTATTGGAGGGCACTACCAATTCACAGTAATGCCCTTTGGTTTGAAAAATGCACCTGCCGCTTTTCAGAGGTTGGTGAATACAGTCCTGCAAGGGCTGGAGGCTTTTAGTGCAGCATATCTAGATGATATAGCTGTCTTTAGCTCCAGCTGGGATGATCACCTGGTCCACCTATGGAAAGTTTTGGAGGCCCTGCAAAAGGCAGGCCTCACTATCAAGGCTTCAAAGTGCCAGTTAGGGCAGGGGAAAGTGGTTTATCTGGGACACCTGGTAGGTGGAGAACAGACTGCACCACTTCAGGGGAAAATCCAAACTATTATAGATTGGGTTCCCCCTACAACTCAGACTCAGGTGAAAGCCTTTTTAGGCCTCACTGGGTACTACAGGAGGTTCATAAAGAACTATGGCTCCATAGCAGCCCCTTTTAATGACCTCACTTCAAAGAAAATGCCTAAAAAGGTATTGTGGACAGCTAACTGTCAAAAAGCTTTTAAGGAGCTGAAGCAGGCCATGTGCTCTGCACCTGTCCTGCAAAGCCCCTGTTACTCCAAAAAATTAACTGTCCAAACTGATGCATCTGAATTAGGGGTAGGGGCAGTCTTATCACAACTCAATTCTGAGGGCCAGCATCAACCTGTTGCTTTTATCAGCAGGAGGTTGACCCCTAGAGAAAAGCGTTGGTCTGCCATAGAGAGGGAGACCTTTGCTGTGGTCTGGGTACTGAAGAAGTTGAGGCCATACCTGTTTGGCACTCAATTCATTGTTCAGACAGACCACAAACCTTTACTTTGGCTAAAACAAATGAAAGGTGAAAACCCTAAATTGTTGAGGTGGTCCATATCTCTACAGGGAATGGACTATACAGTGGAACATAGACCTGGGAGTACCCACTCCAATGCAGATGGACTCTCCATATATTTCCACTTAGACAATGAAGACTCATCAGGTCATGGCTAGTCTTATTGTCCTTCGATTGGGGGAGGGGGTTGTGTAGGAAAGTACCATCTTGCCTGGCATGTTACCCCCATATTTCACTGTTTATATGTTGTTTTAGTTGTATGTGTCACTGGGACCCTGCCAGCCAGGGCCCCAGTGCTCATAAGTGTGCCCTGTATGTGTTCCCTGTGTGATGACTAACTGTCTCACTGAGGGTCTGCTAACCAGAACCTCAGTGGTTATGCTCTCTCTTTGCTTTCCAAATTGTCACTAACAGGCTAGTGACCAATTTCACCAATTCACATTGGCTTACTGGAACACCCTTATAATTCCCTATTATATGGTACTAAGGTACCCAGGGTATTGGGGTTCCAGGAGATCCCTATGGGCTGCAGCATTTCTTTTGCCACCCATAGGGAGGTCTGACAATTCTTACACAGGCCTACCACTGCAGCCTGAGTGAAATAACGTCCACGTTATTTCACACCCATTTACCACTGCACTTAAGTAACTTATAAGTCACCTATATGTCTAACCTTTACCTGGTAAAGGTTGGGTGCTAAGTTACTTAGTGTGTGGGTGTGAGAAAGTAGCCTCTTTCTAGCCTTGTTACCCCCACTTTTGGCCTGTTTGTGAGTGTATGCCAGGGTATTTTCACTGTCTCACTGGGATCCTGCTAGCCAGGGCCCAGTGCTCATAGTGAGAACCCTATGTTTTCAGTATGTTTGTTATGTGTCACTGGGACCCTGCTAGCCAGGACCCCAGTGCTCATAAGTTTGTGGCCTATATGTATGTGTTCCCTGTGTGATGCCTAACTGTCTCACTGAGGCTCTGCTAACCAGAACCTCAGTGGTTATGCTCTCTCATTTCTTTCCAAATTGTCACTAACAGGCTAGTGACCAATTTTACCAATTTACATTGGCTCACTCGAACACCCTTATAATTCCCAAGTATATGGTACTGAGGTACCCAGGGTATTGGGGTTCCAGGAGATCCCTATGGGCTGCAGCATTTCTTTTGCCACCCATAGGGAGCTCTGACAATTCTTACACAGGCCTGCCACTGCAGCCTGAGTGAAATAACGTCCACGTTATGTCACAGCCATTTACCACTGCACTTAAGTAACTTATAAGTCACCTATATGTCTAACCTTTACCTGGTAAAGGTTAGGTGCAAAGTTACTTAGTGTGAGGGCACCCTGGCACTAGCCAAGGTGCCCCCACATTGTTCAGGGCCAATTCCCTGGACTTTGTGAGTGCGGGGACACCATTACACGCGTGCACTACACATAGGTCACTACCTATGTGTAGCTTCACAATGGTAACTCCGAATATGGCCATGTAACATGTCTATGATCATGGAATTGCCCCCTCTATGCCATCCTGGCATAGTTGGCACTATCCCATGATCCCAGTGGTCTGTAGCACAGACCCTGGTACTGCCAAACTGCCTTTTCAGGGGTTTCACTGCAGCTGCTGCCAACCCCTCAGACAGGTTTCTGCCCTCCTGGGGTCCAGCCAGGCTTGTCCCCGGATGGCAGAACAAAGGACTTCCTCTGAGAGAGGGTGTTACACCCTCTCCCTTTGGAAAATGGTGTGAAGGCAGGGGAGGAGTAGCCTCCCCCAGCCTCTGAAAATGCTTTCATAGGCACATTTGGTGCCCATTTCTGCATAAGCCAGTCTACACCGGTTCAGGGACCCCTCAGCCCTGCTCTGGCGCGAAACTGGACAAAGGAAAGGGGAGTGACCACTCCCCTGACCTGCACCTCCCCTGGGAGGTGTCCAGAGCTCCTCCAGTGTGCTCCAGACCGCTGCCATCTTGGAAACAGAGGTGCTGCTGGCACACTGGACTGCTCTGAGTGGCCAGTGCCACCAGGTGACGTCAGAGACTCCTTCTGATAGGCTCCTTCAGGTGTTGCTAGCCTATCCTCTCTCCTAGGTAGCCAAACCCTCTTTTCTGGCTATTTAGGGTCTCTGTCTCTGGGGATTCTTTAGATAACGAATGGAAGAGCTCATCCGAGTTCCTCTGCATCTCTCTGTTCACCTTCTGCCAAGGAATCGACTGCTGACCGCGCTGGAAGCCTGCAAAACTGCAACATAGTAGCAAAGATGACTACTGCAACTCTGTAATGCTGATCCTGTCGCCTTCTCGACTGTTTTCCTGGTGGTGCATGCTGTGGGGGTAGTCTGCCTCCTCTCTGCACTAGAAGCTCCGAAGAAATCTCCCGTGGGTCGACGGAATCTTCCCCCTGCAACCGCAGGCACCAAAGAACTGCATTACCGGTCCCTTGGGTCTCCTCTCTGCACGACGAGCGAGGTCCCTTGAATCCAGCAACTGTGTCCAAGTGACTCACACAGTCCAGTGACTCTTCAGTCCAAGTTTGATGGAGGTAAGTCCTTGCCTCCCCACGCCAGACTGCATTGCTGGGAACCGCGACTTTTGCAGCTACTCCGGCTTCCGTGCACTTCCGGCGGAAATCCTTTGTGCACAGCCAAGCCTGGGTCCACGGCACTCTAACCTGCATTGCACGACTCTCTAAGTTGGTCTCCGGCGACGTGGGACTCCTTTGTGCAACTTCGGGTGAGCACCGTTTCATGCATCCTCGTAGTGCCTGTTTCTGGCACTTCTCCGGGTGCTGCCTGCTGCTGAGAGAGCTCCTTGTCTTGCTCCATGCCCCCTCTGTCCCCTGACGCTATTGGCAACATCCTGGTCCCTCCTGGGCCACAGCAGCATCCAAAAACTTTAACCACTCGATTTGCAGCTAGGAAGGCTTGTTGGCGGTCTTTTGGCGGCAAAACACATCTGCACGACTCTCCACAGCGTGAGGGATCTGTCCTCCAAAGGGGAAGTCTCTAGTCCTTGTCGTTCCTGCAGAAACCTAAGCTTCTACTGTCCAGTAGCAGCTTCTTTGCACCCACAGCTGGCATTTCCTGGGCATCTGCCCATCTCCGACTTGCTTGTGACTTTTGGACTTGGTCCCCTTGTTCCACAGGTACCCTCAACTGGAAATCCATCATTGTTGCATTGCTGGTTTGTGTCTTTCCTGCAGAATTCCCCTATCACGACTTCTATGTCCTTTGGGGAACTTTAGTGCACTTTGCACTCACTTTTCAGGGTCTTGGGGTGGGCTATTTTTCTAACCCTTACTATTTTCTAATAGTCCCAGCGACCCTCTACAGGGTCACATAGGTTTGGGGTCCATTCGTAGTTCGCATTCCACTTTTGGAGTATATGGTTTGTGTTGCCCCTATCCCTATGTGTCCCCATTGCATCCTATTGTAACTATACATTGTTTGCACTGTTTTCTAAGACTATATTGCATATTTTTGGTATTGTGTACATATATCTTGTGTATATTTCCTATCCTCTCACTGAGGGTACACTCTGAGATACTTTGGCATATTGTCATAAAAATAAAGTACCTTTATTTTTAGTATAACTGTGTATTGTGTTTTCTTATGATATTGTGCAAGTGACACTAGTGGTACTGTAGGAGCTTCACTCGTCTCCTATTTCAGCCTAAGCTGCTCTGCTAAGCTACCATTATCTATCAGCCTATGCTGCTAGACACCCTATACACTAATAAGGGATAACTGGGCCTGGTGCAAGGTGCAAGTACCCCTTGGTACTCACTACAAGCCAGTCCAGCCTCCTACAGTGGGCACCCTGGCACTAGCCAAGGTGCCCCCACATCGTTCAGGGCAAAGTCCCCGGACTTTGTCAGAGCGGGGACATCATTACACGCGTGCACTATACATAGGTCACTACCTATGTATAGCGTCACAATGGTACCTCCGAACATGGCCATGTAACGTATCTAAGATCATGGAATTGTCACCCCAATGCCATTCTGATCCCCTGAGTCTCTAGCACAGACCCTGGTGCTACCAAACTACCTTTCCCGGGGTTTCAGTGCAGCTGATGCTGCTGCCAACCCCTCAGACAGGTTTCTGCCCTCCTGGGGTCCAGCCAGGCTTGGCCCAGGAAAGCAGAACAAAGGACTTCCTCTGAGAGAGGGTGTTACACCCTCTCCCTTTAGAAAAAGGTGTCAGGGCTGGGGAGGAGTAGCCTCCCCCAGCCTCTGGAAATGCTTTGATGGGCACAGATGGTGCCCCTCTCTGCATAAGCCAGTCTACACCGGTTCAGGGACCCCCCAGCCCTGCTCTGGCGCGAAACTGGACAAAGGAAAGGAGAATGACCACTCCCCTAACCTACACCTCCCCTGGGAGGTGCCCAGAGCCTTCCAGTGTGCTCCAGTCCTCTGCCATCTTGGAAACAGAGGTGCTGCTGGCACACTGGACTGCTCTGAATGGCCAGGGCCAGCAGGTGACGTCAGAGACTCCTTCTGATAGGCTCTTACCTGTGTTGCTAGCCTATCCTCCTTCCTAAGTAGCCAAACCTCGTTTTCTGGCTATTTAGGGTCTCTGCTTTGGGGAATTCTGTAGATAACAAATGCAAGAGCTCATCAGAGTTCCTCTGCATCTCTCTCTTCACCTTCTGCCAAGGAATCGACCGCTGACTGCTCTGGACGCCTGCAAAACCGCAACAAAGTATCAAAGACGACTACTGCAACCTTGTATCGCTGATCCTGCGGCCTTCTTGGCTGTTTTCCTGGTGGTGCATGCTGTGGGAGTAGTCTGCCTCCTCGCTGCACTAGAAGCTCTGAAGAAATCTCCCGTGGGACGCCGGAATCCTCCCCCTGCAACCGCAGGCACCAAAAGACTGCATCACCGGTCCTCTGGGTCCCCTCTCAGCACGACGAGCGTGGTCCCTGGAACTCATCAACTCTGTCCAAGTGACTCCCACAGTCCAGTGACTCTTCAGTCCAAGTTTGGTGGAGGTAAGTCCTTGCCTCCCCACGCTAGACTGCATTGCTGGGTACCGCATGATTTGCAGCTGCTCCGGCTCCTGTGCACTCTTCCAGGATTTCCTTTGTGCACAGCCAAGCCTGGGTCCCTGACACTCTGACCTGCAGTGCATGACCTCCTGAGTTGTCCTCCGGCATCGTGGGACCTTCTTTTGTGACTTGGGGTGAGCTCCAGTTCACTCTTCTTTGTAGTGCCTGTTCCAGCACTTCTGCAGGTGCTGCTTGCTTCTGAGTGGGCTCCTTGTCTTGTTGGGCGCCTCCTCTGTCTCCTCACGCAATTGGCGACATCCTGGTCCCTCCTGGGCCACAGCAGCATCCAAAAACCCTAATTGCGACCCTTGCAGCTAGCAAGGCTTGTTTGCGGTCTTTCTGCGTGGAAACACCTCTGCAAGCTTCTTCACGACGTGGGACATCCATCCTCCAAAGGGGAAGTTCCTAGTCCTCTTCGTTCTTGCAGAATCCACAGCTTCTACCATCCGGTGGCAACTTCTTTGCACCCACAGCTGGCATTTCCTGGGCATCTGCCCACTCCCGACCTGAGTGTGACTCTTGGACTTGGTCCCCTTGTTCCACAGGTACTCTCGTCTGGAAATCCATCGTTGTTGCATTGCTGGTGTTGGTCTTCCTTGCAGAATTGCCCTATCACGACTTCTGTGCTCTCTGGGGAACTTAGGTGCACTGTACACCTACTTTTCAGGGTTTTGGGGTGAGCTATTTTTCTAACCCTCACTGTTTTCTTACAGTCCCAGCGACCCTCTACAAGCTCACATAGGTTTGGGGTCCATTCGTGGTTCGCATTTCCCTTCTAGAGTATATGGTTTGTGTTGCCCCTATACCTATGTGCTCCCATTGCAATCTATTGTGACTGCACAATGCAGTGCTTTCTATTGCTATTACTGCATAATGTTGGTATTGTGTACATATATCTTGTGTATATTTGCTATCCTCATACTGAGGGTACTCACTGAGATACTTTTGGCATATTGTCATAAAAATAAAGTACCTTTATTTTTAGTATATCTGTGTACTGTGTTTTCTTATGATATTGTGCATATGACACCAGTGGTATAGTAGAAGCTTTACACGTCTCCTAGTTCAGCCTAAGCTGCTCTGCTAAGCTACCTTTTCTATCAGTCTAAGCTGCTAGATACCTCTTCTACACTAATAAGGGATAACTGGACCTGGTGCAGAGTGTAAGTACCCCTTGGTACCACTACAAACCAGGCCAGCCTCCTACACTCCCTCTGCTCAGAACTTAGGCAGTCTGCAAGCACCACTCATTTCACTAAGCAATCAGCTTCAGTGTTGGAGAAGAGGTCTGGGAGAGGGTCACTCTCCTCTTCCTGCCCCTCATCTGTGGCCGTATGCAGGGTTAAGTCAGCCCTTTCAAAATAAGGCTTAAGGTGACTGACATGAAGCACCCTAAGGAGGCTTCTGGCAGTGCCCAGGTCCACCAGATAGGTGACCTCACCTTTCTTCTCCACAATGAGATGGGGTCCACTCCATTTGTCCCCGAGTGTTCTTGGGGCCCCAGGCTCCAATACCCACACCTTCTGTCCTGGTTGGAACTCTGTCAGGACAGCCTTCTGGTCATGCCATTGCTTTTGGAGCTCTTGGCTCGCCTGAAGGTTTTTAGTAGCCTTTTTCATGTACTCAGCCATTCTAGATCTTAGGCCAAGTACATAATCCACAATGTCTTGCTTTGGAGGTTTTAAAGGTTAGTCCCAACCCTCCTTAACCCCTTCGCTGCCAGGCCTTTTCCCCCTCCTGTGTCAGGCCTTGTTTTGCCTATTTGGAATAGTTATCGCTTAGGCCCTCATAACATTTTGACCACATAAGCTACCCACGCCAAATTTGCGTCCTTTTTTTCCAACATCCTAGGGATTCTAGAGGTACCCAGACTTTGTGGGTTCCCCTGAAGGAGGCCAAGAAATTATCCAAAATACAGTGAAAATGTAGGGGGTCATTCTGACCTCAGCGGTAAAAGGCGCTTACCGCCAGTCAGAAGACCGCCATAACACCGCCGCGGTCGCGGTAAACTGCCACAGTCATTCTGACCCGCAACTGGCAAACCGCCAAAAACCCGACATCAACAAAAGTCCGCCACAGCAACGGCCAGCGAAAAACTGGTGATGACCAACCCTCCACCGTCACGCCAACAGAAATACGCCCATGCCATTCCGACCCACAAATCCCCGCAGCGGTCTTTCAACCGCGGTATTCCATTGGCGGTACACACCGCCGCGGTCAAAATACACACACCTTTACAAAACACTACCACATTGGACAATTCAAAATACACACACCTGAGACACATACACACACCACTCCCATACACCCAATACAATATAAAACACACACCCACATCACCCACAAACCCTTACGAGCACAATTGCGACTGAAGGACAGAGAGAGGCAGCACAGCATAGAGTAGACCATCACACAGAGGCAAATCACAACATCACCCACACAATATCCAAGCACAAAACACCATACACCACCACACTCACCACACTCTACAACACATACACCACCCCTCACCTCATCCACACCACCCCATGGCACCCCAAAGACACCCCAGGTTCTCTGACGCAGAACTCAGGGTCATGGTGGAGGAAATAGTTCGGGTAGAGCCCCAGCTCTTCGGGACACAGGTGCAGCACACCACCATTGCCAGGAAGATGGAGCTATGGCAAAGAATAGTGGACAGGGTCAACGCTGTGGGACAGCATCCACGAAATCGGGACGACATCAGGAAGCGGTGGAACGACCTACGGGGGAAGGTGCGTTCCATGGTATCAAGGCACAACATCGCGGTACAGCGGACTGGCGGCGGACCCCCACCTACTCCCCCAGAATTCACAGCATGTGAGGAGGAAGTCTTGCACATCCTGCATCCTGAAGGCCTCGCAGGAGTAGGCGGAGGAATGGACTCTGGTAAGTAAAATCTTCACTACTTCATTCCCCCCACCCCACCTGCATGCCAAATCATACCCCCACCCTCACCCCCACCCCCATCACACCAACTCCTCTCAAATGGCTCAAAATCACAACCCACCCATCCCAAAACCTAGCCCTGCATGCGTCCCCAAAGCATGGACACCCATCACCAAAGCATGCCCACTGCACATACCCATCTCCCCCAGAAGCCACCGTCACAAAAGCCCCCACAAGGGAATGCCAGCACTGGGGTACACGGCCACCCACCCATTACACGAAATGGCACACACAGAAGCAATAACCATACTCTTATACCCCTGCAGGACCCGAACGCCACCACACCGCCAGGAGAGTCCAGAGATGTCCATCCCAGCCCCAGAAGAGGCCCCCAGTGATGACAGCAGCTCTGTCTCCCTGGACCCAGATGACCAGCCCGGCCCATCGGGGACCTCAGGACAGTCGGTTCCCCACAGACAGCCACAGGCTACAGCAGACCTAACCCCCTCTGGGAACACCAGCACAGCTCCCACCCAGTGGGCCCATGCCTCTGTCTCCAGGACACGTCAATCAGCGGTGTGTCAACCACTACAGGGCACCCAGGTTGACCCACCACCCCAACAACAACAGGGACCTGGGGGCAGTGGTAGTGGGCACACGGTCCAGGGAACAGAGGCCCAGGGAAACAGGGGAACTGGGAGGGCTGCTGTGCGACGGGGGGGGACAGGCCCAGGGAACCCACTCTCCAAGAGGCCCTCTCCTCCATCATGGGAGCATACCACCGATCCCAGGAGACGATGGCTACGGTACTGGCCAGGTTCCAGGAGATCCAGGTACTGCAGGAGGAACAGTATATGGGGTTCAGAGAGGAACTGAGAAACATTAGTTCCGCAATGGGGACCATCGTCGTGGCCCTTAACCAGATAGTCACCACATTGCGGGACCATGTGGCACCACAAAGGGCCCCTGTCACTAGCATGGACCCAGACCAGGCTACCACCTCTGCCGGCGCTAGTGGACAGGAGGCCCCCACACAACGACAGGCCACCAGAACCCCACCTCCTGCAGAAGAAGAACCACCCCGCAAGCGGTACCTGAGATCTCACAAGAAGACAGAGTAGGATGCCAAGACCCCCGCCAGCAAACGATACCCCCTGATGTCATCCCACTGTCCCACATTGTCACCCTGTCCAAACTTAAACTGCCCCTGCTCCATTCTTCCACAGGCATATGGACAATGCACCTGTGAGACTGAAAACTGGACTCTGCCATGGACATTACTCCACCATCACCCATCACCGTTTTACAATCATGCCCCTAAATTTAGCACTTTAATAAAATCACTTATTGCACTTAAAAAATCTGGAGTCTGCTTGTATTTTGAACAAATGTATTAGACATAACGGTGTCAAAATGTTCAGTTACATTGTGATGACAACATACCACTGTCACACAGCTGTAGTCCATGGCCAAACAAAGCAGAGGTCACGCAGTGGGGCCCACAGCTCTGAAAACGGAAGGGAAAGTCACAACTCAGTTAACAGGAACTGGGGGGAACACAGACAGTAGAGAGGCAGGAGACTTTAAGTAAATGTAAAATGGCGGGGTTGATTCGTACCTGTGTGCTACTGAAAATACTGTTGTATCACTGTGTCCCTGTTGTCTGTGTCGTCCCCGTCGTCTCCCTCCTCTTCACTCCCCACAGGCTCCACAGCTGCTACAACACCACCATCTGGACCATCCTCCTGCAGGAAAGGCACCTGGCGTCGCAAAGCCAGGTTGTGAAGCATACAGCAGGCCACGATGATATGGCACACCTTCTTTGGTGAGTACATTAGGGATTCACCTGTCATATGCAGGCACCTAAACCTGGCCTTCCGGAGGCCGAAGGTCCGCTCGATCACCCTCCTAGTACGCCCATGGGCCTCATTGTACTGTTCCTCTGCCCTTGTCCTGGGATTCCTCACTGGGGTCAGTAGCCACGACAGGTTGGGGTAACCAGAGTCACCAATTAGCCACACACAGTGTCTCTGTAGCTGTTCCATCACATAAGGGATGCTGCTATTTCGCATGATGTACGCGTCATGCACTGACCCAGGGAACTTGGCATTTACATGGGATATGTACAGGTCAGCCAAACAGACCACCTGGACATTCATCGAATGATAACTTTTTCTGTTCCTGTATACCTGCTTACTTTCACTGGGGGGAACCAAAGCCACATGGGTCCCATCAATGGCACCAATGATGTTGGGGATATGGCCAAGAGCATAGAAATCACCCTTCACTGTAGCCAAATCGCCCACCTCAGGGAAAACAATGTAGCTCCGCATGTATTTCATCAGGGCCGACAACACTCTGGACAAAACCTTAGAAAACATAGGCTGAGACATCCCTGATGATATGGCCAATGTTGTTTGGAATGATCAACTTGCCAAAAAATGGAGTACTGACAGAACCTGCACCAGAGGGGGAATCCCTGTGGGTTGGCGAATGGGGGACATCAGGTCTGGCTCCAGCTGGGCACACAGTTCCTGTATAGTGGCTCGGTCAAGTCTTTATGTCAGTATGACATGTCTTTCTTCCATTGTCGACAGGTCCACCAGCGGTCTGTACACGGGAACATTCCTCCATCTCCTCGCAAGTCCCAGCGGACGGTGCCTAGGAAGGACAACATGGAGCACAGAGTCAAGCAACCCACAGGTACGTAACCACAGCTTGCACAGAACACGATTCGCTATGCATTGAATGGCTTGTATGAGTGGCAATGCAACGCCTAGGCCTGTGTGACGCAGTAGAAATTAAGCCATGTGGGCCCTTGAAATGGCGGCTGCCTGACCTGTGAAGTGTGACAATGGGATGTGAGGTCAATGTGCTGGCGTGGCACACTGTGGCGGTAGGCAGTCGAAGACCGCGGCGCAAAGCAGCATTGGTTAACATTGAACCCTATGGGTCTCAGGAGCCAATGACGATGTGCGCCGGCGGTCGCGGTACGCACCGCCGCAGTACGCACCGCCGTGGGCGTGACCACCATCTTCTATCTGCTTAATCACTCGAGACCTGATCATCCACAGGAGAGGACCTATACTGCAAGTGCTGCTGTGACCTCAGTCTGGAAGATACAATGGCTGCTGCGACTGGGGAAAGGGCCCCTGCCTTCACATCTGAGGAATTGGAGAAACTTGTTGATGGGGTCCTCCCCCAGTATGTGCTACTCTACGGTCCTCCAGACCAACAGGTAAGTACACTGAGACCATGCTTTGTGGGCAATGCCTGTGTTGAGTGGGGTGGATGAAAGATGGTGGGGAGGGGAGCGAATGAGGCATGCATCGCACGACAGATGAGAGCATGTGCCATATGGCAAGGTTGGGGAGGGGGGGCCACTCACATCGACCATGCAGAAAATGATTATATTTATTTTCCCACCCTGTCCATGTCACATAGGTCAGTGCCCATCAGAAGATCGACATTTGGCGTGCCATCACCAAGGACGTCCGGACCCTGGGGGTCCACAACAGACGGGGCACCCACTGCCGCAAGAGGTGGGAGGACATCCGCCGCGGGAGCAGGAAGACCGCGGAGGCTCTGCTGGGGATGGCCTCCCAACGTAGGAGGGGTGGCTCCCGTCAATTGACCCCCCTGATGTCCCGGATCCTGGCAGTGGCCTACCCCGATTTGGATGGGCGCGTGAGGACATCACAACAGACACAAGGGGGTGAGTACCAGCACATTCTGCTATGTTAGCGCACAGTGGAGGTGTCTGGGTGGGGGAGGAGGGCTGTGGGTATCTCTAGGACAGGGCGATTTCTGTAGGCTGGGCCCCTCCGTAAGGCATGGCCTTGTGCCCCCGCCCCTCACCTCTGTAGGGTGCTAAGTACAGCTATCCATGGCCCTGGGTCACCTATGTGTGCAGTTGTCGTCCATAGGCTTGTAGGCCAAGTCACAATAATTGAGTAGTGTACACCGAGTACGCGGCGTAGTGCAGGGGGCTTCTGTGTCTGTCCTCTCCGCCAACGGTGTCGCCAATGCATGCACTCAACATGTCATTTTTTCTCCCCCCCCTTTTTTTTGGTCTTCCTGTTCATGTGTGCATTAGCATCATCAGGCGGAGGAGAAGTGGCATCGGAGCACGAGGAAGCTGCATCTCACATGGCCCCGGAGGGCCATGCAACCGACTCCGAGTTCACCAGTGAGACAGAGGGCGAGGGGAGCTCCACAACGGGGACCCGTGGAGACGTCAGCGACACAGACACGTCCTCGGAAGGGAGCTCCCTTGTGGTGGCAGCAACATCCGTGCCCACCGCTACAACAGGTACAGCCGCCACCCAGCGCACCAGCTCCGCCCTCAAAGCAGCCCCTCAGCGTTCGCCCCGTGCCCGCTCGGCCAGGAAGGCCGGCATCTCCTTCGCCCCAGGGACCTCAGGCCCTGTCCTCCTCCTGACGCTCATTGTTGGGCAGTCTACCCTTTTGAATGCCATCCAGGGTGTAGAAAGGGAGGTGCACCGGAGCAATGCATACCTGGAGGGCATTCATTCGGGTCAGGCTGCCCATCAGCAATCGTTCAACGCTCTGGCCTCAGCACTGACGGCAGCCATTGTCCCTGTCTCCTGCCTCCCCCCTCCAATTTCCTCATCCCAGTCCCACTCCCCTGTTCCTCTGCCTATCCCAGCCACACCTACAGACCAGCCTGCACACACATCAACACCCAAGGGCAGCTCATCCAGACATAAGCACCACAGATCACACAAGCATTCACACATGCAACATCCACATGCAGACATGCCAACAGCCACTGCCTCCTCTGTGTCCCCCTCCTCCTCGTCTTCCTCCTCCCTCCCTGTGACGTCTCCACTCACACCTGCATGCACACCACCATCAGCCAGTACGTCCACCACCAGCACACCCACCAGAACACTCCGCACACGTGCAGTCACCACCCACACTGCCATTTACATGTCCCCTGTGTCCTCTCCCAGTGTGTCTGTCACCCCCTCTTCCAAACCACACAAACGCAGGCAGCCACCCACCCAACAGCCATCCACCTTACGACAGCCTCCGTCACAAACACCTGCACCCAAAGACAGCACACTTGACTCTCTTACAACCACATCCTCTTCCTCCACTCCCATACCCACTGCACCTACCCTTCCCACTGCTCCTAAAAAGTTTTTCCTCTCCAAAATTAACCTCTTTGCATCACCTGACCCACCCCCTCCATCTCGTAAGAGTCCAAACAGCACCTCAGCCACCACAAGCCCTGCACCTACAAGGACCATAGTCCAGGGCTATTGGAGTCCACCAGCTTCTAGGGCAGCAACATCGGCCAGCAGCAAGGGGACAGCCAGCCCACCCCCTGGGAAAAAAACTAAAAAAGGGAAGGGCCGGCGCGAGAGGCCAGAAACGGCAGCCCCCAAAGGCACTACCCTGGCACTGTCACCTGGCACATCCACAAAGGGAGGCAAGGGCCCCAGAGAATCGGCGAAGGAGGGCAAGGGCAGCAGGGCGGACATTTCCGGCAGCAGGCGAGCTGCCCAGGAGGGCCCCACCAGCCCCATTTCGGGTGTGAAGGAGGACACCCACGGGCCCAGGACTCCAGCACAGGAGGGCCCGCAAGCGAAAGGGCGGAAAATATTGGCCTGATCTGGTTCCCTGGGAATACATGTCAAGCACCGCTGAACAGGGCCCCGCCGTGACAAACACCGCTGAACAGGGCCCCGCCGTGACAAGCACCGCCGAACTGGGCCCTTCAAGACAAGCACCGCTGAACAGGGCCCCGCCGTGACAAGCACCGCTGAACAGGGCCCCGCCGTGACAAGCACCGCCGAACTGGGCCCTTCAAGACAAGCACCGCTGAACAGGGCCCCGCCGTGACAAGCACCGCTGAACAGGGCCCCGCCGTGACAAGCACTGCCGAACTGGGCCCCGCCGTGACAAGCACCGCTGAACAGGGCCCCGCCGTGACAAGCACCGCCAAACTGGGCCCCGCCGTGACAAGCACCGCTGAACAGGGCCCCTTCGTGACAAGCACCGCCGAACAGGGCCCCGCCGTGACAAGCACCGCTGAACAGGGACCCGCCGTGACAAGCACCGCCGAACTGGGCCCTTCAAGACAAGCACCGCTGAACAGGGCCCCGCCGTGACAAGCACCGCTGAACAGGGCCCCGCCGTGACAAGCACCACCGAACTGGGCCCCGCCGTGACAAGCACCGCTGAACAGGGCCCCGCCGTGACAAGCACCGCCGAACTGGGCCCTTCAAGACAAGCACCGCTGAACAGGGCCCTTCCTGTCAAGCACCGCTCCGCTGGGCCCTTCCTGTCATGCACCGCTCCGCTGTGCCCTTCCTGTCAAGCACCGCTCAGCTGGGCCCTTCCTGTCATGCACCGCTCCGCTGGGCCCTTCCTGTCAAGCACCGCTCCACTGGGCCCTTCATCTCAAGCAGCGCTCCGCTGGGCCCTTCCTGTCAAGCACCGCTCCGCTGGGCACCGCCGTCTCTGAACTGCTCCGCTGGGCCCTTCCTGTCAAGCACCGCTCCGCTGGGCCCTTCATCTCAAGCACCGCTCCCCTGGGCCCTTCCTGTCAAGCACCGCTCCGCTGGGCCCTTCATGTCAAGCACCGCTCCGCTGGGCACCGCCGTCTCTGAACTGCTCCGCTGGGCCCTTCCTGTCAAGCACCGCTCCGCTGGGCCCTTCATCTCAAGCACCGCTCCGCTGGGCCCTTCCTGTCAAGCACCGCTCCGCTGGGCCCTTCCTGTCATGCACCACTCCGCTGGGCCCTACCTGTCAAGCACCGCTCCGCTGGGCCCTTCATCTCAAGCACCGCTCCGCTGGGCCCTTCATCTCAAGCACCGCTGGCCCATTGGCAGGGCCGGATCTGTGTTGGCCAGGGCTTCACGAAGCACTCTGGGCTCCATGCCTCCTCCAGAACCAGTGGAGTCTGTAATCCACTTGATGGACTGTGGCTTTGCACTCCCCAGGATGGATCAGTGGGCAAGCCACCCACTGTAGAGACTTGAGAGACTGTGGCTTTGCACTCCCCAGGATGGTACAGTGGGCAACCCACCCACTGTAGAGACTTGTGAGACTGTGGCTTTGCACTCCCCAGGATGGTACAGTGGGCATGGAGGCCCCTCGTGGATCTGGCGTCGTGGACTCAACTGGCTGAGGTGCCCCCCCTTCCCTTCCCCCTGTAGCTTTACTATCTGATGCCCCTGCAGTGTTCTCTCCAATGGAATCGGGTCTCGTGTGTGGGCTTTGCCCATGTGTTTAGGCCCATTGGCCCACGAACAATGGATGATAGCCAATATGGGCCGGACTTTTGACCTATGTATATATTGTTCATGATGTAATATATTTTATTTATATATTTCATATTTCACTTAACTTCAATTATTCTTTAATATACTTCATTTTTAATGATCATTTTATTTTGTCTTTGCATTCAATTTTTTGGGCCGCCTGCCTGTTTGCGGGTAGGCCGCCGCTTTTACACCGACCGCCAGGGTTGGAATGACCCCCTTAGTTTTTTTTAAAAAAATGGGAAAAAAGGGCTGCAGAAGAAGGCTTGTGGTTTTTTCCCTGAAAATGGCATCAACAAAGGGTTTGTGGCGCTAAAATCACCAGCTTCCCAGCTTTCAGGAACAGGCAGACTTGAATCAGAAAACCCAAATTTTCAACACAATTTTGCCATTTTACTAGGACATACCCCATTTTTACGATTTATTGTGCTTTCAGCCTCCTTCAAGTCAGTGACAGAAAAGGGTGTGAAACCAATGCTGGATCCCAGAAACCTAAACATTTCTGAAAAGTAGACAAAATTCTGAATTCAGCAATGGGTAATTTGTGTAGATCCTACAAGGGTTTCCTGCAGAAAATAACAACTAAAATAAAAAAAATATTGAAATTGAGGTGAAAAAGAAACAGCCATTTTTCTCTACGTTTTACTCTGTGACTTTTTCCTGCAATGTCAGATTTTTGAAAGCAATATACTGTTACGTCCACTGGACTCTTCTGGTTGCGGGGATATATAGGGCTTGTAGGTTCATCAAGAACCCTAGGCACCCAGAGCCAGTAAATGAGATGCACATTGCAGTGGGTTTTCATTCTATACCGGGTATACAGCAATTCATTTGCTGAAATATAGAGTCAAAAATAGGTATCAAGAAAACCTTTGTATTTCCCAAATGGACACAAGATAAGGTGTTGAGGAGCAGTGGTTATTTGCACATCTCTAAATTCTGGGGTGCCCATACTAGCATGTGAATTACAGGGCATTTCTCAAATAGACGTCATTTTTACACACTGTCTTATATTTGGAAGGAAAAAATGTAGAGAAAGACAAGGGGCAATAACACTTGTTTTGCTATTCTGTGTTCCCCCAAGTCTCCCGATAAAAATGGTACCTCACTTGTGGGGGTAGTCCTAGTGCCCGCGACAGGAAATGCCCCAAAACACAACGTGGACACATCACATTTTGCCTACCTGTGGATTTTGGCTTCTAGCTCAGCCGGCACCTAGGGAAACCTACCAAACCTGTGCATTTTTTAAAACTAGAGACTTAGGGGAATCCAAGATGGGGTGATTGCCCAATCTGCCCACTGGTGGGAAGAACAACTTTGGCCCCAATTATTTGGGGTGCAGGTATGGCTATACCCCCAACCTCTTATTTTGAAAAAAAATCTTCCCTGGTATCTTGTGGGCTTTCTGTCCCCCTTGGGGGCAGATGGGCCTTCCAAAATAGGCCAGTCTGCCCCCAAGGGGGGCAGTTATGGCCAACAGTAATGTGCCCCCATGGGGAGAGACCCTTGCCCAAAGGGGTTGCCCCCTCCAAACAAAACACACACATACACACACACCAATCCATGGTGTCTAGAGGTTTCTCCCCCAAAGGGGGCAGATTGGCCTTACGAAAATAGGCTGAACAGAAATGGCCTAAATACAACTTACCCCCCAGTGGAGCGACCCTTGTCTAAGGGGTCGCTCCCCATACATAAAAACATAAAGTAAATAAAAAAATATATATATCCCTGGTGTCTAGAGGTTTCTGCCCCCCCGGGGGCAATTCCACCTAATGATATTGGCTAGAAATATTGTTGCCCCCAGGGGAGCCACCCTTGCCTAAGGGGTCTCTCCCCACAAATAAAAATAAATAAATAAAAAAAACAAAAAAAATAATAATCCCTGGTGTCTAGGGGGGTCTAGTGGCATTTCTGCTGCCTGATCGCATCCCGATCGGGCACCAGAAATGCTCAGAGAGACATGAATGGAGAAGAAATGCCTTTCCTCTCCTTTCATGCCTCTCCGCCCCGTCCACGTGACGTGCTTTGCATTTCTCCTCCGATCCGGCGCTGGAGACGGAGGGAAGGTGTGGGAGGCTGGACTGGCTTGTAGTGAGTACCAAGGGGTACTTACACCTTGCACCAGGCCCAGGTATCCCTATTAGTGTAGAGGGGTGTCTAGCAGCTTAGGCTGATAGAAAAGGTAGCTTATCAGAGCAGCTTAGGCTGAACTAGGAGACGAGTGAAGCTCCTACAGTACCACTAGTGTCATATGCACAATATCATAAAAAAACACAATACACAGATATACTAAAAATAAAGGTGCTTTATTTTTATGACAATATGCCAAAAGTATCTCAGTGAGTACCCTCAGTATGAGGATAGCAAATATACACAAGATATATGTACACAATACCAAACTATGCAGTAATAGCAATAGAAAACAGTGCAAACTATGTATAGTCACAATAGAATGCAAAGGGGGCACATAGGGATAGGGGCCACACAAACCATATACTCTAGAAGTGGAATGCGAACCACGAATGGACCCCAAACCTATGTGACCTTGTAGAGGGTCGCTGGGACTGTAAGAAAACAGTGAGGATTAGAAAAATAGCCCACCCCAAGACCCTGAAAAGTGGGTGCAAAGTGCACCTAAGTTCCCTAAAGAGCACAGAAGTCGTGATAGGGGAATTCTGCAGGAAAGACCAACACCAGCAATGCAACAACAATGGATTTCCTGACGAGAGTACCTGTGGAACAAGGGGACCAAGTCCAAGAGTCACGATCAAGTCGGAAGTGGGCAGATGTCCAGGAAATGCCAGCTGTGGGTGCAAAGAAGCTGCCACCGGATGGTAGAAGCTGAGGATTCTGCAAGAACGACAAGGGCTAGAAACTTCCCCTTTGGAGGATGGATGTCCCACGTCGTGAAGAGTCGTACAGAGGTGTTTTCGTGCAGAAAGACCACCAACAAGCCTTGGTAGCTGCAAAGGTCGCAGTTGGGGTTTTTGGATGCTGCTGTGGACCAGGAGGGACCAGGATGTCGCCAATTGCGTGAGGAGACAGAGGGGGCGTCCAGCAAGACAAGGAGCCCACTCAGAAGCAAGCAGCACCCGCAGAAGTGCCGAAACAGGCACTACAAAGTGGAGTGAACCGGAGCTCTCCCGAAGTCACAAAAGAGGGTCCCACGACGCCGGAGGACAACTCAGGAGGTCGTGCACTGCAGGTTAGAGTGCCGGGGACCCAGGCTTGGCTGTGCACAAAGGAAATCCCGGAAGAGTGCACAGGAGCCGGAGTAGCTGCAAAACACGCAGTTCCCAGCAATGCAGTCTAGCGTGGGGAGGTGTAGGAGGCTGGACTGGCTTGTAGTGAGTACCAAGGGGTACTTACACCTTGCACCAGGCCCAGTTATCCCTTATTAGTGTATAGGGTGTCTAGCAGCATAGGCTGATAGATAATGGAAGCTTAGCAGAGCAGCTTAGGCTGAACTAGGAGACGAGTGAAGCTCCTACAGTACCACTAGTGTCACTTGCACAATATCATAAGAAAACACAATACACAGATATACTAAAAATAAAGGTACTTTATTTTTATGACAATATGCCAAAAGTATCTCAGTGAGTACCCTCAGTATGAGGATAGCAAATATACACAAGATATATGTACACAATACCAAACTATGCAGTAATAGCAATAGAAAACAGTGCAAACTATGTATAGTCACAATAGGATGCAATAGGGACACATAGGGATAGGGGCAACACAAACCATATACTCCAAAAGTGGAATGCGAACCACGAATGGACCCCAAACCTATGTGACCTTGTAGAGGGTCGCTGGGACTATTAGAAAATAGTAAGGGTTAGAAAAATAGCCCACCCCAAGACCCTGAAAAGTGAGTGCAAAGTGCACTAAAGTTCCCCAAAGGACATAGAAGTCGTGATAGGGGAATTCTGCAGGAAAGACACAAACCAGCAATGCAACAATGATGGATTTCCAGTCGAGGGTACCTGTGGAACAAGGGGACCAAGTCCAAAAGTCACAAGCAAGTCGGAGATGGGCAGATGCCCAGGAAATGCTAACTGTGGGTGCAAAGAAGCTGCTACTTGACAGTAGAAGCTGAGGATTCTGCAGGAACGACAAGGGCTAGAGACTTCCCCTTTAGAGGATGGATCCCCCACGCCGTGGAGAGTTGTGTAGAAGTATTTTCCCGCCGAAAGACTGCCAACAAGCCTTGCTAGCTGCAAATCGTGCGTTTAGGGTTTTTTGATGCTGCTGTGGCCCAGAAGGGATCAGAATGTCGCCAATTACGTCTGGGGACAGAGGGGGCACCGAGAAAGACAAGGAGCCCTCTCAGAAGCAGGCAGCACCCGCAGAAGTGCCAGAACAGGCACTACGAAGAAGAGTGAAATGGTGCTCACCCGAAGTTGCACAATGGAGTCCCACGTCACCGGAGACCAACTTAGAAAGTCGTGCAATGCAGGTTAGAGTGCCGTGGACCGAGGTTTGGCTGTGCACAAAGGATTTCCGCCGGAAGTGCACAGAGGCCGGAGTAGCTGCAAAAGTTGCGGTTCCCAGCAATGCAGTCTGGCGTGGGGAGGCAAGGACTTACCTCCACCAAACTTGGACTGAAGAGTCACTGGACTGTGGGAGTCACTTGCACACAGTTGCTGGATTCAAGGGACCTCGCTCGTCGTGCTGAGAGGAGACCCAGGGGACCGATGATGCAGTTCTTTGGTGCCTGCGGTAGCAGGGGGAAGATTCCGTCGACCCACAGGAGATTTCTTCGGAGCTTCGAGAAGGCGGCAGGATCAGTGTTACAGAGTTGCAGTAGTCGTCTTAGCTACTTTGTTGCAGTTTTGCAGGCTTCCAGTGCGGTCAGCAGTCGATTCCTTGGCAGAAGGTGAAGAGAGAGATGCAGAGGAACTCTGATGAGCTCTTGCATTCGTTATCTAAGGAAATCCCCAAAGCAGAGACCCTAAATAGCCAGAAAAGAGGGTTTGGCTACTTAGGAGAGAAGATAGGCTAGCAACACCTGAAGGAGCCTATCAGAAGGAGTCTCTGACGTCACCTGCTGGCCCTGGCCACTCAGAGCAGTCCAGTGTGCCAGCAGCACCTCTGTTTCCAAGATGGCAGAGGTCTGCAGCACACTGGAGGAGCTCTGGGCACCTCCCAGGGGAGGTGCAGGTCAGGGGAGTGGTCACTCCCCTTTCCTTTGTCCAGTTTCGCGCCAGAGCAGGGCTGAGGGGTCCCTGAACCGGTGTAGACTGGCTTATGCAGAAATGGGCACCATCTGTGCCCATGAAAGCATTTCCAGAGGCTGGGGGAGGCTACTCCTCCCCTGCCTTCACACCATTTTCCAAAGGGAGAGGGTGTAACACCCTCTCTCAGAGGAAGTCCTTTGTTCTGCCATCCTGGGACAAGCCTGGCTGGACCCCAGAAGGGCAGAAACCTGTCTGAGGGGTTGGCAGCAGCAGCAGCTGCAGTGAAACCCCTGAAAAGGCAGTTTGGCAGTACCAGGGTCTGTGCTACAGACCACTGGGATCATGGGATTGTGCCAACTATGCCAGGATGGCATAGAGGGGGTAATTCCATGATCATAGACATGTCACATGGCCATATTCGGAGTTACCATTGTGAAGCTACACATAAGTAGTGACCTATGTGTAGTGCACGCGTGTAATGGTGTCCCCGCACTCACAAAGTCCGGGGAATTTGCCCTGAACAATGTGGGGGCACCTTGGCTAGTGCCAGGGTGCCCTCACACTAAGTAACTTTGCACCTAACCTTTACCAGGTAAAGGTTAGACATATAGGTGACTTATAAGTTACTTAAGTGCAGTGGTAAATGGCTGTGAAATAACGTGGACGTTATTTCACTCAGTCTGCAGTGGCAGGCCTGTGTAAGAATTGTCAGAGCTCCCTATGGGTGGCAAAATAAATGCTGCAGCCCATAGGGATCTCCTGGAACCCCAATACCCTGGGTACCTCAGTACCATATACTAGTGAATTATAAGGGTGTTCCAGTATGCCAATGTAAATTGGTGAAATTACTCACTAGCCTGTTAGTGACAATTTGTACAGAGAGAGCATAACCACTGAGGTTCTGGTTAGCAGAGTCTCAGTGAGACAGTTAGGCACCACACAGGGAACACATACATATAGGCCACAAACTTATGAGCACTGGGGTCCTGACTAGCAGGGTCCCAGTGACACATAACAAACATACTGAAAACATAGGGTTTTCACTATGAGCACTGGGCCCTGGCTAGCAGGATCCCAGTGAGACAGTGAAAACACCCTGACATACACACACAAACAGGCCAAAAGTGGGGGTAACTAGGCTAGAAAGAGGCTACTTTCTCACACAACCCCCCCCCCCAAACAAAGGACAATAAGGCTAACCTTGGCCAGTTGAGACTTTATTGTCTAAGTGGTGATAAGTAGAGAGTAGCTCTGCAATAGACTGGATACTCCCTTTATCATCCACTATATGGTTACTTCCCTGTGGGGATGTAAACCACCCTGTTTGAAGTTTTTTAGCTAAGCAACAATGTGAAGATGTATTTTCAGAGTTTCAATCAGTAAGTTTTAGTTTAGAGCAGTGGGAATTGTCCACTGAACCTATTTGTAGTGATGGAAATGCCAGACAGGGATGCTGTCTCAGAAAAGCCATAGCTGGGCAAAAACTTTGTCCATATGGCTGGAAGAGAGAACAGGGATGCTGTTTCTCTTGAGTTAGAGCAGGGCAGGGATGCTGTCCTATGAGCTCCACACTAGGGCAGGGATGCTGTCCTAAGTGTTGTGAGGCAGTGCAGGGTTTCTGCACTAAAGTTTCTCTGGGAGGGTTGGAGGGATGCTCCATGTTAACTAAAATGGTGCTCTTTTTCTCACCAATGTTAGTTATCCCACAGAGAGGTACTTCTACCTCAGGGAGTCCAGCTTTGCCAGCTGATGATTCCCTTGGAACAGGTGTGGTTCTAAAAATTCTGGACCCATGTAATTTACTTTGCCACAGCAGTACGATTTTAGTATCAAAAGACCGATAATGACTAGTACACTAAGCATGAGCATTTTCGCTCAATTCCAGCAGCGTTTTCACCTCGAAATCGCCATTTTCGTCCTGCACTCGTGGCTCCCATTTTATACACGGCAGCCATTTTTAAAAGTTGCACTCACATAGGCTTATAATACAGTCAGATTTGATTCCAAGGACACGTACACCTTGTTTGACTTTTCTCTGACCTCGGCAAGCTGGAACCATTGCCTCAGGCCAAACCTGTTTGGTCAGTCCCTCTCCCAGTGGCCGAATAAGATAGCATCAAGGCACACCATGCCATAAAACCCTTATTATCGCTCACACACCCTGCTTAATCTTGCTCACACCTGCACCTGCTCTTTTCTTCTTCTTACTTTACGAGGGGGAGGTGCCTGTTTTTATTGGGGGTCCACACTTATCTGATGTAAAATACTAGGCCTTGCCGGGTAATTTATTATGGGTTGGATGTCATGAAATATGAGGTTTCATCATGACACTGTTTTTTCCTTTGTAATGAAAACATGTGAATGACCAACCAAAATGTCAAGAATGTTTGCCTGAAGCTTAAAAAACTGTATATAAGGAAACCTGACTTTGCATTGAAACACAGTCTCCTGAGAACATACAAACCGTGCTGTTGTACTTCTAGGACGCTTGTTACTTGATTGCAGCCAATAAATTTGATCTTTGACTTCACCTAGAAGACTCTGAGTTTCTGTGGTCTGAATCAGGAAAGTACCCGAGGTCTTTGGGTGTACCCTGGCACCACTGGGTTACCGGATCAGTACCGGTTCTGAAAAACCCAGTACCTCAGTTGGCGCCCAACGTGGGGCGATACCAGCGGTACCAGTCCAAGCCAGAGGTTCGTGAGGAGCTTCGTGTGAAAATTCTGGAGGAAGGCCGCCACTTCATCGACCCCTGCATGTCGACGTGGTCCGAAAGTCTTTGCTGCGAGGTTCCCCGCTTCCCGAGGGCTACGAAGGACTGCTGCCCTGGCTATCGCCCTGATTTGGACCCTTGATGTTTGGTAGAGCTAAACGATAAGACGAGTCTTCTGGTGACGTCATCGATATTTTCAGTTAAGTATAAGTGGAGCGTCTCCCAGTCCTTAGTTGGACACTTGGTTTGGTCCTTAGTTGGACATTTGGTTTGGTATCCCTTCGGGATCACTTTGATTTGGAACTTGCAAGTACCAAAGCCGAAGGACTCGTGTATTCACAAGACTATCGTAAACGATAATCATTTGAAGTTTGAAGCTAGACTAGTGAGCGAAGATGCCTGGTCTTAGCAGACTTGGAAATTTGTTTTGTCTTGGTTGTAAAAGGGACTCCCGGTTGGAGGACTCATGTCCGGTTCCTCCGATTGGAACTCCAACCTATGAACTATATGTGAAGCACGGAGTAGGCCCCATCACATATAATGAAGTATGGATCCGTTACACCAGAAAAGATGGTGTTTTAAAATGGCCCCAAAATGGTAGCTTTGACACAGAAATCTTAGATAACCTCGAAGTTAGACTTTTTAAGAAGAAAGCCCGGCCGGCAATGTTTGATTCTTTCCGCTTATGGCATAAGGAAGCCAAGCAAAAGGAAATTAAATTAGCTAAGAAAAATAAGAGAGAAAAAGGTATTTCGATTATGCAAGCTGCTATACAGTTTAAAGATAACGAAGTAGAACAGTTGAATGAGCAGTTGCATAGGCAACATAAAATTACAGTAGATAAATGCTATCCAGTTTTGCCGCCTCTTCAGCAAGATGCAGCAAAAGACTCTGAAAAAGATCCCCTAATGTCGCATTTGCTAAGTTCGCCACCACCCTATGTGCAGAATGCCACGGCACCTCCGCAACCTCTAGTTGCACAACCAGTGGTTGCATTGCCTCCTGCTCCTCCACAGCACCCATCAGCTATTCTTCAGTTGGTTCCTATTCCTCCGGTGCAGCCTCCTCAAGGGCCACCAGCTTTGACATCTGCTCTGCCTTTACTTCCTACAACTTTGACTACTATAGCGACTACCACTCCTGGTATTGTTTCTGACACTGCTTCTGTCTCTGCCTTGTCTCATTCTGTTTTTCCTCCTGTTCATTTGTCAACCTCTCCCTCTATCCGTCAGAGAATGACAAACACTGTGACTAGTCTTTTATCCCCTCTCTTTGGGTCATTAGCTACGACCCCAGTTTCAGAGCGTAAACAATTGCGTAGCCAATTGCCTGATGGTAGGGAGAAAGAGACACTGAATTATTTGGCGCATCAATGGGTTACTGAACCAGCGAGATATGAACTAGAGTCTGTTATGGATGTCTTCCATCAGTGGGAAGAACCGAAACAGAGATACGTTTTTGAGAAAATGTGTACTTTTCTTTCTGAGGATTTAGAGGAAAATGGTTTGGAGCCCAATCTGCCTAAGTTGTGTCGTGTACGGTTCGATTTTGCGACAGGTTTGATTGTGGGTTCAGATGTCGAGAAAGCAGTTGCGATGTTATTGTCGTTTAGGACTGAAGGTGTTTCCAGGTTATTGTTTAAATATGATTCTTCTGCTAAAAAGAAAGGGAAACAGTACCCCATGAGAGAAGTTCCCCCACAATGGAGGGAAGGGGACCCAAATGCTAATCCACCTGTCCTGCCTCATTTCCAGCGTGTATGGGTACACGTTCCATAGAAGCGAGCTGAAGTTTTAGCTCTTAAGCAGACATTGCCTGATCCCCGTAAGAATCCTACAGGGTATTACAAGGAATTGTCACAGACTGCGGGGTCTTGCATTATGAATTTAGCTGACATAGACATGTTGTTTGGGAATGTTGTTCCACCGCCTTTATGGGGAGAGATTCGCCATACAGACCATGCTCAAGAGTTAGGTGACACATGGGCTAATATTGCTGCTGCAGATGCCCGACAAATTGGTGGTGCTAAACCTGAGCCTTTAGTGACAGAGCTTCCTGGTAGGATTATTGATTACATGAAAACTATAATGCCTGCGATGCGTGTAAACTGGGATAAATTGTCTGCATGTAAGCAAAAGAAAGAAGAAACGGTATCAGATTTCTTCACCAGGTTTGAAGAAACGTTTGTGGACCACAGTGGTCAAGATATGAGCACGGAAGGTGGTCAACGTTTGTTCGTCGATAAATTTGTGCATAATCTGCTTCCTGAGTTGTGTAAAAAGTTAAAAGATTCAGAAAGTTCTTGGGCAGTTTCCTCTTCAGCGCAGATATTGGCTACTGCACAGTACTACGAAAATAGAGATAAAGATGAGAGAGATAGAGTAGAGAAGAAAACTAAAGAATTGAAAACGAAGGTTCTGTTACAGCAAGCGTACCCACCACGTGGTGGTCAAAATAGTGGTGCACAGAGTAACTATCAGAACAACTATCAGAATAACTATCAGCCCCAACCGTTTCAAAGAAACTCGCAAAGAGCCGAGTATGCTCAACCACGTATCCCAGCAGGTCCCAATCAGTGTTCATATTGCAAGGAAGAGGGTCATTTCAAGTATAGTTGCCCTGCTTTGCTACAGCGCGCAAATGGTACTTCTGGTTTAAGAGGTCGAGGTGTTCCACAAGCACCTAGAGGAAGAGGACGCGGATATGTTCCCCAGAGCGCGCGCCCATTCCTCCCTCAAAACTCAATGAACAGATTTGATCAACAGGTTAATGCATCTGGTAGGACGGCTCAGTACTATACTGATGATTACTATGCAGAGGATGAGCATTTGGACAGTAATGATTGCTAGGATAGCCATAGACAAAGAGAGGGAGTTGTTTCAGTTCCAGTAGATCAGAGTGGGCCTTATGTTAAGGTGATTGCATCAGGTGTGTCAGAACCTTTTCTGTTGGATACTGGTGCTACCAAGAGTTCTATTATGCACTCAAAACTTCCTGGCGCACCTTTGTCTGGCGAAACAAATGTATCAGTAGGGTTTTCCGGCGCCCCAGTTAGAAATCCGATTTCTAACCCTATATCTCTTTCTGTTGGACCTTGTAAATTTGAAACACCCCTTATTTTGACGACAGGTTGTGGCGAGAACTTGTTAGGATTAGATCTGTTAAAGAGATTGTATGCGACATTGTATTGCTCTCCTTCTGGAGTGCAACTCACATTGGGTAAGAAAGTGGTTTCACCAATGCACTTGTCAAAGGTCAGATTTCCACCAGGATTTTCGTCTCTTCCTAATACTCTTTGGGCTACTGGACCTAATGATGTAGGTCTTTTGGAAATTCAGCCATATGTGATAACATTAAAAGCCAATGTTAAAATGCCACGGATTCCCCAATACAAGATCTCTAGTGAAGGGGAAAAAGCGTTGTTAGCAATTATTTGTGATCTGATTGAGAAGGATGTAATTGAAGAGACAAGAGGCAACGTTTGCAATAGTCCTGTTTTGCCTGTCTTGAAGCATACTGACCCTACCCAGCCACATGTTTATAGGTTTGTAATTGATCTTAGAGAGGTGAACAAAATAGTTGTGCCACAGTTTCCAGTCGTCCCCGATATCACTGCATTGTTGACAATGATTCCAGCTTCAGCCACTTGGTTTTCAGTGATAGACCTGAAAAATGCTTTCTTCAGCATCCCTATTGCAGAAGAGAGCAGGGACATTTTTGGCTTCAATTTGGGAGGACGAAGCTTCAGATTTAAGAGAGCTCCTCAAGGCTACTGTGAAAGTCCATCTATCTATAGTCAGGCTTTGAAAGCACAACTTGACACTCTTATGTTACCTGATGGCGCCACTCTCATTCAATATGTCGATGATTTGCTAGTTGCTGCAGATACTAAGGAGATCTGCAAAGAAGCAACATTGTCATTATTGCGTCATTTGTCTGATTTACACCACAAAGTGTCCCTTTCAAAGTTACAGTATTGTCAAAAAGAAGTGACCTATTTAGGTCATCTCTTTTCGAAGGAGGGAAGGCAACTGACCCCAGAGAGAATCAGGGCTGTTGCAGCAATGAGTGTGCCAAGAACACAGAGAGAAGTGCGTGCTTTCTTGGGTATTACATCATATTGCAGACAATGGATACCTAATTTTTCGTTAATAGCCAAACCCTTGGTGGCATTAACTTGTAAAGATACATCAAATCCCGTCCCATGGTCTGAAGATTGTCAGAAAAGTTTTGTCGAATTACGTGATGCATTATGTTCAGCTCCTGTGTTGGGTACCCCCAACTACAGCAAGCCTTTTACATTGTATGTCCATGAGAAAGAAGGTTGTGCGTTAGCAGTTTTGACACAACAGTTTGGAGACAGGGAGCGTCCATGGGCCTATTTCTCTTCAACCTTAGACCCAGTAGCTAAGGCACTACCAAGCTGCTTAAGAGCGGCAGCGGCAACTGCTGTTTCTATCCGACAGTCTGCTGGTTTAGTGATGAATAACACATTAATCGTAATGGTTCCACATGCAGTGGACACGTTGTTAAACAGAACCAAGACACAGCATTTAACTAGTACTCGATTGTCAGGTTACGAGTTGACATTGTTAGCAAGCCATGTACATATAAAAAGATGCACTACACTTAACCCAGCTACGTTATTGTCAATTGTGACGGAGTTAGATACTTCTGAACAACATGATTGTCTCCATAGAACAGAAGAAGAAACGAAAGGGAGAATAGACCTTCTGGACACTCCCCTTGCAAAGAGTGATGGTACTTTGTGGGTGGATGGTTCATGCTTTAAGCTCACGAATGGTGACACGACTGCGGCGTTTGCTGTGACAACTTTGTGTACGATTGTTGAAGCTGCACGTATCCCACACAATTCAGCCCAAGCAGCTGAGTTAATAGCCCTAACAAGAGCATGTACAGTATCAAAAGGAATGAAAGTGACTATCTATACCGATAGCCAATATGCGTTTGGTGTGGCCCATAGTTTTGGGCGTTTGTGGAAGGAACGTGGGTTCCTGACCTCGCATGGAACTAAAATACAGCATGGTCAGTTGGTAAATGAGCTCCTTGATTCACTTACTTTACCGTTGCTGTAGGAAAGTACCATCTTGCCTGGCATGTTACCCCCATTTTTCACTGTATATATGTTGTTTTAGTTGTATGTGTCACTGGGACCCTGGTAACCCAGGGCCCCAGTGCTCATAAGTGTGCCTGAATGTGTTACCTGTGTAGTGACTAAGGCCCGTATTTATACTCCGTTTGCGCCGAATTAGCGTCGTTTTTTTCGACGCAAATTCGGCGCAAAACTAACGCCATATTTATACTTTGGCGTTAGACGCGTCTAGCGCCAAAGTATGGGCAAATAGCGTCATTTTTTTGCGTGAACTCCTTCCTTGCGTTAATGAGATGCAAGGAAGGCGTTCCCGTCTAAAAAAATGACGGCGACGCAAATGCGTCGTATTTATACTCCCGGGCAAAAATCACGCCCGGGAGGTGGCGGGTCAAAAACCCCGCATTTGCGCCACTATTTAACGCCTGGGTCAGGGTAGGCGTTAAGGGGCCTGTGGGCTCAAAATGAGCCCACAGGTGCCCTCCCCTGCCCCCAGGGACCCCCCCTGCCACCCTGCCCACCCCAGGAGGACACCCAAGGATGGAGGGACCCACCCCAGGGACATTCAGGTAAGTTCAGGTAAGTATAATTTTTAATATTTTTTAATTTTTTTTGGGTGGCATAGGGGGGCCTTATTTGTGCCCCCCTACATGCCACTATGCCCAATGACCATGCCCAGGGGACATAAGTCCCCTGGGCATGGCCATTGGGCAAGGGGGCATGACTCCTGTCTTTACTAAGACAGGAGTCATTTAAATGGCGTCTGGGCGTCGAAAATAATGGTGCAAATCGGGTTGAGGCGATTTTTTTGCCTCAACCTGACTTGCCCCATTTTAAGACGCCCTAACGCCATTTTCCCCCTACGCCGGCGCTGCCTGGTCTACGTGGTTTTTTTCCACGCACACCAGGCAGCGCCGGTCTGCTAGCGCCGGCTAACGCCATTCCATAAATACGGCGCCCGCATGGCGCTTCAGAATGGCGTTAGACGGTGCTAAATTTTCTGACGCTAAACTGCGTTAGCGCAGTTTAGCGTCAAAAATTATAAATATGGGCCTAACTGTCTCACTGAGGCTCTGCTAATCAGAACCTCAGTGGTTATGCTCTCTCATTTCTTTCCAAATTGTCACTAACAGGCTAGTGACCAATTTGACCAATTTACATTGGCTTTCTGGAACACCCTTATAATTCCCTAGTATATGGTACTGAGGTACCCAGGGTATTGGGGTTCCAGGAGATCCCTATGGGCTGCAGCATTTCTTTTGCCACCCATAGGGAGCTCTGACAATTCTTACACAGGCCTGCCACTGCAGCCTGAGTGAAATAACGTCCACGTTATTTCACAGCCATTTTACACTGCACTTAAGTAACTTATAAGTCACCTATATGTCTAACCTTTACCTGGTAAAGGTTAGGTGCAAAGTTACTTAGTGTGAGGGCACCCTGGCACTAGCCAAGGTGCCCCCACATTGTTCAGGGCCAATTCCCCGGACTTTGTGAGTGCGGGGACACCATTACACACGTGCACTACATATAGGTCACTACCTATATGTAGCTTCACAATGGTAACTCCGAATATGGCCATGTAACATGTCTATGATCATGGAATTGCCCCCTCTATACCATCCTGGCATAGTTGGCACAATCCCATGATCCCAGTGGTCTGTAGCACAGACCCTGGTACTGCCAAACTGCCCTTCCTGGGGTTTCACTGCAGCTGCTGCTGCTGCCAACCCCTCAGACAGGCAGCTGCCCTCCTGGGGTCCAGCCAGGCCTGGCCCAGGATGGCAGAACAAAGGTCTTCCTCTGAGAGAGGGTGTTACACCCTCTCCCTTTGGAAAATGGTGTGAAGGCAGGGGAGGAGTAGCCTCCCCCAGCCTCTGGAAATGCTTTCTTGGGCACAGATGTGCCCAATTCTGCATAAGCCAGTCTACACCGGTTCAGGGGACCCCTTAGCCCTGCTCTGGCGCGAAACTGGACAAAGGAAAGGGGAGTGACCACTCCCCTGACCTGCACCTCCCCTGGGAGTAGTCCAGAGCTACTCCAGTGTGCTACAGACCTCTGCCATCTTGGAAACAGAGGTGCTGCTGGCACACTGGACTGCTCTGAGTGGCCAGTGCCACCAGGTGACGTCAGAGACTCCTTCTGATAGGCTCCTTCAGGTTTTGCCTTTCTATCCTCTCTCCTAAGTAGCCAAACCCTCTTTTCTGCCTATTTAGGGTCTCTGTCTCTGGGGAAACTTTAGATAACGAATGCAAGAGCTCATCCGAGTTCCTCTGTATCTCTCTCTTCACCTTCTGCCAAGGAATCGACTGCTGACCGCGCTGGAAGCCTGCAAAACTGCAACATAGTAGCAAAGACGACTACTGCAACTCTGTAACGCTGATCCTGCCGCCTTCTCGACTGTTTTCCTGGTGGTGCATGCTGTGGGGGTAGTCTGCCTCCTCTCTGCACTAGAAGCTCCGAAGAAATCTCCCGTGGGTCGACGGAATCTTCTCCCTGCAACCGCAGGCACCAAAAAGCTGCATTACCGGTCCCTTGGGTCTCCTCTCAGCACAACGAGCGAGGTCCCTCGAATCCAGCAACTCTGTCCAAGTGACCACCACAGTCCAGTGACTCTTCAGTCCAAGTTTGGTGGAGGTAAGTCCTTGCCTCACCTCGCTAGACTGCATTGCTGGGAACTGCGACTTTTGCAGCTACTCCAGCCCCTGTGCACTTCCGGCAGAAATCCATGGTGCACAGCCAAGCCTGGGTCCACGGCACTCTAACCTGCATTGCACGACTTTCTAAGTTGGTCTCCGGCGACGTGGGACTCCTTTGTGTAACTTTGGGTGAGCACCATTTCACGCATCCTTGTAGTGCCTGTTTCTGGCACTTCTCCGGGTGCTACCTGCTGCTAAGAGGGCTCTTTGTCTTGCTCGATGTCCCCTCTACCTCCTGGTCCAATTTGCGACCTCCTGGTCCCTCTTGAGCCACAGCAGCGTCCAAAAATGCTAACTGCACGATTTGCAGCTAGCAAGGCTTGTTGGTGTTCTTTCGGCGGGAAAACACTTCTGCACAACTCTCCATGGCGAGCGAAATCTGTCCACCAAAGGGGAAGTCTCTAGCCCTTTTCGTTCCTGCAGAAACCTCAGCTTCTTCTGTCCAGTAGAAGCTTCTTTGCATCCACAGCTGGCATTTCCTGGGCATATGCCCATCTCCGATTTGCTTGTGACTTTTGGACTTGGTCCCCTTGTTCCACAGGTACCCTAGATTGGAAATCCATCGTTGTTGCATTGTTGGTTTGTGTCTTTCCTGCATTATTCCTCTAACACAACTTCTTTATCCTTAGGGGAACTTTAGTGCACTTTGCACTCACTTTTCAGGGTCTTGGGGAGGGTGATTTTTCTAACTCTCACTATTTTCTAATAGTCCCAGCGACCCTCTACAAGGTCACATAGGTTTGGGGTCCATTCGTGGTTCGCATTCCACTTTTGGAGTATATGGTTTGTGTTGCCCCTATCCCTATGTTTCCCCATTGCATCCTATTGTAACTATACATTGTTTGCACTGTTTTCTAAAACTATACTGCATATTTTTGCTATTGTGTATATATATCTTGTGTATATTTCCTATCCTCTCACTGAGGGTACACTCTGAGATACTTTGGCATATTGTCATAAAAATAAAGTACCTTTATTTTTAGTATAACTGTGTATTGTGTTTTCTTATGATATTGTGCATATGACACTAAGTGGTATTGTAGTAGCTTCACACGTCTCCTAGTTCAGCCTAAGCTGCTCTGCTAAGCTACCATTATCTATCAGCCTATGCTGCTAGACACCCTATACACTAATAAGGGATAACTGGGCCTGGTGCAAGGTGCAAGTACCCCTAGGTACTCACTACAAGCCAGTCCAGCCTCCTACAGTTGCAAGTTGCGATTGTGAAGTGTAGCGCACATAAAAAGGTGACTGATGATGTTGGTCGTGGGAATGCATTTGCTGACGAGGTCGCAAAAGAAACGGCAAGGAATGTGATGAGCCGAATGTATGTCGCGGGCCCTGCAAGATGGATTGGTGATGTTGGAATGTGTGAAGACACGATAGAAAGCGTGAAACCGATTCAAGCTGAAGCCACAGAGAGATAATTGAGTGTGTGGAGAGAAAGTACGGGTAAATTGGATGCGAATGGTTGTTGGGTCGAGTTGTCAGAACATCAGAGATGGTTGCTACCCGATGCGTATGTGCTTGCAGTAGTTACAATGGCTCATGGAATGGCTCACATCAGTGTGAAAGGGATTTGTAAGTTGTTGGCCCCAGTATGGCAAAATGCAGGAATTCCCAAGTGCGCAGAAAATGTGGTTAAAAATTGCATGGTATGCCTGAAACACAACCCTGGTAGAGGAACCCCAACTCCAGCTGGTCATTTTGCACCTCCTACGTATCCGTTTGAGGTTTTGCAGCTAGATTTCATCCACATGGAGAGGTGCAACAACTTAAAATACGTACTTGTTGTTGTTTGTGCCTTTTCAATATGGGTGGAAGCCTATCCCCTAAAAGACAATACTGCGCTATCCACAGCCAAAGCCCTTGTGAAAGAGTTCTTCCCTAGATTCGGAATGCCGAGAATGATCTGGAGTGACAATGGAAGTGAATTTGTGGGTCAAGTGATGAAGAAAGTATGCGAAGGGCTAGGCATAAACCAAAAGTTTCACGCTGCAAATCACCCCCAATCAGCTGGATTAGTGGAGTGCTATAATGGCACTCTAAAGCTAAAATTGGCCAAGATACAAGCGAGCTCTGGTCTTAAATGGCCTGACGCTCTACTCTTAGCACTCCTATCAATCAGAATGACTGTGCATTCACGAGTGAAACTTAGTCCTTATGAAATAGTCTTTGGCCGACCGGACCAATATATGGGGAGTGCCCAGGCCCAAGAAGTTTAGCGAGATAGAGCATCCTGTTTTGCTTGACTATCTGTATGAATTGACGGCTAAATTGCGTGTTTTACATCAACAGGTCCACGACACCCTGCCTCTGGTCTCTGAATCTCCAGGTCATCCCATTGAGCCTGGATCCTGGGTTTTAATAAAGAACTTTCAGCGAACCAAAAACGAGCAGCCCAGGTGGACCGGACCGCACCTTGTTCTTCTCTCCACAAGATCAGCTGTTCGAGTAGAAGGGAAGAAACACTGGATCCATGGGACGCATTGCAAAAGGGTACCCCTACCTCTGCCATATGACCGGTGGGTCCAGGAAGGTGTCGCCGACTCAGAGAATGAAACCGTGCCGCGTTTTCTGCCTTTCAGCGATGCACGAATAAAAGGAACATTCACTGAGAAAGAAAGTGATGACATTTTACAATCAGCAGTATCACCGTCATTTCGATTGGACACTACAGAACCTGAACTCCTTTTTCAGGACCACACGATACCTGGGACTAACCGTTATAATCTATGACCAAGAATAAAGGACAAATAAAGCAGTTTACTTTTCTTCCCTTTAGCAAAGTTCTCCAATATGGAAAATTATTTTTGAATGACTTTTTGCTTTTTTGTGTTTTTTGAACCTCCATCCGGGTTCAGCTGTAGGATCGTGGTTGAAAAGACTTACGGGGGTAGCCTGTGGACACAAGGTCTACAGGTCTGGTTTGTTCTAGGGCGGCCTGGAACATTCAGAACACTCCTAAGTGAAGTAAACCAACCGCCACGAATGGCAACGGTTAGAGGATGGAATCTTTCCAAAATGGAGAACATGTTGAAAGACTGAGTTTCAAGAAGAGAATATGTGAAACGATAACCAGGAAACGGTTTTTGCTGCTGTGCATTTTTATGTTATTTAGTATACTTATGTTTTTTATAGGATATGTTTTATTCTGTTTTAACGTGATATTGGCACCCACTACCTCGTCTACACCTCCTCCTTCCACTGTTTCCCCACATTCTTTTCAACTCCTCCCTAAACATGAATCTGCTAGGAGACTAGAGTTCATTAATAACTCCTTCATCCAGCTTTTGCACCAACACCAACTAGTGATAAATACAACTAACTGTTGGGTGTGTGGCCTTATGCCTCACACAGCAGATAAAGGTATCCCTTATCTGATCCTGCCTTTCAGCCACAATGGTTCCGTGTGGGCATTCAGAACGATATTCATCTATGCACACTACCCCCTACGTTTTGCGGAAGACAACCCTAAGAAAAATGCTTTAGTTAAAGGTATCATAGACATGATGAAGGACAATATCTTCTACGAGACTATCCCCAGAGATGAGACAATGGCATATATAGGATGGAACATGACCGGATATGAAGCCACAATGAGTGAGAAACAGCAAGCTAAGATATCTTCCCTGATTTGGGTTGTACCCCGTCAGGGTCACCTGTGTCTGCAAGGTACTGGCAAGAATCCCAGAGCTCAGCTAGGGGAAAGCGTCTGCACTGAGACATATGTCTTCGCATCTCAGACCTCCCCTCCGCTCTTGGCAGCTAAGGGTACCTATTTCATCTGCCATGATAGAGCCTTTACGTGGTTGCCCCCTGACTTTTCGGGCACATGCTTCGTTTTGTTCCTGTTGCCCCCTACCTACACAGCAGCGGCAGATTACCACAAGACAAGGATAGTTAGAGGCGTCTGCAGTGAAGAAGACACTGCAGGACAAGAATTTGGGGACTTCGTAAAGGGTTTTCTGCCGTTCTGGGGACAAATAGGTAACAGCAGGAGCATAAGGCAATTGATAAGAGTGGTTGAATCCACCGTGGCTGAAACCGCTGGTGCCCTTGGTAACTTGACTGCTGAGCTCCAGTCGGATCATCTTATGACTCTTCAGAACAGGGTCGCATTAGATGTCATACTTGCAGACCGGGGTGGAGTATGTACATTGATCCAATCGAGTTGCTGTGTTTTTGTCCCAGATAACGCTCTAACAGTATACCAGGCCATCTCCAAACTGCATAGAATTTCCGAATCTATTCATTTAGATAGAGGAGATTGGTCATTAATGGGATGGTTCGGGGAACTGATATCAGCATGGGGATGGAAGATACTGATGGTCATTGGGATGATCTTGGCCATTCTTTTCCTGTTCTGTCTATGCGTGCAGTGTGCTCCTGCGATATGTGGCCTCTGTGTTACATCATGCATAAGGAAACCTGCACCAAGAGACGAGCTAAATACTAGGATGATGTTACAGCAACATCTCAACGACTTTAGAAACATAGACCTGGACTCAGATTAACATGAGAATAGGTTTATTGCCTATGTAAGGGCAAAAGGAGGGTTTGTGGTTCTAAAAATTCTGGACCCATGTAATTTACTTTGCCACAGCAGTACGATTTTAGTATCAAAAGACCGATAATGACTAGTACACTAAGCATGAGCATTTTCGCTCAATTCCAGCAGCGTTTTCACCTCGAAATCGCCATTTTCGTCCTGCACTCGTAGCTCCCATTTTATACACGGCAGCCATTTTTAAAAGTTGCCCTCACATAGGCTTATAATACAGTCAGATTTGATTCCAAGGACACGTACACCTTGATTGACTTTTCTCTGACCTGGGCAAGCTGGAACCATTGCCTCAGGCCAAACCTGTTTGGTCAGTCCCTCTCCCAGTGGCCGAATCAGATAGCATCAATGCACACCATGCCATAAAACCCTTATTATCGCTCACACACCCTGCTTAATCTTGATTCACACCTGCACCTGCTCTTTTCTTCTTCTTACTTTACGAGGGGGAGGTGCCCGTTTTTATTGGGGGTCCACACTTATCTGATGTAAAATACTAGGCCTTGCCGGGTAATTTATTATGGGTTGGATGACATGAAATATGAGGTTTCATTATGACACTGTTTTTTCCTTTGTAATGAAAACATGTGAATGACCAACCAAAATGTCAAGAATGTTTGACTGAAGCTTAAAAAACTGTATATAAGGAAACCTGACTTTGCATTGAAACACAGTCTCCTGAGAACATACAAACCGTGCTGTTGTACTTCTAGGACGCTTGTTACTTGGTTGCAGCCAATAAGTTCGATCTTTGACTTCACCTAGAAGACTCTGAGTTTCTGTGGTCTGAATCAGGAAAGTACCCGAGCTCTTTGGGTGTACCCTTACACCACTGGGTTACCGGATCAGTACCGGTTCTGAAAAACCCAGTACCTCACAGGTGCCACCCCAGGAGAGGTTTCTCCCACCACAGGAATGGTATCCTGAATGGTAGGGTGGTTAGGAGATACTGTGATACCTTTTTTACCTGTTGATGGAGAGGGATCCTGAGTTTTCAGGCCTTCTCTCCTTTGTTTTTTCATTTCAGTAGAAATGAGAGGGAACAATTCCTCAGGGATGCCCAGCATGGCTGCATGGGCATAAAACTTTACATCAGCCCAACCTGAGGCCTCTAGGTCATTACCTAAGAGACAGTCTACAGGTAAGCTAGGTGATACCACCACCTGCTTAGGGCCAGTAACTCCACCCCAACTAAACTGAATTATAGCTAAGGGAAGAAACTTAGTGGAGTTATGGACATCAATAATCTTATACTGTTGTCCAATGATGTGTTGATCAGGATGCACTAGGTTTTCAGTCACCAAAGTGATACTGGCACCTGTGTCCCTGTAGGCCAAGGCCTCAACACCATTTATTGAAACTGTCTGCCTGTACTTATCCATTGTAAGGGGACAAGCAGCCAGTGTGGCAAGGCCAATGCCACTATGTGTAACAGAAACTGTCTTGGGAGTGACTACCCCAGTTTCTATTATAGACCCATAAGTGAACCCAACTACACCCTTAACTTGACTGTTGCCAGCAGTCCCACCACTAGTACCACTACTGCTAGGGGCACTAGAGCTTGATGTATTAGTGGTGGTGGGCTCAGGGGGTTTACCTGGACAGGACTTATCCCCTGGCCTATGGCCTCTGTTTTTACACACAAAGCACCAAGGCTTTTTAAATTGTGTAGGTTGAGAAGAAGAGGAATAATTTGTTTTATCCCCACCCCCTGAAGAGTGTTTAAGATTTGAAGTGGGATCTTTGGTTTTACCCTTGTCCCCATGCTTATCTTGAGATTTTTCACCATCTTTCTTCTTATTGTTCTCTTCGTCACCCCCTGTATGAACTTTTCTGTTCACCCTTGTTCTGACCCATTTGTCTGCCCTCTTTCCCAATTCTTGGGGAGAGGTCAGATCAGAGTCCACCAAGTACTGGTGCAACAAATAAGACACACACTTATTAAGAATATGCTCTCTCAGGATCAAGTTATACAGGCTGTCATAATCAGTAACTTTACTGCCATGTAACCACCCCTCCAAGGCCTTCACTGAATGGTCAATGAAATCAACCCAGTCTTGTGAAGACTCCTTTTTGGTCTCTCTGAACTTTATCCTGTACTGTTCAGTGGTTAAGCCATAACCATCCAGGAGTGCATTCTTAAGAACTTTGTAATCATTGGCTTCACTTTCTTTCTCAGTAAGGAGCCTATCCCTACCCTTTCCACTAAATGATAGCCATAGGATAGCAGCCCACTGCCTTTGAGGGACATCCTGAACAGCACAGGCCCTCTCAAGTGCAGCAAACCACTTGTTAATGTCATCCCCCTCCTTATAAGGGGGAACTATCTTGTGCAGATTCCTGGAATCATGCTCTTTTGCAGGATGACTATGGGGAATACTGCTGCTGCCACCATGGGTTTCTAAACCCAATTTCTGTCTCTCCTTCTGTACTTCTAAGGTCTGTCTATCCAAATCCAACTGTTGCTTCTTGAGCTTCAGTCTGGTTTGTTCCACTCTCAATCTATTGAGCTCCCTTTCTAACATTCTGTCATCAGGGTGGGTGGGTGGGACATGCCTTGAAACAGAAGTATGGTGAGAATGGACGGAAGGAGACCTATCCCTTACAGAAGGTACCCTAACAGCTTGGTTAACAGAAACATCACTTCTACTGTGGTGAGAAGGAATACTCTTGCTATGATGTGAGACAACACTATCTGTATGGTGTGACTCTGCATCAGTACCAACTATGCTAGGCTGTCTAGTAATGGGCAGGCTAGGAAGTTTCTTTCCTGAATCTTTTCCTAGGAGAGTCCCTGGATCAGATTGGGAACCATTAGCTACTTTTTCAACATATGGGGCCCTTCTGGCCTTATCTTGTTCTTTAAGCATGTTAAGCAATAATTCCAAAGAAGGATTCTTCCCTACACTCAAACCTCTCTCTATGCAGAGACTCCTTGCTCCTTTCGAGCTAAGGTGATCATATGCAAGTTTGGACAGATCAACAGTTTGGCCTGTGCCAGACATTTTAGAAAGAGTTTAAGTGATAGAAAAAGTGAAGAAAAAGTTTTACAGAACTTTTAGAAAGACAGAAAAAAAACTTTAAAAACTTTTTAGGAACTTTTTGAAAGTTTAGAAGTACTTTTCAGCACTTTAGGAAAGAATGGAGAAAAGAAATGCAAAACTTTTTGGTTAGGTGTACATACACTGAACTTGTTTTGTATATTTTTCTCTTATGAAAAGTACAATGACAAGAGTGGTAAGTAGTCTCAAAGCACTTATCCCACCGCTGCACAACCAATGTAGGAGGCTGGACTGGCTTGTAGTGAGTACCAAGGGGTACTTACACCTTGCACCAGGCCCAGTTATCCCTTATTAGTGCATAGGGTGTCTAGCAGCATAGGCTGATAGATAATGGTAGCTTAGCAGAGCAGCTTAGGCTGAACTAGGAGACGAGTGAAGCTCCTACAGTACAACTAGTGTCACTTGCACAATATCATAAGAAAACACAATACACAGATATACTAAAAATAAAGGTTCTTTATTTTTATGACAATATGCCAAAGTATCTCAGAGTGTACCCTCAGTATGAGGATAGCAAATATACACAAGATATATGTACACAACACCAAAAATATGCAGTATAGTCTTAGAAAACAGTGCAAACAATGTATAGTTACAATAGGATGCAATGGGGACACATAGGGATAGGACAGGTTTGGGGTCCATTCGTGGTTCGCATTCCACTTTTGGAGTATTATGGTTTGTGTTGCCCCTATCCCTATGTGTTCCCATTGCATCCTATTGTAACTATACATTGTTTGCACTGTTTTCTAAGACTATACTGCATATTTTTGGTATTGTGTATATATATCTTGTGTATATTTCCTATCCTCTCACTGAGGGTACACTCTGAGATACTTTGGCATATTGTCATAAAAATAAAGTACCTTTATTTTTAGTATAACTGTGTATTGTGTTTTCTTATGATATTGTGCATATGACACTAAGTGGTACTGTAGGAGCTTCACTCGTCTCCTAGTTCAGCCTAAGCTGCTCTGCTAAGCTACCATTATCTATCAGCCTATGCTGCTAGACACCCTATACACTAATAAGGGATAACTGGGCCTGGTGCAAGGTGCAAGTACTCCTTGGTACTCACTACAAGCCAGTCCAGCCTCCTACATTGGTTGTGCAGCGGTGGGATAAGTGCTTTGAGACTACTTACCACTCTTGTCATTGTACTTTTCATAAGAGAAAAATATACAAAACAAGTTCAGTGTATATACACATAACTAAAAGGTTTTGCATTTCCTCTTTTCACTCTTTTCTAAGTGCTGAAAAGTACTTCTAAACTTTCTAAAAAGTTCTAAAAAGTGTAAAAAGTTTTTTTTTCTGTCTTTCTAAAAAGTTCTGAAAACTTTTTTCTCTTTTTCTATCACTTTAACTCTCTCTAAAATTGTCTGGCACAGGCCAAAATGTTGATCTGTCCAAACTTGCATATGATCACCTTAGCTGGAAAGGAGCAAGGAGTCTCTGCATAGAGAGAGGTTTGAGTGTAGGGAAGAATCCTTCCTTGGAATTGTTACTTAACATGCTTAGAGAACAAGATAAGGCTAAAAGTGCCCCATCTGTTGAAAAAGTAGCTAATGGTTCCCAATCTGATCCAGGGACTCCCCCAGGAAAAGATTTAGGAAATAAACTTTCTAGCCTGCCCATTACTAGACAGTCTAGCATAGTTGGTACTGAGGTGGAGTCACATCATACAGATGGTGTGCTCTCACATTACACTGTCAGCCAAGCTGTTAGGGTGTCCTCTGTAAGGGACAGGTCTCCTTCTGTCCATTCTCATCATACTTCTGTGTCTAAGAATGTCCCTCCCACCAACCCTGATGACAGAATTTTAGAGAGGGAACTCAATAAGTTGAGGGTGGAACAAACCAGACTGAAGCTTAAAAAGCAACAGCTGGATTTGGATAGACAGTCTTTAGAACTAGAGAAGGAAAGACAGAAGTTGGGTTTTGAAACCCATGGTGGCAGCAGCAGTATTCCCCATAGTCATCCTGCAAAAGAGCATGATTCCAGGAATCTGCATAAGATAGTTCCCCTTTATAAGGAGGGGGATGACATTAACAAGTGGTTTGCTGCACTTGAGAGGGCCTGTGTTGTACAGGATGTCCCTCAAAGGCAGTGGGCTGCTATCCTATGGCTATCATTTAGTGGAAAAGGTAGGGATAGGCTCCTTACTGTGAAAGAAAGTGATGCCAAAAATGTTACAGTTCTTAAGAATGCACTCCTGGATGGTTATGGCTTAACCACTGAACAATACAGGATAAAGTTCAGAGAAACCAAAAAGGAGTCTTCACAAGACTGGGTTGATTTCATTGACCATTCAGTGAAGGCCTTGGAGGGGTGGTTACATGGCAGTAAAGTTACTGATTATGACAGCCTGTATAACTTGATCCTGAGAGAGCATATTCTTAATAATTGTGTGTCTGATTTGTTGCACCAGTACTTGGTGGACTCTGATCTGACCTCTCCCCAAGAATTGGGAAAGAAGGCAGACAAATGGGTCAGAACAAGGGTGAACAGAAAAGTTCATACAGGGGGTGACAAGGATGACAACAAAAAGAAGGATGGTAAGTCTTCTGACAAGGGTGGGGACAAATCTAAAAATGAGTCTTCATCAGGCCCACAAAAACACTCTGGTGGGGGTGGTGGGCCCAAATCCTCTTTTAATCAAAACAAAGAAAAGAAACCATGGTGCTATTTATGTAAAGTAAAAGGCCATTGGACAACAGATCCCAGTTGTCCAAAGAAAAGCACCAAGCCTCCTACCACTACAACCCCTACTGCTACACCTAGTGCCCCTACTAATAGCAGTGGTGGTGGGAGCAAACCTACTAATAGCCAATCCAAGGGAGTAGCTGGGCTCACTATTGGTAACTTAGTTGGGGTTGGTCTTGTTAGGGAGACCACAGAGGCTATATTAGTCTCTGAGGGGGCTATTGATTTAGCCACCTTAGTTGCTTGTCCCCTTAATATGGATAAGTACAAGCAGCTACCCCTAATAAATGGTGTTGAGGTTCAAGCCTACAGGGACACTGGGGCCAGTGTGACTATGGTCATAGAGAAACTGGTCCACCCTGAACAACACCTACTTGGTCACCAGTACCAAGAAACCGATGCTCACAACAACACACTTAGCCACCCCATGGCTGTTGTAAATCTCAACTGGGGGGGGGGTTACTGGTCCAAAGAAAGTTGTGGTAGCCACAGATTTACCTGTAGACTGTCTACTAGGAAATGATTTGGAGACATCAGCTTGGTCAGATGTGGAGTTGGAGGCCCATGCAGCAATGCTGGGCATCCCAGGGCATATTTTTGCTTTAACCAGGGCTCAGGCCAAAAAGCAAAAAGGACAGGGAAGCTTGGATCCTAGAACAATGGACCAAGTGCTCCCTAAAGCTAGGGCTAGTAGAAGCAAACCACTTCCTACTATCCCTCCCTCTACAGTGGATTCTACTTCTGAGGAAGAAGAATTTCCACCCTGTGCAGAACCTACACCAGAGGAGCTGGAAGCAGACACTGCTGAGCTTTTGGGTGAAGGGGGGCCTGCCAGGGAGGAGCTGAGTGTGGCACAGCAAACCTGTCCCACACTAGAGGGTCTAAGACAGCAAGCTGTCAAACAGGCTAATGGGGATGTCAGTGACTCTCACAGAGTTTACTGGGAGGACAATCTCTTGTACACTGAAGCAAGGGATCCTAAACCTGGAACTGCCAGGAGGTTAGTGATTCCTCGGGAGTACAGAAAGTTCCTCCTAACTCTAGCCCACGACATTCCCCTAGCTGGACACCTGGGACAAATGAAAACTTGGGACAGACTTGTCCCCTTGTTTCATTGGCCTAGGATGTCTGAGGACACAAAGGAATTTTGTAAGTCCTGTGAAACCTGTCAAGCCAGTGGCAAGACAGGTGGAACTCCAAAGGCACCCCTTATTCCACTGCCTGTTGTTGGGGTTCCCTTTGAAAGGGTAGGGGTTGACATAGTTGGCCCCCTTGACCCTCCTACTGTTCAGGAAATAGGTTTATCTTGGTGGTAGTGGACCATGCCACAAGATACCCTGAAGCAATTCCTTTAAGGACCACTACAGCACCTGCAGTGGCAAAGGCCCTCCTGGGAATATTTTCTAGGGTGGGCTTCCCAAAGGAAGTAGTATCAGACAGGGGAAGCAATTTCATGTCTGCATACTTAAAGGCCATGTGGAAGGAGTGTGGTGTAACTTACAAGTTCACTACACCCTATCATCCACAAACAAATGGACTGGTTGAGAGATTTAACAAAACTCTCAAAGGCATGATTATGGGTCTCCCTGAAAAACTCAGCAGGAGATGGGATATCCTGTTACCATGCCTCCTTTTTGCCTACAGGGAGGTACCCCAGAAAGAAGTGGGCTTCAGCCCCTTTGAACTCCTCTTTGGTCACCCTGTTAGGGGTCCACTAACACTTGTCAAGGAGGGTTGGGAACAACCTTTAAAAGCTCCAAAGCAAGATATTGTGGATTATGTACTTGGCCTCAGATCAAGGATGGGTGAGTATATGAAAAAGGCCAGTAAAAACCTTCAGGCCTGCCAAGAGCTCCAGAAGCAATGGCATGATCACAAGGCTGTTTTGGTTCAGTACAAACCAGGGCAGAAAGTGTGGGTCTTGGAGCCTGTGGCCCCAAGAGCACTCCAAGATAAATGGAGTGGACCCCAGACAATTGTTGAAAAGAAGGGAGAAGTCACCTATTTAGTTGACTTAGGCACTGCCAGGAGTCCCCTTAGGGTGCTCCATGTCAACCGCCTGAAACCCTACTATGACAGGGATAATCTCACCCTGCTCATGGCAACTGATGAGGGACAGGAAGAAGACAGTGATCCTCTACCTGATCTCTTCTCTTCCACAGAACAAGATGCTCTTGTGGAAGGTGTAGTTTTGGCTGATTGTCTTACTGCTGAGCAGAAAGACCATTGCATAAATCTCCTGGGTCAGTTTTCTGAATTCTTCTCTACTGTGCCAGGTACCACTTCTTGGTGGGAGCACACTATAGATACTGGAGACAGCTTGCCTGTCAAAAGTAAGATCTATAGGCAGCCTTACCATGTCAGGTACTGCATAAAGCAAGAGGTGCAGAAAATGTTAGAACTGGGAGTGGTTGAGCACTCTGAAAGTCCTTGGGCTTCTCCTGTGGTACTTGTACCAAAACCCCATTCCAAAGATGGAAAGAAGGAAATGCGGTTTTGTGTAGACTACAGAGGTCTCAACCAGGTAACCAAAACTGATGCTCACCCTATACCCAGGGCAGATGAGCTCATAGATACACTGGCATCTGCCAAGTATCTAAGCACTTTTGATTTGACTGCAGGGTATTGGCAGATCAAAATGTCAGAAGATGCTAAACCTAAAACTGCATTTTCAACCATTGGAGGCCATTACCAATTTACAGTAATGCCTTTTGGATTGAAAAATGCACCTGCCACTTTTCAAAGGTTGTTGAACACAGTCCTGCAAGTGCTGGAGGCTTTCAGTGCAGCATATTTGGATAATATAGCTGTCTTTAGCTCCAGTTGGGATGATCACCTGGTCCACCTATGGAACGTTTTGGAGGCCCTGCAGAAGGCAGGCCTCACTATCAAGCCTTCAAAGTGCCAGATAGGGCAGGGTAAAGTGGTTTATTTGGGACACCTTGTTGGTGGGGAACAGATTGCACCACTTCAGGGGAAAATCCAAACAATTATTGATTGGGTTCCCCCTACCACTCAGACTCAGGTGAGAGCCTTCCTAGGCCTCACTGGGTATTACAGGAGGTTCATTAAGAACTATGGCTCCATTGCAGCCCCTCTTAATGACCTCACATCCAAGAAAATGCCTAAAAAGGTATAATGGACTGCAAACTGTCAGAAAGCTTTTGAGGAGCTGAAGCAGGCCATGTGCTCTGCACCTGTCCTGAAAAGCCCTTGTTACTCTAAAAAATTCTATGTCCAAACTGATGCATCTGAATTAGCAGTAGGGGCAGTCCTATCACAACTTAATTCTGAGGGCCAGGATCAACCTGTTGCTTTTATTAGTAGGAGGTTGACCCCTAGAGAAAAGCGTTGGTCTGCCATAGAGAGGGAGGCCTTTGCTGTGGTCTGGGCTCTGAAGAAGTTGAGGCCATACCTGTTTGGCACTCACTTCATTGTTCAGACAGACCACAAACCTCTACTTTGGCTAAAACAAATGAAAGGTGAAAATCCTAAATTATTAAGGTGGTCCATATCCCTACAGGGAATGGACTATACAGTGGAACATAGACCTGGGAGTAGCCACTCCAATGCAGATGGACTCTCCAGATATTTCCACTTAGACAATGAAGACTCATCAGGTCATGGCTAGTCTTATTGTCCTTCATTTGGGGGGGGGGGTGGTGTAGGAAAGTACCATCTTGCCTGGCATGTTACCCCCATTTTTCACTGTATATATGTTGTTTTAGTTGTATGTGTCACTGGGACCCTGCCAGCCAGGGCCCCAGTGCTCATAAGTGTGCCTGAATGTGTTACCTGTGTAGTGACTAACTGTCTCACTGAGGCTCTGCTAATCAGAACCTCAGTGGTTATGCTCTCTCATTTCTTTCCAAATTGTCACTAACAGGCTAGTGACCAATTTTACCAATTCACATTGGCTTACTGGAACACCCTTATAATTCCCTAGTATATGGTACTGAGGTACCCAGGGTATTGGGGTTCCAGGAGATCCCTATGGGCTGCAGCATTTCTTTTGCCACCCATAGGGAGCTCTGACAATTCTTACACAGGCCTGCCACTGCAGCCTGAGTGAAATAACGCACACGTTAGTTCACAGCCATTTTACACTGCACTTAAGTAACTTATAAGTCACCTATATGTCTAACCTTTACCTGGTAAAGGTTAGGTGCAAAGTTACTTAGTGTGAGGGCACCCTGGCACTAGCCAAGGTGCCCCCACATTGTTCAGGGCCAATTCCCCGGACTTTGTGAGTGCGGGGACACCATTACACGCGTGCACTACATATAGGTCACTACCTATATGTGGCTTCACAATGGTAACTCCGAATATGGCCATGTAACATGTCTATGATCATGGAATTGCCCCCTCTATGCCATCCTGGCATAGTTGGCACAATCCCATGATCCCAGTGGTCTGTAGCACAGACCCTGGTACTGCCAAACTGCCTTTCCTGGGGTTTCACTGAAGCTGCTGCTGCTGCCAACCCCTCAGACAGGCTTCTGCCCTCCTGGGGTCCAGCCAGGCCTGGCCCAGGATGGCAGAACAAAGGACTTCCTCTGAGAGAGGGTGTTACACCCTCTCTCTTTGGAAAATGGTGTGAAGGCAGGGGAGGAGTAGCCTCCCCCAGCCTCTGGAAATGCTTTCTTGGGCACAGATGTGCCCAATTCTGCATAAGCCAGTCTACACCGGTTCAGGGGACCCCTTAGCCCTGCTCTGGTGCGAAACTGGACAAAGGAAAGGGGAGTGACCACTCCCCTGACCTGCACCTCCCCTGGGAGGTGTCCAGAGCTCCTCCAGTGTGCTCCAGACCTCTGCCATCTTGGAAGCAGAGGTGCTGCTGGCACACTGGACTGCTCTGAGTGGCCAGTGCCACCAGGTGACGTCAGAGACTCCTTCTGATAGGCTCCTTCAGGTGTTGCTAGCCTATCCTCTCTCCTAGGTAGCCAAACCCTCTTTTCTGGCTATTTAGGGTCTGTGTCTCTGGGGAAACTTTAGATAACGAATGCAAGAGCTCATCCGAGTTCCTCTGCATCTCTCTCTTCACCTTCTGCCAAGGAATCGACTGCTGACCGCGCTGGAAGCCTGCAAAACTGCAACATAGTAGCAAAGACAACTACTGCAACTCTGTAACGCTGATCCTGCCGCCTTCTCGACTGTTTTCCTGGTGGTGCATGCTGTGGGGGTAGTCTGCCTCCTCTCTGCACTAGAAGCTCCGAAGAAATCTCCTGTGGGTCGACGGAATCTTCCCCCTGCAACCGCAGGCACCAAAAAGCTGCATTACCAGTCCCTTGGGTCTCCTCTCAGCACGACGAGCGAGGTCCCTCGAATCCAGAAACTCGGTCCAAGTGACTCCCACAGTCCAGTGACTCTTCAGTCCAAGTTTGGTGGAGGTAAGTCCTTGCCTCCCCACGCCAGACTGCATTGCTGGGAACCACGACTTTTGCAGCTACTCCGGCCCCTGTGCACTTCCGGCAGAAATCCTTTGTGCACAGCCAAGCCTGGGTCCACGGCACTCTAACCTGCATTGCCCGACTTTCTAAGTTGGTCTCCGGCGACGTGGGACCCCATTGTGTAAACTTCGGGTGAGCACCGTTTCACGCATCCTCGTAGTGCCTGGTTCTGGCACTTCTCTGAGTGCTACCTACTGCCAAGAGGGCTTCTTGTCTTGTTCGATATCCCCTCTACCTCCTGGCGCAATTTGCGACATCCTGGTCCTTCCTGGGCCACAGGAGCATCCAAAAACGCTAACCGCACGATTTGCAGCTAGCAAGGCTTGTTGGCGTTCTTTCGGCGGGAAAACACTTCTGCACGACTCTCCACGGCGTCCGGGATCCGTCCTCCAAAGGGAAAGTCTCTAGCCCTTGTCGTTCCTGCAGAAACCTCAGCTTCTTCTGTTCCAGTAGAAGCTTCTTTGCACCCACAGCTGGCATTTCCTGGGCACCTGCCCATCTCCAACTTCCTTGTGACTTTTGGACTTGGTCCCCTTGTTCCACAGGTACCCTCGACTGGAAATCCATCGTTGTTGCATTGCTGGTTTGTGTCTTTCCTGCCATATTCCCCTATCACGACTTCTTTGTCCTTTGGGGAACTTTAGTGCACTTTGCACTCACTTTTCAGGGTCTTGGGGTGGGCTATTTTTCTAACCCTTACTGTTTTCTAATAGTCCCAGCGACCTTCTACAAGGTCACATAGGTTTGGGGTCCATTCGTGGTTCGCATTCCACTTTTGGAGTATTATGGTTTGTGTTGCCCCTATCCCTATGTGTTCCCATTGCATCCTATTGTAACTATACATTGTTTGCACTGTTTTCTAAGACTATACTGCATATTTTTGGTATTGTGTATATATATCTTGTGTATATTTCCTATCCTCTCACTGAGGGTACACTCTGAGATACTTTGGCATATTGTCATAAAAATAAAGTACCTTTATTTTTAGTATAACTGTGTATTGTGTTTTCTTATGATATTGTGCATATGACACTAAGTGGTACTGTAGGAGCTTCACTCGTCTCCTAGTTCAGCCTAAGCTGCTCTGCTAAGCTACCATTATCTATCAGCCTATGCTGCTAGACACCCTATACACTAATAAGGGATAACTGGGCCTGGTGCAAGGTGCAAGTACTCCTTGGTACTCACTACAAGCCAGTCCAGCCTCCTACATTGGTTGTGCAGCGGTGGGATAAGTGCTTTGAGACTACTTACCACTCTTGTCATTGTACTTTTCATAAGAGAAAAATATACAAAACAAGTTCAGTGTATATACACATAACTAAAAGGTTTTGCATTTCCTCTTTTCACTCTTTTCTAAGTGCTGAAAAGTACTTCTAAACTTTCTAAAAAGTTCTAAAAAGTGTAAAAAGTTTTTTTTTCTGTCTTTCTAAAAAGTTCTGAAAACTTTTTTCTCTTTTTCTATCACTTTAACTCTCTCTAAAATTGTCTGGCACAGGCCAAAATGTTGATCTGTCCAAACTTGCATATGATCACCTTAGCTGGAAAGGAGCAAGGAGTCTCTGCATAGAGAGAGGTTTGAGTGTAGGGAAGAATCCTTCCTTGGAATTGTTACTTAACATGCTTAGAGAACAAGATAAGGCTAAAAGTGCCCCATCTGTTGAAAAAGTAGCTAATGGTTCCCAATCTGATCCAGGGACTCCCCCAGGAAAAGATTTAGGAAATAAACTTTCTAGCCTGCCCATTACTAGACAGTCTAGCATAGTTGGTACTGAGGTGGAGTCACATCATACAGATGGTGTGCTCTCACATTACACTGTCAGCCAAGCTGTTAGGGTGTCCTCTGTAAGGGACAGGTCTCCTTCTGTCCATTCTCATCATACTTCTGTGTCTAAGAATGTCCCTCCCACCAACCCTGATGACAGAATTTTAGAGAGGGAACTCAATAAGTTGAGGGTGGAACAAACCAGACTGAAGCTTAAAAAGCAACAGCTGGATTTGGATAGACAGTCTTTAGAACTAGAGAAGGAAAGACAGAAGTTGGGTTTTGAAACCCATGGTGGCAGCAGCAGTATTCCCCATAGTCATCCTGCAAAAGAGCATGATTCCAGGAATCTGCATAAGATAGTTCCCCTTTATAAGGAGGGGGATGACATTAACAAGTGGTTTGCTGCACTTGAGAGGGCCTGTGTTGTACAGGATGTCCCTCAAAGGCAGTGGGCTGCTATCCTATGGCTATCATTTAGTGGAAAAGGTAGGGATAGGCTCCTTACTGTGAAAGAAAGTGATGCCAAAAATGTTACAGTTCTTAAGAATGCACTCCTGGATGGTTATGGCTTAACCACTGAACAATACAGGATAAAGTTCAGAGAAACCAAAAAGGAGTCTTCACAAGACTGGGTTGATTTCATTGACCATTCAGTGAAGGCCTTGGAGGGGTGGTTACATGGCAGTAAAGTTACTGATTATGACAGCCTGTATAACTTGATCCTGAGAGAGCATATTCTTAATAATTGTGTGTCTGATTTGTTGCACCAGTACTTGGTGGACTCTGATCTGACCTCTCCCCAAGAATTGGGAAAGAAGGCAGACAAATGGGTCAGAACAAGGGTGAACAGAAAAGTTCATACAGGGGGTGACAAGGATGACAACAAAAAGAAGGATGGTAAGTCTTCTGACAAGGGTGGGGACAAATCTAAAAATGAGTCTTCATCAGGCCCACAAAAACACTCTGGTGGGGGTGGTGGGCCCAAATCCTCTTTTAATCAAAACAAAGAAAAGAAACCATGGTGCTATTTATGTAAAGTAAAAGGCCATTGGACAACAGATCCCAGTTGTCCAAAGAAAAGCACCAAGCCTCCTACCACTACAACCCCTACTGCTACACCTAGTGCCCCTACTAATAGCAGTGGTGGTGGGAGCAAACCTACTAATAGCCAATCCAAGGGAGTAGCTGGGCTCACTATTGGTAACTTAGTTGGGGTTGGTCTTGTTAGGGAGACCACAGAGGCTATATTAGTCTCTGAGGGGGCTATTGATTTAGCCACCTTAGTTGCTTGTCCCCTTAATATGGATAAGTACAAGCAGCTACCCCTAATAAATGGTGTTGAGGTTCAAGCCTACAGGGACACTGGGGCCAGTGTGACTATGGTCATAGAGAAACTGGTCCACCCTGAACAACACCTACTTGGTCACCAGTACCAAGAAACCGATGCTCACAACAACACACTTAGCCACCCCATGGCTGTTGTAAATCTCAACTGGGGGGGGGGTTACTGGTCCAAAGAAAGTTGTGGTAGCCACAGATTTACCTGTAGACTGTCTACTAGGAAATGATTTGGAGACATCAGCTTGGTCAGATGTGGAGTTGGAGGCCCATGCAGCAATGCTGGGCATCCCAGGGCATATTTTTGCTTTAACCAGGGCTCAGGCCAAAAAGCAAAAAGGACAGGGAAGCTTGGATCCTAGAACAATGGACCAAGTGCTCCCTAAAGCTAGGGCTAGTAGAAGCAAACCACTTCCTACTATCCCTCCCTCTACAGTGGATTCTACTTCTGAGGAAGAAGAATTTCCACCCTGTGCAGAACCTACACCAGAGGAGCTGGAAGCAGACACTGCTGAGCTTTTGGGTGAAGGGGGGCCTGCCAGGGAGGAGCTGAGTGTGGCACAGCAAACCTGTCCCACACTAGAGGGTCTAAGACAGCAAGCTGTCAAACAGGCTAATGGGGATGTCAGTGACTCTCACAGAGTTTACTGGGAGGACAATCTCTTGTACACTGAAGCAAGGGATCCTAAACCTGGAACTGCCAGGAGGTTAGTGATTCCTCGGGAGTACAGAAAGTTCCTCCTAACTCTAGCCCACGACATTCCCCTAGCTGGACACCTGGGACAAATGAAAACTTGGGACAGACTTGTCCCCTTGTTTCATTGGCCTAGGATGTCTGAGGACACAAAGGAATTTTGTAAGTCCTGTGAAACCTGTCAAGCCAGTGGCAAGACAGGTGGAACTCCAAAGGCACCCCTTATTCCACTGCCTGTTGTTGGGGTTCCCTTTGAAAGGGTAGGGGTTGACATAATTGGCCCCCTTGACCCTCCTACTGTTCAGGAAATAGGTTTATCTTGGTGGTAGTGGACCATGCCACAAGATACCCTGAAGCAATTCCTTTAAGGACCACTACAGCACCTGCAGTGGCAAAGGCCCTCCTGGGAATATTTTCTAGGGTGGGCTTCCCAAAGGAAGTAGTATCAGACAGGGGAAGCAATTTCATGTCTGCATACTTAAAGGCCATGTGGAAGGAGTGTGGTGTAACTTACAAGTTCACTACACCCTATCATCCACAAACAAATGGACTGGTTGAGAGATTTAACAAAACTCTCAAAGGCATGATTATGGGTCTCCCTGAAAAACTCAGCAGGAGATGGGATATCCTGTTACCATGCCTCCTTTTTGCCTACAGGGAGGTACCCCAGAAAGAAGTGGGCTTCAGCCCCTTTGAACTCCTCTTTGGTCACCCTGTTAGGGGTCCACTAACACTTGTCAATGAGGGTTGGGAACAACCTTTAAAAGCTCCAAAGCAAGATATTGTGGATTATGTACTTGGCCTCAGATCAAGGATGGGTGAGTATATGAAAAAGGCCAGTAAAAACCTTCAGGCCTGCCAAGAGCTCCAGAAGCAATGGCATGATCACAAGGCTGTTTTGGTTCAGTACAAACCAGGGCAGAAAGTGTGGGTCTTGGAGCCTGTGGCCCCAAGAGCACTCCAAGATAAATGGAGTGGACCCCAGACAATTGTTGAAAAGAAGGGAGAAGTCACCTATTTAGTTGACTTAGGCACTGCCAGGAGTCCCCTTAGGGTGCTCCATGTCAACCGCCTGAAACCCTACTATGACAGGGATAATCTCACCCTGCTCATGGCAACTGATGAGGGACAGGAAGAAGACAGTGATCCTCTACCTGATCTCTTCTCTTCCACAGAACAAGATGCTCTTGTGGAAGGTGTAGTTTTGGCTGATTGTCTTACTGCTGAGCAGAAAGACCATTGCATAAATCTCCTGGGTCAGTTTTCTGAATTCTTCTCTACTGTGCCAGGTACCACTTCTTGGTGGGAGCACACTATAGATACTGGAGACAGCTTGCCTGTCAAAAGTAAGATCTATAGGCAGCCTTACCATGTCAGGTACTGCATAAAGCAAGAGGTGCAGAAAATGTTAGAACTGGGAGTGGTTGAGCACTCTGAAAGTCCTTGGGCTTCTCCTGTGGTACTTGTACCAAAACCCCATTCCAAAGATGGAAAGAAGGAAATGCGGTTTTGTGTAGACTACAGAGGTCTCAACCAGGTAACCAAAACTGATGCTCACCCAGGGCAGATGAGCTCATAGATACACTGGCATCTGCCAAGTATCTAAGCACTTTTGATTTGACTGCAGGGTATTGGCAGATCAAAATGTCAGAAGATGCTAAACCTAAAACTGCATTTTCAACCATTGGAGGCCATTACCAATTTACAGTAATGCCTTTTGGATTGAAAAATGCACCTGCCACTTTTCAAAGGTTGTTGAACACAGTCCTGCAAGTGCTGGAGGCTTTCAGTGCAGCATATTTGGATAATATAGCTGTCTTTAGCTCCAGTTGGGATGATCACCTGGTCCACCTATGGAACGTTTTGGAGGCCCTGCAGAAGGCAGGCCTCACTATCAAGCCTTCAAAGTGCCAGATAGGGCAGGGTAAAGTGGTTTATTTGGGACACCTTGTTGGTGGGGAACAGATTGCACCACTTCAGGGGAAAATCCAAACAATTATTGATTGGGTTCCCCCTACCACTCAGACTCAGGTGAGAGCCTTCCTAGGCCTCACTGGGTATTACAGGAGGTTCATTAAGAACTATGGCTCCATTGCAGCCCCTCTTAATGACCTCACATCCAAGAAAATGCCTAAAAAGGTATAATGGACTGCAAACTGTCAGAAAGCTTTTGAGGAGCTGAAGCAGGCCATGTGCTCTGCACCTGTCCTGAAAAGCCCTTGTTACTCTAAAAAATTCTATGTCCAAACTGATGCATCTGAATTAGCAGTAGGGGCAGTCCTATCACAACTTAATTCTGAGGGCCAGGATCAACCTGTTGCTTTTATTAGTAGGAGGTTGACCCCTAGAGAAAAGCGTTGGTCTGCCATAGAGAGGGAGGCCTTTGCTGTGGTCTGGGCTCTGAAGAAGTTGAGGCCATACCTGTTTGGCACTCACTTCATTGTTCAGACAGACCACAAACCTCTACTTTGGCTAAAACAAATGAAAGGTGAAAATCCTAAATTATTAAGGTGGTCCATATCCCTACAGGGAATGGACTATACAGTGGAACATAGACCTGGGAGTAGCCACTCCAATGCAGATGGACTCTCCAGATATTTCCACTTAGACAATGAAGACTCATCAGGTCATGGCTAGTCTTATTGTCCTTCATTTGGGGGGGGGGGGGTGTAGGAAAGTACCATCTTGCCTGGCATGTTACCCCCATTTTTCACTGTATATATGTTGTTTTAGTTGTATGTGTCACTGGGACCCTGCCAGCCAGGGCCCCAGTGCTCATAAGTGTGCCTGAATGTGTTACCTGTGTAGTGACTAACTGTCTCACTGAGGCTCTGCTAATCAGAACCTCAGTGGTTATGCTCTCTCATTTCTTTCCAAATTGTCACTAACAGGCTAGTGACCAATTTTACCAATTCACATTGGCTTACTGGAACACCCTTATAATTCCCTAGTATATGGTACTGAGGTACCCAGGGTATTGGGGTTCCAGGAGATCCCTATGGGCTGCAGCATTTCTTTTGCCACCCATAGGGAGCTCTGACAATTCTTACACAGGCCTGCCACTGCAGCCTGAGTGAAATAACGCACACGTTAGTTCACAGCCATTTTACACTGCACTTAAGTAACTTATAAGTCACCTATATGTCTAACCTTTACCTGGTAAAGGTTAGGTGCAAAGTTACTTAGTGTGAGGGCACCCTGGCACTAGCCAAGGTGCCCCCACATTGTTCAGGGCCAATTCCCCGGACTTTGTGAGTGCGGGGACACCATTACACACGTGCACTACATATAGGTCACTACCTATATGTGGCTTCACAATGGTAACTCCGAATATGGCCATGTAACATGTCTATGATCATGGAATTGCCCCCTCTATGCCATCCTGGCATAGTTGGCACAATCCCATGATCCCAGTGGTCTGTAGCACAGACCCTGGTACTGCCAAACTGCCTTTCCTGGGGTTTCACTGAAGCTGCTGCTGCTGCCAACCCCTCAGACAGGCTTCTGCCCTCCTGGGGTCCAGCCAGGCCTGGCCCAGGATGGCAGAACAAAGGACTTCCTCTGAGAGAGGGTGTTACACCCTCTCTCTTTGGAAAATGGTGTGAAGGCAGGGGAGGAGTAGCCTCCCCCAGCCTCTGGAAATGCTTTCTTGGGCACAGATGTGCCCAATTCTGCATAAGCCAGTCTACACCGGTTCAGGGGACCCCTTAGCCCTGCTCTGGCGCGAAACTGGACAAAGGAAAGGGGAGTGACCACTCCCCTGACCTGCACCTCCCCTGGGAGGTGTCCAGAGCTCCTCCAGTGTGCTCCAGACCTCTGCCATCTTGGAAGCAGAGGTGCTGCTGGCACACTGGACTGCTCTGAGTGGCCAGTGCCACCAGGTGACGTCAGAGACTCCTTCTGATAGGCTCCTTCAGGTGTTGCTAGCCTATCCTCTCTCCTAGGTAGCCAAACCCTCTTTTCTGGCTATTTAGGGTCTGTGTCTCTGGGGAAACTTTAGATAACGAATGCAAGAGCTCATCCGAGTTCCACTGCATCTCTCTCTTCACCTTCTGCCAAGGAATCGACTGCTGACCGCGCTGGAAGCCTGCAAAACTGCAACATAGTAGCAAAGACAACTACTGCAACTCTGTAACGCTGATCCTGCCGCCTTCTCGACTGTTTTCCTGGTGGTGCATGCTGTGGGGGTAGTCTGCCTCCTCTCTGCACTAGAAGCTCCGAAGAAATCTCCTGTGGGTCGACGGAATCTTCCCCCTGCAACCGCAGGCACCAAAAAGCTGCATTACCAGTCCCTTGGGTCTCCTCTCAGCACGACGAGCGAGGTCCCTCGAATCCAGAAACTCGGTCCAAGTGACTCCCACAGTCCAGTGACTCTTCAGTCCAAGTTTGGTGGAGGTAAGTCCTTGCCTCCCCACGCCAGACTGCATTGCTGGGAACCACGACTTTTGCAGCTACTCCGGCCCCTGTGCACTTCCGGCAGAAATCCTTTGTGCACAGCCAAGCCTGGGTCCACGGCACTCTAACCTGCATTGCCCGACTTTCTAAGTTGGTCTCCGGCGACGTGGGACCCCATTGTGTAAACTTCGGGTGAGCACCGTTTCACGCATCCTCGTAGTGCCTGGTTCTGGCACTTCTCTGAGTGCTACCTACTGCCAAGAGGGCTTCTTGTCTTGTTCGATATCCCCTCTACCTCCTGGCGCAATTTGCGACATCCTGGTCCTTCCTGGGCCACAGGAGCATCCAAAAACGCTAACCGCACGATTTGCAGCTAGCAAGGCTTGTTGGCGTTCTTTCGGCGGGAAAACACTTCTGCACGACTCTCCACGGCGTCCGGGATCCGTCCTCCAAAGGGAAAGTCTCTAGCCCTTGTCGTTCCTGCAGAAACCTCAGCTTCTTCTGTTCCAGTAGAAGCTTCTTTGCACCCACAGCTGGCATTTCCTGGGCACCTGCCCATCTCCAACTTGCTTGTGACTTTTGGACTTGGTCCCCTTGTTCCACAGGTACCCTCGACTGGAAATCCATCGTTGTTGCATTGCTGGTTTGTGTCTTTCCTGCCATATTCCCCTATCACGACTTCTTTGTCCTTTGGGGAACTTTAGTGCACTTTGCACTCACTTTTCAGGGTCTTGGGGTGGGCTATTTTTCTAACCCTTACTGTTTTCTAATAGTCCCAGCGACCTTCTACAAGGTCACATAGGTTTGGGGTCCATTCGTGGTTCGCATTCCACTTTTGGAGTATTATGGTTTGTGTTGCCCCTATCCCTATGTGTTCCCATTGCATCCTATTGTAACTATACATTGTTTGCACTGTTTTCTAAGACTATACTGCATATTTTTGGTATTGTGTATATATATCTTGTGTATATTTCCTATCCTCTCACTGAGGGTACACTCTGAGATACTTTGGCATATTGTCATAAAAATAAAGTACCTTTATTTTTAGTATAACTGTGTATTGTGTTTTCTTATGATATTGTGCATATGACACTAAGTGGTACTGTAGGAGCTTCACTCGTCTCCTAGTTCAGCCTAAGCTGCTCTGCTAAGCTACCATTATCTATCAGCCTATGCTGCTAGACACCCTATACACTAATAAGGGATAACTGGGCCTGGTGCAAGGTGCAAGTACTCCTTGGTACTCACTACAAGCCAGTCCAGCCTCCTACATTGGTTGTGCAGCGGTGGGATAAGTGCTTTGAGACTACTTACCACTCTTGTCATTGTACTTTTCATAAGAGAAAAATATACAAAACAAGTTCAGTGTATATACACATAACTAAAAGGTTTTGCATTTCCTCTTTTCACTCTTTTCTAAGTGCTGAAAAGTACTTCTAAACTTTCTAAAAAGTTCTAAAAAGTGTAAAAAGTTTTTTTTTCTGTCTTTCTAAAAAGTTCTGAAAACTTTTTTCTCTTTTTCTATCACTTTAACTCTCTCTAAAATTGTCTGGCACAGGCCAAAATGTTGATCTGTCCAAACTTGCATATGATCACCTTAGCTGGAAAGGAGCAAGGAGTCTCTGCATAGAGAGAGGTTTGAGTGTAGGGAAGAATCCTTCCTTGGAATTGTTACTTAACATGCTTAGAGAACAAGATAAGGCTAAAAGTGCCCCATCTTTTGAAAAAGTAGCTAATGGTTCCCAATCTGATCCAGGGACTCCCCCAGGAAAAGATTTAGGAAAGAAACTTTCTAGCCTGCCCATTACTAGACAGTCTAGCATAGTTGGTACTGAGGTGGAGTCACATCATACAGATGGTGTGCTCTCACATTACACTGTCAGCCAAGCTGTTAGGGTGTCCTCTGTAAGGGACAGGTCTCCTTCTGTCCATTCTCATCATACTTCTGTGTCTAAGAATGTCCCTCCCACCAACCCTGATGACAGAATTTTAGAGAGGGAACTCAATAAGTTGAGGGTGGAACAAACCAGACTGAAGCTTAAAAAGCAACAGCTGGATTTGGATAGACAGTCTTTAGAACTAGAGAAGGAAAGACAGAAGTTGGGTTTTGAAACCCATGGTGGCAGCAGCAGTATTCCCCATAGTCATCCTGCAAAAGAGCATGATTCCAGGAATCTGCATAAGATAGTTCCCCCTTATAAGGAGGGGGATGACATTAACAAGTGGTTTGCTGCACTTGAGAGGGCCTGTGTTGTACAGGATGTCCCTCAAAGGCAGTGGGCTGCTATCCTATGGCTATCATTTAGTGGAAAAGGTAGGGATAGGCTCCTTACTGTGAAAGAAAGTGATGCCAATAATTTTACAGTTCTTAAGAATGCACTCCTGGATGGTTATGGCTTAACCACTGAACAATACAGGATAAAGTTCAGAGAAACCAAAAAGGAGTCTTCACAAGACTGGGTTGATTTCATTGACCATTCAGTGAAGGCCTTGGAGGGGTGGTTACATGGCAGTAAAGTTACTGATTATGACAGCCTGTATAACTTGATCCTGAGAGAGCATATTCTTAATAATTGTGTGTCTGATTTGTTGCACCAGTACTTGGTGGACTCTGATCTGACCTCTCCCCAAGAATTGGGAAAGAAGGCAGACAAATGGGTCAGAACAAGGGTGAACAGAAAAGTTCATACAGGGGGTGACAAAGATGACAACAAAAAGAAGGATGGTAAGTCTTCTGACAAGGGTGGGGACAAATCTAAAAATGAGTCTTTGTAGGAGGCTGGACTGGCTTGTAGTGAGTACCAAGGGGTACTTGCACCTTGCACCAGGCCCAGTTATCCCTTATTAGTGTATAGGGTGTCTAGCAGCTTAGGCTGGTAGATAATGGTAGCTTAGCAGAGCAGCTTAGGCTGAACTAGGAGACGTGTGAAGCTACTACAGTACCACTTAGTGTCATATGCACAATATCATAAGAAAACACAATACACAGTTATACTAAAAATAAAGGTACTTTATTTTTATGACAATATGCCAAAGTATCTTAGAGTGTACCCTCAGTGAGAGGATAGGAAATATACACAAGATATATATACACAATAGCAAAAATATGCAGTATAGTCTTAGAAAACAGTGCAAACAATGTATAGTTACAATGGGATGCAATGGGGAAACATAGGGATAGGGGCAACACAAACCATATACTCCAAAAGTGGAATGTGAACCACGAATGGACCCCAAACCTATGTGACCTTGTAGAGGGTCGCTGGGACTATTAGAAAATAGTGAGAGTTAGAAAAATAACCCTCCCCAAGACCCTGAAAAGTGAGTGCAAAGTGCACGAAAGTTCCCCTAAGGACAAAGTAGTCGTGTTAGAGGAATAATGCAGGAAAGACACAAACCAGCAATGCAACAACTGTGGATTTCCAATCTAGGGTACCTGTGGAACAAGGGGACCAAGTCCAAAAGTCACAAGCAAGTCGGAGATGGGCAGATGCCCAGGAAATGCCAGCTGCAGGTGCAAAGAAGCTTCGACTGGACAGAAGAAGCTGAGGTTTCTGCAGGAACGAAAAGGGCTAGAGACTTCCCCTTTGGTGGACGGATCCCTCTCGTCTTGGAGAGTCGGGCAGATGTGTTTTCCCGCTGGAAGGACGCCAACAAGCCTTGCTACACGCAAATCGTGCGTTTGGCATTTTTGGACGCTGCTGGAGCCCAGGAGGGACCAGGAGGTCGCAAATTGGACCTGAAGAGAGAGGGGACGTCGAGCAAGACAAACAACCCTCACTGAAGCAGGTAGCACCCGGAGAAGTGCCAGAAACAGGCACTACAAGGATGCGTGAAACGGTGCTCACCGAAGTTGCACAAAGGAGTCACACGTCGCCGGAGACCAACTTAGAAAGTCGTGCAATGCAGGTTAGAGTGCCGTGGACCCAGGCTTGGCTGTGCACAAAGGATTTCCGCCGGAAGTGCACAGGGGCCGGAGTAGCTGCAAAGTCGCGGTTCCCAGCAATGCAGCCCAGCGAGGTGAGGCAAGGACTTACCTCCACCAAACTTGGACTGAAGAGTCACTGGACTGTGGGGGTCACTTGGACAGAGTCGCTGGATTCGAGGGACCTCGCTTGTCGTGCTGAGAGGAGACCCAAGGGACCGGTAATGCAGCTTTTTGGTGCCTGCGGTTGCAGGGGGAAGATTCCGTCGACCCACGGGAGATTTCTTCGGAGCTTCTGGTGCAGAGAGGAGGCAGGCTCCCCCCACAGCATGCACAAGCAGGAAAACAGTCGAGAAGGCGGCAGGATCAGCGTTACAGAGTTGCAGTAGTCGTCTTTGCTACTATGTTGCAGGTTTTCAGGCTTCCAGCGCGGTCAGCGGTCGTTTCCTTATCAGAAGGTGAAGAGAGAGATGCAGAGGAACTCGGCTGAGCTCATGCATTCGTTATCTAAAGTTTCCCCAGAGACAGAGACCCTAAATAGCCAGAAAAGAGGGTTTGGCTACCTAGGAGAGAGGAAAGGCTACTAACACCTGAAGGAGCCTATCAGCAGGAGTCTCTGACGTCACCTGGTGGCACTGGCCACTCAGAGCAGTCCAGTGTGCCAGCAGCACCTCTGTTTCCAAGATGGCAGAGGTCTGGAGCACACTGGAGGAGCTCTGGACACCTCCCAGGGGAGGTGCAGGTCAGGGGAGTGGTCACTCCCCTTTCCTTTGTCCAGTTTCGCGCCAGAGCAGGGGCAAAGGGGTCCCTGAACCTGTGTAGACTGGTTTATGCAGAATTGGGCACATCTGTGCCCAAGAAAGCATTTCCAGAGGCTTGGGGAGGCTACTCCTCCCCTGCCTTCACACCATTTTCCAAAGGGAGAGGGTGTCACACCCTCTCTCAGAGGAAGTTCTTTGTTCTGCCATCCTGGGCCAGGCCTGGCTGGACCCCAGGAGGGCAGATGCCTGTCTGAGGGGTTGGCAGCAGCAGCAGCTGCAGTGAAACCCCAGGAAGGGCAGTTTGGCAGTACCAGGGTCTGTGCTACAGACCACTGGGATCATGGGATTGTGCCAACTATGCCAGGATGACATAGAGGGGGCAATTCCATGATCATAGACATGTTACATGGCCATTTTCGGAGTTACCATTGTGAAGCTACATATAGGTAGTGACCTATATGTAGTGCACGCGTGTAATGGTGTCCCCGCACTCACAAAGTTCAGTGAATTGGCTCTGAACAATGTGGGGGTACCTTGGCTAGTGCCAGGGTGCCCTCACACTAAGTAACTTTGCACCTAACCTTTACCAGGTAAAGGTTAGACATATAGGTGACTTATAAGTTACTTAAGTGCAGTGTAAAATGGCTGTGAAATAACGTGGACGTTATTTCACTCAGGCTGCAGTGGCAGGCCTGTGTAAGAATTGTCAGAGCTCCCTATGGGTGGCAAAAGAAATGCTGCAGCCCATAGGGATCTCCTGGAACCCCAATACCCTGGGTATCTCAGTACCATATACTAGGGAATTATAAGGGTGTTCCAGTAAGCCAATGTAAATTGTTAAAAATGGTCACTAGCCTGTTAGTGACAATTTGAAAGTAATGAGAGAGCATAACCACTGAGGTTCTGGTTAGCAGAGCCTCAGTGAGACAGTTAGGCACCATACAGGGAACATGTACATGCACACCTATGAGCACTGGGGCCCTGTGTGACAGGGTCCCAGTGACACATACATATAGGCCACAAACCTATGAGCACTGGGGTCCTGACCAGCAGGATCCCAGTGACACATAACAACCATACTGAAAATATAGTGTTTTCACTATGAGCACTGAGGCCTGGCTATCAGGATCCCAGTGAGACAGTGAAAACAGTGACAAACACCCTGACATACACTCACAAACAGGCCAAAAGTGGGGGTAACAAGGTTAGAAAGAGGCTACCTTCTCACACAACCCCCCCCCAAACGAAGGACAATAAGGCTAACCTTGGCCAGTTGAGACTTTATTGTCTAAGTGGTGATAAGTAGAGAGTAGCTCTGCAATAGACTGGTTACTCCCTTTATCATCCACTATATGGTTACTTCCCTGTGGGGATGTGAACCACCCTGTTTGAAGTTTTTTAGCTAAGCAACAATGTGAAGATGTATTTTCAGAGTTTCTATCAGTAAGTTTTAGTTTAGAGCAGTGGGAATTGTCCACTGAACCTATTTGTAGTGATGGAAATGCCAGACAGGGATGCTGTCTCAGAAAAGCCATAGCTGGGCAAAAACTTTGTCCATCTGGCTGGAAGAGAGAACAGGGATGCTGTTTCTCTTGAGTTGGAGCAGGGCAGGGATGCTGTCCTATGAGCTCCACACTAGGGCAGGGATGCTGTCCTAAGTGTTGTGAGGTAGTGCAGGGTTTCTGCACTAAAGTTTCTCTGGGAGGGTTGGAGGGATGCTCCATGTTAACTAAAATGGTGCTGTTTTCTTCACCAATGTTAGTTATCCCACAGAGAGGTACTTCCACCTCAGGGAGTCCAGCTTTGCCAGCTGATGATTCCCTTGGAACAGGTGCCACCCCAGGAGAGGTTTCTCCCACCACAGGAATAGTATCCTGAATGGTAGGGTGGTTAGGGGATACTGTGATACCCTTTTTACCTGTTGATGGAGAGGGATCCTGAGTTTTCAGGCCTTCTCTCCTTTGCTTTTTCATTTCACTTGAAATGAGAGGGAACAATTCCTCAGGGATGCCCAGCATGGCTGCATGGGCATAAAACTCTACATCAGCCCAACCTGAGGCCTCTAGGTCATTACCTAAGAGACAGTCTACAGGTAAGCTAGGTGATACCACCACCTGCTTAGGGCCAGTAACTCCACCCCAACTAAACTGAATTATAGCTAAGGGAAGAAACTTAGTGGAGTTATGGACATCAATAAACTTATACTGTTGTCCAATGATGTGTTGTTCAGGAGGCACTAGGTTTTCAGTCACCAAAGTGAAACTGGCACCTGTGTCCCTGTAGGCCAAGGCCTCAACACCATTTATTGAAACTGTCTGCCTGTACTTATCCATTGTAAGGGGACAAGCAGCCAGTGTGGCAAGGCCAATGCCACTAGGTGTGACAGAAACTGTCTTGGGACTGATTACATCAGTTTCCACTATGGACCCATAAGTGAACCCAACTACACCCTTTGCTTGACTGTTGCCAGCAGTCCCACCACTAGTACCACTACTGCTAGGGGCACTAGAGCTTGATGTATTAGTGGTGGTAGGCTCAGGGGGTTTACCTGGACAGGACTTATCCCCTGGCCTATGGCCTCTGTTTTTACACACAAAGCACCAAGGCTTTTTAAAGTGTGCAGGTTGAGAAGAAGAGGAAGAATTAGTTTTATCCCCACCCTCTGAAGAGTGTTTAAGATTTGAAGTGGGATCTTTGGTTTTACCCTTATCCCCATGCTTATCTTGAGATTTTTCACCATCTTTCTTCTTATTGCCATCTTTGTCACCCCCTGTATGAACTTTTCTGTTCACCCTTGTTCTGACCCATTTGTCTGCCTTCTTTCCCAATTCTTGGGGAGAGGTCAGATCAGAGTCTACCAGGTACTGGTGCAACAAATCAGACACACAATTATTAAGTATATGCTCTCTCAGGATTGTGTTATACAGGCTGTCATAATCAGTAACTTTACTGCCATGTAACCACCCCTCCAAGGCCTTCACTGCCTGGTCAATGAAATCAACCCAGTCTTGTGAAGACTCCTTTTTGGTCTCTCTGAACTTCATCCTGTACTGTTCAGTGGTTAAGCCATAACCATCCAGGAGTGCATTCTTAAGAACTTGGAAATTATTAGCATCATTTTCTTTCACAGTAAGGAGCCTATCCCTACCTTTTCCACTAAATGATAGCCATAGGATAGCAGCCTTTGAGGGACATCCTGTACAACACAGGCCCTCTCAAGTGCAGCAAACCACTTGTTAATGTCATCCCCCTCCTTATAAGGGGGAACTATCTTGTGCAGATTCCTGGAATCATGCTCTTTTGCAGGATGACTATGGGGAATACTGCTGCTGCCACCATGGGTATCTAAACCCAACTTCTGTCTTTCCTTCTCTAATTCAAAAGACTGTCTATCCAAATCCAGCTGTTGCTTTTTAAGCTTCAGTCTGGTTTGTTCCACCCTCAACTTATTGAGTTCCCTCTCTAACATTCTGTCATCAGGGTTGGTGGGAGGGACATTTCTAGAAACAGAGCTATGATGGGAATGAACAGAAGGAGACCTGTCCCTTACAGAAGCCACCCTAACAGCTTGGTTTACAGAAACATTACTACCAGTATGGTGAGAATAAATGCTTTTGCTATGATGTGAGACAACACTATTTCTTTGGTGTGGCTCATCATCATTACCATCTATGCTAGATTGTCTAGTAATGGGCAGGCTAGGAAGTTTCTTTCCTGAATCTTTTCCTGGGGGAGTCCCTGAATCAGATTGGGAACTATTAGGTACTTTTTCAACAGATGGGCCACCTCTGGCCTTATCCTGTTCTCTAAGCATGTTAATTAACAGTTCCAAGGCAGGATTCTTCCCTACACTCAAACCTCTCTCTATACAGAGACTCCTTGCTCTTTTCCAGCTAAGGTTGTCATATGCAAGTTTGGACAGATCAACACCTTGGCCTGTGCCAGACATTTTTTAGAGAGAGTTAAAGTGATAGAGAAAGAGACAAAAGTTTTCAGAACTTTTTGGAAAGACAGAAAAAAAAACTTTTTAAACTTTTAAGAACTTTTTGAAAGTTTAGGAGTACTTTTCAGCACTTAGAAAAGAGTGAAAAGAGGAAATGCAAAACTTTTTGGCTATGTGTATATACACTGACCTTGTTTTGTATATTTTTCTCTTATGAAAAGTACAATGACAAGAGTGGTAAGTAGTCTCAAGCACTTATCCCACCACTCACAACCAATGTAGGAGGCTGGACTGGCTTGTAGTGAGTACCAAGGGGTACTTGCACCTTGCACCAGGCCCAGTTATCCCTTATTAGTGTATAGGGTGTCTAGCAGCTTAGGCTGGTAGATAATGGTAGCTTAGCAGAGCAGCTTAGGCTGAACTAGGAGACGTGTGAAGCTACTACAGTACCACTTAGTGTCATATGCACAATATCATAAGAAAACACAATACACAGTTATACTAAAAATAAAGGTACTTTATTTTTATGACAATATGCCAAAGTATCTTAGAGTGTACCCTCAGTGAGAGGATAGGAAATATACACAAGATATATACACAATAGCAAAAATATGCAGTATAGTCTTAGAAAACAGTGCAAACAATGTATAGTTACAATGGGATGCAATGGGGAAACATAGGGATAGGGGCAACACAAACCATATACTCCAAAAGTGGAATGCGAACCACGAATGGACCCCAAACCTATGTGACCTTGTAGAGGGTCGCTGGGACTATTAGAAAATAGTGAGAGTTAGAAAAATAGCCCTCCCCAAGACCCTGAAAAGTGAGTGCAAAGTGCACTAAAGTTCCCCTAAGGACAAAGTAGTCTTGTTAGAGGAATAATGCAGGAAAGACACAAACCAGCAATGCAACAACTATGGATTTCCAATCTAGGGTACCTGTGGAACAAGGGGACCATGTCCAAAAGTCACAAGCAAGTCGGAGATGGGCAGATGCCCAGGAAATGCCAGCTGCGGGTGCAAAGAAGCTTCGACTGGACAGAAGAAGCTGAGGTTTCTGCAGGAACGAAAAGGGCTAGAGACTTCCCCTTTGGTGGACGGATTCCTCTTGCCTTGGAGAGTCGTACAGAAGTGTTTTCCCGCCGGAAGGACGCCAACAAGCCTTGCTACACGCAAATCGTGCGTTTGGCGTTTTTGGTCGTTGCTGGGGCCCAGAAGGGACCAGGAGGTCGCAAATTGGACCTCAAGAGAGAGGGGACGTCGAGCAAGACAAAGAGCCCTCACTGAAGCAGGTAGCACCCAGAGAAGTGCCAGAAACCGGCACTATGAGGATGCGTGAAACGGTGCTCGCCGAAGTTGCACAAAGGAGTCCCACGTCGCCGGAGACCAACTTAGAAAGTCGTGCAATGCAGGTTAGAGTGCCGTGGACCCAGGCTTGGCTGTGCACAAAGGATTTCCGCCGGAAGAGCACAGGGGCCGGAGTAGCTGCAAAGTCGCGGTTCCTAGCAATGCAGCCCAGCGAGGTGAGGCAAGGACTTACCTCCACCAAACTTGGACTGAAGAGTCACTGGACTGTGTGGGTCACTTGGACAGAGTCGCTGGATTCGAGGGACCTCGCTCGTCGTGCTGAGAGGAGACCCAAGGGACCGGTAATGCAGCTTTTTGGTGCCTGCGGTTGCAGGGGGAAGATTCCGTCGACCCACGGGAGATTTCTTCAGAGCTTCTGGTGCAGAGAGGAGGCAGGCTACCCCCACAGCATGCACAAGCAGGAAAACAGTCAAGAAGGCGGCAGGATCAGCGTTACAGAGTTGCAGTAGTCGTCTTTGCTACTATGTTGCAGGTTTGCAGGCTTCCAGCGCGGTCAGCGGTCGTTTCCTTATCAGAAGGTGAAGAGAGAGATGCAGAGGAACTCGGCTGAGCTCATGCATTCGTTATCTAAAGTTTCCCCACAGACAGAGACCCTAAATAGCCAGAAAAGAGGGTTTGGCTACCTAGGAGAGAGGAAAGGCTACTAACACCTGAAGGAGCCTATCAGCAGGAGTCTCTGACGTCACCTGGTGGCACTGGCCACTCAGAGCAGTCCAGTGTGCCAGCAGCACCTCTGTTTCCAAGATGGCAGAGGTCTGGAGCACACTGGAGGAGCTCTGGACACCTCCCAGGGGAGGTGCAGGTCAGGGGAGTGGTCACTCCCCTTTCCTTTGTCCAGTTTCGCGCCAGAGCAGGGGCTAAGGGGTCCCTGAACCGGTGTAGACTGGTTTATGCAGAATTGGGCACATCTGTGCCCAACAAAGCATTTCCAGAGGCTGGGGGAGGCTACTCCTCCCCTGCCTTCACACCATTTTCCAAAGGGAGAGGGTGTCACACCCTCTCTCAGAGGAAGTTCTTTGTTCTGCCATCCTGGGCCAGGCCTGGCTGGACCCCAGGAGGGCAGATGCCTGTCTGAGGGGTTGGCAGCAGCAGCAGCTGCAGTAAAACCCCAGGAAGGGCAGTTTGGCAGTACCAGGGTCTGTGCTACAGACCACTGGGATCATGGGATTGTGCCAACTATGCCAGGATGACATAGAGGGGGCAATTCCATGATCATAGACATGTTACATGGCCATATTCGGAGTTACCATTGTGAAGCTACATATAGGTAGTGACCTATATGTAGTGCACGCGTTTAATGGTGTCCCCGCACTCACAAAGTTCAGGGAATTGGCTCTGAACAATGTGGGGGCACCTTGGCTAGTGCCAGGGTGCCCTCACACTAAGTAACTTTGCACCTAACCTTTACCAGGTAAAGGTTAGACATATAGGTGACTTATAAGTTACTTAAGTGCAGTGTAAAATGGCTGTGAAATAACGTGGACGTTATTTCACTCAGGCTGCAGTGGCAGGCCTGTGTAAGAATTGTCAGAGCTCCCTATGGGTGGCAAAAGAAATGCTGCAGCCCATAGGGATCTCCTGGAACCCCAATACCCTGGGTACCTCAGTACCATATACTAGGGAATTATAAGGGTGTTCCAGTAAGCCAATGTAAATTGTTAAAAATGGTCACTAGCCTGTTAGTGACAATTTGCAAGTAATGAGAGAGCATAACCACTGAGGTTCTGGTTAGCAGAGCCTCAGTGAGACAGTTAGGCACCACACAGGGAACATATACATGCACACCTATGAGCACTGGGGCCCTGTGTGACAGGGTCCCAGTGACACATACATATAGGCCACAAACCTATGAGCACTGGGGTCCTGACCAGCAGGATCCCAGTGACACATAACAACCATACTGAAAATATAGTGTTTTCACTATGAGCACTGAGGCCTGGCTATCAGGATCCCAGTGAGACAGTGAAAACAGTGACAAACACCCTGACATACACTCACAAACAGGCCAAAAGTGGGGGTAACAAGGTTAGAAAGAGGCTACCTTCTCACAGTCTTCATCAGGCCCACAAAAACACTCTGGTGGGGGTGGTGGGCCCAAATCCTCTTTTAATCAAAACAAAGAAAAGAAACCATGGTGCTATTTATGTAAAGTAAAAGGCCATTGGACAACAGATCCCAGTTGTCCAAAGAAAAGCACCAAGCCTCCTACCACTACAACCCCTACTGCTACACCTAGTGTCCCTACTAATAGCAGTGGTGGTGGGAGCAAACCTACTAATAGCCAATCCAAGGGAGTAGCTGGGCTCACTATTGGTAACTTAGTTGGGGTTGGTCTTGTTAGGGAGACCACAGAGTCTATATTAGTCTCTGAGGGGGCTATTGATTTAGCCACCTTAGTTGCTTGTCCCCTTAATATGGGTAAGTACAAGCAGCTACCCCTAATAAATGGTGTTGAGGTTCAAGCCTACAGGGACACTGGGGCCAGTGTGACTATGGTCATAGAGAAACTGGTCCACCCTGAACAACACCTACTTGGTCACCAGTACCAAGTAACTGATGCTCACAACAACACACTTAGCCACCCCATGGCTGTTGTAAATCTCAACTGGGGGGGGGGGGGTTACTGGTCCAAAGAAAGTTGTGGTAGCCACAGATTTACCTGTAGACTGTCTACAAGGAAATGATTTGGAGACATCAGCTTGGTCAGATGTGGAGTTGGAGGCCCATGCAGCAATGCTGGGCATCCCAGGGCATATTTTTGCTTTAACCAGGGCTCAGGCCAAAAAGCAAAAAGGACAGGGAAGCTTGGATCCTGGAACAATGGACCAAGTGCTCCCTAAAGCTAGGGCTAGTAGAAGCAAACCACTTCCTACTATCCCTCCCTCTACAGTGGATTCTACTTCTGAGGAAGAAGAATTTCCACCCTGTGCAGAACCTACACCAGAGGAGCTGGAAGCAGACACTGCTGAGCTTTTGGGTGAAGGGGGGCCTGCCAGGGAGGAGCTGAGTGTGGCACAGCAAACCTGTCCCACACTAGAGGGTCTAAGACAGCAAGCTGTCAAACAGGCTAATGGGGATGTCAGTGACTCTCACAGAGTATACTGGGAGGACAATCTATTGTACACTGAAGCAATGGATCCTAAACCTGGAACTGCCAGGAGGTTAGTGATTCCTCAGGAGTACAGAAAGTTCCTCCTAACTCTAGCCCACGACATTCCCCTAGCTGGACACCTGGGACAAATGAAAACTTGGGACAGACTTGTCCCCTTGTTTCATTGGCCTAGGATGTCTGAGGACACAAAGGAATTTTGTAAGTCCTGTGAAACCTGTCAAGCCAGTGGCAAGACAGGTGGAACTCCAAAGGCACCCTTTATTCCACTGCCTGTGGTTGGGGTTCCCTTTGAAAGGGTAGGGGTTGACGTAGTTGGCCCCCTTGACCCTCCTACTGCTTCAGGCAATAGGTTTATCTTGGTGGTAGTGGACCATGCCACAAGATACCCTGAAGCAATTCCTTTAAGGACCACTACAGCACCTGCAGTGGCAAAGGCCCTCCTGGGAATATTTTCTAGGGTGGGCTTCCCAAAGGAAGTAGTATCAGACAGGGGAAGCAATTTCATGTCTGTATACTTAAAGGCCACGTGGAAGGAGTGTGGTGTAACTTACAAGTTCACTACACCCTATCATCCACAAACAAATGGACTGGTTGAGAGATTTAACAAAACTCTCAAAGGCATGATTATGGGTCTCCCTGAAAAACTCAGCAGGAGATGGGATATCCTGTTACCATGCCTCCTTTTTGCCTACAGGGAGGTACCCCAGAAAGGAGTGAGCTTCAGCCCCTTTGAACTCCTCTTTGGTCACCCTGTTAGGGGTCCACTAACACTTGTCAAGGAGGGTTGGGAACAACCTTTAAAAGCTCCAAAGCAAGATATTGTGGATTATGTACTTGGCCTCAGATCAAGGATGGCTGAGTATATGTAAAAGGCCAGTAAAAACCTTCAGGCCAGCCAAGAGCTCCAGAAGCAATGGCATGATCAGAAGGCTGTTTTGGTTCAGTCCAAACCAGGGCAGAAAGTGTGGGTCTTGGAGCCTGTGGCCCCAAGAGCACTCCAAGATAAATGGAGTGGACCCCACACAATTGTTGAAAAGAAGGGAGAAGTCACCTATTTAGTTGACTTAGGCACTGCCAGGAGTCCCCTTAGGGTGCTCCATGTCAACCGCCTGAAACCCTACTATGACAGGGATAATCTCACCCTGCTCATGGCAACTGATGAGGGACAGGAAGAAGACAGTGATCCTCTACCTGATCTCTTCTCTTCCACAGAACAAGATGCTCTTGTGGAAGGTGTAGTTTTGGCTGATTGTCTTACTGCTGAGCAGAAAGACCATTGCATAAATCTCCTGGGTCAGTTTTCTGAACTCTTCTCTACTGTGCCAGGTACCACTTCTTGGTGGGAGCACACTATAGATACTGGAGACAGCTTGCCTGTCAAAAGTAAGATCTATAGGCAGCCTGACCATGTCAGGGACTGCATAAAGCAAGAGGTGCAGAAAATGTTAGAACTGGGAGTGGTTGAGCACTCTGAAAGTCCTTGGGCTTCTCCTGTGGTACTTGTACCAAAACCCCATTCCAAAGATGGAAAGAAGGAAATGCGGTTTTGTGTAGACTACAGAGGTCTCAACCAGGTAACCAAAACTGATGCTCACCCTATACCCAGGGCAGATGAGCTCATAGATACACTGGCATCTGCCAAGTATCTAAGCACTTTTGATCTGACTGCAGGGTATTGGCAGATCAAAATGTCAGAAGATGCTAAACCTAAAACTGCATTTTCAACCATTGGAGGCCATTACCAATTTACAGTAATGCCTTTTGGATTGAAAAATGCACCTGCCACTTTTCAAAGGTTGGTGAACACAATCCTGCAAGGGCTGGAGGCTTTCAGGGCAGCATATTTGGATGATATAGCTGTTTTTAGCTCCAGCTGGGATGATCACCTGGTCCATCTATGGAAAGTTTTGGAGGCCCTTCAGAAGGCAGGCCTCACTATCAAGCCTTCAAAGTGCCAGATAGGGAAGGGTAAAGTGGTTTATCTGGGACACCTTGTTGGTGGGGAACAGATTGCACCACTTCAGGGGAAAATCCAAACAATTATTGATTGGGTTCCCCCTACCACTCAGACTCAGGTGAGAGCCTTCCTAGGCCTCACTGTGTATTACAGGAGGTTCATTAAGAACTATGGCTCCATTGCAGCCCCTCTTAATGACCTCACATCCAAAAAAATGCCTAAAAAGGTATTATGGACAGCAAACTGTCAGAAAGCTTTTGAGGAGCTGAAGCAGGCCATGTGCTCTGCACCTGTCCTGAAAAGCCCTTGTTACTCTAAAAAATTCTATGTCCAAACTGATGCATCTGAATTAGGAGTAGGGGCAGTCCTATCACAACTTAATTCTGAGGGCCAGGATCAACCTGTTGCTTTTATTAGTAGGAGGTTGACCCCTAGAGAAAAGCGTTGGTCTGCCATAGAGAGGGAGGCCTTTGCTGTGGTCTGGGCTCTGAAGAAGTTGAGGCCATACTTGTTTGGCACTCACTTCATTGTTCAGACAGACCACAAACCTCTACTTTGGCTAAAACAAATGAAAGGTGAAAATCCTAAATTATTAAGGTGGTCCATATCCCTACAGGGAATGGATTATACAGTGGAACATAGACCTGGGAGTAGCCACTCCAATGCAGATGGACTCTCCAGATATTTCCACTTAGACAATGAAGACTCATCAGGTCATGGCTAGTCTTATTGTTCTTCGTTTGGGGGGGTTGTGTAGGAAAGTACCATCTTGCCTGGCATGTTACCCCCATTTTTCACTGTATATATGTTGTTTTAGTTGTATGTGTCACTGGGACCCTGCCAGCCAGGGCCCCAGTGCTCATAAGTGTGCCTGAATGTGTTACCTGTGTAGTAACTAACTGTCTCACTGAGGCTCTGCTAATCAGAACCTCAGTGGTTATGCTCTCTCATTTCTTTCCAAATTGTCACTAACAGGCTAGTGACCAATTTTACCAATTCACATTGGCTTACTGGAACACCCTTATAATTCCCTAATATATGGTACTGAGGTACCCAGGGTATTGGGGTTCCAGGAGATCCCTATGGGCTGCAGCATTTCTTTTGCCACCCATAGGGAGCTCTGACAATTCTTACACAGGCCTGCCACTGCAGCCTGAGTGAAATAACGCACATGTTAGTTCACAGCCATTTTACACTGCACTTAAGTAACTTATAAGTCACCTATATGTCTAACCTTTACCTGGTAAAGGTTAGGTGCAAAGTTACTTAGTGTGAGGGCAGCCTGGCACTAGCCAAGGTGCCCCCACATTGTTCAGGGCCAATTCCCCGGACTTTGTGAGTGTGGGGACACCATTACACGCGTGCACTAAATATAGGTCACTACCTATATGTGGCTTCACAATGGTAACTCCGAATATGGCCATGTAACATGTCTATGATCATGGAATTGCCCCCTCTATGCCATCCTGGCATAGTTGGCACAATCCCATGATCCCAGTGGTCTGTAGCACAGACCCTGATACTGCCAAACTGCCTTTCCTGGGGTTTCACTGCAGCTGCTGCTGCTGCCAACCCCTCAGACAGGCTTCTGCCCTCCTGGGGTCCAGCCAGGCCTGGCCCAGGATGGAAGAACAAAGGACTTCCTCTGAGAGAGGGTGTTACACCCTCTCCCTTTGGAAAATGGTGTGAAGGCAGGGGAGGAGTAGCCTCCCCCAGCCTCTGGAAATGCTTTCTTGGGCACAGATGTGCCCAATTCTGCATAAGCCAGTCTACACCGGTTCAGGGGACCCCTTAGCCCTGCTCTGGCACGAAACTGGACAAAGGAAAGGGGAGTGATCACTCCCCTGACCTGCACCTCCCCTGGGAGGTGTCCAGAGCTCCTCCAGTGTGCTCCAGACCTCTGCCATCTTGGAAACAGAGGTGCTGCTGGCACACTGGACTGCTCTGAGTGGCCAGTGCCACCAGGTGACGTCAGAGACTCCTTCTGATAGGCTCCTTCAGGTGTTGCTAGCCTATCCTCTCTCCTAGGTAGCCAAACCCTCTTTTCTGGCTATTTAGGGTCTCTGTCTGTGGGGAAACTTTAGATAACGAATGCAAGAGCTCATCCAAGTTCCTCTGCATCTCTCTCTTCACCTTCTGCCAAGGAATCGACTGCTGACCACGCTGGAATCCTGCAAAACTGCAACATAGTAGCAAAGACGACTACTGCAACTCTGTAACGCTGATCCTGCCGCCTTCTCGACTGTTTTCCTGGTGGTGCATGCTGTGGGGGTAGTCTGCCTCCTCTCTGCACTAGAAGCTCCGAAGAAATCTCCCGTGGGTCGACGGAATCTTCCCCCTGCAACCGCAGGCACCAAAAAGCTGCATTACCGGTCCCTTGGGTCTCCTCTCAGCACGACGAGCGAGGTCCCTCGAATCCAGCAACTCGGTCCAAGTGACTCCCACAGTCCAGTGACTCTTCAGTCCAAGTTTGGTGGAGGTAAGTCCTTGCCTCCCCACGCCAGACTGCATTGCTGGGAACCACGACTTTTGCAGCTACTCCGGCCCCTGTGCACTTCCGGCGGAAATCCTTTGTGCACAGCCAAGCCTCGGTCCACGGCACTCTAACCTGCATTGCACAATTTTCTAAGTTGGTCTTCGGCGACGTGGGACCCCTTTGTGTAAACTTCGGGTGAGCACTGTTTCATGCATCCTCGTAGTGCCTGATTCTGGCACTTCTCCGGGTGCTACCTGCTGCCAAGAGGGCTTCTTGTCTTGCTCGACATCCCCTCTACCTCCTGGCGCAATTTGCGACATCCTGGTCCTTCCTGGGCCACAGCAGCATCCAAAAACGCTAACCGCACGATTTGCAGCTAGCAAGGCTTGTTGGCGGTCTTTCGGCGGGAAAACACATCTGCACGACTTTCCACGGCGTGAGGGATCCGTCCTCCAAAGGGGAAGTCTCTAGCCCTTGTCGTTCCTGCAGAAACCTCAGCTTCTTCTGTCCAGTAGAAGCTTCTTTGCACCCACAGCTGGCATTTCCTGGGCACCTGCCCATCTCCGACTTGCTTGTGACTTTTGGACTTGGTCCCCTTGTTTCACAGGTACCCTCGACTGGAAATCCATCGTTGTTGCATTGCTGGTTTGTGTCTTTCCTGCAGAATTCCCCTATCACGACTTCTTTATCCTTTGGGGAACTTTAGTGCACTTTGCACTCACTTTTCAGGGTCTTGGGGTGGGCTATTTTTCTAACCCTTACTGTTTTCTAATAGTCCCAGCGACCCTCTACAAGGTCACATAGGTTTGGGGTCCATTCGTGGTTCGCATTCCACTTTTGGAGTATATGGTTTGTGTTGCCCCTATCCCTATGTGTTCCCATTGCATCCTATTGTAACTATAGATTGTTTGCACTGTTTTCTAAGACTATACTGCATATTTTTGGTATTGTGTATATATATCTTGTGTATATTTCATATCCTCTCACTGAGGGTACACTCTGAGATACCTTGGCATATTGTCATAAAAATAAAGTACCTTTATTTTTAGTATAACTGTGTATTGTGTTTTCTTTTGATATTGTGCATATGAGACTAAGTGGTACTGTAGGAGCTTCACTCGTCTCCTAGTTCAGCCTAAGCTGCTCTGCTAAGCTACCATTATCTATCAGCCTATGCTGCTAGACACCCTATACACTAATAAGGGATAACTGGGCCTGGTGCAAGGTGCAAGTACTCCTTGGTACTCAGTACAAGCCAGTCCAGCCTCCTACAGTTTCTATCAGTAAGTTTTAGTTTAGAGCAGTGGGAATTGTCCACTGAACCTATTTGTAGTGATGGAAATGCCAGACAGGGATGCTGTCTCAGAAAAGCCATACCTGGGCAAAAACTCTGTCCATATGGCTGGAAGAGAGAACAGAGATGCTGTTTCTCTTGAGTTGGAGCATGGCAGGGCTTGCTGTCCTATGAGCTCCACACTAGGGCAGGGATGCTGTCCTAAGTGCTGTGAGGCAGTGCAGGGTTTCTGCACTAAAGTTTCTCTGGGAGGGTTGGAGGGATGCTCCATGTTAACTAAAATGGTGCTCTTTTTCTCACCAATGTTAGTTATCCCACAGAGAGGTACTTCTACCTCAGGGAGTCCAGCTTTGCCAGCTGAGGATTCCCTTGGAACAGGTGCCACCCCAGGAGAGGTTTCTCCCACCACAGGAATGGTATCCTGAATGGTAGGGTGGTTAGGGATACTGTGATACCCTTTTTACCTGTTGATGGAGAGGGATCCTAAGTTTTCAGGCCTTCTCTCCTTTGCTTTTTCATTTGAGTAGAAATGTGAGGGAACAATTCCTCAGGGATGCCCAGCATGGCTGCATGGGCATAAAACTCTACATCAGCCCAACCTGAGGCCTCTAGGTCATTACCTAAGAGACAGTCTACAGGTAAGCTAGGTGATACCACCACCTGCTTAGGGCCAGTAACTCCACCCCAACTAAACTGAATTATAGCTAAGGGAAGAAACTTAGTGGAGTTATGGACATCAATAATCTTATACTGTTGTCCAATGATGTGTTGATCAGGATGCACTAGGTTTTCAGTCCCTAAAGCGATACTGGCACCTGTGTCCCTGTAGGCCAAGGCCTCAACACCATTTATGGAAACTGTCTACCTGTACTTATCCATTGTAAGGAGACAAGCAGCCAGTGTGGCAAGGCCAATGCCACTAGGTGTGACAGAAACTGTCTTGGGAGTGACTACCCCAGTTTCTACTATGGACCCATAAGTGAACCCAACTACACCCTTAACTTGACTGTTGCCAGCAGTCCCACCACTAGTACCACTACTGCTAGGGGCACTAGAGCTTGATGTATTAGTGGTGGTGGGCTCAGGGGATTTACCTGGACAGGACTTATCCCCTGGCCTATGGCCTCTGTTTTTACACACAAAGCACCAAGGCTTTTTAAACTGTGTAGGTTGAGAAGAAGGGGAATAATTTGTTTTATTCCCACCCCCTGAAGAGTGTTTAAGATTTGAAGTGGGATCTTTGGTTTTACCCTTGTCCCCATGCTTATCTTGAGATTTTTCACCATCTTTCTTCTTATTGTTCTCTTTGTCACCCCCTGTATGAACTTTTCTGTTCACCCTTGTTCTGACCCATTTGTCTGCCCTCTTTCCCAATTCTTGGGGAGAGGTCAGATCAGAGTCCACCAAGTACTGGTGCAACAAATAAGACACACAATTATTAAGAATATGCTCTCTCAGGATCAAGTTATACAGGCTGTCATAATCAGTAACTTTACTGCCATGTAACCACCCCTCCAAGGCCTTCACTGAATGGTCAATGAAATCAACCCTGTCTTGTGAAGACTCCTTTTTGGTCTCTCTGAATTTTATCCTGTACTGTTCAGTGGTTAAGCCATAACCATCCAGGAGTGCATTCTTAAGAACTTTGTAATCATTGGCTTCACTTTCTTTCACAGTAAGGAGCCTATCCCTACCCTTTCCACTAAATGATAGCCATAGGATAGCAGCCCACTGCCTTTGAGGGACATCCTGTACAACACAGGCCCTCTCAAGTGCAGCAAACCACTTGTTAATGTCATCCCCCTCCTTACAAGGGGGAACTATCTTGTGCAGATTCCTGGAATCATGCTCTTTTGCAGGATGACTATGGGGAATACTGCTGCTGCCACCATGGGTTTCTAAACCCAATTTCTGTCTCTCCTTCTCTACTTCTAAGGTCTGTCTATCCAAATCCAGCTGTTGCTTCTTGAGCTTCAGTCTGGTTTGTTCCACTCTCAATCTATTGAGCTCCCTTTCTAACATTCTGTCATCAGGGTGGGTGGGTGGGACATGCCTTGAAACAGAAGTATGGTGAGAATGGAGAGAAGGAGACCTATCCCTTACTGAAGGCACCCTAACAGCTTGGTTAACAGAAACATCACTTCTACTGTGGGGAGAAGGAATACTCTTGCTATGATGTGAGACAACACTATCTGTATGGTGTGACTCTACATCAGTACCAACTATGCTAGGCTCTCTAGTAATGGGCAGGCTAGGAATTTTCTTTCCTGAATCTTTTCCTAGGGGAGTCCCTGGATCAGATTGGGAACCATTAGCTACTTTTTCAACAGATGGGGCCCTTCTGGCCTTATCTTGTTCTTTAAGCATGTTAAGCAATAATTCCAAAGAAGGATTCTTCCCTACACTCAAACCTCTCTCTATGCAGAGACTCCTTGCTCCTTTCCAGCTAAGGTGATCATATGCAAGTTTGGACAGATCAACAGTATGGCCTGTGCCAGACATTTTAGAAAGAGTTTAAGTGATAGAAAAAGTGAAGAAAAAGTTTTTCAGAACTTTTAGAAAGACAGAAAAAAAACTTTTAAAACTTTTAAAGAACTTTTTGAAAGTTTAGAAGTACTTTTCAGCACTTTAGGAAAGAAGTGGGAAAAGAAATGCAAAACTTTTTGGTTAGGTGTACATACACTGAACTTGTTTTGTATATTTTTATCTTATGAAAAGTACAATGACAAGAGTGGTAAGTAGTCTCAAAGCACTTATCCCACCGCTGCACAACCAATGTAGGAGGCTGGACTGGCTTGTAGTGAGTACCAAGGGGTACTTACACCTTGCACCAGGCCCAGTTATCCCTTATTAGTGTATAGGGTGTCTAGCAGCATAGGCTGATAGATAATAGTAGCTTAGCAGAGCAGCTTAGGCTGAACTAGGAGACGAGTGAAGCTCCTACAGTACCACTAGTGTCACTTGCACAATATCATAAGAAAACACAATACACAGATATACTAAAAATAAAGGTACTTTATTTTTATGACAATATGCCAAAGTATCTCAGAGTGTACCCTCAGTATGAGGATAGCAAATATACACAAGATATATGTACACAACACCAAAAATATGCAGTATAGTCTTAGAAAACAGTGCAAACAATGTATAGTTACAATAGGATGCAATGGGACACATAGGGATAGGGGCAACACAAACCATATACTCCCAAAGTGGAATGCGAACCATGAATGGACCCCAAACCTATGTGACCTTGTAGAGGGTCGCTGGGACTATTAGAAAATAGTAAGGGTTAGAAAAATAGCCCACCCCAAGACCCTGAAAAGTGAGTGCAAAGTGCACTAAAGTTCCCCAAAGGACATAGAAGTCGTGATAGGGGAATTCTGCAGGAAAGACACAAACCAGCAATGCAACAACAATGGATTTCCAGTCGAGGGTACCTGTGGAACAAGGGGACCAAGTGTGGTTCTAAAAATTCTGGACCCATGTAATTTACTTTGCCACAGCAGTACGATTTTAGTATCAAAAGACCGATAATGACTAGTACACTAAGCATGAGCATTTTTGCTCAATTCCAGCAGCGTTTTCACCTCGAAATCACCATTTTCGTCCTGCACTCGTGGCTCCCATTTTATACACGGCAGCCATTTTTAAAAGTTGCCCTCACATAGGCTTATAATACAGTCAGATTTGATTCCAAGGACACGTACACCTTGATTGACTTTTCTCTGACCTGGGCAAGCTGGAACCATTGCCTCAGGCCAAACCCTCTCCCAGTGGCCGAATCAGATAGCATCAAGGCACACCAGGCCATAAAACCCTTATTATCGCTCACACACCCTGCCTAACTTGCTCACACCTGCACCTGCTCTTTTCTTCTTCTTACTTTACGAAGGGGAGGTGCCCGTTTTTATTGGGGGTCCACACTTATCTGATGTGAAATTCTAGGCCTTGCCGGGTAATTTATTATGGGCTGGATGACATGAAATATGAGGTTTCATCATGACACTGGTTTTTCCTTTGTAGTGAAAACATGTGAATGACCAACCAAAATGTCAAGAATGTTTGCCTGAAGCTTAAAAAACTGTATATAAGGAAACCTGATTTTGCATTGACACACAGTCTCCTGAGAACATACAAATCGTGCTGTTGTACTTCTAGGACACTTGTCAATTGGTTGCAGCCAATAAATTTGATCTTTGACTTCACCTAGAAGACTCTGAGTTTCTGTAGTCTGAATCAGGAAAGTACCCGAGGTCTTTGGGTGTACCCTGGCACCGCTGGGTTACCGGATCAGTACCGGTTCTGAAAAACCCAGTACCTCAGTTGGCGCCCAAACGTGGGGCGATACCAGCGGTACCGGTCCAAGCCTGAGGTCGGTGGGGAGCTTCGTGTGAAAATTCTGGAGGAAGGCCGCCACTTCATCGACCCCTGCATGTCGACGTGGTCCGAAAGTCTTTGTTGCGAGGTTCCCCGCTTCCCGACGGCTATGAAGGACTGCTGCCCTGGCTATCGCCCTGATTTGGACCCTTGATTTTTGGTAGAGCGAAACGATAAGACGAGTCTTCTGGTGACGTCATTGATATTTTCAGTTAAGTATAAGTGGAGCGTCTCCCAGTCCTTAGTTGGACACTTGGTTTGGTCCTTAGTTGGACACTTGGTTTGGTCCTTAGTTGGACATTTGGTTTGGTATCCCTTTGGGATCACTTTGATTTGGAACTTGCAAGTACCAAAGCCGAAGGACTTGTGTATTCACGAGACTATCGTAAACGATAATCCTTTGAAGTTTGAAGCTAGACTAGTGAGCGAAGATGCCTGGTCTTAGCGGACTTGGAAATTTGTTTTGTCTTGGTTGTAAAAGGGACTCCCGGTTGGGGGACTCATGTCCGGTTCCTCCGATTGGAACTCCTACCTATGAACTATATGTGAAGCACGGAGTAGGCCCCATCACGTTTAATAAAGTATGGGTCCGCTATTCTTGGAAATAATTGAGAAAAGTTTTCTTTTTTTTCCTTGTAAATATGACTTACAACTAGGATCTGCAAACGGTTCTGTAAGTAAATTGCGACGGCGCTATTTATGAAAAATGGCTAAAGCGCGCTGTATTGTGTGTACTGAGTGTTTTCTGTTTATATCTGAAATGAGCTCAATGTGTGTTTGTGGGTCTTCTTGATGTTTACAGTTTGTTAAGTAAAATGTTGGTTAATTAATATTAAGTAGAAACTTAGAAAAAATCCAGAAATGAACCATGTGATGTGCTAACATAGCTATATGTTGCTCTTTAATTTATAGAATGAGCAATTGTGCACATATACAAAACTGCCGTTAAATGCTTAATAAATTAGAAAACACATTCAATAGATATAAATAGGGCCCCCCCAAAAAAAACGAAATTATCTATTTTCAATTCAGCCAGCACTTTCCCAGTTAAACATGGGTGGAATTTTGCATAACCTTCCTTTTAAATGAAAGTGGCGCAAAAATGTGACGCATTTCAAGTTAGGCTTATGCGCTTAGGCTTGTGAGTTAATGTATCCCAAATAATAGGCAAGGGATGCAGCTTGCTTTTATATGTGGAATTATCACAAAAAAAAGAATAATTGGGTTTTTATTTTTTTTTAAAGAAAATTATTAATTATGGAAAAATTATTTAAAAAAGTAAGTGCCTTTCAAAATCGTTTTTTAATATTTATAAAGATTAATACCTATACTATGACCTCCTAACATTAAAATTTAATTTAAGTTATGTTGCACTGCTAAAATTACATTTGTATGTGCAATTTTCCCTTGGTGCAGGAGCAAACAAGCTCATTTCTATAAAGTATAAGTTAATATTTTCAATGGCTGACTCATGGATTGTGTAATAGACATTCTGGTAATGCATATTATGCAAGAAAATTGTAGGATATTGATTTTTTAATGCCTAAAATATCAAAGTCGATTTTGGGCAAAAGCACTGTTTAAACTGCATTTTCTTTCATTCAGAGTACTTTTTAAAGTGTCTCAGGCTTCAGTAAATGCATACATTTAGGTTTGATATATATTTGCAGGTTGTGCCTTCTTATGATTCAATGAGTCAATGTGCCAGTACAAAGGCTTGTTTTAATATCAAGGTTGAAGGTTCTAACTTCAGCTGGGCCTACTGAGACGTTCATTCATTCGAGGTTGATGAAATATGTACCATTGCATGGGATTGCAACAAGCATTTATTCTAACAACTGGTATGTGTGTTATTAAGGTTTGTGAATTATTCACAGTAAATTTAGTTTAATAATCTGGAAATAGAGATAATTTTTTTTAGCGCCTAAAAAGGAAAACATTTTTTTTTTAAATAGAGTGAATTATTGCAGGTTAGAAGGAAAATAGAAAGGCCTACTGTCTTTGACAGATTCAGAGTGGCAGAAGCTAGGAGAGCTACAGAGGCTGGCTCAAGTCATGCTGCTGAGATGCTATCTTTAGTTTTCCCATAAACAATGGAGGAGGCTGTCGTGTTGACACTTGTGACCTTTTAAATTAGGGCCTTGTCTCTGAAAAAAGCAGAATGACCCTACGGGCCTCTAAAAGTGGGATTTCTGGTTTCTCCAGAAGAACATCAATACAATTAAAGAACTTAATTCCAAAGGGAAAATATAAAAAAAGGGGTTTCTTCGAAAGTCCCAACATCATGTTAAATGCTCTGCAGAACTGATACATTTGTGTCTCCGCTCTAAAAAAATAAAATGATGCCTGCTAGTTGCTTTTATTTGACAGAAAACGAAGTGTTGCATTAAGTCTTAGACAGAAAATAAGATGCAGCCCTTTTCTCAAATTTTGAAGGCTACATGCCTTAATGAGAACGATTTGCTAATTAAGACTTATTTTTCACAGTGGAAATTGTAGGTGCCAAATTAATATGGAGTGTCAGTGTAACAATTTTTACTTTTAGAAAGGTAAAACTAAGGTGGCTTGATGTTGCGAAGTAACTGACAAGAGGGTAACAGTTAAGTAATGGAAATTTATTTTCATGTATTTGGTCCTATCATGAATTGTTCTTGCTGGTCCTGTATGTTAGAAGAGAAACAGTAAAGTTATATTTGACAGCAGATTTCCATTGCCTGGTGATCTACTGTCAAAAGGAGGGTAAGGATTTTAAACCTGACAAATTAAACAGGCCCAAATATTGGGTTTTGGGCTGCAGGTTTACAGTGCATAAAGTACATGACAAGGTGTTGTGTGTCACCGCTTATTCACACATGCTATTGTTTTGTCTATGCTTTTTGTGCTTGATACACAGCAAGTATATCTGATGGCTTGACGTTTTGTGCGTTTTTATTATTTTTTATTTGTTTTTTGCATGTTTGTTGCTGCTTTTGATACTATTACAAGCTCCCCTGTGTTGTGAGGGGATGGTCATGACGATGCCCATCGCTACGCAACAGTTGGTTGAACTTGTTCTGGTTACTAAATTCCACAGATAATGATATTTCATGCTGTGAACATAAAAGACAACACTTCACCAGTGAATGTCTATTTGGCTATAATGGTATTGAAGGAAAATAAAAAGAGATATACAGGATCAAAGTGTGTCACCTGCAGTTAGTCACGTTACTGCCCCTTCCCTTAAAGGAACAGGCAGCTCTACATTTATGTATCCTTGATTGGACCTAAGGATGAAATTATAGATCTGTGACTCAAGGTGGCCTAATTTCTATATTACATTAGTTAATGATGTTGTGTTTCCTAAGTAGCATATGGCTTTCGTTCCTTAAAAGAAAACCAGGTTTTCATTTTTTCCTGAAGAAGGAACTGAAACATTAGCTAGGAGTACCGTATATGTTGTAGTCGCCAACGGTAGAGTTAAAATTTGTGTAACTTTGGCCTTTGTGTATCACCCGTACTCTCGGTGTTGTGTCACATGCCTGACTATCACCCAAATATTTTTTTTTGTTCTTCCTATAGATTTTTTCTTTTGTTACTTCCCCTGACCAATGTCGCATCATGCTTAGTTATTGAGATTTTAGCTATGTCCTAGTCCCATTTCTCTTTTTCGAATTCCTTTCACCAGTCAGCCCTTTTATTATTATTGATGTATTGTTCAGGTTCACATTTCCAGACTGCAGTGATGTACCAGGGACCCCCATGTTATGTATAATTCCCTTTGGTATGACCAGACTGGTTTTCAAGAATTTGCCTTAGGCCTGCTTCAATGTTTTCCAGCCTGACTGTCAGGGTAGCGATAGACTGGTTAACTGACTCAATATTATAGTAAGACAAGTTTTCCATCTCAATAGGAGATATCTTATGTTTACCTTTTTGAACATGACGAATTTTCAATGTCTATTTTAATTTGGTTTTCGGTTCCCTTCTGTTCCTGCTACTTTAATTTTTGGTGGGATCAGATGTGTCCTAATCATGCAAATATCAGGACCCTCTAGTTCTTGTCTTTTTGTTTGCACATTTGACTATTAGCCTGTGTATTGCATAGTGCACCTGATGCACAGTTTTTAAAGGATGGTTTCTACATGTCCCTGATAATCGGTATCATGTGATTTCTCTATTGAGATGTTCTAAGGTAAGGAGGAACACCTAGACTTAATCATTGAGGCAAATATGTGTTTACCCCATTAGACAATGCCACTGTGTGAGGAAATCCATTCAGATAGAATTCTCATGTAGCTATAGATGGCAGAGAATAATGGAGAGAACCCAATTAAAGATGCTAGAGACCCTGTTTTGCCCTTCTGCCTTTGTCTTTGTATTTTATGCCCATGGTGTATGGCTACTCCTTTGAAGATTGCAGACCACCTGCTTGCAGTCCCCTTGTTAAAAACCATGAACTGTTTTTTTTACTAAATTGAAGGAAACTAACAACTGTGGCACATTTCCTACGTCACTAGATTCTGCGGGTATCAAGTCATAATAACCTGCAGGACATTGATTTAAGCCTAATTCCCATCAGTGACAGCTACAGATGAAAGACGGTCGTCTTGGCCCTACAGTCTCAGCACCCAGAAAGTAGCAAAGCTGGACAGCGATCGCCAGCGCATGGTATCGTACTTGCGCCATCAGACGGCGTTGGACATCGCAGAGCCAAAGTTTCAGTGTAAAGGAGCTAAAGAGAAGGATTCCTGTTGTTGATGGCAGCGCTGGTTTGAGGTTTCATTTCTCTACCTGTCATGTGCTGGTAACCTCTGACAGTGTGCAATCCCTTGAGCACCTTGGCCTGAGTTTTGGCCACACCCCCCCTTTTCTTTGCTCCAATGGAAGAAGGGCAGTGCACCGGAGATTTCAAGTTTGGAAAAAGGCACTATATTGTGGTGCCCATGAAAGAGCAGCTTGAGCGTCCTCTGACACTAAATAATGAGTGTTGGAGTCTGAAAGTGCTGCTGAGCTTGAGCTATTTCCCAATTAATGGTGCTTGCGTCTGCACGAGATGATTTGTGCCCTTGATCAATGAAGAGCACATTGTTTGTAGTGTCTGCCACAGAGGAGAGACACTGGTGCATTGCTTTAAGACATTGAGACTTTCGAGTGAGCTGTGGGTGTTTGCCAGGAGGGCACTCCAACTAAGCAGTATTTTCTCACTAAGAGGCCTGAATTGAGAGGCCCATGCGAAAGAAAACAACAAAAGAAAATTTGATGGACAATAGAAGCCTGCCAGAGAGGCTTTTTGAACGGACTCTGGGCATAGTTGGTTTCACAAGAGGTTTCCGTGTGATTGTATAGACTAGGTGTTAGGAGACTGATTGTTTTGCTGGCATTGTTTTAAAGTACTATTCTGTTTAGTAAAAGCAGAATAAAGTCCATTTTCTGTGGAAAGAGTACCCCCTTTTCACCTTAGAGCATTGATGAGAGTCACCACTGTTCCACCTGAACATACAAAAATTACTGAAATGCAGAGGACCCTAAAAATGTTACTAGATAATTTTAGGATTTGCTTTTTGGTTAGGGTTGTGAAAAATTATTATTTCATAGTGGTCACTACTTTCTCCCGTTGTCTATATGTTCTTAATAACGTGTTTTCTAGTGTCTTTTAAACATGACGTTGTCATTTATGGGTAGGATTGTTTTTCTCTACTCAATTGACTTCTGCACCCACTTCCCAACCTATGTCTTTTCCTACTATTGTTTCTTTGCACTCTTTTCACCCTTTTCCTGAACATGAGCAGGTTAGAAGATCAGAATTCGTAAGCAATTCTTTTGTACAGCTTCTGCATCAACACTAGTTAGTAGTGAACATCACTAATTGTTGGGTGTGTGATTATGCCACCTACTGCAGATAGAGGTATTCCTTATTTTGTCCTGCCATATGTGGCCTTTTTGTGCTACTTCATGTTCGAGGAGACCTGTCCAGAGAGAGTTACCAAGTACTAGAATTTTGCTCCAGCAACATCTCCATGGCCTTATAAACATAGACCTGGACTCAGATTAGCATGAGAATAGGTTTATTGCCTATGTAAGGGCAAAAGGAGGGTTTGTGGTTCTAAAAATTCTGGACCCATGTAATTTACTTTGCCACAGCAGTACGATTTTAGTATCAAAAGACCGATAATGACTAGTACACTAAGCATGAGCATTTTTGCTCAATTCCAGCAGCGTTTTCACCTCGAAATCGCCATTTTCGTCCTGCACTCGTGGCTCCCATTTTATACACGGCAGCCATTTTTAAAAGTTGCCCTCACATAGGCTTATAATACAGTCAGATTTGATTGCAAGGACACGTACACCTTGATTGACTTTTCTCTGACCTGGGCAAGCTGGAACCATTGCCTCAGGCCAAACCTGTTTGGTCAGTCCCTCTCCCAGTGGCCGAATCAGATAGCATCAAGGCACACCAGGCCATAAAACCCTTATTATCGCTCACACACCCTGCCTAACTTGCTCACACCTGCACCTGCTCTTTTCTTCTTCTTACTTTACGAAGGGGAGGTGCCCGTTTTTATTGGGGGTCCACACTTATCTGATGTGAAATTCTAGGCCTTGCCGGGTAATTTATTATGGGCTGGATGACATGAAATATGAGGTTTCATCATGACACTGGTTTTTCCTTTGTAGTGAAAACATGTGAATGACCAACCAAAATGTCAAGAATGTTTGCCTGAAGCTTAAAAAACTGTATATAAGGAAACCTGATTTTGCATTGACACACAGTCTCCTGAGAACATACAAATCGTGCTGTTGTACTTCTAGGACACTTGTCAATTGGTTGCAGCCAATAAATTCGATCTTTGACTTCACCTAGAAGACTCTGAGTTTCTGTAGTCTGAATCAGGAAAGTACCCGAGGTCTTTGGGTGTACCCTGGCACCGCTGGGTTACCGGATCAGTACCGGTTCTGAAAAACCCAGTACCTCACAAGTCCAAAAGTCACAAGCAAGTGGGAGATGGGCAGATGCCCAGGAAATGCCAGCTGTGGGTGCAAAGAAGCTGCTACTGCACAGTAGAAGCTGAGGATTCTGCAGGAACGACAAACGCTAGAGACTTCTCCTTTGGAGGATGGATCCCACACTCCGTGGAGAGTTGTGCAGAAGTGTTTTCCCGCCAAAAGACTGCCAACAAGTCTTGCTAGCTGCAAATCGTGAGGTTAGGGTTTTTGGATGCTGCTGTGGACCAGGATGTCGCCAATTGCGTCTGGGGACAGAAGTGGCATCGAGCAAGACAAGGAGCCCTCTCAGAAGCAGGCAGCACCTGCAGAAGTGCCAGAATAGGCACTACAAAGAAGAGTGAAATGGTGCTCACCCAAAGTTGCACAAAGGAGTCCCACTTCGCCGAAGACCAACTTAGAAAGTCAAGCAATGCAGGTTAGAGTGCCGTGGACCCAGGCTTGGCTGTGCACAAAGGATTTCCACCAGAAGTGCACAGAGGCCGGAGTAGCTGCAAAATTTGCAGTTCCCAGCAATGCAGTCTGGAATGGGGAGGCAAGGACTTACCTCCACCAAACTTGGACTGAAGAGTCACTGGACTGTGGGAGTCACTTGGACAATGTTTTTGGATTCAAGGGACCTCGCTCGTCGTGCTGAGAGGAGACCCAGGGGACCGGTGATGCAGTTCTTTGGTGCCTGCGGTAGCAGGGGGAAGATTCCGTCGACCCACGGGAGATTTCTTCGGAGCTTCTAGTGCAGAGAGGAGGCAGACTACCCCCACAGCATGCACCACCAGGAAAACAGTCGAGAAGGCGTCAGGATCAGCGTTTCAGAGTTGCAGTAGTCGTCTTAGCTACTTTGTTGCAGTTTTGCAGGCTTCCAGCGCGGTCAGCAGTCGATTCCTTGGCAGAAGGTGAAGAGAGAGATGCAGAGGAACTCTGATGAGCTCTTGCATTCGTTATCTACGGAAATCCCCAAAGCAGAGACCCTAAATAGCCAGAAAAGAGGGTTTGTCTACTTAGGAGAGAAGATAGGCTAGCAACACCTGAAGGAGCCTATCAGAAGGAGTCTCTGACGTCACCTGCTGGCCCTGGCCACTCAGAGCAGTCCAGTGTGCCAGCAGCACCTCTGTTTCCAAGATGGCAGAGGTCTGGAGCACACTGGAGGAGCTCTGGGCACCTCCCAGGGGAGGTGCAGGTCAGGGGAGTGGTCACTCCCCTTTCCTTTGTCCAGTTTCGCGCCAGAGCAGGGCTGAGGGGTCCCTGAACCGGTGTAGACTGGCTTATGCAGAAATGGGCACCATCTGTGCCCATGAAAGCATTTCCAGAGGCTGGGGGAGGCTACTCCTCCCCTGCCTTCACACCATTTTCCAAAGGGAGAGGGTGTAACACCCTCTCTCAGAGGAAGTCCTTTGTTCTGCCATCCTGGGCCAAGCCTGGCTGGACCCCAGGAGGGCAGAAACCTGTCTGAGGGGTTGGCAGCAGCAGCAGCTGCAGTGAAACCCCTGAAAAGGCAGTTTGGCAGTACCAGGGTCTGTGCTACAGACCACTGAGATCATGGGATTGTGCCAACCATGCCAGGATGGCATAGAGGGGGTAATTCCATGATCATAGACATGTCACATGGCCATATTCGGAGTTACCATTGTGAAGCTACACATAGGTAGTGACCTATGTGTAGTGCACGCGTGTAATGGTGTCCCCGCACTCACAAAGTCCGGAGAATTTGCCCTGAACAATGTGGGGGCACCTTGGCTAGTGCCAGGGTGCCCTCACACTAAGTAACTTAGCACCCAACCTTTACCAGGTAAAGGTTAGACATATAGGTGACTTATAAGTTACTTAAGTGCAGTGTAAAATGGCTGTGAAATAACATGGACGTTATTTCACTCAGGCTGCAGTGGCGGGCCTGTGTAAGAATTGTCAGCGTTCCCTATGGGTGGCAAAAGAAATGCTGCAGCCCATAGGGATCTCCTGGAACCCCAATACCCTGGCTACCTCAGTACCATATACTAGGGAATTATAAGGGTGTTCCAGTATGCCAATGTAAATTGGTGAAATTGGTCACTAGCCTGTTAGTGACAATTTGTACAGAGAGAGCATAACCACTGAGGTTCTGGTTAGCAGACCCTCAGTGAGACAGTTAGGCACCACACAGGGAACACATACATATAGGCCACAAACTTATGAGCACTGGGGTCCTGACTAGCAGGGTCCCAGTGACACATAACAAACATACTGAAAACATAGGGTTTTCACTATGAGCACTGGGCCCTGGCTAGCAGGATCCCAGTGAGACAGTGAAAACACCCTGACATACACTCACAAACAGGCCAAAAGTGGGGGTAACAACGCTAGAAAGAGGCTACTTTCTCACAGGAGGCAAGGACTTACCTCCACCAAACTTGGACTGAAGAGTCACTGGACTGTGGGAGTCACTTGGACACAGTTGCTGGATTCAAGGGACCTCGCTCGTCGGGCTGAGAGGAGACCCAGGGGACCGGTGATGCAGTTCTTTGGTGCCTGCGGTAGCAGGGGGAAGATTCCGTCGACCCACGGGAGATTTCTTCGGAGCTTCTAGTGCAGAGAGGAGGCAGACTACCCCCACAGCATGCACCACCAGGAAAACAGTCGAGAAGGCGGCAGGATCAGCGTTACAGAGTTCCAGTAGTCGTCTTAGCTACTTTGTTGCAGTTTTGCAGGCTTCCAGCGCGGTCAGCAGTCGATTCCTTGGCAGAAGGTGAAGAGAGAGATGCAGAGGAACTCTGATGAGCTCTTGCATTCGTTATCTAAGGAAATCCCCGAAGCAGAGACCCTAAATAGCCAGAAAAGAGGGTTTGGCTACTTAGGAGAGAAGATAGGCTAGCAACACCTGAAGGGGCCTATCAGAAGGAGTCTCTGACGTCACCTGCTGGCACTGGTCACTCAGAGCAGTCCAGTGTGCCAGCAGCACCTCTGTTTCCAAGATGGCAGAGGTCTGGAGCACACTGGAGGAGCTCTGGGCACCTCTCAGGGGAGGTGCAGGACAGGGGAGGGGTCACTCCCCTTTCCTTTGTCCAGTTTCGCGCCAGAGCAGGGCTGGGGCATCCCTGAACCGGTGTAGACTGGCTTATGCAGAGATGGGCACCATCTGTGCCCATCAAAGCATTTCCAGAGGCTGGGGGAGGCTACTCCTCCCCAGCCCTGACACCTTTTTCCAAAGGGTGAAGGTGTAACACCCTCTCTCTGAGGAAGTCCTTTGTTCTGCCTTCCTGGACCAAGCCTGGCTGGACCCCAGGAGGGCAGAAACCTCTCTGAGGGGTTGGCAGCAGCAGCAGCTGCAGTGAAACCCCGGGAAAGGTAGTTTGGCAGTACACGGGTCTGAGCTAGAGACTCAGGGGATCAGCGAATTGTCCCCCCCAATACCAGAATGGTATTGGGGTGACAATTCCATGATCTTAGACATGTTACATGCCCATGTTCGGAGTTACCATTGTGACGTTATACATAGGTAGTGACCTATGTACAGTGCACACGTGTAATGGTGTCCCCGCACTCACAAAGTCCGGGGAATTTGCCCTGAACGATGTGGGGCAACTTGGCTAGTGCCAGGGTCCCCACACACTAAGTAACTTTGCACCCAACCTTCACCAGGTGAAGGTTAGACATATAGGTGACTTATAAGTTACTTAAGTGCAGTGGTAAATGGCTGTGATATAACGTGGACGTTATTTCATGCAGGCTGCAGTGGCAGGCCTGTGTAAGAATTGTCAGAGCTCCCTATGGGTGGCAAAAGAAATGCTGCAGCCCATAGGGATCTCCTGGAACCCCAATACCCTGGGTACCTCAGTATCATATACTAGGGAATTATATGGGTGTACCTGTATGCCAATGTGAATTGGTAAATGTAGTCACTAGCCTGTTAGTGACAAATTTGGAAAGCAGAGAGAGCATAACCACTGAGGTTCTGGTTAGCAGAGCCTCAGTGAGACAGTTAGGCATCACACAGGGAACACATACAGGGCACATACTTATGAGTACTGGGGCCCTGCCTGGCAGGGTCCCAGTGACCCATAGACTAAAACAACATATATACAGTGAAATATGGGGGTAACATGCCAGGCAAGGTGATACTTTCCTACAGGGGCCCCCGGGGGGAGCGCTAGCGCTCCCCCGATGGCCAGGCACACCCCTCCCCTAGGCAGGGATGGAAGGGGAATTGCTTCCCCTTCCACCCCGCCCCCCGTGACCCCGTGCTTTTGCGCGCTGACCTCATTAGAGGCCTTCTGTGAGAAAGTAGCCTCTTTCTAGCCTTGGTACCCCCACTTTTGGCCTGTTTGTGAGTATATGTCAGGTGTTTTCACTGTCTCACTGGGATCCTGCTAGCCAGGGCCCAATGCTCATAGTGAAAACCCTATGTTTTCAGTATGTTTGTTATGTGTCACTGGGACCCTGCTAGCCAGGACCCTAGTGCTCATAAGTTTGTGACCTATATGTATGTGTTCCCTGTGTGATGCCTAACTGTCTCACTAAGGCTCTGCTATCCAGAACCTCAGTGGTTATGCTCTCTCATTTCTTTCCAAATTGTCACTAACAGGCTTGTGACCAATTTCACCAATTTACATTGGCATACTGGAACACCCTTATAATTCCCTAGTATATGGTACTGAGGTACCCAGGGTATTGGGGTTCCAGGAGATCCCTATGGGCTGCAGCATTTCTTTTGCCCCTCATAGGGAGCTCTGACAATTCTTACACAGGCCTGCCACTGCAGCCTGAGTGAAATAACGTCCACGTTATTTCACAGCCATTTTACACTGCACTTAAGTAACTTATAAGTCACCTATATGTCTAACCTTTACCTGGTAAAGGTTGGGTGCTAAGTTACTTAGTGTGAGGGCACCCTGGCACTAGCCAAGGTGCCCCCACATTGTTCAGAGCCAATTCCCCGGACTTTGTGGGTGCGGGGACACCATTACACGCGTGCACTATACATGGAACGTGGGACATCCATCTTGCAAAGGAGAAGTCCCTAGTCCTCTTCTTTCTTGCAGAACTCGAAGCTTCTTGCACCCTCAGCTGGCATTTCCTGGGCTCCTGCCCACTCTCGACACTGTCGCGACTTTTGGACTTGGTCCCCTGGTCTTACAAGTACTCAGGTCTGGAAATTCACTGTTGTTGCATTGCTGGTGTTTGTTCTTCCTTCAGAATTCCCCTATCACGACTTCTGTGCTCTCTGGGGGTAGTAGGTGCACTTTACACCTACCTTTCAGGGTCTTGGGATGGGCTATTTTTCTAACCCTCACTGTTTTCTTACAGTCCCAGTGACCCGCTACAAGCTCACATAGGTTTGGGTTCCATTTGTGGTTCGCATTCCACGTTTGGAGTATATGGTTTGTGTTGCTCCTATGTGCTCCTATTGCAACCTATTGTGATTCTACACTGTTTGCATTACTTTTCTTGCTATTACTTTCCTAATTTTGGTTTGTGTACATATATCTTGTGTATATAGCTTATCCTCACACTGAGGGTACTCACTGAGATACTTTTGGCATGTTGTCATAAAAATAAGGTACCTTTATTTTTAGTAACTCTGTGTATTGTGTTTTCTTATGATATGGTGCAGATGACACCAGTGGTATAGTAGGAGCTTTACATGTCTCCTAGGTCAGCCTAAGCTGCTTTGCCATAGCTACCTTCTATCAGTCTAAGCTGCTAGAAACACCTCTTCTCCACTATTAAGGGATAACTGGACCTGGCACAAGGTGTAAGTACCTCTGATACCCACTACAAGCCAGGCCAGCCTCCTACAGCCCCTAGCAGGACAAGGTGATCTTGTGCAAGGCACTGGAGAACCAGCGCCTTGGATGAGATCACCTTGTCCTGGGCACACAAGGGGTTAACAAGAACAAGGGACCCTAATAGGGTGACCAAAGAGGAGCTCAAAGGGGCTGTAGCCCACTCCTTTTTGGGGGAGTCCCATAATCATGCCTTTGAGAGTTTTATTAAACCTCTCAACCAATCCATTTGTTTGTGGATGATAAGGGATGGTGACCTTGTAGGTAACACCACACTCCTTCCACATTGCCTTGAGGTATGCAGACATTAGGTTACTACCTCTGTCTGATACAACTTCCTTAGGGAAACCCACCCTGGAAAAGATTCCCAGGAGGGCTTTTGCCACTGCAGGTTCTGTAGTGGTCCTTAAGGGAATAACTTCTGGATACCTTGTGGCATGGTCCACTACCACAAGGATGAATCTATTGCCAGAAGATGTGGGAGGGTCAAGGGGACCAACAATGTCAATCCCTACCTTCTCAACGGGCACCCCAACCACTGGCAGTGGGATTAAGGGGGCCTTTTTTGCCACCAGTCTTGCCACTGGTTTGGTAGGTGACACAGGAGCGACACAACTCCTTTGTGTCCTCTGATATATGGAGCCAGTGAGATGTTGAACAAGTCTATCCCATGTTTCACTCTGGCATAAATGCCTAGCCAAGGGAATGTCATGAGCTAGAGTTAGTAGTAATTCCCTGTACTGGAGGGGGATGACCAGTCTCCTGGTGGCACCAGGGTTAGGGTCCCTTTCTTCAGTATAGAGGAGATTATTCTCCCAGTAAACTCTGTGGCTGTCATTGACATTCCCATTCTGCTGTTTGACAGCTTGCTATCTGAGACCATCCACTGTCGGGTCGGACAGGTCTGCTTTGCCACACTCAGTTCTTCCCTGGCAGACCTCCCTGCACCCAAAAGCTCAGCTGTATCAGCTTCAAGCTCCTCTGGTGTAGGTTCTGCACAGAGAGAAGACTCCTCATCAAAAGGGGAATCACCTGGAGAGGGAGGGATAGTGGACAAGGGTTTGCCCATTCTACTCCTTTCCAGTATGCCAATGTAAATTGGTAAAATTGGTCACTAGCCTGTTAGTGACAATTTGAAAGAAATGAGAGAGCATAACCACTGAGGTTCTCAGTGAGCCAGTTAGTCATAACACAGGTAATATATTCAGGCACACTTATGAGCATTGGGGCCCTGGCTGGCAGGGTCCCAGTGACACACACAACTAAAACAACATATATACAGTGAAAAATGGGGGTAACATGCCAGGCAAGATGGTACTTTCCTACACAACCCCCCCCCCAAACGAAGGACAATAAGACTAGCCATGACCTGATGAGTCTTCATTGTCTAAGTGGAAATATCTGGAGAGTCCATCTGCATTGGAGTGGTTACTCTCAGGTCTATGTTCCACTGTATAGTCCATTCCCTGTAGGGATATGGACCACCTCAATAATTTTGGATTTTCACCTTTCATTTGTTTTAGCCAAAGTAGAGGTTTGTGGTCTGTCTGAACAATGAAGTGAGTGCCAAACAGGTATGGCCTCAACTTCTTCAGTGCCCAGACCACAGCAAAGGCCTCCCTCTCAATGGCAGACCAACGCTTTTCTCTAGGAGTCAACCTCCTACTAATAAAAGCAACAGGTTGATCCTGGCCCTCAGAATTAAGTTGTGATAGGACTGCCCCTACTCCTAATTCAGATGCATCAGTTTGGACTTAGAATTTTTTAGAGTAACAAGGGCTTTTCAGGACAGGTGCAGAGCACATGGCCTGATTCAGCTCCTCAAAAGCTTTCTGACAGCTAGCTGTCCACAATACCTTTTTAGGCATTTTTTTGGATGTGAGGTCATTAAGAGGGGCTGCAATGGAGCCATAGTTCTTAATGAACCTCCTGTAATACCCAGTGAGGCCTAGGAAGGCTATCACCTGAGTCTGAGTAGTAGGGGGAACCCAATCTATAATAGTTTGGATTTTCCCCTGAAGTGGTGCAATCTGTTCCCCACCAACAAGGTGTCCCAGATAAACCACCTTCCCCTGCCCTATCTGGCACTTTGAAGCCTTGATAGTGAGGCCTGCCTTTTGCAGGGCCTCCAAAACTTTCCATAGGTGGACCAGGTGATCATCCCAGCTGGAGCTAAAGACAGCTATATCGTCCAGATATGCTGCACTAAAAGCTTCCAGCCCTTGCAGGACTGTGTTCACCAACCTCTGAAGAGTAGCAGGTGCATTTTTCAATCCAAAAGGCATTACTGTGAATTGGTAATGGCCTCCAATGGTTGAAAATGCAGTTTTTCCTTTTGCATCTTCTGATAATTTGATCTGCCAATACCCTGCAGTCAAGTCAAAAGTGCTTAGATACTTGGCAGATGCCAGTGTATCTATGAGCTCATCTGCCCTGGGTATAGGGTAAGCATAAGTTTTGGTTACCTGGTTGAGACCTCTGTAGTCAACACAAAACCGCATTTCCTTCTTTCCATCTTTGGAATGAGGTTTTGGTACAAGTACCACAGGAGAAGTCCATGGACTTTCAGAGTGCTCAACCACTCCCAGTTCTAACATTTTCTGCACCTCTTGCTTTATGCAGTCTCTGACATGGTCAGGCTGCCTATAGATTTTACTTTTGATAGGCAAGCTGTCTCCAGTATCTATAGTGTGCTCACACCAAGAAGTGGTACCTGGCACAGTAGAGAAGAGTTCAGAAAACTGACCCAGGAGATTTATGCAATGGTCTTTCTGCTCAGCAGTAAGACAATCAGCCAAAACTACACCTTCCACTAGAGCATCTTGTTCTGTGGAAGAGAAGAGATCAGGGAGAGGGTCACTCTCTTCTTCCTGTCCCTCATCAGTTGCCATGAGCAGGGTGAGATCAGCCCTGTCATAGTAGGGTTTCAGGCGATTGACACGGAGCACCCTAAGGGGACTCCTGGCAGTGCCTAAGTCAACTAAGTAGGTAACTTCACCCTTTTTTTCAACAATTGTGTGGGGTCCACTCCATTTATCTTGGAGTGCTCTTGGGGCCACAGGCTCCAAGACCCACACTTTCTGCCCTGGTTGGTACTGAACCAAAATTGCCTTCTGGTCATGCCATTGCTTTTGGAGCTCTTGGCTGGCCTGAAGGTTTTTACTGGCCTTTTTCATGTACTCAGCCATCCTTGATCTGAGGCAAAGTACATAATCCACTATATCTTGCTTTGGAGCTTTTAAAGGTTGTTCCCAACCCTCCTTGACAAGTGTTAGTGGACCCCTCACATGGTGTCCAAAGAGGAGTTCAAACGGGCTGAAGCCCACTCCTTTCTGGGGTACCTCCCTGTAGGCAAAAAGGAGGCATAGTAAAAGGATATCCCATCTCCTGCTGAGTTTTTCAGGGAGTCCCATAATCATGCCTTTGAGAATTTTGTTAAATCTCTCCACCAGTCCATTTGTTTGTGGATGATAGGGTGTAGTGAACTTGTAAGTCACACCACACTCCTTCCACATGGCCTTTAAGTAAGCAGACATGAAATTGCTTCCCCTGTCTGATACCACCTCTTTTGGGAAGCCCACCCTGGAAAATATTCCCAGGAGGGCCTTTGCCACTGCAGGTGCTGTAGTGGTCCTTAGAGGAATAGCTTCAGGATATCTTGTGGCATGGTCCACTACCACCAAGATAAACCTATTGCCTGAAGCAGTAGGAGGGTCAAGGGGGCAAACTATGTCAACCCCTACCCTTTCAAAGGGGACCCCAATCACAGGCAGTGGAATAAGGGGTGCCTTTGGAGTGCCACCTGTCTTGCCGCTGGCTTGACAGGTTTCACAGGACTTGCAAAATTCTTTTGTGTCCTCTGACATTCTAGGCCAATGAAACAAGGGAACAAGTCTGTCCCAAGTTTTCATTTGTCCTAAATGTCCAGCTAGGGGAATGTCGTGGGCTAGAGTTAGGAGGAACTTTCTGTACTCCTGAGGAATCACTAACCTCCTGGCAGTTACAGGTTTAGGATCCCTTGCTTCAGTGTACAAGAGGTTGTCCTCCCAGTAAACTCTGTGAGAGTCACTGACATCCCCATTAGCTTGTTTGAAAGCTTGCTGTCTTAGACCCTCTAGTGTGGGACAGGTTTGCTGTGCCACACTCAGCTCCTCCCTGGCAGGCCCCCCTTCACCCAAAAGCTCAGCAGTGTCTGCTTCCAGCTCCTCTGGTGTAGGTTCTGCACAGGGTGGAAATTCTTCTTCCTCAGAAGTAGAATCCACTATAGAGGGAGGGATAGTAGGTAGTGCTTTACTTCTACTAGCCCTAGCTTTAGGGAGCACTTGGTCCATTGTTCCAGGATCCAAGTCACCCTGTCCTTTTTGCTTTTTGGCCTGAGCCCTGGTTAAAGCAAAAATATGCCCTGGGATGCCCACCATTGCTGCATGGGCCTCCAACTCCACATCTGACCAAGATGTCTCCAAATCATTTCCTAGTAGACAGTCTGCAGGTAAATCTGAGGCTACCACAACTTTCTTTGGACCAGTAACCCCCCACAGTTGAGATTTACAACAGCCATGGGGTGGCTAAGTGTGTTGTTGTGAGCATCGGTTACTTGGTACTGGTGACCAAGTAGGTGTTGTTCAGGGTGGACCAGTTTCTCTATTACCATTGTAACACTGGCACCAGTGTCCCTGTAGGCCTGAACCTCAACACCATTTATTAGGGGTAGTTGCTTGTACTTATCCATCTTAAGGGGACAAGCAACTAGGGTGGCTAAATCAATAGCCCCCTCAGAGACTAACACAGCCTCTGTGGTCTCCCTAACAAGACCAACCCCAACTAAGTTACCAAAAGTGAGCCCAGCTACTCCCTTGGATTGGCTATTAGTAGGTTTGCTCCCACCACCACTGCTATTAGTAGGGACACTAGGTGTAGCAGTAGGGGTTGTAGTGGTAGGAGCCTTGGTGCTTTTCTTTGGACAACTGGGATCTGTTGTCCAATGGACTTTTATTTTACATAAATAGCACTATGGTTTCTTTTCTTTGTTTTGATTAGAAGAGGATTTGAGCCCACCACCCCCACCAGAGTGTTTTTGTGGGACTGATGAAGACTCATTTTTAGATTTGTCCCCACCCTTGTCAGAAGACTTACCATCCTTCTCTTGTTGCCATCTTTGTCACCCCCTGTATGAACTTTTCTGTTCACCCTTGTTCTGACCCATTTGTCTGCCTTCTTTCCCAATTCTTGGGGAGAGGTCAGATCAGAGTCCACCAGGTACTGGTGCAACAAATCAGACACACAGTTATTAAGTATATGCTCTCTCAGGATCAAGTTATACAGGCTTTCATAATCAGTAACTTTACTGCCATGTAACCACCCCTCCAAGGCCTTCACTGAATGGTCAACAAAATCAACCCAGTCTTGTGAAGACTCCTTTTTGGTCTCTCTGAACTTCATCCTGTACTGTTCAGTGGTTAAGCCATAACCATCCAGGAGTGCATTCTTAAGAACTGCAAAATTATTGGCATCACTTTCTTTTACAGTAAGGAGCCTATCCCTACCCTTTCCACTAAATGATAGCCAGAGGATAGCAGCCCACTGCCTTTGAGGGACATCCTGTACAACACAGGCCCTCTCAAGTGCAGCAAACCACTTGTTAATGTCATCCCCCTCCTTATAAGGGGGAACTATCTTATGCAGATTCCTGGAATCATGCTCTTTTGCAGGATGACTATGGGGAATACTGCTGCTGCCACCATGGGTTTCTAAACCCAATTTCTGTCTTTCTTTCTCTAGTTCTAAGGACTGTCTATCCAAATCCAGATGTTGCTTCTTGAGCTTCAGTCTGGTTTGTTCCACTCTCAATTGTGAGAAAGTAGCCTCTTTCTAGCCTTGTTACCCCCACTTTTGGCCTGTTTGTGAGTGTATGTAAGGGTGTTTTCACTGTCTCACTGGGATCCTGCTAGCCAGGGCCCAGTGCTCATAGTGAAAACCCTATGTTTTCAGTATGTTTGTTATGTGTCACTGGGACCCTGCTAGTCAGGACCCCAGTGCTCATAAGTTTGTGGCCTATATGTATATGTTCCCTGTGTGGTGCCTAACTGTCTCACTGAGGCTCTGCTAACCAGAACCTCAGTGGTTATGCTCTCTCATTTCTTTCAAATTGTCACTAACAGGCTAGTGACCAATTTTACCAATTTACATTGGCTTACTGGAACACCCTTATAATTCCCTAGTATATGGTACTGAGGTACCCAGGGTATTGGGGTTCCAGGAGATCCCTATGGGCTGCAGCATTTCTTTTGCTACCCATAGGGAGCTCTGACAATTCTTACACAGGCCTGCCACTGCAGCCTGAGTGAAATAACATCCATGTTATTTCACAGCCATTTTACACTGCACTTAAGTAACTTATAAGTCACCTAGATGTCTAACCTTTACCTGGTAAAGGTTAGGTGCAAAGTTACTTAGTGTGTGGGCACCCTGGCACTAGCCAAGGTGCGCCCACATTGTTCAGGGCAAATTCCCCGGGCCTTGTGAGTGCGGGGACACCATTACACGCGTGCACTACATATAGGTCACTACCTATATGTAGCTTCACAATGGTAACTCCGAATATGGCCATGTAACATGTCTATGATCATGGAATTGCCCCCTCTATGCCATCCTGGCATAGTTGGCACAATCCCATGATCCCAGTGGTCTGTAGCACAGACCCTGGTACTGCCAAACTGCCTTTCCTGGGGTTTCACTGCAGCTGCTGCTGCTGCCAACCCCTCAGACAGGTTTCTGCCCTCCTGGGGTCAAGCCAGGCTTGTCCCAGGATGGCAGAACAAAGGACTTCCTCTGAGAGAGGGTGTTACACCCTCTCCCTTTGGAAAATGGTGTGAAGGCAGGGGAGGAGTAGCCTCCCCCAGCCTCTGGAAATGCTTTCATGGGCACTTTTGGTGCCCATTTCTGCATAAGCCAGTCTACACCGGTTCAGGGACCCCTTAGCCCTGCTCTGGCGCGAAACTGGACAAAGGAAAGGGGAGTGACCACTCCCCTGACCTGCACCTCCCCTGGGAGGTGTCCAGAGCTCCTCCAGTGTGCTCCAGACCTCTGCCATCTTGGAAACAGAGGTGCTGCTGGCACACTGGACTGCTCTGAGTGGCCAGTGCCACCAGGTGACGTCAGAGACTCCTTCTGATAGGCTCCTTCAGGTGTTGCTAGCCTATCCTCTCTCCTAGGTAGCCAAACCCTCTTTTCTGGCTATTTAGGGTCTCTGTCTCTGGGGAAACTTTAGATAACGAATGCAAGAGCTCATCCGAGTTCCTCTGCATCTCTCTCTTCACCTTCTGCCAAGGAATCGACTGCTGACCGCGCTGGAAGCCTGCAAAACTGCAACATAGTAGCAAAGACGACTACTGCAACTCTGTAACGCTGATCCTGCTGCCTTCTCGACTGTTTTCCTGGTGGTGCATGCTGTGGGGGTAGTCTGCCTCCTCTCTGCACTAGAAGCTCCGAAGAAATCTCCCGTGGGTCGACGGAATCTTCCCCCTGCAACCGCAGGCACCAAAGAACTGCATTACCGGTCCCTTGGGTCTCCTCTCAGCACGACGAGCGAGGACCCTCGAATCCAGCAACTGTGTCCAAGTGACCCCCACAATCCAGTGACTCTTCAGTCCAAGTTTGGTGGAGGTAAGTCCTTGCCTCCCCACGCCAGACTGCATTGCTGGGAACCGCGACTTTTGCAGCTACTCCGGCCTCTGTGCACTTCCGGAGGAAATCCTTTGTGCACAGCCAAGCCTGGGTCCACGGCATTCTAACCTGCATTGCACGACTTTCTAAGTTGGTCTCCGGCGACTTGGGACTCCTTTGTGCAACTTCGGGTGAGCACCGTTTCACACATCCTTGTAGTGCCTGTTTCTGGAACTTTTCTGGGTGCTACCTGCTGCTGAGAGGGCTCCTTGTCTTGTTGGACGTCCCCTCTGTCTCCTGACACAATTTGCAACATCCTGGTCCCTCCTGGGCCACAGCACCATCCAAAAACACTAACCGCATGATTTGCAGCTAGCAAGGTGTAGGAAAGTACCATCTTGCCTGGCATGTTACCCCCATTTTTCACTGTATATATGTTGTTTTAGTTGTATGTGTCACTGGGACCCTGGTAACCCAGGGCCCCAGTGCTCATAAGTATGCCTGAATGTGTTACCTGTGTAGTGACTAACTGTCTCACTGAGGCTCTGCTAATCAGAACCTCAGTGGTTATGCTCTCTCATTTCTTTCCAAATTGTCACTAACAGGCTAGTGACCAATTTTACCAATTTACATTGGCTTACTGGAACACCCTTATAATTCCCTAGTATATGGTACTGAGGTACCCAGGGTATTGGGGTTCCAGGAGATCCCTATGGGCTGCAGCATTTCTTTTGCCACCCATAGGGAGCTCTGACAATTCTTACACAGGCCTGCCACTGCAGCCTGAGTGAAATAACGTCCACGTTATTTCACAGCCATTTTACACTGCACTTAAGTAACTTATAAGTCACCTATATGTCTAACCTTTACCTGGTAAAGGTTAGGTGCAAAGTTACTTAGTGTGAGGGCACCCTGGCACTAGCCAAGGTGCCCCCACATTGTTCAGGGCCAATTCCCCGGACTTTGTGAGTGCAGGGACACAATTACACGCGTGCACTACATATAGGTCACTACCTATATGTAGCTTCACCATGGTAACTCCGAATATGGCCATGTAACATGTCTATGATCATGGAATTGCCCCCTCTATGCCATCCTGGCATTGTTGGTACAATTCCATGATCCCAGTGGTCTGTAGCACAGACCCTGGTACTGCCAGACTGCCCTTCCTGGGGTTTCACTGCAGCTGCTGCTGCTGCCAACCCCTCAGACAGGCAGCTGCCCTCCTGGGGTCCAGCCAGGCCTGGCCCAGGATGGCAGAACAAAGAACTTCCTCTGAGAGAGGGTGTGACACCCTCTCCCTTTGGAAAATGGTGTGAAGGCAGGGGAGGAGTAGCCTCCCCCAGCCTCTGGAAATGCTTTGTTGGGCACAGATGTGCCCAATTCTGCATAAGCCAGTCTACACCGGTTCAGGGACCCCTTAGCCCCTGCTCTGGCGCGAAACTGGACAAAGGAAAGGGGAGTGACCACTCCCCTGACCTGCACCTCCTCTGGGAGGTGTCCAGAGCTCCTCCAGTGTGCTCCAGACCTCTGCCATCTTGGAAACAGAGGTGCTGCTGGCACACTGGACTGCTCTGAGTGGCCAGTGCCACCAGGTGACGTCAGAGACTCCTGCTGATAGGCTCCTTCAGGTGTTAGTAGCCTTTCCTCTCTCCTAGGTAGCCAAACCCTCTTTTCTGGCTATTTAGGGTCTCTGTCTCTGGGGAAACTTTAGATAACGAATGCAAGAGCTCATCCGAGTTCCTCTGCATCTCCCTCTTCACCTTCTGATAAGGAATCGACCGCTGACCGCGCTGGAAGCCTGCAAACCTGCAACATAGTAGCAAAGACGACTACTGCAACTCTGTAACGCTGATCCTGCCGCCTTCTCGACTGTTTTCCTGCTTGTGCATGCTGTGGGGGTAGTCTGCCTCCTCTCTGCACCAGAAGCTCCGAAGAAATCTCCCGTGGGTTGTGAGAAGGTAGCCTCTTTCTAGCCTTGTTACCCCCACTTTTGGCCTGTTTGTGAGTGTATGTCAGGGTGTTTGTCACTGTTTTCACTGTCTCACTGGGATCCTGATTGCCAGGCCTCAGTGCTCATAGTGAAAACACTATGTTTTCAGTATGTTTGTTATGTGTCACTGGGATCCTGCTCGTCAGGACCCCAGTGCTCATAGGTTTGTGGCCTATATGTATGTGTCACTGGGACCCTGTCACACAGGGCCCCAGTGCTCATAGGGGTGCATGTATATGTTCCCTGTGTGGTGCCTAACTGTCTCACTGAGGCTCTGCTAACCAGAACCTCAGTGGTTATGATCTCTCATTACTTTCAAATTGTCACTAACAGGCTAGTGACCATTTCTACCAAGTTACATTGGCTTACTGGAACACCCTTATAATTCCCTAGTATATGGTACTGAGGTACCCAGGGTATTGGGGTTCCAGGAGATCCCTATGGGCTGCAGCATTTCTTTTGCCACCCATAGGGAGCTCTGACAATTCTTACACAGGCCTGCCACTGCAGCCTGAGTGAAATAACGTCCACGTTATTTCACAGCCATTTTACACTGCACTTAAGTAACTTATAAGTCACCTATATGTCTAACCTTTACCTGGTAAAGGTTAGGTGCAAAGTTACTTAGTGTGTGGGCACCCTGGCACTAGCCAAGGTGCCCCCACATTGTTCAGAGCCAATTCACTGAACTTTGTGAGTGCGGGGACACCATTACACGCGTGCACTACATATAGGTCACTACCTGTGAGAAGGTAGCCTCTTTCTAGCCTTGTTACCCCCACTTTTGGCCTGTTTGTGAGTGTATGTCAGGGTGTTTGTCACTGTTTTCACTGTCTCACTGGGATCCTGATAGCCAGGCCTCAGTGCTCATAGTGAAAACACTATGTTTTCAGTATGGTTGTTATGTGTCACTGGGATCCTGCTGGTCAGGACCCCAGTGCTCATAGGTTTGTGGCCTATATGTATGTGTCACTGGGACCCTGTCACACAGGGCCCCAGTGCTCATAGGTGTGCATGTATATGTTCCCTGTGTGGTGCCTAACTGTCTCACTGAGGCTCTGCTAACCAGAACCTCAGTGGTTATGCTCTCTCATTACTTTCAAATTGTCACTAACAGGCTAGTGACCAATTTTACCAATTTACATTGGCTTACTGGAACACCCTTATAATTCCCTAGTATATGGTACTGAGGTACCCAGGGTATTGGGGTTCCAGGAGATCCCTATGGGCTGCAGCATTTCTTTTGCCACCCATAGGGAGCTCTGACAATTCTTACACAGGCCTGCCACTGCAGCCTGAGTGAAATAACGTCCACGTTATTTCACAGCCATTTTACACTGCACTTAAGTAACTTATAAGTCACCTATATATCTAACCTTTACCTGGTAAAGGTTAGGTGCAAAGTTACTTAGTGTGAGGGCACCCTGGCACTAGCCAAGGTGCCCCCACATTGTTCAGAGCCAATTCACTGAACTTTGTGAGTGCGGGGACACCATTACACGCGTGCACTACATATAGGTCACTACCTATATGTAGCTTCACCATGGTAACTCCAAATATGGCCATGTAACATGTCTATGATCATGGAATTGCCCCCTCTATGCCATCCTGGCATTGTTGGTACAATTCCATGATCCCAGTGGTCTGTAGCACAGACCCTGGGACTGCCAGACTGCCCTTCCTGGGGTTTCACTGCAGCTGCTGCTGCTGCCAACCCCTCAGACAGGCATCTGCCCTCCTGGGGTCCAGCCAGGCCTGGCCCAGGATGGCAGAACAAAGAACTTCCTCTGAGAGAGGGTGTGACACCCTCTCCCTTTGGAAAATGGTGTGAAGGCAGGGGAGGAGTAGCCTCCCCCAGCCTCTGGAAATGCTTTGTTGGGCACAGAGGTGCCCAATTCTGCATAAGCCAGTCTACACCGGTTCAGGGACCCCTTAGCCCCTGCTCTGGCGCGAAACTGGACAAAGGAAAGGGGAGTGACCACTCCCCTGACCTGCACCTCCCCTGGGAGGTGTCCAGAGCTCCTCCAGTGTGCTCCAGACCTCTGCCATCTTGGAAACAGAGGTGCTGCTGGCACACTGGACTGCTCTGAGTGGCCAGTGCCACCAGGTGACGTCAGAGACTCCTTGTGATAGGCTCCTTCAGGTGTTAGTAGCCTTTCCTCTCTCCTAGGTAGCCAAACCCTCTTTTCTGGCTATTTAGGGTCTCTGTCTCTGGGGAAACTTTAGATAACGAATGCATGAGCTCAGCCGAGTTCCTCTGCATCTCCCTCTTCACCTTCTGATAAGGAATCGACCGCTGACCGCGCTGGAAGCCTGCAAACCTGCAACATAGTAGCAAAGACGACTACTGCAACTCTGTAACGCTGATCCTGCCGCCTTCTCGACTGTTTTCCTGCTTGTGCATGCTGTGGGGGTAGTCTGCCTCCTCTCTGCACCAGAAGCTCCGAAGAAATCTCCCGTGGGTCGACGGAATCTTCCCCCTGCAACCGCAGGCACCAAAAAGCTGCATCTCCGGTCCCTTGGGTCTCCTCTCAGCACGACGAGCGAGGTCCCTCGAATCCAGCGACACCGTCCAAGTGACCCCCACAGTCCAGTGACTCTTCAGCCCAAGTTTGGTGGAGGTAAGTCCTTGCCTCACCTCGCTGGGCTGCATTGCTGGGAACCGCGACTTTGCAAGCTACTCCGGCCCCTGTGCACTTCCGGCGGAAATCCTTCGTGCACAGCCAAGCCTGGGTCCACGGCACTCTAACCTGCATTGCACGACTTTCTAAGTTGGTCTCCGGCGACGTGGGACTCCTTTGTGCAACTTCGGCGAGCACCGTTTCACGCATCCTCGTAGTGCCTGTTTCTGGCACTTCTCCGGGTGCTACCTGCTTCAGTGAGGGCTCTTTGTCTTGCTCGACGTCCCCTCTCTCTGCAGGTCCAATTTGCGACCTTCTGGTCCCTTCTGGGCCCCAGCAACGTCCAAAAACGCCAAACGCACGATTTGCGTGTAGCAAGGCTTGTTGGCGTCCATCCGGCGGGAAAACACTTCTGCACGACTCTCCAAGGCGTGGGGAATCCATCCTCCAAAGGGAAAGTCTCTAGCCCTTGTCGTTCCTGCAGTATTCACAGTTCTTCAGCCTAGTAAGAGCTTCTTTGCACCAACCTCTGGCATTTCTTGGGCATCTGCCCATCTCCGAGCTGCTTGTGACTTTTGGACTTGGTCCCCTTGTTCCACAGGTACCCTCAGTCAGGAATCCATCGTTGTTGCATTGCTGATTTGTGTTTTCCTTGCATTTTCCCTCTAACACGACTATTTTGTCCTTAGGGGAACTTTGGTGCACTTTGCACTCACTTTTCAGGGTCTTGGGGAGGGTTATTTTTCTAACTCTCACTATTTTCTAATAGTCCCAGCGACCCTCTACAAGGTCACATAGGTTTGGGGTCCATTCGTGGTTCACATTCCACTTTTGGAGTATATGGTTTGTGTTGCCCCTATCCCTATGTTTCCCCATTGCATCCTATTGTAACTATACATTGTTTGCACTGTTTTCTAAGACTATACTGCATATTTTTGCTATTGTGTATATATATCTTGTGTATATTTCCTATCCTCTCACTGAGGGTACACTCTAAGATACTTTGGCATATTGTCATAAAAATAAAGTACCTTTATTTTTAGTATAACTGTGTATTGTGTTTTCTTATGATATTGTGCATATGACACTAAGTGGTACTGTAGTAGCTTCACACGTCTCCTAGTTCAGCCTAAGCTGCTCTGCTAAGCTACCATTATCTATCAGCCTAAGCTGCTAGACACCCTATACACTAATAAGGGATAACTGGGCCTGGTGCAAGGTGCAAGTACCCCTTGGTACTCACTACAAGCCAGTCCAGCCTCCTACATTGGTTGTGCAGCGGTGGGATAAGTGCTTTGAGACTACTTACCACTCTTGTCATTGTACTTTTCATAAGAGAAAAATATACAAAACAAGGTCAGTGTATATACACATAGCCAAAAAGTTTTGCATTTCCTCTTTTCACTCTTTTCTAAGTGCTGAAAAGTACTTCTAAACTTTCAAAAAGTTCTTAAAAGTTTAAAAAGTTTTTTCTGTCTTTCCAAAAAGTTCTGAAAACTTTTTTTTCTCTTTGTCTATCACTTTAACTCTCTCTAAAAAATGTCTGGCACAGGCCAAAAAGTTGAACTGTCCAAACTTGCATATGATCACCTTAGCTGGAAAGGAGCAAGGAGTCTCTGCATAGAGAGAGGTTTGAGTGTAGGGAAGAATCCTTCTTTAGAACTGTTAATTAATATGCTTAGAGTACAGGATAAGGCCATAAGTGCCCAATCTGTAGAAAAAGTAGCTAATGGTTCTCAATCTGATCCAGGGACTCCCCCAGGAAAAGGTTCAGGAAAGAAACTTCTCAGCCTGCCCATTACTAGACAGTCTAGCATAGTTGGTACAGAGGTTGAATCACACCATACTGTTGGTGTGCTCTCACATTATACTGGTAGCCAAGCTGTTAGGGTGCCCTCTGTAAGGGACAGGTCTCCTTCTGTTCATTCCCATCATACCTCTGTATCTAGAAATGTCCCTCCCACCCACCCTGATGACAGATTGTTAGAAAGGGAGCTCAATAGATTGAGAGTGGAACAAACCAGACTGAAGCTCAAGAAGCAACAGCTGGATTTGGATAGACAGTCTTTAGAAATAGAGAGGGAAAGACAGAAGTTGGGTTTAGATACCCATGGTGGCAGCAGCAGTATTCCCCATAGTCATCCTGCAAAAGAGCATGATTCCAGGAATCTGCACAAGATAGTTCCCCCTTATAAGGAGGGGGATGACATTAACAAGTGGTTTGCTGCACTTGAGAGGGCCTGTGCTGTACAGGATGTCCCTCAAAAGCAGTGGGCTGCTATCCTATGGCTATCATTTACTGGAAAAGGTAGGGATAGGCTCCTTACTGTAAAAGAAAATGATGCTAATAATTTCCAAGTTCTTAAGAATGCACTCCTGGATGGTTATGGCTTAACCACTGAACAGTACAGGATAAAGTTCAGAGAGACCAAAAAGGAGTCTTCACAAGACTGGGTTGATTTCATTGACCAGGCAGTGAAGGCCTTGGAGGGGTGGTTACATGGCAGTAAAGTTACTGATTATGAAAGCCTGTATAACACAATCCTGAGAGAGCATATACTTAATAATTGTGTGTCTGATTTGTTGCACCAGTACCTGGTAGACTCTGATCTGACCTCTCCCCAAGAATTGGGAAAGAAGGCAGACAAATGGGTCAGAACAAGGGTGAACAGAAAAGTTCATACAGGGGGTGACAAAGATGGCAATAAGAAGAAAGATGGTGAAAAATCTCAAGATAAGCATGGGGATAAGGGTAAAACCAAAGATCCCACTTCAAATCTTAAACACTCTTCAGAGGGTGGGGATAAAACAAATTCTTCCTCTTCTTCCCAACCTGCACACATTAAAAAGCCTTGGTGCTTTGTGTGTAAAAACAGAGGCCATAGGCCAGGGGATAAGTCCTGTCCAGGTAAACCCCCTGAGCCTACCACCACTAATACATCAAGCTCTAGTGCCCCTAGCAGTAGTGGTACTAGTGGTGGGACTGCTGGCAACAGTCAAGCAAAGGGTGTAGTTGGGTTCACTTATGGGTCCGTAGTGGAAACTGATGTCATCAGTCCCAAGACAGTTTCTGTCACACCTAGTGGCACTGGCCTTGCCACACTGGCTGCTTGTCCCCTTACAATGGATAAGTACAGGCAGACAGTTTCAATAAATGGTGTTGAGGCCTTGGCCTACAGGGACACAGGTGCCAGTTTCACTTTGGTGACTGACAACCTAGTGCACCCTGATCAACACATCATTGGACAACAGTATAAGATTATTGATGTCCATAACTCCACTAAGTTTCTTCCCTTAGCTATAATTCAGTTTAGTTGGGGTGGAGTTACTGGCCCTAAGCAGGTGGTGGTATCACCTAGCTTACCTGTAGACTGTCTCTTAGGTAATGACCTAGAGGCCTCAGGTTGGGCTGATGTAGAGTTTTATGCCCATGCAGCAATGCTGGGCATCCCTGAGGAATTGTTCCCTCTCATTTCAAGTGAAATGAAAAAGCAAAGGAGAGAAGGCCTGAAAACTCAGGATCCCTCTCCATCAACAGGTAAAAAGGGTATCACAGTATCCCCTAACCACCCTACCATTCAGGATACCATTCCTGTGGTGGGAGAAACCTCTCCTGGGGTGGCACCTGTTCCAAGGGAATCATCAGTTGGCAAAACTGTACTCCCTGAGGTGGAAGTACCTCTCTGTGGGATAACTAACATTGGTGAGAAAAAGAGCACCATTTTAGTTAACATGGAGCATCCCTCCAACCCTCCCAGAGAAACTTTAGTGCAGAAACTCTGCACTGCTTCACAACACTTAGGACAGCATCCCTGCCCTAGTGTGGAGCTGATAGGACAGCATCCCTGCCCTGCTCCAACTCAAGAGAAACAGCATCCCTGTTCTCTCTTCCAGCCAAATGGACAAAGTTTTTGTCCAGCTATGGCTTTACTGAGACAGCATCCCTGTCTGGCATTTCCATCATTACAAATAGGTTCAGTGGATAATTCCCACTGCTCTAAACTAAAACTTACTGATAGAAACTCTGAAAATACATCTTCACATTGTTGGTTAGCTAAAAAACTTCAAACAGGGTGGTTTACATCCCCACAGGGAAGTAACCATATAGTGGATGATAAAGGGAGTAACCAGTCTATTGCAGAGCTACTCTCTACTTATCACCACTTAGACAATAAAGTCTCAACTGGCCAAGGTTAGCCTTATTGTCCTTCGTTTGGGGGGGGGTTGTGTGAGAAGGTAGCCTCTTTCTAGCCTTGTTACCCCCACTTTTGGCCTGTTTGTGAGTGTATGTCAGGGTGTTTGTCACTGTTTTCACTGTCTCACTGGGATCCTGATAGCCAGGCCTCAGTGCTCATAGTGAAAACACTATGTTTTCAGTATGGTTGTTATGTGTCACTGGGATCCTGCTGGTCAGGACCCCAGTGCTCATAGGTTTGTGGCCTATATGTATGTGTCACTGGGACCCTGTCACACAGGGCCCCAGTGCTCATAGGTGTGCATGTATATGTTCCCTGTGTGGTGCCTAACTGTCTCACTGAGGCTCTGCTAACCAGAACCTCAGTGGTTATGCTCTCTCATTACTTTCAAATTGTCACTAACAGGCTAGTGACCAATTTTACCAATTTACATTGGCTTACTGGAACACCCTTATAATTCCCTAGTATATGGTACTGAGGTACCCAGGGTATTGGGGTTCCAGGAGATCCCTATGGGCTGCAGCATTTCTTTTGCCACCCATAGGGAGCTCTGACAATTCTTACACAGGCCTGCCACTGCAGCCTGAGTGAAATAACGTCCACGTTATTTCACAGCCATTTTACACTGCACTTAAGTAACTTATAAGTCACCTATATATCTAACCTTTACCTGGTAAAGGTTAGGTGCAAAGTTACTTAGTGTGAGGGCACCCTGGCACTAGCCAAGGTGCCCCCACATTGTTCAGAGCCAATTCACTGAACTTTGTGAGTGCGGGGACACCATTACACGCGTGCACTACATATAGGTCACTACCTATATGTAGCTTCACCATGGTAACTCCGAATATGGCCATGTAACATGTCTATGATCATGGAATTGCCCCCTCTATGCCATCCTGGCATTGTTGGTACAATTCCATGATCCCAGTGGTCTGTAGCACAGACCCTGGGACTGCCAGACTGCCCTTCCTGGGGTTTCACTGCAGCTGCTGCTGCTGCCAACCCCTCAGACAGGCATCTGCCCTCCTGGGGTCCAGCCAGGCCTGGCCCAGGATGGCAGAACAAAGAACTTCCTCTGAGAGAGGGTGTGACACCCTCTCCCTTTGGAAAATGGTGTGAAGGCAGGGGAGGAGTAGCCTCCCCCAGCCTCTGGAAATGCTTTGTTGGGCACAGAGGTGCCCAATTCTGCATAAGCCAGTCTACACCGGTTCAGGGACCCCTTAGCCCCTGCTCTGGCGCGAAACTGGACAAAGGAAAGGGGAGTGACCACTCCCCTGACCTGCACCTCCCCTGGGAGGTGTCCAGAGCTCCTCCAGTGTGCTCCAGACCTCTGCCATCTTGGAAACAGAGGTGCTGCTGGCACACTGGACTGCTCTGAGTGGCCAGTGCCACCAGGTGACGTCAGAGACTCCTTGTGATAGGCTCCTTCAGGTGTTAGTAGCCTTTCCTCTCTCCTAGGTAGCCAACCCCTCTTTTCTGGCTATTTAGGGTCTCTGTCTCTGGGGAAACTTTAGATAACGAATGCATGAGCTCAGCCGAGTTCCTCTGCATCTCCCTCTTCACCTTCTGATAAGGAATCGACCGCTGACTGCGCTGGAAGCCTGCAAACCTGCAACATAGTAGCAAAGACGACTACTGCAACTCTGTAACGCTGATCCTGCCGCCTTCTCGACTGTTTTCCTGCTTGTGCATGCTGTGGGGGTAGTCTGCCTCCTCTCTGCACCAGAAGCTCCGAAGAAATCTCCCGTGGGTCGACGGAATCTTCCCCCTGCAACCGCAGGCACCAAAAAGCTGCATTACCGGTCCCTTGGGTCTCCTCTCAGCACGACGAGCGAGGTCCCTCGAATCCAGCGACACCGTCCAAGTGACCCCCACAGTCCAGTGACTCTTCAGCCCAAGTTTGGTGGAGGTAAGTCCTTGCCTCACCTCGCTGGGCTGCATTGCTGGGAACTGCGACTTTGCAAGCTACTCCGGCCCCTGTGCACTTCCGGCGGAAATCCTTCGTGCACAGCCAAGCCTGGGTCCACGGCACTCTAACCTGCATTGCACGACTTTCTAAGTTGGTCTCCGGCGACGTGGGACTCCTTTGTGCAACTTCGGCGAGCACCGTTTCACGCATCCTCGTAGTGCCTGTTTCTGGCACTTCTCCGGGTGCTACCTGCTTCAGTGAGGGCTCTTTGTCTTGCTCGACGTCCCCTCTCTCTGCAGGTCCAATTTGCGACCTTCTGGTCCCTTCTGGACCCCAGTAGCGTCCAAAAAAGCCAAACGCACGATTTGCGTGTAGCAAGGCTTGTTGGCGTCCATCCGGCGGGAAAACACTTCTGCACGACTCTCCAAGGCGTGGGGAATCCATCCTCCAAAGGGGAAGTCTCTAGCCCTTGTCGTTCCTGCAGTATTCACAGTTCTTCAGCCTAGTAAGAGCTTCTTTGCACCAACCTCTGGCATTTCTTGAGCATCTGCCCATCTCCGAGCTGCTTGTGACTTTTGGACTTGGTCCCCTTGTTCCACAGGTACCCTCAGTCAGGAATCCATCGTTGTTGCATTGCTGATTTGTGTTTTCCTTGCATTTTCCCTCTAACACGACTATTTTGTCCTTAGGGGAACTTTGGTGCACTTTGCACTCACTTTTCAGGGTCTTGGGGAGGGTTATTTTTCTAACTCTCACTATTTTCTAATAGTCCCAGCGACCCTCTACAAGGTCACATAGGTTTGGGGTCCATTCGTGGTTCACATTCCACTTTTGGAGTATATGGTTTGTGTTGCCCCTATCCCTATGTTTCCCCATTACATCCTATTGTAACTATACATTGTTTGCACTGTTTTCTAAGACTATACTGCATATTTTTGCTATTGTGTATATATATCTTGTGTATATTTCCTATCCTCTCACTGAGGGTACACTCTAAGATACTTTGGCATATTGTCATAAAAATAAAGTACCTTTATTTTTAGTATAACTGTGTATTGTGTTTTCTTATGATATTGTGCATATGACACTAAGTGGTACTGTAGTAGCTTCACACGTCTCCTAGTTCAGCCTAAGCTGCTCTGCTAAGCTACCATTATCTATCAGCCTAAGCTGCTAGACACCCTATACACTAATAAGGGATAACTGGGCCTGGTGCAAGGTGCAAGTACCCCTTGGTACTCACTACAAGCCAGTCCAGCCTCCTACACTACCTATATGTAGCTTCACCATGGTAACTCCGAATATGGCCATGTAACATGTCTATGATCATGGAATTGCCCCCTCTATGCCATCCTGGCATTGTTGGTACAATTCCATGATCCCAGTGGTCTGTAGCACAGACCCTGGTACTGCCAGACTGCCCTTCCTGGGGTTTCACTGCAGCTGCTGCCAACCCCTCAGACAGGCAGCTGCCCTCCTGGGGTCCAGCCAGGCCTGGCCCAGGATGGCAGAACAAAGAACTTCCTCTGAGAGAGGGTGTGACACCCTCTCCCTTTGGAAAATGGTGTGAAGGCAGGGGAGGAGTAGCCTCCCCCAGCCTCTGGAAATGCTTTGTTGGGCACAGATGTGCCCAATTCTGCATAAGCCAGTCTACACCGGTTCAGGGACCCCTTAGCCCCTGCTCTGGCGCGAAACTGGACAAAGGAAAGGGGAGTGACCACTCCCCTGACCTGCACCTCCCCTGGGAGGTGTCCAGAGCTCCTCCAGTGTGCTCCAGACCTCTGCCATCTTGGAAACAGAGGTGCTGCTGGCACACTGGACTGCTCTGAGTGGCCAGTGCCACCAGGTGACGTCAGAGACTCCTGCTGATAGGCTCCTTCAGGTGTTAGTAGCCTTTCCTCTCTCCTAGGTAGCCAAACCCTCTTTTCTGGCTATTTAGGGTCTCTGTCTCTGGGGAAACTTTAGATAACGAATGCATGAGCTCAGCCGAGTTCCTCTGCATCTCCCTCTTCACCTTCTGATAAGGAATCGACCGCTGACCGCGCTGGAAGCCTGCAAACCTGCAACATAGTAGCAAAGACGACTACTGCAACTCTGTAACGCTGATCCTGCCGCCTTCTCGACTGTTTTCCTGCTTGTGCATGCTGTGGGGGTAGTCTGCCTCCTCTCTGCACCAGAAGCTCCGAAGAACTCTCCAGTGGGTCGACGGAATCTTCCCCCTGCAACCGCAGGCACCAAAAAGCTGCATTACCGGTCCCTTGGGTCTCCTCTCAGCACGACGAGCGAGGTCCCTCGAATCCAGCGACACCGTCCAAGTGACCCCCACAGTCCAGTGACTCTTCAGCCCAAGTTTGGTGGAGGTAAGTCGTTGCTTCACCTCGCTGGGCTGCATTGCTGGGAACTGCAACTTTGCAAGCTACTCCGGCCCCTGTGCACTTCTGGCGGAAATCCTTCGTGCACAGCCAAGCCTGGGTCCACGGCACTCTAACCTGCATTGCACGACTTTCTAAGTTGGTCTCCGGCGACGTGGGACTCCTTTGTGCAACTTCGGCGAGCACCGTTTCACGCATCCTTGTAGTGCCTGTTTCTGGCACTTCTCCGGGTGCTACCTGCTTCAGTGAGGGCTCTTTGTCTTGCTCGACCTCCCCTCTCTCCGCAGGTCATATTTGCGACCTCCTGGTCCCTCCTGGGCCCCAGCAGCGTCCAAAAACGCCAAACGCACGATTTGTGTGTAGCAAGGCTTGTTGGCGTCCATCCGGCGGGAAAACACTTCTGCACGACTCTCCAAGGCGTGGGTGATCCATCCTCCAAAGGGGAAGTCTCTAGCCCTTGTCGTTCCTGCAGTATTCACAGTTCTTCAGCCTAGTAAGAGCTTCTTTGCACCAACCGCTGGCATTTCTTAGGCAGGTGCCCATCTCCGAGTTGCTTGTGACTTTTGGACTTGGTCCCCTTGTTCCACAGGTACCCTCAGTCAGGAATCCATCGTTGTTGCATTGCTGATTTGTGTTTTCCTTGCATTTTCCCTCTAACACGACTATTTTGTCCTTAGGGGAACTTTGGTGCACTTTGCACTCACTTTTCAGGGTCTTGGGGAGGGTTATTTTTCTAACTCTCACTATTTTCTAATAGTCCCAGCGACCCTCTACAAGGTCACATAGGTTTGGGGTCCATTCGTGATTCACATTCCACTTTTGGAGTATATGGTTTGTGTTGCCCCTATCCCTATGTTTCCCCATTGCATCCTATTGTAACTATACATTGTTTGCACTGTTTTCTAAGACTATACTGCATATTTTTGCTATTGTGTATATATATCTTGTGTATATTTCCTATCCTCTCACTGAGGGTACACTCTAAGATACTTTGGCATATTGTCATAAAAATAAAGTACCTTTATTTTTAGTATAACTGTGTATTGTGTTTTCTTATGATATTGTGCATATGACACTAAATGGTACTGTAGTAGCTTCACACGTCTCCTAGTTCAGCCTAAGCTGCTCTGCTAAGCTACCATTATCTATCAGCCTAAGCTGCTAGACACCCTATACACTAATAAGGGATAACTGGGCCTGGTGCAAGGTGCAAGTACCCCTTGGTACTCACTACAAGCCAGTCCAGCCTCCTACATTGGTTGTGCAGTGGTGGGATAAGTGCTTGAGACTACTTACCACTCTTGTCATTGTACTTTTCATAAGAGAAAAATATACAAAACAAGGTCAGTGTATATACACATAGCCAAAAAGTTTTGCATTTCCTCTTTTCACTCTTTTCTAAGTGCTGAAAAGTACTACTCAACTTTCAAAAAGTTCTTAAAAGTTTAAAAAGTTTTTTTCTGTCTTTCCAAAAAGTTCTGAAAACTTTTTTCTCTTTGTCTATCACTTTAACTCTCTCTAAAAATGTCTGGCACAGGCCAAAATGTTGAACTGTCCAAACTTGCATATGATCACCTTAGCTGGAAAGGAGCAAGGAGTCTCTGCATAGAGAGAGGTTTGAGTGTAGGGAAGAATCCTTCTTTAGAACTGTTAATTAATATGCTTAGAGTACAGGATAAGGCCATAAGTGCCCAATCTGTAGAAAAAGTAGCTAATGGTTCTCAATCTGATCCAGGGACTCCCCCAGGAAAAGGTTCAGGAAAGAAACTTCTCAGCCTGCCCATTACTAGACAGTCTAGCATAGTTGGTACAGAGGTTGAATCACACCATACTGATGATGTGATCTCACATTATGCTGGTAGCCAAGCTGTTAGGGTGCCCTCTGTAAGGGACAGGTCTCCTTCTGTTCATTCCCATCACACCTCTGTATCTAGAAATGTCCCTCCCACCCACCCTGATGACAGATTGTTAGAAAGGGAGCTCAATAGATTGAGAGTGGAACAAACCAGACTGAAGCTCAAGAAGCAACAGCTGGATTTGGATAGACAGTCTTTAGAAATAGAGAGGGAAAGACAGAAGTTGGGTTTAGATACCCATGGTGGCAGCAGCAGTATTCCCCATAGTCATCCTGCAAAAGAGCATGATTCCAGGAATCTGCACAAGATAGTTCCCCCTTATAAGGAGGGGGATGACATTAACAAGTGGTTTGCTGCACTTGAGAGGGCCTGTGCTGTACAGGATGTCCCTCAAAGGCAGTGGGCTGCTATCCTATGGCTATCATTTAGTGGAAAAGGTAGGGATAGGCTCCTTACTGTGAAAGAAAATGATGCCAATAATTTTACAGTTCTTAAGAATGCACTCCTGGATGGTTATGGCTTAACCACTGAACAGTACAGGATAAAGTTCAGAGAGACCAAAAAGGAGTCTTCACAAGACTGGGTTGATTTCATTGACCAGGCAGTGAAGGCCTTGGAGGGGTGGTTACATGGCAGTAAAGTTACTGATTATGAAAGCCTGTATAACACAATCCTGAGAGAGCATATACTTAATAATTGTGTGTCTGATTTGTTGCACCAGTACCTGGTAGACTCTGATCTGACCTCTCCCCAAGAATTGGGAAAGAAGGCAGACAAATGGGTCAGAACAAGGGTGAACAGAAAAGTTCATACAGGGGGTGACAAAGATGGCAATAAGAAGAAAGATGGTGAAAAATCTCAAGAAAAGCATGGGGATAAGGGTAAAACCAAAGATCCCACTTCAAATCTTAAACACTCTTCAGAGGGTGGGGATAAAACAAATTCTTCCTCTTCTTCCCAACCTGCACACATTAAAAAGCCTTGGTGCTTTGTGTGTAAAAACAGAGGCCATAGGCCAGGGGATAAGTCCTGTCCAGGTAAACCCCCTGAGCCTACCACCACTAATACATCAAGCTCTAGTGCCCCTAGCAGTAGTGGTACTAGTGGTGGGACTGCTGGCAACAGTCAAGCAAAGGGTGTAGTTGGGTTCACTTATGGGTCCATAGTGGAAACTGATGTCATCAGTCCCAAGACAGTTTCTGTCACACCTAGTGGCATTGGCCTTGCCACACTGGCTGCTTGTCCCCTTACAATGGATAAGTACAGGCAGACAGTTTCAATAAATGGTGTTGAGGCCTTGGCCTACAGGGACACAGGTGCCAGTTTCACTTTGGTGACTGAAAACCTAGTGCCTCCTGAACAACACATCATTGGACAACAGTATAAGATTATTGATGTCCATAACTCCACTAAGTTTCTTCCCTTAGCTATAATTCAGTTTAGTTGGGGTGGAGTTACTGGCCCTAAGCAGGTGGTGGTATCACCTAGCTTACCTGTAGACTGTCTCTTAGGTAATGACCTAGAGGCCTCAGGTTGGGCTGATGTAGAGTTTTATGCCCATGCAGCCATGCTGGGCATCCCTGAGGAATTGTTCCCTCTCATTTCAAGTGAAATGAAAAAGCAAAGGAGAGAAGGCCTGAAAACTCAGGATCCCTCTCCATCAACAGGTAAAAAGGGTATCACAGTATCCCCTAACCACCCTACCATTCAGGATACTATTCCTGTGGTGGGAGAAACCTCTCCTGGGGTGGCACCTGTTCCAAGGGAATCATCAGCTAGCAAAGCTGGACTCCCTGAGGTGGAAGTACCTCTCTGTGGGATAACTAACATTGGTGAGAAAAAGAGCACCATTTTAGTTAACATGGAGCATCCCTCCAACCCTCCCAGAGAAACTTTAGTGCAGAAACTCTGCACTGCCTCACAACACTTAGGACAGCATCCCTGCCCTAGTGTGGAGCTGATAGGACAGCATCCCTGCCCTGCTCCAACTCAAGAGAAACAGCATCCCTGTTCTCTCTTCCAGCCAGATGGACAAAGTTTTTGCCCAGCTATGGCTTTTCTGAGACAGCATCCCTGTCTGGCATTTCCATCACTACAAATAGGTTCAGTGGACAATTCCCACTGCTCTAAACTAAAACTTACTGATAGAAACTCTGAAAATACATCTTCACATTGTTGCTTAGCTAAAAAACTTCAAACAGGGTGGTTTACATCCCCACAGGGAAGTAACCATATAGTGGATGATAAAGGGAGTAACCAGTCTATTGCAGAGCTACTCTCTACTTATCACCACTTAGACAATAAAGTCTCAACTGGCCAAGGTTAGCCTTATTGTCCTTCGTTTGGGGGGGGGGTTGTGTGAGAAGGTAGCCTCTTTCTAGCCTTGTTACCCCCACTTTTGGCCTGTTTGTGAGTGTATGTCAGGGTGTTTGTCACTGTTTTCACTGTCTCACTGGGATCCTGATTGCCAGGCCTCAGTGCTCATAGTGAAAACACTATGTTTTCAGTATGTTTGTTATGTGTCACTGGGATCCTGCTCGTCAGGACCCCAGTGCTCATAGGTTTGTGGCCTATATGTATGTGTCACTGGGACCCTGTCACACAGGGCCCCAGTGCTCATAGGGGTGCATGTATATGTTCCCTGTGTGGTGCCTAACTGTCTCACTGAGGCTCTGCTAACCAGAACCTCAGTGGTTATGCTCTCTCATTACTTTCAAATTGTCACTAACAGGCTAGTGACCATTTCTACCAATTTACATTGGCTTACTTGAACACCCTTATAATTCCCTAGTATATGGTACTGAGGTACCCAGGGTATTGGGGTTCCAGGAGATCCCTATGGGCTGCAGCATTTCTTTTGCCACCCATAGGGAGCTCTGACAATTCTTACACAGGCCTGCCACTGCAGCCTGAGTGAAATAACGTCCACGTTATTTCACAGCCATTTTACACTGCACTTAAGTAACTTATAAGTCACCTATATGTCTAACCTTTACCTGGTAAAGGTTAGGTGCAAAGTTACTTAGTGTGTGGGCACCCTGGCACTAGCCAAGGTGCCCCCACATTGTTCAGAGCCAATTCACTGAACTTTGTGAGTGCGGGGACACCATTACACGCGTGCACTACATATAGGTCACTACCTATATGTAGCTTCACCATGGTAACTCCGAATATGGCCATGTAACATGTCTATGATCATGGAATTGCCCCCTCTATGCCATCCTGGCATTGTTGGTACAATTCCATGATCCCAGTGGTCTGTAGCACAGACCCTGGTACTGCCAGACTGCCCTTCCTGGGGTTTCACTGCAGCTGCTGCTGCTGCCAACCCCTCAGACAGGCAGCTGCCCTCCTGGGGTCCAGCCAGGCCTGGCCCAGGATGGCAGAACAAAGAACTTCCTCTGAGAGAGGGTGTGACACCCTCTCCCTTTGGAAAATGGTGTGAAGGCAGGGGAGGAGTAGCCTCCCCCAGCCTCTGGAAATGCTTTGTTGGGCACAGATGTGCCCAATTCTGCATAAGCCAGTCTACACCGGTTCAGGGACCCCTTAGCCCCTGCTCTGGCGCGAAACTGGACAAAGGAAAGGGGAGTGACCACTCCCCTGACCTGCACCTCCCCTGGGAGGTGTCCAGAGCTCCTCCAGTGTGCTCCAGACCTCTGCCATCTTGGAAACAGAGGTGCTGCTGGCACACTGGACTGCTCTGAGTGGCCAGTGCCACCAGGTGACGTCAGAGACTCCTGCTGATAGGCTCCTTCAGGTGTTAGTAGCCTTTCCTCTCTCCTAGGTAGCCAAACCCTCTTTTCTGGCTATTTAGGGTCTCTGTCTCTGGGGAAACTTTAGATAACGAATGCATGAGCTCAGCCGAGTTCCTCTGCATCTCCCTCTTCACCTTCTGATAAGGAATCGACCGCTGACCGCGCTGGAAGCCTGCAAACCTGCAACATAGTAGCAAAGACGACTACTGCAACTCTGTAACGCTGATCCTGCCGCCTTCTCGACTGTTTTCCTGCTTGTGCATGCTGTGGGGGTAGTCTGCCTCCTCTCTGCACCAGAAGCTCCGAAGAAATCTCCCGTGGGTCGACGGAATCTTCCCCCTGCAACCGCAGGCACCAAAAAGCTGCATTACTGGTCCCTTGGGTCTCCTCTCAGCACGACGAGCGAGGTCCCTCGAATCCAGCGACACCGTCCAAGTGACCCCCACAGTCCAGTGACTCTTCAGCCCAAGTTTGGTGGAGGTAAGTCCTTGCCTCACCTCGCTGGGCTGCATTGCTGGGAACCGCAACTTTGCAAGCTACTCCGGCCCCTGTGCACTTCCGGCGGAAATCCTTCGTGCACAGCCAAGCCTGGGTCCACGGCACTCTAACCTGCATTGCACGACTTTCTAAGTTGGTCTCCGGCGACGTGGGACTCCTTTGTGCAACTTCGGCGAGCACCGTTTCATGCATCCTCGTAGTGCCTGTTTCTGGCACTTCTCCGGGTGCTACCTGCTTCAGTGAGGGCTCTTTGTCTTGCTCGACGTCCCCTCTCTCCGCAGGTCATATTTGCGACCTCCTGGTCCCTCCTGGGCCCCAGCAGCGTCCAAAAACGCCAAACGCGTGTAGCAAGGCTTGTTGGCGTCCATCCGGCGGGAAAACACTTCTGCACGACTCTCCAAGGCGTGGGTGATCCATCCTCCAAAGGGGAAGTCTCTAGCCCTTGTCGTTCCTGCAGTATTCACAGTTCTTCAGCCTAGTAAGAGCTTCTTTGCACCAACCGCTGGCATTTCTTAGGCAGCTGCCCATCTCCGAGTTGCTAGTGACTTTTGGACTTGGTCCCCTTGTTCCACAGGTACCCTCAGTCAGGAATCCATCGTTGTTGCATTGCTGATTTGTGTTTTCCTTGCATTTTCCCTCTAACACGACTATTTTGTCCTTAGGGGAACTTTGGTGCACTTTGCACTCACTTTTCAGGGTCTTGGGGAGGGTTATTTTTCTAACTCTCACTATTTTCTAATAGTCCCAGCGACCCTCTACAAGGTCACATAGGTTTGGGGTCCATTCGTGATTCACATTCCACTTTTGGAGTATATGGTTTGTGTTGCCCCTATCCCTATGTTTCCCCATTGCATCCTATTGTAACTATACATTGTTTGCACTGTTTTCTAAGACTATACTGCATATTTTTGCTATTGTGTATATATATCTTGTGTATATTTCCTATCCTCTCACTGAGGGTACACTCTAAGATACTTTGGCATATTGTCATAAAACCTTTATTTTTAGTATAACTGTGTATTGTGTTTTCTTATGATATTGTGCATATGACACTAAGTGGTACTGTAGTAGCTTCACACGTCTCCTAGTTCAGCCTAAGCTGCTCTGCTAAGCTACCATTATCTATCAGCCTAAGCTGCTAGACACCCTATACACTAATAAGGGATAACTGGGCCTGGTGCAAGGTGCAAGTACCCCTTGGTACTCACTACAAGCCAGTCCAGCCTCCTACATTGGTTGTGCAGTGGTGGGATAAGTGCTTGAGACTACTTACCACTCTTGTCATTGTACTTTTCATAAGAGAAAAATATACAAAACAAGGTCAGTGTATATACACATAGCCAAAAAGTTTTGCATTTCCTCTTTTCACTCTTTTCTAAGTGCTGAAAAGTACTTCTAAACTTTCAAAAAGTTCTTAAAAGTTTAAAAAAGTTTTTTCTGTCTTTCCAAAAAGTTCTGAAAACTTTTTTCTCTTTTTCTATCACTTTAACTCTCTCTAAAAAATGTCTGGCACAGGCAAAAATGTTGAACTGTCCAAACTTGCATATGATCACCTTAGCTGGAAAGGAGCAAGGAGTCTCTGCATAGAGAGAGGTTTGAGTGTAGGGAAGAATCCTTCCTTAGAACTGTTAATTAATATGCTTAGAGTACAGGATAAGGCCATGAGTGCCAAATCTGGTGAAAAAGTAGCTAATGGTTCTCAATCTGATCCAGGGACTCCCCCAGGAAAAGGTTCAGGAAAGAAACTTCTCAGCCTGCCCATTACTAGACAGTCTAGCATAGTTGGTACAGAGGTTGAATCACACCATACTGATGGTGTGCTCTCACATTATACTTGTAGCCAAGCTGTTAGGGTGCCCTCTGTAAGGGACAGGTCTCCTTCTGTTCATTCCCATCATACCTCTGTATCTAGAAATGTCCCTCCCACCCGCCCTGATGACAGATTGTTAGAAAGGGAGCTCAATAGATTGAGAGTGGAACAAACCAGACTGAAGCTCAAGAAGCAACAGCTGGATTTGGATAGACAGTCTTTAGAATTAGAGAAGGAAAGACAGAAGTTGGGTTTAGATACCCATGGTGGCAGCAGCAGTATTCCCCATAGTCATCCTGCAAAAGAGCATGATTCCAGGAATCTGCACAAGATAGTTCCCCCTTATAAGGAGGGGGATGACATTAACAAGTGGTTTGCTGCACTTGAGAGGGCCTGTGCTGTACAGGATGTCCCTCAAAAGCAGTGGGCTGCTATCCTATGGCTATCATTTAGTGGAAAAGGTAGGGATAGGCTCCTTACTGTAAAAGAAAATGATGCCAATAATTTCCAAGTTCTTAAGAATGCACTCCTGGATGGTTATGGCTTAACCACTGAACAGTACAGGATAAAGTTCAGAGAGACCAAAAAGGAGTCTTCACAAGACTGGGTTGATTTCATTGACCAGGCAGTGAAGGCCTTGGAGGGGTGGTTACATGGCAGTAAAGTTACTGATTATGACAGCCTGTATAACTTAATCCTGAGAGAGCATATTCTTAATAATTGTGTGTCTGATTTGTTGCACCAGTACTTGGTGGACTCTGATCTGACCTCTCCCCAAGAATTGGGAAAGAAGGCAGACAAATGGGTCAGAACAAGAGTGAACAGAAAAGTTCATACAGGGGGTGACAAAGATGGCAAGAAAAAGAAGGATGGCAAGTCTTCTGACAAGGGTGGGGACAAATCTAAAAATGAGTCTTCATCAGGCCCACAAAAACACTCTGGTGGGGGTGGTGGGTCCAAATCCTCCTTTAATCAGAACAAGGAAAAGAAACCATGGTGCTATTTATGTAAAATAAAAGGCCATTGGACAACAGATCCCAGTTGTCCAAAGAAAGGCACCACAGCTCCTACCACTACAACCCCTACTGCTACACCTAGTGTCCCTACTAATAGCAGTGGTGGTGGGAGCAAACCTACTAATAGCCAATCCAAGGGAGTAGCTGGGCTCACTTTTGGTAATTTAGTTGGGGTTGGTCTGATTAGGGAGACCACAGAGGCTACTTTAGTCTCTGAAGGGGCTATTGATTTAGCCACTTTGGTTGCTTGCCCCCATAACTTGGAGAAGTACAAGCAACTAACCCTAATAAATGGTGTTGAGGTCCAGGCCTACAGGGACACAGGTGCCAGTGTCACAATAGTGATTGAGAAACTGGTGCACCCTGAACAACACATACTTGGACACCAGTACCAAGTAACCGATGCTCACAACATAACACAAAGCCACCGCATTGCTGTTATAAATCTCAACTGGGGGGGGGTAACTGGTCCAAAGAAAGTTGTGGTAGCTTCAGATTTACCTGTAGACTGTCTATTAGGGAATGATTTGGAGACATCAGCTTGGTCAGATGTGGAGTTGGAGGCCCATGCAGCAATGCTGGGCATTCCAGGGCATATTTTTGCTTTGACAAGGGCTCAGGCCAAAAAGCAAAAAGGACAGGGAAGCTTGGATCCTGGAACAATGGACCAAGTGATCCCTAAAGCTAGGGCTAGTAGAAGCAAACCACTTCCTACTATCCCTCCCTCTACAGTGGATTCTACTTCTGAGGAAGAAGAATTCCCTCCCTGTGCAGAACCTACACCAGAGGAGCTGGAAGCAGACACTGCTGAGCTTTTGGGTGAAGGGGGGCCTGCCAGGGAGGAGCTGAGTGTGGCACAGCAAACCTGACCCACATTAGAGGGTCTCAGACAGCAAGCTGTCAAACAGGCTAATGGGGATCTCAGTGACTCTCACAGAGTTTACTGGGAGGACAACCTCTTGTACACTGAGCATAGGGATCCTAAACCTGGAGCTGCCAGGAGATTAGTGATTCCTCAGGAGTACAGAAAGTTCCTCCTAACACTGGCACATGACATTCCCTTAGCTGGGCACCTGGGTCAAATGAAAACTTGGGACAGATTGGTACCATTGTTTCATTGGCCTAGGATGTCTGAGGACACAAAGGAATTTTGTAAGTCCTGTGAAACCTGTCAAGCCAGTGGCAAGACAGGTGGCACTCCAAAGGCACCCCTTATCCCACTGCCTGTGGTTGGGGTTCCCTTTGAAAGGGTAGGGGTTGACATAGTTGGCCCCCTTGACCCTCCTACTGCTTCAGGCAATAGGTTTATCTTAGTGGTAGTGGACCATGCCACAAGATATCCTGAAGCTATTCCTTTAAGGACCACTACAGCTCCTGCAGTGGCAAAGGCCCTCCTGGGAATATTTTCCAGGGTGGGCTTCTCAAAGGAAGTAGTATCAGACAGAGGAAGCAATTTCATGTCTGCATACTTAAAGGCCATGTGGAAAGAGTGTGGTGTAACTTACAAGTTCACAACACCTTATCATCCACAAACAAATGGACTGGTGGAGAGATTTAATAAAACTCTCAAAGGCATGATTATGGGACTCCCTGAAAAACTCCGCAGGAGATGGGATATCCTTCTACCATGCCTCCTTTTTGCCTACAGGGAGGTACCCCAGAAAGGAGTGGGCTTCAGCCCCTTTGAACTTCTTTTTGGACACCCTGTTAGGGGTCCACTCACACTTGTAAAGGAGGGTTGGGAACAACCTTTAAAAGCTCCTAAGCAGGATATTGTGGATTATGTACTTGGCCTCAGATCAAGGATGGCTGAGTACATGAAAAAGGCCAGTAAAAACCTCCAGGCCAGCCAAGAGCTCCAGAAGCAATGGCATGATCAGAAGGCTGTTTTGGTTCAGTACCAACCAGGGCAGAAAGTGTGCGTCTTGGAGCCTGTGGCCCCAAGAGCACTCCAAGATAAATGGAGTGGACCCCACACAATTGCTGAAAAGAAGGGTGAAGTCACCTACTTGGTTGACTTAGGCACTGCCAGGAGTCCCCTTAGGGTGCTCCATGTCAACCGCCTGAAACCCTACTATGACAGGGCTGATCTCACCCTGCTCATGGCAACAGATGAGGGACAGGAAGAAGACAGTGATCCTCTACCTGATCTCTTCTCTTCCACAGATCAAGATGCTCTTGTGGAAGGTGTAGTTTTGGCTGATTGTCTTACTGCTGAGCAGAAAGACAATTGCATAAATCTCCTAGGACAATTTTCAGAACTCTTCTCTACTGTGCCAGGCACCACTTCTTGGTGTGAGCACACTATAGATACTGGAGACAGTTTACCTGTCAAAAGTAAGATCTATAGGCAGCCTGACCATGTCAGGGACTGCATAAAGCAAGAAGTTCAGAAAATGTTGGAACTAGGAGTGGTTGAGCACTCTGACAGTCCATGGGCTTCTCCTGTGGTACTGGTACCAAAACCCAATTCTAAAGATGGAAAGAAGGAAATGAGGTTTTGTGTAGACTATAGAGGTCTCAACTTGGTAACCAAAACTGATGCTCACCCTATACCCAGGGCAGATGAGCTTATAGATACACTGGCATCTGCCAAGTATCTAAGCACTTTTGATTTGACTGCAGGGTATTGGCAGATCAAATTGTCAGAAGATGCTAAACCTAAGACTGCATTTTCTACCATTGGAGGACATTACCAGTTTACTGTAATGCCTTTTGGTTTGAAAAATGCACCTGCCACTTTTCAGAGGTTGGTGAACACAGTCCTGCAAGGGCTGGAAGCTTTCAGTGCAGCATATTTGGACGATATAGCTGTCGTTAGCTCCAGCTGGGATGATCACCTGGTCCACCTATGGAAAGTTTTGGAGGCTCTGCAAAAGGCAGGCCTCACTATCAAGGCTTCAAAGTGCCAGATAGGGCAGGGTAAGGTGGTTTATCTGGGACACCTTGTTGGTGGGGAACAGATTGCACCACTTCAGGGGAAAATCCAAACTATTATTGATTGGGTTCCCCCTACCACTCAGACTCAGGTGAGAGCCTTCCTAGGCCTCACTGGGTATTACAGGAGGTTCATTAAGAACTATGGCTCCATTGCAGCCCCTCTTAATGACCTCACATCCAAGAAAATGCCTAAAAAGGTATTATGGACAGCAAGCTGTCAGAAAGCTTTTGAGGAGCTGAAGCAGGCCATGTGCTCTGCACCTGTCCTGAAAAGCCCTTGTTACTCTAAAAAATTCTATGTCCAAACTGATGCATCTGAATTAGGAGTAGGGGCAGTCCTATCACAACTTAATTCTGAGGGCCAAGATCAACCTGTTGCTTTTATTAGTAGGAGGTTGACACCTAGAGAAAAGCGTTGGTCTGCCATTGAGAGGGAGGCCTTTGCTGTGGTCTGGGCTCTGAAGAAGTTGAGGCCATACCTGTTTGGCACTCACTTCATTGTTCAGACAGACCACAAACCTCTACTTTGGCTAAAACAAATGAAAGGTGAAAATCCTAATTTGTTGAGGTGGTCCATATCCCTACAGGGAATGGACTATACAGTGGAACATAGACCTGGGAGTAGCCACTCCAATGCAGATGGACTCTCCAGATATTTCCACTTAGACAATGAAGACTCATCAGGTCATGGCTAGTCTTATTGTCCTTCCTTTGGGGGGGGTTGTGTAGGAAAGTACCATCTTGCCTGGCATGTTACCCCCATTTTTCACTGTATATATGTTGTTTTAGTTGTATGTGTCACTGGGACCCTGGTAACCCAGGGCCCCAGTGCTCATAAGTGTGCCTGAATGTGTTACCTGTGTAGTGACTAACTGTCTCACTGAGGCTCTGCTAATCAGAACCTCAGTGGTTATGCTCTCTCATTTCTTTCCAAATTGTCACTGACAGGCTAGTGACCATTTTTACCAATTTACATTGGCTTACTGGAACACCCTTATAATTCCCTAGTATATGGTACTGAGGTACCCAGGGTATTGGGGTTCCAGGAGATCCCTATGGGCTGCAGCATTTCTTTTGCCACCCATAGGGATCTCTGACAATTCTTACACAGGCCTGCCACTGCAGCCTGAGTGAAATAACGTCCACGTTATTTCACAGCCATTTTACACTGCACTTAAGTAACTTATAAGTCACCTATATGTCTAACCTTTACCTGGTAAAGGTTAGGTGCAAAGTTACTTAGTGTGAGGGCACCCTGGCACTAGCCAAGGTGCCCCCACATTGTTCAGAGCCAATCCACTGAACTTTGTGAGTGCGGGGACACCATTACACGCGTGCACTACATATAGGTCACTACCTATATGTAGCTTCACCATGGTAACTCCGAATATGGCCATGTAACATGTCTATGATCATGGAATTGCCCCCTCTATGCCATCCTGGCATTGTTGGTACAATTCCATGATCCCAGTGGTCTGTAGCACAGACCCTGGTACTGCCAGACTGCCCTTCCTGGGGTTTCACTGCAGCTGCTGCTGCTGCCAACCCCTCAGACAGGCAGCTGCCCTCCTGGGGTCCAGCCAGGCCTGGCCCAGGATGGCAGAACAAAGAACTTCCTCTGAGAGAGGGTGTGACACCCTCTCCCTTTGGAAAATGGTGTGAAGGCAGGGGAGGAGTAGCCTCCCCCAGCCTCTGGAAATGCTTTGTTGGGCACAGATGTGCCCAATTCTGCATAAGCCAGTCTACACCGGTTCAGGGACCCCTTAGCCCCTGCTCTGGCGTGAAACTGGACAAAGGAAAGGGGAGTGACCACAACCCTGACCTGCACCTCTCCTGGGAGGTGTCCAGAGCTCCTCCAGTGTGCTCCAGACCTCTGCCATCTTGGAAACAGAGGTGCTGCTGGCACACTGGACTGCTCTGAGTGGCCAGTGCCACCAGGTGACGTCAGAGACTCCTGCTGATAGGCTCCTTCAGGTGTTAGTAGCCTTTCCTCTCTCCTAGGTAGCCAAACCCTCTTTTCTGGCTATTTAGGGTCTCTGTCTCTGGGGAAACTTTAGATAACGAATGCAAGAGCTCATCCGAGTTCCTCTGCATCTCCCTCTTCACCTTCTGATAAGGAATCGACCGCTGACCGCGCTGGAAGCCTGCAAACCTGCAACATAGTAGCAAAGACGACTACTGCAACTCTGTAACGCTGATCCTGCCGCCTTCTCGACTGTTTTCCTGCTTGTGCATGCTGTGGGGGTAGTCTGCCTCCTCTCTGCACCAGAAGCTCCGAAGAAATCTCCTGTGGGTCGACGGAATCTTCCCCCTGCAACCGCAGGCACCAAAAAGCTGCATTACCGGTCCCTTGGGTCTCCTCTCAGCACGACGAGCGAGGTCCCTCGAATCCAGCGACGCTGTCCAAGTGACCCCCACAGTCCAGTGACTCTTCAGCCCAAGTTTGGTGGAGGTAAGTCCTTGCCTCACCTCGCTGGGCTGCATTGCTGGGAACCGCGACTTTGCAGCTACTCCGGCCCCTGTGCACTTCCGGCGGAAATCCTTCGTGCACAGCCAAGCCTTGGTCCACGGCACTCTAACCTGCATTGCACGACTTTCTAAGTTGGTCTCCGGCGACGTGGGACTCCTTTGTGCAACTTCGGCGAGCACTGTTTCACACATCCTCGTAGTGCCTGTTTCTGGCACTTCTCCGGGTGCTACCTGCTCCAGTGAGGGCTCTTTGTCTTGCTCGACGTCCCCTCTCTCTGCAGGTCCAATTTGCGACCTTCTGGTCCCTCCTGGGCCCCAGCAGCGTCCAAAAACGCCAAACGCACAATTTGCGTGTAGCAAGGCTTGTTGGCGTCCTTCCGGCGGGAAAACACTTTTGCACGACTCTCCAAGGCAAGAGGGATCCGTCCACCAAAGGGAAAGTCTCTAGCCCTTTTCGTTCCTGCAGAAACCTCAGCTTCTTCTGTCCAGTCGAAGCTTCTTTGCACCCGCAGCTGGCATTTCCTGGGCATCTGCCCATCTCCGACTTGCTTGTGACTTTTGGACTTGGTCCCCTTGTTCCACAGGTACCCTAGATTGGAAATCCACAGTTGTTGCATTGCTGGTTTGTGTCTTTCCTGCATTATTCCTCTAACACGACTCTTTTGTCCTTAGGGGAACTTTAGTGCACTTTGCACTCACTTTTCAGGGTCTTGGGGAGGGTTATTTTTCTAACTCTCACTATTTTCTAATAGTCCCAGCGACCCTCTACAAGGTCACATAGGTTTGGGGTCCATTCGTGGTTCGCATTCCACTTCTGGAGTATATGGTTTGTGTTGCCCCTATCCCTATGTTTCCCCATTGCATCCTATTGTAACTATACATTGTTTGCACTGTTTTCTAAGACTATACTGCATATTTTTGCTATTGTGTATATATATCTTGTGTATATTTCCTATCCTCTCACTGAGGGTACACTCTAAGATACTTTGGCATATTGTCATAAAAATAAAGTACCTTTATTTTTAGTATAACTGTGTATTGTGTTTTCTTATGATATTGTGCATATGACACTAAGTGGTACTGTAGTAGCTTCACACGTCTCCTAGTTCAGCCTAAGCTGCTCTGCTAAGCTACCATTATCTATCAGCCTAAGCTGCTAGACACCCTATACACTAATAAGGGATAACTGGGCCTGGTGCAAGGTGCAAGTACCCCTTGGTACTCACTACAAGCCAGTCCAGCCTCCTACACAAGGCTTGTTGGCTGTCTTTTGGCGGGAAAACACTTCAGCACGACTCTCCACGGCGTGTGGGATCAGTCCTCCAAAGGGGAAGTCTCTAGCCCTTGTCGTTCCTGCAGAAACCTAAGCTTCTACTGTCCAGTAGCAGCTTCTTTGCACCCACAGCTGGCATTTCCTGGGCATCTGCCCATCTCCGACTTGCTTGTGACTTTTGGACTTGGTCCCCTTGTTCCACAGGTACCCTCGACTGGAAATCCATCGTTGTTGCATTGCTGGTTTTTGTCTTTCCTGCAGAATTCCCCTATCACGACTTCTATGTCCTTTGGGGAACTTTAGTGCACTTTGCACTCACTTTTCAGGGTCTTGGGGTGGGCTATTTTTCTAACCCTTACTATTTTCTAATAGTCCCAGCGACCCTCTACAAGGTCACATAGGTTTGGGGTCCATTCGTGGTTCGCATTCCACTTTTGGAGTATATGGTTTGTGTTGCCCCTATCCCTATGTGTCCCCATTGCATCCTATTGTAACTATACATTGTTTGCACTGTTTTCTAAGACTATACTGCATATTTTTGGTATTGTGTACATATATCTTGTGTATATTTCCTATTCTCTCACTGAGGGTACACTCTGAGATACTTTGGCATATTGTCATAAAAATAAAGTATCTTTATTTTTAGTATATCTGTGTATTGTATTTTCTTATGATATTGTGCAAGTGACATTAGTGGTACTGTAGGAGCTTCACTCGTCTCCTAGTTCAGCCTAAGCTGCTCTGCTAAGCTACCATTATCTATCAGCCTATGCTGCTAGACACCCTATACACTAATAAGGGATAACTGGGCCTGGTGCAAGGTGTAAGTACCCCTTGGTACTCACTACAAGCCAGTCCAGCCTCCTACATCAATTTATTGAGCTCCCTTTCTAACAATCTGTCATCAGGGTGGGTGGGAGGGACATGTCTAGAAACAGAAGTATGATGTGAAAGGACAAAAGGAGACCTGTCCCTAACAGAAGGCACCCTGACAGCTTGGCTCACAGAAACAGCACTTCTACTATGATGAGAAGGAATACTCTTACTGAGATGTGAGACCACACTATCTGTATGATGTGACTCAACATCAGTTCCAACTATGCTAGGTTGTCTGCTAGGGGGCAGGCTTGGAAGTTTCCCTCCCACCTCTTTTGCTAGGGGTGCCCCAGAATCAGAGTGGGAACCATCAGCTAACTTTTCAACAGGAGTGCCAGCTGTGGCCTTATCCTGTTCAATAAGCATACTCACTAACAGTTCTCTAGAAGGATTCTTCCTTACACTTAAACCTCTATCTATGCAGAGACTCCTTGCTTCCTTCCAGCTAAGGTTATCATAAGCACGTTTGGACAGATCAACAGTTTGGCCTGTGCCAGACATTTTAGACAGTGTTTAAGAGACAGAAAAAGTGAAGAAAACGTTTTTCAGAACTTTTGGAAAGACAGAAAAAAAAACTTTTAAAACTTTTTAAGAACTTTTTAGAAAGTTTAGATGTACTTTTCAGCACTTTAGAAAAGAGGTGAGAAAAGAAATGCAAAACTTTTTGGTTAGGTGTACATACACTGAACTTGTTTTGTATGTTTTTCTCTTATGAAAAGTACAATGACAAAAATGGTAAGTAGTTACAGAGCACTTATCCCACCACTGCACAACCAATGTAGGAGGCTGGACTGGCTTGTAGTGAGTACCAAGGGGTACTTACACCTTGCACCAGGCCCAGTTATCCCTTATTAGTGTATAGGGTGTCTAGCAGCCTAGGCTGATAGATAATGGTAACTTAGCAGAGCAGCTTAGGCTGAACTAGGAGATGAGTGAAGCTCCTACAGTACCACTAGTGTCATATGCACAATATCATAAGAAAACACAATACACAGATATACTAAAAATAAAGGTACTTTATTTTTATGACAATATGCCAAAAGTATCTCAGTGAGTACCCTCAGTATGAGGCTAGCAAATATACACAAGATATATGTACACAATACCAAAATATGCAGTAATAGTATTAGAAAACAGTGCAAACAATGTATAGTTACAATTGGATTCAATGGGGACACATAGGGATAGGGGCAACACAAACCATATACTCCAAAAGTGGAATGCGAACCGCGAATGGACCCCAAACCTATGTGACCTTGTAGAGGGTCGCTGGGACTATTAGAAAATAGTAAGGGTTAGAAAAATAGCAAACCCCAAGACCCTGAAAAGTGAGTGCAAAGTGCACTAAAGTTCCCCAAAGGACATAGAAGTCGTGATAGGGGAATTCTGTAGGAAAGACACAAATCAGCAATGCAACAACGATGGATTTCCAAACGAGGGTACCTGTGGAATAAGGGGACCAAGTCCAAAAGTCACAAGCAAGTCGGAGATGAGCACATGCCCAGGAAATGCCAGCTGTGGGTGCAAAAAAGCTGCTACTGGACAGTAGAAGCTGAAGATTCTGCAGGAACGACAAAGGCTAGGAACTTGCCCTGTGGAGGACAGATCCCTCACGCCGTGGAGGGTCGTGCAGAAGTATTTTCCTGAAGAAAGATCACCAACAAGCCTTGGTAGCTGCAAATCATGCGGTTAGGGTTTTTGGATGCTGCTGTGGCCCAGGAGGGACCAGGATGTCGCCAATTGCATCTGGGGACAGACGGGGCGTCGGGCAAGACAAGGAACCCTCTCAGAAGCAGGCAGCACCTGCAGAAGTGCTGGAACAGGCACTACGAAGTGGAGTGAAATGGTGCTCACCCGAAGTTGCACAAAGGAGTCCCACGCCGCCGGAGGACAACTTAGGAGGTCGTGCAATGCAGGTTGGAGTGACGTGGACCCAGGCTTGGCTGTGCACAAAGGATTTCCACCGGAAGTGCACGGGGCCGGAGTAGCATCAAAAGTCGCCGTTCCCAGCAATGCAATCTGGCGTGGGGAGGCAAGGACTTACCTCCACCAAACTTGGACTGAAGAGTCACTGGACTGTGGGAGTCACTTGGACAGAGTTGCTGGATTCGAGGGACCTCGCTCATCATGCTGAGAGGAGACCCAGGGTACCGGTGATGCAGTTCTTTGGTGCCTGCGGTTGCAGGGGGACGATTCCGTCGACCCACGGGAGATTTTTCAGAGCTTCTAGTGCAGAGAGGAGGCAGACTAACCCCCACAGCATGCACCACCAGGAAAGCAGTCGAGAAGGCGGCAGGATCAGCGTTACAGAGTTGCAGTATTCGTCTTTGCTACTTTGTTGCAGTTTTGCAGGCTTCCAGCGCGGTCAGCAGTCGATTCCTTGGCAGAAGGTGAAGAGAGAGATGCAGAGGAACTCGGATGAGCTCTTGCATTCGTTATCTAAGGAATCCCAAAAGACAGAGACCCTAAATAGCCAGAAAAGAGGGTTTGTCTACTTAGGAGAGAGGATAGGCTAGCAACACCTGAAGGAGCCTATCAGAAGGAGTCTCTGACGTCACCTGCTGGCACTGGCCACTCAGAGCAGTCCAGTGTGCCAGCAGCGCCTCTGTTTCCAAGATGGCAGAGGTCTGGAGCACACTGGAGGAGCTCTGGGCACCTCCCAGGGGAGGTGCAGGTCAGGGGAGTGGTCACTCCCCTTTCCTTTGTCCAGTTTCGCGCCAGAGCAGGGCTGAGGGGTCCCTGAACCGGTGTAGACTGGCTTATGCAGAAATGGGCACCATGTGTGCCCATGAAAGCATTTCCAGAGGCTGGGGGAGGCTACTCCTCCCCTGCCTTCACACCATTTTCCAAAGGGAGAGGGTGTAACACCCTCTCTCAGAGGAAGTCCTTTGTTCTGCCATCCTGGGCCAAGCCTGGCTGGACCCCAGGAGGGCAGAAACCTGTCTGAGGGCTTGGCAGCTGCAGCAGCTGCAGTGAAACCCCGGGAAAGGCAGTTTGGCAGTACCCAGGTCTGAGCTACAGACCTGTGGGTTTATGGGATTGTGCCAACTATGCCAGGATGGCATAGAGGGGGCAATTCCATGATCATAGACATGTTACATGGCCATATTCGGAGTTACCATTGTGAAGCTACATATAGGTAGTGACCTATATGTAGTGCACGCGTGTAATGGTGTCCCCGCACGCACAAAGTCCGGGGAATTGGCCCTGAACAATGTGGGGGCACCTTGGCTAGTGCCAGGGTGCCCACACACTAAGTAACTTAGCACCCAACCTTTACCAGGTAAAGGTTAGACATATAGGTGACTTATAAGTTACTTAAGTGCAGTGTAAAATGGCTGCGAAATAACGTGAACGTTATTTGACTCAGGCTGCAGTGGCAGGCCTGTGTAAGAATTGTCAGAGCTCCCTATGGGTGGCAAAAGAAATGCTGCAGCCCATAGGGATCTCCTGGAACCCCAATACCCTGGGTACCTTGAAGTACTGCGTTTTTCAGAACCCCGTGGTGCCAGGGAACACACCCTAAGACTTCGAGTCCTTCCTGTTTCAGACTACAGAAACACAGAGTCTTCTTGGTGAAGTCAAAGATCTTGTTTATTGGCTGCAGCCAGTAACAGGTATCCTAGAAGTACAACACGGTGTATATTCTCAGGAGACTGCTCCCCTTGCAAAGCTAACCTTCTCTTTTATACAAAATATTATGCTTTAGGCAAACATTCCTTATTTTACAGTTGACCATTCACATATTTTCACTACAAAGAAATAGCAAGGTTATGATGACAAGCCCATATTTCAGTTTGTCCAGCCCTCAATCAATTACCCGGCAAGGCTCAGTACTTTCATCAGATATGAGACGGACCCCCAATATAAACAGGCACCTCCTCCTTGTAAAGTAAGTCATAAAGAAAGAAACAGGGACAGGTGCGTGTAAGATTAGTCATGGTTTGTGTGTGATGAAAGGTTTTATGATGTGTTGTGCCTTGATACTAATCTCATTCGGCCACTGGGAAAGAAACTGGCCGAACTGGTTTGGCTTCAGGCAGTGGAGTCAGCTTGACCAGGTCACAGAGGAGTCAGCAAAGATGTACGTGTCCTTCAGACTCGTTTTCGGCATTAGTCATTGGCCTATGTGAGGACAATCACAAAATGGCTGTCGTTTAAATGGAACCCGAGGGTTCGGGACGGAAACTCTGATATTCGGGTGATTTCGTCACCCGAATATGAATACAATGCTTGTGCATACTATTCTAATCATTCTCGGTCTGCTGATACTAAAATCGTTGTGATACGACGATGTTTATAACACGGGTCCAGAATTTTCAGTACCACAGACCCTCCTTTTGCCCTTACATAGGCAATAACCTATACTCACGCTAATCTGAGTCCAGGTCTATATTCATAAAGTCGTTGAAATGTTGCTGTAGCATCATCCTATTACTTAGCTCGTCTTTTGATACAGGTTTCCTTACACACGATGTAGCACAGAGGCCACATATTGCAGGAGCACACTGTACACACAGACAGGACAGGAAAAGAATGGCTAAGTTCATCCCAATGACTACCAGAGTCTTCCATCCCCAGGCGGATATCAGCTCCCAGAACCACCCCATCAATGACCAATCTCCTTTATCCACGTGAAGAGATTCGGAGATCTTATGCAGTTTGGAAATGGCCTGGTAGACTGTCGGAGCGTTATCTGGGATGAAAACACAGCAACTTGATTGGATCACTTTACATACCCCACCTCGGTCTGCAAGTATGACGTCTAATGCGACCCTGTTCTGAAGAGTCATAAGGCGATCCGACTGGAGCTCAGCAGTCAAATTACCAAGGGCACCGGCGGTTTCAACTACTGTGGATTCAACCACCTTTGTCAATTGCCTTATGTTCCTGCTGTTAACCATAGGACCACAAAACAGCAGAAAACCCTTTACGAAATCTCCAAAATTCTTGTCCTGTAGTGTCTTCTTTACTTATGACACCTCTAACTATCCTTGTCTTATGGTAATCTGCTGCGGCCGTGTAGGTGGGAGGTAACAGGAACGAAACAAAACGTGTGCCTGAGAAGTCAGGGGGCAATCATGTATAGGCTCTATTATGGCAGATGAAATAGGTACCCTTAGCTGCTAAGAACGAAGGAGAAGTCTGAGACGCAAAAACATATGTTTCAGTGCAGATACTTTTCCCTAACTGAGCACTGGGATTCTTGCCATTACCTTGCAGACATAGGTGACCCTGATGGGGTACAATCCAAATCGGGGAGGATCTCTTTGCTCGCTGGTTCCCACTCAGAGTAACTCCATATCCTGTTATGTTCCATCCAATATATGCTAGTGTCTCATCTCTCAGGATAGTCTCATAGGAAATATCTTCCCTAATCATATCTACTATACCCTTAGCTAGAGCACTATTCTTAGGATTATCTTTCACAGAACGTAGGGGGTTGGCTTCATACGCATTTATGAACACCGTTCTATATGCCCATACAGAACCATTATGGCTGAAAGGCAGGACCAGATAAGGGATACCTTTATCAGTAGTATGAGGCATAAGACCACACACCCAACAGTTAGTTGTGTTCACTACTAATTGGTGTTGGTGTAGAAGCTGAATGAATGAATTGTTGACAAATTCTAATCTTCTGGCAGACTCGTGTTCAGGCAGGGGGTGAAAAGAATGCGAGGAAACAGTAGAAGGAGGTATGGGCTGTGTAATGGGTGCAATTGTCACTTGAAAAGAGAATAAAACATATCCTATTAAAAACGTCATTACACTAAGCAACATGAAAATACATAATATCAAAAATCGTTTCTTTGTCATTATTATACACGTTCTAGCTTTAAAGTCCATCTGTCTGGCAGGTCTCTCATTCTTGAAAAACTCCATCCTCTCTAATTGCTGCTCGCGGTGGTAGGGTGTTCTATGCTAGGGAATGCTTCTGTCAGTCCAGGGCAACTCCCTTAGACCGACCAGAACTGTCGACCTAATGTCTTCAGCTGCACTCCAAAGACTTGGGCAACCATGACCCTACAGCTGAACCCGGATGGCGGTTCGAAAAGAAAAAAACAAAAATAAGAAAGTTTCTCAGATGAGAGAGCCGCACTTTCTAAAAAAAATAGCAAAGGAACGGAAAAAAAATTATTTGTCCTTAGTTCTTGGTCTCAAATTATAATGGCTTTTTCCAGATACTGTCTGGTTCTGGAACAAGAGTTCAGGCTCTGTAGTGTTCAATCGAATTGACGGTGGCACAGCTTCTTGCAAATTATTGTCACTTTCTCGTTCAGAAATTGTTCCTTTTACATGTGCATTGCTAAATGGCAAAAAACGAGGCACAGTCTCAGTCTCAGAGTCAGCGATCCCCTCCTGGACCCACCGGTCGTACGGTAGAGGAAAAGGGACCCTCTTGCAGTGTACGCCGTGGATCCAGTTCTTTTTCCCTTCCACTCGAACAGCTGATCTTGTTGAGAGAAGGACGAGGTGGGGACCGGTCCAACGGGGCTGGTCATTCTTTGTCCGCTGGAAGTTCTTGACCAGCACCCATGATCCAGGATCGATAAGATGTCCTGGAGCTTCAGAGACCTGAGGCAGAGTATCGTGAACCTGTTGGTGTAGAACACGCAATTTAGCCGTCAATTCATACAAATAATCAAGCAGTACAGGGTGTTCGATCTCACTGAATTTTGTTGGTTTTGGCACTCCCCATATGTTGGCCGGGCGGCCGAACACAATTTCATAGGGACTAAGTCCCACTCGCGAATGCACAGTCATTCTTGTTGATAGGAGTGCTAGAGGCAGAGCGTCAGGCCATTTAAGACCAGAGCTCGCTTGTATCTTTGCCAACTTCAGTTTTAGCGTGCCATTATAGCACTCTACTAGTCCAGCTGATTGGGGGTGATTTGCAGCGTGGAATTTTTGCTGGATACCTAGCCCCTCACATACTTTTTTCATCACTCGACCCACAAATTCACTCCCATTATCACTCCAGACCATTCTCGGCATTCCAAACCTAGGGAAGAATTCTTTGGCAAGGGCTTTAGCTGTGGATAAGGCAGTGTTGTCTTATAAGGGATATGCTTCTACCCATCTTGAAAAAGCACAAACAACAACGAGTACGTATTTCAGATTGTTGCACCTTTCCATGTGGATGAAATCTAGCTGCAAAACCTCGAACGGATACGTTGGAGGCGCAAAATTACCAGCTGGAGTTGGGGTTCCCCTACCAGGATTGTATTTCAGACACACCATGCAATTCTTGACCACATTCTCTGCACATTTAGGAATTCCAGCATTTTGCCATACTGGAGCCAACAACTTACAAATCCCTTTCACACTGATATGGGCCATTCCATGAGCCATTGTCACCACTGCAAGCACATACGCATCGGGTAACAACCATCACTGATGTTCTGACAAGTCAACCCAACAACCATTTTCATCCAATTTACCCTTACTTTCTTTCCACACATTCAACTCTTTCTCTGAAGCTTCAGCTTGAAGAGACTTCACACCCTCTATCGTATCTTCACACATTCCAACGTCACCAACCCATCTTGCGGGGCCTGCAACATACATTCGATTCATCACATCTTTTGCTGTTTCTTTTGCGATTTCGTCAGCAAATGCATTGCCACGACCGACATCATCAGTAACCTTCTTGTGTGCACTGCATTTCACAATCGCAACTTGTAATGGCAAGGTCAGTGACTCAAGAAGCTCATTCACCAACTGACCATGCTGAATTTTAGCTCCATGCGAAGTCATGAACCCACGTTCTTTCCACAATCATCCAAAACTATGGGCCACACCAAACGCATACTGGCTGTCGGTATATATGGTCACTTTCATTCCTTTCGATAACACACACGCTCTCGTAAGTGCAATCAGCTCTGCTGCTTGAGCTGAATTATGTGGTATACGTGCAGCTTCAACAATCGTATGCAAAGTTGTGACAGCATATGCTGCAGTCGTATCACCATTCGGAAGCTTGAAGCATGAACCATCCACCCATAAGGTACCATCACACTTTACAAGAGGAGTATCTTTAAGATCTACTCTCCCTTTCGTTTCTTCTTCTGTCCTAAGAAAACAATCATGTTGTTCAACATCATCTGTCTCTACTGAAATCGGCAATAACGTGGCTGGATTCAACGTATTGCACCTCTTTATGTGCACATGACTCGCTAACAGTGTCAACTCGTAACCTGACAATCGAGCACTAGTTAAATGCTGTGTCTTGGACCTGTTTAACAACGTGTCCACTGCATGTGGAACCATCACAATCAACATATTATTCATCACTAACCCAGCAGACTGTCGAATAGAAACAGCTGCTGACGCTGTGGCTCTCAAGCAACTCGGCAATGCTTTAGCTACCGGATCCAAAGTCGACGAAAAATATGCGCATGGGCGCTGCTTGTCTCCAAAAGACTGTGTCAGCACTGACAATGCACAACCCTCTTTCTCATGGACATACAGTGTAAAGGGCTTACTGTAGTCGGGGGTACCCAACACAGGAGCCGAACACAATGCATTACGCAATTCGGAAAAACTTTTCTGACAATCTTCAGACCACGGAACGGGGTTCGGTGTATCTTTATAGGTCAATGCTACCAAAGGTTTGGCCAGCAAAGAAAAATTTGGTATCCATTGTCTGCAGTATGATGTAATGCCCAAGAAAGCACGTACTTCTCTCTGTGTCCTTGGCACACTCAATTTTGCAATTGCCTGAATTCTTTCTGAGGTCAGTTTCCTTCCCTCCTTCGATAAGAGATGACCTAAGTAGGTCACTTCTTGTCGACAATTTTGCAGTTTTGAAAGGGACACTTTGTGATGTAAATCAGACAAATGACGCAACAACGACAAGGTGGATTCTTTACAAATCTCTTCAGTATCTGTAGCGACTAGCAAATCATCGACGTACTGAATAAGGGTAGCGCCGTCAGGTAAAACAATTGCATCAAGCTGTGTTTTTAAAGCCTGACTATATATTGATGGACTTTCACAGTAGCCTTGAGGATCGCGTTTGAAGCGGAAACTTCGGCCTCCTAAACTGAAGCCAAAAATATCCCTGCTCTCCTCAGCAATCAGGATGCTGAAGAAAGCCTTCTTTAAGTCAATCACGAGAACCAGGTGGCGGAAGCTGGAATCATAGTCAATAGGGCAGTGATATTAGGAACAACTGGAAACTGTGGCACAACTATTTTATTTACCTCTCTAAGATCAATCACGAACCTGTAAACAGGGGGCTTAGAGGGGTCAGTACGTTTCAAAACAGGCAGAACAGGATTATTACAAACGTTGCCTCTTGTCTCTTCAATTACATCTTTTTCAATTAAATCATAAATGATCGCTAGCAACGCCTTTTCACCTTCACAAGAGATCTTGTATTGTTGAATGCGTGGTAATTTAACATTGGCTTTCAATGTCACAACATAAGGCGGTATTTCCAAAAGACCCACATCATTAGGACCAGTAGCCCAAATGGTATCAGGAAGAAACGACAATTCGGTCGGAAGTTTATCCTTCGACAAATACATTGGAGAGACCATTTTCCTACCCAGTGTAAGTTGTACTCCCGAAGGAGAAAATATAATGTTGCATACAATCTTTTCAACAAATCCAATCCTAACAGGTTTTCACCACAACCTGTCGTCAGAATAAGGGGTGCTTCCAATTCACAAGGTCCAACAGAAAGGGACATAGGACTAGAAATCGGGTTCCTAACCGGGGCGCCAGAAAAACCTACTGAAACATTCATCTCGCCAGACAAAGGTGCGCCATGGAGTTTTGAGTGCATAATAGAACTCTTTGTAGCACCAGTATCCAACAGAAAAGGCTCCGACACACCTGATGTAATCACGTTAACATAAGGTCCATTCTGGTCTACTGGAACTAAAAAAACTCCCTCTCTTCGTCTATGGCTGTCCTAGCAATTATTACCTTCCAGATTCTTATCTTCTGCATAGTAGTCGTCAGCATAGTACTGAGCCGTCCTACCAGACGCGTTATGTTGCTGGTCAAAACTATTCATTGAGTTTTGAGACGGAAAGGAACGCGTGTTCTGGGGGAAACTTCCACGTCCTCTACCTCTAGGAGCTTGTTGAACACCTCGACCTCTTGCGCCAGAAGCACCATTCGTACGCTGTAACAAAATAGGACAACTATTCTTGAAATGACCCTCTTCTTTACAATATGAACACTGATTGGGACCTACAGGAACACGTGGTTGAGAAAACTCAAACCTTTGCGAGTTTCTCTGGAACTGTTGAGGATGCTGATAGTTACTCTGACCACCACGTGGCGGATACGCCTGTTGTAAAAGAACCTTCGTCTTTAATTCTTTAGTTTTCTTGTCTGCTCTATCCTTCTCATCTTTATCCCTATTTTCGTAGTACTGTGCAGTAGCCAATATTTGTGCTGAAGAGGAAACGGCCCAAGAACTCTCTGAATCCTTCAATTTCTTACACAGCTCGGCAAGCAAATTGTGCACAAACTTGTCGACGAACAACCGTTGACCACCTTCTGTACTCATATCTTGACCACTGTGGTCGATAAACGTTTCCTCAAACCTGGTGAAGAAATCAGACACTGTTTCATCTTTCTTCTGCTTACACGCAGACAATTTATCCCAATTCACACGCATCGCAGGCATTAAAGTCTTCATGTAAGTAATGATCCTAGCAGGCAGTTCTGCTACCAAAGGCTCAGGCTTGGCACCACCAACTTGTCTATCATTTGCAGCACTAATGGCGAATCAATCCCCACAAAGGCTGTGGAACAACATTCCCAAATAACATGTCTATGTCGGCTAAATTCATAATGCATGAGTCTGCAATCTGTGATAATTCCTTATAATACCCTGCAGGGTTTTTACGGGGATCAGGCAAAGTCTGCTTAAGGGCTAAAACTTCAGCTCGCTTCCACGGAACATGTACCCAAACACGCTGAAAATGAGCTGGGACAGCATCAATTTGATTAGCAACATCAGCCGCAACAGCGTCCTTCCATACCGGAGGGACTTCTCTCATTGGGTACTGTCGCACCTTTTTTTTAACAGAGGAGTCATGTTCGAACAATGACTGAGAAGGATCCTTATTCCTATGGACAACAACGTCGCAACTGCTTTCTCAACATCGGAACCCACAATCGTGCCCTTTTCAAACTCAAACCGTACACGGCACAAATCAGGCGGATTTGTTTCCAAATCATTATCCTCCAATTCCTCACAAAGGAAAGCACACATTTTCTCAAAAACGTATCTTTGTTTCGGTGCTTCCCATTGACGGAAGACATCCATAACAGACTCTACATCGTATCTTAAAGGGTAAACAACCCATTTACGCGCCATACGGTCAAACATTTCTCTCTCTTGAGAATTAGGCAGTTGACTACGCGACAGCTTACGCTCCGAATCTGGGGTCTCACCAGACGACCCAAAGAGAGGAAATATAAGGCTGGCAACAGTATCTGTCATTCTCTGTCGGACAGAAGGAGAAGTTGATGAAAGAACAGGAGGAAAAACAGAGGGAGGCAAGGCAGACGCAGAGGCAGACGCAGAGGCAGTATCAGGAAGAACACCAGAAGAGGCAGTTGATATAGTACATAAAGTCGTAGGAGGTACAGATGGAGCAGGTAGCGAAGTCGGCGGCCCTTGAAGGGGCTGCGCCATAGTAGTAGGAGCCAACTGAAGAGGAGCTGGCGGCTGTGGAAGAACCTGAGGCACAATAACTGGAGGTTGCACAGCTAAAGGTTGCGTGGGTGCTGTAGCATTCTGCGCATAAGGGGGTGGCGAACTCAACAAGTGTGACATTAAAGGATCTTTCTCAAGTTCTTTTGCTGCATCTTGCTGAAGAAGCGGAAAAACTGGATAACATTTATCGGTCACCATTTTACGTTGCCTGTGCAACTGCTCATTTATCTGTTCTTCTTCATCATCTTTAAACTGCATGGCAGCTTGCATTATCGAGATACCCTCTTCCCTCTTATTTCTCTTTGCTAATTTAATTTCCTTCTGTTTGGCTTCCTTACGCCATAGGCGGAAAGAGTCAAACATCGCCGGCCGGGCTTTCTTCTTAAAAAGTTTAACCTCCAGATTATCCAGAATCTCTGTGTCAAAACTACCATATTGGGGCCATTTTAAAACACCATCTTTCCTGGTGTATCGGATCCATACTTCATTATATGTGAGGGGGCCTATGCCATGTTTCACATATAGTTCATAGGTTGGAGTTCCAATCGGAGGAACCGGACACGAGTCCTCCAATCGGGAATCCCTATTATAACCAAGACAAAACAAATTTCCATGTCTGCTAAGACCAGGCATCTTCGCTCTCCAGTCTAGCATCAAACTTCATAGGATTATCGAATACGATAGTCTTGTGAATACACGAATCCCTCGGCTTTGGTACTTGCAAGTTCCAAATCAAAGATCCCAAGGGGATACCAAACTAAGAACCAAACTAAGGACTGGGAGACGCTCCACTTATACTTAACTGAGGTATCGATGACGTCACGAGAAGACTCGTTTATCGTTTCGCTCTACCAAATCATCAAGGGTCCAAAACAGGGCGATAGTCAGGGCAGCAGTCCTTCGTAGCCGTCGGGAAGCGGGGAACCTCGCTGTAAAGACTTTCGGACCACGTCGACATACAGGGGTCGATGAAGTGGCGGCCTTCCTCCAGAATTTTCACACGAAGCTCCTCAAGAACCTCTGGCTTGGACCGGTACCGCTGAAATCGCCCCACGTTGGGCGCCAACTGAAGTACTGGGTTTTTCAGAACCCAGTGGTGCCAGGGAACACACCCTAAGACTTCGAGTCCTTCCTGTTTCAGACTACAGAAACACAGAGTCTTCTTGGTGAAGTCAAAGATCTTGTTTATTGGCTGCGCCAGTAACAGGTATCCTAGAAGTACAACACAGTGTATATTCTCAGGAGACTGCTCCCCTTGCAAAGCTAACCTTCTCTTTTATGCAAAATATTATGCTTTAGGCAAACATTCCTTATTTACAGTTGACCATTCACATATTTTCACTACAAAGAAATAGCAAGGTTATGATGACAAGCCCATATTTCAGTTTGTCCAGCCCTCAATCAATTACCTGGCAAGGCTCAGTACTTTGATCAGATGTGAGACGGACCCCCAATATAAACAGGCACCTCCTCCTTGTGAAGTAAGTCATAAAGAAAGAAACAGGGACAGGTGCGTGTAAGATTAGGCATGGTTTGTGTGTGATGAAAGGTTTTATGATGTGTTGTGCCTTGATACTAATCTCATTCGGCCACTGGGAAAGAAACTGGCCGAACAGATTTGGCTTCAGGCAGTGGAGTCAGCTTGCCCAGGTCACAGAGCAGTCAGCAAAGATGTACGTGTCCTTCAGACTCGTTTTCGGCATTAGTCATTGGCCTATGTGAGGGCAATCACAAAATGGCTGTCGTTTAAATGGAACCCGAGGGTTCAGGACGGAAACTCTGATATTCGGGTGATTTCGTCATCCGAATATGAATACAATGCTTGTGCATACTATTCTAATCATTCTCGGTCTGCTGATATCAAAATCGTTGTGATACGACGATGTTTATAACACAGGTCCAGAATTTTCAGTACCACAACCTCAGTACCATACACTAGGGAATTATAAGGGTGTTCCAGTATGCCAATGTAAATTGGTAAAATTGGTCACTAGCCTGTTAGTGACAATTGGAAAGAAATGAGAGAGCATAACCACTGAGGTTCTGATTAGCAGAGCCTCAGTGAGACAGTTAGTCATAACACAGGTAACATATTCAGGCACACTTATGAGCACTGGGGCCCTGGCTGGCAGGGTCCCAGTGACACATACAACTAAAATAACATATATACAGTGAAAAATGGGGGTAACATGCCAGGCAAGATGGTACTTTCCTACAACCCCAGTACCCTGGGTACCTCAGTACCATATACAAGGGAACTATATGGGTGTACCAGTATGCCAATGTGAATTGGTAAATTTAGTCACTAGCCCAGTGGTTCCCAAACTGTGCGCCGCGGCTCCCTGGTGCGCCGTCAAAACTAGCCAGGGGCGCCGCACACAGTCTGGAAACCACTCGGAGGTGCTTTGAATCGGTAGCTTTTCCTCGTGGTATTGGAAAAAAACACCCTGCATTAATTATTCTGACCAGCGGAGGGCGCCAAAGTACCATTAATAATATCCCTATAACAAAAATAGTTTCCAATAAATGGTTTTCAGCAACGTGAAGGAGAGAATAAAGAAGACAAACGGTAAATAGTGTAGGTACAGGTACAGGCTGGGATTACGGTCCCCCACCAGCCAAAAAAAGTAACATAACGGGGAGCCGTGGCCAACACAGCCAATAGGTCAAAGGAGCCGGGGATCAAAAAAGTTTGGGAACCACTGCACTAGCCTGTTAGTGACAAATTTGGAAAGCAGAGAGAGCATAATCACTGAGGTTCTGGTTAGCAGAGCCTCAGTGAGACCGTTAGGCATCACATTGGGAACACATACAGGGCACATACTTATGAACACTGGGGCCCTACCTGGCAGTGTCCCAGTGACACATAGACTAAAGCAACATATATACAGTGAAACATGGGGGTAACATGCCAGGCAAGATGGTACTTTCCTACACAACCCTACCCAAACAAAGGACAATAAGACTAGCCATGACCGGATGAGTCTTCATTGTCTAAGTGGAAATACCTGGAGAGTCCATCTGCATTGGAGTGGGTACTCCCAGGTCTACGTTCCACTGTATAGTCCATTCCCTGTAGAGATATGGACCACCTCAACAATTTAGGGTTTTCACCTTTCATTTGTTTTAGCCAAATTAGAGGTTTGTGGTCTGTCTGAACAATAAAGTGAGTGCCAAACAGGTATGGCCTCAACTTTTTCAGTGCCCAGACCACAGCAAAGGCCTCCCTCTCTATGGCAGACCAACGCTTTTCTCTAGGGGTCAACCTTCTGCTGATAAAAGCAACTGGTTTATCCTGGCCCTCAGAATTCAGTTGTGATAAGACTGCCCCTACCCCTAATTCAGATGCATCAGTTTAAACAATGAATTTCTTGGAGTAACATGGACTTTTTTGGACAGGTGCAGAGCACATGGCCTGTTTGAGCTCCTCAAAAGCTTTCTGACAGCTAGCTGTCCACAATACCTTTTTAGGCATCTTCTTACTAGTGAGATCATTAAGAGGGGCTGCTAAGGAGCCATAATTTTTGATGAATCTCCTGTAATACCCAGTGAGGCCTAAGAAGGCTCTCACCTGGGTCTGTGTTGTAGGGGGAACCCAATCCATGATTGTTTGGATTTTCCCCTGAAGTGGTGCAGTCTGTTCTCCACCTACCAGGTGTCCCAGATAAACCACCTTTCCCTGCCCTATCTGTCACTCTGAGGCCTTGATAGTGAGGCCTGCCTTTTGCAGGGCCTCCAAAACATTCCAAAGGTGGACCAGGTGCTCATCCCAGGTGGAGCTAAAGACAGTTATACCATCTAGATATGCTGCACTAAAAGCCTCCAACCCTTGCAGGACTGTGTTCACCAACCTCTGAAAAGTGGCAGGTGCATTTTTCAAACCAAAGGGCATGACTGTAAATTGGTAGTGCCCTCCTATAGTTGAAAATGCAGTTTTAGGTTTAGCATCCTCAGCCAATTTGATCTGCCAATACCCTGCTGTCAAATCAAAGGTGCTTAGATACTTGGCAGATGCCAGTGTATCTATGAGCTCATTTGCCCTGGGTATAGGGTGAGCATCAGTTTTTGTTTCCTGATTGAGACCTCTGTAGTCTACACAAAACCTCATCTCCCTTTTTCCATCTTTTGAGGGAGGCTTTCGTTAAAGCACCACTGGACTCGCTCATGGGCTTTCAGAAGGTTCAACAACTCCTAGATCAAGCATTTTCTGAACCTCTTGTTTTATGCAGTCTCTGACATGGTCAGGCTGCCCATAGATTTTACTTTTGACAGTCAAGCTGTCTCCAGTATCAATTGTGTGTTCACACCAAGATGTGGTGCCTGGCACCGTTGAAAAGAGTTCAGAAAATTGTCCAAGGAGATTTATGCAGTTGTCTTTCTGTTCTGCAGTCAGACAATCTGCCAAAACTACTCCCTCCACTAAAGCATTGTTTTCAGTGGTGGAAAAGAGATCAGGGAGAGTGTCACTCTCTTCTTCCTGTCCCTCATCTGTTGCCATGAGCAGGGTGAGATCAGCCCTGTCATAGTAGGGTTTTAGGCGGTTGACATGAATCACCCTAAGGGGACTCCTGGCAGTGCCCAGGTCTACCAGATAGGTAACCTCACCCTTCTTTTCAACAATGAGATGGGGTCCACTCCATTTGTCTTGGAGCCCTCTTGGGGCCACAGGCTCCAATACCCACACCTTCTGTCCTGTCCTGAATCAGAACAGCCTTCTGGTCATGCCATTGCTTCTGGAGCTCTTGGCTGGCCTGAAGGTTTTTACTGGCCTTTTTTTATGTACTCGGCTATTCTGGATCTTAGGCCAAGTACATAGTCCACTATCTCCTGTTTGGGAGCTTATAAAGGTTGTTCCCAACCCTTATTCACAAATGTTAGTGGACCCCTTACAGAGTGTCCAAAGAGGAGTTCAAATGGGCTGAAGCCCATTCCTTTCTGGGGTACCTCACTGTAAGCAAAAAGGAGGCAAGGTAACAGGACATCCCATCTCCTACTTAGTTTTTCAAAGAGTCCCATTATCATACCTTTGAGAGTTTTATTAAACCTCTCTACCAGTCCATTAGTCTGTAGATGATAAGGAGTGGTGAATTTGTAGGTTACACCACATTCCTCCCACATTGCTTTCAAGTATGCAGACATAAAGTTGCTACCCCTGTCTGATACAACCTCCTTAGGGAAACCCACCCTGGAAAAGATTCCCAGGAGTGCCTTTGACACTGCAGGAGCTGTAGTGGTCCTTAGAGGAATTGCTTCAGGATATCTTGTGGCATGGTCCACAACCACCAAGATAAACCTATTGCCTGAAGCAGTAGGAGGGTCAAGGGGGCCAACTATGTCAACCCCTACCCTTTCAAAGGGGACCCCAACCACAGGTAGTGGAAAAAGGGGAGCCTTTGGTGTGCACCCAGTCTTGCCGCTGACTTGCACACAAGACTTGCAAAAGTCTTTTGTGTCCTCTGACATTCAAGGCCAATGAAACAGGGGGACAAGCCTTTCCCATGTTTTGATCTGGCCTAAATGCCCAGCCAAAGGAATGTCATGTGCAAGAGTTAGGAGGAACTCTCTGTACTGCAGGGGAATGATCAATCTCCTGGCTGATCCAGGTTTTGGGTCCCTTGCCTCAGTGTACAAGAGGTTGTCCTCCCAGTACACTCAATGTGAGTGAGTCACTGACATCCCCATTTTGCTGTTTGACAGCTTGCTGTCTGAGACCCTCTAATGTGGGACAGGTTTGCTGTGCCACACTCAGCTCTTCCCTGGCAGGCCCCCCCCACCCAAAAGCTCAGCAGTGTCTGCTGCCAGCTCATCTGGTGAAGGTTCTGCACAGGGAGGAAATTCTTCTACCTCAGAAGGAGAATCATCTGTAGAGGGAGGGATAGTGGGTAGGGATTTACGCTTGCTATCCCTAGCTTTAGGGAGCACTTGGTCCATTGTTCCAGGATCCAAGTTACCCTGTCTTTTTTGCTTTTTGGCCTGAACCCTTGTCAAAGCAAAATTATACCCAGGAATTGCAGGCATTGCTGCATGAGCCTCCAACTCCACTTCTGCCCAAGCTGATGTCTCTAAATCGTTCCCTAGTAGACAGTCTTGGGGAGAGGTCAGATCTGAGTCCACTAGATATTGGTGTAACAAGTCAGACACACAGTTATTCAGAATATGCTCTCTCAGAATAAGATTATAGAGGCTTTCATAGTCAGAAACGTTACTGCCAAGTAACCACCCTTCCAAGGCCTTCACTGAACAGTCTACAAAGTCTCTCCAGTCTTGTGAGGACTCTTTTCTGGTGTCTCTGAACTTAATCCTGTATTGTTCAGTGGTTAAGCCAAATCCATCCAAGAGTGCATCCTTCAAAACTGCAAAATTGTTAGCATCACTTTCTCTAACAGTAAGGAGCCTATCCCTACCCTTTCCAGTGAAAGATAGCCACAATATAGCAGCCCACTGCCTTTGAGGGACCCCCTGTACCATACAGGCCCTCTCAAGTGCAGCAAACCACTTGTTGATGTCATCCCCCTTCTTGTAAGGGGGGACTATCTTGTGTAGATTCCTGGACTCATGCTCTCTAACATGATTACTATCAGGAATACTGCTGCTGCCACCAGGGGGTCCAAACCCCATTCTCTGTCTTTCCTTCTCCAGGTCTAGGGATTCCCTAATTAAGGCCAGCTGTTGCTGTTTAAGCTTCAGTCTGGTCTCTTCAACCCTCAACTTTTTGAGTTCCCTTTCTAACATGTTGTCTTCAGGGTGGGTGGGTTGGGAATGCTTGGAGACAGAAGATAAATTGGAAACAACAGAGGGGGATCTGTCCCTAACTGACTGAACCCTAGCAACTTGGCCTCTAGGAATAAAGACTTCCCTACTGTGATGGGAACCTCCATTACTACCAACGTTACTGGGTGTCTTGTTAGAGGGCAAATCCTGATCAGAACCCTCCCTACCTCCCTCAAGGAGATCCCCTGAGTCAGATTGGGAACCTTCTATTAACCTCTCATTTGAAGTGCCTGCTTGGGACTCATCATTCACAATAAGCAAGTTAAATAGAAATTCTTTGGTAGGGTTCTTTCCTATCACTAAACCTCTCTCTAAGCAGAGACTCCTTAGGCTCTTATAATTCAAATTGTCATAAGTAGTATTGACCATTTTAAGAATAGAATCTTCTGAAGACATGTTAGTAAAAGGTTGAGAAATAGTGAGAATGAAGAAAAAGTTTCAGAACTTTTTAAAGAACAGAGAAAAAAACTTTTTCTAACTTTTTAGAAAGTTTTAGAATTTTTAGATTACTTTTCAACACTTTGTAAAATGTTTAAGAGGAGAAAAGCAAAACTTTTTGGTTAAGTGTACATACACTGAACTTGTTTTGTATATTATTCTCTTATAAAAAGTACACAATGACAAAGTGGTAAGTAGTTACAAGTACTTATCCTACCGCTGCACAATCAATGTAGGAGGCTGGCCTGGCTTGTAGTGGGTACCAGAGGTACTTACACCTTGTGTCAGGTCCAGTTATCCCTTATTAGTGTAGAAGAGGTGTTTCTAGCAGTTTAGGGTGATAGAAGGTGGCTATGGCAAAGCAGCTTAGGCTGAACTAGGAGACATGTAAAGCTCCTACTATACCACTGGTGTCATATGCACAATATCATAAGAAAACACAATACACAGAAGTACTAAAAATAAAAGGTACTTTATTTTTTATGACAATATGCCAAAAGTATCTCAGTGAGTACCCTCAGTATGAGGATAAGTTATATACACAAGATATATGTACACAAACCAAAATGATGCAGGTAATAGCAAGGAAAGTAATGTAAGCAGTGTAAAATTACAGTAGATTGCAATAGGAGCACATAGGTATAGGGGCAACACAAACCATATACTCCAAAAGTGGAACGCGAACCACGAATGGACCCCAAACCTATGTGAGCTTGTAGAGGGTCGCTGGGACTGTAAGAAAACAGTGGGGGGTAGAAAAATAGCCCACTCCAAGACCACAAAAGGTAGGTGTAAAGTGCACCTACTACCCCCAGAGAGCACAGAAGTCGTGATGGGGGATTCTGCAGGAAGAACAAACACCAGCAATGCAACAACAGTGGATTTCAGGACCTGAGAACCTGTAAGACAAGAGGACCAAGTCCTATAGTCGCAACAGTGTCGAGAGTGGGCAGGAGCCCAGGAAATGCCAGCTGAGGTTGCAAGGAAGCTGCCACCTGTTGGAAGAAGCTTTGAGTTCTGCAAGAAAGAAGAGGACTAGGAACTTCTCCTTTGGAGGATGGATGTCCCATGTCGTGATGAAGCTTGCAGAGGTGTTCCCACGCAGAAAGACCGCAAACAAGCCTTGGTAGCTGCAAGGGTCACGGTAGAGGTTTTTGGGTGCTGCTGTGGCCCAGGAGGGACCAGGTTGTCGCCACTTGGAGGAGGAGACAGGGGGTGCCCAGCAACTCAAGGAGCTCTCACAGAAGCAGGCAGCACCCCCAGAAGTACCTGAACAGGCACTTGGAAGAAGAGTGAACTGGAGTCCACGCGAAGTCACAAAAGTTAGTCCCACGACGCCGGAGGACAACTCAGAAGGTTGTGCACTGCATTTTAGAGTGTCAGGGACCTAGGCTTGGCTGTGCATGAAGGAAATCCTGGAAGAGTGCACAGGAGCCAGAGCAGCTGCAAATCACGTTGAACCCAACAATGCAGTCTAGCGTGGGGAGACAAGGACTTACCTCCACCAAACTTGGACTGAAGAGTCACTGGACTGTGGGAGTCACTTGGAAAGAGTTGCTGACTTCCAGGGACCACGCTCGTCAGGATGAGAAGGGACCCAGAGGACCAGTGATGTAGTCTTTTGGTGCCTGAGTTAGCAGGGGAAAGATTCCGTCGACCCACAGGACGTTTCTTTAGAGCTCCTGGTGCAGGGAGGAGACAGGCTACCCCCAGAGCATGCACCACCAGGAAACAGTTGAGAAAGCCAGCAGGATGAGGCGATACAAGGTTGCTAGTAGTCGTCTTGCTACTTTGTTGCGGTTTTGCAGGCGTCCTGAGCAGTCAGCAGTCGATCCTTTGGCAGAAGTTGAAGAGGGAGATGCAGAGGAACTCTGGTGAGCTCTTGCATTCGTTATCTGGTGAGATCCCCAAAGTAGAGACCCTAAATAGCCAGAAAAGGCGGTTTAGCTACCTAGGAAGGAGGATTGGCTACCAAGAGAGGTAAGTGCCTATCAGAAGGAGCCTCTGACGTCACCTGCTGGCACTGGCCACTCAGAGCAGTCCAGTGTGCCACAAACACCTCTGTTTCCAAGATGGCAGAGGTCTGGGACACACTGGGGGAGCTCAGGGCACCTCCCCTGGGAGGTGCAGGTCAGGGGAGTGGTCACTCCCCTTTCCTTTGTCCAGTTTCGCACCAGAGCAGGGCTGGGGGTTCCCTTAACCAGTGTAGACTGGCTTATGCAGAGATGGGCACCATCTGGGCCCATCAAAGCATTTCCAGAGGCTGGGGGAGGCTACTCCTCCCCAGCCCTCACACCTATTTCCAAAGGGAGAGGGTGTTACACCCTCTCTCAGAGGAAGTCCTTTGTTCTGCCTTCCTGGGCCAGGGCTGCCTGGACCCCAGAAGTGCAGAAACCTGTCTGAGGGGACAATTCCATGATCTTAGACATGCTACATGGCCATGTTCGGAGTTACCATTGTGACGCTGTACATAGGTAGTGACCTATGTACAGTGCACGCGTGTAATTGTGTCCCCGCACTCACAAAGTCCGGGGAATTTGCCCTGAACGATGTGGGGGCACCTTGGCTAGTGCCAGGGTGCCCACACACTAAGTAACTTTTGCACCCAACCTTCACTAGGTGAAGGTTAGACATATAGGTGACTTATAAGTTACTTAAGTGCAGTGGTAAATGGCTGTGAAATAACGTGGACGTTATTTCACTCAGGCTGCACTGGCAGGCCTGTGTAAGAATTGTCAGAGCTCCCTATGGGTGGCAAAAGAAATGCTGCAGCCCATAGGGATCTCCTGGAACCCCAATACCCTGGGTACCTGTAGGAGGCTGGCCTGGCTTGCAGTGGGTATCAAGGGGTACTTACACTCTGTACCAGGTCCAGTTATCCCTTATTTGTGTAGAAGAGGTGTTTCTAGCAGATTAGGCTGATAGGAGGTAGCTATAGCTGAGCAGCTTAGGCTGAACTAGGAGACATTCTAAGCTCTTACTATACCACTGGTGTCAAATGCACAATATCATAAGAAAACACAATACACAGATATACTAAAAATAAAGGTACTTTATTTTTATGACAATATGCCAAACGTATCTCAGTTAGTACCCTCAGTATGAGGATGCCAAATATACACAAGATATATGTACACAATACCAAAAATATGCAGTAATAGCAAAAGGAAGTAATGCAAGCAATGTATAGTTACAATAGATTGCAATAGGAGCACATAGGTATAGGGGCAACACAAACCATATACTCCAAAAGTGGAATGCGAATAACGTATGGACCCCAAACCTATGTGAGCTTGTAGAGGGTTGCTGGGACTGTAAGAAAACAGTGAGGGTTAGAAAAATAGCCCACCCCAAGACCCTGAAAAGTAGGTGTAAAGTGCACCTATATTCCCCAGAGACGACATAAGTCGTGATAGGGGAATTCTGCAAGGAAGAACAACACCAGCAATGCCACCAAAGTGGATTTCCGGACGAGAGTACCTGTGGAACAAGGGGACCAAGTCCAAGAGTCGCAACAAAGTCGACAGTGGGCAGGAGCCCAGGAAATGCCAGATGAGGTTGCAAGGAAGCTGCCACCTGTTGGAAGAAGCCTCGAGTTCTGCAAGAAAGAAAAGGACTAGGAACTTCTCCTTTGGAGGACGGATGTCAAATGTCGCGATGAAGCTTGCAGAGGTGTTCGCACGGAGAAAGACCACAAACAAGCCTTGCTAGCTGCAAGGGTTGCGGTTAGGGTTTTTAGATGCTGCTGTGGCCCAGGAGGGACCAGGATGTCGCCAATTGCGTGAGGAGACAGAGGGGGCGCCCAGCAAGACAGGGGGCCCTCACAGAAGCAGGCAGCACCCGCAGAAGTGCCGGAACAGGGACTACGAAGAAGAGTGAACCGGAGATCACCCGAAGTCACAAAAGGAGATCCCACGACGCAGGAGGACAACTCAGAAGGTTGTGCACTGCAGGTTAGAGTGTCGGGGACCCAGGCTTGGGTGTGCACAAAGGTAATCCTGGAAGAGTGCACAGGAGCCGGAGCAGCTGCAAATCACGCGGTGCCCAGCAATGCAGTCTAGCGTGGGGGGGCAAGGACTTACCTCCACCAAACTTGGACTGAAGAGTCACTGGACTGTGGGAGTCACTTGGACAGAGTTGCTGAGTTCCAGGGACCATGCTCGTCGTGCTGAGGGGGGACCCAAAGGACCGGTGATGCAGTGTTTTGTTGCCTGCGGTTGCAGGGGGAAGATTCCGTCGACCCACGGGAGATTTCTTCAGAGCTTCTAGTGCAGAGAGGAGGCAGACTACCCCCACAGCATGCACCACCAGGAAAACAGTTGAGAAGGCGGGAGGATCAGCGATACAAGGTTGCAGTAGTCGTCTTTGCTACTTTGTTGCGGTTTTGCAGGAGTCCTGAGCAGTCAGCGGTCGATTCCTTGGCAGAAGGTGAAGAGAGAGATGCAGAGGATCTCTGATGAGCTCTTGCATTCGTTATCTAAAGAATACCCCAAAGCAGAGACCCTAAATAGCCAGAAAAGGAGGTTTGGCTACGTAGGAAGGAGGATAGGCTAGCAACACAGGTAAGAGCCTATCAGGAGGAGTCTCTGATGTCACCTGCTGGCACTGGCCACTCAGAGCAGTCCAGTGTGCCAGCAGCACCTCTGTTTCCAAGATGGCAGAGGTCTGGAGCACACTGGAGGAGCTCTGGGCACCTCCCCTGGGAGGTGCAGGTCAGGGGAGTGGTCACTCCCCTTTCCTTTGTCCAGTTGCGCGCCAGAGCAGGGCTGCGGGATCCCTGAACCAGTGTGGACTGGCTTATGCAGAGATGGGCACCATCTGTGCCCCTCAAAGCATTTCCAGAGGCTGGGGGAGGCTACTCCTCCCCAGCTCTGACACCTTTTCCAAAGAGAGAGGGTGTAACACCCTCTCTCTGAGGAAGTCCTTTGTTCTGCCTTCCTGGGCCAAGCCTGGCTGGACCCCAGGAGGGCAGAACTTTCTTTGGACCAGTAAACCCCCCCCCCCCCAGTTGAGATACACAACAGCCATGGGGTGGCTAAGAGTGTTGTTATGAGCATCAGTTACTTGGTACTGGTGACCAAGTAGGTGTTGTTCAGGGTGGACCACTTTCTCTATTACCATGGTAACACTGGCACCTGTGTCCCTGTAGGCCTGAACCTCAACACCATTTATTAGGGGAAGTTGCTTGTACTTATCCATATTAAGTGGACAAGCAACCAAGGTGGTCAAATCAATGGCCCCCTCAGAGACTTACACAGCCTCTGTGGTCTCCCTAACAAGACCAACCCCAACTAAATTACCAAAAGTGAGCCCAGCTACTCCCTTGGATTGGCTATTAGTAGGTTTGCTCCCACCACCACTGCTAGTACTAGGGGCACTAGGTGTAGCAGCAGGGGTTGTAGTGGTAGGAGGCTTGGTGCTTTTCTTTGGGCAACTGGGATCAGTTGTCCAATGGCCTTTTATTTTACATAAATAGCACCATGGTTTCTTTTCCTTATTTTGATTTGAAGAGGATTTGGGCCCACCACCCCCACCAGAGTGTATTTGTGGGCCTGATGAAGACTCATTTTTAGATTTGTTCCCACCCTTGTCAGAAGACTTACCATCCTTCTTCTTGCCATCCTTATCACCCCCTGTATGAACGTTTCTATTCACTCTTGTTCTGACCCATTTGTCTGCCTTCTTTCCCAATTCCTGGGGAGAGGTCAGATCAGAGTCTACCAGGTACTGGTGTAACAAATCAGACACACAATTATTAAGAATATGCTCTCTCAGGATTAAGTTATACAGGCTTTCATAGTCAGATTCTTTACTGCCATGTAACCAACCGTCCAAGGACTTCATTGAATGGTCAACAAAGTCTACCCAGTCTTGTGAAGACTCCTTTTTGGTTTCTCTGAACTTCATCCTGTACTGTTCAGTGGTTAAGCCATAACCATCTAGGAGTGCATTCTTAAGAACTGTAAAATCATTGGCATCACTTTCCTTAACAGTAAGGAGCCTATCCCTACCCTTTCCACTGAAAGATAGCCATAGGATAGCAGCCCACTGCCTTTGAGGGACCCCCTGTACATTACAGGCCCTCTCAAGTGCAGCAAACCACTTGTTAATGTCACCCCCCTCCTTGTAAGGGGGAACTATCTTGTGCAGATTCCTAGAATCATGCTCTTTTACAGGATTACTATCTGTAATACTGCTGCTGCCACCATGGGGTCCAAACCCCAACCTCTGTCTTTCTTTTTCTAAGTCAAATGCTTGTCTGTCTAGATCCAGCTGTTGCTTCTTGAGCTTCAGTCTGGATTCTTCCACTCTCAATCTATTGAGTTCCCTTTCTAACATTCTGTCTTCAGGGAGGGTGGGTTGGGTATGCTTTGACACAGAAGAATGGTGTGAATGAACAGAGGGAGACCTGTCCCTAACAGATGGCACTCTAACAACTTGGCCTAAAGGAGTAACCTCTATACTATGATGAGAACTCACATCAGTACCAGCCCTGCTAAGTGGCGCGCTAATGGGCAGGTTGGGAAGGTTCCCTTCCAACCCTTTTACTGGGGATGCCCCAGAGTCAGAGTGTGAAACATCAGCTAATTTCTCACCAGATGTGCCAACTAAGGTCTTATCCTGTTCAATGAGCATATTAACTAATAGTTTTCTTGAGGGATTCTTCCCTACCCCTAAACCTCTTTCAACGCAGAGACTCCTTGCTCCTTTCCAGCTAAGGTGGTCATAAGCAATTCTGGACAGATCCAGAGTTTGACCTGTACCAGACATGATAGAAAAGGTTTAAGGGACAGAAAAAGAAAGAAAAAGTTTCAGGACTTTTTAAAGAACAGGAAAAAAAAAAAAAAACTTTTTCAACTTTTAAGAAGTTTTTGAAGGTTTTAGAGGTACTTTTCAGCACTTAGCAATAGAGTAAGAGAAGAAAAGCAACACCTTTTGGTTATGTGTACATACACTGAACTTGTTTTGTATATTTTTCTCTTATGAAAAGTACAAAATGACAAAGTGGTAAGTAGTTGCAAGTACTTATCCCACCGCTGTACAACCAATGTAGGAGGCTGGCCTGGTTTGTAGCGGTACCAAGGGGTACTTACACTCTGCACCAGGTCCAGTTATCCCTTATTAGTGTAGAAGAGGTGTCTAGCAGCTTAGGCTGATAGAAAAGGGTAGCTTAGCAGAGCAGCTTAGGCTGAACTAGGAGACGTGTGAAGCTCCTACTATACCACTGGTGTCATATGCACAATATCATAAGAAAACACAATACACAGATATACTAAAAATAAAGGTACTTTATTTTTATGACAATATGCCAAAGTATCTCAGTGAGTACCCTTAGTATGAGGATAGCAAATATACACAAGATATATGTACACAATACCAAAATATGCAGTAATAGCAATAGAAAACAGTGCAAGCAATGTATAGTCACAATAGATTGCAATGGGAGCACATAAGAATAGGGGCAACACAAACCATATACTCTAGAAGTGGAATGCGAACCACGAATGGACCCCAAACCTATGTGAGCTTGTAGAGGGTTGCTGGGACTGTAAGAAAACAGTGAGGGTTAGAAAAATAGCCCACCCCAAGACCTTGAAAAGTGGGTGCAAAGTGCACCTAAGTTCCCCAGAGAGCACAGAAGTCGTGATAAGGGAATTCTGCAAGGAAGACCAACACCAGCAAAGCAACTATGATGGATTTCCAGATGAGAGTACCCGTGGAACAAGGGGACCAAGTCCAAGAGTCACGATCAAGTCAGGAGTTTGCAGATGCCCAGGAAATGCCAGCTGTGGGTGCAAAGAAGCTGCCACTGGATGGTAGAAGCTGTGGATTCTGCAAGAACGAAGAGGACTAGGAACTTCCCCTTTGGAGGATGGCTGTCCCACGTCGCGAAGAAGCTTGCATAGGTGTTTCCATGCAGAAAGACCGCAAACAAGCCTTGCTAGCTGCAAGGGTCGCGGTTAGGGTTTTTGGATGCTGCTGTGGCCCAGGAGAGACCAGGATGTCGCCAATTTCGCGAGGAGACAGAGGGGACATCCAGCAAGACAAAGAGCCCACTCAGAAGCAAGCAGCACCTGCAGAAGTGCCAGAACAGGCACTACGAAGAAGAGTGAACCGGAGCTCACCCGAAGTCACAAAAGAAAGTCCCACGATGCCGGAGGACAACTCAGGAGGTCGTGCACTGCAGGTTAGAGTGTCGGGGACCCAGGCTTGGTTGTGCACAAAGGAAATCCTGGAAGAGTGCACAGGAGCCGGAGCAGCTGCAAATCACGCGGTACCCAGCAATGCAGTCTAGCGTGGGGAGGCAAGGACTTACCTCCACCAGACTTGGACTGAAGAGTCACTGAACTGTGGGAGTCATTTGGATAGAGTTGCTGAGTTCGAGGGACCTCGCTCGTTGTGCTGAGAGGAGACCCAGAGGACCGGTGATGCAGTCTTTTGGTGCCTGCGGTTGCAGGGGGACGATTCCGTCGACCCACTGGAGATTTCTTCGGAACTTCTAGTGCAGAGAGGAGGCAGACTACCCCCACAGCATGCACCACCAGGAAAACAGTCGAGAAGGCGGCCGTATCAGCATTACAAGGTCGCAGAAGTCGTCTTTGCTACTTTGTTGCAGTTTTGCAGGCTTCCAGTCAACGGTCGATTCCTTGGCAGAAGGTGAAGAGAGAGATGCAGAGGAACTCTGATGAGCTCTTGCATTCGTTATCTAAAGAATTCCCCAAAGCAGAGACCCTAAATAGCCAGAAATGGAGGTTTGGCTACTTAGCAGAGAGGATAGGCTAGCAACACCTGGAAGATGTTGCTAGCCTATCCTCCTTCCTAGGTAGCCAAACCTCCTTTTCTGGCTATTTAGGGTCTCTGCTTTGGGGAATTCTTTAGATAACGAATGCAAGAGCTCATCAGAGTTCCTCTGCATCTCTCTCTTCACTTTCTGCCAAGGAATCGACCGCTGACTGCTCAGGACTCCTGCAAAACCGCAACAAAGTAGCAAAGACGACTACTGCAACCTTGTATCGCTGATCCTGCCACCTTCTCAACTGTTTTCCTCATGGTGCATGCTGTGGGGGTAGTCTGCCTCCTCTCTGCACTAGAAGCTCCGAAGAAATCTCCCGTGGGTCGACGGAATCTTCCCCCTGCAACCGCAGGCAACAAAAGACGGTATCACCGGTCCTCTGGGTCCCCTCTCAGCACAACAAGCGTGGTCCCTGGAACTCAGCAACTCTGTCCAAGTGACTCCCACAGTCCAGTGACTCTTCAGTCCAAGTTTGGTGGAGGTAAGTCCTTGCCTCCCCACGCTAGACTGCATTGCTGAGTAAGGCATGATTTACAGCTGCTCCGGCTCCTGTGCACTCTTCCAGGATTTCCTTTGTGCACAGCCAAGCCTGGGTCCCCAACCCCCTAACCTGCAGTGCCCAACCTCCTGAGTTGTCCTCCGGCGTCGTGGGATCTCCTTTTGTGACTTCAGGGTAGCTCTGGTTCACTCTTCTTCGTAGTGCCTGTTCTGGCACTTCTGCGGGTGCTGCCTGCTTCTGTGAGGGCTCCCTATCTTGCTGGGCGCCCCGTCTGTCTCCTCACGCAAGTGGCGACATCCTGGTCCCTCCTGGGCCACAGCAGCATCCAAAAACCCTAACTGCAACCCTTGCAGCTAGCAAGGCTTGTTTGCAGTCTTTCTGCATGGGAAGACCTCTGCAAGCTTCATCACGACGTGGGACATCCATCCTCCAAAGGGGAAGTTTCTAGCCCTCTTCGTTCTTGCAGAATCCACAGCTTCTACCATCCGGTGGCAGCTTCTTTGCACCCTCAGCTCGCATTTCCTGGGCATCTGCCCAATCCCGACTTTGTCGTGACTCTTGGACTTGGTCCCCTTATTCCACAGGTACTCTCGTCCGGACATCCACTTTGGTTGCATTGCTGGTGTTGTTCTTCCTTGCAGAATTCCCCTATCACGACTTCTGTGCTCTCTGGGGAATATAGGTGCACTTTACACCTACTTTTCAGGGTTTTGGGGTGGGCTATTTTTCTAACCCTCACTGTTTTCTTACAGTCCCAGCAACCCTCTACAAGCTCACATAGGTTTGGGGTCCATATGTTATTCGCATTCAACTTTTGGAGTATATGGTTTGTGTTGCCCCTATACCTATGTGCTCCTATTGCAATCTATTGTAACTATACATTGCTGGCATTACTTCCTTTAGCTATTACTGCATATTTTTGGTATTGTGTACATATATCTTGTGTATATTTGGCATCCTCATACTGAGGGTACTCACTGAGATACTTTTGGCATATTGTCATAAAAATAAAGTACCATCATTTTTAGTATATCTGTGTATTGTGTTTTCTTATGATATTGCGCATATGACACCAGTGGTTTAGTAGGAGCTTTGCATGTCTCCTGGTTCAGCCTAAGCTGCTCTGCTATAGCTACCTTCTTTCAGCCTAATCTGCTAGAATCACCTCTTCTACACAAATAAGGGATAACTGGACCTGGTACAGAGTGTAAGTACCCCTTGGTACCCACTACAAGCCAGGCCAGCCTCCTACATTGGTTGTGCAGCGGTGGGATAAGTACTTGCAACTTCTTACCACTTTGTCATTTTGTACTTTTCATAAGAGAAAAATATACAAAACAAGTTCAGTGTATGTACACCTAACCAAAAAGTTTTGCTTTTCTCCTCTTACTCTATTGCAAAGTGCTGAAAAGTACCTCTAAACTTTCAAAAAGTTTCTAAAAAGTTGAAAACGTTTTTTTTTCTGTTTCCTTAAAAAGTCCTGAAACTTTTTCTTTCCTTTATCTGTCCCTAAACCTTTTTCTATCATGTCTGGTACAGGTCCTACTCTTGATCTGGCCAGCACTGCTTATGATAACCTTAGCTGGAAAGGTGTAAGGAGTCTCTGCATTGATAGAGGTTTAGGGGTAGGGAAGAATCCCTCTAGAGAATTGTTGATTAAGATGCTCATTGAAATGATAAGGCCTTAGCTGGCACATCAGTTGAGAAGTTAGCAGATGGTTCACACTCTGATTCTGGGGTAGCCCCAGTAAGAATGTTAGATGGTATTCTTTCCAACTTGCCCCTTAGCAAACCACCTAGCATAACTGGTACTAATGTGAGCTCTCATCACAGTAGGGATATCATTCCTGCAGGTCAAGTTGTTAGAGTGCCAGCTGTTAGGGACAATTCTCCCTCTGTTCATTCACACCATTCTTCTGTGTCAAAGAATGCCCAAGCCACCCACCCTGATGACAGAATGTTAGAAAGGGAGCTCAATAGATTGAGAGTGGAAGAGTCCAGGATGAAGCTTAAACAGCAACAGCTGGCTCTAGACAGGGAATCTTTAGACTTAGAAAAAGAAAGACAGAGGTTGGGGTTAGGACCCCATGGTGGCAGCAGCAGTATTACAGATAGTAATCCTGTGAAAGAGCATGATTCTAGGAATCTGAATAAGATAGTTCCCCCTTACAAGGAGGGCGATGACATTAACAAGTGGTTTGCTGCACTTGAGAGGGCCTGTGTTGTACAGGGGGTCCCTCAAAGGCAGTGGGCTGCTATCCTATGGCTATCCTTCAGTGGAAAGGGTAGGTATAGGCTCCTTACTGTGAAGGAAAGTGATGCCAATAATTTTACAGTTCTTAAGAATGCACTCCTAGATGGTTATGGCTTAACCACTGAACAGTACAGGATCAAGTTCAGAGAAACCAAAAAGGAGTCTTCACAAGACTTTGTTGATCATTCAATGAAGGCCTTGGAGGGGTGGTTACATGGCAGTAAAGTTTCTGACTATGAAAGCCTGTATAACTTAATCCTGAGAGAGCATAGTCTTAATAATTGTGTGTCTGATTTGTTACACCAGTACATGGTAGACTCTGATCTTACCTCTCCCCAAGAATTGGGAAAGAAGGCAGACAAATGGGTCAGAACAAGGGTGAACAGAAAAGTTCATACAGGGGGTGACAAGGATGGCAAGAAGAAGGATGGTAAGTCTTCTGACAAGGGTGGGGACAAATCTAAAAATGAGTCTTCATGAGGCCCACAAAAACACTCTAGTGGGGGTGGTGGGCCCAAATCCTCTTCAAATCAAAACAAAGAAAAGAAACCATGGTGCTATTTATGCAAAATAAAAGGTCATTGGACAACTGATCCCAGTTGTCCAAAGAAAAGCACCAAGCCTCCTACCACTACAACCCCTGCTGCTACACCTAGTGCCCCTAGTAATAGCAGTGGTGGTGGGAGCAAACCTACTAATAGCCATTCCAAGGGAGTAGCTGGGCTCACTTTTGGTAATTTAGTTGGGGTTGGTCTTGTTAGGGAGACCACAGAGGCTGTGTTAGTCTCTGAGGGGGCCATTGATTTGGCCACCTTGGTTGCTTGTCCCCTTAATATGGATAAGTACAAGCAACTTCCCCTAATAAATGGTGTTGAGGTTCAGGCCTACAGGGACACAGGTGCCAGTGTTACCATGGTAATAGAGAAACTGGTCCACCCTGAACAACACCTACTTGGTCACCAGTACCAAGTGACTGATGCTCATAACAACACTCTTAGCCACCCCATGGCTGTTGTGAATCTCAACTGGGGGGGGGGTTACTTGTCCAAAGAATGTTGTGGTTGCCTCAGATTTACCTGTAGACTGTCTACTAGGGAACGGTTTAGAGACATCAGCTTGGGCAGAAGTGGAGTTGGAGGCTCATGCAGCAATTCTGGGCATTCCAGGGCATATTTTTGCTTTAACCAGGGCTCAGGCCAAAAAGCAAAAAGGACATGGTGACTTGGATCCTGGAAGAATGGACCAAGTGCTCCCTAAAGCTAGGGTTAGTAAAGGTAAAAAACTTCCTACTATCCCTCCCTCTACAGTGGATTCAACTTCTGAGGAAGAAGAATTTCCACCCTCTGCAGAACCTACACCAGAGGAGCTGGAAGCAGACACTGCTGAGCTTTTGGGTGGAGGGGGGCCTGCCAGGGAGGAGCTGACTGTGGCACAGCAGACCTGTCCCACACTAGAGGGTCTAAGACAGCAAGCTGTCAAACAAGCAAATGGGGATGTCAGTGACTCTCACAGTACTGGGAGGACAACCTCTTGTATACTGAAGCAACGGATCCAAAACCTGGAGCTGCCAGGAGATTGGTGATTCCTCAGCAATACAGAGAGTTCCTCCTAACTCTAGCCCACGACATTCCCTTAGCTGGACATTTAGGGCAAATGAAAACTTGGGACAGGCTTGTTCCCTTGTTTCATTGGCCTAGAATGTCAGAGGACACAAAGGAATTTTGTAAGTCCTGTGAAACCTGTCAAGCCAGTGGCAAGACAGGTGGCACTCCAAAGGCACCCCTTATTCCACTGCCTGTGGTTGGGGTTCCCTTTGAAAGGGTAGGGGTTGACATAGTTGGCCCCCTTGACCCTCCTACTGCTTCCGGTAATAGGTTTATTTTGGTGGTAGTGGACCATGCCACCAGATATCCTGAAGCAATTCCTCTAAGGACCACTATAGCTCCTGCAGTGGCAAAGGCCCTCCTGGGAATCTTTTCCAGGGTGGGCTTCCCAAAAGAGGTGGTATCAGACAGGGGAAGCAATTTCATGTCTGCTTACTTAAAGGCCATGTGGAAGGAATATGGTGTTACATACAAGTTCACCACACCCTATCATCCACAAACAAATGGACTGGTTGAGAGGTTTAATAAAACTCTCAAAGGAATGATAATGGGACTCCCTGAAAAACTCCGCAGGAGATGGGATGTCCTGTTACCTTGCCTCCTTTTTGCTTACAGGGAGGTACCCCAAAAAGGAGTGGGCTTCAGCCCCTTTGAACTCCTATTTGGACACCCTGTGAGAGGTCCTCAAACACTTGTGAAGGAGGGTTGGGAACAACCTTTAAAAGCTCCAAAGCAAGACATAGTGGACTATGTACTTGGCCTAAGATCTAGGATGGCTGAGTACATGAAAAAGGCCAGTAAAAACCTTCAGGCCAGCCAAGAGCTCCAAAAGCAATGGCATGACCAGAAGGCTGTTCTGTTTCAGTACCAACCAGGGCAGAAAGTGTGGGTCTTGGAGCCTGTGGCCACAAGAGCACTCCAAGACAAATGGAGTGGACCCCACATAATTGTTGAAAAGAAGGGAGAAGTCACCTACTTGGTTGACTTAGGCACTGCCAGGAGTCCCCTTAGTGTGCTCCATGTCAATCGCCTGAAACCCTACTATGACAGGGCTGATCTCACCCTGCTCATGGCAACAGATGAGGGACAGGAAGAAGAGAGTGACCCTCTCCCTGATCTCTTCTCTTCCACAGAACAAGATGCTCTAGTGGAAGGTGTAGTTTTGGCAGATTGTCTTACTGCTGAGCAGAAAGACCACTGCATAAATCTCCTGGGTCAGTTTTCTGAACTCTTTTCTACTGCGCCAGGCATCACTTCTTGGTGTGAGCACACTATAGATACTGGAGACAGCTTGCCTGTCAAAAGTAAAGTCTATAGGCAGCTTGACCATGTCAGAGACTGCATAAAACAAGAGGTTCAGAAAATGCTTGAATTGGGAGTGGTTGAGCACTCTGAAAGTCCATGGGACTCTCCTGTGGTACTTGTACCAAAACCTCATTCCAAAGATGGTAAAAGGGAAATGAGATTTTGTGTTGACTACAGAGGTCTCAACCAGGTAACCAAAACTGATGCTCACCCTATACCCAGGGTAGATGAGCTAATAGATACACTGGCATCTGCCAAGTATCTAAGCACCTTTGATTTGACTGCAGGGTATTGGCAGATCAAGTTATCAGAGGATGCAAAAGCAAAAACTGCATTTTCAACCATTGGAGGGCACTACCAATTCACAGTAATGCCTTTTGGATTGAAAAATGCACCTGCCACTTTTCAAAGGTTGGTGAACACAGTCCTGCAAGGGCTGGAAGCTTTTAGTGCAGCATATCTAGATGATATAGATGTCTTTAGCTCCAGCTGGGATGATCACCTGTTCCACCAATGGAAAGTTTGGAAGGCCCTGCAAAAGGCAGGCCTCACTATCAAGGCTTCAAAGTGCCAGATAGGGCAGAGGAAAGTGGTTTATCTGGGACACCTGGTAGGTGGAGAACAGATTGCACCACTTCAGGGGAAAATCCAAACTATTATAGATTGGGTTCCCCCTACAACTCAGACTCAGTTGAGAGCCTTTTTAGGCCTCACTGGGTACTACAGGAGGTTCATAAAGAACTATGGCTCCATTGCAGCCCCTCTTAATGACCTCACATCTCAGAAAATGCCCACAACGGTATTCTGGACAGCAAACTGTCAGAAAGCTTTTGAGGAGCTGAGGCTGGCCATGTGCTCTGCACCTGTCCTCAAAAGCCCCTGTTACTCCGAAAAATTCATTTTCCAAACTGATGCATCTGAATTAGGGGTAGGGGCAGTCTTATCACAACTTAATTCTGAGGGCCAGGATCAACCTGTTGCTTTTATCAGCAGGAGGTTGACCCCTAGAGAAAAGCGTTGGTCTGCCATAGAGAGGGAGGCCTTTGCTGTGGTCTGGGCACTGAAGAAGTTGAGGCCATACCTGTTTGGCACTTACTTCATTGTTCAGACAGACCACAAACCTCTACTTTGGCTAAAGCAAATGAAAGGTGAAAACCCTAAATTGTTGAGGTGGTCCATATCCCTACAGGGAATGGACTATACAGTGGAACATAGACCTGGGAGTACCCACTCCAATGCAGATGGACTCTCCAGATATTTCCTCTTAGACAATGAAGACTCATCAGGTCATGGCTAGTCTTATTGTCCTTCGTTTGTCCCACGTCGTGAAGAAGCTTGCAGAGGTTTTCCCACACAGGAAGACCGCAAACAAGCCTTGCTAGCTGCAAGGGTCACGGTTAGGGTTTTTGGATGCTGCTGTGACCCAGGAGGGACCAGGATGTTGCCACTTGGATGAGGAGACAGAGGGGGCACCCAGCAAGTCAGGGAGCCCTCACAGAAGCAGGCAGCACCCGCAGAAGTACCGGAACAGGCACTTGGAAGAGGAGTGAACCGGAGTCCACTCGAAGACACAAAAGGGAGTCCCACGACGCCGGAGGACAGCTCAGAAGGTTGTGCACTGCATGTTAGAGTGTCGGGGACGCAGGCTTGGCTGTGCACAAAGGAAATCCTGGAAGAGTACACAGGAACCGGAGCAGCTGCAAATCACGTGGTACCTAGCAATGCAGTCTAGCGTGGGGAGGCAAGGACTTACCTCCACCAAACTTGGACTGAAGAGACACTGGACTGTGGGAGTCACTTGGACAGAGTTGCTGAGTTCCAGGGACCACGCTCGTCATGCTGAGAGGGGACCCAGAGGACCGGTGATGCAGTCTTTTGTTGTCTGCAGTTGCAGGGGGAAGATTCCGTCGACCTACGGGAGATTTCTTCAGAGCTCCTGGTGCAAGAAGGAGGCAGGCTACCCCCAGAGCATGCACCACCAGGAAACAGGAGAGAAAGCGGCAGGATCACCGATACAAGGTTGCAGTAGTTGTCTTTGCTACTTTGTTGCGGTTTTGCAGGCGTCCTGAGCAGTCAGTGGTCGATCCTTTGGCAGAAGGTGAAGAGAGAGATGCAGAGGAACTCTGATGAGCACTTGCATTCGTTATCTGAAGAATTCCCCAAAGCAGAGACCCTAAATAGCCAGAAAAGGAGGTTTGGCTACCTAGGAAGGAGGATAGGCTAGAAACACAGGTAAGAGCCTATCAGAAGGAATCTCTGATGTCACCTGCTGGCACTGGCCACTCAGAGCAGTCCAGTGTGCCAGCAGCACCTCTGTTTCCAAGATGGCAGAGGTCTGGAGCACACTGGAGGAGCTCTGGGCACCTCCCAGGGGAGGTGCAGGTCAGGGGAGTGGTCACTCCCCTTTCCTTTGTCCAGGTTCGCGCCAGAGAATGGCTGGGGGATCCCTGAACCGGTGTAGACTGGCTTATGCAGAGATGGGCACCATCTGTGCCCATCAAAGCATTTCCAGAGGCTTGGGGAGGCTACTCCTCCCCAGCCCTGACACCTTTTTCCAAAGGGAGAGGGTGTAACACCCTCCCTCTGAGGAAATCCTTTGTTCTGCCTTCCTGGGCCAGGCCAGGCTGGACCCCAGGAGGGCAGAAACCTGTCTGAGGGGTTGGCAGCAGCAGCAGCTGCAGTGAAACCCCGGGAAAGGCAGTTTGGCAGTACCCGGGTCTGTGCTAGAGACTCGGGGGATCATGGAATTGTCTCCCCAATGCCAGAATGCCATTGGGGTGACAATTCCATGATCTTAGACATGTTACATGGCCATGTTCGGAGTTACCATTGTGACGCTATACCTATGTATAGTGCACGCGTGTAATGGTGTCCCCGCACTCACAAAGTCCGGGGAATTTGCCCTGAACGATGTGGGGGCACCTTGACTAGTGCCAGGGTGCCCACACACTAAGGCCCTCATTCTAACATTGGCGGGTGGCGGTTGCCGGCCGCCAGGCGGGAACCGCCATTGGCTGCCCCGCGGTCAAAACACCGCTGGGGCCATTCTAACTTTCCTGCTGGGCCGGCGGGCGCTAGCCAATATAGCGCCCGCCGGCCCAGCGGGAAAGGGGCCTGCAACACAGAAGCTGTCTCCGAATGGAGCTGGCGGTGTTGCAGGTGTGCGAAGGGTGCAGTTGCACCCGTCGCGCTTTTCACTGTCTGCTAAGCAGACAGTGAAAAGCTCCATTGGGCCCTGTTAGGGGGCCCCTGCACTGCCCATGCCAGTGGCATGGGCAGTGCAGGTGCCCCCAGGACACCCGTTCCCGCCATCCTGTTCCTGGCGGTGAAAACCGCCAGAAACAGGCTGGCGGGAAGGGGGTCAGAATCCCTATGGCGACGCTGCTTGCAGCGCCGCCATGGAGGATTCTCCCAGCCGGGGTTAATCCGGCGGGAAACCGCCGGACCCGGCTGGGTGACCGCGGCTGTACCGCCACGGTCGGAATGACGAATGAAGCACCGCCAGCCTGTTGGCGGTGCTTCCGTCATCAGCCACCCTGGCGGTCTATGACCGCCAGGGTTGGAATGAGGGCCAAAGTAACTTAGCACCCAACCTTCACCAGGTGAAGGTTAGACATATAGGTGGCTTAAAGTTACTTAAGTGCAGTGGTAAATGGCTGTGAAATAACGTGAACGTTATTTCACTCAGGCTGCAGTGGCAGGCCTGTGGAAGAATTGTCAGAGCTCCCTATGGGTGGCAAAAGAAATGCTGCAGCCCATAGGGATCTCCTGGAACCCCAATACCCTGGGTACCTCACTACCATATACTCGGGAATTATAAGGGTGTTCCAGTATCCCAATGTGAATTGGTGAAATTGGTCACTAGCCTGTTAGTGACAATTTAGAAAGCAGAGAGAGCATAACCACTGAGGTTCTGGTTAGCAGAGCCTCAGTGAGACAGTTAGTCATCACACAGGGAACACATACAGGGCACACTTATGAGCACTGGGGCCCTGGCTGGCAGGGTCCCAGTGACACATACACCAAAACAACATATATACAGTGAAATATGGGGGTAACATGTCAGGCAAGATGGTACTTTCCTACACCGTGGCCCTTGTGTGATTGTTGATTTTGGGGCATGAGTTGAGTGAGTCTCTCTACTGGACATGCTTTGGTGATGGGTGTCCATGCATTGGTGTTACATGCAGGGCTTGGTTTTGGGATGTGTGAGTTGTGTTAGTGGGGTATTTGTGGGTTGTTGGGGTGATGGGTGTGAGGGTAAGGGTGGCGGTATGTGATGGCATGCAGGTGGGGTGGAGGGGATAAAGTAGTTAAAATATGACTTACCAGAGTCCAGTCCTCCTGCTCCTCCTGCGAGGCCCCCAGGATGCATGATCGCCAAGACTTGCTCCTCCCATGTTGTTAATTGAGGGGGAGGAGGTGGGGGTCCATCGCCAGTCCTCTGTAGAGCAATCTGGCGTCTGGATACCACGGAACGTACCTTACCCCGTAGGTCGTTCCATCTCTTCCTGATGTCATCCTGTAATCTTGGATGCTGAGGTACTGGGTTTTTCAGAACCGGTACTGATCCGGTAACCCAGTGGTGCCAGGGTACACCCAAAGACCTCGGGTACTTTCCTGATTCAGACCACAGAAACTCCGAGTCTTCTAGGTGAAGTCAAAGATCGAATTTATTGGCTGCAACCAAGTAACAAGCGTCCTAGAAGTACAACAGCACGGTTTGTATGTTCTCAGGAGACTGTGTGTCAATGCAAAGTCAGGTTTCCTTATATACAGTTTTTTAAGCTTCAGGCAAACATTCTTGACATTTTGGTTGGTCATTCACATGTTTTCACTACAAAGGAAAAAACAGTGTCATGATGAAACCTCATATTTCATGTCATCCAACCCATAATAAATTACCCGGCAAGGCCTAGTATTTTACATCAGATAAGTGTGGACCCCCAATAAAAACGGGCACCTCCCCCTCGTAAAGTAAGAAGAAGAAAAGAGCAGGTGCAGGTGTGAGCAAGATTAGGCAGGGTGTGTGAGCGATAATAAGGGTTTTATGGCATGGTGTGCCTTGATGCTATCTGATTCGGCCACTGGGAGAGGGACTGACCAAACAGGTTTGGCCTGAGGCAATGGTTCCAGCTTGCCCAGGTCAGAGAAAAGTCAATCAAGGTGTACGTGTCCTTGGAATCAAATCTGACTGTATTATAAGCCTATGTGAGGGCAACTTTTAAAAATGGCTGCCGTGTACAAAATGGGAGCCACGAGTGCAGGACGAAAATGGCGATTTCGAGGTGAAAACGCTGCTGGAATTGAGCGAAAATGCTCATGCTTAGTGTACTAGTCATTATCGGTCTTTTGATACTAAAATCGTACTGCTGTGGCAAAGTAAATTACATGGGTCCAGAATTTTTAGAACCACAAACCCTCCTTTTGCCCTTACATAGGCAATAAACCTATTCTCATGCTAATCTGAGTCCAGGTCTATGTTTCTTAAGTCGTTGAGATGTTGCTGTAACATCATCCTAGTATTTAGCTCGTCTCTTGGTGCAGGTTTCCTTATGCATGATGTAACACAGAGGGCACATATCGCAGGAGCACACTGCACGCATAGACAGAACAGGAAAAGAATGGCCAAGATCATCCCAATGACCATCAGTATCTTCCATCCCCATGCTGATATCAGTTCCCAGAACCATCCCATTAATGACCAATCTCCTCTATCTAAATGAATAGATTCGGAAATTCTATGCAGTTTGGAGATGGCCTGGTATACTGTTGGAGCGTTATCTGGGACAAAAACACAGCAACTCGATTGGATCAATGTACATACTCCACCCCGGTCTGCAAGTATGACATCTAATGCGACCCTGTTCTGAAGGGTCATAAGACGATCCGACTGGAGCTCAGCAGTCAAGTTACCAAGGGCACCAGCGGTTTCAGCCACGGTGGATTCAACCACTCTTATCAATTGCCTTATGCTCCTGCTGTTACCTATTTGTCCCCAGAACGGCAGAAAACCCTTTACGAAGTCCCCAAATTCTTGTCCTGCAGTGTCTTCTTCACTGAAGACGCCTCTAACTATCCTTGTCTTGTGGTAATCTGCCGCTGCTGTGTAGGTAGGGGGCAACAGGAACGAAACGAAGCATGTGCCCGAAAAGTCAGGGGGCAACCATGTAAAGGCTCTATCATGGCAGATCAAATAGGTACCCTTAGCTGCCAAGAGCGGAGGGGAGGTCTGAGATGCGAAGACATATGTCTCAGTGCAGACGCTTTCCCCTAGCTGAGCTCTGCGATTCTTGCCAGTACCTTGCAGACACAGGTGACCCTGATGGGGTACAACCCAAATCAGGGAAGATATCTTAGCTTGCTGTTTCTCACTCATTGTGGCTTCATATCCGGTCATGTTCCATCCTATATATGCTATTGTCTCATCTCTGGGGATAGTCTCGTAGAAGATATTGTCCTTCATCATGTCTATGATACCTTTAACTAAAGCATTTTTCTTAGGGTTGTCTTCCGCAAAACGTAGGGGGTAGTGTGCATAGATGAATATCGTTCTGAATGCCCACACGGAACCATTGTGGCTGAAAGGCAGGATCAGATAAGGGATACCTTTATCTGCTGTGTGAGGCATAAGGCCACACACCCAACAGTTAGTTGTATTTATCACTAGTTGGTGTTGGTGCAAAAGCTGGATGAAGGAGTTATTAATGAACTCTAGTCTCCTAGCAGATTCATGTTTAGGGAGGAGTTGAAAAGAATGTGGGGAAACAGTGGAAGGAGGAGGTGTAGACGAGGTAGTGGGTGCCAATATCACGTTAAAACAGAATAAAATATATCCTATAAAAAACATAAGTATACTAAATAACATAAAAATGCACAGCAGCAAAAAACGTTTCCTGGTTATCGTTTCACATATTCTCTTCTTGAAACTCAGTCTTTCAACATGTTCTCCATTTTGGAAAGATTCCATCCTCTAACCGTTGCCGTTCGTGGCGGTTGGTTTACTTCACTTAGGAGTGTTCTGAATGTTCCAGGCCGCCCTAGAACAAACCAGACCTGTAGACCTTGTGTCCACAGGCTACCCCCCTAAGTCTTTTCAGCCACGATCCTACAGCTGAACCCGGATGGAGGTTCGAAAAACACAAAAAAAACAAAAAGTCATTCAAAAATAATTTTCCATATTGGAGAACTTTGCTAAAGGGAAGAAAAGTAAACTATTTTATTTGTCCTTTATTCTTGGTCGTAGATTATAACGGTTAGTCCCAGGTATCGTGTGGTCCTGAAAAAGGAGTTCAGGTTCTGTAGTGTCCAATCGAACTGACGGTGATACTGCTGATTGTAAAATGTCATCACTTTCTTTCTCAGTGAGTGTTCCTTTTATTCGAGCATCGCTGAAAGGCAGAAAACGTGGCACGGTTTCAGTCTCTGAGTCGGCGACACCTTCCTGGACCCACGGGTCATATGGCAGAGGTAGGGGTACCCTTTTGCAATGGGTCCCATGGATCCAGTGTTTCTTCCCTTCTACTCGAACAGCTGATCTTGTGGAGAGAAGAACGAACCTGGGCTGCTCGTTTTTGGTTCGCTGAAAGTTCTTTATTAAAACCCAGGATCCAGGCTCAATGGGATGACCTGGAGATTCAGAGACCGGAGGCAGGGTGTCGTGGACCTGTTGATGTAAAACACGCAATTTAGCTGTCAATTCATACAGATAGTCAAGCAAAACAGGATGCTCTATCTCGCTAAACTTCTTGGGCCTGGGCACTCCCCATATATTGGCCGGGCGGCCAAAGACTATTTCATAAGGACTAAGTTTCACTCGTGAATGCACAGTCATTCTGGTTGATAGGAGTGCTAAGGGTAGAGCGTCAGGCCATTTAAGACCAGAGCTTGCTTGTATCTTGGCCAATTTTAGCTTTAGAGTGCCATTATAGCACTCCACTAATCCAGCTGATTGGGGGTGATTTGCAGCGTGAAACTTTTGGTTTATGCCTAGCCCTTCGCATACTTTCTTCATCACTTGACCCACAAATTCACTTCCATTGTCACTCCAGATCATTCTCGGCATTCCGAATCTAGGGAAGAACTCTTTCACAAGGGCTTTGGCTGTGGATAGCGCAGTATTGTCTTTTAGGGGATAGGCTACCACCCATCTTGAAAAGGCACAAACAACAACGAGTAGGTATTTTAAGTTGTTGCACCTCTCCATGTGGATGAAATCTAGCTGCAAAACCTCAAACGGATACGTAGGAGGCGCAAAATGACCAGCTGGAGTTGGGGTTCCTCTACCAGGGTTGTGTTTCAGGCATACCGTGCAATTTTTAACCACATTTTCTGCGCACTTGGGAATTCCTGCATTTTGCCATACTGGGGCCAACAACTTACAAATCCCTTTCACACTGATGTGAGCCATTCCATGAGCCATTGTAACTACTGCAAGCACATACGCATCGGGTAGCAACCATCTTTGATGTTCTGACAACTCGACCCAACAACCATTCGCATCCAATTTACCCGTACTTTCTCTCCACACACTCAATTCTCTCTCTGTGGCATCAGCTTGAATCGATTTCACGCTTTCTATCGTGTCTTCACACATTCCAACATCACCAATCCATCTTGCAGGGCCCGCGACATACATTCGGCTCATCACATTCCTTGCCGTTTCTTTTGCGACCTCGTCAGCAAATGCATTCCCACGACCAACATCATCAGTCACCTTTTTATGTGGGCTACACTTCACAATCGCAACTTGCAACGGTAAAGTAAGTGAATCAAGGAGCTCATTTACCAACTGACCATGCTGTATTTTAGTTCCATGCGAGGTCAGAAACCCACGTTCCTTCCACAAACGCCCAAAACTATGGGCCACACCAAACGCATATTGGCTATCGGTATAGATAGTCACTTTCATTCCTTTTGATACTGTACATGCTCTTGTTAGGGCTATTAACTCGGCTGCTTGGGCTGAATTGTGTGGGATACGTGCAGCTTCAACAATCGTACACAAAGTTGTCACAGCATACGCCGCAGTCGTGTCACCATTCGTGAGCTTAAAGCATAAACCATCCACCCACAAAGTACCATCACTCTTTGCAAGGGGAGTGTCCAGAAGGTCTATTCTCCCTTTCGTTTCTTCTTCTGTTCTATGGAGACAATCATGTTGTTCAGAAGTATCTAACTCCGTCACAATTGGCAATAACGTAGTTGGGTTAAGTGTGGTGCATCTTTTTATATGTACATGGCTTGCTAACAATGTCAACTCGTAACCTGACAATCGAGCACTAGTTAAATGCTGTGTCTTGGTTCTGTTTAACAACGTGTCCACTGCATGTGGAACCATTACGATTAATGTGTTATTCATCACTAAACCAGCAGACTGTCGGATAGAAACAGCAGTTGCCGCTGCCGCTCTTAAGCAGCTTGGTAGTGCCTTAGCTACTGGGTCTAGGGTTGAAGAGAAATAGGCGCATGGACGCTCCCTGTCTCCAAACTGTTGTGTCAAAACTGCTAACGCACAACCTTCTTTCTCATGGACATACAATGTAAAAGGCTTGCTGTAGTTGGGGGTACCCAACACAGGAGCTGAACATAATGCATCACGTAATTCGACAAAACTTTTCTGACAATCTTCAGACCATGGGACGGGATTTGGTGTATCTTTACAAGTTAATGCCACCAAGGGTTTGGCTATTAACGAAAAATTAGGTATCCATTGTCTGCAATATGATGTAATACCCAAGAAAGCACTCACTTCTCTCTGTGTTCTTGGCACACTCATTGCTGCAACAGCCCTGATTCTCTCTGGGATCAGTTGCCTTCCCTCCTTCGAAAAGAGATGACCTAAATAGGTCACTTCTTTTTGACAATACTGTAACTTTGAAAGGGACACTTTGTGGTGTAAATCAGACAAATGACGCAATAATGACAATGTTGCTTCTTTGCAAATCTCCTTAGTATCTGCAGCAACTAGCAAATCATCGACATATTGAATGAGAGTGGCGCTATCAGGTAACATAAGAGTGTCAAGTTGTGCTTTCAAAGCCTGACTATAGATAGATGGACTTTCACAATAGCCTTGAGGAGCTCTCTTAAATCTGAAGCTTCGTCCTCCCAAATTGAAGCCAAAAATGTCCCTGCTCTCTTCTGCAATAGGGATGCTGAAGAAAGCATTTTTCAGGTCTATCACTGAAAACCAAGTGGCTGAAGCTGGAATCATTGTCAACAATGCAGTGATATCGGGGACGACTGGAAACTGTGGCACAACTATTTTGTTCACCTCTCTAAGATCAATTACAAACCTATAAACATGTGGCTGAGTAGGGACAGTATGCTTCAAGACAGGCAAAACAGGACTATTGCAAACGTTGCCTCTTGTCTCTTCAATTACATCCTTCTCAATCAGATCACAAATAATTGCTAACAACGCTTTTTCCCCTTCACTAGAGATCTTGTATTGGGGAATACGTGGCATTTTAACATTGGCTTTTAATGTTATCACATATGGCTGAATTTCCAAAAGACCTACATCATTAGGTCCAGTAGCCCAAAGAGTATTAGGAAGAGACGAAAATTCTGGTGGAAATCTGTCCTTTGACAAATACATTGGTGAAACCACTTTCTTACCCAATGTGAGTTGTACTCCAGAAGGAGAGCAATACAATGTCGCATACAATCTCTTTAACAGATCTAATCCTAACAAGTTCTCGCCACAACCTGTCGTCAAAATAAGGGGTGTTTCAAATTTACAAGGTCCAACAGAAAGAGATATAGGGTTAGAAATCGGATTTCTAACTGGGGCGCCGGAAAACCCTACTGATACATTTGTTTCACCAGACAAAGGTGCGCCAGGGAGTTTTGAGTGCATAATAGAACTCTTGGTAGCACCAGTATCCAACAGAAAAGGTTCTGACACACCTGATGCAATCACCTTAACATAAGGCCCACTCTGATCTACTGGAACTGAAACAACTCCCTCTCTTTGTCTATGGCTGTCCTAGCAATCATTACTGTCCAAATGCTCATCCTCTGTATAGTAATCATCAGTATAGTACTGAGCCGTCCTACCAGATGCATTAACCTGTTGATCAAATCTGTTCATTGAGTTTTGAGGGAGGAATGGGCGCGCGCTCTGGGGAACATATCCACGTCCTCTTCCTCTAGGTGCTTGTGGAACACCTCGACCTCTTAAACCAGAAGTACCATTTGCACGCTGTAGCAAAGCAGGGCAACTATACTTGAAATGACCCTCTTCCTTGCAATATGAACACTGATTGGGACCTACTGGGATACGTGGTTGAGCATACTCGGCTCTTTGCGAGTTTCTCTGAAACGGTTGGGGCTGATAGTTATTCTGATAGTTGTTCTGATAGTTACTCTGTGCACCACTATTTTGACCACCACGTGGCGGGTACGCTTGTTGTAACAGAACCTTCGTTTTAAATTCTTTAGTTTTCTTCTCTACTCTATCTCTCTCATCTTTATCTCTATTTTCGTAGTACTGTGCAGTAGCCAATATCTGCGCTGGAGAGGAAACTGCCCAAGAACTTTCTGAATCTTTTAACTTTTTACACAACTCAGGAAGCAGATTATGCACAAATTTATCGACGAACAAACGTTGACCACCTTCCGTGCTCATATCTTGACCACTGTGGTCCACAAACGTTTCTTCACACCTGGTGAAGAAATCTGATACTGTTTCTTCTTTCTTTTGCTTACATGCAGACAATTTATCCCAGTTTACACGCATCGCAGGCATTATAGTTTTCATGTAATCAATAATCCTACCAGGAAGCTCTGTCACTAAAGGCTCAGGTTTAGCACCACCAATTTGTCGGGCATCTGCAGCAGCAATATTAGCCCATGCGTCACCTAACTCTTGAGCATGGTCTGTATGGCGAATCTTTCCCCATAAAGGCTGTGGAACAACATTCCCAAACAACATGTCTATGTCAGCTAAATTCATAATGCAAGACCCCGCAGTCTGTGACAATTCCTTGTAATACCCTGTAGGATTCTTACGGGGATCAGGCAATGTCTGCTTAAGGGCTAAAACGTCAGCTCGCTTCCATGGAACGTGTACCCATACACGCTGGAAATGAGGCAGGACAGGTGGATTAGCATTTGGGTCCCCTTCCCTCCATTGTGGGGGAACTTCTCTCATGGGGTACTGTTTCCCTTTCTTTTTAGCAGAAGAATCATATTTAAACAATAACCTGGAAACACCTTCAGTCCTAAACGACAATAACATCGCAACTGCTTTCTCGACATCTGAACCCACAATCAAACCTGTCGCAAAATCGAACCGTACACGACACAACTTAGGCGGATTGGGCTCCAAACCATTTTCCTCTAAATCCTCAGAAAGAAAAGTACACATTTTCTCAAAAACGTATCTCTGTTTCGGTTCTTCCCACTGATGGAAGACATCCATAACAGACTCTAGTTCATATCTCGCTGGTTCAGTAACCCATTTATGTGCCAAATAATTCAGTGTCTCTTTCTCCCTACCATCAGGCAATTGGCTACGCAATTGTTTACGCTCTGAAACTGGGGTAGTAGCTAATGACCCAAAGAGAGGGGATAAAAGACTAGTCACAGTGTTTGTCATTCTCTGACGGATAGAGGGAGAGGTTGACAAATGAACAGGAGGAAAAACAGAATGAGACAAGGCAGAGACAGAAGCAGTGTCAGAAACAATACCAGGAGTGGTAGTCGCTATAGTAGTCAAAGTTGTAGGAAGTAAAGGCAGAGCAGATGTCAAAGCCGGTGGCCCTTGAGGAGGCTGCACCGGAGGAATAGGAGCCAACTGAAGAATAGCTGGTGGGTGCTGTGGAGGAGCAGGAGGCAATGCAACCACTGGTTGTGCAACTAGAGGTTGCGGAGGTGCCGTGGAATTCTGCGCATAGGGTGGTGGCGAACTTAGCAAATGCGACATTAGGGGATCTTTTTCAGAGTCTTTTGCTGCATCTTGCTGAAGAGGCGGCAAAACTGGATAGCATTTATCTACTGTCATTTTATGTCGCCTATGCAACTGCTCATTCAACTGTTCTACTTCATTATCTTTAAACTGTATAGCAGCTTGCATAATCGAAATACCTTTTTCTCTCTTATTTTTCTTAGCTAATTTAATTTCCTTTTGCTTGGCTTCCTTACGCCATAAGCGGAAAGAATCAAACATTGCCGGCCGGGCTTTCTTCTTAAAAAGTCTAACTTCGAGGTTATCTAAGATTTCTGTGTCAAAGCTACCATTTTGGGGCCATTTGAAAACACCATCTTTTCTGGTGTAACGGATCCATACTTCATTATATGTGATGGGGCCTACTCCGTGCTTCACATATAGTTCATAGGTTGGAGTTCCAATCGGAGGAACCGGACATGGGTCCTCCAACCGGGAGTCCCTTATACAACCAAGACAAAACAAATTTCCAAGTCTGCTAAGACCAGGCATCTTCGCTCACTAGTCTAGCTTCAAACTTCAAAGGATTATCGTTTACGATAGTCTCGTGAATACACGAGTCCTTCGGCTTTGGTACTTGCAAGTTCCAAATCAAAGTGATCCCGAAGGGATACCAAACCAAATGTCCAACTAAGGACCAAACCAAGTGTCCAACTAAGGCCTGAGAGACGTTCCACTTATACTTAACTGAAAATATCGATGACGTCACCAGAAGACTCGTCTTATCGTTTCGCTCTACCAAACATCAAGGGTCCAAATCAGGGCGATAGCCAGGGCAGTAGTCCTTCGTAGCCGTCGGGAAGCGGGGAACCTCGCAGCAAAGACTTTCGGACCACGTCGACATGCAGGGGTCGATGAAGTGGCGGCCTTCCTCCAGAATTTTCACACGAAGCTCCTCACGGACCTCAGGCTTGGACCGGTACCGCTGGTATCGCCCCACGTTGGGCACCAACTGAGGTACTGGGTTTTTCACAACCGGTACTGATCTGGTAACCCAGTGGTGCCAGGGTACACCCAAAGACCTCGGGTACTTTCCTGATTCAGACCACAGAAACTCAGAGTCTTCTAGGTGAAGTCAAAGATCGAATTTATTGGCTGCAACCAAGTAACAAGCGTCCTAGAAGTACAACAGCACGGTTTGTATGTTCTCAGGAGACTGTGTGTCAATGCAAAGTCAGGTTTCCTTATATACAGTTTTTTAAGCTTCAGGCAAACATTCTTGACATTTTGGTTGGTCATTCACATGTTTTCACTACAAAGGAAAAAACAGTGTCATGATGAAACCTCCTATTTCATGTCATCCAACCCATAATAAATTACCCGGCAAGGCCTAGTATTTTACATCAGATAAGTAAGGACCCCCAATAAAAACGGGCACCTCCCCCTCGTAAAGTAAGAAGAAGAAAAGAGCAGGTGCAGGTGTGAGCAAGATTAGGCAGGGTGTGTGAGCGATAATAAGGGTTTTATGGCATGGTGTGCCTTGATGCTATCTGATTCGGCCACTGGGAGAGGGACTGACCAAACAGGTTTGGCCTGAGGCAATGGTTCCAGCTTGCCCAGGTCAGAGAAAAGTCAATCAAGGTGTACGTGTCCTTGGAATCAAATCTGACTGTATTATAAGCCTATGTGAGAGCAACTTTTAAAAATGGCTGCCGTGTATAAAATGGGAGCCACGAGTGCAGGACGAAAATGGCGATTTCGAGGTGAAAACGCTGCTGGAATTGAGCGAAAATGCTCATGCTTAGTGTACTAGTCATTATCGGTCTTTTGATACTAAAATCGTACTGCTGTGGGAAAGTAAATTACAAGGGTCCAGAATTTTTAGAACCACAATGCTGTCCCACTGCGTTAACCCTGTCGACAATTCTGCGCCATAGCTCCATCTTCCTTGCAATGGATGTCTGCTGCACCTGTGATCCGAATAGTTGTGGCTCTACCTGGATGATTTCCTCCAACAAGGCCCCGAGCTCCTCCTCAGAGAACCTGGGGTATCTTTGAGGTGCCATGATGTGGTGTGGGTGATGTGTGAGGTGGTGTCTGTTGTGATGTGTGAGGGGATGTGTTGGTGTGTTTTGTTTGAGGTGCGTGGATGTTGTGTAAGTGATGGTGTTGTATGTCTGTGGATGCCGGTGTTGTTTTGGTAGTCTCTCTCTCTGGCCTTCTTTCTAATTTTTGGTTGTAAGGGTTTGTGGGTGATGTGGGTGTGTGCTTTATATTGGATTGGGTGTGTGGGTGTGATGAGTGTATATGTATCAGGTGTGTGTATTTCGATTTGTTCAATGTGGTTGTGTTTTGTAAGTGTGTGTGCATTTTGAGCGCGGTGGTGTGTACCGCCAATAGTTTACCATGGTTAAATTACTGCTGCGTTGATTTGTGGGTCGTGATAGTGTGGGCGTATTCCTGTTGGCGTGATGGTGGAGGTTTTGGTATTGCCAGTTTATCACTGACCTTTAGTGTGGCGGACTTGTGTGGGTGTCTGTATTGTGGCGGAATACGGGATGTGGGTCGTAATACCTGTAGCGGAATTCCGCGGCTGCAGCGGTATGTTGGCAGTCTTCTGCACGTCAGAAAGTGGGATTTAACGCCAGGGTTGTAATGAGGGCCTTAGTGTCAAAGTGGCGCTGTCTACAGCGAGGAGGGCCCTGGGGGCCTCAACTCTGCGTGAGGAGGAAGAGGGGGCTTTCAGCATTTCAGAGAGCCCACAGTGGACCAGACAGCTCCCACGGGAGTCCCAGGACATGGGGACAAAGGAGATGCAAAATGCGGTTGGTGCAGCATTACAAAGGAAGGTCGCACGTCGCCGGAAGTCAACTCAGCAAGTTGAGCATCACAGGATAGAGTGCTGGGGACCTGGGCCAGGCTGTGCATGAATGAATTTTGCAAACGGTGTACAGAGGCCTCAGGAGGTGAAGAAGACGCTGTGCACAGGGGTACTGTCGTACTCAGGGAAGGCAAGCTCTTACCTCCTCCAAATTGGAGCAGCAGGACCTTAGGACAGTCTGTGTCGAAGGGGTTCACCACCTGTGTTCCAAGGAGCATGCTCGTCGCCAGGAGAGGAGTCCAAGAGAACCAGTCGTGGACTTAGAAGGTGCCTGCGTGAGCAGGGAAGTGACTCATTCACTCCACAGGAGACTTCTTCAGTCCTTCTGGTGCAGGATGAAGACAGGGAGTCCCCAGAGCGTGCACACTGTGGAAACTGTTGCAGTTGCTGGCTGGAGTTGAAGATGCAGAGGAAAAGTAGCCCTTCTGAATACGTTGTTGTTGCTACAGAAGTTCCTGGAGCAGTCTGAGGTCAGAGGATGAAGTAGTAGTTGCAGAGGATTCCTGAAGGAAACTTGCAAGTAGAATCTCAAGGGAAACCCACAGGAGAGACCATAAATAGCCCTGAGAGGGGGATTGGCTACCTTATCAGGTATGGACCTATCAGGAGGGGTCTCTGACGTCACCTGCTGGCACTGGCCCCTCAGTGGCCCCCAGAGTGTCCTCACACCTTGGAAAACAAGATGGCTGAAGTCTGGGACACACTGGAGGAGCTCTGGGCACCAACCCTGGGGTGGTGATGGACAGGGGAGTGGTCACTCCCCTTTCCTTTGTCCATTTTCGCGCCAGAGCAGGGACTGGGGGTCCCTGAACCGGTGTAGACTAGCTTATGCAAGGAGGGCACCATCTGTGCCCTTCAAAGCATTTCCAGAGGCTGGGGAAGGCTACCCAGTCTGTAACACCTATTTCCAAAGGGAGAGGGTGTAACACCCTGCTCCCAAAGGAAATGCTTTGTTCTGCCTTCCCGGGACTGAGCTGCTCAGACCTCAGGAGGGCAGAACCCTGTCTGTGAGATGGCAGCAGCTGTAGCTGCAGTGCAAGCCTCAGAGAGCTGGTTTGGCAGTACTGGGGGTCCATGGTGGAGACCCCAGGATGCATGGAATTAGCTCCCCAATACCAGATTTGGAATGGGGGGACAATTCCATGATCTTAGACACCTTACATGGTCATATTCAGAGTTACCATTGTGAAGCTACATATAGGTATTGACCTATATGTAGTGCACACGTGTAATGGCGTCCCTGCACTCACAAAGTCCCAGGAATTGGCCCTGAACTATGTGGGGGCACCTTTGCTAGTGCCAGGGTGCCCTCACACTTAGTAACTTTCCACCTAGCCTTCATTAAATGAAGGTTAGACATATAGGTGACTTATAAGTTACTTAAGTACAGTGAAAATGGCTGTGAAATAGTGTGTGCACTATTTCACGCAGACTGCAATGGCAGGCCTGTGGAAGGATTTCTCTGAGCTCCTTATGGGTGGCAAAAGAATTGCTGCAGCCCATAAGGATCTCCTGGCACCCCAACGCCCTGGGTACATAGGTACCATATACTTAGGACTTATAAGGGGGGTCCAGTGTGCCAATTGAAATTGGTAAATGAAGTCACTAGCCTATAGTGACAAATTTAAAAGCAGAGAGAGCATAAGCACTGAGGTTCTGGTTAGCAGTTGCTCTCCAGCGGCATGGGACCTTCTTTTGTTGTGCTGCAGCAACCGTGTTTTGCACCTCCTGTGAACCCGGATCCTGCGGATTCTGGAGGTGCTGGGTGGCATGCTGAGAGCCCCCTCCTCCTCCTCACACAGAGCTGAGGCCACCAGGTCCCTCCTGGGTCCATCCAGTGCCATTTTGGCGCAAAATGCACTTTTGTCGTAGCCAAGGCTTGTTGGCGCCTTCCAACATGAAATCTCGTCTGCAACGATCTTCACGTCGTGGGACATCTTTTGCATCATGCAGAAACCCACTGGCATCTTCCTAGGGTTCATTCCTGAAGTCTTCAACTACCCAGGGACTGTTCTTTTGCACCTCATTCTGGGTTGGCAGGGGCTTCTGTCCTTCCTGGAACTTCTTTGGACTTCTGGACTTGCTCCCCTTCCTTTGCAGGTCTTCAGGTCCAATAATCCAGCAGTTGCAGACTTGGTTGGCTGCTGCAAAATCCCAAACTCGAGGTGTAGTGTGTCCTAAGGAAAATTGCAGTACTTTACTCCTGCTTTTCTGGGCTCTGGGGTGGGGTAATTTACTTACCTTTACTGTATTCTTACTCTCCCAGCCATTCTGCACACACTGCACTTGCCTAGGGGGGAATTAGTGATTCTCATTCCACTTTCTTAGTATATGGTTTGTGTTTCCCCTAGACCTATTTTCTCCCATTGTATTCTATAGCATTTCCTATTGTTTGCACTATCCTATGACTAACTACTTGTCTAATTTTGGTGTCAAGTGTATATATTGTGTATAATACTTACCTCCAGAAGGAGTATTGTCTCTAAGATATTTTTGGTACTCTGTCAGTCAAATAAATACCTTTATTTTTTGGTAACACTGAGTATTGTCTTTACTTGTGTATAAGTACTGTGTAACCATAAGTGGTATTGCATGAGCTTTGCATGTCTTCTAGTTCAGCCTAAGCAGCTCTGCTATAGCTACCTCTAACAGCCTAAGCTGCTAGAACATTACTACTTCACTAATAAGGGATAACAGGACCTGGTATAAGGTCAGCCAGCCTACATCTTATAAAAGCAGCAGGCTGGTCATGTCCCTCATCATTTGTCTGGGCAAGGACTGCTCCTATCTCAAGTTCAGAGGCATCTGCTTGGACGATAAACTACCTGGAGTAATATGGCGCTCTCAGGACTGGGGCAGGGCACAATGCAACCTTTAGAGACTCAAAAGCCCTTTGACAACTCACTGTCTGTAGGAAAGTACCATCTTGCCTGGCATGTTACCCCATATTTCACTGTCTATATGTTGTTTTGGTCTATGTGTCACTGGGACCGTGCCAGGCAGGGCCCCAGTGCTCATAAGTATGTGCCCTGTATGTGTTGCCTGTGTGATGCCTAACTGACTCACTGAGGCTCTGCTAACCAGAACCTCAGTGGTTATGCTCTCTCTGATTTCCAAATTTGTCACGAACAGGCTAGGGACAAAACTTACCAATTCACATTGGCATACTGGTACACCCATATAATTCCCTAGTATATGGTACTGAGGTACCCAGGGTATTGAGGTTCCAGGAGATCCCTATGGGCTGCAGCATTTCTTTTGCCACCCATAGGGAGCTCTGACAATTCTTACACAGGCCTGCCACTTCAGCCTGCGTGAAATAACGTCCATGTTATTTCACAGCCATTTACCACTGCACTTAAGTAACTTATAAGTCACCTATATGTCTAACCTTCACCTGGTGAAGGTTGGGTGCAATGTTACTTAGTGTGTGGGCACCCTGGCACTAGCCAAGGTGCCCCCACATCGTTCAGGGCAAATTCCCCGGACTTTGTGAGTGTGGGGACACCATTACACGCGTGCACTATACATAGGTCACTACATATGTATAGCGTCACACTGGTAACTCAGAACGTGGCCATGTAACATGTCTAAGATCATGGAATTGTTCTGGCATTGGGTGGACAATTCTATGATCCCCGCGTCTCTAGCACAGAACCCGGGTACTGCCAAACTGCCTTTCCGGGGTCTCCACTGCAGCTGCTGCTGCTGCCAACCCCTCAGACAGGTTTCTGCCCTCCTGGGGTCCAGGCAGCCCTGGCCCAGGAAGGCAGAACAAAGTACTTCCTCTGAGAGAGGGTGTAACACCCTCTCCCTTTGGAAATAGGTGTGAAGGCTGGGGAGGAGTAGCCTCCCCCAGCCTCTGGAAATGCTTTGATGGGCACAGATGGTGCCCATCTCTGCATAAGCCAGTCCACACTGGTTCAGGGATCCCCCAGCCCTGCTCTGGCGTGAAACTGGAAAAGGAAAGGGGAGTGACCACTCCCCTGACCTGCACCTCCCAGGGGAGGTGCCCAGAGCTCCTCCAGTGTGCCCCAGACCTCTGCCATCTTGGATTTAGAGGTGTTGCTGGCACACTGGACTGCTCTGAGTGGCCAGTGCCAGCAGATGATGTCAGAGACTCCTTCTGATAGGCTCTTACCTCTCTTAGTAGCCAATTCTCCTTCCTAGGTAGCCAAACCTCCTTTTCTGGATATTTAGGGTCTCTGCTTTGGGGAATTCTTCAGATAACGAATGCAAGAGCTCACCAGAGTTCCTCTGCATCTCCCTCTTCACCTTCTGCCAAAGGATCGACCGCTGACTGCTCAGGACGCCTGCAAAACCGCAACAAAGTAGCCAGACGACTACTAGCAACCTTGTATTGCTTCATCCTGCCGGCTTTCTCAACTGTTTCCAGGTGGTGCATGCTCTGGGGGTAGCCTGCCTCCTTCTTGCACGAGGAGCTCTGAAGAAATCTCCTGTGGGTCGACGGAATCCTCCCCCTGCAACCGCAGGCAACAAAAGACTGCATCACCGGTCCTCTGGGTCCCCTCTCAGCACGACGAGTGTGGTCCCTGTGTAGGAAAGTACCATCTTGCCTGGCATGTTACCCCCATTTTTCACTGTATATATGTTGTTTTAGTTGTATGTGTCACTGGGACCCTGGTAACCCAGGGCCCCAGTGCTCATAAGTGTGCCTGAATGTGTTACCTGTGTAGTGACTAACTGTCTCACTGAGGCTCTGCTAATCAGAACCTCAGTGGTTATGCTCTCTCATTTCTTTCCAAATTGTCACTAACAGGCTAGTGACCAATTTTACCAATTTACATTGGCTTACTGGAACACCCTTATAATTCCCTAGTATATGGTACTGAGGTACCCAGGGTATTGGGGTTCCAGGAGATCCCTATGGGCTGCAGCATTTCTTTTGCCACCTATAGGGAGCTCTGACAATTCTTACACAGGCCTGCCACTGCAGCCTGAGTGAAATAACGTCCACGTTATTTCACAGCCATTTTACACTGCACTTAAGTAACTTATAAGTCACCTATATGTCTAACCTTTACCTGGTAAAGGTTAGGTGCAAAGTTACTTAGTGTGAGGGCACCCTGGCACTAGCCAAGGTGCCCCCACATTGTTCAGGGCCAATTCCCCGGACTTTGTGAGTGCGGGGACACCATTACACACGTGCACTACATATAGGTCACTACCTATATGTAGCTTCACAATGGTAACTCCGAATATGGCCATGTAACATGTCTATGATCATGGAATTGCCCCCTCTATACCATCCTGGCATAGTTGGCACAATCCCATGATCCCAGTGGTCTGTAGCACAGACCCCGGTACTGCCAAACTGCCCTTCCTGGGGTTTCACTGCAGCTGCTGCTGCTGCCAACCCCTCAGACAGGCATCTGCCCTCCTGGGGTCCAGCCAGGCCTGGCCCAGGATGGCAGAACAAAGGACTTCCTCTGAGAGAGGGTGTTACACCCTCTCCCTTTGGAAAATGGTGTGAAGGCAGGGGAGGAGTAGCCTCCCCCAGCCTCTGGAAATGCTTTCTTGGGCACAGATGTGCTCAATTCTGCATAAGCCAGTCTACACCGGTTCAGGGGACCCCTTAGCCCTGCTCTGGCATGAAACTGGACAAAGGAAAGGGGAGTGACCACTCCCCTGACCTGCACCTCCCCTGGGAGGTGTCCAGAGCTCCTCCAGTGTGCTCCAGACCTCTGCCATCTTGGAAACAGAGGTGCTGCTGGCACACTGGACTGCTCTGAGTGGCCAGTGCCACCAGGTGACGTCGGAGACTCCTTCTGATAGGCTCCTTCAGGTGCTGCTAGCCTATCCTCTCTCCTAGGTAGCCAAACCCTCTTTTCTGGCTATTTAGGGTCTCTGTCTCTGGGGAAACTTTAGATAACGAATGCAAGAGCTCAGCCGAGTTCCTCTGCATCTCTCTCTTCACCTTCTGCCAAGGAATCGACTGCTGACCGCGCTGGAAGCCTGCAAAACTGCAACATAGTAGCAAAGACGACTACTGCAACTCTGTAACGCTGATCCTGCCGCCTTCTCGACTGTTTTCCTGGTGGTGCATGCTGTGGGGGTAGTCTGCCTCCTCTCTGCACTAGAAGCTCTGAAGAAATCTCCCGTGGGTCGACGGAATCTTCCCCCTGCAACCGCAGGCACCAAAAAGCTGCATTACCGGTCCCTTGGGTCTCCTCTCAGAACAACGAGCGAGGTCCCTCGAATCCAGCAACTCTGTCCAAGTGACCCCCACAGTCCAGTGACTCTTCAGTCCAAGTTTGGTGGAGGTAAGTCCTTGCCTCACGTCGCTAGACTGCATTGCTGGGAACCGCGACTTTTGCAGCTACTCCGGCCCCTGTGCCCTTCCGGCGGAAATCCTTTGTGTACAGCCAAGCCTGGGTCCACGGCACTCCAACCTGCATTGCACAACTTTCTAAGTTGGTCTCCGGCGATGTGGGACTCCTTTGTGTAACTTCGGGTGAGCACTGTTTCACGCATCCTCGTAGTGCCGGTTTCTGGCACTTCTCCGGGTGCTACCTGCTGCTAAGAGGGCTCCTTGTCTTGCTCGACGTCTCCTCTACCTCCTGGTCCAATTTGCGACCTCCTGGTCCCTCCTGGGCCACAGCAGCATCCAAAAACGCTAACCGCACGATTTGCAGCTAGCAAGGCTTTTTGGCGTTCTTTCGGTGGGAAAACACTTCTGCACGACTTTCCACGGCGAGAGAGATCGGTCCACCAAAGGGGAAGTCTCTAGCCATTTTCGTTCCTGCAGAAACCTCTGCTTCTTCTGTCCTGTAGAAGTTTCTTTGCACCCACAGCTGGCATTTCCTGGGCATATGCCCATCTCCGACTTGCTTGTGACTTTTGGACTTGGTCCCCTTGTTCCACAGGTACCCTAGATTGGAAATCCATCGTTGTTGCATTGTTGGTTTGTGTCTTTCCTGCATTATTCCTCTAACACGACTTCTTTGTCCTTAGGGGAACTTTAGTGCACTTTGCACTCACTTTTAAGGGTCTTGGGGAGGGTTATTTTCCTAACTCTCACTGTTTTCTAATAGTCCCAGCGACCCTCTACAAGGTCACCTAGGTTTGGGGTCCATTCGTGATTCGCATTCCACTTTTGGAGTATATGGTTTGTGTTGCCCCTATCCCTATGTGTCCCCATTGCATCCTATTGTAACTATACATTGTTTGCACTGTTTTCTAAGACTATACTGCATATTTTTGCTATTGTGTATATATATCTTGTGTATATTTCCTATCCTCTCACTGAGGGTACACTCTAAGATACTTTGGCATATTGTCATAAAAATAAAGTACCTTTATTTTTAGTATAACTGTGTATTGTGTTTTCTTATGATATTGTGCATATGACACTAAGTGGTATTGTAGTAGCTTCACACGTCTCCTAGTTCAGCCTAAGCTGCTCTGCTAAGCTACCATTATCTATCAGCCTAAGCTGCTAGCCACCCTATACACTAATAAGGGATAACTGGGCCTGGTGCAAGGTGCAAGTACCCCTTGGTACTCACTACAAGCCAGTCCAGCCTCCTACATTGGTTGTGCAGCGGTGGGATAAGTGCTTTGAGACTACTTACCACTCTTGTCATTGTACTTTTCATAAGAGAAAAATATACAAAACAAGTTCAGTGTATATACACATAGCCAAAAAGTTTTGCATTTCCTCTTTTCACTCTTTTCTAAGTGCTGAAAAGTATTTCTAACTTTCTAAAAAGTTCTAAAAATTTAAAAAGCTTTTTTCTGTCTTTCTAAAAGTTCTGAAAACTTTTTATCTTTTACTATCACTTTAACTCTCTCTAAAAATGTCTGGCACAGGCCAAAATGTTGATCTGTCCAAACTTGCATATGATCACCTTAGCTGGAAAGGAGCAAGGAGTCTCTGCATAGAGAGAGGTTTGAGTGTAGGGAAGAATCCTTCCTTGGAATTGTTACTTAACATGCTTAGAGAACAGGATAAGGCTAGAAGTGCCCCATCTGTTGAGAAAGTAGCTAATGGTTCCCAATCTGATCCAGGGACTCCCCCAGGAAAAGATTCAGGAAAGAAACTTCCTAGCCTGCCCATTACTAGACAGTCTAGCATAGTTGGTAATGATGAAGAGCCACACTATACAAATAGTGTTGTCTCACATCATAGCAAAAGCATTTATTCACACCACAGTGGTACTGATGTTTCTGTTAGCCAAGCTGTTAGGGTGCCCTCTGTAAGGGACAGGTCTCCTTCTGTCCATTCTCACCATACTTCTGTTTCAAGGCATGTCCCTCCCACCCACCCTGATGACAGATTGTTAGAAAGGGAGCTCAATAGATTGAGAGTGGAACAAACCACACTGAAGCTCAAGAAGCAACAGCTGGATTTGGATAGACAGACCTTAGAAGTAGAGAAGGAGAGACAGAAACTAGGTTTAGAAACCCATGGTGGCAGCAGCAGTATTCCCCATAGTCATCCTGCAAAAGAGCATGATTCCAGGAATCTGCATAAGATAGTTTCCCCTTATAAGGAGGGGATGACATTAACAAGTGGTTTGCTGCACTTGAGAGGGCCTGTGTTGTACAGGATGTCCCTCAAAGGCAGTGGGCTGCTATCCTATGGCTATCATTTAGTGGAAAAGGTAGGGATAGGCTCCTTACTGTGAAACAAAGTGATGCCAATAATTTTACAGTTCTTAAGAATGCACTCCTGGATGGTTATGGCTTAACCACTGAACAATACAGGATAAAGTTCAGAGAGACCAAAAAGGAGTCTTCACAAGACTGGGTTGATTTCATTGACCAGGCAGTGAAGGCCTTGGAGGGGTGGTTACATGGCAGTAAAGTTACTGATTATGACAGCCTGTATAACTTAATCCTGAGAGAGCATATTCTTAATAATTGTGTGTCTGATTTGTTGCACCAGTACTTGGTGGACTCTGATCTGACCTCTCCCCAAGAATTGGGAAAGAAGGCAGACAAATGGGTCAGAACAAAGGTGAACAGAAAAGTTCATACAGGGGGTGACAAAGATGGCAACAAAAAGAAGGATGGTAAGTCTTCTGACAAGGGTGGGGACAAATCTAAAAATGAGTCTTCATCAGGCCCACAAAAACACTCTGGTGGGGGTGGTGGGTCCAAATCCTCCTTTAATCAAAACAAAGAAAAGAAACCATGGTGCTATTTATGTAAAGTAAAAGGCCATTGGACAACAGATCCCAGTTGTCCAAAGAAAAGCACCAAGCCTCCTACCACTACAACCCCTACTGCTACCCCTAGTGTCCCTACTAATAGCAGTGGTGGTGGGAGCAAACCTACTAATAGCCAATCCAAGGGAGTAGCTGGGCTCACTATTGGTAACTTAGTTGGGGTTGGCCTTGTTAGGGAGGCCACAGAGGCTGTCCTTCCTGGAACTTCTTTGGACTTCTGGACTTGCTCCCCTTCCTTTGCAGGTCTTCAGGTCCAATAATCCAGCAGTTGCAGACTTGGTTGGCTGCTGCAAAATCCCAAACTCGAGGTGTAGTGTGTCCTAAGGAAAATTGCAGTACTTTACTCCTGCTTTTCTGGGCTCTGGGGTGGGGTAATTTACTTACCTTTACTGTATTCTTACTCTCCCAGCCATTCTGCACACACTGCACTTGCCTAGGGGGGAATTAGTGATTCTCATTCCACTTTCTTAGTATATGGTTTGTGTTTCCCCTAGACCTATTTTCTCCCATTGTATTCTATAGCATTTCCTATTGTTTGCACTATCCTATGACTAACTACTTGTCTAATTTTGGCGTCTAGTGTATATATTGTGTATAATACTTACCTCCAGAAGGAGTATTGTCTCTAAGATATTTTTGGTACTCTGTCAGTCAAATAAATACCTTTATTTTTTGGTAACACTGAGTATTGTCTTTACTTGTGTATAAGTACTGTGTAACCATAAGTGGTATTGCATGAGCTTTGCATGTCTTCTAGTTCAGCCTAAGCAGCTCTGCTATAGCTACCTCTAACAGCCTAAGCTGCTAGAACATTACTACTTCACTAATAAGGGATAACAGGACCTGGTATAAGGTCAGCCAGCCTACATCTTATAAAAGCAGCAGGCTGGTCATGTCCCTCATCATTTGTCTGGGCAAGGACTGCTCCTATCTCAAGTTCAGAGGCATCTGCTTGGACGATAAACTACCTGGAGTAATATGGCGCTCTCAGGACTGGGGCAGGGCACAATGCAACCTTTAGAGACTCAAAAGCCCTTTGACAACTCACTGTCTGTAGGAAAGTACCATCTTGCCTGGCATGTTACCCCATATTTCACTGTCTATATGTTGTTTTGGTCTATGTGTCACTGGGACCGTGCCAGGCAGGGCCCCAGTGCTCATAAGTATGTGCCCTGTATGTGTTGCCTGTGTGATGCCTAACTGACTCACTGAGGCTCTGCTAACCAGAACCTCAGTGGTTATGCTCTCTCTGATTTCCAAATTTGTCACTAACAGGCTAGTGACAAAACTTACCAATTCACATTGGCATACTGGTACACCCATATAATTCCCTAGTATATGGTACTGAGGTACCCAGGGTATTGAGGTTCCAGGAGATCCCTATGGGCTGCAGCATTTCTTTTGCCACCCATAGGGAGCTCTGACAATTCTTACACAGGCCTGCCACTTCAGCCTGCGTGAAATAACGTCCATGTTATTTCACAGCCATTTACCACTGCACTTAAGTAACTTATAAGTCACCTATATGTCTAACCTTCACCTGGTGAAGGTTGGGTGCAATGTTACTTAGTGTGTGGGCACCCTGGCACTAGCCAAGGTGCCCCCACATCGTTCAGGGCAAATTCCCCGGACTTTGTGAGTGTGGGGACACCATTACACGCGTGCACTACACATAGGTCACTACATATGTATAGCGTCACACTGGTAACTCAGAACGTGGCCATGTAACATGTCTAAGATCATGGAATTGTTCTGGCATTGGGTGGACAATTCTATGATCCCCGCGTCTCTAGCACAGAACCCGGGTACTGCCAAACTGCCTTTCCGGGGTCTCCACTGCAGCTGCTGCTGCTGCCAACCCCTCAGACAGGTTTCTGCCCTCCTGGGGTCCAGGCAACCCTGGCCCAGGAAGGCAGAACAAAGTACTTCCTCTGAGAGAGGGTGTAACACCCTCTCCCTTTGGAAATAGGTGTGAAGGCTGGGGAGGAGTAGCCTCCCCCAGCCTCTGGAAATGCTTTGATGGGCACAGATGGTGCCCATCTCTGCATAAGCCAGTCCACACTGGTTCAGGGATCCCCCAGCCCTGCTCTGGCGTGAAACTGGAAAAGGAAAGGGGAGTGACCACTCCCCTGACCTGCACCTCCCAGGGGAGGTGCCCAGAGCTCCTCCAGTGTGCCCCAGACCTCTGCCATCTTGGATTTAGAGGTGTTGCTGGCACACTGGACTGCTCTGAGTGGCCAGTGCCAGCAGATGACGTCAGAGACTCCTTCTGATAGGCTCTTACCTCTCTTAGTAGCCAATTCTCCTTCCTAGGTAGCCAAACCTCCTTTTCTGGATATTTAGGGTCTCTGCTTTGGGGAATTCTTCAGATAACAAATGCAAGAGCTCACCAGAGTTCCTCTGCATCTCCATCTTCACCTTCTGCCAAAGGATCGACCGCTGACTGCTCAGGACGCCTGCAAAACCGCAACAAAGTAGCCAGACGACTACTAGCAACCTTGTATTGCTTCATCCTGCCGGCTTTCTCAACTGTTTCCAGGTGGTGCATGCTCTGGGGGTAGCCTGCCTCCTTCTTGCACGAGGAGCTCTGAAGAAATCTCCTGTGGGTCGACGGAATCCTCCCCCTGCAACCGCAGGCAACAAAAGACTGCATCACCGGTCCTCTGGGTCCCCTCTCAGCACGACGAGCGTGGTCCCTGTGTAGGAAAGTACCATCTTGCCTGGCATGTTACCCCCATTTTTCACTGTATATATGTTGTTTTAGTTGTATGTGTCACTGGGACCCTGGTAACCCAGGGCCCCAGTGCTCATAAGTGTGCCTGAATGTGTTACCTGTGTAGTGACTAACTGTCTCACTGAGGCTCTGCTAATCAGAACCTCAGTGGTTATGCTCTCTCATTTCTTTCCAAATTGTCACTAACAGGCTAGTGACCAATTTTACCAATTTACATTGGCTTACTGGAACACCCTTATAATTCCCTAGTATATGGTACTGAGGTACCCAGGGTATTAGGGTTCCAGGAGATCCCTATGGGCTGCAGCATTTCTTTTGCCACCCATAGGGAGCTCTGACAATTCTTACACAGGCCTGCCACTGCAGCCTGAGTGAAATAACGTCCACGTTATTTCACAGCCATTTTACACTGCACTTAAGTAACTTATAAGTCACCTATATGTCTAACCTTTACCTGGTAAAGGTTAGGTGCAAAGTTACTTAGTGTGAGGGCACCCTGGCACTAGCCAAGGTGCCCCCACATTGTTCAGGGCCAATTCCCCGGACTTTGTGAGTGCGGGGACACCATTACACACGTGCACTACATATAGGTCACTACCTATATGTAGCTTCACAATGGTAACTCCGAATATGGCCATGTAACATGTCTATGATCATGGAATTGCCCCCTCTATACCATCCTGGCATAGTTGGCACAATCCCATGATCCCAGTGGTCTGTAGCACAGACCCCGGTACTGCCAAACTGCCCTTCCTGGGGTTTCACTGCAGCTGCTGCTGCTGCCAACCCCTCAGACAGGCATCTGCCCTCCTGGGGTCCAGCCAGGCCTGGCCCAGGATGGCAGAACAAAGGACTTCCTCTGAGAGAGGGTGTTACACCCTCTCCCTTTGGAAAATGGTGTGAAGGCAGGGGAGGAGTAGCCTCCCCCAGCCTCTGGAAATGCTTTCTTGGGCACAGATGTGCCCAATTCTGCATAAGCCAGTCTACACCGGTTCAGGGGACCCCTTAGCCCTGCTCTGGCATGAAACTGGACAAAGGAAAGGGGAGTGACCACTCCCCTGACCTGCACCTCCCCTGGGAGGTGTCCAGAGCTCCTCCAGTGTGCTCCAGACCTCTGCCATCTTGGAAACAGAGGTGCTGCTGGCACACTGGACTGCTCTGAGTGGCCAGTGCCACCAGGTGACGTCGGAGACTCCTTCTGATAGGCTCCTTCAGGTGTTGCTAGCCTATCCTCTCTCCTAGGTAGCCAAACCCTCTTTTCTGGCTATTTAGGGTCTCTGTCTCTGGGGAAACTTTAGATAACGAATGCAAGAGCTCAGCCGAGTTCCTCTGCATCTCTCTCTTCACCTTCTGCCAAGGAATCGACTGCTGACCGCGCTGGAAGCCTGCAAAACTGCAACATAGTAGCAAAGACGACTACTGCAACTCTGTAACGCTGATCCTGCGGCCTTCTCGACTGTTTTCCTGGTGGTGCATGCTGTGGGGGTAGTCTGCCTCCTCTCTGCACTAGAAGCTCTGAAGAAATCTCCCGTGGGTCGACGGAATCTTCCCCCTGCAACCGCAGGCACCAAAAAGCTGCATTACCGGTCCCTTGGGTCTCCTCTCAGCATGACGAGCGAGGTCCCTCGAATCCAGCAACTCTGTCCAAGTGACCCCCACAGTCCAGTGACTCTTCAGTCCAAGTTTGGTGGAGGTAAGTCCTTGCCTCACCTCGCTAGACTGCATTGCTGGGAACCGCGACTTTTGCATCTACTCCGGCCCCTGTGCCCTTCCGGCGGAAATCCTTTGTGCACAGCCAAGCCTGGGTCCACGGCACTCCAACCTGCATTGCACAACTTTCTAAGTTGGTCTCCGGCGACGTGGGACTCCTTTGTGTAACTTCGGGTGAGCACTGTTTCACGCATCCTCGTAGTGCCGGTTTCTGGCACTTCTCCGGGTGCTACCTGCTGCTAAGAGGGCTCCTTGTCTTGCTCGACGTCTCCTCTACCTCCTGGTCCAATTTGCGACCTCCTGGTCCCTCCTGGGCCACAGCAGCATCCAAAAACGCTAACCGCACGATTTGCAGCTAGCAAGGCTTTTTGGCGTTCTTTCGGTGGGAAAACACTTCTACACGACTTTCCACGGCGAGAGAGATCAGTCCACCAAAGGGGAAGTCTCTAGCCATTTTCGTTCCTGCAGAAACCTCTGCTTCTTCTGTCCTGTAGAAGTTTCTTTGCACCCACAGCTGGCATTTCCTGGGCATATGCCCATCTCCGACTTGCTTGTGACTTTTGGACTTGGTCCCCTTGTTCCACAGGTACCCTAGATTGGAAATCCATCGTTGTTGCATTGTTGGTTTGTGTCTTTCCTGCATTATTCCTCTAACACGACTTCTTTGTCCTTAGGGGAACTTTAGTGCACTTTGCACTCACTTTTAAGGGTCTTGGGGAGGGTTATTTTCCTAACTCTCACTATTTTCTAATAGTCCCAGCGACCCTCTACAAGGTCACCTAGGTTTGGGGTCCATTCGTGATTCGCATTCCACTTTTGGAGTATATGGTTTGTGTTGCCCCTATCCCTATGTGTCCCCATTGCATCCTATTGTAACTATACATTGTTTGCACTGTTTTCTAAGACTATACTGCATATTTTTGCTATTGTGTATATATATTTTGTGTATATTTCCTATCCTCTCACTGAGGGTACACTCTAAGATACTTTGGCATATTGTCATAAAAATAAAGTACCTTTATTTTTAGTATAACTGTGTATTGTGTTTTCTTATGATATTGTGCATATGACACTAAGTGGTATTGTAGTAGCTTCACACGTCTCCTAGTTCAGCCTAAGCTGCTCTGCTAAGCTACCATTATCTATCAGCCTAAGCTGCTAGCCACCCTATACACTAATAAGGGATAACTGGGCCTGGTGCAAGGTGCAAGTACCCCTTGGTACTCACTACAAGCCAGTCCAGCCTCCTACATTGGTTGTGCAGCGGTGGGATAAGTGCTTTGAGACTACTTACCACTCTTGTCATTGTACTTTTCATAAGAGAAAAATATACAAAACAAGTTCAGTGTATATACACATAGCCAAAAAGTTTTGCATTTCCTCTTTTCACTCTTTTCTAAGTGCTGAAAAGTATTTCTAACTTTCTAAAAAGTTCTAAAAATGTAAAAAGCTTTTTTCTGTCTTTCTAAAAGTTCTGAAAACTTTTTATCTTTTACTATCACTTTAACTCTCTCTAAAAATGTCTGGCACAGGCCAAAATGTTGATCTGTCCAAACTTGCATATGATCACCTTAGCTGGAAAGGAGCAAGGAGTCTCTGCATAGAGAGAGGTTTGAGTGTAGGGAAGAATCCTTCCTTGGAATTGTTACTTAACATGCTTAGAGAACAGGATAAGGCTAGAAGTGCCCCATCTGTTGAGAAAGTAGCTAATGGTTCCCAATCTGATCCAGGGACTCCCCCAGGAAAAGATTCAGGAAAGAAACTTCCTAGCCTGCCCATTACTAGACAGTCTAGCATAGTTGGTAATGATGAAGAGCCACACCATACAAATAGTGTTGTCTCACATCATAGCAAAAGCATTTATTCACACCACAGTGGTACTGATGTTTCTGTTAGCCAAGCTGTTAGGGTGCCCTCTGTAAGGGACAGGTCTCCTTCTGTCCATTCTCACCATACTTCTGTTTCAAGGCATGTCCCTCCCACCCACCCTGATGACAGATTGTTAGAAAGGGAGCTCAATAGATTGAGAGTGGAACAAACCACACTGAAGCTCAAGAAGCAACAGCTGGATTTGGATAGACATACCTTAGAAGTAGAGAAGGAGAGACAGAAACTAGGTTTAGAAACCCATGGTGGCAGCAGCAGTATTCCCCATAGTCATCCTGCAAAAGAGCATGATTCCAGAAATCTGCATAAGATAGTTTCCCCTTATAAGGAGGGGATGACATTAACAAGTGGTTTGCTGCACTTGAGAGGGCCTGTGTTGTACAGGATGTCCCTCAAAGGCAGTGGGCTGCTATCCTATGGCTATCATTTAGTGGAAAAGGTAGGGATAGGCTCCTTACTGTGAAACAAAGTGATGCCAATAATTTTACAGTTCTTAAGAATGCACTCCTGGATGGTTATGGCTTAACCACTGAACAATACAGGATAAAGTTCAGAGAGACCAAAAAGGAGTCTTCACAAGACTGGGTTGATTTCATTGACCAGGCAGTGAAGGCCTTGGAGGGGTGGTTACATGGCAGTAAAGTTACTGATTATGACAGCCTGTATAACTTAATCCTGAGAGAGCATATTCTTAATAATTGTGTGTCTGATTTGTTGCACCAGTACTTGGTGGACTCTGATCTGACCTCTCCCCAAGAATTGGGAAAGAAGGCAGACAAATGGGTCAGAACAAAGGTGAACAGAAAAGTTCATACAGGGGGTGACAAAGATGGCAACAAAAAGAAGGATGGTAAGTCTTCTGACAAGGGTGGGGACAAATCTAAAAATGAGTCTTCATCAGGCCCACAAAAACACTCTGGTGGGGGTGGTGGGTCCAAATCCTCCTTTAATCAAAACAAAGAAAAGAAACCATGGTGCTATTTATGTAAAGTAAAAGGCCATTGGACAACAGATCCCAGTTGTCCAAAGAAAAGCACCAAGCCTCCTACCACTACAACCCCTACTGCTACACCTAGTGTCCCTACTAATAGCAGTGGTGGTGGGAGCAAACCTACTAATAGCCAATCCAAGGGAGTAGCTGGGCTCACTATTGGTAACTTAGTTGGGGTTGGCCTTGTTAGGGAGGCCACAGAGGCTGTGTTAGTCTCTGAGGGGGCTATTGATTTAGCAACCTTAATTGCTTGTCCCCTTAACATGGATAAGTACAAGCAGCTACCCCTAATAAATGGTGTTGAGGTTCAGGCCTACAGGGACACTGGAGCCAGTGTGACTATGGTCATAGAGAAACTGGTCCACCCTGAACAACACCTACTTGGTCACCAGTACCAAGTAACCGATGCTCACACCAACACACTTAGCCACCCCATGCCTGTTGTAAATCTCAACTGGGGGGGGGGTTACTGGTCCAAAGAAAGTTGTGGTAGCCACAGATTTACCTGTAGACTGTCTACTAGAAAATGATTTGGAGACATCAGCTTGGTCAGATGTGGAGTTGGAGGCCCATGCAGCAATGCTGGGCATCCCAGGGCATATTTTTGCTTTGACAAGGGCTCAGGCCAAAAAGCAAAAAGGACAGGGAAGCTTGGATCCTGGAACAATGGACCAAGTGCTCCCTAAAGCTAGGGCTAGTAGAAGCAAACCACTTCCTACTATCCCTCCCTCTACAGTGGATTCAACTTCTGAGGGAGAAGAATTCCCTCCCTGTGCATAACCTACACCAGAGGAGCTTGAAGCAGACACTGCTGAGCTTTTGGGTGAAGGGGGGCCTGCCAGGGAGGAGCTGAGTGTGGCACAGCAAACCTGTCCCACATTAGAGGGTCTAAGACAGCAAGCTGTCAAACAGGCTAATGGGGATGTCAGTGACTCTCACAGAGTTTACTGGGAGGACAACCTCTTGTACACTGAGCATAGGGATCCTAAACCTGGAGCTGCCAGGAGATTAGTGATTCCTCAGGAGTACAGAAAGTTCCTCCTAACTCTAGCCCACGACCTTCCCCTAGCTGGACACCTGGGACAAATGAAAACTTGGGACAGACTTGTCCCCTTGTTTCATTGGCCTAGGATGTCTGAGGACACAAAAGATTTTTGTAAGTCCTGTGAAACCTGTCAAGCCAGTGGCAAAACAGGTGGCACTCCAAAGGCACCCCTTATCCCACTGCCTGTGGTTGGGGTTCCCTTTGAAAGGGTAGGGGTGGACATAGTTGGCCCCCTTGACCCTCCTACTGCTTCAGGCAATAGGTTTATCTTAGTGGTAGTGGACCATGCCACAAGATACCCTGAAGCAATTCCTTTAAGGACCACTACAGCACCTGCAGTGGCAAAGGCCCTCCTGGGAATATTTTCTAGGGTGGGCTTCCCAAAGGAAGTAGTATCAGACAGAGGAAGCAATTTCATGTCTGCATACTTAAAGACCATGTGGAAGGAGTGTGGTGTAACTTACAAGGTCACTACACCCTATCATCCACAAACAAATGGACTGGTGGAGAGATTTAATAAAACTCTCAAAGGCATGATTATGGGTCTCCCTGAAAAACTCCGCAGGAGATGGGATATCCTGTTACCTTGCCTCCTTTTTGCCTACAGGGAGGTACCCCAGAAAGGAGTGGGTTTCAGCCCCTTTGAACTTCTTTTTGGACACCCTGTTAGGGGTCCACTCACACTTGTAAAGGAGGGTTGGGAACAACCTTTAAAAGCTCCTAAGCAGGATATTGTAGATTATGTACTTGGCCTCAGATCAAGGATGGCTGAGTACATGAAAAAGGCCAGCAAAAACCTTCAGGCCAGCCAAGAGCTCCAGAAGCAATGGCATGATCAGATGGCTGTTTTGGTTCAGTACCAACCAGGGCAGAAAGTGGGGGTCTTGGAGCCTGTGGCCCCAAGAGCACTCCAAGATAAATGGAGTGGTCCCCACACAAATGTTGAGAAAAAGGGTGAAGTCACCTATTTAGTTGACTTAGGCACTGCAAGGAGTCCCCTTAGGGTACTCCATGTAAACCGACTGAAACCCTACTATGACAGGGCTGATCTCACCCTGCTCATGGCAACTGATGAGGGACAGGAACAAGACAGTGATCCTCTACCTGATCTCTTCTCTTCCACAGAACAAGATGCTCTTGTGGAAGGTGTAGTTTTTGCTGATTGTCTTACTGCTGAGCAGAAAGACCATTGCATAAATCTCCTAGATCAATTCTCTGAACTCTTCTCTACTGTGCCAGGTACCACTTCTTGGTGTGAGCACACTATAGATACTGGAGACAGTTTACCTGTCAAAAGTAAGATCTATAGGCAGCCTGACCATGTCAGGGACTGCATAAAGCAAGAGGTGCAGAAAATGTTAGAACTAGGAGTGGTTGAGCACTCTGAAAGTCCATGGGCTTCTCCTGTGGTACTTGTACCAAAACCCCATTCCAAAGATGGAAAGAAGGAAATGCGGTTTTGTGTAGACTATAGAGGTCTCAACCTGGTAACCAAAACTGATGCTCACCCTATACCCAGGGCAGATGAGCTCATAGATACACTGGCATCTGCCAAGTATCTAAGCACTTTTGATTTGACTGCAGGGTATTGGCAGATCAAATTGTCAGAAGATGCTAAACCTAAAACTGCATTTTCAACCATTGGAGGCCATTACCAGTTTACTGTAATGCCTTTTGGATTGAAAAATGCACCTGACACTTTTCAGAGGTTGGTGAACACAGTCCTGCAAGGGCTGGAAGCTTTCAGTGCAGCATATTTGGACGATATAGCTGTCTTTAGCTCCAGCTGGGATGATCACCTGGTCCACCTATGGAAAGTTTTGGAGGCCCTGCAAAAGGCAGGCCTCACTATCAAGGCTTCAAAGTGCCAGATAGGGCAGGGTAAGGTGGTTTATCTGGGACACCTTGTTGGTGGGGAACAGATTGCACCACTTCAGGGGAAAATCCAAACAATTATTGATTGAGTTCCCCCTACCACTCAGACTCAGGTGAGAGCCTTCCTAGGCCTCACTGTGTATTACAGGAGGTTCATTAAGAACTATGGCTCCATTGCAGCCCCTCTTAATGACCTCACATCCAAGAAAATGCCTAAAAAGGTATTATGGACAGCAAACTGTCAGAAAGCTTTTGAGGAGCTGAAGCAGGCCATGTGCTCTGCACCTGTCCTGAAAAGCCCTTGTTACTCTAAAAAATTCTATGTCCAAACTGATGCATCTGAATTAGGAGTAGGGGCAGTCCTATCACAACTTAATTCTGAGGGCCAGGATCAACCTGTTGCTTTTATTAGTAGGAGGTTGACCCCTAGAGAAAAGCGTTGGTCTGCCATAGAGAGGGAGGCCTTTGCTGTGGTCTGGGCTCTGAAGAAGTTGAGGCCATACCTATTTGGCACTCACTTCATTGTTCAGACAGACCACAAACCTCTACTTTGGCTAAAACAAATGAAAGGTGAAAATCCTAAATTGTTGAGGTGGTCCATATCCCTACAGGGAATGGACTATACAGTGGAACATAGACCTGGGAGTAGCCACTCCAATGTAGATGGACTCTCCAGATATTTCCACTTAGACAATGAAGCCTCATCAGGTCATGGCTAGTCTTATTGTCCTTGGTTTGGGGGGGGGGGGTGTGTAGGAAAGTACCATCTTGCGTGGCATGTTACCCCCATTTTTCACTGTATATATGTTGTTTTAGTTGTATGTGTCACTGGGACCCTGGTAACCCAGGGCCCCAGTGCTCATAAGTGTGCCTGAATGTGTTACCTGTGTAGTGACTAACTGTCTCACTGAGGCTCTGCTAATCAGAACCTCAGTGGTTATGCTCTCTCATTTCTTTCCAAATTGTCACTAACAGGCTAGTGACCAATTTTACCAATTTACATTGGCTTACTGGAACACCCTTATAATTCCCTAGTATATGGTACTGAGGTACCCAGGGTATTGGGGTTCCAGGAGATCCCTATGGGCTGCAGCATTTCTTTTGCCACCCATAGGGAGCTCTGACAATTCTTACACAGGCCTGCCACTGCAGCCTGAGTGAAATAACGTCCACGTTATTTCACAGCCATTTTACACTGCACTTAAGTAACTTATAAGTCACCTATATGTCTAACCTTTACCTGGTAAAGGTTAGGTGCAAAGTTACTTAGTGTGAGGGCACCCTGGCACTAGCCAAGGTGCCCCCACATTGTTCAGGGCCAATTCCCCGGACTTTGTGAGTGCAGGGACACAATTACACGCGTGCACTACATATAGGTCACTACCTATATGTAGCTTCACAATGGTAACTCCGAATATGGCCATGTAACATGTCTATGATCATGGAATTGTCCCCTCTATACCATCCTGGCATAGTTGGCACAATCCCATGATCCCAGTGGTCTGTAGCACAGACCCTGGTACTGCCAAACTGCCCTTCCTGGGGTTTCACTGCAGCTGCTGCCAACCCCTCAGACAGACAGCTGCCCTCCTGGGGTCCAGCCAGGCCTGGCCCAGGATGGCAGAACAAAGAACTTCCTCTGAGAGAGGGTGTTACACCCTCTCCCTTTGGAAAATGGTGTGAAGGCAGGGGAGGAGTAGCCTCACACAGCCTCTGGAAATGCTTTCTTGGGCACAGATGTGCCCAATTCTGCATAAGCCAGTCTACACCGGTTCAGGGGACCCCTTAGCCCTGCTCTGGCGTGAAACTGGACAAAGGAAAGGGGAGTGACCACTCCCCTGACCTGCACCTCCCCTGGGAGGTGTCCAGAGCTCCTCCAGTGTGCTCCAGACCTCTGCCATCTTGGAAACAGAGGTGCTGCTGGCACACTGGACTGCTCTGAGTGGCCAGTGCCACCAGGTGATGTCAGAGACTCCTTGTGATAGGCTCCTTCAGGTGTTGCTAGCCTATCCTCTCTCCTAGGTAGCCAAACCCTCTTTTCTGGCTATTTAGGGTCTCTGTCTCTGGGGAAACTTTAGATAACAAATGCAAGAGCTCAGCCGAGTTCCTCTGCATCTCTCTCTTCACCTTCTGCCAAGGAATCGACTGCTGACCGCGCTGGAAGCCTGCAAAACTGCAACATAGTAGCAAAGACGACTACTGCAACTCTGTAACGCTGATCCTGCCGCCTTCTCAACTGTTTTCCTGGTGGTGCATGCTGTGGGGGTGTAGGAGGCTGGACTGGCTTGTAGTGAGTACCAAGGGGTACTTGCACCTTGCACCAGGCCCAGTTATCCCTTATTAGTGAATAGGGTGTTTAGCAGCTTAGGCTGATAGATAATGGTAGCTTAGCAGAGCAGCTTAGGCTGAACTAGGAGACGTGTGAAGCTACTACAGTACCACTTAGTGTCATATGCACAATATCATAAGAAAACACAATACACAGTTATACTAAAAATAAAGGTACTTTATTTTTATGACAATATGCCAAAGTATCTTAGAGTGTACCCTCAGTGAGAGGATAGGAAATATACACAAGATATATATACACAATAGCAAAAATATGCAGTATAGTCTTAGAAAACAGTGCAAACAATGTATAGTTACAATAGGATGCAATGGGGAAACATAGGGGTAGGGGCAACACAAACCATATACTCCAGAAGTGGAATGCGAACCACGAATGGACCCCAAACCTATGTGACCTTGTAGAGGGTCGCTGGGACTATTAGAAAATAGTGAGAGTTAGAAAAATAACCCTCCCCAAGACCCTGAAAAGTGAGTGCAAAGTGCACTAAAGTTCCCCTAAGGACAAAAGAGTCGTGTTAGAGGAATAATGCAGGAAAGACACAAACCAGCAATGCAACAACTGTGGATTTCCAATCTAGGGTACCTGTGGAACAAGGGGACCAAGTCCAAAAGTCACAAGCAAGTCGTAGATGGGCAGATGCCCAGGAAATGCCAGCTGCGGGTGCAAAGAAGCTTCGACTGGACAGAAGAAGCTGAGGTTTCTGCAGGAACGAAAAGGGCTAGAGACTTCTCCTTTGGTGGACGGATCCCACTCGCCTTGGAGAGTCGTGCAGAACTTTTTTCCCTCCGGAAGGATGCCAACAAGCCTTGCTACACGCAAATCGTGCGTTTGGCGTTTTTGGACGCTGCTGGGGCCCAGGAGGGACCAGGAGGTCGCAAATTGGACCTGCAGAGAGAGGGGACGTCGAGCAAAACAAAGAGCCCTCACTGAAGCAGGTAGCACCCGGAGAAGTGCCAGAAACAGGCACTACGAGGATGCGTGAAACGGTGCTCACCGAAGTTGCACAAAGGAGTCCCACGTCGCCGGAGACCAACTTAGAAAGTCGTGCAATGCAGGTTAGAGTGCCGTGGACCCAGGCTTGGCTGTGCACAAAGGATTTCCGCCGGAAGTGCACAGGGGCCGGAGTAGCTGCAAAGTCGCGGTTCCCAGCAATGCAGCCCAGCGAGGTGAGGCAAGGACTTACCTCCACCAAACTTGGGCTGAAGAGTCACTGGACTGTGGGGGTCACTTGGACAGCGTCGCTGGAATCAAGGGACCTCGCTCGTCGTGCTGAGAGGAGACCCAAGGGACCGGTAATGCAGCTTTTTGGTGCCTGCGGTTGCAGGGGGAAGATTCCGTCGACCCACGGGAGATTTCTTCGGAGCTTCTGGTGCAGAGAGGAGGCAGACTACCCCCACAGCATGCACAAGCAGGAAAACAGTCGAGAAGGCGGTAGGATCAGCGTTACAGAGTTGCAGTAGTCGTCTTTGCTACTATGTTGCAGGTTTGCAGGCTTCCAGCGCGGTCAGCGGTCGATTCCTTATCAGAAGGTGAAGAGGGAGATGCAGAGGAACTCGGCTGAGCTCATGCATTCGTTATCTAAAGTTTCCCCAGAGACAGAGACCCTAAATAGCCAGAAAAGAGGGTTTGGCTACCTAGGAGAGAGGAAAGGCTACTAACACCTGAAGGAGCCTATCAGCAGGAGTCTCTGACGTCACCTGGTGGCACTGGCCACTCAGAGCAGTCCAGTGTGCCAGCAGCACCTCTGTTTCCAAGATGGCAGAGGTCTGGAGCACACTGGAGGAGCTCTGGACACCTCCCAGGGGAGGTGCAGGTCAGGGGAGTGGTCACTCCCCTTTCCTTTGTCCAGTTTCGCGCCAGAGCAGGGGCTAAGGGGTCCCTGAACCGGTGTAGACTGGCTTATGCAGAATTGGGCACATCTGTGCCCAACAAAGCATTTCCAGAGGCTGGGGGAGGCTACTCCTCCCCTGCCTTCACACCATTTTCCAAAGGGAGAGGGTGTCACACCCTCTCTCAGAGGAAGTTCTTTGTTCTGCCATCCTGGGCCAGGCCTGGCTGGACCCCAGGAGGGCAGCTGCCTGTCTGAGGGGTTGGCAGCAGCAGCAGCTGCAGTGAAACCCCAGGAAGGGCAGTCTGGCAGTACCAGGGTCTGTGCTACAGACCACTGGGATCATGGAATTGTACCAACAATGCCAGGATGGCATAGAGGGGGCAATTCCATGATCATAGACATGTTACATGGCCATATTCGGAGTTACCATGGTGAAGCTACATATAGGTAGTGACCTATATGTAGTGCACGCGTGTAATGGTGTCCCCGCACTCACAAAGTTCAGTGAATTGGCTCTGAACAATGTGGGGGCACCTTGGCTAGTGCCAGGGTGCCCTCACACTAAGTAACTTTGCACCTAACCTTTACCAGGTAAAGGTTAGACATATAGGTGACTTATAACTTACTTAAGTGCAGTGTAAAATGGCTGTGAAATAACGTGGACGTTATTTCACTCAGGCTGCAGTGGCAGTCCTGTGTAAGAATTGTCAGAGCTCCTTATGGGTGGCAAAAGAAATGCTGCAGCCCATAGGGATCTCCTGGAACCCCAATACCCTGGGTACCTCAGTACCATATACTAGGGAATTATAAGGGTGTTCCAGTAAGCCAATGTAAATTGGTAAAAATGGTCACTAGCCTGTCAGTGACAATTTGGAAAGAGATGAGAGAGCATAACCACTGAGGTTCTGATTAGCAGAGCCTCAGTGAGACAGTTAGTCACTACACAGGTAACACATTCAGGCACACTTATGAGCACTGGGGCCCTGGGTTACCAGGGTCCCAGTGACACATACAACTAAAACAACATATATACAGTGAAAAATGGGGGTAACATGCCAGGCAAGATGGTACTTTCCTACACAACCCCCCCCCCAAACGAAGGACAATAAGACTAGCCATTACCTGATGAGTCTTCATTGTCTAAGTGGAAATATCTGGAGAGTCCATCTGCATTGGAGTGGCTACTCCCAGGTCTATGTTCCACTGTATAGTCCATTCCCTGTAGGGATATGGACCACCTCAACAATTTAGGATTTTCACCTTTCATTTGTTTTAGCCAAAGTAGAGGTTTGTGGTCTGTCTGAACAATGAAGTGAGTGCCAAACAGGTATGGCCTCAACTTCTTCAGAGCCCAGACCACAGCAAAGGCCTCCCTCTCAATGGCAGACCAACGCTTTTCTCTAGGGGTCAACCTTCTACTAATAAAAGCAACAGGTTGATCCTGGCCCTCAGAATTAAGTTGTGATAGGACTGCCCCTACTCCTAATTCAGATGCATCAGTTTGGACATAGAATTTTTTAGAGTAACAAGGGCTTTTCAGGACAGGTGCAGAGCACATGGCCTGCTTCAGCTCCTCAAAAGCTTTCTGACAGCTTGCTGTCCACAATACCTTTTTAGGCATTTTCTTGGATGTGAGGTCATTAAGAGGGGCTGCAATGGAGCCATAGTTCTTATTGAACCTCCTGTAATACCCAGTGAGGCCTAGGAAGGCTCTCACCTGAGTCTGAGTGGTAGGGGGAACCCAATCAATAATAGTTTGGATTTTCCCCTGAAGTGGTGCAATCTGTTCCCCACCAACAAGGTGTCCCAGATAAACCACCTTACCCTGCCCTATCTGGCACTTTGAAGCCTTGATAGTGAGGCCTGCCTTTTGCAGGGCCTCCAAAACTTTCCAAAGGTGGACCAGGTGATCATCCCAGCTGGAGCTAAAGACAGCTATATCGTCCAAATATGCTGCACTGAAAGCTTCCAGCCCTTGCAGGACTGTGTTCACCAACCTCTGAAAAGTGGCAGGTGCATTTTTCAAACCAAAAGGCATTACAGTAAACTGGTAATGTCCTCCAATGGTAGAAAATGCAGTCTTAGGTTTAGCATCTTCTGACAATTTGATCTGCCAATACCCTGCAGTCAAATCAAAAGTGCTTAGATACTTGGCAGATGCCAGTGTATCTATAAGCTCATCTGCCCTGGGTATAGGGTGAGCATCAGTTTTGGTTACCAAGTTGAGACCTCTATAGTCTACACAAAACCACATTTCCTTCTTTCCATCTTTAGAATTGGGTTTTGGTACCAGTACCACAGGAAAGCCCATGGACTGTCAGAGTGCTCAACCACTCCTAGTTCCAACATTTTCTGAACTTCTTGCTTTATGCAGTCCCTGACATGGTCAGGCTGCCTATAGATCTTACTTTTGACAGGTAAACTGTCTCCAGTATCTATAGTGTGCTCACACCAAGAAGTGGTGCCTGGCACAGTAGAGAAGAGTTCTGAAAATTGTCCTAGGAGATTTATGCAATTATCTTTCTGCTCAGCAGTAAGACAATCAGCCAAAACTACACCTTCCACAAGAGCATCTTGTTCTGTGGAAGAGAAGAGATCAGGTAGAGGATCACTGTCTTCTTCCTGTCCCTCATCTGTTGCCATGAGCAGGGTGAGATCAGCCCTGTCATAGTAGGGTTTCAGGCGGTTGACATGGAGCACCCTAAGGGGACTCCTGGCAGTGCCTAAGTCAACCAAGTAGGTGACTTCACCCTTCTTTTCAACAATTGTGTGGGGTCCACTCCATTTATCTTGGAGTGCTCTTGGGGCCACAGGCTCCAAGACCCACACTTTCTGCCCTGGTTGGTACTGAACCAAAACAGCCTTCTGATCATGCCATTGCTTCTGGAGCTCTTGGCTGGCCTGAAGGTTTTTACTGGCCTTTTTCATGTACTCAGCCATCCTTGATCTGAGGCCAAGTACATAATCCACAATATCCTGCTTAGGAGCTTTTAAAGGTTGTTCCCAACCCTCCTTTACAAGTGTGAGTGGACCCCTAACAGGGTGTCCAAAAAGAAGTTCAAAGGGGCTGAAGCCCACTCCTTTCTGGGGTACCTCCCTGTAGGCAAAAAGGAGGCATGGTAGAAGGATATCCCATCTCCTGCGGAGTTTTTCAGGGAGTCCCATAATCATGCCTTTGAGAGTTTTATTAAATCTCTCCACCAGTTCATTTGTTTGTGGATGATAGGGTGTTGTGAACTTGTAAGTTACACCACACTCCTTCCACATGGCCTTTAAGTATGCAGACATGAAATTGCTTCCTCTGTCTGATACTACTTCCTTTGGGAAGCCCACCCTGGAAAATATTCCCAGGAGGGCCTTTGCCACTGCAGGAGCTGTAGTGGTCCTTAAAGGAATAGCTTCAGGATATCTTGTGGCATGGTCCACTACCACTAAGATAAACCTATTGCCTGAAGCAGTAGGAGGGTCAAGGGGGCCAACAATGTCAACCCCTACCCTTTCAAAGGGAACCCCAACCACAGGCAGTGGGATAAGGGGTGCCTTTGGAGTGCCACCTGTTTTGCCTCTGGCTTGACAGGTTTCACAGGACTTACAAAATTCCTTTGTGTCCTCAGACATCCTAGGCCAATGAAACAATGGAACCAATCTGTCCCAAGTTTTCATTTGACCCAGGTGCCCAGCTAGGGGAATGTCATGTGCCAGTGTTAGGAGGAACTTTCTGTACTCCTGAGGAATCACTAATCTCCTGGCAGCTCCAGGTTTAGGATCCCTATGCTCAGTGTACAAGAGGTTGTCCTCCCAGTAAACTCTGTGAGAGTCACTGACATCCCCTTTAGCCTGTTTGACAGCTTGCTGTCTGAGACCCTCTAATGTGGGACAGGTTTGCTGTGCCACACTCAGCTCCTCCCTGGCAGGCCCCCCTTCACCCAAAAGCTCAGCAGTGTCTGCTTCCAGCTCCTCTGGTGTAGGTTCTGCACAGGGAGGGAATTCTTCTTCCTCAGAAGTAGAATCCACTGTAGAGGGAGGGATAGTAGGAAGTGGTTTGCTTCTACTAGCCCTAGCTTTAGGGAGCACTTGGTCCATTCTTCCAGGATCCAAGCTTCCCTGTCCTTTTTGCTTTTTGGCCTGAGCCCTTGTCAAAGCAAAAATATGCCCTGGAATGCCCAGCATTGCTGCATGGGCCTCCAACTCCACATCTGACCAAGCTGATGTCTCCAAATCATTCCCTAATAGACAGTCTACAGGTAAATCTGAAGCTACCACAACTTTCTTTGGACCAGTTACCCCCCCCCAGTTGAGATTTACAACAGCCATGGGGTGGCTTTGTGTTATGTTGTGAGCATCGGTTACTTGGTACTGGTGTCCAAGTATGTGTTGTTCAGGGTGCACCAGTTTCTCAATCACCATTGTGACACTGGCACCTGTGTCCCTGTAGGCCTGAACCTCAACACCATTTATTAGGGTTAGTTGCTTGTACTTCTCCAAGTTATGGGGGCAAGCAACCAAAGTGGCTAAATCAATAGCCCCTTCAGAGACTAAAGTAGCCTCTGTGGTCTCCCTAATCAGACCAACCCCAACTAAGTTACCAATAGTGAGCCCAGCTACTCCCTTGGATTGGCTATTAGTAGGTTTGCTCCCACCACCACTGCTATTAGTAGGGACACTAGGTGTAGCAGTAGGGGTTGTAGTGGTAGGAGCTGTGGTGCCTTTCTTTGGACAACTGGGATCTGTTGTCCAATGGCCTTTTATTTTACATAAATAGCACCATGGTTTCTTTTCCTTGTTCTGATTAAAGGAGGATTTGGACCCACCACCCCCACCAGAGTGTTTTTGTGGGCCTGATGAAGACTCATTTTTAGATTTGTCCCCACCCTTGTCAGAAGACTTACCATCCTTCTTTTTGTTGCCATATTTGTCACCCCCTGTATGAACTTTTCTGTTCACTCTTGTTCTGACCCATTTGTCTGCCTTCTTTCCCAATTCTTGGGGAGAGGTCAGATCAGAGTCCACCAAGTACTGGTGCAACAAATCAGACACACAATTATTAAGAATATGCTCTCTCAGGATTAAGTTATACAGGCTGTCATAATCAGTAACTTTACTGCCATGTAACCACCCCTCCAAGGCCTTCACTGCCTGGTCAATGAAATCAACCCAGTCTTGTGAAGACTCCTTTTTCGTCTCTCTGAACTTTATCCTGTACTGTTCAGTGGTTAAGCCATAACCATCCAAGAGTGCATTCTTAAGAACTTGGAAATTATTAGCATCATTTTCTTTTACAGTAAGGAGCCTATCCCTACCTTTTCCACTAAATGATAGCCATAGGATAGCAGCCCACTGCTTTTGAGGGACATCCTGTACAGCACAGGCCCTCTCAAGTGCAGCAAACCACTTGTTAATGTCATCCCCCTCCTTATAAGGGGGAACTATCTTGTGCAGATTCCTGGAATCATGCTCTTTTGCAGGATGACTATGGGGAATACTGCTGCTGCCACCATGGGTATCTAAACCCAACTTCTGTCTTTCCCTCTCTATTTCTAAAGACTGTCTATCCAAATCCAGCTGTTGCTTCTTGAGCTTCAGTCTGGTTTGTTCCACTCTCAATCTATTGAGCTCCCTTTCTAACAATCTGTCATCAGGGTGGGTGGGAGGGACATTTCTAGATACAGAGGTATGATGGGAATGAACAGAAGGAGACTTGTCCCTTACAGAGGGCACCCTAACAGCTTGGCTACCAGCATAATGTGAGAGCACACCATCAGTATGGTGTGATTCAATTTCTGTACCAACTATGCTAGACTGTCTAGTAATGGGCAGGCTGAGAAGTTTCTTTCCTGAACCTTTTCCTGGGGGAGTCCCTGGATCAGATTGAGAACCATTAGCTACTTTTTCACCAGATTGGGCACTTATGGCCTTATCCTGTACTCTAAGCATATTAATTAACAGTTCTAAGGAAGGATTCTTCCCTACACTCAAACCTCTCTCTATGCAGAGACTCCTTGCTCCTTTCCAGCTAAGGTGATCATATGCAATTTTGGACAGTTCAACATTTTGGCCTGTACCAGACATTTTTTAGAGAGAGTTAAAGTGATAGAAAAAGAGAAAAAAGTTTTCAGAACTTTTTGGAAAGACAGAAAAAAAACTTTTTAAACTTTTAAGAACTTTTTGAAAGTTTAGGAGTACTTTTCAGCACTTAGAAAAGAGTGAAAAGAGGAAATGCAAAACTTTTTGGCTATGTGTATATACACTGACCTTGTTTTGTATATTTTTCTCTTATGAAAAGTACAATGACAAGAGTGGTAAGTAGTCTCAAGCACTTATCCCACCACTGCACAACCAATGTAGGAGGCTGGACTGGCTTGTAGTGAGTACCAAGGGGTACTTGCACCTTGCACCAGGCCCAGTTATCCCTTATTAGTGTATAGGGTGTCTAGCAGCTTAGGCTGATAGATAATGGTAGCTTAGCAGAGCAGCTTAGGCTGAACTAGGAGACGTGTGAAGCTACTACAGTACCACTTAGTGTCATATGCACAATATCATAAGAAAACACAATACACAGTTAAACTAAAAATAAAGGTACTTTATTTTTATGACAATATGCCAAAGTATCTTAGAGTGTACCCTCAGTGAGAGGATAGGAAATATACACAAGATATATATACACAATAGCAAAAATATGCAGTATAGTCTTAGAAAACAGTGCAAACAATGTATAGTTACAATAGGATGCAATGGGGAAACATAGGGGTAGGGGCAACACAAACCATATACTCCAGAAGTCGAATGCGAACCACGAATGGACCCCAAACCTATGTGACCTTGTAGAGGGTCGCTGGGACTATTAGAAAATAGTGAGAGTTAGAAAAATAACCCTCCCCAAGACCCTGAAAAGTGAGTGCAAAGTGCACTAAAGTTCCCCTAAGGACAAAAGAGTCGTGTTAGAGGAATAATGCAGGAAAGACACAAACCAGCAATGCAACAACTGTGGATTTCCAATCTAGGGTACCTGTGGAACAAGGGGACCAAGTCCAAAAGTCACAAGCAAGTCGTAGATGGGCAGATGCCCAGGAAATGCCAGCTGCGGGTGCAAAGAAGCTTCGACTGGACAGAAGAAGCTGAGGTTTCTGCAGGAACGAAAAGGGCTAGAGACTTCCCCTTTGGTGGACGGATCCCTCTCGCCTTGGAGAGTCGTGCAGAAGTGTTTTCCCGCCGGAAGGACGCCAACAAGCCTTGCTACACGCAAATCGTGCGTTTGGCGTTTTTGGAAGCTGCTGGGGCCCAGGAGGGACCAGGAGGTCGCAAATTGGACCTACAGAGAGAGGGGACGTCGAACAAGACAAAGAGCCCTCACTGAAGCAGGTAGCACCCGGAGAAGTGCCAGAGACAGGCACTACGAGGATGCGTGAAACGGTGCTCGCCGAAGTTGCACAAAGGAGTCCCACGTCGCCGGAGACCAACTTAGAAAGTCGTGCAATGCAGGTTAGAGTGCCGTGGACCCAGGCTTGGCTGTGCTCAAAGGATTTCCGCCGGAAGTGCACAGGGGCCGGAGTAGCTGCAAAGTCGCGGTTCCCAGCAATGCAGCCCAGCGAGGTGAGGCAAGGACTTACCTCCACCAAACTTGGGCTGAAGAGTCACTGGACTGTGGGGGTCACTGGGACAGCATCGCTGGATTCGAGGGACCTCGCTCGTCGTGCTGAGAGGAAACCCAAGGGACCGGTAATGCAGCTTTTTGGTGCCTGCGGTTGCAGGGGGAAGATTCCGTCGACCCACGGGAGATTTCTTCGGAGCTTCTGGTGCAGAGAGGAGGCAGACTACCCCCACAGCATGCACAAGCAGGAAAACAGTCGAGAAGGCGGCAGGATCAGCGTTACAGAGTTGCAGTAGTCGTCTTTGCTACTATGTTGCAGGTTTGCAGGCTTCCAGCGCGGTCAGCGGTCGATTCCTTATCAGAAGGTGATGAGGGAGATGCAGAGGAACTCGGCTGAGCTCATGCATTCGTTATCTAAAGTTTCCCCAGAGACAGAGACCCTAAATAGCCAGAAAAGAGGGTTTGGCTACCTAGGAGAGAGGAAAGGCTACTAACACCTGAAGGAGCCTATCAGCAGGAGTCTCTGACGTCACCTGGTGGCACTGGCCACTCAGAGCAGTCCAGTGTGCCAGCAGCACCTCTGTTTCCAAGATGGCAGAGGTCTGGAGCACACTGGAGGAGCTCTGGACACCTCCCAGGGGAGGTGCAGGTCAGGGGAGTGGTCACTCCCCTTTCCTTTGTCCAGTTTCGCGCCAGAGCAGGGGCTAAGGGGTCCCTGAACCGGTGTAGACTGGCTTATGCAGAATTGGGCACATCTGTGCCCAACAAAGCATTTCCAGAGGCTGGGGGAGGCTACTCCTCCCCTGCCTTCACACCATTTTCCAAAGGGAGAGGGTGTCACACCCTCTCTCAGAGGAAGTTCTTTGTTCTGCCATCCTGGGCCAGGCCTGGCTGGACCCCAGGAGGGCAGCTGCCTGTCTGAGGGGTTGGCAGCAGCAGCAGCTGCAGTGAAACCCCAGGAAGGGCAGTCTGGCAGTACCAGGGTCTGTGCTACAGACCACTGGGATCATGGAATTGTACCAACAATGCCAGGATGGCATAGAGGGGGCAATTCCATGATCATAGACATGTTACATGGCCATATTCAGAGTTACCATGGTGAAGCTACATATAGGTAGTGACCTATATGTAGTGCACGCGTGTAATGGTGTCCCCGCACTCACAAAGTTCAGTGAATTGGCTCTGAACAATGTGGGGGCACCTTGGCTAGTGCCAGGGTGCCCTCACACTAAGTAACTTTGCACCTAACCTTTACCAGGTAAAGGTTAGACATATAGGTGACTTATAACTTACTTAAGTGCAGTGTAAAATGGCTGTGAAATAACGTGGACGTTATTTCACTCAGGCTGCAGTGGCAGTCCTGTGTAAGAATTGTCAGAGCTCCTTATGGGTGGCAAAAGAAATGCTGCAGCCCATAGGGATCTCCTGGAACCCCAATACCCTGGGTACCTCAGTACCATATACTAGGGAATTATAAGGGTGTTCCAGTAAGCCAATGTAAATTGGTAAAAATGGTCACTAGCCTGTCAGTGACAATTTGGAAAGAGATGAGAGAGCATAACCACTGAGGTTCTGATTAGCAGAGCCTCAGTGAGACAGTTAGTCACTACACAGGTAACACATTCAGGCACACTTATGAGCACTGGGGCCCTGGGTTACCAGGGTCCCAGTGACACATACAACTAAAACAACATATATACAGTGAAAAATGGGGGTAACATGCCAGGCAAGATGGTACTTTCCTACAGGGGGTAGTCTGCCTCCTCTCTGCACTTGAAGCTCCGAAGAAATCTCCCGTGGGTAGATGGAATCTTCCCCCTGCAACCGCAGGCACCAAAAAGCTTCATCACCGGTCCCTTGGGTCTCCTCTCAGCACGACGAGCGAGGTCCCTCGAATCCAGCAACTCTGTCCAAGTGACCCCCACAGTCCAGTGACTCTTCAGTCCAAGTTGGGTGGAGGTAAGTCCTTGCCTCACCTCGCTAGACTGCATTGCTGGGAACCGCGACTTTTGCAGCTACTCCGGCCCCTGTGCACTTCCGGCGGAAATCCTTTGTGCACAGCCAAGCCTGGGTCCACGGCACTCTAACCTGCATTGCACGACTTTCTAAGTTGGTCTCCGGCGACGTGGGACTCCTTTGTGTAACTTCGGGTGAGCACCGTTTCACGCATCCTTTTAGTGCCGGTTTCTGGCACTTCTCTGGGTGTTACCTGCTGTTAAGAGGGCTCTTTGTCTTGCTCGACATCCCTTCTACCTCCTGGTCCAATTGGCGACCTACTGGTCCCTCCTGGGTCACAGCAGCATCCAAAAACGCTAACCGCACGATTTGCAGCTAGCAAGGCTTGTTGGCGTTCTTTCGGCAGGAAAACACTTCTGCACAACTCTCCACGGCGAGAGGGATCCGTCCACCAAAGGGGAAGTCTCTAGCCCTTTTCATTCCTGCAAAAACCTCTGCTTCTTCTGTCCAGTAGAAGCTTCTTTGCACCCACAGCTGGCATTTCCTGGGCATATGCCCATCTCCGACTTGCTTGTGACTTTTGGACTTGGTCCCCTTGTTCCACAGGTACCCTAGATTGGAAATCCATCGTTGTTGCATTGTTGGTTTGTGTCTTTCCTGCATTATTCCTCTAACACGACTTCTTTGTCCTGTGGGGAACTTTAGTGCACTTTGCACTCACTTTTCAGAGTCTTGGGGAGGGTTATTTTTCTAACTCTCACTATTTTCTAATAGTCCCAGCGACCCTCTACAAGGTCACATAGGTTTGGGGTCCATTCGTGGTTCGCATTCCACTTTTGGAGTATATGGTTTGTGTTGACCCTATCCCTATGTGTCCCCATTGCATCCTATTGTAACTATACATTGTTTGCACTGTTTTCTAAGACTATACTGCATATTTTTGCTATTGTGTATATATATCTTGTGTATATTTCCTATCCTCTCACTGAGGGTACACTCTAAGATACTTTGGCATATTGTCATAAAAATAAAGTACCTTTATTTTTAGTATAACTGTGTATTGTGTTTTCTTATGATATTGTGCATATGACACTAAGTGGTACTGTAGTAGCTTCACACGTCTCCTAGTTCAGCCTAAGCTGCTCTGCTAAGCTACCATTATCTATCAGCCTAAGCTGTTAGACACCCTATACACTAATAAGGGATAACTGGGCCTGGTGCAAGGTTCAAGTACCCCTTGGTACTCACTAAAAGCCAGTCCAGCCTCCTACACCCTGGAACTCAGCAACTCTGTCCAAGTGACTCCCACAGTCCAGTGACTCTTCAGTCCAAGTTTGGTGGAGGTAAGTCCTTGCCTCCCCACACTAGACTGCATTACTGGGTACCGCGTGATTTGCAGCTGCTCCGGCTCCTGTGCACTCTTCCAGTATTTCCTTTGTGCACAGCCAGTGCACTGTGTAACCATGAGTGGTATTGCATGAGCTTTGCATGTCTTCTAGTTCAGCCTAAGCAGCTCTGCTATAGCTACCTCTAACAGCCTAAAAACGTTTTCAAACTTTTAGAAACTTTTTAGAAGTTTTGGAGTACTTTTCAGCACTTAGTAGAAAGTGTAAGAAAAGAAAAGCAAAACTTTTTGGTTAGGTGTACATACACTGAACTTGTTTTGTATATTATTCTCTTATGAAAAGTACACAATGACAAACTGGAAAGTAGTTACAAGTACCTATCCCACCGCTGCACAACCAATGTAGGAGGCTGGCCTGGCTTGTATTGAGTACCAAGGGGTACTTACACCTTGCACCAGGCCCAGGTATCCCTTATTAGTGTAGAGGGGTGTCTAGCAGCTTAGGCTGATAGAAAAGGAAGCTTAGCACAGCAGCTTAGGCTGAACTAGGAGACGAGTGAAGCTCCAACAGTACCACTTAGTGTCATATGCACAATATCATAAGAAAACACAATACACAGATATACTAAAATAAAGGTACTTTATTTTTATGACAATATGCCAAAGTATCTCAGAGTGAACCCTCAGTATGAGGATAGCAAATATACACAAAATATATGTACACAATACCAAAAATATGCAGTATATTCTTAGAAAACAGTGCAAACAATGTATAGTTACAATAGGATGCAATGGGGACACATAGGGATAGGGGCAACACAAACCATATACTCCAAAAGTGGAATGCGAACCACGAATGGACCCCAAACCTATGTGACCTTGTAGAGGGTCGCTGGGACTATTAGAAAATAGTAAGGGTTAGAAAAATAGCCCACCTCAAGACCCTGAAAAGTGAGTGCAAAGTGCACTAAAATTCCCCAAAGGACATAGAAGTCGTGATAGGGGAATTCTGCAGGAAAGACACAAACCAGCAATGCAACAACAATGGATTTCCAGTCGAGGGTACCTGTGGAACAAGGGGACCAAGTCCAAAAGTCACAAGCAAGTCGGAGATGGGCAGATGCCCAGGAAATGCCAGCTGTGGGTGCAAAGAAGCTGCTACTGGACAGTAGAAGCTGAGGATTCTGCAAGAACGACAAGGGCTAAAGACTTCCCCTTTGGAGGATGGAGCCAACACGCCGTGTAGAGTTGTGCAAAAGTGTTTTCCCGCTGAAAGACCGCCAACAAGCCTTGCTAGCTGCAAGTCGTGCAGTTAGCGTTTTTGGATGCTGCTGTGGCCCAGGAGGGACCAGGATGTCGCCAATTGCGTCTGGGGACAGAGGGGGCGTCGTGCAAGTCAAGGAGCCCTCTCAGAAGCAGGCAGCACCCGTTGAAGTGCCAGCACAGGCACTACAAAGAAGAGTGAAACGGTGCTCATCCGAAGTTGCACAAAGGAGTCACACGTCGCCGGAGACCAACTTAGAAAGTCGTGCAATATAGGTTAGAGTGCCGTGGACCCAGGCTTGGCTGTGCACAAAGGATTTCTGCCGGAAGTGCACAGAGGCCGGAGTAGCTGCAAAAGTCACGGTTCCCAGGAATGCAGTCTGGCGTGGGGAGGCAAGGACTTACCTCCACCAAACTTGGACTGAAGAGTCACTGGACTGTGGGAGTCACTTGGACACAGTTGCTGGATTGAAGGGACCTCGCTCATTGTGCTGAGAGGAGACCCAGGGGACTGGTGATGCAGTTCTTTAGTGCCTGCGGTAGCAGGGGGAAGATTCCGTCGACCCACGGGAGATTTCTTCGGAGCTTCTAGTGCAGAGAGGAGGCAGACTACCCCCACAGCATGCACCACCAGGAAAACAGTCAAGAAGGCGGCAGGATCAGCGTTACAGAGTTGCAGTAGTCGTCTTTGCTACTTTGTTGCAGTTTTGCAGGCTTCCAGCGCGGTCAGCAGTCGATTCCTTGGCAGAAGGTGAAGAGAGAGATGCAGAGGAACTCTGATGAGCTCTTGCATTCGTTATCTAAGGAATTCCCCAAAGCAGAGACCCTAAATAGCCAGAAAAGAGGGTTTGGCTACTTAGGAGAGAGGATAGGCTAGCAACACCTGAAGGAGCCTATCAGAAGGAGTCTCTGATGTCACCTGGTGGCACTGGCCACTCAGAGCAGTCCAGTGTGCCAGCAGCACCTCTGTTTCCAAGATGGCAGAGGTCTGGAGCACACTGGAGGAGCTCTGGGCACCTCCCAGGGGAGGTGCAGGTCAGGGGAGTGGTCACTCCCCTTTCCTTTGTCCAGTTTTGCACCAGAGCAGGGCTGAGGGGTCCCTGAACCGGTGTAGACTGGCTTATGCAGAAATGGGCACCATCTGTGCCCATGAAAGCATTTCCAGAGGCTGGGGGAGGCTACTCCTCCCCGCCTTCACACCATTTTCCAAAGGGAGAGGGTGTAACACCCTCTCTCAGAGGAAGTCCTTTGTTCTGCCACCCTGGGACAAGCCTGGCTTGACCCCAGGAGGGCAGAAACCTGTCTGAGGGGTTGGCAGCAGCTCCAGTGAAACCCCTGAAAAGGCAGTTTGGCAGTACCAGGGTCTGTGCTACAGACCACTGGGATCATGGGATTGTGCCAACTATGCCAGGATGGCATAGAGGGGGCAATTCCATGATCACATGTTACATGGGCATATTCGGAGTTACCATTGTGAAGCTACACATAGGTAGGGACCTATGTGTAGTGCACGCGTGTAATGGTGTCCCCGCACTCACAAAGTCCGGGGAATTTGCCCTGAACAATGTGGGGGCACCTTGGCTAGTGCCAGGGTGCCCACACACTAAGTAACTTTGCACCTAACCTTTACCAGGTAAAGGTTAGACATATAGGTGACTTATAAGTTACTTAAGTGCAGTGGTAAATGGCTGTGAAATAACGTGGACGTTATTTCACTCAGGCTGCAGTGGCAGGCCTGTGTAAGAATTGTCAGAGCTCCCTATGGGTAGCAAAAGAAATGCTGCAGCCCATAGGGATCTCCTGGAACCCCAATACCCTGGGTACCTCAGCACCATATACTAGGGAATTATAAGGGTGTTCCAGTATGCCAATGTAAATTGGTGAAATTGGTCACTAGCCTGCTAGTGACAATTTGGAAAGAGATGAGAGAGCATAAACACTGAGGTTCTGGATAGCAGAACCTCAGTGAGACAGTTAGTCATAACACAGGTAACACATACAGGGCACACTGATGAGCACTGGGGCCCTGGCTGGCAGGGTCCCAGTGACATATACAACTAAAACAACATATATACAGTGAAATATGGGGGTAACATGCCAGGCAAGATGGTACTTTCCTACACAACCTGAAGTACTGGGTTTTTCAGGGAGCAGGGTTATGATGACAAGCCCATATTTCAGTTTGTCCAGCCCTCAATCAATTACCCGGCAAGGCTCAGTACTTTCATCAGATATCGACGGACCCCCAATATAAACAGGCACCTCCTCCTTGTAAAGCAAGTCATAAAGAAAGAAACAGGGACAGGTGCGTGTAAGATTAGGCATGGTTTGTGTGTGATGAAAGGTTTTATGATGTGTTGTGCCTTGATACTAATCTCATTCGGCCACTGGGAAAGAAACTGGCCGAACAGGTTTGGCTTCAGGCAGTGGAGTCAGCTTGCCCAGGTCAAGAGGAGTCAGCAAAGATGTACGTGTCCTTCAGACTCGTTTTCGGCATTAGTCATTGGCCTATGTGAGGGCAATCACAAAATGGCTGTTGTTTAAATGGAACCCGAGGGTTCAGGACGGAAACTCTGATATTCGGGTGATTTCGTCACCCGAATATGAATACAATGCTTGTGAATACTATTCTAATCATTCTCGGTCTGCTGATACCAAAATCGTTGTGATACGACGATGTTTATAACACGGGTCCAGAATTTTCAGTACCACAGACCCTCCTTTTGCCCTTACATAGGCAATAACCTATGCTCACGCTAATCTGAGTCCAGGTCTATATTCATAAAGTCGTTGAGATGTTGCTGTAGCATCATCCTATTACCTAGCTCGTCCCTTGATACAGGTTTCCTTACACACGATGTAGCACAGAGGCCACATATTGCAGGAGCACACTGTACACACAGACAGGACAGGAAAAGAATGGCTAAGATCATCCCAATGACTACCCGAGTCTTCCATCCCCAGGCGGATATCAGCTCCCAGAACCACCCCATCAATGACCAATCTCCTTTATCCACGTGAATAGATTTGGAGATCTTATGCAGTTTGGAAATGGCCTGGTAGACTGTAGGAGCGTTATCTGGGATGAAAACACAGCAACTTGATTGGATCACTTTACATACCCCACCTCGGTGTGCAAGTATGACGTCTAATGCGACCCTGTTCTGAAGAGTCATAAGGCGATCCGACTGGAGCTCAGCAGTCAAATTACCAAGGGCACCGGCAGTTTCAACTACTGTGGATTCAACCACCTTTGTCAATTGCCTTATGTTCCTGCTGTTAATCATAGGACCCCAAAACAGCAGAATACCCTTTTCAAAATCTCCAAATTCTTGTCCTGTAGGGTCTTCTTTACTTATGACACCTCTAACTATCCTTGTCTTATGGTAATCTGCCGCGGCCGTGTAGGTGGGAGGTAACAGGAACGAAACAAAACATGTGCCTGAGAAGTCAGGGGGCAACCATGTATAGGCTCTATTATGGCAGATGAAATAGGTACCCTTAGCTGCTAAGAACGAAGGAGAAGTCTGAGACGCAAAAACATATGTTTCCATGCAGATACTTTTCCCTAACTGAGCTCTGGGATTCTTGCCATTACCTTGCAGACATAGGTGACCCTGATGGGGTACAATCCAAATCGGGGAGGATCTCTTTGCTCGCTGGTTCCCACTCAGAGTAACTCCATATCCTGTTATGTTCCATCCAATATATGCTAGTGTCTCATCTCTCGGGATAGTCTCATAGGAAATATCTACCCTAATCATATCTACTATACCCTTAGCTAGAGCACTATTCTTAGGATTATCTTTCACAGAACGTAGGGGGTTGGCTTCATACGCATATATGAACACCGTTCTATATGCCCATACAAAACCATTATGGCTGAAAGGCAGGACCAGATAAGGGACACCTTTATCAGTAGTATGAGGCATAAGACCACACACCCAACAGTTAGTTGTGTTCACTACTAATTGGTGTTGGTGTAGAAGCTGAATGAATGAATTGTTGACAAATTCTAATCTTCTGGCAGACTCGTGTTCAGGCAAGGGGTGAAAAGAATGCGAGGAAACAGTAGAAGGAGGTATGGGCTGTGTAATGGGTGCAAATGTCACTTGAAAAGAGAATAAAACATATCCTATTAAAAACTTCATTCCACTAAGCAACATGAAAATACATAATATCAAAAATCGTTTCTTTGTCATTATTATACACATTCTGGCTTTAAAGTCCATCTGTCTGGCAGGTCTCTCATTCTTGAAAAACTCCATCCTCTCTAATTGCTGCTCGCGGTGGTAGGGTGTTCTATGCTAGGGAATGCTTCTGTCAGTCCAGGGCAACTCCCTTAGACCGACCAGAACTGTCGACCTAACGTCTTCAGCTGCACTCCAAAGACTTGGGCAACCACGACCCTACAGCTGAACCCGGATGGCGGTTCGAAAAGAAAAAAACAAAAATAAGAAAGTTTCTCAGATGAGAGAGCCGCACTTTTAAAAAAAATAGCAAAGGAACGTGAAAAAAATTATTTGTCCTTAGTTCTTGGTCTCAAATTATAACGGCTTTTTCCAGGTACAGTCTGGTTCTGGAACAAGAGTTCAGGCTCTGTAGTGTTCAATCGAATTGACGGTGGCACAGCTTCTTGCAAATTATTGTCACTTTCTCGTTCAGAAATTGTTCCTTTTACACGTGCATCGCTAAATGGCAAAAACAGAGGCACGGTCTCAGAGTCAGCGATCCCCTCCTGGACCCACCGGTCGTACGGTAGAGGAAAAGGGACCCTCTTGCAGTGTACGCCGTGGATCCAGTTCTTTTTCCCTTCCACTCGAACAGCTGATCTTGTTGAGAGAAGGACGAGGTGGGGGCCGGTCCAACGGGGCTGGTCATTCTTTGTCCACTGGAAGTTCTTGACCAGCACCCATGATCCAGGATCGATAAGATGTCCTGGAGCTTCAGAGACCTGAGGCAGAGTATCGTGAACCTGTTGGTGTAGAACACGCAATTTAGCCGTCAATTCATACAAATAATCAAGCAGTACAGGGTGTTCGATCTCACTGAATTTTGTTGGTCTTGGCACTCCCCATATGTAGGCCGGGCGGCCGAACACAATTTCATAGGGACTAAGTCCCACTCGCGAATGCACAGTCATTCTTGTTGATAGGAGTGCTAAAGGCAGAGCGTTAGGCCATTTAAGACCAGAGCTCGCTTGTATCTTTGCCAACTTCAGTTTTAGCGTGCCATTATAGCACTCTACTAGTCCAGCTGATTGGGGGTGATTTGCAGCATGGAATTTTTGCTGGATACCTAGCCCCTCACATACTTTTTTCATCACTCGACCCACAAATTCACTCCCATTATCACTCCAGACCATTCTCGGCATTCCAAACCTAGGGAAGAATTCTTTGGCAAGGGCTTTAGCTGTGGATAAGGCAGTGTTGTCTTTTAAGGGATATGCTTCTACCCATCTTGAAAAAGCACAAACAACAACAAGTACGTATTTCAGATTGTTGCACCTTTCCATGTGGATGAAATCTAGCTGCAAAACCTCGAACGGATACGTTGGAGGTGCAAAATGACCAGCTGGAGTTGGGGTTCCCCTACCAGGATTGTATTTCAGACACACCATGCAATTCTTGACCACATTCTCTGCACATTTAGGAATTCCAGCATTTTGCCATACTGGAGCCACCAACTTACAAATCCCTTTCACACTGATATGGGCCATTCCATGAGCCATTGTCACCACTGCAAGCACATACGCATCGGGTAACAACCATCGCTGATGTTATGACAAGTCAGCCCAACAACCATTTTCATCCAATTTACCCGTACTTTCTTTCCACACATTCAACTCTTTCTCTGAAGCTTCAGCTTGAAGAGACTTCACACCCTCTATCGTATCTTCACACATTCTAACGTCACCAACCCATCTTGCGGGGCCTGCAACATACATTCGATTCATCACATCTTTTGCTGTTTCTTTTGCAATTTCGTCAGCAAATGCATTGCCACGACCGACATCATCAGTAACCTTCTTGTGTGCACTGCATTTCACAATCGCAACTTGTAATGGCAAGGTCAGTGACTCAAGAAGCTCATTCACCAACTGACCATGCTGAATTTTAGCTCCATGCGAAGTCAGGAACCCACGTTCTTTCCACAATCGTCCAAAACTATGGGCCACACCAAACGCATACTGGCTGTCGGTATATATGGTCACTTTCATTCCTTTCGATAACACACACGCTCTCGTAAGTGCAATCAGCTCTGCTGCTTGAGCTGAATTATGTGGTATACGTGCAGCTTCAACAATCGTATGCAAAGTTGTGACAGCATATGCTGCAGTCGTATCACCATTCGAAAGCTTGAAGCATGAACCATCCACCCATAAGGTACCATCACACTTTACAAGAGGAGTATCTTTAAGATCTACTCTCCCTTTCGTTTCTTCTTCTGTCCTAAGAAAACAATCATGTTGTTCAACATCATCTGTCTCTACTGAAATCGGCAATAACGTGGCTGGATTCAACGTATTGCACCTCTTTATGTGCACATGACTCGCTAACAGTGTCAACTTGTAACCTGACAATCGAGCACTAGTTAAATGCTGTGTCTTGGTCCTGTTTAACAACGTGTCCACTGCATGGTGGAACCATCACAATCAACATATTATTCATCACTAACCCAGCAGACTGTCGAATAGAAACAGCTGCTGATGCTGTGGCTCTCAAGCAACTCGGCAATGCTTTAGCTACCGGATCCAAAGTCGACGAAAAATATGTGCATGGGCGCTGCTTGTCTCCAAAAGACTGTGTCAGCACTGACAATGCACAACCCTCTTTCTCATGGACATACAGTGTAAAGGGCTTACTGTAGTCGGGGGTACCCAACACAGGAGCCGAACACAATGCATTACGCAATTCGGAAAAACTTTTCTGACAATCTTCAGACCACGGAACGGGGTTCGGTGTATCTTTATAGGTCAATGCTACCAAAGGTTTGGCCAGCAAAGAAAAATTCAGTATCCATTGTCTGCAGTATGATGTAATGCCCAGGAAAGCACGTACTTCTCTCTGTGTCTTTGGCACACTCAATTTTGCAATTGCCTGAATTCTTTCTGAGGTCAGTTTTCTTCCCTCCTTCGATAAGAGATGACCTAACTAGGTCACTTCTTGTCGACAATATTGCAGTTTTGAAAGGGACACTTTGTGATGTAAATCAGACAAATGACGCAACAACGACAAGGTGGCTTCTTTACAAATCTCTTCAGTATATGTAGCGACTAGCAAATCATCGACGTACTGAATAAGGGTAGCGCCGTCAGGTAAAGCAATTGCATCAAGCTGTGTTTTTAAAGCCTGATTATATATTGATGGACTTTCACAGTAGCCTTGAGGAGCGCGTTTGAAGCGGAAACTTCGGCCTCCTAAACTGAAGCCAAAAATATCCCTGCTCTCCTCGGCAATCGGGATGCTGAAGAAAGCATTCTTTAAGTCAGTCACCGAGAACCAGGTGGCGGAAGCTGGAATCATAGTCAATAGGGCAGTGATATTAGGAACAACTGGAAACTGTGGCACAACTATTTTATTTACCTCTCTGAGATCAATCACGAGCCTGTAAACAGGTGGCTTAGAGGGGTCAGTACGTTTCAAAACAGGCAGAACAGAACTATTACAAACGTTGCCTCTTATCTCTTCAATTACATCTTTTTCAATTAAATCATAAATGATCGCTAGCAACGCCTTTTCACCTTCACTAGAGATTTTGTATTGTTGAATGCGTGGTAATTTAACATTGGCTTTCAATGTCACAACATAAGGCGGTATTTCCAAAAGACCCACATCATTAGGACCAGTAGCCCAAATGATATCAGGAAGAAACGACAATTCGGTCGGAAGTTTATCCTTCGACAAATACATTGGAGAGACCATTTTCCTACCCAGTGTAAGTTGTACTCCCGAAGGAGAACAATATAATGTTGCATACAATCTTTTCAACAAATCCAATCCTAACAAGTTTTCACCACAACCTGTCGTCAGAATAAGGGGTGCTTACAATTCACAAGGTCCAACAGAAAGGGACATAGGACTAGAAATCGAGTTCCTAACCGGGGCGCCAGAAAAACCTACTGAAACATTCATCTCGCCAGACAAAGGTGCGCCAGGGAGTTTTGAGTGCATAATAGAACTCTTTGTAGCACCAGTATCCAACAGAAAAGGCTCCGACACACCTGATGTAATCACCTTAACATAAGGTCCATTCTGATCTACTGGAACTAAAAAAACTCCCTCTCTTCGTCTATGGCTGTCCTACCAATTATTACCTTCCAGATTCTCATCTTTTGCATAGTAGTCGTCAGCATAGTACTGAGCCGTCCTACCAGACGCGTTATGTTGCTGGTCAAAACTATTCATTGAGTTTTGAGACGGAAAGGAACGCGTGTTCTGGGGGAAACTTCCACGTCCTCTACCTCTAGGAGCTTGTTGAACACCTCGACCTCTTGCGCCAGAAGCACCATTCGTACGCTGTAACAAAATAGGACAACTATACTTGAAATGACCCTCTTCTTTACAATATGAACACTGATTGGGACCTACAGGAACACGTGGTTGAGAAAACTCGAACCTTTGCGAGTTTCTCTGGAACTGTTGAGGTTGCTGATAGTTAGTCTGACCACCACGTGGCGGATACGCCTGTTGTAAAAGAAACTTCGTCTTTAATTCTTTAGTTTTCTTGTCTGCTCTATCCTTCTCATCTTTATCCCTATTTTCGTAGTACTGTGCAGTAGCCAATATTTGTGCTGAAGAGGAAACGGCCGAAGAACTCTCTGAATCCTTCAATTTCTTACACAGCTCGGCAAGCAAATTGTGCACAAACTTGTCGACGAACAACCGTTGACCACCTTCTGTACTCATATCTTGACCACTGTGGTCGATAAACGTTTCCTCAAACCTGGTGAAGAAATCAGACACTATTTCATCTTTCTTCTGCTTACACGCAGACAATTTATCCCAATTCACATGCATCGCAGGCATTAAAGTCTTCATGTAAGTAATGATCCTAGCAGGCAGTTCTGCTACCAAAGGCTCAGGCGTGGCACCACCAACTTGTCTATCATTTGCAGCACTAATATTAGCCCATGAGTCACCTAACTCTTGTGCATGATCTGTATGGCGAATCAATCCCCACAAAGGCTGTGGAACAACATTCCCAAATAACATGTCTACGTCGGCTAAATTCATAATGCATGAGTCTGCAGTCTGTGATAATTCCTTATAAAACCCTGCAGGGTTTTTACGGGGATCAGGCAAAGTCTGCTTAAGGGCTAAAACTTCAGCTCGCTTCCACGGAACATGTACCCAAACACGCTGAAAATGAGCTGATTTTGATTTTGATTAGCAACATCAGTCGCAACGGCGTCCTTCCATACCGGAGGGACTTCTCTCATTGGGTACTGTTGCACCTTTTTTTAACGTTGCAACTGCTTTCTCAACATCGGAACCCACAATCGTGCCCTTTTCAAACTCAAACCGTACACGGCACAAATCAGGCGGATTTGTTTCCAAATCATTATCCGCCAATTCCTCACAAAGGAAAGCACACATTTTCTCAAAAACGTATCTTTGTTTCGGTGCTTCCCATTGACGGAAGACATCCATAACAGACTCTACATCGTATCTTAAAGGGTAAACAACCCATTTACGTGCCATGCGGTCAAACATTTCTCTCTCTCGAGAATTAGGCAGCTGACTACGCGACTGCTTACGCTCCGAATCTGGGGTCACACCAGACGACCCAAAGAGAGGAAATATAAGGGTGGCAACAGTATCTGTTATTCTCTGTCGGACAGAAGGAGAAGTTGATGAAAGAACAGGAGGAAAAACAGAGGGATGCAAGGCAGACGCAGAGGCAGACGCAGAGGCAGTATCAGGAAGAACACCAGAAGAGGCAGTCGATGTAGTACATAAAGTCGTATGAGGTACGGATGGAGCAGGTAGCGAAGTCGGCGGCCCTTGAAGGGGCTGCGCCATAGTAGTAGGAGCCAACTGAAGAGGAGCTGGCGGCTGTGGAAGAACCTGAGGCACAGTAACCGGAGGTTGCACAACTAAAGGTTATGGGGGTGCTGTAGCATTCTGCGCATAAGGGGGTGGCGAACTCAACAAGTGTGACATAAAAGGATCTTTCTCAAGTTCTTTTGCTGCATCTTGCTGAAGAAGCGGAAAAACTGGATAACATTTATCGGTCACCATTTTACGTTGCCTGTGCAACTGCTCATTCATCTGTTCTTCTTCATCATCTTTAAACTGCATGGCAGCTTGCATTATCGAGATACCCTCTTCCCTCTTATTTCTCTTTGCTAATTTAATTTCCTTCTGTTTGGCTTCCTTACGCCATAGGTGGAAAGAGTCAAACATCGCCGGCCGGGCTTTCTTCTTAAAAAGTTTAACCTCCAGATTATCCAGAATCTCTGTGTCAAAACTACCATATTGGGGCCATTTTAAAACACCATCTTTCCTGGTGTATCGGATCCATACTTCATTATATGTGAGGGGGCCTATGCCATGTTTCACATATAGTTCATAGGTTGGAGTTCCAATCGGAGGAACCGGACACGAGTCCTCCAATCGGGAATCCCTATTATAACCAAGACAAAACAAATTTCCACATCTGCTAAGACCAGGCATCTTCGCTCTCCAGTCTAGCGTCAAACTTCAAAGGATTATCGACTACGATAGTCTCGTGAATACACGAATCCCTCGGCTTTGGTACTTGCAAGTTCCAAATCAAAGATCCCAAGGGGATACCAAACTAAGAACCAAACTAAGGACTGGGAGACGCTCCACTTATACTTAACTGAGGTATCGATGACGTCACCAGAAGACTCGTTTATCGTTTCGCTCTACCAAACCATCAAGGGTCCAAAACAGGGCGATAGTCAGGGCAGCAGTCCTTCGTAGCCGTCGGGAAGCGGGGAACCTCGCAGCAAAGACTTTCGGACCACGTCGACATACAGGGGTCGATGAAGCCTCCCTCCAGAATTTTCACACGAAGCTCCTCACGAACCTCTGGCTTGGACTGGTACCGCTGAAATCGCCCCACGTTGGGCGCCAACTGAAGTACTGGGTTTTTCAGAACCCAGTGGTGCCAGGGAACACACCCTAAGACTTCGAGTCCTTCCTGTTTCAGACTACAGAAACACAGAGTCTTCTTGGTGAAGTGAAAGATCTTGTTTATTGGCTGCAGCCAGTAACAGGTATCCTAGAAGTACAACAAGGTGTATATTCTCAGGAGACTGCTCCCCTTGCAAAGCTAACCTTCTCTTTTATACAAAATATTATGCTTTAGGCAAACATTCCTTATTTTACAGTTGACCATTCACATATTTTCACTACAAAGAAATAGCAGGGTTATGATGACAAGCCCATATTTCAGTTTGTCCAGCCCTCAATCAATTACCCGGCAAGGCTCAGTACTTTCATCAGATATCGACGGACCCCCAATATAAACAGGCACCTCCTCCTTGTAAAGCAAGTCATAAAGAAAGAAACAGGGACAGGTGCGTGTAAGATTAGGCATGGTTTGTGTGTGATGAAAGGTTTTATGATGTGTTGTGCCTTGATACTAATCTCATTCGGCCACTGGGAAAGAAACTGGCCGAACAGGTTTGGCTTCAGGCAGTGGAGTCAGCTTGCCCAGGTCACAGAGGAGTCAGCAAAGATGTACGTGTCCTTCAGACTCCGTTTTCGGCATTGTCATTGGCCTATGTGAGGGCAATCACAAAATGGCTTTTGTTTAAATGGAACCTGAGGGTTCAGGCCGGAAACTCTGATATTCGGGTGATTTCGTCACCCGAATATGAATACAATCCTTGTGCATAGTATTCTAATCATTCTCGGTCTGCTGATACCAAAATCGTTGTGATACGACGATGTTTATTACATGGGTCCAGAAGTTTCAGTACCACAAACCCCCCCCCCCCCAAACGAAGGACAATAAGACTACCCATGACCTGATGAGTCTTCATTGTCTAAGTGGAAATATCTGGAGAGTCCATCTGCATTGGAGTGGGTACTCCCAGGTCTGTGTTCCACTGTATAGTCCATTCCCTGTAGGGATATGGACCACCTCAACAATTTAGGGTTTTCACCTTTCATTTGTTTTAGCCAAAGTAGAGGTTTGTGGTCTGTCTGAACAATGAAGTGAGTGCCAAACAGGTATGGCCTCAACTTCTTCAGTGCCCAGACCACAGCAAAGGCCTCCCTCTCTATGGCAGACCAACGCTTTTCTCTAGGGGTCAACCTCCTGCTGATAAAAGCAACAGGTTGATCCTGGCCCTCAGAATTAAGTTGTGATAAGACTGCCCCTACCCCTAATTCAGATGCATCAGTTTGGACAATGAATTTTTGGGAGTAACAGAGGCTTTTCAGGACAGGTGCAGAGCACATGGCCTGCTTCAGCTCCTCAAAAGCTTTCTGACAGTTTGCTGTCCATGATACCTTTTTAGGCATTTTCTTAGATGTGAGGTCATTAAGAGGGGCTTCTATGGAGCCATAGTTCTTTATGAACCTCCTGTAGTACCCAGTGAGGCCTAAAAAGGCTCTCACCTGAGTCTGAGTTGTAGGGGGAACCCAATCTATAATAGTTTGGATTTTTCCCTGAAGTGGTGCAATCTGTTCTCCACCTACCAGGTGTCCCAGATTAATCACTTTCCCCTGCCCTATCTGGCACTTTGAAGCCTTGATAGTGAGGCCTGCCTTTTGCAGGGCCTCCACAACTTTCCATAGGTGGACCAGGTGATCATCCCAGCTGGAGCTAAAGACAGCTATATCATCTAGATATGCTGCACTAAAGGCTTCCAGCCCTTGCAGGACTGTATTCACCAACCTTTGAAAAGTGGCAGGTGCATTTTTCAATCCAAAAGGCATTACTGTGAATTGGTAATGGCCTCCAATGGTTGAAAATGCAGTTTTTGCTTTTGCATCCTCTGATAACTTGATCTGCCAATACCCTGCAGTCAAATCAAAGGTGCTTAGATACTTGGCAGATGCCAGTGTATCTATGAGCTCATCTGCCCTGAGCTCATCTGCCCTGGGTATAGGGTGAGCATCAGTTTTGGTTACCTGGTTGAGACCTCTGTAGTCAACACAAAATCTCATTTCCCTTTTACCATCTTTGGAATGAGGTTTTGGTACAAGTACCACAGGAGAGTCCCATGGACTTTCAGAGCGCTCAACCACTCCCAGTTCAAGCATTTTCTGCACTTCTTGCTTTATGCAGTCTCTGACATGGTCAGGCTGCCTATAGATCTTACTTTTGACAGGCAAGCTGTCTCCAGTGTCTATAGTGTGCTCACACCAAGAAGTGGTACCTGGCACAGTAGAGAAGAGTTCAGAAAACTGACCCAGGAGATTTATGCAGTGGTCTTTCTGCTCAGCAGTAAGACAATCTGCCAAAACTACACCTTCCACTAGAGCATCTTGTTCTGTGGAAGAGAAGAGATCATGGAGAGGGTCACTCTCTTCTTCCTGTCCCTCATCTGTTGCCATGAGCAGGGTGAGATCAGCCCTGTCATAGTAGGGTTTCAGGCGATTGACATGGAGTACCCTAAGGGGACTCCTGGCAGTGCCTAAGTCAACTAAGTAGGTGACTTCTCCCTTCTTTTCAACAATTATGTGGGGTCCACTCCATTTGTCTTGGAGTGCTCTTGAGGCCACAGGCTCCAAGACCCACACTTTCTTGCCTGGTTGGTACTGAACCAAAACAGCCTTCTGGTCATGCCATTGCTTTTGGAGCTCTTGGCTGGCCTGAAGGGATTTACTGGCCTTTTTCATGTACTCAGCCATTCTAGATCTTAGGCCAAGTACATAGTCCACTATGTCTTGCTTTGGAGCTTTTACAGGTTGTTCCCAACCCTTCTTAACAAGTGTTAGAGGACCTCTTACAGGGTGTCCAAATAGGAGTTCAAAGGGGCTGAAGCCCACTCCTTTTTGGGGTACCTCCCTGTAAGCAAAAAGGAGACAAGGTAACAGGACATCCCATCTCCTGCGGAGTTTGTCAGAGTCCCATTATCATTCCTTTGAGAGTTTTATTAAACCTCTCAACCAGTCCATTTGTTTGTGGATGATAGGGTGTGGTGAACTTGTATGTCACACCACATTCCTTCCACATGGCCTTTAAGTAAGCAGACATGAAATTGCTTCCCCTGTCTGATACCACCTCTTTTGGGAAGCCCACCCTGGAAAAGATTCCCAGGAGGGCCTTTGCCACTGCAGGAGCTGTAGTGGTCCTTAGAGGAATTGCTTCAGGGTATCTGGTGGCATGCTCCACTACCACCAAGATAAACCTATTGCCTGAAGCAGTAGGAGGGTCAAGTGGGCCAACTATGTCAACCCCTACCCTTTCAAAGGGAACCCCAACCACAGGTAGTGGAATAAGGGGTGCCACCTGTCTTGCCACTGGCTTGACAGGTTTCACAGTACTTACAAAATTCCTTTGTGTCCTCTGACATTCTAGGCCAATGAAACAAGGGGACAAGCCTGTCCCAAGTTTTCATTTGCCCCAAATGTCCAGCTAAGGGAATGTTGTGGGCTAGAGTTAGGAGGAACTTTCTGTATTCCTGAGGAATCACCAATCTCCTGGCAGCTCCAGGTTTTGGATCCCTTGCTTCAGTATACAAAAGGTTGTCCTCCCAGTAAACTCTGTGAGAGTCACTGACATCCCCATTTGCTTGTTTGACAGCTTGCTGCCTTAGACCCTCTAGTGTGGGACAGGTATGCTGTGCCACACTCAGCTCCTCCCTGGCAGGCCCCCTTCACCCAAAAGCTCAGCAGTGTCTGCTTCCAGCTCTTCTGGTGTAGGTTCTGAACAGGGTGGAAATTCTTCTTCCTCAGAAGTTGAATTCACTGTAGAGGGAGGGATAGTAGGTAGTGTTTTACCCTTACTAACCCTAGCTTTAGGGTCAATTGGTCCATTCTTACAGGATCCAAGTCACCCTGTCCTTTTTGCTTTTTGGCCTGAGCCCTGGTTAAAGCAAAAATATGCCCTGGGATGCCCAGCATTGCTGCATGGGCCTCCCACTCCACATCTGACCAAGCTGATGTCTCCAAATCATTTCCTAATAGACAGTCTACAGGTAAATCTGAGGCTACCACAACTTTCTTTGGACCAGTAACCCCCCCCAGTTGAGATTTACAACAGCCATGGGGTGGCTAAGTGTGTTGTTGTGAGCATCGGTTACTTGGTACTGGTGTCCAAGTAGGTGTTGTTCAGGGTGGACCAGTTTCTCTATGACCATAGTCACACTGGCACCAGTGTCCCTGTAGGCCTGAACCTCAACACCACTTATTAGGGGTAGCTGCTTGTACTTATCCATATTAAGGGGACAAGCAACTAAGGTGGCTAAATCAATAGCCCCCTCAGAGACTAACACAGCCTCTGTGGTCTCCCTAACAAGACCTGCCCCCCTGTCTTTTTTGCCTTAAAAAGCCCGATTTTTAGAGTGTGCGCCCAGAACTATTGCAGTGTTTGTCTCTTAAACAATCTCCCCCTTACCTGAAAAGTAGACTCTGCTAGCTTGAAAGTGTGGATTCAGCCTGTCTGTATCCAAGGAGATACTGAATAGAGCACCAGTAGCCTCCCCCAGGCCCCAGGGACTGGACTTAGCTGATTGGCTCCCTGAGTCTCTGCTGCACCTGAGACCCGCCCCCCCCCCCCCCCCACCTGCTCTGGCTCCTTAAGTTTGTGGAGGGAAGGCCAAAGACAGGCACCTCCATTTTGTGTTCCTCTGTGCATTCTCTCCTGTGTCCTGATACAGCCCAGTGTTCAAGGATTGCAAAGAGACCTAGGTAAGGAGCCCAAAGATATTTTCTAGTCAAATAGTATTAATTGTTCAAACAGTGTTTGTTTTACTGTGGACTCTCTGTGTTTTTCAGGCAGCTTGGCCTCTTTTAAAGTGGTGTTTGTTTCAAAATCGTTTTTTTGCTGTGACTGTGTGAATTCCCTTGCTAGTTTAGTGGCTCCCCCCCCCCGCCCCCCTTTTTTTCACCCCTATTCTTAGTAAAAAGACTACATAGACCTTTCAGAGTGTGGTTTTAGGAGACTGTTTTTTTAATCTGTTTGTGTGATTTAAATTGTGCTTAAAAGCTGTCTGCCCCCCTGTCTTTTTTGCCTTAAAAAGCCCGATTTTTAGAGTGTGCGCCCAGAACTATTGCAGTGTTTGTCTCTTAAACAATTTCCCCCTTACCTGAAAAGTAGACTCTGCTAGCTTGAAAGTGTGGATTCAGCCTGTCTGTATCCAAGGAGATACTGAATAGAGCACCAGTAGCCTCCCCCAGGCCCCAGGGACTGGACTTAGCTGATTGGCTCCCTGAGTCTCTGCTGCACCTGAGACCCGCCCCCCCCCACCTGCTCTGGCTCCTTAAGTTTGTGGAGGGAAGGCCAAAGACAGGCACCTCCATTTTGTGTTCCTCTGTGCATTCTCTCCTGTGTCCTGATACAGCCCAGTGTTCAAGGATTGCAAAGAGACCTAGGTAAGGAGCCCAAAGATATTTTCTAGTCAAATAGTATTAATTGTTCAAACAGTGTTTGTTTTACTGTGGACTCTCTGTGTTTTTCAGGCAGCTTGGCCTCTTTTAAAGTGGTGTTTGTTTCAAAATCGTTTTTTTGCTGTGACTGTGTGAATTCCCTTGCTAGTTTAGTGGCTCCCCCCCCCCCTTGCCCCCCTTTTTTTCACCCCTATTCTTAGTAAAAAGACTACATAGACCTTTCAGAGTGTGGTTTTAGGAGACTGTTTTTTAATCTGTTTGTGTGATTTAAATTGTGCTTAAAAGCTGTCTGCCCCCCTGTCTTTTTTGCCTTAAAAAGCCCGATTTTTAGAGTGTGCGCCCAGAACTATTGCAGTGTTTGTCTCTTAAACAATCTCCCCCTTACCTGAAAAGTAGACTCTGCTAGCTTGAAAGTGTGGATTCAGCCTGTCTGTATCCAAGGAGATACTGAATAGAGCACCAGTAGCCTCCCCCAGGCCCCAGGGACTGGACTTTAGTTAACTTGCTCCTTATATAGGTTCCTCGTGGTTGTTGCACATGCTGTTATGATAGGTTATTTTGGGAGATGGTGTTTCATTGGTTGCTAGCTCCAGGGATGCATTTATGATTGGTGGATAGGGCTGGGATTCTGATTGGCTGTTTGTTTCTAGGGCTGTGATTGGTGGATAGGGCTGGGATTCTGATTGGCTGTTGGTTCTAGGGCTGTGATTGGTGGATAGGGCTGGGATTCTGATTGGCTGTTGGTTCTAGGGCTGTGATTGGTGGATAGGGCTGGGTTTTCTGATTGGCTGTTGGTTCTAGGGCTGTGATTGGTGGATAGGGCTGGGATTCTGATTGGCTGTTGGTTCTAGGGCTGTGATTGGTGGATAGGGCTGGGATTCTGATTGGCTGTTGGTTCTAGGGCTGTGATTGGTGGATAGGGCTGGGTTTTCTGATTGGCTGTTGGTTCTAGGGCTGTGATTGGTGGATAGGGCTGGGATTCTGATTGGCTGTTGGTTCTAGGGTTGTGATTGGTGGATAGGGCTGGGATTCTGATTGGCTGTTGGTTCTAGGGCTGTGATTGGTGGATAGGGCTAGGATTCTGATTGGCTGTTGGTTCTAGGGCTGTGATTGGTGGATAGGGCTGGGATTCTGATTGGCTGTTGGTTTCTAGGGCTGTGATTGGTGGATAGGGCTGGGATTCTGATTGGCTGTTGGTTCTAGGGCTGGGGCTGTGATTGGGGGTCAGGAAATAGGGCTGTGACTGGCGATTAGGGCTGGGTCTCCCACTAATTGGCTAAATTAGGGTTTAAAAATCGGATTGGCTAGGGTTAGGACCAGCTTCTTATTGGCCAGTAGGGCTATAAAAGGCTAGGATTCAGGGCGTCTGAGCCCGGGCGTCGAGGCAAAGGGCGGAGAGGACAAGGGCAGCTGTCTGTTTGGGTCTGTTCGGGACAGGTAGGGACTAGGGACTAGGGCCAGAAATGCTGCCCAATTCCCATTCTCATTCCACCAGAAATGGTTTCTGCCCCAACACATCCCTCAACATGCAAACACATTATCCGCAAAGATATCCAATTCATGCATCACAAACTGATTACAGACATAATGCATTGCCCCACCACCCAACACAATACCCTACATACAACACATATACACATACACCCCATAACTATTACAGTCAAACACCTTCATACTCACAGCAAACACTACTCTATCCCCTCCCACTAACACTACCTGCCACCGCCCACACAATACAAAACTACAACATACAACTCTCTCAGTTTCAGTCTCCCAGATACACACTCTCTACACATACTAACCAAAAACACTATCCGCTGTTCGCTTCACACAGACCGCCTGAACTCATAACAATGCCCAAACCCTGCCTCACCAATTACACACAACCATACAATTCCCACATTTCACTCCACCACACATATTACCTCTTCCAGTAATCTCAACTAATACTTATCTCCCTGACACACATCCATCACCTCATATACACCTCATACATTCATCTCCAAAACACATCAACACCCCATCTAACACTCAAATTCCACTTAACAGCACTAACTCGCATACAAGTCCCTCACCAAAAACAACTACACCAATAACCCCTCTCATTATTCCACAAAAACAATACCAACCACAAACATCAGCACATCAAAGCAACACAAACTTACATTACACTCTTCATCATACCCACTCTCACCCCCAAGACTACACACAGGATACAAATTCCACCCTATCTCAAACCCCTACCCCCCCACTCTTCACAAACACCTACCACAAGCACCCCATCCCAGCAACCTTCATTCAGTCGCCTCTCCTCCATTGCACAATTTAGAGCCTTACATCATGATCCACATGCTCCTCCCCCACCCCTAACCCATACTCCTTCCACACTAAACAAACGCAAACATAATAAAAAACATGCCACTCATAGCAACCTCGCATCCCCTTGTTTGTTTCATAATAAAACTACCCTACAAAAAACACTACACTCCTCATGGCTCTCTCAGCCACCAAGTTCACCACCCACACACACAGACCCAACAAAATGCCTCCTTAACCTGCTGGAAGAGGAACACTATGTTGAAAAGCAAGACTATTGTGAGCCTCAAACAGTCAACACAACTAGCAACATGTGAGAAGGTAGCCTCTTTCTAGCCTTGTTACCCCCACTTTTGGCCTGTTTGTGAGTGTATGTCAGGGTGTTTGTCACTGTTTTCACTGTCTCACTGGGATCCTGATAGCCAGGCCTCAGTGCTCATAGTGAAAACACCATGTTTTCAGTATGGTTGTTATGTGTCACTGGGATCCTGCTAGTCAGGACCCCAGTGCTCATAGGTTTGTGGCCTATATGTATGTGTCACTAGGACCCTGTCACACAGGGCCCCAGTGCTCATAGGTGTGCATGTATATGTTCCCTGTGTGGTGCCTAACTGTCTCACTGAGGCTCTGCTAACCAGAACCTCAGTGGTTATGCTCTCTCATTACTTTCAAATTGTCACTAACAGGCTAGTGACCAATTTTACCAATTTACATTGGCTTACTGGAACACCCTTATAATTCCCTAGTATATGGTACTGAGGTACCCAGGGTATTGGGGTTCCAGGAGATCCCTATGGGCTGCAGCATTTCTTTTGCCACCCATAGGGAGCTCTGACAATTCTTACACAGGCCTGCCACTGCAGCCTGAGTGAAATAACGTCCACGTTATTTCACAGCCATTTTACACTGCACTTAAGTAACTTATAAGTCACCTATATGTCTAACCTTTACCTGGTAAAGGTTAGGTGCAAAGTTACTTAGTGTGAGGGCACCCTGGCACTAGCCAAGGTGCCCCCACATTGTTCAGAGCCAATTCACTGAACTTTGTGAGTGCGGGGACACCATTACACGCGTGCACTACATATAGGTCACTACCTATATGTAGCTTCACCATGGTAACTCCGAATATGGCCATGTAACATGTCTATGATCATGGAATTGCCCCCTCTATGCCATCCTGGCATTGTTGGTACAATTCCATGATCCCAGTGGTCTGTAGCACAGACCCTGGTACTGCCAGACTGCCCTTCCTGGGGTTTCACTGCAGCTGCAGCTGCTGCTGCTGCCAACCCCTCAGACAGGCAGCTGCCCTCCTGGGGTCCAGCCAGGCCTGGCCCAGGATGGCAGAACAAAGAACTTCCTCTGAGAGAGGGTGTGACACCCTCTCCCTTTGGAAAATGGTGTGAAGGCAGGGGAGGAGTAGCCTCCCCCAGCCTCTGGAAATGCTTTGTTGGGCACAGATGTGCCCAATTCTGCATAAGCCAGTCTACACCGGTTCAGGGACCCCTTAGCCCCTGCTCTGGCGCGAAACTGGACAAAGGAAAGGGGAGTGACCACTCCCCTGACCTGCACCTCCCCTGGGAGGTGTCCAGAGCTCCTCCAGTGTGCTCCAGACCTCTGCCATCTTGGAAACAGAGGTGCTGCTGGCACACTGGACTGCTCTGAGTGGCCAGTGCCACCAGGTGACGTCAGAGACTCCTGCTGATAGGCTCCTTCAGGTGATAGTAGCCTTTCCTCTCTCCTAGGTAGCCAAACCCTCTTTTCTGGCTATTTAGGGTCTCTGTCTCTGGGGAAACTGTAGATAACGAATGCATGAGCTCAGCCGAGTTCTTCTGCATCTCCCTCTTCACCTTCTGATAAGGAATCGACCGCTGACCGCGCTGGAAGCCTGCAAACCTGCAACATAGTAGCAAAGACGACTACTGCAACTCTGTAACGCTGATCCTGCCGCCTTCTCGACTGTTTTCCTGCTTGTGCATGCTGTGGGGGTAGTCTGCCTCCTCTCTGCACCAGAAGCTCCGAAGAAATCTCCCGTGGGTCGACGGAATCTTCCCCCTGCAACCGCAGGCACCAAAAAGCTGCATTACCGGTCCCTTGGGTCTCCTCTCAGCACGACGAGCGAGGTCCCTCGAATCCAGCGACACCGTCCAAGTGACCCCCACAGTCCAGTGACTCTTCAGCCCAAGTTTGGTGGAGGTAAGTCCTTGCCTCACCTCGCTGGGCTGCATTGCTGGGAACCGCGACTTTGCAAGCTACTCCGGCCCCTGTGCACTTCCGGCGGAAATCCTTCGTGCACAGCCCAGCCTGGGTCCACGGCACTCTAACCTGCATTGCACGACTTTCTAAGTTGGTCTCCGGCGACGTGGGACTCCTTTGTGCAACTTCGGCGAGCACCGTTTCACGCATCCTCGTAGTGCCTGTTTCTGGCACTTCTCCGGGTGCTACCTGCTTCAGTGAGGGCTCTTTGACTTGCTCGACGTCCCCTCTCTCTGCAGGTCCAATTTGCGACCCCCTGGTCCCTCCTGGGCCCCAGCAGCGTCCAAAAACGCCAAACGCACGATTTGCGTGTAGCAAGGCTTGTTGGCGTCCATCCGGCGGGAAAACACTTCTGCACGACTCTCGAAGGCGTGGGAGATCCATCCTCCAAAGGGGAAGTCTCTAGCCCTTGTCGTTCCTGCAGTATTCACAGTTCTTCAGCCTAGTAAGAGCTTCTTTGCACCAACCGCTGGCATTTCTTGGGCATCTGCCCATCTCCGAGTTGCTTGTGACTTTTGGACTTGGTCCCCTTGTTCCACAGGTACCCTCAGTCAGGAATCCATCGTTGTTGCATTGCTGATTTGTGTTTTCCTTGCATTTTCCCTCTAACACGACTATTTTGTCCTTAGGGGAACTTTAGTGCACTTTGCACTCACTTTTCAGGGTCTTGGGGAGGGTTATTTTTCTAACTCTCACTATTTTCTAATAGTCCCAGCGACCCTCTACAAGGTCACATAGGTTTGGGGTCCATTCGTGGTTCGCATTCCACTTTTGGAGTATATGGTTTGTGTTGCCCCTATCCCTATGTTTCCCCATTGCATCCTATTGTAACTATACATTGTTTGCACTGTTTTCTAAGACTATACTGCATATTTTTGCTATTGTGTATATATATCTTGTGTATATTTCCTATCCTCTCACTGAGGGTACACTCTAAGATACTTTGGCATATTGTCATAAAAATAAAGTACCTTTATTTTTAGTATAACTTTGTATTGTGTTTTCTTATGATATTGTGCATATGACACTAAGTGGTACTGTAGTAGCTTCACACGTCTCCTAGTTCAGCCTAAGCTGCTCTGCTAAGCTACCATTATCTATCAGCCTAAGCTGCTAGACACCCTATACACTAATAAGGGATAACTGGGCCTGGTGCAAGGTGCAAGTACCCCTTGGTACTCACTACAAGCCAGTCCAGCCTCCTACATTGGTTGTGCAGTGGTGGGATAAGTGCTTGAGACTACTTACCACTCTTGTCATTGTACTTTTCATAAGAGAAAAATATACAAAACAAGGTCAGTGTATATACACATAGCCAAAAAGTTTTGCATTTCCTCTTTTCACTCTTTTCTAAGTGCTGAAAAGTACTTCTAAACTTTCAAAAAGTTCTTAAAAGTTTAAAAAGTTTTTTTCTGTCTTTCCAAAAAGTTCTGAAAACTTTTTTCTCTTTTTCTATCACTTTAACTCTCTCTAAAAAATGTCTGGCACAGGAAAAATTGTTGAACTGTCCAAACTTGCATATGATCACCTTAGCTGGAAAGGAGCAAGGAGTCTCTGCATAGAGAGAGGTTTGAGTGTAGGGAAGAATCCTTCCTTAGAACTGTTAATTAATATGCTTAGAGTACAGGATAAGGCCATAAGTGCCCAATCTGGTGAAAAAGTAGCTAATGGTTCTCAATCTGATCCAGGGACTCCCCCAGGAAAAGGTTCAGGAAAGAAACTTCTCAGCCTGCCCATTACTAGACAGTCTAGCATAGTTGGTACAGAGGTTGAATCACACCATACTGATGGTGTGCTCTCACATTATACTGGTAGCCAAGCTGTTAGGGTGCCCTCTGTAAGGGACAGGTCTCCTTCTGTTCATTCCCATCATACCTCTGTATCTAGAAATGTCCCTCCCACCCACCCTGATGACAGATTGTTAGAAAGGGAGCTCAATAGATTGAGAGTGGAACAAACCAGACTGAAGCTCAAGAAGCAACAGTCTTTAGAATTAGAGAAGGAAAGACAGAAGTTGGGTTTAGATACCCATGGTGGCAGCAGCAGTATTCCCCATAGTCATCCTGCAAAAGAGCATGATTCCAGGAATCTGCACAAGATAGTTCCCCCTTATAAGGAGGGGGATGACATTAACAAGTGGTTTGCTGCACTTGAGAGGGCCTGTGCTGTACAGGATGTCCCTCAAAAGCAGTGGGCTGCTATCCTATGGCTATCATTTAGTGGAAAAGGTAGGGATAGGCTCCTTACTGTGAAAGAAAATGATGCCAATAATTTTACAGTTCTTAAGAATGCACTCCTGGATGGTTATGGCTTAACCACTGAACAGTACAGGATAAAGTTCAGAGAGACCAAAAAGGAGTCTTCACAAGACTGGGTTGATTTCATTGACCAGGCAGTGAAGGCCTTGGAGGGGTGGTTACATGGCAGTAAAGTTACTGATTATGAAAGCCTGTATAACACAATCCTGAGAGAGCATATACTTAATAATTGTGTGTCTGATTTGTTGCACCAGTACCTGGTAGACTCTGATCTGACCTCTCCCCAAGAATTGGGAAAGAAGGCAGACAAATGGGTCAGAACAAGGGTGAACAGAAAAGTTCATACAGGGGGTGACAAAGATGGCAATAAGAAGAAAGATGGTGAAAAATCTCAAGATAAGCATGGGGATAAGGGTAAAACCAAAGATCCCACTTCAAATCTTAAACACTCTTCAGAGGGTGGGGATAAAACAAATTCTTCCTCTTCTTCCCAACCTGCACACATTAAAAAGCCTTGGTGCTTTGTGTGTAAAAACAGAGGCCATAGGCCAGGGGATAAGTCCTGTCCAGGTAAACCCCCTGAGCCTACCACCACTAATACATCAAGCTCTAGTGCCCCTAGCAGTAGTGGTACTAGTGGTGGGACTGCTGGCAACAGTCAAGTTAAGGGTGTAGTTGGGTTCACTTTTGGGTCCATAGTAGAAACTGGGGTAGTCACTCCCAAGACAGTTTCTGTCACACCTAGTGGCATTGGCCTTGCCACACAGGCTGCTTGTCCCCTTACAATGGATAAGTACAGGCAGACAGTTTCAATAAATGGTGTTGAGGCCTTGGCCTACAGGGACACAGGTGCCAGTTTCACTTTGGTGACTGAAAACCTAGTGCACCCTGATCAACACATCATTGGACAACAGTATAAGATTATTGATGTCCATAACTCCACTAAGTTTCTTCCCTTAGCTATAATTCAGTTTAGTTGGGGTGGAGTTACTGGCCCTAAGCAGGTGGTGGTATCACCTAGCTTACCTGTAGACTGTCTCTTAGGTAATGACCTAGAGGCCTCAGGTTGGGCTGATGTAGAGTTTTATGCCCATGCAGCCATGCTGGGCATCCCTGAGGAATTGTTCCCTCTCATTTCAAGTGAAATGAAAAAGCAAAGGAGAGAAGGCCTGAAAACTCAGGATCCCTCTCCATCAACAGGTAAAAAGGGTATCACAGTATCCCCTAACCACCCTACCATTCAGGATACTATTCCTGTGGTGGGAGAAACCTCTCCTGGGGTGGCACCTGTTCCAAGGGAATCATCAGCTGGCAAAGCTGGACTCCCTGAGGTGGAAGTACCTCTCTGTGGGATAACTAACATTGGTGAGAAAAACAGCACCATTTTAGTTAACATGGAGCATCCCTCCAACCCTCCCAGAGAAACTTTAGTGCAGAAACCCTGCACTACCTCACAACACTTAGGACAGCATCCCTGCCCTAGTGTGGAGCTCATAGGACAGCATCCCTGCCCTGCTTCAACTCAAGAGAAACAGCATCCCTGTTCTCTCTTCCAGCCAGATGGACAAAGTTTTTGCCCAGCTATGGCTTTTCTGAGACAGCATCCCTGTCTGGCATTTCCATCACTACAAATAGGTTCAGTGGACAATTCCCACTGCTCTAAACTAAAACTTACTGATAGAAACTCTGAAAATACATCTTCACATTGTTGCTTAGCTAAAAAACTTCAAACAGGGTGGTTTACATCCCCACAGGGAAGTAACCATATAGTGGATGATAAAGGGAGTAACCAGTCTATTGCAGAGCTACTCTCTACTTATCACCACTTAGACAATAAAGTCTCAACTGGCCAAGGTTAGCCTTATTGTCCTTCGTTTGGGGGGGGGTTGTGTGAGAAGGTAGCCTCTTTCTAGCCTTGTTACCCCCACTTTTGGCCTGTTTGTGAGTGTATGTCAGGGTGTTTGTCACTGTTTTCACTGTCTCACTGGGATCCTGATAGCCAGGCCTCAGTGCTCATAGTGAAAACACCATGTTTTCAGTATGGTTGTTATGTGTCACTGGGATCCTGCTAGTCAGGACCCCAGTGCTCATAGGTTTGTGGCCTATATGTATGTGTCACTAGGACCCTGTCACACAGGGCCCCAGTGCTCATAGGTGTGCATGGATATGTTCCCTGTGTGGTGCCTAACTGTCTCACTGAGGCTCTGCTAACCAGAACCTCAGTGGTTATGCTCTCTCATTACTTTCAAATTGTCACTAACAGGCTAGTGACCAATTTTACCAATTTACATTGGCTTACTGGAACACCCTTATAATTCCCTAGTATATGGTACTGAGGTACCCAGGGTATTGGGGTTCCAGGAGATCCCTATGGGCTGCAGCATTTCTTTTGCCACCCATAGGGAGCTCTGACAATTCTTACACAGGCCTGCCACTGCAGCCTGAGTGAAATAACGTCCACGTTATTTCACAGCCATTTTACACTGCACTTAAGTAACTTATAAGTCACCTATATGTCTAACCTTTACCTGGTAAAGGTTAGGTGCAAAGTTACTTAGTGTGAGGGCACCCTGGCACTAGCCAAGGTGCCCCCACATTGTTCAGAGCCAATTCACTGAACTTTGTGAGTGCGGGGACACCATTACATGCGTGCACTACATATAGGTCACTACCTATATGTAGCTTCACCATGGTAACTCCGAATATGGCCATGTAACATGTCTATGATCATGGAATTGCCCCCTCTATGCCATCCTGGCATTGTTGGTACAATTCCATGATCCCAGTGGTCTGTAGCACAGACCCTGGTACTGCCAGACTGCCCTTCCTGGGGTTTCACTGCAGCTGCTGCTGCTGCCAACCCCTCAGACAGGCAGCTGCCCTCCTGGGGTCCAGCCAGGCCTGGCCCAGGATGGCAGAACAAAGAACTTCCTCTGAGAGAGGGTGTGACACCCTCTCCCTTTGGAAAATGGTGTGAAGGCAGGGGAGGAGTAGCCTCCCCCAGCCTCTGGAAATGCTTTGTTGGGCACAGATGTGCCCAATTCTGCATAAGCCAGTCTACACCGGTTCAGGGACCCCTTAGCCCCTGCTCTGGCGCGAAACTGGACAAAGGAAAGGGGAGTGACCACTCCCCTGACCTCCCCTGGGAGGTGTCCAGAGCTCCTCCAGTGTGCTCCAGACCTCTGCCATCTTGGAAACAGAGGTGCTGCTGGCACACTGGACTGCTCTGAGTGGCCAGTGCCACCAGGTGACGTCAGAGACTCCTGCTGATAGGCTCCTTCAGGTGTTAGTAGCCTTTCCTCTCTCCTAGGTAGCCAAACCCTCTTTTCTGGCTATTTAGGGTCTCTGTCTCTGGGGAAACTGTAGATAACGAATGCATGAGCTCAGCCGAGTTCCTCTGCATCTCCCTCTTTACCTTCTGATAAGGAATCGACCGCTGACCGCGCTGGAAGCCTGCAAACCTGCAACATAGTAGCAAAGACGACTACTGCAACTCTGTAACGCTGATCCTGCCGCCTTCTCGACTGTTTTCCTGCTTGTGCATGCTGTGGGGGTAGTCTGCCTCCTCTCTGCACCAGAAGCTCCGAAGAAATCTCCCGTGGGTCGACGGAATCTTCCCCCTGCAACCGCAGGCACCAAAAAGCTGCATTACCGGTCCCTTGGGTCTCCTCTCAGCACGACGAGCGAGGTCCCTCGAATCCAGCGACACCGTCCAAGTGACCCCCACAGTCCAGTGACTCTTCAGCCCAAGTTTGGTGGAGGTAAGTCCTTGCCTCACCTCGCTGGGCTGCATTGCTGGGAACCGGGACTTTGCAAGCTACTCCGGCCCCTGTGCACTTCCGGCGGAAATCCTTCGTGCACAGCCCAGCCTGGGTCCACGGCACTCTAACCTGCATTGCACGACTTTCTAAGTTGGTCTCCGGCGACGTGGGACTCCTTTGTGCAACTTCGGCGAGCACCGTTTCACGCATCCTCGTAGTGCCTGTTTCTGGCACTTCTCCGGGTGCTACCTGCTTCAGTGAGGGCTCTTTGACTTGCTCGACGTCCCCTCTCTCTGCAGGTCTAATTTGCGACCTCCTGGTCCCTCCTGGGCCCCAGCAGCGTCCAAAAACGCTAAACGCACGATTTGCGTGTAGCAAGGCTTGTTGGCGTCCATCCGGCGGAAAATCACTTCTGCACGACTCTCCAAGGCGTGGGGGATCCATCCTCCAAAGGGGAAGTCTCTAGCCCTTGTCGTTCCTGCAGTATTCACAGTTCTTCAGCCTAGTAAGAGCTTCTTTGCACCAACCGCTGGCATTTCTTGGGCATCTGCCCATCTCCGAGTTGCTTGTGACTTTTGGACTTGGTCCCCTTGTTCCACAGGTACCCTCAGTCAGGAATCCATCGTTGTTGCATTGCTGATTTGTGTTTTCCTTGCATTTTCCCTCTAACACGACTATTTTGTCCTTAGGGGAACTTTAGTGCACTTTGCACTCACTTTTCATGGTCTTGGGGAGGGTTATTTTTGTAACTCTCACTATTTTCTAATAGTCCCAGCAACCCTCTACAAGGTCACATAGGTTTGGGGTCCATTCGTGGTTCGCATTCCACTTTTGGAGTATATGGTTTGTGTTGCCCCTATCCCTATGTTTCCCCATTGCATCCTATTGTAACTATACATTGTTTGCACTGTTTTCTAAGACTATACTGCATATTTTTGCTATTGTGTATATATATCTTGTGTATATTTCCTATCCTCTCACTGAGGGTACACTCTAAGATACTTTGGCATATTGTCATAAAAATAAAGTACCTTTATTTTTAGTATAACTGTGTATTGTGTTTTCTTATGATATTGTGCATATGACACTAAGTGGTACTGTAGTAGCTTCACACGTCTCCTAGTTCAGCCTAAGCTGCTCTGCTAAGCTACCATTATCTATCAGCCTAAGCTGCTAGACACCCTATACACTAATAAGGGATAACTGGGCCTGGTGCAAGGTGCAAGTACCCCTTGGTACTCACTACAAGCCAGTCCAGCCTCCTACACAACACTCCTGCTTCGAGCTCACATTATACTACTTACCCTTCTACTAAACAAAACAACACTACCACTAACACACCCTATCTAAACTGCCAGCTCATAAATGCTCGATCACTCTCAAAAAACAAGCACCACATCTACGACCTGCTCACAGACACACAACCTGACTTACTATTCATTACGGAAACCTGGTTGGGAGATGACATGGCACCAGTATTGCACGAAGCCCTTCCTCCAGGCTATCAAACCATCACACAAAACCGTATAGGCAAGAGAGGAGGTGGACTAGCTATTATATTCAAACAGGCAATAAACCTCAGTAAAACAGACAACATCTCCATACAAGGTTGTGAAGCCCTCCTTACCAGATGCCACCCTACTCCAACTTCCACCTGTAACTTTCTCCTCCTTTACAGACCTCCACCTAACAACTCCACTTTCCCAGATGCCTTTCTTGACATAGTCTCAAACCTTATTACACTATACTCCAATCTATGCATTCTTGGGGATCTAAACATTTGGTTTGACAAACCCAATATGCCCCATCCAAAAGCTATCACCACTGGCCTACTCGCATTGAATCTACATCAGATTGTACACAATCCCACACACATCGCTGGTCACATCCTAGATGTCATTTTTGCTAAGCCTGAACTTGTTACTATTCATAGCATCACACCAACCACCTGGTCAGACCACCATCTGATAACTTTCCGACAGACAACTCCACAAATCAACACACCCCACAACCACCTACATACATACACCTATAGACCATGGAGAAAACTCAATTTGGATCACTTAGAAACACAACTAACAGCAAAGACAGATCTAGATACAATCAATTCTGTACCTAAACTTTATGAGTGGCTACAGGAAGCTTTTGATGTCCTAATACCACTCAGAAAAACTAAACATGACAAAAGAAAACCAACACCTTGGAGAAACACAGAACTTAAAAAGATTAAAAAACAAATCAGAAAGTTGCAGCGGACCTGGCTCAAAACAAACAACAGTCAAGACAAACTGCAGCTACACAAACTTAACAGGATATACAAATCATCAATCAAAAAAGCTAAAAAAAGATACTACTCAGACAGAATTCTAAATGCTCAATCTACAACCAAGGAATTTAAAAAAATTCTCAATGAATTTCGAAAACCCACATGCATGGAAGGAAGTCATCCCACCACTCAAGATTTCACAAACAAATTGGCAACTCACTACACAACCAAGGCAGACACACTGGACTCCTATTTAAAACAGAAGAAAACCATCAGCACCAACCCCTTTACTAAAATACCCTTTAAGAATAAACCATCCCAACCTCTACAGTCCTTCAAACAAATATCCCAGGATGAATTTATGGATTTGGTCAAAGCAAGCAGACCTTCTGGTTGCCCTTCTGACCCTTGCCCACCACAGATCTTCAAGAACATCCTGCTATCTACTTCCGCTGCCACACCTGTAAGAAGAATCATCAACAACTCTTTAACTTCAGGAACTTTTCCTACAGACCTGAAAAAGGCATACATACGACCATTATTAAAGAAAACAAATCTAGACCCGCAAGACACAAACAACTACAGACCTATCACAAATGGACCTTTCCTGGGCAAATTGATAGAAAGAGCAGCATTCGCCCAAATGTCACAATTCATTGAAGACAACTCTATACTTTCAGACTTCCAAACTGGATTCCGCCCAGGAAGAAGCACTGAATCGGCACTCATGGCAATCTGGGACGATCTTAAAAACACAGTTGACCGAAATGGAGTTGCTGCACTACTTCTCTTGGACCTCTCAGCTGCCTTTGATACAGTTGACCATGACACCCTAACTCAAAGACTCCTCGAAGCCGGCATACAAGGGATTGCGCTCGACTGGATTACTTCCTATCTCCAAAAAAGAACAAATATCGTCCACTCACCCCCCTTCTCATCCGAACCCTACCTCACAAAAACAGGGGTCCCCCAAGGGTCAATCATCTCACCTTTGCTTTTTAACATCTACATGATATCTTTACCAGAACTGATCAATGATTTCCATCTCACATGCTACAACTATGCAGATGACACACAATACTACTTCAATTAGAAGACCCCAAAAACATTGAAAACTCTCAAATCTTCAGTTGCCTCAGAGCCGTTGATCAGTGGATGACCTGGAGCCATCTCAAACTAAATACCTCCAAAACTGAAATACTCACATGTGGTGACTGGAAACATTATGACCCTCTGTGCGGCTGGCCTGACGTTCTCGGACCACCTCCTCAATTATCCAAGGAAGTGAAAAACCTAGGAATCACCATGGATTCCAAACTAACTTTGAATGCCCAAGTAGACAAATTAGCACGCACAAGCTTCATCGCCTTAAAGACTTTACAACGCATTTTCCCTCACCTCGGATTTCCACACCAGGTCCAAGCTACTATCTCACTTGTATTATCCAAACTGGATTATGCCAATAGCCTCTACCATGGATCATCTCTATCTGTTATGAAAAAACTACAACGTATCCAGAATTCCGCAGCCAGGCTACTACTACATATAAAGCCGCAAGCCCACATCTCCCCTGCCTTGAGAGCACTACACTGGCTACTCGTTGCCAGAAGATGCACTTTCAAGCTGCTTTGTATCACCCACAAAGCTATACATGGAACAGGACCGCTTTTCATCAGAAAGAAAATTACCAAATACATCCAACAAAGAACCCTCCGCTCAAGACTGGCACCCCGCCTTAGAACACCACCATACAAGAAAAAGACAGTAGGTGGTACATCCTTCTCCGTCCAAGCAGCCAAACTATGGAATTCATTACCCCCAACTATAAGAGCCACAGATAACTTTCTTGTTTTCAGGAAACTACTCAAGAGTTGGCTCTTTCCTTCATAACCACCTTTTTCAAACAACTATGAACTGCATATGCCTATGGGGATAATTTTTTTTTTCAGATTATATGTATATTTCTATTGATTTATAGTTTCTTTGGAAACTAAAGCAAGGCTGTGCGCTCAGAGATCCCATAGCAAAAAAAGATCCAGAATCCTTCCTGGAGGTGAACTGATGATGTACTAGAGCGTAATCTGTATCTGACTGTGACGCGCAGGTTCTATCTCCCTCTCCTGGAGACACAGAGTAGAAGGTCTCCCTTTATGAAGCACCTGTAAGCTCCGCCCGCTGAGCCACGCCCCGTCCACCCTCGAAGTAGGTAAAGGAATTCCCGCCTTTTACCAGGATGACGGACAGCTTTCCAAAACGACCCCACTGCGTTTACCGCCGATTCCGGTGGTGCGTTGTTGATGCACAGAAGCACGAGGACATCTCCACAGAGACACACTAGTAACAATAACATTGCCAAAGGCACACAAGGTTGCTGGAGACGTTTACCCCGTGGCCCGTCAGGTACCCCTAGTGTACAATATAAACGGGGCGTATAAAACATGCTAGGTAACGCTTACTGACATACTCGTAGAAAATACTCCGGTTGGTTCGGTCACGATGCTCATTTTTACAGAAACTAAACCTCAACAGGAAACACTTACCAATATAAACGTAGCAGGTGCCCCAGTTGAAGCTCAGCTTCTGGAAAGGACAAGCCACCCTAACTCTCGGGCTTGGCAAAGATAAAGCAAGGCTGTGCGCTCAGAGATCCCATAGCAAAAAAAGATCCAGAATCCTTCCTGGAGGTGAACTGATGATGTACTAGAGCGTAATCTGTATCTGACTGTGACGCGCGGGTTCTATCTTCCTCTCCTGGAGGCACAGAGTAGAAGGTTCTCCCTTTATGAAGCACCTGTAAGCTCCGCCCGCTGAGCCACGCCCCGTCCACCCTCGAAGTAGGTAAAGGAATTCCCGTCTTTTACCAGGATGATGGACAGCTTTCCAAAACGACCCCCTGCGTTTACCGCTGTTTCCGGTGGTGCGTTGTTGATGCGCCGAAGCACGAGGACATCTCCACAAAGACGCACTAGTAACAATAACATTGCCAAAGGCACACAAGGTTGCTGGAGACGTTTACCCCGTGGCCCGTCAGGTACCCCTAGTGTACAATATAAACGGGGCGTATAAAACATGCTAGGTAACGCTTACTGACATACTCGTAGAAAATACTCCGGTTGGTTCGGTCACGATGCTCATTTTTACAGAAACTAAACCTCAACAGGAAACACTTACCAATATAAACGTAGCAGGTGCCCCAGTTGAAGCTCAGCTTCTGGATAGGACAAGCCACCCTAACTCTCGGGCTTGGCAAAGATAAAGCAAGGCTGTGCGCTCAGAGATCCCATAGCAAAAAAAGATCCAGAATCCTTCCTGGAGGTGAACTGATGATGTACTAGAGCGTAATCTGTATCTGACTGTGACGCGCGGGTTCTATCTTCCTCTCCTGGAGACACAGAGTAGAAGGTTCTCCCTTTATGAAGCACCTGTAAGCTCCGCCCGCTGAGCCACGCCCCGTCCACCCTCGAATGTAGGTAAAGGAATTCCCGCTTTTTACCAGGATGACGGACAGCTTTCCAAAACGACCCCACTGCGTTTACCGCCGATTCCGGTGGTGCGTTGTTGATGCACAGAAGCACGAGGACATCTCCACAGAGACACACTAGTAACAATAACATTGCCAAAGGCACACAAGGTTGCTGGAGACGTTTACCCCGTGGCCCATCAGGTACCCCTAGTGTACAATATAAACGGGGCGTATAAAACATGCTAGGTAACGCTTACTGACATACTCGTAGAAAATACTCCGGTTGGTTCGGTCACGATGCTCATTTTTACAGAAACTAAACCTCAACAGGAAACACTTACCAATATAAACGTAGCAGGTGCCCCAGTTGAAGCTCAGCTTCTGGAAAGGACAAGCCACCCTAACTCTCGGGCTTGGCAAAGATAAAGCAAGGCTGTGCGCTCAGTGATCCCATAGCAAAAAAAGATCCAGAATCCTTCCTGGAGGTGAACTGATGATGTACTAGAGCGTAATCTGTATCTGACTGTGACGCGCGGGTTCTATCTTCCTCTCCTGGAGACACAGAGTAGAAGGTCTCCCTTTATGAAGCACCTGTAAGCTCCGCCCGCTGAGCCACGCCCCGTCCACCCTCGAATGTAGGTAAAGGAATTCCCGCTTTTTACCAGGATGACGGACAGCTTTCCAAAACGACCCCACTGCGTTTACCGCCGATTCCGGTGGTGCGTTGTTGATGCACAGAAGCACGAGGACATCTCCACAGAGACACACTAGTAACAATAACATTGCCAAAGGCACACAAGGTTGCTGGAGACGTTTACCCCGTGGCCCGTCAGGTACCCCTAGTGTACAATATAAACGGGGCGTATAAAACATGCTAGGTAACGCTTACTGACATACTCGTAGAAAATACTCCGGTTGGTTCGGTCACGATGCTCATTTTTACAGAAACTAAACCTCAACAGGAAACACTTACCAATATAAACGTAGCAGGTGCCTCAGTTGAAGCTCAGCTTCTGGAAAGGACAAGCCACCCTAACTCTCGGGCTTGGCAAAGATAAAGCAAGGCTGTGCGCTCAGAGATCCCATAGCAAAAAAAGATCCAGAATCCTTCCTGGAGGTGAACTGATGATGTACTAGAGCGTAATCTGTATCTGACTGTGACGCGCGGGTTCTATCTTCCTCTCCTGGAGGCACAGAGTAGAAGGTTCTCCCTTTATGAAGCACCTGTAAGCTCCGCCCGCTGAGCCACGCCCCGTCCACCCTCGAAGTAGGTAAAAGAATTCCCGTCTTTTACCAGGATGATGGACAGCTTTCCAAAACGACCCCCTGCGTTTACCGCCGTTTCCGGTGGTGCGTTGTTGATGCGCCGAAGCACGAGGACATCTCCACAAAGACGCACTAGTAACAATAACATTGCCAAAGGCACACAAGGTTGCTGGAGACGTTCACCCCGTGGCCCATCACGTACCCCTAGTGTACAATATAAACAGGGTGTATAAAACATGCTAGGTAACGCTTACTGACATACTCGTAGAAAATACTCCGGTTGTGTAGGCCACGATGCTCATTTTACAGAAACTAAACCTCAACAGGAAGCACTTACCAATATAAACGTAGCAGGTGCCGCAGTCGAAGCTCAGCCTCTGGAAAGGACAAGCCACCCTGGCTCTTGGGCTTGGCAAGGATGAAGCACGGCTGTGCGCTCAGAGATCCCATAGCAAAAAAAGATCCAGAATCCTTCCTGGAGGTGAACTGATGATGTACTAGAGCGTAATCTGTATCTGACTGTGACGCGCGGGTTCTATCTTCCTCTCCTGGAGACACAGAGTAGAAGGTTCTCCCTTTATGAAGCACCTGTAAGCTCCGCCCGCTGAGCCACGCCCCGTCCACCCTCGAAGTAGGTAGGGAATTCCCGCCTCTTGCCAGGATGACGGACAGCTTTCCAAAACGACCCCACTGCATTTTACCGCCGATTCCGGTGGTGTGTTGTTGATGCGCAGAAGCACGAGGACATCTCCACAAAGACGCACTAGTAACAATAACATTGCCAAAGGCACACAAGGTTGCTGGAGACGTTTACCCCGTGGCCCATCACGTACCCCTAGTGTACAATATAAACAGGGTATATAAAACATGCTAGGTAACGCTTACTGACATACTCGTAGAAAATACTCCGGTTGTGTAGGCCACGATGCTCATTTTACAGAAACTAAACCTCAAAGGAAGCACTTACCAATATAAACGTAGCAGGTGCCGCAGTCGAAGCTCAGCTTCTGGAAAGGACAAGCCACCCTAACTCTCGGGCTTGGCAAAGATAAAGCAAGGCTGTGCGCTCAGAGATCCCATAGCAGAGGAAGATCCAGAATCCTTCCTGGAGGTGAACTGATGATGTACTGGAGCGTAATCTGTATCTGACTGTGACGCGCGGTTTCTATCTTCCTCTCCTGGAGACACAGAGTAGAAGGTTCTCCCTTTATGAAGCACCTGTAAGCTCCGCCCGCTGAGCCACGCCCCGTCAACCCTCGAAGTAGGTAGGGGAATTCCCACCTCTTGCCAGAATGATGGACAGCTTTCCAAGGCGACCCCACTGCGTTTGCCGCCGACTCGCGTGGTGCGTCGTTGATGTGCAGGGGCGCGAGGACATCTCCGCGGGGACGCACTAGTGGCAATGACATTGCCGGGGGCACACAAGGTTGCTGAAGACGTTTTGCCCCCGTGGCCCATCACGTACCCTAGTGTACAATGTGGACGCGGCAGATGCCGCGGTTGAAGCTCACCTTCTGGAAAGGACGGCCCACCATGGCTCTTGGGCTTAGCAGGGATGGGGCGGGGCGGGGCTGTGCGCTCAGAGATCCCATGGCGGAGGGGATCTGGAATCCTTCCTGGAGGTGAGCTGATGATGTGCTGGAGCGTGGTCTCTGTCTGACTGGGACGCGCGGTTTCTGTCTTCCTCTGCTGGAGACACAGAGTGGAGGGTTTCTCCCTTTGTGGAGCACCTGTGGGCTCCGCCCGCTGGGCCACGCCCCGTCCACCCTCGAGGTAGGTGGGGGAGTTCCCGCCTTTTTACCAGGATGATGGATGGACGACTAAGTATTTTTTACCCATGTTTCTAATTATGTATTGTATGTGCAGATGTGTGTGTATAGTCATGTGTGTGTGTATGTATAAATATATATATATATGTGTATATGTTGTTTCTCTGCCTGGCATGTTTCTATGAATTTCTGCTCTCTTTTTATCACACTTATCTACTCATCGCTCTTATGTCATGTCTCTATCAAACTATCCTCCATTCTCACTCGGACTCATCCCAAATCCCTTCGACCACTTCCATCTCCTAAATATCTCTGCCTAAGCTCATCCCTCCACCCCCACCTCTAACTCACCAAACCTCACTCTACCTCTGTGACCTCCCACACAACCCTACTAAATTCTCCTGCATTCATCTCACCCTGCTACTATGCTCTCCCTAACCCTTCCACATCCTCTTTCCCCTCCGCCCCCCTTTTATTCATCTCAAGCCTTTGGATTGAGCAAATGAAGGATAAACTCCCAATTAACACTTCTGGATTTCTTTCCTCCTCCACCCCTCCATTACTCCAGTCAATCTAACTAACAAACTCTCATATCCGCAACTCAAATTAACTCATAATAATACTAAAACTGTACTCCTTATTAAATTATACTAATCCATCACTAATTCTTGTTGGGTACCGGAGTAGCGTGCTACTCATCGAAAAGCGCTTCGACGCCTCGTCAGGGGTAGTAAGCGCTATATAAATACGATTACAATTACAATTACAATTACAACTAAGTAACCAAAAGTGAGCCCAGCTACTCCCTTGGATTGGCTATTAGTAGGTTTGCTCCCAGCACCACTGCTATTAGTAGGGACACTAGGTGTAGCAGTAGGGGTTGTAGTGGTAGGAGGCTTGGTGCTTTTCTTTGGACAACTGGGATCTGTTGTCCAATGGCCTTTTACTTTACATAAATAGCACCATGGTTTCTTTTCTTTGTTTTGATTAAAAGAGGATTTGGGCCCACCACCCCCACCAGAGTGTTTTTGTGGGCCTGTTGAAGACTCATTTTTAGATTTGTCCCCACCCTTGTCAGAAGACTTACCATCCTTCTTTTTGTTGCCATCTTTGTCACCCCCTGTATGAACTTTTCTGTTCACCCTTGTTCTGACCCATTTGTCTGCCTTCTTTCCCAATTCTTGGGGAGAGGTCAGATCAGAGTCCACCAAGTACTGGTGCAACAAATCAGACACACAATTATTAAGAATATGCTCTCTCAGGATCAAGTTATACAGGCTGTCATAATCAGTAACTTTACTGCCATGTAACCACCCCTCCAAGGCCTTCACTGAATGGTCAATGAAATCAACCCAGTCTTGTGAAGACTCCTTTTGGTCTCTCTGAACTTTATCCTGTATTGTTCAGTGGTTAAGCCATAACCATCCAGGAGTGCATTCTTAAGAACTGTAAAATTATTGGCATCACTTTCTTTCACAGTAAGGAGCCTATCCCTACCTTTTCCACTAAATGATAACCATAGGATAGCAGCCAACTGCCTTTGAGGGACATCCTGTACAACACAGGCCCTCTCCAGTGCAGCAAACCACTTGTTAATGTCATCTCCCTCCTTATAATGGGGAACTATCTTATGCAGATTCCTGGAATCATGCTCTTTTGCAGGATGACTATGGGGAATACTGCTGCTGCCACCATGGGTTTCAAAACCCAACTTCTGTCTTTCCTTCTCTAGTTCTAAAGACTGTCTATCCAAATCCAGCTGTTGCTTTTTAAGCTTCAGTCTGGTTTGTTCCACCCTCAACTTATTGAGTTCCCTTTCTAACAATCTGTCATCAGGGTTGGTGGGAGGGACATTCCTAGACACAGAGGTATGATGGGAATGAACAGAAGGAGACCTGTCCCTTACAGAGGGCACCCTAACAGCTTGGCTGACAGTGTAATGTGAGAGCACATCATCTGTATGATGTGACTCCACCCCAGTAACAACTATGCTAGACTGTCTAGTAATGGGCAGGCTCAGAAGTTTCTTTCCAGAATCTTTTCCTGGGGGGGTCCCTGGATCAGATTGGGAACCATTAGCTACTTTTTCAACAGATGGGGCACTCTTAGCCTTATTTTGTTCTCTAAGCATGTTAAGTAACAATTCCAAGGAAGGATTCTTCCCTACACTCAAACCTCTTTCTACACAGAGACTCCATGCTCCTTTCCAGCTAAGGTGGTCATATGCAATTTTGGACAGGTCAACATTTTGGCCTGTGCCAGACATTTTTAGAAAGAGTTTAAGTGATAGAAAAAGAGAAAAAAGTTTGTCAGAGCTTTTTAGAAAGACAGAAAAAAAACTTTTTAAACTTTTTAGAACTTTTTGAAAGTTTAGAAGTACTTTTCAGCACTTTAGAAAAGAGTGAAAAGAGGAAATGCAAAACTTTTTTAGTTATGTGTACACACACTGAACTTGTTTTGTATATTCTTCTCTTATGAAAAGTACAATGACAAGAGTGGTAAGTAGTCTCAAAGCACTTATCCCACCGCTGCCACCAATGTAGGAGGCTGGACTGGCTTGTAGTGAGTACCAAGGGGTACTTGCACCTTGCACCAGGCCCAGTTATCCCTTATTAGTGTATAGGGTGTCTAGCAGCTTAGGCTGATAGATAATGGTAGCTTAGCAGAGCAGCTTAGGCTGAACTAGGAGACGTGTGAAGCTACTACAGTACCACTAATGTCACTTGCACAATATCATAAGAAAACACAATACACAGGTATACTAAAAATAAAGGTACTTTATTTTTATGACAATATGCCAAAGTATCTCAGAGAGTACCCTCAGTGAGAGGATAGGAAATATACACAAGATATATGTACACAATACCAAAAATATGCAGTATAGTCTTAGAAAACAGTGCAAACAATGTATAGTTACAATAGGATGCAATGGGGACACATAGGGATAGGGGCAACACAAACCATATGCTCCAAAAGTGGAATGCGAACCACGAATGGACCCCAAACCTATGTGACCTTGTAGAGGGTCGCTAGGACTATTAGAAAATAGTGAGGGTTAGAAAAATAGCCCACCCCAAGACCCTGAAAAGTGAGTGCAAAGTGCACTAAAGTTCCCCAAAGGACAAAGAAGTCGTGATAGGGGAATACTGCAGGAAAGACACAAACCAGCAATGCAACAACAATGGATTTCCAGTCGAGGGTACCTGTGGAACAGGGGGACCAAGTCCAAAAGTCACAAGCAAGTCGGAGATGGGCAGATGCCCAGGAAATGCCAGCTGTGGGTGCAAAGAAGCTTCTACTGGACAGAAGAAGCGGAGGTTTCTGCAGAAACGACAAGGGCTAGAGACTTCCCCTTTGGAGGACAGATCCCTCACGCCGTGGAGAGTCGTGCAGAAGTGTTTTCCCGCCGAAAGACCGCCAACAAGCCTTGCTAGCTGCAAATCGTGCAGTAAGCGTTTTTGGATGCTGCTATGGCCCAGGAGGGACCAGGATGTCGCCAATTGCATCAGGAGAGAGAGGGGACGTCGAGCAAGACAAGAAGCCCTCTCAGCAGCAGGTAGCTCCCGGAAAAGTGCTGGAAACAGGCACTACGAGGATGCGTGAAACGGTGCTCACCCGAAGTTACACAAAGGAGTCCCACGTCGCCGGAGACCAACTTAGAAAGTCGTGCAATGCAGATTAGAGTGCCGTGGACCCAGGCCTGGCTGTGCCCAAAGGATTTCCGCCGGAAGTGCACAGGGGCCGGAGTAGCTGCAAAAGTCACGGTTCCCAGCAATGCACTCTGGCGTGGGGAGGCAAGGACTTACCTCCACCAAACTTGGACTGAAGAGTCACTGGACTGTGGGAGTCACTTGGACATTGTTGCTGGATTTGAGGGACCTCGCTCGTTGTGCTGAGAGGAGACCCAAGGGACCGATAATGCAGCTTTTTGGTGCCTGCGGTTGCAGTGGGAAGATTCCGTCGACCCACGGGAGATTTCTTCAGAGCTTCTAGTGCAGAGAGGAGGCAGACTACCCCCACAGCATACACCACCAGGAAAACAGTCGAGAAGGCGGCAGGATCAGCGTTACAGAGTTGCAGTAGTCGTCTTAGCTACTTTGTTGCAGTTTTGCAGGCTTCCAGCGCGGTCAGCAGTCGATTCCTTGGCAGAAGGTGAAGAGAGAGATGCAGAGGAACTCGGATGAGCTCTTGCATTCGTTATCTAACGAATTCCACAAAGCAGAGACCCTAAATAGCTAGAAAAGAGGGTTTGGCTACTTAGGAGAGAAGATAGGCTAGCAACACCTGAAGGAGCCTATCACAAGGAGTCTCTGACGTCACCTGCTGGCCCTGGCCACTCAGAGCAGTCCAGTGTGCCAGCAGCACCCCGGGAAAGGCAGTTTGGCAGTACCAGGGTCTGTGCTAGAGACCCGTGGGATCATGGGATTGTGCCAACCATGCCAGGATGGCATAGAGGGGGCAATTCCATGATCATAGACATGTTACATGGCCATATTCGGAGTTACCATTGTGAAGCTACACATAGGTAGTGACCTATATGTAGTGCACGCGTGTAACGGTGTCCCCGCACTCACAAAGTCCGGGGAATTGGCCCTGAACAATGTGGGGGCACCTTGGCTAGTGCCAGGGTGCCCACACACTAAATAACTTAGCACCCAACCTTTACCAGGAATTATAAGTGTGTTCCAGTATGCCAATGTGAATTGGTGAAATTGGTCACTAGCCTGTTAGTGACAATTTGGAAAGCAAAGAGAGAGCATAACCACTGAGGTTCTGGTTAGCAGAGCCTCAGTGAGACAGTTAGTCATCACACAGGGAACACATACACGGCACACTTATGAGCACTGGGGCCCTGGCTGGCAGGGTCCCAGTGACACATACAACTAAAACAACATATATACAGTGAAATATGGGGGTAACATACCAGGCAAGATGGTGCTTTCCTACACAGATCAAGTTATCAGAGGATGCTAAAGCAATAACTGCATTTTCGACTATTGGAGGGCACTACCAATTCACAGTAATGCCCTTTGGTTTGAAAAATGCACCTGCCACTTTTCAGAGGTTGGTGAATACAGTCCTGCAAGGGTTGGAGGCTTTTAGTGCAGCATATCTGGACGATATTGCTGTCTTTAGCACCACCTGGAATGATCACCTGGTCCACCTGTGGAAAGTTTTGGAGGCCCTGCAGAAGGCAGGCCTCACTATCAAGGCTTCAAAGTGCCAGATAGGGCAGGGGAAAGTGGTTTATCTGGGACACCTGGTAGGTGGAGAACAGATTGCACCACTTCAGGGGAAAATCCAAATAATCATGGATTGGGTTCCCCCTACAACTCAGACCCAGGTGAGAGCCTTCTTAGGCCTCACTGGGTATTACAGGTGGTTCATTAAGAACTATGGCTCCATAGCAGCCCCTCTTAATGACCTCACTTCAAAGAAAATGCCTAAAAAGGTATTGTGGACAGCTAACTGTCAGAAAGCTTTTGAGGAGCTGAAACAGGCCATGTGCTCTGCACCTGTCCTAAAAAGCCCATGTTACTCCAAGAAATTCATTGTTCAAACTGATGCATCTGAATTAGGGGTAGGGGCAGTCTTATCACAACTCAATTCTGAGGGCCAGGATCAACCTGTTGCTTTTATCAGCAGGAGGTTGACCTCCGAGTCTCTAGCATAGGCCCGGGTACTGCCAAACTACCTTTCCCGGGGTTTCACTGCAGCTGCTGCTGCTGCCAACCCCTCAGACAGGTTTCTGCCCTCCTGGGGTCCAGCCAGGCCTGGCCCAGGAAGGCAGAACAAAGGACTTCCTCAGAGAGAGGGTGTTACACCCTCTCCCTTTGGAAAAAGGTGTCAGGGCTGGGGAGGAGTAGCCTCCCCCAGCAACTGGAAATGCTTTGATGGGCACAGATGGTGCCCATCTCTGCATTAGCCAGTCTACACCGCTTCAGGGATCCCCCAGCCCTGCTCGGGCGCGAAACTGGACAAAGGAAAGGGGAGTGACCACTCCCCTGACCTGCACCTCCCCTGGGAGGTGCCCAGAGCTCCTCCAGTGTGCTCCAGACCTCTGCCATCTTGGAAACAAAGGTGCTGCTGGCACACTGGACTGCTCTGAGTGGCCAGTGCCAGCAGGTGACGTCAGAGACTCCTTCTGATAGGCTCTTACCTGTGTTGCTAGCCTATCCTCCTTCCTAAGTAGCCAAACCTCCTTTTCTGGCTATTTAGGGTCTGTGCTTTGGGGAATTCTTTAGATAACGAATGCAAGAGCTCATCAGAGTTCCTCTGCATCTCTCTCTTCACCTTCTGCCAAGGAATCAACCGCTGACTGCTCTGGACGCCTGCAAAACCGCAACAAAGTAGCAAAGACGACTACTGCAACCTTGTATCGCTGATCCGGCCGCCTTCTCGACTGTTTTCCTGGTGGTTCATGCTGTGGGGGTAGTCTGCCTCCTCTCTGCACTAGAAGCTCCGAAGAAATCTCCCGTGGGTCGACGGAATCTTCCCCCTGCAACCGCAGGCAACAAAAGACTGCATCACCGGTCCTCTGGGTCCCCTCTCAGCACGATGAGCGTGGTCCCTGGAACTCAGCAACTTTGTCCAAATGACTCCCACAGTCCAGTGACTCTTCAGTCCAAGTTTGTTGGAGGTAAGTCCTTGCCTCCCCACGCTAGACTGCATTGCTGGGTACAGCGTGATCTGCAGCTGCTCCAGCTCCTGTGCACTCTTCCAGGATTGCCTTTGTGCACAGCCAAGCCTGGGTCCCCGACACTCTAACCTGCACTGCACAACCTCCTGAGTTGTCCTCCGGCGTCGTTGTAGGAAAGTACCATCTTGCCTGGCATGTTACCCCCATTTTTCACTGTATATATGTTGTTTTAGTTGTATGTGTCACTGGGACCCTGTTCACCAGGGCCCCAGTGCTCATAAGTGTGCCTGAATGTGTTACCTGTGTAGTGACTAACTGTCTCACTGAGGCTCTGCTAATCAGAACCTCAGTGGTTATGCTCTCTCATTTCTTTCCAAATTGTCACTAACAGGCTAGTGACCATTTTTACCAATTTACATTGGCTTACTGGAACACCCTTATAATTCCCTAGTATATGGTACTAAGGTACCCAGGGTATTGGGGTTCCAGGAGATCCCTATGGGCTGCAGCATTTCTTTTGCCACCCATAGGGAGCTCTGACAATTCTTACACAGGCCTGCCACTGCAGCCTGAGTGAAATAACGTCCACGTTATTTCACAGCCATTTTACACTGCACTTAAGTAACTTATAAGTCACCTATATGTCTAACCTTTACCTGGTAAAGGTTAGGTGCAAAGTTACTTAGTGTGAGGGCACCCTGGCACTAGCCAAGGTGCCCCCACATTGTTCAGAGCCAATTCCCTGAACTTTGTGAGTGCGGGGACACCATTACACGCGTGCACTACATATAGGTCACTACCTATATGTAGCTTCACAATGGTAACTCCGAATATGGCCATGTAACATGTCTATGATCATGGAATTGCCCCCTCTATACCATCCTGGCATAGTTGGCACAATCCCATGATCCCAGTGGTCTGTAGCACAGACCCTGGTACTGCCAAAACTGCCCTTCCTGGGGTTTCACTGCAGCTGCTGCTGCTGCCAACCCCTCAGACAGGCATCTGCCCTCCTGGGGTCCAGCCAGGCCTGGCCCAGGATGGCAGAACAAAGGACTTCCTCTGAGAGAGGGTGTTACACCCTCTCCCTTTGGAAAATGGTGTGAAGGCAGGGGAGGAGTAGCCTCCCGCAGCCTCTGGAAATGCTTTCTTGGGCACAGATGTGCCCAATTCTGCATAAGCCAGTCTACACCGGTTCAGGGGACCCCTTAGCCCTGCTCTGGCGCGAAACTGGACAAAGGAAAGGGGAGTGACCACTCCCCTGAACTGCACCTCCCCTGGGAGGTGTCCAGAGCTCCTCCAGTGTGCTCCAGACCTCTGCCATCTTGGAAACAGAGGTGCTGCTGGCACACTGGACTGCTCTGAGTGGCCAGTGCCACCAGGTGACGTCAGAGACTCCTTCTGATAGGCTCCTTCAGGTGTTAGTAGCCTATCCTCTCTCCTAGGTAGCCAAACCCTCTTTTCTGGCTATTTAGGGTCTCTGTCTCTGAAGAAACTTTAGATAACGAATGCAAGAGCTCATCCGAGTTCCTCTGCATCTCTCTCTTCACCTTCTGCCAAGGAATCGACTGCTGACCGCGCTGGAAGCCTACAAACCTGCAACATAGTAGCAAAGACGACTACTGCAACTCTGTAACGCTGATCCTGCCGCCTTCTCTACTGTTTTCCTGCTTGTGCATGCTGTGGGGGTAGTCTGCCTCCTCTCTGCACCAGAAGCTCCGAAGAAATCTCCCGTGGGTCGACGGAATCTTCCCACTGCAACCGCAGGCACAAAAAAGCTGCATTACCGGTCCCTTGGGTCTCCTCTCAGCACGACGAGCGAGGTCCCTCGAATCCAGCGACTCTGTCCAAGTGACCCCCACAGTCCAGTGACTCTTCAGTCCAAGTTTGGTGGAGGTAAGTCCTTGCCTCACCTCGCTGGGCTGCATTGCTGGGAACCGCGACTTTTGCAGCTACTCCGGCCCCTGGGCACTTCCTGTGGAAATCCTTTGTGCACAGCCAAGCCTGGGTCCACAGCACTCTAACCTGCATTGCACGACTTTCTAAGTTGGTCTCCGGCGACGTGGGACTCCTTTGTGTGACTTCGGGTGAGCACCGTTTCACGCATCCTCGTAGTGCCTGTTTCTGGCACTTCTCCGGGTGCTACCTGCTGCTGAGAGGGCTCTTTGTCTTACTTGACATCCCCTCTCTCTCCTGACGCAATTTGCGACATCCTGGTCCCTCCTGGGCCACAGCAGCGTCCAAAAACTCTAACAGCACAATTTGCAGCTAGCAAGGCTTGTTGGCGTTCTTTCGGCAGGACAACACTTCTGCACGACTTTCCACGGCGAGTGGGATCCGTCCACCAAAGGGGAAGTCTCTAGCCCTTTTCGTTCCTGCAGAAACCTCAGCTTCTTCTGTCCAGTAGAAGCTTCTTTGCATCCACAGCTGGCATTTCCTGGGCATATGCCCATCTCCGACTTGCTTGTGACTTTTGGACTTGGTCCCCTTGTTCCACAGGTACCCTAGATTGGAAATACAGCGTTGTTGCATTGTTGGTTTGTGTCTTTCCTGCATTATTCCTCTAACACGACTTCTTTGTCCTTAGGGGAACTTTAGTGCACTTTGCACTCACTTTTCAGGGTCTTGGGGAGGGTTATTTTTCTAACTCTCACTATTTTCTAATAGTCCCAGCGACCCTCTACAAGGTCACATAGGTTTGGGGTCCGTTCGTGGTTCGCATTCCACTTTTGGAGTATATGGTTTGTGTTGCCCCTATCCCTATGTTTCCCCATTGCATCCTATTGTAACTATACATTGTTTGCACTGGTTTCTAAGACTATACTGCATATTTTTGCTATTGTGTATATATATCTTGTGTATATTTCCTATCCTCTCACTGAGGGTACACTCTAAGATACTTTGGCATATTGTCATAAAAATAAAGTACCTTTATTTTTAGTATAACTGTGTATTGTGTTTCTTATGATATTGTGCATATGACACTAAGTGGTACTGTAGTAGCTTCACACGTCTCCTAGTTCAGCCTAAGCTGCTCTGCTAAGCTACCATTATCTATCAGCCTAAGCTGCTAGACACCCTATACACTAATAAGGGATAAGTGGTCCTGGTGCAAGGTGCAAGTACCCCTTGGTACTCACTACAAGCCAGTCCAGCCTCCTACATTGGTTGTGCAGCGGTGGGATAAGTGCTTTGAGACTACTTACCACTCTTGTCATTGTACTTTTCATAAGAGAAAAATATACAAAACAAGGTCAGTGTATATACACATAGCCAAAAAGTTTTGCATTTCCTCTTTTCACTCTTTTCTAAGTGCTGAAAAGTACTTCTAACTTTCTAAAAAGTTCTAAAAAGTTTTAAAAGTTTTTTTTCTCTGTCTTTCTAAAAGCTCTGACAAACTTTTTTATCTTTTTCTATCACTTTAACTCTCTCTAAAAATGTCTGGCACAGGCCAAAATGTTGATCTGTCCAAACTTGCATATGATCACCTTAGCTGGAAAGGAGCAAGGAGTCTCTGCATAGAGAGAGGTTTGAGTGTAGGGAAGAATCCTTCCTTAGAACTGTGAATTAACATGCTTAGAGAACAGGATAAGGCTAAAAGTGCCCCATCTGTTGAAAAGGTAGCTAATGGTTCTCAATCTGATCCAGGGACTCCCCCAGGAAAAGATTCTGGAAAGAAACTTCCTAGCCTGCCCATTACTAGACAGTCTAGCATAGTTGGTAATGATGATGAGCCACACCATACAAATAGTGTTGTCTCACATCATAGCAAAAGCATTTATTCTCACCATACTGGTAGTGATGTTTCTGTTAGCCAAGCTGTTAGGGTGGCCTCTGTAAGGGACAGGTCTCCTTCTGTCCATTCTCACCATACTTCTGTTTCAAGGCATGTCCCTCCCACCCACCCTGATGAAAGATTGTTAGAAAGGGAGCTAATAGATTGAGAGTGGAACAAACCAGACTGAAGCTCAAGAAGCAACAGCTGGATTTGGATAGGCAGACTTTAGAAGTAGAGAAGGAGAGACAGAAACTGGGTTTAGAAACCCACGGTGGCAGCAGCAGTATTCCCCATAGTCATCCTGCAAAAGAGCATGATTCCAGGAATCTGCACAAGATAGTTCCCCCTTATAAGGAGGGGGATGACATTAACAAGTGGTTTGCTGTACTTGAGAGGGCCTGTGTTGTACAGGATGTCCCTCAAAGGCAGTGGGCTGCTATCCTATGGCTATCATTTAGTGGAAAAGGTAGGGATAGGCTCCTTACTGTGAAAGAAAATGATGCTAATAATTTCCAAGTTCTTAAGAATGCACTCCTGGATGGTTATGGCTTAACCACTGAACAATACAGGATAAAGTTCAGAGAGACCAAAAAGGAGTCTTCACAAGACTGGGTTGATTTCATTGACCATTCAGTGAAGGCCTTGGAGGGGTGGTTACATGGCAGTAAAGTTACTGATTATGACAGCCTGTATAACTTGATCCTGAGAGAGCATATTCTTAATAATTGTGTGTCTGATTTGTTGCACCAGTACTTGGTGGACTCTGATCTGACCTCTCCCCAAGAATTGGGAAAGAAGGCAGACAAATGGGTCAGAACAAGGGTGAACAGAAAAGTTCATACAGGGGGTGACAAAGATGGCAACAAGAAGAAGGATGGTAAGTCTTCTGACAAGGGTGGGGACAAATCTAAAAATGAGTCTTCATCAGGCCCACAAAAACACTCTGGTGGGGGTGGTGGGCCCAAATCCTCTTCTAATCAAAACAAGGAAAAGAAACCATGGTGCTATTTATGTAAAATAAAAGGCCATTGGACAACAGATCCCAGTTGTCCAAAGAAAGGCACCAAGCCTCCTACCACTACAACCCCTACTGCTACACCTAGTGTCCCTACTAATAGCAGTGGTGGTGGGAGCAAACCTACTAATAGCCAATCCAAGGGAGTAGCTGGGCTCACTATTGGTAACTTAGTTGGGGTTGGCCTTGTTAGGGAGGCCACAGAGGCTGTGTTAGTCTCTGAGGGGGCTATTGATTTAGCCACCTTAGTTGCTTGTCCCCTTAATATGGATAAGTACAAGCAGCTACCCCTAATAAATGGTGTTGAGGTTCAGGCCTACAGGGACACTGGTGCCAGTGTGACTATGGTCATAGAGAAACTGGTCCACCCTGAACAACACCTACTTGGTCACCAGTACCAAGTAACCGATGCTCACAACAACACACTTAGCCACCCCATGGCTATTGTAAATCTCAACTGGGGGGGGGTTACTGGTCCAAAGAAAGTTGTGGTAGCTTCAGATTTACCTGTAGACTGTCTATTAGGGAATGATTTGGAGACATCAGCTAGGTCAGATGTGGAGTTGGAGGCCCATGCAGCAATGCTGGCTATCCCAGGGCATATTTTTGCTTTGACAAGGGCTCAGGCCAAAAAGCAAAAAGGACAGGGAAGCTTGGATCCTGGAACAATGGACCAAGTGCTCCCTAAAGCTAGGGCTAGTAGAAGCAAACCACTTCCTACTATCCCTCCCTCTACAGTGGATTCAACTTCTGAGGAAGAAGAATTCCCTCCCTGTGCAGAACCTACACCAGAGGAGCTGGAAGCAGACACTGCTGAGCTTTTGGGTGAAGGGGGGCCTGCCAGGGAGGAGCTGAGTGTGGCACAGCAAATCTGTCCCACATTAGAGGGTCTCAGACAGCAAGCTGTCAAACAGGTTAATGGGGATGTCAGTGACTCTCACAGAGTTTACTGGGAGGACAACCTCTTGTACACTGAGCATAGGGATCCTAAACCTGGAGCCGCCAGGAGATTAGTGATTCCTCAGGAGTACAGAAAGTTCCTCCTAACCCTGGCACATGACATTCCCCTAGCTGGGCATCTAGGACAAATGAAAACTTGGGACAGGCTTGTTCCCCTGTTTCATTGGCCTAGAATGTCTGAGGACACAAAGGAATTTAGTAAGTCCTGTGAAACCTGTCAAGCCAGTGGCAAGACAGGTGGCACACCAAAGGCACCCCTTATTCCACTGCCTGTGGTTGGGGTTCCCTTTGAAAGGGTAGGGGTTGACATAGTTGGCCCCCTTGACCCTCCTACTGCTTCAGGCAATAGATTCATCTTAGTGGTAGTGGACCATGCCACAAGATATCCTGAAGCTATTCCTTTAAGGACCACTACAGCACCTGCAGTGGCAAATGCCCTCCTAGGAATATTTTCCAGGGTGGGCTTCCCAAAGGAAGTAGTATCAGACAGGGGAAGCAATTTCATGTCTGCATACTTAAAGGCCATGTGGAAGGAGTGTGGTGTAACGTACAAGTTCACAACACCCTATCATCCACAAACAAATGGACTGGTGGAGAGATTTAATAAAACTCTCAAAGGCATGATTATGGGTCTCCCTGAAAAACTCCGCAGGAGATGGGATATCCTTCTACCATGCCTCCTTTTTGCCTACAGGGAGGTACCCCAGAAAGGAGTGGGCTTCAGCCCCTTTGAACTTCTTTTTGGACACCCTGTTAGGGGTCCACTCACACTTGTAAAGGAGGGTTGGGAACAACCTTTAAAAGCTCCTAAGCAGAATATTGTGGATTATGTACTTGGCCTCAGATCAAGAATGGCTGAGTACATGAAAAAGGCCAGTAAAAACCTTCAGGCCAGCCAAGAGCTCCAGAAGCAATGGCATGATAAGAAGGCTGTTTTGGTTCAGTACCAACCAGGGCAGAAAGTGTGGGTCTTGGAGCCTGTGGCCCCAAGAGCACTCCAAGATAAATGGAGTGGACCCCACACAATTGTTGAAAAGAAGGGAGAAGTCACCTATTTAGTTGACTTAGGCACTGCCAGGAGTCCCCTTAGGGTGCTCCATGTCAACCGCCTGAAACCCTACTATGACAGGGCTGATCTCACCCTGCTCATGGCAACTGATGAGGGACAGGAAGAAGACAGTGATCCTCTACCTGATCTCTTCTCTTCCACAGAACAAGATGCTCTGGTGGAAGGTGTAGTTTTGGCTGATTGTCTTACTGCTGAGCAGAAAGACAATTGCATAAATCTCCTAGATCAATTCTCTGAACTCTTCTCTACTGTGCCAGGTACCACTTCTTGGTGTGAGCACACTATAGATACTGGAGACAGCTTGCCTGTCAAAAGTAAGATCTATAGGCAGCCTGACCATGTCAGGGACTGCATAAAGCAAGAGGTCCAGAAAATGTTAGAACTAGGAGTGGTTGAGCACTCTGACAGTCCATGGGCTTCTCCTGTGGTACTGGTACCAAAACCCCATTCCAAAGATGGAAAGAAGGAAATGCGGTTTTGTGTAGACTATAGAGGTCTCAACTTGGTAACCAAAACTGATGCTCACCCTATACCCAGGGCAGATGAGCTCATAGATACACTGGCATCTGCCAAGTATCTAAGCACTTTTTACTTGACTGCAGGGTATTGGCAGATCAAATTGTCAGAAGATGCTAAACCTAAGACTGCATTTTCAACCATTGGAGGACATTACCAGTTTACTGTAATGCCTTTTGGTTTGAAAAATGCACCTGCCACTTTTCAGAGGTTGGTGAACACAGTCCTGCAAGGGCTGGAAGCTTTCAGTGCAGCATATTTGGACGATATAGCTGTCTTTAGCTCCAGCTGGGATGATCACCTGGTCCACCTATGGAAAGTTTTGGAGGCCCTGCAAAAGGCAGGCCTCACTATCAAGGCTTCAAAGTGCCAGATAGGGCAGGGTAAGGTGGTTTATCTGGGACACCTTGTTGGTGGGGAACAGATTGCACCACTTCAGGGGAAAATCCAAACAATTATTGATTGGGTTCCCCCTACCACTCAGACTCAGGTGAGAGCCTTCCTAGGCCTCACTGGGTATTACAGGAGGTTCATTAAGAACTATGGCTCCATTGCAGCCCCTCTTAATGACCTCACTTCCAAAACAATGCCTAAAAAGGTATTATGGACAGCAAACTGTCAGAAAGCTTTTGAGGAGCTGAAGCAGGCCATGTGCTCTGCACCTGTCCTGAAAAGCCCTTGTTACTCTAAAAAATTCTATGTCCAGACTGATGCATCTGAATTAGGAGTAGGGGCAGTCCTATCACAACTTAATTCTGAGGGCCAGGATCAACCTGTTGCTTTTATTAGTAGGAGGTTGACCCCTAGAGAAAAGCACTGTTCTGCCATTGAGAGGGAGGCCTTTGCTGTGGTCTGGGCACTGAAGAAGTTGAGGCCATACCTGTTTGGCACTCACTTCATTGTTCAGACAGACCACAAACCTCTACTTTGGCTAAAACAAATGAAAGGTGAAAATCCTAAATTGTTGAGGTGGTCCATATCCCTACAGGGAATGGACTATACAGTGGAACATAGACCTGGGAGTAGCCACTCCAATGCAGATGGACTCTCCAGATATTTCCACTTAGACAATGAAGACTCATCAGGTCATGGCTAGTCTTATTGTCCTTCGTTTGGGGGGGGGTTGTGTAGGAAAGTACCATCTTGCCTGGCATGTTACCCCCATTTTTCACTGTATATATGTTGTTTTAGTTGTATGTGTCACTGGGACCCTGTTCACCAGGGCCCCAGTGCTCATAAGTGTGCCTGAATGTGTTACCTGTGTAGTGACTAACTGTCTCACTGAGGCTCTGCTAATCAGAACCTCAGTGGTTATGCTCTCTCATTTCTTTCCAAATTGTCACTAACAGGCTAGTGAACATTTTTACCAATTTACATTGGCTTACTGGAACACCCTTATAATTCCCTAGTATATGGTACTAAGGTACCCAGGGTATTGGGGTTCCAGGAGATCCCTATGGGCTGCAGCATTTCTTTTGCCACCCATAGGGAGCTCTGACAATTCTTACACAGGCCTGCCACTGCAGCCTGAGTGAAATAACGTCCACGTTATTTCACAGCCATTTTACACTGCACTTAAGTAACTTATAAGTCACCTATATGTCTAACCTTTACCTGGTAAAGGTTAGGTGCAAAGTTACTTAGTGTGAGGGCACCCTGGCACTAGCCAAGGTGCCCCCACATTGTTCAGAGCCAATTCCCTGAACTTTATGAGTGCGGGGACACCATTACACGCGTGCACTACATATAGGTCACTACCTATATGTAGCTTCACAATGGTAACTCCGAATATGGCCATGTAACATGTCTATGATCATGGAATTGCCCCCTCTATACCATCCTGGCATAGTTGGCACAATCCCATGATCCCAGTGGTCTGTAGCACAGACCCTGGTACTGCCAAAACTGCCCTTCCTGGGGTTTCACTGCAGCTGCTGCTGCTGCCAACCCCTCAGACAGGCATCTGCCCTCCTGGGGTCCAGCCAGGCCTGGCCCAGGATGGCAGAACAAAGGACTTCCTCTGAGAGAGGGTGTTACACCCTCTCCCTTTGGAAAATGGTGTGAAGGCAGGGGAGGAGTAGCCTCCCCCAGCCTCTGGAAATGCTTTGTTGGGCACAGATGTGCCCAATTCTGCATAAGCCAGTCTACACCGGTTCAGGGGACCCCTTAGCCCTGCTCTGGCGCGAAACTGGACAAAGGAAAGGGGAGTGACCACTCCCCTGACCTGCACCTCCCCTGGGAGGTGTCCAGAGCTCCTCCAGTGTGCTCCAGACCTCTGCCATCTTGGAAACAGAGGTGCTGCTGGCACACTGGACTGCTCTGAGTGGCCAGTGCCAACAGGTGACGTCAGAGACTCCTTCTGGTAGGCTCCTTCAGGTGTTAGTAGCCTATCCTCTCTCCTAGGTAGCCAAACCCTCTTTTCTGGCTATTTAGGGTCTCTGTCTCTGAGGAAACTTTAGATAACGAATGCAAGAGCTCATCCGAGTTCCTCTGCATCTCTCTCTTCACCTTCTGCCAAGGAATCGACTGCTGACCGCGCTGCCTGCAAACCTGCAACATAGTAGCAAAGACGACTACTGCAACTCTGTAACGCTGATCCTGCCGCCTTCTTGACTGTTTTCCTGCTTGTGCATGCTGTGGGGGTAGTCTGCCTCCTCTCTGCACTGGAAGCTCCGAAGAAATCTCCAGTGGGTCGACGGAATCTTCCCCCTGCAACCGCAGGCACCAAAAAGCTGCATTACCGGTCCCTTGGGTCTCCTCTCAGTACGACGAGCGAGGTCCCTCGAATCCATCGACTCTGTCCAAGTGACCCCCACAGTCCAGTGACTCTTCAGTCCAAGTTTGGTGGAGGTAAGTCCTTGCCTCACCTCGCTGGGCTGCATTGCTGGGAACCGCGACTTTTGCAGCTACTCCGGCCCCTGGGCACTTCCGGCAGAAATCCTTTGTGCACAGCCAAGCCTGGGTCCACGGCACTCTAACCTGCATTGCACGACTTTCTAAGTTGGTCTCCGGCGACGTGGGACTCCTTTGTGCTACTTCGGATGAGCACTGTTTAACGCATCCTCGTAGTGCCTGTTTCTGGCACTTCTCCGGGTGCTACCTGCTGCTGAGAGAGCTCCTTGTCTTGCTCGACGTCCCCTCTCTCTCTTGGTCCAATTTGCGACCTCCTGGTCCCTCCAGGGCCACAGCAGCGTCCAAAAACGCTAACCGCACGATTTGCAGCTAGCAAGGCTTGTTGGCGTTCTTTCGGCGGGAAAAGACTTCTACACGACTCTCCACGGCGAGAGAGATCAGTCCACCAAAGGGAAAGTCTCTAGCCCTTTTTGTTCCTGCAGAAACCTCAGCTTCTTCTGTCCAGTAGAAGCTTCTTTGCATCCACAGCTGGCATTTCCTGGGCATATGCCCATCTCCGACTTGCTTGTGACTTTTGGACTTGGTCCCCTTGTTCCACAGGTACCCTAGATTGGAAATCCACAGTTGTTGCATTGTTGGTTTGTGTCTTTCCTGCATTATTCCTCTAACACGACTTCTTTGTCCTTAGGGGAACTTTAGTGCACTTTGCACTCACTTTTCAGGGTCTTGGGGAGGGTTATTTTTCTAACTCTCACTATTTTCTAATAGTCCCAGCGACCCTCTACAAGGTCACATAGGTTTGGGGTCCATTCGTGGTTCGCATTCCACTTTTGGAGTATATGGTTTGTGTTGCCCCTATCCCTATGTTTCCCCATTGCATCCTATTGTAACTATACATTGTTTGCACTGTTTTCTAAGACTATACTGCATATTTTTGCTATTGTGTATATTTCCTATCCTCTCACTGAGGGTACACTCTAAGATACTTTGGCATATTGTCATAAAAATAAAGTACCTTTATTTTTAGTATAACTGTGTATTGTGTTTTCTTATGATATTGTGCATATGACACTAATGGGGTTATTCTAACTTTGGAGGAGTGTTAATCCGTCCCAAAAGTGACGGTAAAGTGACGGATATACCACCAGCCGTATTACGAGTTCCATAGGATATAATGGACTCGTAATACGGCTGGTGGTAAATCCGTCACTTTTCCGTCACTTTTGGGACGGATTAACACCTCCTCCAAAGTTAGAATAACCCCCTAAGTGTTACTGTAGTAGCTTCACACATCTCCTAGTTCAGCCTAAGCTGCTCTGCTAAGCTACCATTATCTATCAGCCTAAGCTGCTAGACACCCTATACACTAATAAGGGATAACTGGGCCTGGTGCAAGGTGCAAGTACCCCTTGGTACTCACTACAAGCCAGTCCAGCCTCCTACAGTCGTGGGATCTTCTTTTGTGACTTCGGGTGAGCTCCGGTTCACTCCTCTCCATAGTGCCTGTTCCGGCACTTCTGCGGGTGCTGCCTGCTTATGTGAGGGCTCCCTGTCTTGCTGGGCGCACCCTCTGTCTCCTCACGCAATTGGCGACATCCTGGTCGCTCCGGGGCCACAGCAGCATCCAAAAACCCTAACGCGACCCTTGCAGCTAGGAAAGCTTGTTTGCGGTCTTTCTGCGTGGAAACACCACTGCAAGCTTCTTCACGACGTGGGACATCCATCCTCCAAAGGGGAAGTTCCTAGTCCTCTTCGTTCTTGCAGAATCCACAGCTTTTACCATCCGGTGGCAGCTTCTTTGCACCCTCAGCTGGCATTTCCTGGGCATCTGCCCAATCTCGACTTTGTCGCAACTCTTGGACTTGGTCCCCTTGTTCCACAGGTACTCTCGTCTGGAAATCCATCGTTGTTGCATTGCTGGTGTTGGTCTTCCTTGCAGAATTCCCCTATCACGACTTCTGTGCTCTTTGGGGAATTTAGGTGCACTTTACACCTACTTTTCAGGGTCTTGGGGTGGGCTATTTTTCTAACCCTCACTGTTTTCTTACAGTCCCAGCGACCCTCTACAAGCTCACATAGGTTTGGGGTCCATTCGTGGTTCGCCTTCCACTTTTGGAGTATATGGTTTGTGTTGCCCCTATACCTATGTGCTCTCATTGCAATCTATTGTGACTGTACATTGCTTGCATTGCTTTCTATTGCTATTACTGCATGTTTTTGGTATTGTGTACATATATCTTGTGTATATTTGCCATCCTCATACTGAGGGTACTCACTGAGATACTTTTGGCATATTGTCATAAAAATAAAGTACCTTTATTTTTAGTATATCTGTGTATTGTGTTTTCTTATGATATTGTGCATATGACACCAGTGGTATAGTGGGAGCTTTGTATGTCTCCTAGTTCAGCCTAAGCTGCTCTGCTAAGCTACCCTTTTCTATCAGCCTAAGCTGCTAAACACCTCTTCTACACTAATAAGGGATAACTGGACCTGGTGCAGAGTGTAAGTACCCCTTGGCCCCACTACAAACCAGGCCAGCCTCCTACAATCTGCCAATACCCTGCAGTCAAATCAAAGGTGCTTAGATACTTGGCAGATGCCAGTGTATCTATTAGCTCATCTGCCCTGGGTATATGGTGAGCATCAGTTTTAGTTACCTGGTTGAGACCTCTGTAATCTACACAAAACCTCATCTCTCTTTTCCCATCTTTTGAGTGAGGCTTTGATACAAGCACCACGGGAGAGGCCCATGGGATTTCAGAATGTTCAACCACTCCTAGTTCAAGCATTTTCGGAACCTCTTGTTTTATGCAGTCTCTGACATGGTCAGGCTGCCTATACATCTTACTTTTAACAGGCATGCTGTCTCCAGTATCTATAGTGTGCTCACACCAAGAAGTGGTGCCTGGCACAGTAGAAAAGAGTTCTGAAAATTGACCTAGGAGATTTATGCAGTTGTCTTTCTGCTCAGCAGTAAGACAGTCTGCCAAAAATACACCTTCCACTAGAGCATCTTGTTCTGTGGAAGAGAAGAGATCAGGGAGAGGGTCACTCTCTTCTTCCTGTCCTTCATCTGTTGCCATGAGCAGGGTGAGATCAGCCCTGTCATAGTAGGGTTTTAGGCGATTGACATGGAGCACCCTAAGGGGACTCCTGGCAGTGCCCAGGACAACCAAGTAGGTGACCTCTCCCTTCTTTTCAACAATGATGAGGGTTCCACTCCATTTGTCTTGGAGTGCTCTTGGGGCCACAGGCTCCAATACCCACACCTTCTGTCCTGGTTGGTACTGAATCAGAACAGCCTTCTGGTCATGCCATTGCTTTTGGAGCTCTTGGATGGCCTGAAGGTTTTTACTGGCCTTTTTCATGTACTCTGCCATTCTGGATCTTAGGACGAGTACATAGTCCACTATGTCTTGCTTGGAAGCTTTTAAAGGTTGTTCCCAACCCTCCTTCACAAGTGTTAGAGGACCTCTTACAGGGTGTCCAAATAGGAGTTCAAAGGGGCTGAAACCCACTCCTTTCTGGGGTACCTCCCTGTAAGCAAAAAGGAGGCAAGGTAACAGGACATCCCATCTCCTACTGAGTTTTTCAGGGAGTCACATTATCATTCCTTTGATAGTTTTATTAAACCTCTCTACCAGTCAATTTGTTTGTGGATGATAAGGTGTGGTGAATTTGTATGTTACACCACATTCCTTCCACATGGCCTTCAAGTATGCAGACATAAAGTTGCTACCCATGTCTGATACCACCTCTTTTTGGAAACCCACCCCGGAAAAGATTCCCAGGAGGGTTTTTGCCACTGCAGGTGCTGTAGTGGTCCTTAGAGGAATTGCTTCAGGATATCTTGTGGCATGGTCCACTACCACCAAGATAAACCTATTGCCTGAAGCAGTAGGAGGGTCAAGGGGACCAACTATGTCAACCCCTACCCTTTCAAAGGGAACCCCAACCACAGGCAGTGGAATAAGGGGAGCATTTGGAGTGTCACTAGTCCTGCCACTGGCTTGGCAGGTCACACAGGTCTTACAAAAATCCCTTGTGTCCTCTGACATCCCAGGCCAGTGAAACAGGTTGACAAGTCTTTCCCATGTTTTAATCTGACCCAAGTGTCCAGCCAAGGGAATGTTGTGTGCCAGAGTTAGGAGGAACTCTCTGTACTGCAGGGGAATTACCAATCTCCTGGCTGCTCCAGGTTTTGGGTCCCTTGCCTCTGTGTACAAGAGGTTGTCCTCCCAGTAAACTCTATGTGAGTCACTGACATCCCCATTTTGCTGTTTGACAGCTTGCTGTCTTAGACCCTCTAATGTGGGACAGGTTTGCTGTGCCACACTCAGCTCCTCCCTGGCAGGCCCCCCTCCACCCAAAAGCTCAGCAGTGTCTGCTGCCAGCTCCTCTGGTGAAGGTTCTGCACAGGGGGGAAATTCTTCTTCCTCGGAAGTAGAATCATCTGTAGAGGGATGGATAGTGGGTAGGGATTTACCCTTACTAACCCTAGCTTTAGGGAGCACTTGGTCCATTGTTCCAGGATCCAAGTCACCCTGTCCTTTTTGCTTTTTGGTCCGAGCCCTGGTTAAAGCAAAAATATGCCCAGGAATGCCCAGCATCGCTGCATGAGCCTCCAACTCCACTTCTGCCCAGGCTGATGTCTCTAAATCGTTCCCTAGTAGACAGTCTACAGGTAAATCTGAGGCAACCACAACTTTCTTTGGACCAGTAACCCCCCCCCCCCAGTTGAGATTCACAACAGCCATGGGGTGGCTAAGAGTGTTGTTATGAGCATCAGTCACGTGGTACTGGTGACCAAGTAGGTGTTGTTCAGGGTGGACCAGTTTCCCTATTACCATGGTAACACTGGCACCTGTGTCCCTGTAGGCCTGAACCTCAACACCATTTATTAGGGGAAGTTCCTTGTACTTATTCATATTAAGGGGACAAGCAACCAAGGTAGCCAAATCAATGGCCCCCTCAGAGACTAACACAGCCTCTGTGGTCTCCCTAACAAGACCAACCCCAACTAAATTACCAAAAGTGAGCCCAGCTACTCCCTTGGATTGGCTATTAGTAGGTTTGCTCCCACCACCATTGCTATTACTAGGGGCACTAGGTGTAGCAGCAGGGGTTCTAGTGGTAAGAGGCTTGGTGCTTTTCTTTGGACAGCTGGGATCAGTTGTCCAATGGACTTTTATTTTACATAAATAGCACCATGGTTTCTTTACTTGATTTGAAGTGGATTTGGGCCCACCACCCCCACCAGAATGTTTTTGTGGGCCTGATGAAGACTTATTTTTAGATTTGTCCCCACCCTTGTCTGAAGACTTACCATCCTTCTTCTTGCCATCCTTGTCACCCCCTGTATGAACTTTTCTGTTCACCCTTGTTCTGACCCATTTGTCTGCCTTCTTTCCCAATTCTTGGGGAGAGGTCAGATCAGAGTCTACCAGGTACTGGTGCAACAAATCAGACACACAATTATTAAGAATATGCTCTCTCAGGATTATGTTATACAGGCTTTCATAGTCAGAACCTTTACTGCCATGCAACCACCCCTCCAAGGCCTTCACTGAATGGTCAACAAAGTCTACCCAGTCTTGTGAAGACTCCTTTTTGGTTTCTCTGAACTTGATCCTGTACTGTTCAGTGGTTAAGCCATAACCATCTAGGAGTGCATTCTTAAGAACTGTAAAATCATTGGCATCACTTTCCTTAACAGTAAGGAGCCTATCCCTACCCTTTCCACTGAAAGATAGCCATAGGATAGCAGCCCACTGCCTTTGAGGGACGCCCTGTACATTACAGGCCCTCTCAAGTGCAGCAAAACACTTGTTAATGTCATCCACCTCCTTGTAAGGGGGAACTGTCTTGTGCAGATTTCTAGAATCATGCTCTTTTACAGGATTACTATCTGTAATACTGCTGCTGCCACCATGGGGTCCAAACCCCAACCTCTGTCTTTCTTTTTCTAAGTCAAATGCTTGTCTATCTAGATCCATCTGTTGCTTCTTGAGCTTCAGTCTGGATTGTTCCACTCTCAATCTAATGAGTTCCCTTTCTAACATTCTGTCTTCAGGGAGGGTGGGATGGGCATGCTTTGACACAGAAGAATGGTGTGAATGAACAGAGGGAGACCTGTCCCTAACAGATGGCACTCTAGCAACCTGGCCTAAAAGAGTAACCTCTATACTATGATGAGAACTCACATCAGTACCAACCCTGCTAGGTGGCCTGCTAAGGGGCAGGTTGGGAAGGTTCCATTATAACCCTTTTACTGGGGGTGCCACAGAATCAGAGTGTGAACCATCAGCCAATTTCTCACCAGATGTGCTGTGAGAAAGTAGCCTCTTTCTAGCCTTGTTACCCCCACTTTTGGCCTGTTTGTGAGTGTATGTCAGGGTGTTTTCACTGTCTCACTGGGATCCTGCCAGCCAGGGCCCAGTGCTCATAGTGAAAACCCTATGTTTTCAGTGTGTTTGTTATGTGTCACTGGGACCCTGCTAGCCAGGACCCCAGTGCTCATAAGTTTGTGACCTATATGTATGTGTTCCCTGTGTTGTGCCTAACTGTCTCACTGAGGCTCTGCTAACCAGAAACTCAGTGGTTATGCTCTCTCTGTACAATTTGTCACTAACAGGCTAGTGACCAATTTCACCAATTTACATTGGCATACTGGAACACCCTTATAGACAGTGACAGTGAAACAGTTAGTCATAACACAGGTAACACATACTGGGGACACTTATGAGCACTGGGGCCCTGGCTGGCAGGGTCCCAGTGACACATACAACTAAAACAACATATATACAGTTAAATATGGGGGTAACATGCCAGGCAAGATGGTACTTTCCTACCCCCCCCCCAACGAAGGACAATAAGACTAGCCATGACCTGATGAGTCTTCATTGTCTAAGTAGAAATATCTGGAGAGTCCATCTGCATTGGAGTGGGTACTCCCAGGTCTATGTTCCACTGTATAGTGCATTCCCTGTAGGGATATGGACCACCTCAACAACTTAGGGTTTTCACCTTTTCTTTGTTTTAGCCAAAGTAGAGGTTTGTGGTCTGTCTGAACAATGAAGTGAGTGCCAAACAGGTATGGCCTCAACTTCTTCAGTGCCCAGACCACAGCAAAGTCCTCGCTCTCTATGGCAGACCAACGCTTTTCTCTATGGGTCAACCTCCTGCTGATAAAAGCAACAGGTTGATCCTGGCCCTCAGAATTAAGTTGTGATAAGACTGCCCCTACCCCTAATTCAGATGCATCAGTTTGGACAATGAATTTCTTGGAGTAACAGGGGCTTTTCAGGACAGGTGCAGAGCACATGGCCTGCTTCAGCTCCTCAAAAGCTTTCTAACAGTTTGCTGTCCATAATACATTTGTAGGTATTTTCTTAGAAGTGAGGTCATTAAGAGGGGCTGCAATGGAGCCATAGTTATTTATGAACCTCCTGTAGTACCCAGTGAGGCCTAAAAAGGCTCTCACCTGAGTCTGAGTTGTAGGGGGAACCCAATCTATAATCGTTTGGGTTTTCCCCTGAAGTGGTGCAATCTGTTCTCCACCTACCAGTTGTCCCAGATAAACCACTTTCCCCTGCCCTATCTAGCACTTTGAAGCCTTGATAGTGAGGCCTGCCTTTTGCAGGGCCTCCAAAACTTTCCATAGGTGGACCAGGTGATCATCCCAGCTGGAGCTAAAGACAGCTATATCGTCTAGATATGCTGCACTAAAAGCTTCCAGCCCTTGCAGGACTGTGTTCACCAACCTTTGAAAAGTGGCAGGTGCATTTTTCAATCCAAAAGGTATTACTGTGAATTGGTAGTGCCCTCCAATGGTTGAAAATGCAGTTTATGCTTTTGCATCCTCTGATAACTTGATCTGCCAATACTCTGCAGTCAAATCAAAGGTGCTTAGATACTTGGCAGATGCCAGTGTATCTATTAGCTCATCTGCCCTGGGTATAGGGTGAGCATCAGCTTTGGTTACCTGGTTGAGACTCTGTAGTCAACACAAAATCTCATTTCCCTTTTACCATCTTTGGAATGAGGTTTTGGTACAAGTACCACAGGAGAGGCCCATGGACTTTCAGAGTGCTCAACCACTCCTAGTTCAAGCATTTTCTGCACCTCTTGTTTTATGCAGTCTCTGACATGGTCAGGCTGCCTATAGATCTTACTTTTGACAGGCACGCCATCTCCAGTATCTATAGTGTGCTCACACCAGGAAGTGGTGCCTGGCACAGTAGAAAAGAGTTCAGAAAACTGACCCAGGAGATTTATGCAGTGGTCTTTCTGCTCAGCAGTAAGACAATCTGCCAAAACTACACCTTCCACTAGAGCATCTTGTTCTGTGGAAGAGAAAAGATCAGGGAGAGGGTCACTCTCTTCTTCCTGTCCTTCATCTGTTGCCATGAGCAGGGTGAGATCAGCCCTGTCATAGTAGGGTATCAGGAGATTGACATGGAGCACCCTAAGGGGACTCCTGGCAGTGCCTAAGTCAACTAAGTAGGTGACTTCACCCTTTTTCTCAACAATTATGTGGGGTCCACTCCATTTGTCTTGGAGTGCTCTTGGGGCCACAGGCTCCAAGACCCACACTTTCTGCCCTTGTTGGTACTGAATCAGAACAGCCTTCTGGTCGTGCCATTGCTTTTGGAGCTCTTGGCTGGCCTGAAGGTTTTTACTGGCCTTTTTCATGTACTCAGCCATCGTAGATCTTAGGCCAAGTACATAGTCCACTATGTCTTGCTTAGGAGGTTTTAAAGGTTGTTCCCAACCCTCCTTAACAAGTGTTAGAGGACCTCTTACAGGGTGTCCAAATTGGAGTTCAAAGGGGCTGAAGCCCACTCCTTTCTGGGGTACCTCCCTGTAAGCAAAAAGGAGGCAAGGTAACAGGACATCCCATCTCCTGCGGCATTTTTCAGGGAGTCCCGTTATCATTCCTTTGAGAGTTTTATTAAACCTCTCAACCAGTCCATTTGTTTGTGGATGATAGGGTGTAGTGAACTTGTATGTCACACCACATTCCTTCCACATGGCCTTTAAGTAAGCAGACATGAAATTGCTTCCCCTTTCTGATACCACCTCTTTTGGGAAGGCCACCCTGGAAAAGATTCCCAGGAGGGCCTTTGCCACTGCAGGAGCTGCAGTGGTCCTTAGAGGAATTGTTTCAGGATATCTGGTGGCATGGTCCATTACCACCAAGATAAATCTATTGCCTGAAGCAGTAGGAGGGTCAAGGGGGCCAACTATGTCAACCCCTACCCTTTCAAAGGGAACCCCAACCACAGGTAGTGGAACAAGGGGTGCCTTTGGGGTGCCACCTGTCTTGCGACTGGCTTGACAGGTTTCACGGGACTTACAAAATTCCTTTGTGTCCTCTGACATTCTAGGCCAATGAAACAAGGGGACAAGCCTGTCCCAAGTTTTCATTTGCCCCAAATGTCCAGCTAAGGGAATGTCGTGGGCTAGAGTTAGGAGGAACTTTCTGTATTCCTGAGGAATCACCAATCTCCTGGCAGCTCCAGGTTTTGGATCCCTTGCTTCAGTATACAAAATGTTGTCCTCCCAGTAAACTCTGTGAGTCACTGACATCCCCATTTGCTTGTTTGACAGCTTGCTGCCTTAGACTCTCTAGTGTGGGACAGGTATGCTGTGCCACACTCAGCTCCTCCCTGGCAGGCCCCCCTTCACCCAAAAGCTCAGCAGTGTCTGCTTCCAGCTCCTCTGGTGAAGGTTCTGCACAGGGTGGAAATTCTTCTTCCTCAGAAGTTGAAACCACTGTAGAGGGAGGGATAGTAGGTAGTGTTTTACCTTTACTAACTCTAGCTTTAGGGAGCACTTGGTCCATTCTTCCAGGATCCAAGTCACCCTGTCCTTTCTGCTTTTTGGCCTGAGCTCTTGTCAAAGCAAAAATATGCCCTAGAATGCCCAGCATTGCTGCATGAGCCTCCAACTCCACTTCTGCTCAAGCTGATGTCTCTAAATCGTTCCCTAGTAGAAAGTCTACAGGTAAATCTGAGGCAACCAAAACTTTCTTTGGACCAGTAACCCCCCCCCCCCAGTTGAGATTCACAACAGCCATGGGGTGGCTAAGAGTGTTGTTATGAGCACCAGACACTTGGTGCTGGTGACCAAGTAGGTGTTGTTCAGGGTGGATCAGTTTCTCTATTACCACCGTAACACTGGCACCTGTGTCCCTGTAGGCCTGACCCTCAACACCATTTTTTAGGGGCAGTTGCTTGTACTTATCCATATTAAGGGGACAAGCAACCAAGGTGGCCAAATCAATGGCCCCCTCAGAGACTAACACAGCCTCTGTGGTCTCCCTAACAAGACCAACCCCAACTAAATTACCAAAAGTGAGCCCAGCTACTCCCTTGGATTGGCTATTAGTAGGTTTGCTCCCACCACCACTGCTAGTACTAGGGGCACTTGGTGTAGCAGCAGGGGTTGTAGTGGTAGGAGGCTTGGTGCTTTTCTTTGGGCAACTGGGATCATTTGTCCAATGGCCTTTTATTTTACATAAATAGCACCATGGTTTATTTTCTTTGTTTTGATTTGAAGAGGATTTGGGCCCACCACCCCCACCAGAGTGTTTTTGTGGGCCTGATGAAGACTCATTTTTAGATTTGTCCCCACCCTTGTCAGAAGACTTACCATCCTAATTCTTGCCATCTTTGTCACCCCCTGTATGAACTTTTCTGTTCACCCTTGTTCTGACCCATTTGTCTGCCTTCTTTCCCAATTCTTGGGGAGAGGTCAGATCAGAGTCTACCAGGTACTGGTGTAACAAATCAGACACACAATTATTAAGAATATGCTCTCTCAGGATTACGTTATACAGGCTTTCATAGTCAGAAACTTTGCTGCCATGTAACCACCCCTCCGAGGCCTTCACTGAATGGTCAACAAAGTCTGCCCAGTCTTGTGAAGACTCCTTTTTGGTTTCTCTGAACTTGATCCTGTACTGTTCAGTGGTTAAGCCATAACCATCAAGGAGTGCATTCTTAAGAACTGTAAAATTATTGGCATCACTTTCCTTAAAAGTAAGGAGCCTATCCCTACCATTTCCACTGAAAGATAGCCATAGGATAGCAGCCCACTGCCTTTGAGGGACCTCCTGTACAACACAGGCCCTTTCAAGTGCAGCAAACCACTTGTTAATGTCATCCCCCTCCTTGTAAGGGGGAACTATCTTGTGCAGATTCCTAGAATCATGCACTTTTGCAGGATGACTATTTGGAATACTGCTGCTGCCACCATGGGGTCCTAACCCCAACCTCTGTCTTTCTTTTTCTAAGTCAAATGCTTCCCTGTCTAGATCCAGCTGTTGCTTTTTAAGCTTCAGCTGGATTATTCCACTCTCAATCTATTGAGCTCCCTTTCTAACACTCTGTCATCAGGGTGGGTGGGTTGGGCATGCCTTGACACAGAAGAATGGTGAGAATGAACAGAGGGAGACCTGTCCCTAACAGATGGCACTCTCACATTCTGGCCTACAGAAGTAACACTCCTACTGTGATGAGAAGTAACACCCTTACTGTGATGTGAAGTCACATTAGTACCAGCCATGCTAGGTGGCTAGCTAGGGGGCAGGGTGGGAAGGTTCCCTTCTAACTCTCTTACTGGGGGTGCCCCAGAGTCAGAGTGTGAACCATCAGCTAATTTCTCAACAGATGTGCCATCTAAGGTCTTATCCTGTTCAATGAGCATATTAACTAACAGTTCTCTTGAGGGATTCTTCCCTACCCCTAAACCTCTTTCAATGCAGAGACTCCTTGCTTCTTTCAAGCTAAGGTGATCATAAGCAAGTTTGGTCAGATCAACAGTTTGGCCTGTACCAGACATTATAGAAAAGGTTTAAGGGACAGAAAAAGAAAGAAAAAGTTTTCAGAACTTTTTAAAGGACAGAAAAAAAAACGTTTAAAACTTTTTAAGAACTTTCTGAAAGTTTTAGAGGTACTTTTCAGCACTTAGCAAAAGAGTAAGAGAAGAAAAGCAAAACTTTTTGGTAAGGTGTACATACACTGAACTTGTTTTTTATATTTTTCTCTTATGAAAAGTACAATATGACAAAGTGGTAAGTAGTTGCAAGTACTTATCCCACGGCTGACAAACCAATGTAGGAGGCTGGACTGGCTTGTAGTGGGTACCAAGGGGTACTTACACTTTGCACCAGGCCCAGGTATCTTTTATTAGTGTAGAGGGGTGTCTAGCAGCTTAGGCTGATAGAAAAGGTAGCTTAGCAGAGCCGCTTAGGCTGAACTAGGAGACGAGTGAAGCTCCTACAGTACCACTAGTGTTATATGCACAATATCATAAGAAAACACAATACACAGATATACTAAAAATAAAGGTACTTTATTTTTATGACAATATGCCAAAGTATCTCAGTGAGTACCCTCAGTATGAGGATAGCAAATATACACAAGATATATGTACACAATACCAAAATATGCAGTAATAGCAATAGAAAACAGTGCAAACAATGTATAGTCACAATAGAATGCAATGGGAGCACATAGGTATAGGGGCAACACAAACCATATACTCTAGAAGTGGAATGCGAACCACGAATGGACCCCAAACCTATGTGACCTTGTAGAGGGTCACTGGGACTGTAAGAAAGCAGTGAGGGTTAGAAAAATAGCCCACCCCAAGACCCTGAAAAGAGGGTGCAAAGTGCAGCTAAGTTCCCCAGAGAGCACAGAAGTCGTGATAGGGGAATTCTGAAAGGAAGACCAACACCAGCACTGCAACAACGATGGATTTCCAGACGAGAGTACCTGTGGAACAAGGGGACCAAGTCCAAGAGTCACAATCAAGTCGGGAGTGGGCAGATGCCCAGGAAATGCCAGCTGTTGGTGCAAAGAAGCTGCCACCGGATGGTAGAAGCTGTGGATTCTGCAAGAACGAAGAGGGCTAGAAACTTCCTCTTTGGAGGATGGATGTCCCACGTCATGAAGAAGCTTGCAGAGGTCTTTCCGTGCAGAAAAACCACAAACAAGCCTTGCTAGCTGCAAGGGTTGCGAGTAGGGGTTTTGGATGCTGCTGTGGCCCAGGAGGGATCAGGATGTCGCCAATTGCGTGAGGAGACAGAGGGGGCGTCCAGCAAGACAAAGAGCCCACTCAGAAGCAAGCAGCACCCGCAGAAGTGCCAGAACAGGCACTACAAACTGGAGTGAACCGGAGCTCACCTGAAGTCACAAAAGAAGGTCCCACGACGCCGGAGGACAACTCAGGAGGTCGTGCACTGCAGGTTAGAGTGTCGGGGACCCAGGCTTGGCTGTGCACAAAGGAAATCCTGGAAGAGTGCACAGGAGCCAGAGCAGCTGCAAATCACGTGGTACCCAGCAATGCAGTCTAGCGTGGGGAGGCGAGGACTTACCTCCACCAAACTTGGACTGAAGAGTCACTGGACAGTGGGAGTCACTAGGACAGAGTTGCTGAGTTCAAGGGACCTCGCTCGTCGTGCTGAGAGGAGACCCAGAGGACCGGTGATGCAGTCTTTTGGTGCCTGCGGTTGCAGGGGGAAGATTTCGTCGACCCAGGGGAGATTTCATCGGAGCTTCTAGTGCAGAGAGGAGGCATACTACCCCCACAGCATGCACCACCAGGAAAACAGTTGAGAAGGCGGCCGGATCAGCGTTACAAAGTCGCAGCAGTCGTCTTTGCTACTTTATTGCAGTTTTGCAGGCTTCCAGAGCAGTCAGCGGTCGATTCCTTGGCAGAAGGTGAAGAGGGAGATGCAGAGGAACTCTGATGAGCTCTTGCATTCGTTATCTCAAGAATTCCCCAAAGCAGAGACCCTAAATAGCCAGAAAAGGAGGTTTGGCTACTTAGGAGAGAGGATAGGCTAGCATCACCTGAAGGAGCCTATCAGAAGGAGTCTCTGACGTCACCTGCTAGCACTGGCCACTCAGAGCAGTCCAGTGTGCCAGCAGCACCTCTGTTTCCAAGATGGCAGAGGTCTGGAGCACACTGGAGGAGCTCTGGGCACCTCCCAGGGGAGGTGCAGGTCAGGGGAGTGGTCACTCCCCTTTCCTTTGTCCAGTTTCGCGCCAGAGCAGGGCTGGGGGATCCCTGAACCGGTGTAGACTGGCTTATGCAGAAATGGGCACCATCTGTGCCCATGAAAGCATTTCCAGAGGCTGGGGGAGGCTACTCCTCCCCAGCCCTAACACCTTTTTCCAAAGGGAGAGGGTGTAACACCCTCTCGCTGAGGAAGTCCTTTTTTCTGCCTTCCTGGGCCAAGCCTGGCTGGACCCCAGAAGGGCAGAAACCTGTCTGAGGGGTTGGCAGCAGCAGCAGCTGCAGTGAAACCACGGGAAAGGTGGTTTGGCAGTACCCGGGTCTGTGCTAGAGACTCGGGGGATCATGGAATTGTCTGGCATTGGGGTGACAATTCCATGATCTTAGATACGTTACATGGCCATGTTCGGAGTTACCATTGTGACGCTATACATATGTCGTGACATATGTATAGTGTGAGAAAGTAGCCTCTTTCTAGCCATGTTACCCCCACTTTTGGCCTGTTTGTGAGTGTATGTCAGGGTATTTTCACTGTCTCACTGGGATCCTGCTAGCCAGGGCCCAGTGCTCATAGTGAAAACCCCATGTTTTCAGTATTTTTGTTATGTGTCACTGGGACCCTGCTAGTCAGGACCCCAGTGCTCATAAGTGTGTGGCCTATATGTATGTGTTCCCTGTGTGGTGCCTAACTGTCTCAATGAGGCTCTGCTAACCAGAACCTCAGTGGTTATGCTCTCTCATTTATTTCAAATTGTCACTGACAGGCTAGTGACCAATTTTACCAATTTACATTGGCTTACTGGAACACCCTTATAATTCCCTAGTATATGGTACTGAGGTACCCAGGGTATTGGGGTTCCAGGAGATCCCTATGGGCTGCAGCATTTCTTTTGCCACCCATAGGGAGCTCTGACAATTCTTACGCAGGCCTGCCACTGCAGCCTGAGTGAAATAACGTCCACGTTATTTCACAGCCATTTTACACTGCACTTAAGTAACTTATAAGTCACCTATATGTCTAACCTTTACCTGGTAAAGGTTAGGTGCAAAGTTACTTAGTGAGAGGGCACCCTGGCACTAGCCAAGGTGCCCCCACATTGTTCAGAGCCAATTCCCTGAACTTTGTGAGTGCGGGGACACCATTACACGCGTGCACTACATATAGGTCACTACCTATATGTAGCTTCACAATGGTAACTCCGAATATGGCCATGTAACATGTCTATGATCATGGAATTGCCCCCTCTATACCATCCTGGCATAGTTGGCACAATCCCATGATCCCAGTGGTCTGTAGCACAGACCCTGGTACTGCCAAACTGCCCTTCCTGGGGTTTCACTGCAGCTGCTGCTGCTGCCAACCCCTCAGACAGGCATCTGCCCTCCTGGGGTCCAGCCAGGCCTGGCCCAGGATGGCAGAACAAAGAACTTCCTCTGAGAGAGGGTGTGACACCCTCTCCCTTTGGAAAATGGTGTGAAGGCAGGGGAGGAGTAGCCTCCCCCAGCCTCTGGAAATGCTTTCTTGGGCACAGATGTGCCCAATTCTGCATAAGCCAGTCTACACCGGTTCAGGGACCCCTTAGCCCCTGCTCTGGCGCGAAACTGGACAAAGGAAAGGGGAGTGACCACTCCCCTGACCTGCACCTCCCCTGGGAGGTGTCCAGAGCTCCTCCAGTGTGCTCCAGACCTCTGCCATCTTGGAAACAGAGGTGCTGCTGGCACACTGAACTGCTCTGAGTGGCCAGTGCCACCAGGTGACGTCAGAGACTCCTTGTGATAGGCTCCTTCAGGTGTTGCTAGCCTATCCTCTCTCCTAGGTAGCCAAACCCTCTTTTCTGGCTATTTAGGGTCTCTGTCTCTGGGGAAACTTTAGATAACGAATGCAAGAGCTCATCCGAGTTCCTCTGCATCTCTCTCTTCACCTTCTGCCAAGGAATCGACTGCTGACCGCGCTGGAAGCCTGCAAACCTGCAACATAGTAGCAAAGACGACTACTGCAACTCTGTAACGCTGATCCTGCCGCCTTCTCGACTGTTTTCCTGCTTGTGCATGCTGTGGGGGTAGTCTGCCTCCTCTCTGCACCAGAAGCTCCGAAGAAATCTCCCGTGGGTCGACGGAATCTTCCCCCTGCAACCGCAGGCACCAAAAAGCTGCATTACCGGTCCCTTGGGTCTCCCCTCAGCACGACGAGCGAGGTCCCTCGAATCCAGCGACTCTGTCCAAGTGACCCCCACAGTCCAGTGACTCTTCAGTCCAAGTTTGGTGGAGGTAAGTCCTTGCCTCACCTCGCTGGGCTGCATTGCTGGGAACCGTGACTTTTGCAGCTACTCTGGCCCCTGTGCACTTCCGGCGGAAATCCTTTGTGCACAGCCAAGCCTGGGTCCACGGCACTCTAACCTGCATTGCATGACTTTCTAAGTTGGTCTCCGGCGACGTGGGACTCCTTTGTGCGACTTCGGGTGAGCACCGTTTCACGCATCCTCGTAGTGCCTGTTTCTGGCACTTCTCCGGGTGCTACCTGCTGGTGAGAGGGCTCTTTGTCTTGCACGACGTCCCCTCTCTCTCCTGGTATAATTTGCGACCTCCTGGTCCCTCCAGGGCCACAGCAGCGTCCAAAAACGCAAACTGCTTGATTTGCAGCTAGCAAGGCTTGTTGGCGTTCTTTCGGCAAGAAAACACTTCTGCACGACTCTACAAGGCGAGACGGATCTGTCCTCCAAAGGGTAAGTTTCTAGCCCTTTGCGTTCCTGCAGAAACGACAGCTTCTTCTGTCCAGTAGAAGCTTCTTTGCACCCGCAGCTGGCATTTCCTGGGCATCTGCCCATCTCCGACTTGCTTGTGACTTTTGGACTTGGTCCCCTTGTTCCACAGGTACTCCAGATTGGAAATCCAGCATTGTTGCATTGTTGGTTTGTGTCTTTCCTGCATTATTCCTCTAACACAACTTCTTTGTCCTTAGGGGAACTTTGGTGCAATTTGCACTCACTTTTCAGGGTCTTGGGGAGGGTTATTTTTCTAACTCTCACTATTTTCTAATAGTCCCAGCGACCCTCTACAAGGTCACATAGGTTTGGGGTCCATTCGTGGTTCGCATTCCACTTATGGAGTATATGGTTTGTGTTGCCCCTATCCCTATGTTTCCCCATTGCATCCTATTGTAACTATACATTGTTTGCACTGTTTTCTAAGACTATACTGCATATTTTTGCTATTGTGTATATATATCTTGTGTATATTTCCTATCCTCTCACTGAGGGTACACTCTAAGATACTTTGGCATATTGTCATAAAAATAAAGTACCTTTATTTTTAGTATAACTGTGTATTGTGTTTTCTTATGATATTGTGCATATGACACTAAGTGGTACTGTAGTAGCTTCACACGTCTCCTAGTTCAGCCTAAGCTGCTCTGCTAAGCTTCCATTATCTATCAGCCTAAGCTGCTAGACACCCTATACACTAATAAGGGATAACTGGGCCTGGTGCAAGGTGCAAGTACCCCTTGGTACTCACTACAAGCCAGTCCAGCCTCCTACATTGGTTGTGCAGCGGTGGGATAAGTGCTTTGAGACTACTTACCACTCTTGACATTGTACTTTTCATAAGAGAAAAATATACAAAACAAGGTCAGTGTATATACACATAGCCAAAAAGTTTTGCATTTCCTCTTTTCACTCTTTACTAAGTGCTGAAAAGTACTCCTAACTTTCTAAAAAGTTCTAAAAAGTTTAAAAAGTTTTTTTTCTCTGTCTTTCTAAAAGCTCTGACAAACTTTTTATCTTTTACTATCACTTTAACTCTCTCTAAAAATGTCTGGCACAGGCCAAAATATTGATCTGTCCAAACTTGCATATGACCACCTTAGCTGGAAAGGAGCAAGGAGTCTCTGTGTAGAGAGAGATTTGAGTGTAGGGAAGAATCCTTCCTTGGAACTGTTACTTAACATGCTTAGAGAACAGGATAAGGCTAGAAGTGCCCCATCTGTTGAAAAAGTAGCTAATGGTTCTCAATCTGATCCAGGGACTCCCCCAGGAAAAGATTCAGGAAAGAAACTTCCTAGCCTGCCCATTACTAGACAGTCTAGCATAGTTGGTAATGATGATGAGCCACACCATATAAACAGTGTTGTCTCACATCATAGCAAAAGCATTTATTCACACCACAGTGGTACTGATGTTTCTGTTAGCCAAGCTGTTAGGGTGCCCTCTGGAAGGGACAGGTCTCCTTCTGTTCATTCCCATCATACCTCTGTATCTAGAAATGTCCCTCCCACCAACCCTGATGACAGATTGTTAGAAAGGGAACTCAATAAGTTGAGGGTGGAACAAACCAGACTGAAGCTTAAAAAGCAACAGCTGGATTTGGATAGACAGTCTTTAGAATTAGTGAAGGAAAGACAGAAGTTGGGTTTAGAAACCCATGGTGGCAGCAGCAGTATTCCCCATAGTCATCCTGCAAAAGAGCATGATTCCAGGAATCTGCACAAGATAGTTCCCCCTTATAAGGAGGGATATGACATTAACAAGTGGTTTGCTGCACTTGAGAGGGCCTGTGTTGTACAGGATGTCCCTCAAAGGCAGTGGGCTGCTATCCTATGGCTATCATTTAGTGGAAAAGGTAGGGATAGGCTCCTTACTGTGAAAGAAAATGATGCCAATAATTTTACAGTACTTAAGAATGCACTCCTGGATGGTTATGGCTTAACCACTGAACAATACAGGATAAAGTTCAGAGAGACCAAAAAGGAGTCTTCACAAGACTGGGTTGATTTCATTGACCATTCAGTGAAGGCCTTGGAGGGGTGGTTACATGGCAGTAAAGTTACTGATTATGACAGCCTGTATAACTTGATCCTGAGAGAGCATATTCTTAATAATTGTGTGTCTGATTTGTTGCACCAGTACTTGGTAGACTCTGATCTGACCTCTCCCCAAGAATTGGGAAAGAAGGCAGACAAATGGGTCAGAACAAGGGTGAACAGAAAAGTTCATACAGGGGGTGACAAAGATGGCAATAAGAAGAAAGATGGTGAAAAATCTCAAGATAAGCATGGGGATAAGGGTAAAACCAAAGACCCCACTTCAAATCTTAAACACTCTTCAGAGGGTGGGGATAAAACAAATTCTTCCTCTTCTTCTCAACCCACACACATTAAAAAGCCTTGGTGCTTTGTGTGTAAAAATAGAGGCCATAGGCCAGGGGATAAGTCCTGTCCAGGTAAACCCCCTGAGCCTACCACCACTAATACATCAAGCTCTAGTGCCCCTAGCAGTAGTGGTACTAGTGGTGGGACTGCTGGCAACAGTCAAGCAAAGGGTGTAGTTGGGTTCACTTATGGGTCCATCATAGAAACTGGGGTAGTCAGTCCCAAGACAGTTTCTGTCACACCTAGTGGCATTGGCCTTGCCACACTGGCTGCTGAGGTACTGGGTTTTTCAGAACCGGTACTGATCCGGTAACCCAGCGGTGCCAGGGTACACCCAAAGACCTCGGGTACTTTCCTGATTCAGACCACAGAAACTCAGAGTCTTCTAGGTGAAGTCAAAGATCGAATTTATTGGCTGCAGCCAAGTAACAAGCGTCCTAGAAGTACAACAGCACGGTTTGTATGTTCTCAGGAGACTGTGTTTCAATGCAAAGTCAGGTTTCCTTATATACAGTTTTTTAAGCTTCAGGCAAACATTCTTGACATTTTGGTTGGTCATTCACATGTTTTCACTACAAAGGAAAAAACAGTGTCATGATGAAACCTCATATTTCATGTCATCCAACCCATAATAAATTACCCGGCAAGGCCTAGTATTTTACATCAGATAAGTGTGGACCCCCAATAAAAACGGGCACCTCCCCCTCGTAAAGTAAGAGGAAGAAAAGAGCAGGTGCAGGTGTGAGCAAGATTAGGTAGGGTGTGTGAGTGATAATAAGGGTTTTATGGCATGGTGTGCCTTGATGCTATCTGATTCGGCAACTGGGAGAGGGACTGACCAAACAGGTTTGGCCTGAGGCAATGGTTCCAGCTTGCCCAGGTCAGAGAAAAGTCAATCAAGGTGTACGTGTCCTTGGAATCAAATCTGACTGTATTATAAGCCTATGTGAGGGCAACTTTTAAAATGGCTGCCGTGTATAAAATGGGAGCCACGAGTGCAGGACGAAAATGGCGATTTCGAGGTGAAAACGCTGCTGGAATTGAGCGAAAATGCTCATGCTTAGTGTACTAGTCATTATCGGTCTTTTGATACTAAAATCGTACTGCTGTGGCAAAGTAAATTACATGGGTCCACAATTTTTAGAACCACACTGCTTGTCCCCTTACAATGGATAAGTACAGGCAGACAGTTTCAATAAATGGTGTTGAGGCCTTGGCCTACAGGGACACAGGTGCCAGTATCACTTTGGTGACTGAAAACCTAGTGCACCCTGATCAACACATCATTGGACAACAGTATAAGATTATTGATGTCCATAACTCCACTAAGTTTCTTCCCTTAGCTATAATTCAGTTTAGTTGGGGTGGAGTTACTGGCCCTAAGCAGGTGGTGGTATCACCTAGCTTACCTGTAGACTGTCTCTTAGGTAATGACCTAGAGGCCTCAGGTTGGGCTGAGGTAGAGTTTTATGCCCATGCAGCCATGCTGGGCATCCCTGAGGAATTGTTCCCTCTCATTTCTACTGAAATGAAAAAGCAAAGGAGAGAAGGCCTGAAAACTCAGGATCCCTCTCCATCAACAGGTAAAAAGGGTATCACAGTATCCCCTAACCACCCTACCATTCAGGATACCATTCCTGTGGTGGGAGAAACCTCTCCTGGGGTGGCACCTGTTCCAAGGGAATCATCAGTTGGCAAAACTGTACTCCCTGAGGTAGAAGTACCTCTCTGTGGGATAACTAACATTGGTGAGAAAAAGAGCACCATTTTAGTTAACATGGAGCATCCCTCCAACCCTCCCAGAGAAACTTTAGTGCAAAAACTCTGCACTGCCTCACAACACTTAGGACAGCATCCCTGCCCTAGTGTGGAGCTCATAGGACAGCATCCCTGCCCTGCTCCAAACCAAGAGAAACAGCATCCCTGTTCTCTCTTCCAGCCATATGGACAAAGTTTTTGCCCAGCTATGGCTTTTCTGAGACAGCATCCCTGTCTGGCATTTCCATCATTACAAATAGGTTCAGTGGACAATTCCCACTGCTCTAAACTAAAACTTACTGATAGAAACTCTGAAAATACATCTTCACATTGTTGCTTAGCTAAAAAACTTCAAACAGGGTGGTTTACATCCCCACAGGGAAGTAACCATAGAGTGGATGATAAAGGGAGTAACCAGTCTATTGCAGAGCTACTCTCTACTTATCACCACTTAGACAATAAAGTCTCAACTGGCCAAGGTTAGCCTTATTGTCCTTCGTTTGGGGGGGGTTGTGTGAGAAAGTAGCCTCTTTCTAGCCTTGTTACCCCCACTTTTGGCCTGTTTGTGAGTGTATGTCAGGGTATTTTCACTGTCTCACTGGGATCCTGCTAGCCAGGGCCCAGTGCTCATAGTGAAAACCCCATGTTTTCAGTATGTTTGTTATGTGTCACTGGGACCCTGCTAGTCAGGACCCCAGTGCTCATAAGTTTGTGGCCTATATGTATGTGTTCCCTGTGTGGTACCTAACTGTCTCACTGAGGCTCTGCTAACCAGAACCTCAGTGGTTATGCTCTCTCATTTATTTCAAAATGTCACTGACAGGCTAGTGACCAATTTTACCAATTTACATTGGCTTACTGGAACACCCTTATAATTCCCTAGTATATGGTACTGAGGTACCCAGGGTATTGGGGTTCCAGGAGATCCCTATGGGCTGCAGCATTTCTTTTGCCACCCATAGGGAGCTCTGACAATTCTTACACAGGCCTGCCACTGCAGCCTGAGTGAAATAACGCCCACGTTATTTCACAGCCATTTTACACTGCACTTAAGTAACTTATAAGTCACCTATATGTCTAACCTTTACCTGGTAAAGGTTAGGTGCAAAGTTACTTAGTGTGAGGGCACCCTGGCACTAGCCAAGGTGCCCCCACATTGTTCAGAGCCAATTCCCTGAACTTTGTGAGTGCCGGGACACCATTACACGCGTGTACTACATATAGGTCACTACCTATATGTAGCTTCACAATGGTAACTCCGAATATGGCCATGTAACATGTCTATGATCATGGAATTGCCCCCTCTATACCATCCTGGCATAGTTGGCACAATCCCATGATCCCAGTGGTCTGTAGCACAGACCCTGGTACTGCCAAACTGCCCTTCCTGGGGTTTCACTGCAGCTGCTGCTGCTGCCAACCCCTCAGACAGGCATCTGCCCTCCTGGGGTCCAGCCAGGCCTGGCCCAGGATGGCAGAACAAAGAACTTCCTCTGAGAGAGGGTGTGACACCCTCTCCCTTTGGAAAATGGTGTGAAGGCAGGGGAGGAGTAGCCTCCCCCAGCCTCTGGAAATGCTTTCTTGGGCACAGATGTGCCCAATTCTGCATAAGCCAGTCTACACCGGTTCAGGGACCCCTTAGCCCCTGCTCTGGCGTGAAACTGGACAAAGGAAAGGGGAGTGACCACTCCCCTGACCTGCACCTCCCCTGGGAGGTGTCCAGAGCTCCTCCAGTGTGCTCCAGACCTCTGCCATCTTGGAAACAGAGGTGCTGCTGGCACACTGGACTGCTCTGAGTGGCCAGTGCCACCAGGTGACGTCAGAGACTCCTTGTGATAGGCTCCTTCAGGTGTTGCTAGCCTATCCTCTCTCCTAGGTAGCCAAACCCTCTTTTCTGGCTATTTAGGGTCTCTGTCTCTGGGGAAACTTTAGATAACGAATGCAAGAGCTCATCCGAGTTCCTCTGCATCTCTCTCTTCACCTTCTGCCAAGGAATCGACTGCTGACCGCGCTGGAAGCCTGCAAACCTGCAACATAGTAGCAAAGACGACTACTGCAACTCTGTAACGCTGATCCTGCCGCCTTCTCGACTGTTTTCCTGCTTGTGCATGCTGTGAGGGTAGTCTGCCTCCTCTCTGCACCAGAAGCTCCGAAGAAATCTCCCGTGGGTCGACGGAATCTTCCCCCTGCAACCGCAGGCACCAAAAAGCTGCATTACCGGTCCCTTGGGTCTCCCCTCAGCACGACGAGCGAGGTCCCTCGAATCCAGCGACTCTGTCCAAGTAACCCCAACAGTCCAGTGACTCTTCAGTTCAAGTTTGGTGGAGGTAAGTCCTTGCCTCACCTCGCTGGGCTGCATTGCTGGGAACCGTGACTTTTGCAGCTACTCTGGCCCCTGTGCACTTCCGGCGGAAATCCTTTGTGCACAGCCAAGCCTGGGTCCACGGCACTCTAACCTGCATTGCATGACTTTCTAAGTTGGTCTCCGGCGACGTGGGACTCCTTTGTGCGACTTCGGGTGAGCACCGTTTCACGCATCCTCCTAGTGCCTGTTTCTGGCACTTCTCCGGGTGCTACCTGCTGGTGAGAGGGCTCTTTGATTTGCACGACGTCCCCTCGCTCTCCTGGTCTAATTTGCGACCTCCTGGTCCCTCCAGGGCCACAGCAGCGTCCAAAAACGCAAACCGCTTGATTTGCAGCTAGCAAGGCTTGTTGGCGTTCTTTCGGCAAGAAAAGACTTCTGCACGACTCTACAAGGCGAGACGGATCTGTCCTCCAAAGGGTAAGTTTCTAGCCCTTTGCGTTCCTGCAGAAACGACAGCTTCTTCTGTCCAGTAGAAGCTTCTTTGCACCCGCAGCTGGCATTTCCTGGGCATCTGGCCATCTCCGACTTGCTTGTGACTTTTGGACTTGGTCCTCTTGTTCCACAGGTACTCCAGATTGGAAATCCAGCATTGTTGCATTGTTGGTTTGTGTCTTTCCTGCATTATTCCTCTAACACGACTTCTTTGTCCTTAGGGGAACTTTGGTGCAATTTGCACTCACTTTTCAGGGTCTTGGGGAGGGTTATTTTTCTAACTCTCACTATTTTCTAATAGTCCCAGCGACCCTCTACAAGGTCACATAGGTTTGGGGTCCATTCGTGGTTCGCATTCCACTTATGGAGTATATGGTTTGTGTTGCCCCTATCCCTATGTTTCCCCATTGCATCCTATTGTAACTATACATTGTTTGCACTGTTTTCTAAGACTATACTGCATATTTTTGCTATTGTGTATATATATCTTGTGTATATTTCCTATCCTCTCACTGAGGGTACACTCTAAGATACTTTGGCATATTGTCATAAAAATAAAGTACCTTTATTTTTAGTATAACTGTGTATTGTGTTTTCTTATGATATTGTGCATATGACACTAAGTGGTACTGTAGTAGCTTCACACGTCTCCTAGTTCAGCCTAAGCTGCTCTGCTAAGCTACCATTATCTATCAGCCTAAGCTGCTAGACACCCTATACACTAATAAGGGATAACTGGGCCCGGTGCAAGGTGCAAGTACCCCTTGGTACTCACTACAAGCCAGTCCAGCCTCCTACATACAGTGCACGCGTGTAATGGTGTCCCCGCACTCACAAAGTCCTGGGAATTTGCCCTGAACAATGTGGGAGCAACTTGGCTAGTGCCAGGGTGCCCATTCACTAAGTAACTTAGCACCTAACCTTTACCAGGTAAAGGTTAGACATATAGGTGACTTATAAGTTACTTAAGTGCAGTGGTAAATGGCTGTGAAATAACGTGGAAGTTATTTCACTCAGGCTGCAAAGGCAGGCCTGTGTAAGAATTGTCAGATCTCCCTATGGGTGGCACAAGAATTGCTGCAGCCCATAGGGATCTCCTGGAACCCCAATACCCTGGGTACCTCAGTACCATATACTAGGGAATTATAAGTGTGTTTCAGTATGCCAATGTAAATTGGTGAAATTGGTCACTAGTCTGCTAGTGACAATTTGGAAAGAAAATGAGAGAGCATAACCACTGAGGTTCTGGATAGCAGAGCCTCAGTGAGACAGTTAGTCATAACACAGGGATCACATACAGGGGACACTTATGAGCACTGGGGCCCTGGCTGGCAGGGTCCCAGTGACACATACAACTAAAACAACATATATACAGTGAAATATGGGGGTAACATGCGAGGCAAGATGGTACTTTCCTACACAACCCCCCCCCCAAACGAAGGACAATAAGACTAGCCATGACCTGATGAGTCTTCATTGTCTAAGTGGAAATATCTGGCGAGTCCATCTGCATTGGAGTGGGTACTCCCAGGTCTTTGTTCCACTGTATAGTCCATTCCCTGTAGGGATATGGACCACCTCAACAACTTAGGGTTTTCACCTTTCCTTTGTTTTAGCCAAAGTAGAGGTTTGTGGTCTGTCTGAACAATGAAGTGAGTGCCAAACAGGTATGGCCTCAACTTCTTCAGTGCCCAGACCACAGCAAAGGCCTCGCTCTCTATGGCAGACCAAAGCTTTTCTCTAGGGGTCAACCTCCTGCTGATAAAAGCAACTGGTTGATCCTGGCCCTCAGAATTAAGTTGTGATAAGAATGCCCCTACCCCTAATTCAGATGCATCAGTTTGGACAATGAATTTCTTGGAGTAACAGGGGCTTTTCAGGACAGGTGCAGAGCACAGGGCCTGCTTCAGCTCCTCAAAAGCTCTCTGACAGTGTGCTGTCCATAATACCTTTTTAGGTATTTTCTTAGAAGTGAGGTCATTAAGAGGGGCTGCAATGGAGCCATAGTTCTTTATGAACCTCCTGTAGTACCCAGTGAGGCCTAAAAAGGCTCTCACCTGAGTCTGAGTTGTAGGGGGAACCCAATCTATAATAGTTTGGGTTTTCCCCTGAAGTGGTGCAATCTGTTCTCCACCTACCAGTTGTCCCAGATAAACCACTTTCCCCTGCCCTATCTAGCACTTTGAAGCCTTGATAGTGAGGCCTGCCTTTTGTAGGGCCTCCAAAACTTTCCATAGGTGGACCAGGTGATCATCCCAGCTAGAGCTAAAGACAGCTATATCGTCTAGATATGCTGCACTAAAAGCTTCCAGCCCTTGCAGGACTGTGTTCACCAACCTTTGAAAAGTGGCAGGTGCATTTTTCAATCCAAAAGGTATTACTGTGAATTGGTAGTGCCCTCCAATGGTTGAAAATGCAGTTTTTGCTTTTGTATCCTCTGATAACTTGATCTGCCAATACCCTGCAGTCAAATCAAAGGTGCTTAGATACTTGGCAGATGCCAGTGTATCTATTAGCTCATCTGCCCTGGGTATAGGGTGAGCATCAGCTTTGGTTACCTGGTTGAGACCTCTGTAGTCAACACAAAATCTAATTTCCCTTTTACCATCTTTGGAATGAGGTTTTGGTACAAGTACCACAGGAGAGGCCCATGGACTTTCAGAGTGCTCAACCACTCCTTTTTCAAGCATTTTCTGCACCTCTTGTTTTATGCAGTCTCTGACATGGTCAGGTTGCCTATAGATCTTACTTTTGACAGGCAAGCTGTCTCCAGTATCTATAGTGTGCTCACACCAAGAAGTGGTGCCTGGCACAGTAGAAAAGAGTTCAGAAAACTGACCCAGGAGATTTATGCAGTGGTCTTTCTGCTAAGCAGTAAGACAATCTGCCAAAACTACACCTTCCACTAGAGCATCTTGTTCTGTGGAAGAGAAAAGATCAGGGAGAGGGTCACTCTCTTCTTCCTGTCCTTCATCTGTTGCCATGAGCAGGGTGAGATCAGCCCTGTCATAGTAGGGTATCAGGCGATTGACATGGAGCACCCTAAGGGGACTCCTGGCAGTGCCTAAGTCAACTAAGTAGGTGACTTCACCCTTTTTCTCAACAATTATGTGGGGTCCACTCCATTTGTCTTGGGGTGCTCTTGGGGCCACAGGCTCCAAGACCCACACTTTCTGCCCTGGTTGGTACTGAATCAGAACAGCCTTCTGGTCGTGCCATTGCTTTTGGAGCTCTTGGCTGGCCTGAAGGTTTTTACTGGCCTTTTTCATGTACTCAGCCATCCTAGATCTTAGGCCAAGTACATAGTCCACTATGTCTTGCTTAGGAGTTTTTCAAAGGTTGTTCCCAACCCTCCTTAACAAGTGTTAGAGGACCTCTTACAGGGTGTCCAAATAGGAGTTCAAAGGGGCTGAAGCCCACTCCTTTCTGGGGTACCTCCCTGTAAGCAAAGAGGAGGCAAGGTAACAGGACATCCCATCTCCTGCGGAGTATTTCAGGGAGTCCCGTTATCATTCCTTTGAGAGTTTTATTAAACCTCTCAACCAGTCCATTTGTTTGTGGATGATAGGATGTAGTGAACTTGTATGTCACACCACATTCCTTCCACATGGCCTTTAAGTAAGCAGACATGAAATTGCTTCCCCTGTCTGATACCACCTCTTATGGGAAGCCCACCCTGGAAAAGATTCCCAGGAGCGCCTTTGCCACTGCAGGAGCTGCAGTGGTTCTTAGAGGAATTGCTTCAGGATATCTGGTGGCATGGTCCACTACCACCAAGATAAACCTATTGCCTGAAGCAGTAGGAGGGTCAAGGGGGCCAACTATGTCAACCCCCACCCTTTCAAAGGGAACCCCAACCACACGTAGTGGAATAAGGGGTGCCTTTGGGGTGCTACCTGTCTTGCCACTGGCTTGACAGGTTTCACGGGACTTACAAAATTCCTTTGTGTCCTCTGACATTCTAGGCCAATGAAACAAGGGGACAAGCCTGTCCAATGTTTTCATTTGTCCCAAATGTCCAGCTAAGGGAATGTCGTGGGCTAGAGGTAGGAGGAACTTTCTGTATTCCTGAGGAATCACCAATCTCCTGGCAGCTCCAGGTTTGGATCCCTTGCTTCAGTATACAAAAGGTTGTCCTCCCAGTAAACTCTGTGAGAGTCACTGACGTCCCCATTTGCTTGTTTGACAGCTTGCTGCCTTAGACCCTCTAGTGTGGGACAGGTATGCTGTGCCACACTCAGCTCCTCCCTGGCAGGCCCCCCTTCACCCAAAAGCTCAGCAGTGTGTGCTTCCAGCTCCTCTGTGTAGGTTCTGCACAGGGTGGAAATTCTTCTTCCTCAGAAGTTGAATCCACTGTAGAGGGAGGGATAGTAGGTAGTGTTTTACCTTTACTAACTCTAGCTTTAGGGAGCACTTGGTCCATTCTTCTAGGATCCAAGTCACCCTGTCCTTTTTGCTTTTTGGCCTGAGTCCTTGTCAAAGCACAAATATGCCCTAGAATGCCCAGCATTGCTGCATGAGCCTCCAACTCCACTTCTGTCCAAGCTGATGTCTCTAAATAGTTCCCTAGTAGACAGTCTACAGGTAAATCTGAGGCAACCACGACTTTCTTTGGACCAGTAACCCCCCCCCCCTAGTTGAGATTCACAACAGCCATGGGGTGGCTAAGAGTGTTGTTATGAGCACCAGTCACTTGGTACTGGTGACCAAGTAGGTGTTGTTCAGGGTGGACCAGTTTCTCTGTTACCATGGTAACACTGGCACCTGTGTTCCTGTAGGCCTGACCCTCAACACCATTTATTAGGGGTAGTTGCTTGTACTTATCCATATTAAGGGGACAAGCAACCAAGGTGGCCAAATCAATGGCCCCCTCAGAGACTAACACAGCCTCTGTGGTCTCCCTAACATGACCAACCCCAACTAAATTACCAAAAGTGAGCCCAGCTACTCCCTTGGATTGGCTATTAGTAGGTTTGCTCCCACCACAACTGCTAGTACTAGGGGCACTAGGTGTAGCAGCAGGGGTTGTAGTGGTAGGAGGCTTGGTGCTTTTCTTTGGGCAACTGGGATCAGTTGTCCAATGGCCTTTTATTTTACATAAATAGCACCATGGTTTATTTTCTTTGTTTTGATTTGAAGAGGATTTGGGCCCACCACCCCCACCAGAGTGTTTTTGTGGGCCTGATGAAGACTCATTTTTAGATTTGTCCCCACCCTTGTCAGAAGACTTACCATCCTTCTTCTTGCCATCCTTGTCACCCCCTGTATGAACTTTTCTGTTCACCCTTGTTCTGACCCATTTGTCTGCCTTCTTTCCCAATTCTTGGGGAGAGGTCAGATCAGAGTCTACCAGGTACTGGTGTAACAAATCAGACACACAATTATTAAGAATATGCTCTCTCAGGATTACGTTATACAGGCTTTCATAGTCAGAAACTTTGCTGCCATGTAACCACCCCTCCAAGGCCTTCACTGAATGGTCAACAAAGTCTGCCCAGTCTTGTGACGACTCCTTTTTGGTTTCTCTGAACTTGATCCTGTACTGTTCAGTGGTTAAGCCATAACCATCAAGGAGTGCATTCTTAAGAACTGTAAAATTATTGGCATCACTTTCCTTAACAGTAAGGAGCCTATCCCTATCCTTTCCACTGAAAGATAGCCGTAGGATAGCAGCCCACTGCCTTTGAGGGACCTCCTGTACAACACAGGCCCTTTCAAGTGCAGCAAACCACTTGTTAATGTCATCCCCCTCCTTGTGAGGGGGAACTATCTTGTGCAGATTCCTAGAATCATGCTCTTTTGCAGGATGACTATTTGGAATACTGCTGCTTCCACCATGGGGTCCTAACCCCAACCTCTGTCTTTCTTTTTCTAAGTCAAATGCTTCCCTGTCTAGATCCAGCTGTTGCTTTTTAAGCTTCAGCCTGGATTCTTCCACTCTCAATCTATTGAGCTCCCTTTCTAACACTCTGTCATCAGGGTGGGTGGGTTGGGCATGCCTTGACGTAGAAGAATGGTGAGAATGAACAGAGGGAGACCTGTCCCTAACAGATGGCACTCTAACATTCTGGCCTACAGAAGTAACACTCCTACTGTGATGAGAAGTAACACTCTTACTGTGACGTGAAGTCACATTAGTACCAGCCATGCTAGGTGGCTTGCTAGGGGGCAGGCTGGGAAGGTTCCCTTCTAACTCTCTTACTGGGGGTGCCCCAGAGTCAGAGTGTGAACCATCAGCTAATTTCTCAACAGATGTGCCAACTAAGGTCTTATCCTGTTCAATGAGCATATTAACTAACAGTTCTCTTGAGGGATTCTTCCCTACCCCTAAACCTCTTTCAATGCAGAGACTCCTTGCTCCTTTCCAGCTAAGGAGATCATAAGCAAGTTTGTTCAGATCAACAGTTTGGCCTGTACCAGACATTATAGAAAAGGTTTAAGGGACAGAAAAAGAAAGAAAAAGTTTTCAGAACTTTTTATAGGACAGAAAAAAAAACTCTAAAAACTTTTAAAGAACTTTTTGAAAGTTTTAGAGGTACTTTTCAGCACTCAGCAAAAGAGTAAGAGAAGAAAAGCAAAACTTTTTGGTTAGGTGTACATACACTGAACTGGTTTTTTATATTTTTCTCTTATGAAAAGTACAATATGACAAAGTGGTAAGTAGTTGCAAGTACTTATCCCACCGCTGCACAACCAATGTAGGAGGCTGGACTGGCTTGCAGTGAGTACCAAGGGGTACTTGCACCTTGCACCAGGCCCACTTATCCCTTATTAGTGTATAGGGTGTCTAGCAGCTTAGGCTGATAGATAATGGTAGCTTAGCAGAGCAGCTTAGGCTGAACTAGGAGACGTGTGAAGCTACTACAGTACCACTTAGTGTCATATGCACAATATCATAAGAAACACAATACACAGTTATACTAAAAATAAAGGTACTTTATTTTTATGACAATATGCCAAAGTATCTCAGAGTGTACCCTCAGTGAGAGGATAGGAAATATACACAAGATATATATATACACAATACCAGAAATATGCAGTATAGTCTTAGAAAACAGAGGAAACAATGTATAGTTACAATAGGATGCAATGGGGGCACATAGGGATAGGGGCAACACAAACCATATACTCCAAAAGTGGAATGCGAACCACGAATGGACCCCAAACCTATGTGACCTTGTAGAGGGTCGCTGGGACTATTAGAAAATAGTAAGGGTTAGAAAAATAGCCCACCCCAAGACCCTGAAAAGTGAGTGCAAAGTGCACTAAACTTCCCCACAGGACAAAGAAGTCGTGATAGGGGAATAAGGCAGGAAAGACACAAACCAGCAATGCAACAACAATGGATTTCCAGTCGAGGGTACCTGTGGAACAAGGGGACCAAGTCCAAAAGTCACAAGCAAGTCGGAGATGGGCAGATGCCCAGGAAATGCCAGCTGTGGGTGCAAAGAAGCTTCTACTGGACAGAAGAAGCTAAGGTTTCTGCAGGAACGACAAGGGCTAGAGACTTCCCCTTTGAAGGACGGATCCCTCACGCCGTGGAGAGTCGTGCAGAAGTGTTTTCCCGCCGAAAGAACGCCAACAAGCCTTGCTAGCTGCAAATCGTGCGGTTAGCGTTTTTGGACGCTGCTGTGGCCCAGGAAGGACCAGGATGTCGCAAATTGCGCCAGGAGGTAGAGGGGACGTCGAGAAAGACAAGGGGCCAGATGTAGCAACTGATGAATTTGCGAGTTGCAAAGTGCGAGTCCATGCGACTCGCAATTTGCAACTCGCAAATTCGTATGCAGTACGGTGTCTCAGACACCGACTGCAACTCGCCATGGGGTCGCAATGACCCACCTCATGAATATTCATGAGGTGGGTCGCAAATTGCGGCCCCATAGCGAGTATAGGCACTCGCTAACATGGAGGCCTGCTGACGTCAGCAGACCTCCATGTTCGTGACCTGCTTTTAAATAAAGCAGTTTTTTTTTTTTTAAAGTGTAGCCCATTTTCCTTACAGGAAAACGAGCTGCACGTAAAAAAAAAACCGAAACCTTTAGTTTCGGTATTTTTTCAGGGCAGGGAGTGGTCCCTTGGACCACTCCCGGACCTGAAAAAATATTTTTGGGTCCAGTGACAAACTAGAAGGGGTCCCATGGGGACCCCTTCCAATTTGCGAGTGGGTTACCATCCACTTGAAGTGGATGGTAACTGCGATGCCATTTGCGACCGCGTACGCGGTCGCAAATGGTATTGCATCCCACTGCGACTCGCAAATAGGAAGGGAACACCCCTTCCTATTTGCGAGTCGGAAATGCATATTGCGAGTCGGTAACGACTCGCAATATGCATTTCTGCATAGCAAACCCACGTTTGCGACTCGCAAACGGCGATTTTTGCCATTTGCGAGTCGCAAATGGTTTGCTACATCTGGCCCAAGGAGCCCTCTCAGCAGCAGTTAGCACCCGGAGAAGTGCCAGAAACAGGCACTACGAGGATGCGTGAAACAGTGCTCACCTGAAGTTACACAAAGGAGTCCCGCGTCGCCGGAGACCAACTTAGAAAGTCGTGCAATGCAGGTTAGAGTGCCGTGGACCCAGGCTTGGCTGTGCACAAAGGATTTCTGCCGGAAGTGCACAGGGGCCGGAGTAGCTGCAAAAGTCGCGGTTCCCAGCAATGCAGTCTGGCGTGGGGAGGCAAGGACTTACCTCCACCAAACTTGGACTGAAGAGTCACTGGACTGTGGGAGTCACTTGGACAGAGTTGCTGGATTCGAGGGACCTCGCTCGTCGTGCTGAGAGGAGACCCAAGGGACCGGTAATGCAGCTTTTTGGTGCCTGCGGTTGCAGGGGGAAGATTCCGTCGACCCACGGGAGATTTCTTCGGAGCTTCTAGGGCAGAGAGGAGGCAGACTACCCCCACAGCATGCACCAGGAAAACAGTCGAGAAGTCGGCAGGATCAGCGTTACAGAGTTGCAGTAGTCGTCTTAGCTACTATGTTGCAGTTTTGCAGGCTTCCAGCGCGGTCAGCAGTCGATTCCTTGGCAGAAGGTGAAGAGAGAGATGCAGAGGAACTCGGATGAGCTCTTGCATTCGTTATCTAAAGTTTCCCCAGAGACAGAGACCCTAAATAGCCAGAAAAGAGGGTTTGGCTACCTAGGAGAGAGGATAGGCTAGCAACACCTGAAGGAGCCTATCACAAGGAGTCTCTGACGTCACCTGGTGGCACTGGCCACTCAGAGCAGTCCAGTGTGCCAGCAGCACCTCTGTTTCCAAGATGGCAGAGGTCTGGAGCACACTGGAGGAGCTCTGGACACCTCCCAGGGGAGGTGCAGGTCAGGGGAGTGGTCACTCCCCTTTCCTTTGTCCAGTTTCGCGCCAGAGCAGGGCTAAGGGGTCCCCTGAACCGGTGTAGACGGGCTTATGCAGAATTGGGCACATCTGTGCCCAAGAAAGCATTTCCAGAGGCTGGGGGAGGCTACTCCTCCCCTGCCTTCACACCATTTTCCAAAGGGAGAGGGTGTAACACCCTCTCTCAGAGGAAGTCCTTTGTTCTGCCATCCTGGGCCAGGCCTGGCTGGACCCCAGGAGGGCAGAAGCCTGTCTGAGGGGTTGGCAGCAGCTGCAGTGAAACCCCAGAAAAGGCAGTTTGGCAGTACCAGGGTCTGTGCTACAGACTACTGGGATCATGGGATTGTGCCAACTATGCCAGGATGGCATAGAGGGGGCAATTCCATGATCATAGACATGTTACATGGCCATATTCGGAGTTACCATTGTGAAGCTACATATAGGTAGTGACCTATATGTAGTGCACGCGTGTAATGGTGTCCCCGCACTCACAAAGTCCAGGGAATTGGCCCTGAACAATGTGGGGGCACCTTGGCTATTGCCAGGGTGCCCTCACACTAAGTAACTTTGCACCTAACCTTTACCAGGTAAAGGTTAGACATATAGGTGACTTATAAGTTACTTAAGTGCAGTGTAAAATGGCTGTGAAATAACGTGGACGTTATTTCACTCAGGCTGCAGTGGCAGGTCTGTGTAAGAATTGTCAGAGCTCCCTATGGGTGGCAAAAGAAATGCTGCAGCCCATAGGGATCTCCTGGAACCCCAATACCCTGGGTACCTCAGTACCATATACTAGGGAATTATAAGGGTGTTCCAGTAAGCCAATGTAAATTGGTAAAATTGGTCACTAGCCTGTTAGTGACAATTTGAAAGAAATGTGAGAGCATAACCACTGAGGTTCTGGTTAGCAGAGCCTCAGTGAGACAGTTAGGCACTACACATGGTACACATACACATAGGCCACAAACTTATGAGCACTGGGGTCCTGACTAGCAAGGTCCCAGTGACACATAACAAACATACTGAAAACATAGGGTTTTCACTATGAGCACTGGGCCCTGGCTAGCAGGATCCCAGTGAGACAGTCAAAACACCCTGACATACACTCACAAACAGGCCAAATGTGGGGGTAACAAGGCTAGAAAGAGGCTACTTTCTCACACAACCCCCCCCCCAAACGAACGACAATAAGGCTAACCTTGGCCAGTTGAGACTTTATTGTCTAAGTGGTGATAAGTAGAGAGTAGCTCTGCAATAGACTGGTTACTCCCTTTATCATCCACTATATGATTACTTCCCTTTGGGGATGTAAACCACCCTGTTTGAAGTTTTTTAGCTAAGCAACAATGTGAAGATGTATTTTCAGAGTTTCTATCAGTAAGTTTTAGTTTAGGGCAGTGGGAATTGTCCACTGAACCTATTTGTAATGATGGAAATGCCAGACAGGGATGCTGTCTCAATAAAGCCATAGCTGGGCAAAAACTTTGTCCATATGGCTGGAAGAGAGAACAGGGATGCTGTTTCTCTTGAGTTGGAGCAGGGCAGGGATGCTGTCCTATGAGCTCCACACTAGGGCAGGGATGCTGTCCTAAGTGTTGTGAGGCAGTGCAGGTTTTCTGCACTAAAGTTTCTCTGGGAGGGTTGGAGGGATGCTCCATGTTAACTAAAATGGTGCTCTTTTTCTGACCAATGTTAGTTATCCCACAGAGAGGTACTTCTACCTCAGGGAGTACAGTTTTGCCAACTGATGATTCCCTCGGAACAGGTTCCACCCCAGGAGAGGTTTCTCCCACCACAGGAATGGTATCCTGAATGGTAGGGTGGTTAGGGGATACTGTCATACCCTTTTTACCTGTTGATGGAGAGGGATCCTGAGTTTTCAGGCCTTCTCTCCTTTGCTTTTTCATTTCAGTAGAAATGAGAGGGAACAATTCCTCTGGGATGCCCAGCATGGCTGCATGGGCATAAAACTCTACATCAGCCCAACCTGAGGCCTCTAGGTCATTACCTAAGAGACAGTCTACAGGTAAGCTAGGTGATACCACCACCTGCTTAGGGCCAGTAACTCCACCCCAACTAAACTGAATTATAGCTAAGGGAAGGAACTTAGTGGAGTTATGGACATCAATAATTTTATACTGTTGTCCAATGATGTGTTGTTCAGGAGCCACTAGGTTTTCAGTCACCAAAGTGATACTGGCACCTGTATCCCTTTAGGCCAAGGCCTCAACACCATTTATTGAAACTGTCTGCCTGTACTTATCCATTGTATGGGGACAAGCAGCCAGTGTGGCAAGGCCAGTGCCACTAGGTGTGACAGAAACTGTCTTGGGACTGACTACCCCAGTTTCTATGATGGACCCATAAGTGAACCCAACTACACCCTTTGCTTGACTGTTGCCAGCAGTCCCACCACTAGTACCACTACTGCTAGGGGCACTAGAGCTTGATGTATTAGTGGTGGTAGGCTCAGGGGGTTTACCTGGACAGGACATATCCCCTGGCCTATGGCCTCTGTTTTTACACACAAAGCACCAAGGCTTTTTAAATTGTGTAGGTTGAGAAGAAGAGGAAGAATTTGTTTTATCCCCACCCCCTGAAGAGTGTTTAAGATTTGAAGTGGGATCTTTGGTTTTACCCTTATCCCCATGCTTATCTTGAGATTGTTCACCATCTTTCTTCTTATTGTTCTCTTTGTCACCCCCTGTATGAACTTTTCTGTTCACCCTTGTTCTGACCCATTTGTCTGCCTTCTTTCCCAATTCTTGGGGAGACGTCAGATCAGAGTCCACCAAGTACTGGTGCAACAAATCAGACACACAATTATTAAGAATATGCTCTCTCAGGATCAAGTTATACAGGCTGTCATAAACAGTAACTTTACTGCCATGTAACCACCCCTCCAAGGCCTTCACTGAATGGTCAATGAAATCAACCCAGTCTTGTGAAGACTCCTTTTTGGTCTCTCTGAACTTTATCCTGTATTGTTCAGTGGTTAAGCCATAACCATCCAGGAGTGCATTCTGAAGAACTTTGTAATCATTAGCTTCATTTTCTTTCACAGTAAGGAGCCTATCCCTACCTTTCCCACTAAATGATAGCCATAGGATAGCAGCCCACTGCCTTTGAGGGACATCCTGTACAGCACAGGCCCTCTCAAGTGCAGCAAACCACTTGTTAATGTCATCCCCCTCCTTATAAGGGGGAACTATCTTATGCAGATTCCTGGAATCATGCTCTTTTGCAGGATGACTATGGGGAATACTGCGGCTGCCACCATGGGTTTCAAAACCCAACTTCTGTCTTTCCTTCTCTAATTCTAAAGACTGTCTATCCAAATCCAGCTGTTGCTTTTTAAGCTTCAGTCTGGTTTGTTCCACTCTCAACTTATTGAGTTCCCTTTCTAACAATCTGTCATCAGGGTTGGTGGGAGGGACATTTCTAGATACAGAGGTATGATGGGAATGAACAGAAGGAGACCTGTCCCTTACAGAGGGCACCCTAACAGCTTGGCTGACAGTGTAATGTGAGAGCGCATCATCTGTATGATGCGACTCCACCTCAGTACCAACTATGCTAGACTGTCTAGTAATGGGCAGGCTAAGAAGTTTCTTTCCTGAATCTTTTCCTGGGGGAGTCCCTGGATCAGATTGGGAACCATTAGCTACTTTTTCAACAGATGGGGCACTTTTAGCCTTATCTTGTTCTCTAAGCATGTTAAGTAAAAATTCCAAGGAAGGATTCTTCCCTACACTCAAACCGCTCTCTACACAGAGACTCCTTGCTCCTTTCCAGCTAAGGTGGTCATATGCAAGTTTGGACAGATCAACATTTTGGCCTGTGCCAGACATTTTTAGAGAGAGTTAAAGTGATAGAAAAAGAGAAAAAAGTTTTCAGAACTTTTTAGAAAGACAGAAAAAAACTTTTTTAACTTTTTAGAACTTTTTAGAAAGTTTAGAAGTACTTTTCAGCACTTAGAAAAGAGTGAAAAGAGGAAATGCAAAACTTTTTGGTTATGTGTATATACACTTAACTTGTTTTGTATATTTTTCTCTTATGAAAAGTACAATGACAAGAGTGGTAAGTAGTCTCAAAGCACTTATCCCACAGCTGCACAACCAATGTAGGAGGCTGGACTGGCTTGTAGTGAGTACCAAGGGGTACTTGCACCTTGCACCAGGCCCAGTTATCCCTTATTAGTGTATAGGGTGTCTAGCAGCTTAGGCTGATAGATAATGGTAGCTTAGCAGAGCAGCTTAGGCTGAACTAGGAGACGTGTGAAGCTACTACAGTACCACCTAGTGTCATATGCACAATATCATAAGAAAACACAATACACAGTTATACTAAAAATAAAGGTACTTTATTTTTATGACAATATGCCAAAGTATCTTAGAGTGTACCCTCAGTGAGAGGATAGGAAATATACACAAGATATATATACACAATAGCAAAAATATGCAGTATAGTCTTAGAAAACAGTGCAAACAATGTATAGTTACAATAGGATGCAATGGGGAAACATAGGGATAGGGGCAACACAAACCATATACTCCAAAAGTGGAATGCGAACCACGAACGGACCCCAAACCGATGTGACCTTATAGAGGGTCGCTGGGACTATTAGAAAACAGTGAGAGTTAGAAAATTAGCCCTCCCAAGACTCTGAAAAGTGAGTGCAAAGTGCACTAAAGTTCCCCTAAGGACAAAGAAGTCGTGTTAGAGGAATAATGCAGGAAAGACACAAGCCAACAATGCAACAACTGTGGATTTCCAATCTAGGGTACCTGTGGAACAAGGGGACCAAGTCCAAAAGTCACAAGCAAGTCGGAGATGGGCAGATGCCCAGGAAATGCCAGCTGCGGGTGCAAAGAAGCTTCTACTGGACAGAAGAAGTTGTGGTTTCTGCAGGAACGCAAAGGGCTAGAGACTTCCCCTTTGGAGGACGGATCCCGCTCGCCTTGTAGAGTCGTGCAGAAGTGTTTTCCCGCCGAAATAACGCCAACAAGCCTTGCTAGCAGCAAATCGTGCAGTTAACGTTTTTGGACGCTGCTGCGGCCCAGGTGGGACCAGGAGGTCGCGAATTGGACCAGGAGATAGAGGGGACGCAGAGCAAGAGAAGGAGCCCTCTTAGCAGCAGGTAGCACCCGGAGAAATGCCAGAAACAGGCACTATGAGGATGCGTGAAACAGTGCTCACCCGAAGTTACACAAAGGAGTCCCACGTCGCCGGAGAACAACTTAGGAGGTCGTGCAATGCAGGTTAGAGTGCCGTGGACCCAGACTTGACTGTGCACAAAGGATTTCCGCCAGAAGTGCACGGAGGCCGGAGTAGCTGCAAAAGTCGCGGTTCCCAGCAATGCAGTCTAGCAAGGTGAGGCAAGGACTTACCTCCACAAAACTTGGACTGAAGAGTCACTAGACTGTGGGGGCCACTTGGACAGAGTTGCTGGATTCGAGGGACCTCGCTCGTCATGCTGAGAGGAGACCCAAGGGACCAGTAATGCAGCTTTTTGGTGCCTGCGGTTGCAGGGGGAAGATTCCGTCGACCCACGGGAGATTTCTTCGGAGCTTCTAGTGCAGAGAGGAGGCAGACTACCCCCACAGCATGCACCACCAGGAAAACAGTCGAGAAGGCGGCAGGATCAGCGTTACAGAGTTGCAGTAGTCGTCTTTGCTACTATGTTGCAGTTTTGCAGGCTTCCAGCGCGGTCAGCAGTCGATTCCTTGGCAGAAGGTGAAGAGAGAGATGCAGAGGAACTCGGATGAGCTCTTGCATTTGTTATCTAAAGTTTCCCCAGAGACAGAGACCCTAAATAGCCAGAAAAGAGGGTTTGGCTACCTAGGAGAGAGGATAGGCTAGCAACACCTGGGGGTGCCTATCAGAAGGAGTCTCTGACGTCACCTGGTGGCACTGGCCACTCAGAGCAGTCCAGTGTGCCAGCAGCACCTCTGTTTCCAAGATGGCAGAGGTCTGGAGCACACTGGAGGAGCTCTGGACACCTCCCAGGGGAGGTGCAGGTCAGGGGAGTAGTCACTCCCCTTTCCTTTGTCCAGTTTCGCGCCAGAGCAGGGCTAAGGGGTCCCTGAACCGGTGTAGACTGGCTTATGCAGAAATGGGCACCAAAAGTGCCCATGAAAGCATTTCCAGAGGCTGGGGAAGGCTACTCCTCCCCTGCCTTCACACCATTTTCCAAAGGGAGAGGGTGTAACACCCTCTCTCAGAGGAAGTCCTTTGTTCTGCCACCTTGGGCCTGGCTGGACCCCAGGAGGGCAGAAGCCTGTCTGAGGGGTTGGCAGCAGCAGCAGCTGCAGTGAAACCCCTGAAAAGGCAGTTTGGCAGTACCAGGGTCTGTGCTACAGACCACTGGGATCATGGGATTGTGCCAACTATGCCAGGATGGTATAGAGGGGGCAATTCCATGATCATAGACATGTTACATGGCCATATTCGGAGTTACCATTGTGAAGCTACATATAGGTAGTGACCTATATGTAGTGCACGCGTGTAATGGTGTCCCTGCACTCACAAAGTCCAGGGAATTGGCCCTGAACAATGTGGGGGCACCTTGGCTAGTGCCAGGGTGCCCTCACACTAAGTAACTTTGCACCTAACCTTTACCAGGTAAAGGTTAGACATATAGGTGACTTATAAGTTACTTAAGTGCAGTGTAAAATGGCTGTGAAATAACGTGGACGTTATTTCACTCAGGCTGCAGTGGCAGGCCTGTGTAAGAATTGTCAGAGCTCCCTATGGGTGGCAAAAGAAATGCTGCAGCCCATAGGGATCTCCCTGAACCCCAATACCCTGGGTACCTCAGTACCATATACTAGGGAATTATAAGGGTGTTCCAGTAAGCCAATGTAAATTGGTAAAATTGGTCACTAGCCTGTTAGTGACAATTTGAAAGAAATGAGAGAGCATAACCACTGAGGTTCTGGTTAGCAGAGCCTCAGTGAGACAGTTAGGCACTACACATGGAACACATACATATAGGCCACAAACTTATGAGCACTGGGGTCCTGACTAGCAAGGTCCCAGTCACACATAACAAACATACTGAAAACATAGGGTTTTCACTATCAGCACTGGGCCCTGGCTAGCAGGATCCCAGTGAGACAGTGAAAACACCCTGACATAAACTCACAAACAGGCCAAATGTGGGGGTAACAAGGCTAGAAAGAGGCTATTTTCTCACACATGTAACATGTCTATGATCATGGAATTGCCCCCTCTATGCCATCCTGGCATAGTTGGCACAATCCCATGATCCCAGTGGTCTGTAGCACAGACCCTGGTACTGCCAAACTGCCCTTCCTGGGGTTTCACTGCAGCTGCTGCTGCTGCCAACCCCTCAGACAGGCATCTGCCCTCCTGGGGTCCAGCCAGGCCTGGCCCAGGATGGCAGAACAAAGGACTTCCTCTGAGAGAGGGTGTTACACCCTCTCCCTTTGGAAAATGGTGTGAAGGCAGGGGAGGAGTAGCCTCCCCCAGCCTCTGGAAATGGTTTCTTGGGCACAGATGTGCCCAATTCTGCATAAGCCAGTCTACACCGGTTCAGGGGACCCCTTAGCCCTGCTCTGGCACGAAACTGGACAAAGGAAAGGGGAGTGACCACTCCCCTGACCTGCACCTACCCTGGGAGGTGTCCAGAGCTCCTCCAGTGTGCTCCAGACCTCTGCCATCTTGGAAACAGAGGTGCTGCTGGCACACTGGACTGCTCTGAGTGGCCAGTGCCACCAGGTGACGTCAGAGACTCCTTCTGATAGGCTCCTTCAGGTGTTGCTATCCTATCCTCTCTCCTAGGTAGCCAAACCCTCTTTTCTGGCTATTTAGGGTCTCTGTCTCTGGGGAAACTTTAGATAACGAATACAAGAGCTCATCAGAGTTCCTCTGCATCTCTCTCTTCACCTTCTGCCAAGGAATCGACTGCTGACCGCGCTGGAAGCCTGCAAAACTGCAACATAGTAGAAAAGACGACTACTGCAACTCTGTAACGCTGATCCTGCCGCCTTCTCGACTGTTTTCCTGGTGGTGCATGCTGTGGGGATAGTCTGCCTCCTCTCTGCACTAGAAGCTCCGAAGAAATCTCCCGTGGGACGACGGAATCTTCCCCCTGCAACCGCAGGCACCAAAAAGCTGCATTACCGGTCCCTTGGGTCTCCTCTCAGCACGACGAGCGAGGTCCCTCGAATCCAGCAACTCTGTCCAAGTGACTCCCACAGTCCAGTGACTCTTCAGTCCAAGTTTGGTGGAGGTAAGTCCTTGCCTCACCTCGCTAGACTGCATTGCTGGGAACCGCGACTTTTGCAGCTACTCCGGCCCCTGTGCACTTCCGGCGGAAATCCTTTGTGCACAGCCAAGCCTGGGTCCACGGCACTCTATCCTGCATTGCACGACTTTCTAAGTTGGTCTCCGGCGACGTGGGACTCCTTTGTGTAACTTCGGGTGAGCACCGTTTCACGCATCCTCGTAGTGCCTGTTTCCGGCACTTCTCCGGGTGCTACCTGCTGCTGAGAGGGCTCCTTGTCTTGGTCGACGTCCGTTCTACCTCCTGGTCCAATTTGCGACCTCCTGGTCTCTCCTGGGCCACAGCAGCATCCAAAAATGCTAACCGCATGATTTGCAGCTAGCAAGGCTTGTTGTCGTTCTTTCGGCGGCAAAACACTTCTGCACAACTTTCCACGGTGAGGGGGATCCGTCCACCAAAGGGGAAGTCTCTAGCCCTTTTCGTTCCTGCAGAAACCTCAGCTTCTTCTGTCCAGTAGAAGCTTCTTTGCACCCACAGCTGGCATTTCCTGGGCATCTGCCCATCTCCGACTTGCTTGTGACTTTTGGACTTGGTCCTCTTGTTCCACAGGTACCCTAGATTGGAAATCCAGCGTTGTTGCATTGTTGGTTTGTGTCTTTCCTGCATTATTCCTCTAACACAACTTATTTTTCCTTAGGGGAACTTTAGTACACTTTGCACTCACTTTTCAGGGTCTTGGGGAGGGTTATTTTTCTAACTCTCACTATTTTCTAATAGTCCCAGCGACCCTCTACAAGGTCACATAGGTTTGGGGTCCATTCGTGGTTCGCATTCCACTTTTGGAGTATATGGTTTGTGTTGCCCCTATCCCTATGTGTCCCCATTGCATCCTATTGTAACTATACATTGATTGCACTGTTTTCTAAGACTATACTGCATATTTTTGCTATTGTGTATATATATCTTGTGTATATTTCCTATCCTCTCACTGAGGGTACACTCTGAGATACTTTGGCATATTGTCATAAAAATAAAGTACCTTTATTTTTAGTATAACTGTGTATTGTGTTTTCTTATGATATTGTGCATATGACACTAAGTGGTACCGTAGTAGCTTCACACGTCTCCTAGTTCAGCCTAAGCTGCTCTGCTAAGCTACCATTATCTATCAGCCTAAGCTGCTAGACACCCTATACACTAAAAAGGGGATAACTGGGCCTGGTGCAAGGTGCAAGTACCCCTTGGTACTCACTACAAGCCAGTCCAGCCTCCTACATTGGTTGTGCAGCGGTGGGATAAGTGCTTTGAGACTAATTACCACTCTTGTCATTGTACTTTTCATAAGAGAAAAATATACAAAACAAGTTCAGTGTGTGTACACATAGCTAAAAAGTTTTGCATTTCCTCTTTTCACTCTTTTCTAAGTGCTGAAAAGTACTTCTAAACTTTCAAAAAGTTCTTAAAAGTTTAAAAAGTTTTTTTTCTGTCTTTCTAAAAAGCTCTGACAAACTTTGTTCTCTTTTTCTATCACTTTAACTCTTTCTAAAAATGTGTGGCACAGGCCAAAATGTTGATCTGTCCAAACTTGCATATGACCACCTTAGCTGGAAAGGAGCAAGGAGTCTCTGTGTAGAAAGAGGTTTGAGTGTAGGGAAGAATCCTTCCTTGGAATTGTTACTTAACATGCTTAGAGAACAAGATAAGGCTAAAAGTGCCCCATCTGTTGAAAAAGTAGCTAATGGTTCCCATTCTGATCCAGGGACTCCCCCAGGAAAAGATTCAGGAAAGAAACTTCCAAGCCTGCCCATTACTAGACAGTCTAGCATAGTTGGTACTGAGGTGGAGTCACATCATACAGATGGTGTGCTCTCACATTACACTGTCAGCCAAGCTGTTAGGGTGTCCTCTGTAAGGGACAGGTCTCCTTCTGTTCATTCCCATCATACCTCTGTATCTAGAAATGTCCCTCCCACCCACCCTGATGACAGATTGTTAGAAAGGGAGCTCAATAGATTGAGAGTGGAACAAACCAGACTGAAGCTCAAGAAGCAACAGCTGGATTTGGATAGACAGTCTTTAGAATTAGAGAAGGAAAGACAGAAGTTGGGTTTAGAAACCCATGGTGGCAGCAGCAGTATTCCCCATAGTCATCCTGCAAAAGAGCATGATTCCAGGAATCTGCACAAGATAGTTCCCCCTTATAAGGAGGGGGATGACATTAACAAGTGGTTTGCTGCACTTGAGAGGGCCTGTGTTGTACAGGATGTCCCTCAAAGGCAGTGGGCTGCTATCCTATGGCTATCATTTAGTGGAAAAGGTAAGAATAGGCTCCTTACTGTGAAAGAAAGTGATGCCAATAATTTTACAGTTCTTAAGAATGCACTCCTGGATGGTTATGGCTTAACCACTGAACAGTACAGTATAAAGTTCAGAGAGACCAAAAAGGAGTCTTCACAAGACTGGTTTGATTTCATTGACCATTCAGTGAAGGCCTTGGAGGGGTGGTTACATGGCAGTAAAGTTACTGATTATGACAGCCTGTATAACTTGATCCTGAGAGAGCATATTCTTAATAATTGTGTGTCTGATTTGTTGCACCAGTACCTGGTAGACTCTGATCTGACCTCTCCCGAAGAATTGGGAAAGAAGGCAGACAAATGGGTCAGAACAAGGGTGAACAGAAAAGTTCATACAGGGGGTGACAAAGATGGCAATAAGAAGAAAGATGGTGAAAAATCTCAAGATAAGCATGGGGATAAGGGTAAAACCAAAGATCCCACTTCAAATCTTAAACACTCTTCAGAGGGTGGGGATAAAACAAATTCTTCCTCTTCTTCTCAACCCACACACATTAAAAAGCCTTGGTGCTTTGTGTGTCAAAACAGAGGCCATAGGCCAGGGGATAAGTCCTGTCCAGGTAAACCCCCTGAGCCTACCACCACTAATACATCAAGCTCTAGTGCCCCTAGCAGTAGTGGTACTAGTGGTGGGACTGCTGGCAACAGTCAAGCAAAGGGTGTAGTTGGGTTCACTTATGGGTCCATCAGTAGAAACTGGGGTAGTCAGTCCCAAGACAGTTTCTGTCACACCTAGTGGCATTGGCCTTGCCACACTGGCTGCTTGTCCCCTTACAATGGATAGGTACAAGCAGACAGTTTCAATAAATGGTGTTGAGGCCTTGGCCTACAGGGACACAGGTGCCAGTATCACTTTGGTGACTGAAAACCTAGTGCACCCTGATCAACACATCATTGGACAACAGTATAAGATTATTGATGTCCATAACTCCACTAAGTTTCTTCCCTTAGCTATAATTCAGTTTAGTTGGGGTGGAGTTACTGGCCCTAAGCAGGTGGTGGTATCACCTAGCTTACCTGTAGACTGTCTCTTAGGTAATGACCTAGAGGCCTCAGGTTGGGCTGATGTAGAGTTTTATGCCCATGCAGCCATGCTGGGCACCCCAGAGGAATTGTTCCCTCTCATTTCTACTGAAATGAAAAAGCAAAGGAGAGAAGGCCTGAAAACTCAGGATCCCTCTCCATCAACAGGTAAAAAGGGTATCACAGTATCCCCTAACCACCCTACCATTCAGGATACCATTCCTGTGGTGGGAGAAACCTCTCCTAGGGTGGCACCTGTTCCAAGGGAATCATCAGTTGGCAAAACTGTACTCCCTGAGGTGGAAGTACCTCTCTGTGGGATAACTAACATTGGTGAGAAAAAGAGCACCATTTTAGTTAACTTGGAGCATCCCTCCAACCCTCCCAGAGAAACTTTAGTGCAGAAACTCTGCACTGCCTCACAACACTTAGGACAGCATCCCTGCCCTAGTGTGGAGCTCATAGGACAGCATCCCTGCCCTGCTCCAACCGAAGAGAAACAGCATCCCTGTTCTCTCTTCCAGCCATATGGACAAAGTTTTTGCCCAGCTATGGCTTTTCTGAGACAGCATCCCTGTCTGGCATTTCCATCACTACAAATAGGTTCAGTGGACAATTCCCACTGCTCTAAACTAAAACTTACTGATAGAAACTCTGAAAATACATCTTCACATTGTTGCTTAGCTAAAAAACTTCAAACAGGGTTGTTTACATCCCCACAGGGAAGTAACCATATAGTGGATGATAAAGGGAGTAACCAGTCTATTACAGAGCTACTCTCTACTTATCACCACTTAGACAATAAAGTCTCAACTGGCCAAGGTTAGCCTTATTGTCCTTCGTTTGGGGGGGGGGTTGTGTGAGAAAGTAGCCTCTTTCTAGCCTTGTTACCCCCACTTTTGGCCTGTTTGTGAGTGTATGTCAGGGTGTTTTCACTGTCTCACTGGGATCCTGCTAGCCAGGGCCCAGTGCTCATAGTTAAAACCCTATGTTTTCAGTATGTTTGTTATGTGTCACTGGGACCCTGCTAGTCAGGACCCCAGTGCTCATAAGTTTGTGGCCTATATGTATGTGTTCCCTGTGTGGTGCCTAACTGTCTCACTGAGGCTCTGCTAACCAGAACCTCAGTGGTTATGCTCTCTCATTTCTTTCAAATTGTCACTAACAGGCTAGTGACCAATTTTACCAATTTACATTGGCTTACTGGAACACCCTTATAATTCCCTAGTATATGGTACTGAGGTACCCAGGGTATTGGGGTTCCAGGAGATCCCTATGGGCTGCAGCATTTCTTTTGCCACCCATAGGGAGCTCTGACAATTCTTACACAGGCCTGCCACTGCAGCCTGAGTGAAATAACGTCCACGTTATTTCACAGCCATTTTACACTGCACTTAAGTAACTTATAAGTCACCTATATGTCTAACCTTTACCTGGTAAAGGTTAGGTGCAAAGTAACTTAGTGTGAGGGCACCCTGGCACTAGCCAAGGTGCCCCCACATTGTTCAGGGCCAATTCCCCGGACTTTGTGAGTGCGGGGACACCATTACACGCGTGCACTACATATAGGTCACTACCTATATGTAGCTTCACAATGGTAACTCCGAATATGGCCATGTAACATGTCTATGATCATGGAATTGCCCCCTCTATGCCATCCTGGCATAGTTGGCACAATCCCATGATCCCAGTGGTCTGTAGCACAGACCCTGGTACTGCCAAACTGCCCTATCTGGGGTTTCACTGCAGCTGCTGCTGCTGTCAACCCCTCAGACAGGCATCTGCCCTCCTGGGGTCCAGCCAGGCCTGGCCCAGGAGGCCAGAACAAAGGACTTCCTCTGCGAGAGGGTGTTACACCCTCTCGCTTTGGAAAATGGTGTGAAGGCAGGGGAGGAGTAGCCTCCCCCAGCCTCTGGAAATGCTTTCTTGGGCACAGATGTGCCCAATTCTGCATAAGCCAGTCTACACTGGTTCAGGGGACCCCTTAGCCCTGCTCTGGCGCGAAACTGGACAAAGGAAAGGGGAGTGACCACTCCCCTGACCTGCACCTCCCCTGGGAGGTGTCCAGAGCTCCTCTAGTGTGCTCCAGACCTCTGCCATCTTGGAAACAGAGGTGCTGCTGGCACACTGGACTGCTCTGAGTGGCCAGTGCCACCAGGTGACGTCAGAGACTCCTTCTGATAGGCACCCCCAGGTGTTGCTAGCCTATCCTCTCTCCTAGGTAGCCAAACCCTCTTTTCTGGCTATTTAGGGTCTCTGTCTCTGGGGAAACTTTAGATAACGAATGCAAGAGCTCATCAGAGTTCCTCTGCATCTCTCTCTTCACCTTCTGCCAAGGAATCGACTGCTGACCGCGCTGGAAGCCTGCAAAACTGCAACATAGTAGCAAAGACGACTACTGCAACTCTGTAACGCTGATCCTGCCGCCTTCTCGACTGTTTTCCTGGTGGTGCATGCTGTGGGGGTAGTCTGCCTCCTCTCTGCACTAGAAGCTCCAAAGAAATCTCCCGTGGGTCGACAGAATCTTCCCCCTGCAACCGCAGGCACCAAAAAGCTGCATTACCGGTCCCTTGGGTCTCCTCTCAGCACGACGAGCGAGGTCCCTCGAATCCAGCAACTCTGTCCAAGTGACTCCCACAGTCCAGTGACTCTTCAGTCCAAGTTTGGTGGAGGTAAGTCCTTGCCTCACCTCGCTAGACTGCATTGCTGGGAACCGCGACTTTTGCAGCTACTCCGGCCCCTGTGCACTTCCGGCGGAAATCCTTTGTGCACAGCCAAGCCTGGGTCTACCGCACTCTAACCTGCATTGCACGACTTTCTAAGTTGGTCTCCGGCGACGTGGGACTCCTTTGTGTAACTTCGGGTGAGCACTGTTTCATGCATCCTCGTAGTGCCTGTTTCCGGCACTTCTCTGGGTGCTACCTGCTGCTGAGAGGGCTCCTTGTCTTGCTCGACGTCCCCTCTACCTCCTGGTCCAATTTGCGACCTCCTGGTCCCTCCTGGGCTACAGCAGCGTCCAAAAATGCTCACTGCACGATTTGCAGCTAGCAAGGCTTGTTGGCGTTCTTTCGGCGGGAAAACACTTCTGCACGACTCTCCACGGCAAGAGGGATCCGTCCACCAAAGGGGAAGTCTCTAGCCCTTTTCGTTCCTGCAGAAACCTCAGCTTCTTCTGTCCAGTAGAAACTTCTTTGCACCCACAGCTGGCATTTCCTGGGCATCTGCCCATCTCCGACTTGCTTGTGACTTTTGGACTTGGTCCCCTTGTTCCACAGGTACCCTAGATTGGAAATCCAGCGTTGTTGCATTGTTGGTTTGTGTCTTTCCTGCATTATTCCTCTAACACGACTTCTTTTTCCTTAGGAGAACTTTAGTGCACTTTGCACTCACTTTTCAGGGTCTTGGGGAGGGTTATTTTTCTAACTCTCACTATTTTCTAATAGTCCCAGCGACCCTCTACAAGGTCACATAGGTTTGGGGTCCATTCGTGGTTCGCATTCCACTTTTGGAGTATATGGTTTGTGTTGCCCCTATCACTATGTGTCCCCATTGCATCCTATTGTAACTATACATTGTTTGCACTGTTTTCTAAGACTATACTGCATATTTTTGCTATTGTGTATATATATCTTGTGTATATTTCCTATCCTCTCACTGAGGGTACACTCTGAGATACTTTGGCATATTGTCATAAAAATAAAGTACATTTATTTTTAGTATAACTGTGTATTGTGTTTTCTTATGATATTGTGCATATGACACTAAGTGATACCGTAGTAGCTTCACACGTCTCCTAGTTCAGCCTAAGCTGCTCTCCTAAGCTACCATTATCTATCAGCCTAAGCTGCTAGACACCCTATACACTAATAAGGGATAACTGGGCCTGGTGCAAGGTGCAAGTACCCCTTGGTACTCACTACAAGCCAGTCCAGCCTCCTACACTCACATCATAGCAAGAGCATTCATTCTCACCACAGTAGAAGTGATGTTTCTGTTAAGCAAGCTGTTAGGGTGCCTTCTGTAAGGGACAGGTCTCCTTCTGTCCATTCTCACCAAACTTCTGTTTCAAGACATGTCCCACCCACCCACCCTGATTACAGATTGTTACAAAGGGAGCTCAATAGATTGAGAGTGGAACAAACCAGACTGAAGCTCAAGAAGCAACAGCTGGATTTGGTTAGACAGACCTTAGAAGTAGAGAAGGAGAGACAGAAGTTGGGTTTAGAAACCCATGGTGGCAGCAGCAGTATTCCCCATAGTCATCCTGCAAAAGAGCATGATTCCAGGAATCTGCACAAGATAGTTCCTCCTTATAAGGAGGGGGATGACATTAACAAGTGGTTTGCTGCACTTGAGAGGGCCTGTGCTGTACAGGATGTCCCTCAAAGGCAGTGGGCTGCTATCCTATGGCTATCATTTAGTGAAAAAGGTAGGGATAGGCTCCTTACTGTGAAAGAAAGTGAAGCCAATGATTACAAAGTTCTTAAGAATGCACTCCTGGATGGTTATGGCTTAACCACTGAACAATACAGGATAAAGTTCAGAGAGACCAAAAAGGAGTCTTCACAAGACTGGGTTGATTTCATTGACCATTCAGTGAAGGCCTTGGAGGGGTGGTTACATGGCAGTAAAGTTACTGATTATGACAGCCTGTATAACTTGATCCTGAGAGAGCATATTCTTAATAATTGTGTGTCTGATTTGTTGCAACAGTACTTGGTGGACTCTGATCTGACCTCTCCCCAAGAATTGGGAAAGAAGGCAGACAAATGGGTCAGAACAAGGGTGAACAGAAAAGTTCATACAGGGGGTGACAAAGATGGTAACAAGAAGAAGGATGGTAAGTCTTCTGACAAGGGTGGGGACAAATCTAAAAATGAGTCTTCATCAGGCCCACAAAAACACTCTGGTGGGGGTGGTGGGCCCAAATCCTCTTCTAATCAAAACAAAGAAAAGAAACCATGGTGCTATTTATGTAAAATAAAAGGCCATTGGACAACAGATCCCAGTTGTCCAAAGAAAAGCACCAAGCCTCCTACCACTACAACCCCTACTGCTACACCTAGTGACCCTACTAATAGCAGTGGTGGTGGGAGCAAACCTACTAATAGCCAATCCAAGGGAGTAGCTGGGCTCACTTTTGGTAACTTAGTTGGGGTTGGTCTGATTAGGGAGACCACAGAGGCTGGGTTAGTCTCTGAGGGGGCTATTGATTTAGCCACCTTGGTTGCTTGTCCCCTTCACATGGATAAGTACAAGCAACTACACCTAATAAATGGTGTTGAGGTTCAGGCCTACAGGGACACAGGTGCCAGTGTCACAATGGTGATAGAGAAACTGGTCCACCCTGAACAACACCTACTTGGTCACCAGTACCAAGTAACCGATGCTCACAACAACACACTTAGCCACCCCATGGCTGTTGTAAATGTCAACTGGGGGGGGGTTACTGGTCCAAAGAAAGTTGTGGTAGCCACAGATTTAACTGTAGACTGTCTACTAGGAAATTATTTGGAGACATCAGCTTGGTCAGATGTGGAGTTGGAGGCCCATGCAGCAATGCTGGGGATCCCAGGGCATATTTTTGCTTTAACCAGGGCTCAGGCCAAAAAGCAAAAAGGACAGGGAAACTTGGATCCTGGAACAATGGACCAAGTGCTCCCTAAAGCTAGGGCTAGAAGAAGTAAACCACTTCCTACTATCCCTCCCTCTACAGTGGATTCTACTTCTGAGGAAGAAGAATTTCCACCCTGTGCAGAACCTACACCAGAGGAGCTGGAAGCAGACACTGCTGAGCTTTTGGGTGAAGGGGGGCCTGCCAGGGAGGAGCTGAGTGTGGCACAGCAAACCTGTCCCACACTAGAGGGTCTAAGACAGCAAGCTGTCAAATAGGCTAATGGGGATGTCAGTGACTCTCACAGAGTTTACTGGGAGGACAACCTCTTGTACACTGAAGCAAGGGATCCTAAACCGGGAACTGCCAGGAGGTTAGTGATTCCTCAGGAGTACAGAAAGTTCCTCCTAACTCTAGCCCACGACATTCCCCTAGCTGGACATCTGGGACAAATGAAAACTTGGGACAGGCTTGTTCCCTTGTTTCATTGGCCTAGAATGTCTGAGGACACAAAAGAGTTTTGTAAGTCCTGTGAAACCTGTCAAGCCAGTGGCAAGACAGGTGGCACACCAAAGGCACCCCTTATTCCACTGCCTGTGGTTCGGGTTCACTTTGAAAGGGTAGGGGTTGACATAGTTGGCCCCCTTGACCCTCCTACTGCTTCAGGCAATAGGTTTATCTTGGTGGTAGTGGACCATGCCACAAGATATCCTGAAGCAATTCCATTAAGGACCACTACAGCACCTGAAGTGGCAAAGGCACTCCTGGGAATATTTTCCAGGGTGGGCTTCCCAAAGGAAGTAGTATCAGACAGGGGAAGCAATTTCATGTCTGCGTACTTAAAGGCCATGTGGAAGGAGTGTGGTGTGACTTACAAGTTCACTACACCCTATCATCCACAAACAAATGGACTGGTGGAGAGATTTAACAAAACTCTCAAAGGCATGATTATGGGTCTCCCTGAAAAACTCCGCAGGAGATGGGATATCCTGTTACCATGCCTCCTTTTTGCCTACAGGGAGGTACCCCAGAAAGGAGTGGGCATCAGCCCCTTTGAACTCCTCTTTGGACACCCTGTTAGGGGTCCACTAACATTTTTCAAGGAGGGTTGGGAACAACCTTTAAAAGCTCCAAAGCAAGATATTGTGGATTATGTACTTGGCCTCAGATCAAGGATGGCTGAGTATATGAAAAAGGCCAGTAAAAACCTTCAGGCCAGCCAAGAGCTCCAGAAGCAATGGCATGACCAGAAGGCTGTTTTGGTTCAGTACCAACCAGGGCAGAAAGTGTGGGTCTTGGAGCCTGTGGCCCCAAGAGCACTCCAAGATAAATGGAGTGGACCCCACACAATTGTTGAGAAAAAGGGTGAAGTCACCTACTTAGTTGACTTAGGCACTGCCAGGAGTCCCCTTAGGGTGCTCCATGTAAATCGCCTGAAACCCTACTATGACAGGGCTGATCTCACCCTGCTCATGGCAACTGATGAGGGACAGGAAGAAGACAGTGATCCTCTACCTGATCTCTTCTCTTCCACAGAGCAAGATGCTCTAGTGGAAGGTGTAGTTTTGGCTGATTGTCTTACTGCTGAGCAGAAAGACCATTGCATAAATCTCCTGGGTCAGTTTTCTGAACTCTTCTCTACTGTGCCAGGTACCACTTCTTGGTGTGAGCACACTATAGATACTGGAGACAGCTTGCCTGTCAAAAGTAAGATCTCTAGGCAGCCTGACCATGTCAGGGACTGCATAAAGCAAGAGGTGCAGAAAATGTTCGAACTGGGAGTGGTTGAGCACTCTGAAAGTCCATGGGCTTCTCCTGTGGTACTTGTACCAAAACCTCATTCCAAGGATGGAAAGAAAGAAATGCGGTTTTGTGTTGACTACAGAGGTCTCAACCAGGTAACCAAAACTGATGCTCACCCTATACCCAGGGCAGATGAGCTCATAGATACACTGGCATCTGCCAAGTATCTAAGCACTTTTGATTTGACTGCAGGGTATTGGCAGATCAAATTATCAGAAGATGCTAAACCTAAAACTGCATTTTCAACCATTGGAGGCCATTACCAATTCACAGTAATGCCTTTTGGATTGAAAAATGCACCTGCCACTTTTCAGAGGTTGGTGATGTAGGAGGCTGGACTGGCTTGTAGTGAGTACCAAGGGGTACTTGCACCTCTCACCAGGCCCAGTTATCCCTTATTAGTGTATAGGGTGTCTAGCAGCTTAGGCTGATAGATAATGGTAGCTTAGCAGAGCAGCTTAGGCTGAACTAGGAGACGTGTGAAGCTACTACAGTACCACAAATGTCACTTGCACAATATCATAAGAAAACACAATACACAGTTATACTAAAAATAAAGGTACTTTATTTTTATGACAATATGCCAAAGTATCTTAGAGTGTACCCTCAGTGAGAGGATAGGAAATATACACAAGATATATATACACAATAGCAAAAATATGCAGTATAGTCTTAGAAAACAGTGCAAACAATGTGTAGTTACAATAGGATGCAATGGGGACACATAGGGATAGGGGCAACACAAACCATATACTCCAAAAGTGGAATGCGAACCACGAATGGACCCCAAACCTATGTGACCTTGTAGAGGGTCGCTGGGACTATTAGAAAATAGTGAGAGTTAGAAAATTAGCCCTCCCCAAGACCCTGAAAAGTGAGTGCAAAGTGCACTAAAGTTCCCCAAAAGACAAAGAAGTTGTGATAGAGGAATAATGCAGGAAAGACACAAACCAACAATGCAACAACTGTGGATTTCCAATCTAGGGTACCTGTGGAACAAGGGGACCAAGTCCAAAAGTCACAAGCAAGTCGGAGATGGGCATATGCCCAGGAAATGCCAGCTGTGGGTGCAAAGAAGCTTCTACTGGACAGAAGAAGCTGAGGTTTCTGCAGGAACGAAAAGGGCTAGAGACTTCCCCTTTGGTGGACGGATCCCGCTCACCGTGGAGAGTCGTGCAGAAGTGTTTTCCCGCCGAAAGAACGCCAACAAGCCTTGCTAGCTGCAAATCGTGCGGTTAGCGTTTTTGGACGCTGCTGTGGCCCTGGAGGGACCAGGAGGTCGCACATTGGACCAGGAGAGAGAGGGGACGTCGAGCAAGACAAGGAACCCTCTCAGCAGCAGGTAGCACCCGGAAAAGTGCCAGAAACAGGCACTACAAGGATGCGTGAAACAGTGCTCACCCGAAGTCGCACAAAGAAGTCCCACGTCGCCGGAGAACAACTTAGGAGGTCGTGCAATGCAGGTTAGAGTGCCGTGGACCCAGGCTGGACTGTGCACAAAGGATTTCCGCCGGAAGTGCACGGAGGCCGGAGTAGCTGCAAAAGTCGCGGTTCCCAGCAATGCAGTCTAGCGAGGTGAGGCAAGGACTTACCTCCACCAAACTTGGACTGAAGAGTCACTGGACTGTGGGGGCCACTTGGACAGAGTTGCTGGATTCGAGGGACCTCGCTCATCGTGCTGAGAGGAGACCCAAGGGACCGGTATTGCAGCTTTTTGGTGCCTGCGGTTGCAGGGGGAAGATTCCGTCGACCCACGGGAGATTTCTTCGGAGCTTCTAGTGCAGAGAGGAGGCAGACTACCCCCACAGCATGCACCACCAGGACAACAGTCGAGAAGGCAGCAGGATCAGCGTTACAGAGTTGCAGTAGTCGTCTTTGCTACTATGTTGCAGGTTTGCAGGCTTCCAGCGCGGTCAGCAGTCGATTCCTTGGCAGAAGGTGAAGAGAGAGATGCAGAGGAACTCGAATGAGCTCTTGCATTCGTTATCTAAAGTTTCCCCAGAGACAGAGACCCTAAATAGCCAGAAAAGAGGGTTTGGCTACCTAGGAGAGAGGATAGGCTAGCAACACCTGAAGGAGCCTATCACAAGGAGTCTCTGACGTCACCTGGTGGCACTGGCCACTCAGAGCAGTCCAGTGTGCCAGCAGCACCTCTGTTTCCAAGATGGCAGAGGTCTGGAGCACACTGGAGGAGCTCTGGACACCTCCCAGGGGAGGTGCAGGTCAGGGGAGTGGTCACTCCCCTTTCCTTTGTCCAGTTTCGCGCCAGAGCAGGGCTAAGGGGTCCCCTGAACCGGTGTAGACTGGCTTATGCAGAATTGGCCACATCTGTGCCCAAGAAAGCATTTCCAGAGGCTGGGGGAGGCTACTCCTCCCCTGCCTTCACATCATTTTCCACAGGGAGAGGGTGTCACACCCTCTCTCAGAGGAAGTTCATTGTTCTGCCATCCTGGGCCAGGCCTGGCTGGACCCCAGGAGGGCAGATGCCTGTCTGAGGGATTGGCAGCAGCAGCAGCTGCAGTGCAACCCCAGGAAGGGCAGTTTGGCACTACCAGGGTCTGTGCTACAGACCACTGGGATCATGGGATTGTGCCAACTATGCCAGGATGGCATAGAGGGGGCAATTCCATGATCATAGACATGTTACATGGCCATATTCGGAGTTACCATTGTGAAGCTACATATAGGTAGTGACCTATATGTAGTGCACGCGTGTAATGGTGTCCCCGCACTCACAAAGTTCAGGGAATTGGCTCTGAACAATGTGGGGGTACCTTGGCTAGTGCCAGGGTGCCCTCACACTAAGCAACTTTGCACCTAACCTTTACCAGGTAAAGGTTAGACATATAGATGACTTATAAGTTACTTAAGTGCAGTGAAAAATGGCTGTGAAATAACGTGGACGTTATTTCACTCAGGCTGCAGTGGCAGGCCTGTGTAAGAATTGTCAGAGCTCCCTATGGGTGGCAAAAGAAATGCTGCAGCCCATAGGGATCTCCTGGAACCCCAATACCCTGGGTACCTCAGTACCATATACTAGGGAATTATAAGGGTGTTCCAGTAAGCCAATGTAAATTGGTAAAATTGGTCACTAGCCTGTTAGTGACAATTTGAAAGAAATGAGAGAGCATAACCACTGAGGTTCTGGTTAGCAGAGCCTCAGTGAGACAGTTAGGCACTACACAGGGAACACATACATATAGGCCACAAACTTATGAGCACTGGGGTCCTGACTAGCAGGGTCCCAGTGACACATAACAAACATACTGAAAACATAGGGTTTTCACTATGAGCACTGGGCCCTGGCTAGCAGGATTCCAGTGAGACAGTGAAAACACCCTGACATACACTCACAAACAGGCCAAAAGTGGGGGTAACAAGGCTAGAAAGAGGCTACTTTCTCACACAACCCCCCCCCCAAACGAAGGACAATAAGGCTAACCTTGGCCAGTTGAGACTTTATTGTCTAAGTGGTGATAAGTAGAGAGCAGCTCTGTAATAGACTGGTTACTCCCTTTATCATCCACTATATGGTTACTTCCTTGTGGGGATGTAAACCACCCTGATTGAAGTTTTTTAGCTAAGTAACAATGTGAAGATGTATTTTCAGAGTTTCTATCAGTAAGTTTTAGTTTAGAGCAGTGGGAATTGTCCACTGAACCTATTTGTAGTGATGGAAATGCCAGACAGGGATGCTGTCTCAGAAAAGCCATAGCTGGGCAAAAACTTTGTCCATATGGCTGGAAGAGAGAACAGGGATGCTGTTTCTCTTGGTTTGGAGCAGGGCAGGGATGCTGTCCTATGAGCTCCACACTAGGGCAGGGATGCTGTCCTAAGTGTTGTGAGGCAGTGCAGAGTTTCTGCACTAAAGTTTCTCTGGGAGGGTTGGAGGGATGCTCCATGTTAACTAAAATGGTGCTCTTTTTCTCACCAATGTTAGTTATCCCACAGAGAGGTACTTCTACCTCAGGGAGTACAGTTTTGCCAACTGATGATTCCCTTGGAACAGGTGCCACCCCAGGAGAGGTTTCTCCCACCACAGGAATGGTATCCTTAATGGTAGGGTGGTTAGGGGATACTGTGATACCCTTTTTACCTGTTGATGGAGAGGGATCCTGAGTTTTCAGGCCTTCTCTCCTTTGCTTTTTCATTTCGGTAGAAATGAGAGGGAACAATTCCTCTGGGATGCCCAGCATGGCTGCATGGGCATAAAACTCTACATCAGCCCAACCTGAGGCCTCTAGGTCATTACCTAAGAGACAGTCTACAGGTAAGCTAGGTGAAACCACCACCTGCTTAGGGCCAGTAACTCCACCCCAACTAAACTGAATTATAGCTAAGGGAAGAAACTTAGTGGAGTTATGGACATCAATAATCTTATACTGTTGTCCAATGATGTGTTGATCAGGGTGCACTAGGTTTTCAGTCACCAAAGTGATACTGGCACCTGTGTCCCTGTAGGCCAAGGCCTCAACACCATTTATTGAAACTGTCTGCCTGTACTTATCCATTGTAAGGGGACAAGCAGCCAGTGTGGCAAGGCCAATGCCACTAGGTGTGACAGAAACTGTCTTGGGACTGACTACCCCAGTTTCTACTATGGACCCATAAGCGAACCCAACTACACCCTTAACTTGACTGTTGCCAGCAGTCCCACCACTAGTACCACTACTGCTAGGGGCACTAGAGCTTGATGTATTAGTGGTGGTAGGCTCAGGGGGTTTACCTGGACAGGACTTATCCCCTGGCATATGGCCTCTGTTTTTACACACAAAGCACCAAGGCTTTTTAAATTGTGTAGGTTGAGAAGTAGAGGAAGAATTTTTTTTATCCTCACCCCCTGAAGAGTGTTTAAGATTTGAAGTGGGATCTTTGGTTTTACCCTTATCCCCATACTTATCTTGAGATTTTTCACCATCTTTCTTCTTGTTGTTCTCTTTGTCACCTCCTGTATGAACTTTTCTGTTCACCCTTGTTCTGACCCATTTGTCTGCCTTCTTTCCCAATTCTTGGGGAGAGGTCAGATCAGAGTCCACCAAGTACTGGTGCAACAAATCAGACACACAATTATTAAGAATATGCTCTCTCAGGATCAAGTTATACAGGCTGTCATAATCAGTAACTTTACTGCCATGTAACCACCCCTCCAAGGCCTTCACTGAATGGTCAATGAAATCAACCCAGTCTTGTGAAGACTCCTTTTTGGTCTCTCTGAACTTTATCCTGTACTGTTCAGTGGTTAAGCCATAACCATCCAGGAGTGCATTCTTAAGTACTGTAAAATTATTGGCATCACTTTCTTTCACAGTAAGGAGCCTATCCCTACCTTTTCCACTAAATGATAGCCATAGGATAGCAGCCCACTGCCTTTGAGGGACATCCTGTACAACACAGGCCCTCTCAAGTGCAGCAAACCACTTGTTAATGTCATCCCCCTCCTAATAAGGGGGAACTATCTTGTGCAGATTCCTGGAATCATGCTCTTTTGCAGGATGACTATGGGGAATACTGCTGCTGCCACCATGGGTTTCTAAACCCAACTTCTGTCTTTCCTTCTCTAATTCTAAAGACTGTCTATCCAAATCCAGCTGTTGCTTTTTAAGCTTCAGTCTGGTTTGTTCCACCCTCAACTTATTGAGTTCCCTTTCTAACAATCTGTCATCAGGGTTGGTGGGGGGGACATTTCTAGATACAGAGGTATGATGGGAATGAACAGAAGAAGACCTGTCCCTTACAGAGGGCACCCTAACAGCTTGGCTGACAGTGTAATGTGAGAGCACATCATCTGGATGATGTGACTCCACCTCAGTACCAACTATGCTAGACTGTCTTGTAATGGGAAGGCTAAGAAGTTTCTTTCCTGAACCTTTACCTGGGGGAGTCCCTGGATCAGATTGAGAACCATTAGCTACTTTTTCAACAGATGGGGCACTTTTAGCCTTATCCTGTTCTCTAAGCATATTAAGTAACAGTTCCAAGGAAGGATTCTTCCCTACACTCAAGCATCTCTCTATGCAGAGACTCCTTGCTCCTTTCCAGCTAAGGTGATCATATGCAATCTTAGACAGGTCAACATTTTGGCCTGTGCCAGACATTTTTAGAGAGAGTTAAAGTGATAGAAAAAGAGAAAAAAGTTTTCAGAACTTTTTAGAAAGACAGAAAAAAACTTTTTAAACTTTTAAGAACTTTTTGAAAGTTTAGAAGTACTTTTCAGCACTTAGAAAAGAGTGAAAAGAGGGAATGCAAAACTTTTTGGCTATGTGTATATACACTGACCTTGTTTTGTATATTTTTCTCTTACGAAAAGTACAATGACAAGAGTGGTAAGTAGTCTCAAAGCACTTATCCCACCGCTGCACAACCAATGTAGGAGGCTGGACTGGCTTGTAGTGAGTACCAAGGGGTATTTGCACCTTGCACCAGGCCCAGTTATCCCTTATTAGTGTATAGGGTGTCTAGCAGCTTAGGCTGATAGATAATGGTAGCTTAGCAGAGCAGCTTAGGCTGAACTAGGAAACGTGTGAAGCTACTACAGTACCACAAATGTCACTTGCACAATATCATAAGAAAACACAATACACAGTTATACTAAAAATAAAGGTACTTTATTTTTATGACAATATGCAAAAGTATCTTAGAGTGTACCCTCAGTGAGAGGATAGGAAATATACACAAGATATATATACACAATAGCAAAAATATGCAGTATAGTCTTAGAAAACAGTGCAAACAATGTACAGTTACAATAGGATGCAATGGGGACACATAGGGATAGGGGCAACAAAAACCATATACTCCAAAAGTGGAATGCGAACCACGAATGGACCCCAAACCTATGTGACCTTGTAGAGGGTCGCTGGGACTATTAGAAAATAGTGAGAGTTAGAAAATTAGCCCTCCCCAAGACCCTAAAAAGTGAGTGCAAAGTGCACTAAAGTTCCCCAAAAGACAAAGAAGTCGTGATAGAGGAATAATGCAGGAAAGACACAAACCAACAATGCAACAACTGTGGATTTCCAATCTAGGGTACCTGTGGAACAAGGGGACCAAGTCCAAAAGTCACAAGCAAGACGGAGATGGGCATATGCCCAGGAAATGCCAGCTGTGGGTGCAAAGAAGCTTCTACTGGACAGAAGAAGCTGAGGTTTCTGCAGGAACGAAAAGGGCTAGAGACTTCCCCTTTGGTGGACGGATCCCGCTCGCCGTGGAAAGTCGTGCAGAAGTGTTTTCCCGCCGAAATATCGCCAACAAGCCTTGCTAGCTGCAAATCGTGCGGTTAGCGTTTTTGGACACTGCTGTTGCCCTGGAGGGACCAGGAGGTCGCAAATTGGACCAAGAGAGAGAAGGGACGAGGAGGAAGACAAGGAGCCCTCTCAGCAGCACGTAGCACCCAGAGAAGTGCCAGAAACAGGTACTACGAGGATGCGTGAAACGGTGCTCACCCGAAGTCGCACAAAGAAGTCCCACGTCGCCGGAGAACAACTTAGGAGGTCGTGCAATACAGGTTAGAGTGCCGTGGACCCAGGCTGGAATGTGCACAAAGGATTTCCGATGGAAGTGCACGGAGGCCGGAGTAGCTGCAAAAGTCGCGGTTCCCAGCAATGCAGTCTAGCGAGGTGAGGCAAGGACTTACCTCCACCAAACTTGGAATGAAGAGTCACTGGACTGTGGGGGCCACTTGGACAGAGTTGCTGGATTCGAGGGACCTCGCTCGTCGTGCTGAGAGGAGACCCAAGGGACCAGTAATGCAGCTTTTTGGTGCCTGCGGTTGCAGGGGGAAGATTCCGTCGACCCACAGGAGATTTCTTCGGAGCTTCTAGTGCAGAGAGGAGGCAGACTACCCCCACAGCATGCACCACCAGGAAAACAGTCGAGAAGGTGGCAGGATCAGCGTTACAGAGTTGCAGTAGTCGTCTTGGCTACTATGTTACAGGTTTGCAGGCTTCCAGCGCGGTCAGCAGTCGATTCCTTGGCAGAAGGTGAAGAGAGATATGCAGAGGAACTCGGATGAGCTCTTGCATTCGTTATCTAAAGTTTCCCCAGAGACCCTAAATAGCCAGAAAAGAGGGTTTGGCTACCTAGGAGAGAGGATAGGCTAGCAACACCTGAAGGAGCCTATCACAAGGAGTCTCTGACGTCACCTGGTGGCACTGGCCACTCAGAGCAGTCCAGTGTGCCAGCAGCACCTCTGTTTCCAAGATGGCAGAGGTCTGGAGCACACTGGAGGAGCTCTGGACACCTCCCACGGGAGGTGCAGGTCAGGGGAGTGGTCACTCCCCTTTCCTTTGTCCAGTTTCGCGCCAGAGCAGGGCTAAGGGGTCCCCTGAACCAGTGTAGACTGGCTTATGCAGAATTGGGCACATCTGTGCACAAGAAAGCATTTCCAGAGGCTGGGGGAGGCTACTCCTCCCCTGCCTTCACACCATTTTCCAAAGGGAGAGGGTGTCACACCCTCTCTCAGAGGAAGTTCTTTGTTCTGCCATCCTGGGCCAGGCCTGGCTGGACCCCAGGAGGGCAGATGCCTGTCTGAGGGGTTGGCAGCAGCAGCAGCTACAGTGCAACCCCAGGAAGGGCAGTTTGGCAGTACCAGGGTCTGTGCTACAGACCACTGGGATCATGGGATTGTGCCAACTATGCCAGGATGGCATAGAGGGGGCAATTCCATGATCATAGACATGTTACATGGCCATATTCGGAGTTACCATTGTGAAGCTACATATAGGTAGTGACCTATATGTAGTGCACGCGTGTAATGGTGTCCCCGCACTCACAAAGTTCAGGGAATTGGCTCTGAACAATGTGGGGGTACCTTGGCTAGTGCCAGGGTGCCCTCACACTAAGTAACTTTGCACCTAACCTTTACCAGGTAAAGGTTAGACATATAGGTGACTTATAAGTTACTTAAGTGCAGTGTAAAATGGCTGTGAAATAACGTGGACGTTATTTCACTCAGGCTGCAGTGGCAGGCCTGTGGAAGAATTGTCAGAGCTCCCTATGGGTGGCAAAAGAAATGCTGCAGCCCATAGGGATCTCCTGGAACCCCAATACCCTGGGTACCTCAGTACCATATACTAGGGAATTATAAGGGTGTTCCAGTAAGCCAATGTAAATTGGTAAAATTGGTCACTAGCCTGTTAGTGACAATTTGAAAGAAATGAGAGAGCATAACCACTGAGGTTCTGGTTAGCAGAGCCTCAGTGAGACAGTTAGGCACTACACAGGGAACACATACATATAGGCCACAAACTTATGAGCACTGGGGTCCTGAATAGCAGGGCCCCAGTGACACATAACAAACATACTGAAAACATAGGGTTTTCACTATGAGCACTGGGCCCTGGCTAGCAGGGTTCCAGTGAGACAGTGAAAACATCCTTACATACACTCACAAACAGGCCAAAAGTGGGGGTAACAAGGCTAGAAAGAGGCTACTTTCTCACAGGTGAACACAGTCCTGCAAGGGCTGGAAGCTTTTAGTGCAGCATATTTGGACGATATAGCTGTCTTTATCTCCAGCTGGGATGATCACCTGGTCCACCTATGGAAAGTTTTGGAGGCCCTGCAAAAGGCAGGCCTCACTATCAAGGCATCAAAGTGCCAGATAGGGCAGGGTAAGGTGGTTTATCTGGGACACCTTGTTGGTGGGGAACAGATTGCACCACTTCAGGGGAAAATCCAAACTATTATAGATTGGGTTCCCCCTACTACTCAGACTCAGGTGAGAGCCTTCCTAGGCCTCACTGGGTATTACAGGAGGTTCATTAAGAACTATGACTCCATTGCAGCCCCTCTTAATGACCTCACATCCAAGAAAATGCCTAAAACGGCATTATGGACAGCAAACTGTCAGAAAGCTTTTGAGGAGCTGAAGCAGGCCATGTGCTCTGCACCTGTCCTGAAAAGCCCTTGTTACTCTAAAAAATTCTATGTCCAAACTGATGCATCTGAATTAGGAGTAGGGGCAGTGATATCACAACTTAATTCTGAGGGCCAGGATCAACCTGTTGCTTTTATTAGTAGAAGGTTGACCCCTAGAGAAAAGCGTTGGTCTGCCATTGAGAGGGAGGCCTTTGCTGTGGTCTGGGCACTGAAGAAGTTGAGGCCATACCTGTTTGGCACTCACTTCATTGTTCAGACAGACCACAAACCTCTACTTTGGCTAAAACAAATGAAAGGTGAAAATCCTAAATTGTTGAGGTGGTCCATTTCTCTACAGGATATGGACTATACAGTGGAACATAGACCTGGGAGTAGCCACTCCAATGCAGATGGACTCTCCAGATATTTCTACTTAGACAATGAAGACTCATCAGGTCATGGCTAGTCTTATTGTCCTTCGTTTGGGGGGGGGCGGTTGTGTAGGAAAGTACCATCTTGCCTGGCATGTTACCCCCATTTTTCACTGTATATATGTTGTTTTAGTTGTATGTGTCACTGGGACCCTGTCAGCCAGGGCCCCAGTGCTCATAAGTGTGCCTGAATGTGTTACCTGTGTAGTGACTAACTGTCTCACTGAGGCTCTGCTAATCAGAACCTCAGTGGTTATGCTCTCTCATTTCTTTCCAATTGTCACTAACAGGCTAGTGACCAATTTTACCAATTTACATTGGCTTGCTGGAACACCCTTATAATTCACTAGTCTATGGTACTGAGGTACCCAGGGTATTGGGGTTCCAGGAGATCCCTATGGGCTGCAGCATTTCTTTTGCCACCCATAGGGAGCTCTGACAATTCTTACACAGGCCTGCCACTGCAGCCTGAGTGAAATAACGTCCACGTTATTTCACAGCCATTTACCACTGCACTTACTTATAAGTCACCTATATGTCTAACCTTTACCTGGTAAGGGTTGGGTGCTAAGTTACTTAGTGTGTGGGCACCCTGGCACTAGCCAAGGTGCCCCCACATTGTTCAGGGCAAATTCCCCGGACTTTGTGAGTGCGGGGACACCATTACACGCGTGCACTACACATAGGTCAATACCTATGTGTAGCTTCACAATGGTAACTCCGAATATGGCCATGTAACATGTGTAAGATCATGGAATTGCCCCCTCTATGCCATCCTGGCATTGTTGGCACAATCCCATGATCCCACGGGTCTCTAGCACAGACCCTGGTACTGCCAAACTGCCTTTCCCGGGGTTTCACTGCAGCTGCTGCTGCTGCCAACCCCTCAGACAGGTTTCTGCCCTCCTGGGGTCCAGCCAGGCTTGGCCCAGGATGGCAGAACAAAGGACTTCCTCAGAGAGAGGGTGTTACACCCTCTCCCTTTGGAAAAAGGTGTTAAGGCAGGGGAGGAGTAGCGTCCCCCAGCCTCTGGAAATGCTTTCATGGGCACAGATGGTGCCTATTTCTGCATAAGCCAGTCTACACCGGTTCAGGGACCCCTCAGCCCTGCTCTGGCGCGAAACTGGACAAAGGAAAGGGGAGTGACCACTCCCCTGACCTGCACCTCCCATGGGAGGTGCCCAGAACTCCTCCAGTGTGCTCCAGACCTCTGCCATCTTGGAAACAGAGGTGCTGCTGGCACACTGGACTGCTCTGAGTGGCCAGGGCCAGCAGGTGACGTCAGAGACTCCTTCTGATAGACTCCTTCAGGTGTTGCTAGCCTATCTTCTCTCCTAAGTAGCCAAACCCTCTTTTCTGGCTATTTAGGGTCTCTGCTTTGGGGATTTCCTTAGATAACGAATGCAAGAGCTCATCCGAGTTCCTCTGCATCTCCCTCTTCACCTTCTGCCAAGGAATCGACTGCTGACTGCGCTGGAAGCCTGCAAAACTGCAACAAAGTAGCGAAGACGACTACTGCAACTCTATAACGCTGATCCTGCCGCCTTCTCGACTGCTTTCCTGGTGGTGCATGCTGTGGGGGTAGTCTGCCTCCTCTCTGCACTAGAAGCTCCGAAGAAATCTCCCGTGGGTCGACGGAATCGTCCCCCTGCAACCGCAGGCACCAAAGAACTGCATCACCGGTCCCCTGGGTCTCCTCTCAGCACAACGAGTGAGGTCCCTTGAATCCAGCAACTCTGTCCAAGTGACTCCCACAGTCCAGTGACTCTTCAGTCCAAGTTTGGTGGAGGTAAGTCCTTGCCTCCCCACGCCAGACTGCATTGCTGGGAACCGCGTCTTTTGCAGCTACTCCGGTTCCTGTGCACTTTCCGAGGGAATCCTTTGTGCACAGCCAAGCCTGGGTCCACGGCACTCTAACCTGCATTGCACGACCTCCTGAGTTGTCCTCCGGCGGCGTGGGACTCCTTTGTGCAACTTCGGGTGAGCACCGCTTCACTCCACTTCATAGTGCCTGTTCTGGCACTTCTGCAGGTGCTGCCTGCTTCTGAGAGGGCTCCTTGTCTAGCTGGGAGCCCCCTCTGTCCCCTGACACAATTGGCGACATCCTGGTCCCTCCTGGGCCACAGCAGCATCCAAAAAACCCTAACCGCACCACTTGCAGCTAGCAAGGCTTGTTTGCGGTCTTTCTTCAGGAAAACATGTCTGCACGACTCTCCACGGCGTGGGACATCCATCCTCCAAAGGGGAAGTTTCTAGCCCTTGTCGTTCCTGCAGAATCCTCAGCTTCTACTTCCTAGTAGCAGCTTCTTTGCACCCACAGCTGGCATTTCCTGGGCATCTGCCCACTCTCGACTTGATCGTGACTTTTGGACTTGGTCCCCTTGTTCCACAGGTACTCTCATCTGGAAATCCATAGTTGTTGCATTGCTGGTGTTGGTCTTTCCTGCAGAATTCCCCTATCACGACTTCTGTGCTCTTTGGGGAACTTTAGTGCACTTTGCACTCACTTTTCAGGGTCTTGGGGTGGGCTATTTTTCTAACCCTCACTGTTTTCTTACAGTCCCAGCGACCCTCTACAAGGTCACATAGGTTTGGGGTCCATTCGTGGTTCGCATTCCACTTTTGGAGTATATGGTTTGTGTTGCCCCTATCCCTATGTGTCCCCTTTGCATCCTATTGTAACTATACATTACTATACTGCATATTTTTGGTATTGTGTACATATATCTTGTGTATATTTGCTATCCTCATACTGAGGGTACTCACTGAGATACTTTTGGCATATTGTCATAAAAATAAAGTACCTTTATTTTTAGTATATCTGTGTATTGTGTTTTCTTATGATATTGTGCATATGACACTAGTGGTACTGTATGAGCTTCACACGTCTCCTAGTTCAGCCTAAGCTGCTCTGCTAAGCTACCATTATCTATCAGCCTAAGCTGCTAGACACCCTATACACTAATAAGGGATACCTGGGCCTGGTGCAAGGTGTAAGTACCCCTTGGTACTCACTACAAGCCAGTCCAGCCTCCTACATTGGTTGTGCAGTGGTGGGATAAGTGCTTGCAACTACTTACCACTTTTGTCATTGTACTTTTCATACGAGAAAAATATACAAAACAAGTTCAGTGTATGTACACCTAACCAAAAAGTTTTGCTTTTCTTTTCTCACTTCTTTTCTAAAGTGCTGAAAAGTACCTCTAAACTTTCTAAAAAGTTCTTAAAAAGTTTTAAAAGTTTTTTTTTCTGTCTTTCCAAAAGTTTTGAAAAACTTTTTTCTCACTTTTTCTATCCCTTAAACACTTTCTAAAATGTCTGGCACAGGCCAAACTGTTGATCTGTCCAAACTTGCTTAGGATCACCTTAGCTGGAAAGGAGCAAGGAGTCTCTGCATAGAAAGAGGTTTAAGTGTAAGGAAGAATCCCTCTAGAGAACTGTTGGTTAATATGCTTGTTGAACAGGATAAGGCCAGAGGTGCCACTTCTGTTGAGAAATTAGCTGATGGTTCCCAATCTGACCCCGGGGCACCCCTAGCAAAAGATTTAGAAAGGAAACTTCCCAGCCTGCCCATTATCAGACAACCTAGCATAGCTGGTACTGATGTAGAGTCACACCATACTGATAGTGTTGTCTCACATCACAGTAAGAGTATTCCTTCTCATCATAGTAGAAGTGATGTTTCTGTTAGCCAAGCTGTTAGGGTGCCATCTGTTAGGGACAGGTCTCCTTCTGTTCATTCTCACCATACTTCTGTTTCAAGGCATGTCCCACCCACCCACCCTGATGACAGAGTGTTACAAATGGAGCTCAATAGATTGAGAGTGGAACAAACCAGGCTCAAGCTCAAGAAGCAACAGCTGGATTTGGATAGACAGTCCTTAGAAGTGGAAAGAGAAAGACAGAAATTGGGTAAAAACCCATGGTAGCAGCAGCAGTATTCCCCACAGTCATCCTGCAAAAGAGCATGATTCTAGGAATCTGCATAAGATAGTTCTCCCTTATAAGGAGGGGGATGACATTAACAAGTGGTTTGCTGCACTTGAGAGGTTCGCATTCCACTTTTGGAGTATATGGTTTGTGTTGCCCCTATCCCTATGTGTCCCCTTTGCATCCTATTGTAACTATACATTGTTTGCACTGTTTTCTATTACTATACTGCATATTTTTGGTATTGTGTACATATATCTTGTGTATATTTGCTATCCTCATACTGAGGGTACTCACTGAGATACTTTTGGCATATTGTCATAAAAATAAAGTACCTTTATTTTTAGTATATCTGTGTATTGTGTTTTCTTATGATAACATTGGAATGTCCTACAGACAGATGAGACACTTGCTGCTCTACTTCCTAAGAAACCTAAAATGATCCATAAAAGAGGTAAAACTATTAGAAATGAAGTCTGCAAAAGTTTTTTACCACCCTTAATGGAAAGCAAAGTAACATGGCTTCCTAATAAAAAAATTGTGGGTTTCTATAGGTGTAGGAATTGCAATATGTGCAGTATGGCACTGCACAAAACTGCTGAATTCAGTTATAATGGTAGTGACAAATACAAAATCTCCACTTTTATTAACTGCAATACGAAATTTGTGGCATATATATTGGAATGTATATGTGGCCAGATATATGTGGGCAGCACAATAAGGCCCTTGAAGGAACGTATTCAAGAACATATCAGAGCCCTAAGAAATCATGACACAGCATCACCGCTAGTACGGCATGTTAAAGATAAACATCCAGGAACTGAGGTCCCATTAGTAAAATACATGGGTATAAATCACATCCCGATGAATGTAAGGGGTGGAAATAGAACATTAGATTTGCGTAAAAATGAAGCAAAATGGATTATTAAATTAAGAACGATTGAAATGGGCATGAATTTGGATGACAAATTGTACCATTTCCTTTGAATGTATCTATTTGGTACACTATTGATGAAGAATAACATACGAATGATATGAGTTACTAATTTTGGTGACATATACTGCATACCCTATTCTTCTATAGATTGGGGGGGTCTTTACTTTTCTCATTCGAATTTTCTACATGCTGGGGGTATCTTTCACCTCTTTTCTCTACATGTTTACTAATGTGACATTTCTGTACAGATTTAGGGTAAGAATTACGTTTCCATCATGACACTGGATGGTTGAAAATTCATTTCTATTGTTGGCAAATAGATCTAATTTGTATCTTATCATAAAGTTTAAAGTTTATTACTTTAAAGCATATTGCCGAAATGTTATACTGTATGTTATAATGATATATGATATATGGTGATTGCCACTTAAAAATGGCAGCCGTAGTTGTATGCAATAGACAGAAGTTCATCTTCGTTGTTTATTAGTCTCTGGTGAATACGAACCACTTGAAAATGGCCGCCGTAGTCACTGTGGCTAGGCAGAAATCTGTGGTCATTGCTGACTTAAAAAAAAAAAAAAAAAATCTGAATACATATGCAGCATTTATAATGCCGGCGTGGAACTTGCACTCACTTTTGAGAACACGGGAAGACTCACAGGAGGTTGACAACACGGCCGGTGTATCAGTTGAATGATATGATATATTAAAATCATCACTTTAAAATGGCCGCCGGATACACAGGCAATCCGTCCTCTTTGTGTGTTAGTTTTTACTGAATACGAACCACTTCAAAATGGCCGCCGCGGTTTTAATGGATAGGCGTAAGTCCGTTCTTGTTGCTAATTAGTTCCTTTTGAGTATGAACGCGGCGCTTAAAATGCCGGCGTGGAACTTACACTCACTTTTGAGATAGCTGGAAGACTCACAGGAGGTTGATAATACGGCCGGTGTATCAGTTGAATGATATGATATATTAAAATCATCACTTCAAAATAGCCGCCGTATATACAGGCAATCCGTCCTCATTGTGTGGTAGTTTTTATCTAATACGAACCACTTTAAAATGGCTGCCGCGGTTTTAATGGATAGGCGTAAGTCCGTTTTTGTTGATAATTAGCTCCTTTTGAGTATGAACGCGGCGCTTAAAATGCCGGCGAGGGGCTTGCACTCACTTTGAAAAAGTCGGAAGGTCCAAAAGAGGCACGCAAGCCCTCAACGTTTTTGACGAGATATATCAGAAAACAAAACTGGAATGAAATAAAAGAACAGAAAGAGGGGTGTATAGGTAAGTGTATAGCACAAGTCTGGGAAGTGTATTTCATGTAATTTAATGGAAAAATGGAGCCTCATTTGAGTGTTTGCTCCATTACTGGATACTGTGGAGACATTGGTACAAAGTTTGCTAGATGGGTGGATGATGATTATATAGAGGTCTTTTGAGAGAGGATACTAGAGATATTTTAATTATTTGTATTGCAGTTGGTTCCTCAATATATGAGGTTTGCGATGCCCATTATTTAGATTGATTTCGAAGAAAGAAAAGAGGTGACTGACTGTGGTTTAAAACAGGTCAGTAATGATATTACAATATATTATATTTACATTCCTGAGAAACAATTTTTTACAAGCGAAAGGAGAGTAATAAAATTGTCATTTTCCCCCCCTTCTCTGTAGAGGATGATAGATGGGATATGAATATACGGACATAGAAGTGATTAAAGGTATATACTTATTGGATTCTCTTTCCTCACCATTACACAAGGAGTTTTTTTTTTTTTGGATAGGAAGCGGTTTAATGCCGACAAAAGAGAAATTTTAGATATGAAGTGATCTAAAGCCAACAAAAAAGAAATTCTTTCACACTTGGGTTTGCATGCGGCATGGTCGACTATTGCTGTGGCTGTAACAGACCCACTCTTGGAGACATGGGAAGTACTTTACATTATACCTTCGGACATTTAGAAAAAAACACTTTGCCACTAAGGCTGTGTGGTGGTGGTTCTCTTCCTTTCCTTTGTAGTCTCTTGTTCAGATTTAAATCAAGAGTCATATTACAAACAAGATGTGTATATAAGAGTTTGTGTATTCAACTGACCAAAAATTTCTTTGGTTATGTGTTTTGGAAAATGAAAGAACAAAACGTTAGATGTATATATATTTTAATTTTTGTATAAAACTGTACATGTATATTTGTTGTGATTGATTGTTGTTTGTTGTGATTTTCTCAGCCTTGAAGAAGTCCAGTCAGGACGAAACACGTGTCGGCTGATGGCTTTTTATTCTTTTTCTATATGTTTTGTGTATATGTATATATGTTTATGTGTATAATAAGATATTTTCTTTTTGTATTAAAATTTCTATCTGCATGGACATACTCCTTTCTCGGTTAGTTTTACATTTGTATATGTCATATTCTTTGGTTAGTTACTGTCTGTCTACACTTCTCTAGAAAGGGAGAAAACGTAATAAGCATTCTAGTTAGAATTCATTAGGTTTTCTCATGTTATCTCATCAAGATATCATATTATCTTTAAAGTATAGACACTGTCTTGTAGTTGTGCCCCACTGATTTGTTTCTTCATTCTACCATCCGGTGGCAGCTTCTTTGCACCCACAGCTGGCATTTCCTGGGCATCTGCCCACTCCTGACTTGATCGTGACTCTTGGACTTGGTCCCGTTGTTCCACAGGTACTCTCGTCAGGAAATCCATTGTTGTTGCATTGCTGGTGTTGGTCTTCCTTGCAGAATTCCCCCATCAAGACTTCTGTGCTCTTTGGGGAACTTAGGTGCACTTTGCACCCACTTTTCAGGGTCTTGGGGTGGGCTATTTTTCTAACCCTCACTGTTTTCTTACACTCCCAGCGACCCTCTACAAGGTCACATAGGTCTGGGGTCCATTCGTGGTTCGCATTCCACTTCTAGAGTATATGGTTTGTCTTGCCCCTGTCCCTATGTGCCCCCATTGCATTCTATATTGAGTATACATTGTTTGCACTATTTTCTATTGCTATTACTGCATATTTTGGTATTGTGTACATATATCTTGTGTATATTTGCTATCCTCATACTGAGGGTACTCACTGAGATACTTTTGGCATATTGTCATAAAAATAAAGTACCTTTATTTTTAGTATATCTGTGTATTGTGTTTTCTTATGATATTGTGCATATGACACTAGTGGTACTGTAGGAGCTTCACTTGTCTCCTAGTTCAGCCTAAGCTGCTCTGCTAAGCTACCTTTTCTATCAGCCTAAGCTGCAAGACACCCCTCTATACTAATAAGGGATACCTGGGCCTGGTGCAAGGTGTAAGTACCCCTTGGTACTCACTACAAGCCAGTCCAGCCTCCTATATCCTATGGCTATCTTTCAGTGGAAAGGGTAGGGATAGGCTCCTTACTGTGAAGGAAAGTGATGTCAATAATTTTACAGTTTTGAAGAATGCACTCTTGGATGGATTTGGCTTAACCACTGAACAATATAGGATTAAGTTCAGAGAAACCAGAAAGGAGTCCTCACAAGACTGGGTAGACTTTATTGACTATTCAGTGAAGGCCTTGGAGGGGTGGTTACATGGCAGTAAAGTTTCTGACTATGAAAGCCTGTATAATCTGATCCTGAGAGAGCATATTCTGAATAACTGTGTGTCTGATTTGTTACATCAATATCTAGTGGACTCAGATCTGACCTCTCCCCAAGAATTGGGAAAGAAGGCAGACAAATGGGTCAGAACAAGAGTGAACAGAAACGTTCATACAGGGGGTGACAAGGATGGCAAGAAGAAGGATGGTAAGTCTCCAGACAAGGGTGGGGACAAATCTAAAATTGAGTCTTCATCAGGCCCACAAAAAAAAACTCTGGTGCGGGTGGTGGGTCCAAATCCTCTTCTAATCAAGTAAAGAAACCATGGTGCTATTTATGTAAAATAAAAGGCCATTGGACAACTGATGCCAGTTGTCCAAAGAAAAGCACCAAGCCTCCCCTTGGGGGGGGGGGGAGGGTTTACTGGTCCAAAGAAAGTTGTGGTTGCCTCAGATTTACCTGTAGACTGTCTACTAGGGAACGATTTAGAGACATCAGCTTGGGCAGAAGTGGAGTTGGAGGCTCATGCAGCAATGCTGGGCATTTCTGGGCATATTTTTGCTTTAACCAGGGCTCAGGTTAAAAAGCAAAAAGGACAGGGTGACTTGGATCCTGGAACAATGGACCAAGTGCTCCCTAAAGCTAGGGTTAGTAAGGGTAAATCCCTACCCACTATCCCTCCCTCTACAGATGATTCAACTTCTGAGGAAGAAGAATTTCCTCCCTGTGCAGAACCTTCACCAGAGGAGCTGGAAGCAGACACTGCTGAGCTTTTGGGTGGAGGGGGGCCTGCCAGGGAGGAGCTGAGTGTGGCACAGCAAACCTGTCCCGCATTAGAGGGTCCAAGACAGCAAGCTGTCAAACAGCAAAATGGGGATGTCAGTGACTCACATAGAGTTTACTGGGAGGACAACCTCTTGTGTTCAGAGGCAAGGGACCCTAAACCTGGAGTAGCCAGGAGATTGGTCATTCCCCTGCAATACAGAGAGTTCCTCCTAACTCCAGCCCACGACATTCCCTTGGCTGGACATTTAGGGCAAATTAAAACAAGGGAAAGGCTTGTCCCCCTGTTTCATTGGCCTAGAATGTCAGAGGACACAAAAGATTTTTGTAAGTCCTGTGTCACCTGTCAAGCCAGTGGCAAGACTGGTGGCACCCCCAAAGGCTCCCCTTATTCCACTGCCTGTGGTTGGGGTTCCCTTTGAAAGGGTAGGGGTTGACATAGTTGGCCCCCTTGACCCTCCTACTGCTTCAGGCAATAGGTTTATCTTGGTGGTAGTGGACCATGCCACAAGATATCCTGAAGCAATTCCTCTAAGGACCACTACAGCTCCTGCAGTGGCAAAAGCCCTCCTGGGAATCTTTTCCAGGGTGGGTTTCCCAAAAGAGGTGGTATCAGACAGGGGTTGCAACTTTATGTCTGCATACTTAAAGACCATGTGGAAGGAATCTGGTGTAACATACTGTAGGAGGCTGGACTGGCTTGTAGTGAGTACCAAGGGGTACTTGCACCTTGCACCAGGCCCAGTTATCCCTTATTAGTGTATAGGGTGTCTAGCAGCTTAGGCTGATAGATAATGGTAGCTTAGCAGAGCAGCTTAGGCTGAACTAGGAGACGTGTGAAGCTACTACAGTACCACTTAGTGTCATATGCACAATATCATAAGAAAACACAATACACAGTTATACTAAAAATAAAGGTACTTTATTTTTATGACAATATGCCAAAGTATCTTAGAGTGTACCCTCAGTGAGAGGATAGGAAATATACACAAGATATATATACACAATAGCAAAAATATGCAGTATAGTCTTAAAAAACAGTGCAAACAATGTATAGTTACAATAGGATGCAATGGGGAAACATAGGGATAGGGGCAACACAAACCATATACTCCAAAAGTGGAATGCGAACCACGAATGGACCCCAAACCTATGTGACCTTGTAGAGGGTCGCTGGGACTATTAGAAAATAGTGAGAGTTAGAAAAATAACCCTCCCCAAGACCCTGAAAAGTGAGTGCAAAGTGCACTAAAGTTCCCCTAAGGACAAAGAAGTCGTGTTAGAGGAATAATGCAGGAAAAACACAAACCAGCAATGCAACAACTGTGGATTTCCAATCTAGGGTACCTGTGGAACAAGGGGACTAAGTCCAAAAGTCACAAGCAAGTCAGAGATGGGCAGATGCCCAGGAAATGCCAGCTGCGGGTGCAAAGAAGCTTCTACTGGACAGAAGAAGCTGAGGTTTCTGCAGAAACGAAAAGGGCTAGAGACTTCCCCTTTGGTGGACGGATCCCTCTTGCCATGGAGAGTCGTGCAGAAGTGCTTTCCCGCCGAAAGAACGCCAACAAGCCTTGCTAGCTGCAAATCATGCGGTTAGCGTTTTTGGACACTGCTGAGACCCAGAAGGGACCAGGAGGTCGCAAATTGGACCAGCAGAGAGAGGGGACGTCGAGCAAGACAAGGAGCCCTCTCTGAAGCCGGTAGCACCCGGAGAAGTGCCAGAAACAGGCACTACAAGGATGCGTGAAATGGTGCTCGCCGAAGTTGCACAAAGGAGTCCCACGTCGCCGGAGACCAACTTAGAAAGTCGTGCAATGCAGGTTAGAGTGCCGTGGACCCAGGCTTGGCTGTGCACAAAGGATTTCCGCCGGAAGTGCACAGGGGCCGGAGTAGCTGCAAAAGTCGCGGTTCCCAGCAATGCAGCCCAGCGAGGTGAGGCAAGGACTTACCTCCACCAAACTTGGACTGAAGAGTCACTGGACTATGGGGGTCTCTTGGACAGAGTTGCTGGATTCAAGGGACCTCGCTCGTCATGCTGAGAGGAGACCCAAGGGACCGGTAATGCAGCTTTTTGGTGCCTGCGGTTGCAGGGGGAAGATTCCGTCGACCCACGGGAGATTTCATCGGAGCATCTGGTGCAGAGAGGAGGCAGACTACCCCCACAGCATGCACAAGCAGGAAAACAGTCGAGAAGGCGGCAGGATCAGCGTTACAGAGTTGCAGTAGTCGTCTTTGCTACTATGTTGCAGGTTTGCAGGCTTCCAGCGCGGTCAGCAGTCGATTCCTTGGCAGAAGGTGAAGAAAGAGATGCAGAGGAACTCGGATGAGCTCTTGCATTCGTTATCTAAAGTTTCCCCAGAGACAGAGACCCTAAATAGCCAGAAAAGAGGGTTTGGCTACTTAGGAGAGAGGATAGGCTACTAACACCTGAAGGAGCCTATCAGAAGGAGTCTCTGACGTCACCTGGTGGCACTGGCCACTCAGAGCAGTCCAGTGTGCCAGCAGCACCTCTGTTTCCAAGATGGCAGAGGTCTGGAGCACACTGGAGGAGCTCTGGACACCTCCCAGGGGAGGTGCAGGTCAGGGGAGTGGTCACTCCCCTTTCCTTTGTCCAGTTTCGCTCCAGAGCAGGGCTAAGGGGTCCCCTGAACCGGTGTAGACTGGCTTATGCAGAATTGGGCACATCTGTGCCCAACAAAGCATTTCCAGAGGCTGGGGGAGGCTACTCCTCCCCTGCCTTCACACCATTTTCCAAAGGGAGAGGGTGTCACACCCTCTCTCAGAGGAAGTTCTTTGTTCTGCCATCCTGGGCCAGGCCTGGCTGGACCCCAGGAGGGCAGATGCCTGTCTGAAGGGTTGGCAGCAGCAGCAGCTGCAGTGAAACCCCAGGAAGGGCAGTTTGGCAGTACAAGGGTCTGTGCTACAGACCACTGGGATCATGGGATTGTGCCAACTATGCCAGGATGGCATAGAGGGGGCAATTCCATGATCATAGACATGTTACATGGCCATATTCGGAGTTACCATTGTGAAGCTACATATAGGTAGTGACCTATATGTAGTGCACGCGTGTAATGGTGTCCCCGCACTCACAAAGTTCAGGGAATTGGCTCTGAACAATGTGGGGGCACCTTGGCTAGTGCCAGGGTGCCCTCACACTAAGTAACTTTGCACCTAACCTTTACCAGGTAAAGGTTAGACATATAGGTGACTTATAAGTTACTTAAGTGCAGTGTAAAATGGCTGTGAAATAACGTGGACGTTATTTCACTCAGGCTGCAGTGGCAGGCCTGTGTAAGAATTGTCAGAGCTCCCTATGGGTGGCAAAAGAAATGCTGCAGCCCATAGGGATCTCCTGGAACCCCAATACCCTGGGTACCTCAGTACCATATACTAGGGAATTATAAGGGTGTTCCAGTAAGCCAATGTAAATTGGTAAAAATAGTCACTAGCCTGTTAGTGACAATTTGGAAAGAAATGAGAGAGCATAACCACTGAGGTTCTGATTAGCAGAGCCTCAGTGAGACAGTTAGTCACTACACAGGTAACACATTCAGGCACACTTATGAGCACTGGGGCCCTGGGTTACCAGGGTCCCAGTGACACATACAACTAAAACAACATATATACAGTGAAAAATGGGGGTAACATGCCAGGCAAGATGGTACATTCCTACACAACCCCCCCCCAAACGAAGGACAATAAGACTAGCCATGACCTGATGAGTCTTCATTGTCTAAGTGGAAATATCTGGAGAGTCCATCTGCATTGGAGTGGCTACTCCCAGGTCTATGTTCCACTGTATAGTCCATTCCCTGTAGGGATATGGACCACCTCAACAATTTAGGATTTTCACCTTTCATTTGTTTTAGCCAAAGTAGAGGTTTGTGGTCTGTCTGAACAATGAAGTGAGTGCCAAACAGGTATGGCCTCAACTTCTTCAGTGCCCAGACCACAGCAAAGGCCTCCCTCTCAATGGCAGACCAACGCTTTTCTCTAGGGGTCAACCTCCTACTAATAAAAGCAACAGGTTGATCCTGGCCCTCAGAATTAAGTTGTGATAGGACTGCCCCTACTCCTAATTCAGATGCATCAGTTTGGACATAGAATTTTTTAGAGTAACAAGGGCTTTTCAGGACAGGTGCAGAGCACATGGCCTGCTTCAGCTCCTCAAAAGCTTTCTGACAGATTGCTGTCCATAATACCTTTTTAGGCATTTTCTTGGATGTGAGGTCATTAAGAGGGGCTGCAATGGAGCCATAGTTCTTAATGAACCTCCTGTAATACCCAGTGAGGCCTAGGAAGGCTCTCACCTGAGTCTGAGTGGTAGGGGGAACCCAATCAATAATTGTTTGGATTTTTCCCTGAAGTGGTGCAATCTGTTCCCCACCAACAAGGTGTCCCAGATAAACCACCTTACCCTGCCCTATCTGGCACTTTGAAGCCTTGATAGTGAGGCCTGCCTTTTGCAGGGCCTCCAAAACTTTCCATAGGTGGACCAGGTGATCATCCCAGCTGGAGCTAAAGACAGCTATATCGTCCAAATATGCTGCACTGAAAGCTTCCAGCCCTTGCAGGACTGTGTTCACCAACCTCTGAAAAGTGGCAGGTGCATTTTTCAAACCAAAAGGCATTACAGTAAACTGGTAATGTCCTCCAATGGTAGAAAATGCAGTCTTAGGTTTAGCATCTTCTGACAATTTGATCTGCCAATACCCTGCAGTCAAATCAAAAGTGCTTAGATACTTGGCAGATGCCAGTGTATCTATGAGCTCATCTGCCCTGGGTATAGGGTGAGCATCAGTTTTGGTTACCAAGTTGAGACCTCTATAGTCTACACAAAACCGCATTTCCTTCTTTCCATCTTTGGAATGGGGTTTTGGTACCAGTACCACAGGAGAAGCCCATGGACTGTCAGAGTGCTCAACCACTCCTAGTTCTAACATTCTCTGGACCTCTTGCTTTATGCAGTCCCTGACATGGTCAGGCTGCCTATAGATCTTACTTTTGACAGGCAAGCTGTCTCCAGTATCTATAGTGTGCTCACACCAAGAAGTGGTACCTGGCACAGTAGAGAAGAGTTCAGAGAATTGATCTAGGAGATTTATGCAATTGTCTTTTTGCTCAGCAGTAAGACAATCAGCCAAAACTACACCTTCCACCAGAGCATCTTGTTCTGTGGAAGAGAAGAGATCAGGTAGAGGATCACAGTCTTCTTCCTGTCCCTCATCAGTTGCCATGAGCTGGGTGAGATCAGCCCTGTCATAGTAGGGTTTCAGGCGGTTGACATGGAGCACCCTAAGGGGACTCCTGGCAGTGCCTAAGTCAACTAAATAGGTGACTTCTCCCTTCTTTTCAACAATTGTGTGGGGTCCACTCCATTTCTCTTGGAGTGCTCTTGGGGCCACAGGCTCCAAGACCCACACTTTCTGCCCTGGTTGGTACTGAACCAAAACAGCCTTCTGATCATGCCATTGCTTCTGGAGCTCTTGGCTGGCCTGAAGGTTTTTACTGGCCTTTTTCATGTACTCAGACATCCTTGATCTGAGGCCAAGTACATAATCCACAATATCCTGCTTAGGAGCTTTGAAAGGTTGTTCCCAACCCTCCTTTACAAGTGTGAGTGGACCCCTAACAGGGTGTCCAAAAAGAAGTTCAAAGGGGCTGCAGCCCACTCCTTTCTGGGGTACCTCCCTGTAGGCAAAAAGGAGGCATGGTAGAAGGATATCCCATCTCCTGCGGAGTTTTTCAGGGAGACCCATAATCATGCCTTTGAGAGTTTTATAAAATCTCTCCACCAGTCCATTTGTTTGTGGATGATAGGGTGTTGTGAACTTGTACGTTACACCACACTCATTCCACATGGCCTTTAAGTATGCAGACATGAAATTGCTTCCCCTGTCTGATACCACTTCCTTTGGGAAGCCCACCCTGGAAAATATTCCCAGGAGGGCCTTTGCCACTGCAGGTGCTGTAGTGGTCCTTAAAGGAACAGCTTCAGGATATCTTGTGGCATGGTCCACTACCACCAAGATAAATCTATTGCCTGAAGCAGTAGGAGGGTCAAGGGGGCCAACTATGTCAACCCCTACCATTTCAAAGGGAACCCCAACCACCGGCAGTGGAATAAGGGGTGCCTTTGGGGTGCCACCTGTCTTGCCACTGGCTTGACAGGTTTCACAGGACTTACAAAATTCCTTTGTGTCCTCAGACATCCTAGGCCAATGAAACAATGGAACCAGTCTGTCCCAAGTTTTCATTTGACCCAGCTGCCCAGCTAGGGGAATGTCATGTGCCAGGGTTAGGAGGAACTTTCTGTACTCCTGAGGAATCACTAATCTCCTGGCAGCTCCAGGTTTAGGATCCCTATGCTCAGTGTACAAGAGGTTGTCCTCCCAGTAAACTCTGTGAGAGTCACTGACATCCCCATTAGCCTGTTTGACATCTTGCTGTCTGAGACCCTCTAATGTGGGACAGGTTTGCTGTGCCACACTCAGCTCCTCTCTGGCAGGCCCCCCTTCACCCAAAAGCTCAGCAGTGTCTGCTTCCAGCTCCTCTGGTGTAGGTTCTGCACAGGGAGGGAATTCTTCTTCCTCAGAAGTTGAATCCACTGTAGAGGGAGGGATATTAGGAAGTGGTTTGCTTCTACTAGCCCTAGCTTTAGGGAGCACTTGGTCCATTGTTCCAGGATCCAAGCTTCCCTGTCCTTTTTGCTTTTTGGCCTGAGCCCTTGTCAAAGCAAAAATATGCCCTGGGATGCCCAGCATTGCTGCATGGGCCTCCAACTCCACATCTGACCAAGCTGATGTCTCCAAATCATTCCCTAATAGACAGTCTACAGGTAAATCTGAAGCTACCACAACTTTCTTTGGACCAGTAACCCCCACCCAGTTGAGATTAACAACAGCCATGGGGTGGCTAAGTGTGTTGTTGTGAGCATCGGTTACTTGGTACTGGTGACCAAGTAGGTGTTGTTCAGGGTGGACCAGTTTCTCTATGACCATAGTCACACTGGCACCAGTGTCCCTGTAGGCCTGAACCTCAACACCATTTATTAGGGGTAGCTGCTTGTACTTATCCATATTAAGGGGACAAGCAACTAAGGTGGCTAAATCAATAGCCCCCTCAGAGACTAACACAGCCTCTGTGGCCTCCCTAACAAGGCCAACCCCAACTAAGTTACCAATAGTGAGCCCAGCTACTCCCTTGGATTGGCTATTAGTAGGTTTGCTCCCACCACCACTGCTATTAGTAGGGACACTAGGTGTAGCAGTAGGGGTTGTAGTGTTAGGAGGCTTGGTGCCTTTCTTTGGACAACTGGGATCTGTTGTCCAATGGCCTTTTATTTTACATAAATAGCACCATGGTTTCTTTTCCTTGTTCTGATTAAAAGAGGATTTGGGCCCACCACCCCCACCAGAGTGTTTTTGTGGGCCTGATGAAGACTCATTTTTCGATTTGTCCCCACCCTTGTCAGAAGACTTACCATCCTTCTTTTTGTTGCCATCTTTGTCACCCCCTGTATGAACTTTTCTGTTCACCCTTGTTCTGACCCATTTGTCTGCCTTCTTTCCCAATTCTTGGGGAGAGGTCAGATCAGAGTCCACCAAGTACTGGTGCAACAAATCAGACACACAATTATTAAGAATATGCTCTCTCAGGATCAAGTTATACAGGCTGTCATAATCAGTAACTTTACTGCCATGTAACCACCCCTCCAAGGCCTTCACTGAATGGTCAATGAAATCAACCCAGTCTTGTGAAGACTCCTTTTTGGTCTCTCTGAACTTTATCCTGTATTGTTCAGTGGTTAAGCCATAACATCCAGGAGTGCATTCTTAAGAACTTGGAAATTATTAGCATCATTTTCTTTCACAGTAAGGAGCCTATCCCTACCTTTTCCACTAAATGATAGCCATAGGATAGCAGCCCACTGCCTTTGAGGGACATCCTGTACAACACAGGCCCTCTCAAGTGCAGCAAACCACTTGTTAATGTCATCCCCCTCCTTGTAAGGGGGAACTATCTTGTGAAGATTCCTGGAATCATGCTCTTTTGCAGGATGACTATGGGGAATACTGCTGCTGCCACCATGGGTTTCTAAACCCAGTTTCTGTCTCTCCTTCTCTACTTCTAAAGTCTGTCTATCCAAATCCAGCTGTTGCTTCTTGAGCTTCAGTCTGGTTTGTTCCACTCTCAATCTATTGAGCTCTGTAGGAGGCTGGACTGGCTTGTAGTGAGTACCAAGGGGTACTTGCACCTTGCACCAGGCCTAGTTATCCCTTATTAGTGTATAGGGTGTCTAGCAGCTTAGGCTGATAGATAATGGTAGCTTAGCAGAGCAGCTTAGGCTGAACTAGGAGACGTGTGAAGCTACTACAGTACCACCTAGTGTCATATGCACAATATCATAAGAAAACACAATACACAGTTATACTAAAAATAAAGGTACTTTATTTTTATGACAATATGCCAAAGTATCTTAGAGTGTACCCTCAGTGAGAGGATAGGAAATATACACAAGATATATATACACAATAGCAAAAATATGCAGTATAGTCTTAGAAAACAGTGCAAACAATGTATAGTTACAATAGGATGCAATGGGGAAACATAGGGAAAGGGGCAACACAAACCATATACTCCAAAAGTTGAATGCGAACCACGAATGGACCCCAACCCTATGTGACCTTGTAGAGGGTCGCTGGGACTATTAGAAAATAGTGAGAGTTAGCAAAATAACCCTCCCCAAGACCCTGAAAAGTGAGTGCAAAGTGCACTAAAGTTCCCCTAAGGACAAAGTAGTCGTGTTAGAGGAATAATGCAGGAAAGACACAAACCAGCAATGCAACAACTGTGGATTTCCAATCTAGGGTACCTGTGGAACAAGGGGACCAAGTCCAAAAGTCACAAGCAAGTCGGAGATGGGCAGATGCCCAGGAAATGCCAGCTGCGGGTGCAAAGAAGCTTCTACTGGACAGAAGAAGCTGAGGTTTCTGCAGAAACGAAAAGGGCTAGAGACTTCCCCTTTGGTGGACGGATCCGACTTGCCTTGGAGAGTCGTGCAGAAGTGTTTTCCCGCCGAAAGGACGCTAACAAGCCTTGCTAGTTGCAAATCGTGCGTTTGGCGTTTTTGGACGCTGCTGGGGCCCAGGAGGGACCAGGAGCTCGCAAATTGGACCTGAAGAGAGAGGGGACGTCAAGCAAGACAAAGAGCCCTCACTGAAGCAGGTAGCACCCAAAGAAGTGCCAGAAACACGCACTACAAGGATGCGTGAAACGGTGCTCGCCGAAGATGCACAAAGGAGTCCCACGTCGCCGGAGACCAACTTAGAAAGTCGTGCAATGCAGGTTAGAGTGCCGTGGACCCAGGCTTGGCTGTGCACAAAGGATTTCCGCCGGAAGTGCACAGGGGCCGGAGTAGCTGCAAAGTCGCGGTTCCCAGCAATGCAGCCCAGCGAGGTGAGGCAAGGACTTACCTCCACCAAACTTGGACTGAAGAGTCACTGGACTGTGGGGGTCACTTGGACAGAGTCGCTGGATTCGAGGGACCTCGCTCGTCGTGCTGAGAGGAACCCAAGGGACCGGTAATGCAGATTTTTGGTGCCTGCGGTTGCAGGGGGAAGATTCCGTCGACCCACGGGAGATTTCTTCGGAGCTTCTGGTGCAGAGAGGAGGCAGACTACCCCCACAGCATGCACAAGCAGGAAATCAGTCGAGAAGGCGGCAGGATCAGCGTTGCAGAGTTGCAGTAGTCGTCTTTGCTACTATGTTGCAGGTTTGCAGGCTTCCAGCGCGGTCAGCAGTCGATTCCTTATCAGAAGGTGAAGAGGGAGATGCAGAGGAACTCGGATGAGCTCTTGCATTCGTTATCTAAAGTTTCCCCAGAGACAGAGACCCTAAATAGCCAGAAAAGAGGGTTTGGCTACCTAGGAGAGAGGATAGGCTACTAACACCTGAAGGAGCCTATCAGCAGGAGTCTCTGACGTCACCTGGTGGCACTGGCCACTCAGAGCAGTCCAGTGTGCCAGCAGCACCTCTGTTTCCAAGATGGCAGAGGTCTGGAGCACACTGGAGGAGCTCTGGACACCTCCCAGGGGAGGTGCAGGTCAGGGGAGTGGTCACTCCCCTTTCCTTTGTCCAGTTTCGCGCCAGAGCAGGGGCTAAGGGGTCCCTGAACCGGTGTAGACTGGCTTATGCAGAATTGGGCACATCTGTGCCCAAGAAAGCATTTCCAGAGGCTGGGGGAGGCTACTCCTCCCCTGTCTTCACACCATTTTCCAAAGGGAGAGGGTGTCACACCCTCTCTCAGAGGAAGTTCTTTGTTCTGCCATCTTGGGCCAGGCCTGGCTGGACCCCAGGAGGGCAGATACCTGTCTGAGGGGTTGGCAGCAGCAGCAGCTGCAGTGAAACCCCAGGAAGGGCAGTTTGGCAGTACCAGGGTCTGTGCTACAGACCACTGGGATCATGGGATTGTGCCAACTATGCCAGGATGGCATAGACGGGGCAATTCCATGATCATAGACATGTTACATGGCCATATTCGGAGTTACCATTGTGAAGCTACATATAGGTAGTGACCTATATGTAGTGCACGCGTGTAATGGTGTCCCCGCACTCACAAAGTTCAGGGAATTGGCTCTGAACAATGTGGGGGCACCTTGGCTAGTGCCAGGGTGCCCTCACACTAAGTAACTTTGCACCTAACCTTTACCAGGTAAAGGTTAGACATAAAGGTGACTTATAAGTTACTTAAGTGCAGTGTAAAATGGCTGTGAAATAACGTGGACGTTATTTCACTCAGGCTGCAGTGGCAGGCCTGTGTAAGAATTGTCAGAGCTCCCTATGGGTGGCAAAAGAAATGCTGCAGCCCATAGGGATCTCCTGGAACCCCAATACCCTGGGTACCTCAGTACCATATACTAGGGAATTATAAGGGTGTTCCAGTAAGCCAATGTAAATTGGTAAAAATGGTCACTAGCCTGTTAGTGACAATTTGAAATAAATGAGAGAGCATAACCACTGAGGTTCTGGTTAGCAGAGCCTCAGTGAGACAGTTAGTCACTACACAGGTAACACATTCAGGCACACTTATGAGCACTGGGGCCCTGGGTTACCAGGGTCCCAGTGACACATACAACTAAAACAACATATATACAGTGAAAAATGGGGGTAACATGCCAGGCAAGATGGTACTTTCCTACACAACCCCCCCCCAACCGAAGGACAATAAGACTAGCCATGACCTGATGAGTCTTCATTGTCTAAGTGGAAATATCTGGAGAGTCCATCTGCATTGGAGTGGCTACTCCCAGGTCTATGTTCCACTGTATAGTCCATTCCCTGTAGGGATATGGACCACCTCAACAATTTAGGATTTTCACCTTTCATTTGTTTTAGCCAAAGTAGAGGTTTGTGGTCTGTCTGAACAATGAAGTGAGTGCCAAACAGGTATGGCCTCAACTTCTTCAGAGCCCAGACCACAGCAAAGGCCTCCCTCTCAATGGCAGACCAACGCTTTTCTCTAGGGGTCAACCTCCTACTAATAAAAGCAACAGGTTGATCCTGGCCCTCAGAATTAAGTTGTGATAGGACTGCCCCTACTCCTAATTCAGATGCATCAGTCTGGACATAGAATTTGTTAGAGTAACAAGGGCTTTTCAGGACAGGTGCAGAGCACATGGCCTGCTTCAGCTCCTCAAAAGCTTTCTGACAGTTTGCTGTCCATAATACCTTTTTGGGCATTTTCCTGGATGTGAGGTCATTAAGAGGGGCTGCAATGGAGCCATAGTTCTTAATGAACCTCCTGTAATACCCAGTGAGGCCTAGGAAGGCTCTCACCTGAGTCTGAGTGGTAGGGGGAACCCAATCAATAATAGTTTGGATTTTCCCCTGAAGTGGTGCAATCTGTTCCCCACCAACAAGGTGTCCCAGATAAACCACCTTACCCTGCCCTATCTGGCACTTTGAAGCCTTGATAGTGAGGCCTGCCTTTTGCAGGGCCTCCAAAACTTTCCATAGGTGGACCAGGTGATCATCCCAGCTGGAGCTAAAGACAGCTATATCGTCCAAATATGCTGCACTGAAAGCTTCCAGCCCTTGCAGGACTGTGTTCACCAACCTTTGAAAAGTGACAGGTGCATTTTTCAAACCAAAAGGCATTACAGTAAACTGGTAATGTCCTCCAATGGTAGAAAATGCAGTCTTAGGTTTAGCATCTTCTGACAATTTGATCTGCCAATACCCTGCACTGCAGTCAAATCAAAAGTGCTTAGATACTTGGCAGATGCCAGTGTATCTATGAGCTCATCTGCCCTGGGTATAGGGTGAGCATCAGTTTTGGTTACTAAGTTGAGACCTCTATAGTCTACACAAAACCGCATTTCCTTCTTTCCATCTTTGGAATGGGGTTTTGGTACCAGTACCACAGGAGAAGCCCATGGACTGTCAGAGTGCTCAACCACTACTAGTTCTAACATTTTCTTGACCTCTTGCTTTATGCAGTCCCTGACATGGTCAGGCTGCCTATAGATCTTACTTTTGACAGTTAAACTGTCTCCAGTATCCATAGTGTGCTCACACCAAGAAGTGGTACCTGGCACAGTAGAGAAGAGTTCAGAGAATTGATCTAGGAGATTTATGCAATTATCTTTCTGCTCAGCAGTAAGACAATCAGCCAAAACTACACCTTCCACAAGAGCATCTTGTTCTGTGGAAGAGAAGAGATCAGGTAGAGGATCACTGTCTTCTTCCTGTCCCTCATCCTTTGCCATGAGCAGGGTGAGATCAGCCCTGTCATAGTAGGGTTTCAGGCGGTTGACATGGAGCACCCTAAGGGGACTCCTGGCAGTGCCTAAGTCAACCAAGTAGGTGACTTCACCGTTCTTTTCAACAATTGTGTGGGGTCCACTCCATTTATCTTGGAGTGCTCTTGGGGCCACAGGCTCCAAGACCCACACTTTCTGCCCTGGTTGGTACTGAACCAAAACAGCCTTCTGATCATGCCATTGCTTCTGGAGCTCTTGGCTGGCCTGAAGGTTTTTACTGGCCTTTTTCATGTACTCAGCCATCCTTGATCTGAGGCCAAGTACATAATTCACAATATCCTGCTTAGGAGCTTTTAAAGGTTATTCCCAACCCTCCTTTACAAGTGTGAGTGGACCCCTAACAGGGTGTCCAAAAAGAAGTTCAAAGGGGCTGAAGCCCACTCCTTTCTGGGGTACCTCCCTGTAGGCAAAAAGGAGGCATGGTAGAAGGATATCCCATCTCCTGCGGAGTTTTTCAGGGAGACCCATAATCATGCCTTTGAGAGTTTTATTAAATCTCTCCACCAGTCCATTTGTTTGTGGATGATAGGGTGTTGTGAACTTGTACGTTACACCACACTCCTTCCACATGGCCTTTAAGTATGCAGACATGAAATTGCTTCCTCTGTCTGATACTACTTCCTTTGGAAAGCCCACCCTGGAAAATATTCCCAGGAGGGCCTTTGCCACTGCAGGAGCTGTAGTGGTCCTTAAAGGAATTGCTTCAGGATATCTTGTGGCATGGTCCAATACCACCAAGATAAACCTATTGCCTGAAGCAGTAGGAGGGTCAAGGGGGCCAACTATGTCAACCCCTACCCTTTCAAAGGGAACCCCAACCACAGGCAGTGGGATAAGGGGTGCCTTTGGAGTGCCACCTGTCTTGCCACTGGCTTGACAGGTTTCACAGGACTTACAAAATTCCTTTGTATCCTCAGACATCCTAGGCCAATGAAACAATGGAACCAATCTGTCCCAAGTTTTCATTTGACCCAGGTGCCCAGCTAGGGGAATGTCATGTGCCAGTGTTAGGAGGAACTTTCTGTACTCCTGAGGAATCACTAATCTCCTGGCAGCTCCAGGTTTAGGATCCCTATGCTCAGTGTACAAGAGGTTGTCCTCCCAGTAAACTCTGTGAGAGTCACTGACATCCCCATTAGCCTGTTTGACAGCTTGCTGTCTGAGACCCTCTAATGTGGGACAGGTTTGCTGTGCCACACTCAGCTCCTCTCTGGCAGGCCCCCCTTCACCCAAAAGCTCAGCAGTGTCTGCTTCAAGCTCCTCTGGTGTAGGTTCTGCACAGGGAGGGAATTCTTCTTCCTCAGAAGTAGAATCCACTGTAGAGGGAGGGATAGTAGGAAGTGGTTTGCTTCTACTAGCCCTAGCTTTAGGGAGCACTTGGTCCATTGTTCCAGGATCCAAGCTTCCCTGTCCTTTTTGCTTTTTGGCCTGAGCCCTTGTCAAAGCAAAAATATGCCCTGGGATGCCCAGCATTGCTGCATGGGCCTCCAACTCCACATCTGACCAAGCTGATGTCTCCAAATCATTCCCTAATAGACAGTCTACAGGTAAATCTGAAGCTACCAGAACTTTCTTTGGACCAGTTACCCCCCCCAGTTGAGATTTACAACAGCCATGGGGTGGCTTTGTGTTATGTTGTGAGCATCGGTTACTTGGTACTGGTGTCCAAGTATGTGTTGTTCAGGGTGCACCAGTTTCTCAATCACCATTGTGACACTGGCACCTGTGTCCCTGTAGGCCTGGACCTCAACACCATTTATTAGGGTTGGTTGCTTGTACTTCTCCAAGTTATGGGGGCAAGCAACCAAAGTGGCTAAATCAATAGCCCCTTCAGAGACTAAAGTAGCCTCTGTGGTCTCCCTAATCAGACCAACCCCAACTAAGTTACCAAAAGTGAGCCCAGCTACTCCCTTGGATTGGCTATTAGTAGGTTTGCTCCCACCACCACTGCTATTAGTAGGGACACTAGGTGTAGCAGTAGGGGTTGTAGTGGTAGGAGCTGTGGTGCGTTTCTTTGGACAACTGGGATCTGTTGTCCAATGGCCTTTTATTTTACATAAATAGCACCATGGTTTATTTTCCTTGTTCTGATTAAAGGAGGATTTGGACCCACCACCCCCACCAGAGTGTTTTTGTGGGCCTGATGAAGACTCATTTTTAGATTTGTCCCCACCCTTGTCAGAAGACTTACCATCCTTCTTTTTGTTGCCATCTTTGTCACCCCCTGTATGTACTTTTCTGTTCACTCTTGTTCTGACCCATTTGTCTGCCTTCTTTCCCAATTCTTGGGGAGAGGTCAGATCAGAGTCCACCAAGTACTGGTGCAACAAATCAGACACACAATTATTAAGAATATGCTCTCTCAGGATCAAGTTATACAGGCTGTCATAATCAGTAACTTTACTGCCATGTAACCACCCCTCCAAGGCCTTCACTGAATGGTCAATGAAATCAACCCAGTCTTGTGAAGACTCCTTTTTGGTCTCTCTGAACTTTATCCTGTACTGTTCAGTGGTTAAGCCATAACCATCCAGGAGTGCATTCTTAAGAACTTGGAAATTATTAGCATCATTTTCTTTCACAGTAAGGAGCCTATCTTTACCTTTTCTACTAAATGAAAGCCATAGGATAGCAGCCCACTGCCTTTGAGGGACATCCTGTACAACACAGGCCCTCTCAAGTGCAGCAAACCACTTGTTAATGTCATCCCCCTCCTTATAAGGGGGAACTATCTTATGCAGATTCCTGGAATCATGCTCTTTTGCAGGATGACTATGGGGAATACTGCTGCTGCCACCATGGGTATCTAAACCCAACTTCTGTCTTTCCTTCTCTAATTCAAAAGACTGTCTATCCAAATCCAGCTGTTGCTTTTTAAGCTTCAGTCTGGTTTGTTCCACCCTCAACTTATTGAGTTCCCTCTCTAACATTCTGTCATCAGGGTTGGTGGGAGGGACATTTCTAGAAACAGAGCTATGATGGGAATGAACAGAAGGAGACCTGTCCCTTACAGAAGCCACCCTAACAGCTTGGTTTACAGAAACATTACTACCAGTATGGTGAGAATAAATGCTTTTGCTATGATGTGAGACAACACTATTTATTTGGTGTGGCTCATCATGATTACCATCTATGCTAGATTGTCTAGTAATGGGCAGGCTAGGAAGTTTCTTTCCTGAATCTTTTCCTGGGGGAGTACCTGAATCAGATTGGGAACTATTAGGTACTTTTTCAACAGATGGGGCACCTATGGCCTTATCCTGTTCTCTAAGCATGTTAAGTAACAGTTCCAAGGAAGGATTCTTCCCTACACTCAAACCTCTCTCTATACAGAGACTCCTTGCTCTTTTCCAGCTAAGGTTGTCATATGCAAGTTTGGACAGATCAACACTTTGGCCTGTGCCAGACATTTTTTTGAGAGAGTTAAAGTGATAGAAAAAGAGAAAAAAGTTTTCAGAACTTTTTGGAAAGACAGAAAAAAACTTTTTAAACTTTTAAGAACTTTTTGAAAGTTTAGAAGTACTTTTCAGCACTTAGAAAAGATGAAAAGAGGAAATGCAAAACTTTTTGGCTATGTGTATATACACTGACCTTGTTTTGTATATTTTTCTCTTATGAAAAGTACAATGACAAGAGTGGTAAGTAGTCTCAAGCACTTATCCCACCACAGCACAACCAATGTAGGAGGCTGGACTGGCTTGTAGTGAGTACCAAGGGGTACTTGCACCTTGCACCAGGCCCAGTTATCCCTTATTAGTGTATAGGGTGTCTAGCAGCTTAGGCTGATAGATAATGGTAGCTTAGCAGAGCAGCTTAGGCTGAACTAGGAGACGTGTGAAGCTACTACAGTACCACCTAGTGTCATATGCACAATATCATAAGAAAACACAATACACAGTTATACTAAAAATAAAGGTACTTTATTTTTATGACAATATGCCAAAGTATCTTAGAGTGTACCCTCAGTGAGAGGATAGGAAATATACACAAGATATATATACACAATAGCAAAAATATGCAGTATAGTCTTAGAAAACAGTGCAAACAATGTATAGTTACAATAGGATGCAATGGGGAAACATAGGGATAGGGGCAACACAAACCATATACTCCAAAAGTGGAATGCGAACCACGAATGGACCCCAACCCTATGTGACCTTGTAGAGGGTCGCTGGGACTATTAGAAAATAGTGAGAGTTAGCAAAATAACCCTCCCCAAGACCCTGAAAAGTGAGTGCAAAGTGCACTAAAGTTCCCCTAAGGACAAAGAAGTCGTGTTAGAGGAATAATGCAGGAAAGACACAAACCAGCAATGCAACAACTGTGGATTTCCAATCTAGGGTACCTGTGGAACAAGGGGACCAAGTCCAAAAGTCACAAGCAAGTCGGAGATGGGCAGATGCCCAGGAAATGCCAGCTGCGGGTGCAAAGAAGCTTCTACTGGACAGAAGAAGCTGAGGTTTCTGCAGGAACGAAAAGGGCTAGAGACTTCCCCTTTGGTGGACGGATCCCACTCTCCTTGGAGAGTCGTGCAGAAGTGTTTTCCCGCCTAAAGGAGGCCAACAAGCCTTGCTAGTCGCAAATCGTGCGTTTGGCGTTTTTGGACGCTGCTGGGGCCCAGGAGGGACCAGGAGGTTGAAAATTGGACCTGAAGAGAGAGGGGACGTCGAGCAAGACAAAGAGCCCTCACTGAAGCAGGTATCACCCAGAGAAGTGCCAGAAACAGGCACTAAGAGGATGCGTGAAATAGTGCTCGCCGAAGTTGCACAAAGGAGTCCCACGTCGCCGGAGACCAACTTAGAAAGTCGTGCAATGCAGGTTAGAGTGCGGTGGACCCAGGCTTGGCTGTGCACAAAGGATTTCCGCCGGAAGTGCACAGGGGCCGGAGTAGCTGCAAAGTCGCGGTTCCCAGCAATGCAGCCCAGCGAGGTGAGGCAAGGACTTACCTCCACCAAACTTGGACTGAAGAGTCACTGGACTGTGGGGGTCACTTGGACAGAGTCGCTGGATTCGAGGGACCTCGCTCGTCGTGCTGAGAGGAGACCCAAGGGACCGGTAATGCAGCTTTTTGGTGCCTGCGGTTGCAGGGGGAAGATTCCGTCGACCCACGGGAGATTTCTTCGGAGCTTCTGGTGCAGAGAGGAGGCAGACTACCCCCACAGCATGCACAAGCAGGAAATCAGTCGAGAAGGCGGCAGGATCAGCGTTACAGAGTTGCAGTAGTCGTCTTTGCTACTATGTTGCAGGTTTGCAGGCTTCCAGCGCGGTCAGCAGTCGATTCCTTATCAGAAGGTGAAGAGGGAGATGCAGAGGAACTCGGATGAGCTCTTGCATTCGTTATCTAAAGTTTCCCCAGAGACAGAGACCCTAAATAGCCAGAAAAGAGGGTTTGGCTACCTAGGAGAGAGGATAGGCTACAAACACCTGAAGGAGCCTATCAGCAGGAGTCTCTGACGTCACCTGGTGGCACTGGCCACTCAGAGCAGTCCAGTGTGCCAGCAGCACCTCTGTTTCCATGATGGCAGAGGTCTGGAGCACACTGGAGGAGCTCTGGACACCTCCCAGCGGAGGTGCAGGTCAGGGGAGTGGTCACTCCCCTTTCCTTTGTCCAGTTTCGCGCCAGAGCAGGGGCTAAGGGGTCCCTTAACCGGTGTAGACTGGCTTATGCAGAATTGGGCACATCTGTGCCCAAGAAAGCATTTCCAGAGGCTGGGGGAGGCTACTCCTCACCTGTCTTCACACCATTTTCCAAAGGGAGAGGGTGTCACACCCTCTCTCAGAGGAAGTTCTTTGTTCTGCCATCCTGGGCCAGGCCTGGCTGGACCCCAGGAGGGCAGATGCCTGTCTGAGGGGTTGGCAGCAGCAGCAGCAGCAATGAAACCCCAGGAAGGGCAGTTTGGCAGTACCAGGGTCTGTGCTACAGACCACTGGGATCATGGGATTGTGCCAACTATGCCAGGATGGCATAGAGGGGGCAATTCCATGATCATAGACATGTTACATGGCCATATTCGGAGTTACCATTGTGAAGCTACATATAGGTAGTGACCTATATGTAGTGCACGCGTGTAATGGTGTCCCCGCACTCACAAAGTTCAGGGAATTGGCTCTGAACAATGTGGGGGCACCTTGGCTAGTGCCAGGGTGCCCTCACACTAAGTAACTTTGCACCTAACCTTTACCAGGTAAAGGTTAGACATATAGGTGACTTATAAGTTACTTAAGTGCAGTGTAAAATGGCTGTGAAATAACGTGGACGTTATTTCACTCAGGCTGCAGTGGCAGGCCTGTGTAAGAATTGTCAGAGCTCCCTATGGGTGGCAAAAGAAATGCTGCAGCCCATAGGGATCTCCTGGAACCCCAATACCCTGGGTACCTCAGTACCATATACTAGGGAATTATAAGGGTGTTCCAGTAAGCCAATGTAAATTGGTAAAAATGGTCACTAGCCTGTTAGTGACAATTTGAAATAAATGAGAGAGCATAACCACTGAGGTTCTGGTTAGCAGAGCCTCAGTGAGACAGTTAGTCACTACACAGGTAACACATTCAGGCACACTTATGAGCACTGGGGCCCTGGGTTACCAGGGTCCCAGTGACACATACAACTAAAACAACATATATACAGTGAAAAATGGGGGTAACATGCCAGGCAAGATGGTACTTTCCTACACAACCCCCCCCCCCAAACGAAGGACAATAAGACTAGCCATGACCTGATGAGTCTTCATTGTCTAAGTGGAAATATCTGGAGAGTCCATCTGCATTGGAGTGGCTACTCCCAGGTCTATGTTCCACTGTATAGTCCATTCCCTGTAGGGATATGGACCACCTCAACAATTTAGGATTTTCACCTTTCATTTGTTTTAGCCAAAGTAGAGGTTTGTGGTCTGTCTGAACAATGAAGTGAGTGCCAAACAGGTATGGCCTCAACTTCTTCAGTGCCCAGACCACAGCAAAGGCCTCCCTCTCAATGGCAGACCAACGCTTTTCTCTAGGGGTCAACCTCCTACTAATAAAAGCAACAGGTTGATCCTGGCCCTCAGAATTAAGTTGTGATAGGACTGCCCCTACTCCTAATTCAGATGCATCAGTTTGGACATAGAATTTTTTAGAGTAACAAGGGCTTTTCAGGACAGGTGCAGAGCACATGGCCTGCTTCAGCTCCTCAAAAGCTTTCTGACAGTTTGCTGTCCATAATACCTTTTTAGGCATTTTCTTGGATGTGAGGTCATTAAGAGGGGCTGCAATGGAGCCATAGTTCTTAATGAACCTCCTGTAATACCCAGTGAGGCCTAGGAAGGCTCTCACCTGAGTCTGAGTGGTAGGGGGAACCCAATCAATAATTGTTTGGATTTTCCCCTGAAGTGGTGCAATCTGTTCCCCACCAACAAGGTGTCCCAGATAAACCACCTTACCCTGCCCTATCTGGCACTTTGAAGCCTTGATAGTGAGGCCTGCCTTTTGCAGGGCCTCTAAAACTTTCCATAGGTGGACCAGGTGATCATCCCAGCTGGAGCTAAAGACAGCTATTTCGTCCAAATATGCTGCACTGAAAGCTTCCAGCCCTTGCAGGACTGTGTTCACCAACCTCTGAAAAGTGGCAGGTGCATTTTTCAAACCAAAAGGCATTACAGTAAACTGGTAATGTCCTCCAATGGTAGAAAATGCAGTCTTAGGTTTAGCATCTTCTGACAATTTGATCTGCCAATACCCTGTAGTCAAATCAAAAGTGCTTATATACTTGGCAGATGCCAGTGTATCTATGAGCTCATCTGCCCTGGGTATAGGGTGAGCATCAGTTTTGGTTACCAAGTTGAGACCTCTATAGTCTACACAAAACCGCATTTCCTTCTTTCCATCTTTGGAATGGGGTTTTGGTACCAGTACCACAGGAGAAGCCCATGGACTGTCAGAGTGCTCAACCACTCCTAGTTCTAACATTCTCTGGACCTCTTGCTTTATGCAGTCCCTGACATGGTCAGGCTGCCTATAGATCTTACTTTTGACAGGCAAGCTGTCTCCAGTATCTATAGTGTGCTCACACCAAGAAGTGGTACCTGGCACAGTAGAGAAGAGTTCAGAGAATTGATCTAGGAGATTTATGCAATTGTCTTTTTGCTCAGCAGTAAGACAATCAGCCAAAACTACACCTTCCACCAGAGCATCTTGTTCTGTGGAAGAGAAGAGATCAGGTAGAGGATCACTGTCTTCTTCCTGTCCCTCATCAGTTGCCATGAGCAGGGTGAGATCAGCCCTATCATAGTAGGGTTTCAGGCGGTTGACATGGAGCACCCTAAGGGGACTCCTGGCAGTGCCTAAGTCAACTAAATAGGTGACTTCTCCCTTCTTTTCAACAATTGTGTGGGGTCCACTCCATTTATCTTGGAGTGCTCTTGGGGCCACAGGCTCCAAGACCCACACTTTCTGCCCTGGTTGGTACTGAACCAAAACAGCCTTCTGATCATGCCATTGCTTCTGGAGCTCTTGGCTGGCCTGAAGGTTTTTACTGGCCTTTTTCATGTACTCAGCCATCCTTGATCTGAGGCCAAGTACATAATCCACAATATCCTGCTTAGGAGCTTTTAAAGGTTGTTCCCAACCCTCCTTTACAAGTGTGAGTGGACCCCTAACAGCGTGTCCAAAAAGAAGTTCAAAGGGGCTGAAGCCCACTCCTTTCTGGGGTACCTCCCTGTAGGCAAAAAGGAGGCATGGTAGAAGGATATCCCATCTCCTGCGGAGTTTTTCAGGGAGACCCATAATCATGCCTTTGAGAGTTTTATTAAATCTCTCCACCAGTCCATTTGTTTGTGGATGATAGGGTGTTGTGAACTTGTACGTTACACCACACTCCTTCCACATGGCCTTTAAGTATGCAGACATGAAATTGCTTCCCCTGTCTGATACCACTTCCTTTGGGAAGCCCACCCTGGAAAATATTCCCAGGAGGGCCTTTGCCACTGCAGGTGCTGTAGTGGTCCTTAAAGGAATAGCTTCAGGATATCTTGTGGCATGGTCCACTACCACCAAGATAAATCTATTGCCTGAAGCAGTAGGAGGGTCAATGGGGCCAACTATGTCAACCCCTACCCTTTCAAAGGGAACCCCAACCACAGGCAGTGGAATAAGGGGTGCCTTTGGGGTGCCACCTGTCTTGCCACTGGCTTGACAGGTTTCACAGGACTTACAAAATTCCTTTGTGTCCTCAGACATCCTAGGCCAATGAAACAATGGAACCAGTCTGTCCCAAGTTTTCATTTGACCCAGGTGCCCAGCTAGGGGAATGTCATGTGCCAGGGTTAGGAGGAACTTTCTGTACTCCTGAGGAATCACTAATCTCCTGGCAGCTCCAGGTTTAGGATCCCTATGCTCAGTGTACAAGAGGTTGTCCTCCCAGTAAACTCTGTGAGAGTCACTGACATCCCCATTAGCCTGTTTGACAGCTTGCTGTCTGAGACCCTCTAATGTGGGACAGGTTTGCTGTGCCACACTCAGCTCCTCTCTGGCAGGCCCCCCTTCACCCAAAAGCTCAGCAGTGTCTGCTTCCAGCTCCTCTGGTGTAGGTTCTGCACAGGGAGGGAATTCTTCTTCCTCAGAAGTAGAATCCACTGTAGAGGGAGGGATAGTAGGAAGTGGTTTGCTTCTACTAGCCCTAGCTTTAGGGAGCACTTGGTCCATTGTTCCAGGATCCAAGCTTCCCTGTCCTTTTTGCTTTTTGGCCTGAGCCCTTGTCAAAGCAAAAATATGCCCTGGGATGCCCAGCATTGCTGCATGGGCCTCCAACTCCACATCTGACCAAGCTGATGTCTCCAAATCATTCCCTAATAGACAGTCTACAGGTAAATCTGAAGCTACCACAACTTTCTTTGGACCAGTAACCCCCCCCAGTTGAGATTAACAACAGCCATGGGGTGGCTAAGTGTGTTGTTGTGAGCATCAGTTACTTGGTACTGGTGACCAAGTAGGTGTTGTTCAGGGTGGACCAGTTTCTCTATGACCATAGTCACACTGGCACCAGTGTCCCTGTAGGCCTGAACCTCAACACCATTTATTAGGGGTAGCTGCTTGTACTTATCCATATTAAGGGGACAAGCAACTAAGGTGGCTAAATCAATAGCCCCCTCAGAGACTAACACAGCCTCTGTGGCCTCCCTAACAAGGCCAACCCCAACTAAGTTACCAATAGGGAGCCCAGCTACTCCCTTGGATTGGCTATTAGTAGGTTTGCTCCCACCACCACTGCTATTAGTAGGGACACTAGGTGTAGCAGTAGGGGTTGTAGTGGTAGGAGGCTTGGTGCCTTTCTTTGGACAACTGGGATCTGTTGTCCAATGGCCTTTTATTTTACATAAATAGCACCATGGTTTATTTTCCTTGTTCTGATTAAAAGAGGATTTGGGCCCACCACCCCCACCAGAGTGTTTTTGTGGGCCTGATGAAGACTCATTTTTCGATTTGTCCCCACCCTTGTCAGAAGACTTACCATCCTTCTTTTTGTTGCCATCTTTGTCACCCCCTGTATGAACTTTTCTGTTCACCCTTGTTCTGACCCATTTGTCTGCCTTCTTTCCCAATTCTTGGGGAGAGGTCAGATCAGAGTCCACCAAGTACTGGTGCAACAAATCAGACACACAATTATTAAGAATATGCTCTCTCAGGATCACGTTATACAGGCTGTCATAATCAGTAACTTTACTGCCATGTAACCACCCCTCCAAGGCCTTCACTGAATGGTCAATGAAATCAACCCAGTCTTGTGAAGACTCCTTTTTGGTCTCTCTGAACTTTATCCTGTATTGTTCAGTGGTTAAGCCATAACCATCCAGGAGTGCATTCTTAAGAACTTGGAAATTATTAGCATCATTTTCTTTCACAGTAAGGAGCCTATCCCTACCTTTTCCACTAAATGATAGCCATAGGATAGCAGCCCACTGCCTTTGAGGGACATCCTGTACAACACAGGCCCTCTCAAGTGCAGCAAACCACTTGTTAATGTCATCCCCCTCCTTGTAAGGGGGAACTATCTTGTGCAGATTCCTGGAATCATGCTCTTTTGCAGGATGACTATGGGGAATACTGCTGCTGCCACCATGGGTTTCTAAACCCAGTTTCTGTCTCTCCTTCTCTACTTCTAAAGTCTGTCTATCCAAATCCAGCTGTTGCTTCTTGAGCTTCAGTCTGGTTTGTTCCACTCTCAATCTATTGAGCTCCCTTTCTAACAATCTGTCATCAGGGTGGGTGGGAGGGACATGCCTTGAAACAGAAGTATGGTGAGAATGGACAGAAGGAGACCTGTCCCTTACAGAAGCCACCCTAACAGCTTGGCTAACAGAAACATCACTACCAGTATGGTGAGAATAAATGCTTTTGCTATGATGTGAGACAACACTATTTATATGGTGTGGCTCATCATCATTACCAACTATGCTAGACTGTCTAGTAATGGGCAGGCTAGGAAGTTTTTTTCCTGAATCTTTTCCTGGGGGAGTCCCTGGATCAGATTGAGAACCATTAGCTACTTTTTCAACAGATTGGGCACTTATGGCCTTATCCTGTACTCTAAGCATGTTAATTAACAGTTCTAAGGAAGGATTCTTCCCTACACTCAAACCTCTCTCTATGCAGAGATTCCTTGCTCCTTTCCAGCTAAGGTGATCATATGCAAGTTTGGACAGATCAACATTTTGGCCTGTGCCAGACATTTTTAGAGAGAGTTAAAGTGATAGTAAAAGATAAAAAGTTTGTCAGAGCTTTTAGAAAGACAGAGAAAAAAATCTTTTTAAACTTTTTAGAACTTTTTAGAAAGTTAGAAGTACTTTTCAGCACTTAGAAAAGAGTGAAAAGAGGAAATGCAAAACTTTTTGGCTATGTGTATATACACTGACCTTGTTTTGTATATTTTTCTCTTATGAAAAGTACAATGACAAGAGTGGTAAGTAGTCTCAAAGCACTTATCCCACCGCTGCACAACCAATGTAGGAGGCTGGACTGGCTTGTAGTGAGTACCAAGGGGTACTTGCACCGTGCACCAGGCCCAGTTATCCCTTATTAGTGTATAGGGTGTCTAGCAGCTTAGGCTGATAGATAATGGTAGCTTAGCAGAGCAGCTTAGGCTGAACTAGGAGACGTGTGAAGCTACTACAGTACCACTTAGTGTCATATGCACAATATCATAAGAAAACACAATACACAGTTATACTAAAAATAAAGGTACTTTATTTTTATGACAATATGCCAAAGTATCTTAGAGTGTACCCTCAGTGAGAGGATAGGAAATATACACAAGATATATATACACAATAGCAAAAATATGCAGTATAGTCTTAGAAAACAGTGCAAACAATGTATAGTTACAATAGGATGCAATGGGGAAACATAGGGATAGGGGCAACACAAACCATATACTCCAAAAGTGGAATGCGAACCACGAATGGACCCCAAACCTATGTGACCTTGTAGAGGGTCGCTGGGACTATTAGAAAATAGTGAGAGTTAGAAAAATAACCCTCCCCAAGACCCTGAAAAGTGAGTGCAAAGTGCACTAAAGTTCCCCTAAGGACAAAGAAGTCGTGTTAGAGGAATAATGCAGGAAAGACACAAACCAGCAATGCAACAACTGTGGATTTCCAATCTAGGGTACCTGTGGAACAAGGGGACCAAGTCCAAAAGTCACAAGCAAGTCGGAGATGGGCAGATGCCCAGGAAATGCCAGCTGCGGGTGCAAAGAAGCTTCTACTGGACAGAAGAAGCTGAGGTTTCTGCAGGAACGAAAAGGGCTAGAGACTTCTCCTTTGGTGGACGGATCCCGCTTGCCGTGGAGAGTCGTGCAGAAGTGTTTTCCTGCCGAAAGAACGCCAACAAGCCTTGCTAGCTGCAAATCGTGCGGTTAGCGTTTTTGGACGCTGCTGAGGTCCAGAAGGGACCAGGAGGTCGCAAATTGGACCAGCAGAGAGAGGGGACGTCGAGCAAGACAAGGAGCCCTCTCTGAAGCCAGTAGCTCCCGGAGAAGTGCCAGAAACAGGCACTACGAGGATGCGTGAAACAGTGCTCGCCGAAGTTGCACAAAGGAGTCTCACGTCGCAGGAGACCAACTTAGAAAGTCGTGCAATGCAGGTTAGAGTGCCGTGGACCCAGGCTTGGCTGTGCACAAAGGATTTCCGCCGGAAGTGCACAGGGGCCGGAGTAGCTGCAAAAGTGGCGGTTCCCAGCAATGCAGCCCAGCGAGGTGAGGCAAGGACTTACCTCCACCAAGCTTGGACTGAAGAGTCACTGGACTGTGGGGGTCTCTTGGACAGAGTTGCTGGATTCAAGGGACCTCGCTCGTCGTGCTGAGAGGAGACCCAAGGGACCGGTAATGCAGCTTTTTGGTGCCTGCAGTTGCAGGGGGAAGATTCCGTCGACCCACGGGAGATTTCTTCGGAGCTTCTGGTGCAGAGAGGAGGCAGACTACCCCCACAGCATGCACAAGCAGGAAAACAGTCGAGAAGGCGGCAGGATCAGCGTTACAGAGTTGCAGTAGTCGTCTTTGCTACTATGTTGCAGGTTTGCAGGCTTCCAGCGCGGTCAGCAGTCGATTCCTTGGCAGAAGGTGAAGAGAGAGATGCAGAGGAACTCGGATGAGCTCTTGCATTCGTTATCTAAAGTTTCCCCAGAGACAGAGACCCTAAATAGCCAGAAAAGAGGGTTTGGCTACTTAGGAGAGAGGATAGGCTACTAACACCTGAAGGAGCCTATCAGAAGGAGTCTCTGACGTCACCTGGTGGCACTGGCCACTCAGAGCAGTCCAGTGTGCCAGGAGCATCTCTGTTTCCAAGATGGCAGAGGTCTGGAGCACACTGGAGGAGCTCTGGACACCTCCCAGGGGAGGTGCAGGTCAGGGGAGTGGTCACTCCCTTTTCCTTTGTCCAGTTTCGCGCCAGAGCAGGGCTAAGGGGTCCCCTGAACCGGTGTAGACTGGCTTATGCAGAATTGGGCACATCTGTGCCCAACAAAGCATTTCCAGAGGCTGGGGGAGGCTACTCCTCCCCTGCCTTCACACCATTTTCCAAAGGGAGAGGGTGTCACACCCTCTCTCAGAGGAAGTTCTTTGTTCTGCCATCCTGGGCCAGGCCTGGCTGGACCCCAGGAGGGCAGATGCCTGTCTGAGGGGTTGGCAGCAGCAGCAGCTGCAGTGAAACCCCAGGAAGGGCAGTTTGGCAGTACCAGGGTCTGTGCTACAGACCACTGGGATCATGGGATTGTGCCAACTATGCCAGGATGGCATAGAGGGGGCAATTCCATGATCATAGATATGTTACATGGCCATATTCGGAGTTACCATTGTGAAGCTACATATAGGTAGTGACCTATATGTAGTGCACGCGTGTAATGGTGTCCCCGCACTCACAAAGTTCAGGGAATTGGCTCTGAACAATGTGGGGGCACCTTGGCTAGTGACAGGGTGCCCTCACACTAAGTAACTTTGCACCTAACCTTTACCAGGTAAAGGTTAGACATATAGGTGACTTATAAGTTACTTAAGTGCAGTGTAAAATGGCGGTGAAATAACGTGGACGTTATTTCACTCAGGCTGCAGTGGCAGGCCTGTGTAAGAATTGTCAGAGCTCCCTATGGGTGGCAAAAGAAATGCTGCAGCCCATAGGGATCTCCTGGAACCCCAATACCCTGGGTACCTCAGTACCATATACTAGGGAATTATAAGGGTGTTCCAGTAAGCCAATGTAAATTGGTAAAAATAGTCACTAGCCTGTTAGTGACAATTTGGAAAGAAATGAGAGAGCATAACCACTGAGGTTCTGATTAGCAGAGCCTCAGTGAGACAGTTAGTCACTACACAGGTAACACATTCAGGCACACTTATGAGCACTGGGGCCCTGGGTTACCAGGGTCCCAGTGACACATACAACTAAAACAACATATATACAGTGAAAAATGGGGGTAACATGCCAGGCAAGATGGTACTTTCCTACACATACAAATTCACCACACCTTATCATCCACAAACAAATGGACTGGTAGAGATGTTTAACAAAACTCTCAAAGGAATGATAATGGGACTCCCTGAAAAACTCAGGAGGAGATGGGACGTCCTGTTACCTTGCCTCCTTTTTGCTTACAGGGAGGTACCCCAAAAAGGAGTGGGCTTCAGCCCCTTTGAACTCCTATTTGGACACCCTGTAAGAGGTCCTCTAACACTTGTAAAGGAGGGTTGGTGTAGGAGGCTGGACTGGCTTGTAGTGAGTACCAAGGGGTACTTACACCTTGCACCAGGCCCAGGTATCCCTTATTAGTGTATAGGGTGTCTAGCAGCTTAGGCTGATAGATAATGGTAGCTTAGCAGAGCAGCTTAGGCTGAACTAGGAGACGAGTGAAGCTCCTACAGTACCACAAGTGTCACTTCCACAATATCATAAGAAAACACAATACACAGTTATACTAAAAATAAAGGTACTTTGGGCCGTATTTATACTCCGTTTGCGCCGAATTTGCGTCGTTTTTTTCGACGCAAATTCGACGCTAAACTAACGCCAACTAACGCCATATTTATACTATGGCGTTAGAGGCGTATAGCGCCAAAGTTCCCGGAATGTGCGTCATTTTTTAGCGTGAACCCCTTCCTTGCGTTAATGATATGCAAGGGAGGCGTTCCCGTCTAAAAAATGACTCCCAGGCCTTTACGTGGTATTTATACTCCCGGGCAAAAGAGACGCCCGGGAGTGGGCGTGGCTAAAAACGGCGCATTTGCGCCGCTTTTTAACGCCTGGGTCAGGCATGGCGTTAAGGGACAAGTGGGCTCAAAATGAGCCCAGAGTGCCCTCCCCTGCCCCCAGGGACCCCCCCTGCCACCCTTGCCCACCCCAGGAGGACACCCAAGGCTGGAGGGACCCACCCCAGGGACATTCAGGTAAGTTCAGGTAAGTATTTTTTTTTTTTTTTTAATAATTTTTTTTGGCATAGGGGGGCCTGATTTGTGCCCCCCTACATGCCACTATGCCCAATGACCATGCCCAGGGGACAGAAGTCCCCTGGGCATGGCCATTGGGCAAGGGGGCATGACTCCTATCTTTACAATGATAGGAGTCATGTTGATGGGGGATGGGCGTCGTTAAAAAATGGCGCAAGTCGGGTTAAGACGATTTTTTTGCCTCAACCTGACTTGCCCCATTTTAAGACGCCCTAACGTCATTTTTGCCCAACGCCGGCGCTGCCTGGTCTACGTGGTTTTTTTCCACGCACACCAGGCAGCGCCGGTCTGCTTGCGCCGGCTAACGCCATTCCATAAATACGGCGCCCGCATGGCGCTTCAGAATGGCGTTAGACGGCGCAAAATTTATTGACGCTAAACTGCGTTAGCGCAGTTTAGCGTCAAAAAGTATAAATATGGGCCTTTATTTTTATGACAATATGCCAAAGTATCTCAGAGTGTACCCTCAGTGAGAGGATAGGAAATATACACAAGATATATGTACACAATACCAAAAATATGCAGTATAGTCTTAGAAAACAGTGCAAACAATGTATAGTTACAATAGGATGCAATGGGGACACATAGGGATAGGGGCAACACAAACCATATACTCCAAAAGTGGAATGCGAACCACGAATGGACCCCAAACCTATGTGACCTTGTAGAGGGTCGCTGGGACTATTAGAAAATAGTGAGAGTTAGAAAAATAACCCTCCCCAAGACCCTGAAAAGTGAGTGCAAAGTGCACTAAAGTTCCCCAAAGGACAAAGAAGTCGTGATAGGGGAATTCTGCAGGAAAGACACAAACCAGCAATGCAACAACGATGGATTTCCAGTCGAGGGTACCTGTGGAACAAGGGGACCAAGTCCCAAAGTCACAAGCAAGTCGGAGATGGGCAGATGCCCAGGAAATGCCAGCTGTGGGTGCAAAGAAGCTGCTACTGGGATGTAGAAGCTGAGGATTCTGCAGGAACGACAAGGGCTAAAGACTTCCCCTTTAGAGGATGGATCCCACACGCCGTGGAGAGTCGTGCAGAAGTGTTTTCCTGAAGAAAGGCAGGCCAGGCCTGTGTAAGAATTGTCAGAGCTCCCTATGGGTGGCAAAAGAAATGCTGCAGCCAATAGGTGTCTCCTGGAACCCCAATACCCTGGGTACCTCAGTACCATATACTAGGGAATTATAAGGGTGTTCCAGTAAGCCAATGTAAATTGGTAAAATTGGTCACTAGCCTGTTAGTGACAATTTGAAAGAAATGAGAGAGCATAACCACTAAGGTTCTGATTAGCAGAGCCTCAGTGAGACAGTTAGTCACTACACAGGTAACACATTCAGGCACACTTATGAGCACTGGGGCCCTGGGTGACAGGGTCCCAGTGACACATACAACTAAAACAACATATATACAGTGAAAAATGGGGGTAACATGCCAGGCAAGATGGTACTTTCCTACACAACCCCCCCCCCCCCCAAACGAAGGACAATAAGACCTGATGAGTCTTCATTGTCTAAGTGGAAATATCTGGAGAGTCCATCTGCATTGGAGTGGCTACTCCCAGGTCTATGTTCCACTGTTGTGGTTCTAAAAATTCTGGACCCATGCAATTTACTTTGCCACAGCAGTACGATTTTAGTATCAAAAGACCGATAATGACTAGTACACTAAGCATGAGCATTTTCGCTCAATTCCAGCAGCGTTTTCACCTCGAAATCGCCATTTTCGTCCTGCACTCGTGGCTCCCATTTTATACACGGCAGCCATTTTTAAAAGTTGCCCTCACATAGACTTCTAATACAGTCAGATTTGATTCCAAGGACACGTACACCTTGATTGACTTTTCTCTGACCTGGGCAAGCTGGAACCATTGCCTCAGGCCAAACCTGTTTGGTCAGTGTAGGAGGCTGGACTGGCTTGTAGTGAGTACCAAGGGGTACTTACACCTTGCACCAGGCCCAGTTATCCCTTATTAGTGTATAGGGTGTCTAGCAGCTTAGGCTGATAGATAATGGTAGCTTAGCAGAGCAGCTTAGGCTGAACTAGGAGACGGGTGAAGCTACTACAGTACCACCTAGTGTCATATGCACAATATCATAAGAAAACACAATACACAGTTATACTAAAAATAAAGGTACTTTATTTTTATGACAATATGCCAAAGTATCTTAGAGTGTACCCTCAGTGAGAGGATAGGAAATATACACAAGATATATATACACAATAGCAAAAATATGCAGTATAGTCTTAGAAAACAGTGCAAACAATGTATAGTTACAATAGGATGCAATGGGGAAACATAGGGATAGGGGCAACACAAACCATATACTCCAAAAGTGGAATGCGAACCACGAATGGACCCCAAACCTATGTGACCTTGTAGAGGGTCGCTGGGACTATTAGAAAATAGTGAGAGTTAGAAAAATAACCCTCCCCAAGACCCTGAAAAGTGAGTGCAAAGTGCACTAAAGTTCCCCTAAGGACAAAGAAGTCGTGTTAGAGGAATAATGCAGGAAAGACACAAACCAACAATGCAACAACGCTGGATTTCCAATCTGGGGTCCCTGTGGAACAAGGGGACCAAGTCCAAAAGTCACAAGAAAGTCGAAGATGGGCAGATGCCCAGGAAATGCCAGCTGCGGGTGCAAAGAAGCTTCTACTGGACAGAAGAAACTGCGGTTTCTGCAGGAACGCAAAGGGCTAGAGACTTCCCCTTTGGAGGACGGATCCATCTCGCCTTGTAGAGTCGTGTAGAAGTGTTTTACCGCCGAAAGAATGCCAACAAGCCTTGCTAGCTGCAAATCATGCGGTTAGCGTTTTTGGATGTTGCTGTGGCCCAGGAGGAACCAGGAGGTCGCAAATTGGACCAGGAGGTAGAGGGGACGTCGAGCAAGACAAGGAGGCCTCTTAGCAGTAGATAGCACCCGGAGAAGTGCCAGAAACCGGCACTACGAGGATGCGTGAAACGGTGCTCACCCGAAGTCGCACAAAGAAGTCCCACGTCGACGGAGGACAACTTAGGAGGTAGTGCAATGCAGGTTAGAGTGCCGTGGACCCAGGCTGGACTGTGCACAAAGGATTTCTGCCGGAAGTGCACGGAGGCCGGAGTAGCTGCAAAAGTCGCGGTTCCCAGCAATGCAGTCTAGCGAGGTGAGGCAAGGACTTACCTCCACCAAACTTGGACTGAAGAGTCACTGGACTGTGGGGGCCACTTGGACAGAGTTGCTGGATTCGAGGGACCTCGCTCATCGTGCTGAGAGGAGACCCAAGGGACCGGTAATGCAGCTTTTTGGTGCCTGCGGTTGCAGGGGGAAGATTCCGTCGACCCACGGGAGATTTCTTCGGAGCTTCTAGTGCAGAGGGAGGTGCAGGTCAGGGGAGTGGTCACTCCCCTTTCCTTTGTCCAGTTTCGCGCCAGAGCAGGGCTAAGGGGTCCCCTGAACCGGTGTAGACTGGCTTATGCAGAATTGGGCACATCTGTGCCCAAGAAAGCATTTCCAGAGGCTGGGGGAGGCTACTCCTCCCCTGCCTTCACACCATTTTCCAAAGGGAGAGGGTGTCACACCCTCTCTCAGAGGAAGTTCTTTGTTCTGCCATCCTGGGCCAGGCCTGGCTGGACCCCAGGAGGGCAGATGCCTGTCTGAGGGGTTGGCAGCAGCAGCAGCTGCAGTGAAACCCCAGGAAGGGCAGTTTGGCAGTACCAGGGTCTGTGCTACAGACCACTGGGATCATGGGATTGTGCCAACTATGCCAGGATGGCATAGAGGGGGCAATTCCATGATCATAGACATGTTACATGGCCATATTCGGAGTTACCATTGTTAAGCTACATATAGGTAGTGACCTATATGTAGTGCACGCGTGTAATGGTGTCCCCGCACTCACAAAGTCAGGGAAATTGGCCCTGAACAATGTGGGGGCACCTTGGCTAGTGCCAGGGTGCCCTCACACTAAGTAACTTTGCACCTAACCTTTACTAGGTAAAGGTTAGACATATAGGTGACTTATAAGTTACTTAAGTGCAGTGTAAAATGGCTGTGAAATAACGTGGACGTTATTTCACTCAGGCTGCAGTGGCAGGCCTGTGTAAGAATTGTCAGAGCTCCCTATGGGTGGCAAAAGAAATGCTGCAGCCCATAGGGATCTCCTGGAACCCCAATACCCTGGGTACCTCAGTACCATATACTAGGGAATTATAAGGGTGTTCCAGTAAGCCAATGTAAATTGGTAAAAATGGTCACTAGCCTGTTAGTGACAATTTTGAAAGAAATGAGAGAGCATAACCACTGAGGTTCTGATTAGCAGAGCCTCAGTGAGACAGTTAGTCACTACACAGGTAACACATTCAGGCACACTTATGAGCACTGGGGCCCTGGGTTACCAGGGTCCCAGTGACACAAACAACTAAAACAACATATATACAGTGAAAAATGGGGGTAACATGCCAGGCAAGATGGTACTTTCCTACACAACCCCCCCCCCCAAACGAAGGACAATAAGACTAGCCATGACCTGATGAATCTTCATTGTCTAAGTGGAAATATCTGGAGAGTCCATCTGCATTGGAGTGGCTACTCCCAGGTCTATGTTCCACTGTATAGTCCATTCCCTGTAGAGATATGGACCACCTCAACAATTTAGGATTTTCACCTTTCATTTGTTTTAGCCAAAGTAGAGGTTTGTGGTCTGTCTGAACAATGAAGTGAGTGCCAAACAGGTATGGCCTCAACTTCTTCAGAGCCCAGACCACAGCAAAGGCCTCCCTCTCTATGGCAGACCAACGCTTTTCTCTAGGGGTCAACCTCCTACTAATAAAAGCAACAGGTTGAACCTGGCCCTCAGAATTAAGTTGTGATAGGACTGCCCCTACTCCTAATTCAGATGCATCAGTTTGGACATAGAATTTTTTAGAGTAACAAGGGCTTTTCAGGACAGGTGCAGAGCACATGGCCTGCTTCAGCTCCTCAAAAGCTTTCTGACAGTTTGCTGTCCATAATACCTTTTTAGGCATTTTCTTGGATGTGAGGTCATTAAGAGGGGCTGCAATGGAGCCATAGTTCTTAATGAACCTCCTGTAATACCCAGTGAGGCCTAGGAAGGCTCTCACCTGAGTCTGAGTGGTAGGGGGAACCCAATCAATAATTGTTTGGATTTTCCCCTGAAGTGGTGCAATCTGTTCCCCACCAACAAGGTGTCCCAGATAAACCACCTTACCCTGCCCTATCTGGCACTTTGAAGCCTTGATAGTGAGGCCTGCCTTTTGCAGGGCCTCCAAAACTTTCCATAGGTGGACCAGGTGATCATCCCAGCTGGAGCTAAAGACAGCTATATAGTCCAAATATGCTGCACTGAAAGCTTCCAGCCCTTGCAGGACTGTGTTCACCAATCTTTGAAAAGTGGCAGGTGCATTTTTCAAACCAAAAGGCATTACAGTAAACTGGTAATGTCCTCCAATGGTTGAAAATGCAGTTTTAGGTTTAGCATCTTCTGACAATTTGATCTGCCAATACCCTGCAGTCAAATCAAAAGTGCTTAGATACTTGGCAGATGCCAGTGTATCTATGAGCTCATCTGCCCTGGGTATAGGGTGAGCATCAGTTTTGGTTACAAAGTTGAGACCTCTATAGTCTACACAAAACCGCATTTCCTTCTTTCCACCTTTGGAATGGGGTTTTGGTACAAGTACCACAGGAGAAGCCCATGGACTTTCAGAGTGCTCAACCACTCCTAGTTCTAACATTTTCTGCACCTCTTGCTTTATGCAGTCCCTGACATGGTCAGGCTGCCTATAGATTTTACTTTTGACAGGTAAACTGTCTCCAGTATCTATAGTGTGCTCACACCAAGACGTGGTACCTGGCACAGTAGAGAAGAGTTCAGAGAATTGATCTAGGAGATTTATGCAATGGTCTTTCTGCTCAGCAGTAAGACAATCAGCCAAAACTACACCTGTCACAAGAGCATCTTGTTCTGTGGAAGAGAAGAGATCAGGTAGAGGATCACTGTCTTGTTCCTGTCCCTCATCAGTTGCCATGAGCAGGGTGAGATCAGCCCTGTCATAGTAGGGTTTCAGGCGGTTGACATGGAGCACCCTAAGGGGACTCCTGGCAGTGCCTAAGTCAACTAAATAGGTGACTTCTCCCTTCTTTGCAACAATTGTGTGGGGTCCACTCCATTTATCTTGGAGTGCTCTTGGGGCCACAGGCTCCAAGACCCACACTTTCTGCCCTGGTTGGTACTGAACCAAAACAGCCTTCTGATCATGCCATTGCTTCTGGAGCTCTTGGCTGGCCTGAAGGTTTTTGCTGGCCTTTTTCATGTACTCAGCCATCCTTGATCTGAGGCCAAGTACATAATCCACAATATCCTGCTTAGGAGCTTTTAAAGGTTGTTCCCAACCCTCCTTTACAAGTGTGAGTGGACCCCTAACAGGGTGTCCAAAAAGAAGTTCAAAGGGGCTGAAGCCCACTCCTTTCTGGGGTACCTCCCTGTAGGCAAAAAGGAGGCATGGTAGAAGGATATCCCATCTCCTGCAGAGTTTTTCAGGGAGACCCATAATCATGCCTTTGAGAGTTTTATTAAATCTCTCCACCAGTCCATTTGTTTGTGGATGATAGGGTGTTGTGAACTTGTAAGTTACACCACACTCCTTCCACATGGCCTTTAAGTATGCAGACATGGAATTGCTTCCCCTGTCTGATACTACTTCCTTTGGGAAGCCCACCTTAGAAAATATTCCCAGGAGGGCCTTTGCCACTGCAGGTGCTGTAGTGGTCCTTAAAGGAATTGCTTCAGGGTATCTTGTGGCATGGTCCACTACCACCACGATAAACCTATTGCCTGAAGCAGTAGGAGGGTCAAGGGGGCAAACTATGTCAACCCCTACCCTTTCAAAGGGAACCCCAACCACAGGCAGTGGAATAAGGGGTGCCTTTGGAGAGCCACCTGTCTTGCCACTGGCTTGACAGGTTTCACAGGACTTACAAAATTCCTTTGTGTCCTCAGACATCCTAGGCCAATGAAACAAGGGGACAAGTCTGTCCCAAGTTTTCATTTGTCCCAGGTGTCCAGCTAGGGGAATGTCGTGGGCAAGAGTTAGGAGGAACTTTCTGTACTCCTGAGGAATCACTAATCTCCTGGCAGCTCCAGGTTTAGGATCCCTATGCTCAGAGTACAAGAGGTTGTCCTCCCAGTAAACTCTGTGAGAGTCACTGACATCCCCATTAGCCTGTTTGACAGCTTGCTGTCTTAGACCCTCTTATGTGGGACAGGTTTGCTGTGCCACACTCAGCTCCTCCCTGGCAGGCCCCCCTTCACCCAAAAGCTCAGCAGTGTCTGCTTCCAGCTCCTCTGGTGTAGGTTCTGCCCAGGGAGGGAATTCTTCTTCCTCAGAAGTTGAATCCACTGTAGAGGGAAGGATAGTAGGAAGTGGTTTGCTTCTACTAGCCCTAGCTTTAGGGAGCACTTGGTCCATTGTTCCAGGATCCAAGCTTCCCTGTCCTTTTTGCTTTTTGGCCTGAGCCCTTGTCAAAGCAAAAATATGCCCTGGTATGCCCAGCATTGCTGCATGGGCCTCCAACTCCACATCTGACCAAGCTGATGTCTCCAAATCATTTCCTAGTAGACAGTCTACAGGTAAATCTGTGGCTACCACAACTTTCTTTGGACCAGTAACCCCCCCCAGTTGAGATTAACAACAGCCATGGGGTGGCTAAGTGTGTTGTTGTGAGCATCGGTTACTTGGTACTGGTGACCAAGTAGGTGTTGTTCAGGGTGGACCAGTTTCTCTATGACCATAGTCACACTGGCTCCAGTGTCCCTGTAGGCCTGAACCTCAACACCATTTATTAGGGGTAGCTGCTTGTACTTATCCATATTAAGGGGACAAGCAACTAAGGTGGCTAAATCAATAGCCCCCTCAGAGACTAACACAGCCTCTGTGGCCTCCCTAACAAGGCCAACCCCAACTAAGTTACCAATAGTGAGCCCAGCTACTCCCTTGGATTGGCTATTAGTAGGTTTGCTCCCACCACCACTGCTATTAGTAGGGACACTAGGGGTAGCAGTAGGGGTTGTAGTGGTAGGAGGCTTGGTGCTTTTCTTTGGACAACTGGGATCTGTTGTCCAATGGCCTTTTACTTTACATAAATAGCACCATGGTTTATTTTCTTTGTTTTGATTAAAGGAGGATTTGGAACCACCACCCCCACCAGAGTGTTTTTGTGGGCATGATGAAGACTCATTTTTAGATTTGTCCCCACCCTTGTCAGAAGACTTACCATCCTTCTTTTTGTTGCCATCTTTGTCACCCCCTGTATGAACTTTTCTGTTCACCCTTTTTCTGACCCATTTGTCTGCCTTCTTTCCCAATTCTTGGGGAGAGGTCAGATCAGAGTCCACCAAGTACTGGTGCAACAAATCAGACACACAATTATTAAGAATATGCTCTCTCAGGATCAAGTTATACAGGCTGTCATAATCAGTAACTTTACTACCATGTAACCACCCCTCCAAGGCCTTCACTGAATGGTCAATGAAATCAACCCAGTCTTGTGAAGACTCCTTTTTGGTCTCTCTGAACTTTATCCTGTATTGTTCAGTGGTTAAGCCATAACCATCCAGGAGTGCATTCTTAAGAACTGTAAAATTATTGGCATCACTTTCTTTCACAGTAAGGAGCCTATCCCTACCTTTTCCACTAAATGATAGCCATAGGATAGCAGCCTACTGCCTTTGAGGGACATCCAGTACAACACAGGCCCTCTCAAGTGCAGCAAACCACTTGTTAATGTCATCCCCCTCCTTATAAGGGGAACTATCTTATGCAGATTCCTGGAATCATGCTCTTTTGCAGGATGACTATGGGGAATACTGCTGCTGCCACCATGGGTTTCTAAACCCAACTTCTGTCTTTCCTTCTCTAATTCTAAAGACTGTCTATCCAAATCCAGCTGTTGCTTTTTAAGCTTCAGTCTGGTTTGTTCCACCCTCAACTTATTGAGTTCCCTTTCTAACAATCTGTCATCAGGGTTGGTGGGAGGGACATTTCTAGATACAGAGGTATGATGGGAATGAACAGGAGACCTGTCCCTTACAGAGGGCAACCTAACAGCTTGGCTAACAGAAACATCAGTACCAATGTGGTGTGAGTAAATGCTTTTGCTATGATGTGAGACAACACTATTTGTATGGTGTGGCTCTTCATCATTACCAACTATGCTAGACTGTCTTGTAATGGGAAGGCTAAGAAGTTTCTTTCCTGAACTTTTACCTGGGGGAGTCCCTGGATCAGATTGAGAACCATTAGCTACTTTTTCAACAGATGGGGCACTTTTAGCCTTATCTTGTTCTCTAAGCATGTTAAGTAACAGTTCCAAGGAAGGATTCTTCCCTACACTCAAACCTCTCTCTATGCAGAGACTCCTTGCTCCTTTCCAGCTAAGGTGATCATATGCAAATTTGGACAGATAAACATTTTGGCCTGTGCCAGACATTTTTAGAGAGAGTTAAAGTGATAGAAAAAGAGAAAAAAGTTTGTCAGAGCTTTTAGAAAGACAGAGAAAAAAACTTTTTAAACTTTTTAGAACTTTTTAGAAAGTTAGAAGTACTTTTCAGCACTTAGAAAAGAGTGAAAAGAGGAAATGCAAAACTTTTTGGCTATGTGTATATACACTGAACTTGTTTTGTATATTTTTCTCTTATGAAAAGTACAATGACAAGAATGGTAAGTAGTCTCAAAGCACTTATCCCACCGCTGCACAACCAATGTAGGATTCTGGACTGGCTTGTAGTGAGTACCAAGGGGTACATACACCTTGCACCAGGCCCAGTTATCCCTTATTAGTGTATAGGGTGTCTAGCAGCTTAGGCTGATAGATAATGGTAGCTTAGCAGAGCAGCTTAGGCTGAACTAGGAGACGGGTGAAGCTACTACAGTACCACCTAGTGTCTTATGCACAATATCATAAGAAAACACAATACAGAGTTATACTAAAAATAAAGGTACTTTATTTTTATGACAATATGTATCTTAGAGTGTACCCTCAGTGAGAGGATAGGAAATATACACAAGATATATATACACAATAGCAAAAATATGCAGTATAATCTTAGAAAACAGTGCAAACAATGTATAGTTACAATAGGATGCAATGGGGAAACATAGGGATAGGGGCAACACAAACCATATACTCCAAAAGTGGAATGCGAACCACGAATGGACCCCAAACCTATGTGACCTTGTAGAGGGTCGCTGGGACTATTAGAAAATAGTGAGAGTTAGAAAAATAACCCTCCCCAAGACCCTGAAAAGTGAGTGCAAAGTGCACTAAAGTTCCCCTAAGGACAAAGAAGTCGTGTTAGAGGAATAATGCAGGAAAGACACAAACCAACAATGCAACATCGCTGGATTTCCAATCTGGGGTACCTGTGGAACAAGGGGACCAAGTCCAAAAGTCACAAGCAAGTCAGAGATGGGCAGATGCCCAGGAAATGCCAGCTGCGAGTGCAAAGAAGCTTCTACTGGACAGAAGAAGCTGCGGTTTCTGCAGGAACGCAAAGGGCTAGAGACTTCCCCTTTGGAGGACGGATCCCTCTCGCCTTGTAGAGTCGTGCAGTAGTGTTTTCCCGCCGAAAGAACGCCAACAAGCCTTGCTAGCTGCAAATCGTGCGGTTAGCGTTTTTGGATGCTGCTGTGGCCCAGGAGGGACCAGGAGGTCGCAAATTGGACCAGGAGGTAGAGGGTACGTCGTGCAAGACAAGGAGCCCTCTTAGCAGTAGGTAGCACCCGGAGAAGTGCCAGAAACAGGCACTACGAGGATGCGTGAAACGGTGCTCACCCGAAGTCGCACAAAGAAGTCCCACGTCGCCGGAGGACAACTTAGGAGGTCGTGCAATGCAGGTTAGAGTGCCGTGGACCCAGGCTGGACTGTGCACAAAGGATTTCCGCCAGAAGTGCACGGAGGGCGGAGTAGCTGCAAAAGTCGCGGTTCCCAGCAATGCAGTCTAGCGATGTGAGGCAAGGACTTACCTCCACCAAACTTGGACTGAAGAGTCACTGGACTGTGGGGGCCACTTGGACAGAGTTGCTGGATTCGAGGGACCTCGCTCGTCGTGCTGAGAGGAGACCCAAGGGACCGGTAATGCAGCTTTTTGGTGCCTGCGGTTGCAGGGGAAAGATTCCGTCGACCCACGGGAGATTTCTTCGGAGCTTCTAGTGCAGAGAGGAGGCAGACTACCCCCACAGCATGCACCACCAGGAAAACAGTCGAGAAGGCGGCAGGATGAGCGTTACAGAGTTGCAGTAGTCGTCTTTTCTACTATGTTGCAGTTTTGCAGGCTTCCAGCGCGGTCAGCAGTCGATTCCTTGGCAGAAGGTGAAGAGAGAGATGCAGAGGAACTCGGATGAGCTCTTGCATTCGTTATCTAAAGTTTCCCCAGAGACAGAGACCCTAAATAGCCAGAAAAGAGGGTTTGGCTACTTAGGAGAGAGGATAGGCTAGCAACACCTGAAGGAGCCTATCACAAGGAGTCTCTGACGTCACCTGGTGGCACTGGCCACTCAGAGCAGTCCAGTGTGCCAGCAGCACCGCTGTTTCCAAGATGGCAGAGGTCTGGAGCACACTGGAGGAGCTCTGGACACCTCCCAGGGGAGGTGCAGGTCCGGGGAGTAGTCACTCCCCTTTCCTTTGTCCAGTTTCGCGCCAGAGCAGGGCTAAGGGGTCCCCTGAACCGGTGTAGACTGGCTTATGCAGAATTGGGCACATCTGTGCCCAAGAAAGCATTTCCAGAGGCTGGGGGAGGCTACTCCTCCCCTGCCTTCACACCATTTTCCAAAGGGAGAGGGTGTCACACCCTCTCTCAGAGGAAGTTCTTTGTTCTGCCATCCTGGGTCAGGCCTGGCTGGATCCCAGGAGGGCAGATGCCTGTCTGAGGGGTTGGCAGCAGCAGCAGCTGCAGTGAAACCCCAGGAAGGGCAGTTTGGCAGTACCAGGGTCTGTGCTACAGACTACTGGGATCATGGGATTGTGCCAACTATGCCAGGATGGCATAGAGGGGGCAATTCCATGATCATAAACATGTTACATGGCCATATTCGGAGTTACCATTGTGAAGCTACATATAGGTAGTGACCTATCTGTAGTGCACGCGTGTAATGGTGTCCCCGCACTCACAAAGTCAGGGAAATTGGCCCTGAACAATGTGGGGGCACCTTGGCTAGTGCTAGGGTGCTCTCACACTAAGTAACTTTGCACCTAACCTTTACTAGGTAAAGGTTAGACATATAGGTGACTTATAAGTTACTTAAGTGCAGTGTAAAATGGCTGTGAAATAACGTGGACGTTCTTTCACTCAGGCTGCAGTGGCAGGCCTGTGTAAGAATTGTCAGAGCTCCCTATGGGTGGCAAAAGAAATGCTGCAGCCCATAAGGATCTCCTGGAACCCCAATACCCTGGGTACCTCAGTACCATATACTAGGGAATTATAAGGGTGTTCCAGTAAGCCAATGTAAATTGGTAAAAATGGTCACTAGCCTGTTAGTGACAATTTTGAAAGAAATGAGAGAGCATAACCACTGAGGTTCTGATTAGCAGAGCCTCAGTGAGACAGTTAGTCACTACACAGGTAACACATTCAGGCACACTTATGAGCACTGGGGCCCTGGGTTACCAGGGTCCCAGTGACACATACAACTAAAACAACATATATGCAGTGAAAAATGGGGGTAACATGCCAGGCAAGATGGTACTTTCCTACAGTCAGTCCCTCTCCCAGTGGCCGAATCAGATAGCATCAAGGCACACCATGCCATAAAACCCTTATTATCGCTCACACACCCTGCCTAATCTTGCTCACACCTGCACCTGCTCTTTTCTTCTTCTTACTTTACGAGGGGGAGGTGCCCGTTTTTATTGGGGGTCCACACTTATCTGATGTAAAATACTAGGCCTTGCCGGGTAATTTATTATGGGTTGGATGACATGAAATATGAGGTTTCATCATGACACTGTTTTTTCCTTTGTAATGAAAACATGTGAATGACCAACCAAAATGTCAAGAATGTTTGCCTGAAGCTTAAAAAACTGTATATAAGGAAACCTGACTTTGCATTGACACACAGTCTCCTGAGAACATACAAACCGTGCTGTTGTACTACTAGGACGCTTGTTACCTGGTTGCAGCCAATAAATTCGATCTTTGACTTCACCTAGAAGACTCTGAGTTTCTGTGGTCTGAATCAGGAAAGTACCCGAGGTCTTTGGGTGTACCCTGGCACCACTGGGTTACCGGATCAGTACCGGTTCTGAAAAACCCAGTACCTCAGTTGGCGCCCAACGTGGGGCGATACCAGCGGTACCGGTCCAAGCCTGAGGTCTGTGAGGAGCTTCGTGTGAAAATTCTGGAGGAAGGCCGCCACTTCATCGACCCCTGCATGTCGACGTGGTCCGAAAGTCTTTGCTGCGAGGTTCCCCGCTTCCCGACGGCTACGAAGGACTGCTGCCCTGGCTATCGCCCTGATTTGGACCCTTGATGTTTGGTAGAGCGAAACGATAAGACGAGTCTTCTGGTGACGTCATCGATATTTTCAGTTAAGTATAAGTGGAGCGTCTCCCAGTCCTTAGTTGGACACTTGGTTTGGTCCTTAGTTGGACATTTGGTTTGGTATTCCTTCGGGATCACTTTGATTTGGTACTTGCAAGTACCAAAGCCGAAGGACTCGTGTATTCACGAGACTATCGTAAACGATAATCCTTTGAAGTTTGAAGCTAGACTAGTGAGCGAAGATGCCTGGTCTTAGCAGACTTGGACATTTGTTTTGTCTTGGTTGTAAAAGGGACTCCCGGTTGGAGGACTCATGTCCGGTTCCTCCGATTGGAACTCCAACCTATGAACTATATGTGAAGCACGGAGTAGGCCCCATCACATATAATGAAGTATGGATCCGTTACACCAGAAAAGATGGTGTTTTAAAATGGCCCCAAAATGGTAGCTTTGACACAGAAATCTTAGATAACCTCGAAGTTAGACTTTTTAAGAAGAAAGCCCGGCCGGCAATGTTTGATTCTTTCCGCTTATGGCGTAAGGAAGCCAAGCAAAAGGAAATTAAATTAGCTAAGAAAAATAAGAGAGAAAAAGGTATTTCGATTATGCAAGCTTCTATACAGTTTAAAGATAACGAAGTAGAACAGTTGAATGAGCAGTTGCATAGGCGACATAAAATGACAGTAGATAAATGCTATCCAGTTTTGCCGCCTCTTCAGCAAGATGCAGCAAAAGACTCTGAAAAAGATCCCCTAATGTCGCATTTGCTAAGTTCGCCACCACCCTATGCGCAGAATGCCACGGCACCTCCGCAACCTCTAGTTGCACAACCAGTGGTTGCATTGCCTCCTGCTCCTCCACAGCACCCACCAGCTATTCTTCAGTTGGTTCCTATTCCTCCGGTGCAGCCTCCTCAAGGGCCACTGGCTTTAACATCTGCTCTGCCTTTACTTCCTACAACTTTGACTACTATAGCGACTACCACTCCTGGTATTGTTTCTGACACTGCTTCTGTCTCTGCCTTGTCTCATTCTGTTTTTCCTCCTGTTCATTTGTCAACCACTCCCTCTATCCGTCAGAGAATGACAAACACTGTGACTAGTCTTTTATCCCCTCTCTTTGGGTCATTAGCTACGACCCCAGTTTCAGAGCGTAAACAATTGCGTAGCCAATTGCCTGATGGTATGGAGAAAGAGACACTGAATTATTTGGCGCATAAATAGGTTACTGAACCAGCGAGATATGAACTAGAGTCTGTTATGGATGTCTTCCATCAGTGGGAAGAACCGAAACAGAGATACTTTTTTGAGAAAATGTGTACTTTTCTTTCTGAGGATTTAGAGGAAAATGGTTTGGAGCCCAATCCGCCTAAGTTGTGTCGTGTACGGTTCGATTTTGCGACAGGTTTGATTGTGGGTTCAGATGTCGAGAAAGCAGTTGCGATGTTATTGTCGTTTAGGACTGAAGGTGTTTCCAGGTTATTGTTTAAATATGATTCTTCTGCTAAAAAGAAAGGGAAACAGTACCCCATGAGAGAAGTTCCCCCACAATGGAGGGAAGGGGACCCAAATGCTAATCCACCTGTCCTGCCTCATTTCCAGCGTGTATGGGTACACGTTCCATGGAAGCGAGCTGAAGTTTTAGCCCTTAAGCAGACATTGCCTGATCCCCGTAAGAATCCTACAGGGTATTACAAGGAATTGTCACAGACTGCTGGGTCTTGCATTATGAATTTAGCTGACATAGGCATGTTGTTTGGGAATGTTGTTCCACAGCCTTTATGGGGAAAGATTCGCCATACAGACCATGCTCAAGAGTTAGGTGACACATGGGCTAATATTTCTGCTGCAGATGCCCGACAAATTGGTGGTGCTAAACCTGAGCCTTTAGTGACAGAGCTTCCTGGTAGGATTATTGATTACATGAAAACTATAATGCCTGCGATGCGTGTAAACTGGGATAAATTGTCTGCATGTAAGCAAAAGAAAGAAGAAACGGTATCAGATTTCTTCACCATGTTTAAAGAAACGTTTGTGGACCACAGTGGTCAAGATATGAGCACAGAAGGTGGTCAACGTTTGTTCGTCGATAAATTTGTGCATAATCTGCTTCCTGAGTTGTGTAAAAAGTCAAAAGATTCAGAAAGTTCTTGGGCAGTTTCCTCTTCAGCGCAGATATTGGCTACTGCACAGTACTACGAAAATAGAGATAAAGATTAGAGAGATAGAGTAGAGAAGAAAACTAAAGAATTGAAAACGAAGGTTCTGTTACAACAAGCGTACCCGCCACGTGGTGGTCAAAATATTGGTGCACAGAGTAACTATCAGAACAACTATCAGAATAACTATCAGCCCCAACCGTTCCGGAGAAACTCGCAAAGAGCCGAGTATGCTCAACCACGTATCCCAGTAGGTCCCAATCAGTGTTCATATTGCAAGGAAGAGGGTCAATTCAAGTATAGTTGCCCTGCTTTGCTACAGCGCGCAAATGGTACTTCTGGTTTAAGAGGTCGAGGTGTTCCACAAGCACCTAGAGGAAGAGGACGTGGATATGTTCCCCAGAGCCGCGCGCCCATTCCTCCCTCAAAACTCAATGAACAGATTTGATCAACAGGTTAATGCATCTGGTAGGACGGCTCAGTACTATACTGATGATTACTATACAGAGGATGAGCATTTGGACAGTAATGATTGCTAGGACAGCCATAGACAAAGAGAGGGAGTTGTTTCAGTTCCAGTAGATCAGAGTGGGCCTTATGTTAAGGTGATTGCATCAGGTGTGTCAGAACCTTTTCTGTTGGATACTGGTGCTACCAAGAGTTCTATTATGCACTCAAAACTCCCTGGCGCACCTTTGTCTGGCGAAACAAATGTATCAGTAGGGTTTTCCGGCGCCCCAGTTAGAAATCCGATTTCTAACCCTATATCTCTTTCTGTTGGACCTTGTAAATTTGAAACACCCCTTATTTTGACGACAGGTTGTGGCGAGAACTTGTTAGGATTAGATCTGTTAAAGAGATTGTATGCAACATTGTATTGCTCTCCTTCTGGAGTGCAACTCACATTGGGTAAGAAAGTGGTTTCACCAATGTATTTGTCAAAGGATAGATTTCCACCAGAATTTTCGTCTCTTCCTAATACTCTTTGGGCTACTGGACCTAATGATGTAGGTCTTTTGGAAATTCAGCCATATGTGATAGCATTAAAAGCCAATGTTAAAATGCCACGTATTCCCCATTACAAGATCTCTAGTGAAGGGGAAAAAGCGTTGTTAGCAATTATTTGTGATCTGATTGAGAAGGATGTAATTGAAGAGACAAGAGGCAACGTTTGCAATAGTCCTGTTTTGCCTGTCTTGAAGCATACTGACCCTACTCAGCCACATGTTTATAGGTTTGTAATTGATCTTAGAGAGGTGAACAAAATAGTTGTGCCACAGTTTCCAGTCGTCCCCGATATCACTGCATTGTTGACAATGATTCCAGCTTCAGCCACTTGGTTTTCAGTGATAGACCTGAAAAATGTTTTCTTCAGCATCCCTATTGCAGAAGAGAGCAGGGACATTTTTGGCTTCAATTTGGGAGGACGAAGCTTCAGATTTAAGAGAGCTCCTCAAGGCTATTGTGAAAGTCCATCTATCTATAGTCAGGCTTTGAAAGCACAACTTGACACTCTTATGTTACCTGATGGCGCCACTCTCATTCAATATGTCGATGATTTGCTAGTTGCTGCAGATACTAAGGAGATCTGCAAAGAAGCAACATTGTCATTATTGCGTCATTTGTCTGATTTACACCACAAAGTGTCCCTTTCAAAGTTACAGTATTGTCAAAAAGAAGTGACCTATTTAGGTCATCTCTTTTCGAAGGAGGGAAGGCAACTGACCCCAGAGAGAATCAGGGCTGTTGCAGCAATGAGTGTGCCAAGAACACAGAGAGAAGTGCGTGCTTTCTTGGGTATTACATCATATTGCAGACAATGGATACCTAATTTTTCGTTAATAGCCAAACCCTTGGTGGCATTAACTTGTAAAGATACACCAAATCCCGTCCCATGGTCTGAAGATCGTCAGAAAAGTTTTGTCGAATTACGTGATGCATTATGTTCAGCTCCTGTGTTGGGTACCCCCAACTACAGCAAGCCTTTTACATTGTATGTCCATGAGAAAGAAGGTTGTGCGTTAGCAGTTTTGACACAACAGTTTGGAGACAGGGAGCGTCCATGCGCCTATTTCTCTTCAACCTTAGACCCAGTAGCTAAGGCACTACCAAGCTGCTTAAGAGCGGCAGCGGCAACTGCTGTTTCTATCCGACAGTCTGCTGGTTTACTGATGAATAACACATTAATCGTAATGGTTCCACATGCAGTGGACACGTTGTTAAACAGAACCAAGACACAGCATTTAACTAGTGCTCGATTGTCAGGTTACGAGTTGACATTGTTAGCAAGCCATGTACATATAAAAAGATGCACTACACTTAACCCAGCTACGTTATTGCCAATTGTGACGGAGTTAGATACTTCTGAACAACATGATTGTCTCCATAGAACAGAAGAAGAAACGAAAGGGAGAATAGACCTTCTGGACACTCCCCTTGCAAAGAGTGATGGTACTTTGTGGGTGGATGGTTCATGCTTTAAGCTCACGAATGGTGACACAACTGTGGCGTATGCTGTGACAACTTTGTGTACGATTGTTGAAGCTGCACGTATCCCACACAATTCAGCCCAAACAGCTGAGTTAATAGCCCTAACAAGAGCATGTACAGTATCAAAAGGAATGAAAGTGACTATCTATACCGATAGCCAATATGCGTTTGGTGTGGCCCATAGTTTTGGGCGTTTGTGGAAGGAACGTGGGTTCCTGACCTCGCATGGAACTAAAATACAGCATGGTCAGTTGGTAAATGAGCTCCTTGATTCACTTACTTTACCGTTGCAAGTTGCGATTGTGAATTGTAGCGCACATAAAAAGGTGACTGATGATGTTGGTCGTGGGAATGCATTTGCTGACGAGGTCGCAAAAGAAACGGCAAGGAATGTGATGAACCGAATGTATGTCGCGGGCCCTGCAAGATGGATTGGTGATGTTGGAATGTGTGAAGACACGATAGAAAGCGTGAAATCGATTCAAGCTGAAGCCATAGAGAGAGAATTGAGTGTGTGGAGAGAAAGTACGGGTAAATTGGATGCGAATGGTTGTTGGGTTGAGTTGTCAGAACATCAAAGATGGTTGCTACCCGATGCGTATGTGCTTGCAGTAGTTACAATGGCTCATGGAATGGCTCACATCAGTGTGAAAGGGATTTGTAAGTTGTTGGCCCCAGTATGGCAAAATGCAGGAATTCCCAAGTGCGCAGAAAATGTGGTTAAAAATTGCATGGTATGCCTGAAACGCAACCCTGGTAGAGGAACCCCAACTCCAGCTGGTCATTTTGCACCTCCTACGTATCCGTTTGAGGTTTTGCAGCTAGATTTCATCCACATGGAGAGGCGCAACAACTTAAAATACGTACTCGTTGTTGTTTGTGCCTTTTCAAGATGGGTGGAAGCCTATCCCCTAAAAGACAATACTGCGCTATCCACAGCCAAAGCCCTTGTGAAAGAGTTCTTCCCTAGATTCGGAATGCCGAGAATGATCTGGAGTGACAATGGAAGTGAATTTGTGGGTCAAGTGATGAAGAAAGTATGCGAAGGTCTAGGGATAAACCAAAAGTTTCACGCTGCAAATCACCCCCAATCAGCTGGATTAGTGGAGTGCTATAATGGCACTCTAAAGCTAAAATTGGCCAAGATACAAGCGAGCTCTGGTCTTAAATGGCCTGACGCTCTACCCTTAGCACTCCTATCAACCAGAATGACTGTGCATTCACGAGTGAAACTTAGTCCTTATGAAATAGTCTTTGGCCGCCCGGCCAATATATGGGGAGTGCCCAGGCCCAAGAAGTTTAGCGAGATAGAGCATCCTGTTTTGCTTGACTATCTGTATGAATTGACGGCTAAATTGCGTGTTTTACATCAACAGGTCCACGACACCCTGCCTCCGGTCTCTGAATCTCCAGGTCATCCCATTGAGCCTGGATCCTGGGTTTTAATAAAGAACTTTCAGCGAACCAAAAACGAGCAGCCCAGGTGGACCGGACCGCACCTCGTTCTTCTCTCCACAAGATCAGCTGTTCGAGTAGAAGGGAAGAAACACTGGATCCATGGGACCCATTGCAAAAGGGTACCCCTACCTCTGCCATATGACCGGTGGGTCCAGGAAGGTGTCGCCGACTCAGAGACTGAAACCGTGCCACGTTTTCTGCCTTTCAGCGATGCACGAATAAAAGGAACACTCACTGAGAAAGAAAGTGATGACATTTTACAATCAGCAGTATCACCGTCAGTTCGATTGGACACTACAGAACCTGAACTCCTTTTTCAGGACCACACGATACCTGGGACTAACCGTTATAATCTACGACCAAGAATAAAGGACAAATAAAACAGTTTACTTTTCTTCCCTTTAGCAAAGTTCTCCAATATGGAAAATTATTTTTGAATGACTTTTTTTGTTTTTTTTGTTTTTCGAACCTCCATCCGGGTTTAGCTGTAGGATCGTGGCTGAAAAGACTTAGGGAGGTAGCCTGTGGACACAAGGTCTACAGGTCTGGTTTGTTCTAGGGCGGCCTGGAACATTCAGAACACTCCTAAGTGAAGTAAACCAACCGCCACGAACGGCAACGGTTAGAGGATGGAATCTTTCCAAAATGGAGAACATGTTGAAAGACTGAGTTTCAAGAAGAGACTATATGAAACGATAACCAGGAAACGTTTTTTGCTGCTGTGCATTTTTATGTTATTTAGTATACTTATGTTTTTTATAGGATATGTTTTATTCTGTTTTAACGTGATATTGGCACCCACTACCTCGTCTACACCTCCTCCTTCCACTGTTTCCCCACATTCTTTTCAACTCCTCCCTAAACATGAATCTGCTAGGAGACTAGAGTTCATTAATAACTCCTTCATCCAGCTTTTGCACCAACACCAACTAGTGATAAATACAACTAACTGTTGGGTGTGTGGCCTTATGCCTCACACAGCAGATAAAGGTATCCCTTATCTGATCCTGCCTTTCAGCCACAATGGTTCCGTGTGGGCATTCAGAACGATATTCATCTATGCACACTACCCCCTACGTTTTGCGGAAGACAACCCTAAGAAAAATGCTTTAGTTAAAGGTATCATAGACATGATGAAGGACAATATCTTCTACGAGACTATCCCCAGAGATGAGACAATAGCATATATAGGATGGAACATGACCGGATATGAAGCCACAATGAGTGAGAAACAGCAAGCTAAGATATCTTCCCTGATTTGGGTTGTACCCCATCAGGGTCACCTGTGTCTGCAAGGTACTGGCAAGAATCCCAGAGCTCAGCTAGGGGAAAGCGTCTGCACTGAGACATATGTCTTCGCATCTCAGACCTCCCCTCCGCTCTTGGCAGCTAAGGGTTCCTATTTCATCTGCCATAATAGAGCCTTTACATGGTTGCCCCCTGACTTTTCGGGCACATGCTTCGTTTCGTTCCTGTTGCCCCCTACCTACACAGCAGCGGCAGATTACCACAAGACAAGGATAGTTAGAGGCGTCTTCAGTGAAGAAGACACTGCAGGACAAGAATTTGGGGACTTCGTAAAGGGTTTTCTGCCGTTCTGGGGACAAATAGGTAATAGCAGGAGCATAAGGCAATTGATAAGAGTGGTTGAATCCACCGTGGCTGAAACCGCTGGTACCCTTGGTAACTTGACTGCTGAGCTCCAGTCGGATCGTCTTATGACCCTTCAGAACAGGGTCGCATTAGATGTCATACTTGCAGACCGGGGTGGAGTATGTACATTGATCCAATCGAGTTGCTGTGTTTTTGTCCCAGATAACGCTCCAACAGTATACCAGGCCATCTCCAAACTGCATAGAATTTCCAAATCTATTCATTTAGATAGAGGAGATTGGTCATTAATGGGATGGTTCTGGGAACTGATATCAGCATGGGGATGGAAGATACTGATGGTCATTGGGATGATCTTGGCCATTCTTTTCCTGTTCTGTCTATGCGTGCAGTGTGCTCCTGCAATATGTGGCCTCTGTGTTACATCATGCATAAGGAAACCTGCACCAAGAGACAAGCTAAATACTAGGATGATGTTACAGCAACATCTCAACGACTTTAGAAACATAGACCTGGACTCAGATTAGCATGAGAATAGGTTTATTGCCTATGTAAGGGCAAAAGGAGGGTTTGTGGTTCTAAAAATTCTGGACCCATGTAATTTACTTTGCCACAGCAGTACGATTTTAGTATCAAAAGACCGATAATGACTAATACACTAAGCATGAGCATTTTCGCTCAATTCCAGCAGCGTTTTCACCTCGAAATCGCCATTTTCGTCCTGCACTCGTGGCTCCCATTTTATACACGGCAGCCATTTTTAAAAGTTGCCCTCACATAGGCTTATAATACAGTCAGATTTGATTCCAAGGACACGTACACCTTGATTGACTTTTCTCTGACCTGGGCAAGCTGGAACCATTGCCTCAGGCCAAACCTGTTTGGTCAGTCCCTCTCCCAGTGGCCGAATCAGATAGCATCAAGGCACACCATGCCATAAAACCCTTATTATCGCTCACTCACCCTGCCTAATCTTGCTCACACCTGCACCTGCTCTTTTCTTCTTCTTACTTTACGAGGGGGAGGTGCCCGTTTTTATTGGGGGTCCACACTTATCTGATGTAAAATACTAGGCCTTGCCGGGTAATTTATTATGGGTTGGATGACATGAAACATGAGGTTTCATCATGACACTGTTTTTTCCTTTGTAATGAAAACATGTGAATGACCAACCAAAATGTCAAGAATGTTTGCCTGAAGCTTAAAAAACTGTATATAAGGAAACCTGACTTTGCATTGAAACACAGTCTCCTGAGAACATACAAACCGTGCTGTTGTACTTCTAGGACGCTTGTTACTTGGTTGCAGCCAATAAACTCGATCTTTGACTTCACCTAGAAGACTCTGAGTTTCTGTGGTCTGAATCAGGAAAGTACCCGAGGTCTTTGGGTGTACCCTGGCACCACTGGGTTACCGGATCAGTACCAGTTCTGAAAAACCCAGTACCTCACTGTATAGTCCATTCCCTGTAGGGATATGGACCACCTCAACAATTTAGGATTTTCACCTTTCATTTGTTTTAGCCAAAGTAGAGGTTTGTGGTCTGTCTGAACAATGAAGTGAGTGCCAAACAGGTATGGCCTCAACTTCTTCAGTGCCCAGACCACAGCAAAGACCTCCCTCTCAATGGCAGACCAACGCTTTTCTCTAGGGGTCAACCTCCTACTAATAAAAGCAACAGGTTGATCCTGGCCCTCAGAATTAAGTTGTGATAGGACTGCCCCTACTCCTAATTCAGATGCATCAGTTTGGACATAGAATTTTTTAGAGTAACAAGGGCTTTTCAGGACAGGTGCAGAGCACATGGCCTGCTTCAGCTCCTCAAAAGCTTTCTGACAGTTTGCTGTCCATAATACCTTTTTAGGCATTTTCTTGGATGTGAGGTCATTAAGAGGGGCTGCAATGGAGCCATAGTTCTCAATGAACCTCCTGTAATACCCAGTGAGGCCTAGGAAGGCTCTCACCTGAGTCTGAGTAGTAGGGGGAACCCAATCTATAATAGTTTGGATTATCCCCTGAAGTGGTGCAATCTGTTCCCCACCAACAAGGTGTCCCAGATAAACCACCTTACCCTGCCCTATCTGGCACTTTGAAGCCTTGATAGTGAGGCCTGCCTTTTGCAGGGCCTCTAAAACTTTCCATAGGTGGACCAGGTGATCATCCCAGCTGGAGCTAAAGACAGCTATATCGTCCAAATATGCTGCACTGAAAGCTTCCAGCCCTTGCAGGACTGTGTTCACCAACCTCTGAAAAGTGGCAGGTGCATTTTTCAACCCAAAGGGCATTACTGTGAACTGGTAATGTCCTCCAATGGTTGAAAATGCAGTTTTAGGTTTAGCATCTTCTGATAATTTGATCTGCTAATACCCTGCAGTCAAATCAAAAGTGCTTAGATACTTGGCAGATGCCAGTGTATCTATGAGCTCATCTGCCCTGGGTATAGGGTGAGCATCAGTTTTGGTTACCTGGTTGAGACCTCTGTAGTCTACACAAAACCGCATTTCCTTCTTTCCATCCTTGGAATGAGGTTTTGGTACAAGTACCACAGGAGAGGCCCATGGACTTTCAGAGTGCTCAACAACTCCCAGTTCTAACATTTTCTGCACCTCTTGCTTTATGCAGTCCCTGACATGGTCAGGCTGCCTATAGATCTTACTTTTAACAGGCAAGCTGTCTCCAGTATCTATAGTGTGCTCACACCAAGAAGTGGTACCTGGCACAGTAGAGAAGAGTTCAGAAAACTGACCCAGGAGATTTATGCAATGGTCTTTCTGCTCAGCAGTAAGACAATCAGCCAAAACTACACCTTCCACAAGAGCATCTTGTTCTATGGAAGAGAAGAGATCAGGTAGAGGATCACTGTCTTCTTCCTGTCCCTCATCAGTTGCCATGAGCAGGGTGAGATCAGCCCTGTCATAGTAGGGTTTCAGTTGGTTGACATGGAGCACTCTAAGGGGACTCCTGGCAGTGCCTAAGTCAACTAAATAGGTGACTTCACCCTTTTTCTCAACAATTGTGTGGGGACCACTCCATTTATCTTGGAGTGCTCTTGGGGCCACAGGCTCCAAGACCCACACTTTCTGCCCTGGTTTGTACTGAACCAAAACAGCCTTCTGGTCATGCCATTGCTTTTGGAGCTCTTGGCTGGCCTGAAGGTTTTTACTGGCCTTTTTCATATACTCAGCCATCCTTGATCTGAGGCCAAGTACATAATCCACAATATCTTGTTTTGGAGCTTTTAAAGGTTGTTCCCAACCCTCCTTGACAAGTGTTAGTGGACCCCTAACAGGGTGTCAAAAGAGGAGTTCAAAGGGGCTAAAGCCCACTCCTTTCTGGGGTACCTCCCTGTAGGCAAAAAGTAGGCATGGTAACAGGATATCCCATCTCCTGCGGAGTTTTTCAGGGAGACCCATAATCATGCCTTTGAGAGTTTTGTTAAATCTCTCCACCAGTCCATTTGTTTGTGGATGATAGGGTGTAGTGAACTTGTAAGTCACACCACACTCCTTCCACATGGCCTTTAAGTATGCAGACATGAAATTGCTTCCCCTGTCTGATACAACTTCTTTTGGGAAGCCCACCCTGGAAAATATTCCCAGGAGGGCCTTTGCCACTGCAGGTGCTGTAGTGGTCCTTAAAGGAATAGCTTCAGGATATCTTGTGGCATGGTCCACTACCACCAAGATAAACCTATTGCCTGAAGCAGTAGGAGGGTCAAGGGGGCCAACTATGTCAACCCCTACCCTTTCAAAGGGAACCCCAACCACAGGCAGTGGAATAAGGGGTGCCTTTGGGGTGCCACCTGTCTTGCCACTGGCTTGACAGGTTTCACAGGACTTACAAAACTCTTTTGTGTCCTCAGACATCCTAGGCCAATGAAACAAGGGAACAAGCCTGTCCCAAGTTTTCATTTGTCCCAGATGTCCTGCTAGGGGAATGTCGTGGGCAAGAGTTAGGAGGAACTTTCTGTACTCCTGAGGAATCACTAATCTCCTGGCAGTTCCAGGTTTAGGATCCCTTGCTTCAGTGTACAAGAGGTTGTCCTCCCAGTAAACTCTGTGAGAGTCACTGACATCCCCATTAGCCTGTTTGACAGCTTGCTGTCTTAGACCCTCTAGTGTGGGAAAGGTTTGCTGTGCCACACTCAGCTCCTCCCTGGCAGGCCCCCCTTCACCCAAAAGCTCAGCAGTGTCTGCTTCCAGCTCCTCTGGTGTAGGTTCTGCACAGGGTGGAAATTCTTCTTCCTCAGAAGTAGAATCCACTGTAGAGGGAGGGATAGTAGGAAGTGGTTTGCTTCTACTAGCCCTAGCTTTAGGGAGCACTTGGTCCATTGTTCCAGGATCCAAGCTTCCCTGTCCTTTTTGCTTTTTGGCCTGAGCCCTGGTTAAAGCAAAAATATGCCCTGGGATGCCCAGCATTGCTGCATGGGCCTCCAACTCCACATCTGACCAAGCTGATGTCTCCAAATCATTTCCTAGTAGACAGTCTACAGGTAAATCTGTGGATACCACAACTTTCTTTGGACCAGTAACCCCCCCCCCCCCCCCCCCCCCCCAGTTGAGATTTACAACAGCCATGGGGTGGCTAAGTGTGTTGTTGTGAGCATCGGTTACTTGGTACTGGTGACCAAGTAGGTGTTGTTCAGGGTGGACCAGTTTCTCTATGACCATAGTCACACTGGCACCAGTGTCCCTGTAGGCCTGAACCTCAACACCATTTATTAGGGGTAGCTGCTTGTACTTATCCATATTAAGGGGACAAGCAACTAAGGTGGCCAAATTAATAGCCCCCTCAGAGACTAACACAGCCTCTGTGGTCTCCCTAACAAGACCAACCCCAACTAAGTTACCAAAAGTGAGCCCAGCTACTCCCTTGGATTGGCTATTAGTAGGTTTGCTCCCACCACCACTGCTATTAGTAGGGACACTAGGTGTAGCAGTAGGGGTTGTAGTGGTAGGAGGCTTGGTGCTTTTCTTTGGACAACTGGGATCTGTTGTCCAATGGCCTGTTACTTTACATAAATAGCACCATGGTTTCTTTTCTTTGTTTTGATTAAAAGAGGATTTGGGCCCACCACCCCCACCAGAGTGTTTTTGTGGGCCTGATGAAGACTCATTTTTAGATTTGTCCCCACCCTTGTCAGAAGACTTACCATCCTTCTTTTTGTTGCCATCTTTGTCACCCCCTGTATGAACTTTTCTGTTCACCCTTGTTCTGACCCATTTGTCGCCTTCTTTCCCAATTCTTGGGGAGAGGTCAGATCAGAGTCCACCAAGTACTGGTGCAACAAATCAGACACACAATTATTAAGAATATGCTCTCTCAGGATCAAGTTATACAGGCTGTCATAATCAGTAACTTTACTGCCATGTAACCACCCCTCCAAGGCCTTCACTGAATAGTCAATGAAATCAACCCAGTCTTGTGAAGACTCCTTTTTGGTCTCTCTGAACTTTATCCTGTATTGTTCAGTGGTTAAGCCATAACCATCCAGGAGTGCATTCTTAAAAACTGTAAAATTATTGGCATCACTTTCTTTCACAGTAAGGAGCCTATCCCTACCTTTTCCACTAAATGATAGCCATAGGATAGCAGCCCACTGCCTTTGAGGGACATCCTGTACAACAGAGGCCCTCTCAAGTGCAGCAAACCACTTGTTAATGTCATCCCCCTCCTTATAAGGGGGAACTATCTTATGCAGATTCCTGGAATCATGCTCTTTTGCAGGATGACTATGGGGAATACTGCTGCTGCCACCATGGGTTTCTAAACCCAACTTCTGTCTTTCCTTCTCTAGTTCTAAAGACTGTCTATCCAAATCCAGCTGTTGCTTTTTAAGCTTCAGTCTGGTTTGTTCCACCCTAAACTTATTGAGTTCCCTTTCTAACAATCTGTCATCAGGGTTGGTGGGAGGGACATTCCTAGATACAGAGGTATGATGAGAATGAACAGAAGGAGACCTTTCCCTTACAGAGGGCACCCTAACAGCTTGGCTGAGAGTGTAATGTGAGAGCCCATCATCTGTATGATGTGACTCCACCTCAGTAACAACTATGCTAGACTGTCTAGTAATGGGCAGGCTCAGAAGTTTCTTTCCTGAATCTTTTCCTGGGGGAGTCCCTGGATCAGATTGGGAACCATTAGCTACTTTTTCAACAGATGGGGCACTTTTAGCCTTATCTTGTTCTCTAAGCATGTTAAGTAACAATTCCAAGGAAGGATTCTTCCCTACACTCAAACCTCTCTCTATGCAGAGACTCCTTGCTCCTTTCCAGCTAAGGTGATCATATGCAAGTTTGGACAGATCAACATTTTGGCCTGTGCCAGACATTTTTAGAGAGAGTTAAAGTGATAGAAAAAGAGAAAAAAAAGTTTCTCAGAGCTTTTAGAAAGACAGAGAAAAAAACTTTTTAAACTTTTAAGAACTTTTTGAAAGTTTAGAAGTACTTTTCAGCACTTTAGAAAAGAATGAAAAGAGGAAATGCAAAACGTTTTAGTTATGTGTACACACACTGAACTTGTTTTGTATATTTTTCTCTTATGAAAAGTACAATGACAAGAGTGGTAAGTAGTCTCAAATCACTTATCCCACCGCTGCACAACCAATGTAGGAGGCTGGACTGGCTTGTAGTGAGTACCAAGGGGTACTTGCACCTTGCACCAGGCCCAGTTATCCCTTATTAGTGTATAGGGTGTCTAGCAGCATAGGCTGATAGATAATGGTAGCTTAGCAGAGCAGCTTAGGCTGAACTAGGAGACGAGTGAAGCTCCTACAGTACCACTTAGTGTCATATGCACAATATCATAAGAAAACACAATACACAGTTATACTAAAAATAAAGGTACTTTATTTTTATGACAATATGCCAAAGTATCTCAGAGTGTACCCTTAGTGAGAGGATAGGAAATATACACAAGATATATGTACACAATACCAAAAATATGCAGTATAGTCTTAGAAAACAGTGCAAACAATGTATAGTTACAATAGGATGCAATGGGGACACATAGGGATAGGGGCAACACAAACCATATACTCCAAAAGTGGAATGCGAACCACGAATGGACCCCTAACCTATGTGACGTTGTAGAGGGTCGCTGGGACTATTAGAAAATAGTGAGGGTTAGAAAAATAGCCCACCCCAAGACCCTGAAAAGTGAGTGCAAAGTGCACTAAAGTTCCCCAAAGGACATAGAAGTCGTGATAGGGGAATTATGCAGGAAAGACACAAACCAGCAATGCAACAACGATGGATTTCCAGTCGAGGGTACCTGTGGAACAAGGGGACCAAGTCCAAAAGTCACAAGCAAGTCGGAGATGGGCAGATGCCCAGGAAATGCCAGCTGTGGGTGCAAAGAAGCTGATACTGGACAGTAGCTTAGGTTTCTGCAGGAACGACAAGGGTTAGAGACTTCCCCTTTGGAGGACGGATCCCTCACGCCGTGGAGAGTCGTGCAGAAGTGTTTTCCCGCTGAAAGACCACCAACAAGCCTTGCTAGCTGCAAATCGTGCGGTTAGTGTTTTTGGATGCTGCTGTGGCCCAGGAGGGACCAGGATGTCGCAAATTGCGTCAGGAGACAGAGGGGACGTCGAGCAAGACAAGAAGCCCTCTCAGCAGCAGGTAGCACCCGGAGAAGTGCCAGAAACAGGCACTACGAGGATGCGTGAAACGGTGCTCACCTGAAGTTACACAAAGGAGTCCCACGTCGCCGGAGACCAACTTAGAAAGTCGTGCAATGCAGGTTAGAGTCCGTGGACCCAGGCTTGGCTGTGCACAAAGGATTTCCGCCGGAAGTGCACAGGGGCCGGAGTAGCTGCAAAAGTCGCGGTTCCCAGCAATGCAGTCTGGCGTGGGGAGGCAAGGACTTACCTCCACCAAACTTGGACTGAAGAGTCACTGGACTGTGGGGGTCACTTGGACACAGTTGCTGGATTCGAGGGACCTCGCTCGTCGTGCTGAGAGGAGACCCAAGGTACCGGTAATGCAGCTTTTTGGTGCCTGCAGTTGCAGGGGGAAGATTCCGTCGACCCACGGGAGATTTCTTCGGAGCTTCTAGTGCAGAGAGGAGGCAGACTACCCCCACAGCATGCACCACCAGGAAAACAGTTGAGAAGGCGGCAGGATCAGCGTTACAGAGTTGCAGTAGTCGTCTTTGCTACTATGTTGCGGTTTTGCAGGCTTCCAGCACGGTCAGCAGTCGATTCCTTGGCAGAAGGTGAAGAGAGAGATGCAGAGGAACTCGGATGAGCTCTTGCATTCATTATCTAAAGTTTCCCCAGAGACAGAGACCCTAAATAGCCAGAAAAGAGGGTTTGGCTACCTAGGAGAGAGGATAGGCTAGCAACACCTGAAGGAGCCTATCAGAAGGAGTCTCTGACGTCACCTGGTGGCACTGGCCACTCAGAGCAGTCCAGTGTGCCAGCAGCACCTCTGTTTCCAAGATGGCAGAGGTCTGGAGCACACTGGAGGAGCTCTGGACACCTCCCAGGGGAGGTGCAGGGGAGTGGTCACTCCCCTTTCCTTTGTCCAGTTTCACGCCAGAGCAGGGCTAAGGGGTCCCCTGAACCGGTGTAGACTGGCTTATGCAGAATTGGGCACATCTGTGCCCAAGAAAGCATTTCCAGAGGCTGGGGGAGGCTACTCCTCCCCTGCCTTCACACCATTTTCCAAAGGGAGAGGGTGTAACACCCTCTCTCAGAGGAAGTCCTTTGTTCTGCCATCCTGGGACAAGCCTGGCTTGACCCCAGGAGGGCAGAAACCTGTCTGAGGGGTTGGCAGCAGCAGCAGCTGCAGTGAAACCCCAGGAAAGGCAGTTTGGCAGTACCAGGGTCTGTGCTACAGACCACTGGGATCATGGGATTGTGCCAACTATGCCAGGATGGCATAGAGGGGGCAATTCCATGATCATAGACATGTTACATGGCCATATTCGGAGTTACCATTGTGAAGCTACATATAGGTAGTGACCTATATGTAGTGCACACGTGTAATGGTGTCCCCGCACTCACAAAGTCCGGGGAATTGGCCCTGAACAATGTGGGGGCACCTTGGCTAGTGCCAGGGTGCCCTCACACTAAGTAACTTTGCACCTAACCTTTACCAGGTAAAGGTTAGACATATAGGTGACTTATAAGTTACTAAAGTGCAGTGTAAAATGGCTGTGAAATAACGTGGACGTTATTTCACTCAGGCTGCAGTGGCAGGCCTGTGTAAGAATTGTCAGAGCTCCCTATGGGTGGCAAAAGAAATGCTGCAGCCCATAGGGATCTCCTGGAACCCCAATACCCTGGGTACCTCAGTACCATATACTAGGGAATTATAAGGGTGTTCCAGTAAGCCAATGTAAATTGGTAAAATTGGTCACTAGCCTGTTAGTGACAATTTGAAAGAAATGAGAGAGCATAACCACTGAGGTTCTGATTAGCAGAGCCTCAGTGAGACAGTTAGTCACTACACAGGTAACACATTCAGGCACACTTATGAGCACTGGGGCCCTGGGTGACAGGGTCCCTGTGACACATACAACTAAAACAACATATATACAGTGAAAAATGGGGGTAACATGCCAGGCAAGATGGTACTTTCCTACAGCTACTTTCTCACAGAAACATACCACATAATTTGTTTCACTACTCTTAATATAATATCACTATTGATTCCAAATGAAGGGGGCAGGTGATGACTAGGAGGAACACTAATTTTAATATAGGCAGTTTATTACAATAGCTTTCCTTTTTTTATTGTTTCGGGATTGAAGTATATTTAGTGCAACAAACTGTGAAGTCCCGTGTCCTCCCATAGTCATAATTAGTCACGAATAAGCAAAAAAAGACAATAATTCAAAGTCTAATAAAGACATAACTGCTATGACAGCGTACACAGCGGCACAGATGGTTCCAATGTCTGTGGGAGTGTTGACATTTATATGGTATCCATGAAAAGCATGTGAGCAGAAGGGGAGGTTCCGGAATTAGAAACCACTCCATGCTTCTCTTGGATCTTGTTGCGGAGAAAGGAACTCAAACTAAAGCAGCTTCAACGCTTCTCTTGGTGCACGGAAATGGCTGTTGTAAATCTCTTAGCCGAGGTCACCTGCTCCATTTGCCTGGAGTACTTCACTGACCCAGTGGCCATCGAGTGTGGGCACAGCTTCTGCCGCAGCTGCATTAGCCAGTACTGCAAAGGGGTCCAAAGCGAAGCCTCCTGCCCCGAGTGCAGACAAGGTTTCCAGCGGGACGACCTCAGGCCCAGCAGGCAGCTCGCCAAGGTGGTGGAGATCTCCAAGCAGCTGAATTTAAAGCTGAAGCTGCAACACGAAGAGGGAAAGTGCGACGAGCACCAAGAAAAGCTGAAACTCTTTTGCGAGGACGACCAGAGGGCAATCTGCGTGGTGTGCCGTGAGTCGCGGGATCACCGGTCCCACAATGTGGTGAACATCCTGGAGTCTGTGCAAGAGTATAAGGTACCTGCAGAGTAGATGTCGCCATGTGCGCGTCCCCCACTCTCATTAAGTTTTACAGACTTCCGGTGTTGTGTAATACCATGAGACCCCCCCCCCCTCGGAATCGTGTAGCTGTGGCTCTTTAAGGGAACAAAATTCCACCCTAGCAGCGCCAGACAGAAGCAGCAGATCTCTCCTCGAGCTGAGTTAGGGTGGATACACGATTCAAGGGCTATACATTACGTGACAGTTGTTAAATACTCCAGCGGTTCACTGCTGCACCGGTAGAAACAAGCAAAAAAGCGCGCTTAATGCAAACATTAAACGTAAATAAAGGACAATTAAATGAATGCACGTACGTGGTGAACGCAAGGAGAATGGTGGAGAAAACAGAATAATATAACTAAAAAACACATGAGAAAGAGAATGGAAACGATAGCATGAGTAAAACATTTTTTAGCTTACACCTCAAGAATTTTCACTTCTATTAAGGACACTGAGGCGAGGATTATGCTATCTCTTTCTTTACTGACCCAATCAGCCAATCAAAACAGAGAAAAACATTAACTACATTTCCCATGATGCTCAGTCTAATATCACATGGTTGTAGGAGGCTGGACTGGCTTGTAGTGGGTGCCAAGAGGTACTTACACCTTGCACCAGGCCCAGGTATCCCTTATTAGTGTGGAGGGGTGTCTAGCAGCTTAGGCTGATAGAAAAGGTAGCTTAGCAGAGCAGCTTAGGCTGAACTAGGAGACGAGTGAAGCTCCTACAGTACCACTAGTGTCATATGCACAATATCATAAGAAAACACAATACACAGATATACTAAAAATAAAGGTACTTTATTTTTATGACAATATGCCAAAGTATCTCAGTGAGTACCCTCAGTATGAGGATAGCAAATATACACAAGATATATGTACACAATACCAAAATATGCAGTAATAGCAATAGAAACAGTGCAAACAATGTATAGTCACAATAGAATGCAATGGGGGCACATAGGGATAGGGGCAACACAAACCATATACTCTAGAAGTGGAATGCGAACCACGAATGGACCCCAAACCTATGTGACCTTGTAGAGGGTCGCTGGGACTGTAAGAAAACAGTGAGGGTTAGAAAAATAGCCCACCCCAAGACCCTGAAAAGTGGGTGCAAAGTGCACCTAAGTTCCCCAAAGAGCACAGAAGTCGTGATAGGGGAATTCTGCAGGAAAACCAACACCAGCAATGCAACAACAATGGATTTCCAGACGAGAGTACCTGTGGAACAAGGGGACCAAGTCCAAAAGTCACGATCAAGTCGGGAGTGGGCAGATGCCCAGGAAATGCCAGCTGTGGGTGCAAAGAAGCTGCCACCGGATGGTAGAAGCTGTGGATTCTGCAAGAACGACAAGGGCCAGAAACTTACCCTTTGGAGGATGGATGTCCCACGTCGTGAAGAGTCGTGCAGAGGTGTTTTCGTGCAGAAAGATCGCAAACAAGCCTTGCTAGCTGCAAAGGTCGTGTTAGGGTTTTGGGATGCTGCTGTGGCCCAGGAGGGACCAGGATGTCACCAATTGCGTGAGGAGACAGAGGGGGCGTCCAGCAAGACAAAGAGCCCACTCAGAAGCAAGCACCACCCGCAGAAGTGCCGGAACAGGCATTACGAAGAGGAGTGAACCGGAGCTCACCCGAAGTTGCACAAGAGGGTCCCACGAAGCCGGAGGACAACTCAGGAGGTCGTGCAATGCAGGTTAGAGTGCCGAGGACGCAGGCTTGGCTGTGCACAAAGGAAATCCTGGAAGAGTGCACAGGAGCCGGAATAGCTGCAAAACACGCATTTCCCAGCAATGCAGTCTAGCGTGGGGAGGCAAGGACTTACCTTCACCAAACTTGGACTGAAGAGTCACTGGGCTATGGGAGTCACTTGGACAGAGGTGCTGAGTTCAAGGGACCTCGCTCGTCGTGCTGAGAGGAGACCCAGAGGACCGGTGATGCAGTTCTTTGGTGCCTGCGGTTGCAGGGGGAAGATTCCGTCGACCCACGGGAGATTTCTTCGGAGCTTCTAGTGCAGAGAGGAGGCAGACTACCCCCACAGCATGCACCACCAGGAAAACAGTCGAGAAGGCGGCAGGATCAGCGTTACAAGGTCGCAGTAGTCGTCGTTGCTACTTTGTTGCAGTTTTTCAGGCTTCCAGCGCGGTCAGCAGTCGATTCCTTGGCAGAAGGTGAACAGAGAGATGCAGAGGAACTCTGATGAGCTCTTGCATTCGTTATCTAAGGAATTCCCCAAAGCAGAGACCCTAAATAGCCAGAAAAGAAGGTTTGGCTACCTAGGAGAGAGGATAGGCTAGCAACACCTGAAGGAGCGTATCAGAAGGAGTCTCTGACGTCACCTGCTGGCACTGGCCACTCAGAGCAGTCCAGTGTGCCAGCAGCATCTCTGTTTCCAAGATGGCAGAGGTCTGGAGCACACTGGAGGAGCTCTGGGCACCTCCCAGGGGAGGTGCAGGTCAGGGGAGTGGTCACTCCCCTTTCCTTTGTCCAGTTTCGCGCCAGAGCAGGGCTAAGGGATCCTTGAACCGGTGCAGACTGGCTTATGCAGAGATGGGCACCATCTGTGCCCATCAAAGCATTTCCAGAGGCTGGGGGAGGCTACTCCTCCCCAGCCCTGACACCTTTTTCCAAAGGGAGAGGGTGTAACACCCTCTCTCTGAGGAAGTCCATTGTTCTGCCTTCCTGGGCCAAGCCTGGCTGGACCCCAGGAGGGCAGAAACCTGTCTGAGGGGTTGGCAGCAGCAGCAGCTGAAGTGAAACCCCGAGAAAGGTAGTTTGGCAGTACCCGGGTCTGAGCTAGAGACTCGGGGGATCATGGAATTGTCTCCCCAATGCCAGAATGGCATTGGGGTGACAATTCCATGATCCTAGACATGTTACATGGCCAAGTTCGGAGTTACCATTGTGACGCTACACATATGTCGTGACATATGTATAGTGCACGCGTGTAATGGTGTCCCCGCACTCACAAAGTCCGGGGAATTTGCCCTGAACAATGTGGGAGCACCCTGGCTAGTGCCAGGGTGCCCACACACTAAGTAACTTAGCACCCAACCTTTACCAGGTAAAGGTCAGACATATAGGTGACTTATAAGTTACTTAAGTGCAGTGGTAAATGGCTGTGAAATAACGTGGACTTTATTTCACTCAGGCTGCACTGGCAGGCCTGTGTAAGAATTGTCAGATCTCCCTATGGGTGGCAAAAGAAATGCTGCAGCCCATAGGGATCTCCTGGAACCCCAATACCCTGGGTACCTCAGTACCATATACTAGGGAATTATAAGGGTGTTCCAGTATGCCAATGTAAATTGGTGAAATTGGTCACTAGCCTGTTAGTGACAATTTGGAAAGAAATGAGAGAGCATAACCACTGAGGTTCTGAATAGCAGAGCCTCAGTGAGACAGTTAGTCATAACACAGGTAAAACATACAGGGCACACTTATGAGCACTGGGGCCCTGGCTGGCAGGGTCCCAGTGACACATACAACTAGAACAACATATATACAGTGAAATATGGGGGTAACATGCCAGGCAAGATGGTACTTTCGTACACAACCCCCCCCAAACGAAGGACAATAAGACTAGCCATGACCTGATGAGTCTTCATTGTCTAAGTGGAAATATCTGGAGAGTCCATCTGCATTGGAGTGGGTACTCCCAGGTCTTTGTTCCACTGTATAGTCCATTCCCTGTAGGGATATGGACCACCTCAACAATTTAGGGTTTTCACCTTTCATTTGTTTTAGCCAAAGTAGAGGTTTGTGGTCTGTCTGAACAATGAAGTGAGTGCCAAACAGGTATGGCCTCAACTTCTTCAGTGCCCAGACCACAGCAAAGGCCTCCCTCTCTATGGCAGACCAACGCTTTTCTCTAGGGGTCAACCTCCTGCTGATAAAAGCAACAGGTTGATCTTGGCCCTCAGAATTAAGTTGTGATAAGACTGCCCCTACCCCTAATTCAGATGCATCAGTTTGGACAATTATTTTTTTGGAGTAACAGGGGCTTTTCAGGACAGGTGCAGAGCACATGGCCTGCTTCAGCTCCTCAAAAGCTTTCTGACAGTTTGCTGTCCATAATACCTTTTTAGGCATTTTTTTAGATGTGAGGTCATTAAGAGGGGCTGCAATGGAGCCATAGTTCTTTGTGAACCTCCTGTAGTACCCAGTGAGGCCTAAAAAGGCTCTCATCTGAGTCTGAGTTGTAGGGGGAACCCAATCTATAATAGTTTGGATTTTCCCGTGAAGTGGTGCAATCTGTTCTCCACCTACCAGGTGTCCCAGATAAACCACTTTCCCCTGCCCTATCTGGCACTTTGTAGCCTTGATAGTGAGGCCTGCCTTTTGCAGGGCCTCCAAAACTTTCCATAGGTGGACCAGGTGATCATCCCAACTGGAGGCAAAGACAGCTATATCGTCCAAATATGCTGCACTAAAAGCTTCCAGCCCTTGCAGGACTGTATTCACCAACCTCTGAAAAGTGGCAGGTGCATTTTTCAATCCAAAAGGCATTACTGTGAATTGGTAATGGCCTCCAATGGTTGAAAATGCAGTTTTTGCTTTTGCATCCTGTGATAACTTGATCTGCCAATATCCTGCAGTCAAATCAAATGTGCTTAGATACTTGGCAGATGCCAGTGTATCTATGAGCTCATCTGCCCTGGGTATAGGGTGAGCATCAGTTTTAGTTACCTGGTTGAGACCTCTGTAGTCAACACAAAATCTCATTTCCCTTTTACCATCTTTGGAATGAGGTTTTGGTACAAGTACCACAGGAGAGGCCCATGGACTTTCAGAGTGCTCAACCACTCCTAGTTCAAGCATTTTCTGCACCTCTTGTTTTATGCAGTCTCTGACATGGTCAGGCTGCCTATAGATCTTACTTTTGACAGGCAAGCTGACTCCAGTGTCTATAGTGTGTGCTCACACCAGGAAGTGGTGCCTGGCACAGTAGAGAAGAGTTTAGAAAACTGACCCAGGAGATTTATGCAGTGGTCTTTCTGCTCAGCAGTAAGACAATCTGCCAGTACTACACCTTCCACTAGAGCATCCTGTTCTGTGGAAGAGAAGAGATCAGGGAGAGGGTCACTCTCTTCTTTCTGTGAGAAGGTAGCCTCTTTCTAGCCTTGTTACCCCCACTTTTGGCCTGTTTGTGAGTGTATGTCAGGGTGTTTGTCACTGTTTTCACTGTCTCACTGGGATCCTGATAGCCAGGCCTCAGTGCTCATAGTGAAAACACCATGTTTTCAGTATGGTTGTTATGTGTCACTGGGATCCTGCTGGTCAGGACCCCAGTGCTCATAGGTTTGTGGCCTATATGTATGTGTCACTGGGACCCTGTCACACAGGGCCCCAGTGCTCATAGGTGTGCATGTATATGTTCCCTGTGTGGTGCCTAACTGTCTCACTGAGGCTCTGCTAACCAGAACCTCAGTGGTTATGCTCTCTCATTACTTTCAAATTGTCACTAACAGGCAGGTGACCATTTTTACCAATTTACATTGGCTTACTGGAACACCCTTATAATTCCCTAGTATATGGTACTGAGGTACCCAGGGTATTGGGGTTCCAGGAGATCCCTATGGGCTGCAGCATTCCTTTTGCCACCCATAGGGAGCTCTGACAATTCTTACACAGGCCTGCCACTGCAGCCTGAGTGAAATAACGTCCACGTTATTTCACAGCCATTTTACACTGCACTTAAGTAACTTATAAGTCACCTATATGTCTAACCTTTACCTGGTAAAGGTTAGGTGCAAAGTTACTTAGTGTGAGGGCACCCTGGCACTAGCCAAGGTGCCCCCACATTGTTCAGAGCCAATTCACTGAACTTTGTGAGTGCGGGGACACCATTACACGCGTGCACTACATATAGGTCACTACCTATATGTAGCTTCACCATGGTAACTCCGAATATGGCCATGTAACATGTCTATGATCATGGAATTGCCCCCTCTATGCCATCCTGGCATTGTTGGTACAATTCCATGATCCCAGTGGTCTGTAGCACAGACCCTGGTACTGCCAGACTGCCCTTCCTGGGGTTTCACTGCAGCTGCTGCTGCTGCCAACCCCTCAGACAGGCAGCTGCCCTCCTGGGGTCCAGCCAGGCCTGGCCCAGGATGGCAGAACAAAGAACTTCCTCTGAGAGAGGGTGTGACACCCTCTCCCTTTGGAAAATGGTGTGAAGGCAGGGGAGGAGTAGCCTCCCCCAGCCTCTGGAAATGCTTTGTTGGGCACAGAGGTGCCCAATTCTGCATAAGCCAGTCTACACCGGTTCAGGGACCCCTTAGCCCCTGCTCTGGCGCGAAACTGGACAAAGAAAAGGGGAGTGACCACTCCCCTGACCTGCACCTCCCCTGGGAGGTGTCCAGAGCTCCTCCAATGTGCTCCAGACCTCTGCCATCTTGGAAACAGAGGTGCTGCTGGCACACTGGACTGCTCTGAGTGGCCAGTGCCACCAGGTGACGTCAGAGACTCCTGCTGATAGGCTCCTTCAGGTGTTAGTAGCCTTTCCTCTCTCCTAGGTAGCCAAACCCTCTTTTCTGGCTATTTAGGGTCTCTGTCTCTGGGGAAACTTTAGATAACGAATGCATGAGCTCAGCCGAGTTCCTCTGCATCTCCCTCTTCACCTTCTGATAAGGAATCGACCGCTGACCGCGCTGGAAGCCTGCAAACCTGCAACATAGTAGCAAAGATGACTACTGCAACTCTGTAACGCTGATCCTGCCGCCTTCTCGACTGTTTTCCTGCTTGTGCATGCTGTGGGGGTAGTCTGCCTCCTCTCTGCACCAGAAGCTCCGAAGAAATCTCCCGTGGGTCGACGGAATCTTCCCCCTGCAACCGCAGGCACCAAAAAGCTGCATTACCGGTCCCTTGGGTCTCCTCTCAGCACGACGAGCGAGGTCCCTCGAATCCAGCGACACCGTCCAAGTGACCCCCACAGTCCAGTGACTCTTCAGCCCAAGTTTGGTGGAGGTAAGTCCTTGCCTCACCTCGCTGGGCTGCATTGCTGGGAACCGCGACTTTGCAAGCTACTCCGGCCCCTGTGCACTTCCGGCGGAAATCCTTCGTGCACAGCCAAGCCTGGGTCCACGGCACTCTAACCTGCATTGCACGACTTTCTAAGTTGGTCTCCGGCGACGTGGGACTCCTTTGTGCAACTTCGGCGAGCACCGTTTCACGCATCCTCGTAGTGCCTGTTTCTGGCACTTCTCCGGGTGCTACCTGCTTCAGTGAGGGCTCTTTGTCTTGCTCGACGTCCCCTCTCTCTGCAGGTCCAATTTGCGACCTCCTGGTCCCTCCTGGGCCCCAGCAGCGTCCAAAAACGCCAAACGCAAGATTTGCGTGTAGCAAGGCTTGTTGGCGTCCATCCGGCGGGAAAACACTTCTGCACGACTCTCCAAGGCGTGGGGGATCCATCCTCCAAAGGGGAAGTCTCTAACCCTTGTCGTTCCTGCAGTATTCACAGTTCTTCAGCCTAGTAAGAGCTTCTTTGCACCAACCGCTGGCATTTCTTGGGCATCTGCCCATCTCCGAGCTGCTTGTGACTTTTGGACTTGGTCCCCTTGTTCCACAGGTACCCTCAGACAGGAATCCATCGTTGTTGCATTGCTGATTTGTGTTTTCCTTGCATTCTCCCTCTAACACGACTATTTTGTCCTTAGGGGAACTTTGGTGCACTTTGCACTCACTTTTCAGGGTCTTGGGGAGGGTTATTTTGCTAACTCTCACTATTGTCTAATAGTCCCAGCGACCCTCTACAAGGTCACATAGGTTTGGGGTCCATTCGTGGTTCGCATTCCACTTCTGGAGTATATGGTTTGTGTTGCCCCTATCCCTATGTTTCCCCATTGCATCCTATTGTAACTATACATTGTTTGCACTGTTTTCTAAGACTATACTGCATATTTTTGCTATTGTGTATATATATCTTGTGTATATTTCCTATCCTCTCACTGAGGGTACACTCTAAGATACTTTGGCATATTGTCATAAAAATAAAGTACCTTTATTTTTAGTATAACTGTGTATTGTGTTTTCTTATGATATTGTGCATATGACACTAAGTGGTACTGTAGTAGCTTCACACGTCTCCTAGTTCAGCCTAAGCTGCTCTGCTAAGCTACCATTATCTATCAGCCTAAGCTGCTAGACACCCTATACACTAATAAGGGATAACTGGGCCTGGTGCAAGGTGCAAGTACCCCTTGGTACTCACTACAAGCCAGTCCAGCCTCCTACATTGGTTGTGCAGCGGTGGGATAAGTGCTTGAGACTACTTACCACTCTTGTCATTGTACTTTTCATAAGAGAAAAATATACAAAACAAGGTCAGTGTATATACACATAGCCAAAAAGTTTAGCATTTCCTCTTTTCACTCTTTTCTAAGTGCTGAAAAGTACTTCTAAACTTTCAAAAAGTTCTTAAAAGTTTAAAAAAGTTTTTTCTGTCTTTCCAAAAAGTTCTGAAAACTTTTTTTTTCCCTTTTTCTATCACTTTAACTCTCTCTAAAAAATGTCTGGCACAGAAAAAAATGTTGAACTGTCCAAACTTGCATATGATCACCTTAGCTGGAAAGGAGCAAGGAGTCTCTGCATAGAGAGAGGTTTGAGTGTAGGGAAGAATCCTTCCTTAGAACTGTTAATTAATATGCTTAGAGTACAGGATAAGGCCATAAGTGCCCAATCTGTAGAAAAAGTAGCTAATGGTTCTCAATCTGATCCAGGGACTCCCCCAGGAAAAGGTTCAGGAAAGAAACTTCTCAGCCTGCCCATTACTAGACAGTCTAGCATAGTTGGTACAGAGGTTGAATCACACCATACTGATGATGTGATCTCACATTATGCTGGTAGCCAAGCTGTTAGGGTGCCCTCTGTAAGGGACAGGTCTCCTTCTGTTCATTCCCATCATACCTCTGTATCTAGAAATGTCCCTCCCACCCACCCTGATGACAGATTGTTAGAAAGGGAGCTCAATAGATTGAGAGTGGAACAAACCAGACTGAAGCTCAAGAAGCAACAGCTGGATTTGGATAGACAGTCTTTAGAAATAGAGAGGGAAAGACAGAAGTTGGGTTTAGATACCCATGGTGGCAGCAGCAGTATTCCCCATAGTCATCCTGCAAAAGAGCATGATTCCAGGAATCTGCACAAGATAGTTCCCCCTTATAAGGAGGGGGATGACATTAACAAGTGGTTTGCTGCACTTGAGAGGGCCTGTGTTGTACAGGATGTCCCTCAAAGGCAGTGGGCTGCTATCCTATGGCTATCATTTAGTGGAAAGGGTAGGGATAGACTCCTTACTGTGAAAGAAAGTGATGCCAATAATTTTACAGTTCTTAAGAATGCACTCCTGGATGGTTATGGCTTAACCACTGAACAGTACAGGATAAAGTTCAGAGAGACCAAAAAGGAGTCTTCACAAGACTGGGTTGATTTCATTGACCATTCAGTGAAGGCCTTGGAGGGGTGGTTACATGGCAGTAAAGTTACTGATTATGAAAGCCTGTATAACACAATCCTGAGAGAGCATATACTTAATAATTGTGTGTCTGATTTGTTGCACCAGTACCTGGTAGACTCTGATCTGACCTCTCCCCAAGAATTGGGAAAGAAGGCAGACAAATGGGTCAGAACAAGGGTGAACAGAAAAGTTCATACAGGGGGTGACAAAGATAGCAATAAGAAGAAAGATGGTGAAAAATCTCAAGATAAGCATGGGGATAAGGGTAAAACCAAAGATCCCACTTCAAATCTTAAACACTCTTCAGAGGGTGGGGATAAAACAAATTCTTCCTCTTCTTCCCAACCTGCACACATTAAAAAGCCTTGGTGCTTTGTGTGTAAAAATAGAGGCCATAGGCCAGGGGATAAGTCCTGTCCAGGTAAACCCCCTGAGCCTACCACCACTAATACATCAAGCTCTAGTGCCCCTAGCAGTAGTGGTACTAGTGGTGGGACTGCTGGCAACAGTCAAGCAAAGGGTGTAGTTGGGTTCACTTATGGGTCCATAGTGGAAACTGATGTAATCAGTCCCAAGACAGTTTCTGTCACACCTAGTGGCATTGGCCTTGCCACACTGGCTGCTTGTCCCCTTACAATGGATAAGTACAGGCAGACAGTTTCAATAAATGGTGTTGAGGCCTTGGCCTACAGGGACACAGGTGCCAGTTTCACTTTGGTGACTGAAAACCTAGTGCCTCCTGAACAACACATCATTGGACAACAGTATAAGATTATTGATGTCCATAACTCCACTAAGTTTCTTCCCTTAGCTATAATTCAGTTTAGTTGGGGTGGAGTTACTGGCCCTAAGCAGGTGGTGGTATCACCTAGCTTACCTGTAGACTGTCTCTTAGGTAATGACCTAGAGGCCTCAGGTTGGGCTGATGTAGAGTTTTATGCCCATGCAGCCATGCTGGGCATCCCTGAGGAATTGTTCCCTCTCATTTCAAGTGAAATGAAAAAGCAAAGGAGAGAAGGCCTGAAAACTCAGGATCCCTCTCCATCAACAGGTAAAACGGGTATCACAGTATCCCCTAACCACCCTACCATTCAGGATACTATTCCTGTGGTGGGAGAAACCTCTCCTGGGGTGGCACCTGTTCCAAGGGAATCATCAGCTGGCAAAGCTGGACTCCCTGAGGTGGAAGTACCTCTCTGTGGGATAACTAACATTGGTGAGAAAAACAGCACCATTTTAGTTAACATGGAGCATCCCTCCAACCCTCCCAGAGAAACTTTAGTGCAGAAACCCTGCACTACCTCACAACACTTAGGACAGCATCCCTGCCCTAGTGTGGAGCTCATAGGACAGCATCCCTGCCCTGCTCCAACTCAAGAGAAACAGCATCCCTGTTCTCTCTTCCAGCCAGATGGACAAAGTTTTTGCCCAGCTATGGCTTTTCTGAGACAGCATCCCTGTCTGGCATTTCCATCACTACAAATAGGTTCAGTGGACAATTCCCACTGCTCTAAACTAAAACTTACTGATAGAAACTCTGAAAATACATCTTCACATTGTTGCTTAGCTAAAAAACTTCAAACAGGGTGGTTTACATCCCCACAGGGAAGTAACCATATAGTGGATGATAAAGGGAGTAACCAGTCTATTGCAGAGCTACTCTCTACTTATCACCACTTAGACAATAAAGTCTCAACTGGCCAAGGTTAGCCTTATTGTCCTTCGTTTGGGGGGGGTTGTGTGAGAAGGTAGCCTCTTTCTAGCCTTGTTACCCCCACTTTTGGCCTGTTTGTGAGTGTATGTCAGGGTGTTTGTCACTGTTTTCACTGTCTCACTGGGATCCTGATAGCCAGGCCTCAGTGCTCATAGTGAAAACACCATGTTTTCAGTATGGTTGTTATGTGTCACTGGGATCCTGCTGGTCAGGACCCCAGTGCTCATAGGTTTGTGGCCTATATGTATGTGTCACTGGGACCCTGTCACACAGGGCCCCAGTGCTCATAGGTGTGCATGTATATGTTCCCTGTGTGGTGCCTAACTGTCTCACTGAGGCTCTGCTAACCAGAACCTCAGTGGTTATGCTCTCTCATTACTTTCAAATTGTCACTAACAGGCTAGTGACCATTTTTACCAATTTACATTGGCTTACTGGAACACCCTTATAATTCCCTAGTATATGGTACTGAGGTACCCAGGGTATTGGGGTTCCAGGAGATCCCTATGGGCTGCAGCATTCCTTTTGCCACCCATAGGGAGCTCTGACAATTCTTACACAGGCCTGCCACTGCAGCCTGAGTGAAATAACGTCCACGTTATTTCACAGCCATTTTACACTGCACTTAAGTAACTTATAAGTCACCTATATGTCTAACCTTTACCTGGTAAAGGTTAGGTGCAAAGTTACTTAGTGTGAGGGCACCCTGGCACTAGCCAAGGTGCCCCCACATTGTTCAGAGCCAATTCACTGAACTTTGTGAGTGCGGGGACACCATTACACGCGTGCACTACATATAGGTCACTACCTATATGTAGCTTCACCATGGTAACTCCGAATATGGCCATGTAACATGTCTATGATCATGGAATTGCCCCCTCTATGCCATCCTGGCATTGTTGGTACAATTCCATGATCCCAGCGGTCTGTAGCACAGACCCTGGTACTGCCAGACTGCCCTTCCTGGGGTTTCACTGCAGCTGCTGCCAACCCCTCAGACAGGCAGCTGCCCTCCTGGGGTCCAGCCAGGCCTGGCCCAGGATGGCAGAACAAAGAACTTCCTCTGAGAGAGGGTGTGACACCCTCTCCCTTTGGAAAATGGTGTGAAGGCAGGGGAGGAGTAGCCTCCCCCAGCCTCTGGAAATGCTTTGTTGGGCACAGAGGTGCCCAATTCTGCATAAGCCAGTCTACACCGGTTCAGGGACCCCTTAGCCCCTGCTCTGGCGCGAAACTGGACAAAGAAAAGGGGAGTGACCACTCCCCTGACCTGCACCTCCCCTGGGAGGTGTCCAGAGCTCCTCCAATGTGCTCCAGACCTCTGCCATCTTGGAAACAGAGGTGCTGCTGGCACACTGGACTGCTCTGAGTGGCCAGTGCCACCAGGTGACGTCAGAGACTCCTGCTGATAGGCTCCTTCAGGTGTTAGTAGCCTTTCCTCTCTCCTAGGTAGCCAAACCCTCTTTTCTGGCTATTTAGGGTCTCTGTCTCTGGGGAAACTTTAGATAACGAATGCATGAGCTCAGCCGAGTTCCTCTGCATCTCCCTCTTCACCTTCTGATAAGGAATCGACCGCTGACCGCGCTGGAAGCCTGCAAACCTGCAACATAGTAGCAAAGACGACTACTGCAACTCTGTAACGCTGATCCTGCCGCCTTCTCGACTGTTTTCCTGCTTGTGCATGCTGTGGGGGTAGTCTGCCTCCTCTCTGCACCAGAAGCTCCGAAGAAATCTCCCGTGGGTCGACGGAATCTTCCCCCTGCAACCGCAGGCACCAAAAAGCTGCATTACCGGTCCCTTGGGTCTCCTCTCAGCACGACGAGCGAGGTCCCTCGAATCCAGCGACACCGTCCAAGTGACCCCCACAGTCCAGTGACTCTTCAGCCCAAGTTTGGTGGAGGTAAGTCCTTGCCTCACCTCGCTGGGCTGCATTGCTGGGAACCGCGACTTTGCAAGCTACTCCGGCCCCTGTGCACTTCCGGCGGAAATCCTTCGTGCACAGCCAAGCCTGGGTCCACGGCACTCTAACCTGCATTGCACGACTTTCTAAGTTGGTCTCCGGCGACGTGGGACTCCTTTGTGCAACTTCGGCGAGCACCGTTTCACGCATCCTCGTAGTGCCTGTTTCTGGCACTTCTCCGGGTGCTACCTGCTTCAGTGAGGGCTCTTTGTCTTGCTCGACGTCCCCTCTCTCTGCAGGTCCAATTTGCGACCTCCTGGTCCCTCCTGGGCCCCAGCAGCGTCCAAAAACGCCAAACGCAAGATTTGCGTGTAGCAAGGCTTGTTGGCGTCCATCCGGCGGGAAAACACTTCTGCACGACTCTCCAAGGCGTGGGGGATCCATCCTCCAAAGGGGAAGTCTCTAACCCTTGTCGTTCCTGCAGTATTCACAGTTCTTCAGCCTAGTAAGAGCTTCTTTGCACCAACCGCTGGCATTTCTTGGGCATCTGCCCATCTCCGAGCTGCTTGTGACTTTTGGACTTGGTCCCCTTGTTCCACAGGTACCCTCAGACAGGAATCCATCGTTGTTGCATTGCTGATTTGTGTTTTCCTTGCATTCTCCCTCTAACACGACTATTTTGTCCTTAGGGGAACTTTGGTGCACTTTGCACTCACTTTTCAGGGTCTTGGGGAGGGTTATTTTGCTAACTCTCACTATTGTCTAATAGTCCCAGCGACCCTCTACAAGGTCACATAGGTTTGGGGTCCATTCGTGGTTCGCATTCCACTTCTGGAGTATATGGTTTGTGTTGCCCCTATCCCTATGTTTCCCCATTGCATCCTATTGTAACTATACATTGTTTGCACTGTTTTCTAAGACTATACTGCATATTTTTGCTATTGTGTATATATATCTTGTGTATATTTCCTATCCTCTCACTGAGGGTACACTCTAAGATACTTTGGCATATTGTCATAAAAATAAAGTACCTTTATTTTTAGTATAACTGTGTATTGTGTTTTCTTATGATATTGTGCATATGACACTAAGTGGTACTGTAGTAGCTTCACACGTCTCCTAGTTCAGCCTAAGCTGCTCTGCTAAGCTACCATTATCTATCAGCCTAAGCTGCTAGACACCCTATACACTAATAAGGGATAACTGGGCCTGGTGCAAGGTGCAAGTACCCCTTGGTACTCACTACAAGCCAGTCCAGCCTCCTACATTGGTTGTGCAGCGGTGGGATAAGTGCTTGAGACTACTTACCACTCTTGTCATTGTACTTTTCATAAGAGAAAAATATACAAAACAAGGTCAGTGTATATACACATAGCCAAAAAGTTTAGCATTTCCTCTTTTCACTCTTTTCTAAGTGCTGAAAAGTACTTCTAAACTTTCAAAAAGTTCTTAAAAGTTTAAAAAAGTTTTTTCTGTCTTTCCAAAAAGTTCTGAAAACTTTTTTTTTCCCTTTTTCTATCACTTTAACTCTCTCTAAAAAATGTCTGGCACAGAAAAAAATGTTGAACTGTCCAAACTTGCATATGATCACCTTAGCTGGAAAGGAGCAAGGAGTCTCTGCATAGAGAGAGGTTTGAGTGTAGGGAAGAATCCTTCCTTAGAACTGTTAATTAATATGCTTAGAGTACAGGATAAGGCCATAAGTGCCCAATCTGTAGAAAAAGTAGCTAATGGTTCTCAATCTGATCCAGGGACTCCCCCAGGAAAAGGTTCAGGAAAGAAACTTCTCAGCCTGCCCATTACTAGACAGTCTAGCATAGTTGGTACAGAGGTTGAATCACACCATACTGATGATGTGATCTCACATTATGCTGGTAGCCAAGCTGTTAGGGTGCCCTCTGTAAGGGACAGGTCTCCTTCTGTTCATTCCCATCATACCTCTGTATCTAGAAATGTCCCTCCCACCCACCCTGATGACAGATTGTTAGAAAGGGAGCTCAATAGATTGAGAGTGGAACAAACCAGACTGAAGCTCAAGAAGCAACAGCTGGATTTGGATAGACAGTCTTTAGAAATAGAGAGGGAAAGACAGAAGTTGGGTTTAGATACCCATGGTGGCAGCAGCAGTATTCCCCATAGTCATCCTGCAAAAGAGCATGATTCCAGGAATCTGCACAAGATAGTTCCCCCTTATAAGGAGGGGGATGACATTAACAAGTGGTTTGCTGCACTTGAGAGGGCCTGTGTTGTACAGGATGTCCCTCAAAGGCAGTGGGCTGCTATCCTATGGCTATCATTTAGTGGAAAGGGTAGGGATAGACTCCTTACTGTGAAAGAAAGTGATGCCAATAATTTTACAGTTCTTAAGAATGCACTCCTGGATGGTTATGGCTTAACCACTGAACAGTACAGGATAAAGTTCAGAGAGACCAAAAAGGAGTCTTCACAAGACTGGGTTGATTTCATTGACCATTCAGTGAAGGCCTTGGAGGGGTGGTTACATGGCAGTAAAGTTACTGATTATGAAAGCCTGTATAACACAATCCTGAGAGAGCATATACTTAATAATTGTGTGTCTGATTTGTTGCACCAGTACCTGGTAGACTCTGATCTGACCTCTCCCCAAGAATTGGGAAAGAAGGCAGACAAATGGGTCAGAACAAGGGTGAACAGAAAAGTTCATACAGGGGGTGACAAAGATAGCAATAAGAAGAAAGATGGTGAAAAATCTCAAGATAAGCATGGGGATAAGGGTAAAACCAAAGATCCCACTTCAAATCTTAAACACTCTTCAGAGGGTGGGGATAAAACAAATTCTTCCTCTTCTTCCCAACCTGCACACATTAAAAAGCCTTGGTGCTTTGTGTGTAAAAATAGAGGCCATAGGCCAGGGGATAAGTCCTGTCCAGGTAAACCCCCTGAGCCTACCACCACTAATACATCAAGCTCTAGTGCCCCTAGCAGTAGTGGTACTAGTGGTGGGACTGCTGGCAACAGTCAAGCAAAGGGTGTAGTTGGGTTCACTTATGGGTCCATAGTGGAAACTGATGTAATCAGTCCCAAGACAGTTTCTGTCACACCTAGTGGCATTGGCCTTGCCACACTGGCTGCTTGTCCCCTTACAATGGATAAGTACAGGCAGACAGTTTCAATAAATGGTGTTGAGGCCTTGGCCTACAGGGACACAGGTGCCAGTTTCACTTTGGTGACTGAAAACCTAGTGCCTCCTGAACAACACATCATTGGACAACAGTATAAGATTATTGATGTCCATAACTCCACTAAGTTTCTTCCCTTAGCTATAATTCAGTTTAGTTGGGGTGGAGTTACTGGCCCTAAGCAGGTGGTGGTATCACCTAGCTTACCTGTAGACTGTCTCTTAGGTAATGACCTAGAGGCCTCAGGTTGGGCTGATGTAGAGTTTTATGCCCATGCAGCCATGCTGGGCATCCCTGAGGAATTGTTCCCTCTCATTTCAAGTGAAATGAAAAAGCAAAGGAGAGAAGGCCTGAAAACTCAGGATCCCTCTCCATCAACAGGTAAAAAGGGTATCACAGTATCCCCTAACCACCCTACCATTCAGGATACTATTCCTGTGGTGGGAGAAACCTCTCCTGGGGTGGCACCTGTTCCAAGGGAATCATCAGCTGGCAAAGCTGGACTCCCTGAGGTGGAAATACCTCTCTGTGGGATAACTAACATTGGTGAGAAAAACAGCACCATTTTAGTTAACATGGAGCATCCCTCCAACCCTCCCAGAGAAACTTTAGTGCAGAAACCCTGCACTACCTCACAACACTTAGGACAGCATCCCTGCCCTAGTGTGGAGCTCATAGGACAGCATCCCTGCCCTGCTCCAACTCAAGAGAAACAGCATCCCTGTTCTCTCTTCCAGCCAGATGGACAAAGTTTTTGCCCAGCTATGGCTTTTCTGAGACAGCATCCCTGTCTGGCATTTCCATCACTACAAATAGGTTCAGTGGACAATTCCCACTGCTCTAAACTAAAACTTACTGATAGAAACTCTGAAAATACATCTTCACATTGTTGCTTAGCTAAAAAACTTCAAACAGGGTGGTTTACATCCCCACAGGGAAGTAACCATATAGTGGATGATAAAGGGAGTAACCAGTCTATTGCAGAGCTACTCTCTACTTATCACCACTTAGACAATAAAGTCTCAACTGGCCAAGGTTAGCCTTATTGTCCTTCGTTTGGGGGGGGTTGTGTGAGAAGGTAGCCTCTTTCTAGCCTTGTTACCCCCACTTTTGGCCTGTTTGTGAGTGTATGTCAGGGTGTTTGTCACTGTTTTCACTGTCTCACTGGGATCCTGATAGCCAGGCCTCAGTGCTCATAGTGAAAACACCATGTTTTCAGTATGGTTGTTATGTGTCACTGGGATCCTGCTGGTCAGGACCCCAGTGCTCATAGGTTTGTGGCCTATATGTATGTGTCACTGGGACCCTGTCACACAGGGCCCCAGTGCTCATAGGTGTGCATGTATATGTTCCCTGTGTGGTGCCTAACTGTCTCACTGAGGCTCTGCTAACCAGAACCTCAGTGGTTATGCTCTCTCATTACTTTCAAATTGTCACTAACAGGCTAGTGACCATTTTTACCAATTTACATTGGCTTACTGGAACACCCTTATAATTCCCTAGTATATGGTACTGAGGTACCCAGGGTATTGGGGTTCCAGGAGATCCCTATGGGCTGCAGCATTCCTTTTGCCACCCATAGGGAGCTCTGACAATTCTTACACAGGCCTGCCACTGCAGCCTGAGTGAAATAACGTCCACGTTATTTCACAGCCATTTTACACTGCACTTAAGTAACTTATAAGTCACCTATATGTCTAACCTTTACCTGGTAAAGGTTAGGTGCAAAGTTACTTAGTGTGAGGGCACCCTGGCACTAGCCAAGGTGCCCCCACATTGTTCAGAGCCAATTCACTGAACTTTGTGAGTGCGGGGACACCATTACACGCGTGCACTACATATAGGTCACTACCTATATGTAGCTTCACCATGGTAACTCCGAATATGGCCATGTAACATGTCTATGATCATGGAATTGCCCCCTCTATGCCATCCTGGCATTGTTGGTACAATTCCATGATCCCAGTGGTCTGTAGCACAGACCCTGGTACTGCCAGACTGCCCTTCCTGGGGTTTCACTGCAGCTGCTGCCAACCCCTCAGACAGGCAGCTGCCCTCCTGGGGTCCAGCCAGGCCTGGCCCAGGATGGCAGAACAAAGAACTTCCTCTGAGAGAGGGTGTGACACCCTCTCCCTTTGGAAAATGGTGTGAAGGCAGGGGAGGAGTAGCCTCCCCCAGCCTCTGGAAATGCTTTGTTGGGCACAGAGGTGCCCAATTCTGCATAAGCCAGTCTACACCGGTTCAGGGACCCCTTAGCCCTTGCTCTGGCGCGAAACTGGACAAAGGAAAGGGGAGTGACCACTCCCCTGACCTGCACCTCCCCTGGGAGGTGTCCAGAGCTCCTCCAATGTGCTCCAGACCTCTGCCATCTTGGAAACAGAGGTGCTGCTGGCACACTGGACTGCTCTGAGTGGCCAGTGCCACCAGGTGACGTCAGAGACTCCTGCTGATAGGCTCCTTCAGGTGTTAGTAGCCTTTCCTCTCTCCTAGGTAGCCAAACCCTCTTTTCTGGCTATTTAGGGTCTCTGTCTCTGGGGAAACTTTAGATAACGAATGCATGAGCTCAGCCGAGTTCCTCTGCATCTCCCTCTTCACCTTCTGATAAGGAATCGACCGCTGACCGCGCTGGAAGCCTGCAAACCTGCAACATAGTAGCAAAGACGACTACTGCAACTCTGTAACGCTGATCCTGCCGCCTTCTCGACTGTTTTCCTGCTTGTGCATGCTGTGGGGGTAGTCTGCCTCCTCTCTGCACCAGAAGCTCCGAAGAAATCTCCCGTGGGTCGACGGAATCTTCCCCCTGCAACCGCAGGCACCAAAAAGCTGCATTACCGGTCCCTTGGGTCTCCTCTCAGCACGACGAGCGAGGTCCCTCGAATCCAGCGACACCGTCCAAGTGACCCCCACAGTCCAGTGACTCTTCAGCCCTAGTTTGGTGGAGGTAAGTCCTTGCCTCACCTCGCTGGGCTGCATTGCTGGGAACCGCGACTTTGCAAGCTACTCCGGCCCCTGTGCACTTCCGGCGGAAATCCTTCGTGCACAGCCAAGCCTGGGTCCACGGCACTCTAACCTGCATTGCACGACTTTCTAAGTTGGTCTCCGGCGACGTGGGACTCCTTTGTGCAACTTCGGCGAGCACCGTTTCACGCATCCTCGTAGTGCCTGTTTCTGGCACTTCTCCGGGTGCTACCTGCTTCAGTGAGGGCTCTTTGTCTTGCTCGACGTCCCCTCTCTCTGCAGGTCCAATTTGCGACCTCCTGGTCCCTCCTGGGCCCCAGCAGCGTCCAAAAACGCCAAACGCAAGATTTGCGTGTAGCAAGGCTTGTTGGCGTCCATCCGGCGGGAAAACACTTCTGCACGACTCTCCAAGGCGTGGGGGATCCATCCTCCAAAGGGGAAGTCTCTAACCCTTGTCGTTCCTGCAGTATTCACAGTTCTTCAGCCTAGTAAGAGCTTCTTTGCACCAACCGCTGGCATTTCTTGGGCATCTGCCCATCTCCGAGCTGCTTGTGACTTTTGGACTTGGTCCCCTTGTTCCACAGGTACCCTCAGACAGGAATCCATCGTTGTTGCATTGCTGATTTGTGTTTTCCTTGCATTCTCCCTCTAACACGACTATTTTGTCCTTAGGGGAACTTTGGTGCACTTTGCACTCACTTTTCAGGGTCTTGGGGAGGGTTATTTTGCTAACTCTCACTATTGTCTAATAGTCCCAGCGACCCTCTACAAGGTCACATAGGTTTGGGGTCCATTCGTGGTTCGCATTCCACTTCTGGAGTATATGGTTTGTGTTGCCCCTATCCCTATGTTTCCCCATTGCATCCTATTGTAACTATACATTGTTTGCACTGTTTTCTAAGACTATACTGCATATTTTTGCTATTGTGTATATATATCTTGTGTATATTTCCTATCCTCTCACTGAGGGTACACTCTAAGATACTTTGGCATATTGTCATAAAAATAAAGTACCTTTATTTTTAGTATAACTGTGTATTGTTTTTTCTTATGATATTGTGCATATGACACTAAGTGGTACTGTAGTAGCTTCACACGTCTCCTAGTTCAGCCTAAGCTGCTCTGCTAAGCTACCATTATCTATCAGCCTAAGCTGCTAGACACCCTATACACTAATAAGGGATAACTGGGCCTGGTGCAAGGTGCAAGTACCCCTTGGTACTCACTACAAGCCAGTCCAGCCTCCTACACTTTCTGTCCCTCATCTGTTGCCATGAGCAGGGTGAGATCAGCCCTGTCATAGTAGGGTTTCAGGCGATTGACATGGAGCACCCTAAGGGGACTCCTGGCAGTGCCTAAGTCAACTAAGTAGGTGACTTCACCCTTTTTCTCAACAATTATGTGGGGTCCACTCCATTTGTCTTGGAGTGCTCTTGGGGCCACAGGCTCCAAGACCCACACTTTCTGCCCTGGTTGGTACTGAACCAAAACAGCCTTCTGGTCATGCCATTGCTTTTGGAGCTCTTGGCTGGCCTGAAGGTTGTTACTGGCTTTTTTCATGTACTCAGCCATCCTAGATCTTAGGCCAAGTACATAGTCTACCATGTCTTGCTTTGGAGCTTTTAAAGGTTGTTCCCAACCCTCCTTCACAAGAGTTAGAGGACCTCTTACAGGGTGTCCAAATAGGAGTTCAAAGGGGCTGAAGCCCACTCCTTTCTGGGGTACCTCCCTGTAAGCAAAAAGGAGGCAAGGTAACAGGACATCCCATCTCCTGCGGAGTTTGTCAGGGAGTCCCATTATCATTCCTTTGGGAGTTTTATTAAACCTCTCAACCAGTCCATTTGTTTGTGGATGATAGGGTGTGGTGAACTTGTATGTCACACCACATTCCTTCCACATGGCCTTTAAGTAAGCAGACATGAAATTGCTTCCCCTGTCTGATACCACCTCTTTTGGGAAGCCCACCCTGGAAAAGATTCCCAGGAGGGCCTTTGCCACTGCAGGAGCTGTAGTGGTCCTTAGAGGAATTGCTTCAGGATATCTGGTGGCATGGTCCACTACCACCAAGATAAACCTATTGCCTGAAGCAGTAGGAGGGTCAAGGGGGGCAACTATGTCAACCCCTACCCTTTCAAAGGGAACCCCAACCACAGGCAGTGGAATAAGGGGTGCCTTTGGAGTTCCACCTGTTTTGCCACTGGCTTGACAGGTTTCACAGGACTTACAAAATTCCTTTGTGTCCTCTGACATTCTAGGCCAATGAAACAAGGGGACAAGCCTGTCCCAAGTTTTCATTTGCCCCATATGTCCAGCTAAGGGAATGTCGTGGGCTAGAGTTAGGAGGAACTTTCTGTACTCCTGAGGAATCACCAATCTCCTGGCAGCTCCAGGTTTTGGATCCCTTGCTTCAGTGTACAAAAGGTTATCCTCCCAGTAAACTCTGTGAGAGTCACTGACATCCCCATTTGCTTGTTTGACAGCTTGCTGCCTTAGACCCTCTAGTGTGGGACAGGTATGCTGTGCCACACTCAGCTCCTCCCTGGCAGGCCCCCCTTCACCCAAAAGCTCAGCAGTGTGTGCTTCCAGCTCCTCTGGTGTAGGTTCTGCACAGGGTGGAAATTCTTCTTCCTCAGAAGTTGAATCCTCTGTAGAGGGAGGGATAGTAGGTAGTGTTTTACCTTTACTAACCCTAGCTTTAGGGAGCACTTGGTCCATTCTTCCAGGATCCAAGTCACCCTGTCCTTTTTGCTTTTTGGCCTGAGCCCTTGTGAAAGCAAAAATATGCCCTGGAATGCCCAGCATTGCTGCATGAGCCTCCAACTCCACTTCTGCCCAAGCTGATGTCTCTAAATCGTTCCCTAGTAGACAGTCTACAGGTAAATCTGAGGCAACCACAACTTTCTTTGGACCAGTAACACCCCCCCCCCCCAGTTGAGATTCACAACAGCCATGGGGTGGCTAAGAGTGTTGTTATGAGCATCAGTTACTTGGTACTGGTGACCAAGTAGGTGTTGTTCAGGGTGGACCAGTTTCTCTTTTACCATGGTAACACTGGCACCTGTGTCCCTGTAGGCCTGAACCTCAACACCATTTATTAGGGGAAGTTGCTTGTACTTATCCATATTAAGGGGACAACCAACCAAGGTGGCCAAATCAATGGCCCCCTCAGAGACTAACACAGCCTCTGTGGTCTCCCTAACCAGACCAACCCCAACTAAATTACAAAAAGTGAGCCCAGCTACTCCCTTGGATTGGCTATTAGTAGGTTTGCTCCCACCACCACTGCTATTACTAGGGGCACTAGGTGTAGCAGCAGGGGTTGTAGTGGTAGGAGGCTTGGTGCTTTTCTTTGGGAAACTGGGATCAGTTGTCCAATGGCCTTTTATTTTACATAAATAGCACCATGGTTTCTTTTCTTTGTTTTGATTTGAAGAGGATTTGGGCCCACCACCGCCACCAGAGTGTTTTTGTGGGCCTGATGAAGACTCATTTTTAGATTCGTCCCCACCCTTGTCAGAAGACTAACCATCCTTCTTCTTGCCATCCTTGTCACCCCCTGTATGAACTTTTCTGTTCACCCTTGTTCTGACCCATTTGTCTACCTTCTTTCCCAATTCTTGGGGAGAGGTCAGATCAGAGTCTACCAGGTACTGGTGTAACAAATCAGACACACAATTATTAAGAATATGCTCTCTCAGGATTAAGTTATACAGACTTTCATAGTCAGAAACTTTACTGCCATGTAACCACCCCTCCAAGGCCTTCACTGAATGGTCAACAAAGTCTACCCAGTCTTGTGAAGACTCCTTTTTGGTTTCTCTGAACTTCATCCTGTACTGTTCAGTGGTTAAGCCATAACCATCAAGGAGTGCATTCGTAAGAACTGCAAAATTATTGGCATCACTTTCCTTTAAAGTAAGGAGCCTATCCCTACCCTTTCCACTGAAAGATAACAATAGGATAGCAGCCCACTGCCTTTGAGGGACCTCCTGTACAACACAGGCCCTTTGAAGTGCAGCAAACCACTTGTTAATGTCATCCCCCTCCTTGTAAGGGGGAACTATCTTGTGCAGATTCCTAGAATCATGCTCTTTTGCAGGATGACTATTTGGAATAGTGCTGCTGCCACCATGGGGTCCTAACCCCAACCTCTGTCTTTCTCTTTCTAAATCAAAGGACTGCCTATCTAAATCCAGCTGTTGCTTCTTGAGCTTGAGCCTGGATTCTTCCACTCTCAATCTATTGAGCTCCCTTTCTAACACCCTGTCATCCTGGGTGGGTGAGTTGGGCATGCCTTGAAACAGAAGAATGGTGAGAATGAACAGAGGGAGACCTGGCCCTAACAGATGGCACTCTAACATTCTGGCCTACAGAAGTAACACTCCTACTGTGATGAGAAGTAACACTATTACTGTGATGTGAATTCACATCAGTACCAGCTATGCTAGGTGGCCTGCTAAGGGGCAGGTTGGAAAGATTCCCTCCCAAATCTTTCACTGGGGGTGCCCCAGAATCAGAGTGGGAACCATCAGCTAATTTCTCACCAGAAGTGCCAACTAAGGTCTTATCTTGTTCAATGAGCATATTAACTAACAGTTGTCTTGAGGGATTCTTCCCTACCCCTAAACCTCTATCTATGCAGTGACTCCTTGCTTCCTTCCAGCTAAGGTTGTCATAAGCTATGCTGGCCAGATCAAGAGTTTGGCCTGTACCAGACATGATAGACAAGAGTTTAAGGGACAGAAAAAGAAAGAAAAAGTTTCAGAACTTTTAAAGAACAGAAAAAAAAAACTTTTTATACTTTTTTAAAGTTTAGAGGTACTTTTCAGCACTTAGCACAGAAGTGACAGAAGAAAAGCTAAAATTTTTGGTTAGGTGTACATACACTGAACTTGTTTTGTATATTTTTCTCTTATGAAAAGTACAAAATGACAAAAGTGGTAAGTAGTTGCAAAGTACTTATCCCACCGCTGCACAACCAATGTAGGAGGCTGGACTGGCTTGTAGTGGGTACCAAGAGGTACTTACACCTTGCACCAGGCCCAGGTATCCCTTATTAGTGTAGAGGGGTGTCTAGCAGCTTAGGCTGATAGAAAAGGTAGCTTAGCAGAGCAGCTTAGGCTGAACTAGGAGATGAGTGAAGCTCCTACAGTACCACTAGTGTCATATGCACAATATCATAAGAAAACACAATACACAGATATACTAAAAATAAAGGTACTTTATTTTTATGATAATATGCCAATGTATCTCAGTGAGTACCCTCAGTATGAGGATAGCAAATATACACAAGATATATGTACACAATACCAAAATATGCAGTAATAGCAATAGAAAACAGTGCAAACAATGTATAGTCACAATAGAATGCAATGGGGGCACATAGGGATAGGGGCAACACAAACGATATACTCTAGAAGTGGAATGCGAACCACGAATGGACCCCAAACCTATGTGACCTTGTAGAGGGTCGCTGGGACTGTAATAAAACAGTGAGGGTTAGAAAAATAGCCCACCCCAAGACCCTGAAAAGTGGGTGCAAAGTGCACCTAAGTTCCCCAAAGAGCACAGAAGTCGTGATAGGGGAATTCTGCAGGAAAGACCAACACCAGCAATGCAACAACGATGGATTTCCAGACGAGAGTACCTGTGGAACAAGGTGACCAAGTCCAAAAGTCACGATCAAGTCGGGAGTGGGCAGATGCCCAGGAAATGCCAGCTGTGGGTGCAAAGAAGCTGCCACCGGATGGTAGAAGCTGTGGATTCTGCAAGAACGACAAGGGCTAGAAACTTCCCCTTTGGAGGATGGATGTCCCACGTCGTGAAGAGTCGTGCAGAGGTGTTTTCGTGCAAAAAAAACGCCAACAAGCCTTGCTAGCTGCAAAGGTCATGGTTAGGGTTTTGGGATGCTGCTGTGGCCCAGGAGGGACCAGGATATCACCAATTGCGTGAGGAGACAGAGGGGGCGTCCAGCAAGACAAAGAGCCCACTCAGAAGCAAGCAGCACCCACAGAAGTGCCAGAACAGGCACAACGAAGTGGAGTGAACCGGAGCTCACCCGAAGTTGCACAAGAGGGTCCCACGAAGCTGGAGGACAACTCAGGAGGTCGTGCAATGCAGGTTAGAGTGCCGGGGACCCAGGCTTGGCTGGGCACAAAGGAAATCCTGGAAGAGTGCACAGGAGCCGGAGTAGCTGCAAAACACGCGGTTCCCAGCAATGCAGTCTAGCGTGGGGAGGCAAGGACTTACCTCCACCAAACTTGGACTGAAGAGTCACTGGACTGTGGGAGTCACTTGGACAGAGTTGCTGAGTTCAAGGGACCTCGCTCGTCGTGCTGAGAGGAGACCCAGAGGACCGGTCATGCAGTTCTTTGGTGCCTGCGGTTGCAGGGGGAAGATTCCGTCGACCCACGGGAGATTTCTTCGGAGCTTCTAGTGCAGAGAGGAGGCAGACTACCCCCACAGCATGCACCACCAGGAAAACAGTTGAGAAGGCGGCAGGATCAGCGTTACAAGGTCGCAGTAGTCGTCGTTGCTACTTTGTTGCAGTTTTGCAGGCTTCCAGCGCGGTCAGCAGTCGATTCCTTGGCAGAAGGTGAAGAGAGAGATGCAGAGGAACTCTGATGAGCTCTTGCATTCGTTATCTAAGGAATTCCCCCAAAGCAGAGACCCTAAATAGCCAGAAAAGAAGGTTTGGCTACCTAGGAGAGAGGATAGGCTAGCAACACCTGAAGGAGCCTATCAGAAGGAGTCTCTGACGTCACCTGCTGGCACTGGCCACTCAGAGCAGTCCAGTGTGCCAGCAGCACCTCTGTTTCCAAGATGGCAGAGGTCTGGAGCATACTGGAGGAGCTATGGGCACCTCCCAGGGGAGGTGCAGGTCAGGGGAGTGGTCACTCCCCTTTCCTTTGTCCAGTTTCGCGCCAGAGCAGGGCTGAGGGATCCCTGAACCGGTGCAGACTGGCTTATGCAGAGATGGGCACCATCTGTGCCCATCAAAGCATTTCCAGAGGCTGGGGGAGGCTATTCCTCCCCAGCCCTGACACCTTTTTCCAAAGGGAGAGGGTGTAACACCCTCTCTCTGAGGAAGTCCTTTGTTCTGCCTTCCTGGGCCAAGCCTGGCTGGACCCCAGGAGGGCAGAAACCTGTCTGAGGGGTTGGCAGCAGCAGCAGCTGCAGTGAAACCCCAGGAAAGGTAGTTTGGCAGTACCCGGGTCTGAGCTAGAGACTCGGGGGATCATGGAATTGTCTCCCCAATGCCAAAATGGCATTGGGGTGACAATTCCATGATCCTAGACATGTTACATGGCCATGTTCGGAGTTACCATTGTGACGCTACACATATGTTGTGACATATGTATAGTGCACGCGTGTAATGGTGTGCCCGCACTCACAAAGTCCGGGGAATTTGCCCTGAACAATGTGGAAGCACCCTGGCTAGTGCCAGGGTTCCCACACACTAAGTAACTTAGCACCCAACCTTTACCAGGGAAAGGTTAGACATATAGGTGACTTATAAGTTACTTAAGTGCAGTGGTAAATGGCTGTGAAATAACGTGGACGTTATTTCACTCAGGCTGCACTGGCAGGCCTGTGTAAGAATTGTCAGATCTCCCTATGGGTGGCAAAAGAAATGCCATAGGGATCTCCTGGAACCCCAATACCCCGGGTACCTCAGTACCATATACTAGGGAATTATAAGGGTGTTCCAGTAAGCCAATGTAAATTGGTGAAATTGGTCACTAGCCTGTTAGTGACAATTTGGAAAGAAATGAGAGAGCATAACCACTGAGGTTCTGAATAGCAGAGCCTCAGTGAGACAGTTAGTCATAACACAGGTAACACATACAGGGCACACTTATGAGCACTGGGGCCCTGGCTGGCAGGGTCCCAGTGACACATAGAACTAAAACAACATATATACAGTGAAATATTGGGGTAACATGCCAGGCAAGATGGTACTTTCCTACAATGGTCCAATCACCTCCATTGCCCTCTGTCCATAAATGCTTTTACCCCCAATGTCACTTCCTCTTTCTTTGTCCAAATCGACAGTTTTGAACTTCTGAAACTAAACTTCTTACATAGTCAAAGAGCCAAAGTTCCTCAAACTCATTAGTGCAACACGACCCGATCTCCACCGGAACCAAGTCTTTGAAACTGAACCGGACAACAGATCCGAATAAAGATGTCCTCAAAGGAATATACCGAAAACCTCAAGTATTCTTCAGATCAGAGCCTAGGAAAAATAACATAATCAAAGGTAATATCATGTGATTTAGTATAACAAAGAAAAACCTTAAGTCCATACATATATCTCAGGGTGGGTAAATATAAGTTTGATATATAGCCAATATATTATGAAAACATTTTACTCCAAACAGTATTATTTCAATGGGAGGGATAATCCTTGCCTCCGTGCCCTTAATAGAATTGCAAATTCTTGACGCGTAAGCTAGAATTTTTTTAATTCTATTTCAGGACCGGAGGCTCCGATTATGCTCGTTTAAAGCTGACTAATAACTACAGAGGCAACATCTACCAAAGGTTTATGATAAAATTTGTGAAACTTAGATTCTGAAGACCAATCAGCCGCCTTCATAATGTCTTCTAGACGGGAACCTAATGCATATGTCTTGGATGCCAAAGCCCCTCTAACTGAATGGGCTCCAAATTGGTTGATATCTATCCCAGCTTCATTCATTAACCATTTAATCCATCGAGATAATGTGGCTGACGAGACTGGTTTGAAAGGTTTTTGCAAAGATATAAGCAACTGACCAGTAGCATCTTGTCGGAATTTGTCTGTAACCACTCCATACTCCTTTATACATTGAAAAACACAAAGTTTTGAATTATCAAAAACATTGATATGTTACTGACCTGTAATTAGTTTTCGTCCGTCTGGTAATATTAAACGTAACTCCTTCAGGAGTGTAAACTCTACCAGCCAAGTCCAAGGCTTTGACATCCGATACACACTTACAATAAATCAGGCATTATAACATTGTCAATTTAGCTGAAATCTGTTTACGAGACAGATATCTATTGGATGGCCGGGAATCTAAAAATCTCAATATAATGTTCATATCCCACAATACTGAATACCTGGTTTGAGGAGGGTTAGATAAATACCTCTAAGTAACTTACAGATAAGACGATGTTCACCAACAGGTCTACCCTCTATATGAACATGACCAGCTGAAATGGGCGATCTAAAATTATTGATGGTTCTATAAGCTAAGCTTGAACCTTCCAATTCTGCTAGAAAGTTAACTATCATCTCAACACTTGATTCCATGGGATTAATATCCCGTCTAACACACCAGCCATTCCATCTGCGCCATGCAGATGCATATCTTTTATGCCTGATGCCCAAGCTTGCTTGATGAAATCAGCAACCTGTTGCAAAATTCCTGGGGAATTCCATCTTGCCCTGAAACCCTCCAAGCCATCAATGTCAGTTTCTCTGAAATGATCATTGGATGTTGATGGTTCTCTGGGTTCAAGAGAAGATCCGGATGTGGAGGAATGAGTAGAGGGGGAGCGCAAGCTAACTGCAGGGCAAGCGGGAACCAAGGTTGAGCTCTCCAAAAAGGAGTCACTAATATGATCTCCACTTTCTGACGCCTTATCTGAGAGAGAAGTCTGGAGATCATTAGAAAAGGAGGGAAGGCATATCCCCGAAACCTTGACCAATCCTGAAGGAAGGCATCTGTCGCCAGTGCCAGAGGATCCGGGCACCAGCGGAAGAATTTTGGAATCTGGGTATTGAGCAGAGAGACAAATAGATCCACTTTTCATGGGCCCCACACCTTGATTATCTGCAGGAAAATTACCGGATCCAGTCTCCAGTTGCTGGAATCCGTTAGATACCTGGAGTTCCAGTCTGCTATTGTGTTCTGATCGCCTGGGAGATATTCTGCCATGAAAATCAGACGATGACTGAGACAATAATGCTAGAACTCTTTGGCTATCTCTGCCAAGATTCTGGATTTCGTCCCCTCTAGTTTGTTGAGGTACTTCACTGCAGAAATGTTGTCCATCCGCAACAAGACGCAGCAGTCTGTCTTCTGAGGAGAAAGGCACCTTATGGCAAACGAGCCTGCTAGGAGCTCTAGACAATTGATATGCAGAGTCTGCTCCCAAGTCGACCAGCCACCTCCGGCTACTAGGGAGCTGCAGCGGGCTCCCCATCCCCATCGGCTGGCGTCGGATTCAATCACTATTTGGATGAGAACCGAATATCGCTCTGCCGTTCCAAGCTTCCATGTGTTGGAGCCACCAACAAATTTCTGCTTTTACTTTGTTGGTCAGGGGAATCATCTCTGAGTAACTCAGGCACTGTTGTAAATGCCTGATCTTGAGTCTCTGTAGAGCTCGATAATGCAAGGGGGCTGGGAAGATTGCCTGAATCGAAGAGGCCAGAAGGCCCACTATTCTGGCAATGTTCCTCAAAGATATCATCTGATTGGATAGAGCCGATCTCAATTCTCTCTTGATACTTCGAATTTTCTGAGATGGAAAAATCAGTTGGGAGCGGATAGAATCTATCTTGAACCCCAGGAAATCTATCACCTGGAAGGGATTCAATATTGACTTCTGCACATTGATCAGAAAACCCAGATCCTGCAGAATACTGATGGTCCATTCCAGATGAGACATGAGAGTTTGAGGGTTCTGAGCCATCAACAAGATGTCGTCCAGATAAATTATCAATCTGACTCCCTTGGTTCTCAGCCATTCCATCACTGGCCTCAACAGTTTTGTGAAGCACCAGGGGGCTGCCAAATGGAAGCGCATTGAATTCTAGACAATGTCCATTCCATAGGAATTGTAGGAATCTCCTGTGAGGGAGGTAAATGGGGACCGAAAGATACGCATCCTTCAGGTCTAGACGGACCATTGAATCTCCCTCTACTAGGATATCTCGTAACATGTGGATTCCTTCCATCTTGAAATGTATGTATAATATCCAGTAGTTGAAATCCTTTAGATTCAATACTAGACGATGACCCCCCACCCTTTTTTTCTACGACAAATATGGGGCTGAGGAATCCAGAAGGATGAGGAGACGAAAAACTCCCTGCTCCTTTGTGTAATAAAGCCTGAACCTCTATGTCTATAAAGGTCTGATCTGCGAGGGAAAAAGACATTTGCGCTGGAAGAGGTAGTTGAATCGGAGTCCTGATGAAACCCTAATACTGTTTAAAGAATCCATGGGTCCCCTGAAATCTTTTTCCAGTTTTCCAGAAACAAGCCCACTCTGCCCCCAAGACGCACTTGAGAATATTGAATAATGCTCACCTGAATAACTGGATTCCTGGATTGCTCCCTGCTGACCCCTGCGCGGTCCTCTTCGATATCTGGAGCATCCTCCTCCATTGCGAGTGGGATAGAAGGTGGCGCCGCCTGGTCGGTATATCAATTTCCTCTCTCTCTTGGGCATTGGTTTTGAGGACTCTGAAAGGTTCCTCGGCCGGGCATACGTCCTCCGAAACGTCCGGCCCTGGCAAAAAGGTTTCTTTTAAACACTTTTTTAAGTGATATTTGCGCTTTGTCTAGAGAGGAGAATATGGAGCAAAACTTGGCTAACTCCTTAATAAAGGATGAACCAAATAGTAGTCCATCTGCAGAAGGGCCTGCTTCAGGTGGCCAGGTCTGATAACTTAGGATCAATCCTCATGAGGATTGATTTACGTTGTTCTGAAGAAATCGCACAATTTGCATTGCCCAAAAGGCACAGGGACCTCTGGGTCCAACCAATCAGGACATCTGTGTCCACAGGATCACCCGACTCTTTGGCAAGAAATGCCATGTCTAGGATTTTCCTCAGAGGGCCTGTGACGTCAAGTAATTTATCTTGGCATATACGCCAAGATCTGTCTAAGCCTTTCTTGGGGTCTTTGCCAAATTTTCTCATAAAGGTGACCATCGTAGGGTCAATGTCAGGAGTGTCCGTTACCTTCTCTTCCACATCTGGTCTAGGACATTCTGCTCTAAGGCGTGATCAGACTTCCTTGTCAAAGCTCCTCCTGATATTGTCGTGGACGTACTGCGCCACTTCTGAGGACGTAACCCAATTGGAGGCTCTAGGGTGTATAATTTCCGTTGGATCGAAATACAGAACTCTAGGTGTGGGTGCCTGTTTCTTACGTTTTTTACTGGGGACCGGAGTATCTGGGACATCTGAGTCAGAATCAGACGAGGACTGAGAGGATACCACATCCTTATTGGAGCTATAATTGTGCTCAGCTGAACGTTTCTTACGCAATTTATCAAATGCATCTGCATGTAATCCACCAGCCGTCCCTTCGCTTTCCTCTTGGTTTTTGGTTTTGGATCTGCATTTCGACCTTTTCTCATTTAGAGGTGAGTGTTGTTCATTAAGCCAACCCTGGGACTTTGCGTAGTCAAAAAGTTGCCCTGAAAAGGGTCCTAAAAGTCTTACCAGGACGTCATTTACAGATTGTTGGACCCTATTGTCAAGGGCTTCCACCAAGTTCACTTCAAGCTGGTTGCCCAGCTCTTCAGGGTAGTACCCTGTTTCATTTTCGCTCCACTGAGCCATCAGGATCTGGGTTAAAGCAATTTAGTTGTGTAAATCAACAGAGGGCAAGTGCAAACCCCTGACAGGCAATGAAAGCCCACTTAAAATGTGGTAGGAGCAGCCTCTGAATGGCACTCTAGGCAGAGCCTTTTAAATTATTACAGCCCAAGTTCTTTTTTGACAAACTGGGCGTCAGGGAGCCAAGAATAGTATGAAATTCAGGTATAGGGCTTACTGTTGCCCTGCACGTCCGCTATCGAGCCGATACATCACAAACATGGAATTGATGGGATCGGCTCGAAGCGCGAGCGCGCGAAGCGCGAGCAATAAAAATAAAAAACGGACTACATGGGGAACGTGTAGATAGCGCCCGCCCCCGCTCCACAGGGCTTAGTTCAATTATCGGCACGGAGCCGAAAATTATGAGCATGTAAAGCTTCTAACAATGCATCAAAGCGAGCTAAATCGCGTCGCTACTACAATAAATACAATGCTAAGAACAGTAATAATACCAGTACAATGTAATCAGAGAAGAAATAAAATATCACTTATCTGCTGCGGAGCAGCAAAGAAAGAGGAAGTGACATTGGGGTCAAAGCATTTATGGACAGAGTGCAAGGGAGGTGATTGGACCATGTGATATTAAGACTAACCATCATGGGAAATGTAGTTAATGTTTTTCTCTGTTTTGATTGGCTGCTGTTTGGGTCAGCAAAGAAGGAGATAGCATAATCGGAGCCTCCAGTCCTGAAACAGAATTAAAATAGAAAGCTACTAGGGGAAAAACAACATAAAAATGTGAGAAACATTTAAGGGTGAAACGAAAGAAAAAGGCAATGAGAAAAGCAAGAGATGAAAACGGGTAAATAAAGCGGAGTGATTTTTATATAACCCCTTTGCTGCTAAGCCTTTATTTTTGGCTATTTGGGATATTTTGTGCTTAGGCCCCCATAGCTGTTTGTCCACATAAGCTATCCACTCCAAATTTGCGTCCTTTTTTCCAACCTGCTGGGGATTCTAAAGGTACCCAGGGTTTTTGGATTCCCTGGAGGGAACTGAGCAATTAGCCAAATTGTAGCTAAAATCTGTGTTTTTTTGGGGGAAAAAGGGTCTGCAGAAGAAAGCACCTGTTTTTTTTCTTTGCAATTGGTACCAACGAAGGGTTTGCGGTGCTAAAATCACCATCGTCGCAGCTTTCGGGAACAGGCAGTTTTGAATCAGAAAACCAAGACCCAGATTTAAGAAAAGTGGCACTGCATCCAATGCAGCACCACTTTTCTTGTGCCCCTTAGCACCCCCCTACCTCCACCATCTGTGTGCCGTATTTAATATACAGCACAACATGGCGCAAGGAAGGGTCAATAGCATCAATTTTTTATGCTATTGATGTACTGTGCAAGATTAGCTCAAAATGTTGGTGTTAATCCTGCAGAGTACATAGGGGAGGGACCATTGAAAACAATGGTATGCCACCCTTTTAACGCCTGCTCTGCGCAGGAGTTAAAAATAGCCGATAAGAATGGAGCAGTAGAATCTCTTAGATTCCACAGTGCCATTTTTGCGGTCCCCCTTGCATACACTATGCCTGGCGCAGGTATATTGTGGCGCAAGGGGTTACAAAGTGGCGCAATGCTTGCATTGCACCACTTGGTAAATATAGCGTGGTGAGTTTGGCCTCATTGGGCCACATTAGCATCATAAAACATGATGCTAGTGTAGCGCAAGGAGGCTCTAGGCCCTCTTAAATCTGGGCCCAAATTTTTCAACACAGTTTTGGCATTTTACTGACTCAGCCCATTTTTCCTATTTTTTGTGCTTTCAACCTCCTTCCAGTTAGTGGTAGAAATGGGTGTAAAACTAATGGTGGATCACTGAAAGCTATACATTTCTTAAAGGTAGACACAATTCTGAATTCAGCAAGGGATCATTTGTGTAGATCCTTCAATGTTTTCTCATAGAAAGTAGCAGTTGAAATAAAAAAATATTGAAATTGAGTTGAAAAAAAAACAGCTATTTGTATCTATGTTTTCATCTGTAAATTCTTCTAACAGTGGCATATTTTTATAAGCAACTTACCATGACATCTGCTGGATCCTTCTGGTTGCAAAGATATATAGGGCTTGTAGTTTCACTAAGAACCCTGTGTTCCCAAAGCCAATTCCTGAGCTGCACCTTGCAATGGTTTTTCACTGTGCCCCGGGCATACAGCAATTCATTTTCTAAAATAGCAAGAGTGAAAAATAGATCAAGTAAACCTATGTATTACTGCAATGGGCACACAATATGGAGTTTAGAAGCAATATTTATTTGCACATCTCTAAATTTGGGGGTACCCATACCAGCATGTGTGTTACAGGGCATTTCTCAAAATGATTTCTTTCTTACACACTGTCTTACATTTGGAGGCAATGGGTAATAACACAACTTCTGCTATTCTGTATTCCTCCAAGTCTCCCGGTAAAAATGGCACCTTACTTGTGTGGGTAGGCCTAGTGCCCAGGACAGGAAATGCCCCAAAACGCAATGTGGACTCATCGCATTTTTGCACTGAAAACAGACTCCTTTTTAGCAAATTACCTAGCTGTGGATTTTGGGCTCTAGCTCAGCCGGCACCTAGGAAAACCTAGCAAACCTGTACATTTTTAAAAACTAGACACCTAAGGGAATCCCGGATGGGATGACTTGTCAGGCCTCTCACCAGGTTCTGTCACCCAGAATCCTACACAAACTTCAAAATTTGTCTAAAAAACACATTTCGCTCACACTTCTGTGATGGAAAGTTCTGGAAACTGTGGGAGCCACAAAATTCCTTTCACCCGGCATTTCCCCAAGTCTCTCAATAGAAAAGGTACCTCACTTGTATTGGTTGACCTAGTGCCTGCAACAGGAAATGGCCCAAACCGTAACATGTATGCAACATAGTTTTCCACGGAAAACTGACCTTTTTCAGTCTTGGTAGTTCTAGATTTTGGACCCTACCTCAGCCGGCACCTAGGGAAGCCTAGCGAACCTGCACATTTGTGAGAACTAGACACCTAGGGAAATCCAGAAGGCTGTGACTTGCCTAGATCCCATTAGGTTTTCTTGCCCACAGTGCCCTGCAAACCTCACACTTTTCCTGAAATCACCCATTTTCCTCACATTTCTGTGATGGAAACTTCTGGAATCTGCAGGAATCCACAAAATTCCTACCACTCAGCATTGCCCCACCTGTGCCAATAAATATGCTGCCCCACATGTGAGGATGCGTCTTGGGCGGATAGGCTGGGTTGGTTTCAGAGGCGTAACGAAAGCTGAGGGGGGGCCCCTGCAAAGTATCCTGAGGTGGCCCCCTCATCCCAGACCCAGTCTGGGGCCCGCCGCCTGTGGTCAGTGTATTGTGCTGAGGTGGGTTGCTGGAGCTCACCTCCCACACCCCAGGGGCTGCGGGGCTGTGTTACACAGTGGTTGGTTTGTTGTGGTCCTCCCGAGGTCTGGAAATCAAAAAAGTTTCTAAGACCCAGCTTTTCAGAGGTGGTTCAAAAGGTTCAGTTAGGCACTGCTCAGGTTTCCAGGAGCAGAGGAGCAGCACTTGGAAGCCAAGAGACACTCCAACAGAGGCCATCAGCGCATTCCAGGTTAGGTCCAGCTGTGTTAACAGGCCTCTTGAAGCGTGTTGTGGCCCTGTAGCTACCCAGGAGGTCAGTGTAGGACCTAGGCTAGCCTGGCTTGTAGTGGGTACCAAGGGGTACTTACACTCTGTACCAGGTCCAGTTATCCCTTATTAGTTTAGAAGAGATGTTTCTAGCAACTTAGGCTGATAGAAGGTAGCTATAGCAGAGCAACTTAGGCTGAACTAGGAGACATGCAAAGCTCCTACTATACCACTGGTGTCATATGCACAATATCATAAAAAAACACAAATCACAGATATACTAAAAATAAAGGTACTTTATTTTTATGACAATATGCCAAAAGTATCTCAGTGAGTACCCTCAGTATGAGGATAGCAAATATACACAAGATATATGTACACAATACCAAAATATGCAGTAATAGCAATAGAAAACAGTACAAACAATTTATAGTCACAATAGAATGCAATGGGGGCACATAGGGATAGGGGAAACACAAACCATATACTCTAGAAGTGGAATGCGAACCACAAATGGACCCCAAACCTATGTGACCTTGTAGAGGGTCGCTGGGACTGTAAGGAAACAGAGAGGGTTAGAAAAATAGCCCACCCCAAGACCCTGAAAAGTGGGTGCAAAGTGCACCTAAGTTCCCCAAAGAGCACAGAAGTCGTGATAGGGGAATTCTGCAGGAAAGACCAACACCAGCAATGCAACAACGATGGATTTCCAGACGAGAGTACCTGTGGAACAAGGGGACCAAGTCCAAAAGTCACAATCAAGTTGGGAGTGGGCAGATGCCCAGGAAATGCCAGCTGTGGGTGCAAAGAAGCTGCCAGCGGATGGTAGAAGCTGTGGATTCTGCAAGAACGACAAGGGCTAGAAACTTCCCCTTTGGAGGATGGATGTCCCACATCGTGAAGAGTCGTGCAGAGGTATTTTCGTGCAGAAAGACCGCCAACAAGCCTTGCTAGCTGTAAAGGTCGCGGTTAGGGTTTTTGGATGCTGCTGTGGCCCAGGAGGGACCAGGATGTCGCCAATTGTGTGAGGAGACAGAGGGGGCGTCCAGCAAGACAAAGAGCCCACTCAGAAGCAAGCAGCACCCGCAGAAGTGCCGGAACATGCACTACGAAGTGGAGTGAACCGGAACTCACCCGAAGTTGCACAAGAGGGTCCCACGAAGCCGGAGGACAACTCAGGAGGTCGTGCAATGCAGGTTAGAGTGCAGGGGACCCAGGCTTGGCTGTGCACAAAGGAAATCCTGGAAGAGTGCACAGGAGCCGAGTAGCTGCAAAACACGCGGTTCCCAGCAATGCAGTCTAGCGTGGGGAGGCAAGGACTTAACTCCACCAAACTTGGACTGAAGAGTCACTGGACTGTGGAAGTCACTTGGACAGAGTTGCTGAGTTCAAGGGACCTCGCTCGTCGTGCTGAGAGGAGACCCAGAAGACCAGTGATGCAGTTCTTTGGTGCCTGCGGTTGCAGGGGGAAGATTCCGTCGACCCACAGGAGATTTCTTCGGAGCTTCTAGTGCAGAGAGGAGGCAGACTACCCCCACAGCATGCACCACCAGGAAAACAGTTGAGAAGGCGGCAGGATCAGCGTTACAAGGTCGCAGTAGTCGTCGTTGCTACTTTGTTGCAGTTTTGCAGGCTTCCAGCGCGGTCAGCAGTCGATTCCTTGGCAGAAGGTGAAGAGAGAGATGCAGAGGAACTCTTATGAGCTCTTGCATTCGTTATCTAAGGAATTCCCCAAAGCAGAGACCCTAAATAGCCAGAAAAGGAGGTTTGGCTACCTAGGAAAGAGGATAGGCTAGCAACACCTGAAGGAGCCTATCAGAAGGAGTCTCTGACGTCACCTGCTGGCACTGGCCACTCAGAGCAGTCCAGTGTGCCAGCAGCACCTCTGTTTCCAAGATGGCAGAGGTCTGGAGCACACTGGAGGACCTCTGGGCACCTCCCAGGGGAGGTGCAGGTCAGGGGAGTGGTCACTCCCCTTTCCTTTGTCCAGTTTCGCGCCAGAGCAGGGCTGAGGGATCCCTGAACCAGTGCAGACTGGCTTATGCAGAGATGGGCACCATCTGTGCCCATCAAAGCATTTCCAGAGGCCGGGGAGGCTACTCCTCCCCAGCCCTGACACCTTTTTCCAAAGGGAGAGGGTGTAACACCCTCTCTCTGAGGAAGTCCTTTGTTCTGCCTTCCTGGGCCAAGCCTGGCTGGACCCCAGGAGGGCAGAAACCTGTCTGAGGGGTTGGCAGCAGCAGCAGTAAAACCCCGGGAAAGGTAGTTTGGCAGTACCCGGGTCTGAGCTAGAGACTCGGGGGATCATGGAATTGTCTCCCCAATGCCAGAATGGCATTGGGGTGACAATTCCATGATCCTAGACATGTTACATGGCCATGTTTGGAGTTACCATTGTGACGCTATACATATCTGGTGACATATGTAAAGTGCACACGTGTAATGGTGTCCCCGCACTCACAAAGTCCGGGGAATTTGCCCTGAACAATGTGGGAGCACCTTGGCTAGTGCCAGGGTGCCCACACACTAAGTAACTTAGCACCCAACCTTTACCAGGTAAAGGTTAGACATATAGGTGACTTATAAGTTACTTAAGTGCAGTGGTAAATGGCTGTGAAATAACGTGGACGTTATTTCACTCAGGCTGCAGTGGCAGGCCTGTGTAAGAATTGTCAGATCTCCCTATGGGTGGCACAAGAAATGCTGCAGCCCATAGGGATCTCCTGGAACCCCAATACCCTGGTTAACTCAGTACCATATACTAGGGAATTATAAGGGTTTTCCAGTATGCCAATGTAAATTGGTGAAATTGGTCACTAGCCTGTTAGTGACAATTTGGAAAGAAATGAGAGAGCATAACCACTGAGGTTCTGGATAGCAGAGCCTCAGTGAGACAGTTAGTCATAACACAGGTAACACATACAGGGCACACTTATGAGCACTGGGGCCCTGGCTGGCAGGGTCCCAGTGACACATACAACTAAAACAACATATATACAGTGAAATATGGGGGTAACATGCCAGGCAAGATGGTACTTTCCTACACCATGCTTATCCTAAGATTTCTCACCATCTTTCTTCTTGCCATCCTTGTCCCCCCCTGTATGAACTTTTCTGTTCACTCTTGTTCTGACCCATTTGTCTGCCTTCTTTCCCAATTCTTGGGGAGAGGTCAGATCTGAGTCCACTAGATATTGGTGTAACAAGTCAGACACACAGTTATTCAGAATATGCTCTCTCAGAATAAGATTATACAGGCTTTCATAGTCAGAAACCTTACTGCCATGTAACCACCCCTCCAAGGCCTTCACTGAACAATCAACAAAGTCTATCCAATCTTGTGAGGACTCTTTTCTGGTGTCTCTGAACTTAATCCTGTATTGTTCAGTGGTTAAGCCAAATCCATCCGAGAGTGCATCCTTCAAAACTGCAAAATTATTGGCATCACTTTCTCTAACAGTAAGAAGCCTATCCCTACCCTTTCCATTGAAAGATAGCCATAGGATAGCAGCCCACTACCTTTGAGGGACCCCCTGTACCATACAGGCCCTTTCAAGTGCAGCAAACCACTTGTTAATGTCATCCCCCTCCTTGTAAGGGGGAACTATCTTGCTATCAGGAATACTGCTGCTGCCACCATGGGGTCCAAACCCCAACCTCTGTCTCTCCTTTTCCAGATCTAGGGAACAACCTGGCCTTCAGGAACAAAAACATCCCTACTATGATGGGAGCTTCTATTACTGCCAGCATTGCTAGGTGGTCTGCTAAGGGGTAGATTAGGAAGAGAACCCTGTACCACTCCCTCAGGGGGCTCCCCTGAGTCAGAGTGTGAGCTATCTACTAACTTTTCAGATGAGGCGCCACCCTGGGCCTTATCATTCTCAATCAGCATGTTAGACAGAAATTCTCTAGAAGGGTTCTTTCCTTCCACTAAACCTCTATCAATGCAGAGACTCCTTAGGCTCTTAAAGTTAAGATTGTCATATGTTGTATTGACCATTTTAAGAGAAGTTCCTACATCAGACATGATAGAAGAAGGTTTAGGGACAGAGAGAAGAGAGAAAAAGTTTCAGGACTTTTTAAAGAACAGAAAAAAAAACTTTTTCAAACTTTTTGAAAGTTTTAGAAAGTTTAGGAGTACTTTTCAGCACTTAGCAGAAAGTGTAAGAGAAGAAAAGCAAAACTTTTTGGTTAGGTGTACATACACTGAACTTGTTTTGTATATTATTCTCTTATGAAAAGTACAAAATGACAAATAGGTAAGTAGTTGCAAGTACTTATCCCACCGCTGCACAACCAATGTAGGAGGCTGGCCTGGCTTGTAGTGGGTACCAAGGGGTACTTACACTCTGTACCAGGTCCAGTTATCCCTTATTAGTGTAGAAGAGGTGTTTCTAGCAGCTTAGGCTGATGGAAGGTAGCTATAGCAGAGCAGCTTCGGCTGAACTAGGAGACATGCAAAGCTCCTACTATACCACTTGTGTCATATGCACAATATCATAAGAAAACACAATACACAGATATACTAAAAATAAAGGTACTTTATTTTTATGACAATATGCCAAAAGTATCTCAGTGAGTACCCTCAGTATGAGGATGCCAAATATACACAAGATATATGTACACAATATCAAAAATATGCAGTAATAGCAAAAGGAAGTAATGCAAGCAGTGAAGAATTACAGTAGATTGCAATAGGAGCACATAGGTATAGGGGCAACACAAACCATATACTCCAAAAGTGGAATGCGAACCACGAATGGACCCCAAACCTATGTGAGCTTGTAGAGGGTCGCTGCGACTGTAAGAAAACAGTGAGGGTTAGAAAAATAGCCCACCCCAAGACACTGTAAGGTAGGTGTAAAGTGCACCTACAACCCCCAGAGAGCACAGAAGTCGTGATAGGGGGATTCTGCAAGGAAAACCAACACCAGCAATGCAACAACAGTGGATTTCCAGACCTGAGTACCTGTAAGACAAGGGGACCAAGTCCAAGAGTCATGACAGTGTCGAGAGTAGGCAGGAGCCCAGGAAATGCCAGCTGAGGGTGCAAGGAAGCTGCCACCGGATGGAAGAAGCTTGGTGTTTTGCAAGAACGAAGAGGACTAGGAACTTCCCCTTTGGAGGATGGATGTCCCACGTCGTGAAGAAGCTTGCAGAGGTGTTCCCACGATGAAAGACCGCAAACAAGCCTTGCTAGCTGCAAGGGTCGCGGTTAGGGTTTTTGGATGCTGCTGTGGCCTAGGAGGGACCAGGATGTCGCCACTTGGATGAGGAGACAGAGGGGGCCCCCAGCAAGTCAGGGAGCCCTCACAGAAGCAGGCAGCACCTGCAGAAGTACCGGATCAGGCACTTAGAAGAGGAGTGAGTCGGAGTCCACCCGAAGTCAGAAAAGGGAGTCCCACGATGCCGGAGGACAACTCAGAAGGTTGTGCACTGCAGGTTAGAGTGTCGGGGACCCAGGCTTGGCTGTGCACGAAGGAAATCCTGGAAGAGTGCACAGGAGCCGGAGCAGCTGCAAATCACGCGGTACCCAGCAATGCAGTCTAGCGTGGGGAGGCAAGGACTTACCTCCACCAAACTTGGACTGAAGTGTCACTGGACTGTGGGAGTCACTTGGACAGAGTTGCTGAGTTCCAGGGACCACGCTCGTCGTGCTGAGAGGGGACCCAGAGGACCGGTGATGCAGTCTTTTGTTGCCTGCGGTTGCAGGGGGAAGATTCCGTCGACCCACGGGAGATTTCTTCAGAGCTCCAGGTGCAAGAAGGAGGCAGGCTACCCCCAGATCATGCACTAACAGGAAATAGTCGAGAAACCCGGTAGGATGAGCGATACAAGGTTGCTGGTAGTCGTCTTTGCTACTTTGTTGCGGTTTTGCAGGCGTCTTGAGCAGTCTGCGGTCGATCCTTTGGCAGAAGGTGAAGAGGGAGATGCAGAGGAACTCTGGTGAGCTCTAGCATTCGTTATCTGAAGAATTCCCTAAAGCAGAGACCCTAAATAGCCAGAAAAGGAGGTTTGGCTACCTAGGAAGGAGGATAGGCTAGTATGAAAGGTAAGAGCCTATCAGAAGGAGTCTCTGACGTCACCTGATGGCACTGGCCACTCAGAGCAGTCCAGTGTGCCAGCAACACCTCTGTTTCCAAGATGGCAGAGGTCTGGGGCACACTGGAGGAGCTCTGGGCACCTCCCCTGGGAGGTGCAGGTCAGGGGAGTGGTCACTCCCCTTTCCTTTGTCCAGTTTCGCGCCAGAGCAGGGCTCGGGGATCCCTGAACCGGTTTAGACTGGCTTATGCAGAGATGGGCAGCATCTGTGCCCATCAAAGCATTTCCAGAGGCTGGGGGAGGCTACTCCTCTCCAGCCATCACACCTTTTTCCAAAGGGAGAGGGTGTAACACCCTCTCTCTGAGGAAGTCCTTTGTTCTGCCTTCCTGGGCCAGGCCTGGCTGGACCCCAGGAGGGCAGTAACCTGTCTGAGGGGTTGGCAGCAGCTGCAGTGCAACCCCGGGAAAAGCAGTTTGGCAGTACCCGGGTTCTGTGCTAGAGACCCGGGGGATCATGGAATTGTCTCCTCAATTCCAGGATGGCATTGGGGTGACAATTCCATGATCTTAGACATGTTACATGGCCATGTTCGGAGTTACCATTGTGACGATATACATAGGTAGTGACCTATGTACAGTGCACGTGTGAAATGGTGTCCCCGCGCTCACAAAGTCCGGGGAATTTGCCCTAAACAATGTGGGGGCACCTTGGCTAGTGACAGGGTGTCCACACACTAAGTAATTTAGCACCCAACCTTCACCAGGTGAAGGTTAGACATATAGGTGACTTATAAGTTACTTAAGTGCAGTGGTAAATGGCTGTGAAATAACGTGGACGTTATTTCACTGAGGCTGCACTTGCAAGCCTGTGTAAGAATTGTCAGAGCGCCCTATGGGTGGCAAAAGAAATGCTGCAGCCCATAGGAATCTCCTGGAACCCCAATACCTAAGTACCATATACTAGGGAATTATAAGGGTGTTCCAGTATGCCAATGTGAATTGGTAAAATTGGTCACTAGCATGTTAGTGACAATTTGTAAAGCAGAGAGAGCATAACCACTGAGGTTCTGGTTAGCAGAGCCTCAGTGAGACAGTTAGGCATCACACAGGGAACACATACATACAGGCCACAAACTTATGAGCACTGGGGTTCTGGCTAGCAGGGTCCCAGTGACAGATAACAAACATACTGACAACATAGGGTTTTCATTATGAGCACTGGGCCCTGGCTAGCAGGATCCGAGTGAGACAGTGAAAACACCCTGACATATACTCACAAACAGGCCAAAAGTGGGTGTAACAAGGCTAGAAAGAGGCTACTTTCTCACAGTCAGACAAATAATCCTTGCAGTCTACCTTTTTGTCCGTGGTAGAAAGGGAAGCGAGCCCAATCCATCAAAGCTCCTCTCAGGACAGTTGGTCAACTCCTCTTCTGTTCCTACAAAGGTAACTTTATAAAATATACTTTTCCTTAATAGTCTTAAAAATCAAATTCACACCATTGAGTTGGTCTTTAAATGACTATTAAAATAGTTGTTTAATTGTTTTTCTAGCTGGTCCCTAACCTGGGATACTAAAATGTATTTTTACTATTGCTTCCCAGTGCTTCTTTATGCATTTTTACAGTGAAAATAGCTTTTGGGTGCTAGTCACTATAAGGGCATGTTAACTAAATTTCTACTGTTCTACTTTTAAATACAATGCACCCTGTGTTGCGGGCTAAAGGCCTACACAGGGGTTACTTTTTAATATTTAAAAGAAATGTTTTACCTGTAAAAAGGGGTTATGATCCACATTATGCATCCTGGTACTTGTAGTTTCTATTTTAAGATATCCAGTAAAACTGACAAATTGTAAGAAGCAAATGACTATTGTGACTAAAAAGAGAAGACTAGAAGTCTTGGGAACACGAAAAGCGCTGTGTGGGCATAAATAGTGCAATAATCAACAACTCCCAGAGAATCCGGACTTCTTGGCACCTGCAGCGTAAGCTTCACTCTAGCACATAATAGCTACTGTCAGGGTTTATAGGTACATACTTAGTGGTGGTTGCTTAAGGTGCCAAATAAAGTGTATGCCAAATTCAAGGGAAAATTTTCCAAATTAAAAAAAAATATCTTTACCCAAGATATGTCATTTTTATTTAATTCCAGAAGCATTTACATCCGGTTCATTTTGGGGATACCAAATATAATATCCCCTATAGACTATAATATATGATATGATACCCCTTATCGTTCTAGGGTTGGAACTTGCCAGGCTTCATTTTGACATGGTCTTGTGTTGCCTGGGTGAACACAGTGTTTTTCTGTCAAATAGCCCCCTTCCTTCTGTTTTCCATCATCTTTTAGCATGGAATACCAAATATTACGACAAATGCATTGCTGTAATACCTCATGTCCCCTACATTTAATGGGTTACCTTTTAGCTGTTGGCCAATCAAAGTTGGAATTTATTTGATTGCACATTACGGTATCTTATCCCATTTTCCATATCCTCCCACAAGCTTTCATATTTGGTTCCTTTGGATGATAACAAATACATACTTCCTCCAATGAGCTATAATATTTTGAATCCCCTATGTTTCTAGGGTTTTAACTTGACAGGATACAATCTGACATGGTATTATGTTGGCTCAGTGAGCACGGTATTTTTCTACCAAATAGCACCATTTCTTTTGTTTTACAACATCTACTATGGGGATACCAAATATTACAACTCATACATGCCTGTAAAATCTTGTATACCGTATGTGTCATGGGTTACCCTTTAGCCACTGACCAGTTGAAGTTGCCTTTTATTTGAAAGCATATTATCCCTTACTTTTCATGGGTTACTGTGAGAAAGTAGCCTCTTTCTAGCATGGTTACCCCCACTTTTGGCCTGTTTGTGAGTGTGTGCCAGTGTGTTTTTACTGTGTAACTGGGATCCTGTTAGCCAGTACCCCAGTGCTCATAGTGAAAACCCTATTTGTCAGTATGTTTTTGCTTGTCTCACTGGGATCCTGCTGGTCAGGACCCCAATGCTCATAGTTTGTGGCCTAATGTGTGTGTTGTCAGTAGTGCTTAACTGTGTCACTGAGACTCTGCTAACCAGAACCTCAGTGGTTATGCTCTCTCTGCTTCCAAATTAGTCACTATAGTATGGTGACTTCACTTACCAATTCCAATTGGCACACTGGACCCTCCATATAAGTCCTTAGTATATGGTACCCTGGTACCCAGGGCATTGGGGTTTCAGGAGATCCATTTCGGCTGCAGTATTTATTTTGCCACCCATAAGGCGGTCAGACAATTCCTTTCACATGACTGCCATTGCAGCCTGCATGTGAAATAGTGCACACACTACTTCACAGCCATTTTCACTGCACTTAATTAACTTGTAAGTCACCTATATGTCTAACCTTCATTTACTGAAGGCTAGGTGCAAAGTTACTAAGTGTGAGGGCATCCTTGCACTAGCAAAGGTGTCCCCACGCAGTCCAGGGCCAATTTCCCAGACTTTGTGAGTGCGGGGATGTCATTACACGTGTGCACTACATATAGGTCAATACCTATATGTAGCATCACAATGGTAACTCAGAATATGGCCATGTAAGGTGTCTAAGATCATGGATTTGTCCCCATTCCAAATCTGGTATTGGGGAGACAATTCCATGCATCCAGGGGGCTCCACCATGGACCCCCAGTACTTCCAAACCAGGTCTCTGAGGCTTGCACTGCAGCTACAGCTGCTGCCACCTCACAGACAGGGTTCTGCCCTCCTCGGGTCTGAGCAGCTTAGTCCCAGGAAGGCAGAACAAAGCATTTCCTTTGGGAGGAGGGTATTACACCCTCTCCCTTTGGAAATAGGTGTTAGAGGCTTGGGAGGGGTAGCCTCCCAGAGCCTCTAGAAATGCTTTGAAGGGCACAGATGGGGCCCTGTAGGAGGCTGGACTGGCTTGTAGTGAGTACCAAGAGGTACTTACACCTTGCACCAGGCCCAGTTATCCCTTATTAGTGTATAGGGTGTCTAGCAGCTTAGGCTGATAGATAATGGTAGCTTAGCAGAGCAGCTTAGGCTGAACTAGGAGACGTGTGAAGCTACTACAGTACCACTTAGTGTCATATGCACAATATCATAAGAAAACACAATACACAGTTATACTAAAAATAAAGGTACTTTATTTTTATGACAATATGCCAAAGTATCTTAGAGTGTACCCTCAGTGAGAGGATAGGAAATATACACAAGATATATATACACAATAGCAAAAATATGCAGTATAGTCTTAGAAAACAGTGCAAACAATGTATAGTTACAATAGGATGCAATGGGGAAACATAGGGATAGGGGCAACACAAACCATATACTCCAAAAGTGGAATGCGAACCACGAATGGACCGCAAACCTATGTGACCTTGTAGAGGGTCGCTGGGACTATTAGAAAATAGTGAGAGTTAGAAAAATAACCCTCCCCAAGACCCTGAAAAGTGAGTGCAAAGTGCACTAAAGTTCCCCTAAGGACAAAGAAGTCGTGTTAGAGGAATAATGCAGGAAAGACACAAACCAACAATGCAACAACTGTGGATTTCCAATCTAGGGTACCTGTGGAACAAGGGGACCAAGTCCAAAAGTCACAAGGAAGTCGGAGATGGGCAAATGCCCAGGAAATGCCAGCTGCGGGTGCAAAGAAGCTTCTACTGGACAGAAGAAGCTGAGGTTTCTGCAGGAACGAAAAGGGCTAGAGACTTCCCCTTTGGTGGACGGATCCCTCTCGCCGTGGAGAGTCGTGCAGAAGTGTTTTCCCGCCGAAAGAACGCCAACAAGCCTTGCTAGCTGCAAATCGTGCAGTTAGCGTTTTTGGACGCTGCTGTGGCCCTGGTGGGACCAGGAGGTCGCAAATTGGACCAGGAGAGAGAGGGGACGTCGAGCAAGACAAGGAGCCCTCTCAGCAGCAGGTAGCACCCGGAGAAGTGCCAGAAACAGGCACTACGAGGATGCGTGAAACGGTGCTCACCCGAAGTCGCACAAAGGAGTCCCACGTCGCCGGAGACCAACTTAGAAAGTCGTGCAATGCAGGTTAGAGTGCCGTGGACCCAGGCTTGGCTGTGCACAAAGGATTTCCGCCGGAAGTGCACAGGGGCCGGAGTAGCTGCAAAAGTCGCGGTTCCCAGCAATGCAGCCCAGCGAGGTGAGGCAAGGACTTACCTCCACCAAACTTGGACTGAAGAGTCACTGGACTGTGGGGGTCACTTGGACAGAGTCGCTGGATTCGAGGGACCTCGCTCGTCGTGCTGAGAGGAGACCCAAGGGACCGGTAATGCAGCTTTTTGGTGCCTGTGGTTGCAGGGGGAAGATTCCGTCGACCCACGGGAGATTTCTTCGGAGCTTCTGGTGCAGAGAGGAGGCAGACTACCCCCACAGCATGCACAAGCAGGAAAACAGTCGAGAAGGCGGCAGGATCAGCGTTACAGAGTTGCAGTAGTCGTCTTTGCTACTATGTTGCAGGTTTGCAGGCTTCCAGCGCGGTCAGCAGTCGATTCCTTGGCAGAAGGTGAAGAGACAGATGCAGAGGAACTCGGATGAGCTCTTGCATTCGTTATCTAAAGTTTCCCCAGAGACAGAGACCCTAAATAGCCAGAAAAGAGGGTTTGGCTACCTAGGAGAGAGGATAGGCTACTAACACCTGAAGGAGCCTATCAGAAGGAGTCTCTGACGTCACCTGATGGCACTGGCCACTCAGAGCAGTCCAGTGTGCCAGCAGCACCTCTGTTTCCAAGATGGCAGAGGTCTGGAGCACACTGGAGGAGCTCTGGACACCTCCCAGTGGAGGTGCAGGTCAGGGGAGTGGTCACTCCCCTTTCCTTTGTCCAGTTTCGCGCCAGAGCAGGGCTAAGGGGTCCCCTGAACCGGTGTAGACTGGCTTATGCAGAATTGGGCACATCTGTGCCCAACAAAGCATTTCCAGAGGCTGGGGGAGGCTACTCCTCCCCTGCCTTCACACCATTTTCCAAAGGGAGAGGGTGTAACACCCTCTCTCTGAGGAAGTCCTTTGTTCTGCCATCCTGGGCCAGGCCTGGCTGGACCCCAGGAGGGCAGATGCCTGTCTGAGGGGTTGGCAGCAGCAGCAGCTGCAGTGAAACCCCGGGAAAGGCAGTTTGGCAGTACCAGGGTCTGTGCTAGAGACCCGTGGGATCATGGGATTGTGACAACAATGCCAGGATGGCATAGAGGGGGCAATTCCATGATCATAGACATGTTACATGGCCATATTCGGAGTTACCATTGTGAAGCTACATATAGGTAGTGACCTATATGTAGTGCACGTGTGTAATGGTGTCCCCGCACTCACAAAGTTCAGGGAATTGGCCCTGAACAATGTGCGGTCACCTTGGCTAGTGCCAGGGTGCCCACACACTAAGTAACTTAGCACCCAACCTTTACCAGGTAAAGGTTAGACATATAGGTGACTTATAAGTTACTTAAGTGCAGTGTAAAATGGCTGTGAAATAACGTGGACGTTATTTCACTCAGGCTGCAGTGGCAGGCCTGTGTAAGAATTGTCAGAGCTCCCTATGGGTGGCAAAAGAAATGCTGCAGCCCATAGGGATCTCCTGGAACCCCAATACCCTGGGTACCTCAGTACCATATACTAGGGAATTATAAGGGTGTTCCAGTAAGCCAATGTAAATTGGTAAAATTGGTCACTAGCCTGTTAGTGACAATTTGGAAAGAAATGAGAGAACATAACCACTGAGGTTCTGATTAGCAGAGCCTCAGTGAGACAGTTAGGCACTACACAGGTAACACATTCAGGCACACTTATGAGCACTGGGGCCCTGGGTTACCAGGGTCCCAGTGACACATACAACTAAAACAACATATATACAGTGAAAAATGGGGGTAACATGCCAGGCAAGATGGTACTTTCCTACACAACCCCCCCCCAAACGAAGGACAATAAGACTAGCCATGACCTGATGAGTCTTCATTGTCTAAGTGGAAATATCTGGAGAGTCCATCTGCATTGGAGTGGCTACTCCCAGGTCTATGTTCCACTGTATAGTCCATTCCCTGTAGGGATATGGACCACCTCAACAATTTAGGATTTTCACCTTTCATTTGTTTTAGCCAAAGTAGAGGTTTGTGGTCTGTCTGAACAATGAAGTGAGTGCCAAACAGGTATGGCCTCAACTTCTTCAGTGCCCAGACCACAGCAAAGGCCTCCCTCTCAATGGCAGACCAACGCTTTTCTCTAGGGGTCAACCTCCTACTAATAAAAGCAACAGGTTGATCCTGGCCCTCAGAATTAAGTTGTGATAGGACTGCCCCTACTCCTAATTCAGATGCATCAGTTTGGACATAGAATTTTTTAGAGTAACAAGGGCTTTTCAGGACAGGTGCAGAGCACATGGCCTGCTACAGCTCCTCAAAAGCTTTCTGACAGTTTGCTATCCATAATACCTTTTTAGGCATTTTCTTGAATGTGAGGTCATTAAGAGGGGCTGCAATGGAGCCATAGTTCTTAATGAACCTCCTGTAATACCCAGTGAGGCCTAGGAAGACTCTCACCTGAGTCTGAGTGGTAGGGGGAACCCAATCAATAATTGTTTGGATTTTCCCCTGAAGTGGTGCAATCTGTTCCCCACCAACAAGGTGTCCCAGATAAACCACCTTACCCTGCCCTATCTGGCACTTTGAAGCCTTGATAGTGAGACCTGCCTTTTGCAGGGCCTCCAAAACTTTCCATAGGTGGACCAGGTGATCATCCCAGCTGGAGCTAAAGACAGCTATATCGTCCAAATATGCTGCACTGATAGCTTCCAGCCCTTGCAGGACTGTGTTCACCAACCTCTGAAAAGTGGCAGGTGCATTTTTCAAACCAAAAGGCATTACAGTAAACTGGTAATGTCCTCCAATGGTAGAAAATGCAGTCTTAGGTTTAGCATCTTCTGACAATTTGATCTGCCAATACCCTGCAGTCAAATCAAAAGTGCTTAGATATTTGGCAGATGCCAGTGTATCTATGAGCTCATCTGCCCTGGGTATAGGGTGAGCATCAGTTTTGGTTACCAAGTTGAGACCTCTATAGTCTACACAAAACCGCATTTCCTTCTTTCCATCTTTGGAATGGGGTTTTGGTACCAGTACCACAGGAGAAGCCCATGGACTGTCAGAGTGCTCAACCACTCCTAGTTCTAACATTTTCTGGACCTCTTGCTTTATGCAGTCCCTGACATGGTCAGGCTGCCTATAGATCTTACTTTTGACAGGCAAGCTGTCTCCAGTATCTATAGTGTGCTCACACCAAGAAGTGGTACCTGGCACAGTAGAGAAGAGTTCAGAGAATTGATCTAGGAGATTTATGCAATTGTCTTTCTGCTCAGCAGTAAGACAGTCAGCCAAAACTACACCTTCCACAAGAGCATCTTGTTCTGTGGAAGAGAAGAGATCAGGTAGAGGATCACTGTCTTCTTCCTGTCCCTCATCAGTTGCCATGAGCAGGGTGAGATCAGCCCTGTCATAGTAGGGTTTCAGGCGGTTGACATGGAGCACCCTAAGGGGACTCCCGGCAATGCCTAAGTCAACTAAATAGGTGACTTCTCCCTTCTTTTCAACAATTGTGTGGGGACCACTCCATTTATCTTGGAGTGCTCTTGGGGCCACAGGCTCCAAGACCCACACTTTCTGCCCTGGTTGGTACTGAACCAAAACAGCCTTTTGATCATGCCATTGCTTCTGGAGCTCTTGGCTGGCCTGAAGGTTTTTACTGGCCTTTTTCATGTACTCAGCCATCCTTGATCTGAGGCCAAGTACATAATCCACAATATCCTGCTTAGGAGCTTTTAAAGGTTGTTCCCAACCCTCCTTTACAAGTGTGAGTGGACCCCTAACAGGGTGTCCAAAAAGAAGTTCAAAGGGGCTGAAGCCCACTCCTTTCTGGGGTACCTCCCTGTAGGCAAAAAGGAGGCATGGTAGAAGGATATCCCATCTCCTGCGGAGTTTTTCAGGGAGACCCATAATCATGCCTTTGAGAGTTTTATTAAATCTCTCCACCAGTCCATTTGTTTGTGGATGATAGGGTGTTGTGAACTTGTACGTTACACCACACTCCTTCCACATGGCCTTTAAGTATGCAGACACGAAATTGCTTCCCCTGTCTGATACTACTTCCTTTGGGAAGCCCACCCTGGAAAATATTCCCAGAAGGGCCTTTGCCACTGCAGGTGCTGTAGTGGTCCTTAAAGGAATAGCTTCAGGATATCTTGTGGCATGGTCCACTACCACCAAGGTAAATCTATTGCCTGAAGCAGTAGGAGGGTCAAGGGGGCCAACTATGTCAACCCCTACCCTTTCAAAGGGAACCCCAACCACAGGCAGTGGAATAAGGGGTGTCTTTGGGGTGCCACCTGTCTTGCCACTGGCTTGACAGGTTTCACAGGACTTACAAAATTCCTTTGTGTCCTCAGACATTCTAGGCCAATGAAACAGGGGAACAAGCCTGTCCCAAGTTTTCATTTGTCCTAGATGCCCAGCTAGGGGAATGTCATGTGCCAGGGTTAGGAGGAACTTTCTGTACTCCTGAGGAATCACTAATCTCCTGGCAGCTCCAGGCTTAGGATCCCTATGCTCAGTGTACAAGAGGTTGTCCTCCCAGTAAGCTCTGTGAGAGTCACTGACATCCCCATTAGCCTGTTTGACAGCTTGCTGTCTGAGACCCTCTAATGTGGGACAGGTTTGCTGTGCCACACTCAGCTCCTCTCTGGCAGGCCCCCCTTCACCCAAAAGCTCAGCAGTGTCTGCTTCCAGCTCCTCTGGTGTAGGTTCTGCACAGGGCGGGAATTCTTCTTCCTCAGAAGTAGAATCCACTGTAAAGGGAGGGATAGTAGGAAGTGGTTTGCTTCTACTAGCCCTAGCTTTAGGGAGCACTTGGTCCATTGTTCCAGGATCCAAGCTTCCCTGTCCTTTTTGCTTTTTGGTCTGAGCCCTTGTCAAAGCAAAAATATGCCCTGGGATGCCCAGCATTGCTGCATGGGCCTCCAACTCCCCATCTGACCAAGCTGATGTCTCCAAATCATTCCCTAATAGACAGTCTACATGTAAATCTGAAGCTACCACAACTTTCTTTGGACCAGTAACCCCCCCCCAGTTGAGATTTACAACAGCCATGGGGTGGCTAAGTGTGTTGTTGTGAGCATCGGTTACTTGGTACTGGTGACCAAGTAGGTGTTGTTCAGGGTGGACCAGTTTCTCTATGACCATAGTCACACTGGCACCAGTGTCCCTGTAGGCCTGAACCTCAACACCATTTATTAGGGGTAGCTGCTTGTACTTATCCATATTAAGGGGACAAGCAACTAAGGTGGCTAAATCAATAGCCCCCTCAGAGACTAACACAGCCTCTGTGGCCTCCCTAACAAGGCCAACCCCAACTAAGTTACCAATAGTGAGCCCAGCTACTCCCTTGGATTGGCTATTAGTAGGTTTGCTCCCACCACCACTGCTATTAGTAGGGGCACTAGGTGTAGCAGTAGGGGTTGTAGTGGTAGGAGGCTTGGTGCCTTTCTTTGGACAACTGGGATCTGTTGTCCAATGGCCTTTTATTTTACATAAATAGCACCATGGTTTCTTTTCCTTGTTCTGATTAAAAGAGGATTTGGGCCCACCACCCCCACCAGAGTGTTTTTGTGGGCCTGATGAAGACTCATTTTTAGATTTGTCCCCACCCTTGTCAGAAGACTTACCATCCTTCTTTTTGTTGCCATCTTTGTCACCCCCTGTATGAACTTTTCTGTTCACCCTTGTTCTGACCCATTTGTCTGCCTTCTTTCCCAATTCTTGGGGAGAGGTCAGATCCGAGTCCACCAAGTACTGGTGCAACAAATCAGACACACAATTATTAAGAATATGCTCTCTCAGGATCAAGTTATACAGGCTGTCATAATCAGTAACTTTACTGCCATGTAACCACCCCTCCAAGGCCTTCACTGAATGGTCAATGAAATCAACCCAGTCTTGTGAAGACTCCTTTTTGGTCTCTCTGAACTTTATCCTGTATTGTTCAGTGGTTAAGCCATAACCATCCAGGAGTGCATTCTTAAGAACTTGGAAATTATTAGCATCATTTTCTTTCACAGTAAGGAGCCTATCCCTACCTTTTCCACTAAATGATAGCCATAGGATAGCAGCCCACTGCCTTTGAGGGACATCCTGTACAACACAGGCCCTCTCAAGTGCAGCAAACCAATTGTTAATGTCATCCCCCTCCTTATAAGGGGGAACTATCTTGTGCAGATTCCTGGAATCATGCTCTTTTGCAGGATGACTATGGGGAATACTGCTGCTGCCACCATGGGTTTCTAAACCCAGTTTCTGTCTCTCCTTCTCTACTTCTAAAGTCTGTCTATCCAAATCCAGCTGTTGCTTCTTGAGCTTCAGTCTGGTTTGTTCCACTCTCAATCTATTGAGCTCCCTTTCTAACAATCTGTCATCAGGGTGGGTGGGAGGGACATGCCTTGAAACAGAAGTATGGTGAGAATGGACAGAAGGAGACCTGTCCCTTACAGAAGCCACCCTAACAGCTTGGCTAACAGAAACATCACTACCAGTATGGTGAGAATAAATGCTTTTGCTATGATGTGAGACAACACTATTTGTATGGTGTGGCTCATCATCATTACCAACTATGCTAGACTTTCTAGTAATGGGCAGGCTAGGAAGTTTCTTTCCAGAATCTTTTCCTGGGGGAGTCCCTTGATGAGATTGAGAACCATTAGCTACTTTTTCAACAGATGGGGCACTTCTAGCCTTATCCTGTTCTCTAAGCATGTTAAGTAACAGTTCCAAGGAAGGATTCTTCCCTACACTCAAACCTCTCTCTACACAGAGACTCCTTGCTCCTTTCCAGCTAAGGTGGTCATATGCAAGTTTGGACAGATCAACATTTTGGCCTGTGCCAGACATTTTTAGAGAGAGTTAAAGTGATAGTAAAAGATAAAAAGTTTGTCAGAGCTTTTAGAAAGACAGAGAAAAAAAACTTTTAAAACTTTTTAGAACTTTTTAGAAAGTTAGAAGTACTTTTCGGCACTTAGAAAAGAGTGAAAAGAGGAAATGCAAAACTTTTTGGCTATGTGTATATACACTGACCTTGTTTTTTATATTTTTCTCTTATGAAAAGTACAATGACAAGAGTGGTAAGTAGTCTCAAAGCACTTATCCCACCGCTGCACAACCAATGTAGGAGGCTGGACTGGCTTGTAGTGAGTACCAAGGGGTACTTGCACCTTGCACCAGGCCCAGTTATCCCTTATTAGTGTATAGGGTGTCTAGCAGCTTAGGCTGATAGATAATGGTAGCTTAGCAGAGCAGCTTAGGCTGAACTAGGAGACGTGTGAAGCTACTACAGTACCACTTAGTGTCATATGCACAATATCATAAGAAAACACAATACACAGTTATACTAAAAATAAAGGTACTTTATTTTTATGACAATATGCCAAAGTATCTTAGAGTGTACCCTCAGTGAGAGGATAGGAAATATACACAAGATATATATACACAATAGCAAAAATATGCAGTATAGTCTTAGAAAACAGTGCAAACAATGTATAGTTACAATAGGATGCAATGGGGAAACATAGGGATAGGGGCAACACAAACCATATACTCCAAAAGTGGAATGCGAACCACGAATGGACCCCAAACCTATGTGACCTTGTAGAGGGTCGCTGGGACTATTAGAAAATAGTGAGAGTTAGAAAAATAACCCTCCCCAAGACCCTGAAAAGTGAGTGCAAAGTGCACTAAAGTTCCCCTAAGGACAAAGAAGTCGTGTTAGAGGAATAATGTAGGAAAGACACAAACCAACAATGCAACAACTGTGGATTTCCACTCTAGGGTACCTGTGGAACAAGGGGACCAAGTCCAAAAGTCACAAGCAAGTCGGAGATGGGCAAATGCCCAGGAAATGCCAGCTGCGGGTGCAAAGAAGCTTCTACTGGACAGAAGAAGCTGAGGTTTCTGCAGGAACGAAAAGGTCTAGAGACTTCCCCTTTGGTGGACGGATCCCTCTCGCCGTGGAGAGTCGTGCAGAAGTGTTTTCCCGCCGAAAGAACGCCAACAAGCCTTGCTAGCTGCAAATCGTGCGGTTAGCATTTTTGGACACTGCTGTGGCCCTGGTGGGACCAGGAGGTCGCAAATTGGACCAGGAGAGAGAGGGGACGTCGAGCAAGACAAGGAGCCCTCTCAGCAGCAGGTAGCACCCGGAGAAGTGCCAGAAACAGGCACTACGAGGATGCGTGAAACGGTGCTCACCCGAAGTCGCACAAAGGAGTCCCACGTCGCCGGAGACCAACTTAGAAAGTCGTGCAATGCAGGTTGGAGTGCCGTGGACCGAGGCTTGGCTGTGCACAAAGGATTTCCGCCGGAAGTGCACAGGGGCCGGAGTAGCTACAAAAGTCGCGGTTCCCAGCAATGCAGCCCAGCGAGGTGAGGCAAGGACTTACCTCCACCAAACTTGGACTGAAGAGTCACTGGACTGTGGGGGTCACTTGGACAGAATCGCTGGATTCGAGGGACCTCGCTCGTCGTGCTGAGAGGAGACCCAAGGGACCGGTAATGCAGCTTTTTGGTGCCTGCGGTTGCAGGGGGAAGATTCCGTCGACCCACGGGAGATTTCTTCGGAGCTTCTGGTGCAGAGAGGAGGCAGACTACCCCCACAGCATGCACAAGCAGGAAAACAGTCGAGAAGGCGGCAGGATCAGCGTTACAGAGTTGCAGTAGTCGTCTTTGCTACTATGTTGCAGGTTTGAAGGCTTCCAGCGCGGTCAGCAGTCGATTCCTTGGCAGAAGGTGAAGAGAGAGATGCAGAGGAACTCGGATGAGCTCTTGCATTCGTTATCTAAAGTTTCCCCAGAGACAGAGACCCTAAATAGCCAGAAAAGAGGGTTTGGCTACCTAGGAGAGAGGATAGGCTACTAACACCTGAAGGAGCCTATCAGAAGGAGTCTCTAACGTCACCTGGTGGCACTGGCCACTCAGAGCAGTCCAGTGTGCCAGCAGCACCTCTGTTTCCAAGATGTCAGAGGTATGGAGCACACTGGAGGAGCTCTGGACACCTCCCAGGGGAGGTGCAGGTCAGGGGAGTGGTCACTCCCCTTTCCTTTGTCCAGTTTCACGCCAGAGCAGGGCTAAGGGGTCCCCTGAACCGGTGTAGACTGGCTTATGCAGAATTGGGCACATCTGTGCCCAACAAAGCATTTCCAGAGGCTGGGGGAGGCTACTCCTCCCCTGCCTTCACACCATTTTCCAAAGGGAGAGGGTGTAACGCCCTCTCTCAGAGGAAGTCCTTTGTTCTGCCATCCTGGGCCAGGCCTGGCTGGACCCCAGGAGGGCAGATGCCTGTCTGAGGGGTTGGCAGCAGCAGCAGCTGCAGTGAAACCCCAGGAAGGGCAGTTTGGCAGTACCAGGGTCTGTGCTACAGACCACTGGGATCATGGGATTGTGCCAACTATGCCAGGATGGCATAGAGGGGGCAATTCCATGATCATAGACATGTTACATGGCCATATTCGGAGTTACCATTGTGAAGCTACATATAGGTAGTGACCTATATGTAGTGCACGCGTGTAATGGTGTCCCCGCACTCACAAAGTTCAGGGAATTGGCTCTGAACAATGTGGGGGCACCTTGGCTAGTGCCAGGGTGCCCTCACACTAAGTAACTTTGCACCTAACCTTTACCAGGTAAAGGTTAGACATATAGGTGACTTATAAGTTACTTAAGTGCAGTGTAAAATGGCTGTGAAATAACGTGGACGTTATTTCACTCAGGCTGCAGTGGCAGGCCTGTGTAAGAATTGTCAGAGCTCCCTATGGGTGGCAAAAGAAATGCTGCAGCCCATAGGGATCTCCTGGAATCCCAATACCCTGGGTACCTCAGTACCATATACTAGGGAATTATAAGTGTGTTCCAGTAAGCCAATGTAAATTGGTAAAAATGGTCACTAGCCTGTTAGTGACAATTTGGAAAGAAATGAGAGAGCATAACCACTGAGGTTCTGATTAGCAGAGCCTCAGTGAGACAGTTAGTCACTACACAGGTAACACATTCAGGCACACTTATGAGCACTGGGGCCCTGGGTTACCAGGGTCCCAGTGACACATACAACTAAAACAACATATATACAGTGAAAAATGGGGGTAACATGCCAGGCAAGATGGTACTTTCCTACACCTGGTCATCTGTGCGTTCCAGTGTTGGGAGCCCCCTCTGCCTCCTCAGTCCGAGTTGAGGCCCTCAGGTCCCTCCTGGGTCCAGGCAGCGACATTTTGATGCAATCGGCGAAATTGCGTGAACCAAGGATTATTGGACGAATCCAGCGCTGCAACTCACCTGCATCCAACATCTCCATTTAGGACATACAATGCATCACGCAGGAACCCGCAGCCATCTTCTTTGGTGTTCTTCTGCCGACTTCTTCCAACCAGAGAATCCTCTTTTGCACCATCTTCTAGGTTGGCAGGGGCTCCTGTCCTTCCTGGAATCTTCTACGACTTCTGGACTTGGTCTTCTTTCTTTACAGGTCTTCAGGTCCAGGAATCCAATCAATCAATCAAAAAATGTATTAAGTGCACTACTCACCCGGTAGGGTCTCAAGGCGCTGAGGGTGGGGGGGGGGGGGGGGGCAGGGGGAAGGGTTGCCGTGTACTGCTCAAAAATCCATTTCTTGAGGTGCTTTCTGAAAGTTAGAAGGTCCTGGGTCTTGCGTAGGTTAGTGGGGAGAGAGTTCCAGGTTTTGGCGGCGAGGTGGAAGAAGGATCTGCTGCCGGAGGTGGTGCGTTGGATGCGGGGGACTGTGGCGAGGGTGAGGTCACTGGAGCGGAGAAGTCGAGTAGGTGTGTGGAAGTTTACGCGTTTGTTAAGGTAGGCCGGTCCAGTGTCGTGGAGAGATTTGTGAGCGTGGATAAGGTCTTTGAAGATGATCCTTTTGCTGATGGGCAGCCAGTGTAGGGATCTGAGGTGAGCTGAGATGTGTTTGTGGTGGAGAAGGTTGAGGATAAGACGTGCGGCTGTGTTCTGGATTCGCTGGAGATTTTTTAAGCTCGGCTGTGGTACCAGCGTAGAGGGCATTGCCGTAATCCAGTCTTCTGCTGATGAGGGCATGGGTGACCGTTTTTCTTGTTTCCATTTGTTGCTTGCAGTCTTGCTTGGTTCTTGCAATAACTCTAATCACGACTTGTAGTGTGTCGTAAGGAAACATGCAGTACTTTACTCCTACTTTCCTGGTCTCTGGGGTGGGGTATTTTACTCACCTTTGTGGTTTGGTTTTCTTACTCTCCCAGCGATTCTCTACATACTACACTTGTCAAGGGGGGAATTCGCAATTTACATTCCACTTTCTTAGTATATGGTTTATGTTGCCCTTAGACCAATTTTTTCCTATTACATTCTATGGTATTTTCTATTGTTTGCACTATCCTATGACTAATTACTTACCTTATTTTGGTGTCTAATGTATAGATTGTGTATAATACTCCAAAAGGAGTATTGCCTCTAAGATATTTTTGGTCTTGTGTCACTAAAATGAACTACCTTTATTTATGGTAACACTGAATATTGTCTTATATTGTGTATAAGTACTGGGTAACTATGGTGGTATTGCAGGAGCTTTGCATGTCTCCTAGTTCAGCCTAAGCTGCTCTGCAACAGCTACCTCTATCAGCCTAAGCTGCTAGAACACTACTACATTTCAATAATAAGGGATAACTGGACCTGATATAAGGTGCAAGTAGCCAAGGTACCCACTACAATCCAGGCCAGCCTCCTACAGTTACCCTTTCGCTGTTGACCAACTGAAGTTGCCTTTAATTTCATAGCAGACGACAGTATCTTTTTGCATTTTTCTATATCATTCCCCAAGTTTTTACATTTTTTGCCTAAGTGGATGCCAAATACAATGCCTCATTAGGGCTATAATATTTGGTATCCTCTATGTTTCTAGGGTTCAAATGTACCAGGATTCAATTTGACTTGGTCTTTTGTTGGCTTGCTGAGCACAGTTTATTTCCACTAAGTAGCACCCTCCTCATGTTTTCCAACATCTTTTACCACGGGGATACCAAATATTACTGCTTATGCATTGCTGTAATATCTCGTATTACCTACGTTTTATGGGTCACCCTTTAGCTGTTGACAGCAGATGGCAGACTACAGTATCTTTTCTCAGTACCTTTTCACATTTCTTATATCATTGCACAAGATCTTACATCTGGTTTCTTTGAAGGGTTCCCAATTATAATGCCATATCTGGGCTGTACTGTTTTGTATCCCCACATTCCTAGGGTTCCAACTTACCAGAATTCAATTTGACATAGTCCTATGTTGGCAGGAGATCGCAGTAGTTTCTGCCAAATAGCACCATTCCTTGTGTTTTACAACATCTTTTACTATGAGGATAACCAAACATTATAGCTTATACACTACTGTAATATCTTGTATGTGCTACTTTTCAAGGGTTACTTTTTCACCATTAATCAACTGAAGTTGCCTTTTATTTGATATTAGACTAAAGTACATTTTAAAATTGTTTATATCATTTCACAATCTGTTTCATCCGGTTCATTTGTGGGATATCAAATATGATGCTTCATATGGGCTATAGTCTTTGGTATGCCGTAGGATACAACTTGAACTGGTCTTATGTTGACTGGGTGAACAAAGATTTTTTTAAATGTCAAATAGCACCCTTCCTTGTGTTTTTCCAACATCTTTTACTGTGTGGCTACCAAATATTACAGCTCTTGCATTGCTCCCATTTCTCGTATCCCCTAATTCTCATGGGCTATCCTTTAGCCATTGACCAGTGAAGTTGCCTTTTATTTGGTAGCAGACTACACATTATTTCACATTTTTCATATTCTTCTACAAACGTTTACATCCAGTTTCTTTGGGGGAGTACCAAATATAATGCCCTGTATGGGCTATCATATTTGTTATCCTCCATGGTACTAGGATTCTTACTTACCAGGATTTAATGTCACATGGTCCTTTGTTGGCTGGGTCATCACATTATTTACCAAATAACACACTTCCTTGTGTTTTCCAACATCCTTCACAGTGAGGATACCAAATATTATGGCTCGTTCATTGCTGCAATATCACGTATCTCCTACTTTTCATGGACCACCCTTTAGCCATTGAGTGATTGAAGTTGCCTTTTATTTATAGCAGACTACAATATATTTTTGCATTTTTTATATCATTTCAAACGCTTTTTCTTCTGGTTCCTTTAGGGGATACCAAATATAATGCCTCACATTGGTTGTAATATTTGGTATCTTAAATGTTTCTAGGGTTTGAACTTACCAGGATTCATTTTTGTCAAAGTCGTATGTTGGCTGGTGGTCACAGTATTTGTCTGCCAAATAGCACCCTTCCTTGTGATTTACTACATCTTTTACTATTGGGCTACCAAATATTACATCTTACGGATTGCTGTATTATGTGGTATCTCCTACTTTTCATGGTTTACCCTTTAGCCATTGACCAATTGAAGTTGCCTTATATTTGATGGCAGACTACAGTATCATTTCGTATTTTGTATATCATTCCACAAGCTTTCACATCCGGTTCCTTTTGGGGGGGCGACCAAATATAATGCCTCATATGAGCTATAATATTTGGTTTGCCTTATGTTTCTAGGGTCAGAACGTAACAGAATACTGATTGACATGGTTTTATGTTGCCTGGATAAGTACAGATCTTTCTATCGACTATCACCCTTTGTTGTGTCTTCCATTGGCTCTTTCTGTGGGGATACCAAATATTACGGCTCATGCATTTCTGTAGTATCTCGTAATCCTTACTTTTCAAGGGTCACCCTTTAGCCATTGACTAACTGAAGTTGCCTTTTGTTTGAAGTCAGAATGCAGTATCTTTTTGCATTTTTGATTTCATTCCACATGCTTTCACGTAGGGTTTCTTTGGGGAATACCAAATATAATAGCCCATATGTACTATAATATTTTGTATACCCTACATTTCCAAGGTTACAACTTTAGAGATTACAACCTGAAATGGTCTTAAGTTTGCTGGGTGAACACAGCATTTTTCTGCCAATTACCACCCTTCCTTGTGCTTCCCAACATCCTTTACTATGGGGGTACCAAATATTACAGCTCTAGCATTGCTGTAATTCCTGTTGTCCCCTGCTTTTCAAGGGTTACCTTTTAGCCATTGACCAATCAAAGTTGCCATTTAATTGATAGCAGACTACAATATCTTTATGCTTTTATGATATAATTTCACAGGTTTTTACATCCAGTTCCTTTTTGGGATACCAAATATAATAGCCCATGCTGACTATACTATTTGATATCCCCTATGTTTCTAGTGTTTAAACGTTACCGGGATTCAGTTTGACATTGTCGTATGTTGTCTGGGTGAACAGAGTATTTTTATGCCAACTAGCAACATTTGTTTTCCTCGTGGTTTACATGTTCTACTATGGGGAACCAAATATTACAGCTCACGGATTGCTGTAAAATCCCATATTCCCTACTTTTCACAGGTTACCCTTTAGCCATTCGCTAAGATAGGTTGCCTTTTATTTGATAGCAGACTACTGTAGGAAAGTACCATGTTGTCTGTTATGTTACCCCCATATTTCACTGTATGTATGTTGTTTTAGCCCTTGTGTCACTGGGATCCTGCCAGACAGGACACCAGTGCTCATAGTATGTGCCCTGTATGCGTTCCCTGTGTGGTGCCTGTAGGAGGCTGGCCTGGCTTGTAGTGGGTACCAGAGGTACTTTGACCTTGTGCCAGGTCCAGTTATCCCTTATTAGTGTAGAAGAGGTGTTTCTAGCAACTTTCTAAATTGTCACTAACAGGCTAGTGACCAATTCACCAATTCACATTGGCATACTGGAACACCCTTATAATTCCCTAGTATATGGTACTGAGGTACCCAGGGTATTGGGGTTCCAGGAGACACCTATTGGCTGCAGCATTTCTTTTGCCACCCATAGGGAGCTCTGACAATTCTTACACAGGCCTGCCACTGCAGCCTGAGTGAAATAACGTCCACGTTATTTCACAGCCATTTACCACTGCACTTAAGTAACTTATAAGTCACCTATATGTCTAACCTTCACCTGGTGAAGGTTAGGTGCTAAGTTACTTAGTGTGTGGGCACCCTGGCACTAGCCAAGGTGCCCCCACATTGTTCAGGGCAAATTCCCCGGACTTTGAGAGTGCGGAGACACCATTACACGTGTGCACTATATATAGGTCACTACCTATGTATAGCGTCACAATGGTAACTCTGAACATGACCATGTAACATGTCTAAGATCATGGAATTGTCACCCGAATGCCATTCTGGCATTGGGGAGACAATTCCATCATCCCCCGAGTCTCTAGCACAGACCCGGGTACTGCCAAACTACCTTTCCCGGGGTTTCACTGCAGCTGCTGCTGCTGCCAACCCCTCAGACAGGTTTCTGCCCTTCTGGGGTCCAGCCAGGCCTGGCCCAGGAAGGCAGAACAAAGGACTTCCTCAGAGAGAGGGTTTTACACCCTCTCCCTTCGGAAAAAGGTGTCAGGGCTGGGGAGGAGTAGCCTCCCCCAGCCTCTGGAAATGCTTTGATGGGCACAGATGGTGCCCATCTCTGCATAAGCCAGTCTAAACCGGTTCAGGGATCCCCCAGCCCTGCTCTGGCACAAAACTGGACAAAGGAAAGGGGAGTGACCACTCTCCTGACCTGCACCTCCCAGGGGAGGTGCCCAGAGGTCCTCCAGTGTGCTCCAGACCACTGCCATCTTGGAAACAGAGGTGCTGCTGGCACACTGGACTGCTCTGAGTGGCCAGTGCCAGCAGGTGACATCAGAGACTCCTTCTGATAGACTCTTACCTGTGTTACTAGCCTATCCTCCTTCCTAGGTAGCCAAACCTCCTTTTCTGGGTAATTAGGGTCTCTGGTTTGGGGAATTCTTCAGATAACGAATGCAAGAGCTCATCAGAGTTCCTCTACATCTCTCTCTTCACCTTCTGCCAAAGGATCGACCGCTGACTGCTCAGGACGCCTGCAAAACCGCAACAAAGTAGCCAAAGACGACTACTGCAACCTTGTATCGCTTATCCTGACGCTTTCTCGCCTGTTTCCTGGTGGTGCATGCTCTGGTGGTAGCCTGCCTCCTTCTTGCACCAGGAGCTCTGAAGAAATCTCCCGTGGGTCGACGGAATCTTCCCCCTGCAACTGCAGGCAACAAAAGATTGCATCACCGGTCCTCTGGGTCCCCTCTCAGCACGACGAGCGTGGTCCCTGGAACTCAGCAACTCTGTCCAAGTTGCTCCCACAGTCCAGTGACTCTTCAGTCCAAGTTTGGTGGAGGTAAGTCCTTGCCTCCCCATGCTAGACTGCATTGCTGGGTACCACGTGATTTGCAGCTGCTCCGGCTCCTGTGAACTCTTCCAGGATTTCCTTCGCGCACAGCCAAGCCTGGGTCCCCGACACTTTAACCTGCAGTGCACAACCTTCTGAGTTGTCCTCCGGCGTCATGGGACTCCCTTTTGTGTCTTCGGGTGAGCTCCGGTTCACTCCTCTTCTAAGTGCCTGTTCCAGTACTTCGGCGGGTGCTGCCTGCTTCTGTGAGGGCTCCCTGACTTGCTGGGCGCCCCCTCTGTCTCCTCATCCAAGTGGCGACATCCTGGTCCCTCCTGGGCCACAGCAGCATCCAAAAACCCTAACCGCGACCCTTACAGCTAGCAGGGCTTGTTTGCGGTCTTTCTGCGTGGGAACACCTCTGCAAGCTTCTTCACGACATGGGACATCCATCCTCCAAAGGGGAAGTTTCTAGCCCTCTTCTTTCTTGCAGAATCCACAGCTTCTACCATCCGGTGGCAGCTTGCTAGCACCCTCAGCTGGCATTTACTGGGCATCTGCCCATTCTCGACTTTGTCGCGACTCTTGGACTTGGTCCCTTGTTCCACAGGTACTCTCGTCCGGAAATCCACTTTGGTTGCATTGCTGGTGTTGGTCTTCCTTGCAGAATTCCCCTATCACGACTTCTGTGCTCTCTGGGGAATATAGGTGCACTTTACACCTACTTTTCAGGGTCTTGGGGTGGGCTAATTTTCTAACCCTCACTGTTTTCTTACAGCCCCAGCGACCCTCTACAAGCTCACATAGGTTTGGGGTCCATTCGTGGTTCGCATTCCACTTTTGGAGTATATGGTTTGTGTTGCCCCTATACCTAAGTGCTCCTATTGCAATCTACTGTAATTTTGCATTGTTTGCATTACTTCCTTTTGCTTTTACTGCATATTTTTGGTATTGTGTAAATATATCTTGTGTATATTTGGCATCCTCATACTGAGGGTACTCACTGAGATACTTTTGGCATATTGTCATAAAAATAAAGTACCTTTATTTTTAGTATATCTGTGTATTGTGTTTTCTTATGATATTGTGCATATGACACCAGTGGTACACTATGGGGGTTATTCTAACTTTGGAGGAGGTGTTAATCCGTCCCAAAAGTGACGGTAAAGTGACGGATTTACCACCAGCCGTATTACGAGTCCATTATATCCTATGGAACTCGTAATATGGCTGGTGGTATATCCGTCACTTTACCGTCACTTTTGGGACGGATTAACACCTCCTCCAAAGTTAGAATAACCCCCTATGTCTCCTAGCTCAACCTAAGCTGCTCTGCTATAGCTACCTTCTATCAGCCTAAGCTGCTAGACACACCTCTTCTATACTAATAAGGGATAACTGGACCTGGTACAGAGTGTAAGTACCCCTTGGTACCACCTACAAGCCAGGCCAGCCTCCTACACAGGGTGGGTAGGGGATACTGTGATGCCCTTTTTACCTGTTGTTGGAGAAGGATCCTGAGTTTTCAGGCCTGTTCCTCTCCTTTGCTTTTTCATTTCAGCTGAAATGAGAGGAAACAATTCCTCAGGGATACCCAGCATGGCTGCATGGGTATGAAACTCTACCTCAGCCCAACCTGAGGTCTCTAGGTCATTACCTAAGAGACAGTCTACAGGTAAGCTTAGTGACACTACCACCTGCCTAGGACCTGTAACTCTACCCAAACTAAGCTGAACTATAGCTAAGGGAAGAAACTTAGTGGAGTTATGGACACCAATAATTTTGTACTGTTGTCTTATGATGTGTTGTTCAGGAGGCACTAGGTTTTCAGTCACCAAAGTGATACTGGCACCTGTGTCCCTGTAGGCCTGGGCCTCAACACCATTTATTGAAACTGTCTGGCTGTACTTATTCATTGTAAGGGGACAAGCAGCCAGTGTGGCAAGGCCAATGCCACTAGGTGTGACAGAAACTGTCTTGGGACTGACTACCCCAGTTTCTATGATGGACCCATACGTGAACCCAACTACACCCTTACTTTGACTGTTGCCAGCAGTCCCACCACTATTACCACTACTGCTAGGGGCACTAGAGTTTGATGTATTAGTGGTCGTTGTCTCAGGGGGTTTACCTGGACAGGACTTATCCCCTTGCCAATGGCCTTTATTTTTTACACAGATAGCACCAAGGCTTTTTAATGTTTGTATGTTCTGAAGAAGAGGAAGAATTTGATTTATCCCCACCCCCTGAAGAGTGTTTAGGATTTGAATAAGGATCTTTGGTTTTACCCTTATCCCCATGCTTATCCTGAGATTTTTCACCATCTTTCTTCTTGCCATCCTTGTCACCCCCTGTATGAAGTTTTCTGTTCACTCTTGTTCTGACCCATTTGTCTGCCTTCTTTCCCAATTCTTGGGGAGAGGTCAGATCTGAGTCCACTAGATATTGGTGTAACAAGTCAGACACACAGTTATTCAGAATATGCTCTCTCAGAATAAGATTATACAGGCTTTCATAGTCAGAAACCTTACTGCCATGTAACCACCCCTCCAAGGCCTTCACTGAACAGTCAACAAAGTCTATCCAGTCTTGTGAGGACTCTTTTCTTGTGTCTCTGAACTTAATCCTGTATTGTTCAGTGGTTAAGCCAAATCCATCCAAGAGTGCATACTTCAAAATTGTTAGCATCACTTTCTCTAACTGTAAGGAGCCTATCCCTACCCTTTCCAGTGAAAGATAGCCACAATATAGCAGCCCACTGCCTTTGAGGGACCCCCTGTACCATACAGGCCCACTCAAGTGCAGCAAACCACTTTTTGATGTCATCCCCCTCCTTGTAAGGGGGGACTATCTTGTGCAGATTCCTGGAATCATCCTCTCTAACAGCATTATTATCAGGAATACTGCTGTTGCTGCCACCATGGGGTCCTAACCCCAATCTCTGTCTCTCCTTCTCCAGGTCTAGGGTTTCTTTGGTTTTACCCTTATCCCCATGCTTATCCTGAGATTTCTCACTGTTAGAAATGGGGTCTTTGGTTGACAGTCAGGTTACCCCCTGTTCAAGCAAGGACCCTCACTCTAGTCAGGGTAAAAGAGAATCACCCTCAGCTAACCCCTGCTTACCCCCTTGGTAGCTTGGCAGAGCAGTAGGCTTAACTTCAGAGTGCTAGGTGTAAAGTATTTGTACCAACACACACAGTAACTTAATGAAAACACTACAAAATGACACAACACCAGTTTAGAAAAATAGGAAATATTTATCTAAACAAAACAAGACCAAAACGACAAAAATCCAACATACACAAGTCAAGTTATGAATTTTTTTAAAGATTAAACTCAAAAATAGCGCTTAGAAAACAAAAATGCTTCGATGAGGTGTTAACACGGCGTCGTGACGGAGTCGTTCCCAACAAGCCGACACCAGCGGCGCCAGACACGGAGTCGCGTAGACCCCCAAGTAAAGTACCTTTGGTGAAGTGTGAAAACAAGCCGATGTGCGAAGTCGGGGATCGCGGCGTCTGTGCGAAACGTTGAATCTGCGCACTTCGAGCGGCGTCGGTCACGACGTGGTGCGGCGACTTCATGGAGTCGTGGATTTCAGTGAGGCTGCAGCGGCTTCGGGCCTGCGAAGAGCGTCCCGTTCCACCAAGGTTGCGGCGTCTGGTGCAAGCGGTGTCACCGGATTCAGCAGCGGCGTCGGTCTGAAGTCGTCCGAAGTCGATTTCCTTGGATTTCCAACAGCTTTCCTTTCAAGGGCCCAAGGACTGGCTAGGGCACCATGTAGGAAAGTACCATCTTGCCTGGCATGTTACCCCCATTTTTCACTGTATATATGTTGTTTTAGTTGTATGTGTCACTGGGACCCTGGCATCCAGGGCCCCAGTGCTCATAAGTGTGCCTGAATGTGTTACCTGTGTAGTGACTAACTGTCTCACTGAGGCATTGCTAACCAGAACCTCAGTGGTTATGCTCTCTCATTTCTTTCCAAATTGTCACTAACAGGCTAGTGACCAATTTTACCAATTCACATTGGCTTACTGGAACACCCTTATAATTCCCTAGTATATGGTACTGAGCTACCCAGGGTATTGGGGTTCCAGGAGATCCCTATGGGCTGCAGCATTTCTTTTGCCACCCATAGGGAGCTCTGACAATTCTTACACAGGCCTGCCACTGCAGCCTGAGTGAAATAACGTCCACGTTATTTCACAGCCATTTTACACTGCACTTAAGTAACTTATAAGTCACCTATATGTCTAACCTTTACCTGGTAAAGGTTAGGTGCAAAGTTACTTAGTGTGAGGGCACCCTGGCACTAGCCAAGGTGCCCCCACATTGTTCAGGGCCAATTCCCCGGACTTTGTGAGTGCGGGGACACCATTACACGCGTGCACTACATATAGGTCACTACCTATATGTAGCTTCACAATGGTAACTCCGAATATGGCCATGTAACATGTCTATGATCATGGAATTGCCCCCTCTATGCCATCCTGGCATAGTTGGCACAATCCCATGATCCCAGTGGTCTGTAGCACAGACCCTAGTACTGCCAAACTGCCTTTTCTGGGGTTTCACTGCAGCTGCTGCTGCTGCCAACCCCTCAGACAGGCTTCTGCCCTCCTGGGGTCCAGCCAGGCCTGGCCCAGGATGGCAGAACAAAGGACTTCCTCTGAGAGAGGGTGTTACACCCTCTCCCTTTGGAAAATGGTGTGAAGGCAGGGGAGGAGTAGCCTCCCCCAGCCTCTGGAAATGCTTTCTTGGGCACAGATGTGCCCAATTCTCCATAAGCCAGTCTACACCGGTTCAGGGGACCCCTTAGCCCTGCTCTGGCGCGAAACTGGACAAAGGAAAGGGGAGTGACCACTCCCCTGACCTGCACCTCCCCTGGGAGGTGTCCAGAGCTCCTCCAGTGTGCTCCAGACCTCTGCCATCTTGGAAACAGAGGTGCTGCTGGCACACTGGACTGCTCTGAGTGGCCAGTGCCACCAGGTGACGTCAGAGACTCCTTCTGATAGGCTCCTTCAGGTGTTGCTAGCCTATCCTCTCTCCTAAGTAGCCAAACCCTCTTTTCTGGCTATTTAGGGTCTCTGTCTCTGGGGAAACTTTGGATAACGAATGCAAGAGCTCATCCGAGTTCCTCTGCATCTCTCTCTTCACCTTCTGCCAAGGAATCGACTGCTGACCGCGCTGGAAGCCTGCAAAACTTCAACATAGTAGCAAAGACGACTACTGCAACTCTGTAACGCTGATCCTGCCGCCTTCTCAACTGTTTTCCTGGTGGTGCATGCTGTGGGGGTAGTCTGCCTCCTCTCTGCACTAGAAGCTCCGAAGAAGTCTCCCGTGGGTCGACGGAATCTTCCCCCTGCAACCGCAGGCACCAAAAAGCTGCATTACCGGTCCCTTGGGTCTCCTCTCAGCACGACGAGCGAGGTTTCTCGAATCCAGCAACTCTGTCCAAGTGACTCCCACAGTCCAGTGACTCTTCAGTCCAAGTTTGGTGGAGGTAAGTCCTTGCCTTCCCACGCCAGACTGAATTGCTGGGAACAGTGACTTTTGCAGCTACTCCGGCCCCTGTGCTCTTCCGGCGGAAATCCTTTGTGCACAGCCAAGCCTGGGTCCACGGCACTCTAACCTGCATTGCACGACTTTCTAAGTTGGTCTCCGGCGACGTGGGACTCCTTTGTGTAACTTCGGGTGAGCACAGTTTCACGCATCCTCGTAGTGCCTGTTTCTGGCACTTCTCCGGGTGCTACCTGCTGCTAAGAGGGCTCCTTGTCTTGCTCGACGTCCCCTCTACCTCCTGGCGCAATTTGCGACATCCTGGTCCTTCCTGGGCCACAGCAGCATCCAAAAATGCTAACCGCACGATTTGCAGCTAGCAAGGCTTGTTGGCGTTCTTTCGGCGGGAAAACACTTCTGCACGACTCTCCACGGTGTGAGGGATCCGTCCTCCAAAGGGGAAGTCGCTAGCCCTTGTCGTTCCTGCAGAAACCTTAGCTTCTTCTGTCCAGTAGAAGCTTCTTTGCACCCACAGCTGGCATTTCCTGGGCATCTGCCCATCTCCGAATTGCTTGTGACTTTTGGACTTGGTCCCCTTGTTCCACAGGTACCCTCGACTGGAAATCCATCGTTGTTGCATTGCTGGTTTGTGTCTTTCCTGCAGTATTCCTCTATCACGACTTCTTTGTCCTTGGGGGAACTTTAGTGCACTTTGCACTCACTTTTCAGGGTCGTTGGGTGGGCTATTTTTCTAACCCTCACTATTTTCTAATAGTCCCAGCGACCCTCTACAAGGTCACTTATGTTTGGGGTCCATGCGTGGTTCGCATTCCACTTTTGGAGTATATGGTTTGTGTTGCCCCTATCCCTATGTGTCCCCATTGCATCCTATTGTAACTATACATTGTTTGCACTGTTTTCTAAGACTATACTGCATATTTTTGCTATTGTGTATATATATCTTGTGTATATTTCCTATCCTCTCACTGAGGGTACACTCTGAGATACTTTGGCATATTGTCATAAAAATAAAGTACTTTTATTTTTAGTATAACTGTGTATTGTGTTTTCTTATGATATTGTGCATATGACACTAAGTGGTACTGTAGGAGCTTCACTCGTCTCCTAGTTCAGCCTAAGCTGATCTGCTAAGCTACCATTATCTATCAGCCTATGCTGCTAGACACCCTATACACTAATAAGGGATAACTGGGCCTGGTGCAAGGTGTAAGTACCCCTTGGTACTCACTACAAGCCAGTCCAGCCTCCTACATTGGTGGCAGCGGTGGGATAAGTGCTTTGAGACTACTTACCACTCTTGTCATTGTACTTTTCATAAGAGAAAAATATACAAAACAAGTTCAGTGTATATACACATAGTCAAAAAGTTTAGCATTTCCTCTTTTCACTCTTTTCTAAAGTGCTGAAAAGTACTTCTAAACTTTCTAAAAAGTTCTAAAAAGTTTTAAAAGTTTTTTTTCTGTCTTTCTAAAAAGTTCTGAAAACGTTTTTCTCTTTTTCCATCACTTTAACTCTCTCTAAAAATGTCTGGCACAGGCCAAAATGTTGATCTGTCCAAAATTGCATATGATCACCTTAGCTGGAAAGGAGCAAGGAGTCTCTGCATAGAGAGAGGTTTGAGTGTAGGGAAGAATCCTTCCTTGGAATTGTTACTTAACATGCTTAGAGAACAAGATAAGGCTAAAAGTGCCCCATCTGTTGAAAAAGTAGCTAATGGTTCCCAATCTGATCCAGGGACTCCCCCAGGAAAAGATTCAGGAAAGAAACTTCTTAGCCTGCCCATTACTAGACAGTCTAGCATAGTTGTTACTGAGGTGGAGTCACATCATTCAGATGATGTGCTCTCACATTACACTGTCAGCCAAGCTGTTAGGGTGCCTTCTGTAAGGGACAGGTCACCTTCTGTTCATTCCCATCATACCTCTGTATCTAGAAATGTCCCTCCCACCAACCCTGATGACAGATTGTTAGAAAGGGAACTCAATAAGTTGAGAGTGGAACAAACCAGACTGAAGCTTAAAAAGCAACCGCTGGATTTGGATAGACAGTCTTTAGAACTAGAGAAGGAAAGACAGAAGTTGGGTTTTGAAACCCATGGTGGCAGCAGCAGTATTCCCCATAGTCATCCTGCAAAAGAGCATGATTCCAGGAATCTGCATAAGATAGTTCCCCCTTATAAGGAGGGGGATGACATTAACAAGTGGTTTGCTGCACTTGAGAGGGCCTGTGTTGTACAGGATGTCCCTCAAAGGCAGTGGGCTGCTATCCTATGGCTATCATTTAGTGGAAAAGGTAGGGATAGGCTCCTTACTGTGAAAGAAAGTGATGCCAATAATTTTACAGTTCTTAAGAATGCACTCCTGGATGGTTATGGCTTAACCACTGAACAATACAGGATAAAGTTCAGAGAAACCAAAAAGGAGTCTTCACAAGACTGGGTTGATTTCATTGACCATTCAGTGAAGGCCTTGGAGGGGTGGTTACATGGCAGTAAAGTTACTGATTATGACAGCCTGTATAACTTGATCCTGAGAGAGCATATTCTTAATAATTGTGTGTCTGATTTGTTGCACCAGTACTTGGTGGACTCTGATCTGACCTTTCCCCAAGAATTGGGAAAGAAGGCAGACAAATGGGTCAGAACAAGGGTGAACAGAAAAGTTCATACAGGGGGTGACAAAGATGGCAACAAAAAGAAGGATGGTAAGTCTTCTGACAAGGGTGGGGACAAATCTAAAAATTAGTCTTCATCAGGCCCACACAAACACTCTGGTGGGGGTGGTGGGCCCAAATCCTCTTGTAATCAAAACAAAGAAAAGAAACCATGGTGCTATTTATGTAAAGTAAAAGGCCTTTGGACAACAGATCCCAGTTGTCCAAAGAAAAGCACCAAGCCTCCTACCACTACAACCCCTACTGCTACACCTAGTGTCTCTACTAATAGCAGTGGTGGTGGGAGCAAACCTACTAATAGCCAATCCAAGGGAGTAGCTGGGCTCACTATTGGTAACTTAGTTGGGGTTGGTCTGGTTAGGGAGACCACAGAGGCTATATTAGTCTCTGAGGGGTCTATTGATTTAGCCACCTTAGTTGCTTGTCCCCTTAATATGGATAAGTACAAGCAGCTACCCCTAATAAATGGTGTTGAGGTTCAAGCCTACAGGGACACTGGGGCCAGTGTGACTATGGTCATAGAGAAACTGGTCCACCCTGAACAACACCTACTTGGTCACCAGTACCAAGTAACCGATGCTCACAACAACACACTTAGCCACCCCATGGCTGTTGTAAATCTCAACTGGGGGGGGTTACTGGTCCAAAGAAAGTTGTGGTAGCCACAGATTTACCTGTAGACTGTCTACTAGGAAATGATTTGGAGACATCAGCTTGGTCAGATGTGGAGTTGGAGGCCCATGCAGCAATGCTGGGCATCCCAGGGCATATTTTTGCTTTAAACAGGGCTCAGGCCAAAAAGCAAAAAGGACAGGGAAGCTTGGATCCTGGCACAATGGACCAAGTGCTCCATAAAGCTAGGGCTAGTAGAAGCAAACCACTTCCTACTATCCCTCCCTTTACAGTGGATTCTACTTCTGAGGAAGAAGAATTTCCACCCTGTGCAGAACCTACACCAGAGGAGCTGGAAGCAGACACTGCTGAGCTTTTGGGTGAAGGGGGGCCTGCCAGGGAGGAGCTGAGTGTGGCACAGCAAACCTGTCCCGCACTAGAGGGTCTAAGACAGCAAGCTGTCAAACAGGCTAATGGGGATGTCGGTGACTCTCACTGAGTTTATTGGGAGGACAACCTCTTGTACACTGAAGCAAGGGATCCTAAACCTGGAACTGCCAGGAGGTTAGTGATTCCTCAGGAGTACAGAAAGTTCCTCCTAACTCTAGCACACGACATTCCCCTAGCTGGACACCTAGGACAAATGAAAACTTGGGACAGACTTGTCCCCTTGTTTCATTGGCCTAGAATGTCTGAGGACACAAAGTAATTTTGTAAGTCCTGTGAAACCTGTCAAGCCAGTGGCAAGACAGGTGGCACTCCAAAGGCACCCCTTATTCCACTGCCTGTGGTTTGGGTTCCCTTTGAAAGGGTAGGGGTTGACATAGTTGGCCCCCTTGACCCTCCTACTGCTTCAGGCAATAGGTTTATCTTGGTGGTAGTGGACCATGCCACAAGATATCCTGAAGCAATTCCTTTAAGGACCACTACAGCACCTGCAGTGGCAAAGGCCCTCCTGGGAATATTTTCTAGGGTGGGCTTCCCAAAGGAAGTAGTATCAGACAGGGGAAGCAATTTCATGTCTGCATACTTAAAGGCCATGTGGAAGGAGTGTGGTGTAACTTACAAGTTCAGTACACCCTATCATCCACAAACAAATGGACTGGTGGAGAGATTTAACAAAACTCTCAAAGGCATGATTATGGGTCTCCCTGAAAAACTCCGCAGGAGATGGGATATCCTGTTACCATGCCTCCTTTTTGCCTACAGGGAGGTACCCCAGAAAGGAGTGGACTTCAGCCCCTTTGAACTCCTCTTTGGACACCCTGTTAGGGGTCCACTAACACTTGTCAAGGAGGGTTGGGAACAACCTTTAAAAGCTCCAAAGCAAGATATTGTGGATTATGTACTTGGCCTCAGATCAAGGATGGCTGAGTATATGAAAAAGGCCAGTAAAAGCCTTCAGGTCAGCCAAGAGCTCCAGAAGCAATGGCATGATCAGAAGGCTGTTCTGGTTCAGTACAAACCAGGGCAGAAAGTGTGGGTCTTGGAGCCTGTGGCCCCAAGAGCACTCCAAGATAAATGGAGTGGTCCCCACACAATTGTTGAGAAAAAGGGTGAAGTCACCTATTTAGTTGACTTACGCACTGCCAGGAGTCCCCTTAGGGTGCTCCATGTCAACCGCCTGAAACCCTACTATGACAGGGCTGATCTCACCCTGCTCATGGCAACTGATGAGGGGCAGGAAGAAGACAGTGATCCTCTACCTGATCTCTTCTCTTCCACAGAACAAGATGCTCTTGTGGAAGGTGTAGTTTTGGCTGATTGTCTTACTGCTGAGCAGAAAGACCATTGCATAAATCTCCTGGGTCAGTTTTCTGAACTCTTCTCTACTGTGCCAGGTACCACTTCTTGGTGTGAGCACACTATAGATACTGGAGACAGTTTACCTGTCAAAAGTAAGATCTATAGGCAGCCTGACCATGTCAGGGACTGCATAAAGCAAGAGGTGCAGAAAATGCTAGAACTAGCAGTGGTTGAGCACTCTGAAAGTCCATGGGCTTCTCCTGTGGTACTTGTACCAAAACCCCATTCCAAAGATGGAAAGAAGGAAATGCGGTTTTGTGTAGATTATAGAGGTCTCAACCAGGTAACCAAAACTGATGCTCACCCTATACCCAGGGCAGATGAGCTCATAGATACACTGGCATCTGCCAAGTATCTAAGCACTTTTGATTTGACTGCAGGGTATTGGCAGATCAAATTGGCAGAAGATGCTAAACCTAAAACTGCATTTTCAACCATTGGAGGACATTACCAATTCACAGTAATGCCTTTTGGATTGAAAAATGCACCTGCCACTTTTCAAAGGTTGGTGAACACAGTCCTGCAAGGGCTGGAGGCTTTCAGTGCAGCATATTTGGACGATATAGATGTCTTTAGCTCCAGCTGGGATGATCACCTGGTCCACCTATGGAAAGGTTTGGAGGCCCTGCAGAAGGCAGGCCTCACTATCAAGGCTTCAAAATGCCAGATAGGGCAGGGTAAGGTGGTTTATCTGGGGCACCTTGTTGGTGGGGAACAGATTGCACCACTTCAGGGGAAAATCCAAACAATTATTGATTGGGTTCCCCCTACCACTCAGACTCAGGTGAGAGCCTTCCTAGGCCTCACTGGGTATTACAGGAGGTTCATTAAGAACTATGGCTCCATTGCAGCCCCTCTTAATGACCTCACATCCAAGAAAATGCCTAAAAAGGTATTATGGACAGCAAACTGTCAGAAAGCTTTTGAGGAGGTGAAGCAGGCCATGTGCTCTGCACCTGTCCTGAAAAGCCCTTGTTACTCTAAAAAATTCTATGTCCAAACTGATGCATCTGAATTAGGAGTAGGGGCAGTCCTATCACAACTTAATTCTGAGGGCCAGGATCAACCTGTTGCTTTTATTAGTAGGAGGTTGACCCCTAGAGAAAAGCGTTGGTCTGCCATAGAGAGGGAGGCCTTTGCTGTGGTCTGGGCTCTGAAGAAGTTGAGGCCATACCTGTTTGGCACTCACTTCATTGTTCAGACAGACCACAAACCTCTACTTTGGCTAAAACAAATGAAAGGTGAAAATCCTAAATTATTGAGGTGGTCCATATCCCTACAGGGAATGGACTATACAGTGGAACATAGACCTGGGAGTAGCCACTCCAATGCAGATGGACTCTCCAGATATTTCCACTTAGACAATGAAGACTCATCAGGTCATGGCTAGTCTTATTGTCCTTCGTTTGAGGGGGGGTTGTGTAGGAAAGTACCATCTTGCCTGGCATGTTACCCCCATTTTTCACTGTATGTATGTTGTTTTAGTTGTATGTGTCACTGGAACCCTGGCATCCAGGGCCCCAGTGCTCATAAGTGTGTCTGAATGTGTTACCTGTGTAGTGACTAACTGTCTCACTGAGGCTCTGCTAACCAGAACCTCAGTGGTTATGCTCTCTCATTTCTTTCCAAATTGTCACTAACAGGCTAGTGACCAATTTTACCAATTCACATTGGCTTACTGGAACACCCTTATAATTCCCTAGTATATGGTACTGAGGTACCCAGGGTATTGGGGTTCCAGGAGATCCCTATGGGCTGCAGCATTTCTTTTGCCACCCATAGGGAGCTCTGACAATTCTTACACAGGCCTGCCACTGCAGCCTGAGTGAAATAACGTCCACGTTATTTCACAGCCATTTTACACTGCACTTAAGTAACTTATAAGTCACCTATATGTCTAACCTTTACCTGGTAAAGGTAAGGTGCAAAGTTACTTAGTGTGAGGGCACCCTGGCACTAGCCAAGGTGCCCCCACATTGTTCAGGGCCAATTCCCCGGACTTTGTGAGTGCGGGGACACCATTACACGCGTGCACTACATATAGGTCATTACCTATATGTAGCTTCACAATGGTAACTCCGAATATGGCCATGTAACATGTCTATGATCATGGAATTGCCCCCTCTATGCCATCCTGGCATAGTTGGCACAATCCCATGATCCCAGTGGTCTGTAGCACAGACCCTGGTACTGCCAAACTGCCTTTTCTGGGGTTTCAATGCAGCTGCTGCTGCTGCCAACCCCTCAGACAGGCTTCTGCCCTCCTGGGGTCCAGCCAGGCCTGGCCCAGGATGGCAGAACAAAGGACTTCCTCTGAGAGAGGGTGTTACACCCTCTCCCTTTGGAAAATGGTGTGAAGGCAGGGGAGGAGTAGCCTCCCCCAGCCTCTGGAAATGCTTTCTTGGGCACAGATGTGCCCAATTCTGCATAAGCCAGTCTACACTGGTTCAGGGGACCCCTTAGCCCTGCTCTGGCGCGAAACTGGACAAAGGAAAGGGGAGTGACGACTACTGCAACTCTGTAACGCTGATCCTGCCGCCTTCTCGACTGTTTTCCTGGTGGTGCATGCTGTGGGGGTAGTCTGCCTCCTCTCTGCACTAGAAGCTCCGAAGACATCTCCCGTGGGTCGACGGAATCTTCCCCCTGCAACCGCAGGCACCAAAAAGCTGCATTACCGGTCCCTTGGGTCTCCTCTCAGCACGATGAGCGAGGTCCCTCGAATCCAGCAACTCTGTCCAAGTGACTCCCACAGTCCAGTGACTCTTCAGTCCAAGTTTGGTGGAGGTAAGTCCTTGCCTCCCCACGCCAGACTGCATTGCTGGGAACCGCGACTTTTGCAGCTACTCCGGCCCCTGTGCACTTCCGGCGGAAATCCTTTGTGCACAGCCAAGCCTGGGTCCACGGCACTCTAACCTGCATTGCACGACTTTCTAAGTTGGTCTCCGGCGACGTGGGACTCCTTTGTGTAACTTCGGGTGAGCACCGTTTCACGCATCCTCGTAGTGCCTGTTTCTGGCACTTCTCCGGGTGCTACCTGCTGCTAAGAGGGCTCCTTGTCTTGCTCGACGTCCCCTCTACCTCCTGGCGCAATTTGCGACATCCTAGTCCTTCCTGGGCCACAGCAGCATCCAAAAACGCTAACCGCACGATTTGCAGCTAGCAAGGCTTGTTGGCGTTCTTTCGGCGGGAAAACACTTCTGCACGACTCTCCACGGCGTGAGGGATCCGTCCTCCAAAGGGGAAGTCTCTAGCCCTTGTCGTTCCTGCAGAAACCTTAGCTTCTTCTGTCCAGTAGAAGCTTCTTTGCACCCACAGCTGGCATTTCCTGGGCATCTGCCCATCTCCGACTTGCTTGTGACTTTTGGACTTGGTCCCCTTGTTCCACAGGTACCCTCGACTGGAAATCCATCATTGTTGCATTGCTGGTTTGTGTCTTTCCTGCAGTATTCCTCTATCACGACTTCTTTGTCCTTGGGGGAACTTTAGTGCACTTTGCACTCACTTTTCAGGGTCTTGGGGTGGGCTATTTTTCTAACCCTCACTATTTTCTAATAGTCCCAGCGACCCTCTACAAGGTCACATAGGTTTGGGGTCCATTCGTGGTTCGCATTCCACTTTTGGAGTATATGGTTTGTGTTGCCCCTATCCCTATGTGTCCCCATTGCATCCTATTGTAACTATACATTGTTTGCACTTTATTTTTAGTTTAACTGTGTATTGTGTTTTCTTATGATATTGTGCATATGACACTAAGTGGTACTGTAGGAGCTTCACTTGTCTCCTAGTTCAGCCTAAGCTGCTCTGCTAAGCTACCGTTATCTATCAGCCTATGCTGCTAGACACCCTATACACTAATAAGGGATAAATGAGCCTGGTGCAAGGTGTAAGTACCCCTTGGTACTCACTACAAGCCAGTCCAGCCTCCTACACACCACCTGTCAGAGCAGAAGTCTCTCCAGAGACTCCAGGTGCTGGCAGAGAGAAGTCTTTGCTGTCCCTGAGACTTCAAACAACAGGAGGCAAGCTCTAAATCAAGCCCTTGGAGATTTCTTCACAAGATGGAAGGCACACAAAGTCCAGTCTTTGCCCTCTTACTCTGGCAAAAGCAGCACTGCAGGAAAGCTCCACAAAGCACAGTCACAGGCAGGGCAGCACTTCTTCCTCAGCTATTCAGCTCTTCTCCAGGCAGAGGTTCCTCTTTGTTCCAGGAGTATTTTCTAAAGTCTGTGGTTTTGGGTGCCCTTCTTATACCCAGTTTCTCCTTTGAAGTAGGCCTACTTCAAAGTAAAGTCTCTTTGGAATGTGAAATCCTGCATTGCCCAGGCCAGGCCCCAGTCACTCACCAGGGGTTTGGAGACTGCATTGTGTGAGGGCAGGCACAGCCCTTTCAGGTGTGAATGACCACTCCTCCCCTCCTTCCTAGCACAGATGGCTCATGCAGGCTACACCCCAGCTCCCTTTGTGTCACTGTCTAGTGTGAGGTGCAACCAGCCCAACTGTCAAACTGACCCAGACAGGGAATCAACAAACAGGCAGAGTCACAGAAATGGTATAAGCAAGAAAATGCTCACTTTCTAAAAGTGGCATTTTCAAACACACAATCTTAAAATCAACTTTACTAAAAGATGTATTTTTAAATTGTGAGCTCAGAGACCCCAAACTCCACATGTCCATCCGCTTCCAAAGGGAATCTACACTTTAATCAGATTTAAAGGTAGCCCCCATGTTAACCTATGAGAGGGACAGGCCTTGCAACAGTGAAAAACGAATTTAGCAATATTTCACTGTCAGGACATTTAAAACACATTACTATGGGGGTGATTCTGACTATGGCGGACGGCGGAGGCCGTCCGCCATAGTACCGCCGCCAAATGACCGCACCGCGGTCAAAAGACCGCGGCGGCCATTCAGACATTTCCTCTGGGCCGGCGGGCGCTCTCCAAAAGAGCGCCCGCCGGCCCAGAGGAAATGCCCCTGCAACGAGGACGCCGGCTCAGAATTGAGCCGGCGTAGTTGCAGGGGTGCGACGGGTGCAGTTGCACCCGTCGCGTATTTCAGTGTCTGCAAGGCAGACACTGAAATACTTTGCGGGGCCCTCTTACGGGGGCCCCTGCCGTGCCCATGCCATTGGCATGGGCACGGCAGGGGCCCCCAGGGGCCCCGCGGCACCCCCTACCGCCATCCTGTTCATGGCGGGTTTCCCGCCATGAACAGGATGGCGGTAGGGGCTGTCAGAATCCTCATGGCGGCGGAGCGCGCTCCGCCGCCATGAAGGATTCCCCCGAGCAGCGGTAAGTCGGCGGGAGCCCGCCGACTTGCCGCTTCTGACCGCGGCTGAACCGCCGCGGTCAGAATGCTCGTGGGAGCACCGCCAGCCTGTTGGCGGTGCTCCCGTGGTCGGTGGCCCTGGCGGCCACCGGCCGCCAGGGTCAGAATGACCCCCTATATGTCCTACCTTAACCATACACTGCACCCTGCCCTTGGGGCTACCTAGGGCCTACATTAGGGGTGTCTTACATGTAAGAAAAGGGAAGGTTTAGGCCTGGCAAGTGGGTACACTTGCCAAGTCGAATTTATAGATAAAACCACACACACAGACACTGCAGTGGCAGGTCTGAGACATGATTACAGAGCTACTTATGTGGGTGGCACAACCAGTGCTGCAGGCCCACTAGTAGTATTTGATTTACAGGCCCCGGGCACCTTTAGTGCACTGTACTAGGGACTTACTAATAAATCAAATATGCCAATCATGGATAAACCAAACACATACACATTTTGTAAAGGAGCACTTGCACTTTAGCATTGGTTAGCAGTGGTAAAGTGCCCAGAGTAACATAAACAGTAAAATCAGAGTCCAGCACACATCAACAACCTGGGGAACAGAGGCAAAAAGTTAATGGATACCACACCAAGGATGAAAAGTCTAACACTCACCATCTTTCTTCTTGCCATCCTTGTCACCCCCTGTATGAACTTTTCTGTTCACTCTTGTTCTGACCCATTTGTCTGCCTTCTTTCCCAATTCTTGGGGAGAGGTCAGATCTGAGTCCACTAGATATTGGTGTAACAAGTCAGACATACAGTTATTCAGAATATGCTCTCTCAGAATAAGATTATACAGGCTTTCATAGTCAGATACTGTACTGCTATGTACCCACCCCTCCAAGGCCTTCACTGAACAGTTTACAAAGTCTATCCAGTCTTGAGAGGACTTTTTTCTGGTGTCTCTGAACTTAATCCTGTATTGTTCAGTGGTTAAGCCAAATCCATCCAAGAGTGCATCCTTCAATACTGTGTAGCTGTTAGTTTCACTTTCTCTAACAGTAAGGAGCCTATCCCTACCCTTTCCAGTGAAAGATAGCCACAAAATAGCAGCCTTTGAGGGACCCACTGCACCATACAGGCCCTCTCAAGTGCAGCAAACCACTTGTTGATGTCATACCCCTCCTTGTAAGGGGGGACTATCTTGTGCAGATTCCTGGAATCATGTTCTCTAACAGGATTACTATCAGGAATACTGCTGCTGCCACCATAGGGTCCTAACCCCATCCTCTGTCTTTCCTTCTCAATGTCTAGGGATTCCCTATCTAAGGCCAGCTGTTGCTGTTTAAACTTCAGTCTGGTCTCTTCAACCCTCAACTTTTTGAGTTCCCTTTCTAACAAGTTATCCTCAGAGTGGGTGGGTTGGGAATGCTTTGACACAGATGAAAAATTGGAAACTTCAGAGGCGGACCTGTCCCTAACTGTCTGGACCCTGGTAACCTGGCCTCTAGGAATAAAGGATGCCCTACTGTGATGGGAACCTCTATCACTACCAGTATTACAAGGTGCCCTGCTAGGGGGTAGACCCTTGTCAGAACCCTCCCCAGCTTCCTCAGGGGGTTCCTTTGAATCAGAGTGGGAAGCTTCTACTAACCTCTCATTGGATGGGCAAGACTGGTTCTGGTCATCCACCATAAGCATGTTAAACAGAAACTCTTTTGTAGGGTTCTTTCCTGTAACTAATCCTCTATCTAAGCCGAACTCCTTAAGCTCTTGTAATTCAAAATGTCATAAGTAGCATTGACAGTTTTGAAAGGGGAATCTACCACAGACATGATAGCAAAAAAGGTTTAGAGATAGGGAGAAGAGAGAAAAAGTTTTAGAACTTTAGAAACTACAGAGAAAAAGCTTTTTCTAACTTTTAGAAAACTTTTAGAAGTTTTAAGGAACTTTTCAGAACATTGTAAAAAGATTTAGAGTAGAAAAGCAAACTTTTTTGGTTAAGTCTACATACACTGAACTGTTTGGTATATGATTCTCTTATGAAAAGTACAACATGACAAAGTGGTAAAGCAGTTGCAAGTACCTATCCCACCACTGCGCCACCAATGTAGGAGGCTGGCCTGGCTTGTAGTGGGTACCAATAATACTTACACCTTGTGCCAGGTCCAGTTATCCCTTATTAGTAGAATAGAGGTGTTTCTAGCAGCTTAGGCTGATAGAAGGTAGCTATGGCTAAGCAGCTTAGGCTGAACTAGGAGACATGCAAAGCTCCCACTATACCACTTATATCATATGCACAATCTCATAAGAAAACTCAATACACAGAGTTACTAAAAATAAAAGTTATTTATTTTTATGACAATATGCCACAAGTATCTCAGTGAGTACCCTCAGTAAGAAGGTAAGTAATATACACAAGTTATATGTACACAAACCCAAAATCAGGTAAGTAAGAGTCAGAAAAGTAATGCAAACAGTGTAGAATTACAATAGGTTGCAATAGGAGAACATAGGTCTAGGGGCAACACAAACCATATACTCCAAAAGAGGAATGTGAATCTTGAATGGACCCCAGACCTATGGGAGCTTGTGGAGGGTCGCTGGGACTGTAAGATAATAGTCAGGGTGTCCTATATACCCCACCCCAATAACCTGAAATGTAGGAGTAAAGTACACCTACTACCCCAAAAGAGCACAATAGTCTTGATAGGGGGATTCTGCAAGAACAAAAAACACCAGCAGTGCACTGACAACGGATTTCCGGACCTGAGGACCTGCAAGGCAAGGGGACCAAGTCCAGTAGTCGCGACAGTGTCCTAGGGGGGCAGGAGCCCAGGAAACCCCAGATGAAGGTGCAAGGAAGCTGCCTCCGGATGGAAGAAGCTTGGAGTTCTGCAAGAAAGAAGAGGACTAGGAACTTCTCCTTTGGAAGACAGATGTCCCACGTTGCGATGAAGCTTGCAGAGGTGTTTACACGCAGAAATACTGCAAACAAGCCTTGCTAGCTGCAAAGGTCGCAGTAGAGGTTTTTGGGTGCTGCTGAGGACCAGGAAGGACCAGGATGTCACTTTTTGGAGGAGGAGACAGAGGGGGCGCTCAGCAACTCAGGGAGCCCTCACAGAAGCAGGTAGCACCCGCAGAAGTACCCCATCAGGCACTTAGAAGATTAGTGAACCGGAGTTCACGCGAAGTTACAAAAGAGGGTACCACGACGTCGGAGGCCAACTCAGAGGGTTGTGCACTGCAGGACAGAGTGCTGGGGACCCCGGCTAGGCTGTGCACGAAGGGTAATCCTGGAAGAGTGCACAGGAGCTGGAGCAGCTGCAAATCACGCAGTACACAGCTTTGCAGTCTAGCGTGGGGAGGCAAGGACTTACCTCCACCAAACTTGGACTGAAGAGTCACTGGACTGTGGGAGTCACTTGGACAGAGTTGCTGTGTTCCAGGGACCACGCTCGTCAGGATGAGAGGGGACCTAGAGGACCGGTGATGCAGTCTTTTGGTGCCTGTGTTAGCAGGGGGAAGATTCCGTCAACCCACGGGAGATTTCTTCCGAGCTTCTGGTGCCGGGTGAAGGCAGGCTACCCCCAGAGCATGCACCACCTGGAAACAGTCGGGAAAGCCGGCAGGATGAGGCGCTAAAATGTTGCTGGTAGTCGTCTTGCTACTTTGTTGCAGTTTTGCAGGCGTCCTGGAGCAGTCAGTGGTCGATCCTTAGTAGAAGTCGAAGAGGGAGATGCATAGGAACTCTGGTGAGCTCTTGCATTCGTTATCTGAAGAATTCCCCAAAGCAAAGACCCTAAATAGCCAGAAAAGGAGGTTTGGCTACCAAGAAAGGAGGATTGGCTACCAAAACAGGTAAGAGCCTACCAAAAGGAGTCTCTGACGTCACCTGCTGGCACTGGTCACTCAGAGCAGTCCAGTGTGCCCCCAAGACCTCTGTTTCCAAGATGGCAGAGGTCTGGGACACACTGGAGGAGCTCTGGGCACCTCCCCTGGGAGGTACTGGTCAGGGGAGTGGTCACTCCCCTTTCCTTTGTCCAGTTTCGCGCCAGAGCAGGGCCCGGGGGTTCCCTGAGCCGGTGTAGACTGGCTTATGCAGAGATGGGCACCATTTGTGCCCATTGATGCATTTCCAGAGGCTGGGGGAGGGTACTCCTCCCCAGCCCTTCACACCTTATTTCCAAAGGGAGAGGGTGTAGCACCCTCTCTCAGAGGAAATCCTTTGTTCTGCCTTCTTGGGCCAGGGCTGCCTGGACTCCAGGAAGGCAGAAACCTGTCTGAGGGGTTGGCAGCAGCTGCAGTGGAAACCCCGCAAAGGCAGTTTGGCAGTATCTGGGTTCTGCGCTAGAGACCCGAGGGATCATGGAATTGTCCCCCCAATACCAGAATGGTATTGGGGAGACAATTCCATTATCTTAGACATGTTACATAGCCATGTTCGACATTACCATTGTGACGCTATACATAGGTAGTGACCTATGTATAGTGCACGTGTGTAATGGTGTCCCGGCACTCACAAAGTCCGGGAAATTTGCCCTGAACAATAAGGGGGCACCTTGGCTAGTGCCAGGGTGCCCACACACTAAGGCCCATATTTATACTTTTTGACGCTAAACTGCGCTAACGCAGTTTAGCGTCAAAAAGTTTTGCGCCGGCTAACGCCATTCTGAAGCGCCATGCGGGCGCCGTATTTATTGAATGGCGTTAGCCGGCGCAAGCAGACCGGCGCTGCCTGGTGTGCGCGAGAAAAACCACGTACACCAGGCAGCGCCGGCGTAGGGGGAAAATGGCGCATGGGCGTCTTAAAATGGGGCAAGTCAGGTTACGTCGAAAAAATCGTCGTAACCCGACTTGCGCCATTTTTTTTCGACGCCCATCCCCCATCAACATGACTCCTATCATTGTAAAGATAGGAGTCATGCCCCCTTGCCCAATGGCCATGCCCAGGGGACTTCGGTCCCCTGGGCATGGTCATTGGGCATAGTGGCATGTAGGGGGGCACAAATAAGGCCCCCCTATGCCACAAAAAATAAAAAATAAAATACTTACCTGAACTTACCTTAATGTCCATGGGATGGGTCCCTCCGTCCTTGGGTGTCCTCCTGGGGTGGGCAAGGGTGGCAGGGGGGGTCCCTGGGGGCAGGGGAGGGCACTCTGGGCTCATTTTGAGCCCACTTGTCCCTTAACGCCATGCCTGACCCAGGCGTTAAAAAGCGGCGCAAATGCGCCGTTTTTAGCCACGCCCACTCCCGGGCGTCTCTTTTGCCCGGGAGTATAAATACCACGTAAAGGCCTGGGAGTCATTTTTTAGACGGGAACGCCTCCCTTGCATATCATTAACGCAAGGAAGGGGTTCACGCTAAAAAATGACGCACATTCCGGGAACTTTGGCGCTATACGCCTCTAACGCCATAGTATAAATATGGCGTTAGTTGGCGTTAGTTTAGCGTCGAATTTGCGTCGAAAAAAACGACGCAAATTCGGCGCAAACGGAGTATAAATACGGCCCTAAGTAACTTAGCACCCAACCTTCACCAGGTGAAGGTTAGACATATAGGTGACTTATAAGTTACTTAAGTGCAGAGGTAAATGGCTGTGAAATAATGTGGACGTTATTTCACTCAGGCTGCAGTGGCAGGCCTGTGTAAGAATTGTCAGAGCTCCATATGGGTGGCAGAAGAAATGCTGCAGCCCATAGGGATCTCCTGGAACCCCAATACTCTGGGTACCTCGGTACCATATACTAGGGAATTATAAGGGTGTTCCAGTATGCCAATGTGAATTGGTCACTAGCCTGTTAGTGACAATTTGTAAAGTAAAGAGAGAGCATAACCACTGAGGTTCTGGTTAGCAGAGCCTCAGTGAGACAGTTAGGCATCACACAGGGAACACATACATATAGGCCACAAACCTATGAGCACTGGGATCCTGGCTAGCAGGGTCCCAGTGACACATAACAAACATACTGAAAACATAGGGTTTTCACTATGAGCACTGGGCCCTGGCTAGCAGGATCCCAGTGAGACAGTGAAAACACCCTGACATATACTCACAAACAGGCCAAAAGTGGGGGCAACAAGGCTAGAAAGAGGCTACTTTCTCACACAACCCCCCCCCCCCAAACGAAGGACAATAAGGCTAACCTTGGCCAGTTGAGACTTTGTTGTCTAAGTGGTGATAAGTAGAGAGTAGCTCTGCAATAGACTGCTTACTCCCTTTATCATCCACTATATGGTTACTTCCCTGTGCGGATGTAAACCACCCTGTTTGAAGTTTGTTAGCTAAGCAACAATGTGAAGATATATTTTCAGAGTTTCTATCAGTAAGTTTTAGTTTAGAACAGTGGGAATTGTCCACTGGACCTATTTCTAGTGATAAGAATGCCAGACAGGGATGCTGTCTCAGTAAAGCCATAGCTGGGCAAAAACTGTGTCCATATGGCTGGAAGAGAGAACAGGGATGCTGTTTCTCTTGATTTGGAGCAGGGCAGGGATGCTGTCCTATGAGCTCCACACTAGGGCAGGGCTGCTGTCCTAAGTGTTGTGAGGCAGTGCAGGGTTTCTGCACTAAAGTTTCTCTGGGAGTGTTGGAGGGATGCTCCATGTTAACTAAAATGGTGCTCTTTTTCTCACCAATATTAGTTATCCCACAGAGAGGTACTTCCACCTCAGGGAGTACAGCTATGCCAGCTGATGATTCCCTTGGAACAGGTGCCACCCCAGGAGAGGTTTCTCCCACCACAGGAATGGTATCCTGAATGGCAGGGTGGTTAGGGGATACTGTGATACCCTTTTTACCTGTTGTTGGAGAGGGATCCTGAGTTTTCAGGCCTTCTTCTCTCCTTTGCTTTTTCATTTCAGTAGAAATGAGAGGGAACAATTCCTCAGGGATACCCAGCATGGCTGCATGGGTATAAAACTCTACCTGAGCCCAACCTGAGGCCTCTAGGTCATTACCTAAGAGACAGTCTACAGGTAAGCTAGGTGACACTACCACTTGCTTAGGACCAGTAACTCCACCCCAACTAAGCTGAACTGTAGCTAAGGGAAGAAACTTAGTGGTTATGGACATCAATAATCTTGTACTGTTGTCCAATGATGTGTTGTTCAGGAGCCACTAGGTTTTCAGTCACCAAAGTGATACTGGCACCTGTGTCCCTGTAGGCCTGGGCCTCAGCACCATTTATTGAAACTGTCTGCCTGTACTTATCCATTGTAAGGGGACAAGCAGCCAGTGTGGCAAGGCCAATGCCACTAGGTGTGACAGAAACTGTCTTGGGACTGACTACCCCAGTTTCTATGATGGACTCATAAGTGAACCCAACTACACCCTTAGCTTGACTGTTGCCAGCAGTCCCACCACTATTACCACTACTGCTAGGGGCACTAGAGTTTGATGTATTAGTGGTGGTAGTCTCAGGGGGTTTACCTGGACAGGACTTATCCCCTGGCCTATGGCCTTTATTTTTACACCCAAAGCACCAAGGCTTTTTAATGTGTGTAGGTTGTGAAGAAGAGGAAGAATTTGTTTTATCCACACCCCGTGAAGAGTGTTTAGGATTTGAAGAAGGATCTTTGGTTTTACCCTTATCCCCATGCTTATCCTGCGATTTCTCACCATCTTTCTTCTTGCCATCCTTGTCACCCCCTGTATAAACTTTTCTGTTCACTCTTGTTCTGACCCATTTGTCTGCCTTCTTTCCCAATTCTTGGGGAGAGGTCAGATCTGAGTCCACTAGATATTGGTGTAACAAATCAGACACACAGTTATTCAGAATATGCTCTCTCAAGATTAGATTGTACAGGCTTTCATAGTCCGAAACTTTACTGCCATGTAACCACCCCTCCAAGGCCTTCACTGAATAGTCAACAAAGTCTACCCAGTCTTGTGAGGTCTCTTTTCTGGTTTCTCTGAACTTAATCCTGTATTGTGCAGTGGTTAAGCCAAATCCATCCAAGAGTGCATTCTTCAAAACTGTAAAATTATTGGCATCACTTCCCTTCACAGTAAGGAGCCTGTCCCTACCCTTTCCACTGAAAGATAGCCATAGGATAGCAGTCCACTGCCTTTGAGGGACCCCCTGTACCATACAGGCCCTCGCAAGTGCAACAAAACACTTGTTAATGTCATCCCCCTCCTTGTAAGGGGGAACTATCTTATGCAGATTCCTAGATTCATGTTCTCTCACAGGATTGCTATCTGGGATACTGCTGCTGCCACCATGTGGTCCAAACCCCAACCTCTGTCTCTCTTTTTCTAAGTCTAGGGTTTCCCTGTCTAGAGCCAGCTGTTGCTGTTTAAGCTTCAGCCTGGACTCTTCCACTCTCAATCTATTGAGTTCCCTTTCTAACATTCTGTCATCAGGGTGGGTGGGTTGGGAAAGCTTTGACACAGAAGAATGATGTGAATGAACAGAGGGAGACCTGTCCCTAACAGTTGGCACCCTAGCAACCTGGCCTGCAGGAACAAAAATATCCCTACTGTGATGGGAGCTTCCATTACTACCAGCTATGCTATGTGGTCTGCTAAGGGGCAGGTTAGGAAGGGCACCCTCTAACACTCTTACTGGGGGTTCCCCTGAGTCAGAGTGTGAGCTATCTCCTAACTTGTCAATTGAAGTGCCAGCTAAGGCCTTATCATTTTCAATAAGCATGTTAGACAATAATTCTCTAGAGGGGTTCTTTCCTACCACAAAACCTCTATCAATGAAGAGACTCTTTAGGCCCTTAAGGTTAATGTGGTCATAACCTGTGCTGACCAAATTAAGAGGAGTTCCTATATCAGACATGATAGAAAAAGTTTAGGGACAGATAAAAGAGAGAAAAAGTTTTAGGACTTTTTAAAGCACAGGAAAAGAAACTTTTTAAACTTTTTGAAAGTTTAAGAGTACTTTTCAGCACTTAGCAGATAGTGTAAGAGAAGAAAAGCAAAACGTTTTGGTTAGGTGTACCTATACTGAACTTGTTTTGTATATTTTTCTCTTATGAAAAGTACAAAATGACAAAGTGGTAAGTAGTTTCAAGTACTTATCCCACCGCTGCACAACCAATGTAGGAGGCTGGCCTGGCTTGTAGTGGGTACCAATGGGTACTTACACTCTGTACCAGGTCCAGTTGTCCCTATTTAGTGTAGAAGAGGTGTTTCTAGCAGCTTAGGCTGATAGAAGGTAGCTATAGCAGAGCAGCTTAGGCTGAACTAGGAGACATGCAAAGCTCCTACTATACCACTGGTGTCATATGCACAATATCATAAGAAAACACACTACACAGATATACTAAAAATAAAGGTACTTTATTTTTATGACAATATGCCAAAAGTATCTCAGTGAGTGCCCTCAGTATGAGGATGCCAAATATACACAAGATATATGTACACAATACCAAAAATATGCAGTAATAGCAAAAGGAAGTAATGCAAGAAATGTAAAGTTACAGTAGATTGCAATAGGAGCACATAGGTATAGGGGCAACACAAACCATATACTCCAAAAGTGGAATGTGAACCACGAATGGACCCCAAACCTATGTGAGCTTTAGAGGGTCGCTGGGACTGTAAGAAAACAGTGAGGGTTAGAAAAAATAGCCCACCCCAAGACCCTGAAAAGTAGGTGTAAAGTGCACTTATGAGAGCACAGAAGTCGTGATAGGGGAATTCTGCAAGGAAGACTAACACCAGCAATGCAATCAAAGTGGATTTCCGGACCTGAGTACCTGTGAAACAAGGGGACCAAGTCCAAGAGTCGCGACAATGTCGAGAGAGGGCAGATGCCCAGGAAATGCCAGCTGAGGGTGCAAAGAAGCTGCCACCGGATGGTAGAAGCTGTGGATTCTGCAAGAACGAAGAGGACTAGGAAGTCCCTCTTTGGAGGATGGATGTCCCACGTCGTGAAGAAGCTTGCAGAGGTGTTCCCATGCAGAAGACCGCAAACAAGCCTTGCTAGCTGCAAGGGTCGCGGTTAGGGTTTTTGGATGCTGCTGTGGCCCAGGAGGGACCAGGATGTCGCCACTTGGATGAAGAGATAGAGGGGGCGCCCAGCAAGTCAGGGAGCCCTCACAGAAGCAGGCAGCACCCGCAGAAGTACCGGAACAGGCACTTAGAAGAGGAGTGAAGCGGAGTCCACCCGAAGTCACAAATGGAGTTCCACGACGTCGGAGGACAACTCAGAAGGTTGTGCACTGCAGGTTAGAGTGTCAGGGACCCAGGCTTGGCTGTGCACTAAGGAAATCCTGGAAGAGTGCACAGGAGCCGGAGCAGCTGCAAATCACGCGGTACCCAGCAATGCAGTCTAGCCTAGGGAGGCAAAAACTTACCTCCACCAAACTTGGACTGAAGAGTCACTGGACTGTGGGAGTCACTTGGACAGAGTTGCTGAGTTCCAGGGTCCACGCTCGTCGTGCTGAGAGGGGACCCAGAGGACCGGTGATGCAGTCTTTTGTTGCCTGCGGTGGCAGGGGGAAGATTCCGTCGACCCACGGGAGATTTCTTCAGAGCTCCTGGTGCAAGAAGGAGGCAGGCTACCCCCAGAGCATGCACCACCAGGAAACAGGCGAGAAAGCGCCAGGATCAGTGATACAAGGTTGCAGTAGTCATCTTTGCTACTTTGTTGCGGTTTTGAAGGCGTCTTGAGCAGTCAGCGGTCGATCCTTTGTCAGAAGGTGAAGAGAGAAGTGCAGAGGAACTCTGATGAGCTCTTGCATTCGGTATCTGAAGAATTCCCCAAAGCAGAGACCCTAAATAGCCAGAAAAGGAGGTTTGGCTACCTAGGAAGGAGGATAGGCTAGTAACACAGGTAGGAGCCTATCAGAAGGAGTCTCTGACGTCACCTGATGGCACTGGCCACTCAGAGCAGTCCAGTGTGCCAGCAACACCTCTGTTTCCAAGATGGCAGAGGTCTGGAGCACACTGGAGGAGCTCTGGGCACCTCCCCTGGGAGGTGCAGGTCAGGGGAGTGGTCCCTCACCTTTCCTTTGTCCAGTTTCGCGCCAGAGCAGGGCTGGGGGATCCCTGAACCGGTGTAGACTGGCTTATGCAGAGATGGGCACCATCTGTGCCCATCAAAGTATTTCCAGAGGCTGGGGGAGGCTACTCCTCCCCAACCCTGACACCTTTTTCCAAAGGGAGAGGGTGTAACACCCTCTCTCTGAGGAAGTCCTTTGTTCTACCTTCCTGGGCCAGGCCTGGCTGGATCACAGGAGGGCAGAAACCTGTCTGAGTGGTTGGCAGCAGCAGCAGCTGCTGTGAAACCCCGGTAAAGGCAGTTTGGCAGTACCCGGGTCTGTGCTAGAGACTCGGGGGATCATGGAATTGTCTCCCCAATGCTAGAATGGCATTGGGGTGACAATTGCATGATCTTAGATATGTTACATGGCCATGTTCGGAGTTACCATTGTGACGCTATACATAGGTAGTGACCTATGTATAGTGCAGGCGTGTAATGGTGTCCCGGCACTCACAAAGTCTGGGGAATTTGCCCTGAACAATGTGGGGGCACCTTGGCTAGTGCCAGGTTGCCCACACACTAAGTAACTTAGCACCCAACCTTCACCAGGTGAAGGTTAGACATATAGGTGACTTATAAGTTACTTAAGTGCAGTGGTAAATGGCTGTGAAATAACGTGGACGTTATTTCACTCAGGCTGCAGTGGCAGGCCTGTGTAAGAATTGTCAGAGCTCCCTATGGGTGGCAAAAGAAATGCTGGAGCCCATAGGGATCTCCTGGAACCCCAATACCCTGGGTACCTCAGTACCATATACTAGGGAATTATAAGGGTGTTCCAGTATGCCAATGTGAATTGGTAAAATTGGTCACTAGCCTGTTAGTGACAATTTGTAAAGTAAAGAGAGAGCATAACCACTGAGGTTCTGGTTAGCAGAGCCTCAGTGAGACAGTTAGGCATCACACAGGGAACACATACATATAGGCCACAAACGTATGAGCACTGGGATCCTGGCTAGCAGGGTCCCAGTGACACATAACAAACATACTGAAAACATAGGGTTTTCACTATGAGCACTGGGCCCTGGCTAGCAGGATCCCAGTGAGACAGTGAAAACACCCTGACATATACTCACAAACAGGCCAAAAGTGGGGGTAACAAGGCTAGAAAGAGGCTACTTTCTCACACAACCCCCCCCCCCCCCCCAAACAAAGGACAATAAGGCTAACCTTGGCCAGTTGAGACTTTGTTGTCTAAGTGGTGATAAGTAGAGAGTAGCTCTGCAATAGACTGCTTACTCCCTTTATCATCCACTATATGGTTACTTCCCTGTGGGGATGTAAACCACCCTGTTTGAAGTTTGTTAGCTAAGCAACAATGTGAAGATATATTTTCAGAGTTTCTATCAGTAAGTTTTAGTTTAGAACAGTGGGAATTGTCCACTGGACCTATTTCTAGTGATAAGAATGCCAGACAGGGATGCTGTCTCAGTAAAGCCATAGCTGGGCAAAAACTGTGTCCATATGGCTGGAAGAGAGAACAGGGATGCTGTTTCTCTTGATTTGGAGCAGGGCAGGGATGCTGTCCTATGAGCTCCACACTAGGGCAGGGCTGCTGTCCTAAGTGTTGTGAGGCAGTGCAGGGTTTCTGCACTAAAGTTTCTCTGGGAGTGTTGGAGGGATGCTCCATGTTAACTAAAATGGTGCTCTTTTTCTCACCAATATTAGTTATCCCACAGAGAGGTACTTCCACCTCAAGGAGTACAGCTATGCCAGCTGATGATTCCCTTGGAACAGGTGCCACCCTAGGAGAGGTTTCTCCCACCACAGGAATGGTATCCTGAATGGCAGGGTGGTTAGGGGATACTGTGATACCCTTTTTACCTGTTGTTGGAGAGGGATCCTGAGTTTTCAGGCCTTCTTCTCTCCTTTGCTTTTTCATTTCAGTAGAAATGAGAGGGAACAATTCCTCAGGGATACCCAGCATGGCTGCATGGGTATAAAACTCTACCTGAGCCCAACCTGAGGCCTCTAGGTCATTACCTAAGAGACAGTCTACAGGTAAGCTAGGTGACACTACCACCTGCTTAGGGCCAGTAACTCCACCCCAACTAAGCTGAACTATAGCTAAGGGAAGAAACTTAGTGGTTATGGACATCAATAATCTTGTACTGTTGTCCAATGATGTGTTGTTCAGGAGCCACTAGGTTTTCAGTCACCAAAGTGATACTGGCACCTGTGTCCCTGTAGGCCTGGGCCTCAGCACCATTTATTGAAACTGTCTGCCTGTACTTATCCATTGTAAGGGGACAAGCAGCCAGTGTGGCAAGGCCAATGCCACTAGGTGTGACAGAAACTGTCTTGGGACTGACTACCCCAGTTTCTATGATGGACCCATAAGTGAACCCAACTACACCCTTAGCTTGACTGTTGCCAGCAGTCCCACCACTATTACCACTACTGCTAGGGGCACTAGAGTTTGATGTATTAGTGGTGGTAGGCTCAGGGGGTTTACCTGGACAGGACTTATCCCCTGGCCTATGGCCTTTATTTTTACACCCAAAGCACCAAGGCTTTTTAATGTGTGTAGGTTGTGAAGAAGAGGAAGAATTTGTTTTATCCCCACCCCCTGAAGAGTGTTTAGGATTTGAAGAAGGATCTTTGGTTTTACCCTTATCCCCATGCTTATCCTGAGATTTCTCACCATCTTTCTTCTTGCCATCCTTGTCACCCCCTGTATAAACTTTTCTGTTCACTCTTGTTCTGACCCATTTGTCTGCCTTCTTTCCCAATTCTTGGGGAGAGGTCAGATCTGAGTCCACTAGATATTGGTGTAACAAATCAGACACACAGTTATTCAGAATATGCTCTCTCAAGATTAGATTGTACAGGCTTTCATAGTCAGAAACTTTACTGCCATGTAACCACCCCTCCAAGGCCTTCACTGAATAGTCAACAAAGTCTACCCAGTCTTGTGAGGTCTCTTTTCTGGTTTCTCTGAACTTAATCCTGTATTGTGCAGTGGTTAAGCCAAATCCATCCAAGAGTGCATTCTTCAAAACTGTAAAATTATTGGCATCACTTCCCTTCACAGTAAGGAGCCTATCCCTACCCTTTCCACTGAAAGATAGCCATAGGATAGCAGTCCACTGCCTTTGAGGGACCCCCTGTACCATACAGGCCCTCGCAAGTGCAACAAAACACTTGTTAATGTCATCCCCCTCCTTGTAAGGGGGAACTATCTTATGCAGATTCCTAGATTCATGTTCTCTCACAGGATTGCTATCTGGGATACTGCTGCTGCCACCATGGGGTCCAAACCCCAACCTCTGTCTCTCTTTTTCTAAGTCTAGGGTTTCCCTGTCTAGAGCCAGCTGTTGCTGTTTAAGCTTCAGCCTGGACTCTTCCACTCTCAATCTATTGAGTTCCCTTTCTAACATTCTACATTCTGTCATCAGGGTGGGTGGGTTGGGAAAGCTTTGACACAGAAGAATGATGTGAATGAACAGAGGGAGACCTGTCCCTAACAGTTGGCACCCTAGCAACCTGGCCTGCAGGAACAAAAATATCCCTACTGTGATGGGAGCTTCCATTACTACCAGCTATGCTATGTGGTCTGCTAAGGGGCAGGTTAGGAAGGGCACCCTCTAACACTCTTACTGGGGTTCCCCTGAGTCAGAGTGTGAGCTATCTCCTAACTTCTCAATTGAAGTGCCAGCTAAGGCCTTATCATTTTCAATAAGCATGTTAGACAATAATTCTCTAGAGGGGTTCTTTCCTACCACTAAACCTATCAATGAAGAGACTCTTTAGGCCCTTAAGGTTAATGTGGTCATAACCTGTGCTGACCAAATTAAGAGGAGTTCCTATATCAGACATGATAGAAAAAGTTTAGGGACAGATAAAAGAGAGAAAAAGTTTTAGGACTTTTTAAAGCACAGGAAAATAAACTTTTTAAACTTTTTGAAACTTTTTGAAAGTTTAAGAGTACTTTTCAGCACTTAGCAGATAGTGTAAGAGAAGAAAAGCAAAACGTTTTGGTTAGGTGTACCTATACTGAACTTGTTTTGTATATTTTTCTCTTATGAAAAGTACAAAATGACAAAGTGGTAAGTAGTTGCAAGTACTTATCCCACCGCTGCACAACCAATGTAGGAGGCTGGCCTGGCTTGTAGTGGGTACCAATGGGTACTTACACTCTGTACCAGGTCCAGTTGTCCCTTATTAGTGTAGAAGAGGTGTTTCTAGCAGCTTAGGCTGATAGAAGGTAGCTATAGCAGAGCAGCTTAGGTTGAACTAGGAGACATGCAGAGCTCCTACTATACCACTGGTGTCATATGCACAATATCATAAGAAAACACAATACACAGATATACTAAAAATAAAGGTACTTTATTTTTATGACAATATGCCAAAAGTATCTCAGTGAGTACCCTCAGTATGAGGATGCCAAATATACACAAGATATATGTACACAATACCAAAAATATGCAGTAATAGCAAAAGGAAGTAATGCAAGCAATGTAAAGTTACAGTAGATTGCAATAGGAGCACATAGGTATAGGGGCAACACAAATCATATACTCCAAAAGTGGAATGTGAACCACGAATGGACCCCAAACCTATGTGAGCTTGTAGAGGGTCGCTGGGACTGTAAGAAAACAGTGAGGGTTAGAAAAAATAGCCCACCCCAAGACCCTGAAAAGTAGGTGTAAAGTGCACTTATATTCCCCAGAGAGCACAGAAGTCGTGATAGGGGAATTCTGCAAGGAAGACCAACACCAGCAATGCAATCAAAGTGGATTTCCGGACCTGAGTACCTGTGAAACAAGGGGACCAAGTCCAAGAGTCGCGACAATGTCGAGAGAGGGCAGATGCCCAGGAAATGCCAGCTGAGGGTGCAAAGAAGCTGCCACCGGATGGTAGAAGCTGTGGATTCTGCAAGAACGAAGAGGACTAGGAAGTCCCCCTTTGGAGGATGGATGTCCCACGTCGTGACGAAGCTTGCAGAGGTGTTCCCATGCAGAAGACCGCAAACAAGCCTTGCTAGCTGCAAGGGTCGCGGTTAGGGTTTTTGGATGCTGCTGTGGCCCAGGAGGGACCAGGATGTCGCCACTTGGATGAAGAGATAGAGGGGGCGCCCAGCAAGTCAGGGAGCCCTCACAGAAGCAGGCAGCATCCGCAGAAGTACCGGAACAGGCACTTAGAAGAGGAGTGAACCGGAGTCCACCCGAAGTCACAAATGGAGTTCCACGACGTCGGAGGACAACTCAGAAGGTTGTGCACTGCAGGTTAGAGTGTCAGGGACGCAGGCTTGGCTGTGCACGAAGGAAATCCTGGAAGAGTGCACAGGAGCCGGAGCAGCTGCAAATCACGCGGTACCCAGCAATGCAGTCTAGCCTAGGGAGGCAAAAACTTACCTCCACCAAACTTGGACTGAAGAGTCACTGGACTGTGGGAGTCACTTGGACAGAGTTGCTGAGTTCCAGGGTCCACGTTCGTCGTGCTGAGAGGGGACCCAGAGGACTGGTGATGCAGTCTTTTGTTGCCTGCGGTGGCAGGGGGAAGATTCCGTCGACCCACGGGAGATTTCTTCAGAGCTCCTGGTGCAAGAAGGAGGCAGGCTACCCCCAGAGCATGCACCACCAGGAAACAGGCGAGAAAGCGGCAGGATCAGTGATACAAGGTTGCAGTAGTCGTCTTTGCTACTTTGTTGCGGTTTTGCAGGCGTCTTGAGCAGTCAGCGGTCGATCCTTTGTCAGAAGGTGAAGAGAGAAGTGCAGAGGAACTCTGATGAGCTCTTGCATTCGGTATCTGAAGAATTCCCCAAAGCAGAGACCCTAAATAGCCAGAAAAGGAGGTTTGGCTACCTAGGAAGGAGGATAGGCTAGTAACACAGGTAGGAGCCTATCAGAAGGAGTCTCTGACGTCACCTGATGGCACTGGCCACTCAGAGCAGTCCAGTGTGCCAGCAACACCTCTCTTTCCAAGATGGCAGAGGTCTGGAGCACACTGGAGGAGCTCTGGGCACCTCCCCTTGGAGGTGCAGGTCAGGGGAGTGGTCACTCCCCTTTCCTTTGTCCAGTTTTGCGCCAGAGCAGGGCTGGGGGATCCCTGAACCGGTGTAGACTGGCTTATGCAGAGATGGGCACCATCTGTGCCCATCAAAGTATTTCCAGAGGCTGGGGGAGGCTACTCCTCCCCAGCTCTGACACCTTTTTCCAAAGGGAGAGGGTGTAACACCCTCTCTCTGAGGAAGTCCTTTGTTCTGCCTTCCTGGGCCAGGCCTGGCTGGATCACAGGAGGGCAGGAACCTGTCTGAGTGGTTGGCAGCAGCAGCAGCTGCAGTGAAACCCCGGTAAAGGCAGTTTGGCAGTACCCGGGTCTGTGCTAGAGACTCGGGGGATCATGGAATTGTCTCCCCAATGCTAGAATGGCATTGGGGTGACAATTGCATGATCTTAGATATGTTACATGGCCATGTTTGGAGTTACCATTGTGACGCTATACATAGGTAGTGACCTATGTATAGTGCAGGCGTGTAATGGTGTCCCGGCACTCACAAAGTCTGGGGAATTTGCCCTGAACAATGTGGGGGCACCTTGGCTAGTGCCAGGTTGCCCACACACTAAGTAACTTAGCACCCAACCTTCACCAGGTGAAGGTTAGACATATAGGTGACTTATAAGTTACTTAAGTGCAGTGGTAAATGGCTGTGAAATAACGTGGACGTTATTTCACTCAGGCTGCAGTGGCAGGCCTGTGTAAGAATTGTCAGAGCTCCCTATGGGTGGCAAAAGAAATGCTGGAGCCCATAGGGATCTCCTGGAACCCCAATACCCTGGGTACCTCAGTACCATATACTAGGGAATTATAAGGGTGTTCCAGTATGCCAATGTGAATTGGTAAAATTGGTCACTAGCCTGTTAGTGACAATTTGTAAAGTAAAGAGAGAGCATAACCACTGAGGTTCTGGTTAGCAGAGCCTCAGTGAGACAGTTAGGCATCACACAGGGAACACATACATATAGGCCACAAACTTATGAGCACTGTGGTCCTGGCTAGCAGGGTCCCAGTGACACATAACAAACATACTGAAAACCTGGGGTTTTCACTATGAGCACTGGGCCCTGGCTAGCAGGATCCCAGTGAGACAGTGAAAACACCCTGACATATACTCACAAACAGGCCAAACGTGGGGGTAACAAGGCTAGAAAGAGGCTACTTTCTCACAGGCACCATCTGTGCCGTTCAAAGCATTTCCAGAGGCTGGGGGAGGTTACCCCTCACCAGCCTGTAACACCTATTTCCAAAGGGAGAGGGAGTGACACTTGGCTCTCAGAGGAAATGCTTTGTTCTGCCTTTCTGGAAGTGAGCTGCTCAGACATAGGAGGGCAGAACCCTGTCTGTGAGGTGGCAGCAGCTGTAGCTGCAGTGCAAGCCTCAGAGAGCTGGTTTGGCAGTGCTGGGGGTCCATGGCGGTACCCCCAGGATGAATGGAATTGGCTCCCCAATCCCAGATTTGGAATGGGGGACAATTCCATGATCTTAGACATGTTACATGGCCATATTCGGAATTACCATTGTGAAGCTACATATAGGTATTGACCTATATGTAGTGCACACGTGTAATGGTGTCCCCACACTCACAAAGTCCGGGGAAATGGCCCTGCACTATGTGGGGGCACCTTTGCTAGTGCAAGGGTGCCCTCACACTTAGTAACTTTGCACCTAACCTTCAGCAAGTGAAGGTTAGACATATAGGTGACTTATAAGTTATTTAACTGTGTGAAAATGGCTGTGAAATTTCACTCAGGCTGCTATGGCAGGCCTGTGCAAGGGTTTGTCTGAGCTGCTTATGGGTGGCAAAAGAAATCCTGCAGCCCATATGGATCTCCTGGAACCCCAATGCCCTGGCTACCTAGGTACCATATACTAAGGATTTATAAGGGGGGTCCAGTGTGCCAATTGAAATTGGTAAATGAAGTCATTAGCTTATAGTGACAAATGTAAAAGCAGAGAGAGCATAAGCACTGAGGTTCAGATTAGCAGAGCCTCAGTGACACAATCAACCACTATACAGACACACACATTAGGCCATAAACTATGAGCACTTGGGTCCTGACCAGCAGGATCCCAGTGATGGAGGCAAAAACATACTGACATACATATAAAAATGGGGGTAACATATCAAGGAAGATGGTAGTTTTCTACACAACCCCCCCTAACAAGGGACAATAAGGCTAAACTTGCCCAGATGAATCTTCATTGTCTAACGGTAAATATCTGGAGGGTCCATCTGCATTGGAGTGGGTCCTCCCAGGACTATGTTCCACTGTATAGTCCATTCCCTGTAGGGAAATGGACCACCTCAACAATGTGGGGTTTTCACCTTTCATTTGTTTAAGCCATAATAGAGGGCTATGGTCTGTCTCAACAATGAAGTGAGTCCCAAACAAGTAGGGTATCAGCTTCCTCAGTGCCCAGACCACAGAAAAGGCCTCCCTCTCTTTGGCAGACCAACGCTTTTCTATAGGGTAAGTCAAACACTCTGCCAAAACCCCGACGTGCACGGCACAGGTTTATTCGCTCCACAAATACTTGAGGCTTATCATGGCCATCATTTGCCCATACTATTTGATTTCTCCCAAGGACTCATGACTACCAGCAGCTTCATCTATGTACCTTTCGTGTTTACATATAATGTTTTATATACATCTGAAGCCTTGACAAAGTCTTGAAGACGAAACACGTGTTGGCTGTTTTGCTGTATGGACTTATTGTTACATTCGAACATCCTATTGTAACTTTGACCATTTATCACCATCTGGCTGCTCTGGACACATGGTAATTTTGTACAACGCAGTCTTTTGATTGAGATTTCTACTTTCTACCTGCACTTATAATAAATATCTACACATCATCTTCCAAGAACGAACTTTCTACTTATTCTTGAACATTATCAGGATCAGGATTCATGCTATTGGTGTGCCCTGGCCACTCTTCTTTCAAGCTTTTCTATAGGGGTCAACCTCCTGCTAATGAAAGCAACAGGTTGATCCTGGCCCTCTGAGTTTAATTGTGATAGTACAGCCCCTACCCCTAATTCAGAAGCATCTGTTTGAACAATCAATTTTTTGAAGTAGTTTGAGCTCCTTAAGACAGTTGCAGAGCACAGTGCCTGATTCTTCTTGCAAGTTTCCTTCAGGAATCCTCTACAACTACTACTCCATTCTCTGACCTCGGATCAACCGCAGCCTGGTCCAGGAACCGCTGCAACCGCAACAAAGTATCCACAAGGGATACTTTTCCCCTGCAACTTCAGCTGCAGCCAGCAACTGCAACAGTTTCCATGGTGTGCACACTCTGGGGACTCTCTGTCTTCATCCTGCACCAGAAGGACCGAAGAAATCTCCAGTGGAGTGACAAAGTCACTCCCCTGCTCACACAGGCACCTTCTAAGACGACGACAGGTACCCTTGGACTCCTCTCACAGCGACGAGTGTGCTCCTAAGGACACAGAGGGTAGATCCCATCGACCTAGACTGTCCTGAGGTCCTGCTGATGAAATTTGGAGGAGGTAAGACCTTGCCTTCCCTGAGAGCGACGGTACGCCTGTATCCTGTGTCTTCTTCACCTCCTGAAGCCTCAGTGCACTATTTTCAAAATTCCTTTATGCACAACCTGGCCCAGGACTCCATCCTGCGACGCTCAACTCGCTGAGTTGTTCTCCGGCGGCGTGGGACCTTCCTTTGTTGTGCTGCACCAACCGTGTTTTGCACATCCTTTGTCCCTGTGTCCTAGGACTCCCGTGGGTGCTTCCTGGCATCCTGAGGGCTCTCTAAAGTGCTGAGAGCCCCGTCTTCCTCCTCATAGAGAGTTGAGGCCCTCAGGTCCCTCCTGGTCCAGCCATTGCCATTGTGACGCAAAACGCATATTTGCCGTAACCAAGGCTTGTTGGCAACTTCCAACACAAAATCACGTCTGCATCCTTCTTCAGGTCGTGGGACATCTTTTGCATCATGCAGGAACCCGCTGGCATCTTCCTAGAGTGGATTCCTGCAGTCTTCGACTAACCAGGGACTCTTCTTTTGCACCCTCTTCTGGGTTGGCAGAGACTCCTGTCCTTCCTGGAACTTCTTTCAACTTCTGGACTTGGTCCCCTTCTTTTACAGGTCTTCAGGTCCAGGAATCCAGCAGTTGTTGTTTGCAGACTTGGTTGGTTACTGCAATAATCCATATCACGAGGTGTAGTGTGTCCTAAGGAAACTTGCAGTACTTTACTCCTGCTTTTCTGGGCTCTGGGGTGGGGTAATTTGTTTACCTTTACTGTATTCTTACTCTCCCAGCAATTCTGGACACACTGCACTTGTCTAGGGGGGCATTCCTGATTGGCATTCCGCTTTCTTAGTATATGGTTTGTGTTGCCCCTAGACTTATTTTCTCCCATTGCATTCTATAGCATTTCCTATTGTTTGCACTGCTCTGTGACTAATTACTTGTCTAATTTTGGTGTCTAGTGTATATATTGTATATAATACTTACCTCCAGAAGGAGTATTGTCTCTAAGATATTTTTGGTACTGTGTCACCCAAATAAATAACTTTATTTTTGGTAACACTCATTATTGTCTTTAGTTGTGTACAAGTACTGTGTAACTATAAGTGGTATTGCATGAGCTTTGCATGTCTCCTAGATCAGCCTAAGCTGCTCTGCTATAGCTACCTCTAGCAGCCTGAGCTACTAGAATACTACTACTTCACTAATACGGGATAACTGGACCTGGTATAAGGTGTAAGTACCCAAGGTACCCATTACAAACCAGGCGGGCCTCCTACATTGGCCACTCAAACTTGTAAAGTGAAAACATTATCATAAGAAAGCCTTATCCAGTTTCCTGGCAGGGTCAACTCTGTGAGGGGCGGGCAATACAGCCCCAGCCAGACCATGTCCGTGTCCACGTCGGCCCCCAAATGAATCACTACTGGATCATCCAGGAATGAGCCTACTCAGTATTCCCTGCGCTGGCATTCTAGAAAACCCTAATAAGCATCAGGAAAACATGTTGGTAATTCCCCTAGGTCCAACATCCAACACCAATTCCTCCTAACAGCAAAGAATACAATATCCTCGGCCCCCTTCTACTAGTCAACCCTCTGATGGGCAACTCAACACCCCAGATCAGGTCTTCCACTCATTTTGGAGTCACCAAAGATAAGTCGACCTCATCTGCCAGAGAATAACCAGAATCAGAGGCCTCTATCTGCATTCTGAGGGTGAGCCAGGCTCCGAGTCAATTCTCTGAGTAGTTGCCTTTTCCATCATCACCTTTAGCGCTGCTACCCTTCCCTGCTTAGTTTGTAACGGAGGAGGCTTTTTCAGTATCCGGCCCCTGGGGTTCTCCACACTCTCTTCTGAGTCCCACGCCGAGGCCCCCTGTATTTGGGTCCAGACCCCGGTAACCCAGACCTCACTTTGTAGGCCTCTAACCATTCCCAGGCCAAGGCTGTGCCATCACAGAACAGGGTAATACCATCAAGAATGACCTGAGCCTGGCAGGAAACGTCATAGTACTGTAAGCCTTCGTCCTTGAGGGCTTTCTTTACCTCCAGAAAGGAAGCACTCTTGGCCTGCACTGCTGCCCTACAGTCGAGACACAAAAATATTTTACTATTGCCTACTGTGAATGGGTCCGAAGTCCATGCTGCCTGAAGTATAATATCTCTGTTGTTGTAATGTATTTGTGCCAGTACAGGCTGGGGTGGGCGATGGTGTGTCAGGGTACCCTATGTGCACATTCCAAGATGAAGAAAGGGATAAGATGCTTCAGGGCCAACTCGATTTGAAGCCATTGTTCCAGGTATGCCACCATTTTGTCCCCCTCTGAACCTTCAAGCAGTCCCACCACCTGGACATTATTTCAACAGTTGCAGCCCTCCACATCCTCCTCCCTATTTGCTAGGATGCTCACCTTGTCAGTCAGTTCATCCATCCAACGAGCCACCTTGTGGTGCTGTGGCTGCAGCTCACCCACACTGGCTTGCACTTCCTTAATCCCATTGCGCCAATTTTTGGTGTTCGGTTTTCAAGAGGTCAAGTCATCTTGATACTGCGCTTATATCTTGTTTGAGAGTGTCCACTGTTGCAGCCAGTATCTTGTCCAATTAAAGATGGATGGAAGCTGAGGGTGCATCCAGGCCCTTGGGGTAGGTGGTTGGGGGCTGAGCAGCTTTCCCCGGTCTGGCCTGGGTGCTGGTCACCTTGGTCTTTGGTATATCCATATATGAGATTTGATACAAGGCCCCTGGGAGATCAACAAGCTGGACACAAGTAGCTCCTCAAAAGTTCCCTCCCCAAGGAGGAAAACAATCCCAAGACCTTTGTGTATCAGTGTGTCTTGGTTAGGTCAAAGGAGATACATGCACTGCCCCAGCTGTGACTCTCAGCTCTCACCTCAGATGTGTTGGGCAGTGGAGCACGGTTTGGGGTCCTGCACACCCTTGGCATAATGTCCTCCACTGAAGCAGAAGTAGGGGGGCTTTGGCCTCTTGATCATGTTCAGTAGTATGGCAGGCCCCTGAAGGGGGGATGTCACCTTCCTAACAGTCCTGGAAGGTACCTCCAGTGAAAGTGTGTGGTCAGTGGCGTCTCCTCTGTACCCTGACACCACAAGCAAGTAAGGGAATCGGGGGACCAGGGTCTTGCAGCACGCTCCCTTCTCAAGGGAGGTATTTAGTGTAGGGACACTTTTCCTCACAGGGTCCTGTCTCTGAAAAGTGATCTGATTCCAATAGTCTTTGTCAGGTGGAGAACTCCCAGGTGCAAGCACCACCACTATGTTCTGTGTGGTCCCTCGGGTGCTGTGCGGGCACTCTCCCTCTTCTTCCCTGTGAATTTGAGGCCCAGTTTCACCAATGTTCCGTGCTCTCCCTGGTGCACCACTGCCAGGCTCTCCCAGTGGTAGGATGGGGAGAAGTGAGGCCATTAGTCAGTCTACAGGTATTTCCGAGCAGGGAAACCAGGTGCCGGGCCCCAACATCGGTCTTGAGTCTCTCCTCACTTCAATCCTTGTATTTCAGCTGTGAGGTGTCACTCACCAGTCAGCTGCTCTGGAATGTAGGGGGTAGCCGTCGGATTGGTGCTTTCTGCTGCGAGGCGTCACTCACCGGTCAGCTGCTCAGGAGCGTAGGGGTTAGCTGTTGGGTTAGTGCTTCCTTGTGCAATCAACAGGTGGTGGAAGCCCTCCTTTTAGGCCTAGAGCATGAGCCTCAGCCCCCAGCACCCCCCCACCCCCCAGGTCTTGGCTCACTCAGGGGCTGTTGCAGGAGTCAGGGAGGCCTCCAGTGTTGTTCTTGCCAAAGGCAGTTTTCTAGTGGGCTGAAGGTCTGAGTCGCAGCATGGTGTCTCTGCCCGGACTGCAGCTTGAGTTGTTGTGGCAGAGAGTGGCTGGCATGGCAGGCCTTCCTGCATGGATTCCCAAGGCCCTTTCTTGGGGCTCCTCTTGATCCAATCGAGGCATCAGGACTATTCGGGGGCCACACTGGCTCTCTACTGCCAGCCCGCCGGCTCAGAGGAGTAGCTCCATTCAGGGCGGGCTGCCATTTTGTGGGCCGAAGTCGGGCCCTGATCGCCACCGGGGCCACAGTCTCTTCCACACCTCAGGGCTTTCTCTGTTCTGGGGTACAGAATTAGATGCAGCCTTAGCAGGTGTCTTGCCTGATGGGGCGCACTGGATGCCCCAATCCACAGATGAAGGAAAGTGTTGTGTGGGCAGGCGCAGGGCAACAGGCTCATGCGTCTGCCATCTTCAGCCTACAAGCCATGCCCTCTTTTGTTTATTATTTACTGTATTTTAAAGTAATATTGTATAACGTGAGTCTATATGTACTTACACAATTTGAAAGATAAGTGGTTCTCTATTACTGTAAGCAGTGTTTGTGCAGTGCATCCTTCCTACTGAGCTTTTTGAGGAGTGGTGACAAAATGGAGGACTGTCGTTTTTTAACCCCTTGGGTGCCCTGGACGTAACGGTTAGCACCACTCGGGTGCCCATGACGTAACCGTTACATCGAGATAGGGGCCCACGGGGGACGTGCTAGTGCTCCCCCCTGGGGCCGGGCAACCCCGTCCACTGGGCAGGGCTGGAAGGGGAATCATTTCCTCCTTCCACCTGCGCCCCCCCTCCCTGTGGCATCTGATGACATCAGCCCGTATTCGCGCTCTGACCTCATCAGAGGCCTGCCCCTCCGTGCTGGAAGCTCAACTTCCAGCGCCGATTGGAGGAAAAATGCTTTTGAATTTCTCCTCTGATCACGTAGAGCGGCCGAGAAAGGCATCAAAGGAAAGGCCTTTCCTTTCCTTTGATGCCTTTCTCAGCATTTATGCTGCCCTATTGCGATGCAGCAGCAGAAATGCCCACTGGACACCAGGGAATTTTTTGTTCTTGTAACTGAATAAGGGGAGCGGCCCCTTGGGCAAGGGCCGCTCCCCAAAGGGGCAATTTATTTTTAGCCCATTTCACCCCCCCCCCGGGGGCAGATCAGCCTATTATAATTAGGCTGATCCGCCCCCAGGGGGGAAAAACTTCTAGGCACCAGGGATATATTTTGTTTTTGTTTCTTTTTTTTAAATTTATGTGGGGAGCGACCCTTTAGGCAAGGCTTGCTCCCTTGGGGTAAGATTTACTTTTAGGCCATTTCTGCCCGGCCTATTTTTATTAAGCCAATCTGCCCCCAAGGGGGGCAGAAACCACTAGACACCAGGGAGTTTTGTTTTTTATTAATGTTTATACATAAGTGTAGGAAAGTACCATCTTGTCTGGCATGTTACCCCCATTTTTCACTGTATATATGTTGTTTTAGTTGTATGTGTCACTGGGACCCTGGTAACCCAGGGCCCCAGTGCTCATAAGTGTGCCTGAATGTGTGACCTGTGTAGTGACTAACTGTCTCACTGAGGCTCTGCTAATCAGAACCTCAGAGGTTATGCTCTCTCATTTCTTTCCAAATTGTCACTAACAGGCTAGTGACCATTTTTACCAATTTACATTGGCTTACTGGAACACCCTTATAATTCCCTAGTATATGGTACTGAGGAACCCAGGGTATTGGGGTTCCAGGAGATCCCTATGGGCTGCAGCATTTCTTTTGCCACCCATAGGGAGCTCTGACAATTCTTACACAGGCCTGCCACTGCAGCCTGAGTGAAATAACGTCCACGTTATTTCACAGCCATTTTACACTGCACTTAAGTAACTTATAAGTCACCTATATGTCTAACCTTTACCTGGTAAAGGTTAGGTGCAAAGTTACTTAGTGTGAGGGCACCCTAGCACTAGCCAAGGTGCCCCCACATTGTTCAGAGCCAATTCCCTGAACTTTGTGAGTGCGGGGACACCATTACACGCGTGCACTACATATAGGTCACTACCTATATGTAGCTTCACAATGGTAACTCCGAATATGGCCATGTAACATGTCTATCATCATGGAATTGCCCCCTCTATGCCATCCTGGCATAGTTGGCACAATCCCATGATACCAGTGGTCTGTAGCACAGACCCTGGTACTGCCAAACTGCCCTTCCTGGGGTTTCACTGCAGCTGCTGCTGCTGCCAACCCCTCAGACAGGCATCTGCCCTCCTGGGGTCCAGCCAGGCCTGGCCCAGGATGGCAGAACAAAGAACTTCCTCTGAGAGAGGGTGTGACACCCTCTCCCTTTGGAAAATGGTGTGAAGGTTTGGGAGGAGTAGCCTCCCCCAGCCTCTGGAAATGCTTTGTTGGGCACAGAGGTGCCCAATTCTGCATAAGCCAGTCTACACCGGTTCAGGGGACCCCTTAGCCCTGCTCTGGCGCGAAACTGGACAAAGGAAAGGGGAGTGACCACTCACCTGACCTGCACCTCCCCTGGGAGGTGTCCAGAGCTCCTCCAGTGTGCTCCAGACCTCTGCCATCTTGGAAACAGAGGTGCTGCTGGCACACTGGACTGCTCTGAGTGGCCAGTGCCACCAGGTGACGTCAGAGACTCCTTGTGATAGGCTCCTTCAGGTGTTGCTAGCCTATCCTCTCTCCTAGGTAGCCAAACCCTCTTTTCTGGCTATTTAGGGTCTCTGTCTCTGGGGAAATTTTAGATAACGAATGCAAGAGCTCATCCGAGTTCCTCTGCATCTCTCTCTTCACCTTCTGCCAAGGAATCGACTGCTGACCGCGCTGGAAGCCTGCAAACCTGCAACATAGTAGCAAAGACGACTACTGCAACTCTGTAACGCTGATCCTGCCGCCTTCTCGACTGTTTTCCTGCTTGTGCATGCTGTGGGGGTAGTCTGCCTCCTCTCTGCACCAGAAGCTCCGAAGAAATCTCCTGTGGGTCGACGGAATCTTCCCCCTGCAACCGCAGGCACCAAAAAGCTGCATTACCGGTCCCTTGGGTCTCCTCTCAGCACGACGAGCGAGGTCCCTCGAATCCAGCGACTCTGTCCAAGTGACCCCCACAGTCCAGTGACTCTTCAGTCCAAGTTTGGTGGAGGTAAGTCCTTGCCTCACCTCGCTGGGCTGCATTGCTGGGAACCGCGACTTTTGCAGCTACTCCGGCCCCTGTGCACTTCTGGCGGAAATCCTTCGTGCACAGCCAAGCCTGGGTCCACGGCACTCTAACCTGCATTGCACGACTTTCTAAGTTGGTCTCCGGCGACGTGGGACTCCTTTGTGCGACTTCGGGTGAGCACCGTTTCACGCATCCTCGTAGTGCCTGTTTCTGGCACTTCTCCGGGTGCTACCTGCTGCTGAGAGGGCTCCTTGTCTTGCTCGACGTCCCCTCTCTCTCCTGGTCCAATTTGCGACCTCCTGGTCCCTCCAGGGCCACAGCAGCGTCCAAAAACGCTAACCGCACGATTTGCAGCTAGCAAGGCTTGTTGGCGTTCTTTCGGCGGGAAAACACTTCTGCACGACTCTCCACGGCGAGAGGGATCCGTCCACCAAAGGGGAAGTCTCTAGCCCTTTTCGTTCCTGCAGAAACCTCAGCTTCTTCTGTCCAGTAGAAGCTTCTTTGCACCCGCAGCTGGCATTTCCTGGGCATCTGCCCATCTCCGACTTGCTTGTGACTTTTGGACTTGGTCCCCTTGTTCCACAGGTACCCTAGATTGGAAATCCACAGTTGTTGCATTGTTGGTTTGTGTCTTTCCTGCATTATTCCTCTAACACGACTTCTTTGTCCTTAGGGGAACTTTAGTGCACTTTGCACTGACTTTTCAGGGTCTTGGGGAGGGTTATTTTTCTAACTCTCACTATTTTCTAATAGTCCCAGCGACCCTCTACAAGGTCACATAGGTTTGGGGTCCATTCGTGGTTCGCATTCCACTTTTGGAGTATATGGTTTGTGTTGCCCCTATTCCTATGTTTCCCCATTGCATCCTATTGTAACTATACATTGTTTGCACTGTTTTCTAAGACTATACTGCATATTTTTGCAATTGTGTATATATATCTTGTGTATATTTCCTATCCTCTCACTGAGGGTACACTCTAAGATACTTTGGCATATTGTCATAAAAATAAAGTACCTTTATTTTTAGTATAACTGTGTATTGTGTTTTCTTATGATATTGTGCATATGACACTAAGTGGTACTGTAGTAGCTTCACACGTCTCCTAGTTCAGCCTAAGCTGCTCTGCTAAGCTACCATTATCTATCAGCCTAAGCTGCTAGACACCCTATACACTAATAAGGGATAACTGGGCCTGGTGCAAGGTGCAAGTACCCCTTGGTACTCACTACAAGCCAGTCCAGCCTCCTACATTGGTTGTGCAGCGGTGAGATAAGTGCTTTGAGCCTATTACCACTCTTGTCATTGTACTTTTCATAAGAGAAAAATATACAAAACAAGGTCAGTGTATATACACATAGCCAAAAAGTTTTGCATTTCCTCTTTTCACTCTTTTCTAAGTGCTAAAAAGTACTTCTAAACTTTCAAAAAGTTCTTAAAAGTTTAAAAAGTTTTTTTCTGTCTTTCTAAAAAGTTCTGAAAACTTTTTTCTCTTTTTCTATCACTTTAACTCTCTCTAAAAATGTCTGGCACAGGCCAAAATGTTGATCTGTCCAAACTTGCATATGACCACCTTAGCTGGAAAGGAGCAAGGAGTCTCTGTGTAGAGAGAGGTTTGAGTGTAGGGAAGAATCCTTCTTTGGAATTATTGCTTAACATGCTTAGAGAACAAGATAAGGCCATAGGGGCCACATCTGTTGAAAAAGTAGCAAATGGTTCCCAATCTGATCCAGGGACTCCCCCAGGAAAAGATTCAGGAAAGAAACTTCCTAGCCTGCCCATTACTAGACAGTCTAGCATAGTTGGTAATGATGGAGAGCCTCACCATAGAAATAGTGTTGTCTCACATCATAGCAAAAGCATTTATTCTCACCATACTGGTAGTGATGTTTCTGTTAGCCAAGCTGTTAGGGTGGCTTCTGTAAGGGACAGGTCTCCTTCTGTTCATTCTTCTGTGTCTAAGAATGTCCCTCCCACCAACCCTGATGACAGAATGTTAGAGAGGGAACTCAATAAGTTGAGAGTGGAACAAACCAGACTGAAGCTTAAAAAGCAACAGCTGGATTTGGATAGACAGTCTTTTGAACTAGAGAAAGAAAGAAAGAAGTTGGGTTTAGATACCCATGGTGGCAGCAGCAGTATTCCCCATAGTCATCCTGCAAAAGAGCATGATTCCAGGAATCTGCATAAGATAGTTCCCCCTTATAAGGAGGGGGATGACATTAACAAGTGGTTTGCTGCACTTGAGAGGGCCTGTGTTGTACAGGATGTCCCTCAAAGGCAGTGGGCTGCTATCCTATGGCTATCATTTAGTGGAAAAGGTAGGGATAGGCTCCTTACTGTGAAAGAAAATGATGCTAATAATTTCCAAGTTCTTAAGAATGCACTCCTGGATGGTTATGGCTTAACCACTGAACAGTACAGGATAAAGTTCAGAGAGACCAAAAAGGAGTCTTCACAAGACTGGGTTGATTTCATTGACCATTCAGTGAAGGCCTTGGAGGGGTGGTTACATGGCAGTAAAGTTACTGATTATGACAGCCTGTATAACTTGATCCTGAGAGAGCATATTCTTAATAATTGTGTGTCTGATTTGTTGCACCAGTACTTGGTGGACTCTGATCTGACCTCTCCCCAAGAATTGGGAAAGAAGGCAGCCAAATTGGTCAGAACAAGGGTGAACAGAAAAGTTCATACAGGGGGTGACAAAGATGGCAACAAAAAGAAGGATGGTAAGTCTTCTGACAAGGGTGGGGACAAATCTAAAAATGAGTCTTCATCAGGCCCACAAAAACACTCTGGTGGGGGTGGTGGGCCCAAATCCTCTTTTAATCAGAACAAGGAAAAGAAACCATGGTGCTATTTGTGTAAAATAAAAGGCCATTGGACAACAGATCCCAGTTGTCCAAAGAAAAGCACCAATGCTCCTACCACTACAACCCCTACTGCTACCCCTAGTGTCCCTACTAATAGCAGTGGTGGTGGGAGCAAACCTACTAATAGCCAATCCAAGGGAGTAGCTTGGCTCACTGTTGGTAACTTAGTTGGGGTTGGCCTTGTTAGGGAGGCCACAGAGGCTGTGTTAGTCTCTGAGGGGGCTATTGATTTAGCCACCTTAGTTGCTTGTCCCCTTAATATGGATAAGTACAAGCAGCTACCCCTAATAAATGGTGTTGAGGTTCAGGCCTACAGGGACACTGGTGCCAGTGTGACTATGGTCATAGAGAAACTGGTCCACCCTGAACAACACCTACTTGGTCACCAGTACCCAGTAACCGATGCTCACAACCACACACTTAGCCACCCCGTGGCTGTTGTTAATCTCAACTGGGGGGGGGTTACTGGTCCAAAGAAAGTTGTGGTAGCTTCGGATTTACCTGTAGACTGTCTATTAGGGAATGATTTGGAGACATCAGCTTGGTCAGATGTGGAGTTGGAGGCCCATGCAGCAATGCTGGGCATCCCAGGGCATATTTTTGCTTTGACAAGGGCTCAGGCCAAAAAGCAAAAAGGACAGGGAAGCTTGGATCCTGGAACAATGGACCAAGTGCTCCCTAAAGCTAGGGCTAGTAGAAGCAAACCACTTCCTACTATCCCTCCCTCTACAGTGGATTCTACTTCTGAGGAAGAAGAATTCCCTCCCTGTGCAGAACCTACACCAGAGGAGCTGGAAGCAGACACTGCTGAGCTTTTGGGTGAAGGGGGGCCTGCCAGAGAGGAGCTGAGTGTGGCACAGCAAACCTGTCCCACATTAGAGGGTCTCAGACAGCAAGCTGTCAAACAGGCTAATGGGGATGTCAGTGACTCTCACAGAGTTTACTGGGAGGACAACCTCTTGTACACTGAGCATAGGGATCCTAAACCTGGAGCTGCCAGGAGATTAGTGATTCCTCAGGAGTACAGAAAGTTCCTCCTAACACTGGCACATGACATTCCCCTAGCTGGGCATCTAGGACAAATGAAAACTTGGGACAGGCTTGTTCCCCTGTTTCATTGGCCTAGAATGTCTGAGGACACAAAGGAATTTTGTAAGTCCTGTGAAACCTGTCAAGCCAGTGGCAAGACAGGTGGCACCCCAAAGGCACCCCTTATTCCACTGCCTGTGGTTGGAGTTCCCTTTGAAAGGGTAGGGGTTGCCATAGTTGGCCCCCTTGACCCTCCTACTGCTTCAGGCAATAGGTTTATCTTGGTGGTAGTGGACCATGCCACAAGATATCCTGAAGCTATTCCTTTAAGGACCACTACAGCACCTGCAGTGGCAAAGGCCCTCCTGGCAATATTTTCCAGGGTGGGCTTCCCAAAGGAAGTGGTATCAGACAGGGGAAGCAATTTCATGTCTGCATACTTAAAGGCCATGTGGAAGGAGTGTGGTGTAACGTACAAGTTCACAACACCCTATCATCCACAAACAAATGGACTGGTGGAGAGATTTAATAAAACTCTCAAAGGCATGATTATGGGTCTCCCTGAAAAACTCCGCAGGAGATGGGATATCCTTCTACCATGCCTCCTTTTTGCCTACAGGGAGGTACCCCAGAAAGGAGTGGGCTTCAGCCCCTTTGAACTTCTTTTTGGACACCCTGTTAGGGGTCCACTCACACTTGTAAAGGAGGGTTGGGAACAACCTTTAAAAGCTCCTAAGCAGGATATTGTGGATTATGTACTTGGCCTCAGATCAAGGATGGCTGAGTACATGAAAAAGGCCAGTAAAAGCCTTCAGGCCAGCCAAGAGCTCCAGAAGCAATGGCATGATCAGAAGGCTGTTTTGGTTCAGTACCAACCAGGGCAGAAAGTGTGGGTCTTGGAGCCTGTGGCCCCAAGAGCACTCCAAGATAAATGGAGTGGACCCCACACAATTGTTGAAAAGAAGGGAGAAGTCACCTATTTAGTTGACTTAGGCACTGCCAGGAGTCCCCTTAGGGTGCTCCATGTCAACCGCCTGAAACCCTACTATGACAGGGCTGATCTCACCCTGCTCATGGCAACAGATGAGGGACAGGAAGAGGACAGTGATCCTCTACCTGATCTCTTCTCTTCCACAGAACAAGATGCTCTTGTGGAAGGTGTAGTTTTGGCTGATTGTCTTACTGCTGAGCAGAAAGACAATTGCATAAACCTCCTAGATCAATTCTCTGAACTCTTCTCTACTGTGCCAGGTGCCACTTCTTGGTGTGAGCACACTATAGATACTGGAGACAGTTTACCTGTCAAAAGTAAGATCTATAGGCAGCCTGACCATGTCAGGGACTGCATAAAGCAAGAGGTCCAGAAGATGTTAGAACTAGGAGTAGTTGAGCACTCTGACAGTCCATGGGCTTCTCCTGTGGTACTGGTACCAAAACCCTATTCCAAGGATGGAAAGAAGGAAATGCGGTTTTGTGTAGACTATAGAGGTCTCAACTTGGTAACCAAAACTGATGCTCACCCTATACCCAGGGCAGATGAGCTCATAGATACACTGGCATCTGCCAAGTATCTAAGCACTTTTGACTTGACTGCAGGGTATTGGCAGATCAAATTGTCAGAAGATGCTAAACCTAAGACTGCATTTTCAACCATTGGAGGACATTACCAGTTTACTGTAATGCCTTTTGGTTTGAAAAATGCACCTGCCACTTTTCAGAGGTTGGTGAACACAGTCCTGCAAGGGCTGGAAGCTTTCAGTGCAGCATATTTGGACGATATAGCTGTCTTTAGCTCCAGCTGGGATGATCACCTGGTCCACCTATGGAAAGTTTTGGAGGCCCTGCAAAAGGCAGGCCTCACTATCAAGGCTTCAAAGTGCCAGATAGGGCAGGGTAAGGTGGTTTATCTGGGACACCTTGTTGGTGGGGAACAGATTGCACCACTTCAGGGGAAAATCCAAACAATTATTGATTGGGTTCCCCCTACCACTCAGACTCAGGTGAGAGCCTTCCTAGGCCTCACTGGGTATTACAGGAGGTTCATTAAGAACTATGGCTCCATTGCAGCCCCTCTTAATGACCTCACATCCAAGAAAATGCCTAAAAAGGTATTATGGACAGCAAACTGTCAGAAAGCTTTTGAGGAGCTGAAGCAAGCCATGTGCTCTGCACCTGTCCTGAAAAGCCCTTGTTACTCTAAAAAATTCTATGTCCAAACTGATGCATCTGAATTAGGAGTAGGGGCAGTCCTATCACAACTTAATTCTGAGGGCCAGGATCAACCTGTTGCTTTTATTAGTAGGAGGTTGACCCCTAGAGAAAAGCGTTGGTCTGCCATTGAGAGGGAGGCCTTTGCTGTGGTCTGGGCTCTGAAGAAGTTGAGGCCATACCTGTTTGGCACTCACTTCATTGTTCAGACAGACCACAAACCTCTACTTTGGCTAAAACAAATGAAAGGTGAAAATCCTAAATTGTTGAGGTGGTCCATATCCCTACAGGGAATGGACTATACAGTGGAACATAGACCTGGGAGTAGCCACTCCAATGCAGATGGACTCTCCAGATATTTCCAATTAGACAATGAAGACTCATCAGGTCATGGCTAGTCTTATTGTCCTTCGTTTGGGGGGGGGGTTGTGTAGGAAAGTACCATCTTGCCTGGCATGTTACCCCCATTTTTCACTGTATATATGTTGTTTTAGTTGTATGTGTCACTGGGACCCTGGTAACCCAGGGCCCCAGTGCTCATAAGTGTGCCTGAATGTGTTACCTGTGTAGTGACTAACTGTCTCACTGAGGCTCTGCTAATCAGAACCTCAGTGGTTATGCTCTCTCATTTCTTTCCAAATTGTCACTAACAGGCTAGTGACCATTTTTACCAATTTACATTGGCTTACTGGAACACCCTTATAATTCCCTAGTATATGGTACTGAGGTACCCAGGGTATTGGGGTTCCAGGAGATCCCTATGGGCTGCAGCATTTCTTTTGCCACCCATAGGGAGCTCTGACAATTCTTACACAGGCCTGCCACTGCAGCCTGAGTGAAATAACGTCCACGTTATTTCACAGCCATTTTACACTGCCCTTAAGTAACTTATAAGTCACCTATATGTCTAACCTTTACCTGGTAAAGGTTAGGTGCAAAGTTACTTAGTGTGAGGGCACCCTGGCACTAGCCAAGGTGCCCCCACATTGTTCAGAGCCAATTCCCTGAACTTTGTGAGTGCGGGGACACCATTACACGCGTGCACTACATATAGGTCACTACCTATATGTAGCTTCACAATGGTAACTCCGAATATGGCCATGTAAGATGTCTATGATCATGGAATTGCCCCCTCTATGCCATCCTGGCATAGTTGGCACAATCCCATGATCCCAGTGGTCTGTAGCACAGACCCTGGTACTGCCAAACTGCCCTTCCTGGGGTTTCACTGCAGCTGCTGCTGCTGCCAACCCCTCAGACAGGCATCTGCCCTCCTGGGGTCCAGCCAGTCCTGGCCCAGGATGGCAGAACAAAGAACTTCCTCTGAGAGAGGGTGTGACACCCTCTCCCTTTGGAAAATGGTGTGAAGGCAGGGGAGGAGTAGCCTCCCCCAGCCTCTGGAAATACTTTGTTGGGCACAGAGGTGCCCAATTCTGCATAAGCCAGTCTACACCGGTTCAGGGGACCCCTTAGCCCTGCTCTGGCGCGAAACTGGACAAAGGAAAGGGGAGTGACCACTCCCCTGACCTGCACCTCCCCTGGGAGGTGTCCAGAGCTCCTCCAGTGTGCTCCAGACCTCTGCCATCTTGGAAACATAGGTGCTGCTGGCACACTGGACTGCTCTGAGTGGCCAGTGCCACCAGGTGACGTCAGAGACTCCTTGTGATAGGCTCCTTCAGGTGTTGCTAGCCTATCCTCTCTCCTAGGTAGCCAAACCCTCTTTTCTGGCTATTTAGGGTCTCTGTCTCTGGGGAAATTTTAGATAACGAATGCAAGAGCTCATCCGAGTTCCTCTGCATCTCTCTCTTCACCTTCTGCCAAGGAATCGACTGCTGACCGCGCTGGAAGCCTGCAAACCTGCAACATAGTAGCAAAGACGACTACTGCAACTCTGTAACGCTGATCCTGCCGCCTTCTCGACTGTTTTCCTGCTTGTGCATGCTGTGGGGGTAGTCTGCCTCCTCTCTGCACCAGAAGCTCCGAAGAAATCTCCTGTGGGTCGACGGAATCTTCCCCCTGCAACCGCAGGCACCAAAAAGCTGCATTACCGGTCCCTTGGGTCTCCTCTCAGCACGACGAGCGAGGTCCCTCGAATCCAGCGACTCTGTCCAAGTGACCCCCACAGTCCAGTGACTCTTCAGTCCAAGTTTGGTGGAGGTAAGTCCTTGCCTCACCTCGCTGGGCTGCATTGCTGGGAACCGCGACTTTTGCAGCTACTCCGGCCCCTGTGCACTTCCGGCGGAAATCCTTCATGCACAGCCAAGCCTGGGTCCACGGCACTCTAACCTGCATTGCATGACTTTCTAAGTTGGTCTCCGGCGACGTGGGACTCCTTTGTGCGACTTCGGGTGAGCACCGTTTCACGCATCCTCGTAGTGCCTGTTTCTGGCACTTCTCCGGGTGCTACCTGCTGCTGAGAGGGCTCCTTGTCTTGCTCGACGTACCCTCTCTCTCCTGGTCCAATTTGCGAGCTCCTGCTCCCTCCAGGGCCACAGCAGCGTCCAAAAACGCTAACCGCATGATTTGCAGCTAGCAAGGCTTGTTGGCGTTCTTTCGGCGGGAAAACACTTCTGCACGACTCTCCACGGCGAGAGAGATCCGTCCACCAAAGGGGAAGTCTCTAGCCCTTTTCGTTCCTGCAGAAACCTCAGCTTCTTCTGTCCAGTAGAAGCTTCTTTGCACCCGCAGCTGGCATTTCCTGGGCATCTGCCCATCTCCGACTTGCTTGTGACTTTTGGACTTGGTCCCCTTGTTCCACAGGTACCCTAGATTGGAAATCCACAGTTGTTGCATTGTTGGTTTGTGTCTTTCCTATTATTCCTCTAACACGACTTCTTTGTCCTTAGGGGAACTTTAGTGCACTTTGCACTCACTTTTCAGGGTCTTGGGGAGGGTTATTTTTCTAACTCTCACTATTTTCTAATAGTCCCAGCGACCCTCTACAAGGTCACATAGGTTTGGGGTCCATTCGTGGTTCGCATTCCACTTTTGGAGTATATGGTTTGTGTTGCCTCTATCCCTGTGTTTCCCCATTGCATCCTATTGTAACTATACATTGTTTGCACTGTTTTCTAAGACTATACTGCATATTTTTGCTATTGTGTATATATATATCTTGTGTATATTTCCTATCCTCTCACTGAGGGTACACTCTAAGGGGGTGATTCTAACTTCGGCGGGCGGCGGAGGCCGCCCGCCAAAGTTCCCCCACCAAAATACCGCTCCGCGGTCGAAAGACCGCTGAGGGTATTTTGGGATTTGCCCTGGGCTGGCGGGCGGCCGCCAAAAGGCCGCCCGCCAGCCCAGGGCAAATCAACCTTCCTACTAAGATGCCGGCTCAGAATTGAGCCGGCAGAGTGGGAAGGTGCGACGGGTGCAGTTGCACCCGTCGCGTATTTCAGTGTCTGCTAGGCAGACACTGAAATACTTTGTGGGGCCCTCTTACGGGGGCCCCTGCCGTGCCCATGCCATTGGCATGGGCACGGCAGGGGCCCCCAGGGGCCCCGCGGCACCCCCTACCGCCATCCTGTTCCTGGCGGGCGAACCGCCAGGAACAGGATGGCGGTAGGGGGTGTCAGAATCCCCCATGGCGGCGCAGCAAGCTGCGCCGCCATGGGGGATTCTAAGGGCAGCGGTAAACCGGCGGGAGACCGCCGGTTTACCCTTTCTGACCGCGGCCAAACCGCCGCGGTCAGAATGCCCTGCGGGGCACCGCCGGTCTGTCGGCGGTGCTCCCACCGACCCTGGCCCCGGCGGTCTGAGACCGCCGGGGTTAGAATGAGGGCCTAAGATACTTTGGCATATTGTCATAAAAATAAAGTACCTTTATTTTTAGTATAAGTGTGTATTGTGTTTTCTTATGATATTGTGCATATGACACTAAGTGGTACTGTAGTAGCTTCACACGTCTCCTAGTTCAGCCTAAGCTGCTCTGCTAAGCTACCATTATCTATCAGCCTAAGCTGCTAGACACCCTATACACTAATAAGGGATAACTTGGCCTGGTGCAAGGTGCAAGTACCCCTTGGTACTCACTACAAGCCAGTCCAGCCTCCTACAATAAGGGGAGCGGCCCCTTGGGCATGGGCCTCTCCCCAGGGGGGCAAAATATTTTTAGGCCTTCTTCTGCGCCCCCCCGGGCAGATTGGCCTATTATAGTTAGGCCGATCTGCCCCCAGGGGGGGCCAGAAACCCCTAGACACCAAGGATATATATTTTTTTATGTTTACTTGTTTTTTTATATATGCGGAGCGACCCCTTAGGCAAGGGTCGCTCCCCTGGGGGCAAATTGCATTTATGCCATTTCTGCCCTTCAGCCTATTTGTATTAGGCCGAGGGTAGAAACCACTTAGGCTCCAGGGATTGGTGTGTGTGTGTGTTTTGTTTGGGGGGGGGAAGCCCCTTGGGCAATGGTCACTCCCCATGGGGCACGTTACTGTTGGTCAAATCTGCCCCCCTTGGGGGCAGATCGGCCTATTTTTGGAAGGCCCATCTGCCCCCAAGGGCGGCAGAAAGCCAACCAGAGACCTGGGAATATTTTTTATCCAAAATACCCCACTCCAAGTAAATGGGGCCAAAGTTTTTCTACCCACTAGTATGCAAATGGGGCAATTATCCCTGATCCATACTCCAGGGGGGGGGCAAAAAGTCTACTAGATGCAGGGAATTTTAAAAAAAAAAAACACAGTGGGCTGGTGGCTACCAACCAGTATGGGCCTGGTTATGCCTCCACCCCAACTGGAGGGGTAACAGTCTTTCAGCTCTACCTCCGCACACACTAAAACATCTTATCCTACGGCAAGCAAGCGGGATATTTGATTATTTTGAGTTTTGGTTTTACATTTGGGCCATAAGAGCTTGGCTAACTCTCAAAATCGTCCCACTTGGAATGGTGAGGGCTGCACTTTTTGGACTTTGGGAGGCTGCCATGTAGAAAAATCCACAAGACCTAGACACATCTGAAAACTAAACATCTGGGTGAGTCCAGGGTGGTGTGCTTCACATTCACCCTGCACCATTTTCTTACCCACAATGCCCTAAAAACCTCCAACTTTGCTGGAAATCACACATTTTCCCACATTTCTGTGATGGAAACTTCAGGAATCTGCAGGAATCCACAAAATTCCTACCACCCAGCATTGTCTCATCTATATCGATAAAAATGCTGCTGCACTTGTCAGCCTAAAAATGTTTTTTTTAAACTGCTATTTGGACCCGCTTTGGTTCCCCCTCAATTTCTACATGTTTTTGGCTCTTCCCTGTCACAGGGCACTTGGCCCACCTACACAAGTGAAGTATAATTTTTACCGGGAGACTGAGGGGAGCGTTGGGTGGTAGGAAACTTGTCCCGGTGATCCCACACAGAAGTGTGGGAAAAATTAGATTTTTTAGCTAAATTTGAGGTTTGGTGAGGATTCTGGGTAAGAAAACATTGGGAGATCCACGCAAGTCACCCCTCCCTGGAATCCCTTGGGTGTCTAGTTTTCAGAAATGGCTGGGTTTGGTAGGTTTCCCTAGATGGCTGCTGAACCCAGGAACAAAAACGCAGGTGCCCCCCTGCAAAAATGTAGTTTTGTATTTGATAAATTTGATGTGTCTACATGGTGTTTTGGGGCATTTCCTTTCGCGGACACTAGGCCTACCCACACAAGTGAGGTACCATTTTTATTGGGAGACTTGGGGGAATGTTGGGTGGAAGGACATTTCTGGCTTCTCTCAGATTCCAGAACTTTCTGTCACCGAAATGTGAGGAAAAAGTGTTTTTTAGCCACATTTTGAGGTTTGCAAAGATTCTGGGTAACAAAACCTGGTGAGAGCCTCACAAGTGACCCCATCCTGGATTCCCCAAGGTATGTAGTTTTCCAAAATGCACAGGTTTGGTAGGTTTCCCTAGGTGCCGGCTGAGCTAGAGGCAAAAATCCACAGCTAGGCACCTTGCAAAAAACAGCTCTGTTTTCTTTGGGAGAATGTGATGTGTCCACGTTGTGTTTTGGGGCATTTACTGTTGTGGGCGCTAGGCCTACCCACACAAGTGAGGTACTAATTTTATCAGGAGACTTTGGGGAACACTGAGTAGAAGGAAATATGTGGCTTCTCTCAGATTCCAGAACTTTCTGTCACCGAAATATGAGGAAAAAGTGTTTTTTTGGCCAAATCTTGAGGTTTGCAAAGGATTCTGGGTAACAGAAGCTGGTGAGAGCCCCAGAAGTCACCCCATCTTGGATTCCCCTAGGTGTCCAGTTTTCAAAAATGCGTGGGTTTAGTAGGTTTCCTTAGGTGCCGGCTGAGCTAGAGGCCAAAATCCACAGCTAGGCACTTTGCAAAAAACACGTTTGATTTCAATGTAAAAATGTGATGTGTCCATGTTGCGTTTCCTTTCGTGAGCATTAGGCCTACCCATGCAAGTGCCGTACCATTTTTATCGGGAGACTTGGGGGAACACAGAATAGCAAAACAAGTGTTATTGCCCCTTGTCTTTCTCTACATTTTTTCCTTCCAAATGTAAGAGGGTGTGTAAAAAAGACGTCTATTTGAGAAATGCCCTGTAATTCACATGCTAGTATGGGCACCCCGGAATTCAGAAATGCTCAAATAACCACTGCTTCTCAACATCTTATCTTGTGTCCATTTTGGAAATACAAAGGTTTTCTTGATACCTATTTTTCACTCTTTATATGTCAGCAAATGAATTGCTGTATACCTGATATAGAATGAAAACCCATTGCAAGGTGCAGCTCATTTATTATCTTTGGGTACCTAGGATTCTTGATGAACCTACAAGTCCTATATATCCCCGCAACCAGAAGAGTCCAGCAGACGTAACGGTATATTGCTTTAAAAAATCTGACATTGCAGGCAAAAGTTACAGAGTAAAACGTTGAGGAAAATAGCTGTTTTTTTCACCTCAATTTCAATATTTTTTTATTTCAGCTGTTATTTTCTGTAGGAAAACCTTGTAGGATCTACACAAATTACCTCTTTCTGAATTCAGAATTGTGTCTACTTTTCATAAATGTTTAGGTTTCTGGGATCCAGCATTGGTTTCACACCCACTTCTGTCACTAACTGGAAGGAGGGTGAAAGCACAAAAAATAGTAAAAATGGGGTATGTCCCAGTAAAATGCCAAAATTGTGTTGAAAACTTTGGTTTTCTGATTTAAGTCTGCCTATTCCTGAAAGCTGGGAAGATGGTGATTTTAGCACCTCAAACCCTTTGTTGATGCCATTTTCAGGGAAAAAACCACAAGCCTTTTTTTCCCATTAAAAAAAAAAAAAATTGCTGTATTTTGGCGAATTTCTTGGTCTCCTTCAGGGGAACCCACAGTCTGGGTACCTCTAGACTCCTTAGGATGTTGGGAAAAAAGGACGCAAATTTGGCATGGGTAGCTGCTGTGGACAAAAGGTTATGAGGTCCTAAGCGCGAACTGCCCCAAATAGCCAAAAAAAGGCCTGCCACCTGAGGGGAAAAGGCCTGGCAGCGAAGGGGTTTAGTACTTGCCGTCAGAAATGTCTATTTTAAAAATAAAAAACACTTAACTGTAAATCTGACTAAACATGTTTTATTTGTATTGCTATTTTTTCTACAGTACGTTGACTTCACTGATCCAAAATAAATCCCATCTTGGTGGGGGATAATATGCATGGACATCATTTAGGTGTTGACAGGGGTCGCTACTGCGTCTCCTGGCTTGCCGCTTGCGGCCGCTGGCACTGCCTTTGCGACCCCTGGCTTCAGAGGTTGCAAGATCAGTGTCTGGAGCTCAGGTGTAGCTCGTTCTAATGGACGTTGATTGGGGCTTCACTTTAATAGTTTTCTGTCAATTTTTTAATTAAACAAATAGTGAATAATTGTATTCACTATTTGGTTAATAGAAAATGAAATACAATTAGCTGGAATATGACCCTATCTCGCAGCTACGGTAAGTAAAACATGCTTTTAAATGTATGCGTGCAAGTGGATGAGAGTGTGTGAATGTGTGTGTATGTTTAAGCATATGTGTGTGTGTGCCTAACTAAAGATTAAATGGGGTGTGATGTCACTTCCGCAACCACTGGCATTTTGGTTAATTGACGCCCATGATAATATGTTGTCATCATTTGAATTTTTTATTGAAAAAATGTATTTTGTACATTTAGAACGTTTATTTTGACTAATTCAGATATACTTGTGGTAAATATAATACGCATTGTAAAAGCTTACATATTTAAGGTAATTTACATATGGTTACGTTTGAATGCCTGGTAAAGTATATTGTAAAACCTTTGTGGTAAAGTCTAGCGCTGTACACATTTGCTTGGTAAAGTCTGGTATTCAGATGTTCTGAAGTTGGCCAATGATGAACAGTGCATGAGAAAGTGTGAAGAAGGTGCCTTTTAGGAATTCAATTCCATGCTTCTTATATAAGTAAAAGGAGCAGCATAATACTTTTGTAAAGAGTATAGCACGATATCTTCAGTGGTGATATCATAGTGGGATTCAAGTTTTAGACAGCATGTTTGTGTTCTAATGCTCCTTTCTTTTCACCCATGCGAAGCCTCATTATGTCCTGAGTATAGACACCATTAGCTATCCGGCAAGATCTCATGTTTTCACACACCTCACACAACATACACACTCATTCATAAAAATATAGAAAGGGACTGCATTACAGCCCATTTTAGCTACCGTGGTTTAGACGGGTTTAGGCATTAACTTTAGATTTTGGCTAACAACTTTTAAATCAGCCCACAGCATTTTGCAGATGTGAACATTCACATTGCTTTTAATGCCTCTTTCAAGTTTTTTTTTTAATTATTATCATTTTTAGAATAAAGAGCACCCTTGGTCCTGTGCTCTGTTGATATGCCAAATGTCCCTTCCAGCTTCCCCGCTAATCTGTTGCTTTCTCCTTTTCTGGAGTAACTCCTTTTCTTTTTTTTTTATATTGCCACTTGTGTGCACATCAGTTTTGTATTTTTAAATCTACTGTTCTAACACACTGCTCATGTTGGATTGACAACATTTTAAAATATCTGGAGGAAGCTGGCCTGATGTGTGGTGAGTTCCTTTGGTACTTACATCTTATACCAGGTATCCCCTCTCAGTGAAGTGTAGGCAGTGTCTAGAAGCCAGGCTCTCTAGAGGTAGCTGTGGATGAGCATCCAAGGTTTATCTAGGAGACATGCAAAGCTCATGCAATACCACTACAGTCACACAGTACTTACGCATAAGAAAGGAAACACTTGGTTGTACAAAAATAAAGGTACTTTATAGGAGGTAAGTAAATACATTATATATATATATATATATATATATATATATATATATATATATATATATATATATATATATATATATATATATATATATAAAATAAACAGTAAGAGGCATAAAAAGGTTGGAAACTGTAAAATAGCAATAAGCAATAGTAGCCCTAAGGAGAGCCCAAACCATATACTAAGAAAGTGGAATGCGAACACAGGGGCGCCACCTAGGTAATTAAATCATGTAGAGGGGAGCTGGGAGTACTAGGAAAGGAGTGCAGCTGAGCATTGTCTCCACAAGCACTCCCCATTATCTTTTTTAATCATGGCCTGAACTATTCTCTGAATTATTAAATGTGATGGGTATGGTTCAGAGCCAATTTTATATTTCACCTTCTTTTCTCTCCTGCACACACCTATACTTTGTGTTTATTACAGGCACATCCACCATTGCTAATAACATCTCCGGTTAAGAGCTACCTCCTTCTTTCTAAAGGGGTGGCCCGTCAGGCATTGCAGTGCCAGTCTGACGAGGAGCTTGCTCAGTGATGAAGCTTGACATCCTATTGGATGTGTGAGGGCTGTTCTGCTCCTGACTATCAAGTTCCCCGTTGTAGTAGTTGTTCTTCAATTATTTATATTTTCTGTGGAACAGTGTACTTTACTATTGTTATTGGTACTAGGAAACCCCACAGGTAAGTGATGCAGTACCCATCAGTGACCAGAAATGCAATAGTAAAGCACTGGATTTCCCCAAAAACTCCCCAAAGGATGAAAAAAAGAAAGAGAAGACACCCAGAACAGCCTGCAAGAAATCAGCAATGGATTACCGAAGATGGAGACCTGTGGAGAGAGGGGACCAAGTCCAGAAGTGTCTGTGGAGTCCAGGGGGAGTAGGAAATACTACCCACCCAGAGGTACCTTTTGTAGTTGGTCGATGAAAAAGGAAGACAGGTCAGCACTGCAGCACAGAAGCTGGAGAAGAGCTTCTGATGTGTGCAAAAGTGTCCCACGCTGGAAGCTGGATTGCAGAGGGTGTCAGTGAAAGATTTCCACCAACAAGCTTTGACAAAGGCAAATTCCCGGCTGGAAGAAAAGAGGTGCTGCCGGGGACCAGCAAGGCCCAGGAGTACTCTATCTAAGAGGGGGAGTTACAGGGGGCCCTCCACATAGTAGAAGGCCCACAGGAGCAGAGGCAGCACCCACAAATGTCCCACAGGACAGGGACACAGAAGTCGCTGAAGCAGCCCACACAGCACCACAGAAGTTGCTCCACATCACCGGAGGACCATCCAGAGGCCCAGGAGTTGCAGGAGGGAGTGCTGGGGGCTGGATCTACACATTGCCTGAAGTTCCCCTTGGAGGTGAAGCAAACAAGCCTCGGTAGCTGCAAAGGACTCTGTGCACAGGGGTGCTGTCCTGCGTGGAATGGAAAGGACTTACTACCCCCAAAGTGCTACAGCTGGTAGAGAGGACCAAGCGGAAATCTTCAGACCGCCACCCATGATGCAGGACCCATGCCACTCCGGATGAGGGGAGATCCACACAGCCAGTCGTCGTTGCAGCCAGGTACCTGCAGATACAGGGGAGTTATGCCTTCACCCCAAGGGAGATTCCTTCTTCTTCTAGTGCAGGCTGGAGAGTTGCAGTCTTCTGAGGATGCACAGCTGGGGAAATGTTGCAAAGCTGGCAGCAAATCTGGATACAATGTTGCAGAAGAGTCTTCCTCGTGGATCTGCAGCTTGTAGGTTCCTGGAGGGTCCAGTTGTGATTCCGGAGGCCAGAAGTCAAAGCAGAGGTTGCAGGGGAGTCCTGCTGGAATCTTGCAAGCTGAATCTGAGGGCCCACCCTAGAGAAAGACCCCATATAGCCCAAAGAGGGGGCTTGGTCACCTAACCAGGTAACTACCTATCAGAGGGCACCTCTGATGTCACCTGCCTGGCCTGGCCACTCCGATGCTCCTAGAGTTTCCTGCCAACCTTGGAATCAAGATGGCCGATCCCAGGGACCCTCTGGAGGAGCCCTGGACACCACCCCTGGGGTAGTGATGGACAGGGGGTCCCTGAACCGGTGTGGACTGGTTTATGAATAGAGGCCACCAAATTTGCCCTTCAAAGCAAACCAGTGGCTTGGAGAGGCTACCCCTCCCAAGCCAGTCACCCCTATTTCCAAAGGGAGAGGGTGTTACCTCCCTCTCCCAAAGGAAATCCTTTGTTCTGCCTTCTTAGGCTTGATCAGATCAAGTAGCAGAAGGGCAGAAACCTGTCTGAAGGGTGGCAGCAGCTGGGCTGCCCGAAAAAACCCTGTAAGACTAGTGGTAGAAATGCTAGGGGTCCTATAAGAGCCCCCAGAGTGCATAGAATCATACTTACAATACTTGCAATAGTAGTGGGGTATGATTCCGACATGTTGTAGGAGGCTGGACTGGCTTGTAGTGAGTACCTAGGGGTACTTGCACCTTGCACCAGGCCCAGTTATCCCTTATTAGTGTATAGGGTGTCTAGCAGCATAGGCTGATAGATAATGGTAGCTTAGCAGAGCAGCTTAGGCTGAACTAGGAGACGAGTGAAGCTCCTAAAGTACCACTAGTGTCACTTGCACAATATCATAAGAAAACACAATACACAGTTATACTAAAAATAAAGGTACTTTATTTTTATGACAATATGCCAAAGTATCTCAGAGTGTACCCTCAGTGAGAGGATAGGAAATATACACAAGATATATGTACACAATACCAAAAATAGGCAGTATAGTCTTAGAAAACAGTGCAAACAATGTATAGTTACAATAGGATGCAATGGGGACACATAGGGATAGGGGCAACACAAACCATATACTCCAAAAGTGGAATGCGAACCACGAATGGACCCCAAACCTATGTGACCTTGTAGAGGGTCGCTGGGACTATTAGAAAATAGTGAGGGTTAGAAAATTAGCCCACCCCAAGACCCTGAAAAGTGAGTGCAAAGTGCACTAAAGTTCCCCAAAGGACAAAGAAGTCGTGATAGGGGAATACTGCAGGAAAGACACAAACCAGCAATGCAACAACGATGGATTTCCAGTCGAGGGTACCTGTGGAACAAGGGGACCAAGTCCAAAAGTCACAAGCAAGTCGGAGATGGGCAGATGCCCAGGAAATGCCAGCTGTGGGTGCAAAGAAGCTTCTACTGGACAGAAGAAGCTTAGGTTTCTGCAGGAACGACAAGGGCTAGAGACTTCCCCTTTGGAGGACGGATCCCTCACGCCGTGGAGAGTCGTGCAGAAGTGTTTTCCCGCCGAAAGACCGCCAACAAGCCTTGCTAGCTGCAAATCGTGCGGTAAGCGTTTTTGGATGCTGCTGTGGCCCAGGAGGGACCAGGATGTCACAAGTTGCGTCAGGAGAGAGAGGGGACGTCGAGCAAGACAAAGAGCCCTTTTAGCAGCAGGTAGCACCCGGAGAAGTGCCAGAAACAGGCACTACGAGGATGCGTGAAACGGTGCTCACCCGAAGTTACACAAAGGAGTCCCACGTCGCCGGAGAACAACTTAGAAAGTCGTGCAATGCAGGTTAGAGTGCCGTGGACCCAGGCTTGGCTGTGCACAAAGGATTTCCGCCGGAAGTGCACAGGGGCCGGAGTAGCTGCAAAAGTCGCGGTTCCTAGCAATGCAGTCTGGCGTGGGGAGGCAAGGACTTACCTCCACCAAACTTGGACTGAAGAGTCACGGTACTGTGGGGGTCACTTGGACACAGTTGCTGGATTCGAGGGACCTCGCTCGTCGTGCTGAGAGGAGACCCAAGGGACCGGTAATGCAGCTTTTTGGTGCCTGCGGTTGCAGGGGGAAGATTCCGTTGACCCACGGGAGATTTCTTCGGAGCTTCTAGTGCAGAGAGGAGGCAGACTACCCCCACAGCATGCACCACCAGGAAAACAGTCGAGAAGGCGGCAGGATCAGCGTTACAGAGTTGCAGTAGTCGTCTTTGCTACTATGTTGCAGTTTTGCAGGCTTCTAGCGCGGTCAGCAGTCGATTCCTTGGCAGAAGGTGAAGAGAGAGATGCAGAGGAACTCGGATGAGCTCTTGCATTCGTTATCTAAAGTTTCCCCAGAGACAGAGACGCTAAATAGCCAGAAAAGAGGGTTTGGCTACCTAGGAGAGAGGATAGGCTAGCAACACCTGAAGGAGCCTATCAGAAGGAGTCTCTGACATCACCTGGTGGCACTGGCCCCTCAGAGCAGTCCAGTGTGCCAGCAGCACCTCTGTTTCCAAGATGGCAGAGGTCTGGAGCACACTGGAGGAGCTCTGGACACCTCCCAGGGGAGGTGCAGGTCAGGGGAGTGGTCACTCCCCTTTCCTTTGTCCAGTTGCGCGCCAGAGCAGGGCTAAGGGGTCCCTGAACCGGTGTAGACTGGCTTATGCAGAATTGGGCACATCTGTGCCCAAGAAAGCATTTCCAGAGGCTGGGGGAGGCTACTCCTCCCCTGCCTTCACACCATTTTCCAAAGGGAGAGGGTGTAACACCCTCTCTCAGAGGAAGTCCTTTGTTCTGCCATCCTGGGACAAGCCTGGCTTGACCCCAGGAGGGCAGAAACCTGTCAGAGGGGTTGGCAGCAGCAGCAGCAGCAGCTGCAGTGAAACCCCAGTAAAGGCAGTTTGGCAGTACCAGGTCTGTGCTACAGACCACTGGGATCATGGGATTGTGCCAACTATGCCAGGATGGCATAGAGGGGGCCATTCCATGATCATAGACATGTTACATGGCCATATTCGGAGTTACCATTGTGAAGCTACATATAGGTAGTGACCTATATGTAGTGCACGCGTGTAATGGTGTGCCCGCACTCACAAAGTCCGGGGAATTGACCCTGAACAATGTGGGGGCACCTTGGCTAGTGCCAGGGTGCCCTCACACTAAGTAACTTTGCACCTAACCTTTACCAGGTAAAGGTTTGACATATAGGTGACTTATAAGTTACTTAAGTGCAGTGAAAATGGCTGTGAAATAATGTGTGCATTATTTCACTCAGACTGCAGTGGCAGGCCTGTGTAAAAATTGTCAGAACTCCCTATGGGTGGCAAAAGAAATGCTGCAGCCCATAGGGATCTCATGGAACCCCAATACCCTGGGTACCTTAGTACCATATACTAGGGAATTATAAGGGTGTTCCAGTATGCCAATGTGAATTGGTAACATTGGTCACTAGCCTGTTAGTGACAATTTGGGAAGAAATGAGAGAGCATAACCACTGAGGTTCCGGTTAGCAGAGCCTCAGTGAGACAGTTAGGCACCACACAGGGAACACATACATATAGGCCACAAACTTATGAGCACTGGGGTCCTGACTAGCAGGGTCCCAGTGACACATAACAAACATACTGAAAACATAGGGTTTTCACTATGAGCACTGGGCCCTGGCTAGCAGGATCCCAGTGAGACAGTGAAAACACCCTGACATACACTCACAAACAGGCCAAAAGTGGGGGTAACAAGGCTAGAAAGAGGCTACTTTCTCACACAACCCCCCCCCAAACGAAGGACAATAAGGCTAACCTTGGCCAGTTGAGACTTTATTGTCTAAGTGGTGATAAGTAGAGAGTAGCTCTGCAATAGACTGGTTACTCCCCTTATCATCCACTATATGGTTACTTCCCTCTGGGGATGTAAACCACCCTGTTTGAAGTTTTTTAGCTAAGCAACAATGTGAAGATGTATTTTCAGAGTTTCTATCAGTAAGTTTTAGTTTAGAGCAGTGGGAAATTGTCCACTGAACCTATTTGTAGTGATGAAAATGCCAGACAGGGATGCTGTCTCAGTAAAGCCATAGCTGGGCAAAAACTTTGTCCATATGGCTGGAAGAGAGAACAGGGATGCTGTTTCTCTTGAGTTGGAGCAGGGCAGGGATGCTGTCCTATGAGCTCCACACTAGGGCAGGGTTGCTGTCCTAAGTGTTGTGAGGCAGTGCAGAGTTTCTGCACTAAAGTTTCTCTGGGAGGGTTGGAGGGATGCTCCATGTTAACTAAAATGGTGCTCTTTTTCTCACCAATGTTAGTTATCCCACAGAGAGGTACTTATACCTCAGGGAGTACAGCTTTGCCAGCTGATGCTTCCCTTGGAACAGGTGCCACCCCAGGAGAGGTTTCTCCCACCACAGGAATGGTATCCTGAATGGTAGGGTGTTTAGGGGATACTGTGATACCCTTTTTACCTGTTGATGGAGAGTGATCCTGAGTTTTCAGGCCTTCTCTCCTTTGCTTTTTCATTTCAGTAGAAATGAGAGGGAACAATTCCTCAGGGATGCCCAGCATGGCTGCATGGGCATAAAACTCTACTTCAGCCCAACCTAAGGCCTCTAGGTCATTACCTAAGAGACAATCTACAGGTAAGCTAGGTGATACTACCACCTGCTTAGGGCCAGTAACTCCACCCCAACTAAACTGAATTATAGCTAAGGGAAGAACCTTAGTGGAGTTATGGACATCAATAATTTTATACTGTTGTCCAATGATGTGTTGTTCAGGATGCACTAGGTTTTCTACCACCAAAGTGATACTGTCACCTGTGTCCCTGTAGGCCAAGGCCTCAACACCATTTATTGAAACTGTCTGCCTGTACTTATCCATTGTAAGGGGACAAGCAGCCAGTGTGGCAAGGACAATGCCACTAGGTGTGACAGAAACTGTCTTGGGACTGACTACCCCAGTTTCTACTATGGACCCATAAGTGAACCCAACTACACCCTTAACTTGACTGTTGCCAGCAGTCCCACCACTAGTACCACTACTGCTAGGGGCACTAGAGCTTGATGTATTAGTGGTGGTAGGCTCAGGGGGTTTACCTGGACAGGACTTATCCCCTGGCCCATGGCCTCTATTTTTACACACAAAGCACCAAGGCTTTTTAAATTGTGTAGGTTGAGAAGAAGAGGAAGAATTTGTTTTATCCCCACCCCCTGAAGAGTGTTTAAGATTTGAAGTGGGATCTTTGGTTTTACCCTTATCCCCCTGCTTATCTTGAGATTTTTCGCCATCTTTCTTCTTATTGTTCTCTTTGTCACCCCCTGTATGAACTTTTCTGTTCACCCTTTTTCTGACCCATTTGTCTGCTTTCTTTCCCAATTCTTGGGGAGAGGTCAGATCAGAGTCCACCAAGTACTGGTGCAACAAATCAGACACACAATTATTAATAATATGCTCTCTCAGGATCAAGTTATACAGGCTTTCATAATCAGTAACTTTACTGCCATGTAACCACCCCTCCAAGGCCTTCACTAAATGGTCAATGAAATCAACCCAGTCTTGTGAAGACTCCTTTTTGGTCTCTCTGAACTTTATCCTGTACTGTTCAGTGGTTAAGCCATAACCATCCAGGAGTGCATTCTTAAGAACTTTGTAATCATTGGCTTCACTTTCTTTCACAGTAAGGAGCCTATCCCTACCTTTTCCACTAAATGATAGCCATAGGATAGCAGCCCACTGCCTTTGAGGGACATCCTGTACAACACAGGCCCTCTCAAGTGCAGCAAACCACTTGTTAATGTCATCCCCCTCCTTATAAGGGGGAACTATCTTATGCAGATTCCTGGAATCATGCTATTTTGCAGGATGACTATGGGGAATACTGCTGCTGCCACCATGGGTTTCAAAACCCAACTTCTGTCTTTCCTTCTCTAGTTCTAAAGACTGTCTATCCAAATCCAGCTGTTGCTTTTTAAGCTTCAGTCTGGTTTGTTCCACCCTCAACTTATTGAGTTCCCTTTCTAACAATCTGTCATCAGGGTTGGTGGGAGGGACATTCCTAGACACAGAAGTATGATGGGAATGAACAGAAGGAGACCTGTCCCTTACAGAGGGCACCCTAACAGCTTGGCTGACAGTGTAATGTGAGAGCACATCATCTGTATGATGTGACTCCACCTCAGTACCAACTATGCTAGACTGTCTAGTAATGGGCAGGCTAAGAAGTTTCTTTCCTGAATCTTTTCCTGGGGGAGTCCCTGGATCAGATTGGGAACCATTAGCTACTTTTTCAACAGATGGGGCACTTTTAGCCTTATCTTGTTCTCTAAGCATGTTAAGTAACAATTCCAAGGACGGATTCTTCCCTACACTCAAACCTCTTTCTACACAGAGACTCCTGGCTCCTTTCCAGCTAAGGTGGTCATATACAATTTTGGACAGGTCAACATTTTGGCCTGTGCCAGACATGTTTAGAAAGAGTTAAAGTGATAGAAAAAGAGAAAAAAGTTTGTCAGAGCTTTTTAGAAAGACAGAAAAAAACTTTTTAAACTTTTAAGAACTTTTTGAAAGTTTAGAAGTACTTTTCAGCACTTTAGAAAAGAGTGAAAAGAGGAAATGCAAAACTTTTTAGTTATGTGTGTACACACACTGAACTTGTTTTGTATATTTTTCTCTTATGAAAAGTACAATGACAAGAGTGGTAAGTAGTCTCAAAGCACTTATCCCACCGCTGCACAACCAATGTAGGAGTCTGGACTAGCTTGTAGTGAGTACCTAGGGGTACTTGCACCTTGCACCAGGCCCAGTTATCCCTTATTAGTGTATAGGGTGTCTAGCAGTATAGGCTGATAGATAATGGTAGCTTAGCAGAGCAGCTTAGGCTGAACTAGGAGACGAGTGAAGCTCCTACAGTACCACTTGTGTCACTTGCACAATATCATAAGAAAACACAATACACAGTTATACTAAAAATAAAGGTACTTTATTTTTATGACAATATGCCAAAGTATCTCAGAGTGTACCCTCAGTGAGAGGATAGGAAATATACACAAGATATATGTACACAATACCAAAAATAGGCAGTATAGTCTTAGAAAACAGTGCAAACAATGTATAGTTACAATAGGATGCAATGGGGACACATAGGGATAGGGGCAACACAAACCATATACTCCAAATGTGGAATGCGAACCACGAATGGACCCGAAACCTATGTGACCTTGTAGAGGGTCGCTGGGACTATTAGAAAATAGTGAGGGTTAGAAAATTAGCCCACCCCAAGACCCTGAAAAGTGAGTGCAAAGTGCACTAAAGTTCCCCAAAGGACAAAGAAGTCGTGATAGGGGAATACTGCAGGAAAGACACAAACCAGCAATGCAACAACGATGGATTTCCAGTCGAGGGTACCTGTGGAACAAGGGGACCAAGTCCAAAAGTCACAAGCAAGTCGGAGATGGGCAGATGCTCAGGAAATGCCAGCTGTGGGTGCAAAGAAGCTTCTACTGGACAGAAGAAGCTTAGGTTTCTGCAGGAACGACAAGGGCTAGAGACTTCCCCTTTGGAAGACGGATCCCTCACGCCGTGGAGAGTCGTGCAGAAGTGTTTTCCCACCGAAAGACCGCCAACAAGCCTTGCTAGCTGCAAATTGTGCAGTAAGCGTTTTTGGATGCTGCTGTGGCCCAGGAGGGACCAGGATGTCTCAAATTGCGTCAGGAGAGAGAGGGGACGTCGAGCAAGACAAGGAGCCTTCTCAGCAGCAGGTAGCACCCGGCGAAGTGACAGAAAAAGGCACTACGAGGATGCATGAAACGGTGCTCACCCGAAGTTACACAAAGGAGTCCCACATCGCCGGAGACCAACTTAGAAAGTCGTGCAATGCAGGTTAGAGTGCCGTGGACCCAGGCTTGGCTGTGCACAAAGGATTTCCGCCGGAAGTGCACAGGGGCCGGAGTAGCTGCAAAAGTCGCGGTTCCCAGCAATGCAGTCTGGAGTGGGGAGGCAAGGACTTACCTCGACCAAACTTGGACTGAAGAGTCACAGGACTGTGGGGGTCACTTTGACACAGTTGCTGGATTCGAGGGACCTAGCTCGTCTTGCTGAGAGGAGACCCAAGGGACCAGTAATGCAGCTTTTTGGTGCCTGCGGTTGCAGGGGGAAGATTCCGTCGACCCACGGGAGATTTCTTCGGAGCTTCTAGTGCAGAGAGGAGGCAGACTACCCCCACAGCATGCACCACCAGGAAAACAGTCGAGAAGGCAGCAGGATCAGCGTTACAGAGTTGCAGTAGTCGTCTTTGCTACTATGTTGCAGTTTTGCAGGCTTCCAGCGCGGTCAGCAGTCGATTCCTTGGCAGAAGGTGAAGAGAGAGATGCAGAGGAACTCGGATGAGCTCTTGCATTCGTTATCTAAAGTTTCCACAGAGACAAAGACCCTAAATAGCCAGAAAAGAGGGTTTGGCTACCTAGGAGAGAGGATAGGCTAGCAACACCTGAAGGAGCCTATCAGAAGGAGTCTCTGACGTCACCTCGTGGCACTAGCCCCTCAGAGCAGTCCAGTGTGCCAGCAGCACCTCTGTTTCCAAGATGGCAGAGGTCTGGAGCACACTGGAGGAGCTCTGGACACCTCCCAGGGGAGGTGCAGGTCAGGGGAGTGGTCACTCCCCTTTCCTTTGTCCAGTTTCTCGCCAGAGCAGGGCTAAGGGGTCCCTGAACCGGTGTAGACTGGCTTATGCAGAATTGGGCACATCTGTGCCCAAGAAAGCATTTCCAGAGGCTGGGGGAGGCTACTCCTCCCCTGCCTTCACACCATTTTCCAAAGGGAGAGGGTGTAACACCCTCTCTCAGAGGAATTCCTTTGTTCTGCCATCCTGGGACAAGCCTGGCTTGACCCCAGGAGGGCAGAAACCTGTCTGAGGGGTTGGCAGCAGCAGCAGCTGCAGTGAAACCCCAGGAAAGGAAGTTTGGCAGTACCAGGGTCTGTGCTACAGACCACTGGGATCATGGGATTGTGCCAACTATGCCAGGATGGCATAGCGGGGGCAATTCCATGATCATAGACATGTTACATGGCCATATTCGGAGTTACCATTGTGAAGCTACATATAGGTAGTGACCTATATGTAGTGCACGCGTGTAATGGTGTCCCCGCACTCACAAAGTCCGGGGAATTGGCCCTGAACAATGTGGGGGCACCTTGGCTAGTGCCAGGGTGCCCTCACACTAAGTAACTTTGCACCTAACCTTTACCAGGTAAAGGTTAGACATATAGGTGACTTATAAGTTACTTAAGTGCAGTGAAAATGGCTGTGAAATAATGTGTGCATTATTTCACTCAGGCTGCAGTGACAGGCCTGTGCAAGAATTGTCAGAGCTCCCTATGGGTGGCAAAAGAAATGCTGCAGCCTATAGGGATCTCCTGGAACCCCAATACCCTGGGTACCTTAGTACCATATACTAGGGAATTATAAGGGTGTTCCAGTATGCCAATGTGAATTGGTAAAATTGGTCACTAGCCTGTTAGTGACAATTTGGGAAGAAATGAGAGAGCATAACTACTGAGGTTCTGGTTAGCAGAGCCTCAGTGAGACAGTTAGGCACCACACAGGGAACACATACATATAGGCCACAAACTTATGAGCACTGGGGTCCTGACTAGCAGGGTCCCAGTGACACATAACAAACATACTGAAAACATAGGGTTTTCACTATGAGCACTGGGCCCTGGCTAGCAGGATCCCAGTGAGACAGTGAAAACACCCTGACATACACTCACAAACAGGCCAAAAGTGGGGGTAACAAGGCTAGAAAGAGGCTACTTTCTCACACATGTTTGATGCCAAACATGCCCAGGTTTGGAGTTACCATTATGTAGCTGGCCATAGATAGTGACCTGTGTCCGGTACACATATAAAATGGCGTCCCCGGATTCACGAAGGCCAGTGAAATGGGGCTTGAGTTCGTGGGTCGTGGGGGCACCTCTGCTAGTGCAGGGGTGCCCTCACACACAGGTACCTGCACCCTGCCTTCTAGGCTGAGAGCGCCTACCATAGGGTTGACTTAGAGTGACCCAGTGCAGTGACCTGTAGTGAAACCGGGTGCATGCATCCGGTTCACTCAGACTGCATTGGCAGGCCTGCAAAACCCTTTGCATGGGCTCCTTTTGGGCGGCAGAATAACTGCTGCAGCCCGTAGGGCTCCCCTGGAACCCCAATGCCCTAGGTACCATGTACTACAGACTTACATGGGGGCACCATTATGCAAATTGGGAGGATAAAAAGTTACCAGCAACCAAATTTAGAGGAGAGAGCACAGTCACTGGGGTCCTGGTAAGTAGGATCCCAGTGAACACAGTCAAACACACTGACAAACAGGCCAAAAGTGGGGGTAACCAAGCTAGAAAGAAGCTACTTTCCTACAATATCCAAATTAGCTTTTGTGTTCTGTGCATGCTAGGGTACAGGGACCATTGCGTTGTGACGTATTTGCATGCGAGCACCCATCTGTCCCATTTGAATAAAAACATTCCAGAATGGTGCGTTGTGCTCTCATGTGACCACATACATCGCCACACATGCGCATGCACGAGTTTTCCTACACCACAGTCATTTTGGCTTGTTTAAATGTTATTGTCCAGTATGGCCAATGGCATGAAAAGCATTAGCAATGCCAAAACGTCAACACTCGTCTATTAGAGGCCAGGCCTATTAGCTTTGCCTGTGCTTATTTTTTGTTGTGGAGAGAATTGCTACATCTGTCAGTTATGTGAGGGAAATAATGACCCATTTGTGCGCTGACCTATAAAGTGATTCATCTGTTGAATGGTATAAAAGTGTTTATGATTCTTCCATCTTCGGTGCTGTTGACTAAGTGCATTTCACGAGGACGTTAAGGCCCTGATTTACACTTTTTTAGCGCCGTGTAGGAAAGTACCATCTTGCCTGGCATGTTACCCCCATATTTCACTGTATATATGTTGTTTTAGTGTATGTGTCACTGGGACCCTGTGTAGGAGACTGGACTGGTTTGTAGTGAGTACCAAGGGGTACTTACACCTTGCACCAGGCCCAGGTATCCCTTATTAGTGTAGAGGGGTGTCTAGCAGCTTAGGCTGATAGAAAAGGTAGCTTAGCAGAGCAGCTTAGGCTGAACTAGGAGACGAGTGAAGCTCCTACAGTACCACTAGTGTCACTTGCACAATATCATAAGAAAACACAATACACAGATATACTAAAAATAAAGGTACTTTATTTTTATGACAATATGCCAAAGTATCTCAGTGAGTACCCTCAGTATGAGGATAGCAAATATACACAAGATATATGTACACAATACCAAAATATGCAGTAATAGCAATAGAAAACAGTGCAAACAATGTATAGTCACAATAGAATGCAATGGGGGCACATAGGGATAGGGGCAACACAAACCATATACTCTAGAAGTGGAATGCAAACCACGAATGGACCCCAAACCTATGTGGCCTTGTAGAGGGTCGCTGGGACTGTAAGAAAACAGTGAGGGTTAGAAAAATAGCCACCCCAAGACCCTGAAAAGTGGGTGCAAAGTGCACCTAAGTTCCCCAAAGAGCACAGAAGTCGTGATAGGGGAATTCTGAAGGAAAGACCAACACCAGCAATGCAACAACGATGGATTTCCAGACGAGAGTACCTGTGGAACAAGGGGACCAAGTCCAAAAGTCACGATCAAGTCGGGAGTGGCCAGATGCCCAGGAAATGCCAGCTGTGGGTGCAAAGAAGCTGCCACCGGATGGTAGAAGCTGAGGATTCTGCAAGAACGACAAGGGCTAGAAACTTCCCCTTTGGAGGATGGATGTCCCACGTCGTGAAGAGTCGTGCAGAAGTGTTTTCCCACAGAAAGACCGCAAACAAGCCTTGCTAACAGCAAGGGTCGCGGTTAGGGTTTTTGGATGCTGCTGTGGCCCAGGAGGGACCAGGATGTCACCAATTGCGTGAGGGGACAGAGGGGGCGTCCAGCAAGACAAAGAGCCCACTCAGAAGCAAGCAGCACCCGCAGAAGTGCCGGATCAGGCACTACGAAGTGGAGTGAATCAGTGCTCACCCGAAGTTCCACAAGAGAGTCCCCTGCCGCCAGAGGACAACTCAGTAGGTCGTGCAATGCAGGTTAGAGTGCCGGGGACCCAGGCTTGGCTGTGCACAAAGGAAATCCTCGGTGAGTGCACAGGAGCCGGAGCAGCTGCAAAACACGCGGTTCCCAGCAATGCAGTCTAGCGTGGGGAGGCAAGGACTTACCTCCACCAAACTTGGACTGAAGAGTCACTGGACTGTGGGAGTCACTTGGACAGAGTTGCTGACTTCAAGGGACCTCGCTCGTCGTACTGAGAGGAGACCCAGAGGACCGGTGATGCAGTTCTTTGGTGCCTGCAGTTGCAGGGGGAAGATTCTGTCGACCCACAGGAGATTTCTTCGGAGCTTCTAGTGCAGAGAGGAGGCAGACTACCCCCACAGCATGCACCACCAGGAAAACAGTCGAGAAGGCGGCAGGATCAGCGTTACAGTGTCGCAGTAGTCGTCTTTGCCACTTTTTTGCAGTTTTGTTGGCTTCCAGCGCGGTCAGCAGTCGATTCCTTGGCAGAAGGTGAAGAGAGAGATGCAGAGGAACTCTGATGAGGTTTTGCATTCGTTATCTAAAGAATTCCCCAAAGGAGAGACCCTAAATAGCCAGAAAAGGAGGTTTGGCTACTTAGGAGAGAGGATAGGCTAGCAACACCTGAAGGAGTCTCTGACGTCACCTGCTGGCCCTGGCCACTCAGAGCAGTCCAGTGTGCCAGCAGCACCTCTGTTTCCAAGATGGCAGAGGTCTGGAGCACACTTGAGGAGCTCTGGGCACCTCCCAGGGGAGGTGCAGGTCAGGGGAGTGGTCACTCCCCTTTCCTTTGTCCAGTTGCGTGCCAGAGCAGGGCTGGGGGATCCTTGAACCGGTGTAGACTGGCTTATGCAGAGATAGGCACCTTCTGTGCCCATGAAAGCATTTCCAGAGGCTGGGGGAGGCTACTCCTCCCCAGCCCTGACACCTTATTCGGAAGGGAGAGGGTGTAACACCCTCTCTCTGAGGAAGTCCTTTGTTCTGCCTTCCTGGGCCAAGCCTGGATGGACCCCAAGAGGGCAGAAACCTGTCTGAGGGGTTGGCAGCAGCAGCAGATGCAGTGAAACCCCTGAAAAGGCAGTTTGGCAGTACCCGGATCTGTGCTAGAGACCCGGGGAATCATGGGATTGTCTCCCCAATACCAGGATGGCATTGGTGGGGCAATTCCATGATCTTAGACATGTTACATGGCCATATTCGGAGTTACCATTGTGAAGCTACACATAGGTAGTGACCTATGTGTAGTGCACGCGTGTAATGGTGTCCCCGCACTCACAAAGTCCGGGGAATTGGCCCTGAACAATGTGGGGGCACCTTGGCTAGTGCCAGGGTGCCCACACACTAAGTAACTTAGCACCCAACCTTTAGCAGGTAAAGGTTAGACATATAGGTGACTTATAAGTTACTTAAGTGCAGTGTAAAATGGCTTTGAAATAACGTGGACGTTATTTCACTCAGGCTTCAGTGGCAGGCCTGTGTAAGAATTGTCAGAGCTCCCTATGGGTGGCAAAAGAAATGCTGCAGCCCATAAGGATCTCCTGGAACCCCAATACCCTGGGTACCTCAGTACCATATACTAGGGAATTATAAGGGTGTTCCAGTATGCCAATGTAAATTGGTAAAATTGGTCACTAGCCTGTTAGTGACAATTTGGAAAGAAATGAGAGAGCATAACCACTGAGGTTCTGATTAGCAGAGCCTCAGTGAGACAGTTAGTCATAACACAGGTAACACATACAGGGCACACTTATGAGCACTGGGGCCCTGGCTGGCAGGGTCACAGTGACACATACAACTAAAACAACATATATACAGTGAAATATGGGGGTAACATGCCAGGCAAGATGGTACTTTCCTACACCCTGCCAGCCAGGGCCCCAGTGCTCATAAGTGTGCCCTGTATGTGTTCCCTGTGTGATGACTAACTGTCTCACTGAGGCTCTGCTATCCAGAACCTCTGTGGTTATGCTCTCTCTGCTTTCCAAATTGTCACTAACAGGCTAGTGACCAATTTCACCAATTCACATTGGCATACTGGAACACCCTTATAATTCCCTAGTATATGGTACTAAGGTACCCAGGGTAATGTGGTTCCAGGAGATCCCTATGGGCAGCAGCATTTCTTTTGCCACCCATAGGGAGCTCTGACAATTCTTACACAGGCCTGCCACTGCAGCCTGAGTGAAATAACGTCCACGTTATTTCACAGCCATTTACCACTGCACTTAAGTAACTTATAAGTCACCTATATGTCTAACCTTTACCTGGTAAAGGTTGGGTGCTAAGTTACTTAGTGTGTGGGCACCCTGGCACTAGTCAAGGTGCCCCCACATCGTTCAGGGCAAATTCCCCGGACTTTGTGAGTGCGGGGACACCATTACACGCGTGCACTATACATAGATCACTACCTATGTATAGCGTCACAATGGTAGCTCCGAACATGGCCATGTAACATGTCTCGGATCATGGAATTGTCACCCCAATGCCATTCTGGCATTGGGGAGACAATTCCATGATCCCCCGAGTCTCTAGCACAGACCCAGGTACTGCCAAACTGCCTTTCCCGGGGTTTCACTGCAGCTGCTGCTGCTGCCAACCCCTCAGACAGGTTTCTGCCCTCCTAGGGTCCAGCCGGGCTTGGCCCAGGAAGGCAGAACAAAGGACTTCCTCAGAGAGAGGGTGTTACACCCTCTCCCTTTGGAAAAAGGTGTCAGGGCTGGGGAGGAGTAGCCTCCCCCAGCCTCTGGAAATGCTTTGATGGGCACAGATGGTGCCCATCTCTGCATAAGCTAGTCTACACCGGTTCAAGGATCCCCCAGCCCTGCTCTGGCGCGAAACTGGACAAAGGAAAGGGGAGTGACCACTCCCCTGACCTGCACCTCCCAGGGGAGGTGCCCAGAGGTCCTCCAGTGTGCTCCAGACCACTGCCATCTTGGAAACAGAGGTGCTGCTGGCACACTGGACTGCTCTGAGTGGCCAGTGCCAGCAGGTGACATCAGAGACTCCTTCTGATAGACTCTTACCTGTGTTACTAGCCTATCCTCCTTCCTAGGTAGCCAAACCTCCTTTTCTGGCTAATTAGGGTCTCTGGTTTGGGGAATTCTTTAGATAACGAATGCAAGAGCTCATCACAGTTCCTCTGCATCTCTCTCTCTTCACCTTCTGCCAAGGAATCGACCGCTGACTGCTCAGGACGCCTGCAAAACCGCAACAAAGTAGCAAAGACGACTACTGCAACCTTGTATCGCTGATCCTGCCGCCTTCTCGACTGTTTTCCTGGTGGTGCATGCTGTGGGGGTAGTCTGCCTCCTCTCTGCACTAGAAGCTCCGAAGAAATCTCCCGTGGGACGACGGAATCCTCCCTCTGCAACCGCAGGCACCAAAAGAACTGCATCACCGGTCCTCTGGGTCCCCTCTCATCACGACGAGCGTGGTCCCTGGAACTCAGAAACTCTGTCCAAGTGACTCCCACAGTCCAGTGACTCTTCAGTCCAAGTTTGGTGGGGGTAAGTCCTTGCCTCTCCACGCTAGACTGCATTGCTGGGTACCGCGTGATTTGTAGCTGCTCCAGCTCCTGTGCACTCTTCCAGGATTTCCTTTGTGCACAGCCAAGCCTGGGTCCCCGACACTCTAACCTGCAGTGCACAACCTCCTGAGTTGTCCTCCGGCGTCGTGGTATCTCCTTTTGTGACTTCGGGTGATGTCCGGTTCACTCCTCTTCGTAGTGCCTGTTCCGGCACTTCTGCGGGTGCTGCCTGCTTCTGTGAGGGCTCCCTGACTTGCTGGGCGCCCCCTCTGTCTCCTTATCCAAGTGGCGACATTCCGATCCCTCCTGGGCCACAGCAGCATCCAAAAACCCTAACCACGACCCTTGCAGCTAGCAAGGCTTGTTTGTGGTCTTTCTGCGTGGGAACACCTCTGCAAGCTTCTTCACGACGTTGGACATCCATCCTCCAAAGGGGAAGTTCCTAGTCCTCTTCGTTCTTGCATAATCCACAGCTTATACCATCCGGTGGCAGCCTCTTTGCACTCTCAGCTGGCATTTCATGGGCATCTGCCCAATCTCGACTTTGTCACGATTCTTGGACTTGGTCACCTTGTTCCACAGGTACTCTCATCCGGAAATCCACTTTGGTTGCATTGCTGGTGTTGTTCCTCCTTGCAGAATTCCCCTATCACGACTTCTGTGCTCTCTGGGGAATATAGGTGCACTTTACACCTACTTTTCAGGGTCTTGAGGTGGGCTATTTTTCTAACCCTCACTGTTTTCTTAGAATCCCAGCGACCCTCTACAAGCTCACATAGGTTTGGGGTCCATACGTTATTCGCATTCCACTTTTGGAGTATATGGTTTGTGTTGCCCCTATACCTATGTGCTCCTATTGCAATCAATTGTAACTATACACTACTTGCATTACTTCCTTTTGCTATTACTGCATATTTTTGGTATTGTGTACATATATCTTGTGTATATTTGCTATCCTCATACTGAGGGTACTCACTGAGATACTTTTGGCATATTGTCATAAAAATAAAGTACCTTTATTTTTAGTATATCTGTGTATTGTGTTTTCTTATGATATTGTGCATATGACACCAGTGGTATAGTAGGAGCTTTGCATGTCTCCTAGTTCAGCCTAAGCTGCTCAGCTATAGCTACCTTCTATCAGCCTAAGCTGCTAGAAACACCTCTTCTACACTAATAAGGGATACCTGGACCTGGTGCAGAGTGTAAGTACCCCTTGGTACCCACTAAAAACCAGGCCAGCCTCCTACACGCCGCATTTGCATCATTTTGTGACTCAAAAGCGGCACAAACTTACAAAATTCAATTATATTTTGTAAGTGTGCACCGCTTTTTCGTCAAAAAAATGACGCAAATACGGCGCTAAAAAAGTATAAATCAGGCCATAAATGTTGTTTCTCTCTTTTCTAGAAAAAGATCCAGCATCGCTTGGACGTGTTAAAAAAGAGCTTGGAAAATCTTGCCAACTTTGAAGGTGAAGAGGGCATGAGAGCTGCAGAAATAAAGGCAGGTGTAATGTACCTTTTTTTAAAACTGCTGTGATATAACTGTATATTTTTAAATAAAAAATACAGGAATTGCCCATTTCAAGTGCTTACTCTTTATACGTACAGTTGGAAGGGGATTTTACATTGTGGATTTTCTGACAAGTAGAGTATTAAGAGATTTTACATTGTGGACTTTCTGACAAATAGCAAGGAGTTTCATATTGTGTATTCTGTGAGTAACACTACAGGAAATCACTTTAGAATGTTTAATGCTGAGAGGCCTTCTCGATGTCGTTTCTAGTTCATAAGGCTCTAGAGAAGTCAGGTTTCCATTGTGTACATTAGTCACTTTATTTATTGAATATTTAATTGTGTGTGAATTAAAGTACCTTTCTCAAACATAAACTCCCTGACTTGTCTTTGATTTATTAGGCGTTATTAAGTTCTTTGTGAAGTTCTGAGTTTCTACCACCTCCCTGAGTACCCCACGTACAGCTTTGCTTCCCTACTGTGAGGGTCAAGTGCTAAAGGGGTGTAGTCATTGCTAGTAGGACTTAATGACTAGTTTGAGTGAATCTTCTCTTCTCTGGTGCCAGAGAGATATTAGGAATAGGTAGCCCCTTTGTCCTTGAATGACCACACCCCGCATGTCCATACATTTTTATGCTACACCTAAGTCTCCGTCTTGCACGCTGTTGTACTCTACCTCGAGTTTTCTTATTCATAAATGTTGGGGATCTTATCGAGTGAGTGTATTAAAATGTGTATAGTGGCAACAGTGCTCCCCTTTTTACACCAACTATCCTTATTTTTTCCATATCCTATCTGGTAATTTTAAGGCTGCATCTGAAGTTCCTTAATGCTTTTCGTGATGTATGTGCACTAGCTGTATAGCTTTGAATGAGGCTCATATATATATTTTTTATTATTTTCTCACTCCCTCTGACTCATCAACACAAATCTTCATTTTACCTCTAAACATGTTTACCGCCCAGAAGTGTTGTATTCTCCACGATGTACTAAGCTTTTGCCCATGTCCAATTAAGATGACTCCTCTGCCAAGGACTAACAGCAAACCTTCCAATGCCTTCCAGTCAGTAGCATTTGTGATGCTCAGTGTTTGTGATTTGGAACACTCCTAGAGGAGACTGAAATTGACATGTAAGACAATAACCAGCTGCCCATTGGTAGCTTCCCTGTTCAAACGATTACCCATTCCATAATCCCACGTGGAATCCTTAAAAACACTGTAGGAAATTGGTATGTCTTGCTGTTCCCTGATTCACTGAGCTTTATTACAAAAAAAATAATGGAAGTGGTGAAAAACTTCATTAGGCCAAACTAGGAAATTAATTTAACTATCCGATTTATTTTGTGATTCATTAAAGTGATGGTTCTAGGAGAAATGTCCATGACACATATATTAACACTCTGCCTAGGTTTCAAAGTTCAGATATTCGTTTGTGGTTCATTGAAATGGTAATAATATGGATTTCTCTATTTCACCATGTATATTATGTTTTAATCAGGAAAAAATCAAGGCTGAGCGAGAAACAATTGTGTCTGAATTTGAAAAACTTCATCAGTTTCTGATAGTGGAGCAGCAAGCTCTTCTTGACAGGCTGGAAGAGGACGAGAAGGAAATAGTGAAGAAAATGGAGCAAAACCAGAGCAGACTGTCAGATCAGGTGTCAGACCTTAAGGAACTGATAGCAGAAATGGAGGCGAAGCTTATGCAGCCAGCTTGTGAATTACTGAAGGTAAGGCTTCCTTTTCAAGTTCCACTGCATGCAACTGTATTTAACTGTGCTGCTTTGCTAATTACAAATTACGTGAATCCCTCCAGTCTTCTCTATGTTTTTTTTAAATGAACCTTTGTATTGTTTTATTGCACAAATCATCACAGCACCATTCAGGAGACTTGTGCAATGCAACACACCTCCATAGAGTATATCAGACATAGCAGTTCTTTGACCAATAAATTCCCACAACGTACAAAGCAGCTTTAATTTTATTGTGATATCCATGCCAAGTCAGGCATATGAACCTCTTCAAATGGGTAGGAGGAATTTCATGTATATGCTCTGTGCTCTTCTATGCGCTCCATACCTTTTCCAACTTATGAAGGCAGCCTCTTCTTTCACAAATAACCTTTTCACACACATAAACTCTATATCATTCCCCAACTGCACAAACAATGGCATAGAAAGCGAACCTCAGTACCTAGCTATACTACTACCAAGCCCACTTTACAGAATATTTCCCGGTATACAATTGCTCCCATTTCTCCTGTAGTCCCCAGCATCTCTAGTAAATTATTAACTATCTTCTTGTAGATAAGGGAGATTACTTTCCTTGCTGTAGTGTCTTGCAAGTTTTATGATAGAACCGTTTTTGGGTCCAAACAGACTCTGTAGCAGTGTGACATAATCACTAGAATAGGAAGGAATGAAAGCTTTGTTTAGACTATTGGGAGTTCACACGTACACACAGAATAATAAAGATGTCTGATTTACAGCTCCTTGTTTGGCGTGTACCCAGGCTAGGGAGGATGCTACAACTGGTGACGAGTCGGGTGATAAGCAACCTAAAGAAAGACAGTGGTCTCTTGGAGAGTTTGCTGTGGTCAAAGCAAACTGTCTGTGCCTGCCACATGTGACTTCGTCAAAGTGCTGTGTTGACAGTTGGCATATGAGGAGTCATAGTGCAACTCCAACCAGTGGAAAGCATTTGAAGATACAAATAGGTTTACTGAGAAGTATATGCATTGTTGGTCAAGAAGCTACATCAGGACTATACAGAAAGGTACTGTGCTGCCACACAAAATAAAATTATACGTTTGTAGGCGGGTGTCCTACACCTCGCCTACAGAGCTGCAGCCTTGGCACCGGAGGAGTCTTTCCTCCCTCTCCATGACGCGTTGTCATGGAGACGCATCGGAACCGCGCCTCGGGGCGCAACCGGACTTCCGGGTTGTCGGCTCCGAAGACGCCGAAAGCCGGATAAAGGGAGACGCCGCAGCAGAGACGAGTGAGGAGGACGAGTGGAGTAAAGAAGGAGAGAACGTGATACCACCGGCAGCCGAATCCAGAAGGAAGGAGCAGCAACCCCACACTTATGTCGGAGAGGGAGAAACCTCCAAAGAAGACGAAGAATCCTGCCACGACCCAGGAGGGTCGTGGCTAAACAAGGTACGGGGTTTATTCAGGGACACTTACTCAAAAGGGGCAGGAGGGAGGAAAAAGGAGGGAAAAGGAACCGGGGAGGGTAGAAGGGGAACAGGGCAGTTTTGGTTGAGGAACTGGGGAAGTCACAAAGCACGTCCACTGCCTGGCACTACCCTGACACAGACCCAACAGTCGCCCACCAAACCCCCCCCTAACTACACCAAGCCCTATCGGTTTTTCCCTCACACCCCTCTCTTCTATTAATAAGATATAAATATAATAACTTACCGTCCCACTTACCGTGTCTTGTCCTCTGGTTCTGTCGAGAGTCCACGTGCATCCAAGAAGAAGCCGTCAGTGGAACGACCCTAAAAAGAAAGAAGGAAACATTGAGGACCTGCATACACCACCGCACCTATAAACTGAGACTCCTCGGAGAAAAGACGAAAGAGAAGACCAGTTTCAAGTGTTTATTTTTTTTGTTTTTGATAATTTTTTCTCCTACTAACCAATAAAATCCTGGCTTCGGCCTTATAAATCCTTATAAAACTGGGTCTGAGCCTCTGTACTAGCAAGCCCAACATCCACGCCCCACCACAACGTTGTACGAAGCATTAACACTTAATGCGGATACAATCACGTTTACAAACCGCAGCAGGTGGGGAAACCCAAGAAGAAGCACTAGGGTTGTGTTCACTGAGCTGTCCAATACCAGAAGCGGCACACAACCAAAGCTACCAGGTGGCGGCTCAGAACAACTCCAGAGCTCTCCACAAGTGATGGGCCTCCGATGGACCCCAAGACTGTTCTGGATGACAGAGACTCCGATCCATCAGCATTTAGGGAAAAACCTCAGTGATGATGCAGGTTCTAATGGACAGCAGACAGCCTCTGAAAGAGCTCCACCATAAAGGCCAGCCACTCCCATGGACAGTTACAATGCTGTGGCCTTCCTGAAACCACCACCTTTTGATACCACCAAAAAGCAAAATATTGGTGATAACTGTACTGCTTGGATAGAGACATTTGAAAATGTAATTGATTTACTTGAAGGGACTGATAAAATAAAAATGATCAAGTATCTCACAAATCTTGCTACTGACAGTGTGTGAGAAAGTAGCCTCGTTCTAGCCTTGTTACCCCCACTTTTGGCCTGTTTGTGAGTATATGTCAGGGTGTTTTCACTGTCTCACTGGGATCCTGCTAGCCAGGGCCCAGTACTCATAGTGAAGACCCTATGTTGTCAGTATGTTTGTTATGTGTCACTGGGACCCTGCTAGCCAGGACCCCAGTGCTCATAAGTTTGTGGCCTATATGTATGTGTTCCCTGTGTGATGCCTAACTGTCTCACTGAGGCTCTGCTAACCAGAACCTCAGTGGTTATGCTCTCTCTGCTTTCCAAATTTGTCACTAACAGGCTAGTGTCTAAATTTACCAATTCACACTGGCATACTGGTACACCCATATAATTCCCTAGTATATGGTACTGAGGTACCCAGGGTATTGGGGTTCCAGGAGATCCCTGTGGGCTGCAGCATTTCTTTTGCCACCCATAGGGAGCTCTGACAATTCTTACACAGGCCTGCCACTGCAGCCTGAGTGAAATAACATCCACGTTATTTCACAGCCATTTACCACTGCACTTAAGTAACTTATAAGTCACCTATATGTCTAACCTTTACCTGGTAAAGGTTGGGTGCTAAGTTACTTAGTGTGTGGGCACCCTGGCACTAGCCACGGTGCCCCCACATCGTTCAGGGCTTATTCCCCGGACTTTGTGAGTGTGGGGACACCATTACACGCGTGCACTGTACATAGGTCACTACCTATGTACAGCGTCATAATGGTTACTCCGAACATGGCCATGTAACATGTCTAAGATCATGGAATTGTCATTGGGGGGACAATTCCATGATCCCCCAGGTCTCTAGCACAGAACCCGGGTTCTGCCAAACTGCCTTTCAGGGGTCTCCACTGCAGCTGCTGCTGCTGCCAACCCCTCAGACAGGTTTCTGCCCTCCTGGGGTCCAGGCAGCCCTGGCCCAGGAAGGCAGAACAAAGGACTTCCTCTGAGAGAGGGTGTAACACCCTCTCCCTTTGGAAATAGGTGTGAGGGCTGGGGAGGAGTAGCCTCCCCCAGCCTCTGGAAATGCTTTGATGGGCACAGATGGTGCCCATCTCTGCATAAGCCAGTCTACACCGGTTCAGGGATCCCCCACCACTGCTCCGGCACGAAACTGGACAAAGGAAAGGGGAGGGACCACTCCCCTGACCTGCACCTCCCAGAGCCCAGAGCTCCTCCAGTGTGTCCCAGACCTCTGCCATCTTGGAAACAGAGGTGTTTGTGGCACACTGGACTTCTCTGAGTGGCCAGTGCCAGCAGGTGACGTCAGAGGCTCCTTCTGATAGGCTCTTACCTCTTTTGGTAGCCAATCCTCCTTCCTAGGAAGCCAAACCTCCTTTTCTGGATATTTAGGGTCTCTGCTTTGGGGATCTCACCAGATAACGAATGCAAGAGCTCACCAGAGTTCCTCTGCATCTCCCTCTTCACCTTCTGCCAAAGGATCGACTGCTGACTGCTCAGGACGCCTGCAAAAACCGCAACAATGTAGCAAGACGACTACTAGCAACCTTGTATCGCTTCATCCTGCCGGCTTTCTCGACTGTTTCCAGGTGGTGCATGCTCTGGGGGTAGCCTGCCTCCTCTCTGCACCAGGAGCTCTGAAGAAATCTCCTGTGGGTCGACGGAATCTTCCCTCTGCAACCGCAGGCAACAAAAGACTGCATCACCGGTCCTCTGGGTCCCCTCTCAGCACGACGAGCGTGGTCCCTGGAACTCAGCAACTCTGTCCAAGTGACTCCCACAGTCCAGTGACTCTTCAGTTCAAGTTTGGTGGAGGTAAGTCCTTGCCTCCCCACGCTAGACTGCATTGCTGGGAACCGCGACTTTTGCAGCTACTCCGGCCCCTGTGCACTTCCGGCGGAAATCCTTTGTGCACAGCCAAGCCTGGGTCCACGGCACTCTAACCTGCATTGCACGACTTTCTAAGTTGGTCTCCGGCGACGTGGGACTCCTTTGTGCAACTTCGGGTGAGCACCGTTTCACGCATCCTCGTAGTGCCTGTTTCTGGCACTTCTTCGGGTGCTACCTGCTGCTGAGAGGGCTCCTTGTCTTGCTCGACGTCCCCTCTACCTCCTGGCGCAATTTGCGACATCCTGGTCCTTCCTGGGCCACAGCAGCATCCAAAAACGCTTACCGCACGATTTGCAGCTAGCAAGGCTTGTTGGCGTTCTTTCGGCGTGAAAACACTTCTGCACGACTCTCCACGGCGTGAGGGATCCGTCCTCCAAAGGGGAAGTCTCTAGCCCTTGTCGTTCCTACAGAAACCTAAGCTTCTTCTGTCCAGTAGAAGCTTCTTTGCACCCACAGCTGGCATTTCCTGGGCATCTGCCCATCTCCGACTTGCTTGTGACTTTTGGACTTGGTCCCCTTGTTCCACAGGTACCCTCGACTGGAAATCCATCGTTGTTGCATTGCTGGTTTGTGTCTTTCCTGCAGTATTCCCCTATCACGACTTCTTTGTCCTTTGGGGAACTTTAGTGCACTTTGCACTCACTTTTCAGGGTCTTGGGGTGGGCTATTTTTCTAACCCTTACTATTTTCTAATAGTCCCAGCGACCCTCTACAAGGTCACATAGGTTTGGGGTCCATTCGTGGTTCGCATTCCACTTTTGGAGTATATGGTTTGTGTTGCCCCTAGCCCTATGTGTCCCCATTGCATCCTATTGTAACTATACATTGTTTGCACTGTTTTCTAAGACTATACTGCATATTTTTGGTATTGTGTACATATATCTTGTGTATATTTCCTATCCTCTCACTGAGGGTACACTCTGAGATACTTTGGCATATTGTCATAAAAATAAAGTACCTTTATTTTTAGTATAACTGTGTATTGTGTTTTCTTATGATATTGTGCATATGACACTAGGTGGTACTGTAGGAGCTTCACTCGTCTCCTAGTTCAGCCTAAGCTGCTCTGCTAAGCTACCATTATCTATCAGCCTATGCTGCTAGACACCCTATACACTAATAAGGGATAACTGGGCCTGGTGCAAGGTGCAAGTACCTCTTGGTACTCACTACAAGCCAGTCCAGCCTCCTACAATGTGTCACTGGGACCCTGCCAGCCAGGGCCCCAGTGCTCATAAGTGTGCCCTGTATGTGTTACCTGTGTTATGACTAACTGTCTCACTGAGGCTCTGCTAATCAGAACCTCAGTGGTTATGCTCTCTCATTTCTTTCCAAATTGTCACTAACAGGCTAGTGACCAATTTTAGCAATTTACATTGGCATACTGGACCACCCTTATAATTCCCTAGTATATGGTACTGAGGTACCCAGGGTATTGGGGTTCCAGGAGATCCCTATGGGCTGCAGCATTTCTTTTGCCACCCATAGGGAGCTCTGACAATTCTTACACAGGCCTGCCACTGCAGCCTGAGTGAAATAACGTCCACGTTATTTCACAGCCATTTTACACTGCACTTAAGTAACTTATAAGTCACCTATATGTCTAACCTTTACCTGGTAAAGGTTGGGTGCTAAGTTACTTAGTGTGTGGGCACCCTGGCACTAGCCAAGGTGCCCCCACATTGTTCAGGGCCAATTCCCCGGACTTTGTGAGTGCGGGGACACCATTACACGCGTGCACTACACATAGGTCACTACCTATGTGTAGCTTCACAATGGTAACTCCGAATATGGCCATGTAACATGTCTAAGATCATGGAATTGCCCCACCAATGCCATCCTGGTATTGGGGAGACAATCCCATGATTCCCCGGGTCTCTAGAACAGACCTGGGTACTGCCAAACTGCCTTTTCAGGGGTTTCACTGCAGCTGCTGCTGCTGCCAACCCCTCAGACAGGTTTCTGCCCTCCTGGGGTCCAGCCAGGCTTGGCCCAGGAAGGCAGAACAAAGGACTTCCTCAGAGAGAGGGTGTTACACCCTCTCCCTTTGGAAAAAGGTGTTAAGGCAGGGGAGGAGTAGCCTCCCCCAGCCTCTGGAAATGCTTTCATGGGCACAGATGGTGCCCATTTCTGCATAAGCCAGTCTACACCGGTTCAGGGACCCCTCAGCCCTGCTCTGACACGAAACTGGACAAAGGAAAGGGGAGTGACCACTCCCCTGACCTGCACCTCCCCTGGGAGGTGCCCAGAGCTCCTCCAGTGTGCTCCAGACCTCTGCCATCTTGGAAACAGAGGTGCTGCTGGCACACTGGACTGCTCCTAGTGGCCAGGGCCAGCAGGTGACGTCAGAGACTCCTTCTGATAGGCTTCTTCAGGTGTTGCTAGCCTATCCTCTCTCCTAAGTAGCCAAACCTCCTTTTCTGGCTATTTAGGGTCTCTGCTTTTGGGAATTCCTTAGATAACGAATGCAAGAGCTCATCAGAGTTCCTCTGCATCTCTCTCTTCACCTTCTGCCAAGGAATCGACTGCTGACCGCGCTGGAAGCCTGCAAAACTGCAACAAAGTGGCAAAGACGACTACTGCGACACTGTAACGCTGATCCTGCCGCCTTCTCGACTGTTTTCCTGGTGGTGCATGCTGTGGGGTAGTCTGCCTCCTCTCTGCACTAGAAGCTCCGAAGAAATCTCCCATGGGTCGACAGAATCTTCCCCCTGCAACCGCAGGCACCAAATAACTGCATCACCGGTCCTCTGGGTCTCCTCTCAGCACGACGAGCGAGGTCCCTTGAACTCAGCAACTCTGTCCAAGTGACTCCCACAGTCCAGTGACTCTTCAGTCCAAGTTTGGTGGAGGTAAGTCCTTGCCTCCCCACGCTAGACTGCATTGCTGGGTACCACGTGATTTGCAGCTGCTCCGGCTCCTGTGAACTCTTCCAGGATTTCCTTTGTGCACAGCCAAGCCTGGGTCCCCGGCACTCTAACCTGCAGTGCACGACCTCCTGAGTATATACAGTGAAATATGGGGTAACATGCCAGGCAAGATGGTACTTTCCTACACAACCCCCCCCAAACGAAGGACAATAAGACTAGCCATGACCTGATGAGTCTTCATTGTCTAAGTGGAAATATCTGGAGAGTCCATCTGCATTGGAGTGGGTACTCCCAGGTCTATGTTCCACTGTATAATCCATTCCCTGTAGGGATATGGACCACCTCAACAATTTAGGGTTTTCACCTTTCATTTGTTTTAGCCAAAGTAGAGGTTTGAGGTCTGTCTGAACAATGAAGTGAATGCCAAACAGGTATAGCCTCAACTTCTTCAGTGCCCAGACCACAGCAAAGGCCTCCCTCTCTATGGCAGACCAACGCTTTTCTCTAGGGGTCAACCTCCTGCTGATAAAAGCAACAGGTTGATCCTGGCCCTCAGAATTAAGTTGTGATAAGACTGCCCCTACCCCTAATTCAGATACATCAGTTTGGACAATTATTTTTTGGGAGTAACAGGGGCTTTTCAGGACAAGTGCAGAGCACATGGCTTGCTTCAGCTCCTCAAAAGCTTTCTTACAGTTTGCTGTTGATAATACCTTTTTAGGCATTTTCTTTGAAGTGAGGTCATTAAGAGAGGCTGCTATGGAGCCATCGTTCTTTATGAACCTCCTGTAGTACCCAGTGAGGCCTAAAAAGGCTCTCACCTGAGTCTGAGTTGTAGGGGGAACCCAATCTATGATAGTTTGGATTTTCCCCTGAAGTGGTGCAATCTGTTCTCCACCTACAAGGTGTCCCAGATAAACCACTTTCCCCTGCCCTATCTGGCACTTTGAAGCCTTGATAGTGAGGCCTGCCTTTTGCAGGGCCTCCAAAACTTTCCATAGGTGGACCAGGTGATCATCCCAGCTGGAGCTAAAGACAGTTATATCATCTAGATATGCTGCACTAAAAGCCTCCCACCCTTGCAGGACTGTATTCACCAACCTCTGAAAAGTGGCAGGTGCATTTTTCAAACCAAAGGGCATTACTGTGAATTGGTAGTGCCCTCCAATGGTAGAAAATGCAGTTTTTGCTTTAGCATCCTCTGATAACTTGATCTGCCAATACCCTGCAGTCAAATCGATGGTGTTTAGATACTTGGCAGATGCCAGTGTATCTATTAGCTTATCTGCCCTGGGTATAGGGTGAGCATCAGTTTTAGCTACCTGGTTGAGACCTCTGTAGTCAACACAAAATCTAATTTCCCTTTTCCCATCTTTGGAATGAGGCTTTGGTACAAGTACCATAGGAGAGGCCCATGGACTTTCAGAGTGCTCAACCACTCCCAGTTCAAGCATTTTCTGCACCTCTTGTTTTATGCAGTCTCTGACATGGTCAGGCTGCCTATAGATCTTACTTTTGACAGGCAAGCTGTCTCCAGTATCTATAGTGTGCTCACACCAAGAATTGGTGCCTGGCACAGTAGAAAAGAGTTCAGAAAACTGACCCAGGAGATTTATGCAGTGGTCTTTCTGCTCAGCAGTAAGACATTCTGCCAAAACTACACCTTCCACTAGAGCATCTTGTTCTGTGGAAGAGAAGAGATCAGGGAGAGGGTCACTCTCTTCTTCCTGTCCTTCATCTGTTGCCATGAGCAGGGTGAGATCAGCCCTGTCATAGTAGGGTTTCAGGCGATTGACATGGAACACCCTAAGGGGACTCCTGGCAGTGCCTAAGTCAACCAAGTAGGTGACTTCTCCCTTCTTTTCAACAATTATGTGGGGTCCACTCCATTTGTCTTGGAGTGCTCTTGGGGCCACAGGCTCCAAGACCCACACTTTCTGCCCTGGTTGGTACTGAATCAGAACAGCCTTCTGGTCATGCCATTGCTTTTGGAGCTCTTGGCTGGCTTGAAGGTTTTTACTGGCCCTTTTCATGTACTCAGCCATCCTAGATCTTAGGCCAAGTACATAGTCCACTATGTCTTGCTTTAGAGCTTTTAAAGGTTGTTCCCAACCCTCCTTCACAAGTGTTAGAGGACCTCTCACAGGGTGTCCAAATAGGAGTTCAAAGGGGCTGAAGCCCACTCCTTTTTGGGGTACCTCCCTGTAAGCAAAAAGGAGGCAAGGTAACAGGACATCCCATCTCCTGCGGAGTTTTTCAGGGAGTCCCATTATCAGTCCTTTGAGAGTTTTATTAAACCTCTCAACCAGTCCATTTGTTTGTGGATGATAGGGTGTGGTAAACTTGTATGTTACACCACATTCCTTCCACATGGCCTTTAAGTAAGCAGACATGAAATTGCTTCCCCTGTCTGATACCACCTCTTTTGGGAACCCCACCCTGGAAAAGATTCCCAGGAAGGCCTTTGCCACTGCAGGAGCTGTAGTGGTCCTTAGAGGAATTGCTTCAGGATATCTGGTGGCATGGTCCACTACCACCAAGATAAACCTATTGCCTGAAGCAGTAGGAGGGTCAAGGGGGGCAACTATGTCAACCCCTACCCTTTCAAAGGGAACCCCAACCACAGGTAGTGGAATAAGGGGTGCCTTTGGAGTGCCACCTGTCTTGCCACTGGTTTGACAGGTTTCACAGGACTTACAAAATTCCTATGTGTCCTCTGACATTCTAGGCCAATGAAACAAGGGGACAAGCCTGTCCCAAGTTTTCATTTGCCCTAAATGTCCAGCCAAGGGAATGTTATGGGCTAGAGTTAGGAGGAACTCTCTGTATTGCTGAGGAATCACCAATCTCCTGGCAGCTCTAGGTTTTGGATCCCTTGCTTCAGTATACAAGAGGTTGTCCTCTCAGTAAACTCTGTGAGAGTCACTGACATCCCCATTTGCTTGTTTGACAGCTTGCTGTCTTAGACCCTCTAGTGTGGGACAGGTCTGCTGTGCCACACTCAGTTCCTCCCTGGCAGGCCCCCCTCCACCCAAAAGCTCAGCAGTGTCTGCTTCCAGCTCCTCTGGTGTAGGTTCTGCACAGGGTGGAAATTCTTCTTCCTCAGAAGTTGAATCCACTGTAGAGGGAGGGATAGTAGATAGTGTTTTACCTTTACTAACCCTAGCTTTAGGGAGCACTTGGTCCATTCTTCCAGGATCCAAGTCACCCTGTCCTTTTTGCTTTTTGGCCTGAGTCCTGGTTAAAGCAAAAATATGCCCTGGAATGCCCAGCATTGCTGCATGAGCCTCCAACTCCACTTCTGCCCAAGCTGATGTCTCTAAATCGTTCCCTAGTAGACAGTCTACAGGTAAATCTGGGGCAACCACAACTTTCTTTGGACCAGTAACCCCCCCCCCCAGTTGAGATTCACAACAGCCATGGGGTGGCTAAGAGTATTGTTATGAGCATCAGTCACTTGGTACTGGTGACCAAGTAGGTGTTGTTCAGGGTGGACCATTTTCTCTATTACCATGGTAACACTGGCACCTGTGTCCCTGTAGGCCTGAACCTCAACACCATTTATTAGGGGAAGTTGCTTGTACTTATCCATATTAAGGGGACAAGCAACCAAGGTAGCCAAATCAATGGCACCCTCAGAGACTAACACAGCCTCTGTGGTCTCCCTAACATGACCAACCCCAACTAAATTACCAAAGGTGAGCCCAGCTACTCCCTTGGATTGGCTATTAGTAGGTTTGCTCCCACCACCACTGCTATTACTAGGGGCACTAGGTGTAGCAGTAGGGGTTGTAGTGGTAGGAGGCTTGGTGCTTTTCTTTGGACAACTGGGATCAGTTGTCCAATGGCCTTTTATTTTACATAAATAGCACCATGGTTTCTTAACTTGATTTGAAGAGGATTTGGGCCCACCACCCCCACCAGAGTGTTCTTGTGGGCCTGATGAAGACTCATTTTTAGATTTGTCCCCACCCTTGTCAGAAGACTTACCATCCCTCTTCTTGCCATCCTTGTCACCCCCTGTATGAACTTTTCTGTTCACCCTTGTTCTGACCCATTTGTCTGCCTTCTTTCCCAGTTCTTGGGGAGAGGTCAGATCAGAGTCTACCAGGTACTGGTGCACCAAATCAGACACACAATTATTAAGAATATGCTCTCTCAGGATTAAGATATACAGGCTTTCATAGTCAGAAACTTTACTGCCATGTAACCACCCCTCCAAGGCCTTCACTGAATGGTCAACAAAGTCTACCCAGTCTTGTGAAGACTCCTTTTTGGTTTCTCTGAACTTGATCCTGTACTGTTCAGTGGTTAAGCCATAACCATCAAGGAGTGCATTCTTAAGAACTGTAAAATCATTGGCATCACTTTCCTTAACAGTAAGGAGCCTATCCCTACCCTTTCCACTGAAAGATAGCCATAGGATAGCAGCCCACTGCCTTTGAGGGACCCCCTGTATATTACAGGCCATCTCAAGTGCAGCAAACCACTTGTTAATGTCATCCCCCTCCTTGTAAGGGGGAACTATCTTGTGCAGATTCCTAGAATCATGCTCTTTTACAGGATTACCATCTGTAATACTGCTGCTGCCACCATGGGGTCCAAACGCCAACCTCTGTCTTTCCTTTTCTAAGTCAAATGCTTGCCTATCTAAATCCAGCTGTTGCTTCTTGAGCTTCAGCCTGGATTCTTCCACTCTCAATCTATTGAGTTCCCTTTCTAACACTCTGTCATCAGGGTGGGTGGGTTGGGCATGCCTTGACATAGAAGAATGGTGTCAATGAACAGAGGGAGACCTGTCCCTAATGTTGAGGTAAGCCTCAGCAAGTCCTACTAGTGCAAGGGGTTCACCTTTCTCTGCACAAAGTCCTCAGACCATGTAGGAAGAAGTTGGCACAGAAACTGGAATAAAAGACAAAAGTTTATTAACCTCATGAGGTGGTACTACAGTTCAAACAGCACCCTAGGGTAATGTCTGAAGTAGCACACTGAACTGAGAGAGCATGGTCCTTTTATACCCACACAGGGGCTAAAAGGAGATGGTACAATTATGGAAACAAGACTTGTATACATGTAAGGTCATGTGGAAAAAGCACAGTCGACAGGTAAGAGGAGCTAACAGTTTCCAAGGACTAACAGCTGCAGACCTTACTGAGCATGTGCGAAAGTAAGAGATGCTAAATATAACTTGTCACTAGGCAGATTTCAAGAGCAGTTAACAGAAAGGTAGGACAGAGCACAGGGTGAGCACATGGCAGCATGTAGCAGAGAAAATGGCTGCCATGAATACAAAATGGATTCCGCAAAATGTTCACAATAGTTACTAAATACAAGATGTCTTCTGCTAATGCTTAATCTTATCACTGCTAAATTACAACAGACGACCCTTTCAGCATTAGCTGAAGACATTCGTCTTTCTGGGATAATCTAAATATTCATCTTGTATATTTATGCTCATCATTTCAGCTATTTCCTTATCTAACATATGTTGTGCTTTCATTTTTGTAATATTTCTTTTGGTAGGCATACAAGCAGTAATACACATGGAGCAGAACATTGGACCACACTGAATACAGATACAGCATGTAAAAAATATTGCAATTATTACACACAGGATAGTCAGTAGTTTCCAGCCCCATGCGGAAACAAGAGCCCAAAACCATCCAGAAAAAGTCCAAGTACCAGTCTCTGTATGGATTTCTGCAGCAATTTTATGCAATTTAGATATTGCATCATATACTGAAGGTGAGTGATCTGGGATAAAAACACAACAACTACTACCGATGATTCGACATGCACCACCTCGATCAGCTAATATCACATCTAGTACCATACGATTTTGGAGCGCTACAATCCTCGCAACTTGGAGCTCCTCAGTAATATTCCCAAGTGCCAGAGCTGCCTGATTGGTAACAGCTTCCACAACCCTAGTCAATTGTCTCACTTTCCTACTGTTTAACGCAACACCTACAAAGTGGAACAATCCTAAATTAAAATCAACATATTGTTGCAGGCTAGTATCCGTTTGGTCTACCTCATTTGTACTTATTTCCCTTTTATATCTATTGTTAATGATGTCATTGAACAGTTTTAAATCTCGGTGATATGATGCAGGAGCCAAAAACACAGGGGGTAATAGAAAAGATACATAACACACACCTGACCACCCAACAGGTAGTTGGTAATATCCATAGTTACCACAAACAAAATATGTATTATGTGAAGCTGTAAAACGACTATTATTTATGCTCTCAATACTTAAAATCAAGGTACAATCGCTTATCCCTACTGGAATTCGTCCAATGCTTCGTATACATAAATCTGCTTTCGTTTTTGTAACAGAAATCACAAATTGTTCTTTGTTGTCAGAGTCTCGTATATTTGTGAAGACATATGGTATTGAAACATTGTCCGGTTGATACTCTTCCGATTCCCATTTAGTTCCTTTAGCTTGGGGATACCCATCTTTGTCTTGGTAGCACACTTTATTAAGGCGAAAAAGAAGTCCGCCCTCTGTACGTTTTCCAGATGAAAACAAAAGCATGTACCAAGCTTGACAAGAACCATTGTGTGAAAAAGGAAGAGGAATGAAAGGTGTTCCTCCTTTCTTTTGATGCGCAGGTATCATTCCACATACCCAACAGTTAGTAGTATTTGTAGCATTATGAGTATGATGCAACATCTGAATGAAAGTATTATTGAAGTACGATTGACGGTGCTTCTGCTCTTGATAGGGAAGCGTAAAGTAATAGTGATCCTCTGGTACTAGAGTAGTGGCAACAAAAAACTCACGAGCAGGAGACTTCTTTTCAATAAACCAGGTGATTGTTGCTGTAACCACCAAAACAACAACAAACCCCATAATACTAATGAACAATTTGTTATTCATTTTAGCAACAGAGATAATCGACCCTTTCAGAAATGAATTAAAAACAATCGTTGGAGCTCTTATCCCTGGGCAGCCGCTGATTTCTTCACCACGGGCCAAGACGGGTGTCACTACTCTAATGCACGGCTGATCCACCCCCCTTGCCACATTGGCTCTCCGTTTCACTAACCCAGGGCGGTAGCTCAACCAGTCTTTTCAAAACAATTTTCAGATTCTTTCCTTGGTCTCAAATTATATCGCGACACTCCAGAAGTCGTATGGTCCGGGAAGACCTCTGCAGATTCGTCAGGTGATATAGCACGGCCTTTCTCCGTAGTCAAAATCTCTCGATGATCGGTCAGCACAGCAGGTTCCACCAAGGTAGGTAGCACTCTCTTGCAGTGAGTACTATGGACCCAATTCTTTCGGTTCATCACTCGAACTGCTGTCCTTGTCGCAAGGAGCACCTGTTCTGGGCCTCGCCACCTTGGTTCCAAGCTGCTTGATCTTTCAAAAGACTTAATCATCACCTGGTCACCAGGTCGGAGTTCATGGCCTTCACTTGTAGATCTGTCAGGAAGTGCTTCTCGAACCTGTTGATGAATAGAAACCAAATTGTCGGTTAACTGTGCCAAATAATCATTCATCAGGACACAAGGTACATCATATACAGATTTTGGTTTAGGAACTCCCCAAATATTCATTGGTCTCCCAAATACTACTTCATAGGGGCTAAGGCCAAGTCGGGAGTGTGGCACTGACCTAACAGACAATAATGCCAATGGTAATGCATCCGGCCAAGTTGAGGATGTGGAAGCCTGTATCTTCGCTAATTTCAGCTTCAATGTAGCATTATACCTTTCCACCAACCCTGCTGATTGTGGGTGGAAAACCGCATGGAACTTCTGTTTGATCCCTAATCCTTTCAGGACATACTTAATAACTTCCCCAACAAAATGAGGTCCGTTATCACTCCATAAAAGTCTGCAAACACCAAACCTAGGGAAAAATTATTTCAAAAGCACCTTCGCTGTGGTAATGGCAGTATTATCCTTTGTGGGGTACGCCTCTATCCATTTACTGAAGGCACAAACCACCACCAAGACATACTTTAAATTGTTGCAGCGTTCAAGCTGAATATAATCCATTTGTAGAACTTCAAAAGGTGCAGTTGGTGTAGCAAACCCTCCTGCAGGAGTACATGTCCCTTTTCCAGGATTGTATTGTAAGCAGATCAAACAAGACTGTACTACTCTCTTAGCTGTACTGGAAATTTCTGGATGCTCCCAAACTTGCGTAAGCAACTTCGTTATTGTTGAAGTCCAACATGTGCCAGCCCATGTGCCATCTGAACCATAGGTTGTACAAAAGCTATAGGCAATTTCCATTTATCCGTCTGCTTATTCCGCCAACAGCCCTCATCATCCAATTCTTCATCTTTAGACCATTGCTCACGTTCCTTCACAGAAGCAGATTTCTGTATATCTAATACGTCTTTTCTAGCATTATGCCAACGTTCAGCTTGTGACTTCACTACATACATAGAAGTAGTACTTCGCTGCATCGCAGTCTCACGTGCTACACGGTCTGCAAGAGCATTACCTTGCCCTATCTTATCGGTCACTTTCTTATGTGCACTACATTTCACAATAGCTAGTTTATTTGGATATGTCAATGCAGTCAAGAGGTTATGCACTAATTCTCCGTGCATTATCTGCATCCCGTGGGATGTGAGAAAACCTCTCTCCTTCCAAAGCAAACCAAAATCATGAGCCACTCCAAAAGCATAGCGGCTGTCTGTGTAAATGTTCACACTTAAATCAGTACTAAGCTCACATGCTCGTGTCAAAGCTATTAGTTCAGCTGCTTGAGCTGACTTCTGTGGTATACGAGCTGTCTCCACTACCGTGTGTATTGTGGTGATTGCATATGCAGCTGTGGTCGTACCATCTGGCAACTTCAAACAAGACCCATCAACCCACAGTTCCCCTTCTACATCTAAAAGGGGCGTATCTTGTAAATCAACACGACCCTTTGTCTGTTCTTCGGTAAGGAATATACAATCATGTGTTTCTTGTGACTGAGGCTGAGTTACCGGATATGGCAACAAAGTAGCTGGATTTAGTGTCGCACATCTCTTCAGTGTAATGTGAGGAGCCAACAATGTCAACTCATAACCTGTCATACGGGCGCTAGTTAAATGTTGTGTCTTTGTTTGATTTAAAAGAGCATCAACCGCATGGGGTATTAGCACCAACAGCTTATGTGACAAAAATAACCCTTCACTCTGACGTATTGAGACAGCTATTGTGGCAACTGAACGAAAACACCCGGGCAACGCTCGAGCGACAGGATCAAGTACTGCTGAAAAATATGCACAGGGATGCTGCTTATCGCCATGTGTCTGTACTAAAACTGACAATGCACATCCATCTTTCTCGTGTACGTAAAGTGCAAAAGACTTCATGTAATCTGGAGTACCTAACACTGGTGCAGAACAAAGGGCTTGTCGTAGCTGACCGAAAGCAGACTCACATTCATCTGTCCATGGGAGGGGCATTGGAGTATCTTTAGTCAAAAGTGCTAGCAAAGGTTTGGCAATGTGTGAAAACCCTAATATCCATTGCCTACAAAAAGAAGTAAGACCAAGGAATGCACGAACATCTTTCTGAGTAGAGGGTACTGGTGTGTCTAAAATTGCTTGAATATGATCTGATGTAAGTGCACGGCCCTCCTTAGACAAAAGGTGACCTAAATAGGTTACCTTTGGTCTACAATATTGCAATTTCTTTCGTGACACTTTATGATGGTGTGAAGCAAGAAAAGAAAGTAAGGACAAAGTGCACTTTTCACATTGCTCCGGGGTATCAGCTGCCAACAAAATATCATCAACATATTGTATGAGAGACACACCTTCAGGCAAAACAAAAGAATCAAGTTGTCGTTTTAATGCCTGACTATAAATACTTGGACTCTCCGTATAGCCTTGAGGAACTCTGCAAAATCTACATGATCTTTTATTCAAAGTAAAACCAAACAAATATCGGCTGTCAGGATGAATAGGGATCGAAAAGAAAGCATTCTTCAAGTCTATCACAGAGAACGTAGTTGCTGTCGGGGGAACCAAAGTAAGGAGTGTCGTGATGTCAGATACCACAGGATATTGTGGTATCACAATCTTATTGACTTCTCGTAAATCAATAATGAATCGGTAAATCCTAGTATCAGTATCCTTTTTCAGAATAGGAAGAATCGGACTGTTACAAACATTATACAGAACTTCCTCGACAACTCAAACTGCAATAAGATCATGCACAATTTGTGTGAGTGCTTCTTCGCCCTCCTGTGAAATTTTGTATTGAGGCAAACGTGGCAATACAGCTCCCTCCTTGACACTAATATGTACCGGTGGAATAATCATTTGTCCCACATCAGTATCTGAAGTAGCCCACAAAGTACTAGGGAGTGAAGCTAATGCAACATCCTCTTTAACAAGACAAACTCTTTCCATCACAGGATGATTATCATTTAAAATAACACGCACCCCTTCAGGAGAGCATCGTATTGTAGCCCTGAAATACTTGAGCACAATATTGTCTGGTGTATTTGGAGAAAGCAAAAATGGACATGGAGCAGTAAATTTATCAACATGGAATGCAAGTGGTTGTGACAATGGGCTAGGGGAAGGTGTTCCATCGAAACCTATCAATGTAATGGTTAAGCCAGACAGGGGAGCCCTTGGAATCAATTGTTTAGACAAGGCGCTACGAGTAGCTCCTGTATCAACCAGAAACTGATCAGTAAGACCCAAAACATGTGCTGTAACATAGGGACCGCTCTGATCTACTGGAACTTCAACTGATTCCGTACCCCATCCTAGGCAATCCTATGCATAAGCAGAATCTTGGAAATCAGGCTGCACATGATCAGACATCTGGTATTGGTTCCGTCTATCAAAAGTGTTAAACCCATCCTGCCCTCGTGTATTAGCATCAACCCTAGCATGATCATTTGTGTTTCTTCTAGGTCCTGAATATCCTGAGCGATTTCTCATTTGTCCCCGACCACGTGAACACTGCTGAACACGTAGTGCTGGACAATCGGCAGCCCAGTGCCCAAATTTCTTACAATACGCACACTGATCATCAGACATTTTCGAACGAGTGTAAGAAGAACCATAAGATCCACGTCCACTTCTATCACTAGCTCTAAAAGGCAGACCATAAGCTTGAGCCAACATAACCTTCGTCTTTAATTCTTTAATCTTTTTCTCCTTGCTACCTTTTGCTTCTAATTCCTGTTGTTCATAATACTGAGCCATAGTCAAAAGAGAAACCGGAGTAGAGGTAGTCCATGAACTTTCACTAGCTTTTAGACGACTAGCTATTCCTGGTAACAGATTTGCAACATATTTATCGACGAACAAATGTCTGCCCGTATCATCTGACAATGACTGACCGCTAAAATCATGAAATGCTTCTTCAAAGCGTGTAAAGAAATCAGAGACCGATTCATCTGCCTTTTGTTTACAAGACGCTAAAACAGTCCAATCTATCTTTTTAGGGGGAATAATCGTTTTCAACTTAACTAATATGGCTGCAGGAAGATCTAGAATCAACTAATATGGCTTTTTCGCAGGTTCCCTATCCCCGTCTATCTGTTCTATTTCTTTCCATGATGCCCCAAAAACTGTACGATCATCAATTTTACGAACAGTTCTCCACATATCTGGCGGTAATATCAATCCGAAAAATAAATCAATGTCAGCCAAAGTCATAGTACAAGAACTAATTGCTCCCTCAACTTCCTCATAAAAGGCGGCTGGATTTTTCCGCGGGTCAGGTAATGCTGTTTTAAGTGCCATTACATCTGCCCTATTCCAAGGAGTATACACCCAATTATAAATAAAATAACCCTTAGCATCAACAGAAGTTTTATAATCATTTGTACCCAATCCTTTAGGAGGAACATACAAAGGCGCGGCCTCCCGCATTGGTTTCGCGTGAACTATCATAGTCTTATCTGTTTCAAAGATGGAAGCTTGCGCCCCTTCGGTCTGAGATGCTTGTGCAACTGCGTCCGCAGCCCTTTTCTCTTCTTGCAAACGGACTGCCACAATACGTAATTTCATTAAACGCCTGATTGCATCAGCCACCTGGGAGAAAACAAAAAGACCATCACGCATTTGCTTATGATCAGCTGCTACATCATCGGGCTCTAACTCATCAGAATATTTCCGATATAGTTCAATAACTTCTGAGCCAAATGCCTCAGTAAAATATAGCTGCTCCTTTTCCGTCCACCCTTTCATGTTGTCTAAAAGTTCAGAAGCAGAAACAACGCTACAAATTGTTTTACGAGCAATAGATCTAAGCTCAGACGCACGGTCAGCAGGCAGCATAGAGCGACTGTCCCGCATCTTCTGTTGCTCCGAACTGGAGACTTTAGGTAACTCATGAGGGGCAGAAGGGACGACATACGGAGGTGGAGGGCAATCTAGTAACAATAAATCATCATGTGGTTTATTAAGGATAGGATAGAGAGGTTTGGCTAACAGTGTATTGGCCAGTTACCTGTAGCTTACGTTCTTTCTCTTCTAGCTCCTTTAAGTCATTTATTTCTTTCTTTCTCATTTCCAATGCTTTCACGTATACATTCTTCCGCTGCTCTTTCTCAAGCAAGGTTTGCTCACGCTTCACTCGTCCACACGCTTCTTTCTCCCACATTCGTACACAGTCAAACATATCTTGCCTAGACTTTCGCTTACACATACATTGTTCCACATACTCAATCTTTCTCAAATCAAATAACCCATGCATAGGCCAACGTAACTCAGGATCCGCGCGGGTGTATTTATTCCATAATGTGCTGTACATTATAGAAGAAAGACCATGTTTAACATACATATCTCTATTTGGCGTCCCCTCTGGGGGTGCTGGTTGCGATTCTTCCAGTCTCAAATTGGTACCATTACAAAAGCAACACATCCTACGAAGTGAGCTAAAAACAGGCATGCCAAAAATAGTGCAGAATATGCAATATTATAATCAAAGTAGCACTTAAGGTGCCGTTCAAATCAAAATTAAATTGTAGAAAATTCTCCTCATTACCTGCCTATATAAATTGCAATTTATATTTCAAATCCAAAGAATACAAATTGACTAGTCACCCAAATCACGATAGCCACAGTAAGTAGTGCTAAACTACATTACCAAACACAGGCATCAAAACCCATAGTAAGTGCCGTAAAACGGCTCTTACCAATCACAGGGTGTCCAGGTTCCAACTGCCAAGTTCTAAAATTGACCAAATGGTCACTGCATGACGAATGAACAAAAAGGATCTCAGTCGAGGACCGGCGCCACCTGGATGGACAAATCAGAAAGAAGGGAAAAACGCCGTGGTTGCCAAGACTCGGGTCTCCTCAGGCATTGATCGTCCGCAGCCAGATTCCAATCCTTCGTCGCGACCAATCCATTGGGCATCCGAGTCGCCGATGAGTCCCTGTTCGGGCGCCAATTTGTTCAAGTAAGCCTCAGCAAGGCCTACTAGTGCAAGGGGTTCACCTTTCTCTGCACAAAGTCCTCAGACCATGTAGGAAGAAGTTGGCACAGAAACTGGAATAAAAGACAAAAGTTTATTAACCTCATGAGGTGGTACTACAGTTCAAACAGCACCCTAGGGTAATGTCTGAAGTAGCACACTGAACTGAGAGAGCATGGTCCTTTTATACCCACACAGGGGCTAAAAGGAGATGGTACAATTATGGAAACAAGACTTGTATACATGTAAGGTCATGTGGAAAATGCACAGTCGACAGGTAGGAGGAGCTAACAGTTTCCAAGGACTAACAGCTGCAGACCTTACTGAGCATGTGCGAAAGTAAGAGATGCTAAATATAACTTGTCACTAGGCAGATTTCAAGAGCAGTTAACAGAAAGGTAGGACAGAGCACAGGGTGAGCACATGGCAGCATGTAGCAGAGAAAATGGCTGCCATGAATACAAAATGGATTCCGCAAAATGTTCACAATAGTTACTAAATACAAGATGTCTTCTGCTAATGCTTAATCTAATCACTGCTAAATTACAACACTAACAGATGGCACTCTAACAACCTGGCCTAAAGGAGCAATCTCTATACTATGATGAGAACTCACATCAGTACCAGCCCTGCTAGGTGGCCTGCTAAGGGGCAGGTTGGGAAGGTTCCCTTCTAACCCATTTACTGGGGGTGCCCCAGAATCAGAGTGTGAACCATCAGCTAATCTCTCACCAGAGGTGCTAACTAAGGTCTTATCCTGTTCAATGAGCATATTAACTAACAATTCTCTTGAGGGATTCTTCCCTACCCCTAAACCTCTTTCAATGCAGAGACTCCTTGCTCCTTTCCAGCTAAGGTGGTCATAAGCAACTTTGGTCAGATCAACAGTTTGACCTGTACCAGACATTATAGAAAAGGGACAGAAAAAAAAAGAAAACTTTTTCAGAACTTTTTAAAGAACAGAAAAAAACTTTTTTAACTTTTTAAGAAATTTTTGAAAGTTTTAGAGGTACTTTTCAGCACTTAGCAAAAGAGTAAGAGAAGAAAAGCAAAACTTTTTGGTTAGGTGTACATACACTGAACTTGTTGTGTATATTTTTCTCTTATGAAAAGTACAAAATGACAAAGTGGTAAGCAGTTGCAAGTACTTATCCCACCGCTGCACAACCAATGTAGGAGGCTGACCTGGCTTGTAGTGGGTACCAACGGGTACTTACACCTTGCACCAGGTCCAGGTATCCCTTATTAGTGTAGAGGGGTGTCTAGCAGCTTAGGCTGATAGAAAAGGTAGCTTAGCAGAGCTGCTTAGGCTGAACTAGGAGGCGTGTAAAGCTCCTACTATACCACTGGTGTCATATGCACAATATCATAAGAAAACACAATACACAGATATACTAAAGATAAAGGTACTTTATTTTTATGACAATATGCCAAAAGTATCTCAGTGAGTACCCTCAGTTGAGGATAGCAAATATACACAAGATATATGTACACAATACCAAAATTATGCAGTAATAGCAATAGAAAGCAATGCAAGCAATGTACAGTCACAATAGATTGCAATGAGAGCACATAGGGATAGGGGCAACACAAACCGTATACTCTAGAAGTGGAATGCGAACCACGAATGGACCCCAAACCAATGTGACCTTGTTGAGGGTCGCTGGGACTGTAAGAAAACAGTGAGGATTAGAAAAATAGCCCACCCCAAGACCCTGAAAAGTGGGTGCAAAGTGCATCTAAGTTCCCCAGAGAGCACAGAAGTCATGATAGGGGAATTCTGCCAGGAAGACCAACACCAGCAATGCAACAATGATGGATTTCCAGACGAGAGTACCTGTGGAACAAGGGGACCAAGTCCAAGAGTCACGATCAAGTCTGGAGTGGGCAGATGCCCAGGAAATGCCAGCTGTTGGTGCAAAGAAGCTGCCACTGGATGGTAGAAGCTGTGGATTCTGCAAGAACGAAGAGGGCTAGAAACTTCCCCTTTGGAGAATGGATGCCCCACGTCGTGAAGAAGCTTGCAGAGGTGTTTCCATGCAGAAAGACCGCAAACAAGCCTTGCTAGCTGCAAGGGTCGCGGTTAGGGTTTTTGGATGCTGCTGTGGCCCAGGAGGGACCAGGATGTCGCCAATTGCGTGAGGAGACAGAGGGGGGCGTCCAGCAAGACAAAGAGCCCACTCAGAAGCAAGCAGCACGCAGAAGTGCCGGAACAGGCACTACGAAGTGGAGTGAACCGGAGCTCACCCGAAGTCACAAAAGAAGGTCCCACGACGCCGGAGGAAAACTCCGGAGGTCGTGCACTGCAGGTTAGAGTGCCGGGGACCGAGGCTTGGCTGTGCGCAAAGGAAATCCTGGAAGAGTGCACAGGAGCCGGAGCAGCTGCAAATCATGCGGTACCCAGCAATGCAGTCTAGCATGGGGAGGCAAGGACTTACCTCCCCCAAACTTGGACTGAAGTGTCACTGGACTGTGGGAGTCACTTGGACAGAGTTGCTGAGTTCAAGGGACCTCGCTCGTCGTGCTGAGAGGAGACCCAGAGGACCGGTGATGCAGTCTTTTGGTGCCTGCGGTTGCAGGGGGAGGATTCCGTCGTCCCACGGGAGATTTCTTCTGAGCTTCTAGTGCAGAGAGGAGGCAGACTACCCCCACAGCATGCACCACCAGGAAAACAGTCGAGAAGGCGGCCGGATCAGCGTTACAAGGTCGCAGTAGTCGTCTTTGCTACTTTCTTGCAGTTTTGCAGGCTTCCAGAGCAGTCAGCGGTCGATTCCTTGTCAGAAGGTGAAGAGAGAGATGCAGAGGAACTCTGATGAGCTCTTGCATTCGTTATCTAAAGAATCCCCCAAAGCAGAGACCCTAAATAGCCAGAAAAGGAGGTTTGGCTACTTAGGAGAGAGGATAGGCTAGCAACACCTTGAGGAGCCTATCAGAAGGAGTCTCTGACGTCACCTGCTGGCACTGGCCACTCAGAGCAGTCCAGTGTGCCAGCAGCACCTCTGTTTCCAAGATGGCAGAGGTCTGGAGCACACTGGAGGAGCTCTGGGCACCTCCCAGGGGAGGTGCAGGTCAGGGGAGTGGTCACTCCCCTTTCCTTTGTCCAGTTTCGCGCCAGAGCAGGGCTGGGGGATCCCTGAACTGGTGTAGACTGGCTTATGCAGAGATGGGCACCATCTGTGCCCATCAAAGCATTTCCAGAGGCTGGGGGAGGCTACTCCTCCACAGCCCTAACACCTTTTTCCAAAGGGAGAGGGTGTAACACCCTCTCTCTGAGGAAGTCTTTTGTTCTGCCTTCCTGGGCCAAGCCTGGCTGGACCCCAGGAGGGCATAAACCTGTCTGAGGGGTTGGCAGCAGCAGCAGCTGCAGTGAAAACCCAGGAAAGGTAGTTTGGCAGTACCCGGGTCTGTGCTAGAGATTCGGGGGATCATGGAATTGTCTCCCCAATGCCAGAATGGCATTGGGGTGACAATTCCATGATCTTCGACATGTTACATGGCCATGTTCGGAGTTACCATTGTGACGCTATACATATGTCGTGACATATGTATAGTGCACGTGTGTAATGGTGTCCCCGCACTCACAAAGTCCGGGGAATTTGCCCTGAACAATGTGGGGGCACCTTGGCTAGTGCCAGGGTGCCCACACACTAAGTAACTTAGCACCCAACCTTTACCAGGTAAAGGTTAGACATATAGGTGACTTATAAGCTACTTAAGTGCAGTGGTAAATGGCTGTGAAATAACGTGGACGTTATTTCACTCAGGCTGCAGTGGCAAGCCTGTGTAAGAATTGTCAGAGCTCCCTATGGGTGGCAAAAGAAATGCTGCAGCCCATAGGGATCTCCTGGAACCCCAATACCCTGGGTACTTCAGTACCATATACTAGGTAATTGTAAGGGTGTTCCAGTATGCCAATGTAAATTGGTGAAATTGGTCACTAGCCTGTTAGTGACAATATGGAAAGAAATGAGAGAGAATAACCACTGAGGTTCTGGATAGCAGAGCCTCAGTGAGACAGTTAGTCATAACACAGGTAACACATACAGGGCACACTTATGAGCACTGGGGCCCTGGCTGGCAGGGTCCCAGTGACACATACAACTAAAACAACATATATACAGTGAAATATGGGGGTAACATGCCAGACAAGATGGTACTTTCCTACAAAGAGGAGTCTAGCAGCTTAGGCTGATAGAAAAGGGTAGCTTAGTAGAGCAGCTTAGGCTGAACTAGGCGACATGCAAAGCTCCCACTATACCACTGGTGTCATATGCACAATATCATAAGAAAACACAATACACAGATATACTAAAAATAAAGCTACTTTATTTTTATGACAATATGCCAAAAGTATCTCAGTGAGTACTGTAGGAAAGTACAATCTTGCCTGGCATGTTACCCCCATTTTTCACTGTATATATGTTGTTTTAGTTGTATGTGTCACTGGGACCCTGTCATCCAGGGCCCCAGTGCTCATAAGTGTGCCTGAATGTGTTACCTGTGTAGTGACTAACTGTCTCACTGAGGCTCTGCTAATCAGAACCTCAGTGGTTATGCTCTCTCATTTCTTTCAAATTGTCACTAACAGGCTAGTGACCAATTTTACCAATTTACATTGGCTTACTGGAACAGCCTTATAATTCCCTAGTATATGGTACTGAGGTACCAAGGGTATTGGGGTTCCAGGAGATCCCTATGGGCTGCAGCATTTCTTTTGCCACCCATGGGGAGCTCTAACAATTCTTACACAGGCCTGCCACTGCAGCCTGAGTGAAATAACGTCCACGTTATTTCACAGCCATTTTACACTCCACTTAAGTAACTTATAAGTCACCTATATGTCTAACCTTTACCTGGTAAAGGTTAGGTGCAAAGTTACTTAGTGTGAGGGCACCCTGGCACTAGCCAAGGTGCCCCCACATTGTTCAGGGCCAATTCCCCGGACTTTGTGAGTGCGGGGACACCATTACACGCGTGCACTACATATAGGTCACTACCTATATGTAGCTTCACAATGGTAACTCCGAATATGGCCATGTAACATGTCTATGATCATGGAATTGCCCCCTCTATGCCATCCTGGCATAGTTGGCACAATCCCATGATCCCAGTGGTCTGTAGCACAGACCCTGGTACTGCCAAACTACCTTTCCTGGGGTTTCACTGCAGCTGCTGCTGCTGCCAACCCCTCAGACAGGTTTCTGCCCTCCTGGGGTCAAGCCAGGCTTGTCCCAGGATGGCAGAACAAAGGACTTCCTCTGAGAGAGGGTGTTACACCCTCTCCCTTTGGAAAATGGTGTGAAGGCAGGGGAGGAGTAGCCTCCCCCAGCCTCTGGAAATGCTTTCATGGGCACATTTGGTGCCCATTTCTGCATAAGCCAGTCTACACCGGTTCAGGGACCCCTTAGCCCTGCTCTGGCGTGAACCTGGACAAAGGAAAGGGGAGTGACCACTCCCCTGACCTGCACCTCCCCTGGGAGGTGTCCAGAGCTCCTCCAGTGTGCTTCAGACCTCTGCCATCTTGGAAACAGAGGTGCTGATGGCACACTGGACTGCTCTGAGTGGCCAGTGCCACCATGTGACGTCAGAGACTCCTTCTGATAGGCTCCTTCAGGTGTTGCTAGCCTATCCTCTCCCCTAGGAAGCTCAACCCTCTTTTCTGGCTATTTAGGGTCTCTGTCTCTGGGGAAACTTTAGATAACAAATGCAAGAGCTCATCCGAGTTCCTCTGCATCTCTCTCTTCACCTTCTGCCAAGGAATCGACTGCTGACCGCGCTGGAGCCTGCAAAACTGCAACATAGTAGCAAAGACAACTACTGCAACTCTGTAACGCTGATCCTGCCGCCTTCTCGACTGTTTTCCTGATGGTGCATGCTGTGGGGGTAGTCTGCCTCCTCTCTGCACTAGAAGCTCCGAAGAAATCTCCCGTGGGTCGACGGAATCTTCCCCCTGCAACCGCAGGCACCAAAGAACTGCATTACCGGTCCCTTGGGTCTCCTCTCAGCACGACGAGCGAGGTCCCTCGAATCCAGCAACTGTGTCCAAGTGACCCCCACAGTCCAGTGACTCTTCAGTCCATGTTTGGTGGAGGTAAGTCCTTGCCTCCCCACTCCAGACTGCATTGCTGGGAACCGCGACTTTTGCAGCTACTCCGGCCTCTGTGCACTTCCGGCGGAAATCCTTTGTGCACAGCCAAGCCTGGGTCTACGGCATTCTAACCTGCATTGCACGACTTTCTAAATTGGTCTCCGGTGACGTGGGACTCCTTTGTGCAACTTCGGGTGAGCACCGTTTCACGCATCCTCGTAGTGCCTGCTTCTTGCACTTCTCCGGGTGCTACCTGCTGCTGAGAGGGCTCCTTGTCTTGCTCGACGTCCCCTCTGTCTCCTGACGCAATTTGCGACATCCTGGTCCCTCCTGGGCCACAGCAGCATCCAAAAACACTAACCGCACGATTTGCAGCTAGCAAGGCTTGTTGGCGGTCCTTCGGCGGGAAAACACTTCTGCACGACTCTCCACGGCGTGAGGGATCCGTCCCCCAAAGGGGAAGTCTCTAGCCCTTGTCATTCCTGCAGAAACCTAAGCTTCTGCTGTCCAGTAGCAGCTTCTTTGCACCCACAGCTGGCATTTCCTGGGCCTCTGCCCATCTCCGACTTGCTTGTGACTTTTGGACTTGGTCCCCTTGTTCCACAGGTACCCTCGACTGGAAATCCATCATTGTTGCATTGCTGGTTTGTGTCTTTCCTGCAGAATTCCCCTATCACGACTTCTATGTCCTTTGGGGAACTTTAGTGCATTTTGCACTCACTTTTCAGGGTCTTGGGGTGGGCTATTTTTCTAACCCTTACTATTTTCTAATAGTCCCAGCGACCCTCTACAAGGTCACATAGGTTTGGGGTCCATTTGTGGTTCGCATTCCACTTTTGGAGTATATGGTTTGTGTTGCCCCTATCCCTATGTGTCCCCATTGCATCCTATTGTAACTATACATTGTTTGCACTGTTTTCTAAGACTATACTGCATATTTTTGGTATTGTGTACATATATCTTGTGTATATTTCCTATCCTCTCACTGAGGGTACACTCTGAGATACTTTGGCATATTGTCATAAAAATAAAGTACCTTTATTTTTAGTATAACTGTGTATTGTGTTTTCTTATGATATTGTGCAAGTGACATTAGTGGTACTGTAGGAGCTTCACTCGTCTCCTAGTTCAGCCTAAGCTGCTCTGCTAAGCTACCATTATCTATCAGCCTATGCTGCTAGACACCCTATACACTAATAAGGGATAACTGGGCCTGGTGCAAGGTGTAAGTACCCCTTGGTACTCACTACAAGCCAGTCCAGCCTCCTACATTGGTTGTGCAGCGGTGGGATAAGTGCTTTGAGACTACTTACCACTCTTGTCATTGTACTTTTCATAAGAGAAAAATATACAAAACAAGTTCAGTGTGTGTACACATAGCTAAAAAGTTTTGCATTTCCTCTTTTCACTCTTTTCTAAGTGCTGAAAAGTACTCCTAAACTTTCTAGAAAGTTCTAAAAAGTTTTACAAGTTTTTTTCTCTGTCTTTCTAAAAGCTCTGACAAACTTTTTTCTCTTTTTCTATCACTTTAACTCTCTCTAAAAATGTCTGGCACAGGCCAAAATGTTGATCTGTCCAAACTTGCATATGATCACCTTAGCTGGAAAGGAGTAAGGAGTCTCTGCATAGAGAGAGGTTTGAGTGTAGGGAAGAATCCTTCCTTGGAATTATTACTTAACATGCTTAGAGAACAAGATAAGGCCAGAAGGGCCCCATCTGTTGAAAAAGTAGCTAATGGTTCCCAATCTGATCCAGGGACTCCCCTAGAGAAAGATTCAGGAAAGAAACTTCCTAGCCTGCCCATTACTAGACAGTCTAGCATAGTTGGTACTGAGGTTGAGTCACATCATACAGATGGTGTGCTCTCACATTACACTGTTAGCCAAGCTGTTAGGGTGCCCTCTGTAAGGGACAGGTCTCCTTCTGTTCATTCTCATCATACTTCTGTGTCTAGGAATGTCCCTCCCACCCACCCTGATGACAGATTGTTAGAAAGGGAGCTCAATAGATTGAGAGTGGAACAAACCAGACTGAAGCTCAAGAAGCAACAGCTGGATTTGGATAGACAGACCTTAGAAGTAGAAAAGGAGAGACAGAAGTTGGGTTTAGAAACCCATGGTGGCAGCAGCAGTATTCCCCATAGTCATCCTGCAAAAGAGCATGATTCCAGGAATCTGCACAAGATAGTTCCCCCTTATAAGGAGGGGGATGACATAAACAAGTGGTTTGCTGCACTTGAGAGGGCCTGTGCTGTACAGGATGTCCCTCAAAGGCAGTGGGCTGCTATCCTATGGCTATCATTTAGTGGAAAAGGTAGGGATAGGCTCCTTACTGTGAAAGAAAGTGAAGCCAATGATTACAAAGTTCTTAAGAATGCACTCCTGGATGGTTATAGCTTAACCACTGAACAATACAGGATAAAGTTCAGAGAGACCAAAAAGGAGTCTTCACAAGACTGGGTTGATTTCATTGACCATTCAGTGAAGGCCTTGGAGGGGTGGTTACATGGCAGTAAAGTTACTGATTATGACAGCCTGTATAACCTGATCCTGAGAGAGCATATTCTTAATAATTGTGTGTCTGATTTGTTGCACCAGTACTTGGTGGACTCTGATCTGACCTCTCCCCAAGAATTGGGAAAGAAGGCAGACAAATGGGTCAGAACAAGGGTGAACAGAAAAGTTCATACAGGGGGTGACAAAGATGGCAACAAGAAGAAGGATGGTAAGTCTTCTGACAAAGGTGGGGACAAATCTAAAATTGAGTCTTCATCAGGCCCACAAAAACACTCTGGTGGGGGTGGTGGGCCCAAATCCTCTTCTAATCAAAACAAGGACAAGAAACCATGGTGCTATTTATGTAAAATAAAAGGCCATTGGACAACAGATCCCAGTTGTCCAAAGAAAAGCACCAAGCCTCCTACCACTACAACCCCTACTGCTACACCTAGTGTCCCTACTAATAGCAGTGGTGGTGGGAGCAAACCTACTAATAGCCAATCCAAGGGAGTAGCTGGGCTCACTTTTGGTAACTTAGTTGGGGTTGGTCTTGTTAGGGAGACCACAGAGGCTGTGTTAGTCTCTGAGGGGGCTATTGATTTAGCCACCTTAGTAGCTTGTCCCCTTAATATGGATAAGTACAAGCAGCTACCCCTAATAAATGGTGTTGAGGTTCAGGCCTACAGGGACACTGGTGCCAGTGTGACTATGGTCATAGAGAAACTGGTCCACCCTGAACAACACCTACTTGGTCACCAGTACCAAGTAACCGATGCTCACAACAACACACTTAGCCACCCCATGGCTGTTGTTAATCTCAACTGGGGGGGGGGGGTTACTGGTCCAAAGAAAGTTGTGGTAACCACAGATTTACCTGTAGACTGTCTACTAGGATATGATTTGGAGACATCAGCTTGGTCAGATGTGGAGTTGGAGGCCCACGCAGCAATGCTGGGCATCCCAGGGCATATTTTTGCTTTAACCAGGGCCCAGGCCAAAAAGCAAAAAAGGACAGGGAAGCTTGGATCCTGGAACAATGGACCAAGTGCTCCCTAAAGCTAGGGCTAGTAGAAGTAAAGCACTTCCTACTATCCCTCCCTCTACAGTGGATTCAACTTCTGAAGAAGAAGAATTTCCACCCTGCGCAGAACCTACACCAGAAGAGCTGGAAGCAGACACTGCTGAGCTTTTGGGTGAAGGGGGGCCTGCCAGGGAGGAGCTGAGTGTGGCACAGCAAACCTGTCCCACACTAGAGGGTCTAAGACAGCAAGCTGTCAAACAGGCTAATGGGGATGTCAGTGACTCTCACAGAGTTTACTGGGAGGACAACCTCTTGTACACTGAAACAAGGGATCCTAAACCTGGAACTGCCAGGAGGTTAGTGGTTCCTCAGGAGTACAGAAAGTTCATCCTAACTCTAGCCCACGACATTCCCCTAGTTGGACATCTGGGACCAATGAAAACTTGGGACAGGCTTGTTCCCTTGTTTCATTGGCCTAGAATGTCTGAGGACACAAAGGAATTTTGTAAGTCCTGTGAAACCTGTCAAGCCAGTGGCAAGACAGGTGGCACCCCAAAGGCACCCCTTATTCCACTGCCTGTGGTTGGGGTTCCCTTTGAAAGGGTAGGGGTTGACATAGTTGGCCCCCTTGACCCTCCTACTGCTTCAGGCAATAGGTTTATCTTGGTGGTAGTGGACCATGCCACAAGATACCCTGAAGCAATTCCTTTAAGGACCACTACAGCACCTGCAGTGGCAAAGGCCCTCCTGGGAATATTTTCCAGGGTGGGCTTCCCAAAGGAAGTAGTATCAGACAGGGGAAGCAATTTCATATCTGCATACTTAAAGGCCATGTGGAAGGAGTGTGGTGTAACTTAAAAGTTTACTACACCCTATCATCCACAAACAAATGGACTGGTGGAGAGATTTAACAAAACTCTCAAAGGCATGATTGTGGGTCTCCCTAAAAAACTCTGCAGGAGATGGGATATCCTGTTACCATGCCTCCTTTTTGCCTACAGGGAGATACCCCAGAAAGGAGTGGGCTTCAGCCCCTTTGAACTCCTCTTTGGACACCCTGTTAGGGGTCCACTAACACTTGTCAAGGAGGGTTGGGAACAACCTTTAAAAGCTCCAAAACAAGATATTGTGGATTATGTACTTGGCCGCAGATCAAGGATGGCTGAGTACATGAAAAAGGCCAGTAAAAACCTTCTGGCCAGCCAAGAGCTCCAAAAGCAATGGCATGACCAGAAGGCTGTTTTGGTTCAGTACAAACCAGGGCAGAAAGTGTGGGTCTTGGAGCCTGTGGCCCCAAGAGCACTCCAAGATAAATGGAGTGGACCCCACACAATTGTTGAGAAAAAGGGTGAAGTCACCTACTTAGTTGACTTAGGCACTGCCAGGAGTCCTCTTAGGGTGCTCCATGTCAATCGCCTGAAACCCTACTATGACAGGGCTGATCTCACCCTGCTCATGGCAACTGATGAGGGACAGGAAGAAGACAGTGATCCTCTACCTGATCTCTTCTCTTCCACAGAACAGGATGCTCTAGTGGAAGGTGTAGTTTTGGCTGATTGTCTTACTGCTGAGCAGAAAGACCATTGCATAAATCTCCTGGGTCAGTTTTCTGAACTCTTCTCTACTGTGCCAGGTACCACTTCTTGGTGTGAGCACACTAAAGATACTGGAGACAGCTTGCCTGTCAAAAGTAAGATCTATAGGCAGCCTGACCATGTCAGGGACTGCATAAAGCAAGAGGTGCAGAAAATGTTAGAACTGGGAGTGGTTGAGCACTCTGAAAGTCCATGGGCTTCTCCTGTGGTACTTGTACCAAAACCCCATTCCAAAGATGGAAAGAAGGAAATGCCGTTTTGTGTAGACTACAGAGGTCTCAACCAGGTAACCAAAACTGATGCTCACCCTATACCCAGGGCAGATGAGCTCATAGATACACTGGCATCTGCCAAGTATCTAAGCACTTTTGATTTGACTGCAGGGTATTGGCAGATCAAATTATCAGAAGATGCTAAACCTAAAACTGCATTTTCAACCATTGGAGGGCATTACCAGTTCACTGTAATGCCTTTTGGATTGAAAAATGCACCTGCCACTTTTCAGAGGTTGGTGAACACAGTCCTGCAAGGGCTGGAAGCTTTCAGTGCAGCATATTTGGACGATATAGCTGTCTTTAGCTTCAGCTGGGATGATCACCTGGTCCACCTATGGAAAGTTTTGGAGGCCCTGCAAAAGGCAGGCCTCACTATCAAGGCTTCAAAGTGCCAGATAGGGCAGGGTAAGGTGGTTTATCTGGGACACCTTGTTGGTGGAGAACAGATTGCACCACTACAGGGGAAAATCCAAACAATTATTGATTGGGTTCCCCCTACTACTCAGACTCAGGTGAGAGCCTTCCTAGGCCTCACTGGGTATTACAGGAGGTTCATTAAGAACTATGGCTCCATTGCAGCCCCTCTTAATGACCTCACATCCAAGAAAATGCCTAAAAAGGTATTATGGACAGCAAACTGTCAGAAAGCTTTTGAGGAGCTGAAGCAGGCCATGTGCTCTGCACCTGTCCTGAAAAGCCCTTGTTACTCTAAAAACTTCTATGTCCAGACTGATGCATCTGAATTAGGAGTAGGGGCAGTCCTATCACAACTTAATTCTGAGGGCCAGGATCAACCTGTTGCTTTTATTAGTAGGAGGTTGACCCCTAGAGAAAAGTGTTGGTCTGCCATTGAGAGGGAGGCCTTTGCTGTGGTCTGGGCACTGAAGAAGTTGAGGCCATACCTGTTTGGCACTCACTTCATTGTTCAGACAGACCACAAACCTCTACTTTGGCTAAAACAAATGAAAGGTGAAAATCCTAAATTGTTGAGGTGGTCTATATCCCTACAGGGAATGGACTATACAATGGAACATAGACCTGGGAGTAGCCACTCCAATGCAGATGGACTCTCCAGATATTTCCACTTATACAATGAAGACTCATCAGGTCATGGCTAGTCTTATTGTCCTTCATTTGGGGAGGGGTTGTGTAGGAAAGTACCATCTTGCCTGGCATGTTACCCCCATTTTTCACTGTATATATGTTGTTTTAGTTGTATGTGTCACTGGGACCCTGTCATCTAGGGCCCCAGAGCTCATAAGTATGCCTGACTGTGTTACCTGTGTAGTGACTAACTGTCTCACTGAGGCTCTGCTAATCAGAACCTCAGTGGTTATACTCTCTCATTTCTTTCAAATTGTCACTAACAGGCTAGTGACCAATTTTACCAATTTACATTGGCTTACTGGAACACCCTTATAATTCCCTAGTATATGGTACTGAGGTACCCAGGGTATTGGGGTAGCACATATACACAAGATATATGTACACAATACCAAAAATATGCAGTAATAGCAAAAGAAAGCAATGCAAGCAATGTACAGTCACAATAGATTGCAATGAGAGCACATAGGTATAGGGGCAACACAAACCATATACTCCAAAAGTGGAATGCGAACCACGAGTTGACCCCAAACCTATGTGAACTTGTAGAGGGTCGCTGGGACTGTAAGAAAACAGTGAGGGTTAGAAAAATAGCCCACCCCAAGACCCTGAAAAGTAGGTGTAAAGTGCACCTAAGTTCCCCAAAGAGCACAGAAGTCGTGATAGGGGAATTCTGCAAGGAAGACCAACACCAGCAATGCAACAACGATGGATTTCCGGACGAGAGTACCTGTGGAACAAGGGGACCAAGTCCAAGAGTCGCAACAAAGTCGAGATTGGGCAGATGCCCAGGAAATGCCAGCTGAGGGTGCAAAGAAGCTGCCACCGGATGGTAGAAGCTGTGGATTCTGCAAGAACGAAGAGGACTAGGAACTTCCCCTTTGGAGGATGGATTTCCCACATCGTGAAGAATCTTGCAGAGGTGTTCCCACGCAGAAAGACCGCAAACAAGCCTTGCTAGCTGCAAGGGTCGCGGTTAGGGTTTTTGGATGCTGCTGTGCCCCAGGAGGGACCAGGATGTCACCAATTATGTGAGGAGACAGAGGGTGTGCCCAGCAAGACAAGGAGCCCTCACAGAAGCAGGCAGCACCCGCAGAAGTGCCGGAACAGGCACTACGAAGAAGAGTGAACCGGAGCTCACCCGAAGTCACAAAAGAAGATCCCACGACGCCGGAGGACAACTCAGGAGGTTGTGCACTGCAGGTTAGAGTGTCGGGGACCCAGGCTTGGCTGTGCACAAAGGAAATCCTGGAAGAGTGCACAGGAGCCGGAGCAGCTGCAAATCACGCGGTACTCAGCAATGCAGTCTAGCGTGGGGAGGCAAGGACTTACCTCCACCAAACTTGGACTGAAGAGTCACTGGACTGTGGGAGTCACTTGGACAGAGTTGCTAAGTTCCAGGGACCACGCTCGTCGTGCTGAGAGGGGACCCAGAGGACTGATGATGCAGTCTTTTGTTGCCTGCGGTTGCAGGGGGAAGATTCCGTCGACCCACGGGAGATTTCTTCGGAGCTTCTAGTGCAGAGAGGAGGCAGACTACCCCCACAGTATGCACCACCAGGAAAACAGTTGAGAAGGCGGCCGGATCAGCGATACAAGGTTGCAGTAGTCGTCTTTGCTACTTTGTTGCGGTTTTGCAGGCATCCAGAGCAGTCAGCGGTCGATTCCTTGGCAGAAGGTGAAGAGAGAGATGCAGAGGAACTCTGATGAGCTCTTGCATTTGTTATCTAAAGAATTCCCCAAAGCAGAGACCCTAAATAGCCAGAAAAGGAGGTTTGGCTACTTAGGAAGGAGGATAGGCTAGCAACACAGGTAAGAGCCTATCAGAAGGAGTCTCTGACGTCACCTGCTGGCCCGGCCACTCAGAGCAGTCCAGTGTGCCAGCAGCACCTCTGTTTCCAAGATGGCAGAGGTCTGGAGCACAATGGAGGAGCTCTGGGCTCAGTTTCGCGCCAGAGCAGGGCTGGGGGATCCCTGAACCGGTGTAGACTGCCTTATGCAGAGATAGGCACCGTCTGTGCCCATCAAAGCATTTCCAGAGGCTGGGGGAGGCTACTCCTCCCCAGCCCTGACACCTTTTTCCAAAGGGAGAGGGTGTAACACCCTCTCTCTGAGGAAGTACTTTGTTCTGCCTTCCTGGGCCAAGCCTGGCTGGACCCCAGGAGGACAGAAACCTGTCTGAGGGGTTGGCAGCAGCAGCAGCTGCAGTTAAACCCCGGGAAAGGTAGCTTGGCAGTACCCGGGTCTGTGCTAGAGACTTGGGGGATCATGGAATTGTCTCCCCAATGCCAGAATGGCATTGGGGTGACAATTCCAAGATCTTAGACATGGCCATGTTCGGAGTTACCATTGTGACGCTATACATAGGTAGTGACCTATGGATGGTGCACGCGTGTAATGGTGTCCCCACACTCACAAGGTCCGGGGAATTTGCCCTGAACGATGTGGGGGCACCTTGGCTAGTGCCAGGGTGCCCACACACTAAGTAACTTAGCACCCAACCTTTACCAGGTAAAGGTTAGACATATAGGTGACTTATAAGTTACTTAAGTGCAGTGGTAAATGGCTGTGAAATAACGTGGACGTTATTTCACTCAGGCTGCAGTGGCAGGCCTGTGTAAGAATTGTCAGAGCTCCCTATGGGTGGGAAAAGAAATGCTGCAGCCCATAGGGATCTCCTGGAACCCCAATACCCTGGGTACCTCAGTACCATATACTAGGGAATTATAAGGGTATTGCAGTATGCCAATGTGAATTGGTGAAATTGGTCACTAGCCTGTTAGTGACAATTTGGAAAGCAAAGAGAGAGCATAACCACTGAGATTCTGGTTAGCAGAGCCTCAGTGAGACAGTTAGTCATCACACAGGGAACACATACAGGGCACACTTATGAGCACTGGGGCCCTGGCTGGCAGGGTCCCAGTGACACATACAACTAAAACAACTTATATACAGTGAAATATGGGGGTAACATGCCAGGCAAGATGGTACTTTCCTACAATGATGATCTGGCACACCTTCGGTGAGTAGAATAGGGAACCACCTGTCATATGGAGGCACCTGAACCTGGCCTTAAGGAGGCCGAAGGTGCGTTCGATCACCCTCCTAGTCCGCCCATGGGCCTCATTGTAGCGTTCCTCTGCCCTGGTCCTGGGATTCCTCACTGGGGTCAGTAGCCAGGAAAGGTTGGGGTAACAAGAGTCCCATAACAGCCATACACGGTGCCTCTGGAGTTGACCCATCATATCAGGGATGCTGCTATTCCGCAGGATGTAGGCGTCATGCACAGAGCCAGGGAACATAGCATTAACCTGGGAGATGTACTGCTCTGCCAAACAGACCATCTGTACATTCATAGAATGATAACTCTTCCTGTTTCTGTACACCTGTTCACTCCTGTGGGGGGGGGGGCAGAGCTACATGGGTCCCATCAATGGCACCTATGACGTTGGGGATATGTCCAAGGGCATAGAAGTCACCTTTAACTGTAGGCAAATCCTCCACCTCAGGGAAAATGATGTATCTCCTTACGTGTTTCAGCAGGGCAGACAACACTCTGGACAAGACGTTGGAAAACATAGGCTGGGACATCCCTGATGCCATGGCCACTGTTGTCTGAAAAGAGCCACTTGCAAGGAAATGGAGCACTGACAGCACCTGCATGTCAGGGGGGATTCCTGTGGGATGGCGGATTGGTGACATCAGGTCTGGCTCCAACTGGGTACATAGTTCCTGGATTGTGGCACGGTCAAACCTTTAGGTGACGATGACATGTCGCTCTTCCATTGTCAACAGGTCCACCAGCGGTCGGTACACCGGAGGATTCCTCCATCTTCTCACATGTCCCAGCTGACGGCGCCTATGAAGGACAAGAGAGACGATAAAGTCAATTTTCATCCAGGTATGTACCCACAGTTACACAGAACACAACACCACACACAAAACCCTTCCTGTATGTGGGTTGAGTGTAGGCCTAGCTATGTGTGACACAGAATTAAATGAAGCCACGTGGGCCCCTGAAATGGCGGCTGCCTGACCTCTACACTGGGACAATGGGATTGTGGGGTAACTGCGCTGGCGTTGCACACCGTCGCGGTAGGCGGTCGTAGACCGCGGCGCAATGCTGCATTGGTTCACATAGGACCCTATGGGTCCCAGGAGCCAATGAACAGGTGCGCCGGCGGTGATGATACGCACCGCCGCGGACGTCACTGCCATTTTCTATTTGTTCAATCACTAGATACCTGACCTTCGACAGGAGAGGACCTACACTGCAAGTGCTGCTGTGACCTCGGTCTGGAAGCGACGATGGCTGCTGCGTCTGGGGAAAGGGCCCCTGCCTTCACTGCTCAGGAGTTGGAGAAACTTGTAGACGGGGTCCTCCCCCAGTACACACTACTCTACGGTCCTCCAGACCAACAGGTTAGTACACAGGGAGCACGTTGTATGGGCTAGGCCTGGGTGGAGAGGGCTGGGTGGAAGAGGGAAGGGGGCAGAGTTCAGGGAACATTAATGCATGTCAATGAATGGGCCACATGGCTAGAGTAGGGAGGAGGGCCACTCACATCGACGGTGCAGTTGGTAATGACTTCTCTTCTTCCCTTGTGCATGTCATGTAGGTCAGCGCCCACCAGAAGAGGGACATTTGGCGTGCCATCGCCAAGGACGTCCGGACCCTGGGGGCCCACCAGAGACGGGGCACCCACTGCCGTAAAAGATGGGAGGACATTCGCCGCTGCAGCAAGAAGACGGCGGAGGCTCAGCTGGGGACGGCCTCCCAACGTGGGAGGGGTGCCCGTCGCACTATGACCCCCCTGATGTTCCGGATCCTGGCGGTGGCCTACCCGGAGTTGGATGGGCGCTTGAGGGCATCACAGCAGACACAAGGGGGTGAGTACAACCTCATTCTGCGGACTTTGCGTGCACTAGAGGGGTCTGGGTGGGGGAGGAGTGCTGTGGGTGTATCTAGGCCAGCCAGAAATGCGTAGACTAGGCCCCTCTGTAATGCAGCCCATGTGGCACTCTACCCCACCTCAGTACTGTGCCAAGTACAGGTATAGTTGCCCCTGTGGCATCCATGTGTGCAGATGTCCACCATAGCCATGTAGGCCATATCCCAGGAATTGCACGAGGCCAGGAGCACGGCGTAATGCAGGGGGCTGCTGTGTCTGTCTTGTCCGCCAACGGTAGCGGTATGCCATGCACTCAACCTGTTCTTCTTCTGTCTCCCCCCCCCCTTTTTGTGCTCTCCCTGTTCTTTTGTGCACCAGCATTATCAGGCGGAGGTACAGTGGCATCGGAGCACGAGGGAGCTGCATCCCACATGGCCATGGAGGGCCACACCACGGACTCAGAATGCACCTGTGGGATGGAGGGCGAGGGGAGCTTCACGTCGGCCACCGGATCACCAACCAGCGACACGGACTCGTCCGCCGATGGGGGCTCACTTGTGGTGGCGGCACACCATCTGTGCGCCCCACTACTACAGGTACAGCCGCCTCCTCCCCTACCAGCACCGCCCTCCCAGCAGCCCCTCAGCGTTCGCCCCGTGCCCGCTCACCCAGGAGGGTGGGCATCACATTCGCCCCAGGTACCTCAGGCCCTGCCCCAGTCACCCCTGCTGCCCTCAGTGAGGAGGCCATTGACCTCCTCAGGTCACTCACTGTTGGGCAGTCTACCACTGTGAATGCCATCCAGGGTGTAGAACGAGAGTTGCAACACGGTAATGCATTCCTGGGGGGCATTCATTCTGGTCAGGCTGTCCTTCAGCGAACCCTGCAATCTCTGGCCTCAGCACTGATGGCAGCCATTGTCCCTGTGTCTAGCCTCCCCCCTCCAACCTCCTCCACCCAGACCCAATCCCCTGTACCCCAGCCCATCCCAAGCACACCTACAGACCAGCATGCACACAAGTCAGCACACACAAGTAGCTCAAGCAAACATAGGCACCACACAACCCACAGGCACTCACGCCAGTATCACACACATACAGCCACAGCAACATCCACTGCCTCCACTGTGTCCCCCTCCTCCTCTTCTCCCTCCTCCCTCTCAGTCTCGTCTACACACACACCTGCATGCACCACATCTACAGGCACCAGGAATCGCACCAGGACACCCAGCACCACAAGCTGCTCACCTGCACTCACCACCTCCACTGCCATTTACACGTCCCCTGTGTCCTCTCCCAGTGTGTCTGTGACGCCCCCTCCCAAAGTACACAAACGCGGGCACCCACACACCCAACATCCATCCACCTCACGACAGCCTCCAGTACTTGCACCTGCACCCAAAACACCTAAAGTGGCAACTCCTACAACCACCTCCTCTTCCTCCACTCCCAGACCCCCTCCAACTACCCATCCCAGTGTTCGTCAGAAACTGTCCCTGTGTAAAGTTGACCCTTTTGCCCCCCCCTCCAATTCATCAGTCCCGTCATAGCGCCTCAGCCAAAAAGTCTCCAATACCAGTGGTGCCTGTTCAAGGTATGTGGAGTGCACTGGCCACCAGGGCAGGCAGTATGACCCGGAGCCCAGGCACTGGCAGCCCACCCACTGTAAAGGCTCTGAAATTGGAAAGTGGACGACGGGACTGTGTGAAGACTCCTGGTGGGAAAACAACTCACAGGGGTCCCAAGGGGATTGGAGAGTCAGCTGTGACTCCACCAAAGGTGGGGAAGGGCCAGAGGAAGTCTGCCCAGCCTGTTGTGAGTCTCACGGCGGAGAAGGGCGGCATCATTCCAGGCGGTTGAGACGCCACCGCCAGCACCGTCGTCACTGGTCAGGAGACCACCGCCCAAGTCATTGCCCAGGAGGGCCCAAGTATCGTCACTGGTCAGGAGACCACCGCCGGAGTCAGTGCCCAGGAGGGCCCAACTATCGTCACTGGTCAGGAGACCACCGCCGGAGTCAGTGCCCAGGAGGGACCCGGCTGCCACAGCCCCGGTGCGCTATGAGGGAACATCATGCCACACACCAATGCCCAGTCTGGGTATTGTCATGCCGCACACCAATGCCCAGTCCATGGATCGTCATGCCACACACCAATGCCCGTTCCAGAGACCGCCATGGCAAAGCACTGCTGAACAGGGCAAGCACCGCCATGGCAAAGCACCGCTGAACAGTCCAGAGACCGCCATGGCAAAGCACCGCTGAACAGGGCAAGCACCGCCATGGCAAAGCACCGCTGAACAGGGCAAGCACCGCCATGGCAAAGCACCGCTGAACAGTCCAGACACCGCCATGGCAAAGCACTGCTGAACAGGGCAAGCACCGCCATGGCAAAGCACCGCTGAACAGTTCAGAGACCGCCATGGCAAAGCACCGCTGAACAGGGCAAGCACCGCCATGGCAAAGCACCGCTGAACAGGGCAAGCACCGCCATGGCAAAGCACCGCTGAACAGTCCAGAGCCCGCCATGGCAAAGCACCGCTGAACAGTCCAGAGACCGCCATGGCAAAGCACCGCTGAACAGGGAAAGCACCGCCATGGCAAAGCACCGCTGAACAGGGTAAGCACCGCCATGGCAAAACACCGGTGAACAGTCCAGAAACCGCCATGGCAAAGCACCGCTGAACAGGGCAAGCACCGCCATGGCAAAGCACCGCTGAACAGTCCAGAGACCGCCATGGCAAAGCACTGCTTAACAGGGCAAGCACCGCCATGGCAAAGCACCACTGAACAGGGCAAGCACCGCCATGGCAAAGCACCGCTAAACAGTCCAGACACCGCCATGGCAAAGCACCGCTGAACAGTCCAGAAACCGCCATGGCAAAGCACCGCTGAACAGTCCAGTGGCCGCCATGGCAAAGCACCGCTGAACAGGGCAAGCACCGCCATGGCAAAGCACCGCTGAACAGTCCAGAGACCGCCATGGCAAAGCACCGCTGAACAGTCCAGACACCGCCATGGCAAAGCACCGCTGAACAGTCCAGAGACCGCCATGGCAAAGCACCGCTGAACAGGGCAAGCACCGCCATGGCAAAGCACAGCTGAACAGTCCAGACACCGCCATGGCAAAGCACCGCTGAACAGTCCAGAGACCGCCATGGCAAAGCACCGCTGAACAGGGCAAGCACTGCCATGGCAAAGCACAGCTGAACAGTCCAGAACCGCCATGGCAAAGCACCACTGAACAGTCCAGAGACCGCCATGGCAAAGAACCGCTGAACAGGGCATGATCCGGCTAAGAATGTAAAGACCGCCACATCAAGCATCCTTATCCCATGTGCATCTGGGACAGTGACAGGACAGGAACTTTCACGGGGAGACTGATCCAGTCTGGCCACCAGTCCCCCTTCAGAGCCACTGGCGGATGTTATCTACTTGAGAGACTGTGGCTTTGCACTCCCCAGGATGGTACACTGGGCAACCCACCCACTGTAGAGACTTGAGAGACTGTGGCTTTGCACTCCCCATGATTGATCAGTGGGCAACCCACCCACTTGTGAGACTTGAGAGACTGTGGCTTTGCACTCCCCAGGATACATCAATGGGCATGGAGCCCCGTCGTGGATCTGGATTTGCAGTCATCGGGCTGAGGTGCCCCCCCTTCCCTTCCCCCTGAGGTGCCTGTAGTATTTCTATCTGATGCCCGGCAGTCTTCTCTCCGATTGAGGACAGGTATCTTTTGTGGGCCTCGCCCATACGTTTTTGGACTAGTGGTGCACGGACATTGCTATGTGCATATCTGCACCACTTCTCGTAATGTATATATTTCTGGCTGATTTTCTTATATATCTGTATATTTTTGACAGACATATATATTGATACATTACAATGTTTGATCAGATTTCGCTTTGTCTTTGCATTTTTCCAGGGGGATTGTGGGTTGTTACTGTGATTTTTTTGGATGCATTGGTGTGTATGTTGTAATATGTGAGGGTGGGGGTGGGAGTGTTTCGTGGGTGTCCCCCTAACTTTTGTCTCCCCCCTCCCCCATGTCGTAGGTGCTGCACTCACCATTGTCTTCGGCCGCGCCGCTGTTGGCCTTCGTAGATGAGTAGGAATACAAGGGCCGGAAGAATGTGTAATTCGGGCTCCATGGAGTCCTCGTTCCTCGTGGGATGTGTTTAGGTGAGCGTTTTCCCATTGCAGTAACTATTTCCGCTGTGTTTTTATCCACGGTGAATCCGCCCCGGAAAAGGTGGCGGATTGGCGGGTTGTGATACTATGGGCGGTACATTGTCTTCCGCCTGTCTGTTGGCGGTGACCGCTGCGCTGCTTGTCTGTACTGCCGTGGCGGGCGGTGTGTTAAAGTGGCTATCTTTGTTGGCGGTTTCCGCCAGGGTCATAATTCCCTTTTTTGGTCCGCCCCCCTGTTTGCGGTATTGCCGCACCTTTAACACCGTCCGCCAGGGTTGTAATGACCCCCTTGCTGTTATTTGTGTAAAGTCAAAGGCCATTGGACAACTGATGCCAGTTGTCCAAAGAAAAACACAAAACCTCCCACTACCACAACCCATACTGCAAACTCTAGTGCCCCTAGTAATAGCAGTGGTGGTGGGAGCAAACCTACTAATAGCCTATCCAAGGGAGTAGCTGGGCTCACTTTTGGTCATTTAGTTGGGGTTGGTCTTGTTAGGGAGACCACAGAGGCTGTGTTAGTCTCTGAAGGTGCCATTGATTTGGCCACCTTGGTTGCTTGTCCCCTTAATATGGATAAGTACAAGCAACTTCCCCTAATAAATGGTGTTGAGGTTCAGGCCTACAGGGACACAGGTGCCAGTGTTACCATGGTGATAGAGAAACTGGTACACCCTGAACAACACCTACTTGGTCACCAGTACCAAGTGACAGACGCTCATAACAACACTCTTAGCCACCCCATGACTGTTGTGAATCTCAACTTTGGGGGAGGGTTACTGGTCCAAAGAAAGTTGTGGTTGCTTCAGATTTACCGGTAGACTGTCTACTAGGAAATGATTTAGAGACATCAGCTTGGGCAGAAGTGGAGTTGGAGGCTCATGCAGCAATGCTGGGCATTCCTGGGCATATGTTTGCTTTGACAAGGGCTCAGGCCAAAAAGCAAAAAGGACAGGGTGACCTGGATCCTGGAACAATGGACCAAGTGCTTCCTAAAGCTAGGGGTAGCAAGGGTAAATCCCTACCCACTATCCATCCCTCTACAGATGATTCTCCTTCTGAGGAAGAAGAATTTCCTCCCTGTGCAGAACCTGCACCAGATGAGCTGGCAGCAGACACTGCTGAGCTTTTGGGTGGAGGGGGGCCTGCCAGAGAAGAGCTGAGTGTGGCACAACAAACCTGTCCCACATTAGAGGGTCTCAGACAGCAAGCTGTCAAGCAGCAAAATGGGGATGTCAGTGACTCACATAGAGTTTACTGGAAGGACAACCTTTTGTACACCGAGGCAAGGGACCCAAAACCTGGAGCAGCCAGGAGATTGGTCATTCCCCTGCAGTACAGAGAGTTCCTCCTACCTCTGGCACATGACATTCCTTTGGCTGGACATTTGGGTCAGATTAAAACATGGGAAAGACTTGTCCCCCTGTTTCACTGGCCTAGGATGTCAGAGGACACAAAAGACTTTTGTAAATCTTGCGTGACCTACCAAGCCAGTGACAAGACTGGTGGCACACCAAAGGCTCCCCTTATTCCACTACCTATGGTTAGGGTCCCCTTTGAAAAGGTAGGGGTTGACCTAGTTGGCCCCCTTGACCCTCCTACTGCTTCAGGCAATAGGTTTATCTTGGTGGTTGTGGACCATGCCACAAGATATCCTGAAGCAATTCCTCCAAGGACCACTACAGCACCTGCAGTCGCAAAAGCCCTCCTGGGAATCTTTTCCAGGGTGGGTTTCCCAAAAGAGGTTGTATCAGACAGGGGTAGCAACTTTATGTCTGCATACTTGAAGGTTATGTGGAAGGAATGTGGTGTAACCTCCAAATTCACCACACCTTAACATCCACAGACTAATGGCCTGGTAGAGAGGTTTAATAAAACTCTCAAAGGAATGATAATGGGACTCCCTGAAAAACTCAGGAGGCGATACCATCTTGCCTGGCATGTTACCCCCATATTTCACTGTATATATGTTGTTTTAGTGTATGTGTCACTGGGACCCTGCCAGGCAGGGCCCCAGTGCTCATAAGTATGTGCCCTGTATGTGTTCCCTGTGTGATGACTAACTGTCTCACTGAGGCTCTGCTAACCAGAACCTCAGTGTTTTTGCTCTCTCTGCTTTCCAAATTTGTCAGTAACAGGCTAGTGACCAATTTCTCCAATTTACATTGGCATACTGATACACCCATATAATTCCCTAGTATATGGTACTGAGGTACCCAGGGTATTGGGGTTCCAGGAGATCCCTATGGGCTGCAGCATTTCTTTTGCCACCCATAGGGAGATCTGAAAATTCTTACATAGGCCTGCCAGTGCAGCCTGAGTGAAATAACGTCCACGTTATTTCACAGCCATTTACCACTGCACTTCAGTAACTCATAAGTCACCTACATGTCTAACCTTCACCTGGTGAAGGTTGGGTGCAAAGTTACTTAGTGTGTGGCCACCCTGGCACTAGCCAAGGTGCCCCCACATTCTTCAGGGCAAATTCCCCGGACTTTGTGAGTGCAGGGACACCATTACACGTGTGCACTATACATCGGTCACTACCTATGTATAGCGTCACAATGGTAACTCCGAACATGGCCATGTAACATGTCTAAGATCATGGAATTGTCATCCCAATGCCATTCTGGCATTGGGGAGACAATTCCATGATCCCCCGGCACAGGAAGGCAGAACAAAGGACTTCCTCTGCGAGAGGGTGTAACACCCTCTCCCTTTGAAAATAGGTGTGAAGGCTGGGGAGGAGTAGCCTCCCCTAGCCTCTAGAAATGCTTTGATGGGCACAGATGGTGCCCATCTCTGCGTAAGCCAGTCCACACCGGTTGAGGGATCCCCCAGCCCTGCTCTGGTGCGAAACTGGACAAAGGAAAGGAGAGTGACCACTCCCCTGACCTGCACCTCCAAGGGGAGGTGCCCAGAGCTCCTCCAGTGTGCCCCAGTCCTCTGCCATCTTGGATTCAGAGGTGTTGCTGGCACGCTGGACTGCTCTGAGTGGCCAGTGCCAGCAGGTGACGTCAGAGGCTCCTTCTGATAGGCTCTTACCTCTCTTAGTAGCCAATCCTCCTTCCTAGGTAGCCAAACCTCCTTTTCTGGCTATTTAGGGTCTCTGCTTTGGGGAATTCTTCAGATAACGAATGCAAGAGCTCACCAGAGTTCCTCTGCATCTCCCTCTTCACCTTCTACCAAAGGATCGACCGCTGACTGCTCAGGACGCCTGCAAAACCGCAACAAAGTAGCAAGACGACTACTATCAACCTTGTATCGCTTCATCCTGCTGGCTTTCTCGACTGTTTCCAGGTGGTTCATGCTCTGGGGGTAGCCTGCCTCCTCTGTGCACCAGGAGCTCTGAAGAAATCTCCTGTGGGTCGACGGAATCTTCCCCCTGCAACCGCAGGCAACAAAAGACTGCATCACCGGTCCTCTGGGTCCCCTCTCAGCACGACGAGCGTGGTCCCTGGAACTCAGCAACTCTGTCCAAGTGACTCTTACAGTCCAGTGACTCTTCAGTCCAGGTTTGGTGGAGGTAAGTCCTTGCCTCCCCACGCTAGACTGCATTGCTGGGTACTGCGTGATTTGCAGCTGCTCCGGCTCCTGTGCACTCTTCCAGGATTTCCTTTGGGCACAGCTAAGCCTGGGTCCCGACACTCTATCCTGCAGTGCACAACCTTCTGAGTTGTCCTCCGGCGTCGTAGGACTCCCTTTTGTGACTTCGCATGGACGCCGGTTCACTCTTCTACCAAGTGCCTGTTCAGGTACTTCTGCGGGAGCTGCCTGCTTCTGTGAGGGCTCCTTTACTTGCTGGGCGTCCCCTCTGTCTCCTCATCCAAGTGGCGACATCCTGGCCCCTCCTGGGCCACAGCACCATCGAAAAACCCTAACCGCGACCCTTGCAGCTAGAAAGGCTTGTTTGCGGTCATTCTGCGTAGTCCTCTTCGTTCTTGCAAAACACCAAGCTTCTTCCATCCGGTGGCAGCTTCCTTGCACCCTCAGCTGGCATTTCCTGGGCACCTGCCCACTCTCGACACTGTTGTGACTCTTGGACTTGGTCCCCTTGTCTTACAGGTACTCAGGTCTGGAAATCCACTGTTGTTGCATTGCTGGTGTTGGTTTTCCTTGCAGAATCCCCCTATCACGACTTCTGTGCTTTCTGGGGGTTGTAGGTGCACTTTACACCTACCTTACAGGGTCATGGGGTGGGCTATTTTTCTAACCCTCACTGTTTTCTTACAGTCCCAGCGACCCTCTACAAGCTCACATAGGTTTGGGGTCCATTCGTGGTTCACATTCCACTTTTGGAGTATATGGTTTGTGTTGTCCCTATACCTATGTGCTCCTATTGCAATCTACTGTAACTTTACATTGCTTGCATTACTTCCTTTTGCTATTACTTGCATAATTTTGCTTTGTGTACATATATCTTGTGTATATATCTTATCCTCATACTGAGGGTACTCACTGAGATACTTTTGACATATTGTCATAAAAATAAAGTACCTTTATTTTTAGTATATCTGTGTATTGTGTTTTCTTATGATATTGTTCATATGACACCAGTGGTATAGTAGGAGCTTTACATGTCTCCTGGTTCAGCCTAAGCTGCTTTGCCATAGCTACCTTCTCTCAGCCTAAGCTGCTAGAAACACCTCTTCTACACTAATAATGTATAACTGGACCTGGCACAAGGTGTAAGTACCTCTGGTACCCACTACAAGCCAGCTGGCCTGCCTGGCAGGGTCTCAGTGACACATAGACTAACACAACATATATACAGTGAAATATGGGGGTAACATGCCAGGCAAGATGGTACTTTCCTACACAACCCCGCCCCAAACGAAGGACAACTTGGGTACTCCCAGGTCTATGTTCCACTGTATAGTCCTTTCCCTGTAGAGATATGGACCACCTCAGCAATTTAGGGTTTTCACATTTTATTTGTTTTAGCCAAAGTAGAGGTTTGTGGTCTGTCTGAACAATGAAGTGAGTGCCAAACAGTTATGGCCTCAACTTCTTCAGTGCCCAGACCACAGCAAAGGCCGCCCTCTCTTTGGCAGACCAACGCTTTGTTCTAGGGATCAACCTCCTGCTGATAAAAGCAACAGGTTGATCCTGGCCCTCAGAATTGAGTTGTGAAAAGACTGCTGCTACCCCTAATTCAGATGCATCAGTTTGAACAATGAATTTATTGGAGTAACATGGGCTTTTTAGGACAGGTGCAGTGCACATGGCCTGTTTGAGCTCCTCAAAAGCTTTCTGACAGCTAGCTGTCCACAATACCTTTTTAGGCATCTTCTTGCTAGTGAGATCATTAAGTGGGGCTGCAATGCAGCCATAGTTTTTAATGAATCCCCTGTAATACCCAATGAGGGCTAGGAAGGCTCTCACCTGGGTCTGTGTTGTAGGGGGGACCCAATCCATGATTGTCTGGATTTTCCCCTGAAGTGGTGCAATCTGTTCTCCACCTACCAGGTGTCCCAGATAAACCACTTTTCCCTGCCCTATCTGGCACTTTGAAGCCTTGATAGTGAGGCCTGCCTTTTGCAGGTCCTCCAAAACTTTCCACAGGTGGACCAGGTGGTCATCCCAGGTGGAGCTAAAGACAGCTATATCTTTAGCTGCACTAAAAGCCACCAACCCTTGCAGGACTGTATTCACCAACCTCTGAAAAGTGGCAGGTGCATTTTTCAAACCAAAGGGGATCACTGTAAATTAGTAGTGCCCTCCTATAGTTGAAAATGCAGTTTTAGCTTTAGCATCCTCTCCCAATTTGATCTGCCAATACCCTGCAGTCAAATCAAAGGTGCTTAGATACTTGGCAGATGCCAGTTTATCTATGAGCTCATCTGCCCTGGGTATAGGGTGAGCATCAGTTTTTGTTACCTGGTTGAGACCTCTGTAATCTACACAAACCTAATCTCCCTTTTTCCATCTCTTGATTGAGGCTTCGATACAAGCACCACAGGAGAGGCCCATGGGCTTTCAGAATGTTCAACCACTCCTAAGTCAAGCATTTTGTGAACTTCTTGCTTTATGCAGTCCCTGACATGGTCAGGCTGCCTATGGATTTTACTTTTGACAGGCATGCTGTCTTCAGTATCAATTGTGTGTTCACACCAAGATGTGGTGCCTGGCACAGTTGAAATGAGTTCAGAAAACTGACCAAGGAGATTTATGCAGTTGTCTTTCTGTTCTGCAGTAAGACAGTCTGCCAAAACTACTCCCTCCACTAAAGCATCATCTTCAGTGGAAGAGAAGAGATCAGGGAGAGGGTCACTCAATTCTTCTTGTCCTTCATCTGTTGCCATGAGCAGGGTGAGATCAGCCCTGTCATAGTAGGGTTTTAGGCAGTTGACATGAATCACCCTAAGGGGACTCCTGGCAGTGCCCAAGTCAACCAAGTAGGTGACCTCGCTCTTCTTTTCAACAATTAGATGGGGTCCACTGTGAGAAAGTAGCCTCTTTCTAGCCTTGTTACCCCCACTTTTGGCCTGTTTGTGAGTGTATGTCAGGGTGTTTGTCACTGTTTTCACTGTCTCACTGGGATCCTGATAGCCAGGCCCCAGTGCTCATAGTGAAAACACTATGTTTTCAGTATGGTTGTTATGTGTCACTGGGATCCTGCTGGTCAGGACCCCAGTGCTCATAGGTTTGTGGCCTATATGTATGTGTCACTGGGACCCTGTCACACAGGGCCCCAGTGCTCATAGGTGTGCATGTATATGTTCCCTGTGTGGTGCCTAACTGTCTCACTGAGGCTCTGCTAACCAGAACCTCAGTGGTTATGCTCTCTCATTACTTTCAAATTGTCACTAACAGGCTAGTGACCATTTTTACCAATTTACATTGGGTTACTGGAGCACCCTTATAATTCCCTAGTATATGGTACTGAGGTACCCAGGGTATTGGGGTTCCAGGAGATCCCTATGGGCTGCAGCATTTCTTTTGCCACCCATAGGGAGCTCTGACAATTCTTACACAGGCCTGCCACTGCAGCCTGAGTGAAATAACGTCCACGTTATTTCACAGCCATTTTACACTGCACTTAAGTAACTTATAAGTCACCTATATGTCTAACCTTTACCTGGTAAAGGTTAGGTGCAAAGTTACTTAGTGTGAGGGCACCCTGGCACTAGCCAAGGTGCCCCCACATTGTTCAGAGCCAATTCCCTGAACTTTGTGAGTGCGGGGACACCATCACACACGTGCACTACATATAGGTCACTACCTATATGTAGCTTCACAATGGTAACTCCGAATATGGCCATGTAACATGTCTATGATCATGGAATTGCCCCCTCTATGCCATCCTGGCATTGTTGGTACAATTCCATGATCCCAGTGGTCTGTAGCACAGACCCTGGTACTGCCAAACTGCCCTTCCTGGGGTTTCACTGCAGCTGCTGCTGCTGCCAACCCCTCAGACAGGCAGCTGCCCTCCTGGGGTCCAGCCAGGCCTGGCCCAGGATGGCAGAACAAAGAACTTCCTCTGAGAGAGGGTGTGACACCCTCTCCCTTTGGAAAATGGTGTGAAGGCAGGGGAGGAGTAGCCTCCCCCAGCCTCTGGCAATGCTTTGTTGGGCACAGAGGTGCCCAATTCTGCATAAGCCAGTCTACACCGGTTCAGGGACCCCTTAGCCCCTGCTCTGGCGCGAAACTGGACAAAGGAAAGGGGAGTTACCACTCCCCTGACCTGCACCTCCCCTGGGAGGTGTCCAGAGCTCCTCCAGTGTGCTCCAGACCTCTGCCATCTTGGAAACAGAGGTGCTGCTGGCACACTGGACTGCTCTGAGTGGCCAGTGCCACCAGGTGACGTCAGAGACTCCTGCTGATAGGCTCCTTCAGGTGTTAGTAGCCTATCCTCTCTCCTAGGTAGCCAAACCCTCTTTTCTGGCTATTTAGGGTCTCTGTCTCTGGGGAAACTTTAGATAACGAATGCAAGAGCTCATCCGAGTTCCTCTGCATCTCCCTCTTCACCTTCTGATAAGGAATCGACTGCTGACCGCGCTGGAAGCCTGCAAACCTGCAACATAGTAGCAAAGACGACTACTGCAACTCTGTAACGCTGATCCTGCCGCCTTCTCGACTGTTTTCCTGCTTGTGCATGCTGTGGGGGTAGCCTGCCTCCTCTCTGCACCAGAAGCTCCGAAGAAATCTCCCGTGGGTCGACGGAATCTTCCCCCTGCAACCGCAGGCACCAAAAAGCTGCATTACCGGTCCCTTGGGTCTCCTCTCAGCACGACGAGCGAGGTCCCTCGAATCCAGCGACTCTGTCCAAGTGACCCCCACAGTCCAGTGACTCTTCAGCCCAAGTTTGGTGGAGGTAAGTCCTTGCCTCACCTCGCTGGGCTGCATTGCTGGGAACCGCGACTTTGCAGCTACTCCGGCCCCTGTGCACTTCCGGCGGAAATCCTTCGTGCACAGCCAAGCCTGCGTCCACGGCACTCTAACCTGCATTGCACGACTTTCTCAGTTGGTCTCCGGCGACGTGGGACTCCTTTGTGCAACTTCGGCGAGCACCGTTTCACGCATCCTTGTAGTGCCTGTTTCTGGCACTTCTCCGGGTGCTACCTGCTTCAGTGAGGGCTCTTTGTCTTGCTCGACGTCCCCTCTCTCTTCAGGTCCAATTTGCGACCTCCTGGTCCCTCCTGGGCCCCTGCAGCGTCCAAAAACGCCAAACGCACGATTTGCGGCTAGCAAGGCTTGTTGGCGTCCTTTCAGCGGGAAAACACTTCTGCACGACTCTCCAAGGCGAGAGGGATCCGTCCACCAAAGGGGAAGTTCCTAGCCTTTTTCGTTCCTGCAGAAACCTCAGCTTCTTCTGTCCAGTCGAAGCTTCTTTGCACCCGCAGCTGGCATTTCCTGGGCATCTGCCCATCTCCGACTTGCTTGTGACTTTTGGACTTGGTCCCCTTCTTCCACAGGTATCCTAGATTGGAAATCCACAGTTGTTGCATTGCTGGTTTGTGTCTTTCCTGCATTATTCCTCTAACACGACTACTTTGTCCTTAGGGGAACTTTAGTGCACTTTGCACTCACTTTTCAGGGTCTTGGGGAGGGTTATTTTTCTAACTCTCACTATTTTCTAATAGTCCCAGCGACCCTCTACAAGGTCACATAGGTTTGGGGTCCATTCGTGGTTCGCATTCCACTTTTGGAGTATATGGTTTGTGTTGCCCCTATCCCTATGTTTCCCCATTGCATCCTATTGTAACTATACATTGTTTGCACTGTTTTCTAAGACTATACTGCATATTTTTGCTATTGTGTATATATATCTTGTGTATATTTCCTATCCTCTCACTGAGGGTACACTCTAAGATACTTTGGCATATTGTCATAAAAATAAAGTACCTTTATTTTTAGTATAACTGTGTATTGTGTTTTCTTATGATATTGTGCATATGACACTAAGTGGTACTGTAGTAGCTTCACACGTCTCCTAGTTCAGCCTAAGCTGCTCTGCTAAGCTACCATTATCTATCAGCCTAAGCTGCTAGACACCCTATACACTAATAAGGGATAACTGGGCCTGGTGCAAGGTGCAAGTACCCCTTGGTACTCACTACAAACCAGTCCAGCCTCCTACATCCACTCCATTTGTCTTGGAGTGCTCTTGGGGCCACAGGCTCCAATGCCCACACCTGGTTGGTATTGAATAGAACAGCCTTCTGGTCATGCCATTTCTTCTGGAGCTCTTGGCTGGCCTGAAGGTTTTTACTGGCCTTTTTCATATACTCGGCCATTCTGGATCTTAGGCCAAGTACATAGTCCACTATGTCTTGTTTTGGGAGCTTTTAAAAGGTTGTTCCCAACCCTCCTTCACAAGGTTTAGTGGACCTCTTTCAGGGTACCCAAATAGGAGTTCAAAGGGGCTGAAGCCCACTCCTTTCTGGGGTACCTCCCTGTAAGCAAAAAGGAGGCAAGGTAACAGGACATCCCATCTCCTCCTGAGTTTTTCAAGGAGTCCCATTATCATTCCTTTGAGAGTTTGATTAAACCTCTCTACCAGTCCATTAGTCAGTGGATGATAAGGTGTGGTGAATTTGTAGGTTACACCACATTCCTTCCACATAGCTTTCAAGTATGCAGACATAAAGTTGCTACCCCTGTCTGATACAACCTCTTTTGGGAAACCCACCCTGGAAAAGATTCCCAGGAGGGCTTTTGCCACTGCAGGTGCTGTAGTGGACCAAAAGACTGCATCACTGGTCCTCTGGGTCCCCTCTCAGCCCGACGAGCGTGGTCCCTGGAACTCAGCAACTCTGTCCAAGTGACTCCCACAGTCCAGTGACTCTTCAGTCCAAGTTTGGTGGAGGTAAGTCCTTGCCTCCCCACGCTAGACTGCATTGCTGGGTACCGCGTGATTTGCAGCTACTCCGGCTCGTGTACACTCTTCCAGGATTTCCTTCGTGCACAGCCAAGCCTGGGTCCCCGACACTCTATCCTGCAGTGCACAACCTTCTGAGTTGTCCTCCGGCGTCGTGGGACTCCCTTTTGTGACTTCGCGTGGACTCTGGTTCACTTTACTTCCAAGTGCCTGTTCAGGTACTTCTGCAGGAGCTGCCTGCTTCTGGTAGGGCTCCCTGAGTTGCTGGACGCCCCCTCTGTTTCCTCCTCTAAGCGGCGACATCCTGGTCCCTCCTGGGCCACAGCAGCACTCAAAAACCTCTACCGCAACCCTTGCAGCTAGCAGGGGTTGTTTGCGGTCTTTCTGCGTGGGAACACCTCTGCAAGCTTCATCGCGACGTGGGACATCCATCTTCCAAAGGAGAAGTCCCTAGCTCTCTGCTTTCTTGCAGAACTCCAAGCTTCTTCCATCCGGTGGCAGCTTCCTTGCACCCTCAGCTGGCATTCCCTGGGTGCTTCCCCACTCTCGACACTGTCGCGACTATTGGACTTGGTCCCCTTGTCTTTCAGGTACTCAGGTCTGGAAATCCACTGTTGTTGCATTGCTGGTGTTTGTTCTTCCTGCAGAATCCCCCTATCACTGTGTTCTCGGGGGGTAGTAGGTGCACTTTACACCTACCTTTCAGGGTCTTTGGGTGGGCTATTTTTCTAACCCTCACTGTTTTCTTACAGTCCCAGCGACCCTCTACCAGCTCACATAGGTTTGGGGTCTATTTGTGGTTCGCATTCCACTTTTGGAGTATATGGTTCAATCAATCAATCACTCAAAGAGATTTGTAAAGCACGCTACTCACTTGTGAGGGTCTCAAGGCACTGGGGGGACGGGGAGGGGAAAAGGGCTGGGAGGATCACTGTTCGAACAGCCGGGTCTTGAGGCTCTTCCTGAAAAGAAGTAGGTTTTGGGTCTTGCGGAGGTGGGTTGGGAGGGATTCCAGGCTTTGGGTGCGAGGTAGGAGAAGGATCTGCCCTCGGTGGTGGTGTGTTTGATGCGGGGGACAGAGGCGAGAGAGAGGTCGGCTGAGCGGAGGTGGCGTGTGGGCGTGTGGAAGGTGACTCTTTCGTTGAGGTAGGCAGGGCCTGTGTTGTGGAGTGATTTGTGTGCGAGGATGAGGATCTTAAAGGTGATCCTTTTGTCTATGGGGAGCCAGTGGAGGGATTTGAGGTGTGGTGAGATGTGTTCGTGTCGGGGGAGGTCGAGGATGAGTGGTGCTGCTGAGTTCTGGATGCGCTGTAGCTTGCGCTTGAGTTTTAGTGTGGTGCCAGCGTAGAGGGCGTTTCCGTAATCAAGTCTGCTGCTGATGAGTGCATGAGTGACAGTCTTTCTGGTCTTGGTGGGGATCCACTTGAATGTTTTTTTCAGTATGCGGAGTGTGTTGAAGCATGAGGAGGTGAGAGCGTTGATTTGTTGGGTCATCGAGAGGGAGGAGTCCAGGATGATGCCGAGGTTGCGTGCGTGGTTGGCGGGGGTGGGCGCGGGGCCTAGCGTGGTGGGCCACCATGAGGGGTCCCAAGTGTTTTTGTGTGGGCCAAAGAGGATTATTTCGGTTTTGCTTGAGTTGAGTTTTAGGTGGTTGGCTGTCATCCATGTGGCGGTGTCGAGGAGTGCGTTGTGTAGGTTGGATTTGGCAGTGTTGGGGTTGCGGGTGAGGGAGAGGATGAGTTGACTGTCATCGGCGTATGAGAGGATGGAGATTCCGTGGGGTTTGATGATGTTGGCTAGTGGGGTCATGTATATGTTAAATAGTGTGGGGCTGAGGGAGGAGCCTTGGGGGACTCCTCAGGTGATTTTGGTGGCGGGCGATTGGAAGGGGGGGAGTCGGACTTTTTGGGTTCTGTTGGTGAGGAAGGAGGTGAGCCAGTCCAGGGCTTTGTGTCTTATCCCTGCGTCATGAAGGCGTGTGCTGAGTGTGTGGTGGCAGACAGTGTCAAAGGCTGCAGAGAGATCCAGGAGTATGAGTGCTACGGTTTCGCCCATGTCGACTATGGATCTGATTTTGTCGGTGCATGCTAAGAGAGCGGTTTCTGTGCTGTGGTTCTTGCGGAACCCAGATTGGGAAGGGTTGAGTGTGTTGTTTGTCTCGAGGAAGTGGGATAGGTGGGAGTTGACTATTTTTTCCGTAACCTTGGCTGGGAAAGGGAGGAGGGAGATGGGGCGGTAGTTGGAGAGGTCGTCTGGGTTGACTTTGGTTTTTTTTAGGAGCGCAGTGACTTCTGCGTGTTTCCAAAGGTCTGGGAAGGTGGCGGTTTCGAAGGAGCTGTTGAATGTGGCTCGGAGTATGGGGGCGATGGCGGGGCTGGCTCTGTTGTATATATGGTGGGGGCATGGGTCGGAGGGGGAGCCAGAGTGAATGGAGTTCATAGTGGTTTGTTTCTTCGTCGGTGGTGGGGGCCCAGGTGGTGAGTAGGTTGTGGGGTTGTCGCGTGGGCTCTCATTATCCTAAATGAGACTACTGGATTTTTAGGTAGCAGGATTGATAACGGTGTGGGGGACTGAGTCTGACCCACTTGTAAAGAACTCTGTCACCCTAAATCCGGTTTTTGCTCCGGCTAACTAGCAGTGCCTCATTTCTCCCATGGGGAAGAGATGATTGGGCAGCCGAGCGCATGACATCTTTGGAACTTCTCAGGGAAGTCGTGGTCACTCAGATCCAAACCAACTCTCACATTTACAATATGGTCTCATATACAAATGACAAAGACAGTATAAGTTTTATATAATGTTTTAATAAAACGACTGTATTTTAGATAATAAGGCGCGAGCCGCAATAACCAGAACAATACAACATAGTAGGATTTAAATAGTCACCAGGAGAGTAAAACATAAGAACAAAGCTATCATATTGCCTAACAGTTTCTACTCTCCCTCTGCTTGTTCTATTTAGAGCACAGCATGTTAAGCTTCTAGCTTGCCTTTCCGAATCAAAGGGGAGACATAAGCCCTGATACCTGAGCAAAGGCCTGTGATCTGGTTCAGCATCTGCAATGAGGCAGTCAGCTTCTAGTTGTGGTTCCCTGGTCGGAATATCCCTCTTGGATGTATTGGGACAAGGAAGTGATTTTATAACTAACATGTCATCGTGATCACAAAATGTCCCTACGCAGGAATGCCAAATCTAAACTCCTACCACGTCTATCGGCAATGTACCAGACTGTATCCTTGACTAAAGCACAGAGTGAATATGTTATGAAGAACTCCAGTGCTGAAGTAGGCAAAACAGTGTGATATGAATAAAAAACAACACCGTAGAACTGGCTATTTTGTAAAATAACAGTACGAAGCCTAATAAAAAGCATTTAGAGCAAAGTGCACAGAGGCTCTAAGCTGTCAGCAAATGAATAAAATACATTCCGGGCAAAGTGCACAAAGGCCTAAAGCCTGAAGCTAATGCGCAAAATATACGTAAAACTAACCACACTACACCCTCCCCTTGTCGGTAGCAAGTGGTTCCAATAACATAAAAACATGCCCCAAATATAAACAATATATTTCGACAAGGTAAGAAGACAACAAAGTCAGAAATTTAGGAAACATGTGACGATAAAGCCAAATTCAATATAGTGTCAATTTAGCTGAAGAAAAAAAATCCAATTGTCAGACAGAAGCAATAGAGATTAGGAGCTCCTCCACTTCGATATATGTTAATATCGGAAGATCCACGCCACAAAGTACCATGGAGCAGGTGTGTTCCAAAGCCCCAAAACCATTCAGGGCGGCACCCCATGCAGGGCCAATGAAAGAGACAATACCATCTTCCTCCAGGAAGGGAATCTCATAAACAGCCTCACGAAGCAAACGCAACCGTAGTGCACAAGTCTGGGAATGAGCCCTAATCGGGAACATCAACAGATCAGGATCGACCACTGGAGGGCGCTGCAGTGAGAGACAGAAAGCCAGTGCATGTTCAAACGAGCACCAAAGGCACCGAAACACGGGTTGTACACAATCCAAAACCGGTCTGAATGACAGAGACCAGTCACACTCCAAATGTCCCAGGAGTGTAGCTCCAAAATGCTGCATCATGCGTTCACGACACAGCTGCACTGACGGGAGCAGCAATATAGGATCTCGTCGTGGTGGGACAGCCATTGCGAAAAAATAGCAACAATAGTAAGACTCCAGCCAACAAAGCCAAAGTAATCGGGAAACCCTCAAAAATGCTTCCGAAAATAGAGTGTATAGCCGAAGGTATCAAACCGAATATGGAAGAGAAGGTGTGAGCGAAACCAACACCAACGGCTTTGAAAAAATGAGCAATACCAGCAGTGCTGGATGCATTAAATATACGTCCCACAAGTTCACTGAAGTGACTTGGAAAGTTAGTATTCAAAAGGGACTGTTTCTCCGCCGATGACCTTGCCACCTGAAGTGCGTAGGTCTCGCTAGCAGATGTAAGGGCCACATGCTTTTGAAACAATAAAGCTTTCAGCCAACTCAACTTGTCGAAATCAACCTTGGAAGTAGCAATATGAGGCCAGATGTCCGCTACCTCCCTAATTTGAGTGGGGGGAAACAACACATTCCCGCAGCACGTAACAGCCTTGTTGACAACGACAACGTAAACTATTCCGGCACGCATGCCACAGCAGCGTTCGCTGTTAAGAACAATGTAACTGCCGTTAGAAAGCATCTGGAATGTGTTTTTAATAACCGGGACCGGAACACCCTTCAAATAACAAGCTAAGTTAGCAATCGAAGCGTTACACGCTCCGTGCAAGGACAGCTGTTTACAAACCATGGAATGGCTGACAGAAGCTTCGCATTCGCTACCGCTAAGAAAAACCTCCCTCAAACCATTAACACATCTGTATTGAAAGGGAAGCTCCCACACCTCGTGTATGTAACTGTCTCCCAATAGTTCATATCTACCCACCGGAATGTGCTTCAAACAAGAAGTAAATTGCAGAGTGGAAATAGGCAAATTAATAACCCCATGAATCAACCACTCAGCTGACGGAATCTCAGCCACCGTGAAAGGCAGTTTCTCCAATTTCTCAATATTCAACATAACATATGTCGCTTCCTTTTTAGCCATCAACTGTTGTTGACGAGTCAAATTAAACGAGATAAAGATCTCTCTGGCACGAATGTGCTGCCATGGAACGCGACCCGCCTTCAAGGTCTGAAGAGTCCAACCCAGCTGCATGATGGACCGTGTCTGACTCTGCCCATGATATAAAGAAGACATGTCTGATTTAATAATGTCAATAGCAGAGGAAACAATGCTGTCAATCGTGTAAACACAGTCAGAAAGGGTATGCATGCCATTATCAACAACAGACAAAGGGGGTCATTCTAACCCTGGCGGTCCAAGACCGCCAGGGCTAAAATGACGGGGGCACCGCCAACAGGCTGGCGGTGCCCCGCTGGGCATTCTGACCGCAGCGGTTCGGCCGCGGTCAGAAGTGGAAAACCGGCGGTCTCCCGCCGGTTTTCCGCTGCCCAAATGAATCCTCCATGGCGGCGCAGCAAGCTGCGCCGCCATGGAGGATTTTGACACCCCATACCGCCATCCTGTTCCTGGCGGTTCTCCCGCCAGGAACAGGATGGCGGTATGGGGTGTCGCGGGGCCCCTGGGGGCCCCTGCAGTGCCCATGCCAATGGCATGGGCACTGCAGGGGCCCCCGTAAGAGTTCCCCACTAAGAATTTCAGTGTCTGCTTTGCAGACACTGAAATTCGCGACGGGTGCAACTGCACCCGTCGCACCTTCCCACTCCGCCGGCTCAATTCTGAGCCGGCGTCCTCGTGGGAAGGGTGTTTTGCACTGGGCTGGCGGGCGGTCGCCCGCCAGCCCAGTGCAAAACCCAAAATACCCTCAGCGGTCTTTCGACCGCAGAGCGGTATTTTGGAGGGGGGAACTCTGGCGGGCGGCCTCCGCCGCCCGCCAGGGTGAGAATCACCCCCAAAGTCTGCAGCAGATTTTCCTGATCAATCTGCCTCAACCGGGCTGCAGCCTCCTGTTGTGAAAGTTTCCAATCTCATTATAAACTTCATATAAAAACCTTTTCTTCCGTGGTACCTTGGGACCTGACAAAAAATCTTGTAAATCAGTACCATTAGACAGTAACTTGAGATGTGACTTAACTGCATCCAGCGTGGATGACTTCAACCATTGTTGACAAAGCTTCCCCACGCTGTACGTAGTTATAATATCAGCATGTTCTGGTGAAATGTAACGAGGGTCTGCCCTGCTAGTCCGGAACCCCCCTAAAGAGGTAACAAAACGTTGATGACACTCATTAGTGTCTATGTGCCATAATAACCACCCGCCCGGATGTAACGATGAAGTGTTAAGCGTACCATTCTGGACCCAATGTGTAAATTCACTAAAAGTAGCATTCACATAGTGCTGCCAGTTGTTTAATTTGGAAGGGACAGGTATACTAGGCAAATTCAACTCTCTAATTGTCGCCAAGCCCAAACAGCTAGTCTGTTGTATTGTGTCATTGAGGGAAATCATCTGTACAGGGATAATACATGCTCTAAATAATGTATCCCTGCCTTGCATCTGCCAATTTTTCGTACCCCAAACACTTTTCAAGTCAACAGTCTTAAACCAGTATTCATACCCCTCGACCGAAAGTTTAGATACAAACAAATTTGAATACAGAATACAGTAATTTAGTATCGGTCAGTAACATTTGCTTATTGGAATACGGAGTAACTTTAAAATAGTAAGACCTAGCATTTCGTTGATCATGCCCAGAAAAATATGCAAATTTATCATAATACGTTTTCGAACTCCCTTGTGGAGGAGTCGAGCAATGTTCCCATTGCACATAATTAAATATGGACTTAGGGCTACTAGCTTTATGAATAAAGTGGTGTCCATAATAGTTTTAGCAAAACATGTCACCATGATTATCTCTAAATTGGTAAGCATCTTCATCGTCATAGACAGTATAATATTGCAAATCTGTTAGCATAGAATCTACTGACTTCACATCCCAATCATCAGAAACAATGCCTGGTATAACAATATCATTCATTGATAACTTGAGGACATACGGTATTTGAACCAATTCAGTGGGACCATATATATCAAACATTACTTTATCCCACACAATCCCATCCGGAATCGGTATTGCAGAAATGTTCACATTGGACAAGTCTCTTCGAACCATATGAGACGAAAAATGTGGTCTCAACACAGTCTCCACGTGCTCAATGTCAGATCGATCAGGAAGAAAATGACCATGTATTACAAGGAAAAAAGTAACCACAAATCCCAACCACAAAAAAAGAGTCATCACAGCCATAAAAACCCACAAATAGTTCCAAGGAAAAACAAAATATGTACGTTTAAGCCAACTCAGCAGCTTACGTGGACCTCGGACAGAAGACATCGAGGACAAGGAGCTGGACACTGCTTCATCAGCGTCGTTGAAGCAGCCAGAAGCAGTTCTTGCAAAAGGTGCAATCGTGAATAAAGAAGCAGATGGAGGCTCTCTCCTAGGCACGCTATAAACCACATGTTCAGAAACATCAGTAGAACGTACAGCAACTTGATCAAAAGATTCCACATTAATCGTTGTCTGTGGAACAATCGCAAGATCATCTTCCACCCTCCCCAAGCTCGGAGAGGAAACAGCGTCGGTGTGAATCACCTGCAGCGGGACTTCTTCCCCAGTAGTGAGAGGGATGCCGGAACTACTGGGTGCCCCTCTTGGTCTGCTGTGCAGAATCGGCCACATGTTGTAACTTGACATTATCAATAGAAACAAAGCGATTTCCTTTGGCCCCTTGCAGCGGCGGTAAAATAACAGTTCTCCTGCCGCTCACCCCTAACACAGGGACAGGTGCTCGATAAGAAGGACCAAATTCTTTCTTTACTGCGACCTTTTCACGCACTAGATCCCCAATCCTGGGTATCCAACCAGTAGGTGTTACTGCCTCATCCTTAATTCCTGAGGAGGCAGCACTTGCAGAAGAGTTATCTTCACGGAATTGTTGTAAAGCCTGCAAAACAGTGACATGATCATTTATGTCAAAGGGCGTAACTGCCGCCTCCACACCAGGACCATCTAGATCAGGAACATACATCCGTGTTCCAAACAGGCACTCATATGAAGTACGACCCCCCAGTGACCGTCTAGGCAAGTTATTAAGTGCTCTCTGTACTCCATACAGGTGGGCTAGCCAACTACGACCCGTACCTATAACTCTGGCTGTTAAGGATTGCTTTAAATCACGATTTAAATGCTCCACGACAGAATTTCCCTCGGGATGAAAAGGAGACGAGAATTGGAGCTGGACCCCCAACGAAGCCATAGTGTCCCTGAAAGCCTTAGAGGCAAAAGCAGGGCCCTGGTCCGAATGAAAAGCCGCAACTGCAAATGTATCGACAAAGATGCGCAAATCTTTAATAACAGTCAGAGCGTCAGCCGAGCGTTGTGGCCAGACCCACACAAATCTGGAGCACGAATCTACAGCAACCAAAATATATTTATATGCACTATCTGGTGTCAGCAGACCACAATGATCCAAGTACACACACTGTAAAGGTTTATTTGAAATCAGAAGGGGCGTCTGCTGCGGGCGTCTAGCCGACGATGCTTTAATTTGTTGACAGACGTCACAACAGAGGACATACTGCTTTGTCTCTTTATAGAGACCAGGCCACCAGTAACGATCCTGTAAAAGTGAAATCGTGGCAGCCACACCAGCATGTGCAGATGCCACCCCTTCATGTGCTGCAGAAATTAATCGAGGTCTCTCAATTTTATTGGGTATATCACGTACACCAATGCCTGGAATATTAACAACAGCATGTAGCGCACTACTCAAGCAGTAACTATATTTAGAAGGAAATCCTTTAGGAAACGGCGTGCCATCAGCGTAGCTTTTATGGCAGCCGAAATCTCTGTGTCTGGTTTGGAACTCGAACGAGTCACAGCGGCTACAGTGGCGACAGCCACTGCCAACTTTGCAGCTTCATCAGCCAAAGTATTCCCAGCAACGTGTATTCCAACGCGCTGGTGTCCAAGTGTATGCACAACATGGACCTTAGGAAGCGTTTCTTTCAGATCCGCAACCTTACCCCACAACAATTTATGTTTATTGGTGTTGCCTTTAGAATCTCTGAACCCATTCAACTTCCAATAGTGCAGATATTCATTGAAAGACTGAACACAGTAGTAGGAGTCACAGACCAGCAAGGTCAAAATCGCCGGATCCGCGTGCTCCAATGCTAACAAAAGAGCTTTGAGCTCAGCCAGCTGCACCGTGCAATCTCCCAAGGTTTTAATATAAGTATGTCCGGGGCAGAACACTTCCCCCTCCATAGTGCCGCTCACCACCGCACATGCAGCAGAATACTGTTGTTTAGTCCCAACCGCTGGTTGCGCAGAGCCATCGGTATACTTGACCACTTGATATTGGTCAATAGGTAATGTGCCAGCAGGAACTGGGTACTCTATTTCATATTGAAGAAATTCTTGAGTATGCAGTTTAGGGTCAAATATGTAATCCACATCAGTGGCTGTCAAAGACGTAGCCCATTGTATCCATCGCGGGTGTAAAGCTTTCGAATTAGGAACACTCGCTTTTGTAACAGCCTCTAAGGCCGGAATCGGGGAAACGACAGTGATGCGTTGGCCCTGGGCAAGCGGTCTTTCTTTGATCACAGCCATCTGTACTGCAGTCAGTATTTTTTCAGCCTGTGCAAATCGTTGTTCTGCAGCAGAATACAAGTGGGACTTGTATGCAATCAGGACTGTCTCACCCTCATTAAAGGTGACATACGTAAACCTAACAGCCCCAGGTATCACCCAGATGACTAAATGTGTCTTATTGTCCCGTGTGTGTAAGTGTTTAACCGCTAAGAGATCAGTCTGTAACTCTTGCAGTATGGGTGTATGCTCAATCGTCCAAAATTTACTCGAAAAATTCGGGCGAATCAGTTCGTATAAGGGTTTTATACTCGCAGCATAATCAGGAATGTAAGTTCTGCCAAAATTCAGAAACCCCAACAATGACTGAAGCTTCCGAACCGTATTAGGAGGCTGTAATAAAGCACATTTCTCCAAAATGTGGCGCTAGGCTCCGCCCTCACTCGATAACTCATATCCCAGGAAAATGACGCTGAGGAAGGCAATCTTTGATTTCTTAAAATTAAACTTATAGCCAATATCAGCAAATCCCACAACAATGCGCCTTAGATGTTGCATAATCTCATCGTCTGTCAAATATATGTCATCAACATATGACAACGCTTCAGGGTCCAACTCGTGCAGCATTTCAGTCACACAAGCCGAAAACAGTCCTGGGCTATTTTTATACCCCTGAGGCAAACGACAAAAAATTTCTGAGAGCCAAACGCACTGAAACTTGTATAGTCCCGACTTTCGGGCACTATATTTTGGCAGAAAAATCCATTCGAGATATCCAACGTCGTTGTATTTTTTACGCACTATATTGTTCATAAGCGCTGCGCTATGTGAATTCTGTATTGCATATGTGCGTGTATGACCATTCAAATGTCTGTAATCCACCACTATCCTATATGAATGGTCCGGTTTAGCAACCAGAAACAAGGGATTATTCATCGGCGAGACACAGGGCTCAATAACACCCTGGTACTCCAATTGTGTAAGAATTTTCCTAACCAATGCCCTTGCCTCAAATTTAATAGGATACTGCGGCTGTGGCTGAGGTTCGCCCCTTATTGGAATGACATGATAAGGTGATTGTTTATCCCACCCCACATTATTTCTATATAGGGTGGGGGCTTGTGCTAGAGCCCATGATTTACTATAGGACTCCGCTAGTTCTCTCGGAACAAGTGGTGAGAAGGAAGGTGTAATAACCTCCTCCCCAACCGGACAGTCGCGAACAAAGTCAGGTGGCCAATCTTGTTCGGCCAATAGAACATCATATGATTTTACCACATGGTCCCAAAAGATGGCGTTTACAATGCGGTCAATGTCCCCTTCTAATCGTAGAGTCACTAGATATACTCTATCAGGATCAGAGACCCGCATATCCGCCGTTTCGACTTGTATGAAGTCATCAGTTGCTTTCACCTCCAGATGCTCTAGAAGACTCTGGCGAACTATTGTGACCTCTGCCGCGCTGTCTAACAGTGCTAATGCCCATGTCTTGTTCATCAAGAGAACTCTCTTCTTGAGCGGCATGTCTAACAGAGACTGCTGCCACTTTTTTCTTTTTCAATTGTTGTTTTTGTTGCAGCGGTTTCTCTTCTTGTTTAACAGAAACCTCCGCTGAGCGTTGTGAATCCTGTCTCGGTTTCACGTACTCCGTTCTCCGCTCTGACCGCCCACCTCTCTCACTTCTCTTCTCTGAGGAGTCCTGAGAGGAACGAGATTGGCGTGTATCAGCATATTGATATCTATCAGGCGTTTTCAAATTATCCCTATTTCGGAGATTATACCTATTCTGCGGGGTCTCCGGTTGCGGAGACTGTCCCCCATCTTTTTTAGGTGTTTGCTGTTTCTTTTCCCAGCGCTTTTTCGTACCCTCAGGTTGCTGTTGCTTAGCATTATCTTTATTATTTTTACCCTGCAATTGTGGTTTCTGCGGTCTAGCCCCTAGGCTATCACGACCAATACTAGAATATGTTTCTGCTATTATTCTCGGAAGTTCCCGCTCCTGATTAATCTGCGGAACGTCCCGAAGACGCATTCGCACAGCTAGTGCTACAGCCTCCGCTTTGAGATTACTCAAAATAATAGAAGAAACCGCGTCAAAATTGCCCATCAATTGCATGCCCAAATCTAAGGCAGGGGTAGCCCCATATTCATTTTGAATTTGTTTAAGCACCTCCGGTAAATTAGTCAAAGTCGGTGTACCGTGTGCTGTAGTATAGAGCGCGGCAAACACCGTGCCCCAAGTATTACAAAGGTCCACCAGAGGAACCATCCCATACGGCAAACACATCATCAAAATTCTATGTTTATCCTGAGGTCCCGTATGGGGAAATACTGCTTCCAGCGTATTAATCTTTTGCGCCAGCCAAAATGGAGTCTCCTCAGTTTTAGCCGGTACCTTACCCATAACTGAGTGTACAGTGGCCGGCTTGATTCCCGGAACCACTGCTTGTGGGTGCGCCGGAGCAGCACGCGCTGCATTAGTATTTAATGTCTGCATCACAAACTGAACCAATCTTCTGTATGTTGTTGCTACGTCTTTATATAAACGACGCACATCAGCCACTGCCAAATTTGCAACCGCAGGATATGGTGTGTAAGTAGCCAATAAAGGCCAGGTCGGACCATCATTACTCAACGGACCTAACCGTACTTGTGCTACTGTGTGTGGGAGGGCGCCATCAAGCCAATTATGGTGTTCTTGATAAGATAAAGGTATCTCTAAGTCTGCATAAGCCCTGTATTGTCCAGGGACATTCGCAGCAGTGTATTCGTGAAAAGTATTTGTACCCCCATCAGCTGCTGGAAATATGACCCAAGAATAAAAAAGTTCTGTTCTATAGGCTGCATGGTCGTCCACCACAAAAGTGACCGGACCCCCCTGGACTGTCAGTCCATGTGCTATCAGATGACCGGTGAGCGGATGTTGCATATTAAGCGCTATATTCACTACATTAGGATTCGCCATTTTGTAAAAAAATAGCACTAGGTCAGAGAAGGCACACCAATATCAGGGTTTTTCCTTTCAAAGTTCAAGCTTGAACAACCAACCACTAAGCAATAGGATGTACCTATCCCGTGGAGGCGGAAACTCTCAGCCCCACGGACGTCTCCGCATACGGAACCGAGGAGTAAAAAAATATACGAGACCGAGAGAGTCAGTCGGACCTAAACATCAGGGCCAGACCAATCGTTGGCGGCGCCATGTCGCGTGGGCTCTCATTATCCTAAATGAGACTACTGGATTTTTAGGTAGCAGGATCGATAACGGTGTGGGGGACTGAGTCTGACCCACTTGTAAAGAACTCTGTCACCCTAAATCCGGTTTTTGCTCCGGCTAACTAGCAGTGCCTCATTTCTCCCATGGGGAAGAGATGATTGGGCAGCCGAGCGCATGACATCTTTGGGACTTCTCAGGGAAGTCGTGGTCACTCAGATCCAAACCAACTCTCTCATTTACAATATGGTCTCATATACAAATGACAAAGACAGTATAAGTTTTATATAATGTTTTAATAAAACAACTGTATTTTAGATAATAAGGCGTGAGCCGCAATAACCAGAACAATACAACATAGTAGGATTGAAATAGTCACCAGGAGAGTAAAACATAAGAACAAAGCTATCATATTGCCTAACAGTTTCTACTCTCCCTCTGCTTGTTCTATTTAGAGCACAGCATGTTAAGCTTCTAGCTTGCCTTTCCGAATCAAAGGGGAGACATAAGCCCTCATACCTGAGCAAAGGCCTGTGATCTGGTTCAGCATCTGCAATGAGGCAGTCAGCGTCTAGTTGTGGTTCCCTGGTCGGAATCTCCCTCTTGCATGTATTGGGACAAGGAAGTGATTTTATAACTAACATGTCATCGTGATCACAAAATGTCCCTACGCAGGAATGCCAAATCTAAACTCCTACCACGTCTATCGGCAATGTACCAGACTGTATCCTTGACTTAAGCACAGAGTGAATATGTTATGAAGAACTCCAGTGCTGAAGTAGGCAAAACAGTGTGATATGAATAAAAAACAACACCATAGAACTGGCTATTTTGTAAAATAACAGTACGAAGCCTAATAAAAAGCATTTAGAGCAAAGTGCACAGAGGCTCTAAGCTGTCAGCAAATTAATAAAATACATTCAGGGCAAAGTGCACAAAGGCCTAAAGCCTGAAGGTAATGCGCAAAATATACGTAAAACTAACCACACTACAGGGTGTGTGTGGTGGGTTTGTGTGTGAGGGGTGAGTGGTGTGAGAGGGGGACGTGTGTGGTGCGAAGCTGTTATGTATGTCTAGTATTTTGCGGTGGAAGTGATCTGAGAGGGAGTCGCAGAGGGTTTGTGTGTGCGTGGGGTCTAGGTTGCTGGCGTTGGGTTTGGAGAGCTCTTTGATGATGGTAAAGAGTTCCTTGCTGCTATGTGAGTTGTTGTCAATGTGTTCCTTGTAGTGTGCTCTTTTGGCGGTGCGCATGAGTTGGTGGTGGATGCGTGTGGTGGTTTTGAGGGTGGTGAAGTTAGTGGTGGTGGGTTCTTGTCTCCAGATTTTCTCTGCTTTGCGGCATTTGCGTTTGGATTCGTGGAGTTCAGTGGTGAACCATGGTGTGTTCTTCATTTTGCGGGTGGTGATGTTTTTTCTGAGGGGGGTGAGGTTGTCGGCACAGGAGGTGATCCATTCATTGAGGTTGTGAGCGGCGGTGTTGGGGTTGGTTATGTTGGGGGGGGGTTGCGTCAGTTGGTAGATTAGGTGCTCTGTAGGGATCTTGTCCCACATGCGGTAGGGGGTGGTGTGATGGTGGTGGTGTTTGGGAGGTTTGTTGTAGGAGAAGTGGACGCATTGGTGATCCGTCCATTGGAGTTTGGTGGTGTGGGTGTAGGTGACGTGTTGGCTAGATGTGAAAATTGCGTCAAGTGTGTGTCCAGCTGAGTGGGTGGGGGCTGTGACCAGTTGTTTGAGTCCTAGGTTTGAAAGGTTGTCTAGGAGGGAAGAGGAGTTGTGATCGTGAGGGTTTTCTAGGTGGAAGTTGAAGTCGCCGAGGAGTATGTAGTCTGTGGAGGTGAGAGCGTGTGTGCTGATGGTGTCCGCGATGGTGTCGGCAAATGGGGGCGAGGTCCCGGGGGTCTGTATATGAGTGTGCCTCTGAGGGTGGTGGTGTTGACGTGGATGAGGAAGTGCATGTGTTCTGCATTGTTGAGGGTGTCGAGGGTGTTGGTTGGGACCTTGATGGAATCTCTGTGGAGGATGGCAATGCCGCCTCCTGGTTTGTTGGGGCGGTCGCTGCGTTGGAGTTTGTAGCCTTCCGGGGTGGCTATGGCTATGTCTGGCTCGGATGTGGGGTTTGTCCATGTTTCAGTGAGGAAGACGATGTCGGGTGAGTGTGAAGTGATGATGTCCCAGAGTTCTATGGCATGTTTGTGTATGGACCGGGTGTTCAGTAGTAGGCAGTAGAGGTGGTTGCGGGTGGTGTGGTTGTTGTGGTGTGTGATAGTGTTTGTGTGGGTGTTTGTGGTGTTGTTGAGAGTGGGGGTGGCTTTGGCGTGCAGGTTGTGTGGGTTGTGGGGTGTGTTGGTAGGGGCTGGGGTTGTTGTGTGGGGGCTGAAGTGTTTGGTGTTGTGGTGCGGTGCGTCGGGGATGGAGCAGGAGAATAGGCAGGTGCGGCAGGAGAAGGGGTGTGTGTGTGGCAGGAGAAGGGGTGTGTGTGTGGTTTGCCAGCAGTTGGGGCGGACTCCGGGGTTGAGGGAGAGGAGGGAGTGGGGGTGGTAGTGTAGTCTGGGGGGCTTTTGGCTGGCAGGGCCAGGGGGACTGGCACTGGGCGCGGTTTGGGCGCGGACAGGCGCAGACGGGCTTGCTTCTGGTGCACCTCCGGCGCGCCAGCGGCACGCCCGCTGCGCGCGTCCGCTGCACGGCCACGCAGCGACTGCCATTAAGAGGGGAAGGTGGGAGAGAGGGGCAGCTGGGAGGCGGGAGGCGGGCGGGAACGGGCGAGCAAATGGGGGCGGAGAGTAAACAGAGAAAGGGGATCGCACAAGGGTCTAGATGGCCCGGCGAGGAGGAAACAGTGTGAAAAGCTGAAAGTACAAGGAAATAATGCAGAAAAAGCAACGGAAGGTAAGAGGCTACAGGAGGGATGGAGTCAGAAACAGTGGGAGGGCGCAGTCACAACAACAGGGACGCTAAGAATGGCAGAGCAGAGCGGGAAATTCAAAGTGCAGAAACAGAGGGAAAAGTGCAGAAATAGAGGAACGGGGACGCTAAGAATGGCAGAGCAAAGCGGGAAATACAAAGTGCAGAATCAGAGGGAAGAGCGCAGAAATAGAGGCACAGAGATGCCGAGGATCGCAGAGCAAAACGGGAAATACAAAGAGCAGAAACAGAGGGAAAGCGCAGAAATAAAGGTAGAGAGATGCCGAGGATGGCAGAGCAAGGCAGAAAATACAAGGTGGAGGGATCGGATAGAGGGAACAGATAGCAGAGGCACAGAGCACTGGGATGGCACTTGCCAGCGCCGCTGGGCACCAGGGAAGAGGACGGGGGCTTCGAACTCGCAATCGGTCGCGTGGGCGGGGATGGGGAGAGGCGTCGCAGCAAGGTGGAGCTGTCGGCACACGGGAGCGAGCTCCAGCCGAAAGGTTATGGTTTGTGTTGCCCCTATACCTATGTGTTCCTATTGCAATCTACTGTAATTCTACACTGTTTGCATTACTTTTCTTGTTATTACTTACCTAAGTTTGGTTTGTGTACATATATCTTGTGTATATAACTTATCCTCCTGAGAATACTCACTGAGATACTTTTGGCATATTGTCATAAAAATAAAGTACCTTTATTTTTAGTACTTCTGTGTATTGTGTTTTCTTACGATAATGTGCATATGACACCAGTGGTATAGTAGGAGCTTTACATGTCTCCTGGTTCAGCCTAAGCTGCTTTGCCATAGCTACCTTCTATCAGTCTAAGCTGCTAGAAACACCTCTTCTACACTAATAAGGGATAACAGGACCTGGCACAAGGTGTTACCACTTTGTCATTTTGTACTTTTCATAAGAGAATATACAAAACAGTTCAGTGTATGTACACCTAACCAAAAAGTTTTGCTTTTCTCCTCTTAAACTTTCTACAAAGTGCTGAAAAGTATTCTAAGACTTCTAAAAGTTTCTAAAAGTTTCAAAAAGTTTTTTTTCTCTGTTCTTTAAAAAGTTCTGAAACTTTTTCTTCCTTCTCACTACTTCTAAACCTTTTACTATCATGTCTGAAGTAGAGTCAGCTCTTACAATGGTCAATACAACCTATGACAATTTGAATTACAAGAGCCTAAGGAGTCTCTGCTTAGAGAAAGGTTTAGTGATAGGAAATAACCCTACCAAAGAATTTCTTTTTAACATGCTTATTGTGAATGATGAGTCCCAAGCAGGCACATCAAATGAGAGGTTAATAGAAGGTTCCCAATCTGACTCAGGGGATCTCCTTGAGGGAGGTAGGGAGGGTTCTGATCAGGATTTGCCCTCTAACAAGACACCCAGTAATGTTGGTAGTAATGGAGGTCCCCATCACAGTAGGGAAGTATTTATTCCCAGAGGCCAAGTTGCTAGGGTTCAGTCAGGTAGGGACAGGTCCCCCTCTGTTGGTTCCAATATATCTTCTGTGTCCAAGCATTCCCAACCCACCCACCCTGAAGACAACATGTTAGAAAGGGAACTCAAAAAGTTGAGAGTTGAAGAGACCAGACTGAAGCTTAAACATCAACAGCTGGCCTTAGATAGGGAATCCTTAGACCTGGAGAAGGAAAGACAGAGAATGGGGTTTGGTCCCCATGGTGGCAGCAACAGCAGTATTCCTGATAGTAATCCTGTTAGAGAGCATGATTCCAGGAATCTGCACAAGTTGGTCCCCCCTTACAAGGAGGGGGATGACATCAACAAGTGATTTGCTGCACTTGAGGGGGCCTGTATGGTACAGGGGGTCCCTCAAAGGCAGTGGGCTGCTATATTGTGGCTATCTTTCACTGGAAATGGTAGGGATAGGCTCCTTACTGTTAGAGAAAGTGATGCTAACAAATTTTCAGTTTTGAAGGATGCAGTCTTGGATGGATTTGGCTTCACCACTGAACAATACAGGATTAAGTTCAGAGACACCAGAAAAGAGTCCTCACAAGACTGGACAGACGTTGTTGACTGTTCAGTGAAGGCCTTGGAAGGGTGGTTACATGGCAGTAAAGTTTCTGACTATGAAAGCCTGTATAATCTTATTCTGAGAGAGCATATTCTGAATAACTGTGTGTCTGACTTGTTACACCAATATCTAGTGGACTCAGATCTGACCTCTCCCCAAGAATTGGGAAAGAAGGCAGACAAATGGGTCAGAACAAGAGTGAACAGAAAAGTTCATACAGGAAGTGACAAGGATGGCAAGAAGAAAGATGGTGAGAAATCTCAGGATAAGCATGGGATAGTGGTAAAACCAAAGATCCTTCTTCACATCCTAAACACTCATTAGGGGGTGGGGATAAATCAAATTCTTCCTCTTCTTCACAACATACACACATCAAAAAGCCTTGGTGCTATGTGTGTAAAAATAAAGGCCATTGGCAAGGGGATAAGTCCTGTCCAGGTAAACCACCTGAGCCAACCACCACCAATACATCAAACTGTAGTGCCCCTAGCAGTACTGGTAATAGTGGTGGGACTGCTGGCAACAGTCAAAGCAAGGGTGTAGTTGGGTTCACTTATGGGTCCATCATAGAAACTGGGGTAGTCAGTCCCAAGACAGTTTCTGTCACACCTAGTGGCATTGGCCTTGCCACAATGGCTGCTTGTCCCCTTATAATGGATAATTACAGGCAGAAAGTTTCAATAAATGGTGTTGAGGCCCAGGCCTACAGGGACACAGGTGCCAGTATCACTTTGGTGACTGAAAACCTAGTGCATCCTGAATAACACATCATTGGACAACAGTACAAGATTATTGATGTCCATAACTCCACTAAGTTTCTTCGCTAAGCTATAGTTCAGCTTAGTTGGGGTGGAGTTACTGGCCCTAAGCAGGTGGTAGTGTCACCTAGCTTACCTGTAGACTGTCTCTTAGGTAATGACCTAGAGACCTCAGGTTGGGCTGAGGTAGAGTTTTATACCCATGCAGCCATGCTGGGTATCCCTGAGGAATTGCTTCCTCTCATTTCTACTGAAATGAAAAAGCAAAGGAGAGGAACAGGCCTGAAAACTCAGGATCCTTCTCCAACAACAGGTAAAAAGGGCATCACAGTATCCCCTACCCACCCTGCCATTCAGGATACCATTCCTGTGGTAGGAGAAACCTCTCCTGGGGTGGCACCTGTACCAAGGGAACCATCAGCTGGCACAGCTGTACTCCCTGAGGTGAAAGTACCTCTCTGTGGGATAACTAATATTGGTGAGAAAAAGTCCTCCATTGTAGTTAACATGGAGCATCCCTCCAACCCTCCCAGAGAAACTTTAGTGCAGCAACCCTGCACTGCCTCTAAACACTTAGGACAGCAGCCCTGCCCTAGTGTGGAGCTCATAGGACAGCATACCTGCCCTGCTCCAAAACAAGAGAAACAGTATCCCTGTTCTCTCTTACAGCCATATGGACACATTTTTTGTCCAGCTATGGCTTTAGTGAGACAGCATCCCTGTCTGGCATTCTCATCACTAGAAATAGGTCCAGTGGACAATTCCCACTGTTCTAAACTAAAACCTACTGATAGGAACTCTGATGATATATCTTCACATTGTTGGTTAGCTAAAAAACTTCAAACAAGGTAGTTTACATCCCCACGGGGAAGTAATCATATAGTGGATGATAAAGGGAGTAACCAGTCTATTGCAGAGCTACTCTCCACTTATCACCACAATAAAGACTCAACTGGCCAAGGTTAGCCTTATTGTCATTCGTTTGGTGGGGGGGAGGGATTGTGTGAGAAAGTAGCCTCTTTCTAGCCTTGTTACCCCCACTTTTGGCCTGTTTGTGAATATATGTCAGGGTGTTTTCACTGTCTCACTGGGATCCTGCTAGCCAGGGCCCAGTGCTCATAGTGAAAACCCTATGTTGTCAGTATGTTTGTTATGTATCACTGGGACCCTGCTAGCCAGGACCCCAGTGCTCATAAGTTTGTGGCCTATATGTATTCACTGTGTGATGTCTAACTGTCTCACTGAGGCTCTGCTAATCAGAACCTCAGTAGTTATGCTCTCTCTTTATTTCCAAATTTGTCACTAACAGGCTAGTGACTAAATTTACCAATTCACATTGGCATACTGGTACACCCATATAATTCCCTAGTATATGGTACTTAGGTACCCAGGGTATTGGGGTTCCAGGAAGTCCCTATGGGCTGCAGCATTTCTTTTGCCACCCATAGGGAGCTCTGACAATTCTTACACAGGCCTGCCAGTGCAGCCTGAGTGAAATAACATCCACGTTATTTCACAGCCATTTACCACTGCACTTAAGTGACTTATAAGTCACCTATATGTCTAACCTTCACCTGGTAAAGGTTGGGTGCAAAGTTACTTAGTGTGTGGGCACCCTGGCACTAGCCAAGGTGCCCCTACATCGTTCAGGGCAAATTCCCCGACTTTGTGAGTGCGGGGACACCATTACACGCGAGCACTGTACATAGGTCACTACCTATGTACAGTGCACCATGGTAACTCCGAACATGGCCCTGTAACATGTCTAAGATCATGGAATTGTCACCCCAATGCCATTCTGGCATTGGGGGGACAATTCCATGATCCCCCGGGTCACTAGCATAGTACCCGGGTACTGCCAAACTGCCTTTCCCGGGTCTCCACTGCAGCTGCTGCCAACCCCTCAGACAGGTTTCTGCCCTCCTGGGGTCCAGGCAGCCCTGGCCCAGGAAGGTAGAACAAAGGATTTGCTCTGAGAGAGGGTGTCACACCCTCTCCCTTTGGAAACAGGTGTGAAGGCTGGGGAGGAGTAGCCTCCCCCAGCCTCTGGAAATGCTTTGATGGGCACAAATGGTGCCCATCTCTGCATAAGCCAGTCTACACCGGTTTAGGGATCCCTCAGCCCTGCTCTGGCTCAAAACTGGACAAAGGAAAGGGGAGTGACCATTCCCCTGACCTGCACCTCCCAGGGGAGGTGCCCAGAGCTCCTCCAGTGTGTCCCAGACCTCTGCCATCTTAGAAACAGAGGTGTTTGTGGCACACTGGACTGCTCTGAGTGGCCAGTGCCAGCAGGTGACGTCAGAGGCTCCTTCTGATAGGCTCTTACCTCTCTTGGTAGCCAATCCTCCTTCCTTGGTAGCCAAACCTCCTTTTCTGGCTATTTAGGGTCTCTGCTCTGGGGAATTCTTCAGATAATGAATGCAAGAGCTCACCAGAGTTCCTCTGCATCTCCCTCTTCACCTTCTGCCAAGGGATTGACCGCTGGACGCCTGCAAAACCCCAACAAAGTAGCAAAGCGACTACTAGCAACCTTGTATCGCTTCATCCTGCCGGCTTTCTTGACTGTTTCCAGGTGGTGCATGCTCTGGGGGTAGCCTGCCTCCTCCCTCCACCACGAATGGACTCCAAACCTATGTGAGCTTGTAGAGGGTCGCTGGGACTGTAAGAAAACAGTGAGGGTTAGAAAAACTAGCCCAGCCCAAGACCCTGAAAGGTAGATGTATAGTGCACCTACTACCCCCAGAGAGCACAGAAGTCATGATAGGGGGATTCTGCAGGAAGAACAAACACCAGCAATGCAACAACAGTGGCTTTCCGGACCTGAGTACCTGTAAGACAAGGGGACCAAGTCCAATAGTTGTGACAGTGTCGAGAGTGGGCAGGTGACCAGGAAATGCCAGCTGAGAGTGCAAGGAAGCTGCTACCGGATGGAAGAAGCTTGGAGTTCTGCAAGAAAGAAGAGAGCTAGGGACTTCTCCTTTGGAAGACGGATGTCCAACGTCGCGATGAAGCTTGCAGGGGTGTTCCCACGCAGAAAGACCGCAAACACGCCTTGCTAGCTGCAAGGGTCGCAGTAGAGGTTTTTGCCTGCTGCTGTGCCCCAGGAGGGACCAGGATGTCGCCACTTGGAGAAGGAGACGGAGGGGGCGCCCAGCAAGTCAGGGAGCCCTCACAGAAGCAGGCAGCACCCACAGAAGTACCTGAACAGGCACTTGGAAGGAAAGTGAACCGGAGTTCACGCGAAGTCACAAAAGGGAGTCCCACGACGCCGGAGGACAACTCAGAAGGTTGTGCACTGCAGGTTAGAGTGTCGGGACCCAGGCTGGGCTGTGCACAAAGGAAATCCTGGAATAGTGCACAGGAGCCGGAGCAGCTGCCAATCACGCGGTACCCAGCAATGCAGTCTAGCGTGGGGAGGCAAGGACTTACCTCCACCAAACTTGGACTGAAGAGTCACTGGACTGTGGGAGTCACTTGGACAGAGTTGCTGAGTCCCAGGGACCACGCTCGTCGTGCTGAGAGGGGACCCAGAGGACCAGTGATGCAGTCTTTTGTTGACTGCTGTTGCAGGGGGAAGATTACGTCGACCCACTGGAGATTTCTTCAGAGCTCCTGGTGCAAGAAGGAGGCAGGCTACCCCCAGAGTATGCACCACCTGGAAACAGTCGAGAATGCCAGCAGGATGAAGCGTTACAAGGTTGCTAGTAGTCGTCTGGCTACTTTGTTGCGGTTTTGCAGGCGTCCTGAGCAGTCATCGGTCGATCCTTTGGCAGAAGGTGAAGAGGGAGATACAGAGGAGTGAGCTCTTGCATTCGTTATCTCAAGAATTCCCCAAAGCAGAGACCCTAAATAGCCAGAAAAGGAGGTTTGGCTACCTAGGAAGGAGGATTGGCTACTAAGAGAGGTAAGAGCCTATCAGAAGGAGTCTCTGACGTCACCTGCTGGCACTGGCCACTCAGAGCAGTCCAGTGTGCCAGCAACACCTCTGAATCCAACATGGCAGAGGTCTGGGGCACACTGGAGGAGCTCTGGGCACCTCCCCTGGGAGGTGCAGGTCAGGGGAGTGGTCATTCCCCTTTCCTTTGTCCAGTTTCACGCCATAGCAGGGTGGGGGATCCCTGAACCGGTGTAGACTGGCTTATGCAGAGATGGGCAGCATCTGTGCCCATCAAAGCATTTCCAGAGGCTGGGGGAGGCTACTCCTCCCCAGCCATCACACCTATTTCCAAAGGGAGAGAGTGTTACACCCTCTTTCAGAGGAAATCCTTTGTTCTGCCTTCCTGGGCCAGGGCTGCCTGGACCCCAGGAAGGCAGAAACCTGTCTGAGGGGTTGGCAGCAGCAGCAGCTACAGTGAAACCCCGGTAAAGGCAGTTTGGCAGTACCCGGGTCTGTGCTAGAGACTCGGGGGACCATGGAATTGTCTCCCCAATGCCAGAATGGCATTGGGGTGACAATTCCATGATCTTGGACATGTTACATGTCCATGTTCGGAGTTACCTTTGTGACGCTATACATAGGAAGTGACCTATGTATAGTGCACGTGTGAAATGGTGTCCCCGCACTCACAAAGTCCAGGGAATTTGCCCTGAACAATGTGGGGGCACCTTGGCTAGTGCCAGGGTACCCACACACTAAGTAACTTAGCACCCAACCTTCACCAGGTAAAGGTTAGACATATAGGTGACTTATAAGTTACTTAAGTGCAGTGGTAAATGGCTGTGAAATAACGTGGACGTTATTTCACTCAGGCTGAAGTGGCAGGCCTGTGTAAGAATTGTTAGAGCTCCCTATGGGTGGCAAAATAAATGCTGCAGCCCATAGGGATCTCCTGGAACCCCAATACCCTGGGTACCTCAGTACCATATACTAGGGAATTATAAGGGTGTTCCAGTATGCCAATGTGAATTGGTGAAATTGGTCACTAGCCTGTTAGTGACAATTTAGAAAGCAGAGAGAGCATAACCACTGAGGTTCTGATTAGCAGAGCCTCAGTGAGACAGTTAGTCATCACACAGGGAACACATACAGGGCACACTTATGAGCACTGGGGCCCTGGCTGGCAGGGTCCCAGTGACACATACACTAAAACAACATATAAACAGTGAAATATGGGGGTAACATGCCAGGCAAGATGGTACTTTCCTACACAACCCCCGCCCCCCAAACGAAAGACAATAAGACTAGCCATGACCTGATGAGTCTTCATTGTCTAAGTGGAAATCTCTGGAGAGTCCATCTGCATTAAAGTGGGTACTCCCAGGTCTATGTTCCACAGTATAGTCCATTCCCTGTAGAGATATGGACCACCTTAACAATTTAGGGTGTTCACCTTTCATTTGTTTTAGCCAAAGTAGAGGTTTGTGGTCTGTCTGAACAATGATGTGAGTGCCAAACAGGTATGGCATCAACTTCTTCAGTGCCCAGGCTACAGAAAAGGCCTCCCTCTCTATGGCAGACCAACACTTTTCTCTAGGGGTCAACCTCCTGCTGATAAAAGCAACAGGTGATCCTGCCCCTCAGAATTGAGTTGTGATAAGACTGCCCCTACCCCTAATTCAGATGCATCAGTTTGAACAATGAATTTCTTGGAGTAACATGGGCTTTTTAGGACAGGTGCAGTGCACATGGCCTGTTTCAGCTCCTCAAAAGCTTTCTGAGAGCTAGCTGTCCACAATACCTTTTTAGGCATTTTCATGGAAGTGAGATCATTAAGTGGGGCTGCAATGGAGCCATAGTTTTTAATGAATCTCCTTGTAATACCCAGTGAGGCCTAAGAAGGCTCTCACCTGGGTCTGAGTTGTAGGGGGAACCCAATCCATGATTGTCTGGATTTTCCCCAGAAGAGGTGCAATCTGTTCTCCACGTAGCAGGTGTCCCAGATAAACCACTTTCCCCTGCCCTATCTGGCACTTTGAAGCCTTGATAGAGAGGCCTGCCTTCTGCAGGGCCTCCAAAACTTTCCACAGGTGGACCAGGTGATCATCCCAGGTGGAGCTAAAGACAGCTATATCGTCCAGATATGCTGTACTAAAAGCCTCCAACCCTTTCAGGACTGTATTGACCAACCTCTGAAAAGTGGCAGGTACATTTTTCAAACCAAAGGGCATTACTGTGAATTGTTAGTGCCCTCCAATAGTTGAAAATGCAGTTTTTGCTTTAGCATCCTCTGATAACTTGATCTGCCAATACCCTGCAGTCAAATCAAAGGTGCTTAGATACTTAGCAGATGCGTGTATCTATGACCTCATCTGCCCTGGGTATAAAGTGAGCATCATTTTTTGTTACCTGGTTGAGACCTCTGTAATCTACACAAAACCTCATCTCTCTTTTCCCATCTTTTGAGTGAAGCTTTGGTACAAGCACCACAGGAGAGGCCCATGGGATTTCGGAATGTTCAACCACTCCTAGTTCAAGCATTTTCTGAACTTCTTGTTTTATGCAGTCCCTGACATGGTCAGGCTGCCTATAGATTTTACCTTTGACAGGCATGCTGTCTCCAGTATCTATAGTGTGCTCTCACCAAGAGGTGGTGCCTGGCACAGTAGAAAAGAGTTCAGAAAACTGACCTAGGAGATTTATCCAGTTGTCTTTCTGCTCAGCAGTAAGACAGTCTGCCAAAACGACACCTTCCACTAGAGCATCCTGTTCTGTGGAAGAGAAGAGATCAGGGAAAGGGTCATTCTCTTCTTCCTGTCCTTCATCTGTTGCCATGAGCAGGGTGAGATCAGCCCTGTCATAGTAGGGTTTTAGGTGATTGACATAGAGCACCCTAAGGGAACTCCTGGCAGTGCCCAGGTCAACCAAGTAGGTGACCTCGCCCTTCTTTTGAACAATGAGATGGGGTCCACTCCATTTGTCTTGGAGTGCTCTTGGGGCCACAGGCTCCAATACCCACACCTTCTGTCCTGGTTGGTACTGAATCAGAACAGCCTTCTAGACATGCCATTGCTTTTGGAGCTCTTGGCAGGCCTGAAGGTTTTTACTGGCCCTTTTTTCATGTACTCAGCCATTCTGGATCTTAGACCGAGTACATAGTCCACTATGTCTTGCTTGGGAGCTTTTAAAGGTTGTTCCCAACCCTCCTTCACAAGTGTTAGGGGACCTCTTACAGGGTGTCCAAATAGGAGTTCAAAGGGGCTGAAGCCCACTCCTTTCTGGGGTACCTCCCTGTAAGCAGCAAAAACGAGGCAAGGTAACAGGACATCCCATCTCCTCCTGAGTTTTTCAGGGAGTCCCATTATCATTCCTTTTAGAGTTTTATTAAACCTCTCTACCAGTCCATTTGTTTGTGGATGATAAGGTGTGGTGAATTTGTATGTTACACCACATTCCTTCCACATGGCCTTAAACTATCCATACATAAAGTTGCTACCCCTGTCTGATACAACCTCTTTTGGAAAACCCACCCTGGAAAAGATTCCCAGGAGGGCTTTTGCCACTGCAGGTGCTGTAGTGGTCCTTAGAGGAATTGCTTCAGGATATCTTGTGGCATAGTCCACTACCACCAAGATAAACCTATTGCCTGAAGCAGTAGGAGGGTCAAGGGGGCCAACTATGTCAACCCCTACCCTTTCAAAGGGAACCCCAACCACAGGCAGTGGAGTAAGGGGAGCCTTTGGAGTGCCACCAGTCTTGCCACTGGCTTGACAGGTCACACAAGATTTACAAAAGTATTTTGTGTCCTCTGACATCCTAGGCCAGTGAAACAGGGGGACAAGCCTTTCCCATGTTTTAATCTGACCTAAATGTCCAGCCAAAGGAATGTCATGTGCCAGAGTTAGGAGGAACTCTCTGTACTGCAGGGGAATGACCATTCTCCTGGCTGCTCCAGGTTTTGGGTCCTTTGCCTCTGTGTACAAGAGGTTGTCCTCCCAGTAAACTCTATGTGAGTCACTTACATCCCCATTTTGCTGTTTGACAGCTTCCTGTCTGAGACCCTCTAATGTGGGACAGGACTGCTGTGCCACACTCAGCTCCTCCCTGGCAGGCCCCCCTCCACCCAAAAGCTCAGCAGTGTCTGCTGCCAGCTCCTCTGGTGAAGGTTCTGCACAGGGGGGAATTTCTTCTTCCTCAGAAGTAGAATCATCTGTAGAGGGAGGGATAGTGGGTAGGGATTTACCCTAACTAACCCTAGCTTTAGGGAGCACTTGGTCCATTGTTCCAGGATCCAAGTCACCCTGTCCTTTTTGCATTTTGGCCTGAGCTCTTGTCAAAGGAAAAATATGCCCAGGAATGCCCAGCATTGCTGCATGAGCCTCCAACTCCACTTCAGCCCAAGCTGATGTCTCTAAATGGTTCCCTAGTAGACAGTCTACAGGTAAATCTGAGGCAACCACAACTTTCTTTGGACCAGTAACCCCCCCTCCACCCCCAGTTGAGATTCACAACAGCCATGGGGTGGCTAAGAGTGTTGTTATATGCGTCTGTCACTTGGTACTGGTGACCATGTAGGTGTTGTTCAGGGTGTACCAGTTTCTCTATTACCATGGTAACACTGGCACCTGTGTCCCTGTAGGCCTGAACCTCAACACCATGTGGTGACCATGTAGGTGTTGTTCAGGGTGTACCAGTTTCTCTATTACCATGGTAACACTGGCACCTGTGTCCCTGTAGGCCTGAACCTCAACACCATTGATTAGGGGAAGTTGCTTGTACTTATCCATATTAAGGGAACAAGCAACCAAGGTGGCCAAATCAATGGCACCTTCAGAGACTAATACAGCCTCTGTGGTCTCCTTAACAAGACCAACCCCAACTAAATTACCAAAAGTGAGCCCAGCTACTCCCTTGGATTGGCTATTAATAGGTTTGCTCCCTCCACCACTGCATTACTAAGGGCACTAGAGGTTGCAGTAGGGGTTGTGGTAGTGGGAGGCTTGGTGCTTTTCTTTGGACAACTGGCATCAGTTGTCCAATGGCCTTTTACTTTACATAAATAGCACCATGTTTTTTTTACTTGATTAGAAGAGGATTTGGACCCACCACCCCCACCAGAGTGTTTTGTGGGCCTGATGAAGACTCATTTTTAGATTTGGCCCCACCCTTGTCTGAGGACTTACCATCCTTCTTCTTGCCATCCTTGTCACCCCCTGTATGAACTTTTCTGTTCACTCTTGTTCTGACCCATTTGTCTGCCTTCTTTCCCAATTCTTGGGGAGAGGTCAGATCTGAGTCCACTAGATATTGGTGTAACAAATCAGACACACAGTTATTCAGAATATGCTCTTTCAGGATTCGATTGTACAGGCTTTCATAGTCAGAAACTTTACTGCCATGTAACTGTAGGAGGCTGGACTGGCTTGTAGTGAGTACCAAGGGGTACTTGCACCTTGCACCAGGCCCAGTTATCCCTTATTAGTGTATAGGGTGTCTAGCAGCTTAGGCTGATAGATAATGGTAGCTTAGCAGAGCAGCTTAGGCTGAACTAGGAGACGTGTGAAGCTACTACAGTACCACTTAGTGTCATATGCACAATATCATAAGAAAACACAATACACAGTTATACTAAAAATAAAGGTACTTTATTTTTATGACAATATGCCAAAGTATCTTAGAGTGTACCCTCAGTGAGAGGATAGGAAATATACACAAGATATATATACACAATAGCAAAAATATGCAGTATAGTCTTAGAAAACAGTGCAAACAATGTATAGTTACAATAGGATGCAATGGGGAACATAGGGATAGGGGCAACACAAACCATATACTCCAAAAGTGGAATGCGAACCACGAATGGACCCCAAACCTATGTGACCTTGTAGAGGGTCGCTGGGACTATTAGAAAATAGTGAGAGTTAGCAAAATAACCCTCCCCAAGACCCTGAAAAGTGAGTGCAAAGTGCACTAAAGTTCCCCTAAGGACAAAGAAGTCGTGTTAGAGGAATAATGCAGGAAAGACACAAACCAGCAATGCAACAACTGTGGATTTCCAATCTAGGGTACCTGTGGAACAAGGGGACCAAGTCCAAAAGTCACAAGCAAGTCGGAGATGGGCAGATGCCCAGGAAATGCCAGCCGCGGGTGCAAAGAAGCTTCTACTGGACAGAAGAAGCTGAGGTTTCTGCAGGAACGAAAAGGGCTAGAGACTTCCCCTTTGGTGGACGGATCCCTCTCGCCGTGGAGAGTCGTGCAGAAGTGTTTTCCCGCCGAAAGAACGCCAACAAGCCTTGCTAGCTGCAAATCGTGCGTTTGGCGTTTTTGGACGCTGCTGGGGCCCAGGAGGGACCAGGAGGTCGCAAATTGGACCTGAAGAGAGAGGGGACGTCGAGCAAGACAAAGAGCCCTCACTGAAGCAGGTAGCACCCGGAGAAGTGCCAGAAACAGGCACTACGAGGATGCGTGAAACGGTGCTCACCGAAGTTGCACAAAGGAGTCCCACGTCGCCGGAGACCAACTTAGAAAGTCGTGCAATGCAGGTTAGAGTGCCGTGGACCCAGGCTTGGCTGTGCACAAAGGATTTCCGCCGGAAGTGCACAGGGGCCGGAGTAGCTGCAAAGTCGCGGTTCCCCAGCAATGCAGCCCAGCGAGGTGAGGCAAGGACTTACCTCCACCAAACTTGGACTGAAGAGTCACTGGACTGTGGGGGTCACTTGGACAGAGTCGCTGGATTCGAGGGACCTCGCTCGTCGTGCTGAGAGGAGACCCAAGGGACCTGTAATGCAGCTTTTTGGTGCCTGCGGTTGCAGGGGGAAGATTCCGTCGACCCACGGGAGATTTCTTCGGAGCTTCTGGTGCAGAGAGGAGGCAGACTACCCCCACAGCATGCACAAGCAGGAAAACAGTCGAGAAGGCGTCAGGATCAGCGTTACAGAGTTGCAGTAGTCGTCTTTGCTACTATGTTGCAGGTTTGCAGGCTTCCAGCGCGGTCAGCAGTCGATTCCTTATCAGAAGGTGAAGAGGGAGATGCAGAGGAACTCGGATGAGCTCTTGCATTCGTTATCTAAAGTTTCCCCAGAGACAGAGACCCTAAATAGCCAGAAAAGAGGGTTTGGCTACCTAGGAGAGAGGATAGGCTACTAACACCTGAAGGAGCCTATCAGCAGGAGTCTCTGACGTCACCTGGTGGCACTGGCCACTCAGAGCAGTCCAGTGTGCCAGCAGCACCTCTGTTTCCAAGATGGCAGAGGTCTGGAGCACACTGGAGGAGCTCTGGACACCTCCCAGGGGAGGTGCAGGTCAGGGGAGTGGTCACTCCCCTTTCCTTTGTCCAGTTTCGCGCCAGAGCAGGGGCTAAGGGGTCCCTGAACCGGTGTAGACTGGCTTATGCAGAATTGGGCACATCTGTGCCCAAGAAAGCATTTCCAGAGGCTGGGGGAGGCTACTCCTCCCCTGCCTTCACACCATTTTCCAAAGGGAGAGGGTGTCACACCCTCTCTCAGAGGAAGTTCTTTGTTCTGCCATCCTGGGCCAGGCCTGGCTGGACCCCAGGAGGGCAGATGCCTGTCTGAGGGGTTGGCAGCAGCAGCAGCTGCAGTGAAACCCCAGGAAGGGCAGTTTGGCAGTACCAGGGTCTGTGCTACAGACCACTGGGATCATGGGATTGTGCCAACTATGCCAGGATGGCATAGAGGGGGCAATTCCATGATCATAGACATGTTACATGGCCATATTCGGAGTTACCATTGTGAAGCTACATATAGGTAGTGACCTATATGTAGTGCACGCGTGTAATGGTGTCCCCGCACTCACAAAGTTCAGGGAATTGGCTCTGAACAATGTGGGGGCACCTTGGCTAGTGCCAGGGTGCCCTCACACTAAGTAACTTTGCACCTAACCTTTACCAGGTAAAGGTTAGACATATAGGTGACTTATAAGTTACTTAAGTGCAGTGTAAAATGGCTGTGAAATAACGTGGGCGTTATTTCACTCAGGCTGCAGTGGCAGGCCTGTGTAAGAATTGTCAGAGCTCCCTATGGGTGGCAAAAGAAATGCTGCAGCCCATAGGGATCTCCTGGAACCCCAATACCCTGGGTACCTCAGTACCATATACTAGGGAATTATAAGGGTGTTCCAGTAAGCCAATGTAAATTGGTAAAATTGGTCACTAGCCTGTTAGTGACAATTTGAAAGTAATGAGAGAGCATAACCACTGAGGTTCTGGTTAGCAGAGCCTCAGTGAGACAGTTAGGCACCACACAGGGAACATATACATGCACACCTATGAGCACTGGGGCCCTGTGTGACAGGGTTCCAGTGACACATACATATAGGCCACAAACCTATGAGCACTGGGGTCCTGACCAGCAGGATCCCAGTGACACATAACAACCATACCGAAAACATAGTGTTTTCACTATGAGCACTGGGGCCTGGCTATCAGGATCCCAGTGAGACAGTGAAAACAGTGACAAACACCCTGACATACACTCACAAACAGGCCAAAAGTGGGGGTAACAAGGCTAGAAAGAGGCTACCTTCTCACAGTAACCACCCCTCCCAGGCCTTCACTGAATAGTCAACAAAGTCTACCCAGTCTTGTGAGGACTCTTTTATGGTTTCTCTGAACTTAATCCTGTATTGTTCAGTGGTTAAGCTAAATCCATCCAAGAGTGCATTCTTCAAAACTGTAAAATTATTGGCATCACTTTCCTTCACAGTAAGGAGCCTATCCTTACCCTTTCCACTGAAAGATAGCTGTAGGATAGCAGCCCACTGCTGTTTGAGGGACCCCCTGTACCATACAGGCCCTCTCAAGTGCAGCAAACCACTTGTTGATGTCATCCCCCTCCTTGTAAAGGGTAACTATCTTGTGCAGATTCCTGGAATCATGCTCTCTAACAGGATTACTATCAGGAATACTGCTGCTGCCACCATGGGGTCCAAACCCCAACCTCTGTCTCTCTTTTTGTAAGTCCAGGGATTCCCTGTCTAGAGCCAGCTGTTGCTGTTTAAGCTTCAGCCTGGTCTCTTCCACTCTCAACTTACTGAGTTCCCTTTCTAACATTTTGTAATAAGGGTGGGTGGGCAGGGAATGTTTTGACACAGAAGAAATATTGGAATGAGCAGAGGGAGACCTGTCCCTAACAGTTGGCTCTCTTAACAACCTGGCCTTCAGGAACGAAAACATCCCTACTGTGATGGGAGCTTCTATTACTACCAGCATTGCTAGGTGGTCTGCTAAGGGGCAGAATAGGAAGAGAAGCCTGTACCACTCCCTCAAGGGGCTCCCCTGAGTCAGAATGTGAGCTATCTATCAACTTTTCAGATGAGGTGCCACCCTGGGCCTTATCATTCTCAATAAGCATATTAGACAGAAATTCTCTAGTAGGGTTCCTTCCTACCACTAAACCTCTATCAATGCAGAGACTCCTTAGGCTCTTAAAGTTAAGGTGGTCATAAGTTGTATTGACCAAATTAAGAGGAGTTCCTACACCAGACATGATAGAAGAAGGTTTAGAGACAGATAAAAGAGAGAAAAAGTTTCAGGACTTTTTAAAGAACATTAAAAAAAACTTTTTCAACTTTTTGAAACTTTTTGAAACTTTTTGAAACTTTTTGAAAGTGTAGGAGTACTTTTCAGCACTTAGCAGATAGTGTAAGAGAAGAAAAGCAACACTTTTTGGTTAGGTGTACATACACTGAACTTGTTTTGTATATTATTCTCTTATGAAAAGTACAAAATGACAAAGTGGTTAGTAGTTACAAGTACTTATCCCACCACTGCACAACCAATGTAGGAGGCTGGCCTGGTTTGTAGTGGGTACCAAGGGGTACTTACACTCTGTACCAGGTCCAGTTATCCCTTATTAGTGTAGAAGAGGTGTTTCTAGCAGCTTAGGCTGATAGAAGGTAGCTATAGCAGAGCAGCTTAGGCTGAACTAGGAGACATGCAAAGCTCCTACTATACCACTGGTGTCATATGCACAATATCATAAGAAAACACAATACACAGATATACTAAAAATAAAGGTACTTTATTTTTTATGACAATATGCCAAAAGTATCTCAGTGAGTACCCTCAGTATGAGGATGCCAAATATACACAAGAGATATGTACACAATACCAAAAATATGCAGTAATAGCAAAAGGAAGTAATGCAAGCAATGTAAAGTTACAGTAGATTGGAATAGGAGTACATAGGTATAGGGGCAACACAAACCATATACTCCAAAAGTGGAGTGCGAACCACGAATGGACCCCAAACCTATGTGAGGTTGTGGAGGGTCGCTGGGACTGTAAGAAAACAGTGAGGGTTAGAAAAATAGCCCACCCCAAGACCCTGAAAAGTAGATGTAAAGTGCATCTATAACCCCCAGAGAGCACAGAAGTCGTGATAGGGGGATTCTGCAAGGAAGACTAACACCAGCAATGCAACAACAGTGGATTTCCGGACCTGAGTACCTGTAAGACAAGGGGACCAAGTCCAAGAGTCGTGATAGTGTCGAGAGTGGGCAGATGCCCAGGAAATGCCAGCTGAGGATGCAAAGAAGCTGCCACCGGATGGAAGAAGCTTTGTGTTCTGCAAGAACGAAGAGGACTAGGAACTTCCCCTTTGGAGGATGGATGTCCCACGTTGTGAAGAAGCTTGCAGAGGTGTTCCCATGCAGAAAGACCGCAAACAAGCCTTGCTAGCTGCAAGGGTCGCGGTTAGGGTTTTTGGATGCTGCTGTGGCCCAGGAGGGACCAGGATGTCGCCACTTGGATGAGGAGACAGAGGGGGCGCCCAGCAAGTCAGAGAGCCCCGCACCCGCAGAAGTACCGGATCAGGCACTTAGAAGAGGAGTGAACCGGAGTCCACCCGAAGTCAGAAAAGGGAGTCCCACGACGCCGGAGGACAACTCAGAAGGTTGTGAACTGCAGGTTAGAGTATCGGGACCAAAGCTTGGCTGTGCACGAAGGAAATCCTGGAAGAGTGCACAGGAGCCGGAGCAGCTGCAAATCACGCGGTACCCAGCAATGCAGTCTAGCGTGGGGAGGCAAGGACTTACCTCCACCAAACTTGGACTGAAGAGTCACTGGACTGTGGGAGTCACTTGGACAGAGTTGCTGAGTTCCAGGGACCACGCTCGTCGTGCTGAGAGGGGACCCAGAGGGCCGGTTATGCAGTCTTTTGTTGCCTGCGGTTGCAGGGGGAAGATTCCGTCGACCCACGGGAGATTTCTTCATAGTTGTTGACTATGTGCCAGGGTGCCCACACACTAAGTAACTATGCACCCAACCTTCACCAGGTGACGGTTAGACATATAGGTGACTTATAAGTTACTTATGTGCAGTGGTAAATGGCTGTGAAATAACGTGGGCGTTATTTCAGGCAGGCTCCGGTGGCAGGCCTGTGTAAGAATTCTCAGAGCTCCCTGTGGGTGGCAAAAGAAATGCTGCAGCCCATAGGGATCTCCTGGAATCCCAGTACCCTGAGTACCTCAGTACCGTATACTAGGGAATTATATGGGTGTACCAGTATGCCAATGTGGATTGGCAAATTTAGTCACTAGCCTGTTAGTGACAAATTTGGAAAGCAGTTAGAGCATAACCACTGAGGTTCTGGTTAGCAGAGCCACAGTGAGACAGTTAGGCATCACACAGGGAACACGTACATGGCACATACTTATGAGCACTGGGGCCCTGCCTGGCAGGGTCCCAGTGACACATACACTAAAACAACATATATACAGTGAAATATGGGGGTAACATGCCAGGCAAGATGGTACTTTCCTACTCAAGGAAGGCACCATCTGTGCCCTTCAAAGCATTTCGAGAGGCTGGGGGAGACTACCCCTCCACAGCCTGTAACACCTATTTCTAAAGGAGAGGGTGTAACACCCTGCTTTCAGAGGAAATGCTTTGTTCTGCCTTCCTGTGACTGGGCTGCCCAGACCCCAGGAGGGCAGAACCCTGTCTGTGAGATGGCAGCAGCTGTAACTGCAGTGCAAGCCTCAGAACGCTGGTTTGGCAGTACTGGGGGTCCATGGTGGAGCCTCCAGGATGCATGGAATTGGCTCCCCAATACCAGATTTGGAATGGGGGGATAATTCCATGATCTTAGACATGTTACATGGCCATATTTGGAGTTACCATTGTGAAGCTACATATAGGTATTTACCTATACGTAATGCAAGCTTGTAATGGCATCCCCGCACTCACAAAGTCTGGAGAAATGGCCCTGAGCTATGTGGGGGAACCTTTGCTAGTGCAAGGGTGCCCTCACACTGAGTAACCTTGCACCTAACCTTCAGCAAGTGAAGGTTAGACATATAGGTGACTTATAAGTTACTTAAGTGCAGTGACAATAGCTGTGAAAAAGTGTGTGCACTATTTCACGCAGGCTGCTATGGCAGGCCTGTGTAAGGGTTTGTCTGGGCTCCTTATTGGTGGCAAAAGAAATGCCCCAGCCCATAAGGATCTCCTGGAACCCCAATGCACTGGATACCTAGATACCCTATACTAGGGACTTATAACGGGGGTCCAGTGTGCCAATTGAAATTGGTAAATAAAGTCACTGGCCTACAGTGACAAATTTAAAAGCAGAGAGAGCATAAGCACTGAGGTTCTGAATAGCAGAGCCTCATCGACACAGTTAGGCACTACACAAGTATACACATTAGGCCAAAAACTATGAGCACTGGGATCCTGGCTAGCAGGATCCCAGTGAGACAGGCAAAACATACTGACATATAGGTTTTTATCTATGATTTTAGTTGTGATAGTACAGCCCCTACTCCTAATTCAGAAGCATCTGTTTAGCCAATTAGTTTTTTGGAGTAGTTTGGGCTGTTATATAAATAACTTTATTTCGGCTAAAAGCCATAAAAGTGTCCAGTAAAACAGCATACCACAATCATGCAATAAATAAATAATTACAAATAAAAAAGAAGAGTGCCACATAGTACATTAAAACGTCTTGACAGCTTCCTTATAAAATAAACTATTAGAGCACACAATTACTATAACAATACAAAATGAGCATCAAGCTTTAAAAATCTGAAACCTATTTTACTTAATTCCACTTAATAATCTACTTCAGCCTTCAATACTTTTGGTTTTGCCAGTCAGTCAGCAAGGATTCCTCTGCTTCTTATGGCCCATTGTAGGAAAGTACCATCTTGCCTGGCATGTTACCCCCATATTTCACTGTATATATGTTGTTTTAGTTGTATGTGTCACTGGGACCCTGCCAGCCAGGGCCCCAGTGCTCATAAGTGTGCCCTGTAAGTGTTACCTGTGTTATGACTAACTGTCTCACTGAGGCTCTGCTAATCAGAACCTCAGTGGTTATGCTCTCTCATTTCTTTCCAAATTGTCACTAACAGGCTAGTGACCAATTTCACCAATTTACATTGGCATACTGGAACACCCTTATAATTCCCTAGTATATGGTACTGAGGTACCCAGGGTATTGGGGTTCCAGGAGATCCCTATGGGCTGCAGCATTTCTTTTGCCACCCATAGGGAGCTCGGACAATTCTTACACAGGCCTGCCACTGCAGCCTGAGTGAAATAACGTCCACGTTATTTCACAGCCATTTTACACTGCACTTAAGTAACTTATAAGTCACCTATATGTCTAACCTTTACCTGGTAAAGGTTAGGTGCTAAGTTACTTAGTGTGTGGGCACCCTGGCACTAGCCAAGGTGCCCCCACATTGTTCAGGGCCAATTCCCCGGACTTTGTGAGTACGGGGACACCATTACACGCGTGCACTACACATAGGTCACTACCTATGTGTAGCTTCACAATGGTAACTCCGAATATGGCCATGTAACATGTCTAAGATCATGGAATTGCCCCACCAATGCCATCCTGGTATTGGGGAGACAATCCCATGATTCCCCGGGTCTCTAGCACAGACCCGGGTACTGCCAAACTGCCTTTCCCGGGGTTTCACTGCAGCTGCTGCTGCTGCCAACCCCTCAGACAGGTTTCTGCCCTCCTGGGGTCCAGCCAGGCTTGGCCCAGGAAGGTAGAACAAAGGACTTCCTCAGAGAGAGGGTGTTACACCCTCTCCCTTTGGAAAAAGGTGTTAAGGCAGGGGAGGAGTAGCCTCCCACAGCCTCTGGAAATGCTTTCATGGGCACAGATGGTGCCCATTTCTGCATAAGCCAGTCTACACCGGTTCAGGGACCCCTCAGCCCTGCTCTGGCGCGAAACTGGACAAAGGAAAGGGGAGTGACCACTCCCCTGACCTGCACCTCCCCTGGGAGTGTAGGAAAGTACCATCTTGCCTGGCATGTTACCCCCATTTTTCACTGTATATATGTTGTTTTAGTTGTATGTGTCACTGGGACCCTGGTAACCCAGGGCCCCAGTGCTCATAAGTGTGCCTGAATGTGTTACCTGTGTAGTGACTAACTGTCTCACTGAGGCTCTGCTAATCAGAACCTCAGTGGTTATGCTCTCTCATTTCTTTCCAAATTGTCACTAACAGGCTAGTGACCATTTTTGCCAATTTACATTGGCTTACTGGAACACCCTTATAATTCCCTAGTATATGGTACTGAGGTACCCAGGGTATTGGGGTTCCAGGAGATCCCTATGGGCTGCAGCATTTCTTTTGCCACCCATAGGGAGCTCTGACAATTCTTACACAGGCCTGCCACTGCAGCCTGAGTGAAATAACGTCCACGTTATTTCACAGCCATTTTACACTGCACTTAAGTAACTTATAAGTCACCTATATGTCTAACCTTTACCTGGTAAAGGTTAGGTGCAAAGTTACTTAGTGTGAGGGCACCCTGGCACTAGCCAAGGTGCCCCCACATTGTTCAGAGCCAATTCCCTGAACTTTGTGAGTGCGGGAACACCATTACACGCGTGCACTACATATAGGTCACTACCTATATGTAGCTTCACAATGGTAACTCCGAATATGGCCATGTAACATGTCTATGATCATGGAATTGCCCCCTCTATGCCATCCTGGCATAGTTGGCACAATCCCATGATCCCAGTGGTCTGTAGCACAGACCCTGGTACTGCCAAACTGCCCTTCCTGGGGTTTCACTGCAGCTGCTGCTGCTGCCAACCCCTCAGACAGGCATCTGCCCTCCTGGGGTCCAGCCAGGCCTGGCCCAGGATGGCAGAACAAAGAACTTCCTCCTTTGGAAAATGGTGTGAAGGCAGGGGAGGAGTAGCCTCCCCCAGCCTCTGGAAATGCTTTGTTGGGCACAGATGTGCCCAATTCTGCATAAGCCAGTCTACACTGGTTCAGGGGACCCCTTAGCCCTGCTCTGGCGCGAAACTGGACAAAGGAAAGGGGAGTGACCACTCCCCTGACCTGCACCTCCCCTGGGAGGTGTCCAGAGCTCCTCCAGTGTGCTCCAGACCTCTGCCATCTTGGAAACAGAGGTGCTGCTGGCACACTGGACTGCTCTGAGTGGCCAGTGCCACCAGGTGACGTCAGAGACTCCTTCTGATAGGCTCCTTCAGGTGTTAGTAGCCTATCCTGTCTCCTAGGTAGCCAAACCCTCTTTTCTGGCTATTTAGGGTCTCTGTCTCTGGGGAAACTTTAGATAACGAATGCAAGAGCTCATCCAAGTTCCTCTGCATCTCTCTCTTCACCTTCTGCCAAGGAATCGACTGCTGACCGCGCTGGAAGCCTGCAAACCTGCAACATAGTAGCAAAGATGACTACTGCAACTCTGTAACGCTGATCCTGCCGCCTTCTCGACTGTTTTCCTGCTTGTGCATGCTGTGGGGGTAGTCTGCCTCCTCTCTGCACCAGAAGCTCCGAAGAAATCTCCCGTGGGTCGACGGAATCTTCCCCCTGCAACCGCAGGCACCAAAAAGCTGCATTACCGGTCCCTTGGGTCTCCTCTCAGCACGACGAGCGAGGTCCCTCGAATCCAGCGACTCTGTCCAAGTGGCCCCCACAGTCCAGTGACTCTTCGGTCCAAGTTTGGTGGAGGTAAGTCCTTGCCTCACCTCGCTGGGCTGCATTACTGGGAACCGCGACTTTTGCAGCTACTCCGGCCCCTGTGCACTTCCGGCGGAAATCCTTTGTGCACAGCCAAGCCTGGGTCCACGGCACTCTAACCTGCATTGCACGACTTTCTAAGTTGTTCTCCGGCGACGTGGGACTCCTTTGTGCGACTTCAGGTGAGCACCGTTTCACGCATCCTCGTAGTGCCTGTTTCTGGCACTTCTCCGGGTGCTACCTGCTGCTGAGAGGGCTCCTTGTCTTGCTCGACGCCCCCTCTCTCTCTTGGTCCAATTTGTGACCTCCTGGTCCCTCCAGGGCCACAGCAGCGTCCAAAAACGCTAACCGCATGATTTGCAGCTAGCAAGGCTTGTTGGCGTTCTTTCGGCGGGAAAACCCTTCTGCACGACTCTCCACGGCGAGAGGGATCCGTCCACCAAAGGGGAAGTCTCTAGCCCTTTTCGTTCCTGCAGAAACCTCAGCTTCTTCTGTCCAGTAGAAGCTTCTTTGCACCCGCAGCTGGCATTTCCTGGGCATTTGCCCATCTCCGACTTGCTTGTGACTTTTGGACTTGGTCCCCTTGTTGCACAGGTACCCTAGATTGGAAATCCACAGTTGTTGCATTGTTGGTTTGTGTCTTTCCTGCATTATTCCTCTAACACGACTTCTTTGTCCTTAGGGGAACTTTAGTGCACTTTGCACTCACTTTTCAGGGTCTTGGGGAGGGTTATTTTTCTAACTCTCACTATTTTCTAATAGTCCCAGCGACCCTCTACAAGGTCACATAGGTTTGGGGTCCATTCGTGGTTCGCATTCCACTTTTGGAGTATATGGTTTGTGTTGCCCCTATCCCTATGTTTCCCCATTGCATCCTATTGTAACTATACATTGTTTGCACTGTTTTCTAAGACTATACTGCATATTTTTGCTATTGTGTATATATATCTTGTGTATATTTCCTATCCTCTCACTGAGGGTACACTCTAAGATACTTTGGCATATTGGCATAAAAATAAAGTACCTTTATTTTTAGTATAACTGTGTATTGTGTTTTCTTATGATATTGTGCATATGACACTGAGTGGTACTGTAGTAGCTTCACACGTCTCCTAGTTCAGCCTAAGCTGCTCTGCTAAGCTACCATTATCTATCAGCCTAAGCTGCTAGACACCCTATACACTAATAAGGGATAACTGGGCCTGGTGCAAGGTGCAAGTACCCCTTGGTACTCACTACAAGCCAGTCCAGCCTCCTGCAGGGAGGTGCCCAGAGCTCCTCCAGTGTGCTCCAGACCTCTGCCATCTTGGAAACAGAGGTGCTGCTGGCACACTGGACTGCTCTGAGTGGCCAGGGCCAGCAGGTGACGTCAGAGACTCCTTCTGATAGGCTCCTTCAGGTGTTGCTAGCCTATCCTCTCTCCTAAGTAGCCAAACCTCCTTTTCTGGCTATTTAGGGTCTCTGCTTTGGGGAATTCCTTAGATAACGAATGCAAGAGCTCATCAGAGTTCCTCTGTATCTCTCTCTTCACCTTCTGCCAAGGAATCGACTGCTGACCGCGCTGGAAGCCTGCAAAACTGCAACAAAGTAGTAAAGATGACTACTGCGACATTGTAACGCTGATCCTGCCGCCTTCTCGACTGTTTTCCTGGTGGTGCATGCTGTGGGGGTAGTCTGCCTCCTCTCTGCACTAGAAGCTCCGAAGAAATCTCCCGTGGGTCGACGGAATCTTCCCCCTGCAACCGCAGGCACCAAAGAACAGCATCACCGGTCCTCTGGGTCTCCTCTCAGCATGACGAGCGAGGTCCCTTGAACTCAGCAACTCTGTCCAAGTGACTCCCACAGTCCAGTGACTCTTCAGTCCAAGTTTGGTGGAGGTAAGTCCTTGCCTCCCCACGCTAGACTGCATTGCTGGGAACTGCGTGTTTTGCAGCTACTCCGGCTCCTGTGCACTCTTCCAGGATTTCCTTTGTGCACAGCCAAGCCTGGGTCCCCGGCACTCTAACCTGCAGTGCACGACCTCCTGAGTTGTCCTCCGGCGTCGTGGGACCCTCCTTTGTGAGTTCGGGTGAGCTCCGTTTCACTTTACTTCATAGTGCCTGTTCCGGCACTTCTGCGGGTGCTGCTTGCTTCTGAGTGGGCTCTTTGTCTTGCTGGACTCCCCCTCTGTCTCCTCACGCAATTGGCGACATCCTGGTCCCTCCTGGGCCACAGCAGCATCCAAAAGCCCTAACCGCGACCCTTGCAGCTAGCAAGGCTTGTTTGCGGTCTTTCTGCACGGAAACACCTCTGCACGACTCTTCACGATGTGGGACATCCATCCTCCAAAGGGGAAGTTGCTCATAAGTGTGCCCTGTATGTGTTACCTGTGTTATGTCTAACTGTCTCACTGAGGCTCTGCTATCCAGAACCTCAGTGGTTATGCTCACTCATTTCTTTCCAAATTGTCACTAACAGGCTAGTGACCAATTTCACCAATTTACATTGGCATACTGGAACACCCTTATAATTCCCTGCCATATATACAGTGAAATATGGGGGTAACATGCCAGGCAAGATGGTACTTTCCTACAGTTGCAACTAAAAAATGATCCTTCACCCATTTAGTCAGAGTATTACAATAAAATGTGGAAGTTGAGAAAGATGTACAGAGAGCATGATGGTTGCTATCGTCTCGTGGAGAGACAGCCATATCAATAAGAGAATTCCAGAGTGTATCATCTACTAAGATGTAATCTAAATGACTAAAATATGGTCCTTTCCTGTATGTCGGGAGCGCCGGAGTGTCCGACTTCGTGTTTCCATTTGCTATTCTTAGCCCCATAGTTTTTATTAGGTTCTCAAATAAATCTAATGCTCCCCCTGTTTTCTTTGTTATAACCTGGACCGGGCCTAATCTATCCCAGGGATCTGCAAACTGGATTCCTTCTTGCTGATAATCATCCTTGCAACTCAGCTGCATATTGCAGTCTCCTGCAACAATTAAGCTCTGCCCCCGGTAGTTGGTTCAAAAGATCTATGAGCAAATTTAACAGAGCAATCTGGGTGCTTTGTGGTCCAGGTCTGATGTATATATTTACAAGCACTATGCGAGTAGGCCCCCTTGGACTACTCAGTTCAACCTCCACAGCTAGTATATCCCTAGTTGGGGTAGATAGCTCCTTTGCCTTGGGGAACAGATCATGCTTTAACCAAATTATCAGACCCTATGATGCCCTCCCAGATGGTGAAGGAAGCACAGTCTTCTGGAAGGTCCAGTAACCTACTCTGTAAATCGTAGAGGGGGCCCATGTCTCCTGAAGTAGAATGATATGATGATGGTCTATGAAACTGCGCCACTGCGGGTTGGTTGTTTTTGATAGCACACCTGCCACATTCCAAGATAGAAGTTTGATTAGCGGGTCATTACCATCCCCAACATTTTGCAGTCTCTCGTTGATCTTATTTATAGGGGGTGCTGTCCCGCAGTCCCTCCCTACTACTTGGTCATTGCAGTGCATTCCTACTTCTGCTCCCACAGAGCACATTGCCTGCTTAAGCTCCTCAAAAGCTTTCTGACGCTAGCTGTCCACAATACCTTTTTAGGCATTTTCTTACTGGTGAGGTCATTAAGAGGAGCACCAATGGAGCCATAGTTCTTAATGAACCTCCTGTAATACCCAGTGAGACCTAAGAAGGCTCTGACCTGGGTCTGAGTAATAGGGGGAGCCCAGTCCATAATGGTCGGATTCTTCCCCTGTAGTGGTTCATTCTGTTCTCCACCTACCAGGTAGCCCAGGTAAACTACTTTCTCCTGCCCTATCTGGCACTTTGAAGCCGTGATAGTTAGGCCTGCCTTTTGCAGGGCCTCCAAAACTTTCCAGAGGTGGACCAGGTGTTCATCCCAGGTGGAGCTAAAAACGGCAATATCATCTAAGTATGCTACACTGAAAGCTTCAAAACCTTGGAGGACTGTATTCATCAGTCTCTGAAAAGTGGCAGGTGCATTTTTCAAACCAAAGGGCATAACTGTGAATTGATAATGCCCTCCTATGGTAATGCAGTTTTAGGTTTAGCATCCTCTGCCAATTTGATCTGCCAATACAAATCAAAGGTGCTTAGATACTTGGCAGATGCCAGTGTATCTATTAGCTCATCTGCCCTGGGTATAGGGTGAGCATCTGTTTTGGTTACTGTATTAAGACCCCTTTAGTACACTGAAAATTGCATTTCTCTCTTTCAATCTTTACTATGCTGTTTGGGGACAAGCACCACTGAGCTGGTCCAGGGGCTATCAAAAGCCTCAATAACTCCAAGGTCTAACATTTTCTGAACTTCTGTTTTTATGTACTATCTGACATGGTCAGGTTGCCTGTAAATTTTACTTTTGACAGGTAAACGGTCTCCAGTGTCAATTGTATGTTCACACCAAGTAGTTGTACCAGGTGTGAATGAGAAGAGTTCAGAAAACTGACCTAGGAGTTGTTTACAGTCGTCCTTCTGCTCAGCAGTAAGGCAGTCTGCAAGAACCACTCCTTCCACTAAACTACTAGCTTCAGTGTTGGAGAAGAGGTCTGGGAGAGGGTCACTCTCTTCCTCCTGCCCCTCATCTGTAGCCATGAGCATGGTTAAATCAGCCCTCTCATAGTAAGGTTTCAGGCAGTTGACATGAAGCACCCTAAGGGGGCGTCTAGCAGTGCCCATGTCCACCAGACAGCTGACCTCACCTTTATTTCTACAATGAGATGGGGCCACTCCATTTGTCCTGGAGTGATCTTGGGGCCACAGGCTCCAATACCCACACCTTCTGGCCTGGGTGTGTGAGAAAGTAGCCTCTTTCTAGCCTTGTTACCCCCACTTTTGGCCTGTTTGTGAGTGTATGTCAGGGTGTTTTCACTGTCTCACTGGTATCCTGCTAGCCAGGGCCCAGTGCTCATAGTGAAAACCCTATGTTTTCAGTATGTTTGTTATGTGTCACTAGGACCCTGCTAGTCAGGACCCCAGTGCTCATAAGTTTGTGACCTATAGGTATGTGTTCCCTGTGTGATGCCTAACTGTCTCACTGAGGCTCTGCTAACCAGAACCTCAGTGGTTATGCTCTCTCATCTCTTTACAAATTGTCACTAACAGGCTAGTGACCAATTTTACCAATTTACATTGGCTTACTGGAACACCCTTATAATTCCCTAGTATATGGTACTGAGGTACCCAGGGTATTGGGGTTCCAGGAGATCCCTATAGGCTGCAGCATTTCTTTTGCCACCCATAGGGAGCTCAGACAATTCTTACACAGGCCTGCCACTGCAGCCTGAGTGAAATAACGTCCACGTTATTTCACAGCCATTTTACACTGCACTTAAGTAACTTATGAGTCACCTATATGTCTAACCTTTACCTGGTAAAGGTTAGGTGCAACGTAACTTAGTGTGAGGGCACCCTGGCACTAGCCAAGGTGCCCCCACATTGTTCAGGGCCAATTCCCCGGATTTTGTGAGTGCGGGGACACCATTACACGCGTGCACTACATATAGGTCACTACCTATATGTAGCTTCACAATGGTAACTCCAAATATGGCCATGTAACATGTCTATGATCATGGAATTGCCCCCTCTATGCCATCCTGACATAGTTGGACAATCCCATATCCCATGATCCCAGTGGTCTGTAGCACAGACCCTGGTACTGCCAAACTGCCTTTCCTGGGGTTTCACTGCAGCTGCTGCCAACCCCTCAGACAGGTTTCTGCCCTCCTGGGGTCAAGCCAGGCTTGTCCCAGGATGGCAGAACAAAGGACTTCCTCTGAGAGAGGGTGTTACACCCTCTCCCTTTGGAAAATGGTGTGAAGGCAGGTGAGGAGTAGCCTCTCCCAGCCTCTGGAAATGCTTTCATGGGCACATTTGGTGCCCATTTCTGCATAAGCCAGTCTACACCGGTTCAGGGACCCCTTAGGCCTGCTCTGGCGCGAAACTGGACAAAGGAAAGGGGAGTGACCACTCCCCTGACCTCCAGAGGTGTCCAGAGCTCCTCCAGTGTGCTCCAGACCTCTGCCATCTTGGAAACAGAGGTGCTGCTGGCACACTGGACTGCTCTGAGTGGCCAGTGCCACCAGGTGACGTCAGAGACTCCTTCTGATAGGCTCCTTCAGGTGTTGCTAGCCTATCCTCTCTCCTAGGTAGCCAAACCCTCTTTTCTGGCTATTTAGGGTCTCTGTCTCTGGGGAAACTTTAGATAACGAATGCAAGAGCTCATTCGAGTTCCTCTGCATCTCTCTCTTCACCTTCTGCCAAGGAATCGACTGCTGACCGCGCTGGAAGCCTGCAAAACTGCAACAAAGTAGCTAAGACGACTACTGCAACTCTGTAACGCTGATCCTGCCGCCTTCTCGACTGTTTTCCTGGTGGTGCATGCTGTGCACAAAGCCCTCCACGACAAGGGACCGGAATACCTCAACAGACGCCTCAACTTCTACGTCCCCACCCGCCCCCTCCGCTCCTCTGGCCTCGCACTCGCCGCCGTCCCTCGCATCCGACGCTCCACGGCGGGTGGGAGATCTTTCTCCTTCCTGGCGGCCAAGACCTGGAACTCCCTCCCCACCAGCCTCAGGACCACCCAGGACCACTCCGCTTTCCGGAGACTCCTAAAGACCTGGCTGTTCGAGCAGCGATAACCACCCCCTTTGTCCCTAGCGCCTTGAGACCCGCACGGGTGAGTAGCGCGCTTTATAAATGCTAATGATTTGATTTGATTTGGGGGTAGTCTGCCTCCTCTCTGCACTAGAAGCTCCAAAGAAATCTCCTGTGGGTCGACGGAATCTTCCCCCTGCAACCGCAGGCACCAAAGAACTGCATCACCGGTCCCTTGGGTCTCCTCTCAGCACGACGAGCGAGGTCCCTCGAATCCAGCAACTGTGTCCAAGTGACCCCCACAGTCCAGTGACTCTTCAGTCCAAGTTTGGTGGAGGTAAGTCCTTGCCTCCCCACGCCAGACTGCATTGCTGGGAACCGCGACTTTTGCAGCTACTCCGGCCTCTGTGCACTTCCGGCGGAAATCCTTTGTGCACAGCCAAGCCTGGGTCCAAGGCACTCTAACCTGCATTGCACGACTTTCTAAGTTGGTCTCCGGCGACGTGGGACTTCTTTGTGCAACTTCGGGTGAGCACTGTTTCATGCATCCTCGTAGTGCCTGTTTCTGGCACTTCTCCGGGTGCTATCTGCTGCTGAGAGGGCTCATTGTCTTGCTCGACGTCCCCTCTGTCTCCTGGCGCAATTTGCGACATCCTGGTCCCTCCTGGGCCACAGCAGCGTCCAAAAACACTAACCGCACGATTTGCAGCTAGCAAGGCTTGTTGGCGGTCTTTCGGCGGGAAAACACTTCTGCACGACTCTCCACGGCGTGGGGGATCCGTCCTCCAAAGGAGAAGTCTCTAGCCCTTGTCGTTCCTGCAGAAACCTAAGCTTCTACTGTCCAGTAGCAGCTTCTTTGCACCCACAGCTGGACTTCCTGGGCATCTGCCCATCTCCGACTTGCTTGTGACTTTTGGACTTGGTCCCCTTGTTCCACAGGTACCCTCGACTGGAAATCTATTGTTGTTGCATTGCTGGTTTGTGTCTTTCCTTCAGAATTCCCCTATCACGACTTCTATGTCCTTTGGGGAACTTTAGTGCACTTTGCACTCACTTTTCAGGGTCTTGGGGTGGGCTATTTTTCTAACCCTCACTATTTTCTAATAGTCCCAGCGACCCTCTACAAGGTCACATAGGTTTGGGGTCCATTCGTGGTTCGCATTCCACTTTTGGAGTATATGGTTTGTGTTGCCCCTATCCCTATGTGTCCCCATTGCATCCTATTGTAACTATACATTGTTTGCACTGTTTTCTAAGACTATACTGCATATTTTTGGTATTGTGTACATATATCTTGTGTATATTTCCTATCCTCTCACTGAGGGTACACTCTGAGATACTTTGGCATATTGTCATAAAAATAAAGTACCTTTATTTTTAGTATAACTGTGTATTGTGTTTTCTTATGATATTGTGCAAGTGACACTAGTGGCACTGTAGGAGCTTCACTCGTCTCCTAGTTCAGCCTAAGCTGCTCTGCTAAGCTACCATTATCTATCAGCCTATGCTGCTAGACACCCTATACACTAATAAGGGATAACTGGGCCTGGTGCAAGGTGCAAGTACCCCTTGGTACTCACTACAAGCCAGTCCAGCCTCCTACATTGGTTGTGCAGCGGTGGGATAAGTGCTTTGAGACTACTTACCACTCTTGTCATTGTACTTTTCATAAGAGAAAAATATACAAAACAAGTTCAGTGTGTGTACACATAACTAAAAAGTTTTGCATTTCCTCTTTTCACTCTTTTCTAAAGTGCTGAAAAGTACTTCTAAACTTGCTAAAAAGTTCTAAAAAACGTTTTAAAAGTTTTTTTCTCTGTCTTTCTAAAAGCTCTGACGAACTTTTTTCTCTTTTTCTATCACTTTAACTCTCTCTAAAAATGTCTGGCACAGGCCAAAATGTTGATCTGTCCAAACTTGCATATGATCACCTTAGCTGGAAAGGAGCAAGGAGTCTCTGCATAGAGAGAGGTTTGAGTGTAGGGAAGAATCCTTCCTTGGAATTGTTACTTATCATGCTTAGAGAACAAGATAAGGCTAAAAGTGCCCCATCTGTTGAAAAAGTAGCTAATGGTTCCCAATCTGATCCAGGGACTCCCCCAGGAAAAGATTCAGGAAAGAAACTTCCTAGCCTGCCCATTACTAGACAGTCTAGCATAGTTGGTACTGCGGTTGAGTCACATCATACAGATGGTGTGCTCTCACATTACACTGTCAGCCAAGCTGTTAGGGTGCCCTCTGCAAGGGACAGGTCTCCTTCTGTTCATTCTCATCATACCTCTGTGTCTAGGAATGTCCCTCCCACCAACCCTGATGACAGAATGTTAGAAAGGGAACTCAATAAGTTGAGGGTGGAACAAACCAGACTGAAGCTTAAGAAGCAACAGCTGGATTTGGATAGACAGTCCTTAGAACTAGAGAAGGAAAGACAGAAGATGGGTTTAGAAACCCATGGTGGCAGCAGCAGTATTCCCCATAGTCATCCTGCAAAAGAGCATGATTCCAGGAATCTGCACAAGATAGTTCCCCCTTATAAGGAGGGGGATGACATTAACAAGTGGTTTGCTGCACTTGAGAGGGCCTGTGCTGTACAGGATGTCCCTCAAAGGCAGTGGGCTTCTATCCTATGGCTATCATTTAGTGGAAAAGGTAGGGATAGGCTCCTTACTGTGAAAGAAAATGAAGCCAATGATTACAAAGTTCTTAAGAATGCACTCCTGGATGGTTATGGCTTAACCACTGAACAATACAGGATAAAGTTCAGAGAGACCAAAAAGGAGTCTTCACAAGACTGGGTTGATTTCATTGACCATTCAGTGAAGGCCTTCGAGGGGTGGTTACATGGCAGTAAAGTTACTGATTATGACAGCCTGTATAACTTGATCCAGAGAGAGCATATTCTTAATAATTGTGTGTCTGATTTGTTGCACCAGTACTTGGTGGACTCTGATCTGACCTCTCCCCAAGAATTGGGAAAGAAGGCAGACAAATGGGTCAGAACAAGGGTGAACAGAAAAGTTCATACAAAGAGAACACTAAGAAGAAAGATGGTGAAAAATCTCAAGATAAGCATGGGGATAAGGGTAAAACCAAAGATCCCACTTCAAATCTTAAACACTCTTCAGGGGGTGGGGATAAAACAAATTCTTCCTCTTCTTCTCAACCTACAGAATTTAAAAAGCCTTGGTGCTTTGTGTGTAAAAACAGAGGCCATAGTCCTGTCCAGGTAAACTCCATGAGCCTACCACCACTAATACATCAAGCTCTAGTGCCCCTAGCAGTAGTGGTACTAGTGGTACGACTGCTGGCAACAGTCAAGTTAAGGGTGTAGTTGGGTTCACTTATGGGTCCATAGTAGAAACTGGGGTAGTCAGTCCCAAGACAGTTTCTGTCACACCTAGTGGCATTGGCCTTGCCACACTGGCTGCTTGTCCCCTTACAATGGATAAGTACAGGCAGACAGTTGCAATAAATGGTGTTGAGGCCTTGGCCTACAGGGACACCGGTGCCAGTATCACTTTGGTGACTGAAAACCTGGTGCATCCTGAACAACACATCATTGGACAACAGTATAAGATTATTGATGTCCATAACTCCACTAAGTTTCTTCCCTTAGCTATAATTCAGTTTAGTTGGGGTGGAGTTACTGGCCCTAAGCAGGTGGTGGTATCACCTAGCTTAACTGTAGACTGTCTCTTAGGTAATGACCTAGAGGCCTCAGGTTGGGCTGATGTAGAGTTTTATGCCCATGCAGCCATGCTGGGCATCTCAGAGGAATTTTTCCCTCTCATTTCTACTGAAATGAAAAAGCAAAGGAGAGAAGGCCTGAAAACTCAGGATCCCTCTCCATCAACAGGTAAAAAGGGTATCACAGTATCCCCTAACCACCCTACCATTCAGGATACCATTCCTGTGGTGGGAGAAACCTCTCCTGGGGTGGCACCTGTTCCAAGGGAATCATCAGCTGGCAAAGCTGGACTCCCTGAGGTGGAAGTACCTCTCTGTGGGATAACTAACATTGGTGAGAAAAAGAACACAATTTTAGTTAACATGGAGCATCCCTCCAACCCTCCCAGAGAAACTTTAGTGCAGAAACCCTGCACTGCCTCACAACACTTAGGACAGCATCCCTGCCCTAATGTGGAGCTCATAGGACAGCATCCCTGCCCTGCTCCAACTAAAGAGAAACAGCATCCCTGTTCTCTCTTCCAGCCATATGGACAATGTTTTTGCCCAGCTATGGCTTTTCTGAGACAGCATCCCTGTCTGGCATTTCCATCACTACAAATAGGTTCAGTGGACAATTCCCACTGCTCTAAACTAAAACTTACTGATAGAAACTCTGAAAATACATCTTCACATTGTTGCTTAGCTAAAAAACTTCAAACAGGGTGGTTTACATCCCCACAGGGAAGTAACCATATAGTGGATGATAAAGGGAGTAACCAGTCTAATGCAGAGCTACTCTCTACTTATCACCACTTAGACAATAAAGTCTCAACTGGCCAAGGTTAGCCTTATTGTCCTTCGTTTGGGAGGGGGTTGTGTGAGAAAGTAGCCTCTTTCTAGCCTTGTTACCCCCACTTTTGGCCTGTTTGTGAGTGTATGTCAGGGTGTTTTCACTGTCTCACTGGTATCCTGCTAGCCAGGGCCCAGTGCTCATAGTGAAAACCCTATGTTTTCAGTATGTTTGTTATTTGTCACTGGGACCCTGCTAGTCAGGACCCCAGTGCTCATAAGTTTGTGGCTATATGTATTCACTGTGTGATGCCTCACTGAGGCTCTGCTAACCAGAACCTCAGTGGTTATGCTCTCTCATCTCTTTACAAATTGTCACTAACAGGCTAGTGACCAATTTTACCAATTTACATTGGCATACTGGAACACCCTTATAATTCCCAGGTATATGGTACTGAGGTACCCAGGGTATTGGGGTTCCAGGAGATACCTATGGGCTGCAGCATTTCTTTTGCCATCCATAGGGAGCTCAGACAATTCTTACACAGGCCTGCCACTGCAGCCTGAGTGAAATAACGTCCACGTTATTTCACAGCCATTTTACACTGCACTTAAGTAACTTATGAGTCACCTATATGTCTAACCTTTACCTGGTAAAGGTTAGGTGCAAAATTACTTAGTGTGAGGGCACCCTGGCACTAGCCAAGGTGCCCCCACATTGTTCAGGGCCAATTCCCCGGACTTTGTGAGTGCGGGGACACCATTACACGCATGCACTACATATAGGTCACTACCTATATGTAGCTTCACAATGGTAACTCCAAATATGGCCATGTAACATGTCTATGATCATGGAATTGCCCCCTCTATGCCATCCTGACATAGTTGGCACAATCCCATGATCCCAGTGGTCTGTAGCACAGACCCTGGTACTGCCAAACTGCCTTTCCTGGGGTTTCACTGCAACTGCTGCTGCTGCCAACCCCTCAGACAGGTTTCTGCCCTCCTGGGGTCAAGCCAGGCTTGTCCCAGGATGGCAGAACAAAGGACTTCCTCTGAGAGAGGGTGTTACACCCTCTCCCTTTGGAAAATGGTGTGAAGGCAGGGGAGGAGTAGCCTCCCCCAGCCTCTGGAAATGCTTTCATGGGCACATTTGGTGCCCATTTCTGCATAAGCCAGTCTACACCGGTTCAGGGACCCCTTAGCCCTGCTCTGGCGCGAAACTGGACAAAGGAAATGGGAGTGACCACTCCCCTGACCTGCACCTCCCCTGGGAGGTGTCCAGAGCTCCTCCAGTGTGCTCCAGACCTCTGCCATCTTGGAAACAGAGGTGCTGCTGGCACACTGGACTGCTCTGAGTGGCCAGTGCCACCAGGTGACGTCAGAGACTCCTTCTGATAGGCTCCTTCAGGTGTTAGTAGCCTATCCTCTCTCCTAGGTAGCCAAACCCTCTTTTCTGGCTATTTAGGGTCTCTGTCTCTGGGGAAACTTTAGATAACGAATGCAAGAGCTCATCCGAGTTCCTCTGTATCTCTCTCTTCACCTTCTGCCAAGGAATCGACTGCTGACCGCGCTGGAAGCCTGCAAAACTGCAACAAAGTAGCTAAAACGACTACTGCAACTCTGTAACGCTGATCCTGCCGCCTTCTCGACTGTTTTCCTGGTGGTGCATGCTGTGGGGGTAGTCTGCCTCCTCTCTGCACTAGAAGCTCCGAAGAAATCTCCCGTGGGTCGACGGAATCTTCCCCCTGCAACCGCAGGCACCAAAGAACTGTATCACCGGTCCCTTAGGTCTCCTCTCAGCACGACGAGCGAGGTCCCTCGAATCCAGCAACTGTGTCCAAGTGACCCCCACAGTCCAGTGACTCTTCAGTCCAAGTTTGGTGGAGGTAAGTCCTTGCCTCCCCACGCCAGACTGCATTGCTGGGAACCGCGACTTTTGCAGCTTCTCCGGCCTCTGTGCACTTCCGGCGGAAATCCTTTGTGCACAGCCAAGCCTGGGTCCACGGCACTCTAACCTGCATTGCACGACTTTCTAAGTTGGTCTCCGGCGACGTGGGACTCCTTTGTGCAACTTCGGGTGAGCACTGTTTCACGCATCCTCGTAGTGCCTGTTTCTGGCACTTCTCCTGAGGTACTGGGTTTTTCAGAACCGGTACTGATCCGGTAACCCAGTGGTGCCAGGGTACACCCAAAGACCTCGGGTACTTTCCTGATTCAGACCACAGAAACTCAGAGTCTTCTAGGTGAAGTCAAAGATCGAATTTATTGGCTGCAACCAAGTAACAAGCGTCCTAGAAGTACAACAACACGGTTTGTATGTTCTCAGGAGACTGTGTTTCAATGCAAAGTCAGGTTTTCTTATTTACAGTTTTTTAAGCTTCAGGCAAACATTCTTGACATTTTGGTTGGTCATTCACATGTTTTCACTACAAAGGAAAAAACAGTGTCATGATGAAACCTCATATTTCATGTCATCCAACCCATAATAAATTACCCGGCAAGGCCTAGTATTTTACATCAGATAAGTGTGGACCCCCAATAAAAACGGGCACCTCCCCCTCGTAAAGTAAGAAGAAGAAAAGAGCAGGTGCAGGTGTGAGCAAGATTAGGCAGGGTGTGTGAGCGATAATAAGGGTTTTATGGCATGGTGTGCCTTGATGCTATCTGATTCGGCCACTGGGAGAGGGACTGACCAAACAGGTTTGGCCTGAGGCAATGGTTCCAGCTTGCCCAGGTCAGAGAAAAGTCAATCAAGGTGTACGTGTCCTTGGAATCAAATCTGACTGTATTATAAGCCTATGTGAGGGCAACTTTTAAAAATGGCTGCCGTGTATAAAATGGGAGCCACGAGTGCAGGACGAAAATGGCGATTTCAAGGTGGAATTGAGCGAAAATGCTCATGCTTAGTGTACTAGTCATTATCGGTCTTTTGATACTAAAATCGTACTGCTGTGGCAAAGTAAATTACATGGGTCCAGAATTTTTAGAACCACAAACCCTCCTTTTGCCCTTACATAGTCAATAAACCTATTCTCATGCTAATCTGAGTCCAGGTCTATGTTTCTAAAGTCGTTGAGATGTTGCTGTAACATCATCCTAGTATTTAGCTCGTCTCTTGGTGCAGGTTTCCTTATGCATGATGTAACACAGAGGCCACATATGGCAGGACAAAGTAAGGAATACCTCTATCTGCAGTAGGTGGCATAAGATCACACACCCAACAATTAGTGATGTTCACTACTAACTAGTGTTGATGCAGAAGCTGTACAAAAGAATTGCTTACGAATTCTGATCTTCTAACCTGCTCATGTTCAGGAAAAGGGTGAAAAGAGTGCAAAGAAACAATAGTAGGAAAAGACATAGGTTGGGAAGAGGGTGCAGAAGTCAATTGAGTAGAGAAAAACAATCCCACCCATAAATGACAACGTCATGTTTAAAAGACACTAGAAAACACGTTATTAAGAACATATAGACAACGGGAGAAAGTAGTGACCACTATTACAAATGAAATAATAATTTTTCACAACCCTAACCAAAAAGCAAATCCTAAAATTATCTAGTAACATTTTTAGGGCTCCTCTGCATTTCAGTAATTTTTGTATGTTCAGGTGGAACAGTGGTGACTCTCATCAATGCTCTAAGGTGAAAAGGGGGTACTCTTTACACAGAAAATGGACTTTATTCTGCTTTTACTAAACAGAATAGTACTTTAAAATAATGCCAGCAAAACAATCAGTCTCCTAACACCTAGTCTATACAATCACACGGAAACCTCTTGTGAAACCAACTATGCCCAGAGTCCGTTCAAAAAGCCTCTCTGGCAGGCTTCTATTGTCCATCAAATTTCCTTTTGTTGTTTTCTTTTGCATGGGCCTCTCAATTCAGGCCTCTTCGTGAGAAAAGTACTGCTTAGTTGGAGTGCCCTCCTGGCAAACACCCACAGCTCACTCGAAAGTCTCAATGTCTTAAAGCAATGCACCAGTGTCTCTCCTCTGTGGCAGACACTACAAACAATGTGCTCTTCATTGATCAAGGGCACAAATCATCTCGTGCAGACCCAAGCACCATTAATTGGGATATAGCTCAAGCTCAGCAGCACTTTCAGACTCCAACACTCATTATTTAGTGTCAGATAACGCTCAAGCTGCTCTTTCATGGGCACCACAATATAGTGCCTTTTTCCAAACTTGAAATCTCCGGTGCACTGCCCTTCTTCCGTTGGAGCAAAGAAAAGTGGGGGGGTGGCCAAAACTCAGGCCAAGGGGCTCAAGGGATTGCACACTGTCAGAGGTTACCAGCACATGACAGGTAGAGAAATGAAACCTCAAAACAGCTCTGCCATCAACAACAGGAATCCTTCTCTTTAGCTCTTTTACACTGAAACTTTGGTTTTGTGATGTCCAACGCCGTCTGATGGAGCAAGTACGATACCATGCGCTGGCGATCGCTGTCCAGCTTTGCTACTTTCTGGGTGCTGAGACTGTAGGGCCAAAACGTCCGTCTTTCATCTGTAGCTGTCACTGATGGGAATTAGGCTTAAATCAATGTCCTGCAGGTTATTATGACTTGATACCCGCAGAATCTAGTGACGTAGGAAATGTGCCACAGTTGTTAGTTCCCTTCAATTTAGTACAAAAACAGTTCATGGTTTTTAACAAGGGGACTGCAAGCAGGTGGTCTGCAATCTTCAAAGGAGTAGCCATACACCATGGGAATAAAATACAAAGACAAAGGCAGAAGGGCAAAACAGGGTCTCTAGCATCTTTAATTGGGTTCTCTCCATTATTCTCTGCCATCTATAGCTACATGAGAATTCTATCTGAATGGATTTCCTCACACAGTGGCATTGTCTAATGGGGTAAACACATATTTTCCTCAATGATTAAGTCTAGGTGTTCCTCCTTATCTTAGAACATCTCAATAGAGAAATTACATGATACCGATTATCAGGGACATGTAGAAACCTTCTTTTAAAAACTGTGCATCAGGTGCACTATGCAATACACAGGCTAATAGTCAAATGTGCAAACAAAAAGACAAGAACTAGAGGGTCCTGATATTTGCATGATTAGGACACATCTGATCCCACCAAAAATTAAAGTAGCAGGAACAGAAGGGAACCGAAAACCAAATTAAAATAGACATTGAAAATTCGTCATGTTCAAAAAGGTAAACATAAGATATCTCCTATTGAGATGGAAAACTTGTCTTACTATAATATTGAGTCAGTTAACCAGTCTATCGCTACCCTGACAGTCAGGCTGGAAAACATTGAAGCAAGCCTAAGGCAAATTCTTGAAAACCAGTCTGGTCATACCAAAGGGAATTATACATAACATGGGGGTCCCTGGTACATCACTGCAGTCTGGAAATGTGAACCTGAACAATACATCAATAATAATAAAAGGTCTGACTGGTGAAAGGAATTTGAAAAAGAGAAATGGGACTAGGACATAGCTAAAATCTCAATAACTAAGCATGATGCGACATTGGTCAGGGGAAGTAACAAAAGAAAAAATCTATAGGAAGAACAAAAAATTATTTGGGTGATAGTCAGGCATGTGACACAACACCGAGAGTACGGGTGATACACAAAGGCCAAAGTTACACAAATTTTAACTCTACCGTTGGTGACTACACCATATACGGTACTCCTAGCTAATGTTTCAGTTCCTTCTTCAGGAAAAAATGAAAACCTGGTTTTCTTTTAAGGAACAAAAGCCATATGCTACTTAGGAAACAGAACATCATTAACTAATGTAATATAGAAATTAGGCCACCTTGAGTCACAGATCTATAATTTCATCCTTCGGTCCAATCAAGGCTACATAAATGTAGGGCTGCCTGTTCCTTTAAGGGAAGGGGCAGTAACGTGACTAACTGCAGGTGACACACTTTGATCCTGTATATCTCTTTTTATTTTCCTTCAATACCATTATAGCCAAATAGACATGCACTGGTGAAGTGTTGTCTCTTATGTTCACAGCATGAAATATCATTATCTGTGGAATTTAGTAACCAGAACAAGTTCAACCAACTGTTGCGTAGCGATGGGCATCGTCATGACCATCCCCTCACAACACAGGGGAGCTTGTAATAGTATCAAAAGCAGCAACAAACATGCAAAAAAAACAAATAAAAAATAATAAAAACGCACAAAACGTCAAGCTATCAGATATACTTGCTGTGTATCAAGCACAAAAAGCATAGACAAAACAATAGCATGTGTGAATAAGCGGTGACACACAACACCATGTCATGTACTTTATGCACTGTAAACCTGCAGCCCAAAACCCAATATTTGGGCCTGTTTAATTTGTCAGGTTTAAAATCCTTACCCTCCTTTTGACAGTAGATCACCAGGCAATGGAAATCTGCTGTCAAATATAACTTTACTGTTTCTCTTCTAACATACAGGACCAGCAAGAACAATTCATGATAGGACCAAATACACAAAAATAAATTTCCATTACTTAACTGTTACCCTCTTGTCAGTTACTTCGCAACATCAAGCCACCTTAGTTTTACCTTTCTAAAAGTAAAAATTGTTACACTGACACTCCATATTAATTTGGCACCTACAATTTCCACTGTGAAAAATAAATCTTAATTGGTAAATCGTTCTCATTAAGGCATGTAGCCTTCAAAATTTTAGAAAAGGGCTGCATCTTATTTTCTGTCTAAGACTTAATGCAACACTTTGTTTTCTGTCAAATAAAAGCAACTAGCAGGCATCATTTTATTTTTTTAGAGCGGAGACACAAATGTATCAGTTCTGCAGAGCATTTAACATGATGTTGGGACTTTCGAAGAAACCCCTTTTTTTTATATTTTCCCTTTGGAATTAAGTTCTTTAATTGTATTGATGTTCTTCTGGAGAAACCAGAAATCCCACTTTTAGAGGCCCGTAGGGTCATTCTGCATTTCACAGAGACAAGGCCCTAATTTAAAAGGTCACAAGTGTCAACATGACAGCCTCCTCCATTGTTTATGGGAAAACTAAAGATAGCATCTCAGCAGCGTGACTTGAGCAAGCCTCTGTAGCTCTCCTAGCTTCTGCCACTGTCTCCTGGCGCAATTTGCGACATCCTGGTCCCTCCTGGGCCACAGCAGCGTCCAAAAACACTAACCGCTCGATTTGCAGCTAGCAAGGCTTGTTGGCGGTCTTTCGGCGGGAAAACACTTCTGCACAACTCTCCACGGCGTGAGGGATCCGTCCTCCAAAGGGGAAGTCTCTAGCCCTTGTCGTTCCTGCAGAAACCTAAGCTTCTACTGTCCAGTAGCAGCTTCTTTGCACCCACAGCTGGCATTTCCTGGGCATCTGCCCATCTCCGACTTGCTTGTGACTTTTGGACTTGGTCCCCTTGTTCCACAGGTACCCTCAACTGGAAATCCATCGTTGTTGCATTGCTGGTTTGTGTCTTTCCTGCAGAATTCCCCTATCACGACTTCTATGTCCTTTGGGGAACTTTAGTGCACTTTGCACTCACTTTTCAGGGTCTTGGGGTGGGCTATTTTTCTAACCCTCACTATTTTCTAATAGTCCCAGCGACCCTCTACAAGGTCACATAGGTTTGGGGTCCATTCGTGGTTCGCATTCCACTTTTGGAGTATATGGTTTGTGTTGCCCCTATCCCTATGTGTCCCCATTGCATCCTATTGTAACTATACATTGTTTGCACTGTTTTCTAAGACTATACTGCATATTTTTGGTATTGTGTACATATATCTTGTGTATATTTCCTATCCTCTCACTGAGGGTACACTCTGAGATACTTTGGCATATTGTCATAAAAATAAAGTACCTTTATTTTTAGTATAACTGTGTATTGTGTTTTCTTATATTGTGCAAGTGACACTAGTGGTATTGTAGGAGCTTCACTCGTCTCCTAGTTCAGCCTAAGCTGCTCTGCTAAGCTACCATTATTTATCAGCCTATGCTGCTAGACACCCTATACACTAATAAGGGATAACTGGGCCTGGTGCAAGGTGCAAGTACCCCTTGGTACTCACTACAAGCCAGTCCAGCCTCCTACAGGGTGGTACTCTGTCAGGACAGGCTTCTGGTTGTGCAATTGCTTTTGGAGCTCTTGGCTGGCCTGAAGGTTTTTAGTGGCATTTTTTATGTACTCAGCCGTTCAACTTCTTAGGCCAAGTACATAGTCCACAATGTCTTGTTTTGGAGGTTTTAAAGGTTGTTCCCAACCCCCCTTAACAAGAGCAAGGGGACCAAATAGGAGTTCAAAGGGGCTGTAACCAACTCCTTTTTGGGGTACCTCCCTGTAGGCGAAAGGAGGCATGACAAGAGTACATCCCATCTCCTTTTGAGTTTTTCATAGAGACCCCTGATCATGCTTTTGAGAGTTTTATTAAACCTCTCAACCAATCCATTAATTTGTGGATGATAAGGGGTGGTGAACTTGTAGGTAACACCACACTCCTTCCACATTGCTTTCAGATATGCAGACATGAAGTTACTACTTCTGTCTGACACCACTTCCTTAGGGACACCCACCCTGGAAAAGATTACCAGGAGGGCCTTTGCCACTGCTGGTGCTGTAGTGGTCCTTAAGGGGATTGCTTCTGGATACCTTGTGTCATGGTCCACCACCACAAGGATGAATCTATTGCCAGAAGCTGTTGGAGGGTCAAGGGGGCAACAATATCAACCCCTACCCTTTCAAAGGGCACCCTAGTCACTGGCAGTTGATTTAAGGGGGCCTTTGGGGTGCCACCAGTCTTGCCACTGGCTTGGCAGGTGACACAGGAGCAACAGAACTCCTTTGTGTCTTCTGACATATGGGGCCAGTGAAAATGTGGAACAAGTCTGTTCCATGTTTTACTCTGGCCTAAGTGCCCAGCTAAGGGAATTTCATGAGCAAGAATTAGGAGGAATTGTAGGAGGCTGGCCTGGCTTATAGTGGGTACCCTGTGGTACTTACACCCTGTGCCAGGACCAGGTATCCATTATTAGTAGAACAGAGGTGTATCTAGCAGCTTCGGCTGATAGAAGGTAGCTATGGCAAAGAAGCTTAGGCTGAACTAGGAGACATGTAAAGCTCCTACTATACCACTCATATCATATGCACAATACCATAAGAAAACACATTACACAGAGTTACTAAAAATCAAGGTACTTTATTTTTATGACAATATACCAAAAGTATCTCAGTGAGTACCCTCAGTAAGTAGGTAAGTAATATACACAAGTTATATGTACACAAACCAAAATTAGGTAAGTAAGAGCAAGAAAAGTAATGCAAACAGTGTAGAATTACAATAGGTTGCAATAAGAGAACATAGGTCTAGGGGCAACACAAACCATATACTCCAAAAGTGGAATGCGAATCACGAATGGACCCCAGACCTATGGGAGCTTGTAGAGGGTTGCTGGGACTGTAAGAAAACTGTCAGGGTGTCCAAGATACCCTGCCCCAAGACCCTGATAAGTAGGAGAAAAGTACACCTACTACCCCAAAAGAGCACAATAGTTGTGATAGGGGGATTCTGCAAGAACAGCAAACACTAGCAGTGCACTGAAAACGGATTCCTGGACCAGAGGACCTGCAAAGCAAGGGGACCAAGTCCAATAGTCGCGACAGTGTCCAGGGGGGGCAGGAGCCCAGGAAACCCCGGATGAAGGTGCAAGGAAACTGCCTCCAGATGGAAGAAGCTTGGAGTTCTGCAACAACGAAGAGGACTAGGAACTTCTCCTTTGGATGGAAGATGTCCCACGTCGCGATGAAGGTTGCAGAAGTGTTCCCATGCAGAAATACCGCAAACAAGCCTTGCTAGCTGCATGGTCGCAGTAGAGGTTTTTGGGTGCTGCTGAGGACCAGGAAGGACCAGGATGTCACCCCTTGGAGGAGGAGACAGAGGGGGCGCTCAGCAACTCAGAGAGCCCCCACAGAAGCAGGCATCACCTGCAGAAGTACCCGAACAGGCACTTAGAAGATTTGTGAACCAGAGCTGGCTCAGACTCACAAAGGAGGGTCCCACAACACCGGAGGCCAACTCAGAGGGTTGAGCACTGCAGGACGGAGTGCTGGGGACCCAGGCTAGGCTGTGCACGAAGGAAATCCTGGAAGAGTGCACAGGAGCCGGAGCAGCTGCCAATCACGCAGTACACAGGTTTGCAGTCTAGCGTGGGGACGCAAAGACTTACCTCCACCAAACTTGGACTGAAGAATCACTGGACTGTGGGAGTCACTTGGCTAGAGTTCCTGTGTTCCAGGGACCACGCTTGTCAGGATGAGAGGGGACCCAGAGGACGGGTGATGCAGTCTTTTGGTGCCTGCGTTAGCAGGGGGAAGATTCCGTCGACCCACAGGAGATTTCTTCTTGGCTTCCAGTACAGGGTGAAGGCAGATGACCCCCAGAGCATGCACCACCAGGAAACAGTCGAGAAAGCCGGCAGGATGAGGCGCTACAATGTTGCTGGTAGTCGTCTTGCTACTTTGTTGCAGTTTTGCAGGCGTCCTGGAGCAGTGAGTGGTCGATCCTTGCTAGAAGTCGAAGAGGGAGATGCAGAGGAACTCTGGTGAGCTCTTGCATTTGTTATCTGAAGAATTCCCCAAAGCAGAGACCCTAAATAGCCAGAAAAGGAGGTTTGGCTACCAAGAAAGGTAGGGGCCTATCAGAGGGGGCCTCTGACGTCACCTGCTGGCACTGGCCACTCAGCGCAGTCCAGTGTGCCCCCAACACCTCTGTTTCCAAGATGGCAGAGGTCTGGGACTCACTGGAGGAGCTCTGGGCACCTCCCCTGGGAGGTACTGGTCAGGGGAGTGGTCACTCCCCTTTCCTTTGTCCAGTTTCGTGCCAGAGCAGGGCTGGGGGATCCCTGAACCGGTGTAGACTGGCTTATGCAGAGATGGACACCATCTGTGCCCATCAAAGCATTTCCAGAGGCTGGGGGAGGATACTCCTCCCCAGCCCTTCACACCTATTTCCAAAGGGAGAGGGTGTAACACCCTCTCTCAGAGGAAATCCTTTGTTCTGCCTTCATGGGCCAGGGCTGCCAGGACCCTAGGAGGGCAGAATTCTGTCTGAGGGGTTAGCAGCAGCAGAAGCTGCAGTGGAAACCCCGGAAAGGCAGTTTGGCAGTACCCTGGTTCTGTGCTAGAGACCCGGGGGATCATGGAATTGTCCCCCCAATACCAGAATGGAATTGGGGTAACAATTCCATGATCTTAGACATGTTACATGACCATGTTTGAAGTTACCATTGTGACGCTATACATAGGTCACTACCTATGTATAGTGCACGCGTGTAATGGTATCCCCGCACTCACAAAGTCCGGGGAATTTGCCCTGAACGATGTGGGGGCACCTTGGCTATTGCCAGGGTGCCCACACACTAAGTAACTTGGCACCAAACCTTCACCAGGTGAAGGTTAGACATATAGGTGACTTATAAGTTACTTATGTGCAGTGTAAAATGGCTGTGAAATAACGTGGAAGTTATTTCATGCAGGCTGCAGTGGCAGGCCTGTGTAAGAATTGTCTGAGCTCCCTTTGGGTGGCAAAAGAAATGCTGCAGCCCATAGGGATCTCCTGGAACCCCAATACCCTGGGTACCTAAGTACCATATACAAGGGAATTATATGGGTGTACCAGTGTGCCAATGAGAATTGGTAAATTTAGTCACTAGCCTGCAGTGACAAATTTAGAAAGCAGAGAGAGCACAAACACTGAGGTTCTGGTTAGCAGAGCCTCAGTGATAGAGTTAGGCACCACACAGGGAACACATACAGGGCACACATTATGAGCACTGGGGTCCTGTCTAGCAGGGTTCCAGTGACACATAGGCAAGAACAAACATACATACAGTGAAAATGGGGGTAACATGCCAGGTAAGATGGTACTTTCCTACAATACTGGTCAGGGGAGTGGTCACTCTCCTTTCCTTTGTCCAGTTTCGCACCACAGCAGGGCTGGGGGATCCCTAAACCGGTGTAGGCTGGCTTATGCAGAGATGGGCACCAGCTGTGCCCATCAAAGCATTTCCAGAGGCTGGGGGAGGTTATTCCTCCCCAGCCCTTCACACCTATTTCCAAAGGGAGAGGGTGTAACACCCTCTCTCAGAGGAAATCCTTTGTTCTGCCTTCCTGGGCCGGGGCTGCCCAGACCCCAGGAGGGCAGAATCCTGTCTGAGGGGTTGGCAGCAGCAGCAGCTGCAGTGGAAATCCCGGAAAGGCACTTTTGGCAGTACCCAGGTCTGTGCTACAGACCCGGGGATCATGGAATTGTCTCCCCCAATACCAGAATGGTATTGGGGTGACAATTCCATGATCTTAGACATGTTACATGGCCATGTTCGGAGTTACCATTGTGATGCTATACATAGGTAGTGACCTATGTATAGTGCACGCGTGTAATGGTGTCCACGCACTCACAAAATTCGGGGAATTTGCCCTGAACGATGTGGGGGCACCTTGGCTATTGCCAGGGTGCCCACACACTAAGTAACTTGACACCAACCTTCACCAAGTGAGGGTTAGACATATAGGTGACTTATAAGTTACTTATGTGCAGTGAAAAATGGCTGTGAAATAACGTGGACGTTATTTCACTCAGGCTGCAGTGGCAGGCCTGTGTAAGAATTGTCAGAGCTCCCTATGGGTGGCAAAAGAAATGCTGCAGCCCATAGGGATCTCCTGGAACCCCAATACCCTGGGTACCTCAGTACCATATACTAGGGAATTATAAGGGTGTTCCAGTATGCCAATGTGAATTGGTGAAATTGGTCACTGTAGGAGGCTGGACTGGCTTGTAGTGAGTACCAAGGGGTACTTGCACCTTGCACCAGGCCCAGTTATCCCTTATTAGTGTATAGGGTGTCTAGCAGCTTAGGCTGATAGATAATGGTAGCTTAGCAGAGCAGCTTAGGCTGAACTAGGAGACGAGTGAAGCTCCTACAGTACCCCTAGTGTCACTTGCACAATATCATAAGAAAACACAATACACAGATATACTAAAAATAAAGGTACTTTATTTTTATGACAATATGCCAAAGTATCTCAGAGTGTACCCTCAGTATGACGATAGCAAATATACACAAGATATATGTACACAATACCAAAAATATGCAGTATAGTCGTAGAAAACAGTGCAAATAATGTATAGTTACAATAGGATGCAATGGGGACACATAGGGATAGGGGCAACACAAACCATATACTCCAAAAGTGGAATGCGAACCACGAATGGACCCCAAACCTATGTGACCTTGTAGAGGGTCGCTGGGACTATTAGAAAATAGTAAGGGTTAGAAAAATAGCCCACCCCAAGACCCTGAAAAGTGAGTGCAAAGTGCACTAAAGTTCCCCAAAGGACATAGAAGTCGTGATAGGGGAATTCTGCAGGAAAGACACAAACCAGCAATGCAACAACAATGGATTTCCAGTCGAGGGTACCTGTGGAACAAGGGGACCAAGTCCAAAAGTCACAAGCAAGTCGGAGATGGGCAGATGCCCAGGAAATGCCAGCTGTGGGTGCAAAGAAGCTGCTACTGGACAGTAGAAGCTGAGGATTCTGCAGGAACGGCAAGGGCTAGAGACTTCCCCTTTGGAGGATGGATCCCCCACGCCGTGGAGAGTCGTGCAGACGTGTTTTCCCGCCGAACGACTGCCAACAAGCCTTGCTAGCTGCAAATTGTTCGGTTATTGTTTTTGGATGCTGCTGTGGCCCAGGAGGGACCAGGATGTCGCCAATTGCGTCTGGGGACAGAGGGGGCATCGAGCAAGGCAAGGAGCCCTCTCAGAAGCAGGCAGCACCCGCAGAAGTGCCGGAACAGGCACTACGAAGAAGAGTGAAACGGTGCTCACCCGAAGTTGCACAAAGGAGTCCCACGTCGCCGGAGGGCCACTTAGAAAGTCGTGCAATGTAGGTTAGAGTGCCGTGGACCCAGGCTTGGCTGTGCACAAAGGATTTCCGCCGGAAGTGCACAGAGGCCGGAGTAGCTGCAAAAGTCGCGGTTCCCGGCTGCGTGGCTTCGGGCGTCAAGATGGCGGTCGCACTCTGAGAGTGCTCTGGACCCCTCCGTCATCCGCCCTAAGAAGCTGCCACCAGGAAATGTATTATGCTGCCCTAGTTGTTCCCGCTATCTCCCAGACCTCGAAGAGACCTCCGGCACCGGTGTCGGCACGGCCCAAGCCGTGAACGCTGGCCGCGACCGGATCGATAGGTCTCCCAAGATGGCGACCGGGCTGACGGCGTCTCGGCGAGCCCGGGGATCGGGGCCCACCCGCTGATGGGGCCGCCTCCGAAGTGAGTGCCGTGTGCGGCGCTGAAGTGCCTGGAGCGGACTGTGACCTGGGGCCCCCGACAGATGGTGGAGCGACGCGGCTGGCGTCCCTCGTTGGCCTTCGGAGACTCGGACTCCGTGGCACCGGGCTCGGGAAGCAGAAGGGAAGCCCGGAGAGGGTGAGCCCTGGGACGGGGGCTCCCCTGTCTGACTCAGACAAGCGCGGCCGGGCCCCGGGACGGGGGCCTGCCCGCTAAGAAAACTGCTGCGGGTGAGCGAGCCGCGCGTTCTGCAGGGGGCGCCTGGACCTGGCCATGTAATCTGGAGCCCCCCGCAAGAGAAGAGGCGACGCAGCCGATTTCATGTACCCCGCCCTGGCGAAATGAACGCAATGATGCTGGTGCTGAAGAGGTGAGCCGTACGGTGGGGGCTACGTCGCTTGAGCCAGGTAGGGCGCAGCTGTGCGGTGCGGCCGCTCTCCTGTCTGCTGCTCCCGGGCGACCGGGGTGAAGTGGGTGGCCCTCGGCCCCCGGGTCCGGCCGCCCAGGAACGAAGCTGCCCCCTCCTGGGAGAAAGAGGAAGAAGGGAGAAGAGAGTCCGGGCCCCCCCCCTCCCAAATAAACAACGCAATAGGAACTCAAAAGGGCGCAGCAGATTTGGGCAACAGTGTTGTGCCCCGCGATTCCCAATCTTCAATTTAAAGAGACTCCCCGGAGACCTGTTCCCATCCCACGGCCATAAGTTTGATAAAGCACGCCAACACACCCCGGTGATGGGAACCCACTGAAGACGTGCTGAAGTCTCCAGGGAATCATTGCGCCTCGCGACTTCCCGAAGTCGTCTGACAGGACCTGGAACGGGGAGAAACCAGACACTTGGCAGATCAGCAACACGTGGCTGACCGGAGGCCACCAAGTCCCGGGGAGGGGACTGCGACATCTATCGCCGACGCGCCCTGATGAGACCCTGCCGATGGTCCTCCCCTGGGACCTTCCCTGTGGGTGCGTCTAGGGTGTAGAATTTGGACAGAAGAGCTGCATAATTCGAATTAGACACTCCATCCCCTCCCTCCGAGACAAAAAGGGGAAGGATAGAGCGAGTAAACATCCCCCACCCTCTCAGCAAAAGATTTATCAATTTACAACTTCAACAGGCCCTAGAGGAGACGGAGAGACAGCCGCGGGGGGCCTGGCACCAGACGGAGTGAATGCCATTCTCCTGGCAATTCAATCATCGCAAACAGCTGTGGAGACTAAAATCGGGGAGGTGCGCGAGGACATGGGCCTCATCAGGCAGGACCTCAGAAACGCGCTAAATCGTATCACTGAAGTGGAGGGCCGAGTCTCCCACAACGAGGGATTCCCGGAAGGCTCGGAGGAAGATAAAGCCACAGAATTCTTAGAGCAGTGGATCAAAAATTGGATGCCAGACCAAACTCTTTCACCCTGGTTTGCAGTGGAACGTGCTCACAGGGCCCTTGCCCCACGCCCCCCTCCGGGCGGTCCAAAACGCCCGATGATTGCCCGAATCCTCAACTTTAGAGACCGTGACAATATCCTTAAAGAGGCAAGGCGCTCCGAAAATCTTCAATGGGAAAACCACAAAATCTTAGTATTCCCGGACTACACCAGGGAGGTCCAGGCCCGTCGCCGCTCATATGAGCAAGTTAAACAAAAACTTAGGGCGATGCAACTTTCGTACATGCTCCTCTTTCCTGCGAGACTTAAAGTCATTATGGCGGGCAAGGCGTACTTCTTCGACTCCCCGGAGGAGGCATGGGATTGGCTAACTGAGGAGGGCGTTGGGGCTCGAAAGGGGCCCGCGGCGCGGAGAGGGGAGCCCTCCCGGGCGGATCCCCCCCCGCTGGGGGGCCCTGGAGGGGCCGTAAACGCACTAGGTCTCGGAGAGGAAGACGAGGAAACTCGGATGCTCCCATGGGTGGAGAGACGGTGGGAGAGACTGGCTCACAGAGAGGAGGGTTGCCTGTTGAGTCTCCAGAGGGGCGGATTCAGACACAGACTGGAGACGATGACCGCCTGAGCCAATCCCCGGCACTTGGCTGACATGTTGCACGAAGCCCCGAACGGAGCGTGTGGGGGGGGCCGAAGGGCCCGGTCCATCTTGAGGAAATCCGTGATGGGCTGCATCGGGGATATGGGCTTTCCTTAAGACTTGTAAAGTATGGCTTGACTTTTTGTGATTAGTTGTGATTAGTGGGTCCACCACTCCACTCCTATGGCAGCCCTATGGCTGTTTTGTTCTGGTTGGTTGTTAGGGCGACAGATGCTTCCTGGGTGGGAGTATGGGGAGGGGGGTGGTTTTGGGGGAAGAAGGTTAAGTTAGGGTTAGGTAGGTATATTTTGAGTATTGCACTGTTAAGTTTTAACTGGTCATTCCTTTGTCCACTGACTGACACCCAACACCGTAAGACTCCTACGCGACTCACGCCTGGTCCCCATTGACACAAATCATCTCATGGAATGTGAACGGGCTGCTAGATAAGATCAAAAGATCCGCAGTAATTAACACTCTCCGTAGATATTCCCCCTTGGTGGCCCTACTGCAGGAAACCCACCTTCTGGGAACTAAATGCCCTATGCTGGCTCAAGGAGGATTTGATAGGGTCTACCACGCAGGATTCTCTAGGGGATCCAGGGGGGTGGCTATCCTGCTCCACCGTTCACTACCCATGGTGGTTACATCTACGAGATCCGATCCGCAAGGCAGATTTGTAGTAGTCTCAGGGCTACTTCGTGGGGCGACACTGAATCTTGTGTGTGTGTATGCCCCCCCAGCGGGATTTGACGCCTTTCTTCTTTCACTTTGGCAGGTGGTAGCGGGACTCCCCCAAGGAATCACAATAGTAGGAGGGGACTTTAACGCGGTTCTAGACCCCAGATTAGATGTGTCAGGAGATGTCACTGAGGGTAGGTCTACCCGAGCCGCAGGCCTCAAGGGATGGGCCGATAGCCTTGGCCTATGTGAAGTGTGGAGAACCTGGCACCCTATGGAGCGTCAATATACGCACACGTCTGCTGCCCACCGGACACACTCTAGAATTGACTTAGTATTTATGCCGGCCATGGACTTCACCGGTGTCACGGGGGCAGAGATACTGCCTCGAGGGGTGTCGGACCACGCACCGATGCGAGTTCGGCTGGGCGGAGTAGATCTCACTAGACGCCCGGTATGGCGCCTAAATGCATGGCTCTTACAGGATGATGATTATACCCTCGAGATTAGGGATCGTCTCACGCAGTACTTTGAACTGACTGTGGGAACGGTCCAGTCGTCAGGCACAATATGGGCTGCCTACAAGGCTACCTTAAGAGGACATGCTAAGTGCCTCCTGCGCGCACGTGAGCGCACCCGTGACTCACGAATGTCCGAGCTAGAAGCTGAAGCGTTAAAACTGGAACGCCAACAAACGGCCTTATCCGAAGTCTCCGCATTGAGGCAGCTCACCAGGGTCCAAGAAGAAATCAAACACTTAGCATTTGAGTCAGCGAAGCATATGTGGAGGGCATCGTCTGCCCGAATATATGGATGGGGAGACAAAAATGGGAAGCTCTTACACTGGTTGGCCACCCGACCCTTAGTTAACAGATTCATTCCCGAAATTAGAGATGATACAGGCACCCTTCTCAAGACACCCATCGAGATTGCACAGAATTTTGCTTCCTATTATGCACGCCTGTATGCAGAGCACCCCCGGCCTGCTGTTGAAATAGCTTCTCCCCTCTTGAATGACATAACACTCGCCAGAGTTTCTCAGGCGACCAAGGACAGGCTAGACGAGGCACTTGATCTCACAGAAGTAACGAATGCGATTGCCAGTCTGGCTTCAGGCAAGACACCAGGACCAGATGGGTTTCCTGCGGAACTGTATAGGAAATGTAGTGACATTTTGGCCCCACACTTACTTGAGATGTATAAAGAAGCTGAGCAAAAAGGTCACTTCCCTTCAGGAATTGACCTAGCTACAATAGTAGTAATTCCGAAGACCCAACCCCCATCGCCAAACTGCTCGGCTTACCGACCTATCTCCCTCCTCAACACTGAGATCAAGGTGTTAGCGTCAATCCTCGCCACTAGATTAAAAGAGGCAATGCCCGCCTTGGTGCACCCTGACCAATGCGGCTTCATGCCTGCGCGGAGCACCAGGCACTGCATCAGGCGACTACATCTCGCCTTAGCACACCATAAAATCCTGTCACACACCCCTCTGGCGCTGCTCTTACTTGATTTTGAGAAGGCCTTTGACACAGTGGATTGGTCCTATCTTGAACAAGTATTAAAAAAAAATGGACTTGGACCCAAGTTCCGAGGCCTTGTGGGACTGCTCTACTCTAATCCAACGGCTCAGGTCCAGGTAAACGGAGTGGTCTCGGGTGTGTTCCCGATTGGCCGTGGCACCCAACAAGGATGCCCGCTATCCCCCCTACTCTTTGCATTAATAATAGAACCCCTGGCGAAGTTATTTCGAGAGGACCCTCTGATGGAGGGCTGGTCTTGGCCCGTGTGTCCAGAAGACCGAGTGGCATTATATGCGGACGATGTCCTACTATACATAGCTAACCCGGCCAGGAGCGCCCCCCGTATCATGCAAATTCTAGACATCTTCTCGGAGGCCTCGGGTCTCGCCCTAAACCCCAAAAAATCCCTGTTGGTTCCGCTCCATCAATCTAGAGACTGTATAGACTGGCAACAAAGTGTACCAGTGCGGAGGAATAGCTTTAAATACCTGGGGGTGCATGTCGCAACGCTCCCTGAATTAACATGGGAGCTCAACGTCACGCCTTTAACCAGAAGAATCAAAGACGATCTTCAACGGTGGAAGGACCTCCCCCTTAACTTGCTTGGAAGAATCGCACTCTATAAGATGATGGCCCTTCCCAGGCTTCTCTACCTCCTCCAAAATTATCCTGACCCCCATCCCCATGAAATGGTTTAGAGAAATGGACTCGCTAGCACGCCAATTTCTGTGGAGTGGTACCCGTCCCCGGCTAGCGCTTAAAACCTGCCAGAGAGACGTCTACGAAGGGGGCCTAGGAATGTCTAATGTCCTTTACTACCACCTGGTGATGCAACTACTTGTGATCAACGACTGGTTGAGGGGGGGGATGGACAGACCCGGCGTACCAACTGGAACTTCAGACACTGAGCTACCCCAAGATCTTTGACGCCCTGTATGGCGGTCCGATCACACGTGGGACTCCTGGGGTGACAGGGGTGGTGTTGCAGGGATGGCGGATGGCTCAAAAGATTTCAGGATGGTGGGGGCGCCCTACTCAGCAGACCCCACTGTGGCATGGGACATGCTTGGGAGAGGTGGCGGGTCTTGAGGGATTCCAGAAATGGGATAATATAGGCATCTCTACACTGGGTGATGTATGGGAGGGCACGCATATGCGTTCCTTCGGAGATCTCCAAGAAACCTTTGCATTAAATAAGACACAATTCCACAAGTATCTCCAAGTACGACATGCCCTTCTGACGCAGGTCCAAACAGGGGACAGCATACCCGTAAGCAGTCCTATGGAGAGGAGGGCCCTGATGGGGAATCTGGGTAGGGGAGGCGTTTCCCGGGTATATCGCACATTAATCACTTCCACTGCCTGCTCCCTGGAGGAACTTCGTCGGAAATGGGAGGGATGGGTGGGCCCTGTGGACGAGGAGGACTGGACTGAGGCATTGGCAGCTCCCCACGCCCTGACCATGGCGACACGTCTCCGACTAATACAGACTTATTACCTCCATACTGCCTACCTTACACCCTCCAAAATGCACAGGGCGGGGCTCCGGCCTACAGCAGACTGTCCCCGATGTATGAGCCCAGACGCTGACTTTTTCCACATGGTGTGGTCATGCTCGACTATTAATACTTATTGGAAGATGATCTCGCGAGAGATCTCGTTGACCCTGCAAGTGGACATGGAGCTGACACCATTGACATCCCTACTAGGGGTTATGGGAGATTCGGGATTACGCAGAGCAGAGCGAACCTTGCTAGGGGTGGCATGCCTAGTGGCCAAAAGAGATATCGTGCCGGACTGGAAAGCCAATAAGGCACCGGCCCTGACCGGAAGAGAGGGATGGATTGGTGTGCCCAATGTGAAAAGCTCGTATATGAGGCTAGAGGGTGCCCGAATAAATATAACAAGATCTGGGGGAGGTGGGAGGGCATGACAACTTAACCCCCGATGCCGCAGACCGACACAATGAGAGGAAGAACCCACACACATTCCTCTAATTCCTCTGGTGGGAAACGGGGCACATACGTGACACGCCGATATTGACATGTACAATCTATTCATTCAGGGTGTTGTCTGGGGCATTAGATTTGACCACTGTTTGGTGCCCATTGGCGCCTTGTTATTTCTGTATAAAATTGTTTAGCTTGTTTTGTATTATCTTATTCAATTGCAAAACCAATAAAAAATTCTTTATAAAAAAAAAAAAGTCGCGGTTCCCAGCAATGCAGTCTGGCGTGGGGAGGCAAGGACTTACCTCCACCATACTTGGACTGAAGAGTCACTGGACTGTGAGAGTCACTTGGACACAGTTGCTGGATTCAAGGGACCTCGCTCGTCGTGCTGAGAGGAGACCCAGGGGACTGGTGATGCAGTTCTTTGGTGCCTGCGGTAGCAGGGGTAAGATTCCGTCGACCCACGGGAGATTTCTTCGGAGCTTCTAGTGCAGAGAGGAGGCAGACTACCCCCACAGCATGCACCACCAGGAAAACAGTTGAGAAGGCGGCAGGATCAGCGTTACAGAGTTGCAGTAGTCGTCTTTGCTACTTTGTTGCAGTTTTGCAGGCTTCCAGCGCGGTCAGCAGTCGATTCCTTGGCAGAAGGTGAAGAGAGAGATGCAGAGGAACTCTGATGAGCTCTTGCATTCGTTATCTAAGGAATTCCCCAAAGCAGAGACCCTAAATAGCCAGAAAAGAGGGTTTGGCTACTTAGGAGAGAGGATAGGCTAGCAACACTTGAAGGAGCCTATCAGAAGGAGTCTCTGACGTCACCTGCTGGCCCTGGCCACTCAGAGCAGTCCAGTGTGCCAGCAGCACCTCTGTTTCCAAGATGGCAGAGGTCTGGAGCACACTGGAGGAGCTCTGGACACCTCCCAGGGGAGGTGCAGGTCAGGGGAGTGGTCACTCCCCTTTCCTTTGTCCAGTTTCGCGCCAGAGCAGGGCTAAGGGGTCCCTGAACCGGTGTAGACTGGCTTATGCAGAAATGGGCACATCTGTGCCCATGAAAGCATTTCCAGAGGCTGGGGGAGGCTACTCCTCCCCTGCCTTCACATCATTTTCCAAAGGGAGAGGGTGTAACACCCTCTCTCAGAGGAAGTCCTTTGTACTGCCATCCTGGGACAAGCTTGGCTGGACCCCAGGAGGGCAGAAACCTGTCTGAGGGGTTGGCAGCAGCAGCAGCTGCAGTGAAACCCCTGAAAAGGCAGTTTGGCAGTACCAGGGTCTCTGCTACAGACCACTGGGATCATGGGATTGTGCCAACTATGCCAGGATGGCATAGAGGGGGCAATTCCATGATCATAGACATGTTACATGGCCATATTCGGAGTTACCATTGTGAAGCTACACATAGGTAGTGACCTATGTGTAGTGCACGCGTGTAATGGTGTCCCCGCACTCACAAAGTCCGGGGAATTTGCCCTGAACAATGTGGGGGCACCTTGGCTAGTGCCAGGGTGCCCACACACTAAGTAACTTTGCATCGAACCTTCACCAGGTGAAGGTTAGACATGTAGGTGACTTATAAGTTACTTAAGTGCAGTGGTAAATGGCTGTGAAATAACGTGGACGTTATTTCACTCAGGCTGCAGTGGCAGGCCTGTGTAAGAATTGTCAGAGCTCCCTATGGGTGGCAAAAGAAATGCTGCAGCCCATAGGGATCTCCTGGAACCCCAATACCCTGGGTACCTCAGTACCATATACTAGGGAATTATAAGGGTGTTCCAGTAAGCCAATGTAAATTGGTTAAATTGGTCACTAGCCTGTTAGTGACAATTTGAAAGAAATGAGAGAGCATAACCGCTGAGGTTCTGGATAGCAGAGCCTCAGTGAGACAGTTAGTCATAACACTGGTAACACAGTCAGGCACACTTATGAGCACTGGGGCCCTGGCTGGCAGGGTCCCAGTGACACATACAACTAAAACAACATATATACAGTGAAAAATGGGGGTAACATGCCAGGCAAGATGGTACTTTCCTACAGTCACTAGCCTGTTAGTGACAATTTAGAAAGCAGAGAGAGCATAACCACTGAGTTCTGGTTAGCAGAGCCTCAGTGAGACAGTTAATCATCATACAGGGAACACATACAGGGTACATACTTATGAGCACTGGGGCCCTGGCTGGCAGGTTCCCAGTGACACATACACTAAAACAACATATATACAGTGAAATATGGGGGTAACATGCCAGGAAAGATGGTACTTTCCTACAGACATATACTCACAAACAGGCCAAAAGTGGGGGTAACAAGGCTAGAAAGGGGCTACCTTCCTAAAGTCAGATGTTTTCTAAAACTTTAATTCTGTCAGATAAAAACGTTTCCATAAAATAGACTCTCAACGAAAAACGACAGCGTGTACTTGCTGATTATGGAAGGAAACATGATTACAATTATAATGATTTGTGTGCGGATTTCTTGGAACCATCAGTTAGAAAGTGGAGATACAGTGCTTAGACATCATTAGGGAATAAAAGGAGATCCGATAGGAATAATGAGAATGTAAAATCAGGTGCTCCCCACTGTGCCATAATGAAAAGTATCTCTGTAGTAGAGGCACAAAAGGTTGGACAAGCCAAGTATGAGTTTGTACACAAATTTGAGTTATTATATTAGGATGCAAGCATGACAAGTGTATCTAACGGAGTACAAAGGCACATATGGATTTCCAATACCTGTGTATGAAACTGGACATTGAAAACAAAATCAGAGCATGAAAAATATATAGATAACAACAGCTGATTATCAATGTAACCATGCTAAGCTCTGTTAGTGGGAATGGAAATTCCATACCATTGGAGAAAAAAAAAGGTTGCTGTTACTGGGCTTTGAAAGCAAACTGATTGGTACCAGAGTATGAAAACAAGGAAAGATTGAAAGATAAGATTAAAAGAGAAGACACTGAGTGGAATTGTAAATTTTTAAGAACAAAAGTAAATTGGAAACAGCAGTGTCTGGGATTTGGTGTCAGTTGGTGTCAGTTGGGATCATGAGAGATTGGATTTACCTAAGTGAGGTAGAATGTAGAAATTAGACTAGGTGTTCTGTATTTTCAGTTGCTGGCAACAAGTTATCTTTGAAATACTAGCATTTTATTTAATTTATGTACTGCACTTTTTTTATATAGCACAACTTTCTCTATCAAAGGCATTGGTGAGCTAGGGGGGAAATATCTTAGAGCTCATATTAGATTCAGTATAAAAAAAGAGAGGAAACATGTGAGCCGGCTGATGTTACAATAGAAGGAAGAGATGGGAGTGAAGGCAGTTGTGGATGGGGCGAGGAAAGGACAGAAAGAAAGAAACCTTTGCTTGGGGCGAGTTAGGTTAGAAAACAATAATGGAGCTAAAGAAGAAAATGACAATATGGAAATGGAAATTATAAATCTGAAAGGCCATATTTACAAGCCTCTTGTGTCCCTTAGTACCGCTGTAGCGTCCTTTTTTTTGTGCTCTACAGCGGTGCTAACCAGTCCTCCACCCAGCGCCATATTTACAAAGTGGCGCAACTAGCATTGTGCCACTTTGCAAAACCTTGTGCCACATTATACCTGCAGCAGGTATAATGTATGCAAGGGGGGGCGTTCCCTCACAGAGAGGCCCAAAAAAATGGCGCAGTGAAATTTACAAGATTTCACTGCGCCATTCAAACGATATTTATTAACACCTGCGCAGGGCAGGTGTTAAAGTGACGCTAGGCTATTTCCTCTGGGCCTCCCCGAGCTTTGCTGGACTAGCATCAAACATTTTGGCGCTAGTCCAGCAAAGTGCCTCAATTGCAAAAAAAATGTCGACGCCTCTGTGCTATCCTGCGCCATGGTGCGCTGTATTGTAAATGCAGCTCTACCATGGTGTGGTTAGGGGGCACGGATGACGCAAGGAAACTGCTGCATCGGAGCCGATGCGCCAGTTCATTTTAAATATGCCCCGTAGTGTTTTAGTGAAACTGAAGAAAGATGAAGCAGCACCAGAAAAGGACTGTTTTTTACGTGAAAATGCATGCTTTCTTGAAACTGGGTTTAACTGGTTTAAATGTAAGAAATGTATGTTAAAAGGTAAATAATAACCTAAATTTAGATGCTTTAACTTATATTTTCTCTTTGTTTTATTTAGGATATTAAAACCACATTAAAAAGGTATGGTTTCTCTTTTATCATTCGGTCGCTTTCCTCTTTCTTTTCTGTGAGTGTATTTATACAAATATAACCATGTGTTTGTTTTCATACAGATAGTTTCAAATCATGCTTAGATACATGTTAAACATAGACTTACATATGATCCAGTGGGTTAACTAGTGTCCCGTGAGACTTGAAGGAACATGACAAATTATGGACATTCATGTTTTATGTCGCACCCTGCGACCCAATAAGTAATGAAGGTGTTAGAGTTCTGTTGCTTCATGTGAGCTGGAGTGACAGACATAATGAGATTTTGTGTAAATAGAATAAAGGCAAAGCCAATAGGGTAGGATTGTGCACTGATGATGCACACATACGTAGATAGATTACATGCACACATACAAACAAAGAGCACACCTATAAGCATATTTACATCCACACTGAGGAGCGTAGATCTATGAGCCCATGCACACAAGCTGACACCCCTAGGCAAGCATGCACACAAACACACTTATGCTTACACAAATAACATCAATACATACAGGTATGTATGCAGACAATGCAGAGATTAATATATAGATGCATACTCCAAAAAGAAATCAGTGTTTTTGTCTATATGTATGGATGGATGTATGCATGCAAACACAGATGTTTTATTATATGACTCAGTAGGTCATCCAAAGAAAAATCTATACATATATATGTTATATATATGCATGTTAGAAATGAGGTCTCTAGTTGGTAGTCAGTTTACACCCTGTCTAAGTAGGGACCCTCACACTAGCCAGTGTAAGGGAGATAATACACAGCTCAGATAACCCCTGCCTTCCCCCTTGGTAGCTTAGCACAAGCAGTCAGGCTTATTTCAAAGGCAATGTATAAAGCATTTGTACAAACGTGTACAGTAACCCAGTAAAAACACCACAAAAGGACTGCACACCTGTTTAGAGAAATAGCTAATGTTTATCTAAATCAAACAAGGCCAAAATTACAAAAATCCAACATACACAAGTAAAGATATCAAATTTTAAATTAAAAAGAGTCTTAATCCCTAAGAATCAATAGATCATTATTTTAGCATGAAGTACCTGATATGCGTCAAAAATAAAGCTGCTGGGCGGGCATGCCTTGGAAATGCAAGCGATGCATCGATTCCTTACTCATAAGTGAGACTGTGCATTGATTCTTTCTCCGCTGGGTAGCGTTGTGTCGATCCCTTCCTCGCATGGAAGGGATGCATTCATGCAGTCTTGGGTGCATGCGATGATGTTGAAGATTTGACGCCTAGGGACGATGCATGGAAAATCTGGATGCATGGCAGTGATTAATCCATTCTGAACTGGTGCTGTGTCGATTTCACTGGCGCTGCGTCGATTTGTCAGTTGTGTTGTAGGCGCTGCGTCAATTTTTCTGCTGCTCGGTTCCGGTGATTCTTGGGTTCACCAGCTTCTCCTTTCAAAGGCCCTGGGACTGGATTTGACACCACTTGGCAGGGAAAGGGTCTCAACAAGAGAGCCCAGGCACTGGCATATGAAGTGTTTGATGGCCCTGAGATTTCAGAACAGGCAACTCAGTCCAAGCACTTGGAGACACTTCACAGGCAGGATTTCAGAAAGCAAAGTCCAGTCCTTTCCCTCTTAAGACAGAAGCAGCAGCTTCCCACCAGCACAGCAAAGCAACAAGCATCAAGCTCTTCTTCTTGGCAGAGGTTCCTATGGATCTAGAAGTAATCTAAAGTTATGGGGTTGGCAGCCCAATAATTATAATCATTTCTACCTTTGAAGTAGGCCAAGTCCAAAGGAAAGTTTTTGTAGTGCACAATACCCCGCCTCTTCTTTGCCCTGACCCAGACACACTCTAGGGGGTTGGAGGCTGTATTGTGTGAGGGCAGGCACAGTCCTTTCAAGTGCAGATGTTAGCTCCTCCCTCCCACTCTAGCCCAGGAAGTCTCATCAGGATATGCAGGACACACCTCAGCTCCCTTCATGTCACCGTCTAGAGTGAATTCACAAACAGCCCAACTGTCATTCTAACTCAGACGTGGATTCAGCAGCCAAGCAGAGACCCAGAATGGTTAAGCAAAAAAATGCCCACTTTTTAAAGTGGCATTTTAAAACAGACAATCTCAAAATCAACTTTGCCAAAAGATTTATTTTTAAATTGTAAGTTCAGAGACCCCAAACTCCAGTCTGCATCTGCTCCCAATGAGAAACTGTACTTAAAAGCTATTGCAAGGCAGTCCCCATGTTAACCTATGGGAGTGATAGGTCTTGCAATAGTGAAACATCTACAGAAAAAGTGTTTTTTGTTTTGTTAATACCTTTGGTGCCATTCGATGAATCGTCACAAAATATTCCAAAAGAATATGACGCTCACTTCAGCGCCTACGTGGAAAGTTTTGGGGTGATCCGTCAAGCAGGGGAAGGAAAAAGAGGGGGTCCCAAAACACTTTTTTCCCATGCATGTTTTTATAGGATTTTGAACTGGCCTACCGCCCGAACCACTGAACAGAATTACACCAAATTTGGCAGAAATGTAGCTTCTGCTCCAGGAAGTGACCTCTTTGTTATTTGGTGTAAATCCGTTCAGTAGTTTTTGAGAAATTAAAGAAAATCCAAATTTGAATATATAGGGACATGAAGGCTTCGCAAACCCTCCAGATCTCGTGCTGAGATCTGATTGGCTGCCAACACTTCAACAGGAAGTGTTGGCAGCCATGTTGGGACTTGGCTTCAACCGAGTCCCAGAAAAAAAAAAAAAAAGAAAAGGGGCCAGGGTAGGGACACCCTGACGCCTTAGCTGTGTGCTGGGTTCTCAGAGGGACCCACCCCCTCCAGGACAAAAAATATTTTATTTATTTTAATTCTGGAGGGAGTAGTGACGGATCTGGAGATCCACCGAAGTAAAAACAAAACAAAAAAAGCACAGGCTCCGCACTTGTTTAAATGAAGCCCCTGGTGGGCCAGGTCCCGGGGGCATTGACATTTTTAATGTGGGGGGGGCTGCCTGGCCCCTCGCAGCCCCCGGGACAGCCACCTCCCATTGGCTATGATCTAAGTAAATGTGGGGAGGCTGACCAGCCCACCCGCAGCCACAGAGACCACAACCTCTCCAGGGTGAAATAGATCAAGAATGCAGGGGGGTCACATGGCCCCCATGCAACCCAGGGACCACCACATCCCCAAGGCTGTATAGTTTGGAGGTGGGAGCCATAGATGGCAAGGGGGGCCACCGCCCTCCACGGCCGGCTCCTGCTATACCCCAGGATGCTCACCCCCGGGACACAGCTGTTTGCTCTGAATTGGCAGGAGCTTTGACAGCTCCTGCCAAGTCAGATCAAACACTCCAGTTCCACCAACTGAGAGTTGTCAGCTCTCACTTGCTGGAAGTGGAGATTTCCTCTGTTTGCCTGCCCACAGACATGCATGGAAGAAAAGAGAGGAAACAATTGCTCTCACAGACGAGCAGCTGCATCTTTAGCAGCTCCTTCTCTGTGACAGCAATGCTGCTCCCACAGGAGGCAGGAAGAAAAGTTCTGACCGTAAGGACCCTCAGGCTACCCTTGAGGTCCCCAACCATTTTGGCTAAGTGCCCAGGGGGGACACCCAGATGACATGGCGCGGCCCGCTTTCCCCCCCAAAAATTAAATATTTAGGCCAGGCCCCTGGGGAACGGGTCCCTGGGGCCGAGATCGGCCAAGAGCAGAGGGGGCGCTCAGCCTCCCTCGTCCAAAAAATAAAATGTTTGGGCCGGGGCCCGGATGATGGGGTTCCCGAGGCCAAGATCGGCCAGGGGAGGGGGGGCCATGCAGCCCCCCTCCCCCAAAAATGAGAGAAGAAGGCTGACCCCAGGGGATTGGGTCCTCAGGCTGAAATTTGCCCAGGAGGGGGCACACGGACCGGCGGCCTACTCCTGCTGCACATGGCCAAAGGCCATTAGTCCCATTGATCGATCCCTGCTGGAAGAGGGAGGTGACTGTCCAAACATGGGGCTCCCTAGTAGCTGTCATGAGCTGCGCTGGAGGAGAGGGAGCCAAGGTCACTGATGCTAAATGTGCTTCCTTGGTTGCTTTACTCCCGGCACCCATTGTGCTGCTAAGGGTGGTGTACGAAGCTGGCCTGGCTTGTAGTGGGTACCAGAGGTACTTACACCTTGTGCCAGGTCCAGTTATCCCTTATCAGTGTAGAAGAGGTGTTTCTAGCAGCTAAGGCTGATAGAAGGTAGCTATGGCAAAGCAGCTTAGGCTGAACTAGGAGACATGTAAAGCTCCTACTATACCACTGGTGTCATATGCACAATATCATAAGAAAACACAATACACAGATATACTAAAAATAAAGGTACTTTATTTTTATGACAATATGCCAAAAGTATCTCAGTGAGTACCCTCAGTATGAGGATGAGAAATATACACAAGATATGTGTACACAATACCAAAATTATGCAGTAATAGCAAAAGGAAGTAATGCAAGCAGCGCAAAGTTACAATAGGTTGCAATAGGAGTACATAGGTATAGGGGCAACACAAACCATATACTCCAAAAGTGGAATGCGAACCACGAATGGACCCCAAACCTATGTGAGCTTGTAGAGGGTCGCTGGGACTGTAAGAAAACAGTGAGGGTTAGAAAAATAGCCCACCCCAAGACCCTGTAAGGTAGGTGTAAAGTGCACCTACAACCCGCAGAGAGCACAGGTCGTGATAAGAGGATTCTGCAAGGAAAACCAACACCAGCAATGCAACAACAGTGGATTTCCAGACCTGAGTACCTGAAAGACAAGGGGACCAAGTCCAAGAGTTGCAACAGTGTCGAGAGTGGGCAGGAGCCCAGGAAATGCCAGCTGAGGGTGCAAGGAAGCTGCCACAGGATGGAAGAAGCTTGGTGTTTTACAAGAACGAAGAGGACTAGGAACTTCCCCTTTGGTGGATGGATGTCCCACGTTGTGAAGAAGCTTGCAGAGGTGTTCCCACGCAGAAAGACCGCAAACAAGCCTTGCTAGCTGCAAGGGTCGCGGTTAGGGTTTTTGGATGCTGCTGTGGCCCTGGAGGGATCAGGATGTCGCCACTTGGATAAGGAGACAGAGGGGGCGACCAGCAAGTCAGGGAGCCCTCACAGAAGCAGGCAGCACCCGCAGAAGTACCGGAACAGGCACTTAGAAGAGGAGTGAACCGGAGTCCACGCGAAGTCACAAAAGGGAGTCCCACGACGCCAGAGGATAACTCAGAAGGTTGTGCAGAGTGGGCCAAGCCTGGGTCCACGGCACTCTAACCTGCATTGCACGACTTTCTAAGTTGTCCTCCGGCGGTGTGGGACTCCTTTGTGCAACTTCGGGTGAGCACCGTTTCACTCCTCTTCGTAGTGCCTGTTCCGGCACTTTTGCAGGTGCTGCCTGCTTCTGAGAGGGCTCCTTGTCTTGCTGGGCGCCCCCTCTGTCCCCTGACGCAATTGGCGACATCCTGGTCCCTCCTGGGCCACAGCAGCATCCAAAAACCCTAACTGCACGATTTGCAGTTAGCAAGACTTGTTGGCGGTCTTTCGGTGGGAAAACACTTCTGCACGACTCTTCACGATGTGGGACATCCATCCTCCAAAGGGGAAGTTTCTAGCCCTTGTCGTTCCTGCAGAATCCCCAGCTTCTACTGCCTAGTAGCAGCTTCTTTGCACCCACAGCTGGCATTTCCTGGGCATCTGCCCATCTCCGACTTGCTTGTGACTTTTGGACTTGGGCCCCTTGTTCCACAGGTACCCTCGGTTGGAAATCCATTGTTGTTGCATTGCTGGTTTGTGTCTTTCCTGCAGAATTCCCCTATCACGACTTCTGTGCTCTTGGGGGAACTTTAGTGCACTTTGCACTCACTTTTCAGGGTCTTGGGGTGGGCTATTTTTCTAGCCCTCACTGTTTTCTTACAGTCCCAGCGACCCTCTACAAGGTCACATAGGTTTGGGGTACATTCGTGGTTCGCATTCCACTTTTGGAGTATATGGTTTGTGTTGCCCCTGTCCCTATGTGTCCCCATTGCATCCTATTGTAACTATACATTGTTTGCACTGTTTTCTAATACTATACTGCATATTTTTGGTATTGTGTACATATATCTTGTGTATATTTGCTATCCTTATAGTGAGGGTACTCACTGAGATACTTTTGGCATATTGTCATAAAAATAAAGTACCTTTATTTTTAGTATATCTGTGTATTGTGTTTTCTTATGATATTGTGCATATGACACTAGGTGGTACTGTAGTAGCTTCACACGTCTCCTAGTTCAGCCTAAGCTGCTCTGCTAAGCTACCATTATCTATCAGCCTATGCTGCTAGACACCCTATACACTAATAAGGGATAACTGGGCCTGGTGCAAGGTGCAAGTACCGCTAGGTACTCACTACAAGCCAGTCCAGCCTCCTACATTGGTTGTGCAGCAGTGGGATAAGTGCTTTGAGACTACTTACCACTCTTGTCATTGTACTTTTCATAAGAGAAAAATATACAAAACAAGTTCAGTGTATATACAAATAACTAAAAAGTTTTGCATTTCCTCTTTTCACTCTTTTCTACGTGCTGAAAAGTACTTCTAAACTTTCTAAAAAGTTCTAAAAAGTTTTAAAAGTTTTTTTTCTGTCTTTCTAAAAGTTCTGAAAACTTTTTTCTCATTTTCTATCACTTTAACTCTCTCTAAAAATGTCTGGCACAGGCCAAAATGTTGATCTGTCCAAACTTGCATATGATCACCTTAGCTGGAAAGGAGCAAGGAGTCTCTGCATAGAGAGAGGTTTGAGTGTAGGGAAGAATCCTTCCTTGGAATTGTTACTTAACATGCTTAGAGAACAAGATAAGGCTAAAAGTGCCCCATCTGTTGAAAAAGTAGCTAATGTTTCCCAATCTGATCCAGGGACTCCCCCAGGTAAAGGTTCAGGAAAGAAACTTCTTAGCCTTCCCATTACAAGACAGTCTAGCATAGTTGGTACTGAGGTGGAGTCACATCATACAGATGATGTGCTCTCACATTACACTGTCAGCCAAGCTGTTAGGGTGCCCTCTGTAAGGGACAGGTCTCCTTCTGTTCATTCCCATCATACCTCTGTATCTAGAAATGTCCCTCCCACCAACCCTGATGACAGATTGTTAGAAAGGGAACTCAATAAGTTGAGGGTGGAACAAACCAGACTGAAGCTTAAAAAGCAACAGCTGGATTTGGATAGACAGTCTTTAGAACTAGAGAAGGAAAGACAGAAAGTGGGTTTAGAAACCCATGGTGGCAGCAGCAGTATTCCCCATAGTCATCCTGCAAAAGAGCATGATTCCAGGAATCTGCACAAAATAGTTCCCCCTTATAAGGAGGGGGATGACATTAACAAGTGGTTTGCTGCACTTGAGAGGGCCTGTGTTGTACAGGATGTCCCTCAAAGGCAGTGGGCTGCTATCCTATGGCTATCATTTAGTGGAAAAGGTAGGGATAGGCTCCTTACTGTGAAAGAAAGTGAAGCCAATGATTACAAAGTTCTTAAGAATGCACTCCTGGATGGTTATGGCTTAACCACTGAACAATACAGGATAAAGTTCAGAGAGACCAAAAAGGAGTCTTCACAAGACTGGGTTGATTTCATTGACCATTCAGTGAAGGCCTTGGAGGGGTGGTTACATGGCAGTAAAGTTACTGATTATGACAGCCTGTATAACTTGATCCTGAGAGAGCATATTCTTAATAATTGTGTGTCTGATTTGTTGCACCAGTACTTGGTGGACTCGGATCTGACCTCTCCCCAAGAATTGGGAAAGAAGGCAGACAAATGGGTCAGAACAAGGGTGAACAGAAAAGTTCATACAGGGGGTGACAAAGAGAACAATAAGAAGAAAGATGGTGAAAAATCTCAAGATAAGCATGGGGATAAGGGTAAAACCAAAGATCCCACTTCAAATCTTAAACACTCTTCAGGGGGTGGGGATAAAACAAATTCTTCTTCTTCTTCTCAACCTACACAATTTAAAAAGCCTTGGTGCTTTGTGTGTAAAAATAGAGGCCATAGGCCAGGGAATAAGTCCTGTCCAGGTAAACCCCCTGAGCCTACCACCACTAATACATCAAGCTCTAGTGCCCCTAGCAGTAGTGGTACTAGTGGTGGGACTGCTGGCAACAGTCAAGTTAAGGGTGTAGTTGGGTTCACTTATGGGTCCATAGTAGAAACTGGGGTAGTCACTCCCAAGACAGTTTCTGTCACACCTGGTGGCATTGGCCTTGCCACACTGGCTACTTGTCCCCTTACAATGGATAAGTAGAGGCAGACAGTTTCAATAAATGGTGTTGAGGCCTTGGCCTACAGGGACACAGGTGCCAGTATCACTTTGGTGACTGAAAACCTAGTGCATCCTGAACAACACATCATTGGACAACAGTATAAGATTATTGATGTCCATAACTCCACTAAGTTTCTTCCCTTAGCTATAATCCAGTTTAGTTGGGGTGGAGTTACTGGCCCTAAGCAGGTGGTGGTATCACCTAGCTTACCTGTAGACTGTCTCTTAGGTAATGACCTAGAGGCCTCAGGTTGGGCTGATGTAGAGTTTTATGCCCATGCAGCCATGCTGGGCATCCCAGAGGAATTGTTCCCTTTCATTTCTACTGAAATGAAAAAGCAAAGGAGAGAAGGCCTGAAAACTCAGGATCCCTCTCCATCAACAGGTAAAAAGGGTATCACAGTATCCCCTAACCACCCTACCATTCAGGATATCATTCCTGTGGTGGGAGAAACCTCTCCTGGGGTGGCACCTGTTCCAAGGGAATCATCAGCTGGCAAAGCTGGACTCCCTGAGGTAGAAGTACCTCTCTGTGGGATAACTAACATTGGTGAGAAAAAGAGCACCATTTTAGTTAACATGGAGCATCCCTCCAACCCTCCCAGAGAAACTTTAGTGCAGAAACTCTGCACTGCCTCACAACACTTAGGACAGCATCCCTGCCCTAGTGTGGAGCTCATAGGACAGCATCCCTGCCCTGCTCCAACTCAAGAGAAACAGCATCCCTGTTCTCTCTTCCAGCCATATGGACAAAGTTTTTGCCCAGCTATGGCTTTACTGAGACAGCATCCCTGTCTGGCATGTCCATCATTACAAATAGGTTCAGTGGATAATTCCCACTGCTCTAAACTAAAACTTACTGATAGAAACTCTGAAAATACATCTTCACATTGTTGCTTAGCTAAAAAAACTTCTAACAGGGTGGTTTACATCCCCTCAGGGAAGTAACCATATAGTGGATGATAAAGGGAGTAACCAGTCTATTGCAGAGCTACTCTCTACTTATCACCACTTAGACAATAAAGTCTCAACTGGCCAAGGTTAGCCTTATTGTCCTTCGTTTGGGGGGGGGGGGGTTGTATGAGAAAGTAGCCTCTTTCTAGCCTTGTTACCCCCACTTTAGGCCTGTTTGTGAGTGTATGTCAGGGTGTTTCCACTGTCTCACTGGGATCCTGCCAGCCAGGGCCCAGTGCTCATAGTGAAAACCCTATGTTTTCAGTATGTTTCTTATGTGTCACTGGGACCCTGCTAGTCAGGACCCCAGTGCTCATAAGTTTGTGGCCTATATGTATGTGTTCCCTGTGTGGTGCCTAACTGTCTCACTGAGGCTCTGCTAATCAGAACCTCAGTGGGTATGCTCTCTCATTTCTTTCAAATTGTCACTAACAGGCTAGTGACCAATTTTACCAATTTACATTGGCTTACTGGAACACCCTTATAATTCCCTAGTATATGGTACTGAGGTACCCAGGGTATTGGGGTTCCAGGAGATCCCTATGGGCTGCAGCATTTCTTTTGCCACCCATAGGGAGCTCTGACAATTCTTACACAGGCCTGCCACTGCAGTCTGAGTGAAATAACGTCCACGTTATTTCACAGCCATTTTACACTGCACTTAAGTAACTTATAAGTCACCTATATGTCTAACCTTTACCTGGTAAAGGTTAGGTGCAAAGTTACTTAGTGTGAGGGCACCCTGGCACTAGCCAAGGTGCCCCCACATTGTTCAGGGCCAATTCCCCCGACTTTGTGAGTGCGGGGACACCATTACACGTGTGCACTACATATAGGTCACTACCTATATGTAGCTTCACAATGGTAACTCCGAATATGGCCATGTAACATGTCTATGATCATGGAATTGCCCCCTCTATGCCATCCTGGCATAGTTGGCACAATCCCATGATCCCAGTGGTCTGTAGCACAGACCCTGGTACTGCCAAACTACCTTTCCTGGGGTTTCACTGCAGCTGCTGCTGCTGCCAACCCCTCAGACAGGCATCTGCCCTCCTGGGGTCCAGCCAGGCCTGGCCCAGGATGGCAGAACAAAGAACTTCCTCTGAGAGAGGGTGTTACACCCTCTCCCTTTGGAAAATGGTGTGAAGGCAGGGGAGGAGTGGCCTCCCCCAGCCTCTGGAAATGCTTTCTTGGGCACAGATGTGCCCAATTCTGCATAAGCCAGTCTACACCGGTTCAGGGGACCCCTTAGCCTTGCTCTGGCGCGAAACTGGACAAAGGAAAGGGGAGTGACCACTTCCCTGACCTGCACCTCCCCTGGGAGGTGTCCAGAGCTCCTCCAGTGTGCTCCAGACCTCTGCCATCTTGGAAACAGAGGTGCTGCTGGCACACTGGACTGCTCTGAGTGGCCAGTGCCACCAGGTGACGTCAGAGACTCCTTCTGATAGGCTCCTTCAGGTGTTGCTAGCCTATCCTCTCTCCTAGGTAGCCAAACCCCCTTTTCTGGCTATTTAGGGTCTCTGTCTCTGGGGAAACTTTAGATAACGAATGCAAGAGCTCATCTGAGTTCCTCTGCATCTCTCTCTACACCTTCTGCCAAGGAATCGACTGCTGACCGCGCTGGAAGCCTGCAAAACTGCAACATAGTAGCTAAGACGACTACTGCAACTCTGTAACGCTGATCCTGCCGCCTTCTCAACTGTTTTCCTGGTGGTGCATGCTGTGGGGGTAGTCTGCCTCCTCTCTGCACTAGAAGCTCCGAAGAAATCTCCCGTGGGTCGACGGAATCTTCCCCCTGCAACCGCAGGCACCAAAAAGCTGCATTACCGGTCCCTTGGGTCTCCTCTCAGCACGACGAGCGAGGTCCCTCGAATCCAGCAACTCTGTCCAAGTGACCCCCACAGTCCAGTGACTCTTCAGTCCAAGTTTGGTGGAGGTAAGTCCTTGCCTCACCTCGCTAGACTGCATTGCTGGGAACCGCGACTTTTGCAGCTACTCCGGCCCCTGTGCACTTCCGGCGGAAATCCTTTGTGCACAGCCAAGCCTGGGTCCACGGCACTCTAACCTGCATTGCACGACTTTCTAAGTTGGTCTCCGGCGACGTGGGACTCCTTTGTGTAACTCTGGGTGAGCACCGTTTCATGCATCTTTGTAGTGCCTGTTTCTGGCACTTCTCCGGGTGCTACCTGCTGCTAAGAGGGCTCCTTGTCTTGCTCGATGTCCCCTCTACCTCCTGGTCCAATTTGCGACCTCCTGGTCCCTCCTGGGCCACAGCAGCGTCCAAAAACGCTAACCGCACGATTTGCAGCTAGCAAGGCTTGTTGGCGTTCTTTCGGCGGGAAAACACTTCTGCACGACTCTCCACGGCGAGAGGGATCCGTCCACAAAAGGGGAAGTCTCTAGCCCTTTTCGTTCCTGCAGAAACCTCAGCTTCTTCTGTCCAGTAGAAGCTTCCTTGCATCCACAGCTGGCATTTCCTGGGCATATGCCCATCTCCGACTTGCTTGTGACTTTTGGACTTGGTCCCCTTGTTCCACAGGTACCCTAGATTGGAAATCCATCGTTGTTGCATTGTTGGTTTGTGTCTTTCCTGCATTATTCCTCTAACACAACTTCTTTATCCTTAGGGGAACTTTAGTGCACTTTGCACTCACTTTTCAGGGTCTTGGGGAGGGTTATTTTTCTAACTCTCACTATTTTCTAATAGTCCCAGCGACCCTTTACAAGGTCACATAGGTTTGGGGTCCATTCGTGGTTCGCATTCCACTTTTGGAGTATATGGTTTGTGTTGCCCCATCCCTATGTGTCCCCATTGCAACCTATTGTAACTATACATTGTTTGCACTGTTTTCTAAGACTATACTGCATATTTTTGCTATTGTGTATATATATCTTGTGTATATTTCCTATCCTCTCACTGAGGGTACACTCTAAGATACTTTGGCATATTGTCATAAAAATAAAGTACCTTTATTTTTAGTATAACTGTGTATTGTGTTTTCTTATGATATTGTGCATATGACACTAGGTGGTACTGTAGTAGCTTCACACGTCTCCTAGTTCAGCCTAAGCTGCTCTGCTAAGCTACCATTATCTATCAGCCTATGCTGCTAGACACCCTATACACTAATAAGGGATAACTGGGCCTGGTGCAAGGTGCAAGTACCCCTAGGTACTCACTACAAGCCAGTCCAGCCTCCTACATTGGTTGTGCAGCGGTGGGATAAGTGCTTTGAGACTACTTACCACTCTTGTCATTGTACTTTTCATAAGAGAAAAATATACAAAACAAGTTCAGTGTATATACACATAACTAAAAAGTTTTGCATTTCCTCTTTTCACTCTTTTCTAAGTGCTGAAAAGTACTTCTAAACTTTCTAAAAAGTTCTAAAAAGTTTTAAAAGTTTTTTTTCTGTCTTTCTAAAAGTTCTGAAAACTTTTTTCTCATTTTCTATCACTTTAACTCTCTCTAAAAATGTCTGGCACAGGCCAAAATGTTGATCTGTCCAAACTTGCATATGATCACCTTAGCTGGAAAGGAGCAAGGAGTCTCTGCATAGAGGGAGGTTTGAGTGTAGGGAAGAATCCTTCCTTGGAATTGTTACTTAACATGCTTAGAGAATCAGATAATGCTAAAAGTGCCCCATCTGTTGAAAAAGTAGCTAATGGTTCCCAATCTGATCCAGGGACTCCCCAAGGTAAAGGTTCAGGAAAGAAACTTCTTAGCCTTCCCATTACAAGACAGTCTAGCATAGTTGGTACTGAGGTGGAGTCACATCATACAGATGATGTGCTCTCACATTACACTGTCAGCCAAGCTGTTAGGGTGCCCTCTGTAAGGGACAGGTCTCCTTCTGTTCATTCCCATCATACCTCTGTATCTAGAAATGTCCCTCCCACCAACCCTGATGACAGATTGTTAGAAAGGGAACTCAATAAGTTGAGGGTGGAACAAACCAGACTGAAGCTTAAAAAGCAACGGCTGGATTTGGATAGACAGTCTTTAGAACTAGAGAAGGAAAGACAGAAAGTGGGTTTAGAAACCCATGGTGGCAGCAGCAGTATTCCCCATAGTCATCCTGCAAAAGAGCATGATTCCAGGAATCTGCACAAAATAGTTCCCCCTTATAAGGAGGGGGATGACATTAACAAGTGGTTTGCTGCACTTGAGAGGGCCTGTGTTGTACAGGATGTCCCTCAAAGGCAGTGGGCTGCTATCCTATGGCTATCATTTAGTGGAAAAGGTAGGGATAGGCTCCTTACTGTGAAAGAAAGTGAAGCCAATGATTACAAAGTTCTTAAGAATGCACTCCTGGATGGTTATGGCTTAACCACTGAACAATACAGGATAAAGTTCAGAGAGACCAAAAAGGAGTCTTCACAAGACTGGGTTGATTTCATTGACCATTCAGTGAAGGCCTTGGAGGGGTGGTTACATGGCAGTAAAGTTACTGATTATGACAGCCTGTATAACTTGATCCTGAGAGAGCATATTCTTAATAATTGTGTGTCTGATTTGTTACACCAGTACTTGGTGGACTCTGATCTGACCTCTCCCCAAGAATTGGGAAAGAATGCAGACAAATGGGTCAGATCAAGGGTGAACAGAAAAGTTCATACAGGGGGTGACAAAGAGAACAATAAGAAGAAAGATGGTGAAAAATCTCAAGATAAGCATGGGGATAAGGGTAAAACCAAAGATCCCACTTCAAATCTTAAACACTCTTCAGGGGGTGGGGATAAAACAAATTCTTCCTCTTCTTCTCAACCTACACAATTTAAAAAGCCTTGGTGCTTTGTGTAAAAATAGAGGCCATAGGTGTAAGAAAGTACCATCTTGCCTGGCATGTTACCCCCATTTTTCACTGTATATATGTTGTTTTAGTTGTATGTGTCACTGGGACCCTGGTAACCCAGGGCCCCAGTGCTCATAAGTGTGCCTGAATGTGTTACCTGTGTAGTGACTAACTGTCTCACTGAGGCTCTGCTAACCAGAACCTCAGTGGTTATGCTCTCTCATTTCTTTCCAAATTGTCACTAACAGGCTAGTGACCATTTTTACCAATTTACATTGGCTTACTGGAACACCCTTATAATTCCCTAGGATATGGTACTGAGGTACCCAGGGTATTGGGGTTCCAGGAGATCCCTATGGGCTGCAGCATTTCTTTTGCCACCCATAGGGAGCTCTGACAATTCTTACACAGGCCTGCCACTGCAGCCTGAGTGAAATAACGTCCACGTTATTTCACAGCCATTTTACACTGCACTTAAGTAACTTATAAGTCACCTATATGTCTAACCTTTACCTGGTAAAGGTTAGGTGCAAAGTTACTTAGTGTGAGGGCACCCTGGCACTAGCCAAGGTGCCCCCACATTGTTCAGGGCCAATTCCCCGGACTTTGTGAGTGCGGGGACACCATTACACGCGTGCACTACATATAGGTCACTACCTATATGTAGCTTCACAATGGTAACTCCGAATATGGCCATGTAACATGTCTATGATCATGGAATTGCCCCCTCTATACCATCCAGGCATAGTTGGCACAATCCCATGATCCCAGCGGTCTGTAGCACAGACCCTGGTACTGCCAAACTGCCCTTCCTGGGGTTTCACTGCAGCTGCTGCTGCTGCCAACCCCTCAGACAGGCATCTGCCCTCCTGGGGTCCAGCCAGGCCTGGCCCAGGATGGCAGAACAAAGGACTTCCTCTGAGAGAGGGTGTTACACCCTCTCCCTTTGGAAAATGGTGTGAAGGCAGGGGAGGAGTAGCCTCCCCCAGCCTCTGGAAATGCTTTCTTGGGCACAGATGTGCCCAATTCTGCATAAGCCAGTCTACACCGGTTCAGGGGACCCCTTAGCCCTGCTCTGGCGCGAAACTGGACAAAGGAAAGGGGAGTGACCACTCCCCTGACCTGCACCTCCCCTGGGAGGTGTCCAGAGCTCCTCCAGTGTGCTCCAGACCTCTGCCATCTTGGAAACAGAGGTGCTGCTGGCACACTGGACTGCTCTGAGTGGCCAGTGCCACCAGGTGACGTCAGAGACTCCTTGTGATAGGCTCCTTCAGGTGTTGCTAGCCTATCCTCTCTCCTAGGTAGCCAAACCCTCTTTTCTGGCTATTTAGGGTCTCTGTCTCTGGGGAAACTTTAGATAACGAATGCAAGAGCTCAGCCGAGTTCCTCTGCATCTCTCTATTCACCTTCTACCAAGGAATCGACTGCTGACCGCGCTGGAAGCCTGCAAAACTGCAACATAGTAGCAAAGACGACTACTGCAACTCTGTAACGCTGATCCTGCCGCCTTCTCGACTGTTTTCCTGGTGGTGCATGCTGTGGGGGTAGTCTGCCTCCTCTCTGCACTAGAAGCTCCGAAGAAATCTCCTGTGGGTCGACGGAATCTTCCCCCTGCAACCGCAGGCACCAAAAAGCAGCATTACCGGTCCCTTGGGTCTCCTCTCAGCACGACGAGTGAGGTCCCTCGAATCCAGCAACTCTGTCCAAGTGACTCCCACAGTCCAGTGACTCTTCAGTCCAAGTTTGGTGGAGGTAAGTCCTTGCCTCACCTCGCTAGACTGCATTGCTGGGAACCGCGACTTTTGCAGCTACTCCGGCCCCTGTGCACTTGCGGCGGAAATCCTTTGTGCACAGCCAAGCCTGGGTCCACGGCACTCTAACCTGCATTGCATGACTTTCTAAGTTGGTCTCCGGCGACGTGGGACTCCTTTGTGCGACTTCGGGTGAGCACCGTTTCACGCATCCTCGTAGTGCCTGTTTCTGGCACTTCTCCGGGTACTACCTGGTGCTAAGAGGGCTCCTTGTCTTGCTCGACGTCCCCTCTACCTCCTGGTCCAATTTGCGACCTCCTGGTCTCTCCTGGGCCACAGCAGCGTCCAAAAACGCTAACCGCACGATTTGCAGCTAGCAAGGCTTGTTGGCGTTCTTTCGGCGGGAAAACACTTCTGCACGACTCTACAAGGGGAGAGGGATCTGTCCTCCAAAGGGGAAGTCTCTAGCCCTTTGCGTTCCTGCAGAAACCGCAGCTTCTTCTGTCCAGTAGAAGCTTCTTTGCACCCGCAGCTGGCATTTCCTGGGCATCTGCCCATCTCCGACTTTCTTGTGACTTTTGGACTTGGTCCCCTTGTTCCACAGGTACCCCAGATTTGAAATCCAGCGTTGTTGCATTGTTGGTTTGTGTCTTTCCTGCATTATTCCTCTAACACGACTACTTTATCCTTAGGGGAACTTTAGTGCACTTTGCACTCACTTTTCAGGGTCTTGGGGAGGGTTATTTTTCTAACTCTCACTATTTTCTAATAGTCCTAGCGACCCTCTACAAGGTCACATAGGTTTGGGGTCCATTTGTGGTTCGCATTCCACTTTTGGAGTATATGGTTTGTGTTGCCCCTATCCCTATGTTTCCCCATTGCATCCTATTGTAACTATACATTGTTTGCACTGTTTTCTAAGACTATACTGCATATTTTTGCTATTGTGTATATATATCTTGTGTATATTTCCTATCCTCTCACTGAGGGTACACTCTAAGATACTTTGGCATATTGTCATAAAAATAAAGTACATTTATTTTTAGTATAACTGTGTATTGTGTTTTCTTATGATATTGTGCATATGACACTAGGTGGTACTGTAGTAGCTTCACACGTCTCCTAGTTCAGCCTAAGCTGCTCTGCTAAGCTACCATTACCTATCAGCCTAAGCTGCTAGACACCCTATACACTAATAAGGGATAACTGGGCCTGGTGCAAGGTGCAAGTACCCCTAGGTACTCACTACAAGCCAGTCCAGCCTCCTACATTGGTTGTGCAGTGGTGGGATAAGTGCTTTGAGACTACTTACCACTCTTGTCATTGTACTTTTCATAAGAGAAAAATATACAAAACGAGGTCAGTGTATATACACATAGCCAAAAAGTTTTGCATTTCCTCTTTTCACTCTTTTCTAAGTGCTGAAAAGTACTTGTAAACTTTCAAAAAGTTCTTAAAAGTTTAAAAAGTTTTTTCTGTCTTTCCAAAAAGTTCTGAAAACTTTTTTCTCTTTTTCTATCACTTTAACTCTCTCTAAAAATGTCTGGCACAGGCCAAAATGTTGATCTGTCCAAACTTGCATATGATCACCTTAGCTGGAAAGGAGCAAGGAGTCTCTGCATAGAGAGAGGTTTGAGTGTAGGGAAGAATCCTTCCTTGGAATTGTTAATTAACATGCTTAGAGAACAAGATAAGGCTATAAGTGCCCCATCTGTTGAAAAAGTACCTAATAGTTCCCAATCTGATTGAGGGACTCCCCCAGGAAAAGATTCAGGAAAGAAACTTCCTAGCCTGCCCATTACTAGACAGTCTAGCATAGTTGGTAATGATGGAGAGCCACACCATACAAATAGTGTTGTCTCACATCATAGCAAAAGCATTTATTCTCACCATACTGGTAGTGATGTTTTGTAGGAGGCTGGACTGGCTTGTAGTGAGTACCAAGGGGTAGTTGCACCTTGCACCAAGCCCAGTTATCCCTTATTAGTGTATAGGGTGTCTAGCAGCTTAGGCTGATAGATAATGGTAGCTTAGCAGAGCAGCTTAGGCTGAACTAGGAGACGTGTGAAGCTACTACAGTACCACAAGTGTCACTTGCACAATATCATAAGAAAACACAATACACAGTTATACTAAAAATAAAGGTACTTTATTTTTATGACAATATGCCAAAGTATCTTAGAGTGTACCCTCAGTGAGAGGATAGGAAATATACACAAGATATATATACACAATAGCAAAAATATGCAGTATAGTCTTAGAAAACAGTGCAAACAATGTATAGTTACAATAGGATGCAATGGGGAAACATAGGGATAGGGGCAACACAAACCATATACTCCAAAAGTGGAATGCAAACCACGAATGGACCCCAAACCTATGTGACCTTGTAGAGGGTCGCTGGGACTATTAGAAAATAGTGAGAGTTAGAAAAATAACCCTCCCCAAGACCCTGAAAAGTGAGAGCAAAGTGCACTAAAGTTCCCCTAAGGACAAAGAAGTCGTGTTAGAGGAATAATGCAGGAAAGACACAAACCAACAATGCAACAACTGTGGATTTCCAATCTAGGGTACCTGTGGAACAAGGGGACCAAGTCCAAAAGTCACAAGCAAGTCGGAGATGGGCAAATGCCCAGGAAATGCCAGCTGCGGGTGCAAAGAAGCTTCTACTGGACAGAAGAAGCTGAGGTTTCTGCAGGAACGAAAAGGGCTAGAGACTTCCCCTTTGGTGGACGGATCCCTCTCGCCGTGGAGAGTCGTGCAGAAGTTTTTTCCCGCCGAAAGAATGCCAACAAGCCTTGCTAGCTGCAAATCGTGCGGTTAGAGTTTTTGGACGCTGCTGTGGCCCTGGAGGGACCAGGAGGTCGCAAATTGGACCAGGAGAGAGAGGGGACGTCGAGCAAGACAAGGAGCCCTCTTAGCAGCAGGTAGCACCCGGAGAAGTGCCAGAAACAGGCACTACGAGGATGCGTGAAACGGTGCTCACCCGAAGTCGCACAAAGGAGTCCCACGTCGCCGGAGACCAACTTAGAAAGTCGTGCAATGCAGGTTAGAGTGCCGTGGACCCAGGCTTGGCTGTGCACAAAGGATTTCCGCCGGAAGTGCACAGGGGCCGGAGTAGCTGCAAAAGTCGCGGTTCCCAGCAACGCAGGCCAGCGAGGTGAGGCAAGGACTTACCTGCACCAAACTTGGACTGAAGAGTCACTGGACTGTGGGGGTCACTTGGACAGAGTCGCTGGATTTGAGGGACCTCGCTCGTCGTGCTGAGAGGAGACCCAAGGGACCGGTAATGCAGCTTTTTGGTGCCTGCGGTTGCAGCGGGAAGATTCCGTCGACCCACGGGAGATTTCTTCGGAGCTTCTGGTGCAGAGAGGAGGCAGACTACCCCCACAGCATGCACAAGCAGGAAAACAGTTGAGAAGGCGGCAGGATCAGCGTTACAGAGTTGCAGTAGTCGTCTTTGCTACTATGTTGCAGGTTTGCAGGCTTCCAGCGCGGTCAGCAGTCGATTCCTTTGCAGAAGGTGAAGAGAGAGATGCAGAGGAACTCGGATGCGCTCTTGCATTCGTTATCTAAAGTTTCCCCAGAGACAGAGACCCTAAATAGCCAGAAAAGAGGGTTTGGCTACCTAGGAGAGAGGATAGGCTACCTGAAGGAGCCTATCAGAAGGAGTCTCTGACGTCACCTGGTGGCACTGGCCACTCAGAGCAGTCCAGTGTGCCAGCAGCACCTCTGTTTCCAAGATGGCAGAGGTGTGGAGCACACTGGAGGAGCTCTGGACACCTCCCAGGGGAGGTGCAGGGGAGTGGTCATTCCCCTTTCCTTTGTCCAGTTTCGTGCCAGAGCAGGGCTAAGGGGTCCCCTGAACCGGTGTAGACTGGCTTATGCAGAATTGGGCACATCTGTGCCCAAGAAAGCATTTCCAGAGGCTGGGGGAGGCTACTCCTCCCCTGCCTTCACACCATTTTCCAAAGGGAGAGGGTGTCACACCCTCTCTCAGAGGAAGTTCTTTGTTCTGCCATCCTGGGCCAGGCCTGGCTGGACCCCAGGAGGGCAGATGCCTGTCTGAGGGGTTGGCAGCAGCAGCAGCTGCAGTGAAACCCCAGGAAGGGCAGTTTGGCAGTACCAAGGTCTGTGCTACAGACCACTGGGATCATGGGATTGTGCCAACTATGCCAGGATGGCATAGAGGGGGCAATTCCATGATCATAGACATGTTACATGGCCATATTCGGAGTTACCATTGTGAAGCTACATATAGGTAGTGACCTATATGTAGTGCACGCGTGTAATGGTGTCCCCGCACTCACAAAGTTCAGGGAATTTGCTCTAAACAATGTGGGGGCACCTTGGCTAGTGCCAGGGTGCCCTCACACTAAGTAACTTTGCACCTAACCTTTACCAGGTAAAGATTAGACATATAGGTGACTTATAAGTTACTTAAGTGCAGTGTAAAATGGCTGTGAAATAACGTGGATGTTATTTCACTCAGACTGCAGTGGCAGGCCTGTGTAAGAATTGTCCGAGCTCCCTATGGGTGGCAAAAGAAATGCTGCAGCCCATAGGGATCTCCTGGAACCCCAATACCCTGGGTACCTCAGTACCCTATACTAGGGAATTATCAGGGTGTTCCAGTAAGCCAATGTAAATTGGTAAAATTGGTCACTAGCCTGTTAGTGACAATTTTAAAGCAATGAGAGAGCATAACCACTGAGGTTCTGGTTAGCCGAGCCTCAGTGAGACAGTTAGGCATCACACAGGGAACACATACCTATAGGTCACAAACTTATGAGCACTGGGGTCCTGACTAGCAGGGTCCCAGTGACACATAACAAACATACTGAAAACATAGGGTTTTCACTATGAGCACTGGGCCCTGGCTAGCAGGATCCCAGTGAGACAGTGAAAACACCCTGACATACACTCTCAAACAGGCCAAAAGTGGGGGTAACAAGGCTAGAAAGAGGCTACTTTCTCACATGTTTCTGTTAGCCAAGCTGTTAGGGTGGCTTCTGTAAGGGACAGGTCTCCTTCTGTTCATTCCCATCACACCTCTGTATCTAGGAATGTCCCTCCCACCAACCCTGATGACAGAATGTTAGAGAGGGAACTCAATAAGTTGAGGGTGGAACAAACCAGACTGAAGCTTAAAAAGCAACAGCTGGATTTGGATAGACAGTCTTTTGAACTAGAGAAGGAAAGACAGAAGTTGGGTTTAGAAACCCATGGTGGCAGCAGCAGTATTCCCCATAGTCATCCTGCAAAAGAGCATGATTCCAGGAATCTGCACAAGATAGTTCCCCCTTATAAGGAGGGGGATGACATTAACAAGTGGTTTGCTGCACTTGAGAGGTCCTGTGTTGTACAGGATGTCCCTCAAAGGCAGTGGGCTGCTATCCTATGGCTATCATTTAGTGGAAAAGGTAGGGATAGGCTCCTTACTGTGAAATAAAATGATGCTAATAATTTCCAAGTTCTTAAGAATGCACTCCTGGATGGTTATGGCTTAACCACTGAACAATACAGGATAAAGTTCAGAGAGACCAAAAAGGAGTCTTCACAAGACTGGGTTGATTTCATTGACCATTCAGTGAAGGCCTTGGAGGGGTGGTTACATGGCAGTAAAGTTACTGATTATGACAGCCTGTATAACTTAATCCTGAGAGAGCATATTCTTAATAATTGTGTGTCTGATTTGTTGCACCAGTACTTGGTGGACTCTGATCTGACCTCTCCCCAAGAATTGGCAAAGAAGGCAGACAAATGGGTCAGAACAAGGGTGAACAGAAAAGTTCATACAGGGGGTGACAAAGATGGCAACAAAAAGAAAGATGGTAAGTCTTCTGACAAGGGTGGGGACAAATCTAAAAATGAGTCTTCATCAGGCCCACAAAAACACTCTGGTGGGGGTGGTGGGCCCAAATCCTCTTTTAATCAGAACAAGGAAAAGAAACCATGGTGCTATTTATGTAAAATAAAAGGCCATTGGACAACAGATCCCAGTTGTCCAAAGAAAAGCACCAATGCTCCTACCACTACAACCCCTACTGCTACCCCTAGTGTCCCTACTAATAGCAGTGGTGGTGGGAGCAAACCTACTAATAGCCAATCCAAGGGAGTAGCTGGGCTCACTATTGGTAACTTAGTTGGGGTTGGCCTTGTTAGGGAGGCCACAGAGGCTGTGTTAGTCTCTGAGGGGGCTATTGATTTAGCCACCTTAGTTGCTTGTCCCCTTAATATGGATAAGTACAAGCAGCTACCCCTAATAAATGGTGTTGAGGTTCAGGCCTACAGGGACACTGGTGCCAGTGTGACTATGGTCATAGAGAAACTGGTCCACCCTGAACAACACCTACTTGGTCACCAGTACCAAGTAACCGATGCTCACAACAACACACTTAGCCACCCCATGGCTGTTGTAAATCTCAACTGGGGGGGGTTACTGGTCCAAAGAAAGTTGTGGTAGCTTCAGATTTACCTGTAGACTGTCTATTAGGGAATGATTTGGAGACATCAGCTTGGTCAGATGTGGAGTTGGAGGCCCATGCAGCAATGCTGGGCATCCCAGGGCATATTTTTGCTTTGACAAGGGCTCAGGCCAAAAAGCAAAAAGGACAGGGAAGCTTGGATCCTGGAACAATGGACCAAGTGCTCCCTAAAGCTAGGGCTAGTAGAAGCCAACCACTTATTACTATCCCTCCCTCTACAGTGGATTCTACTTCTGAGGAAGAAGAATTCCCTCCCTGTGCAGAACCTACACCAGAGGAGCTTGAAGCAGACACTGCTGAGCTTTTGGGTGAAGGGGGGCCTGCCAGGGAGGAGCTGAGTGTGGCACAGCAAACCTGTCCCACATTAGAGGGTCTCAGACAGCAAGCTGTCAAACAGGCTAATGGGGATGTCAGTGACTCTCACAGAGTTTACTGGGAGGACAACCTCTTGTACACTGAGCATAGGGATCCTAAACCTGGAGCTGCCAGGAGATTAGTGATTCCTCAGGAGTACAGAAAGTTCCTCCTAACCCTGGCACATGACATTCCCCTAGCTGGGCATCTAGGACAAATGAAAACTTGGGACAGGCTTGTTCCCCTGTTTCATTGGCCTAGAATGTCTGAGGACACAAAGGAATTTTGTAAGTCCTGTGAAACCTGTCAAGCCAGTGGCAAGACAGGTGGCACCCCAAAGGCACCCCTTATCCCACTGCCTGTGGTTGGGGTTCCCTTTGAAAGGGTAGGGGTTGACATAGTTGGCCCCCTTGACCCTCCTACTGCTTCAGGCAATAGGTTTATCTTGGTGGTAGTGGACCATGCCACAAGATATCCTGAAGCTATTCCTTTAAGGACCACTACAGCACCTGCAGTGGCAAAGGCCCTCCTGGGAATATTTTCCAGGGTGGGCTTCCCAAAGGAAGTAGTATCAGACAGGGGAAGCAATTTCATGTCTGCATACTTAAAGGCCATGTGGAAGGAGTGTGGTGTAACGTACAAGTTCACAACACCCTATCATCCACAAACAAATGGACTGGTGGAGAGATTTAATAAAACTCTCAAAGGCATGATTATGGGTCTCCCTGAAAAACTCCGCAGGAGATGGGATATCCTTCTACCATGCCTCCTTTTTGCCTACAGGGAGGTACCCCAGAAAGGAGTGGGCTTCAGCCCCTTTGAACTTCTTTTTGGACACCCTGTTAGGGGTCCACTCACACTTGTAAAGGAGAGTTGGGAACAACCTTTAAAAGCTCCTAAGCAGGATATTGTGGATTATGTACTTGGCCTCAGATCAAGGATGGCTGAGTACATGAAAAAGGCCAGTAAAAACCTTCAGGCCAGCCAAGAGCTCCAGAAGCAATGGCATGATCAGAAGGCTGTTTTGGTTCAGTACCAACCAGGGCAGAAAGTGTGGGTCTTGGAGCCTGTGGCCCCAAGAGCACTCCAAGATAAATGGAGTGGACCCCACACAATTGTTGAGAAAAAGGGAGAAGTCACCTATTTAGTTGACTTAGGCACTGCAAGGAGTCCCCTTAGGGTGCTCCATGTCAACCGCCTGAAACCCTACTATGACAGGGCTGATCTCACCCTGCTCATGGCAACAGATGAGGGACAGGAAGAAGACAGTGATCCTCTACCTGATCTCTTCTCTTCCACAGAACAAGATGCTCTGGTGGAAGGTGTAGTTTTGGCTGATTGTCTTACTGCTGAGCAGAAAGACAATTGCATAAATCTCCTAGATCAATTCTCTGAACTCTTCTCTACTGTGCCAGGTACCACTTCTTGGTGTGAGCACACTATAGATACTGGAGACAGCTTGCCTGTCAAAAGTAAGATCTATAGGCAGCCTGACCATGTCAGGGACTGCATAAAGCAAGAGGTCCAGAAAATGTTAGAACTAGGAGTGGTTGAGCACTCTGACAGTCCATGGGCTTCTCCTGTGGTACTGGTACCAAAACCCCATTCCAAAGATGGAAAGAAGGAAATGCGGTTTTGTGTAGACTATAGAGGTCTCAACTTGGTAACCAAAACTGATGCTCACCCTATACCCAGGGCAGATGAGCTCATAGATACACTGGCATCTGCCAAGTATCTAAGCACTTTTGACTTGACTGCAGGGTATTGGCAGATCAAATTGTCAGAAGATGCTAAACCTAAGACTGCATTTTCAACCATTGGAGGACATTACCAGTTTACTGTAATGCCTTTTGGTTTGAAAAATGCACCTGCCACTTTTCAGAGGTTGGTGAACACAGTCCTGCAAGGGCTGGAAGCTTTCAGTGCAGCATATTTGGACGATATAGCTGTCTTTAGCTCCAGCTGGGATGATCACCTGGTCCACCTATGGAAAGTTTTGGAGGCCCTGCAAAAGGCAGGCCTCACTATCAAGGCTTCAAAGTGCCGGATAGGGCAGGGTAAGGTGGTTTATCTGGGACACCTTGTTGGTGGGGAACAGATTGCACCACTTCAGGGGAAAATCCAAACAATTATTGTTTGGGTTCCCCCTACCACTCAGACTCAGGTGAGAGCCTTCCTAGGCCTCACTGGGTATTACAGGAGGTTCATTAAGAACTATGGCTCCATTGCAGCCCCTCTTAATGACCTCACTTCCAAAAAAATGCCTAAAAAGGTATTATGGACAGCAAACTGTCAGAAAGCTTTTGAGGAGCTGAAGCAGGCCATGTGCTCTGCACCTGTCCTGAAAAGCCCTTGTTACTCTAAAAAATTCTATGTCCAAACTGATGCATCTGAATTAGGAGTAGGGGCAGTCCTATCACAACTTAATTCTGAGGGCCAGGATCAACCTGTTGCTTTTATTAGTAGGAGGTTGACCCCTAGAGAAAAGCGTTGGTCTGCCATAGAGAGGGAGGCCTTTGCTGTGGTCTGGGCTCTGAAGAAGTTGAGGCCATACCTGTTTGGCACTCACTTCATTGTTCAGACAGACCACAAACCTCTACTTTGGCTAAAACAAATGAAAGTTGAAAATCCTAAATTGTTGAGGTGGTCCATATCCCTACAGGGAATGGACTATACAGTGGAACATAGACCTGGGAGTAGCCACTCCAATGCAGATGGACTCTCCAGATATTTCCACTTAGACAATGAAGACTCATCAGGTCATGGCTAGTCTTATTGTCCTTCGTTTGGGGGGGGGTTGTGTAGGAAAGTACCATCTTGCCTGGCATGTTACCCCCATTTTTCACTGTATATATGTTGTTTTAGTTGTATGTGTCACTGGGACCCTGGTAACCCAGGGCCCCAGTGCTCATAAGTGTGCCTAAATGTGTTACCTGTGTAGTGACTAACTGTCTCACTGAGGCTCTGCTAACCAGAACCTCAGTGGTTATGCTCTCTCATTTCTTTCCAAATTGTCACTAACAGGCTAGTGACCATTTTTACCAATTTACATTGGCTTACTGGAACACCTTTATAATTCCCTAGTATATGGTACTGAGGTACCCAGGGTATTGGGGTTCCAGGAGATCCCTATGGGCTGCAGCATTTCTTTTGCCACCCATAGGGAGCTCTGACAATTCTTACACAGGCCTGCCACTGCAGCCTGAGTGAAATAACGTCCACGTTATTTCACAGCCATTTTACACTGCACTTAAGTAACTTATAAGTCACCTATATGTCTAACCTTTACCTGGTAAAGGTTAGGTGCAAAGTTACTTAGTGTGAGGGCACCCTGGCACTAGCCAAGGTGCCCCCACATTGTTCAGGGCCAATTCCCCGGACTTTGTGAGTGCGGGGACACCATTACACGCGTGCACTACATATAGGTCACTACCTATATGTAGCTTCACAATGGTAACTCCGAATATGGCCATGTAACATGTCTATGATCATGGAATTGCCCCCTCTATACCATCCTGGCATAGTTGGCACAATCCCATGATCCCAGTGGTCTATAGCACAGACCCTGGTACTGCCAAACTGCCCTTCCTGGGGTTTCACTGCAGCTGCTGCTGCTGCCAACCCCTCAGACAGGCATCTGCCCTCATGGGGTCCAGCCAGGCCTGGCCCAGGATGGCAGAACAGGACTTCCTCTGAGAGAGGGTGTTACACCCTCTCCCTTTGGAAAATGGTGTGAAGGCAGGGGAGGAGTAGCCTCCCCCAGCCTCTGGAAATGCTTTCTTGGGCACAGATGTGCCCAATTCTGCATAAGCCAGTCTACACCGGTTCAGGGGACCCCTTAGCCCTGCTCTGGCACGAAACTGGACAAAGGAAAGGGGAGTGACCACTCCCCTGACCTGCACCTCCCCTGGGAGGTGTCCAGAGCTCCTCCAGTGTGCTCCAGACCTCTGCCATCTTGGAAACAGAGGTGCTGCTGGCACACTGGACTGCTCTGAGTGGCCAGTGCCACCAGGTGACGTCAGAGACTCCTTGTGATAGGCTCCTTCAGGTGTTGCTAGCCTATCCTCTCTCCTAGGTAGCCAAACCCTCTTTTCTGGCTATTTAGGGTCTCTGTCTCTGGGGAAACTTTAGATAACGAATGCAAGAGCTCAGCCGAGTTCCTCTGCATCTCTCTCTTCACCTTCTACCAAGGAATCGACTGCTGACCGCGCTGGAAGCCTGCAAAACTGCACATAGTAGCAAAGACGACTACTTCAACTCTGTAACGCTGATCCTGCCGCCTTCTCGACTGTTTTCCTGGTGGTGCATGCTGTGGGGGTAGTCTGCCTCCTCTCTGCACTAGAAGCTCCGAAGAAATCTCCCGTGGGTTGTAGGAAAGTACCATCTTGCCTGGCATGTTACCCCCATTTTTCACTGTATATATGTTGTTTTAGTTGTATGTGTCACTGGGACCCTGGTAACCCAGGGCCCCAGTGCTCATAAGTGTGCCTGAATGTGTTACCTGTGTAGTGACTAACTGTCTCACTGAGGCTCTGCTAATCAGAACCTCAGTGGTTATGCTCTCTCATTTCTTTCCAAATTGTCACTAACAGGCTAGTGACCATTTTTACCAATTTACATTGGCTTACTGGAACACCCTTATAATTCCCTAGTATATGGTACTGAGGTACCCAGGGTATTGGGGTTCGAGGAGATCCCTATGGGCTGCAGCCTTTCTTTTGCCACCCATAGGGAGCTCTGACAATTCTTACACAGGCCTGCCACTGCAGCCTGAGTGAAATAACGCCCACGTTATTTCACAGCCATTTTACACTGCACTTAAGTAACTTATAAGTCACCTATATGTCTAACCTTTACCTGGTAAAGGTTAGGTGCAAAGTTACTTAGTGTGAGGGCACCCTGGCACTAGCCAAGGTGCCCCCACATTGTTCAGAGCCAATTCCCTGAACTTTGTGAGTGCGGGGACACCATTACACGCGTGCACTACATATAGGTCACTACCTATATGTAGCTTCACAATGGTAACTCCGAATATGGCCATGTAACATGTCTATGATCATGGAATTGCCCCCTCTATGCCATCCTGGCATAGTTGGCACAATCCTATGATCCCAGTGGTCTGTAGCACAGACCCTGGTACTGCCAAACTGCCCTTCCTGGGGTTTCACTGCAGCTGCTGCTGCTGCCAACCCCTCAGACAGGCAGCTGCCCTCCTGGGGTCCAGCCAGGCCTGGCCCAGGATGGCAGAACAAAGAACTTCCTCTGAGAGAGGGTGTGACACCCTCTCCCTTTGGAAAATGGTGTGAAGGCAGGGGAGGAGTAGCCTCTCCCAGCCTCTGGAAATGCTTTCTTGGGCACAGATGTGCCCAATTCTGCATAAGCCAGTCTACACCGGTTCAGGGACCCCTTAGCCCCTGCTCTGGCGCGAAACTGGACAAAGGAAAGGGGAGTGACCACTCCCCTGACCTGCACCTCCCCTGGGAGGTGTCCAAAGCTCCTCCAGTGTGCTCCAGACCTCTGCCATCTTGGAAACAGAGGTGCTGCTGGCACACTGGACTGCTCTGAGTGGCCAGTGCCACCAGGTGACGTCAGAGACTCCTTGTGATAGGCTCCTTCAGGTGTTGCTAGCCTATCCTCTCTCCTAGGTAGCCAAACCCTCTTTTCTGGCTATTTAGGGTCTCTGTCTCTGGGGAAACTTTAGATAACGAATGCAAGAGCTCATCCGAGTTCCTCTGCATCTCCCTCTTCACCTTCTGATAAGGAATCGACTGCTGACCGCGCTGGAAGCCTGCAAACCTGCAACATAGTAGCAAAGACGACTACTGCAACTCTGTAACGCTGATCCTGCTGCCTTCTCAACTGTTTTCCTGCTTGTGCATGCTGTGGGGGTAGCCTGCCTCCTCTCTGCACCAGAAGCTCCGAAGAAATCTCCCGTGGGTCGACGGAATCTTCCCCCTGCAACCGCAGGCACCAAAAAGCTGCATTACCGGTCCCTTGGGTCTCCTCTCAGCACGACGAGCGAGGTCCCTCAAATCCAGCGACTCTGTCCAAGTGACCCGCACAGTCCAGTGACTCTTCAGCCCAAGTTTGGTGGAGGTAAGTCCTTGCCTCACCTCGCTGGGCTGCTTTGCTGGGAACCGCGACTTTGCAGCTACTCCGGCCCCTGTGCACTTCCGGCGGAAATCCTTCGTGCACAGCCAAGCCTGGGTCCACGGCACTCTAACCTGCATTGCACGACTTTCTAAGTTGGTCTCCGGCGACGTGGGACTCCTTTGTGCAACTTCGTCGAGCACCGTTTCACGCATCCTCGTAGTGCCTGTTTCTGGCACTTCTCCAGGAGCTACCTGCTTCAGTGAGGGCTCTTTGTCTTGCTCGACGCCCCCTCTCTCTTCAGGTCCAATTTGCGACCTCCTGGTCCCTCCTGGGCCCCAGCAGCGTCCAAAAACGCCAAACGCACGATTTGCGCCTAGCAAGGCTTGTTGGCGTCCTTTCGGCGGGAAAACACTTCTGCACGACTCTCCAAGGCGAGAGGGATCCGTCCACCAAAGGGGAAGTCTCTAGCCCTTTTCGTTCCTGCAGAAACCTCAGCTTCTTCTGTCCAGTCGAAGCTTCTTTGCACCCGCAGCTGGCATTTCCTGGGCATCTGCCCATCTCCGACTTGCTTGTGACTTTTGGACTTGGTCCCCTTGTTCCACAGGTACCCTAGATTGGAAATCCACAGTTGTTGCATTGCTGGTTTGTGTCTTTCCTGCATTATTCCTCTAACACGACTACTTTGTCCTTAGGGGAACTTTAGTGCACTTTGCACTCACTTTTCAGGGTCTTGGGGAGGGTTATTTTTCTAACTCTCACTATTTTCTAATAGTCCCAGCGACCCTCTACAAGGTCACATAGGTTTGGGGTCCATTCGTGGTTCGCATTCCACTTTTGGAGTATATGGTTTGTGTTGCCCCTATCCCTATGTTTCCCCATTGCATCCTATTGTAACTATACATTGTTTGCACTGTTTTCTAAGACTATACTGCATATTTTTGCTATTGTGTATATATATCTTGTGTATATTTCCTATCCTCTCACTGAGGGTACACTCTAAGATACTTTGGCATATTGTCATAAAAATAAAGTACCTTTATTTTTAGTATAACTGTGTATTGTGTTTTCTTATGATATTGTGCATATAACACTAAGTGGTACTGTAGTAGCTTCACACGTCTCCTAGTTCAGCCTAAGCTGCTCTGCTAAGCTACCATTATCTATCAGCCTAAGCTGCTAGACACCCTATACACTAATAAGGGATAACTGGGCCTGGTGTAAGGTGCAAGTACCCCTTGGTACTCACTACAAGCCAGTCCAGCCTCCTACATGGGTCGACGGAATCTTCCCCCTGCAACCGCAGGCACCAAAAAGCTGCATTACCAGTCCCTTGGGTCTCCTCTCAGCACGACGAGTGAGGTCCCTCGAATCCAGCAACTCTGTCCAAGTGACTCCCACAGTCCAGTGACTCTTCAGTCCAAGTTTGGTGGAGGTAAGTCCTTCCCTCACCTCGCTAGACTGCATTACTGGGAACCGCGACTTTTGCAGCTACTCCGGCCCCTGTGCACTTCCGGCGGAAATCCTTTGTGCACACCCAAGCCTGGGTCCACGGCACTCTAACCTGCATTGCACGACTTTCTAAGTTGGTCTCCAGCGACGTGGGACTCCTTTGTGCGACTTCGGGTGAGCACCGTTTCACGCATCCTCGTAGTGCCTGTTTCTGGCACTTCTCCGGGTGCTACCTGCTGCTAAGAGGGCTCCTTGTCTTGCTCGACGTCCCCCTCTACCTCCTGGTCCAATTTGCGACCTCCTGGTCCCTCCTGGGCCACAGCAGCATCCAAAAACGCGAACCGCACGATTTGCAGCTAGCAAGGCTTGTTGGCGTTCTTTCGGCGGGAAAACACTTCTGCACGACTCTACAAGGCGAGAGGGATCCGTCCTCCAAAGGGGAAGTCTCTAGCCCTTTGCGTTCCTGCAGAAACCGCAGCTTCTTCTGTCCAGTAGAAGCTTCTTTGCACCCGCAGCTGGCATTTCCTGGGCATCTGCCCATCTCCGACTTGCTTGTGACTTTTGGAATTGGTCCCCTTGTTCCACAGTGTAGGAGGCTGGACTGGCTTGTAGTGAGTACCAAGGGGTACTTGCACCTTGCACCAGGCCCAGTTATCCCTTATTAGTGTATAGGGTGTCTAGCAGCTTAGGCTGATAGATAATGGTAGCTTAGCAGAGCAGCTTAGGCTGAACTAGGAGACGTGTGAAGCTACTACAGTACCACTTAGTGTCATATGCACAATATCATAAGAAAACACAATACACAGTTATACTAAAAATAAAGGTACTTTATTTTTATGACACTATGCCAAAGTATCTTAGAGTGTACCCTCAGTGAGAGGATAGGAAATATACACAAGATATATATACACAATAGCAAAAATATGCAGTATAGTCTTAGAAAACAGTGCAAACAATGTATAGTTACAATAGGATGCAATGGGGAAACATAGGGATAGGGGCAACACAAACCATATACTCCAAAAGTGGAATGCGAACCACGAATGGACCCCAAACCTATGTGACCTTGTAGAGGGTCGCTGGGACTATTAGAAAATAGTGAGAGTTAGAAAAATAACCCTCCCCAAGACCCTGAAAAGTGAGTGCAAAGTGCACTAAAGTTCCCCTAAGGACAAAGAAGTCGTGTTAGAGGAATAATGCAGGAAAGACACAAACCAACAATGCAACAACTGTGGATTTCCAATCTAGGGTACCTGTGGAACAAGGGGACCAAGTCCAAAAGTCACAAGCAAGTCGGAGATGGGCAGATGCCCAGGAAATGCCAGCTGCGGGTGCAAAGAAGCTTCTACTGGACAGAAGAAGCTGAGGTTTCTGCAGGAACGAAAAGGGCTAGAGACTTCCCCTTTGGGGGACGGATCCCACTCGCCGTGGAGAGTCGTGCAGAAGTGTTTTCCCGCCGAAAGAACGCCAACAAGCCTTGATAGCTGCAAATCGTGCGGTTAGCGTTTTCGGACGCTGCTGTGGCCCTGGAGGGACCAGGAGGTCGCAAATTGGACCAGGAGAGAGAGGGGACGTCGATCAAGACGAGGAGCCCTCTCAGCAGCAGGTAGCACCCGGAGAAGTGCCAGAAACAGGCACTACAAGGATGCGTGAAACGGTGCTCACCCGAAGTCGCACAAAGGAGTCCCACGTCACCGGAGACCAACTTAGAAAGTCGTGCAATGCAGGTTAGAGTGCCGTGGACCCAGGCTTGGCTGTGCACAAAGGATTTCCGCCGGAAGTGCACAGGGGCCGGAGTAGCTGCAAAAGTCGCGGTTCCCAGCAATGCAGCCCAGCGAGGTGAGGCAAGGACTTACCTCCACCAAACTTGGACTGAAGAGTCACTGGACTGTGGGGGTCACTTAGACAGAGTCGCTGGATTCGAGGGACCTCGCTCGTCGTGCTGAGAGGAGACCCAAGGGACCGGTAATGCAGCTTTTTGGTGCCTGCGGTTGCAGGGGGAAGATTCCGTCGACCCACGGGAGATTTCTTCGGAGCTTCTGGTGCAGAGAGGAGGCAGACTACCCCCACAGCATGCACAGACAGGAAAACAGTCGAGAAGGCGGCAGGATCAGCGTTACAGAGTTGCAGTAGTCGTCTTTGCTACTATGTTGCAGGTTTGCAGGCTTCCAGCGCGGTCAGCAGTCGATTCCTTATCAGAAGGTGAAGAGAGAGATGCAGAGGAACTCGGCTGAGCTCATGCATTCGTTATCTAAAGTTTCCCCAGAGACAGAGACCCTAAATAGCCAGAAAAGAGGGTTTGGCTACCTAGGAGAGAGGATAGGCTACTAACACCTGAAGGAGCCTATCAGCAGGAGTCTCTGACGTCACCTGGTGGCACTGGCCACTAAGAGCAGTCCAGTGTGCCAGCAGCACCTCTGTTTCCAAGATGGCAGAGGTCTGGAGCACACTGGAGGAGCTCTGGACACCTCCCAGGGGAGGTGCAGGTCAGGGGAGTGGTCACTCCCCTTTCCTTTGTCCAGTTTCGCGCCAGAGCAGGGGTAAGGGGTCCCCTGAACCGGTGTAGACTGGCTTATGCAGAATTGGGCACATCTGTGCCCAAGAAAGCATTTCCAGAGGCTGGGGGAGGCTACTCCTCCCCTGCCTTCACACCATTTTCCAAAGGGAGAGGGTGTAACACCCTCTCTCAGAGGGAGTTCTTTGTTCTGCCATCCTGGGCCAGGCCTGGCTGGACCCCAGGAGGGCAGATGCCTGTCTGAGGGGTTGGCAGCAGCAGCAGCTGCAGTGAAACCCCAGGAAGGGCAGTTTGGCAGTACCAGGGTCTGTGCTACAGACCACTGGGATCATGGGATTGTGCCAACTATGCCAGGATGGTATAGAGGGGGCAATTCCATGATCATAGACATGTTACATGGCCATATTCGGAGTTACCATTGTGAAGCTACATATAGGTAGTGACCTATATGTAGTGCACGTGTGTAATGGTGTCCCCGCACTCACAAAGTTCAGGGAATTGGCTCTGAACAATGTGGGGGCACCTTGGCTAGTGCCAGGGTGCCCTCACACTAAGTAACTTTGCACCTAACCTTTACCAGGTAAAGGTTAGACATATAGGTGACTTATAAGTTACTTAAGTGCAGTGTAAAATGGCTGTGAAATAACGTGGACGTTATTTCACTCAGGCTGCAGTGGCAGGCCTGTGTAAGAATTGTCAGAGCTCCCTATGGGTGGCAAAAGAAATGCTGCAGCCCATAGGGATCTCCTGGAACCCCAATACCCTGGGTACCTCAGTACCATATACTAGGGAATTATAAGGGTGTTCCAGTAAGCCAATGTAAATTGGTAAAAATGGTCACTAGCCTGTTAGTGACAATTTGGAAAGAAATGAGAGAGCATAACCACTGAGGTTCTGATTAGCAGAGCCTCAGTGAGACAGTTAGTCACTACACAGGTAACACATTCAGGCACACTTATGAGCACTGGGGCCCTGGGTTATCAGGGTCCCAGTGACACATACAACTAAAACAACATATATACAGTGAAAAATAGGGGTAACATGCCAGGCAAGATGGTACTTTCCTACACAACCCCCCCCCAAACGAAGGACAATAAGACTAGCCATGACCTGATGAGTCTTCATTGTCTAAGTGGAAATATCTGGAGAGTCCATCTGCATTGGAGTGGCTACTCCCAGGTCTATGTTCCACTGTATAGTCCATTCCCTGTAGGGATATGGACCACCTCAACAATTTAGGATTTTCACCTTTCATTTGTTTTAGCCAAAGTAGAGGTTTGTGGTCTGTCTGAACAATGAAGTGAGTGCCAAACAGGTATGGCCTCAACTTTTTCAGAGCCCAGACCACAGCAAAGGCCTCCCTCTCTATGGCAGACCAACGCTTTTCTCTAGGGGTCAACCTTCTACTATAAAAAACAACAGGTTGATCCTGGCCCTCAGAATTAAGTTGTGATAGGACTGCCCCTACTCCTAATTCAGATGCATCAGTTTGGACATAGAATTTTTTAGAGTAACAAGGGCTTTTCAGGACAGGTGCAGAGCACATGGCCTGCTTCAGCTCCTCAAAAGCTTTCTGACAGTTTGCTGTCCATAATACCTTTTTAGGCATTTTCTTGGATGTGAGGTCATTAAGAGGGGCTGCAATGGAGCCATAGTTCTTAATGAACCTCCTGTAATACCCAGTGAGGCCTAGGAAGGCTCTCACCTGAGTCTGAGTGGTAGGGGGAACCCAATCAATAATTGTTTGGATTTTCCCCTAAAGTGGTGCAATCTGTTCCCCACCAACAAGGTGTCCCAGATAAACCACCTTACCCTGCCCTATCTGGCACTTTGAAGCCTTGATAGTGAGGCCTGCCTTTTGCAGGGCCTCCAAAACTTTCCATAGGTGGACCAGGTGATCATCCCAGCTGGAGCTAAAGACAGCTATATCGTCCAAATATGCTGCACTGAAATCTTCCAGCCCTTGCAGGACTGTGTTCACCAACCTCTGAAAAGTGGCAGGTGCATTTTTCAAACCAAAAGGCATTACAGTAAACTGGTAATGTCCTCCAATGGTTGAAAATGCAGTCTTAGGTTTAGCATCTTCTGACAATTTGATCTGCCAATACCCTGCAGTCAAGTCAAAAGTGCTTAGATACTTGGCAGATGCCAGTGTATCTATGAGCTCATCTGCCCTGGGTATAGGGTGAGCATCAGTTTTGGTTACCAAGTTGAGACCTCTATAGTCTACACAAAACCGCATTTCCTTCTTTCCATCTTTGGAATGGGGTTTTGGTACCAGTACCACAGGAGAAGCCCATGGACTGTCAGAGTGCTCAACCACTCCTAGTTCTAACATTTTCTGGACCTCTTGCTTTATGCAGTCCCTGACATGGTCAGGCTGCCTATAGATCTTACTTTTGACAGGTAAACTGTCTCCAGTATCTATAGTGTGCTCACACCAAGAAGTGGTACCTGGCACAGTAGATAAGAGTTCAGAGAATTGATCTAGGAGATTTATGCAATTATCTTTCTGCTCAGCAGTAAGACAATCAGCCAAAACTACACCTTCCACAAGAGCATCTTGTTCTGTGGAAGAGAAGAGATCAGGTAGAGGATCACTGTCTTCATCCTGTCCCTCATCAGTTGCCATGAGCAGGGTGAGATCAGCCCTGTCATAGTAGGGTTTCAGGCGGTTGACATGGAGCACCCTAAGGGGACTCCTGGCAGTGCCTAAGTCAACTAAATAGGTGACTTCTCCCTTCTTTTCAACAATTGTGTGGGGACCACTCCATTTATCTTGGAGTGCTCTTGGGGCCACAGGCTCCAAGACCCACACTTTCTGCCCTGGTTGGTACTGAACCAAAACAGCCTTCTGATCATGCCATTGCTTCTGGAGCTCTTGGCTGGCCTGAAGGTTTTTACTGGCCTTTTTCATGTACTCAGCCATCCTTGATCTGAGGCCAAGTACAAAATCCACAATATCCTGCTTAGGAGCTTTTAAAGGTTGTTCCCAACCCTCCTTTACAAGTGTGAGTGGACCCCTAACAGGGTGTCCAAAAAGAAGTTCAAAGGGGCTGAAGCCCACTCCTTTCTGGGGTACCTCCCTGTAGGCAAAAAGGAGGCATGGTAGAAGGATATCCCATCTCCTGCGGAGTTTTTCAGGGAGACCCATAATCATGCCTTTGAGAGTTTTATTAAATCTCTCCACCAGTCCATTTGTTTATGGATGATAGGGTGTTGTGAACTTGTAAGTTACACCACACTCCTTCCACATGGCCTTTAAGTATGCAGACATGAAATTGCTTCCCCTGTCTGATACTACTTCCTTTGAGAAGCCCACCCTGGAAAATATTCCCAGGATGGCCTTTGCCACTGCAGGAGCTGTAGTGGTCCTTAAAGGAATAGCTTCAGGATATCTTGTGGCATGGTCCACTACCACTAAGATGAATCTATTTCCTGAAGCAGTAGGAGGGTCAAGGGGGCCAACTATGTCAACCCCTACCCTTTCAAAGGGAACCCCAACCTCAGGCAGTGGAATAAGGGGTGCCTTTGGTGTGCCACCTGTCTTGCCACTGGCTTGACAGGTTTCACAGGACTTACAAAATTCCTTTGTGTCCTCAGACATCCTAGGCCAATGAAACAATGGAACCAGTCTGTCCCAAGTTTTCATTTGACCCAGGTGCCCAGCTAGGGGAATGTCATGTGCCAGGGTTAGGAGGAACTTTCTGTACTCCTGAGGAATCACTAATCTCCTGGCAGCTCCAGGTTTAGGATCCCTATGCTCAGTGTACAAGAGGTTGTCCTCCCAGTAAACTCTGTGAGAGTCACTGACATCCCCATTAGCCTGTTTGACAGCTTGCTGTCTGAGACCCTCTAATGTGGGACAGGTTTGCTGTGCCACACTCAGCTCCTCTCTGGCAGGCCCCCCTTCACCCAAAAGCTCAGCAGTGTCTGCTTCCAGCTCCTCTGGTGTAGGTTCTGCACAGGGAGGGAATTCTTCTTCCTCAGAAGTAGAATCCACTGTAGAGGGAGGGATAGTAGGAAGTGGTTTGCTTCTACTAGCCCTAGCTTTAGGGAGCACTTGGTCCATTGTTCCAGAATCCAAGCTTCCCTGTCCTTTTTGCTTTTTGGCCTGAGCCCTTGTCAAAGCAAAAATATGCCCTGGGATGCCCAGCATTGCTGCATGGGCCTCCAACTCCACATCTGACCAAGCTGATGTCTCCAAATCATTCCCTAATAGACAGTCTACAGGTACATCTGAAGCTACCACAACTTTCTTTGGACCAGTAACCCCCCCCCCCCCAGTTGAGATTTACAACAGCCATGGGGTGGCTAAGTGTGTTGTTGTGAGCATCGGTTACTTGGTACTGTTGACCAAGTAGGTGTTGTTCAGGGTGGACCAGTTTCTCTATGACCATAGTCACACTGGCACCAGTGTCCCTGTAGGCCTGAACCTCAACACCATTTATTAGGGGTAGCTGCTTGTACTTATCCATATTAAGGGGACAAGCAACTAAGGTGGCTAAATCAATAGCCCCCTCAGAGACTAATACAGCCTCTGTGGCCTCCCTAACAAGGCCAACCCCAACTAAGTTACCAATAATGAGCCCAGCTACTCCCTTGGATTGGCTATTAGTAGGTTTGCTCCCACCAACACTGCTATTAGTAGGGACACTAGGTGTAGCAGTAGGGGTTGTAGTGGTAGGAGGCTTGGTGCCTTTCTTTGGACAACTGGGATCTGTTGTCCAATGGCCTTTTATTTTACATAAATAGCACCATGGTTTCTTTTCCTTGTTCTGATTAAAAGAGGATTTGGGCCCACCACCCCCACCAGAGTGTTTTTGTGGGCCTGATGAAGACTCATTTTTAGATTTGTCCCCACCCTTGTCAGAAGACTTACCATCCTTCTTTTTGTTGCCATCTTTGTCATCCCCTGTATGAACTTTTCTGTTCACCCTTGTTCTGACCCATTTGTCTGCCTTCTTTCCCAATTATTGGGGAGAGGTCAGATCAGAGTCCACCAAGTACTGGTGCAACAAATCAGACACACAATTATTAAGAATATGCTCTCTCAGGATCAAGTTATACAGGCTGTCATAATCAGTAACTTTACTGCCATGTAACCACCCCTCCAAGGCCTTCACTGAATGGTCGATGAAATCAACCCAGTCCTGTGAAGACTCCTTTTTGGTCTCTCTGAACTTTATCCTGTATTTTTCAGTGGTTAAGCCATAACCATCCAGGAGTGCATTCTTAAGAACTTGGAAATTATTAGCATCATTTTCTTTCACAGTAAGGAGCCTATCCCTACCTTTTCCACTAAATGATAGCCATAGGATAGCAGCCCACTGCCTTTGAGGGACATCCTGTACAACACAGGCCCTCTCAAGTGCAGCAAACCACTTGTTAATGTCATCCCCCTCCTTATAAGGGGGAACTATCTTGTGCAGATTCCTGGAATCATGCTCTTTTGCAGGATGACTATGGGGAATACTGCTGCTGCCACCATGGGTTTCTAAACCCAGTTTCTGTCTCTCCTTCTCTACTTCTAAAGTCTGTCTATCCAAATCCAGCTGTTGCTTCTTGAGCTTCAGTCTGGTTTGTTCCACTCTCAATCTATTGAGCTCCCTTTCTAACAATCTGTCATCAGGGTGGGTGGGAGGGACATGCCTTGAAACAGAAGTATGGTGAGAATGGACAGAAGGAGACCTGTCCCTTACAGAAGCCACCCTAACAGCTTGGCTAACAGAAACATCACTACCAGTATGGTGAGAATAAATGCTTTTGCTATGATGTGAGAGAACACTATTTGTATGGTGTGGCTCATCATCATTACCAACTATGCTAGACTGTCTAGTAATGGGCAGGCTAGGAAGTTTCTTTCCTGAATCTTTTCCTGGGGGAGTCCCTGGATCAGATTGGGAACCATTTGCTACTTTTTCAACAGATGTGGCCCCTATGGCCTTATCTTGTTCTCTAAGCATGTTAAGCAATAATTCCAAAGAAGGATTCTTCCCTACACTCAAACCTCTCTCTATGCAGAGACTCCTTGCTCCTTTCCAGCTAAGGTGATCATATGCAAGTTTGGACAGATCAACATTTTGGCCTGTGCCAGACATTTTTCGAGAGAGTTAAAGTGATAGAAAAAGAGAAAAAGTTTGTCAGAGCTTTTAGAAAGACTGAGAAAAAAAACTTTTAAAACTTTTTAGAACTTTTTAGAAAGTTAGAAGTACTTTTCAGCACTTAGAAAAGAGTGAAAAGAGGAAATGCTAAACTTTTTGGCAATGTGTATATACACTGAACTTGTTTTGTATATTTTTCTCTTATGAAAAGTACAATGACAAGAGTGGTAAGTAGTCTCAAAGCACTTATCCCACCGCTGCACAACCAATGTAGGAGGCTGGACTGGCTTGTAGTGAGTACCAAGGGGTACTTGCACCTTGCACCAGGCCCAGTTATCCCTTATTAGTGTATAGGGTGTCTAGCAGCTTAGGCTGATAGATAATGGTAGCTTAGCAGAGCAGCTTAGGCTGAACTAGGAGACGTGTGAAGCTACTACAGTACCACTTAGTGTCATATGCACAATATCATAAGAAAACACAATACACAGTTATACTAAAAATAAAGGTACTTTATTTTTATGACAATATGCCAAAGTATCTTAGAGTGTACCCTCAGTGAGAGGATAGGAAATATACACAAGATATATATACACAATAGCAAAAATATGCAGTATAGTCTTAGAAAACAGTGCAAACAATGTATTGTTACAATAGGATGCAATGGGGAAACATAGGGATAGGGGCAACACAAACCATATACTCCAAAAGTGGAATGCGAACCACAAATGGACCCCAAACCTATGTGACCTTGTAGAGGGTCGCTGGGACTATTAGAAAATAGTGAGAGTTAGAAAAATAACCCTCCCCAAGACCCTGAAAAGTGAGTGCAAAGTGCACTAAAGTTCCCCTAAGGACAAAGAAGTCGTGTTAGAGGAATAATGCAGGAAAGACACAAACCAACAATGCAACAACTGTGGTTTTCCAATCTAGGGTACCTGTGGAACAAGGGGACCAAGTCCAAAAGTCACAAGCAAGTCGGAGATGGGCAGATGCCCAGGAAATGCCAGCTGCGGGTGCAAAGAAGCTTCTACTGGACAGAAGAAGCTGAGGTTTCTGCAGGAACGAAAAGGGCTAGAGACTTCCCCTTTGGTGGACGGATCCCTCTCGCCGTGGAGAGTCGTGCAGAAGTGTTTTCCCGCCGAAAGAACGCCAACAAGCCTTGCTAGCTGCAAATCGTGCGGTTAGCGTTTTCGGACGATGCTGTGGCCCTGGAGGGACCAGGAGGTCGCAAATTGGACCGGGGGAGAGAGGGGACGTCGAGCAAGACAAGGAGCCCTCTCAGCAGCAGGTAGCACCCAGAGAAGTGCCAGAAACAGGCACTACGAGGATGCGTGAAATGGTGCTCACCCGAAGTCGCACAAAGGAGTCCCACGTCGCCGGAGACCAACTTAGAAAGTCGTGCAATGCAGGTTAGAGTGCCGTGGACCCAGGCTTGGCTGTGCACAAAGGATTTCCGCCGGAAGTGCACAGGGGCCGGAGTAGCTGCAAAAGTCGCGGTTCCCAGCAATGCAGCCCAGCGAGGTGAGGCAAGGACTTACCTCCACCAAACTTGGACTGAAGAGTCACTGGACTGTGGGGGTCACTTGGACAGAGTCGCTGGATTCGAGGGACCTCGCTCGTCGTGCTGAGAGGAGACCCAAGGGACCGGTAATGCAGCTTTTTGGTGCCTGCGGTTGCAGGGGGAAGATTCCGTCGACCCACGGGAGATTTCTTCGGAGCTTCTGGTGCAGAGAGGAGGCAGGCTACCCCCACAGCATGCACAAGCAGGAAAACAGTCGAGAAGGCGGCAGGATCAGCGTTACAGAGTTGCAGTAGTCGTCTTTGCTACTATGTTGCAGGTTTGCAGGCTTCCAGCGCGGTCAGCAGTCGATTCCTTATCAGAAGGTGAAGAGAGAGATGCAGAGGAACTCGGCTGAGCTCATGCATTCGTTATCTAAAGTTTCCCCAGAGACAGAGACCCTAAATAGCCAGAAAAGAGGGTTTGGCTACCTAGGAGAGAGGATAGGCTAGCAACACCTGAAGGAGCCTATCACAAGGAGTCTCTGACGTCACCTGGTGGCACTGGCCACTCAGAGCAGTCCAGTGTGCCAGCAGCACCTCTGTTTCCAAGATGGCAGAGGTCTGGAGCACACTGGAGGAGCTCTGGACACCTCCCAGGGGAGGTGCAGGTCAGGGGAGTGGTCACTCCCCTTTCCTTTGTCCAGTTTCGCGCCAGAGCAGGGCTAAGGGGTCCCCTGAACCGGTGTAGACTGGCTGATGCAGAATTGGGCACATCTGTGCCCAAGAAAGCATTTCCAGAGGCTGGGGGGAGGCTACTCCTCCCCTGCCTTCACACCATTTTCCAAAGGGAGAGGGTGTCACACCCTCTCTCAGAGGAAGTTCTTTGTTCTGCCATCCTGGGCCAGGCCTGGCTGGACCCCAGGAGGGCAGATGCCTGTCTGAGGGGTTGGCAGCAGCAGCAGCTGCAGTGAAACCCCAGGAAGGGCAGTTTGGCAGTACCAGGGTCTGTGCTACAGACCACTGGGATCATGGGATTGTGCCCACTATGCCAGGATGGCATAGAGGGGGCAATTCCATGATCATAGACATGTTACATGGCCATATTCGGAGTTACCATTGTGAAGCTACATACAGGGAGTGACCTATATGTAGTGCACGCGTGTAATGGTGTCCCCGCACTCACAAAGTCAGGGAAATTGGCCCTGAACAATGTGGGGGCACCTTGGCTAGTGCCAGGGTGCCCTCACACTAAGTAACTTTGCACCTAACCTTTACCAGGTAAAGGTTAGACATATAGGTGACTTATAAGTTACTTAAGTGCAGTGTAAAATGGCTGTGAAATAACGTGGACGTTGTTTCACTCAGGCTGCAGTGGCAGGCCTGTGTAAGAATTGTCAGAGCTCCCTATGGGTGGCAAAAGAAATGCTGCAGTCCATAGGGATCTCCTGGAACCCCAATACCCTGGGTACCTCAGTACCATATACTAGGGAATTATAAGGGTGTTCCAGTAAGCCAATGTAAATTGGTAAAATTGGTCACTAGCCTGTTAGTGACAATTTGAAATAAATGAGAGAGCATAACCACTGAGGTTCTGGTTAGCAGAGCCTCAGTGAGACAGTTAGGCACCACACAGGGAACACATACATATAGGCCACAAACTTATGAGCACTGGGGTCCTGACTAGCAGGGTCCCAGTGACACATAACAAACATACTGAAAACATAGGGTTTTCACTATGAGCACTGGGCCCTGGCTAGCAGGATCCCAGTGAGACAGTGAAAACACCCTGACATACACTCACAAACAGGCCAAAAGTGGGGGTAACAAGGCTAGAAAGAGGCTACTTTCTCACACAACCCCCCCCCAAACGAAGGACAATAAGGCTAACCTTGGCCAGTTGAGACTTTATTGTCTAAGTGGTGATAAGTAGAGAGTAGCTCTGCAATAGACTGGTTACTCCCTTTATCATCCACTATATGGTTACTTCCCTGTGAGGATGTAAAACCACCCTGTTTGAAGTTTTTTAGCTAAGCAACAATGTGAAGATGTATTTTCAGAGTTTCTATCAGTAAGTTTTAGTTTAGAGCAGTGGGAATTGTCCACTGAACCTATTTGTAGTGATGGAAATGCCAGACAGGGATGCTGTCTCAGTAAAGCCATAGCTGGGCAAAAACTTTGTCCATGTGGCTGGAAGAGAGAACAGGGATGCTGTTTCTCTTGGGTTGGAGCAAGGCAGGGATGCTGTCCTATGAGCTCCACACTAGGGCAGGGATGCTGTCCTAAGTGTTGTGAGGCAGTGCAGAGTTTCTGCACTAAAGTTTCTCTGGGAGGGTTGGAGGGATGCTCCATGTTAACTAAAATGGTGCTCTTTTTCTCACCAATGTTAGTTATCCCACAGAGAGGTACTTCTACCTCAGGGAGTCCAGCTTTGCCAGCTGATGCTTCCCTTGGAACAGGTGCCACCCCAGGAGAGGTTTCTCCCACCACAGGAATGGTATCCTGAATGGTAGGGTGGTTAGGGGATACTGTGATACCCTTTTTACCTGTTGATGGAGAGGGATCCTGAGTTTTCAGGCCTTCTCTCCTTTGCTTTTTCATTTCAGTAGAAATGAGAGGGAACAATTCCTCAGGGATGCCCAGCATGGCTGCATGGGCATAAAACTCTACATCAGCCCAACCTGAGGCCTCTAGGTCATTACCTAAGAGACAGTCTACAGGTAATCTAGGTGATACCACCACCTGCTTAGGGCCAGTAACTCCACCCCAACTAAACTGAATTATAGCTAAGGGGAGAAACTTACTGGAGTTATGGACATCAATAATCTTATATGTTGTCCAATGATGTGTTGATCAGGATGCACTAGGTTTTCAGTCACCAAAGTGATACTGGCACCTGTGTCCCTGTAGGCCAAGGCCTCAACACCATTTATAGAAACTGTCTGCCTGTACTTATCCATTGTAAGGGGACAAGCAGCCAGTGTGGCAAGGCCAATGCCACTAGGTGTGACAGAAACTGTCTTGGGACTGACTACCCCAGTTTCTACTATGGACCCAAAAGTGAACCCAACTACACCCTTAACTTGACTGTTGCCAGCAGTCCCACCACTAGTACCACTACTGCTAGGGGCACTAGAGCTTGATGTATTAGTGGTGGTAGGCTCAGGGGGTTTACCTGGACAGGACTTATCCCCTGGCCTATGGCCTCTGTTTTTACACACAAAGCACCAAGGCTTTTTAATGTGTGCAGGTTGAGAAGAAGAGGAAGAATTAGTTTTATCCCCACCCTCTGAAGAGTGTTTAAGATTTGAAGTGGGATCTTTGGTTTTACCCTTATCCCCATTCTTATCTTGAGATTTTTCACCATCTTTCTTCTTATTGCCATCTTTGTCACCCCCTGTATGAACTTTTCTGTTCACCCTTGTTCTGACCCATTTGTCTGCCTTCTTTCCCAATTCCTGGGGAGAGGTCAGATCAGAGTCTACCAGGTACTGGTGCAACAAATCAGACACACAATTATTAAGTATATGCTCTCTCAGGATTGTGTTATACAGACTTTCATAATCAGTAACTTTACTGCCATGTAACCACCCCTCCAAGGCCTTCACTGAATGGTCAATGAAATCAACCCAGTCTTGTGAAGACTCCTTTTTGGTCTCTCTGAACTTTATCCTGTATTGTTCAGTGGTTAAGCCATAACCATCCAGGAGTGCATTCTTAAGAACTGTAAAATTATTGGCATCACTTTCTTTCACAGTAAGGAGCCTATCCCTACCCTTTCCACTAAATGATAGCCATAGGATAGCAGCCCACTGCCTTTGAGGGACATCCTGTACAACACAGGCCCTCTCAAGTGCAGCAAACCACTTGTTAATGTCATCCCCCTCCTTATAAGGGGGAACTATCTTATGCAGATTCCTGGAATCATGCTCTTTTGCAGGATGAGTATGGGGAATACTGCTGCTGCTACCATGGGTTTCTAAACCCAATTTCTGTCTTTCTCTTTCCACTTCTAAGGACTGTCTATCCAAATCCAGCTGTTGCTTCTTGAGCTTCAGTCTGGTTTGTTCCACTCTCAATCTATTGAGCTCCCTTTCTAACACTCTGTCATCAGGGTGGGTGGGTGGGACATTCCTTGAAACAGAGGTATGGTGAGAATGAACAGAAGGAGACCTGGCCCTAACAGATGGCACCCTAACAACTTGGCTAACAGGAACAGCACTTCTACTATGATGAGAAGGAATACTCTTACTGTGATGTGAGACCACACTATCTGTATGATGTGACTCTACATTAGTACCAGCTATGCTAAGTTGTCTGCTAATGGGCAGGCTAGGAAGTTTCCCTTCTAAATCTTTTGCTAGGGGTGCCCCAGGATCAGATTGGGAACCATCAGCTAACTTTTCAACAGAAGTGCCACCTCTGGCCTTATCCTGTTCAACAAGCATATTCACTAACAGTTCTCTAGGAGGATTCTTCCCTACACTTAAACCTCTTTCTATGCAGAGACTCCTTGCTCCTTTCCAGCTAAGGTGATCATAAGCAATTTTGGACAGATCAACAGTTTGGCCTGTGCCAGACATTTTAGAAAGTGTTTAAGTGATAGAAAAAGTGAGAAAAAGGTTTTTCAGAACTTTTGGAAAGACAGAAAAAAAACGTTTAAAACTTTTTAAGAACTTTTTGAAAGTTTAGAAGTACTTTTCAGCACTTTAGAAAAGAAGTGAGAAAAGAAATGCAAGACTTTTTGGTTAGGTGTACATACACTGAACTTGTTTTGTATATTTTTCTCTTATGAAAAGTACAATGACAAGAGTGGTAAGTAGTCTCAAAGCACTTATCCTCACCGCTGCACAACCAATGTAGGAGGCTGGACTGGCTTGTAGTGAGTACCTAGGGGTACTTGCACCTTGCACCAGGCCCAGTTATCCCTTATTAGTGTATAGGGTGTCTAGCAGCTTAGGCTGATAGATAATGGTAGCTTAGCAGAGCAGCTTAGGCTGAACTAGGAGACGAGTGAAGCTCCTACAGTGCCACTAGTGTCATATGCACAATATCATAAGAAAATACAATACACAGATATACTAAAAATAAAGGTACTTTATTTTTATGACAATATGCCAAAAGTATCTCAGTGAGTATCCTCAGTATGAGGATAGCAAATATACACAAGATATATGTACACAATAGCAAAAATATGCAGTATAGTATTAGAAAACAGTGCAAACAATGGATAGTTACAATAGGATGCAATGGGGACACATAGGGACAGTGGCAACACAAACCATATACTCCAAAAGTGGAGTGCGAACCACGAATGGACCCCAAACCTATGTGACCTTGTAGAGGGTCGCTGGGACTGTAAGAAAACAGTGAGGGTTAGAAAAATAGCCCACCCCAAGACCCTGAAAAGTGAGTGCAAAGTGCACTAAAGTTCCCCCAAGAGCACAGAAGTCGTGATAGGGGAATTCTTCAGGAAAGACACAAACCAGCAATGCAACAACTATGGATTTCCAACCGAGGGTACCTGTGGAACAAGGGGACCAAGTCCAAAAGTCACAAGCAAGTCGGAGATGGGCAGATGCCCAGGAAATGCCAGCTGTGGGTGCAAAGAAGCTGCTACTAGGCAGTAGAAGCTGAGGATTCTGCAGGAACAACAAGGGCTAGAAACTTCCCCTTTGGAGGATGGATGTCCCACGTGGTGAAGAGTCGTGCAGAAGTGTTTTCCCGCCGAAAGACCGCCAACAAGTCTTGCTAGCTCCAAATTTTGGATGCTGCTGTGGCCCAGGAGGGACCAGGATGTCGCCAATTGTGTCAGGGGACAGAGGGGGCGCCCAGCAAGACAAGGAGCCCTCTCAGAAGCAGGCAGCACCCGCAGAAGTGCCGGAACAGGCACTACGAAGAGGAGTGAAACAGTGCTCACCCGAAGTTGCACAAAGGAGTCCCACGCCGCCGGAGGACAACTTAGAAAGTCGTGCAATGCAGGTTAGAGTGCCGTGGACCCAGGCTTGGCTGTGCACAAAGGATTTCCGCCGGAAGTGCACAGAGGCCGGAGTAGCTGCAAAAGTCGTGGTTCCCAGCAATGCAGTCTGGCGTGGGAAGGCAAGGACTTACCTCCACCAAACTTGGACTGAAGAGTCACTGGACTGTGGGAGTCACTTGGACAGAGTTGCTGGATTCAAGGGACCTCGCTCGTCGTGCTGAGAGGAGACCCAGGGTACCGGTGATGCAGTTCTTTGGTGCCTGCGGTAGCAGGGGGACGATTCCGTCGACCCACGGGAGATTTCTTCGGAGCTTCTAGTGCAGAGAGGAGGCAGACTACCCCCAGAGGATGCACCACCAGGAAAGCAGTCGAGAAGGCGGCAGGATCAGCGTTACAGAGTTTCAGTAGTCGTCTTCGCTACTTTGTTGCAGTTTTGCAGGCTTCCAGCGCGGTCAGCAGTCGATTCCTTGGCAGAAGGTGAAGAGAGAGATGCAGAGGAACTCGGATGAGCTCTTGCATTCGTTATCTAAGGAAATCCCCAAAGCAGAGACCCTAAATAGCCAGAAAAGAGGGTTTGGCTACTTAGGAGAGAAGATAGGCTAGCAACACCTGAAGGAGCCTATCAGAAGGAGTCTCTGACGTCACCTGCTGGCCCTGGCCACTCAGAGCAGTCCAGTGTGCCAGCAGCATCTCTGTTTCCAAGATGGCAGAGGTCTGGAGCACACTGGAGGAGCTCTGGGCACCTCCCAGGGGAGGTGCAGGTCAGGGGAGTGGTCACTCCCTTTTCCTTTGTCCAGTTTTGCGCCAGAGCAGGGCTGAGGGGTCCCTGAACCGGTGTAGACTGGCTTATGCAGAAATGGGCACCATGTGTGCCCATGAAAGCATTTCCAGAGGCTGGGGAGGCTACTCCTCCCCTGCCATTCCAAAGAGAGAGGGTGTAACACCCTCTCTCTGAGGAAGTCCTTTGTTCTGCCATCCTGGGCCAAGCCTGGCTGGACCCCAGGAGGGCAGAAACCTGTCTGAGGGGTTGGCAGCAGCAGCAGCTGCAGTGAAACCCCGGGAAAGGCAGTTTGGCAGTACCAGGGTCTGTGCTAGAGACCCGTGGGATCATGGGATTGTGCCAACTATGCCAGGATGGCATAGAGGGGGCAATTCCATGATCATAGACATGTTACATGGCCATATTCGGAGTTACCATTGTGAAGTTACACATAGTTAGTGACCTATATGTAGTGCACGCGTGTAATGGTGTCCCCGCACTCACAAAGTCCGGGGAATTGGCCCTGAACAATGTGGGGGCACCTTGGCTAGTGCCAGGGTGCCCACACACTAAGTAACTTAGCACCCAACCTTTACTAGGTAAAGGTTAGACATATAGGTGACTTATAAGTTACTTAAGTGCAGTGTAAAATGGCTGTGAAATAACGTGGACGTTATTTCATTCAGGCTGCAGTGGCAGGCCTGTGTAAGAATTGTCAGAGCTCCCTATGGGTGGCAAAAGAAATGCTGCAGCCCATAGGGATCTCCTGGAACCCCAATACCCTGGGTACCTCAGTACCATATACTAGGGAATTATAAGGGTGTTCCAGTATGCCAATGTAAATTGGTAAAATTGGTCACTAGCCTGTTAGTGACAATTTGAAAGAAATGAGAGAGCATAACCACTGAGGTTCTGAATAGCAGAGCCTCAGTGAGACAGTTACTCATAACACAGGTAACACATTCAGGCACACTTATGAGCTCTGGGGCCCTGGCTGGCAGGGTCCCAGTGACACATACAACTAAAACAACATTTATACAGTGAAAAATGGGGGTAACATGCCAGGCAAGATGGTACTTTCCTTCAGCCGTGCCTGGCAGGCTCCCAGTGACACATAGACTAAAACAACATATATACAGTGAAATATGGGGGTAACATGCCAGGCAAGATGGTACTTTCCTACAGGTGGCAAAGCAGGAGGAGGAAGCAGGGCAATAAATTAGCCTAATGTTCTCTGTGAATGCAGAAGCACCCCCGACCCAATAGAGCCAGAGAGAGACTGGGACATACTAGCGTTGTTGTTAGGGGAAAAAGCATTTGGGGAAGCAGCATCATCTGCTATTCCTTTGGGCCTAAGGTCCTGTCTGGGCAAATCAGAGCCACCCTATCTTGATTTGGAAGGTGAGGAGTGGCAACTAAGGATTGAATAGAGCTCATATGACCCCTCACGAAGCCTTTCAACTGCTGTAAGGGATATCACCCTTTTTACTGGGGAGAAGCCACTTCTTGCTAAGTTTGGAGGGGGGTGAGTGCCAGCTACAGCCAGCCGCCCCCTTCTCTTCAGTACCCCCTTAGCTGGCATCCTATTCAGTGAGCAACCAATGACTCCAAATATGAGCCACAATAAGTTTAAAACTTTACAGGTGACCACTGAGTTCACAGCATTCAGCCCCTGCAACAAAGTATGCAGCAGCATACCAAACAAAGTATCAAGTCAGAGGCAGAGCCCTAAGGTAACAATAACTCCTGCACCCGCCATGCACAGTTTTTTGTCAAAACATTTACTTCAAATACTACATTGATATTATCAATTATGTTATCAAAGATGTCATGAGTGCCGTAATATCTGGGGTAATTAGCAGTGCATGGTGAGCGTGCAAGTTATTGTTACCTTAGGGCACGAATTATAGTTGCTTGAGATAACTCTAACTATAAGAGTTGAATTTCTATGGTTTTGTACGTTTAAAATATGAGCCTAACTATAACATTCCTGTAATATTTGTTTTTTATGTGAATTTCTGATATTTTTTTAATTCTATTTCCTAACTATAATGTCCCTGTAACCTTTGGCTTTTTCAGTGAATTTCATTTTTTTTATATTGTAAAGTAATTTTCATTACTGTAAGCTAATAAAATCACCACCCTGCATGGCTGAAGGCCAGGCTCTGCACCCAACCCCCTGTAACCATCCAACCACGTGCTGCGCATGCGTTTGGCGTGTGTGGTGTGGTTGGTCGTGGGGCCTGGCCTGCAGCCAGTCCCTGTGGCCAACCCCTATACACACCTAACACCATGCTTGGGAGGAGGCTGCTTGACAGTCAGAATTTGGAGATGGGCAGGCACAGCCTTCACAGCCTGGCTCAGCACATGTATCAGGGGCACAACAGCAGGATTCTGCTGCTGTGGAAGAGGGGGAGGGTCAGCCGGGTGGCTTTCTTCTCCCTCTCAGACTCAGGTTGCTTATCCAAGAATGATGATAATGACAATCAAGATGTTCAATCAGTTCTAGCACCTAAGGATCACATTGATCATCAATAGCTCTCAAGTAGGTCTCCCATGCGCTCAGATATCTCTCATGGTGTTACTACTATTCTTCCTTCAAGGGATTTGAGTGGTTTAGGGTGGTTGTCAGCTATCCAGCGGGACAATTTTGTTATGGCTGTTTTTGAGCAGGGAGTATTGGACCCCGCTCCTTCACTCATTGGGACAGAAGAGTCATTATGGGATCCTGATGGGACATGGCTAACCCCCCATCAATCGCTCTCCACCCATGTCAGTTCCCTCTGCCACCTCACCTGCCGCCAATCAGTCTACTTCTAAGGATCAGGCTCCCAGGGAGGATCCTCCTCCCTTGGCAGGATAATCATTGTTGCATGGTACTCCCATCCTGAATGCTATTTACCATCTCCTCTTGCAACACAGGGAGGAGTATCGGAAAAATTCCCTGACATTGTAGGATGCTTGCCTAAAGTCCCAGGTCTTTCTACAGAAGCTGTCTATATGGATATCATTCAAAATCATCTTGGGGTGGTAGGGACGTCCCAGGAGGCCCTTCATATGGCGATCGAGGAAAATCACTCAGTGATTGCCCACCATTAATCCCAGTTTTCCAGCCTGTCTTCCAGGGTGGAAGATCTGGAGAAGCGTTTACGTAACAATAACCTACATGTTCTGGGGGTCCCTGAAGGAGACGATCCTAGGGGCTTTGCTGTCCACCTGTTCCAAGAAGGCCTCCATACACTGAATGAGTGGGGCATGGATTGCATGATCCTGATGGAGCATCTCATTCCTTTCAGGCATCCCAACAAAGGGGTGTCCTCTCGGTACCCCTAGGCCATTCTGAACTAAGTAGGAAATTTCATTCTGGAGCAGGAGATCTATCGAGCTGCTGCCCCAAAATCACCTGTTAAGGTGTATGGGATAGATTTTTTTTGTTCTTTCAGATTTTTGGCATCAAACTGTTGTGAGGCATTGGCAGCGCCCGGAGCATATCCCAGCACTCCAGAAGCTGGGGACAATTGTTTCTCTTATGGAACTTGCAACTTTGCAGGTTCAATTTGTAGGCCAGACTCACTTTTATTACGAGGTTGCTAACCAAATGGCAGCAGGGGAACTGAACTTGTGCTGCTACATGTCTCATGTTTAATTACTCTTCCATCTCTTTAGGTAGAGCGGGCTAGAGGGTATGGTCGGGGGGGTTCTTATACTGGCTTAGGTTGGGAGGCGCTCCCTGTGGGGGACTTAGGGGGTTGTTCATGATGTGTAAAAATGGGGTTCTCTTTATTTTCTCTTCTGGAGAAGGGTCTATCATTATTTTTCTCTTTTGGTCTCATCTTCTAGTGCACCTGGGGGAGAGTCAGACCCAGGGTTGACCTTGGTTATAAACAAAAATTGTTGGTTGCCCTGTGTGCTGGGGTTAATGACCCTTTTTCTAGGGCAAAGCATAGGGGGTTTGTTCTTCAGATCAGGAACCAGGGGTTTGGGGAGGACGGTGGGGTGGTTTTAAGGTTGGTTATCTGGGTTGGCTGTTTTGTTTCATGGTTGTAGAGGTGGAAAAAGTAGAAAGTGTGATGCTGACAAAATTGGTTTGCTGGGAAATAATGGTGATTTTCAATTTACGGAAAGTTACTGAGGGGGTGTCATGGTAGAAATGTGTTTATCTGAGGGGAAGCTCATGGATTTGGAGTCCTGGTGATCAGGGCTGGTGATAATAAGTATTGTGGCCAGTAATTTTATGTCTAGTCCTGAAATATTAATGGGGTCAAGTCGCTTCATGGTGGTTTGGTGGTCCGGGAAGAATTAAAGACCTCTAAACCACAACTTATCTGCCTTCAGGATATGCACCTCTGTCACATAGAAATTCCTTTGTTAAAGGACCTTGGTTCCAGAGTTCTATGTACCTCCTGTTTACCGTCTGCCCATAAGGGTGTTACATTATTGGTTTGGGACAGCAAATGGGGGATCTTGAGGCTAAAGGCTGACCCCAGTGAAGCATCAACTGAGGGAGGTGTAATACTATGTGTATTTGACCATCAACTCCATCTTGATCATTGACTCCATTTTGTGCTTAGCTACAGGTGTTGTCACAGGGTTTTTCTACACCAAGCTTGTTCTCCACACAGAACGTGTTTTTGCTTTTCTTACCAGACCAGGGTCATACTGTGTTTGAACGTAATATGGGCAATGCGGACATGATAAGACAGCCTTAGGCTGGGAATGTTTTTAGCAGGGAAAGGTACAGCTCTGTCTCTGGAATGCGCATTAGGGCTGGGCGCGTTCCTTTGCGTGTTTTCCACGCAGACCAAGTACAGCCAGTGTTTGAATTCCAAAACTGAAGAGTGAGGTTACTAGAATCTTCCTTAGTTTAAGGTATAAAAGACAAGGAAACTTAGCTCTGAAGGAGAAACTCACCTGTGGAGTGGACACACTGCCCAGGAAAATCCCATTTAGGGAGGGTCTCCTGTCTCAGCTGTTTGAGGGTTTCGCAGCTTGGTGATAGCAAGGATGATGGTTTAACCCCCATGGTGATGCATTTTTATTCTTAACTATGATCTATATATATATATATTCTCTGCTGATGTATTGCACATTTTTGTCTATTCACCCCGTTGGTCCACTTCAGACATTAGGGGTTCCTGGGATGGACATTTTAGTGAAGACTACTTTTAGAGAAAGGTTATATCTCCACTATGAGCTTTTATTTATGCAAGTTCTTGGAGGTTAATGTTGGCTCAGCAGCTCCCAGTGTTTTAGATGTATTTAAGGCTTTTTGTCGGGGACAAACGCTTCACTTTACTGCCTACTAACAAAGGGAGGCAAGGTTGGAGGAGACTGAGGCCCACCAGACTCTTGGTATTGTAGTGAACAATTTGGGATGTAACGTAGTTGCTAGGGATGGGCCCTATATCAATGCTCTTGAGGAATTGTTCTTCAAGATTTTCTTAGGAAATGAATTGGGGACCGGACAGTCAAAAAGTCCTGTGCTAGGCAGATGTTGAGTTTTGAGAACAGTGAAGAGATGAGGTGGCTGCTCTACTTTAGAGTCAAGGACCTTTCCAGCCTCAACACCTTTAAGAAGATCACAACTGAGAAAGGGGGGACTTGTTGTTGATCCATTCACTATTAATGATGCTTTCAGGTAGTTCTATCAGGATCTCTGTCAGAAGACTGCTTTCCTTCTGCTCAGTCTACCTCTCAGTTTGTTGGGTGGTATCTTCATTGTAAGGTTAGTCACATCCAGAGGGCTAATCTAAAAGTACCAATGACTCTTTCGGAGGTGGAGGCTGTCGTCGGCTCCCTAGCTAAGGAGACCAATATCGTCATTTTCCCTAAAAAGGGGAAGGACCATACTCTTTGTGGTTCACATAGCCTGATTTCATTAACTAACCCTGACTTAAAGATCTATACTCGCATTCACTTACCAGCTGTCATCACTGGCTTGGTGGATTCTCACCAGAATGCCTTTATTCTGGGATGGGATACATCCTCACACCTCAGTGTGACAATAACTGCCCTGGAGGCTGCCTCAGCTGCTAAGGGCTCAGTAGGTATAATTCAGTTAGGCGCAGAGAAGGCCTTCAACCATATTTCCTGGCACTTCCTCTGGGCGGTCATGGAGACCGCTGGACTTGGTTCTGGGTGCCAGAGTCTTTTAACTGTGCAGAGGTCTGAAGGCAAGGATTCACTGTTCGGTATCTCTTTCTGACTCCTTTGTTATTTCCCGTGGTACTAGGCAGGAGTGTCCTCTTTACCCTCAGCTGTTTGCTTTATACATTGTGGGGGTCATTATGACCCTGGCGGTTGGTGTAATAGTGGCGGTAGTACCGCCAACAGGCTGGTGGTACATACTGCCATATTATGACATTGGCGGTTTGGCTGAAGCCAAACTGCCAATGTGACACACCGACCGCCACAGCGGTAACAACCGCCGGGCTGGAGATTACAGTCTCCAGCCCAGCGGACGTCACTAGGCCGAGCATGACAAAATGACCCCACCCACCGCCATGGTTTCCGTGGCTTCTGTACCGCCATGAAAACCATGGAGGTGGGCACTATCAGTGCCAGGGAATTCCTTCCCTGGCACTGATAGGGGCCTCTCCCTCCCCCATCCCCTTCCCAGAGCCCTCCTCCACCCTCCCCCTCCCAACCCCCTGACATACACACACCTACACGCACATACATACACACTTGGGTACCCACATTCCTGATGTCATCCATTTTCTGGCATGTGGTTTCTTCCAAACTACAGTGGCCATGGCATCTGGGATGTCTCAGCCAATGCTCTCTCAAAGTGTTAAGCATGGTGTTGTCTGCCCTGCTGAAACACATGCACAGCTACATCGTGTTCCCCCAGGTGGAGGATTTGGCCACAGTGAAAGCTGACATCTATGCCCTGGGACATATCCCCAAAATCATTGGTGCCATTGATGGGACACATGTGGCATTTGTCCCCCCGCAGACATGAACAAGTGTACAGAAATAGAAAAAGCTACCATTCGATGAATGTGCAAATGGTATGTTTGGCGGACCAGTACATCTCCCATGTGAATGCCAAGTATCCTGGCTCTGTGTATGACGCCTATATCTTGAGGAATAGCAGCATCCCCTATGTGATGGGCCAACTCCAGAGGCAGCGGGTGTGGCTAATAGGTGAGCCCAAGGTCTCCACACAGTATGAGTAGGTGTCTGGGTATGGGGTAGTCCCTAAGGGTTAGTGTGTGTCTAACAGGTATCCCTCGAAATTTGCAGGTGACTCTGGTTACCTCAACCTCTCATGGCTACTGACCCCACCGAGGAATGCCAGGACAAGGGCAGAGGAACGCTACAATGAGGCACATGGGCGAACTAGGAGTATTATTGAGAGGACATTCGGGCTCCTGAAGGCCAGATTCCAGTGCCTCCATCTGACAGGTGGCTCCCTGTACTAGTCACCCAAGAAGGTGTGCCAGATCATCGTGGCATGCTGTATGCTGCACAACCTGGCATTGAGATGCCAGGTGCCTTTTCTGCTGGGGGATGAGCCTGGTGATGATCTTGTGGCTGCGGTGGAGCCTGTGGACAGTGAGGAAGAGGAGGCAGAGGAAGAAGATATTGACAACAGAATGAACATCATCATACAGTACTTCCAGTGACACACAGGTAGGAGACTTTAACTCCTCTTCACATATTGTAGGAGGCTGGTCTGGCTTGTAGTGGGTTCCAGAGGTACTAACACCTTGTGCCAGGTCCAGTTATCCCATATTAGTGTAGAAGAGGTGTTTATAGCAGTTTAGGCTGATAGAAGGTAGCTATGGCAAAGCAGCTTAGGCTGAACTAGGAGACATGTAAAGCTCCTACTATACCACTGGTGTCATATGCACAATATCACAAGAAAACACAATACACAGAGTTACTAAAAATAAAGGTACTTTATTTTTATGACAATATGCCAAAAGTATCTCAGAGAGTACCCTCAGTATGAGGATAAGTTATATACACAAGATATAGGTACACAAACCAAAATTAGGTAAGTAATAGCAAGAAAAGTAATGCAAGCAGTGTAAAATTACAGTAGATTGAAATAGGAGCACATAGGTATAGGGGCAACACAAACCATATACTCCAAATGTGGAATGCGAACCACGAATGGACCCCAAACCTATGTGAGCTTGTAGAGGGTCGCTGGGACTGTAAGAAAACAGTGAGGGTTAGAAAAATAGCCCACCCCAAGACCCTGAAAGGTAAGTGTAAAGTGCACCTACTACCCCCAGAGAGCACAGAAGTCGTGATAGGGGGATTCTGCAGGAAGAACAAACACCAGCAATGCAACAACAGTGGATTTCCGGACCTGAGTACCTGTAAGACAAGGGGACCAAGTCCAATAGTCGCGACAGTGTCGAGAGTGGGCACGAGCCCAGGAAATGCCAGCTGAGGGTGCAAGGAAGCTGCCACCGGATGGAAGAAGCTTGGAGTTCTGCAAGAAAGAAGAGAGCTAGGGACTTCTCCTTTCGAAGACGGATGTCCCACGTCTCGATAAAGCTTGCAGAGGTATTCCCACGCAGAAATGGACCAGGATGTCGCCACTTGGATGAGGAGACAGAGGGGGCACCCAGCAAGTCAGGGAGCCCTCACAGAAGCAGGCAGCACCCGCAAAACTACCTGAACAGGCACTTGGAAGGAAAGTGAACCGGAGTCCACGCGAAGTCACAAAATGGAGTCCCACGATGCCGGAGGACAACTCAGACGGTTGTGCACTGCAGGAAGGAGTGTCGGGGACCCAGGCTTGGCTGTGCACAAAGGAAATCCTGGAAGAGTGCACAGGAGCCGGAGCAGCTGCAAATCATGCGATACCCAGCAATGCAGTCTAGCGTGGGGAGGCAAGGACTTAGCTCCACCAAACTTGGACTGAAGAGTCACTGGACTGTGGGAATCACTTGGACAGAGTTGCTGAGTTCCAGGGACCACGCTCATCAGGATGAGAGGGGACCCAGAGGACCAGTGATGCAGTCTTTTGGTGCCTGCATTAGCAGGGGGAAGATTCCGTTGACCCTGGTGCAGGGTGGAGGCAGGCAACCCCCAGAGCATGCACCACCTGGATAGAGTCGAGAAAGCCGGCAGGATGAGGCGCTACAATGTTGCTGGTAGTCGTCTGGCTACTTTGTTGCGGTTTTGCAGGCGTCCTGAGCAGTCATCGGTTGATCCTTTGGTAGAAGGTGAAGAGGGAGATGCATAGGAACTCTGGTGAGCTATTGCATTCGTTATCTAAAGAATTCCCCAAAGCAGAGACCCTAAATAGCCAGAAAAGGAGGTTTGCCTACCAAGGAAGGAGGATTGGCTACCAAGAGAGGTAAGAGCCTATCAAAAGTAGCATCTGACGTCACCTGCTGGCACTGGCCCCCCAGAGCAGTCCAGTGTACCCCCAACACCTCTGTTCCCAAGATGGCAGAGGTCTGGGACACACTGGAGGAGCTCTGGGCACCTCCCCTGGGAGGTGCAGGTCAGGGGAGTGGTCACTCCCCTTTCCTTTGTCCAGTTTCGCGCCAGAGCAGGGCTGGGGGATCCCTGAACCGGTGTACACTGGCTTATGCAGAGATGGGCACCATCTGTGCCCATCAATGCATTTCCAGAGGCTGGGGGAGGCTATTCCTCCCCAGCCCTCACACCTATTTCCAAAAGGAGAGGGTGTTACACCCTCTCTCAGAGGAAGTCCTTTGTTCTGCCTTCCTGGACCAGGGCTGCCTGGTCCCTAGGAGGGCAGAAACCTGTCTGAGGGGTTGGCAGCAGCTGCAGTGGAGACCCTGGAAAGGCAGTTTGGCAGTACCCAGGTACTATGCTAGAGACCCGGGAGATCATGGAATTGTCCCCCCAATGCCAGAATGGGATTGGGGTGACAATTCCATGATCTTAGACATATTATATGGCCATGTTTGGAGTTACCATTGTGACGCTATACATAGGTAGTGACCTATGTATAGTTTACGCGTATAATGGTGTCACCGCACTCACAAAGTCTGGGAAATTTGCCATGAACGACGTGGGGGCACCTTGGCTAGTGCCAGGGTGCCCACACACTAAGTAACTTTGCACCCAACCTTCACCAGGTGAAGGTTAGCCATATAGGTGACTTATAAGTTACTTAAGTACAGTGGTAAATGGCTGTGAAAGAATTATTTCACGCAGGCTGCACTGGCAGGCCTGTGTAAGAATTGTCAGATCTCCCTGTGGGTGGCAAAAGAAATGTTGCAGCCCATAGGGAGTTCCTGGAACCCCAATACCCTGGGTACCCCACTACCATATACTAGGGAATTATATGGGTGTACCAGTATGCCAATGTGAATTGGTAAATTTAGTCACTAGCCTGTGTAGAGATATGGACCACCTCAACAATTTAGGGTTTTCACCTTTCATTTGTTTTAGCCAAAATTGAGGTTTGTGGTCTGTCTGAACAATAACGTGAGTGCCAAACAGGTATGACCTCAACTTTTCCAGACCACAGCAAAGGCCTCCATCTCTAGGGGTCAACCTTCTGCTGATGAAAGCAACTGGTTGATCCTGGCCCTCAGAATTCAGTTGTGATAAGACTGCCCCTACCCCTAATTCAGACGCATCAGTTTGAACAATGAATATCTTGGAGTAACATGGGCTTTTTAGAACAGGTGCAGAGCACATGGCCTGGTTGAGCTCCTCAAAAGCTTTCTGACAGCTGGCTGTCCACAATACCTTTTTAGGCATCTTCTTACTAGTGAGATCATTAAGTGGGGCTGCTATGGAGCCATAGTTTGTAATGAATCTCCTGTAATACCCAGTGAGGCCTAAGAAGGCTCTCACTTGGGTCGGTGTTATAGGGGGAACCCAATTCATTATTGTTTGGATTTTCCCCTGTAGTGGTGCGATCTGTTCTCCACCTACCAGGTGTCCCAGATAAACCACCTTTTCCTGCCCTCTCTGGCCTTGATACTGTGACCTGCCTTTTGCAGGGCCTCCAAAACCTTCCAAAGGTGGACCAGGTGCTCATCCCAGGTGGAGCTAAAGACAGCTATATCATCTAGATATGCTGCACTAAAAGCCTCCAACCCTTGCAGGACTGTGTTCACCAACCTCTGAAAAGTGGCAGGTGCATTTTTCAAACCAAATGGCATCACTGTAAATTGGTAGTACCCTCCTATAGTTGAATATGCAGTTTTAGGTTTAGCATCCTCAGCCAATTTGATCTGCCAATAACCTGCAGTCAAATCAAAGGTGCTTAGATACTTGGCAAATGCCAGTGTATCAATGAGCTCATCTGCCCTGGTGTAGGAGGCTGGACTGGCTTGTAGTGAGTACCTAGAGGTACTTGCACCTTGCACCAGGCCCAGTTATCCCTTATTAGTGTATAGGGTGTCTAGCAGCATAGGCTGATAGATAATGGTAGCTTAGCAGAGCAGCTTAGGCTGAACTAGGAGACGTGTGAAGCTACTACAGTACCACTTAGTGTCATATGCACAATATCATAAGAAAACACAATACACAGTTATACTAAAAATAAAGGTACTTTATTTTTATGACAATATGCCAAAGTATCTCAGAGTGTACCCTCAGTGAGAGGATAGCAAATATACACAAGATATATGTACACAATACCAAAAATATGCAGTATAGTCTTAGAAAACAGTGTAAACAATGTATAGTTACAATAGGATGCAATGGGGACACAGAGGGATAGGGGCAACACAAACCATATACTCCAAAAGTGGAATGCGAACCACGAATGGACCCCAAACCTATGTGACCTTGTAGAGGGTCGCTGGGACTATTAGAAAATAGTGAGGGTTAGAAAAATAGCCCACCCCAAGACCCTGAAAAGTGAGTGCAAAGTGCACTAAAGTTCCCCAAAGGACATAGAAGTCGTGATAGGGGAATTATGCAGGAAAGACACAAACCAGCAATGCAACAACAATGGATTTCCAGTCGAGGGTACCTGTGGAACAAGGGGACCAAGTCCAAAAGTCACAAGCAAGTCGGAGATGGGCAGATGCCCAGGAAATGCCAGCTGTGGGTGCAAAGAAGCTGCTACTGGACAGTAGAAGCTGAAGGTTCTGCAGGAACGACAAGGGCTACAGACTTCCCCTTTGGAGGATGGATCCCCCACGCCGTGGAGAGTCGTGCAGAAGGGTTTTACTGAAGAAAGACCGCCAACAAGCCTTGCTAGCTGCAAATCGTGCGGTTAGGGTTTTTGGATGCTGCTGTGGCCCAGGAGGGACCAGGATGTCGCCAATTGTGTCTGGGGACAGAGGGACATCGAGTAAGACAAGGAGCCCTCTCAGAAGCAGGCAGCACCCGGAGAAGTGCCAGAAACAGGCACTACAAAGATGCATGAAACGGTGCTCACCCAGAGTTACACAAAGGAGTCCCACGTCGCCGGAGACCAACTTAGAAAGTCGTGCAATGCAGGTTAGAGTGCCGTGGACCCAGGCTTGGCTGTGCACAAAGGATTTCCGCCGGAAGTGCACAGGGGCCGGAGTAGCTGCAAAAGTCGCGGTTCCCAGCAATGCAGTCTGGCGTGGGGAGGAGTCACTTGGACAGAGTTGCTGGATTCAAGGGACCTCGCTCGTCGTGCTGAGAGGAGACCCAGGGTACCGGTGATGCAGTTCTTTGGTGCCTGCGGTTGCAGGGGGACGATTCCGTCGACCCACGGGAGATTTCTTCGGAGCTTCTAGTGCAGAGAGGAGGCAGACTACCCCCACAGCATGCACCACCAGGAAAACAGTCGAGAAGGCGGCAGGATCAGCGTTACAGAGTTGCAGTAGTCGTCTTCGCTACTTTGTTGCAGTTTTGCAGGCTTCCAGCGCGGTCAGCAGTCGATTCCTTGGCAGAAGGTGAAGAGAGAGATGCAGAGGAACTCGGATGAGCTCTTGCATTCGTTATCTAAGGAATCCCCAGAGACAGAGACCCTAAATAGCCAGAAAAGAGGGTTTGGCTACCTAGGAGAGAGGATAGGCTAGCAACACCTGAAGGAGCCTATCAGAAGGAGTCTCTGACGTCACCTGGTGGCACTTGCCACTCAGAGCAGTCCAGTGTGCCAGCAGCACCTCTGTTTCCAAGATGGCAGAGGTCTGGAGCACACTGGAGGAGCTCTGGACACCTCCCAGGGGAGGTGCAGGTCAGGGGAGTGGTCACTCCCCTTTCCTTTGTCCAGTTTCGCGCCAGAGCAGGGCTAAGGGGTCCCTGAACTGGTGTAGACTGGCTTATGCAGAAATGGGCACCATGTGTGCCCATGAAAGCATTTCCAGAGACTGGGGGAGGCTACTCCTCCCCTGCCTTCACACCATTTTCCAAAGGGAGAGGGTGTAACACCCTCTCTCAGAGGAAGTCCTTTGTTCTGCCATCCTGGGCCAGGCCTTGCTGGACCCCAGGAGGGCAGAAACCTGTCTGAGGGGTTGGCAGCAGCAGCAGCTGCAGTGAAACCCCGGGAAAGGCAGTTTGGCTGTACTAGGGTCTGTGCTACAGACCACTGGGATCATGGGATTGTGCCAACTATGCCAGGATGGCATAGAGGGGGCAATTCCATGATCATAGACATGTTACATGGCCATATTGGGAGTTACCATTGTGAAGCTACATATAGGTAGTGACCTATATGTAGTGCACGCGTGTAATGGTGTCCCCGCACTCACAAAGTCCAGGGAATTGGCCCTGAACAATGTGGGGGCACCTTGGCTAGTGCCAGGGTGCCCTCACACTAAGTAACTTTGCACCTAACCTTTACCAAGTAAAGGTTAGACATATAGGTGACTTATAAGTTACTTAAGTGCAGTGTAAAATGGCTGTGAAATAACGTGGACGTTATTTCACTCAGGCTGCAGTGGCAGGCCTGTGTAAGAATTGTCAGAGCTCCCTATGGGTGGCAAAAGAAATGCTGCAGCCCATAGGGATCTCCTGGAACCCCAATACCCTGGGTACCTCAGTACCATATACTAGGGAATTATAAGGGTGTTCCAGTAAGCCAATGTAAATTGGTAAAATGGGTCACTAGCCTGTTAGTGACAATTTGAAAGAAATGAGAGAGCATAACCACTGAGGTTCTGATTAGCAGAGCCTCAGTGAGACAGTTAGTCATAACACAGGTAACACATTCAGGCACACTTATGAGCACTGGGGCCCTGGCTGGCAGGGTCCCAGTGACACATACAACTAAAACAACATATATACAGTGAAAAATGGGGGTAACATGCCAGGCAAGATGGTGCTTTCCTACACAACCCCCCCCCCACAAACGAAGGACGATAAGACTAGCCATGACCTGATGAGTCTTCATTGTCTAAGTGGAAATATCTGGAGAGTCCATCTGCATTGGAGTGGCTACTTCCAGGTCTATGTTCCACTGTATAGTCCATTCCCTGTAGGGATATGGACCACCTCAACAATTTAGGTTTTTCACCTTTCATTTGTTTTAGCCAAAGTAGAGGTTTGTGGTCTGTCTGAACAATGAAGTGAGTGCCAAACAGGTATGGCCTCAACTTCTTCAGTGCCCAGACCACAGCAAAGGCCTCCCTCTCTATGGCAGACCAATGCTTTTCTCTAGGGGTCAACCTCCTACTAATAAAAGCAACAGGTTGATCCTGGCCCTCAGAATTAAGTTGTGATAGGACTGCCCCTACTCCTAATTCAGATGCATCAGTTTGGGCATATAATTATTTAGAGTAACAAGGGCTTTTCAGGACAGGTGCAGAGCACATGGCCTGCTTCAGCTCCTCAAAAGCTTTCTGACAGTTTGCTGTCCATAATACCTTTTTAGGCATTTTCTTGGATGTGAGGTCATTAAGAGGGGCTGCAATGGAGCCATAGTTCTTAATGAACCTCCTGTAATACCCAGTGAGGCCTAGGAAGGCTCTCACCTGAGTCTGAGTAGTAGGGGGAACCCAATCTATAATAGTTTGGATTTTCCCCTGAAGTGGTGCAATCTGTTCCCCACCAACAAGGTGTCCCAGATAAACCACCTTCCCCTGCCCTATCTGGCACTTTGAAGCCTTGATAGTGAGGCCTGCCTTTTGCAGGGCCTCCAAAACTTTCCATAGGTGGACCAGTTGATCATCCCAGCTGGAGCTAAAGACAGCTATATCGTCCAGATATGCTGCACTGAAAGCTTCCAGCCGTTGCAGGACTGTGTTCACCAACCTCTGAAAAGTGGCAGGTGCATTTTTCAATCCAAAAGGCATTACTGTGAATTGGTTATGTCCTCCAATGGTTGAAAATGCAGTTTTAGGTTTAGCATCTTCTGATAATTTGATCTGCCAATACCCTGCAGTCAAATCAAAAGTGCTTAGATACTTGGCAGATGCCAGTGTATCTATGAGCTCATCTGCCCTGGGTATAGGGTGAGCATCAGTTTTCGTTACCTGGTTGAGATCTCTGTAGTCTACACAAAACCGCATTTCCTTCTTTCCATCTTTGGAATGAGGTTTTGGTACAAGTACCACAGGGGAGGCCCATGGACTTTCAGAGTGCTCAACCACTCCCAGTTCTAACATTTTCTGCACCTCTTGTTTTATGCAGTCTCTGACATGGTCAGGCTGCCTATAGATCTTACTTTTGACAGGCAAGCTGTCTCCAGTATCTATAGTGTGCTCACACCAAGAAGTGGTACCTGGCACAGTAGAGAAGAGTTCAGAAAACTGACCCAGGAGATTTATGCAATGGTCTTTCTGCTCAGCAGTAAGACAATCAGCCAAAACTACACCTTCCACTAGAGCATCTTGTTCTGTGGAAGAGAAGAGATCAGGTAGAGGATCACTGTCCTCTTCCTGTCCCTCATCAGTTGCCATGAGCAGGGTGAGATCAGCCCTGTCATAGTAGGGTTTCAGGCGATTGACATGGAGCACCCTAAGGGGACTCCTGGCAGTGCCTAAGTCAACTAAGTAGGTGACTTCACCATTTTTCTCAACAATTGTGTGGGGTCCACTCCATTTATCTTGGAGTGCTCTTGGGGCCACAGGCTCCAAGACCCACACTTTCTGCCCTGGTTGGTACTGAACCAAAACAGCCTTCTGGTCATGCCATTGCTTTTGGAGCTCTTGGCTGGCCTGAAGGTTTTTACTGGCCTTTTTCATGTACTCAGCCATCCTTGATCTGAGGCCAAGTACATAATCCACAATATCTTGCTTTGGAGCTTTTAAAGGTTGTTCCCAACCCTCCTTGACAAGTGTTAGTGGACCCCTAACAGGGTGTCCAAAGAGGAGTTCAAAGGGGCTGAAGCCCACTCCTTTCTGGGGTACCTCCCTGTAGGCAAAAAGGAGGCATGGTAAAAGGATATCCCATCTCCTGCGGAGTTTTTCAGGGAGTCCCATAATCATGCCTTTGAGAGTTTTGTTAAATCTCTCCACCAGTCCATTTGTTTGTGGATGATAGGGTGTAGTGAACTTGTAAGTCACACCACACTCCTTCCACATGGCCTTTAAGTAAGCAGACATGAAATTGCTTCCCCTGTCTGATACCACCTCTTTTGGGAAGCCCACCCTGGAAAATATTCCCAGGAGGGCCTTTGCCACTGCAGGTGCTGTAGTGGTCCTTAGAGGAATTGCTTCAGGATATCTGGTGGCATGGTCCACTACCACCAAGATAAACCTATTGCCTGAAGCAGTAGGAGGGTCAAGGGGCCCAACTATGTCAACTCCTACCCTTTCAAAGGGAACCCCAACCACAGGCAGTGGAATAAGGGGTGCCTTTGGGGTGCCACCTGTCTTGCCACTGGCTTGACAGGTTTCACAGGACTTGCAAAATTCTTTTGTGTCCTCTGACATTCTAGGCCAATGTAACAAGGGAACAAGTCTGTCCCAAGTTTTCATTTGTCCCAAATGTCCAGCTAGGGGAATGTCGTGGGCTAGAGTTAGGAGGAACTTTCTGTACTCCTGAGGAATCACTAACCTCCTGGCAGTTCCAGGTTTAGGATCCCTTGCTTCAGTGTACAAGAGGTTGTCCTCCCAGTAAACTCTGTGAGAGTCACTGACATCCCCATTAGCTTGTTTGACAGCTTGATGTCTTAGACCTTCTAGTGTGGGACAGGTCTGCTGTGCCACACTCAGCTCCTCCCTGGCAGGCCCCCCTTCACCCAAAAGCTCAGCAGTGTCTGCTTCCAGCTCCTCTGGTGTAGGTTCTGCACAGGGTGGAAATTCTTCTTCCTCAGAATTAGAATCCACTGTAGAGGGAGTTGTAGGAGGCTGGACTGGCTTGTAGTGGGTACCTAGGGGTACTTGCACCTTGCACCAGGCCCAGTTATCCCTTATTAGCGTATAGGGTGTCTAGCAGCTTAGGCTGATAGATAATGGTAGCTTAGCAGAGCAGCTTAGGCTGAACTAGGAGACGTGTGAAGCTACTACAGTGCCACTTAGTGTCATATGCACAATATCATAAGAAAACACAATACACAGTTATACTAGCCAAACCCTCTTTTCTGGCTATTTAGGGTCTCTGTCTCTGGGGAAACTTCAGATAACGAATGCATGAGCTCAGCCGAGTTCCTCTGCATCTCCCTCTTCACCTTCTGATAAGGAATCGACCGCTGACCGCGCTGGAAGCCTGCAAACCTGCAACAAAGTAGCAAAGACGACTACTGCAACTCTGTAACGCTGATCCTGCCGCCTTCTCGACTGTTTTCCTGCTTGTGCATGCTGTGGGGGTAGTCTGCCTCCTCTCTGCACCAGAAGCTCCGAAGAAATCTCCCGTGGGTCGACGGAATCTTCCCCCTGCAACCGCAGGCACCAAAAAGCTGCATTACCGGTCCCTTGGGTCTCCTCTCAGCACGACGAGCGAGGTCCCTCGAATCCAGCGACACCGTCCAAGTGACCCCCACAGTCCAGTGACTCTTCAGCCCAAGTTTGGTGGAGGTAAGTCCTTGCCTCACCTCGCTGGGCTGCATTGCTGGGAACCGCGACTTTGCAACCTACTCCGGCACCTGTGAACTTCCGGCGGAAATCCTTCGTGCACAGCCAAGCCTGGGTCCACGGCACTCTAACCTGCATTGCACTACTTTCTAAGTTGGTCTCCAGCGACGTGGGACTCCTTTGTGCAACTTCGGCGAGCACCGTTTCACGCATCCTTGTAGTGCCTGTTTCTGGCACTTCTCCGGGTGCTACCTGCTTCAGTGAGGGCTCTTTGTCTTGCTCGACGTCCCCTCTCTCTGCAGGTCCAATTTGCGACCTCCTGGTCCCTCCTGGGCCCCAGCAGCGTCCAAAAACGCCAAACGCATGATTTGCGTGTAGCAAGGCTTGTTGGCATCCATCCGGCGGGAAAACACTTCTGCACGACTCTCCGAGGCGTGGGGGATCCATCCTCCAAAGGGGAAGTCTCTAGCCCTTGTCGTTCTTGCAGTATTCACAGTTCTTCAGCCTAGTAAGAGCTTCTTTGCACCAACCGCTGGCATTTCTTGGGCATCTGCCCATCTCCGAGTTGCTTGTGACTTTTGGACTTGGTCCCCTTGTTCCACAGGTACCCTCAGTCAGGAATCCATCGTTGTTGCATTGCTGATTTGTGTTTTCCTTGCATTTTCCCTCTAACACGACTATTTTGTCCTTAGGGGAACTTTGGTGCACTTTGCACTCACTTTTCAGGGTCTTGGGGAGGGTTATTTTTCTAACTCTCACTATTTTCTAATAGTCCCAGCGACCCTCTACAAGGTCACATAGGTTTGGGGTCCATTCGTGGTTCACATTCCACTTTTGGAGTATATGGTTTGTGTTGCCCCTATCCCTATGTTTCCCCATTGCATCCTATTGTAACTATACATTGTTTGCACTGTTTTCTAAGACTATTCTGCATATTTTTGCTATTGTGTATATATATCTTGTGTATATTTCCTATCCTCTCACTGAGGGTACACTCTAAGATACTTTGGCATATTGTCATAAAAATAAAGTACCTTTATTTTTAGTATAACTGTGTATTGTGTTTTCTTATGATATTGTGCATATGACACTAAGTGGTACTGTAGTAGCTTCACACGTCTCCTAGTTCAGCCTAAGCTGCTCTGCTAAGCTACCATTATCTATCAGCCTAAGCTGCTAGACACCCTATACACTAATAAGGGATAACTGGGCCTGGTGCAAGGTGCAAGTACCCCTTGGTACTCACTACAAGCCAGTCCAGCCTCCTACATTGGTTGTGCAGTGGTGGGATAAGTGCTTGAGACTACTTACCACTCTTGTCATTGTACTTTTCATAAGAGAAAAATATACAAAACAAGGTCAGTGTATATACACATAGCCAAAAAGTTTTGCATTTCCTCTTTTCACTCTTTTCTAAGTGCTGAAAAGTACTTCTAAACTTTCAAAAAGTTCTTAAAAGTTTAAAAAGTTTTTTCTGTCTTTCCAAAAAGTTCTGAAAACTTTTTTCTTTTTTTCTATCACTTTAACTCTCTCTAAAAAATGTCTGGCACAGGAAAAAATGTTGAACTGTCCAAACTTGCATATGATCACCTTAGCTGGAAAGGAGCAAGGAGTCTCTGCATAGAGAGAGGTTTGAGTGTAGGGAAGAATCCTTCCTTAGAACTGTTAATTAATATGCTTAGAGTACAGGATAAGGCCATAAGTGCCCAATCTGTAGAAAAAGTAGCTAATGGTTCTCAATCTGATCCAGGGACTCCCCCAGGAAAAGGTTCAGGAAAGAAACTTCTCAGCCTGCCCATTACTAGACAGTCTAGCATAGTTGGTACAGAGGTTGAATCACACCATACTGATGATGTGATCTCACATTATGCTGGTAGCCAAGCTGTTAGGGTGCCCTCTGTAAGGGACAGGTCTCTTTCTGTTCATTCCCATCATACCTCTGTATCTAGAAATGTCCCTCCCACCCACCCTGATGACAGATTGTTAGAAAGGGAGCTCAATAGATTGAGAGTGGAACAAACCAGACTGAAGCTCAAGAAGCAACAGCTGGATTTGGATAGACAGTCTTTAGAAATAGAGAGGGAAAGACAGAAGTTGGGTTTAGATACCCATGGTGGCAGCAGCAGTATTCCCCATAGTCATCCTGCAAAAGAGCATGATTCCAGGAATCTGCACAAGATAGTTCCCCCTTATGAGGAGGGGGATGACATTAACAAGTGGTTTGCTGCACTTGAGAGGGCCTGTGCTGTACAGGATGTCCCTCAAAAGCAGTGGGCTGCTATCCTATGGCTATCATTTAGTGGAAAAGGTAGGGATAGGCTCCTTACAGTGAAAGAAAATGATGCCAATAATTTTACAGTTCTTAAGAATGCACTCCTGGATGGTTATGGCTTAACCACTGAACAGTACAGGATAAAGTTCAGAGAGACCAAAAAGGAGTCTTCACAAGACTGGGTTGATTTCATTGACCATTCAGTGAAGGCCTTGGAGGGGTGGTTACATGGCAGTAAAGTTACTGTTTATGATACCTGTATAACACAATCCTGAGAGAGCATATACTTAATAATTGTGTGTCTGATTTGTTGCACCAGTACCTGGTAGACTCTGATCTGACCTCTCCCCAAGAATTGGGAAAGAAGGCAGACAAATGGGTCAGAACAAGGGTGAACAGAAAAGTTCATACAGGGGGTGACAAAGATGGCAATAAGAAGAAAGATGGTGAAAAATCTCAAGATAAGCATGGGGATAAGGGTAAAACCAAAGATCCCACTTCAAATCTTAAACACTCTTCAGAGGGTGGGGATAAAACAAATTCTTCCTCTTCTTCCCAACCTGCACACATTAAAAAGCCTTGGTGCTTTGTGTGTAAAAACAGAGGCCATAGGCCAGGGGATAAGTCCTGTCCAGGTAAACCCCCTGAGCCTACCACCACTAATACATCAAGCTCTAGTGCCCCTAGCAGTAGTGGTACTAGTGGTGGGACTGCTGGCAACAGTCAAGCAAAGGGTGTAGTTGGGTTCACTTATGGGTCCATAGTGGAAACTGATGTCATCAGTCCCAAGACAGTTTCTGTCACACCTAGTGGCACTGGCCTTGCCACACTGGCTGCTTGTCCCCTTACAATGGATAAGTACAGGCAGACAGTTTCAATAAATGGTGTTGAGGCCTTGGCCTACAGGGACACAGGTGCCAGTTTCACTTTGGTGACTGAAAACCTAGTGCCTCCTGAACAACACATCATTGGACAACAATATAAGATTATTGATGTCCATAACTCCACTAAGTTTCTTCCCTTAGCTATAATTCAGTTTAGTTGGGGTGGAGTTACTGGCCCTAAGCAGGTGGTGGTATCACCTAGCTTACCTGTAGACTGTCTCTTAGGTAATGACCTAGAGGCCTCAGGTTGGGCTGATGTAGAGTTTTATGCCCATGCAGCCATGCTGGGCATCCCTGAGGAATTGTTCCCTCTCATTTCAAGTGAAATGAAAAAGCAAAGGAGAGAAGGCCTGAAAACTCAGGATCCCTCTCCATCAACAGGTAAAAAGGGTATCACAGTATCCCCTAACCACCCTACCATTCAGGATACTATTCCTGTGGTGGGAGAATCCTCTCCTGGGGTGGCACCTGTTCCAAGGGAATCATCAGCTGGCAAAGCTGGACTCCCTGAGGTGGAAGTACCTCTCTGTGGGATAACTAACATTGGTGAGAAAAAGAGCACCATTTTAGTTAACATGGAGCATCCCTCCAACCCTCCCAGAGAAACTTTAGTGCAGAAACTCTGCACTGCCTCACAACACTTAGGACAGCATCCCTGCCCTAGTGTGGAGCTGATAGGACAGCATCCCTGCCCTGCTCCAACCCAAGAGAAACAGCATCCCTGTTCTCTCTTCCAGCCATATGGACAAAGTTTTTGCCCAGCTATGGCTTTTCTGAGACAGCATCCCTGTCTGGCATTTCCATCACTACAAATAGGTTCAGTGGACAATTCCCACTGCTCTAAACTAAAACTTACTGATAGAAACTCTGAAAATACATCTTCACATTGTTGCTTAGCTAAAAAACTTCAAACAGGGTGGTTTACATCCCCACAGGGAAGTAACCATATAGTGGATGATAAAGGGAGTAACCAGTCTATTGCAGAGCTACTCTCTACTTATCACCACTTAGACAATAAAGTCTCAACTGGCCAAGGTTAGCCTTATTGTCCTTCGTTTGGGGGGGGGTTGTGTGAGAAGGTAGCCTCTTTCTAGCCTTGTTACCCCCACTTTTGGCCTGTTTGTGAGTGTATGTCAGGATGTTTGTCACTGTTTTCACTGTCTCACTGGGATCCTGATGGCTAGGCCTCAGTGCTCATAGTGAAAACACTATGTTTTCAGTATGGTTGTTATGTGTCACTGGGATCCTGCTAGTCAGGACCCCAGTGCTCATAGGTTTGTGGCCTATATGTATGTGTCACTGGGACCCTGTCACACAGGGCCCCAGTGCTCATAGGTGTGCATGTATATGTTCCCTGTGTGGTGCCTAACTGTCTCACTGAGGCTCTGCTAACCAGAACCTCAGTGGTTATGCTCTCTCATTACTTTCAAATTGTCACTAACAGGCTAGTGACCATTTTTACCAATTTACATTGGCTTACTGGAACACCCTTATAATTCCCTAGTATATGGTACTGAGGTACCCAGGGTATTGGGGTTCCAGGAGATCCCTATGGGCTGCAGCATTTCTTTTGCCACCCATAGGGAGCTCTGACAATTCTTACACAGGCCTGCCACTGCAGCCTGAGTGAAATAACGTCCACGTTATTTCACAGCCATTTTACACTGCACTTAAGTAACTTATAAGTCACCTATATGTCTAACCTTTACCTGGTAAAGGTTAGGTGCAAAGTTACTTAGTGTGAAGGCACCCTGGCACTAGCCAAGGTGCCCCCACATTGTTCAGAGCCAATTCACTGAACTTTGTGAGTGCGGGGACACCATTACACGCGTGCACTACATATAGGTCACTACCTATATGTAGCTTCACCATGGTAACTCCGAATATGGCCATGTAACATGTCTATGATCATGGAATTGCCCCCTCTATGCCATCCTGGCATTGTTGGTACAATTCCATGATCCCAGTGGTCTGTAGCACAGACCCTGGTACTGCCAGACTGCCCGTCCTGGGGTTTCTCTGCAGCTGCTGCTGCTGCCAACCCCTCAGACAGGCAGCTGCCCTCCTGGGGTCCAGCCAGGCCTGGCCCAGGATGGCAGAACAAAGAACTTCCTCTGAGAGAGGGTGTGACACCCTCTCCCTTTGGAAAATGCTGTGAAGGCAGGGGAGGAGTAGCCTCCCCCAGCCTCTGGAAATGCTTTGTTGGGCACAGATGTGCCCAATTCTGCATAAGCCAGTCTACACCGGTTCAGGGACCCCTTAGCCCCTGCTCTGGCACGAAACTGGACAAAGGAAAGGGGAGTGACCACTCCCCTGACCTGCACCTCCCCTGGGAGGTGTCCAGAGCTCCTCCAGTGTGCTCCAGACCTCTGCCATCTTGGAAACAGAGGTGCTGCTGGCACACTGGACTGCTCTGAGTGGCCAGTGCCACCAGGTGACGTCAGAGACTCCTGCTGATAGGCTCCTTCAGGTGTTAGTAGCCTTTCCTCTCTCCTAGGTAGCCAAACCCTCTTTTCTGGCTATTTAGGGTCTCTGTCTCTGGGGAAACTTCAGATAACGAATGCATGAGCTCAGCCGAGTTCCTCTGCATCTCCCTCTTCACCTTCTGATAAGGAATCGACCGCTGACCGCGCTGGAAGCCTGCAAACCTGCAACAAAGTAGCAAAGACGACTACTGCAACTCTGTAACGCTGATCCTGCCGCCTTCTCGACTGTTTTCCTGCTTGTGCATGCTGTGGGGGTAGTCTGCCTCCTCTCTGCACCAGAAGCTCCGAAGAAATCTCCCGTGGGTCGACGGAAGTCTTCCCCCTGCAACCGCAGGCACCAAAAAGCTGCATTACCGGTCCCTTGGGTCTCCTCTCAGCACGATGAGCGAGGTCCCTCGAATCCAGCGACACCGTCCAAGTGACCCCCACAGTCCAGTGACTCTTCAGCCCAAGTTTGGTGGAGGTAAGTCCTTGCCTCACCTCGCTGGGCTGCATTGCTGGGAACCGCGACTTTGCAAGCTACTCCGGCCCCTGTGCACTTCCGGCGGAAATCCTTCGTGCACAGCCAAGCCTGGGTCCACGGCACTCTAACCTGCATTGCACTACTTTCTAAGTTGGTCTCCGGCGACGTGGGACTCCTTTGTGCAACTTCGGCGAGCACCGTTTCACGCATCCTCGTAGTGCCTGTTTCTGGCACTTCTCCGGGTGCTACCTGCTTCAGTGAGGGCTCTTTGTCTTGCTCGACGTCCCCTCTCTCTGCAGGTCCAATTTGCGACCTCCTGGTCCCTCCTGGGCCCCAGCAGCGTCCAAAAACGCCAAACGCACGATTTGCGTGTAGCAAGGCTTGTTGGCGTCCATCCGGCGGGAAAACACTTCTGCACGACTCTCCAAGGCGTGGGGAATCCATCCTCCAAAGGGGAAGTCTCTAGCCCTTGTCGTTCTTGCAGTATTCACAGTTCTTCAGCCTAGTAAGAGCTTCTTTGCACCAACCGCTGGCATTTCTTGGGCATCTGCCCATCTCTGAGTTGCTTGTGACTTTTGGACTTGGTCCCCTTGTTCCACAGGTACCCTCAGTCAGGAATCCATCGTTGTTGCATTGCTGATTTGTGTTTTCCTTGCATTTTCCCTCTAACACGACTATTTTGTCCTTAGGGGAACTTTGGTGCACTTTGCACTCACTTTTCAGGGTTATTTTTCTAACTCTCACTATTTTCTAATAGTCCCAGCGACCCTCTACAAGGTCACATAGGTTTGGGGTCCATTCGTGGTTCACATTCCACTTTTGGAGTATATGGTTTGTGTTGCCCCTATCCCTATGTTTCCCCATTGCATCCTATTGTAACTATACATTGTTTGCACTGTTTTCTAAGACTATACTGCATATTTTTGCTATTGTGTATATATATCTTGTGTATATTTCCTATCCTCTCACTGAGGGTACACTCTAAGATACTTTGGCATATTGTCATAAAAATAAAGTACCTTTATTTTGAGTATAACTGTGTATTGTGTTTTCTTATGATATTGTGCATATGACACTAAGTGGTACTGTAGTAGCTTCACACGTCTCCTAGTTCAGCCTAAGCTGCTCTGCTAAGCTACCATTATCTATCAGCCTAAGCTGCTAGACACCCTATACACTAATAAGGGATAACTGGGCCTGGTGCAAGGTGCAAGTACCCCTTGGTACTCACTACAAGCCAGTCCAGCCTCCTACAGAGCCTATCAGCAGGAGTCTCTGACGTCACCTGGTGGCACTGGCCACTCAGAGCAGTCCAGTGTGCCAGCAGCACCTCTGTTTCCAAGATGGCAGAGGTCTGGAGCACACTGGAGGAGCTCTGGACACCTCCCAGGGGAGGTGCAGGTCAGGGGAGTGGTCACTCCCCTTTCCTTTGTCCAGTTTCGTGCCAGAGCAGGGGCTAAGGGGTCCCTGAACCGGTGTAGACTGGCTTATGCAGAATTGGGCACCTCTGTGCCCAACAAAGCATTTCCAGAGGCTGGGGGAGGCTACTCCTCCCCTGCCTTCACACCATTTTCCAAAGGGAGAGGGTGTCACACCCTCTCTCAGAGGAAGTTCTTTGTTCTGCCATCCTGGGCCAGGCCTGGCTGGACCCCAGGAGGGCAGATGCCTGTCTGAGGGGTTGGCAGCAGCAGCAGCTGCAGTGAAACCCCAGGAAGGGCAGTTTGGCAGTACCAGGGTCTGTGCTACAGACCACTGGGATCATGGAATTGTATTAACAATGCCAGGATGGCATAGAGGGGGCAATTCCATGATCATAGACATGTTACATGGCCGTATTCGGAGTTACCATTGTGAAGCTACATATAGGTAGTGACCTATATGTAGTGCACGCGTGTAATGGTGTCCCCGCACTCACAAAGTTCAGGGAATTGGCTCTGAACAATGTGGGGGCACCTTGGCTAGTGCCAGGGTGCCCTCACACTAAGTAACTTTGCACCTAACCTTTACAAGGTAAAGGTTAGACATATAGGTGACTTATAAGTTACTTAAGTGCAGTGTAAAATGGCTGTGAAATAACGTGGACGTTATTTCACTCAGGCTGCAGTGGCAGGCCTGTGTAAGAATTGTCAGAGCTCCCTATGGGTGGCAAAAGAAATGCTGCAGCCCATAGGGATCTCCTGGAACCCCAATACCCTGGGTACCTCAGTACCATATACTAGGGAATTATAAGGGTGTTCCAGTAAGACAATGTAAATTGGTAAAAATGGTCACTAGCCTGTTAGTGACAATTGGGAAAGAAATGAGAGAGCATAACCACTGAGGTTCTGATTAGCAGAGCCTCAGTGAGACAGTTAGTCACTACACAGGTAACACATTCAGGCACACTTATGAGCACTGGGGCCCTGGGTTACCAGGGTCCCAGTGACACATACAACTAAAACAACATATATACAGTGAAAAATGGGGGTAACATGCCAGGCAAGATGGTACTTTCCTACACAACCCCCCCCAAACGAAGGACAATAAAACTAGCCATGACCTGATGAGTCTTCATTGTCTAAGTGGAAATATCTGGAGAGTCCATCTGCATTGGAGTGGCTACTCCCAGGTCTATGTTCCACTGTATAGTCCATTCCCTGTAGGGATATGGACCACCTCAACAATTTAGGATTTTCACCTTTCATTTGTTTTAGCCAAAGTAGAGGTTTGTGGTCTGTCTGAAAAATGAAGTGAGTGCCAAACAGGTATGGCCTCAACTTCTTCAGAGCCCAGACCACAGCAAAGGCCTCCCTCTCAATGGCAGACCAACGCTTTTCTCTAGGGGTCAACCTCCTACTAATAAAAGCAACAGGTTGATCCTGGCCCTCAGAATTAAGTTGTGATAGGACTGCCCCTACTCCTAATTCAGATGCATCAGTTTGGACATAGAATTTTTTAGAGTAACAATGGCTTTTCAGGACAGGTGCAGAGCACATGGCCTGCTTCAGCTCCTCAAAAGCTTTCTGACAGTTTGCTGTCCATAATACCTTTTTAGGCATTTTCTTGGATGTGAGGTCATTAAGAGGGGCTGCAATGGAGCCATAGTTCTTAATGAACCTCCTGTAATACCCAGTGAGGCCTAGGAAGGCTCTCACCTGAGTCTGAGTGGTAGGGGGAACCCAATCAATAATTGTTTGGATTTTCCCCTGAAGTGGTGCAATCTGTTCCCCACCAACAAGGTGTCCCAGATAAACCACCTTACCCTGCCCTATCTGGCACTTTGAAGCCTTGATAGTGAGGCCTGCCTTTTGCAGGGCCTCCAAAACTTTCCATAGGTGGACCAGGTGATCATCCCAGCTGGAGCTAAAGACAGCTATATCGTCCAAATATGCTGCACTGAAAGCTTCCAGCCCTTGCAGGACTGTGTTCACCAACCTTTGAAAAGTGGCAGGTGCATTTTTCAAACCAAAAGGCATTACAGTAAACTGGTAATGTCCTCCAATGGTTGAAAATGCAGTCTTAGGTTTAGCATCTTCTGACAATTTGATCTGCCAATACCCTGCAGTCAAATCAAAAGTGCTTAGATACTTGGCAGATGCCAGTGTATCTATGAGCTCGTCTGCCCTGGGTATAGGGTGAGCATCAGTTTTGGTTACCAAATTGAGACCTCTATAGTCTACACAAAACCGCATTTCCTTCTTTCCATCTTTGGAATGAGGTTTTGGTACCAGTACCACAGGAGAAGCCCATGGACTGTCAGAGTGCTCAACCACTCCTAGTTCTAACATTTTCTGGACCTCTTGCTTTATGCAGTCCCTGACATGGTCAGGCTGCCTATAGATCTTACTTTTGACAGGTAAACTGTCTCCAGTATCTATAGTGTGCTCACACCAAGAAGTGGTACCTGGCACAGTAGAGAAGAGTTCAGAGAATTGATCTAGGAGATTTATGCAATTATCTTTCTGCTCAGCAGAAGGACAATCAGCCAAAACTACACCTTCCACAAGAGCATCTTGTTCTGTGGAAGAGAAGAGATAAGGTAGAGGATCACTGTCTTCTTCCTGTCCCTCATCAGTTGCCATGAGCAGGGTGAGATCAGCCCTGTCAAAGTAGGGTTTCAGGCGGTTGACATGGAGCACCCTAAGGGGACTCCTGGCAGTGCCTAAGTCAACTAAATAGGTGACTTCTCCCTTCTTTTCAACAATTGTGTGGGGACCACTCCATTTATCTTGGAGTGCTCTTGGGGCCACAGGCTCCAAGACCCACACTTTCTGCCCTGGTTGGTACTGAACCAAAACAGCCTTCTGATCATGCCATTGCTTCTGGAGCTCTTGGCTGGCCTGAAGGTTTTTACTGGCCTTTTTCATGTACTCAGCCATCCTTGATCTGAGGCCAAGTACATAATCCACAATATCCTGCTTAGGAGCTTTTAAAGGTTGTTCCCAACCCTCCTTTACAAGTGTGAGTGGACCCCTAACAGGGTGTCCAAAAAGAAGTTCAAAGGGGCTGAAGCCCACTCCTTTCTGGGGTACCTCCCTGTAGGCAAAAAGGAGGCATGGTAGAAGGATATCCCATCTCCTGCGGAGTTTTTCAGGGAGACCCATAATCATGCCTTTGAGAGTTTTATTAAATCTCTCCACCAGTCCATTTGTTTGTGGATGATAGGGTGTTGTGAACTTGTACGTTACACCACACTCCTTCCACATGGCCTTTAAGTATGCAGACATGAAATTGCTTCCTCTGTCTGATACTACTTCCTTTGGGAAGCCCACCCTGGAAAATATTCCCAGGAGGGCCTTTGCCACTGCAGGTGCTGTAGTGGTCCTTAAAGGAATAGCTTCAGGATATCTTGTGGCATGGTCCACTACCACCAAGATAAATCTATTGCCTGAAGCAGTAGGAGGGTCAAGGGGGCCAACTATGTCAACCCCTACCCTTTCAAAGGGAACCCCAACCACAGGCAGTGGAATAAGGGGTGCCTTTGGGGTGCCACCTGTCTTGCCACTGACTTGACAGGTTTCACAGGACTTACAAAATTCCTTTGTGTCCTCATACATCCTAGGCCAATGAAACAATGGAACCAGTCTGTCCCAAGTTTTCATTTGATCCAGGTGCCCAGCTAGGGGAATGTCATGTGCCAGGGTTAGGAGGAACTTTCTGTACTCCTGAGGAATCACTAATCTCCTGGCAGCTCCAGGTTTAGGATCCCTATGCTCAGTGTACAAGAGGTTGTCCTCCCAGTAAACTCTGTGAGAGTCACTGACATCCCCATTAGCCTGTTTGACAGCTTGCTGTCTGAGACCCTCTAATGTGGGACAGGTTTGCTGTGCCACACTCATCTCCTCTCTGGCAGGCCCCCCTTCACCCAAAAGCTGAGCAGTGTCTGCTTCCAGCTCCTCTGGTGTAGGTTCTGCACAGGGAGGGAATTCTTCTTCCTCAGAAGTAGAATCCACTGTAGAGGGAGGGATAGTAGGAAGTGGTTTGCTTCTACTAGCCCTAGCTTTAGGGAGCACTTGGTCCATTGTTCCAGGATCCAAGCTTCCCTGTCCTTTTTGCTTTTTGGCCTGAGCCCTTGTCAAAGCAAAAATATGCCCTGGGATGCCCAGCATTGCTGCATGGGCCTCCAACTCCACATCTGACCAAGCTGATGTCTCCAAATCATTCCCTAATAGACAGTCTACAGGTAAATCTGAAGCTACCACAACTTTGTTTGGACCAGTAACCCCCCCCCAGTTGAGATTTACAACAGCCATGGGGTGGCTAAGTGTGTTGTTGTGAGCATCGGTTACTTGGTACTGGTGACCAAGTAGGTGTTGTTCAGGGTGGACCAGTTTCTCTATGACCATAGTCACACTGGCTCCAGTGTCCCTGTAGGCCTGAACCTCAACACCATTTATTAGGGGTAGCTGCTTGTACTTATCCATATTAAGGGGACAAGCAACTAAGGTGGCTAAATCAATAGCCCCATCAGAGACTAACACAGCCTCTGTGGCCTCCCTAACAAGGCCAACCCCAACTAAGTTACCAATAGTGAGCCCAGCTACTCCCTTGGATTGGCTATTAGTAGGTTTGCTCCCACCACCACTGCTATTAGTAGGGACACTAGGTGTAGCAGTAGGGGTTGTAGTGGTAGGAGGCTTGGTGCCTTTCTTTGGACAACTGGGATCTGTTGTCCAATGGCCTTTTATTTTACATAAATAGCACCATGGTTTCTTTTCCTTGTTCTGATTAAAAGAGGATTTGGGCCTACCCCCCCCACCAGAGTGTTTTTGTGGGCCTGATGAAGACTCATTGTTAGATTTGTCCCCACCCTTGTCAGAAGACTTACCATCCTTCTTTTTGTTGCCATCTTTGTCACCCCCTGTATGAACTTTTCTGTTCACCCTTGTTCTGACCCATTTGTCTGCCTTCTTTCCCAATTCTTGGGGAGAGGTCAGATCAGAGTCCACCAAGTACTGGTGCAACAAATCAGACACACAATTATTAAGAATATGCTCTCTCAGGATCAAGTTATACAGGCTGTCATAATCAGTAACTTTACTGCCATGTAACCACCCCTCCAAGGCCTTCACTGAATGGTCAATGAAATCAACCCAGTCTTGTGAAGACTCCTTTTTGGTCTCTCTGAACTTTATCCTGTACTGTTCAGTGGTTAAGCCATAACCATCCAGGAGTGCATTCTTAAGAACTTGGAAATTATTAGCATCATTTTCTTTCACAGTAAGGAGCCTATCCCTACCTTTTCCACTAAATGATAGCCATAGGATAGCAGCCCACTGCCTTTGAGGGACATCCTGTACAACACAGGCCCTCTCAAGTGCAGCAAACCACTTGTTAATGTCATCCCCCTCCTTATAAGGGGGAACTATCTTGTGCAGATTCCTGGAATCATGCTCTTTTACAGGATGACTATGGGGAATACTGCTGCTGCCACCATGGGTTTCTAAACCCAGTTTCTGTCTCTCCTTCTCTTCTTCTAAAGTCTGTCTATCCAAATCCAGCTGTTGCTTCTTGAGCTTCAGTCTGGTTTGTTCCACTCTCAATCTATTGAGCTCCCTTTCTAACAATCTGTCATCAGGGTGGGTGGGAGGGACATGCTTTGAAACAGAAGTATGGTGAGAATGGACAGAAGGAGACCTGTCCCTTACAGAAGCCACCCTAACAGCTTGGCTAACAGAAACATCACTATCAGTATGGTGAGAATAAATGCTTTTGCTATGATGTGAGACAACACTATTTATATGGTGTGGCTCATCATCATTACCAACTATGCTAGACTGTCTAGTAATGGGCAGGCTAGGAAGTTTCTTTCCTGAATCTTTTCCTGGGGGAGTCCCTGTATCAGATTGAGAACCATTAGCTACTTTTTCAACAGATTGGGCACTTATGGCCTTATCCTGTACTCTAAGCATGTTAATTAACAGTTCTAAGGAAGGATTCTTCCCTACACTCAAACCTCTCTCTATGCAGAGACTCCTTGCTCCTTTCCAGCTAAGGTGATCATATGCAAGTTTGGACAGATCAACATTTTGGCCTGTGCCAGACATTTTTAGAGAGAGTTAAAGTGATAGTAAAAGATAAAAAGTTTGTCAGAGCTTTTAGAAAGACAGAGAAAAAAACTTTTTAAAATTTTTAGAACTTTTTAGAAAGTTAGAAGTACTTTTCAGCACTTAGAAAAGAGTGAAAAGAGGAAATGCAAAACTTTTTGGCTATGTGTATATACACTGACCTTGTTTTGTATATTTTTCTCTTATGAAAAGTACAATGACAAGAGTGGTAAGTAGTCTCAAAGCACTTATCCCACCGCTGCACAACCAAAGTAGGAGGCTGGACTGGCTTGTAGTGGGTACCTAGGGGTACTTGCAGCTTGCACCAGGCCCAGTTATCCCTTATTAGCGTATAGGGTGTCTAGCAGCTTAGGCTGATAGATAATGGTAGCTTAGCAGAGCAGCTTAGGCTGAACTAGGAGACGTGTGAAGCTACTACAGTACCAGTTAGTGTCATATGCACAATATCATAAGAAAACACAATACACAGTTATACTAAAAATAAAGGTACTTTATTTTTATGACAATATGCCAAAGTATCTTAGAGTGTACCCTCAGTGAGAGGATAGGAAATATACACAAGATATATATACACAATAGCAAAAATATGCAGTATAGTCTTAGAAAACAATGCAAACAATGTATAGTTACAATAGGATGCAATGGGGAAACATAGGGATAGGGGCAACACAAACCATATACTCCAAAAGTGGAATGCGAACCACGAATGGACCCCAAACCTATGTGACCTTGTAGAGGGTCGCTGGGACTATTAGAAAATAGTGAGAGTTAGAAAAATAACCCTCCCCCAGACCCTGAAAAGTGAGTGCAAAGTGCACTAAAGTTCCCCTAAGGACAAAGAAGTCGTGTTAGAGGAATAATGCAGGAAAGACACAAACCAGCAATGCAACAACTGTGAATTTCCAATCTAGGATACCTGTGGAACAAGGGGACCAAGTCCAAAAGTCACAAGCAAGTCGGAGATGGGCAGATGCCCAGGAAATGCCAGCTGCGGGTGCAAAGAAGCTTCTACTGGACAAAAGAAGCTGAGATTTCTGCAGGAACGAAAAGGGCTAGAGACTTCCCCTTTGGTGGACGGATCCCTCTCGCCGTGGAGAGTCGTGCAGAAGTGTTTTCCCGCCAAAAGAACGCCAACAAGCCTTGCTAGCTGCAAATCGTGCGGTTAGCGTTTTTGGACGCTGCTGAGGCCCAGGAGGCACCAGGAGGTCCCAAATTGGACCAGCAGAGAGAGGGGACGTCGAGCAAGACAAGGAGCCCTCTCTGAAGCCGGTAGCACCCGGAGAAGTGCCAGAAACAGGCACTACGAGGATGCGTGAAACGGTGCTCGCCGAAGTTGCACAAAGGAGACCCACGTCGCCGGAGACCAACTTAGAAAGTCGTGCAATGCAGGTTAGAGTGCCGTGGACCCAGGCTTGGCTGTGCACAAAGGATTTCCGCTGGAAGTGCACAGGGGCCGGAGTAGCTGCAAAGTCGCGATTCCCAGCAATGCAGCCCAGCGAGGTGAGGCAAGGACTTACCTTCACCAAACTTGGACTGAAGAGTCACTGGACTGTGGGGGTCACTTGGACAGAGTTGCTGGATTCGAGGCACCTCGCTCGTCGTGCTGAGAGGAGACCCAAGGGACCGGTAATGCAGCTTTTTGGTGCCTGCGGTTGCAGGGGGAAGATTCCGTCGACCCACGGGAGATTTCTTCGGAGCTTCTGGTGCAGAGAGGAGGCAGACTACCCCCACAGCATGCACAAGCAGAAAAACAGTCGAGAAGGCGGCAGGATCAGCGTTACAGAGTTGCAGTAGTCGTCTTTGCTACTATGTTGCAGGTTTGCAGGCTTCCAGCGCGGTCAGCAGTCGATTCCTTATCAGAAGGTGAAGAGAGAGATGCAGAGGAACTCGGCTGAGCTCATGCATTCGTTATCTGAAGTTTCCCCAGAGACAGAGACCCTAAATAGCCAGAAAAGAGGGTTTGGCTACCTAGGAGAGAGGATAGGCTACTAACACCTGAAGGAGCCTATCAGCAGGAGTCTCTGACATCACCTGGTGGCACTGGCCACTCAGAGCAGTCCAGTGTGCCAGCAGCACCTCTGTTTCCAAGATGGCAGAGGTCTGGAGCACACTGGAGGAGCTCTGGACACCTCCCAGGGGAGGTGCAGGTCAGGGGAGTGGTCACTCCCCTTTCCTTTGTCCAGTTTCGCGCCAGAGCAGGGGCTAAGGGGTCCCTGAACCGGTGTAGACTGGCTAATGCAGAATTCGGCACCTCTGTGCCCAACAAAGCATTTCCAGAGGCTGGGGGAGGCTACTCCTCCCCTGCCTTCACACCATTTTCCAAAGGGAGAGGGTGTCACACCCTCTCTCAGAGGAAGTTCTTTGTTCTGCCATCCTGGGCCAGGCCTGGCTGGACCCCAGGAGGGCAGATGCCTGTCTGAGGGGTTGGCAGCAGCAGCAGCTGCAGTGAAACCCCAGGAAGGGCAGTTTGGCAGTACCAGGGTCTGGGCTACAGACCACTGGGATCATGGAATTGTACCAACAATGCCAGGATGGCATAGAGGGGGCAATTCCATGATCATAGACATGTTACATGGCCATATTCGGAGTTACCATTGTGAAGCTACATATAGGTAGTGACCTATATGTAGTGCACGCGTGTAATGGTGTCCCCGCACTCACAAAGTTCAGGGAATTGGCTCTGAACAATGTGGGGGCACCTTGGCTAGTGCCAGGGTGCCCTCACACTAAGTAACTTTGCACCTAACCTTTACCAGGTAAAGGTTAGACATATAGGTGACTTATAAGTTACTTAAGTGCAGTGTAAAATGGCTGTGAAATAACGTGGACGTTATTTCACTCAGGCTGCAGTGGCAGGCCTGTGTAAGAATTGTCAGAGCTCCCTATGGGTGGCAAAAGAAATGTTGCAGCCCATAGGGATCTCCTGGAACCCCAATACCTTGGGTACCTCAGTACCATATACTAGGGAATTATAAGGGTGTTCCAGTAAGCCAATGTAAATTGGTAAAAATGGTCACTAGCCTGTTAGTGACAATTTGGAAAGAAATGAGAGAGCATAACCACTGAGGTTCTGATTAGCAGAGCCTCAGTGAGACAGTTAGTCACTACACAGGTAACACATTCAGGCACACTTATGAGCACTGGGGCCCTGGGTTACCAGGGTCCCAGTGACACATACAACTAAAACAACATATATACAGTGAAAAATGGGGGTAACATGCCAGGCAAGATGGTACTTTCCTACAGGAGTGATAGTAGGAAGTGCTTTACTTTTGCTAGCCCTAGCTTTAGGGCGCACTTGGTCCACTGTTCCAGGATCCAAGTTTCCCTGTCCTTTTTGCTTATTGGCCTGAGCCCTGGTTAAAGCAAAAATATGCCCTGGGATGCCCAGCATTGCTGCATGGCCCTCCAACTCCACATCTGACCAAGCTGATGTCTCCAAATCATTTCCGAGTAGACAGTCTACAGGTAAATCTGAGGCTACCACAACTTTCTTTGGACCAGTAACCCCACCCCCCAGTTAAGATTTACAACAGCCATGGGGTGGCTAAGTGTGTTGTTGTGAGCATTGGTTACTTGGTACTGGTGACCAAGTAGGTGTTGTTCCGGGTGGACCAGTTTCTCTATCACCATTGTGACACTGGCACCTGTGTCCCTGTAGGCCTGAACCTCAACACCATTTATTAGGGGTAGCTGCTTGTACTTATCCATATTAAGGGGACAAGCAACTAAGGTGGCTAAATCAATAGCCCCCTCAGAGACTAACACAGCCTCTGTGGTCTCCCTAACAAGACCAACCCCAACTAAGTTACCAAAAGTGAGCCCAGCTACTCCCTTGGATTGGCTATTAGTAGGTTTGCTCCCACCATCACTGCTATTAGTAGGGACACTAGGTGTAGCAGTAGGGGTTGTAGTGGTAGGAGGCTTGGTGCTTTTCTTTGGACTTATCTGTTCACCCTTGTTCTGACCCATTTGTCTGCCTTCTTTCCCAATTCTTGGGGAGAGGTCAGATCAGAGTCCACCAAGTACTGGTGCAACAAATCAGACACACAATTATTAAGAATATGCTCTCTCAGGATCAAGTTATACAGGCTTTCAAAATCAGAAACTTTATTGCCATGTAACCACCCCTCCAAGGCCTTCACTGAATGGTCAATGAAATCAACCCAGTCTTGTGAAGACTCCTTTTTGGTCTCTCTGAACTTTATCCTGTACTGTTCAGTGGTTAAGCCATAACCATCCAGGAGTGCATTCTTAAGAACTTTGTAATCATTGGCTTCATTTTCTTTCACAGTAAGGAGCCTATCCCTACCTTTTCCACTAAATGATAGCCATAGGATAGCAGCCCACTGCCTTTGAGGGACATCCTGTACAACACAGGCCCTCTCAAGTGCAGCAAACCACTTGTTAATGTCATCCCCCTCCTTATAAGGGGGAACTATCTTGTGCAGATTCCTGGAATCATGCTCTTTTGCAGGATGACTATGGGGAATACTGCTGCTGCCACCATGGGTTTCTAAACCCAGTTTCTGTCTTTCCTTCTCTACTTCTAAGGTCTGTCTATCCAAATCCAGCTGTTGCTTCTTGAGCTTCAGTCTGGTTTGTTCCACTCTCAATCTATTGAGCTCCCTTTCTAACATTCTGTCATCAGGGTGGGTGGGAGGGACATGCCTTGAAACAGAAGTATGATGAGAATGGACAGAAGGAGACCTGTCCCTTACAGAAGGCACCCTAACAGCTTGGTTAACAGAAACATCACTTCTACTGTGGTGAGAAGGAATACTCTTGCTATGATGTGAGACACCACCATCTGTATGGTGTGACTCTACATCAGTACCAACTATGCTAGACTGTCTAGTAATGGGCAGGCTAGGAAGTTTCTTTCCTGAATCTTTTCCTAGGGGAGTCCCTGGATCAGATTGGGAACCATTAGCTACATTTTCAACAGATGGGGCCCTTCTGGCCTTATCTTGTTCTCTAAGCATGTTAAGCAACAATTCCAAGGAAGGATTCTTCCCTACACTCAAACCTCTTTCTATGCAGAGACTCCTTGCTCCTTTCCAGCTAAGGTGATCATATGCAAGTTTGGACAGATCAACAGTTTGGCCTGTGCCAGACATTTTAGAAAGAGTTTAAGTGATAGAAAAAGTGAAGAAAAAGTTTTTCAGAACTTTTAGAAAGACAGAAAAAAACTTTTTAAACTTTTTAAGAACTTTTAGAAAGTTTGGAAGTACTTTTCAGCACTTAGAAAAGAGTGAAAAGAGGAAATGCAAAACTTTTTAGTTATGTGTACACACACTGAACTTGTTTTGTATATTTTTCTCTTATGAAAAGTACAATGACAAGAGTGGTAAGTAGTCTCAAAGCACTTATCCCACCGCTGCACAACCAATGTAGGAGGCTGGACTGGCTTGTAGTGAGTACCAAGGGGTACTTACACCTTGCACCAGGCCCAGGTATCCCTTATTAGTATAGAGGGGTGTCTAGCAGCTTAGGCTGATAGAAAAGGTAGCTTAGCAGAGCAGCTTAGGCTGAACTAGGAGACGAGTGAAGCTCCTACAGTACCACTAGTGTCATATGCACAATATCATAAGAAAACACAATGCACAGATATACTAAAAATAAAGGTGCTTTATTTTTATGACAATATGCCAAAGTATCTCAGTGAGTACCCTCAGTATGAGGATAGCAAATATACACAAGATATATGTACACAATACCAGAAATATGCAGTATAGCAATAAAAAACAGTGCAAACAATGTATAGTTACAATAGGATGCAATGGGAGCACATAGGGATAGGGGCAACACAAACCATATACTCCAAAAGTGGAATGCGAACCACGAATGGACCCCAAACCTATGTGACCTTGTAGAGGGTCACTGGGACTGTAAGAAAACAGTGAGGGTTAGAAAAATAGCCCACCCCAAGACCCTGAAAAGTGAGTGCAAAGTGCACTGAAGTTCCCCAAAGAGCACAGAACTCGTGATAGGGGAATTCTGCAGGAAAGACCATCACCAGCAATGCAACAATGATGGATTTCCAGACTAGAGTACCTGTGGAACAAGGGGACCAAGTCCAAAAGTCACGATCAAGTCGAGAGTGGGCAGATGCCCAGGAAATGCCAGCTGTGGGTGCAAAGAAACTGCTACTGGAAGATAGAAGCTGAGGATTCTGCAGGAATGACAAGGGCTAGAAACTTCCCCTTTGGAGGATAGATGTCCCACGCCGTGGAGAGTTGTGCAGAAGAGTTTTCCTGCGGAAAGACCGTAAACAAGCCTTGCTAGCTGCAAAGCTTGCGGTTGGGGATTTTGGGTGCTGCTGTGGCCCAGGCGGGACCAGGATGTCGCCAATTGTGTCAGGGGACAGAGGGGGCACCCAGCAAGAGGAGGAGCCCTCTCAGAAGCAGGCAGCACCCGCAGAAGTGCCAGAACAGGCACTACGAAGTGGAGTGAAACAGTGCTCACCCGAAGTTGCACAAAGGAGTCCCACGCCGCCGGAGGACAACTCAGGAGGTCGTGCAATGCAGGTTAGAGTGCCGTGGACCCAGGCTTGGCTGTGCACAAAGGATTCCCTCGGAAAGTGCACAGGAGCCGTAGTGGCTGCAAAACATGCGGTTCCCAGCAATGCAGTCTGGCGTGGGGAGGCAAGGACTTACCTCCACCAAACTTGGACTGAAGAGTCACTGGACTGTGGGAGTCCCTTGGACAGAGTTGCTGGATTCAAGGGACCTCGCTCGTCGTGCTGAGAGGAGACCCAGAGGACCGGTGATGCAGTTCTTTGGTGCCTGCGGTTGCAGGGGGATGATTCCGTCGACCCACAGGAGATTTCTTCTTCGGAGCTTCTAGTGCAGAGAGGAGGCAGACTACCCCCCCAGCATGCACCACCAGGAAAAAGGGTTGAGAAGGCGGCAGGATCAGCGTTACAGAGTTGCAGTAGTCTTCTTCGCTACTTTCTGGCAGTTTTGCAGGCTTCCAGCGCGGTCAGCAGTCGATTCCTTGGCAGATGGTGAAGAGAGAGATGCAGAGGAACTCTGATGAGCTCTTGCATTCGTTATCTAAGGAATTCCCCAAAGCAGAGACCCTAAATAGCCAGAAAAGAGGGTTTGGCTACTTAGGAGAGAAGATAGGCTAGCAACACCTGAAGGAGCCTATCAGAAGGAGTCTCTGACGTCACCTGCTGGCCCTGGCCACTCAGAGCAGTCCAGTGTGCCAGCAGCACCTCTGTTTCCCAGATGGCAGAGGTCTGGAGCACACTGGAGGAGCTCTGGGCACCAAGCCTGGCTGGACCCCAGGAGGGCAGAAACCTGTCTGAGGGGTTGGCAGCAGCAGCAGCTGCAGTGAAACCCCGGGAAAGGCAGTTTGGCAGTACCCGGCACTCTAACCTGCATTGCACGACCTCCTGAGTTGTCCTCCGGCTTCGTGGGACCCTCTTGTGTAACTTCGGGTGAGCTCCGGTTCACTCCACTTCGTAGTGCCTGTTCCAGCACTTCTGCGGGTGCTGCTTGCTTCTGAGTGGGCTCTTTGTCTCGCTGGACGCCCCCTCTGTCCCCTCACGCAATTGGTGATATCCTGGTCCCTCCTGGGCCACAGCAGCATCCAAAAACCCTAACCGCGACCCTTGCAGCTAGCAAGGCTTGTTTGCGGTCTTTCTGCGGGAAAACACTTCTGCACGACTCTTCACGACGTGGGACATCCATCCTCCAAAGGGGAAGTTTCTAGCCCTTGTCGTTCTTGCAGAATCCTAAGCTTCTACCATCCGGTGGCAGCTTCTTTGCACCCACAGCTGGCATTTCCTGGGCATCTGCCCACTCCCGACTTGATCGTGACTCTTGGACTTGGTCCCCTTGTTCCACAGGTACTCTCGTCAGGAAATCCATTGTTGTTGCATTGCTGGTGTTGGTCTTCCTTGCAGAATTCCCCTATTACGACTTCTGTGCTCTTTGGGGAACTTAGGTGCACTTTGCACCCACTTTTCAGGGTCTTGGGGTGGGCTATTTTTCTAACCCTCACTGTTTTCTTACAGTCCCAGCGACCCTCTACGAGGTCACATAGGTTTGGGGTCCATTCGTGGTTCGCATTCCACTTCTAGAGTATATGGTTTGTGTTGCCCCTATGTGCCCCCATTGCATTCTATTGGGACTATACATTGTTTGCACTGTTTTCTATTGCTATTACTGGATATTTTGGTATTGTGTACATATATCTTGTGTATATTTGCTATCCTCATACTGAGGGTACTCACTACAAGCCAGTCCAGCCTCCTACACCAGTCCATTTGTTTGTGGATGATAAGGTGTGGTGAATTTGTATGTTACACCACATTCCTTCCACATGGCCTTCAAGTATGCAGATATAAAGTTGCTACCCCTGTCTGATACCACCTCTTTTGGGAAACCCACCCTGGAAAAGATTCCCAGGAGGGCTTTTGCCACTGCAGGTGCTGTAGTGGTCCTTAGAGGAATTACTTCAGGGTATTGTGTGGCATGGTCCTCTACCACCAAGATAAAGCTATTGCCTGAAGCAGTAGGAGGGTCAAGGGGGCCAACTATGTCAACCCCTACCCTTTCAAAGGGGATCTCAACCACAGGTAGTGGAATAAGGGGAGCCTTTGGAGTGCCACCTGTCTTGCCACTGGCTTGGCAGGTCACGCAAGATTTACAAAAGTCTTTTATGTCCTCTGATATCCTAGGCCAGTGAAACAGGGGGACAAGCCTTTCCCATGTTTTAATCTGACCCAAATGTCCAGCCAAAGGAATGTCATGTGCCAGAGTTCGGAGGAACTCTCTGTAGTGCAGGGGAATGACCAATCTCCTGGCTGCTCCAGGTTTTGGGTCCCTTGCCTCTGTGTACAAGAGGTTGTCCTCCCAGTAAACTCTATGTGAGTCGCTGACATCCCCATTTTGCTGCTTGACAGCTTGCTGTCTGAGACCCTCTAATGTGGGACAGGATTGCTGTGCCACACTCAGCTGTTCCCTAGCAGGCCCCCCTCCACCCAAAAGCTCAGCAGTGTCTGCTGCCAGCTCCTCTGGTGAAGGTTCTGCACAGGGAGGAAGTTCTTCTTCCTCAGAAGTTGAATCATCTGTAGAGGGAGGGATAGTGGGTAGGGATTTACCCTTGCTACCCCTAGCTTTAGGGAGCACTTGGTCCATTGTTCCAGGATTCAAGTCACCCTGTCCTTTTTGCTTTTTGGCCTGAGCCCTTGTCAAAGCAAAAATATGCCCAGAATGCCCAGCATTGCTGCATGAGCCTCCAACTCCACTTCTGCCCAAGATGATGTCTCTAAATCGTTCCTTAGTAGACAGTCTACAGGTAAATCTGAGGCAACCACAACTTTCTTTGGACCAGTAAACCCCCCCCCCCCCATTTCAGATTCACAACAGCCATGGGGTGGCTAAGAGTGTTGTTATGAGCGTCTGTCACTTGGTACTGGTGACCAAGTAGGTGTTGTCCAGGGTGTACCAGTTTCTCTATCACCATGGTAACACTGGCACCTGTGTCCCTGTAGGCCTGAACCTCAACACCATTGATTAGGGGAAGTTGCTTGTACTTATCCATATTAAGGGGACAAGCAACCAAGGAGGCAAAATCAATGGCACCTTCAGAGACTAACACAGCCTCTGTGATCTCCCTAACAAGACCAACCCCTACTAAATTACCAAAAGTGAGCCCAGCTACTCCCTTGGATTGGCTATTAGTATGTTTGCTCTCACCACCACTGCTATTACTAGGGGCACTAGAGTTTGCAGTAGGGGTTGTGGTAGTGGGAGGTTTGGTGCTTTTCTTTGGACAACTGGCATCAGTTGTCCAATAGCCTTTTACTTTACATAAATAGCACCAAGGCTTTTTTACTTGATTAGAAGAGGATTTGGACCCACCCCCCCCACCAGAGTGTTTTTGTGGGCCTGATGAACACTCATTTTTAGATTTGTCCCCACCCTTGTCTGAAGCCTTACCATCCTTCTTCTTGCCTTCTTTGTCACCCCCTGTATGAACTTTTCTGTTCACGCTTGTTCTGACCCATTTGTCTGCCTTCTTTCCCAATTCTTGGGGAGAGGTCAGATCTGAGTCCACTAGATATTGGTGCAACAAATCAGACACACAGTTATTCAGAATATGCTCTCTCAGGATTAGATTGTACAGGCTTTCATAGTCAGAAACTTTACTGCCATGTAACCACCCCTCCAAGTCCTTCACTGAATAGTCAACAAAGTCTACCCAGTCTTGTGAGGACTCTTTTCTGGTTTCTCTGAACTCAATCCTGTATTGTTCAGTGGTTAAGCCAAATCCATCCAAGAGTGCATCCTGCAAAACTGCTAAATTATTGGCATCACTTTCTCTAACAGTAAGGAGCCTATCCCTACCCTTTCCACTGAAAGATAGCCATAGGATAGCAGCCCACTGCCTTTGAGGGACCCCTTGTACCATACAGGCCCTCTCAAGTGCAGCAAACCACTTGTTAATGTCATCCCCCTCCTTGTAAGCGGGAACTATCTTGTGCAGATTCCTGGAATCATGCTCTCTCACAGGATTGTTATCAGGAATACTGCTGCTGCCACCATGGGGTCCAAACCCCAACCTCTGTCTCTCCTTCTCCAGATCTAGGGATCGCCTGTCTAGAGCCAGCTGTTGCTGTTTAAGCTTCAGTCTGGTCTCTTCCACTCTCAACTTATTGAGTTCCCTTTCTAACAATTTGTCTTGAGGGTGGGTGGGTTGGGAATGCTTGGATACAGAAGAAATATTGGATTCAACAGAGGGAGACCTCCCTCTAACAGCTTGCACTCTAACAACCTGGCCTTCAGGAACAAAAACATCCCTACTATGATGGGAGCTTGTATTACTACCAGCAATGCTAAGTGGTCTGCTAAGGGGTAGATTAGGAAGAGAACCCTGTACCACTCCCTCAAGGGCTTCCCCTGAGTCAGAGTGTGAGCTATCTATTAACTTTTCAGATGAGGTGCCACCCTGGGCCTTTTCATTCTCAATAAGCATGTTAGACAGAAATTCTCTAGAAGGGTTCTTTCCTACCACTAAACCTCTACCAATGCAGAGACTCCTTAGGCTCTTAAAGTTAAGATTGTCATATGTTGTATTGACCATTTTAAGAAAAGTTCCTACATCAGACATGATAGAAGAAGGTTTAGGGACAGAGAGAAGAGAGAAAAAGTTTCAGGACTTTTTAAAGAACAGAAAAAAAAACTTTTTGAAACTTTTAGCAAGTTTAGGAGTACTTTTCAGCACTTAGCAGAAAGTGTAAGAGAAGAAAAGCAAAACTTTTTGGTTCGGTGTACATACACTGATCTTGTTTTGTATATTTTTCTCTTATGAAAAGTACAATTTGACAAAGTGGTAAGTAGTTACAAGTACTTATCCCACCGCTGCACAACCAATGTAGGAGGCTGGTCTGGCTTGTAGTGGGTACCAAGGGGTACTTACACTCTGTACCAAGTCCAGTTATCCCTTATTAGTGTAGAAGAGGTGTTTCCAGCAGCTTAGGCTGATAGAAGGTAGCTATAGCAGAGCAGCTTAGGCTGAACTAGGAGACATGCAAAGCTCCTACTATACCACTGGTGTCATATGCACAATATCATAAGAAAACACAATACACAGATATACTAAAAATAAAGTGTAGGAGGCTGGCCTGGCTTGTAGTGGGTACCAAGGGGTACTTACACTTTGTACCAGGTCCAGTTATCCCTTATTAGTGTAGAAGAGGTGTTTCTAGCAGTTTAGGCTGATAGAAGGTAGCTATAGCAGAGCAGCTTAGGCTGAATTAGGAGACATGCAAAGCTCCTACTATACCACTGATGTCATATGCACAATATCATAAGAAAACACAATATACAGATATACTAAAAATAAAGGTACTTTATTTTTATGACAATATGCCAAAAGTATCTCAGTGAGTACTCTCAGTATGAGGATGCCAAATATACACAAGATATATGTACACAATACCAAAAATATGCAGTAATAGCAAAAGGAAGTAATGCAAGCAATGTAAAGTTACAGTAGATTGCAATAGGAGCACATAGGTATAGGGGCAACACAAACCATATACTCCAAAAGTGGAATGCAAACCACGAATGGACCCCAAACCTATGTGAGCTTGTAGAGGGTCGCTGGGGCTGTAAGAAAACAGTGAGGGTTAGAAAAATAGCCCACCTCAAGACCCTGTAAGGTAGGTGTAAAGTGCACCTGCAACCCCCAGAGAGCACAGAAGTCGTGATAGGGGGATTCTGCAAGGAAGACCAACACCAGCAATGCAACAACAGTGGATTTCCGGACCTGAGTACTTGTAAGAGAAGGGGACCAAGTCCAAGAGTTGCAACAGTGTCGAGAGTGGGCAGATGCCCAGGAAATACCAGCTGAGGGTACAAGGAAGCTGCCACCGGATGGGAGAAGCTTGGTGTTTTGCAAGAACGAAGAGGACTAGGAACTTCCCCTTTGGATGATGGATGTCCCACGTCGTGAAGAAGCTTGCAGAGGTGTTCCCACGCAGAAAGACCGCAAGCAAGCCTTGTTAGCTGCAATGGTCGCGGTTAGGGTTTTTGGATGCTGTTGTGGCCCAGGAGGGAGAAGGATGTCGCCACTTGAATGAGGAGACACAGGGGGCGCCCAGCAAGTCAGGGAGCCCTCACAGAAGCAGGCAGCACCCGCAGAAGTTCCGGATCAGGCACTTAGAAGAGGGGTGAACCGGAGTCCACCCGAAGTCAGAAAAGGGAGTCCCACGATGCCGGAGGACAACTCAGAAGGTTGTGCACTGCAGGTTAGAGTGTCGGGAATATAGGCTTGGCTGTGCGCAAAGGAAATCCTGGAAGAGTGCACAGGAGACGGAGCAGCTGCAAATCACGCGGTACCCAGCAATGAAGTCTAGCGTGGGGAGGCAAGGACTTACCTCCACCAAACTTGGACCGAAGAGTCACTGGACTGTGGGAGTCACTTGGACAGAGTTGCTGAGTTCCAGGGACCATGCTCGTCGTGCTGAGAGGGGACCCAGAGGACCGGTGATGCAGTCTTTTGTTGCCTGCAGTTGCAGGGGGAAGATTCTGTCGACCCACTGGAGATTTCTTCAGAGCTCCTGGTGCAAGAAGGAGGAAGGTGTAGGAGGCTGGACTGGCTTGTAGTGAGTACCAAGGGGTACTTGCACCTTGCACCAGGCCCAGTTATCCCTTATTAGTGTATAGGGTGTCTAGCAGCTTAGGCTGATAGATAATGGTAGCTTAGCAAAGCAGCTCAGGCTGAACTAGGAGACGTGTGAAGCTACTACAGTACCACTTAGTGTCATATGCACAATATCATAAGAAAACACAATACACAGTTATACTAAAAATAAAGGTACTTTATTTTTATGACAATATGCCAAAGTATCTTAGAGTGTACCCTCAGTGAGAGGATAGGAAATATACACAAGATATATATACACAATAGCAAAAATATGCAGTATAGTCTTAGAAAACAGTGCAAACAATGTATAGTTACAATAGGATGCAATGGGGAAACATAGGGATAGGGGCAACACAAACCATATACTCCAGAAGTGGAATGCGAACCACGAATGGACCCCAAACCTATGTGACCTTGTAGAGGGTCGCTGGGACTATTAGAAAATAGTGAGAGTTAGAAAAATAACCCTCCCCAAGACCCTGAAAAGTGAGTGCAAAGTGCACTAAAGTTCCCCTAAGGACAAAATAGTCGTGTTAGAGGGAAAATGCAAGGAAAACACAAATCAGCAATGCAACAACGATGGATTCCTGACTGAGGGTACCTGTGGAACAAGGGGACCAAGTCCAAAAGTCACAAGCAGCTCGGAGATGGGCAGATGCCCAAGAAATGCCAGCGGTTGGTGCAAAGAAGCTCTTACTAGGCTGAAGAACTGTGAATACTGCAGGAACGACAAGGGCTAGAGACTTCCCCTTTGGAGGATGGATCCCCCACGCCTTGGAGAGTCGTGCAGAAGTGTTTTCCCGCCGGATGGACGCCAACAAGCCTTGCTACACGCAAATCGTGCGTTTGGCGTTTTTGGACGCTGCTGGGGCCCAGGAGGGACCAGGAGGTCGCAAATTGGACCTGCAGAGAGAGGGGACGTCGAGCAAGACAAAGAGCCCTCACTGAAGCAGGTAGCACCCGGAGAAGTGCAAGAAACAGGCACTACGAGGATGCGTGAAACGGTGCTCGCCGAAGTTGCACAAAGGAGTCCCACGTCGCCGGAGACCAACTTAGAAAGTCGTGCAATGCAGGTTAGAGTGCCGTGGACCCAGGCTTGGGTGTGCACGCAGGATTTCCGCCGGAAGTGCACAGGGGCCGGAGTAGCTTGCAAAGTCGCGGTTCCCAGCAATGCAGCCCAGCGAGGTGAGGCAAGGACTTACCTCCACCAAACTTGGGCTGAAGAGTCACTGGACTGTGGGGGTCACTTGGACGGTGTCGCTGGATTCGAGGGACCTCGCTCGTCGTGCTGAGAGGAGACCCAAGGGACCGGTAATGCAGCTTTTTGGTGCCTGCGGTTGCAGGGGGAAGATTCCGTCGACCCACAGGAGATTTCTTCGGAGCTTCTGGTGCAGAGAGGAGGCAGACTACCCCCACAGCATGCACAAGCAGGAAAACAGTCGAGAAGGCGGCAGGATCAGCGTTACAGAGTTGCAGTAGTCGTCTTTGCTACTATGTTGCAGGTTTGCAGGCTTCCAGCGCGGTCAGCGGTCGATTCCTTATCAGAAGGTGAAGAGGGAGATGCAGAGGAACTCGGCTGAGCTCATGCATTCGTTATCTAAAGTTTCCCCAGAGACAGAGACCCTAAATAGCCAGAAAAGAGGGTTTGGCTACCTAGGAGAGAGGAAAGGCTACTAACACCTGAAGGAGCCTATCAGCAGGAGTCTCTGACGTCACCTGGTGGCACTGGCCACTCAGAGCAGTCCAGTGTGCCAGCAGCACCTCTGTTTCCAAGATGGCAGAGGTCTGGAGCACACTGGAGGAGCTCTGGACACCTCCCAGGGGAGGTGCAGGTCAGGGGAGTGGTCACTCCCCTTTCCTTTGTCCAGTTTCGCGCCAGAGCAGGGGCTAAGGGGTCCCTGAACCGGTGTAGACTGGCTTATGCAGAATTGGGCACCTCTGTGCCCAACAAAGCATTTCCAGAGGCTGGGGGAGGCTACTCCTCCCCTGCCTTCACACCATTTTCCAAAGGGAGAGGGTGTCACACCCTCTCTCAGAGGAAGTTCTTTGTTCTGCCATCCTGGGCCAGGCCTGGCTGGACCCCAGGAGGGCAGCTGCCTGTCTGAGGGGTTGGCAGCAGCAGCAGCTGCAGTGAAACCCCAGGAAGGGCAGTCTGGCAGTACCAGGGTCTGTGCTACAGACCACTGGGATCATGGAATTGTACCAACAATGCCAGGATGGCATAGAGGGGGCAATTCCATGATCATAGACATGTTACATGGCCATATTCGGAGTTACCATGGTGAAGCTACATATAGGTAGTGACCTATATGTAGTGCACGCGTGTAATGGTGTCCCCGCACTCACAAAGTTCAGTGAATTGGCTCTGAACAATGTGGGGGCACCTTGGCTAGTGCCAGGGTGCCCTCACACTAAGTAACTTTGCACCTAACCTTTACTAGGTAAAGGTTAGACATATAGGTGACTTATAAGTTACTTAAGTGCAGTGTAAAATGGCTGTGAAATAACGTGGACGTTATTTCACTCAGGCTGCAGTGGCAGGCCTGTGTAAGAATTGTCAGAGCTCCCTATGGGTGGCAAAAGAAATGCTGCAGCCCATAGGGATCTCCTGGAACCCCAATACCCTGGGTACCTCAGTACCATATACTAGGGAATTATAAGGGTGTTCCAGTAAGCCAATGTAAATTGGTAAAATTGGTCACTAGCCTGTCAGTGACAATTTGAAAGTAATGAGAGAGCATAACCACTGAGGTTCTGGTTAGCAGAGCCTCAGTGAGACAGTTAGGCACCACACAGGGAACATATACATGCACACCTATGAGCACTGGGGCCCTGTGTGACAGGGTCCCAGTGACACATACATATAGGCCACAAACCTATGAGCACTGGGGTCCTGACCAGCAGGATCCCAGTGACACATAACAACCATACTGAAAACATAGTGTTTTCACTATGAGCACTGAGGCCTGGCTATCAGGATCCCAGTGAGACAGTGAAAACAGTGACAAACACCCTGACATACACTCACAAACAGGCCAAAAGTGGGGGTAACAAGGCTAGAAAGAGGCTACCTTCTCACACAACCCCCCCCCAAACGAAGGACAATAAGGCTAACCTTGGCCAGTTGAGACTTTATTGTCTAAGTGGTGATAAGTAGAGAGTAGCTCTGCAATAGACTGGTTACTCCCTTTATCATCCACTATATGGTTACTTCCCTGTGGGGATGTAAACCACCCTGTTTGAAGTTTTTTAGCTAACCAACAATGTGAAGATGTATTTTCAGAGTTTCTATCAGTAAGTTTTAGTTTAGAGCAGTGGGAATTATCCACTGAACCTATTTGTAATGATGGAAATGCCAGACAGGGATGCTGTCTCAGTAAAGCCATAGCTGGGCAAAAACTTTGTCCATTTGGCTGGAAGAGAGAACAGGGATGCTGTTTCTCTTGAGTTGGAGCAGGGCAGGGATGCTGTCCTATGAGCTCCACACTAGGGCAGGGATGCTGTCCTAAGTGTTGTGAGGTAGTGCAGGGTTTCTGCACTAAAGTTTCTCTGGGAGGGTTGGAGGGATGCTCCATGTTAACTAAAATGGTGCTGTTTTTCTCACCAATGTTAGTTATCCCACAGAGAGGTACTTCCACCTCAGGGAGTCCAGCTTTGCCAGCTGATGATTCCCTTGGAACAGGTGCCACCCCAGGAGAGGTTTCTCCCACCACAGGAATGGTATCCTGAATGGTAGGGTGGTTAGGGGATACTGTGATACCCTTTTTACCTGTTGATGGAGAGGGATCCTGAGTTTTCAGGCCTTCTCTCCTTTGCTTTTTCATTTCACTTGAAATGAGAGGGAACAATTCCTCAGGGATGCCCAGCATGGCTGCATGGGCATAAAACTCTACATCAGCCCAACCTGAGGCCTCTAGGTCATTACCTAAGAGACAGTCTACAGGTAAGCTAGGTGATACCACCACCTGCTTAGGGCCAGTAACTCCACCCCAACTAAACTGAATTATAGCTAAGGGAAGAAACTTAGTGGAGTTATGGACATCAATAATCTTATACTGTTGTCCAATGATGTGTTGTTCAGGAGGCACTAGGTTTTCAGTCACCAAAGTGAAACTGGCACCTGTGTCCCTGTAGGCCAAGGCCTCAACACCATTTATTGAAACTGTCTGCCTGTACTTATCCATTGTAAGGGGACAAGCAGCCAGTGTGGCAAGGCCAATGCCACTAGGTGTGACAGAAACTGTCTTGGGACTGATTACATCAGTTTCCACTATGGACCCATAAGTGAACCCAACTACACCCTTTGCTTGACTGTTGCCAGCAGTCCCACCACTAGTACCACTACTGCTAGGGGCACTAGAGTTTGATGTATTAGTGGTGGTAGGCTCAGGGGGTTTACCTGGACAGGACTTATCCCCTGGCCTATGGCCTCTGTTTTTACACACAAAGCACCAAGGCTTTTTAATGTGTGCAGGTTGGGAAGAAGAGGAAGAATTTGTTTTATCCCCACCCTCTGAAGAGTGTTTAAGATTTGAAGTGGGATCTTTGGTTTTACCCTTATCCCCATGCTTATCTTGAGATTTTTCACCATCTTTCTTCTTATTGCCATCTTTGTCACCCCCTGTATGAACTTTTCTGTTCACCCTTGTTCTGACCCATTTGTCTGCCTTCTTTCCCAATTCTTGGGGAGAGGTCAGATCAGAGTCTACCAGGTACTGGTGCAACAAATCAGACACACAATTATTAAGTATATGCTTTCTCAGGATTGTGTTATACAGGCTTTCATAATCAGTAACTTTACTGCCATGTAACCACCCCTCCAAGGCCTTCACTGAATGGTCAATGAAATCAACCCAGTCTTGTGAAGACTCCTTTTTGGTCTCTCTGAACTTTATCCTGTACTGTTCAGTGGTTAAGCCATAACCATCCAGGAGTGCATTCTTAAGAACTGTAAAATTATTGGCATCATTTTCTTTAACAGTAAGGAGCCTATCCCTACCTTTTCCACTAAATGATAGCCATAGGATAGCAGCCCACTGCCTTTGAGGGACATCCTGTACAACACAGGCCCTCTCAAGTGCAGCAAACCACTTGTTAATGTCATCCCCCTCCTTATAAGGGGGAACTATCTTGTGCAGATTCCTGGAATCATGCTCTTTTGCAGGATGACTATGGGGAATACTGCTGCTGCCACCATGGGTATCTAAACCCAACTTCTGTCTTTCCTTCTCTAATTCTAGAGACTGTCTATCCAAATCCAGCTGTTGCTTCTTGAGCTTCAGTCTGGTTTGTTCCACTCTCAATCTATTGAGCTCCTTTTCTAACAATCTGTCATCAGGGTGGGTGGGAGGGACATTTCTAGATACAGAGGTATGATGGGAATGAACAGAAGGAGACCTGTCCCTTACAGAAGGCACCCTAACAGCTTGGCTAACAGTATAATGTGAGAGCACACCATCAGTATGGTGTGATTCAACCTCTGTACCAACTATGCTAGACTGTCTAGTAATGGGCAGTCTGAGAAGTTTCTTTCCTGAACCTTTTCCTGGGGGAGTCCCTGGATCAGATTGAGAACCATTAGCTACTTTTTCTACAGATTGGGCACTTATGGCCTTATCCTGTACTCTAAGCATATTAATTAACAGTTCTAAGGAAGGATTCTTCCCTACACTCAAACCTCTCTCTATGCAGAGACTCCTTGGTCCTTTCCAGCTAAGGTGATCATATGCAAGTTTGGACAGTTCAACATTTTGGCCTGTGCCAGACATTTTTTAGAGAGAGTTGAAGTGATAGAAAAAGAGAAAAAAGTTTTCAGAACTTTTTGGAAAGACAGAAAAAACTTTTTAAACTTTTAAGAACTTTTTGAAAGTTTAGAAGTACTTTTCAGCACTTAGAAAAGAGTGAAAAGAGGAAATGCAAAACTTTTTGGCTATGTGTATATACACTGACCTTGTTTTGTATATTTTTCTCTTATGAAAAGTACAATGACAAGAGTGGTAAGTAGTCTCAAGCACTTATCCCACCACTGCACAACCAATGTAGGAGGCTGGACTGGCTTGTAGTGAGTACCAAGGGGTACTTGCACCTTGCACCAGGCCCAGTTATCCCTTATTAGTGTATAGGGTGTCTAGCAGCTTAGGCTGATAGATAATGGTAGCTTAGCAAAGCAGCTCAGGCTGAACTAGGAGACGTGTGAAGCTACTACAGTACCACTTAGTGTCATATGCACAATATCATAAGAAAACACAATACACAGTTATACTAAAAATAAAGGTACTTTATTTTTATGACAATATGCCAAAGTATCTTAGAGTGTACCCTCAGTGAGAGGATAGGAAATATACACAAGATATATATACACAATAGCAAAAATATGCTGTATAGTCTTAGAAAACAGTGCAAACAATGTATAGTTACAATAGGATGCAATGGGGAAACATAGGGATAGGGGCAACACAAACCATATACTCCAGAAGTGGAATGCGAACCACGAATGGACCCCAAACCTATGTGACCTTGTAGAGGGTCGCTGGGACTATTAGAAAATAGTGAGAGTTAGAAAAATAACCCTCCCCAAGACCCTGAAAAGTGAGTGCAAAGTGCACTAAAGTTCCCCTAAGGACAAAATAGTCGTGTTAGAGGGAAAATGCAAGGAAAACACAAATCAGCAATGCAACAACGATGGATTCCTGACTGAGGGTACCTGTGGAACAAGGGGACCAAGTCCAAAAGTCACAAGCAGCTCGGAGATGGGCAGATGCCCAAGAAATGCCAGCGGTTGGTGCAAAGAAGCTCTTACTAGGCTGAAGAACTGTGAATACTGCAGGAACGACAAGGGCTAGAGACTTCCCCTTTGGAGGATGGATCCCACACGCCTTGGAGAGTCGTGCAGAAGTGTTTTCCCGCCGGATGGACGCCAACAAGCCTTGCTACACGCAAATCGTGCGTTTGGCGTTTTTGGACGCTGCTGGGGCCCAGGAGGGACCAGGAGGTCGCAAATTGGACCTGCAGAGAGAGGGGACGTCAAGCAAGACAAAGAGCCCTCACTGAAGCAGGTAGCACCCGGAGAAGTGCAAGAAACAGGCACTACGAGGATGCGTGAAACGGTGCTCGCCGAAGTTGCACAAAGGAGTCCCACGTCGCCGGAGACCAACTTAGAAAGTCGTGCAATGCAGGTTAGAGTGCTGTGGACCCAGGCTTGGCTGTGCACGCAGGATTTCCGCCGGAAGTGCACAGGGGCCGGAGTAGCTTGCAAAGTTGCGGTTCCCAGCAATGCAGCCCAGCGAGGTGAGGCAAGGACTTACCTCCACCAAACTTGGGCTGAAGAGTCACTGGACTGTGGGGGTCACTTGGACGGTGTCGCTGGATTCGAGGGACCTCGCTCGTCGTGCTGAGAGGAGACCCAAGGGACCGGTAATGCAGCTTTTTGGTGCCTGCGGTTGCAGGGGGAAGATTCCGTCGACCCACGGGAGATTTCTTCGAAGCTTCTGGTGCAGAGAGGAGGCAGACTACCCCCACAGCATGCACAAGCAGGAAAACAGTCGAGAAGGCGGCAGGATCAGCGTTACAGAGTTGCAGTAGTCGTCTTTGCTACTATGTTGCAGGTTTGCAGGCTTCCAGCGCGGTCAGCGGTCGATTCCTTATCAGAAGGTGAAGAGGGAGATGCAGAGGAACTCGGCTGAGCTCATGCATTCGTTATCTAAAGTTTCCCCAGAGGCAGAGACCCTAAATAGCCAGAAAAGAGGGTTTGGCTACCTAGGAGAGAGGAAAGGCTACTAACACCTGAAGGAGCCTATCAGCAGGAGTCTCTGACGTCACCTGGTGGCACTGGCCACTCAGAGCAGTCCAGTGTGCCAGCAGCACCTCTGTTTCCAAGATGGCAGAGGTCTGGAGCACACTGGAGGAGCTCTGGACACCTCCCAGGGGAGGTGCAGGTCAGGGGAGTGGTCACTCCCCTTTCCTTTGTCCAGTTTCGCGCCAGAGCAGGGGCTAAGGGGTCCCTGAACCGGTGTAGACTGGCTTATGCAGAATTGGGCACCTCTGTGCCCAACAAAGCATTTCCAGAGGCTGGGGGAGGCTACTCCTCTCCTGCCTTCACACCATTTTCCAAAGGGAGAGGGTGTCACACCCTCTCTCAGAGGAAGTTCTTTGTTCTGCCATCCTGGGCCAGGCCTGGCTGGACCCCAGGAGGGCAGCTGCCTGTCTGAGGGGTTGGCAGCAGCAGCAGCTGCAGTGAAACCCCAGGAAGGGCAGTCTGGCAGTACCAGGGTCTGTGCTACAGACCACTGGGATCATGGAATTGTACCAACAATGCCAGGATGGCATAGAGGGGGCAATTCCATGATCATAGACATGTTACATGGCCATATTCGGAGTTACCATGGTGAAGCTACATATAGGTAGTGACCTATATGTAGTGCACGCGTGTAATGGTGTCCCCGCACTCACAAAGTTCAGTGAATTGGCTCTGAACAATGTGGGGGCACCTTGGCTAGTGCCAGGGTGCCCTCACACTAAGTAACTTTGCACCTAACCTTTACTAGGTAAAGGTTAGACATATAGGTGACTTATAAGTTACTTAAGTGCAGTGTAAAATGGCTGTGAAATAACGTGGACGTTATTTCACTCAGGCTGCAGTGGCAGGCCTGTGTAAGAATTGTCAGAGCTCCCTATGGGTGGCAAAAGAAATGCTGCAGCCCATAGGGATCTCCTGGAACCCCAATACCCTGGGTACCTCAGTACCATATACTAGGGAATTATAAGGGTGTTCCAGTAAGCCAATGTAAATTGGTAAAATTGGTCACTAGCCTGTCAGTGACAATTTGAAAGTAATGAGAGAGCATAACCACTGAGGTTCTGGTTAGCAGAGCCTCAGTGAGACAGTTAGGCACCACACAGGGAACATATACATGCACACCTATGAGCACTGGGGCCCTGTGTGACAGGGTCCCAGTGACACATACATATAGGCCACAAACCTATGAGCACTGGGGTCCTGACCAGCAGGATCCCAGTGACACATAACAACCATACTGAAAACATAGTGTTTTCACTATGAGCACTGAGGCCTGGCTATCAGGATCCCAGTGAGACAGTGAAAACAGTGACAAACACCCTGACATACACTCACAAACAGGCCAAAAGTGGGGGTAACAAGGCTAGAAAGAGGCTACCTTCTCACAGAAGGCTACCTCCAGAGCATGCACCTCCAGGAAACAGGCGAGAAAGCCGGCAGGATGAAGCGATACAAGGTTGTAGTAGTCGTCTTTGCTACTTTGTTGCTGTTTTGCAGGCGTCCTAAGCAGTCAGCGGTCGATCCTTTGGCAGTAGGTGAAGAGGGAGATGCAGAGGAACTCTGATGAGCTCTTGCATTCGGTATCTGAAGAATTCCCCAAAGCAGAGACCCTAAATAGCCAGAAAAGGAGGTTTGGCTACCTAGGAAGTAGGATAGGCTAGTAACACAGGTAAGAGCCTATCAGAAGGAGTCTTAGACGTCAACTGATGGCACTGGCCACTCAGAGCAGTCCAGTGTGCCAGCAACACCTCTGTTTCCAAGATGGCAGAGGTCTGGAGCACACTGGAGGAGCTCTGGGCACCCCCCCTGGGAGGTGCAGGTCAGGGGAGTGGTCACTCCCCTTTCCTTTGTCCAGTTTCGCACCAGAGCAGGGCTGGGGGATCCCTGAACCGGTGAAGACTGGCTTATGCAGAGATGGGCACCCTTTGTGCCCATCAAAGCATTTCCAGAGGCTGGGGGAGGCTACTCCTTCCCAGCCCTGAAACCTTTTTCCAAAGGGAGAGGGTGTAACACCCTCTCTCTGAGGAAGTCCTTTGTTCTGTCTTCCTGGGCCAGGCCTGGCTGGACCCCAGGAGGGCAGAAACCTGTCTGAGGGGTTGGCAGCAGCAGCAGCTGCAGTGAAACCCCGGGAAAGGCAGTTTGGCAGTACCCAGGTCTGTGATAGAGACTCAGGGGATCATGGAATTGTCTCCCCAATGTCAGAATGGCATTGGGGGTGACAATTCCATGATCTTAAACATGTTACATGGCCATGTTCGGAGTTACCATTGTGTAGGAAAGTACCATCTTGCCTGGCATGTTACCCCCATTTTTCACTGTATATATGTTGTTTTAGTTGTATGTGTCACTGGGACCCTGGTATCCCAGGGCCCCAGTGCTCATAAGTGTGCCTGAATGTGTTACCTGTGTAGTGACTAACTGTCTCACTGAGGCTCTGCTAATCAGAACCTCAGTGGTTATGCTCTCTCATTTCTTTCCAAATTGTCACTAACAGGCTAGTGACCATTTTTACCAATTTACATTGGCTTACTGGAACACCCTTATAATTCCCTAGTATATGGTACTGAGGTACCCAGGGTATTGGGGTTCAGGAGATCCCTATGGGCTGCAGCATTTCTTTTGCCACCCATAGGGAGCTCTGACAATTCTTACACAGGCCTGCCACTGCAGCCTGAGTGAAATAACGTCCACGTTATTTCACAGCCATTTTACACTGCACTTAAGTAACTTATAAGTCACCTATATGTCTAACCTTTACCTGGTAAAGGTTAGGTGCAAAGTTACTTAGTGTGAGGGCACCCTGGCACTAGCCAAGGTGCCCCCACATTGTTCAGAGCCAATTCCCTGAACTTTGTGAGTGCGGGGACACCATTACACACGTGCACTACATATAGGTCACTACCTATATGTAGCTTCACAATGGTAACTCCGAATATGGCCATGTAACATGTCTATGATCATGGAATTGCCCCCTCTATGCCATCCTGGCATAGTTGGCACAATCCCATGATCCCAGTGGTCTGTAGCACAGACCCTGGTACTGCCAAACTGCCCTTCCTGGGGTTCACTGCAGCTGCTGCTGCTGCCAACCCCTCAGACAGGCATCTGCCCTCCTGGGGTCCAGCCAGGCCTGGCCCAGGATGGCAGAACAAAGGACTTCCTCTGAGAAAGGGTGTTACACCCTCTCCCTTTGGAAAATGGTGTGAAGGCAGGGGAGGAGTAGCCTCCCCCAGCCTCTGGAAATGCTTTGTTGGGCACAGAGGTGCCCAATTCTGCATAAGCCAGTCTACACCGGTTCAGGGGACCCCTTAGCCCTGCTCTGGCGCGAAACTGGACAAAGGAAAGGGGAGTGACCACTCCCCTGACCTGCACCTCCCCTGGGAGGTGTCCAGAGCTCCTCCAGTGTGCTCCAGACCTCTGCCATCTTGGAAACAGAGGTGCTGCTGGCACACTGGACTGCTCTGAGTGGCCAGTGCCACCAGGTGACGTCAGAGACTCCTTCTGATAGGCTCCTTCAGGTGTTAGTAGCCTATCCTCTCTCCTAGGTAGCCAAACCCTCTTTTCTGGCTATTTAGGGTCTCTGTCTCTGGGGAAACTTTAGATAACGAATGCAAGAGCTCATCCGAGTTCCTCTGCATCTCTCTCTTCACCTTCTGCCAAGGAATCGACTGCTGACCGCGCTGGAAGCCTGCAAACCTGCAACATAGTAGCAAAGACGACTACAGCAACTCTGTAACGCTGATCTTGCCGCCTTCTCGACTGATTTCCTGCTTGTGCATGCTGTGGGGGTAGTCTGCCTCCTCTCTGCACCAGAAGCTCCGAAGAAATCTCCCGTGGGTCGACGGAATCTTCCCCCTGCAACTGCAGGCACCAAAAAGCTGCATTACCGGTCCCTTGGGTCTCCTCTCAGCACGACGAGCGAGATCCCTCGAATCCAGCGACTCTGTCCAAGTGACCCCCACAGTCCAGTGACTCTTCAGTCCAAGTTTGGTGGAGGTAAGTCCTTGCCTCACCTCGCTGGGCTGCATTGCTGGGAACCGCGACTTTTGCAGCTACTCCGGCCCCTGTGCACTTCCGGTGGAAATCCTTTGTGCACAGCCAAGCCTGGGTCCACGGCACTCTAACCTGCATTGCACGACTTTCTAAGTTGGTCTCCGGCGACGTGGGACTCCTTTGTGCGACTTCGGGTGAGCACTGTTTCACGCATCCTCGTAGTGCCTGTTTCTGGCACTTCTCCGGGTGCTACCTGCTGCTGAGAGGGCTCCTTGTTTTGCTCGACGTCCCCTCTCTCTCCTGGTCCAATTTGCGACCTCCTGGTCCCTCCAGGGCCACAGCAGCGTCCAAAAACGCTAACCGCACGATTTGCAGCTAGCAAGGCCTGTTGGCGTTCTTTCGGCGGGAAAACACTTCTGCACGACTCTCCACGGCGAGAGGGATCCGTCCACCAAAGGGGAAGTCTCTAGCCCTTTTCGTTCCTGCAGAAACCTCAGCTTCTTCTGTCCAGTAGAAGCTTCTTTGCACCCGCAGCTGGCATTTCCTGGGCATTTGCCCATCTCCGACTTGCTTGTGACTTTTGGACTTGGTCCCCTTGTTCCACAGGTACCCTAGATTGGAAATCCACAGTTGTTGCATTGTTGGTTTGTGTCTTTCCTGCATTATTCCTCCAACACGACTTCTTTGTCCTTAGGGGAACTTTAGTGCACTTTGCACTCACTTTTCAGGGTCTTGGGGAGGGTTATTTTTCTAACTCTCACTATTTTCTAATAGTCCCAGCGACCCTCTACAAGGTCACATAGGTTTGGGGTCCATTCATGGTTCGCATTCCACTTTTGGAGTATATGGTTTGTGTTGCCCCTATCCCTATGTTTCCCCATTGCATCCTATTGTAACTATACATTGTTTGCACTGTTTTCTAAGACTATACTGCATATTTTTGCTATTGTGTATATATATCTTGTGTATATTTCCTATCCTCTCACTGAGGGTACACTCTAAGATACTTTGGCATATTGTCATAAAAATAAAGTACCTTTATTTTTAGTATAACTGTGTATTGTGTTTTCTTATGATATTGTGCAAGTGACACTTGTGGTACTGTAGTAGCTTCACACGTCTCCTAGTTCAGCCTAAGCTGCTCTGCTAAGCTACCATTATCTATCAGCCTAAGCTGCTAGACACCCTATACACTAATAAGGGATAACTGGGCCTGGTGCAAGGTGCAAGTACCCCTTGGTACTCACTACAAGCCAGTCCAGCCTCCTACATTGGTTGTGCAGCGGTGGGATAAGTGCTTTGAGACTACTTACCACTCTTGTCATTGTACTTTTCATAAGAGAAAAATATACAAAACAAGGTCAGTGTATATACACATAGCCAAAAAGTTTTGCATTTCCTCTTTTCACTCTTTTCTAAGTGCTGAAAAGTACTCCTAACTTTCTAAAAAGTTCTAAAAAGTTTTAAAAGTTTTTTTCTCTGTCTTTCTAAAAGCTCTGACAAACTTTTTAGCTTTTACTATCACTTTAACTCTCTCTAAAAATGTCTGGCACAGGCCAAAATGTTGATCTGTCCAAACTTGCATATGATCACCTTAGCTGGAAAGGAGCAAGGAGTCTCTGCATAGAGAGAGGTTTGAGTGTAGGGAAGAATCCTTCCTTAGAACTGTTAATTAACATGCTTAGAGAACAGGATAAGGCTAGAAGTGCCCCATCTGTTGAAAAAGTAGCTAATGGTTCTCAATCTGATCCAGGGACTCCCCCAGGAAAAGATTCTGGAAAGAAACTTCCTAGCCTGCCCATTACTAGACAGTCTAGCATAGTTGGTAATGATGATGAGCCACACCATACAAATAGTGTTGTCTCACATCATAGCAAAAGCATTTATTCTCACCATACTGGTAGTGATGTTTCTGTTAGCCAAGCTGTTAGGGTGGCCTCTGTAAGGGACAGGTCTCCTTCTGTCCATTCTCACCATACTTCTGTTTCAAGGCATGTCCCTCCCACCCACCCTGATGACAGATTGTTAGAAAGGGAGCTCAATAGATTGAGAGTGGAACAAACCAGACTGAAGCTCAAGAAGCAACAGCTGGATTTGGATAGACAGACTTTAGAAGTAGAGAAGGAGAGACAGAAACTGGGTTTAGAAACCCATGGTGGCAGCAGCAGTATTCCCCATAGTCATCCTGCAAAAGAGCATGATTCCAGGAATCTGCACAAGATAGTTCCCCCTTATAAGGAGGGGGATGACATTAACAAGTGGTTTGCTGCACTTGAGAGGGCCTGTGTTGTACAGGATGTCCCTCAAAGGCAGTGGGCTGCTATCCTATGGCTATCATTTAGTGGAAAAGGTAGGGATAGGCTCCTTACAGTGAAAGAAAATGATGCTAATAATTTCCAAGTTCTTAAGAATGCACTCCTGGATGGTTATGGCTTAACCACTGAACAATACAGGATAAAGTTCAGAGAGACCAAAAAGGAGTCTTCACAAGACTGGGTTGATTTCATTGACCATTCAGTGAAGGCCTTGGAGGGGTGGTTACATGGCAGTAAAGTTACTGATTATGACAGCCTGTATAACTTGATCCTGAGAGAGCATATTCTTAATAATTGTGTGTCTGATTTGTTGCACCAGTACTTGGTGGACTCTGATCTGACCTCTCCCCAAGAATTGGGAAAGAAGGCAGACAAATGGGTCAGAACAAGGGTGAACAGAAAAGTTCATACAGGGGGTGACAAAGATGGCAACAAAAAGAAGGATGGTAAGTCTTCTGACAAGGGTGGGGACAAATCTAAAAATGAGTCTTCATCAGGCCCACAAAAACACTCTGGTGGGGGTGGTGGGCCCAAATCCTCTTTTAATCAGAACAAGGAAAAGAAACCATGGTGCTATTTATGTAAAATAAAAGGCCATTGGACAACAGATCCCAGTTGTCCAAAGAAAGGCACCAAGCCTCCTACCACTACAACCCCTACTGCTACACCTAGTGTCCCTACTAATAGCAGTGGTGGTGGGAGCAAACCTACTAATAGCCAATCCAAGGGAGTAGCTGGGCTCACTATTGGTAACTTAGTTGGGGTTGGCCTTGTTAGGGAGGCCACAGAGGCTGTGTTAGTCTCTGAGGGGGCTATTGATTTAGCCACCTTAGTTGCTTGTCCCCTTAATATGGATAAGTACAAGCAGCTACCCCTAATAAATGGTGTTGAGGTTCAGGCCTACAGGGACACTGGTGCCAGTGTGACTATGGTCATAGAGAAACTGGTCCACCCTGAACAACACCTACTTGGTCACCAGTACCAAGTAACCGATGCTCACAACAACACACTTAGCCACCCCATGGCTGTTGTAAATCTCAACTGGGGGGGGTTACTGGTCCAAAGAAAGTTGTGGTAGCTTCAGATTTACCTGTAGACTGTCTATTAGGGAATGATTTGGAGACATCAGCTTGGTCAGATGTGGAGTTGGAGGCCCATGCAGCAATGCTGGGCATCCCAGGGCATATTTTTGCTTTGACAAGGGCTCAGGCCAAAAAGCAAAAAGGACAGGGAAGCTTGGATCCTGGAACAATGGACCAAGTGCTCCCTAAAGCTAGGGCTAGTAGAAGCCAACCACTTCCTACTATCCCTCCCTCTACAGTGGATTCTACTTCTGAGGAAGAAGAATTCCCTCCCTGTGCAGAACCTACACCAGAGGAGCTGGAAGCAGACACTGCTGAGCTTTTGGGTGAAGGGGGGCCTGCCAGAGAGGAGCTGAGTGTGGCACAGCAAACCTGTCCCACATTAGAGGGTCTCAGACAGCAGGCTGTCAAACAGGCTAATGGGGATGTCAGTGACTCTCACAGAGTTTACTGGGAGGACAACCTCTTGTACACTGAGCATAGGGATCCTAAACCTGGAGCTGCCAGGAGATTAGTGATTCCTCAGGAGTACAGAAAGTTCCTCCTAACCCTGGCACATGACATTCCCCTAGCTGGGCACCTGGGTCAAATGAAAACTTGGGACAGACTGGTTCCATTGTTTCATTGGCCTAGGATGTCTGAGGACACAAAGGAATTTTGTAAGTCCTGTGAAACCTGTCAAGCCAGTGGCAAGACAGGTGGCACCCCAAAGGCACCCCTTATTCCACTGCCTGTGGTTGGGGTTCCCTATGAAAGGGTAGTTGTTGACATAGTTGGCCCCCTTGACCCTCCTACTGCTTCAGGCAATAGATTTATCTTGGTGGTAGTGGACCATGCCACAAGATATCCTGAAGCTATTCCTTTAAGGACCACTACAGCACCTGCAGTGGCAAAGGCCCTCCTGGGAATATTTTCCAGGGTGGGCTTCCCAAAGGAAGTAGTATCAGACAGGGGAAGCAATTTCATGTCTGCATACTTAAAGGCCATGTGGAAGGAGTGTGGTGTAACGTACAAGTTCACAACACCCTATCATCCACAAACAAATGGACTGGTGGAGAGATTTAATAAAACTCTCAAAGGCATGATTATGGGTCTCCCTGAAAAACTCCGCAGGAGATGGGATATCCTTCTACCATGCCTCCTTTTTGCCTACAGGGAGGTACCCCAGAAAGGAGTGGGCTTCAGCCCCTTTGAACTTCTTTTTGGACACCCTGTTAGGGGTCCACTCACACTTGTAAAGGAGGGTTGGGAACAACCTTTAAAAGCTCCTAAGCAGGATATTGTGGATTATGTACTTGGCCTCAGATCAAGGATGGCTGAGTACATGAAAAAGGCCAGTAAAAACCTTCAGGCCAGCCAAGAGCTCCAGAAGCAATGGCATGATCAAAAGGCTGTTTTGGTTCAGTACCAACCAGGGCAGAAAGTGTGGGTCTTGGAGCCTGTGGCCCCAAGAGCACTCCAAGATAAATGGAGTGGACCCCACACAATTGTTGAAAAGAAGGGAGAAGTCAACTATTTAGTTGACTTAGGCACTTCCAGGAGTCCCCTTAGGGTGCTCCATGTCAACCGCCTGAAACCCTACTATGACAGGGCTGATCTCACCCTGCTCATGGCAACTGATGAGGGACAGGAAGAAGACAGTGATCCTCTACCTGATCTCTTCTCTTCCACAGAACAAGATGCTCTGGTGGAAGGTGTAGTTTTGGCTGATTGTCTTACTGCTGAGCAAAAAGACAATTGCATAAATCTCCTAGATCAATTCTCTGAACTCTTCTCTACTGTGCCAGGTACCACTTCTTGGTGTGAGCACACTATAGATACTGGAGACAGCTTGCCTGTCAAAAGTAAGATCTATAGGCAGCCTGACCATGTCACGGACTGCATAAAGCAAGAGGTCCAGAAAATGTTAGAACTAGGAGTGGTTGAGCACTCTGACAGTCCATGGGCTTCTCCTGTGGTACTGGTACCACAACCCCATTCCAAAGATGGAAAGAAGGAAATGCGGTTTTGTGTAGACTATAGAGGTCTCTATAGTATCTATAAGTATCTAAGCACTTTTGATTTGACTGCAGGGTATTGGCAGATCAAATTGTCAGAAGATGCTAAACCTAAGACTGCATTTTCTACCATTGGAGGACATTACCAGTTTACTGTAATGCCTTTTGGTTTGAAAAATGCACCTGCCACTTTTCAGAGGTTGGTGAACACAGTCCTGCAAGGGCTGGAAGCTTTCAGTGCAGCATATTTGGACGATATAGCTGTCTTTAGCTCCAGCTGGGATGATCACCTGGTCCACCTATGGAAAGTTTTGGAGGCCCTGCAAAAGGCAGGCCTCACTATCAAGGCTTCAAAGTGCCAGATAGGGCAGGGTAAGGTGGTTTATCTGGGACACCTTGTTGGTGGGGAACAGATTGCACCACTTCAGGGGAAAATCCAAACAATTATTGATTGGGTTCCCCCTACCACTCAGACTCAGGTGAGAGCCTTCCTAGGCCTCACTGGGTATTACAGGAGGTTCATTAAGAACTATGGCTCCATTGCAGCCCCTCTTAATGACCTCACATCCAAGAAAATGCCTAAAAAGGTATTATGGACAGCAAACTGTCAGAAAGCTTTTGAGGAGCTGAAGCAGGCCATGTGCTCTGCACCTGTCCTGAAAAGCCCTTGTTACTCTAAAAAATTCTATGTCCAAATTGATGCATCTGAATTAGGAGTAGGGACAGTCATATCACAACTTAATTCTGAGGGCCAGGATCAACCTGTTGCTTTTATTAGTAGAAGGTTGACCCCTAGAGAAAAGCGTTGGTCTGCCATAGAGAGGGAGGCCTTTGCTGTGGTCTGGGCTCTGAAGAAGTTGAGGCCATACCTGTTTGGCACTCACTTCATTGTTCAGACAGACCACAAACCTCTACTTTGGCTAAAACAAATGAAAGGTGAAAATCCTAAATTGTTGAAGTGGTCCATATCCCTACAGGGAATGGACTATACAGTGGAACATAGACCTGGGAGTAGCCACTCCAATGCAGATGGACTCTCCAGATATTTCCACTTAGACAATGAAGACTCATCAGGTCATGGCTAGTCTTATTGTCTTTCGTTTGGGGGGGGTTGTGTAGGAAAGTACCATCTTACCTGGCATGTTACCCCCATTTTTCACTGTATATATGTTGTTTTAGTTGTATGTGTCACTGGGACCCTGGTAACCCAGGGCCCCAGTGCTCATAAGTGTGCCTGAATGTGTTACCTGTGTAGTGACTAACTGTCTCACTGAGGCTCTCTCATTTCTTTCCAAATTGTCACTAACAGGCTAGTGACCATTTTTACCAATTTACATTGGCTTACTGGAACACCCTTATAATTCCCTAGTATATGGTATTGAGGTACCCAGGGTATTGGGGTTCCAGGAGATCCCTATGGGGTGCAGCATTTCTTTTGCCACCCATAGGGATCTCTGACAATTCTTACACAGGCCTGCCACTGCAGCCTGAGTGAAATAACGTCCACGTTATTTCACAGCCATTTTACACTGAACTTAAGTAACTTATAAGTCACCTATATGTCTAACCTTTACCTGGTAAAGGTTAGGTGCAAAGTTACTTAGTGTGAGGGCACCCTGGCACTAGCCAAGGTGCCCCCACATTGTTCAGAGCCAATTCCCTGAACTTTGTGAGTGCGGGGACACCATTACACGCGTGCACTACATATAGGTCACTACCTATATGTAGCTTCACAATGGTATCTCCGAATATGGCCATGTAACATGTCTATGATCATGGAATTGCCCCCTCTATGCCATCCTGGCATAGTTGGCACAATCCCATGATCCCAGTGGTCTGTAGCACAGACCCTGGTACTGCCAAACTGCCCTTCCTGTGGTTCACTGCAGCTGCTGCTGCTGCCAACCCCTCAGACAGGCATCTGCCCTCCTGGGGTCCAGCCAGGCCTGGCCCAGGATGGCAGAACAAAGGACTTCCTCTGAGAGAGGGTGTTACACCCTCTCCCTTTGGAAAATGGTGTGAAGGCAGGGGAGGAGTAGCCTCCCCCAGCCTCTGGAAATGCTTTGATGGGCACAGAGGTGCCCAATTCTGCATAAGCCAGTCTACACCGGTTCAGGGGACCCCTTAGCCCTGCTCTGGCGCGAAACTGGACAAAGGAAAGGGGAGTGACCACTCCCCTGACCTGCACCTCCCCTGGGAGGTGTCCAGAGCTCCTCCAGTGTGCTCCAGACCTCTGCCATCTTGGAAACAGAGGTGCTGCTGGCACACTGGACTGCTCTGAGTGGCCAGTGCCACCAGGTGACGTCAGAGACTCCTTCTGATAGGCTCCTTCAGGTGTTAGTAGCCTATCCTCTCTCCTAGGTAGCCAAACCCTCTTTTCTGGCTATTTAGGGTCTCTGTCTCTGGGGAAACTTTAGATAACGAATGCAAGAGCTCATCCGAGTTCCTCTGCATCTCTCTCTTCACCTTCTGCCAAGGAATCGACTGCTGACCGCACTGGAAGCCTGCAAACCTGCAACATAGTAGCAAAGACGACTACTGCAACTCTGTAACGCTGATCCTGCCGCCTTCTCGACTGTTTTCCTGCTTGTGCATGCTGTGGGGGTAGTCTGCCTCCTCTCTGCACCAGAAGCTCCGAAGAAATCTCCCGTGGGTCGACGGAATCTTCCCCCTGCAACCGCAGGCACCAAAAAGCTGCATTACCGGTCCCTTGGGTCTCCTCTCTGCACGACGAGCGAGGTCCCTCGAATCCAGCGACTCTGTCCAAGTGACCCCCACAGTCCAGTGACTCTTCAGTCCAAGTTTGGTGGAGGTAAGTCCTTGCCTCACCTCGCTGGGCTGCATTGCTGGGAACCACGACTTTTGCAGCTACTCCGGCCCCTGTGCACTTCCGGCGGAAATCCTTTGTGCACAGCCAAGCCTGGGTCCACGGCACTCTAACTTGCATTGCACGACTTTCTAAGTTGGTCTCCGGCGACGTGGGACTCCTTTGTGTAACTTCGGGTGAGCACCGTTTCACGCATCCTCATAGTGCCTGTTTCTGGCACTTCTCTGGGTGCTACCTGCTGCTGAGAGGGCTCCTTGTCTTGCTCGACGTCCCCTCTCTCTCCTGGTCCAATTTGCGACCTCCTGGTCCCTCCAGGGCCACAGCAGCGTCCAAAACCGCTAACCGCACGATTTGCAGCTAGCAAGGCTTGTTGGCATTCTTTCGGCGGGAAAACACTTCTGCACGACTCTCCACGGCGAGCGGGATCCGTCCACCAAAGGGGAAGTCTCTAGCCCTTTTCGTTCCTGCAGAAACCTCAGCTTCTTCTGTCCAGTAGAAGCTTCTTTGCACCCGCAGCTGGCATTTCCTGGGCATTTGCCCATCTCTGACTTGCTTGTGACTTTTGGACTTGGTCCCCTTGTTCCACAGGTACCCTAGATTGGAAATCCACAGTTGTTGCATTGTTGGTTTGTGTCTTTCCTGCATTATTCCTCTAACACGACTTCTTTGTCCTTAGGGGAACTTTAGTGCACTTTGCACTCACTTTTCAGGGTCTTGGGGAGGGTTATTTTGCTAACTCTCACTATTTTCTAATAGTCCCAGCGACCCTCTACAAGGTCACATAGGTTTGGGGTCCATTCGTGGTTCGCATTCCACTTTTGGAGTATATGGTTTGTGTTGCCCCTATCCCTATGTTTCCCCATTGCATCCTATTGTAACTTTACATTGTTTGCACTGTTTTCTAAGACTATACTGCATATTTTTGCTATTGTGTATATATATCTTGTGTATATTTCCTATCCTCTCACTGAGGGTACACTCTAAGATACTTTGGCATATTGTCATAAAAATAAAGTACCTTTATTTTTAGTATAACTGTGTATTGTGTTTTCTTATGATATTGTGCATATGACACTAAGTGGTACTGTAGTAGCTTCACACGTCTCCTAGTTCAGCCTAAGCTGCTCTGCTAAGCTACCATTATCTATCAGCCTAAGCTGCTAGACACCCTATACACTAATAAGGGATAACTGGGCCTGGTGCAAGGTGCAAGTACCCCTTGGTACTCACTACAAGCCAGTCCAGCCTCCTACATTGGTTGTGCAGTGGTGGGATAAGTGCTTTGAGACTACTTACCACTCTTGTCATTGTACTTTTCATAAGAGAAAAATATACAAAACAAGGTCAGTGTATATACACATAGCCAAAAAGTTTTGCATTTCCTCTTTTCACTCTTTTCTAAGTGCTGAAAAGTACTTCTAACTTTCTAAAAAGTTCTAAAAAGTTTAAAAAGTTTTTTTTCTCTGTCTTTCTAAAAGCTCTGACAAACTTTTTATCTTTTTCTATCACTTTAACTCTCTCTAAAAATGTCTGGCACAGGCCAAAATGTTGATCTGTCCAAACTTGCATATGACCACCTTAGCTGGAAAGGAGCAAGGAGTCTCTGTGTAGAGAGAGGTTTGAGTGTAGGGAAGAATCCTTCCTTAGAACTGTTAATTAACATGCTTAGAGAACAGGATAAGGCTAGAAGTGCCCCATCTGTAGAAAAAGTAGCTAATGGTTCTCAATCTGATCCAGAAACTCCCCCAGGAAAAGATTCAGGAAAGAAACTTCCTAGCCTGCCCATTACTAGACAGTCTAGCATAGTTGGTAATGATGATGAGCCACACCATACAAATAGTGTTGTCTCACATCATAGCAAAAGCATTTATTCTCACCATACTGGTAGTGATGTTTCTGTTAGCCAAGCTGTTAGGGTGGCTTCTGTAAGGGACAGGTCTCCTTCTGTCCATTCTCACCATACTTCTGTTTCAAGGCATGTCCCTCCCACCCACCCTGATGACAGATTGTTAGAAAGGGAGCTCAATAGATTGAGAGTGGAACAAACCAGACTGAAGCTCAAGAAGCAACAGCTGGATTTGGATAGACAGACTTTAGAAGTAGAGAAGGAGAGACAGAAACTGGGTTTAGAAACCCATGGTGGCAGCAGCAGTATTCCCCATAGTCATCCTGCAAAAGAGCATGATTCCAGGAATCTGCACAAGATAGTTCCCCCTTATAAGGAGGGGGATGACATTAACAAGTGGTTTGCTGCACTTGAGAGGGCCTGTGTTGTACAGGATGTCCCTCAAAGGCAGTGGGCTGCTATCCTATGGCTATCATTTAGTGGAAAAGGTAGGGATAGGCTCCTTACTGTGAAAGAAAATGATGCTAATAATTTCCAAGTTCTTAAGAATGCACTCCTGGATGGTTATGGCTTAACCACTGAACAATACAGGATAAAGTTCAGAGAGACCAAAAAGGAGTCTTCACAAGACTGGGTTGATTTCATTGACCATTCAGTGAAGGCCTTGGAGGGGTGGTTACATGGCAGTAAAGTTACTGATTATGACAGCCTGTATAACTTGATCCTGAGAGAGCATATTCTTAATAATTGTGTGTCTGATTTGTTGCACCAGTACTTGGTGGACTCTGATCTGACTTCTCCCCAAGAATTGGGAAAGAAGGCAGACAAATGGGTCAGAACAAGGGTGAACAGAAAAGTTCATACAGGGGGTGACAAAGATGGCAACAAAAAGAAGGATGGTAAGTCTTCTGACAAGGGTGGGGACAAATCTAACAATGAGTCTTCATCAGGCCCACAAAAACACTCTGGTGGGGGTGGTGGGCCCAAATCCTCTTTTAATCAGAACAAGGAAAAGAAACTATGGTGCTATTTATGTAAAATAAAAGGCCATTGGACAACAGATCCCAGTTGTCCAAAGAAAGGCACCAAGCCTCCTACCACTACAACCCCTACTGCTACACCTAGTGTCCCTACTAATAGCAGTGGTGGTGGGAGCAAACCTACTAATAGCCAATCCAAGGGAGTAGCTGGGCTCACTATTGGAAACTTAGTTGGGGTTGGCCTTGTTAGGGAGGCCACAGAGGCTGTGTTAGTCTCTGAGGGGGCTATTGATTTAGCCACCTTAGCTGCTTGTCCCCTTAATATGGATAAGTACAAGCAGCTACCCCTAATAAATGGTGTTGAGGTTCAGGCCTACAGGGACACTGGTGCCAGTGTGACTATGGTCATAGAGAAACTGGTCCACCCTGAACAACACCTACTTGGTCACCAGTACCAAGTAACCGATGCTCACAACAACACACTTAGCCACCCCATGGCTGTTGTTAATCTCAACTGGGGGGGGGTTACTGGTCCAAAGAAAGTTGTGGTAGCTTCAGATTTACCTGTAGACTGTCTATTAGGGAATGATTTGGAAACATCAGCTTGGTCAGATGTGGAGTTGGAGGCCCATGCAGCAATGCTGGGCATCCCAGGGCATATTTTTGCTTTGACAAGGGCTCAGGCCAAAAAGCAAAAAGGACAGGGAAGCTTGGATCCTGGACAATGGACCAAGTGCTCCCTAAAGCTAGGGCTAGTAGAAGCAAACCACTTCCTACTATCCCTCCCTCTACAGTGGATTCTACTTCTGAGGAAGAAGAATTCCCTCCCTGTGCAGAACCTACACCAGAGGAGCTGGAAGCAGACACTGCTGAGCTTTTGGGTGAAGGGGGGCCTGCCAGAGAGGAGCTGAGTGTGGCACAGCAAACCTGTCCCACATTAGAGGGTCTCAGACAGCAAGCTGTCAAACAGGCTAATGGGGATGTCAGTGACTCTCACAGAGTTTACTGGGAGGACAACCTCTTGTACACTGAGCATAGGGATCCTAAACCTGGAGCTGCCAGGAGATTAGTGATTCCTCAGGAGTACAGAAAGTTCCTCCTAACCCTGGCACATGACATTCCCCTAGCTGGGCATCTAGGACAAATGAAAACTTGGGACAGGCTTGTTCCCCTGTTTCATTGGCCTAGAATGTCTGAGGACACAAAGGAATTTTGTAAGTCCTGTGAAACCTGTCAAGCCAGTGGCAAGACAGGTGGCACCCCAAAGGCACCCCTTATTCCACTGCCTGTGGTTGGGGTTCCCTTTGAAAGGGTAGGGGTTGACATAGTTGGCCCCCTTGACCCTCCTACTGCTTCAAGCAATAGATTTATCTTGGTGGTAGTGGACCATGCCACAAGATATCCTGAAGCTATTCCTTTAAGGACCACTACAGCACCTGCAGTGGCAAAGGCCCTCCTGGGAATATTTTCCAGGGTGGGCTTCCCAAAGGAAGTAGTATCAGACAGGGGAAGCAATTTCATGTCTGCATACTTAAAGGCCATGTGGAAGGAGTGTGGTGTAACGTACAAGTTCACAACACCCTATCATCTACAAACAAATGGACTGGTAGAGAGATTTAATCAAACTCTCAAAGGCATGATTATGGGTCTCCCTGAAAAACTCCGCAGGAGATGGGATATCCTTCTACCATGCCTCCTTTTTGCCTACAGGGAGGTACCCCAGAAAGGAGTGGGCTTCAGCCCCTTTGAACTTCTTTTTGGACACCCTGTTAGGGGTCCACTCACACTTGTAAAGGAGGGTTGGGAACAACCTTTAAAAGCTCCTAAGCAGGATATTGTGGATTATGTACTTGGCCTCAGATCAAGGATGGCTGAGTACATGAAAAAGGCCAGTAAAAACCTTCAGGCCAGCCAAGAGCTCCAGAAGCAATGGCATGATCAGAAGGCTGTTTTGGTTCAGTACCAACCAGGGCAGAAAGTGTGGGTCTTGGAGCCTGTGGCCCCAAGAGCACTCCAAGATAAATGGAGTGGACCCCACACAATTGTTGAAAAGAAGGGAGAAGTCACCTATTTAGTTGACTTAGGCACTGCCAGGAGTCCCCTTAGGGTGCTCCATGTCAACCGCCTGAAACTCTACTATGACAGGGCTGATCTCACCCTGCTCATGGCAACTGATGAGGGACAGGAAGAAGACAGTGATCCTCTACCTGATCTCTTCTCTTCCACAGAACAAGATGCTCTTGTGGAAGGGGTAGTTTTGGCTGATTGTCTTACTGCTGAGCAGAAAGACAATTGCATAAATCTCCTAGATCAATTCTCTGAACTCTTCTCTACTGTGCCAGGTACCACTTCTTGGTGTGAGCACACTATAGATACTGGAGACAGCTTGCCTGTCAAAAGTAAGATCTATAGGCAGCCTGACCATGTCAGGGACTGCATAAAGCAAGAGGTCCAGAAAATGTTAGAACTAGGAGTGGTTGAGCACTCTGACAGTCCATGGGCTTCTCCTGTGGTGCTGGTACCAAAACCCCATTCCAAAGATGGAAAGAAGGAAATGCGGTTTTGTGTAGACTATAGAGGTCTCAACTTGGTAACCAAAACTGATGCTCACCCTATACCCAGGGCAGATGAGCTCATAGATACACTGGCATCTGCCAAGTATCTAAGCACTTTTGACTTGACTGCAGGGTATTGGCAGATCAAATTGTCAGAAGATGCTAAACCTAAGACTGCATTTTCAACCATTGGAGGACATTACCAGTTTACTGTAATGCCTTTTGGTTTGAAAAATGCACCTGCCACTTTTCAGAGGTTGGTGAACACAGTCCTGCAAGGGCTGGAAGCTTTCAGTGCAGCATATTTGGACGATATAGCTGTCTTTAGCTCCAGCTGGGATGATCACCTGGTCCACCTATGGAAAGTTTTGGAGGCCCTGCAAAAGGCAGGCCTCACTATCAAGGCTTCAAAGTGCCAGATAGGGCAGGGTAAGGTGGTTTATCTGGGACACCTTGTTGGTGGGGAACAGATTGCACCACTACAGGGGAAAATCCAAACAATTATTGATTGGGTTCCCCCTACCACTCAGACTCAGGTGAGAGCCTTCCTAGGCCTCACTGGGTATTACAGGAGGTTCATTAAGAACTATGGCTCCATTGCAGCCCCTCTTAATGACCTCACATCCAAGAAAATGCCTAAAAAGGTATTATGGACAGCAAACTGTCAGAAAGCTTTTGAGGAGCTGAAGCAGGCCATGTGCTCTGCACCTGTCCTGAAAAGCCCTTGTTACTCTAAAAAATTATATGTCCAAACTGATGCATCTGAATTAGGAGTAGGGGTTGTCCTATCACAACTTAATTCTGAGGGCCAGGATCAACCTGTTGCTTTTATTAGTAGGAGGTTGACCCATAGAGAAAAGCGTTGGTCTGCCATTGAGAGGGAGGCCTTTGCTGTGGTCTGGGCTCTGAAGAAGTTGAGGCCATACCTGTTTGGCACTCACTTCATTGTTCAGACAGACCACAAACCTCTACTTTGGCTAAAACAAATGAAAGGTGAAAATCCTAAATTGTTGAGGTGGTCCATATCCCTACAGGGAATGGACTATACAGTGGAACATAGACCTGGGAGTAGCCACTCCAATGCAGATGGACTCTCCAGATATTTCCACTTAGACAATGAAGACTCATCAGGTCATGGCTAGTCTTATTGTCCTTCGTTTGGGGGGGGTTGTGTAGGAAAGTACCATCTTGCCTGGCATGTTACCCCCATTTTTCACTGTATATATGTTGTTTTAGTTGTATGTGTCACTGGGACCCTGGTAACCCAGGGCCCCAGTGCTCATAAGTGTGCCTGAATGTGTTACCTGTGTAGTGACTAACTGTCTCACTGAGGCTCTGCTAATCAGAACCTCAGTGGTTATGCTCTCTCATTTCTTTCCAAATTGTCACTAACAGGCTAGTGACCATTTTTACCAATTTACATTGGCTTACTGGAACACCCTTATAATTCCCTAGTATATGGTACTGAGGTACCCAGGGTATTGGGGTTCCATGAGATCCCTATGGGCTGCAGCATTTCTTTTGCCACCCATAGGGAGCTCTGACAATTCTTACACAGGCCTGCCACTGCAGCCTGAGTGAAATAACGTCCACGTTATTTCACAGCCATTTTACACTGCACTTAAGTAACTTATAAGTCACCTATATGTCTAACCTTTACCTGGTAAAGGTTAGGTGCAAAGTTACTTAGTGTGAGGGCGCCCTGGCACTAGCCAAGGTGCCCCCACATTGTTCAGAGCCAATTCCCTGAACTTTGTGAGTGCGGGGACACCATTACACGCGTGCACTACATATAGGTCACTACCTATATGTAGCTTCACAATGGTAACTCCGAATATGGCCATGTAACATGTCTATGATCATGGAATTGCCCCCTCTATGCCATCCTGGCATAGTTGGCACAATCCCATGATCCCAGTGGTCTGTAGCACAGACCCTGGTACTGCCAAACTGCCCTTCCTGGGGTTTCACTGCAGCTGCTGCTGCTGCCAACCCCTCAGACAGGCATCTGCCCTCCTGGGGTCCAGCCAGGCCTGGCCCAGGATGGCAGAACAAAGGACTTCCTCTGAGAGAGGGTGTTACACCCTCTCCCTTTGGAAAATGGTGTGAAGGCAGGGGAGGAGTAGCCTCCCCCAGCCTCTGGAAATGCTTTCTTGGGCACAGATGTGCCCAATTCTGCATAAGCCAGTCTACACCGGTTCAGGGACCCCTTAGCCCCTGCTCTGGCGCGAAACTGGACAAAGGAAAGGGGAGTGACAACTCTCCTGATCTGCACCTCCCCTGGGAGGTGTCCAGAGCTCCTCCAGTGTGCTCCAGACCTCTGCCATCTTGGAAACAGAGGTGTTGCTGGCACACTGGACTGCTCTGAGTGGCCAGTGCCACCAGGTGACGTCAGAGACTCCTGCTGATAGGCTCCTTCAGGTGTTAGTAGCCTATCCTCTCTCCTAAGTAGCCAAACCCTCTTTTCTGGCTATTTAGGGTCTCTGTCTCTGGGGAAACTTTAGATAACGAATGCAAGAGCTCATCCGAGTTCCTCTGCATCTCTCTCTTCATCTTCTGCCAAGGAATCGACTGCTGGCCGCGCTGGAAGCCTGCAAAACTGCAATATAGTAGCAAAGACGACTACTGCAACTCTGTAACGCTGATCCTGCCGCCTTCTCGACTGTTTTCCTGCTTGTGCATGCTGTGGGGGCCTCCTCTCTGCACCAGAAGCTCCGAAGAAATCTCCCGTGGGTCGACGGAATCTTCCCCCTGCAACCGCAGGCACCAAAAAGCTGCATTACCGGTCCCTTGGGTCTCCTCTCAGCACGACGAGCGAGGTCCCTCGAATCCAGCGACTCTGTCCAAGTGACCCCCACAGTCCAGTGACTCTTCAGACCAAGTTTGGTGGAGGTAAGTCCTTGCCTCACCTCGCTGGGCTGCATTGCTGGGAACCACGACTTTTGCAGGTACTCCGGCCCCTGTGCACTTCCAGCGGAAATCCTTTGTGCACAGCCAAGCCTGGGTCCACGGCACTCTAACCTGCATTGCACGACTTTCTAAGTTGGTCTCCGGCGACGTGGGACTCCTTTGTGTAACTTCGGGTGAGCACTGTTTCACGCATCCTCGTAGTGCCTGTTTCTGGCACTTCTCTGGGTGCTACCTGCTGTTGAGAGGGCTCCTTGTCTTGCACGACGTCCCCTCTCTCTCCTGGTCCAATTTGCGACCTCCTGGTCCCTCCAGTGCCACAGCAGCGTCCATAACCGCTAACCGCACGATTTGCAGCTAGCAAGGCTTGTTGGCGTTCTTTCGGCGGGAAAACACTTCTGCACGACTCTCCACGGCGAGAGGGATCCGTCCACCAAAGGGGAAGTCTCTAGCCCTTTTCGTTCCTGCAGAAACCTCAGCTTCTTCTGTCCAGTAGAAGCTTCTTTGCACCCGCAGCTGGCATTTCCTGGGCATTTGCCCATCTCCGACTTGCTTGTGACTTTTGGACTTGGTCCCCTTGTTCCACATGTACCCTAGATTGGAAATCCACAGTTGTGGCATTGTTGGTTTGTGTCTTTCCTGCATTATTCCTCTAACACGACTTCTGTGTCCTTAGGGGAACTTTAGTGCACTTTGCACTCACTTTTCAGGGTCTTGGGGAGGGTTATTTTGCTAACTCTCACTATTTTCTAATAGTCCCAGCGACCCTCTACAAGGTCACATAGGTTTGGGGTCCATTCGTGGTTCGCATTCCACTTTTGGAGTATATGGTTTGTGTTGCCCCTATCCCTATGTTTCCCCATTGCATCCTATTGTAACTTTACATTGTTTGCACTGTTTTCTAAGACTATACTGCATATTTTTGCTATTGTGTATATATATCTTGTGTATATTTCCTATCCTCTCACTGAGGGTACACTCTAAGATACTTTGGCATATTGTCATAAAAATAAAGTACCTTTATTTTTAGTATAACTGTGTATTGTGTTTTCTTATGATATTGTGCATATGACACTATGTGGTACTGTAGTAGCTTCACACGTCTCCTAGTTCAGCCTAAGCTGCTCTGCTAAGCTACCATTATCTATCAGCCTAAGCTGCTAGACACCCTATACACTAATAAGGGATAACTGGGCCTGGTGCAAGGTGCAAGTACCCCTTGGTACTCACTACAAGCCAGTCCAGCCTCCTACAACCGTTTCACTCCACTTCGTAGTGCCTGTTCCTGCACTTCTGCGGGTGCTGCCTGCTTCTGAGAGGGCTCTTTGTCTTGCTGGGTGCCCCCTCTGTCCCCACACGCAATTGGTGACATCCTGGTCCCTCCTGGGCCACAGCAGCATCCAAAAACCCTAACCGCAACCCTTGCAGCTAGCAAGGCTTGTTTGCGGTCTTTCTGCGGGAAAACACTTCTGCACGACTCTTCACGACGTGGGACATCCATCCTCCAAAGGGGAAGTTTCTAGCCCTTGTCGTTCATGCAGAATACTCAGCTTCTACCATCCGGTGGCAGCTTCTTTGCATCCACAGCTGGCATTTCCTGGGCATCTGCCCACTCCCGACTTGATCGTGACTTTTGGACTTGGTCCCCTTGTTCCACAGGTACCCTCGTCTGGAAATCCATTGTTGTTGCGTTGCTGGTGTTGGTCTTTCCTGCAGAATTCCCCTATCACGACTTCTGTGCTCTTTGGGGAACTTAGGTGCACTTGGCACCCACTTTTCAGGGTCTTGGGGTGGGCTATTTTTCTAACCCTCACTGTTTTCTTACAGTCCCAGCGACCCTCTACAAGGTCACATAGGTTTGGGGTCCATTTGTGGTTCGCATTCCACTTCTAGAGTATATGGTTTGTGTTGCCCCATCCCTATGTGCCCCCATTGCATTCTATTGTGACTATACATTGTTTGCACTGTTTTCTATTGCTATTACTGCATATTTTGATATTGTGTACATATATCTTGTGTATATTTGCTATCCTCATACTGAGGGTACTCACTGAGATACTTTGGCATATTGTCATAAAAATAAAGTACCTTTATTTTTAGTATATCTGTGTATTGTGTTTTCTTATGATATTGTGCATATGACACTAGTGGTACTGTAGGAGCTTCACTCGTCTCTTAGTTCAGCCTATATACTTTCCATAGGTGGACCAGGTGATCATCCCAACTGGAGCTAAAGACAGCTATATCGTCCAAATATGCTGCACTAAAAGCTTCCAGCCCTTGTAGGACTGTATTCACCAACCTCTGAAAAGTCGCAGGTGCATTTTTCAATCCAAAAGGCAGTACTGTGAATTGGTAATGGCCTCCAATGGTTGAAAATGCAGTTTTTGCTTTTGCATCTTCTGATAATTTGATCTGCCAATACCCTGCAGTCAAGTCAAAAGTGCTTAGATACGTGGCAGATGCCAGTGTATCTATGAGCTCATCTGCCCTGGGTATAGGGTGAGCATCAGTTTTCGTTACCTGGTTGAGACCTCTGTAGTCTACACAAAACCGCATTTCCTTCTATCCATCCTTGGAATGAGGTTTTGGTACAAGTACCACAGGAGAGGCCCATGGACTTTCAGAGTGCTCAACCACTCCCAGTTCTAACATTTTCTGCACCTCTTGCTTTATGCAGTCTCTGACATGGTCAGGCTGCCTATAGATTTTACTTTTGACAGGCAAGCTGTCTCCAGTATCTATAGTGTGCTCACAGCAAGAAGTGGTACCTGGCACAGTAGAGAAGAGTTCAGAAAACTGACCCAGGAGATTTATGCAGTGGTCTTTCTGCTCAGCAGTAAGACAATCTGCCAAAACTACACCTTCCACTAGAGCATCTTGTTCTGTGGAAGAGAAGAGATCAGGGAGAGGGTCACTCTCTTCTTCCTGTCCCTCATCAGTTGCCATGAGCAGGGTGAGATCAGCCCTGTCATAGTAGGGTTTCAGGCGATTGACATGGAGCACCCTAAGGGGACTCCTGGCAGTGCCTAAGTCAACTAAGTAGGTGACTTCACCCTTCTTTTCAATAATTATGTGGGGTCCACTCCATTTATCTTGGAGTGCTCTTGGGGCCACAGGCTCCAAGACCCAAACTTTCTGCCCTGGTTGGTACTGAACCAAAACAGCCTTCTCGTCATGCCATTGCTTTTGGAGCTTTTGGCTGGCCTGAAGGTTTTTACTGGCCTTTTTCATGTACTCAGCCATCCTTGATCTGAGGCCAAGTACATAGTCCACTATGTCTTGCTTTGGAGCTTTTAAAGGTTGTTCCCAACCCTCCTTAACAAGTGTTAGAGGACCTCTCACAGGGTGTCCAAAGAGGAGTTCAAAGGGGCTAAAGCCCACTCCTTTTTGGGGTACCTCCCTATAAGCAAAAAGGAGGCATGGTAAAAGGATATCCCATCTCCTGCTGAGTTTTTCAGGGAGTCCCATAATCATGCCTTTGAGAGTTTTGTTAAACCTCTCCACCAGTCCATTTGTTTGTGGATGATAGGGTGTAGTGAACTTGTATGTCACACCACACTCCTTCCACATGGCCTTTAAGTAAGCAGACATGAAATTGCTTCCCCTGTCTGATACCACCTCTTTTGGGAAGCCCACCCTGGAAAAGATTCCCAGGAGGGCCTTTGCCACTGCAGGAACTGTAGTGGTCCTTAGAGGAATTGCTTCAGGATATCTGGTGGCATGGTCCACTACCACCAAGATAAAACTATTGCCTGAAGCAGTAGGAGAGTCAAGGGGGGCAGCTATGTCAACCCCTACCCTTTCAAAGGGAACCCCAACCACAGGAAGTGGAATAAGGGGTGCCTTTGGAGTGCCACCTGTCTTGCCACTGGCTTGACAGGTTTCACAGGACTTACAAAATTCCTTTGTGTCCTCTGACATTCTAGGCCAATGAAACATGGGAACAAGCCTGTCCCAAGTTTTCATTTGCCCCAAATGTCCAGCTAAGGGAATGTCGTGGGCTAGAGTTAGGAGGAACTTTCTGTACTCCTGAGGAATCATTAATCTCCTGGCAGTTCCAGGTTTTGGATCCCTTGCTTCAGTGTACAAGAGGTTGTCCTCCCAGTAAGATCTGTGAGAGTCACTGACATCCCCATTTGCTTGTTTGACAGCTTGCTGCCTTAGACCCTCTAGTGTGGGACAGGTATGCTGTGCCACACTCAGCTCCTCCCTGGCAGGCCCCCCTTCACCCAAAAGCTCAGCAGTGTCTGCTTCCAGCTCCTCTGGTGTAGGTTCTGCACAGGGTGGAAATTCTTCTTCCTCAGAAGTAGAATCCACTGTAGAGGGAGGGATAGTAGGTAGTGCTTTACTTCTACTACCCCTAGCTTTAGGGAGCACTTGGTCCATTGTTCCAGGATCCAAGTCACCCTGTCATTTTTGCTTTTTGGCCTGAGCCCTGGTTAAAGCAAAAATATGCCCTGGAATGCCCAGCATTGCTGCATGGGCCTCCAACTCCACATCTGACCAAGCTGATGTCTCTAAATCATTTCCAAGTAGACAGTCTACAGGTAAATCTGAGGCAACCACAACTTTCTTTGGACCAGTAACCCCCCCCCCCAGTTGAGGTTTACAACAGCCATGGGGTGGCTAAGTGTGTTGTTGTGAGCATCGGTTACTTGGTACTGGTGACCAAGTAGGTGTTGTTCAGGGTGTACCAGTTTCTCTATTACCATAGTAACACTGGCACCAGTGTCCCTGTAGGCCTGAACCTCAACACCATTTATTAGGGGTAGTTGCTTGTACTTATCCATGTTAAGGGGACAAGCAACCAAGGTGGCTAAATCAATAGCCCCCTCAGAGACTAACACAGCCTCTGTGGTCTCCCTAATCAGACCAACCCCAACTAAGTTACCAATAGTGAGCCCAGCTACTCCCTTGGATTGGCTATTAGTAGGCTTCCTCCCACCACCACTGCTATTAGTAGGGACACTAGGTGTAGCAGTAGGGGTTGTAGTGGTAGGAGGCTTGGTGCTTTTCTTTGGACAACTGGGATCTGTTGTCCAATGGCCTTTTATTTTACATAAATAGCACCATGGTTTCTTTTCTTTGTTTTGATTAGAAGAGGATTTGGGCCCACAACCCCCACCAGAGTGTTTTTGTGGGCCTGATGAAGACTCAGTTTTAGATTTGTCCCCACCCTTGTCAGAAGACTTACCATCCTTCTTCTTTTTGCCATCTTTGTCACCCCCTGTATGAACTTTTCTGTTCACCCTTGTTCTGACCCATTTGTCTGCCTTCTATTCCCAATTCTTGGGGAGTGGTCAGATCAGAGTCCACCAAGTACTGGTGCAACAAATCAGACACACAATTATTAAGAATATGCTCTCTCAGGATCAAGTTATACAGGCTTTCATAATCAGTAACTTTACTGCCATGTAACCACCCCACCAAGGCCTTCACTGAATGGTCGACAAAATCTACCCAGTCTTGTGAAGACTCCTTTTTGGTCTCTCTGAACTTCATCCTGTACTGTTCAGTGGATAGGCCATAACCATCCAGGAGTGCATTCTTAAGAACTGTAAAATTATTGGCATCACTTTCTTTCACAGTAAGGAGCCTATCCCTACCCTTTCCACTAAATGATAGCCATAGGATAGCAGCCCACTGCCTTTGAGGGACATCCTGTACAACACAGGCCCTCTCAAGTGCAGCAAACCACTTGTTAATGTCATCCCCCTCCTTATAAGGGGGAACTATCTTGTGCAGATTCCTGGAATCATGCTCTCTTGCAGGATGACTATGTGGAATACTGCTGCTGCCACCATGGGTTTCAAACCCAATTTTCTGTCTTTCACTTTCAATTTCTAAGGACTGCCTATCTAAATCCAGCTGTTGCTTTTTGAGCTTCAGCCTGGATTCCTCCACTCTCAATCTATTGAGCTCCCTTTCTAACACTCTGTCATCAGGGTGGGTGGGAGGGATATGCCTAGAAACAGAAGTATGGTGAGAATGGATAGAAGGAGACCTGGCCCTAACAGAAGGCATCCTAACAGCTTGGTTAACAGAAACATCACTTCTACTGTGATGAGAAGGAATACTCTTGCTATGATGTGAGACCACACTATCAGTATGGTGTGACTCTACTTCAGTACCAACTATGCTAGGTTGTCTGATAATGGGCAGGCTAGGAAGTTTCTTTTCTGAATCTTTTCCTAACGGTGTCCCCGGGTCAGATTGGGAACCATTAGCTACTTTTTCAACAGAAAGGGCACCTCTGGCCTTATCCTGTTCTACAAGCATGTTAACCAACAGTTCTCTGGGGGGATTCTTCCCTACACTTAAACCTCTTTCTATGCAGAGACTCCTTGCTCCTTTCCAGCTAATGTGATCATAAGCAGGTTTGGACAGATCAACAGTTTGGCCTGTGCCAGACATTTTGGAAAGTGTTTAAGTGATAGAAAGAGTGAGAAAAAGTTTTTCAGAACTTTTGGAAAGACAGAAAAAAAACTTTTTAAACTTTTAAAAAACTTTTAGAAAGTTTAGAGGTACTTTTCAGCACTTAGAAAATAAGTGAAAAGAGGAAATGCAAAACTTTTTGGTTAGGTGTACATATACTGCACTTGTTTTGTATATTTTTCTCTTATGAAAAGTACAATGACAAAAGTGGTAAGTAGTTACAAAGCACTTATCCCACCACTGCACAACCAATGTAGGAGGCTGGACTGGCTTGCACCAGGCCCAGTTATCCCTTATTAGTGTATAGGGTGTCTAGCAGCTTAGGCTGATAGATAATGGTAGTTTAGCAGAGCAGCTTAGGCTGAACTAGGAGACGAGTGAAGCTCCTACAGTACCACTAGTGTCATATGCACAATATCATAAGAAAACACAATACACAGATATACTAAAAATAAAGGTACTTTATTTTTATGACAATATGCCAAAAGTATCTCAGTGAGTACCCTCAGTATGAGGATAGCAAATATACACAAGATATATGTACACAATACCAAAAATATGCAGTATAGTATTAGAGAACAGTGCAAACAATGTATAGTTACAATAGGATGCAATGGGGACACATAGAGATAGGGGCAACACAAACCATATACTCCAAAAGTGGAATGCGAACCACGAATGGACCCCAAACCTATGTGACCTTGTAGAGGGTCGCTGGGACTGTGAGAAAACAGTGAGGGTTAGAAAAATAGCCCACCCCAAGACCCTGAAAAGGGAGTGCAAAGTGCACTAAAGTTCCCCCAAGAGCACAGAAGTCGTGATAGGGGAATTCTGCAGGAAAGACACAAACCAGCAATGCAACAACGATGGATTTCGAAACGAGGGTACCTGTGGAACAAGGGGACCAAGTCCAAAAGTCACAACCAAGTCGGAGATGGGCAGATGCCCGGGAAATGCCAGCTGTGGGTGCAAAGAAGCTGCTACTGGACAGTAGAAGCTGAGGATTCTGCAGGAACGACAAGGGCTAGAGACTTCCCCTTTGGAGGATGGATCCACCACGCCGTGGAGAGTCGTGCAGAAGTGTTTTCCTGAAGAAAGACCGCCAACAAGCCTTGCTAGCTGCAAGTCGTGCGGTTAGGGTTTTTGGATGCTGCTGTAGCCCAGGAGGGACCAGGATGACGCCAATTGCGTCAGGGGACAGAGGGTCGCCCAGCAAGACAAGGAGCCCTCTCAGAAGCAGGCAGCACCCGCAGAAGTGCCGGAACAGGCACTATGATGAGGAGTGAAACGGTGCTCACCCGAAGTTGCACAAAGGAGTCCCACGCCGCCGGAGGACAACTTAGAAAGTCGTACAATGCAGGTTAGAGTGCCGTGGACCAAGGCTTGGCTGTGCACAAAGGATTTCCGCCGGAAGTGCACAAAGGCCAGAGTAGCTGCAAAAGTCGCGGTTCCCAGCAATGCAGTCTGGCGTGGGGAGGCAAGGACTTACCTCCACCAAACTTGGACTGAAGAGTCACTGGACTGTGGGAGTCACTTGGACAGAGTTGCTGGATTCAAGGGACCTCGCTCGTCGTGCTGAGAGAAGACCCAGGGTACCGGTGATGCAGTTCTTTGGTGCCTGCGGTAGCAGGGGGACGATTCCGTCGACCCACGGGAGATTTCTTTGGAGCTTCTAGTGCAGAGAGGAGGCAGACTACCCCCACAGCATGCACCACCAGGAAAACAGTCGAGAAGGCGGCAGGATCAGCGTTACAGAGTTGCAGTAGTCGTCTTTGCTACTTTGTTGCAGTTTTGCAGGCTACCAGCGCGTCAGCAGTCGATTCCTTGGCAGAAGGTGAAGAGAGAGATGCAGAGGAACTCGGATGAGCTCTTTCATTCGTTATCTAAGGAATTCCCCAAAGCAGAGACCCTAAATAGCCAGAAAAGAGGGTTTGTCTACTTAGGAGAGAAGATAGGCTAGCAACACCTGAAGGAGCCTATCAGAAGGAGTCTCTGACGTCACCTGCTGGCCCTGGCCACTCAGAGCAGTCCAGTGTGCCAACAGCACATCTGTTTCCAAGATGGCAGAGGTCTGGAGCACACTGGAGGAGCTCTGGGCACCTCCCAGGGGAGGTGCAGGTCAGGGGAGTGGTCACTACCCTTTCCTTTGTCCAGTTTCGCGCCACAGCAGGGCTGAGGGGTCCCTGAACCGGTGTAGACTGGCTTATGCAGAAATGGGCACCATGTGTGCCCATGAAAGCATTTCCAGAGGCTGGGGAGGCTACTCCTCCCCTGTCTTCACACCATTTTCCAAAGGGATAGGGTGTAACACCCTCTCTCTGAGGAAGTCCTTTGTTCTGCCATCCTGGGCCAGGCCTGGCTGGACCCCAGGAGGGCAGAAACCTGTCTGAGTGGTTGGCAGCAGCAGCAGCTGCAGTGAAACCCCGGGAAAGGCAGTTTGGCAGTACCAGGGTCTGTGCTAGAGACCCGTGGGATCATGGGATTGTGCCAACTATGCCAGGATGGCATAGAGGGGGCAATTCCATGATCATAGACATGTTACATGGCCATATTCGGAGTTACCATTGTGAAGCTACAGATAGGTAGTGACCTATATGTAGTGCACGCGTGTAATGGTGTCCCCGCACTCACAAAGTCCGGGGAATTGGCCCTGAACAATGTGGGGGCACCTTGGCTAGTGCCAGGGTGCCCACACACTAAGTAACTTAGCACCCAACCTTTACCAGGTAAAGGTTAGACATATAGGTGACTTATAGGTTACTTAAGTGCAGTGTAAAATGGCTGTGAAATAACGTGGACGTTATTTCACTCAGGCTGCAGTGGCAGGCCTGTGTAAGAATTGTCAGAGCTCCCATTGGGTGGCAAAAGAAATGCTGCAGCCCATAGGGATCTCCTGGAACCCCAATACCCTGGGTACCTCAGTACCATATACTAGGGAATTATAAGGGTGTTCCAGTATGCCAGTGTAAATTGGTAAAAATGGTCACTAGCCTGTTAGTGACAATTTGGAAAGAAATGAGAGAGCATAACCACTGAGGTTCTGATTAGCAGAGCCTCAGTGAGACAGTTAGTCACTACACAGGTAACACATTCAGGCACATTTATGAGCAGTGGGGCCCTGGGTTACCAGGGTCCCAGTGACACATACAACTAAAACAACATATATACAGTGAAAAATGGGGGTAACATGCCAGGCAAGATGGTACTTTCCTACACAACCCCCCCCTAAACGAAGGACAATAAGACTAGCCATGACCTGATGAGTCTTCATTGTCTAAGTGGAAATATCTGGAGAGTCCATCTGCATTGGAGTGGCTACTCCCAGGTCTATGTTCCACTGTATAGTCCATTCCCTGTAGGGATATGGACCACCTCAACAATTTAGGATTTTCACCTTTAATTTGTTTTAGCCAAAGTAGAGGTTTGTGGTCTGTCTGAACAATGAAGTGAGTGCCAAACAGGTATGGCATCAACTTCTTCAGAGCCCAGACCACAGCAAAGGCCTCACTCTCAATGGCAGACCAACGCTTTTCTCTAGGGGTCAACCTCCTACTAATAAAAGCAACAGGTTTATCCTGGCCCTCAGAATTAAGTTGTGATAGGACTGCCCCTACTCCTAATTCAGATGCATCAGTTTGGACATAGAATTTTTTAGAGTAACAAGGGCTTTTCAGGACAGGCGCAGAGCACATGGCCTGCTTCAGCTCCTCAAACGCTTTCTGACAGTTTGCTGTCCATAATACCTTTTTAGGCATTTTCTTGGATGTGAGGTCATTAAGAGGGGCTGCAATGGAGCCATAGTTCTTAATGAATCTCCTGTAATACCCAGTGAGGCCTAGGAAGGCTCTCACTTGAGTCTGAGTGGTAGGGGGAACCCAATCAATAATTGTTTGGATTTTCCCCTGAAGTGGTGCAATCTGTTCCCCACCAACAAGGTGTCCCATATAAACCACCTTACCCTGCCCTATCTGGCACTTTGAAGCCTTGATAGTGAGGCCTGCCTTCTGCAGGGCCTCCAAAACTTTCCATAGGTGGACCAGGTGATCATCCCAGCTGGAGCTAAAAACAGCTATATCGCCCAAATATGCTGCACTGAAAGCTTCCAGCCCTTGCAGGACTGTGTTCACCAACCTTTGAAAAGTGGCAGGCGCATTTTTCAAACCAAAAGGCATTACAGTAAACTGGTAATGTCCTCCAATGGTAGAAAATGCAGTCTTAGGTTTAGCATCTTCTGACAATTTGATCTGCCAATACCCTGCAGTCAAATCAAAAGTGCTTAGATACTTGGCAGATGCCAGTGTCTATGAGCTCATCTGCCCTGGGTATAGGGTGAGCATCAGTTTTGGTTACCAAGTTGAGACCTCTATAGTCTACACAAAACCGCATTTCCTTCTTTCCATCTTTGGAATGGGGTTTTGGTACAAGTACCACAGGAGAAGCCATGGACTTTCAGAGTGCTCAACCACTCCTAGTTCTAACATTTTCTGGACCTCTTGCTTTATGCAGTCCCTGACATGGTCAGGCTGCCTATAGATCTTACTTTTGAAAGGTAAACTGTCTCCAGTATCTATAGTGTGCTCACACCAAGAAGTGGTACCTGGCACAGTAGAGAAGAGTTCAGAGAATTGATCTAGGAGATTTATGCAATGGTCTTTCTGCTCAGCAGTAAGACAATCAGCCAAAACTACACCTTCCACAAGAGCATCTTGTTCTGTGGAAGAGAAGAGATCAGGTAGAGGATCACTGTCTTCTTCCTGTCCCTCATCAGTTGCCATGAGCAGGGTGAGATCAGCCCTGTCATAGTAGGGTTTCAGGCGGTTGACATGGAGCACCCTAAGGGGACTCCTGGCAGTACCTAAGTCAACTAAATAGGTGACTTCTCCCTTCTTTTCAACAATTGTGTGGGGTCCACTCCATTTATCTTGGAGTGCTCTTGGGGCCACAGGGTCCAAGACCCACACTTTCTGCCCTGGTTGGTACTGAACCAAAACAGCCTTCTGTTCATGCCATTGCTTCTGGAGCTCTTGGCTGGCCTGAAGGTTTTTACTGGCCTTTTTCATGTACTCAGCCATCCTTGATCTGAGGCCAAGTACATAATCCACAATATCCTGCTTAGGAGCTTTTAAAGGTTGTTCCCAACCCTCCTTTACAAGTGTGAGTGGACCCCTAACAGGGTGTCCAAAAAGAAGTTCAAAGGGGCTGAAGCCCACTCCTTTCTGGGGTACCTCCCTGTAGGCAAAAAGGAGGCATGGTAGAAGGATATCCCATCTCCTGCGGAGTTTTTCAGGGAGACCCATAATCATGCCTTTGAGAGTTTTATTAAATCTCTCCACCAGTCCATTTGTTTGTGGATGATAGGGTTTTGTGATCTTGTAAGTTACACCACACTCCTTCCACATGGCCTTTAAGTATGCAGACATGAAATTGCTTCCTCTGTCTGATACTACTTCCTTTGGGAAGCCCACCCTAGAAAATATTCCCAGGAGGGCCTTTGCCACTGCAGGTGCTGTAGTGGTCCTTAAAGGAATAGCTTCAGGATATCTTGTGGCATGGTCCACTACCACCAAGATAAACCTATTGCCTGAAGCAGTAGGAGGGTCAAGGGGGCCAACTATGTCAACCCCTACCCTTTCAAAGGGTACCCCAACCACAGGCAGTGGAATAAGGGGTGCCTTTGGAGTTCCACCTGTCTTGCCACTGGCTTGACAGGTTTCACAGGACTTACAAAATTATTTTGTGTCCTCAGACATCCTAGGCCAATGAAACAATGGAACCAGTCTGTCCCAAGTTTTCATTTGTCCTAGATGCCCAGCTAGGGGAATGTCATGTGCCAGGGTTAGGAGGAACTTTCTGTACTCCTGAGGAATCACTAATCTCCTGGCAGCTCCAGGTTTAGAATCCCTATGCTCAGTGTACAAGAGGTTGTCCTCCCAGTAAACTCTGTGAGAGTCACTGACATCCCCATTAGCCTGTTTGACAGCTTGCTGTCTGAGACCCTCTAATGTGGGACAGGTTTGCTGTGCCACACTCAGCTCCTCTCTGGCAGGCCCCCCTTCACCCAAAAGCTCAGCAGTGTCTGCTTCCAGCTCCTCTGGTGTAGGTTCTGCACAGGGAGGGAATTCTTCTTCCTCAGAAGTTGAATCCACTGTAGAGGGAGGGATAGTAGGAAGTGGTTTGCTTCTACTAGCCCTAGCTTTAGGGAGCACTTGGTCCATTGTTCCAGGATCCAAGCTTCACTTTCCTTTTTGCTTTTTGGCCTGAGCCCTTGTCAAAGCAAAAATATGCCCTGGGATGCCCAGCATTGCTGCATGGGCCTCCAACTCCACATCTGACCAAGCTGATGTCTCCAAATCATTCCCTAATAGACAGTCTACAGGTAAATCTGAAGCTACCACAACTTTCTTTGGACCAGTAACCCCCCCCCAGTTGAGATTAACAACAGCCATGGGGTGGCTAAGTGTGTTGTTGTGAGCATCGGTTACTTGGTACTGGTGACCAAGTAGGTGTTGTTCAGCGTGGATAAGTTTCTCTATGACCATAGTCACACTGGCACCAGTGTCCCTGTAGGCCTGAACCTCAACACCATTTATTAGGGGTAGCTGCTTGTACTTATCCATATTAAGGGGACAAGCAACTAAGGTGGCTAAATCAATAGCCCCCTCAGAGACTAACACAGCCTCTGTGGCCTCCCTAACAAGGCCAACCCCAACTAAGTTACCAATAGTGAGCCCAGCTACTCCCTTGGATTGGCTATTAGTAGGTTTGCTCCCACCACCACTGCTATTAGTAGGGACACTAGGGGTAGCAGTAGGGGTTGTAGTGGTAGGAGCATTGGTGCTTTTCTTTGGACAACTGGGATCTGTTGTCCAATGGCCTTTTATTTTACATAAATAGCACCATGGTTTCTTTTCCTTGTTCTGATTAAAAGAGGATTTGGGCCCCCCACCCCCACCAGAGTGTTTTTGTGGGCCTGATGAAGACTCATTTTTAGATTTGTCCCCACCCTTGTCAGAAGACTTACCATCCTTCTTTTTGTTGCCATCTTTGTCATCCCCTGTATGAACTTTTCTGTTCACCCTTGTTCTGACCCATTTGTCTGCCTTCTTTCCCAATTCTTGGGGAGAGGTCAGATCAGAGTCCACCAAGTACTGGTGCAACAAATCAGACACACAATTATTAAGAATATGCTCTCTCAGGATCAAGTTATACAGGCTGTCATAATCAGTAACTTTATTGCCATGTAACCACCCCTCCAAGGCCTTCACTGAATGGTCAATGAAATCAACCCAGTCTTGTGAAGTCTCCTTTTTGGTCTCTCTGAACTTTATCCTGTATTGTTCAGTGGTTAAGCCATAACCATCCAGGAGTGCATTCTTAAGAACTTGGAAATTATTAGCATCATTTTCTTTCACAGTAAGGAGCCTATCCCTACCTTTTCCACTAAATGATAGCCATAGGATAGCAGCCCACTGCCTTTGAGGGACATCCTGTACAACACAGGCCCTCTCAAGTGCAGCAAACCACTTGTTAATGTCATCCCCCTCCTTATAAGGGGGAACTATCTTGTGCAGATTCCTGGAATCATGCTCTTTTGCAGGATGACTATGGGGAATACTGCTGCTGCCACCATGGGTATCTAAATCCAACTTCTGTCTTTCCTTCTCTAGTTCAAAAGACTGTTTATCCAAATCCAGCTGTTGCTTTTTAAGCTTCAGTCTGGTTTGTTCCACCCTCAACTTATTGAGTTCCCTCTCTAACATTCTGTCATCAGGGTTGGTGGGAGGGACATTCCTAGATACAGAGGTATGATGGGAATGAACAGAAGGAGACCTGTCCCTTATAGAAGCCACCCTAACAGCTTGGCTAACAGAAACATCACTACCAGTATGGTGAGAATAAATGCTTTTGCTATGATGTGAGACAACACTATTTGTATGGTGTGGCTCATCATCATTACCAACTATGCTAGACTGTCTAGTAATGGGCAGGCTTGGAAGTTTCTTTCCTGAATCTTTTCCTGGGGGAGTCCCTGGATCAGATTGAGAACCATTAGCTACTTTTTCAACAGATGGGGCACTTTTAGCCTTATCATGTTCTCTAAGCTTGTTAAGTAACAGTTCCAAGGAAGGATTCTTCCCTACACTCAAACCTCTCTCTATGCAGAGACTCCTTGCTCCTTTCCAGCTAAGGTGATCAAATGCAAGTTTGGACAGATCAACATTTTGGCCTGTGCCAGACATTTTTAGAGAGAGTTAAAGTGATAGAAAAAGAGAAAAAAGTTTTCAGAACTTTTTAGAAAGACAGAAAAAAAACTTTTTAAACTTTTAAGAACTTTTTGAAAGTTTAGAAGTACTTTTCAGCACTTAGAACAGAGTGAAAAGAGGAAATGCAAAACTTTTTGGCTATGTGTATATACACTGACCTTGTTTTGTATATGTTTCTCTTATGAAAAGTACAATGACAAGAGTGGTAAGTAGTCTCAAAGCACTTATCCCACCGCTGCACAACCAATGTAGGAGGCTGGACTGGCTTGTAGTGAGTACCAAGGGGTACTTGCACCTTGCACCAGGCCCAGTTATCCCTTATTAGTGTATAGGGTGTCTAGCAGCTTAGGCTGATAGATAATGGTAGCTTAGCAGAGCAGCTCAGGCTGAACTAGGAGACGTGTGAAGCTACTACAGTACCACCTAGTGTCATATGCACAATATCATAAGAAAACACAATACACAGTTATACTAAAAATAGAGGTACTTTATTTTTATGACAATATGCCAAAGTATCTTAGAGTGTACCCTCAGTGAGAGGATAGGAAATATACACAAGATATATATAAACAATAGCAAAAATATGCAGTATAGTCTTAGAAAACAGTGCAAACAATGTATAGTTACAATAGGATGCAATGGGGAAACATGGGGATAGGGGCAACACAAACCATATACTCCAAAAGTGGAATGCGAACCACGAATGGACCCCAAACCTATGTGACCTTGTAGAGGGTCGCTGGGACTATTAGAAAATAGTGAGAGTTAGAAAAATAACCCTCCCCAAGACCCTGAAAAGTGAGTGCAAAGTGCACTAAAGTTCCCCTAAGGGCAAAGAAGTCGTGTTAGAGGAATAATGCAGGAAAGACACAAACCAACAATGCAACAACTGTGGATTTCCAATCTAGGGTACCTGTGGAACAAGGGGACCAAGTCCAAAAGTCACAAGCAAGTCGGAGATGGGCAGATGCCCAGGAAATGCCAGCTGCGGGTGCAAAGAAGCTTCTACTGGACAGAAGAAGCTGAGGTTTCTGCAGGAACGAAAAGGGCTAGAGACTTCCCCTTTGGTGGACGGATCCCTCTCGCCGTGGAGAGTCGTGCAGAAGTGTTTTCCCGCCGAAAGAATGCCAACAAGCCTTGCTAGCTGCAAATCGTGCGGTTAGCGTTTTTGGACGCTGCTGTGGCCCTGTAGGGACCAGGAGGTCGCAAATTGGACCAGGAGAGAGAGGGGACGTCGAGCAAGACAAGGAGCCCTCTCAGCAGCAGGTAGCACCCGGAGAAGTGCCAGAAACAGGCACTACGAGGATGCGTGAAACGGTGCTCACCCGAAGTCGCACAAAGAAGTCCCACGTCGCCGGAGAACAACTTAGGAGGTCGTGCAATGCAGGTTAGAGTGCCGTGGACCCAGGCTGGAATGTGCACAAATGATTTCCGCCGGAAGTGCACGGAGGCCGGAGTAGCTGCAAAAGTTGCGGTTCCCAGCAATGCAGTATAGCGAGGTGAGGCAAGGACTTACCTCCACCAAACTTGGACTGAAGAGTCACTGGACTGTGGGGGTCACTTGGACAGAGTTGCTGGATTCGAGGGACCTCGCTCGTCGTGCTGAGAGGAGACCCAAGGGACCGGTAATGCAGCTTTTTGGTGCCTGTGGTTTGCAGGGGGAAGATTCCGTCGACCCACGGGAGATTTCTTCGGAGCTTCTAGTGCAGAGAGGAGGCAGACTACCCCCACAGCATGCACCACCAGGAAAACAGTCGAGAAGGCGGCAGGATCAGCGTTACAGAGTTGCAGTAGTCGTCTTTGCTACTATGTTGCAGGTTTGCAGGCTTCCAGCGCGGTCAGCAGTCGATTCCTTGGCAGAAGGTGAAGAGAGAGATGCAGAGGAACTCGGATGAGCTCTTGCATTCGTTATCTAAAGTTTCCCCAGAGACAGAGACCCTAAATAGCCAGAAAAGAGGGTTTGGCTATCTAGGAGAGAGGATAGGCTAGCAACACCTGAAGGAGCCTATCACAAGGAGTCTCTGACGTCACCTGGTGGCACTGGCCACTCAGAGCAGTCCAGTGTGCCAGCAGCACCTCTGTTTCCAAGATGGCAGAGGTCTGGAGCACACTGGAGGAGCTCTGGACACCTCCCAGGGGAGGTGCAGGTCAGGGGACTGGTCACTCCCCTTTCCTTTGTCCAGTTTCGCGCCAGAGCAGGGCTAAGGGGTCCCCTGAACCGGTGTAGACTGGCTTATGCAGAATTGGGCACATCTGTGCCCAACAAGGCATTTCCAGAGGCTGGGGGAGGCTACTCCTCCCCTGCCTTCACACCATTTTCCAAAGGGAGAGGGTGTCACACCCTCTCTCAGAGGAAGTTCTTTGTTCTGCCATCCTGGGCCAGGCCTGGCTGGACCCCAGGAGGGCAGATGCCTGTCTGAGGGGTTGGCAGCAGCAGCAGCTGCAGTGAAACCCCAGGAAGGGCAGTTTGGCAGTACCAGGGTCTGTGCTACAGACCACTGGGATCATGGGATTGTGCCAACTATGCCAGGATGGCATAGAGGGGGCAATTCCATGATCATAGACATGTTACATGGCCATATTCGGAGTTACCATTGTGAAGCTACATATAGGTAGTGACCTATATGTAGTGGACGCGTGTAATGGTGTCCCCGCACTCACAAAGTTCAGGGAATTGGCTCTGAACAATGTGGGGGTACCTTGGCTAGTGCCAGGGTGCCCTCACACTAAGTAACTTTGCACCTAACCTTTACCAGGTAAAGGTTAGACATATAGGTGACTTATAAGTTACTTAAGTGCAGTGAGAAATGGCTGTGAAATAACGTGGACGTTATTTCACTCAGGCTGCAGTGGCAGGCATGTGTAAGATTTGTCAGAGCTCCCTATGGTTGGCAAAAGAAATGCTGCAGCCCATAGGGATCTCCTGGAACCCCAATACCCTCGGTACCTCAGTACCATATACTAGGGAATTATAAGGGTGTTCCAGTAAGCCAATGTAAATTGGTAAAAATGGTCACTAGCCTGTTAGTGACAATTTGGAAAGAAATGAGAGAGCATAACCACTGAGGTTCTGATTAGCAGAGCCTCAGTGAGACAGTTAGTCACTACACAGGTAACACATTCAGGCACATTTATGAGCACTGGGGCCCTGGGTTACCAGGGTCCCAGTGACACATACAACTAAAACAACATATATACAGTGAAAAATGGGGGTAACATGCCAGGCAAGATGGTACTTTCCTACACTCATACAACTAAAACAACATATATACAGTGAAAAATGGGGGTAACATGCCAAGCAAGATGGTACTTTCCTACAGCGCCCAGCAACTCAGGGAGCCCTCACAGAAGCAGACAGCACCCGCAGAAGTACCGGAACAGGCACTTGGAAGAGGAGTGAACCGGAGTCCACCCGAAGACACAAAAGGGAGTCCCACGACGCCGGAGGGCAACTCAGGAGGTTGTGCACTGCAGGTTAGAGTGTCGGGGACCCAGGCTTGGCTGTGCACAAAGGAAATCCTAGAAGAGTGCACAGGAGCCGGAGCAGCCGCAAATCACACGGTACCCAGCAATGCAGTCTAGCGTGGGGAGGCAAGGATTTACCTCCACCAAACTTGGACTGAACAGTCACTGGACTGTGGGAGTCACATGGACATAGTTGCTGAGTTCCAGGGACCACGCTCGTCGTGCTGAGAGGGGACCCAGAGGACCAGTGATGCAGTCTTTTGTTGCCTGCGGTTGCAGGGGGAAGATTCCGTCGTCCCACGGGAGATTTCTTCAGAGCTCCTGGTAAAAGAAGGAGGCAGGCTACCCCCACAGCATGCACCACCAGGAAACAGTCGAGAAGGCGGCAGGATAAGCGATACAAGGTTGCAGTAGTCGTCGTTGCTACTTTGTTGCGGTTTTGCAGGCGTCCTGAGCCGTCAGTGGTCGATCCTTTGGCAGAAGGTGAAGAGAGAGATGCAGAGGAACTCTGGTGAGCTCTTGCATTCGGTATCTGGAGAATACCCCAAAGCAGAGACCCTAAATAGCCAGAAAAGGAGGTTTGGCTACCTAGGAAGGAGGATAGGCTAGTAACACAGGTAAGAGCCTATCAGAAGGAGTGTCTGACGTCACCTGATGGCACTGGCCACTCAGAGCAGTCCAGTGTGCCAGCAACACCTCTGTTTCCAAGATGGCAGAGGTCTGGAGCACACCGGAGGAGCTCTGGGCACCTCCCCTGGGAGGTGCAGGTCAGGGGAGTGGTCACTCCCCTTTCCTTTGTCCAGTTTCGCGCCAGAGCAGGGCTGGGGGATCCCTGAACCGGTGTAGACTGGCTTATGCAGAGATGGGCACCCTTTGTGCCCATCAAAGCATTTCCAGAGGCTGGGGGAGGCAACTCCTCCCCAGCCATCACACCTATTTCCAAAGGGAGAGGGTGTAACACCCTCTCTCTGAGGAAGTCCTTTGTTCTGCCTTCCTGGGCCAGGCCTGGCTGGACCTCAGGAGGGCAGAAACCTGTCTGAGGAGTTGGCAGCAGCAGCAGCTGCAGTGAAACCCCGGGAAAGGCAGTTTGGCAGTACCCGGGTCTGTGCTAGAGACTCGGGGATCATGAAATTGTCTCCCCAATGTCAGAATGGCATTGGGGTGACAATTCCATCATCTTAGGCATGTTACATGGCCATGTTCGGAGTTACCATTGTGACGCTATACATAGGTAGTGACCTATGTATAGTGCACGCATGAAATGGTGTCCCCGCACTCACAAAGTCCGTGGAATTTGCCCTGAATGATGTGGGGGCACCTTGGTTAGTGCCAGGGTGCCCACACACTAAGTAACTTAGCACCCAACCTTCACCAGGTGAAGGTTAGACATATAGGTGACTTATAAGTTACTTAAGTGCAGTAGTAAATGGCTGTGAAATAACGTCAGGCTGCAGTGGCAGGCCTGTGTAAGAATTGTCAGAGCTCCCTATGGGTGGCAAAAGAAATGCTGCAGCCCATAGGGATCTCCTGGAACCCCAATACCCTGGGTACCTCAGTACCATATACTAGGGAATTATAAGGGTGTTCCAGTAAGCCAATGTAAATTGGTAAAATTTGTCACTAGCCTGTTAGTGACAATTTGAAAGAAATGAGAGAGCAGAACCACTGAGGTTCTGGATAGCAGAGCCTCAGTGAGACAGTTAGGCCCTACACAGGGAACACATACATATAGGTCACAAACTTATGAGCACTGGGGTCCTGGCTAGCAGGGTCCCAATGACACATAACAAACATACTGAAAACATAGGGTTTTCACTATGAGCACTGGGCCCTGACTGGCAGGATCCCAGTGAGACAGTGAAAACACCCTGACATACACTCACAAACAGGCCAAAAGTGGGGGTAACAAGGCTAGAAAGAGGCTACTTTCTCACAGGCACCACACAGGGAACACATACATATAGGCCACAAACTTATGAGCAGTGGGGTCCTGACTAGCAGGGTCCCAGTGACACATACCAAACATACTGAAAACATAGGGTTTTCACTATGAGCACTGGGCCCTGGCTAGCAGGATCCCAGTGAGACAGTGAAAACACCCTGACATACACTCACAAACAGGCCAAAAGTGGGGGTAACAAGGCTAGAAAGAGGCTACTTTCTCACACACATACAACTAAAACAACATATATACAGTGAAATATGGGGGTAACATGCCAGGCAAGATGGTACTTTCCTACACAACCCCCTCCCAAACGAAGGACAATAAGACTAGCCATGACCTGATGAGTCTTCATTGTCTAAGTGGAAATATCTGAAGAGTCCATCTGCATTGGAGTGGGTACTCCCAGGTCTATGTTCCACTGTATAGTACATTCCCTGTAGGGAAATGGACCACCTCAACAATTTAGGATTTTCACCTTTCATTTGTTTTAGCCAAAGTAGAGGTTTGTGGTCTGTCTGAACAATGAAGTGACTGCCAAACAGGTATGGCCTCAACTTCTTCAGTGCCCAGACCACAGCAAAGGCCTCCCTCTCTATGGCAGACCAACGCTTTTCTCTAGGGGTCAACCTCCTACTGATAAAAGCAACAGGTTGATCCTGGCCCTCAGAATTAAGTTGTGATAAGACTGCCCCTACCCCTAATTCAGATGCATCAGTTTGGACAATGAATTTTTTGGAGTGACAGGGGCTTTTCAGGACAGGTGCAGAGCACATGGCCTGCTTCAGCTCCTCAAAAGCTTTCTGACAGTTTGCTGTCCATAATACATTTTTAGGCATTTTCTTAGATGTGAGATCATTAAGAGGGGCTGCAATGGAGCCATAGTTCTTTATGAACCTCCTGTAGTACCCAGTGAGGCCTAAAAAGGCTCTCACTTGAGTCTGAGTTGTAGGGGGAACCCAATCTATAATAGTTTGGATTTTCCTCTGAAGTGGTGCAATCTGTTCTCCACCTTCTAGGGGGCATATTTATACTCCGTTTGCGCCGAATTAGCGTCGTTTTTTTTTACGCAAATTCGGCGCAAAACTAACGCCATATTTATACTTTGGCGCTAGACGCGTCTAGCGCCAAAGTATGAGTAAAGAGCGTCATTTTTTTGCGTGAACGCCTTCCTTGCGTTAATGAGATGCAAGGTAGGCGTTCCCGTCCAAAAAAATGACTGCGACGCAAATGCGTCGTATTTATACTCCCGGGCAAAAATCACGCCCGGGAGTTGGCGGGGCAGAAAACCCTGCATTTGCGCCACTTTTTAACGCCTGGGTCAGGGCAAGCGTTAAGGGACCTGTGGGCTCAAAATGAGCCCACAGCTGCCCTCCCATGCCCCCAGGGACCCCCCCTGCCACCCTTGCCCACCCCAGGAGGACACCCAAGGATGGAGGGACCCACCCCAGGGACATTCAGGTAAGTTCAGGTAAGTATAAATATTTTTTTTTTAAATAATTTTTTGTGGCATAGGGGGGCCTGGTTTGTGCCCCCCTACATGCCTCAATGCCCAATGACCATGCCCAGGGGACATAAGTCCCATGGGCATGGCCATTGGGCAAGGGGGCATGACTCCTGTCTTTACTAAGACAGGAGTCATGTAAATGGCGTCTGGGCGTCGTTTAAAATGGCGCAAATCGGGTTAAGACGATTTTTTTGCGTCAACCTGACTTGCGCCATTTTTAAGACGCCCTAACGCCATTTTTCCCTACGCCGGCGCTGCCTGGTGTACGTGTTTTTTTTCCACGCACACCAGGCAGCGCCGGTCTGCTTGCGCCGGCTAACGCAATTCAATAAATACGGCGCCCGCATGGCGCTTCAGAATGGCGTTTGCCGGCGCAAAAATTTTTGACGCTAAACTGCGTTAGCGCAGTTTAGCGTCAAAAAGTATAAATACGGGCCTAGGTGTCCCAGATAAACCACTTTCCCCTGCCCTATCTGGCACTTTGAAGCCTTGATAGTGAGGCCTGCCTTTTGCAGGGCCTCCAGAACTTTCCATAGGTGGACCAGGTGATCATCCCAGCTAGAGCTAAAGACAGCTATATCATCTAGATATGCTGCACTAAAAGCTTCCAGCCCTTGCAGGACTGTGTTCACCAACCTTTGAAAAGTGGCAGGTGCATTTTTCAATTGAAAAGGCATTACTGTGAATTGGTAGTGCCCTCCAATGGTTGAAAATGCTGTTTTTGCCTTTGCATCCTCTGATAACTTGATCTGCCAATACCCTGCAGTCAAATCAAAGGTGCTTAGATACTTGGCAGATGCCAGTGTATCTATTAGCTCATCTGCCCTGGGTATAGGGTGAGCATCAGTTTTAGTTACCTGGTTGAGACCTCTGTAGTCAACACAAAATCTCATTTCCCTTTTCCCATCTTTGGAATGAGGCTTTGGTACAAGTACCACAGGAGAGGCCCATGGACTTTCAGAGTGCTCAACCACTCCCAGTTCAAGCATTTTCTGCACCTCTTATTTTATGCAGTCTCTGACATGGTCAGGCTGCCTATAGATCTTACTTTTGACAGGCAAGCTGTCTCCAGTATCTATAGTGTGCCAAGAAGTGGTGCCTGGCACAGTAGAAAAGAGTTCAGAAAACTGACCCAGGAGATTTATGCAGTGGTCTTTCTGCTCAGCAGTAAGACAATCTGCCAGTACTACACCTTCCACTAGAGCATCCTGTTCTGTGGAAGAGAAGAGATCAGGGAGAGGGTCACTCTCTTCTTCCTGTCCTTCATCTGTTGCCATGAGCAGGGTGAGATCAGCCCTGTCATAGTAGGGTTTCAGGCGATTGACATGGAGCACCCTAAGGGGACTCCTGGCAGTGCCTAAGTCAACCAAGTAGGTGACTTCTCCCTTCTTTTCAACAATTATATGGGGTCCACTCCATTTGTCTTGGAGTGCTCTTGGGGCCACAGGCTTCAAGACCCACACTTTCTGCCCTGGTTGGTACTGAATCAGAACAGCCTTCTGGTCATGCCATTGCTTTTGGAGCTCTTGGCTGGCCTGAAGGTTTTTACTGGCCTTTTTCATGTACTCAGCCATCCTAGATCTTAGGCCAAGTACATAGTCCACTATGTCTTGCTTTGGAGCTTTTAAAGGTTGTTCCCAACCCTCCTTAACAAGTGTTAGAGGACCTCTCACAGGGTGTCCAAATAGGAGTTCAAAGGGGCTCCTTTTTGGGGTAACTCCCTGTAAGCAAAAAGGAGGCAAGGTAACAGGACATCCCATCTCCTGCGGAGTTTTTCAGGGAGTCCCATTATCATTCCTTTGAGAGTTTTATTAAACCTCTCAACCAGTCCATTTGTTTGTGGATGATAGGGTGTGGTGAACTTGTATGTTACACCACATTCCTTCCACATGGCCTTTAAGTAAGCAGACATGAAATTGCTTGCCCTGTCTTATACCACCTCTTTTGGGAAGCCCACCCTGGAAAAGATTCCCAGGAGGGCCTTTGTCACTGCAGGAGCTGTAGTGGTCCTTAGAGGAATTGCTTCAGGATATCTGGTGGCATGGTCCACTACCACCAAGATAAACCTATTGCCTGAAGTAGTAGGAGGGTCAAGGGGGCCAACTATGTCAACCCCTACCCTTTCATAGGGAGCCCCAACCACAGGTAGTGGAATAAGGGGTGCCTTTGGAGTGCCACCTGGCTTGCCACTGGCTTGACAGGTTTCACAGGACTTACAAAATTCCTTTGTGTCCTCTGACAGTCTAGGCCAAGGAAACAAGGGGACAAGCCTGTCCCAAGTTTTAATTTGCCCTAAATGTCCAGCTAAGGGAATGTCGTGGGCTAGAGTTAGGAGGAACTCTCTGTATTGCTGAGGAATCACCAATCTCCTGGCAGCTCCAGGTTTTGGATCCCTTGCTTCAGTATACCAGAGGTTGTCCTCCCAGTAAACTTTGTGAGAGTAACTGACATCCCCATTTGCTTGTTTGACAGCTTGCTATCTTAGACCCTCTAGTGTGGGACGGGTCTGCTGTGCCACACTCAGCTCCTCCCTGGCAGGCCCCCCTCCACCCAAATGCTCAGCAGTGTCTGCTTCCAGCTCCTCTGGTGTAGGTTCTGCACAGGGTGGAAATTCTTCTTCCTCAGAAGTTGAATCCACTGTAGAGGGAGGGATAGTAGGTAGTGTTTTACCTTTACTAACCCTAGCTTTAGGGAGCACTTGGTCCATTCTTCCAGGATCCAAGTCACCCTGTCCTTTTTGCTTTTTGGCCTGAGCCCTGGTTAAAGCAAAAATATGCCCTGGAATGCCCAGCATTGCTGCATGAGCCTCCAACTCCACTTCTGCCCAAGCTGATGTCTCTAAATCATTCCCTAGTAGACAGTCTACAGGTAAATCTGAGGCAACCACAACTTTCTTTGGACCAGTAACCCCCACCCAGTTGAGATTCACAACAGCCATGGGGTGGCTAAGAGTGTTGTTATGAGTGTGAGAAAGTAGCCTCTTTCTAGCCTTGTTACCCCCACTTTTGGCCTGTTTGTGAGTGTATGTCAGGGTGTTTTCACTGTCTCACTGGGATCCTGCTAGCCAGGGCCCAGTGCTCATAGTGAAAACCCTATGTTTTCAGTATGTTTGTTATGTGTCACTGGGACCCTGCTAGTCAGGACCCCAGTGCTCATAAGTTTGTGGCCTATATGTATGTGTTCCCTGTGTAGTGCCTAACTGTCTCACTGAAGCTCTGCTAACCAGAACCTCAGTGGTTATGCTCTCTCATTTCTTTCCAAATTGTCACTAACAGGCTAGTGACCAATTTTACCAATTTACATTGGCTTACTGGAACACCCTTATAATTCCCTAGTATATGGTACTGAGGTACCCAGGGTATTGGGGTTCCAGGAGATCCCTATGGGCTGCAGCATTTCTTTTGCCACCCATAGGGAGCTCTGCCAATTCTTACACAGGCCTGTCACTGCAGCCTGAGTGAAATAACGTCCACGTTATTTCACAGCCATTTTACACTGCACTTAAGTAACTTATAAGTCACCTATATGTCTAACCTTTACCTGGTAAAGGTTAGGTGCAAAGTTACTTAGTGTGAGGGCACCCTGGCACTAGCCAAGGTACCCCCACATTGTTCAGAGCCAATTCCCTGAACTTTGTGAGTGCGGGGACACCATTACACGCGTGCACTACATATAGGTCACTACCTATATGTAGCTTCACAATGGTAACTCCGAATATGGCCATGTAACATGTCTATGATCATGGAATTGCCCCCTCTATGCCATCCTGGCATTGTTGGCACAATTCCATGATCCCAGTGGTCTGTAGCACAGACCCTGGTACTGCCAAACTGCCCTTCCTGGGGTTTCACTGCAGCTGCTGCTGCTGCCAACCCCTCAGACAGGCATCTGCCCTCCTGGGGTCCAGCCAGGCCTGGCCCAGGATGGCAGAACAAAGAACTTCCTCTGAGAGAGGGTGTGACACCCTCTCCCTTTAGAAAATGGTGTGAAGGCAGGGGAGGAGTAGCCTCCCCCAGCCTCTGGAAATGCTTTCTTGGGCACAGATGTGCCCAATTCTGCATAAGCCAGTCTACACCGGTTCAGGGGACCCCTTAGCCCTGCTCTGGCGCGAAACTGGACAAAGGAAAGGGGAGTGACCACTCCCCTGACCTGCACCTCCCCTGGGAGGTGTCCAGAGCTCCTCCAATGTGCTCCAGACCTCTGCCATCTTGGAAACAGAGGTGCTGCTGGCACACTGGACTGCTCTGAGTGGCCAGTGCCACCAGGTGACGTCAGAGACTCCTTGTGATAGGCTCCTTCAGGTGTTGCTAGCCTATCCTCTCTCCTAGGTAGCCAAACCCTCTTTTCTGGCTATTTAGGGTCTCTGTCTCTGGGGAAACTTTAGATAACGAATGCAAGAGCTCATCCGAGTTCCTCTGCATCTCTCTCTTCACCTTCTGCCAAGGAATCGACTGCTGACAGCGCTGGAAGCCTGCAAACCTGCAACATAGTAGCAAAGACGACTACTGCAACTCTGTAACGCTGATCCTGCCGCCTTCTCGACTGTTTTCCTGTCTGTGCATGCTGTGGGGGTAGTCCGCCTCCTCTCTGCACCAGAAGCTCCGAAGAAATCTCCTGTGGGTCGACGGAATCTTCCCCCTGCAACCGCAGGCACCAAAAAGCTGCATTACCGGTCCCTTGGGTCTCCTCTCAGCACGACGAGCGAGGTCCCTCGAATCCAGCGACTCTGTCCAAGTGACCCCCACAGTCCAGTGACTCTTCAGTCCAAGTTTGGTGGAGGTAAGTCCTTGCCTCACCTCGCTGGGCTGCATTGCTGGGAACCGTGACTTTTGCAGCTACTCCGGCCCCTGTGCACTTCCGGCGGAAATCCTTTGTGCACAGTCAAGCCTGGGTCCACCGCACTCTAACCTGCATTGCACGACTTTCTAAGTTGGTCTCCGGCGACGTGGGACTCCTTTGTGTAACTTCGGGTGAGCACCGTTTCATGCATCCTCGTAGTGCCTGTTTCTGGCACTTCTCCGGGTGCTACCTGCTGCTGAGAGGGCTCCTTGTCTTGCTCGACATCCCCTCTCTCTCCTGGTCCAATTTGCGACCTCCTGGTCCCTCAGGGCCACAGCAGCGTCCGAAAACGCTAACCGCACGATTTGCAGCTAGCAAGGCTTGTTGGCGTTCTTTCGGCGGGAAAACACTTCTGCACGACTCTCCACGGCGAGAGGGATCCGTCCACAAAAGGGGAAGTCTCTAGCCCTTTTCTTTCCTGCAGAAACCTCAGCTTCTTCTGTCCAGTAGAAGCTTCTTTGCACCCGCAGCTGGCATTTCCTGGGCATCTGCCCATCTCCGACTTGCTTGTGACTTTTGGACTTGGTCCCCTTGTTCCACAGGTATCCTAGATTGGAAATCCACAGTTGTTGCATTGCTGGTTTGTGTCTTTCCTGCATTATTCCTCTAACACGACTTCTTTGTCCTTAGGGGAACTTTAGTGCACTTTGCACTCACTTTTCAGGGTCTTGGGGAGGGTTATTTTTCTAACTCTTACTATTTTCTAATAGTCCCAGCGACCCTCTACAAGGTCACATAGGTTTGGGGTCCATTCTTGGTTCGCATTCCACTTTTGGAGTATATGGTTTGTGTTGCCCCTATCCCTATGTTTCCCCATTGCATCCTATTGTAACTATACATTGTTTGCACTGTTTTCTAAGACTATACTGCATATTTTTGCTATTGTGTATATATATCTTGTGTATATTTCCTATCCTCTCACTGAGGGTACACTCTAAGATACTTTGGCATATTGTCATAAAAATAAAGTACCTTTATTTTTAGTATAACTGTGTATTGTGTTTTCTTATGATATTGTGCATATGACACTAAGTGGTACTGTAGTAGCTTCACACGTCTCCTAGTTCAGCCTAAGCTGCTCTGCTAAGCTACCATTATCTATCAGCCTAAGCTGCTAGACACCCTATACACTAATAAGGGATAACTGGGCCTGGTGCAAGGTGCAAGTACCCCTTGGTACTCACTACAAGCCAGTCCAGCCTCCTACAATGAGCATCAGTCACTTGGTACTGGTGACCAAGTAGGTGTTGTTTAGGGTGGACCAGTTTCTCCATTACCATGGTAACACTGGCACCTGTGTCCCTGTAGGCCTGAACCTCAACACCATTTGTTAGGGGAAGTTGCTTGTACTTATCCATGTTAAGGGGACAAGCAACCAAGGTGACCAAATCAATGGCCCCCTCAGAGACTAACACAGCCTCTGTGGTCTCCCTAACAAGACCAATCCTAACTAAATTACCAAAAGTGAGCCCAGCTACTCCCTTGGATTGGCTATTAGTAGGTTTGCTCCCACCACCACTGCTATTACTAGGGTGTGAGAAAGTAGCCTCTTTCTAGCCTTGTTACCCCCACTTTTGGCCTGTTTGTGAGTGTATGTCAGGGTGTTTTCACTGTCTCACTGGGATCCTGCTAGCCAGGGCCCAGTGCTCATAGTGAAAACCCTATGTTTTCAGTATGTTTGTTATGTGTCACTGGGACCCTGCTAGTCAGGACCCCAGTGCTCATAAGTTTGTGGCCTATATGTATGTGTTCCCTGTGTGGTGCCTAACTGTCTCACTGAGGCTCTGCTAACCAGAACCTCAGTGGTTATGCTCTCTCATTTATTTCAAATTGTCACTAACAGGCTAGTGACCAATTTTACCAATTTACATTGGCTTACTGGAACACCCTTATAAATCCCTGGTATATGGTACTAAGGTACCCAAGGTATTGGGGTTCCAGGAGATCCATATGGGCTGCAGCATTTCTTTTGCCACCCATAGGGAGCTCAGACAATTCTTACACAGGCCTGCCACTGCAGCCTGAGTGAAATAACGTCCACGTTATTTCACAGCCATTTTACACTGCACTTAAGTAACTTATAAGTCACCTATATGTCTAACCTTTACCTGGTAAAGGTTAGGTGCAAAGTTACTTAGTGTGAGGGCACCCTGGCACTAGCCAAGGTGCCCCCACATTGTTCAGGGCCAATTTCCCTGACTTTGTGAGTGCGGGGACACCATTACACGCGTGCACTACATATAGGTCACTACCTATATGTAGCTTCTCAATGGTAACTCCGAATATGGCCATGTAACATGTCTATGATCATGGAATTGCCCCCTTTATGCCATCCTGACATAGTTGGCACAATCCCATGATCCCAGTGGTCTGTAGCACAGACCCTGGTACTGCCAAACTGCCTTTCCTGGGGTTTCACTGCAGCTGCTGCTGCTGCCAACCCCTCAGACAGGTTTCTGCCCCCCTGGGGTCAAGCCAGGCTTGTCCCAGGATGGCAGAACAAAGGACTTCCTCTGAGAGAGGGTGTTACACCCTCTCCCTTTGGAAAATGGTGTGAAGGCAGGGGAGGAGTAGCCTCCCCCAGCCTCTGGAAATGCTTTCTTGGGCACAGATGTGCCCAATTCTGCATAAGCCAGTCTACACCAGTTCAGGGGACCCCTTAGCCCTGCTCTGGCGCGAAACTGGACAAAGGAAAGGGGAGTGACCACTCCCCTGACCTGCACCTCCCCTGGGAGGTGTCCAGTGCTCCTCCAGTGTGCTCCAGACCTCTGCCATCTTGAAAACAGAGGTGCTGCTGGCACACTGGACTGCTCTGAGTGGCCAGTGCCACCAGGCGATGTCAGAGACTCCTTCTGATAGGCTCCTTCAGGTGTTGCTAGCCTATCCTCTCTCCTAGGTAGCCAAACCCTCTTTTCTGGCTATTTAGGGTCTCTGTCTCTGGGGAAACTTTAGATAACGAATGCAAAAGCTCATCTGAGTTCCTCTGCATCTCTCTCTTCACCTTCTGCCAAGGAATCGACTGCTGACCGCGCTGGAAGCCTGCAAAACTGCAACATAGTAGCAAAGACGACTACTGCAACTCTGTAACGCTGATCCTGCCGCCTTCTCGACTGTTTTCCTGGTGGTGCATGCTGTGGGGGTAGTCTGCCTCCTCTCTGCACTAGAATCTCAGAAGAAATCTCCCGTGGGTCGACGGAATCTTCCCCCTGCAACCGCAGGCACCAAAAAGCTGCATTACCGGTCCCTTGGGTCTCCTCTCAGCACGACGAGCGAGGTCCCTCGAATCCAGCAACTCTGTCCTAGTGACCCGCACAGTCCAGTGACTCTTCAGTCCAAGTTTGGTGGAGGTAAGTCCTTGCCTCACCTCGCTGGGCTGCATTGCAGGGAACCGCGACTTTTGCAGCTACTCCGGCCCCTGTGCACTTCCGGCGGAAATCCTTTGTGCACAGCCAAGCCTGGGTCCACGGCACTCTAACCTGCATTGCACGACTTTCTAAGTTGTTCTCCGGCGATGTGGGACTCCTTTGTGTAACTTCGGGTGAGCACCGTTTCATGCATCCTCGTAGTGCCTGTTTCTGGCACTTCTCCGGGTGCTACCTGCTGCTAAGAGGACTCCTTGTCTTGCTCGACATCCTCTCTACCTCCTGGACCAATTTGCGACCTCCTGGTCCCTCCTGGGCCACAGCAGCACCCAAAAACGCTAACCTCACGATTTGCAGCTAGCAAGGCTTGTTGGCGTTCTTTCGGCGGGAAAATACTTCTGCACGACTCTCCACGGCGAGAGGGATCCGTCCACCTTAGGGGAAGTCTCTAGCCCTTTTCGTTCCTGCAGAAACCTCAGCTTCTTCTGTCCAGTAGAAGCTTCTTTGCATCCACAGCTGGCATTTCCTGGGCATATGCCCATCTCCGACTTGCTTGTGACTTTTGGACTTGGTCCCCTTGTTCCACAGGTACCCTAGATTGGAAATCCATTGTTGTTGCATTGTTGGTTTGTGTCTTTCCTGCATTATTCCTTTAACACGACTTCTTTGTCCTTAGGGGAACTTTAGTGCACTTTGCACTCACTTTTCAGGGTCTTGGGGAGGGTTATTTTTCTAACTCTCACTATTTTCTAATAGTCCCAGCGACCCTCTACAAGGTCACATAGGTTTGGGGTCCATTCGTGGTTCGCATTCCACTTTTGGAGTATATGGTTTGTGTTGCCCCTATGTGTCCCCATTGCATCCTATTGTAACTATACATTGTTTGCACTGTTTTCTAAGACTATACTGCATATTTTTGCTATTGTGTATATATATCTTGTGTATATTTCCTATCCTCTCACTGAGGGTACACTCTAAGATACTTTGGCATATTGTCATAAAAATAAAGTACCTTTATTTTTAGTATAACTGTGTATTGTGTTTTCTTATGATATTGTGCATATGACACTAAGTGGTACTGTAGTAGCTTCACACGTCTCCTAATTCAGCCTAAGCTGCTCTGCTAAGCTACCATTATCTATCAGCCTAAGCTGCTAGACACCCTATACACTAATAAGGGATAACTGGGCCTGGTGCAAGGTGCAAGTACCCCTTGGTACTCACTACAAGCCAGTCCAGCCTCCTACATAGGGGCACTAGGTGTAGCAGCAGGGGTTGTAGTGGTAGGAGGCTTGGTGCTTTTCTTTGGGCAACTGGGATCAGTTGTCCAATGGCCTTTTATTTTACATAAATAGCACCGTGGTTTCTTTTCCTTATTTTGATTTGAAGAGGATTTGGGCCCACCACCCCCACCAAAGTGTTTTTGTGGACCTGATGAAGACTCATTTTAAGATTTGTCCCCACCCTTGTCAGAAGACTTACCATCCTTCTTCTTGCCATCCTTGTCACCCCCTGTATGAACTTTTCTGTTCACCCTTGTTCTGACCCATTTGTCTGCCTTCTTTCCCAATTCTTGGGGAGAGGTCAGATCAGAGTCTACCAGGTACTGGTGTAACAAATCAGACATACAATTATTAAGAATATGCTCTCTCAGGATTAAGTTATACAGGCTTTCATAGTCAGAAACTTTACTGCCATGTAACCATCCCTCCAAGGCCTTCACTGAATGGTCAACAAAGTCTACCCAGTCTTGTGAAGACTCCTTTTTGGTTTCTCTGAACTTGATCCTGTACTGTTCAGTGGTTAAGCCATAACCATCAAGGAGTGCATTCTTAAGAACTTTAAAACCATTGGCATCACTTTCCTTAACAGTAAGGAGCCTATCCCTACCCTTTCCACTGAAAGATAGCCATAGGATAGCAGCCCACTGCCTTTGAGGGACCCCCTGTACATTACAGGCCCTCTCAAGTGCAGCAAACCACTTGTTAATGTCATCCCCCTCCTTGTAAGGGGGAACTATCTTGTGCAGATTCCTAGAATCATGCTCTTTTACAGGATTACTATCTGTAATACTGCTGCTGCCACCATGGGGTCCAAACGCCAATCTCTGTCTTTCTTTTTCTAAGTCAAATGCTTGTCTATCTAAATCCAGCTGTTGCTTCTTGATCTTCAGCCTGGATTCTTCCACTCTCAATCTATTGAGTTCCCTTTCTAACACTCTGTCATCAGGGAGGGTGGGTTAGGTATGCCTTGACACAGAAGAATGGTGTGAATGAACAGAGGGAGACCTGTCCCTAACAGATGGCACTCTAACAACCTGGCCTACAGAAGTAACACTCCTACTGTGATGAGAACTCACATTAGTACCAGCTATGCTAGGTGGTCTGCTAATGGGCAGGTTGGGAAGGTTCCCTTCTAACTCTTTTACTAGGGGTGCCCCAGAATCAGAGTGGGAGCCATCAGCTAATCTCTCACCAGAAGTGCCAACTAAGGTCTTATCTTGTTCAATGAGCATGTTAACTAATAGTTCTCTGGAGGGATTCTTCCCTACCCCTAAACCTCTTTCAACGCAGAGACTCCTTGCTCCTTTCCAGCTAAGGTGGTCATAAGCAAGTTTAGTCAGATCAACAGTTTGACCTGTACCAGACATTATAGAAAAGGTTTAAGGGACAGAAAAAGAAAGAAAAAGTTTTCAGAACTTTTTAAAGAACAGGAAAAAAACTTTTTAAGCTTTTAAAGAACTTTTTGAAAGTTTTAGAGGTACTTTTCAGCACTTAGCAAAGGAGTAAGAGAAGAAAAGCAAAAGTTTTTGGTTAGGTGTACATACACTGAACTTGCTTTGTATATTTTTCTCTTATGAAAAGTACAAAATGACAAAGTGGTAAGTGGTTGCCAGTACTTATCCCACCGCTGCACAACCAATGTAGGAGGCTGGACTGGCTTGTAGTGGGTACCAAGGGGTACTTACACTTTGCACCAGGCCCAGGTATCCCTTATTAGTGTAGAGGGGTGTCTAGCAGCTTAGGCTGATAGAAAAGGTAGCTTAGCAGAGCAGCTTAGGCTGAACTAGGAGACGAGTAAAGCTCCTAAAGTACCACTAGTGTCATATGCACAATATCATAAGAAAACACAATACACAGATATACTAAAAATAAAGGTACTTTATTTTTATGACAATATGCCAAAAGTATCTCAGTGAGTACCCTCAGTATGAGGATAGCAAATATACACAAGATATATGTACACAATACCAAAATATGCAGTAATAGCAATAGAAAACAGTGCAAACAATGTATAGTCACAATAGAATGCAATGGGGGCACTTAAGGATATGGGCAACACAAACCATATACTCTAGGAGTGGAATGCGAACCACGAATGGACCCCAAACCTATGTGACCTTGTAGAGGGTCGCTGGGACTGTAAGAAAACAGTGAGGGTTAGAAAAATAGCCCACCCCAAGACCCTGAAAAGTGGGTGCAAAGTGCACCTAAGTTCCCTAAAGAGCACAGAAGTTGTGATAGGGGAATTCTGAAAGGAAGAACAACACCAGCAATGCAACAACAATGGATTTCCTGACGAGAGTACCTGTGGAACAAGGGGACCAAGTCCAAGAGTCACAATCAAGTCGGGAGTGGGCAGATGCCCAGGAAATGCCAGCTGTGGGTGCAAAGAAGCTGCCACCGGATGGTAGAAGCTGTGGATTCTGCAAGAACGACAAGGGCTAGAAACTTCCCCTTTGGAGGATGGATGTCTCACGGCGTGAAGAGTCGTGCAGAGGTGTTTCCGTGCAGAAAGACCGCAAACAAGCCTTGCTAGCTGCAAGGGTCGCGGTTAGGGTTTTTGGATGCTGCTGTGGCCCCGGAGGGACCAGGATGTCGTCAATTGCGTGAGGAGACAGAGGGGGCGTCCAGCAAGACAAAAAGCCCACTCAGAAGCAAGCAGCACCCGCAGAAGTGCCGGAACAGGCACTACGAAGTGGAGTGAACCGGAGCTCACCCGAAGTCACAAAAGAGGGTCCCACAACGCTGCAGGACAACTCAGGAGGTCGTGCACTGCAGGTTAGTGTGCCGGGGACTTGGCTGTGCACAAAGGAAATCCTGGAAGAGTGCACAGGAGCCGGAGTAGCTGCAAAACATGTGGTTCCCAGCAATGCAGTCTAGCGTGGGGAGGCAAGGACTTACCTCCACCAAACTTGGACTGAAGAGTCACTGGACTGTGGGAGTCACTTGGACAGAGTTGCTGAGTTCGAGGGACCTCGCTCGTCGTGCTGAGAGGAGACCCAGAGGACCGGTGATGCAGTTCTTTGGTGCCTGCAGTTGCAGGGGGAAGATTCCGTCGACCCACAGGAGATTTCTTCGGAGCTTCTAGTGCAGAGAGGAGGCAGACTACCCCCACAGCATGCACCACCAGGAAAACAGTCGAGAAGGCGGCAGGATCAGCGTTACAAGGTCGCAGTAGTCGTCTTTGCTACTTTGTTGCAGTTTTGCAGGCTTCCAGAGCAGTCAGCGGTCGATTCCTTGGCAGAAGGTGAAGAGAGATATACAGAGGAACTCTGATGAGCTCTTGCATTCGTTATCTGAAGAATTCCCCAAAGCAGAGACCCTAAATAGCCAGAAAAGAAGGTTGGGCTACTTAGGAGAGAGGCTAGGCTAGCAACACCTGGAGGAGCCTATCAGAAGGAAGGAGTCTCTGACGTCACCTGCTGGCACTGGCCACTCAGAGCAGTCCAGTGTGCCAGCAGCACCTCTGTTTCCAAGATGGCAGAGGTCTGGAGCACACTGGAGGAGCTCTGGGCACCTCCCAGGGGAGGTGCAGGTCAGGGGAGTGGTCACTCCCCTTTCCTTTGTCCAGTTTCGCGCCAGAGCAGGGCTGGGGGATCCCTGAACCGGTGTAGACTGCCTTATGCAGAGATGGGCACCATCTGTGCCCATCAAAGCATTTCCAGCGGCTGGGGGAGGCTACTCCTCCCCAGCCCTGACACCTTTTTCCAAAGAGAGAGGGTGTAACACCCTCTCTCTGAGGAAGCCCTTTGTTCTGCCTTCCTGGGCCAAGCCTGGCTGGACCCCAGGAGGGCAGAAACCTGTCTGAGGGGTTGGCAGTAGCTGCAGTGAAACCCCAGGAAAGGTAGTTTGGCAGTACCCGGGTCTGAGCTAGAGACTCGGGGGATCATGGAATTGTCTCCCCAATGCCAGAATGGCATTGGGGTGACAATTCCATGATCTTAAACATGTTACATGGCCATGTTCGGAGTTACCATTGTGACGCTATACATATGTTGTGACATATGTATAGTGCACGCGTGTAATGGTGTCCCCGCACTCACAAAGTCTGGGGAATTTGCCCTGAACAATGTGGGAGCACCTTGGCTAGTGCCAGGGTGCACACACACTAAGTAACTTAGCACCCAACCTTTACCAGGTAAAGGTTAGACATATAGGTGACTTATAAGTTACTTAAGTGCAGTGGTAAATGGCTGTGAAATAACGTGCACGTTATTTCACTCAGGCTGCAGTACCAGGCCTGTGTAAGAATTGTCAGAGCTCCCTATGGGTGGCACAAGAAATGCTGCAGCCCATAGGGATCTCCTGGAACCCCAATACCCTGGGTACCTCAGTACCATATGCTAGGGAATTATAAGGGTGTTCCAGTATGCCAATGTAAATTGGTGAAATTGGTCACTAGCCTGTTAGTGACAATTTGGAAAGAAATGAGAGAGCATAACCACTGAGGTTTCTGGATAGCAGAGCCTCAGTGAGACAGTTAGTCGTAACACAGGTAACACATACAGGGCACACTTATGAGCACTGGGGCCCTGGCTGGCAGGGTCCCAGGGACACATACAACTAAAACAACATATATACAGTGAAATATGGTGGTAACATGCCAGGCAAGATGGTACTGTCCTACAATGTACACCTAACCAAAAGTTTTGCTTTTCTTCTCTAAGTGCTGAAAAGTACTCCTAAAACTTTCTAAAAAGTTACAAAAAGTTGAAAAAGTTTTTTTTTTCTGTTCTTTAAAAATTCCTAAAACTTTTTTCTCTCTTTTGTCTGTCCCTAAACCTTTTTCTATCATGTCTGGTGTAGGAATTCCTCTTAATTTGGTCAATACAACTTATGACCACCTTAACTTTAAGAGCCTAAGGAGTCTCTACATTGATAGAGGTTTAGTGGTAGGAAAGAACCCTTCTAGAGATTTTCTGTCTAATATGCTTATTGAGAAAGATAAGGCCCTTAGTGGCACCTCATCTGAAAAGTTGATAGATAGCTCACACTCTGACTCAGGGGAGGCTCTTGAGGGAGTGTTACAGGGTTCACTTCCTAACCTGTCCCTTAGCAGACCACCTAGCAATACTGGTAGTAATATAAGCTCCCATCACAGTAGGGATGTTTTTGTTCCTGGAGGCCAGGTTGTTAGAGTGCCAACTGTTAGGGACAGGTCTCCCTCTGCTCATTCAAATCTTTCTTCTGTGTCAAAACATTCCCAACGCACCCACCCTGATGACAAAATGTTAGAAAAGGAACTCAATAAGTTGAGAGTGGAAGAGACCAGGCTGAAGCTTAAACAGCAACAGCTGGCTCTAGACAGGGAATCCCTAGATTTAGAAAAAGAGAGACAGAGGTTGGGGTTTGGACCCCATGGTGGCAGCAGCAGTATTCCTGATAGCAGTCCTGTTAAAGAGCAAGATTCTAGGAATCTGCACAAGATAGTTCCCCCTTACAAGGAGGGGGATGACATTAACAAGAGGTTTGCTGCACTTGAGAGGGCCTGTATGGTACAGGGGGTCCTTCTAAGACAGTGGGCTGCTATCCTATGGCTATCTTTCAGTGGAAAGGGTAGGGATAGGCTCCTTACTGTGAAGGAAAGTGATGCCAATACTTTTACAGTTTTGAAGAATGCACTCTTGGATGGATTTGGCTTAACCACTGAACAATATAGGATTAAGTTCAGAGAAACCAGAAAAGAGTCCTCACAAGACTGGGTAGACTTTGTTGACTATTCAGTGAAGGCCTTGGAGGGGTGGTTACATGGCAATAAAGTTTCTGACTATGAAAGCCTGTACAATCTAATCCTTAGAGAGCATATTCTGAATAACTGTGTGTCTGATTTGTTACACCAATATCTAGTGGACTCAGATCTGACCTCTCCCCAAGAATTGGGAAAGAAGGCAGACAAATGGGTCAGAACAAGAGTGAACAGAAAAGTTCATACAGGGGGTGACAAGGATGGCAAGAAGAAGGATGGTAAGTCTTCAGATAAGGGTGGGGACAAATCTAAAAATGAGTCTTCATCAGGCCCACAAAAAAACTCTGGTGGGGGCGGTGGGTCCAAATTCTCTTCCAATCAAGTAAAGAAACCATGGTGCTATTTATGTAAAGTAAAAGGCCATTGGACAACTGATGCCAGTTGTCCAAAGAAAAGCACCAAGTCTCCCACGACCACAACCCCTACTGCAACCTTTAGTGCCCCTAGTAATAGCAGTGGTGGGGGGAGCAAACCTACTAATAGCCAATCCAAGGGAGTAGCTGGGCTCACTTTTGGTAATTTAGTTGGGGTTGGTCTTGTTAGGGAGACCACAGAAGCTGTGTTAGTCTCTGACGGTGCCATTGATTTGGCCACCTTGGTTGCTTGTCCCCTTAACATGGATAAGTACAAGCAACTTCCCCTAATCAATGGTGTTGAGGTTCAGGCCTACAGGGACACAGGTGCCAGTGTTACCATGGTAATAGAGAAACTGGTACACCCTGAACAACACCTACTTGGTCACCAGTGCCAAGTGACAGACGCTCATAACAACACTCTTAGCTACCCCATGGCTGCTGTGAATCTCAACTGGGGGGGGTTACTGGTCCAAAGAAAGTTGTGGTTGCCTCAGATTTACCTGTAGACTGTCTACTAGGGAACGATTTAGAGACATCAGCTTGGGCAGAAGTGGAGTTGGAGGCTCATGCAGCAATGCTGGGCATTCCAGGGCATATTTTTGCTTTGACGAGGGCTCAGACCAAAAAGCAAAAAGGACAGGGTGACTTGGATCCTGGAACAATGGACCAATTGCTCCCTAAAGCTAGGGTTAATAAGGGTAAAACCCTACCCACTATCCCTCCCTCTACAGATGATTCAACTTCTGAGGAAGAAGAATTTCCCCCTGTGCAGAACCTTCACCAGAGGAGCTGGCAGCAGACACTGCTGAGCTTTTGGGTGGAGGGGGGCCTGCCAGGGAGGAGCTGAGTGTGGCACAGCAAACCTTTCCCACATTAGAGGGTCTAAGACAGCAAGCTGTCAAACAGCAAAATGGGGATGTCAGTGACTCACATAGAGTTTACTGGGAGGACAACCTCTTCTACACAGAGGCAAGGGACCCAAAACCTGGAGCCTCCAGGAGATTGGTCATTCCCCTGCAGTTCAGAGAGTTCCTCCTAGCTCTGAAACATGACATTCCTTTGGCTGGACATTTGGGTCAGATTAAAACATGGGAAAGGCTTGTCCCCCTGTTTCACTGACCTAGGATGTCAGAGGATACAAAAGACTTTTATAAATCTTACGTGACCTGCCAAGCCAGTGGCAAGACTGGTGGCACCCCAAAGGCTCCCCTTATTCCACTACCTGTGGTTGGGGTTCCCTTTGAAAGGGTAGGGGTTGACATAGTTAGCCCCCTTGACCTTCCTACTGCTTCAGGCAATAGGTTTATCTCTGTGGTAGTGGACCATGCCACAAGATATCCTGAAGCAATTCCTCTAAGGACCACTACAGCACCTGCAGTGGCAAAAGCCCTCCTGGGAATCTTTTCCAGGGTGGGTTTCCCAAAAGAGGTTGTATCAGACAGGGGTAGAAACTTTATGTCTGCATACTTAAAGGCCATGTGGAAGGAATGTGGTGTAACGTACAAATTCACCACACCTTATCATCCACAAACAAATGGACTGGTAGAGAGGTTTAATAAAACTCTCAAAGGAATGATAATAGGACTCCCTGAAAAACTCAGGAGGAGATGGGATGTCCTGTTACCTTGTCTCCTTTTTGCTTTCAGGGAGGTACCCCAGAAAGGAGTGGGCTTCAGCCCCTTTGAACTTCTATTTGGTCACCCTGTAAGAGGTCCCCTAACACTTGTAAAGGAGGGTTGGGAACAACTTTTAAAAGCTCCTAAGCAAGACATAGTGGACTATGTACTCGGCCTAAGATCCAGAATGGCTGAGTACATGAAAAAGGCCAGTAAAAACCTTCAGGCCAGCCAAGAGCTCCAAAAGGAATGGCATGACCAGAAGGCTGTTCTGATTCAGTACCAACCAGGACAGAAGGTGTGGGTATTGGAGCCTGTGGCCCCAAGAGCACTCCAAGACAAATGGAGTGGACCCCACATCATTGTTGAAAAGAAGGGCGAGGTCACCTACTTGGTTGACCTGGGCACTGCTAGGAGTCCCCTTAGGGTGCTCCATGTCAATCACCTAAAACCCTACTATGACAGGGCTGATCTCACCATGCTCATGGCAACAGATGAAGGACAGGAAGAAGAGAGTGACCCTCTCCCTGATCTCTTCTCTTCCACAGAACAGGATGCTCTAATGGAAGGTGTAGTTGTGGCAGACTGTCTTACTGCTGAGCAGAAAGACAACTGCATAAATCTCCTAGGTCAGTTTTCTGAACTCTTTTCTACTGTGCCAGGCACCACTTCTTGGTGTGAGCACACTATAGATACTGGAGACAGCATGCCTGTCAAAAGTAAGATCTATAGGCAGCCTGACCATGTCAGGGACTGCATAAAACAAGAAATTCAGAAAATGCTTCAACTACGAGTGGTTGAACATTCTGAAAGCCCATGGGCCTCTCCTGTGGTGCTTGTACCAAAGCCTCACTCAAAAGATGGGAAAAGAGAGATGAGGTTTTGTGTAGATTACAGAGGTCTCAACCAAGTAACTAAAACTGATGCTCACCCTATACCCAGGGCAGATGAGCTCATAGATACACTGGCATCTGCCAAGTATCTAAGCACCTTTAATTTGACTGCAGGGTATTGGCAGATCAAGTTATCAGAGGATGCTAAAGCAAAAACTGAATTTTCGACTAATGGAGGGCACTACCAATTCATAGAAATGCCCTTTGGTTTGAAAAATGCACCTGCCACTTTTCAGAGGTTGGTGAATACAGTCCTGCAGGAGTTGGAGGCTTTTAGTGCAGCATATCTGGACGATATCGCTGTCTTTAGCTCCACCTGGGATGATCACCTGGTCCACCTGTGGAAAGTTTTGGAGGCCCTGCAAAAGGCAGGCCTCACTATCAAGGCTTCAAAGTGCCAGATAGGGCAGGGGAAAGTGGTTTATCTGGGACACCTGGTAGGTGGAGAACAGATTGCACCACTTCAGGGGAAAATCCAAACGATCATGGATTGGGTTCCCCCTACAACTCAGACCCAGGTGAGAGCCTTCTTAGGCCTCACTGGGTATTACAGGAGGTTCATTAAGAACTATGGCTCCATTGCAGCCCCACTTAATGATCTCACTTCCAAGAAAATGCCTAAAAAGGTATTGTGGACAACTAGCTGTCAGAAAGCTTTTGAGGAGCTGAAACAGGCCATGTGCACTGCACCTGTCCTAAAAAGCCCATGTTACTCCAAGAAATTCATTATTCAAACTGATGCATCTGAATTAGGGGTAGGGGCAGTCTTATCACAACTCAATTCTGAGGGCCAGGATCAACCTGTTGCTTTTATAAACAGGAGGTGGACCCCTAGAGAAATGCGTTGGTCTGCCATAGAGAGGGAGGCCTTTGCTGTGGTCTGGGCACTGAAGAAGTTGAGGCCATACCTGTTTGGCACTCACTTCATTGTTCAGGCAGACCACAAACCTCTACTTTGGCTAAAACAAATGAAAGGTGAAAACCCTAAATTTTGAGGTGGTCCATATCTCTACAGGGAATGGACTATACAGTGGAACATAGACCTGGGAGTACCCACTCCAATGCAGATGGACTCTCCAGATATTTCCACTTAGACAATGAAGACTCATCAGGTCATGGCTAGTCTTATTGTCCTTCGTTTGGGGGGGGGGGTTGTGTAGGAAAGTACCATCTTGCCTGGCATGTTACCCCCATATTTCACTGTATATATGTTGTTTTAGTGTATGTGTCACTGGGACCCTGCCAGCCAGGTCCCCAGTGCTCATAAGTGTGCCATGTATGGTTTCCCTGTGTGATGACTAACTGTCTCACTGAGGCTCTGCTAACCAGAACCTCAATGGTTATGCTCTCTCTGCTTTCTAAATTGTCACTAACAGACTAGCGGCCACTTTCACCAATTCACAATGGAATACTTGAACCTCCTTATAATTCCCTAAAATATGGTCCTGAGGTACCCAGGGTATTGGGGTTCCAGCAGATCCCTATGGGCTGCAGCATTTCTTTTGCCACCCATAGGGAGCTCTGACAATTCTTACACAGACCTGCCACTGCAGCCTGAGTGAAATAACGTCCACGTTATTTCACAGCCATTTACCACTGCACTTAAGTAACTTATAAGTCACCTATATGTCTAACCTTCACCTGGTGAAGGTTGGGTGCTAAGTTACTTAGTGTGTGGGCACCCTGGCACTAGCCAAGGTGCCCCCACATCGTTCAGGGGAAATTCCCCGGACTTTTTGGGTGCGGGACACCATTTCACGCTTGCACTATACATAGGTCACTACCTATGTATAGCGTCACAATGGTAACTCCAAACATGGCCATGTAACATGTCTAAGATCATGGAATTGTCACCCCAATGCCATTCTGGCATTGGGGAGACAATTCCATGGTCCCCCGAGTCTCTAGCACAGACCCAGGTACTGCCAAACTACCTTTCCCGGGGTTTCATTGCAGCTGCTGCTGCTGCCAACCCCTCAGACAGGTTTCTGCCCTCCTGGGGTCCTGTCAGGCCTGGCCCAGGAAGGCAGAACAAAGGACTTCCTCAGAGAGAGAGTGTTACACCCTCTCCCTTTGGAAAAAGGTGTCAGGGCTGGGGAGGAGTAGCCTCCGCCAGCCTCTGGAAATGCTTTGATGGGCAGATATGGTGCCCATCTCTCCATAAGCCAGTCTATACCGGTTCAGGGATCCCGCAGCCCTGCTCTGGCGCGAAACTGGACAAAGGAAAGGGGAGTGACCACTCCCCTGACCTGCACCTCCCAGGGGAGGTGCCCATAGCTCCTCCAGCGTGCCCCAGACCTCTGCCATCTTGGATTCTGAGGTGTGCTGGCACACTGGACTGCTCTGAGTGGCCAGGGCCAGCAGGTGACGTCAGAGACTCCTTCTGATAGGCTCTTACCTGTGTTACTAGCCTATCCTCCTTTATAGGTAGCCAAACCTCCTTTTCTGGCTATTTAGGGTCTCTGCTTTGGGGAATTATTCAGATACTGAATGCAAGAGCTCACCAGAGTTCCTCTGCATCTCCCTCTTCACCTTCTGCCAAAGGATCGACCGCTCACTGCTCAGGACGCCTGCAAAACCGCAACAAAGTAGCAAAGACGACTACTGCAACCTTGTATCGCTTCATCCTGCTGGCTTTCTCACCTGTTTCCTGGTGGTGCATGCTCTGGGGGTAGCCTGCCTCCTTCTTGCACCAGGAGCTCTGAAGAAATCTCCCGTGGGTCGACGGAATCTTCCCCCTGCAACCGCAGGCAACAAAAGACTGCATCACCGGTCCTCTGGGTCCCCTCTCAGCACGACGAGCGTGGTCCCTGGAACTCAGCAACTCTGTCCAAGTGACTCCCACAGTCCAGTGACTCTTCAGTCCAAGTTTGGTGGAGGTAAGTCCTTGCCTCCCCACGCTAGACTGCATTGCTGGGTACCGCGTGATTTGCAGCTGCTCCGGCTCCTGTGCACTCTTCCAGGATTTCCTTCGTGCACAGCCAAGACTGGTTCCCCAACACTCTAACCTGCACTTCACAACCTTCTGAGTTGTCCTCTGGCGTTGTGGGACTCCCTTCTCTGACTTCGGGTGGACTCCGGTTCACTCCTCTTCTAACTACCTGTTCCGGTACTTCTGCGGGTGCTGCCTGCTTCTGTGAGGGCTCCCTGACTTGCTTGCTGCCCCCTCTGTCTCCTCATCCAAGTGGTGACATCCGGGTCCCTCCTGGGCCACAGCAGCACCCAAAAACCCTAACCGTGACCCTTGCAGCTAGCAAGGCTTGTTTGCGGTCTTTCTGCGTGGGAACACCTCTGCAAGCTTCTTCACGACGTGGGACATCCATCCTCCAAAGGGGATGTTCCTAGTCCTCTTCGTTCTTGCAAAACACCAAGCTTCTTTCATCCGGTGGCAGCTTCCTTGCACCCTCCACTGGCATTTCCTGGGCATCTGCCCACTCTTGACACTGTCGCGACTCTTGGACTTGGTCCCCTTGTTTTACAGGTACTGAGGTCCGGAAATCCACTGTTGTTGCATTGCTGGTGTTGGTTTTCCTTGTAGAATCCCCCTATGACGACTTCTGTGCTCTCTGGGAGTAGTAGGTGCACTTTACACCTACCTTTCAGGGTCTTGGGGTGGGCTATTTTTCTAACCCTCACTGTTTTCTTACAGTCCCAGTGACCCTCTACAAGCTCATATAGGTTTGGGGTCCATTCGTGGTTCGCATTCCACTTTTGGAGTATATGGTTTGTGTTGCCCCTATACCTATGCTTCTATTGCAATCTACTGTAACTTTACATTGCTTGCATTACTCCTTTTGCTTTTACTGCATATTTTTGGTATTGTGTACATATATCTTGTGTATATTTGGCATCCTCATACTGAGGGTACTCACTGAGATACTTTTGGCATATTGCCATAAAAATAAAGTGCCTTTATTTTTAGTATATCTGTGTATTGTGTTTTCTTATGATATTGTGCATATGACACCAGTGGTAGAGTAGGAGCTTTGCATGTCTCCTAGTTCAGCCTAAGCTGCTCTGCTATAGCTACCTTCTATCAGCCTAAGCTGCTAGAAACACCTCTTCTACACTAATAAGGGATAACTGGACCTGGTACAGAGTGTAAGTACCCTTTGGTACCCACTACAAGCCAGGCCAGCCTCCTACAGTTTGTATGTGCTTTATTTTGGTTGTGCCATAAGGTGAATGGAAGGATGAGTCAGTAGACTGATGAATGGGTTCATGAGGGAAAGATGAGTGACCGATTGCGTGTATAATGACTGATGTTTAGAATGACTGAGGCACTTTCATTCACAAGCCAGACCTATTGGCTTTGCCAGTGCTTGTCTAATATGGATTTTCACAATCTCTGTTCCATTCACTATAAGTAGTACCTGTCGGCGTAGGAGGGTTGAGTGAAAGGAGGAGAATCATGTAACCAGTTTGCCTTTTTGCTTTATTTCTCAGATAATTATTGCCTGTCATGAAGTGATGTAATCATGATGCAACAGAATATCATGATGTTTGGCAATGTTCCTATTTATAACAAATATTTTGTTCTTAGATATGAAGATGCCAATCTGGAGCCACCTGTTGAATTTTCTTATGAATTCCAAGCTTTGGCGTACAAAGTCCCTCAGCTGTGTCCCACTCTGAATAGTATGACACAAAAAATAAAAGGTAAAGCTGAATGTGTGCATGTGGCAGTGATTCTAGTTTTCTTTCTGTAATTAGTAGAGGAGGGAACCAAAGAAAATGCTCCCAGTGAACTTTAACGATTCACAGTGATCTAGACAGCATTAACAAATTGATGCAATATGTTCTTCTCACCTTTAGTCTTCCTAAAAATACATAAATAAGTTCTGGCATCATGCCACACTTAACAGTATTAACAGAATGCTTAAAATTCTGCCACCATCAGCCACCAATGCAGCATCATCTCCTTAAAAATTCCAATATTTAAAATACTCTGTCCTGCCACCATCCATTGTCACCATCTTCTACTGTGCTGAGTCTTCCTCCCTCTTCCGACCCAAGCCATACTCTCTGAGTTTATTACAAGAGCAGAAATGGAACTCCATATTTTACAGCAACTCTCACGGAGCTGCTACCAGGATCGACTGTATTTCCCGGTCTGTTGTGAAACTGTAGACCCATAGCTTTTATCAGTGGTAGCAGTTGCTCCTTCATTGATTAGCGTTCCTTTGTTCCGCACTCACAAAGTTCAGTGAATTGGCTCTGAACAATGTGGGGGCACCTTGGCTAGTGCCAGGGTGCCCTCACACTAAGTAACTTTGCACCTAACCTTTACCAGGTAAAGGTTAGACATATAGGTGACTTATAAGTTACTTAAGTGCAGTGTAAAATGGCTGTGAAATAACGTGGACGTTATTTCACTCAGGCTGCAGTGGCAGGCCTGTGTAAGATTTGTTAGAGCTCCCTATGGGTGGCAAAAGAAATGCTGCAGACCATAGGGATCTCCTGGAACCCCAATACCCTGGGTACCTCAGTACCATATACTAGGGAATTATAAGGGTGTTCCAGTAAGCCAATGTAAATTGGTAAAAATAGTCACTAGCCTGTCAGTGACAATTTGGAAAGAAATGAGAGAGCATAACCACTGAGGTTCTGATTAGCAGAGCCTCAGTGAGACAGTTAGTCACTACACAGGTAACACATTCAGGCACACTTATGAGCACTGGGGCCCTGGGTTACCAGGGTCCCAGTGACACATACAACTAAAACAACATATATACAGTGAAAAATGGGGGTAACATGCCAGGCAAGATGGTACTTTCCTACACAACCCCCCCCCAAACGAAGGACAATAAGACTAGCCATTACCTGATGAGTCTTCATTGTCTAAGTGGAAATATCTGGAGAGTCCATCTGCATTGGAGTGGCTACTCCCAGGTCTATGTTCCACTGTATAGTCCGTTCCCTGTAGGGATATGGACCACCTCAACAATTTAGGATTTTCACCTTTCATTTGTTTTAGCCAAAGTAGAGGTTTGTGATCTGTCTGAACAATGAAGTGAGTGCCAAACAGGTATGGCCTCAACTTCTTCAGAGCCCAGACCACAGCAAAGGCCTCCCTCTCAATGGCAGACCAACGCTTTTCTCTAGGGGTCAACCTTCTACTAATAAAAGCAACAGGTTGATCCTGGCCCTCAGAATTAAGTTGTGATAGGACTGCCCCTACTCCTAATTCAGATGCATCAGTTTGGACATAGAATTTTTTAGAGTAACAAGGGCTTTTCAGGACAGGTGCAGAGCACATGGCCTGCTTCAGCTCCTCAAAAGCTTTCTGACAGTTTGCTGTCCATAATACCTTTTTAGGCATTTTCTTGGATGTGAGGTCATTAAGAGGGGCTGCAATGGAGCCATAGTTCTTAATGAACCTCCTGTAATACCCAGTGAGGCCTAGGAAGGCTCTCACCTGAGTCTGTGTGGTAGGGGGAACCCAATCAATAATAGTTTGGATTTTCCCCTGAAGTGGTGCAATCTGTTCCCCACCAACAAGGTGTCCCAGATAAACCACCTTACCCTGCCCTATCTGGCACTTTGAAGCCTTGATAGTGAGGCCTGCCTTTTGCAGGGCCTCCAAAACTTTCCAAAGGTGGACCAGGTGATCATCCCAGCTGGAGCTAAAGACAGCTATATCGTCCAAATATGCTGCACTGAAAGCTTCCAGCCCTTGCAGGACTGTGTTCACCAACCTCTGAAAAGTGGCAGGTGCATTTTTCAAACCAAAAGGCATTACAGTAAACTGGTAATGTCCTCCAATGGTAGAAAATGCAGTCTTAGGTTTAGCATCTTCTGACATTTTGATCTGCCAATACCCTGCAGTCAAATCAAAAGTGCTTAGATACTTGGCAGATGCCAGTGTATCTATTAGCTCATCTGCCCTGGGTATAGGGTGAGCATCTGTTTTGGTTACCAAGTTGAGACCTCTATAGTCTACACAAAACCTCATTTCCTTCTTTCCATCTTTAGAATTGGGTTTTGGTACCAGTACCACAGGAGAAGCCCATGGACTGTCAGAGTGCTCAACCACTCCTAGTTCCAACATTTTCTGCACCTCTTGCTTTATGCAGTCCCTGACATGGTCAGGCTGCCTATAGATCTTACTTTTGACAGGTAAACTGTCTCCAGTATCTATAGTGTGCTCACACCAAGAAGTGGTGCCTGGCACAATGGAGAAGAGTTCTGAAAATTGTCCTAGGAGATTTATGCAATTATCTTTCTGCTCAGCAGTAAGACAATCAGCCAAAACTACACCTTCCACAAGAGCATCTTGTTCTGTGGAAGAGAAGAGATCAGGTAGAGGATCACTGTCTTCTTCCTGTCCCTCATCTGTTGCCATGAGCAGGGTGAGATCAGCCCTGTCATAGTAGGGTTTCAGGCGGTTGACATGGAGCACCCTAAGGGGACTCCTGGCAGTGCCTAAGTCAACTAAGTAGGTGACTTCACCCTTCTTTTCAACAATTGTGTGGGGTCCACTCCATTTATCTTGGAGTGCTCTTGGGGCCACAGGCTCCAAGACCCACACTTTCTGCCCTGGTTGGTACTGAACCAAAACAGCCTTCTGATCATGCCATTGCTTCTGGAGCTCTTGGCTGGCCTGAAGGTTTTTACTGGCCTTTTTCATGTACTCAGCCATCCTTGATCTGAGGCCAAGTACATAATCCACAATATCCTGCTTAGGAGCTTTTAAAGGTTGTTCCCAACCCTCCTTTACAAGTGTGAGTGGACCCCTAACAGGGTGTCCAAAAAGAAGTTCAAAGGGGCTGAAGCCCACTCCTTTCTGGGGTACCTCCCTGTAGGCAAAAAGGAGGCATGGTAGAAGGATATCCCATCTCCTGCGGAGTTTTTCAGGGAGTCCCATAATCATGCCTTTGAGAGTTTTATTAAATCTCTCCACCAGTCCATTTGTTTGTGGATGATAGGGTGTTGTGAACTTGTAAGTTACACCACACTCCTTCCACATGGCCTTTAAGTATGCAGACATGAAATTGCTTCCCCTGTCTGATACTACTTCCTTTGGGAAGCCCACCCTGGAAAATATTCCCAGGAGGGCCTTTGCCACTGCAGGAGCTGTAGTGGTCCTTAAAGGAATAGCTTCAGGATATCTTGTGGCATGGTCCACTACCACCAAGATAAACCTATTGCCTGAAGCAGTAGGAGGGTCAAGGGGGCCAACTATGTCAACCCCTACCCTTTCAAAGGGAACCCCAACCACAGGCAGTGGGATAAGGGGTGCCTTTGGAGTGCCACCTGTCTTGCCACTGGCTTGACAGGTTTCACAGGACTTACAAAATTCTTTTGTGTCCTCAGACATCCTAGGCCAATGAAACAGTGGTACCAATCTGTCCCAAGTTTTCATTTGACCCAGGTGCCCAGCTAAGGGAATGTCATGTGCCAGTGTTAGGAGGAACTTTCTGTACTCCTGAGGAATCACTAATCTCCTGGCAGCTCCAGGTTTAGGATCCCTATTCTCAGTGTACAAGAGGTTGTCCTCCCAGTAAACTCTGTGTGAGTCACTGACATCCCCATTAGCCTGTTTGACAGCTTGCTGTCTGAGACCCTCTAATGTGGGACAGGTTTGCTGTGCCACACTCAGCTCCTCTCTGGCAGGCCCCCCTTCACCCAAAAGCTCAGCAGTGTCTGCTTCCAGCTCCTCTGGTGTAGGTTCTGCACAGGGAGGGAATTCCTCTTCCTCAGAAGTAGAATCCACTGTAGAGGGAGGGATAGTAGGAAGTGGTTTGCTTCTACTAGCCCTAGCTTTAGGGAGCACTTGGTCCATTGTTCCAGGATCCAAGCTTCCCTGTCCTTTTTGCTTTTTGGCCTGAGCCCTTGTCAAAGCAAAAATATGCCCTGGGATGCCCAGCATTGCTGCATGGGCCTCCAACTCCACATCTGACCAAGCTGATGTCTCCAAATCGTTCCCTAATAGACAGTCTACAGGTAAATCTGAAGCTACCACAACTTTCTTTGGACCAGATACCCCCCCCCAGTTGAGATTTACAACAGCCATGGGGTGGCTTTGTGTTATGTTGTGAGCATCGGTTACTTGGTACTGGTGTCCAAGTATGTGTTGTTCAGGGTGCACCAGTTTCTCAATCACCATTGTGACACTGGCACCTGTGTCCCTGTAGGCCTGGACCTCAACCCCATTTATTAGGGTTAGTTGCTTGTACTTCTCCAAGTTATGGGGGCAAGCAACCAAAGTGGCTAAGTCAATAGCCCCTTCAGAGACTAAAGTAGCCTCTGTGGTCTCCTTAATCAGACCAACCCCAACTAAATTACCAAAAGTGAGCCCAGCTACTCCCTTGGATTGGCTATTAGTAGGTTTGCTCCCACCACCACTGCTATTAGTAGGGACACTAGGTTTAGCAGTAGGGGTTGTAGTGGTAGGAGCTGTGGTGCCTTTCTTTGGACAACTGGGATCTGTTGTCCAATGGCCTTTTATTTTACATAAATAGCACCATGGTTTCTTTTCCTTGTTCTGATTAAAGGAGGATTTGGGCCCACCACCCCCACCAGAGTGTTTTTGTGGGCCTGATGAAGACTCATTTTTAGATTTGTCCCCACCCTTGTCAGAAGACTTACCATCCTTCTTTTTGTTGCCATCTTTGTCACCCCCTGTATGAACTTTTCTGTTCACTCTTGTTCTGACCCATTTGTCTGCCTTCTTTCCCAATTCTTGGGGAGAGGTCAGATCAGAGTCCACCAAGTACTGGTGCAACAAATCAGACACACAATTATTAAGAATATGCTCTCTCAGGATCAAGTTATACAGGCTGTCATAATCAGTAACTTTACTGCCATGTAACCACCCCTCCAAGGCCTTCACTGCCTGGTCAATGAAATCAACCCAGTCTTGTGAAGACTCCTTTTTGGTATCTCTGAACTTTATCCTGTACTGTTCAGTGGTTAAGCCATAACCATCCAGGAGTGCATTCTTAAGAACTTGGAAATTGTTAGCATCATTTTCTTTTACAGTAAGGAGCCTATCCCTACCTTTTCCAGTAAATGATAGCCATAAGATAGCAGCCCACTGCTTTTGAGGGACATCCTGTACAGCACAGGCCCTCTCAAGTGCAGCAAACCACTTGTTAATGTCATCCCCCTCCTTGTAAGGGGGAACTATCTTATGCAGATTCCTGGAATCATGCTCTTTTGCAGGATGACTATGGGGAATACTGCTGCTGCCACCATGGGTATCTAAACCCATCTTCTGTCTTTCCCTCTCTATTTCTAAAGACTGTCTATCCAAATCCAGCTGTTGCTTCTTGAGCTTCAGTCTGGTCTGCTCCACTCTCAATCTATTGAGCTCCCTTTCTAACAATCTGTCATCAGGGTGGGTGGGAGGGACATTTCTAGATACAGAGGTGTGATGGGAATGAACAGAAGGAGACCTGTCCCTTACCAAGGGCACCCTAACAGCTTGGCTACCAGTATAATGTGAGAGCACACCATCAGTATGGTGTGATTCAACCTCTGTACCAACTATGCTAGACTGTCTAGTAATGGGCAGGCTGAGAAGTTTCTTTCCTGAACCTTTTCCTGGGGGAGTCCCTGGATCAGATTGAGAACCATTAGCTACTTTTTCTACAGATTGGGCACTTATGGCCTTATCCTGTACTCTAAGCATATTAATTAACAGTTCTAAAGAAGGATTCTTCCCTACACTCAAACCTCTCTCTATGCAGAGACTCCTTGCTCCTTTCCAGCTAAGGTGATCATATGCAAGTTTGGACAGTTCAACTTTTTGGCCTGTGCCAGACATTTTTTTAGAGAGAGTTAAAGTGATAGACAAAGAGAAAAAAGTTTTCTGAACTTTTTGGAAAGACAGAAAAAACTTTTTAAACTTTTAAGAACTTTTTGAAAGTTTAGAAGTACTTTTCAGCACTTAGAAAAGAGTGAAAAGAGGAAATGCAAAACTTTTTGGCTATGTGTATATACACTGACCTTGTTTTGTATATTTTTCTCTTATGAAAAGTACAATGACAAGAGTGGTAAGTAGTCTCAGAGCACTTATCCCACCGCTGCACAACCAATGTAGGAGGCTGGACTGGCTTGTAGTGAGTACCAAGGGGTACTTGCACCTTGCACCAGGCCCAGTTATCCCTTATTAGTGTGTAGGGTGTCTAGCAGCTTAGGCTGATAGATAATGGTAGCTTAGCAAAGCAGCTCAGGCTGAACTAGGAGACGTGTGAAGCTACTACAGTACCACTTAGTGTCATATGCACAATATCATAAGAAAACACAATACACAGTTATACTAAAAATAAAGGTACTTTATTTTTATGACAATATGCCAAAGTATCTTAGAGTGTACCCTCAGTGAGAGGATAGGAAATATACACAAGATATATATACACAATAGCAAAAATATGCAGTATAGTCTTAGAAAACAGTGCAAACAATGTATAGTTACAATAGGATGCAATGGGGAAACATAGGGATAGGGGCAACACAAACCATATACTCCAGAAGTGGAATGCGAACCACGAATGGACCCCAAACCTATGTGACCTTGTAGAGGGTCGCTGGGACTATTAGACAATAGTGAGAGTTAGAACAATAATCCTCCCCAAGACCCTGAAAAGTGAGTGCAAAGTGCACCAAAGTTCCCCTAAGGACAAAATAGTCGTGTTAGAGGGAGAATGCAAGGAAAACACAAATCAGCAATGCAACAACGATGGATTCCTGTCTGAAGGTACCTGTGGAGCAAGGGGACCAAGTCCAAAAGTCACAAGCAGCTCGGAGATGGGCAGATGCCCAAGAAATGCCAGCGGTTGGTGCAAGGAAGCTCTTACTAGGCTGAAGAACTGTGAATACTGCAGGAACGACAAGGGCTAGAGACTTCCCCTTTGGAGGATGGATCCCCCACGCCTTGGAGAGTCGTGCAGAAGTGTTTTCCTGCCGGATGGACGCCAACAAGCCTTGCTACACGCAAATCGTGCGTTTGGCGTTTTTGGACGCTGCTGGGGCCCAGGAGGGACCAGGAGGTCGCAAATTGGACCTGCAGAGAGAGGGGACGTCGAGCAAGACAAGGAGCCCTCACTGAAGCAGGTAGCACCCGGAGAAGTGCCAGAAACAGGCACTACGAGGATGCGTGAAACGGTGCTCGCCGAAGTTGCACAAAGGAGTCCCACGTCGACGGAGACCAACTTAGAAAGTCGTGCAATGCAGGTTAGAGTGCCGTGGACCCAGGCTTGGCTGTGCATGAAGGATTTCCACCGGAAGTGCACAGGGGCCGGAGAAGCTTGCAAAGTCGCGGTTCCCAGCAATGCAGCCCAGCGAGGTGAGGCAAGGACTTACCTCCACCAAACTCGGGCTGAAGAGTCACTGGACTGTGGGAGTCACTTGGACGGTGTCGCTGGATTCGAGGGACTTCGCTCGTCGTGCTGAGAGGAGACCCAAGGGACCGGAGATGCAGCTTTTTGGTGCCTGCGGTTGCAGGGGGAAGATTCCGTCGACCCACGGGAGATTTCTTCGGAGCTTCTGGTGCAGAGAGGAGGCAGACTACCCCCACAGCATGCACAAGCAGGAAAACAGTCGAGAAGGCGGCAGGATCAGCGTTACAGAGTTGCAGTAGTCGTCTTTGCTACTATGTTGCAGGTTTGCAGGCTTCCAGCGCGGTCAGCGGTCGATTCCTTATCAGAAGGTGAAGAGGGAGATGCAGAGGAACTCGGCTGAGCTCATGCATTCGTTATCTAAAGTTTCCCCAGAGACAGAGACCCTAAATAGCCAGAAAAGAGGGTTTGGCTACCTAGGAGAGAGGAAAGGCTACTAACACCTGAAGGAGCCTATCACAAGGAGTCTCTGACGTCACCTGGTGGCACTGGCCACTCAGAGCAGTCCAGTGTGCCAGCAGCACCTCTGTTTCCAAGATGGCAGAGGTCTGGAGCACACTGGAGGAGCTCTGTACACCTCCCAGGGGAGGTGCAGGTCAGGGGAGTGGTCACTCCCCTTTCCTTTGTCCAGTTTCGCGCCAGAGCAGGGGCTAAGGGGTCCCTGAACCGGTGTAGACTGGCTTATGCAGAATTGGGCACCTCTGTGCCCAACAAAGCATTTCCAGAGGCTGGGGGAGGCTACTCCTCCCCTGCCTTCACACCATTTTCCAAAGGGAGAGGGTGTCACACCCTCTCTCAGAGGAAGTCCTTTGTTCTGCCATCCTGGGCCAGGCCTGGCTGGACCCCAGGAGGGCAGCTGCCTGTCTGAGGGGTTGGCAGCAGCAGCAGCTGCAGAGAAACCCCAGGAAGGGCAGTCTGGCAGTACCAGGGTCTGTGCTACAAACCACTGGGATCATGGAATTGTACCAACAATGCCAGGATGGCATAGAGGGGGCAATTCCATGATCATAGACATGTTACATGGCCATATTCGGAGTTACCATGGTGAAGCTACATATAGGTAGTGACCTATATGTAGTGCACGCGTGTAATGGTGTCCCCGCACTCACAAAGTTCAGTGAATTGGCTCTGAACAATGTGGGGGCACCTTGGCTAGTGCCAGGGTGCCCTCACACTAAGTAACTTTGCACCTAACGTTTACCAGGTAAAGGTTAGACATATAGGTGACTTATAAGTTACTTAAGTGCAGTGTAAAATGGCTGTGAAATAACGTGGACGTTATTTCACTCAGGCTGCAGTGGCAGGCCTGTGTAAGATTTGTTAGAGCTCCCTATGGGTGGCAAAAGAAATGCTGCAGCCCATAGGGATCTCCTGGAACCCCAATACCCTGGGTACCTCAGTACCATATACTAGGGAATTATAAGGGTGTTCCAGTAAGCCAATGTAAATTGGTAAAAATGGTCACTAGCCTGTCAGTGACAATTTGGAAAGAAATGAGAGAGCATAACCACTGAGGTTCTGATTAGCAGAGCCTCAGTGAGACAGTTAGTCACTACACAGATAACACATTCAGGCACACTTATGAGCACTGGGGCCCTGGGTTACCAGGGTCCCAGTGACACATACAACTAAAACAACATATATACAGTGAAAAATGGGGGTAACATGCCAGGCAAGATGGTACTTTCCTACACTACCTATATGTAGCTTCACCATGGTAACTCCGAATATGGCCATGTAACATGTCTATGATCATGGAATTGCCCCCTCTATGCCATCCTGGCATTGTTGGTACAATTCCATGATCCCAGTGGTCTGTAGCACAGACCCTGGTACTGCCAGACTGCCCTTCCTGGGGTTTCACTGCAGCTGCTGCTGCTGCCAACCCCTCAGACAGGCAGCTGCCCTCCTGGGGTCCAGCCAGGCCTGGCCCAGGATGGCAGAACAAAGAACTTCCTCTGAGAGAGGGTGTGACACCCTCTCCCTTTGGAAAATGGTGTGAAGGCAGGGGAGGAGTAGCCTCCCCCAGCCTCTGGAAATGCTTTGTTGGGCACAGATGTGCCCAATTCTGCATAAGCCAGTCTACACCGGTTCAGGGACCCCTTAGCCCCTGCTCTGGCGCGAAACTGGACAAAGGAAAGGGGAGTGACCACTCCCCTGACCTGCACCTCCCCTGGGAGGTGTCCAGAGCTCCTCCAGTGTGCTCCAGACCTCTGCCATCTTGGAAACAGAGGTGCTGCTGGCACACTGGACTGCTCTGAGTGGCCAGTGCCACCAGGTGACGTCAGAGACTCCTGCTGATAGGCTCCTTCAGGTGTTAGTAGCCTTTCCTCTCTCCTAGGTAGCCAAACCCTCTTTTCTGGCTATTTAGGGTCTCTGTCTCTGGGGAAACTTTAGATAACGAATGCATGAGCTCAGCCGAGTTCCTCTGCATCTCCCTCTTCACCTTCTGATAAGGAATCGACCGCTGACCGCGCTGGAAGCCTGCAAACCTGCAACATAGTAGCAAAGACGACTACTGCAACTCTGTAACGCTGATCCTGCCGCCTTCTCGACTGTTTTCCTGCTTGTGCATGCTGTGGGGGTAGTCTGCCTCCTCTCTGCACCAGAAGCTCCGAAGAAATCTCCCGTGGGTCGACGGAATCTTCCCCCTGCAACCGCAGGCACCAAAAAGCTGCATTACCGGTCCCTTGGGTCTCCTCTCAGCACGACGAGCGAGGTCCCTCGAATCCAGCGACACCGTCCAAGTGACCCCCACAGTCCAGTGACTCTTCAGCCCAAGTTTGGTGGAGGTAAGTCCTTGCCTCACCTCGCTGGGCTGCATTGCTGGGAACCGCGACTTTGCAAGCTTCTCCGGCCCCTGTGCACTTCCGGCGGAAATCCTGTGTGCACAGCCAAGCCTGGGTCCACGGCACTCTAACCTGCATTGCACGACTTTCTAAGTTGGTCTCCGGCGACGTGGGACTCCTTTGTGCAACTTCGGCGAGCACCGTTTCACGCATCCTCGTAGTGCCTGTTTCTGGCACTTCTCCGGGTGCTACCTGCTTCAGTGAGGGCTCTTTGTCTTGCTCGACGTCCCCTCTCTCTGCAGGTCCAATTTGCGACCTTCTGGTCCCTCCTGGACCCCAGCAGCGTCCAAAAACGCCAAACGCACGATTTGCGTGTAGCAAGGCTTGTTGGCGTCCATCCGGCGGGAAAACACTTCTGCACGACTCTCCAAGGCGTGGGGGATCCATCCTCCAAAGGGGAAGTCTCTAGCCCTTGTCGTTCCTGCAGTATTCACAGTTCTTCAGCCTAGTAAGAGCTTCTTTGCACCAACCGCTGGCATTTCTTGGGCATCTGCCCAGCTACGAGCTGCTTGTGACTTTTGGACTTGGTCCCCTTGTTCCACAGGTACCCTCAGACAGGAATCCATCGTTGTTGCATTGCTGATTTGTGTTTTCCTTGCATTCTCCCTCTAACACGACTATTTTGTCCTTAGGGGAACTTTGGTGCACTTTGCACTCACTTTTCAGGGTCTTGGGGAGGGTTATTTTTCTAACTCTCACTATTTTCTAATAGTCCCAGCGACCCTCTACAAGGTCACATAGGTTTGGGGTCCATTCGTGGTTCGCATTCCACTTCTGGAGTATATGGTTTGTGTTGCCCCTATCCCTATGTTTCCCCATTGCATCCTATTGTAACTATACATTGTTTGCACTGTTTTCTAAGACTATACTGCATATTTTTGCTATTGTGTATATATATCTTGTGTATATTTCCTATCCTCTCACTGAGGGTACACTCTAAGATACTTTGGCATATTGTCATAAAAATAAAGTACCTTTATTTTTAGTATAACTGTGTATTGTGTTTTCTTATGATATTGTGCATATGACACTAAGTGGTACTGTAGTAGCTTCACACGTCTCCTAGTTCAGCCTGAGCTGCTTTGCTAAGCTACCATTATCTATCAGCCTAAGCTGCTAGACACCCTATACACTAATAAGGGATAACTGGGCCTGGTGCAAGGTGCAAGTACCCCTTGGTACTCACTACAAGCCAGTCCAGCCTCCTACACACAGTCCAGTGACTCTTCAGTCCAAGTTTGGTGGAGGTAAGTCCTTGCCTCCCCATGCCAGACTGCATTGCTGGGAACCGCGACTTTTGCAGCTACACCGGCCTCTGTGCACTTCCGGCGGAAATCCTTTGTGCACAGCCAAGCCTGGGTCCACGGCACTCTAACCTGCATTACACGACTTTCTAAGTTGGTCTCTGGCGACGTGGGACTCCTTTGTGCAACTTCGGGTGAGCACCGTTTCACTCTTCTTCGTAGTGCCTGTTCCGGCACTTCTGCGGGTGCTGCCTGCTTCTGAGAGGGCTCCTTGTCTTGCTAGACGCCCCCTCTGTCCCCAGACGCAATTGGCGATATCCTGGTCCCTCCTGGGCCACAGCAGCATCCAAAAACCCTAACCGCACGATTTGCAGCTAGTAAGGCTTGTTGGCGGTCTTTCGGCGGGTAAACACTTCTGCACGACTCTCCACGGCGTGGAGGATCCATCCTCCAAAGGGGAAGTCTCTAGCCCTTTTCGTTCCTGCAGAATCCTCAGCTTCTACTGTCCAGTAGCAGCTTCTTTGCACCCACAGCTGGCATTTCCTGGGCATCTGCCCATCTCCGACTTGCTTGTGACTGTACCAAGGGGTACTTGCACCTTGCACCAGGCCCAGTTATCCCTTATTAGTGTATAGGGTGTCTAGCAGCATAGGCTGATAGATAATGGTAGCTTAGCAGAGCAGCTTAGGCTGAACTAGGAGACGAGTGAAGCTCCTACAGTACCACTAATGTCACTTGCACAATATCATAAGAAAACACAATACACAGTTATACTAAAAATAAAGGTACTTTATTTTTATGACAATATGCCAAAGTATCTCAGAGTGTACCCTCAGTGAGAGGATAGGAAATATACACAAGATATATGTACACAATACCAAAAATATGCAGTATAGTCTTAGAAAACAGTGCAAACAATGTATAGTTACAATAGGATGCAATGGGGACACATAGGGATAGGGGCAACACAAACCATATACTCCAAAAGTGGAATGCGAACCACGAATGGACCCCAAACCTATGTGACCTTGTAGAGGGTTGCTGGGACTATTAGAAAATAGTGAGGGTTAGAAAAATAGGCCACCCCAAGACCCTGAAAAGTGAGTGCAAAATGCACTAAAGTTCCCCAAAGGACATAGAAGTCGTGATAGGGGAATACTGCAGGAAAGACACAAACCAGCAATGCAACAACAATGGATTTCCAGTCGAGGGTACCTGTGGAACAAGGGGACCAAGTCCAAAAGTCACAAGCAAGTCGGAGATGGGCAGATGCCCAGGAAATGCCAGCTGTGGGTGCAAAGAAGCTTCTACTGGACAGGAGAAGCTAAGGTTTCTGCAGGAACGACGAGTGCTAGAGACTTCCCCTTTGGAGGACGGATCCCTCACGCCGTGGAGAGTCGTGCAGAAGTGTTTTTCCGCCGAAAGACCGCCAACAAGCCTTGCTAGCTGCAAATCGTGCGGTAAGCGTTTTTGGATGCTGCTGTGGCCCAGGAGGGACCAGGATGTCGCAAATTGCGTCAGGAGACAGAGGGGACATCGAGCAAGACAAGGAGCCCTCTCAGCAGCAGATAGCACCCGGAGAAGTACCAGAAACAGGCACTACGAGGATGCGTGAAACGGTGCTCACCCGAAGTTGCACAAAGGAGTCCCACGTCGCCGGAGACCAACTTAGAAAGTCGTGCAATGCAGGTTAGAGTGCCGTGCCCAGGCTTGGCTGTGCACAACGGATTTCCGCCGGAAGTACACAGGGGCCGGAGTAGCTGCAAAAGTCGCGTTTCCCAGCAATGCAGTCTGGCGTGGGGAGGCAAGGACTTACCTCCACCAAACTTGGACTGAAGAGTCACTGGACTGTGGGGGTTACTAGGACACAGTTGCTGGATTCGAGGGACCTCGCTCGTTGTGCTGAGAGGAGACCCAAGGGACCGGTAATGCAGCTTTTTGGTGCCTGCGGTTGCAGGGGGAAGATTCCGTCGACCCACAGGAGATTTCTTCGGAGCTTCTAGTGCAGAGAGGAGGCAGACTACCCCCACAGCATGCACCACCAGGAAAACAGTCGAGAAGGCGGCAGGATCAGCGTTACAGAGTTGCAGTAGTCGTCTTTGCTACTATGTTGCAGTTTTGCAGGCTTCCAGCGCGGTCAGCAGTCGATTCCTTGGCAGAAGGTGAAGAGAGAGATGCAGAGGAACTCGGATGAGCTCTTGCATTCGTTATCTAAAGTTTCCCCAGAGACAGAGACCCTAAATAGCCAGAAAAGAGGGTTTGGCTACCTAGGAGAGAGGATAGGCTAGCAACACCTGAAGGAGCCTATCAGAAGGAGTCTCTGGCGTCACCTGGTGGCACTGGCCACTCAGAGCAGTCCAGTGTGCCAGCAGCACCTCTGTTTCCAAGATGGCAGAGGTCTGGAGCACACTGGAGGAGCTCTGGACACCTCCCAGGGGAGGTGCAGGTCAGGGGAGTGGTCACTCCCCTTTCCTTTGTCCAGTTTCGCGCCAGAGCAGGGCTAAGGGGTCCCTGAACCGGTGTAGACTGGCTTATGGAGAAATGGGCACCAAATGTGCCCATGAAAGCATTTCCAGAGGCTGGGGGAGGCTACTCCTCCCCTGCCTTCACACCATTTTCCAAAGGGAGAGGGTGTAACACCCTCTCTCAGAGGAAGTCCTTTGTTCTGCCATCCTGGGACAAGCCTGGCTTGACCCCAGGAGGGCAGAAACCTGTCTGAGGGGTTGGCAGCAGCAGCAGCTGCAGTGAAACCCCAGGAAAGGCAGTTTGGCAGTACCAGGGTCTGTGCTACAGACCACTGGGATCATGGGATTGTGCCAACTATGCCAGGATGGCATAGAGGGGGCAATTCCATGATCATAGACATGTTACATGGCCATATTCGGAGTTACCATTGTGAAGCTACATATAGGTAGTGACCTATATGTAGTGCACGCGTGTAATGGTGTCCCCGCACTCACAAAGTCCGGGGAATTGGCCCTGAACCATGTGGGAGCACCTTGGCTAGTGCCAGGGTGCCCTCACACGAAGTAACTTTGCACCTAACCTTTACCAGGTAAAGGTTAGACATATAGGTGACTTATAAGTTACTTAAGTGCAGTGTAAAATGGCTGTGAAATAACGTGGACGTTATTTCACTCAGGCTGCAGTGGCAGGCCTGTGTAAGAATTGTCAGAGCTCCCTATGGGTGGCAAAAGAAATGCTGCAGCCCATAGGGATCTCCTGGAACCCCAATACCCTGGGTACCTCAGTACCATATACTAGGGAATTATAAGGGTGTTCCAGTAATCCAATGTAAATTGGTAAAATTGGTCACTAGCCTGTTAGTGACAATTTGAAAGAAATGAGAGAGCATAACCACTGAGGTTCTGGTTAGCAGAGCCTCAGTGAGACAGTTAGGCACCACACAGGGAAAACATACATATAGGCCACAAACTTATGAGCACTGGGGTCCTGGCTAGCAGGATCCCAGTGAGACAGTGAAAACACCCTGACATACACTCACAAACAGGCCAAAAGTGGGGGTAACAAGGCTAGAAAGAGGCTACTTTCTCACACAACCCCCCCCCCCCCAAACGAAGGACAATAAGGCTAACCTTGGCCAGTTGAGACTTTATTGTCTAGGTGGTGATAAGTAGAGTATCTCTGCAATAGACTGGTTACTCCCTTTATCATCCACTATATGGTTACTTCCCTGTGGGGATGTAAACCACCCTCTTTTAAGTTTTTTAGCTAAGCAACAATGTGAAGATGTATTTTCAGAGATTCTATCAGTAAGTTTTAGTTTAGAGCAGTGTGAATTGTCCACTGAACCTATTTGTAGTGATGGAAATGCCAGACAAGGATGCTGTCTCAGAAAAGCCATAGCTGGGCAAAAACTTTGTCCATATGGCTGGAAGAGAGAAAAAGGATGCTGTTTCTCTTGAGTTGGAGCAGGGCAGGGATGCTGTCCTATGAGCTCCACACTAGGGCAGGGATGCTGTCCTAAGTGTTGTGAGGCAGTGCAGGGTTTCTACACTAAAGTTTCTCTGGGAGGGTTGGAGGGATGCTCCATGTTAACTAAAATGGTGCTCTTTTTCTCACCAATGTTAGTTATCCCACAGAGAGGTACTTCTACCTCAGGGAGTCCAGCTTTGCCAGCTGATGATTCCCTTGGAACAGGTGCCACCCCAGGAGAGGTTTCTCCTACCACAGGAATGGTATCCTGAATGGTAGGGTGGTTAGGGGATACTGTGATCCCCTTTTTACCTGTTGATGGAGGGGGATCCTGAGTTTTCAGGCCTTCTCTCCTTTGCTTTTTCATTTCAGTAGAAATGAGAGGGAACAATTCCTCAGGGATGCCCAGCATGGCTGCATGGGCATAAAACTCTACATCAGCCCAACCTGAGGCCTCTAGGTCATTACCTAAGAGACAGTCTACAGGTAAGCTAGGTGATACCACCACCTGCTTAGGGCCAGTAACTCCACCCCAACTAAACTGAATTATAGCTAAGGGAAGAAACTTAGTGGAGTTATGGACATCAATAATCTTATACTGTTGTCCAATGATGTGTTGATCAGGGTGCACTAGGTTTTCAGTCACCAAAGTGATACTGCCACCTGTGTCACTGTAGGCCAAGGCCTCAACACCATTTATAGAAACTGTCTGCCTGTACTTATCCATTGTAAGGGGACAAGCAGCCAGTGTGGCAAGGCCAATGCCACTAGGTGTAACAGAAACTGTCTTGGGACTGACTACCCCAGTTTCTACTATGGACCCATAAGTGAACCCAACTACACCCTTAACTTGACTGTTCCCAGCAGTCCCACCACTAGTACCACTACTGCTAGGGGCACTAGAGCTTGATGTATTAGTGGTGGTAGGCTCAGGGGGTTTACCTGGACAGGACTTATCCCCTGGCCTATGGCCTCTATTTTTACACACAAAGCACCAAGGCTTTTTAAATTGTGTAGGTTGAGAAGAAGAGGAAGAATTTGTTTTATCCCCCCCCCCCCCTGAAGAGTGTTTAAGATTTGAAGTGGGATCTTTGGTTTTACCCTTATCCCCATGCTTATCTTGAGATTTTTCACCATCTTTCTTCTTATTGTTCTCTTTGTCACCACCTGTATGAACTTTTCTGTTCACCCTTGTTCTGACCCATTTGTCTGCCTTCTTTCCCAATTCTTGGGGAGAGGTCAGATCAGAGTCCACCAAGTACTGGTGCAACAAATCAGACACACAATTATTAAGAATATGCTCTCTCAGGATCAAGTTATACAGGCTGTCATAATCAGTAACTTTACTGCCATGTAACCACCCCTCCAAGGCCTTCACTGAATGGTCAATGAAATCAACCCAGTCTTGTGAAGACTCCTTTTTGGTTTCTCTGAACTTTATCCTGTATTGTTCAGTGGTTAAGCCATAACCATCCAGGAGTGCATTCTTAAGAACTGTAAAATTATTGGCATCACTTTCTTTCATAGTAAGGAGCCTTTCCCTACCTTTTCCACTAAATGATAGCCATAGGATAGCAGCCCACTGCCTTTGAGGGACATCCTGTACAACACAGGCCCTCTCAAGTGCAGCAAACCACTTGTTAATGTCATCCCCCTCCTTATAAGGGGGAACTATCTTATGCAGATTCCTGGAATCATGCTCTTTTGCAGGATGACTATGGGGAATACTGCTGCTGCCACCATGGGTTTCAAAACCCAACTTCTGTCTTTCCTTCTCTAGTTCTAAAGACTGTCTATCCAAATCCAGCTGTTGCTTTTTAAGCTTCAGTCTGGTTTGTTCCACCTTCAACTTATTGAGTTCCCTTTCTAACAATCTGTCATCAGGGTTGGTGGGAGGGACATTCCTAGACACAGAAGTATGATGGGAATGAACAGAAGGAGACCTGTCCCTTACAGAGGGCACCCTAACAGCTTGGCTGACAGTGTAATGTGAGAGCACATCATCTGTATGATGTGACTCCACCTCAGTACCAACTATGCTAGACTGTCTAGTAATGGGCAGGCTAAGAAGTTTCTTTCCTGAATCTTTTCCTGGGGGAGTCCCTGGATCAGATTGGGAACCATTAGCTACTTTTTCAACAGATGGGGCACCTTTAGCCTTATCTTGTTCTCTAAGCATGTTAAGTAACAATTCCAAGGAAGGATTCTTCCCTACACTCAAACCTCTCTCTATGCAGAGACTCCTTGCTTCTTTCCAGCTAAGGTGATCATATGCAATTTTGGACAGATCAACATTTTGGCCTGTGCCAGACATTTTTAGAGAGAGTTAAAGTGATAGAAAAACAGAACAAAGTTTGTCAGAGCTTTTAGAAAGACAGAGAAAAAAAACGTTTAAAACTTTTTAGAACTTTTTAAAAGTTTAGAAGTACTTTTCAGCACTTTAGAAAAGAGTGAAAAGAGGAAATGCAAAACTTTTTAGTTATGTGTACACACACTGAACTTGTTTTGTATATTTTTCTCTTATGAAAAGTACAATGACAAGAGTGGTAAGTAGTCCCAAAGCACTTATCCCACCGCTGCACAACCAATGTAGGAGGCTGGACTGGCTTGTAGTGAGTACCAAGGGGTACTTGCACCTTGCACCAGGCCCGGTTATCCCTTATTAGTGTATAGGGTGTCTAGCAGCATAGGCTGATAGATAATGGTAGCTTAGCAGAGCAGCTTAGGCTGAACTAGGAGACGAGTGAAGCTCCTACAGTACCACTAGTGTCACTTGCACAATATCATAAGAAAACACAATACACAGTTATACTAAAAATAAAGGTACTTTATTTTTATGACAATATGCGAAAGTATCTCAGAGTGTACCCTCGGTGAGAGGATAGGAAATATACACAAGATATATGTACACAATACCACAAATATGCAGTATAGTCTTAGAAAACAGTGCAAACAATGTATAGTTACAATAGGATGCAATGGGGACACATAGGGATAGGGGCAACACAAACCATATACTCCAAAAGTGGAATGCGAACCACGAATGGACCCCAAACCTATGTGACCTTGTAGAGGGTCGCTGGGACTATTAGAAAATAGTGAGGGTTAGAAAAATAGCCCACCCCAAGACCCTGAAAAGTGAGTGCAAAGTGCACTAAAGTTCCCCAAAGGACATAGAAGTCGTGATAGGGGAATACTGCAGGAAAGACACAAACCAGCAATGCAACAACAATGGATTTCCAGTCGAGGGTACCTGTGGAACAAGGGGACCAAGTCCAAAATTCACAAGCAAGTCGGAGATGGGCAGATGCCCAGGAAATGCCAGCTGTGGGTGCAAAGAAGCTTCTACTGGACAGGAGAAGCTAAGGTTTCTGCAGGAACGACGAGGGCTAGAGACTTCCCCTTTGGAGGACGGATCCCTCACGCCGTGGACAGTCGTGCAGAAGTGTTTTCCCGCCGAAAGACTGCCAACAAGCCTTGCTAGCTGCAAATCGTGCGGTAAGCGTTTTTGGATGCTGCTGTGGCCCAGGAGGGACCAGGATGTCGCAAATTGCGTCAGGAGACAGAGGGGACGTCAAGCAAGACAAGGAGCCCTCTCAGCAGCAGGTAGCACCCGGAGAAGTGCCAGAAACAGGCACTACGAGGATGCGTGAAACGGTGCTCACCCGAAGTTGCACAAAGGAGTCCCACGTCGCCGGAGACCAACTTAGAAAGTCGTGCAATGCAGGTTAGAGTGCCGTAGACCCAGGCTTGGCTGTGCACAAAGGATTTCCGCCGGAAGTGCACAGGGGCCGGAGTAGCTGCAAAAGTCACGGTTCCCAGCAATGCAGTCTGGCGTGGGGAGGCAAGGACTTACCTCCACCAAACTGGACTGAAGAGTCACTGGACTGTGGGGGTCACTTGGACACAGTTGCTGGATTTGAGGGACCTCGCTCGTCGTGCTGAGAGGAGACCCAATGGACCGGTAATGCAGCTTTTTGGTGCCTGCGGTTGCAGGGGGAAGATTCCGTCGACCCACTGGAGATTTCTTCGGAGCTTCTAGTGCAGAGAGAAGGCAGACTACCCCCACAGCATGCACCACCAGGAAAACAGACGAGAAGGCGGCAGGATCAGCGTTACAGAGTTGCAGTAGTCGTCTTTGCTACTATGTTGCAGTTTTGCAGGCTTCCAGCGCGGTCAGCAGTCGATTCCTTGGCAGAAGGTGAAGAGAGAGATGCAGAGGAACTCGGATGAGCTCTTGCATTCGTTATCTAAAGTTTCCCCAGAGACAGAGACCCTAAATAGCCAGAAAAGAGGGTTTGGCTACCTAGGAGAGAGGATAGGCTAGCAACACCTGAAGGAGCCTATCAGAAGGAGTCTCTGACGTCACCTGGTGGCACTGGCCACTCAGAGCAGTCCAGTGTGCCAGCAGCACCTCTGTTTCCAAGATGGCAGAGATCTGGAGCACACTGGAGGAGGTGCAGTGGTCACTCCCCTTTCCTTTGTCCAGTTTCGCGCCAGAGCAGGGCTAAGGGGTCCCTGAACCGGTGTAGACTGGCTTATGGAGAAATGGGCACCAAATGTGCCCATGAAAGCATTTCCAGAGGCTGGGGGAGGCTACTCCTCCCCTGCCTTCACACCATTTTCCAAAGGGAGAGGGTGTAACACCCTCTCTCAGAGGAAGTCCTTTGTTCTGCCATCCTGGGACAAGCCTGGCTTGACCCCAGGAGGGCAGAAACCTGTCTGGGGGGTTGGCAGCAGCAGCAGCTGCAGTGAAACCCCAGGAAAGGCAGTTTGGCAGTACCAGGGTCTGTGCTACAGACCACTGGGATCATGGGATTGTGCCAACTATGCCAGGATGGCATAGAGGGGGCAATTCCATGTTCATAGACATGTTACATGGCCATATTCGGAGTTACCATTGTGAATCTACATATAGGTAGTGACCTATATGTAGTGCACGCGTGTAATGGTGTCCCCGCACTCACAAAGTCCGGGGAATTGGCCCTGAACAATGTGGGGGCACCTTGGCTAGTGCCAGGGTGCCCTCACACTAAGTAACTTTGCACCTAACCTTTACCAGGTAAAGGTTAGACATATAGGTGACTTATAAGTTACTTAAGTGCAGTGTAAAATGGCTGTGAAATAACGTGGACGTTATTTCACTCAGGCTGCAGTGGCAGGCCTGTGTAAGAATTGTCAGAGCTCCCTATGGGTGGCAAAAGAAATGCTGCAGCCCATAGGGATCTCCTGGAACCCCAATACCCTGGGTACCTCAGTACCATATACTAGGGAATTATAAGGGTGTTCCAGTAAGCCAATGTAAATTGGTAAAATTGGTCACTAGCCTGTTAGTGACAATTTGAAAGAAATGAGAGAGCATAACCACTGAGGTTCTGGTTAGCAGAGCCTCAGTGAGACAGTTAGGCACCACATAGGGAACACATACATATAGGCCACAAACTTATGAGCACTGGGGTCCTGACTAGCAGGGTCCCAGTGACACATAACAAACATACTGAAAACATAGGGTTTTCACTATGAGCACTGGGCCCTGGCTAGCAGGATCCCAGTAAGACGGTAATAACACCCTGACATACACTCACAAACAGGCCAAAAGTGGGGGTAACAAGGCTAGAAAGAGGCTACTTTCTCACAGTCCCCTTGTCTTACAGGTACTCAGGTCCGGAAATCCGTTGTCAGTGCACGGCTGGTGTTTGTTCTTCCTGCAGAATCCCCCTATCACGACTTCTGTGCTCTCTGGCAGTAGTAGGTGTACTCTACTCCTACTTTTCAGGGTCTTGGGGTGGGGTATTTTTCTAACCCTAACTGTTTTCTTACAGTCCCAGCGACCCTCTACAAGCTCACATAGGTTTGGGGTCCATTCGTGGTTCGCATTCCATTTTTGGTGTATATGGTTTGTGTTGCCCCTATACCTATGTGTTCCTATTGCAACCTATTGTAATTCTACACTGTTTGCATTACTTTTCTTGCTCTTACTTACCTGATTTGTGTTTGTGAACATATAACTTGTGTATATTACTTACCTTCTTACTGAGGGTACTCACTGAGATACTTTTGGCATATTGTCATAAAAATAAAGTACCTTTATTTTTAGTAACTCTGTGTATTGTGTTTTCTTATGATATTGTGCATATGATATAAGTGGTATAGTAGGAGCTTTGGATGTCTCCTAGTTCAGCCTAAGCTGCTTTGCCATAGCTACCTTCTATAAGCCTAAGCTGCTAGAAACACCTCTTCTACACTAATAAGGGATAACTGGACCTGGCACAAGGTGTAAGTACCTCTGGTACCCACTACAAGCCAGGCCCGCCTCCTACAGGGGACACCATTACACGCGTGCACTATACACCTGTGTATAGCATCACAATGGTAACTCCAAACATGGCCATGTAACATGTCTAAGATCATGGAATTGTCACCCCAATACCATTCTGGTATTGGGGGGACAATTCCATGATCCCCCGGGTCTTACTCCTACTTTCCAGGGTCTTGGGGTGGCGTATCTTGGACACCCTTAGTGTTTTCTTACGCTCCCAGCGACCCTCTACACACCACACTAGGCCTGGTGTCCATTCATGGTTTACAGACCATTTTTAGAGTATATGGTTTGTGTTGCCCCTAGGTCTATTGCATACTATTGTATTCTACAGTGTTTGCACTACTTTTCTAACTGTTTACTTACCTGATTCTGGTTTGTGTGCATATTTTGTGTATTTTACCTACCACCTAAGGGAGTATATCCTCTGAGATATTTCTGACACATTCTCGCTAAAATAAAGTACCTTTATTTTTAGTAACTCTGTGTATTGTGTTTTCTTATGATATTGTGCATATGATATAAGTGGTATAGTAGGAGCTTTGGATGTCTCCTAGTTCAGCCTAAGCTGCTTTGCCATAGCTACCTTCTATAAGCCTAAGCTGCTAGAAACACCTCTTCTACACTAATAAGGGATAACTGGACCTGGCACAAGGTGTAAGTACCTCTGGTACCCACTACAAGCCAGGCCAGCCTCCTACAGGGGACACCATTACACGCGTGCACTATACACCTGTGTATAGCATCACAATGGTAACTCCAAACATGGCCATGTAACATGTCTAAGATCATGGAATTGTCACCCCAATACCATTCTGGTATTGGGGGGACAATTCCATGATCCCCCGGGTCTTACTCCTACTTTCCATGGTCTTGGGGTGGCGTATCTTGGACACCCTTAGTGTTTTCTTACGCTCCCAGCGACCCTCTACACACCACACTAGGCCTGGTGTCCATTCATGGTTTACAGACCATTTTTAGAGTATATGGTTTGTGTTGCCCCTAGGTCTATTGCATACTATTGTATTCTACAGTGTTTGCACTACTTTTCTAACTGTTTACTTACCTGATTCTGGTTTGTGTGCATATTTTGTGTATTTTACCTACCACCTAAGGGAGTATATCCTCTGAGATATTTCTGACACATTCTCGCTAAAATAAAGTACCTTTATTTTTAGTAACCCTGAATATTCTGTTTCTCATGATATAGTGCTATATGATATAAGTGGTATAGTAGGAGCTTTGCATGTCTCCTAGTGCAGCCTACGCTGCTTTGCTATAGCTACCTCTATCAGCCTAAGCTGCTAGAACACTACTAATCTACTAATAAGGAATAACTGGACCTGGCACAAGGTGTAAGTACCTCTGGTACCCACTACAAGCAAGGCCAGCCGCCTACATTGGTTGTGCAGCGGTGGGATAAGTACTTGTAACTACTTACCACTTTGTCATTTTGTACTTTTCATAAGAGAATCATATACCAAACAGTTCAGTGTATGTACACATAACCAAAAAGTTTGCTTTCTTCTCTAAAAACATTTTACAAAGTTCTAAAAAGTTTCCTAAAACTTCTAAAAGATTTCTAAAAGTTAGAAAAAGTTTTTTTTCTTTGTGCTTTAAAAAGTTCTGAAACTTTTTCTCTCTTCTCACTATCTCTAAACCTTTTGCTGTCATGTCTGTGGTAGATTCTGCTCCCAGAACTGTCAATGCTACTTATGACATTTTTAATTACAAGAGCTTAAGGAGTTTCTACCTAGATAGAGCTTTAGTTATAGGAAAGAACCCTACAAAAGAGTTTCTCTATAACATGCTTATGGTGAGTAGAAGCTTCCCAGTCTGATTCAGAGGAACCCCCTGAGGAAGCTGGGGAGGGTTCTGAACAGGGTCTGCCCCCTAGCAGGACACCCAGTAATGTTGGTAGTAATGGAGGTTCCCATCACAGTAGGGCATCCTTTATTCCTAGAAGCCAAGTTACCAGGGTCCAGACAGTTAGGGACAGGTCCCCCTCTGAAGTTTCCAATTTGTCATCTGTGTCAAAGCATTCCCAACCCACCCACCCTGAAGATAACTTGTTAGAAAGGGAACTCAAAAAGTTGAGGGTTGAAGAGACCAGACTGAATCTTAAACAGCAACAGCTGGCCTTAGATTGGGAATCCCTAGACATTGAGAAGGAAAGACAGAGGTTGGGGTTAGGACCCCATGGTGGCAGCAACAGCAGTATTCCTGATAGTAATCCTGTTAGAGATCATGATTCCAGGAATCTGCACAAGATAGTCCCCCCTTACAAGGAGGGGGATGACATCAACAAGTGGTTTGCTGCACTTGAGAGGGCCTGTATGGCACAGGGGGTCCCTCAAAGGCAGTGGGCTGCTATTATGTGGCTATCTTTCACTGGAAAGGGTAGCAATAGGCTCCCTACTGTTAGAGGAAGTGATGCTAACAGTTTTTCAGTTTTGAAGGATGTACTCTTGGATGGATTTGGCTTAACCACTGAACAATACAGGATTAAGTTCAGAGACACCAGAAAAGAGCCCTCACAAGACTGAACAGACTTTGTAGACTGTTCAGTAAAGGCCTTGGAGGGGTGGTTACATGGCAGTAGAGTATCTGACTATAAAAGCATGTATAATCTTATTCTGAGAGGATATTCTGAATAACTGTGTGTCTGACTTGTTACATCAATATCTGATGGACTCAGATCTGACCTCTCCCCAAGAATTGGGAAAGAAGGCAGACAAATGGGTCAGAATAAGAGTGAACAGAAAAGTTCATACAGGGGGTGACAAGGATGGCAAGAAGAAGGATGGTAAGTCTTCTGACAAGGGTGGGGAGAAAAGTAAAACTGAGTCTTCATCAGGCCTACAAAAATCCTCTGGTGGGGGTGGTGGGTCCAAATCCTCTTCCAATAATCAACCTAAAAAGCCTTGGTGTTATTTGTGTGAAGTCAATGGCCATTGGACAACTGATGCCAGTTGTCCAAAGAAAAACACCAAACCTCCCACTACCACAACCCCTACTGCAAATTCTAGTGCCCCTAGTAATAGCAGTGGTGGTGGGAGTAAACCTACAAATAGCCAATCCAAGGAAGTAGCTGGGCTCACTATTGGTAATGTAGTTTGGTTTGGTCTTGTTAGGGAGACCACAGAGGCTGTGTTAGTCTCTGAAGGTGCCAATGATTTGGTCACCTTGGTTACTTGTCCCCTTAATATGGATAAGTACAAGCAACTTCCCCTAATAAATGGTGTTGAGGTTCAGGCCTACAGGGACACAGGTGCCAGTGTTACCATGGTGTAGGAGGCTGGCCTGGCTTGTAGTGGGTACCAAGGGGTACTTACACTCTGTCCCAGGTCCAGTCAACCAGGAGACATGAAAAGCTCCTACAATACCACTGGTGTCATATGCACAATCTCATAAGAAAACAAAATACCCAGATATATTAAAAATAAAGGTACTTTATTTCTATGACAATATGCCAAAAGTATCTCAGTGAGTACCCTCAGTATGAGGATGCCAAATATACACAAGATATATGTACACAATACCAAAAATATGCAGTAATAGCAAAAGGAAGTAATGCAAGCAGTGTAAAAGTACAATAGATTGCAATAGGAGCACATAGGTATAGGGGCAACACAAACCATATACTCCAAAAGTGGAATGCGAACCACGAATGGACCCCAAACCTTTGTGAGGTTGTAGAGGGTCGCTGGGACATTAAGAAAACAGTGAGGGTTAGAAAAATAGCCCACCCCAAGACCTTGTAAGGTAGGTGTAAAGTGCACCTACAACCCCCAGAGAGCACAGAAGTCGTGATAGGGGGATTCTGCAAGGAAGACCAACACCAGCAATGCAACAACAGTGGATTTCCGGACCTGAGTACCTGTAAGACAAGGGGACCAAGTCCAAGAGTCGCGACAGTGTCGAGAGTGGGCAGATGCCCAGGAAATGCCAGCTGAGGGTGCAAAGAAGCTGCCACCAGATGGAAGAAGCTTTGTGTTCTGCAAGAACGAAGAGGACTAGGAACTTCCCCTTTGGAGGATGGATGTCCCACGTCGCGAAGAAGCTTGCAGAGGTGTTCCAACGCAGAAAGACCGCAAACAAGCCTTGCTAGCTGCAAGGGTCGCGGTTAGGGTTTTTGGATGCTGCTGTGGCCCAGGAGGGACCAGGATGTCGCCACTTGGATGAGGAGACAGAGGGGGCGCCCAGCAAGTTAGGGAGCCCTCACAGAAGCAGGCAGCACCCGCAGAAGTACTGGATGAGGCACTTAGAAGAGGAATGAACTGGAGTCCACCCGAAGTCAGAAAAGGGAGTCCCACGACGCCGGAGGACAACTCAGAAGGTTGTGCACTGCAGGTTAGAGTGTCGGGGATCCGGGCTTGGCTGTGCACGAAGGAAATCCTGGAAGAACGCACAGGAGCCGGAGAAGCTGCAAATCACGCGGTACCCAGCAATGCAGTCTAGCGTGGGGAAGCAAGGATTTACCTCCACCAAACTTGGACTGAAGAGTCACTGGACTGTGGGAGTCACTTGGACAGAGTTGCTGAGTTCCAGGGACCACGCTCGTCGTGCTGAGTGGGGACCCAGAGGACCGGTGATGCAGTCTTTTGTTGCCTGCGGTTGCAGGGGGAAGATTCCGTCGACCCACGGGAGATTTCTTCAGAGCTCCTGGTGCAAGAAGGAGGCAGGCTACCCCCAGAGCATGCACCACCAGGAAACAGGCGAGAAAGCCGGTAGGATGAAGCGATACAAGATTGCAGTAGTCTTCTTTGCTACTTTGTTGCGGTTTTGCAGGCTTCCTGAGCAGTCATCGGTCGATCCTTTGGCAGAAGGTGAAGAGGGAGATGCAGGGGAACTCTGATGAGCTCTTACATTCAGTATCTGAAGAATTCCCCAAAGCAGAGACCCTAAATAGCCAGAAAAGGAGGTTTGGCTACCTAGGAAGGAGGATAGGCTAGTAAGAAAGGTAAGAGCCTATCAGAAGGAGTCTCTGACGGCACCTGCTGGCACTGGCCACTCAGAGCAGTCCAGTGTGCCAGCAACACCTCTGTTTCCAAGATGGCAGAGGTCTGGGGCACACTGGAGGAGCTCTGGGCACCTCCCCTGGGAGATGCAGGTCAGGGGAGTGGTCACTCCCCTTTCCTTTGTCCAGTTTCGCGCCAGAGCAGGGCTGGGGGATCCGTAAACCGATGTAGACTTGCTTATGCAGAGATGGGCAGCATCTGTGCCCATCAAAGCATTTCCAGAGGCTGGGGGAGGCTACTCCTCCCCAGCCCTGACACCTATTTCCAAAGGGAGAGGGTGTAACACCCTCTCTCTGAGGAAGTCCTTTGTTCTGCCTTCCTGGGCCAGGCCTGGATGGACCTCAGGAGGGCAGAAACCTGTCTGAGGGGTTGGCAGCAGCAGCAGCTGCAGTGAAACCCCGGGAAAGGCAGTTTGGCAGTACCCGGGTTCTGTGCTAGAGACCCGGGGGATCATGGAATTGTCTCCCCAATGCCAGAATGGCATTAGGGTGACAATTCCATGATCTTAGACATGAGTGACAGGGTGTTTTCACTGTCTCACAGGTATCCTGCTAGCCAGGGCCCAGTGCTCATAGTGAAAATCCTATGTTTTCAGTATGTTTGGTATGTGTCACTGGGACCCTGCTAGCCAGGATCCCAGTGCTCATAAGTTTGTGGCCTATATATATGTGTTCCCTGTGTGATGCCTAACTGTCTCACTGAGGCTCTGCTAACCAGAACCTCAGTGGTTATGCTCTCTCTGCTTTACAAATTGTCACTAACAGGCTAGTGACCAATTTCACCAATTCACATTGGCATACTGGAACACCCTTATAATTCCTAGTATATGGTACTGAGGTACCCAGGGTATTGGGGTTCCAGGAGATCCCTATGGGCGGCAGCATTTCTTTTGCCACCCATCGGGAGCTCTGACAATTCTTACACAGGCCTGCCACTGCAGCCTGAGTGAAAAAATGCCCACATTATTTCAAAGCCATTTTACACTGCACATAAGTAACCTTTAACTCACCTATATGTCTAACCTTCACCTGGTGAAGGTTGGGTGCTACGTTACTTAGTGTGTGGGCACCCTGGCACTAGCCAAGGTGCCCCCACATCGTTCAGGGCAAATTCCCCGCACTTTGTGAGTGCAGGGACACAATTTCACGCGTGCACTATACATAGGTCACTACCTATGTATAGCGTCACAATGGTAACTCCGAACATGGCCATGTAACATGTCTAAGATCATGGAGTTGTCACCCCAATGCCATTCTGGCATTGGGGAGACAATTCCATGATCCCCCGAGTCTCTAGCACAGACCCGGGTACTGCCAAATTGCCTTTCCCGGACTTTCACTGCAGCTGCTGCTGCTGCCAACCCCTCAGACAGTTTTCTGCCCTCCTGGGGTCCAGCCAGGCCTGGCCCAGGAAGGCAGAACAAAGGACTTCCTCAGAGAGAGGGTGTTACACCCTCTCCCTTTGGAAAAAGGTGTCAGGGCTGGGGAGGAGTAGCCTCCCCCAGCCTCTGGAAATGCTTTGATGGGCTCAGATGGTGCCCATCTCTGCATAAGCCAGTCTACACCTGTTCAGGGATCCCCCACCCCTGCTCTGGCGTGAAACTGGACAAAGGAAAGGGGAGTGACCACTCCCCTGATCTGCACCTCCCAGGGGAGGTGCCCAGAGCTCCTCCAGTGTGCTCCACACCTCTGCCATCTTGGAAACAGAGGTGTTGCTGGCACACTGGACTGCTCTGAGTGGCCAGTGCCATCGGGTGACGTCAGAGACTCCTTCTGATAGGCTCTTACCTGTGTTGCTAGCCTATCCTCCTTCCTAGGTAGCCAAACCTCCTTTTCTGGATATTTAGGGTCTCTGCTTTGGGGAATTCTTCAGATACCGAATGCAAGAGCTCACCAGAGTTCCTCTGCATCTCTCTCTTCACCTTCTGCCAAAGGATCGACCGCTGACTGCTCAGGACGCCTGCAAAACTGCAACAAAGTAGCAAAGACGACTACTGCAACCTTGTATCGCTTCATCCTGCTGGCTTTCTCGCCTGTTTCCTGGTGGTGCATGCTCTGGGGGTAGCTTGCCTCCTTCTTGCAGCAGGAGCTCTAAAGAAATCTCCCGTGGGTCGACGGAATCTTCCCCCTGCAACCGCAGGCAACAAAAGACTGCATCACCGGTCCTCTGGGTCCCCTCTCAGCACGATGAGCGTGGTCCCTGGAACTTAGCAACTCTGTCCAAGTGACTCCCACAGTCCAGTGACTCTACAGTCCAAGTTTGGTGGAGGTAAGTCCTTGCCTCACCACGCTAGACTGCATTGCTGTGTACTGCATGATTTGCAGCTGCTCCGGCTCCTGTGCACTCTTCCAGGATTTCCTTCATGCACAGCCAAGCCTGGGTCCCCGACACTCTAACCTGCAGTGCACAACCTTCTGAGTTGTCCTCCGGCGTCTTGGGACTCCCTTTTGTGACTTCAGGTGGACTCCGGTTCACTTTTCTTCTAAGTGCCTGTTCAGGCACTTCTGCAGGTGCTGCCTGCTTCTGTGAGGGCTCCCTGACGTCCTGGGCGCCCCCTCTGTCTCCTCATCCAAGTGGTGACATCCTGCTCCCTCCTGGGCCACAGCAGCATCCAAAAACCCTAACCGCGACCCTTGCAGCTAGCAAGGCTTTGTTGCGGTCTTTCTGCGTGGGAACACCTCTACAAGCTTCTTCACGATGTGGGACATCCATCCTCCAAAGGGGAAATTTCAAGCCCACTTCGTTCTTGCAGAAACCACAGCTTCTACCATCCGGTGGCAGCTTCTTTGCACCCTCAGCTGGCATTTCCTGGGCATCTGCCCACTCGCGACTTTGTCGCGACTCTTGGACTTGGTCCCCTTGTTTCACAGGTACTCAGGTCCAGAAATCCACTGTTGTTGCTTTGCTGGCGTTGGTCTTCCTTGTAGAAACCCCCTATCACAACCTCTGTACTCTCTGGGGGTTATAGGTGCACTTTACACCTACTTTTCAGGGTCTTGGGGTGGGCTATTTTTCTAACCCTCACTGTTTTCTTACAGTCCCAGTGACCCTCTACAAGCTCACATAGGTTTGGGGTCCATTCGTGGTTCGCATTCCACTTTTGGAGTATATGGTTTGTGTTGCCCCTATACCTATGTGCTTCTATTGCAATTCACTGTAACTTTACATTGCTTGCATTACTTCCTTTTGCTATTACTGCATATTTTTACTATTGTGTACATAAATCTTGTGTATACTTGGCATCCTCATACTGACGGTACTCACTGAGATACTTTTGGCATATTGCCATAACAATAAAGTACCTTTATTTTTAGTATATCTGTGTATTGTGTTTTCTTATGATATTGTGCATATGACACCAATGGTATAGTAGGGGCTTTGCATGTCTCCTAGTTCAGCCTAAGCTGCTCTGCTATAGCTACCTTCCATCAGCCTAAGCTGCTAGAAACACCTCTTCTACACTAATAAGGGATAACTGGACCTGATACAGAGTGTAAGTACCCCTTGGTACCCACTACAAGCCAGGCCTGGCTTGTAGTGGATTTCCGGACCTGAGTACCTGTAAGACAAGGGGACCAAGTCCAAGAGTCGCGACAGTGTTGAGAGTGGGCAGATGCCCAGGAAATTCCAGCTGAGGGTGCAAAGAAGCTGCCACCGGATGGAAGAAGCTTTGTGTTCTGCAAGAACGAAGAGGACTAGGAACTTCCCCTTTGGAGGATGGATGTCCCACGTCGTGAGGAAGCTTGCAGAGGTGTTCCCACGCAGAAAGATCGCAAACAAGCCTTGCTAGCTGCAAGGGTCGCAGTTAGGGTTTTTGGATGCTGCTGTGGCACAGCAGGGACCAAGATGTCGCCACTTGGATGAGGAGACAGAGGGGGTACCCAGCAAGTCAGGGAGCCCTCACAGAAGCAGGCAGCACCCGCAGAAGTACCGGATCAGGCACTTAGAAGACGAGTGAACCGGAGTCCACCCGAAGTCAGAAAAGGGAGTCCCACGACGCCGGAGGACGACTCAGAAGGTTGTGCACTGCAGGTTAGAGTGTCAGGGACCCAGGCTTGGCTGTGCACAAAGGAAATCCTGGAAGATTGCACAGGAGCCGGAGCAGCTGCAAATCAGGCAGGACCCAGCAATGCAGTCGAGCGTGGGGAGGCAAGGACTTACCTCCACCAAACTTGGACAGAAGAGTCACTGGACTGTGGGAGTCACTTGGACAGAGTTGCTGAGTTCCAGGGGCCACACTCGTCGTGCTGAGAGGGGACCCAGAGGACCGGTGATGCAGTCTTTTGTTGCCTGCGGTTGCAGGGGGAAGATTCCGTCGACCCACAGGAGATTTCTTTAGAGCTCCTGGTGCAAGAAGGAGGCAGGCTACCCAAGAGCATGCACCACCAGGAAACAGGCGAGAAAGCCAGCAGGATGAAGCGATACAAGGTTGCAGTAGTCGTCTTTGCTACTTTGTTGCGGTTTTGCAGGCGTCCTGAGCAGTCAGCGGTCGATCCTTTGGCAGAAGGTGAAGAGGGAGATGCAGAGGAACTCTGATGAGCTCTTGCATTCGGTATCTGAAGAATTCCCCAAAGCAGAGACCCTAAATAGCCAGAAAAGGAGGTTTGGCTACCTAGGAAGGAGGATAGGCTAGCAAGACAAGTAAGAGCCTATCAGAAGGAGTCTCTGACGTCACCTGCTGGCACTGGCCACTCAGAGCAGTCCAGTGTGCCAGCAACACCTCTGTTTCCAAGATGGCAGAGGTGTGGGGCACACTGGAGGAGCTCTGGGCACCTCCCCTGGGAGGTGCAGGTCAGGGGAGTGGTCACTCCCCTTTCCTTTGTCCAGTTTCGCTCCAGAGCAGGGCTGGGGGATCCCTAAACTGGTGTAGACTGGCTTATGCAGAGGTGGGCAGCATCTGTGCCCATCAAAGCATTTCCAGAGGCTGGGGGAGGCTACTCATCCCCAGCCCTGACACCTCCTTTTCCAAAGGGAGAGGGTGTAACACCCTCTCTCTGAGGAAGTCCTTTGACCTGCCTTCCTGGGCCAGGCCTGGCTGGACCCTAGGAGGGCAGAAACCTGTCTGAGGGGTTGGCAGCAGCAGCAGCTGCAGTGAAACCCCGGGAAAGGCAGTTTGGCAGTACCCGGGTTCTGTGCTAGAGACCCGGGGGATCATGGAATTGTCTCCCCAATGCCAGAATGGCATTAGGGTGACAATTCCATGATCTTAGACATGTTACATGGCCATGTTCGGAGTTACCATTGTGACGCTATACATAGGTAGTGACCTATGTAAAGTGCACGCGTGAAATGGTGTCCCCGCACTCACAAAGTCCGGGGAATTTGCCCTGAACGATGTGGGGGCACCTTGGCTAGTGCCAGGGTGCCCACACACAAAGTAACTTTGCACCCAACCTTCACCAATTGAAGGTTAGACATATAGGTGACTTATAAGTTACTTATGTGCAGTGGTAAATGGCTGTGAAATAACGTGGACGTTATTTCACTCAGGCTGCACTGGCAGGCCTGTGTAAGAATAGTCAGATCTCCCTATGGGTGATAAAAGAAATGCTGCAGCCCATAGGGATCTCCTGGAACCCCAATACCCTGGGTACCTCAGTACCATATACTAGGGAATTATAAGGGTGTTCCAGTATGCCAATGTGAATTGGTGAAATTGGTCACTAGCCTGTTAGTGACAATTTGTAAAGCAGAGAGAGCATAACCACTGAGGTTCTTGTTAGCAGAGCCTCAGTGAGACAGGCATCACAAAGGGAACACATATATATAGGCCACAAACTTATGAGCACTGGGATCCTGGCTAGCAGGGTCCCTGTGACACATAACAAACATACTGAAAACATAGGGTTTTCACTATGAGCACTGGGCTCTGGCTAGCAGGATCCCAGTGAGACAGTGAAAACACCCTGACATATACTCACAAGCAGGCCAAAAGTGGGGGTAACAAGGCTAGAAAGAGGCTACTTTGTTGCATAAACCCCCCCAAACGAAGGACAATAAGGCTAACCTTGGCCAGTTGAGACTTTATTGTCTAAGTGGTGATAAGTGGAGAGTAGCTCTGCAATAGACTGGTTACTCCCTTTATCATCCACTATATGGTTACTTCCCTGTGGGGATGTAAACCACCCTGTTTGAAGTTTTTTAGCTAACCAACAATGTGAAGATATATTTTCAGAGTTTCTATCAGTAAGTTTTAGTTTAGAACAGTGGGAATTGTCCATTGGACCTATTTCTAGTGATGAGAATGCCAGACAGGAATGCTGACTCAGTAAAGCCATAGCTTGGCAAAAACTTTGTCCATATGGCGGTAAGAGAGAACAGGGATGCTGTTTCTCTTGAGTTGGAGCAGGGCAGGGATGCTGTCCTATGAGCTCCACACTAGGGCAGGGCTTCTGTTCTAAGTGTTGTGAGGCAGTGCAGGGTTTCTGCACTAAAGTTTCTCTGGGAGGGTTGGAGGGATGCTCCATGTTAACTAAAATGGTGCTCTTTTTCTCACCAATATTAGTTATCCCACAGAGAGGTACTTCTACCTCAGGGAGTACAGCTATGCCAGCTGATGATTCCCTTGGTAGAGGTGCCACCCCATGAGAGGTTTCTCCCACCACAGGAATGGTATCCTGAATGGCAGGGTGGTTAGGGGATACTTTGATACCCTTTTTACCTGTTGTTGGAGAGGGATCCTGAGTTTTCAGGCCTTTTACTCTCCTTTGCTTTTTAATTTCAGTAGAAATGAGAGGGAACAATTCCTCAGGGATACCCAGCATGGCTGCATGGGTATAAAACCCTACCTCAGCCCAACCTGAGGTCTCTAGGTCATTTCCTAAGAGACAGTCTACAGGTAAGCTAGGTGATACCACCACCTGCTTAGGGCCAGTAACTCCACCCCAACTAAGCTGAACTATAGCTAAGGGAAGAAACTTAGTGGAGTTATGGACATCAATAATCTTGTACTGTTGTCCAATGATGTGTTGTTCAGGAGGCACTAGGTTTTCAGTCACCAAAGCAATACTGGCACCTGTGTCCCTGTAGGCCTGGGCCTCAACAACATTTATTGAAACTGTCTGCCTGTACTTATCCATTGTAAGGGGACAAGCAGCCAGTGTGGCAAGGCCAATGCCACTAGGTGTGACAGAAACTGTCTTGGGACTGACTACCCCAGTTTCTGTGATGGACCCATAAGGGAAGCCAACTACACCCTTAGTTTGACTGTTGCCAGCAGTCCCGCCACTATTAGCACTGAGAGTTTGATGTATTAGTGGTGGTTGGCTCAGGGGGTTTACCTGGACAGTACTTATCCCCTTGCCAATGGCCTTTATTTTTACACACAAAGCACCAAGGCTTTTTAATGGGTGTATGTTGTGAAGAAGAGGAATAATTTGATTTATCCCCACCCCCTGAAGAGTGTTTAGGATGTGAAGAAGGATCTTTGGTTTTACCCTTATCCCCATGCTTATCCTGAAATTTCTCACCATCTTTCTTCTTGCCATCCTTGTCACCCCCTGTATGAGCTTTTCTGTTAACTCTTGTTCTGACCCATTTGTCTGCCTTTTTTCCCAATTCTTAGGGAGAGGTCAGATCTGAGTCCACTAGATATTGGTGTAACAAATCAGACACACAGTTATTCAGAATATGCTCTCTCAGGATTAGATTGTACAGGCTTTCATAGTCAGAAACTTTACTGCCATGTAACCACCCCTCCAAGGCCTTCACTGAATAGTCAACAAAGTCTACCCAGTCTTGTGAGGACTCTTTTCTGGTTTCTCTGAACTTAATCCTGTATTGTTCAGTAGTTAAGCCAAATCCATCCACGAGTGCATCCTTCAAAACTGCAAAATTATTGGCATCACTTTCTCTAACAGTAAGGAGCCTATCCCTACCCTTTCCACTGAAAGATAACCATAGGATAGCAGCCCACTGCCTTTGAAGGACCCCCTGTACCATGCAGGCCCTCTCAAGTGCAGCAAACCACTTGTTAATGTCACCCCCCTCCTTGTAAGGGGGAACTATCTTGTGCAGATTCCTGGAATCATGCTCTCTCACAGGATTACTATCAGGAATCCTGCTGCTGATACCATGGGGTCCAAACCCCAACCTCTCTCTCTCCTTCTCCAGATCTAGGGATTCCCTGTCTAGAGCCAACTGTTGCTGTTTAAGCTTCAGTCTGGTCTCTTCCACTCTCAACTTATTGAGTTCCCTTTCTAACAATTTGTCTTGAAGGTGGGTGGGTTGGGAATGCTTGGATACAGAAGAAATATTGGAATCAACAGAGGGAGACCTGCCTCTAACACCTTGCACTCTAACAACCTGGCCTTCAGGAACAAAAACATCCCTACTATGTGTAGGAGGCTGGCCTGGTTTGTAGTGGTACCAAGGGGTACTTACACTCTGCACCAGGTCCAGTTATCCCTTATTAGTGTAGAGGAGGTGTCTAGCAGCTTAGGCTGATAGAAAAGGGTAGCTTAGCAGAGCAGCTTAGGCTGAACTAGGAGACGTGTAAAGCTCCTACTATACCACTGGTGTCATATGCACAATATCATAAGAAAACACAATACACAGATATACTAAAAATAAAGGTACTTTATTTTTATGACAATATGCCAAAAGTATCTCAGTGAGTACCCTCAGTATGAGGATAGCAAATATACACAAGATATATGTACACAATACCAAAAATATGCAGTAATAGCAATAGAAAGCAATGCAAGCAATGTACAGTCACAAAAGATTGCAATGAGAGCACATAGGTATAGGGGCAACACAAACCATATACTCCAAAAGTGGAATGCGAACCACGAATGGACCCCAAACCTACGTGAGCTTGTAGAGGGTCGCTGGGACTGTAAGAAAACAGTGAGGGTTAGAAAAATAGCCCACCCCAAGACCCTGAAAAGTAGGTGTAAAGTGCACCAAAGTTCCCCAGAGAGCACAGAAGTCGTGATAGGGGAATACTGCAAGGAAGACCAACACCAGCAATGCAACAACGATGGATTTCCAGACGAGAGTACCTGTGGAACAAGGGGACCAAGTCCAAGAGTCACACTCAAGTCGGGAGTGGGCAGATGCCCAGGAAATGCCAGCTGAGGGTGCAAAGAAGCTGCCACCGGATGGTAGAAGCTGTGGATTCTGTAAGAACGAAGAGGACTAGGAACTTCCCCTTTGGAGGATGGATGTCCCACGTCGTGAAGAAGCTTGCAGAGGTGTTCCCACGCAGAAAGACCGCAAACAAGCCTTGCTAGCTGCAAGGGTCCCGGTTAGGGTTTTTGGATGCTGCTGTGGCCCAGGAGGGACCAGGATGTCGCCAATTGCGTGAGGAGACAGAGGGGGTGCCCAGCAAGACAAGGAGCCCACTCAGAAGCAAGCAGCACCCGCAGAAGTGCCGGAACAGGCAATATGAAGAAGAGTGAACCGGAGCTCACCCGAAGTCACAAAAGAAGGTTCCACGACGCCGGAGGACAACTCAGGAGGTCGTGCACTGCAGGTTAGAGTGTCAGGGACCCAGGCTTGGCTGTGCACAAAGGAAATCCTGGAAGAGTGCACAGGAGCAGGAGCAGCTGCAAATCACGCGGTACCCAGCAATGCAGTCTAGCGTGGGGAGGCAAGGACTTACCTCAACCAAACTTGGACTGAAGAGTCACTGGACTGTGGGAGTCACTTGGAGAGAGTTGCTGAGTTCCAGGGACCACGCTCGTCATGCTGAGAGGGGACCCAGAGGACCAGTGATGCAATCTTTTGGTGCCTGCGGTTGCAGGGGGACGATTCCGTAGACCCACTGGAGATTTCTTTGGAGCTTCTAGTGCAGAGAGGAGGCAGACTACCCCCACAGCATGCACCACCAGGAAAACAGTCGAGAAGGCCACAGGATCAGCGATACAAGGTTGCAGTAGTCGTCCTTGCTACTTTGTTGCGGTTTTGCAGGCGTCCAGAGCAGTCAGCGGTCAATTCCTTGGCAGAAGGCGAAGAGAGAGATGCAGAGGAACTCTGATGAGCTCTTGCATTCGTTATCTAAAGAATTCCCCAAAGCAGAGACCCTAAATAGCCAGAAAAGGGGGTTTGGCTACATAGGAAGGAGGATAGGCTAGCAACACAGGTAAGAGCCTATTAGAAGGAGTCTCTGACGTCACCTGCTGGCCCTGGCCACTCAGAGCAGTCCAGTGTGCCAGCAGCACCTCTGTTTCCAAGATGGCAGAGGTCTGGAGCACACTGGAGGAGCTCTGGGCACCTCCCAGGGGAGGTGCAGGTCAAGGGAGTGGTCACTCCCCTTTCCTTTGTCCAGTTTCGCGCCAGAGCAGGGCTGGGGGATCCCTGAACCGGTGTAGACTGGCTTATGCAGAGATGGGCACCATCTGTGCCCATCAAAGCATTTCCAGAGGCTGGGGGAGGCTACTCCTCCCCAGCCCTGACACCTTTTTCCAAAGGGAGAGGGTGTAACACCCTCTCTCAGAGGAAGTTCTTTGTTCTGCCATCCTGGGCCAGGCCTGGCTGGACCCCAGGAGGGCAGATGCCTGTCTGAGGGGTTGGCAGCAGCAGCAGCTGCAGTGAAGCCCTAGGAAAGGCAGTTTGGCAGTACCAGGGTGTGTGCTACAGACCACTGGGATCATGGGATTGTGCCAACTATGCCAGGATGGCATAGAGGGGGCAATTCCATGATCATAGACATGTTACATGGCCATATTCGGAGTTACCATTGTGAAGCTACATATAGGTAGTGACCGCGTGTAATGGTGTCCCCGGACTCACAAAGTCCGGGGAATTGGCCCTGAACAATGTGGGGGCACCTTGGCTAGTGCCAGGGTGCCCTCACACTAAGTAACTTTGCACCTAACCTTTACCAGGTAAAGGTTAGACATATAGGTGACTTATAAGGTACTTAAGTGCAGTGTAAAATGGCGGTGAAATAACGTGGACGTTATTTCACTCAGGCTGCAGTGGCAGGCCTGTGTAAGATTTGTCTCCCTATGGGTGGCAAAAGAAATGCTGCAGCCCATAGGGATCTCCTGGAACCCCAATACCCTGGGTACCTCAGTACCAGATACTAGGGAATTTTAAGGGTGTTCCAGTAAGCCAATGTAAATTGGTAAAATTGGTCACTAGCCTGTTAGTGACAATTTGGAAAGAAATGAGAGAGCATAACCACTGAGGTTCTGGTTAGCAGAGCCTCAGTGAGACAGTTAGTCACTACACAGGTAACACATTCAGGCACACTTATGAGCACTGGGGCCCTGGTGAACAGGGTCCCAGTGACACATACAACTAAAACAACATATATACAGTGAAAAATGGGGGTAACATGCCAGGCAAGATGGTACTTTCCTACACATAATATTCTAATCATTCTCGGTCTGCTGATACCAAAATCGTTGTGATACGATGATGTTTATAACACAGGTCCAGAATTTTCAGTACCACAGACCCTCCTTTTGCCCTTACATAGGCAATAACCTATACTCACGCTAATCTGAGTCCAGGTCTATATTCATAAAGTCGCTGAGATGTTGCTGTCGCATCATCCTATTACCTAGATCATCTTTTGATACAGGTTTCCTTACACACGATGTAGCACAGAGGCCACATATTGCAGGAGCACACTGTACACACAGACAGGACAGGAAAAGAATGGCTAAGATCATCCCAATGACTACCAGAGTCTTCCATCCCCAGGCGGATATCAGCTCCCAGAACCACCCCATGAATGACCAATCTCCTTTATCCATGTGAATAGATTCGGAGATCTTATGCAGTTTGGAAATGGCCTGGTAGACTGTCGGAGCGTTATCTGGGATGAAAACACAGCAACTTGATTGGATCACTTTACATACCCCACCTCGGTCTGCAAGTATTACGTCTAATGCGACCCTGTTCTGAAGAGTCATAAGGCGATCCGACTGGATCTAGGCAGTCAAATTACTAAGGGCACAGGCGGTTTCAACTACTGTGGATTCAACCACCCTTGTCAATTGCCTTATGTTCCTGCTGTTAACCATAGGACCCCAAAACGGCAGAATACCCTTTACGAAATCTCCAAATTCTTGTCCTGTAGTGTCTTCTTTACTTAAGACACCTCTAACTATCCTTGTCTTATGGTAATCTGCCGCGGCCGTGTAGGTGGGAGGTAACAGGAACGAAACAAAACATGTGCCTGAGAAGTCAGGGGGCAACCATGTATAGGCTCTATTATGGCAGATGAAATAGGTACCCTTAGCTGCTAATAACGAAGGAGAAGTCTGAGACGCAAAAACATATGTTTCAATGCAGATACTTTTCCCTAACTGAGCTCTGGGATTCTTGCCATTACCTTGCAGACATAGGTGACCCTGATGGGATACAATCCAAATCGGGGAGGATCTCGTTGCTCGCTGGTTCCCACTCAGAGTAACTCCATATCCTGTTATGTTCCATCCAATATATGCTAGTGTCTCATCTCTCGGGATAGTCTCATAGGAAATATCTTCCCTAATCATATCTACTATACCCTTAGCTAGAGCACTATTCTTAGGATTATCTTTCACAGAACGTAGGGGGTTGGCTTCATACGCGTATATGAACACCGTTCTATATGCCCACACAGAACCATTATGGCTGAAAGGCAGGACCAGATAAGGGATACCTTTATCAATTCAATTCAAAGAAGCTTTATTGCGGCTACAAGAGCCAAAAAAGCGCGAGCAGTAATAAATACAAATAAATACACGTAATAAAATAAAATTGCAGGTAGATAAAAAGGAAGTAAAAAAAGTAAGTAATAAAAGAAATAAAAATGGAATAAAAGTGAGATAGAATAAAATGAAATGAAATGAAAAGCGCTGTGCAGGATGTTAGGACAGTCTTATTAGGAGTCTTTGTCCAGAAGAGTTTTCCCTCTGATAAGCCAACTGGCTCAGAGGAATTTGGCGATAGCGATCACTAGCGTTGGCCTGGTGTCTGATCTAAGGATTCGCAGGGCTAGCACAGAGCAGCGTACTCCCAGTAGTCTGCATGCCGGGGCCAGCCATTTCCTACGGGGGGCGGTATACGCGGGGCATGCAAAAAGGAGGTGAGGGAGATTCTCGACGGGGGCTTTGCAAGCAGGGCATGCGGTGGATTCACTGTGTGACCAGCTGCTGGTGAAAGTTCTTAATGGGAGTGTTCCAATACGGAGCTGGAAGTACAGTTTCCTTTCCCTTGGGGCCGTGATTAGGTCCCAAAAAGTTTCATACTTGCATGAATCTTTTAGGTTGGCAAAGTCACAGGATAATGTAGTGTGGAGTGCAGCCCGAGTGTCTTCGTGGTTGGCCCTTTGCCAGTATAGTTTCTTTAGTTCCCTTTTCGAGGGAAAGACTGACGTGGCTGGTGAGTTCCAGAGATCATCGAGCCCGATAGAGTGAAGTAAATCCTTGATGGATCGTACCCAGGGGATTCTGTGCAGGTGGTCGGCTTTTAGGATGACCTGTAGAGCTTCAGTGAAGATGTCAAGTTCCGGAGTGGTCCAGAGACGCCGCCAGTACAGCAGAGGTCGCAGGCGGGCTTTGTGACCAATGCGTTTGATGCCGAGATCCTTGCAAAGAGGGAACAGTGGGGTGCTTTGTGGAAGGGACACAAGGTTTCTTAGGAAGTTGTTTTCAGCGGTGGTTAGGTCTTGGGTTTTGGTATAACCCCAAAGTTCAGCCCCGTAGAGCGCTGAGGAAACTGCCTGGGCTTCGTATAGCTGTAATGCTGGGCGAATTGGTTTTGTATGTGAGAGGTGGAAATTTTTTAGTAGAGCCCCAGTTGTTTGTCTTAATTTAAGGCCTTGTTTTCCTATGTGTGGCTTCCAGGACATGTTGTCGGTGAGTGTTATGCCCAGGTAGCTGAAAATGCCCACCTTCTCAAGAGAGGAGCCCTCTAGAGTAAATTTCCCTTTGAAAGATCTGTGGGGGTTAAGGGTCATTAGTTTGGTTTTTGGGGCGTTGATTTCGAGTCCCTGAGATGAACAGAAATGCTTGAAGCACGCGAGGAGTTTCCTTAGACCACTGGGGGTCTTGGAAATCAAAAGAGTGTCATCGGCAAAAAGTAAGACTGGGATTTTTTGTGTGCCAAGTGAAGGTGCGTCTGCCTGTAGTCTGAGAAGGGAGGGGACAATTTCGTTGATGTACAACGAGAAGAGGGTCGGGGCAAGTACGCAGCCTTGCCGCACACCCCGGGAGACGTGGATTCTATCGGTTAGTTGGCCCCTGTTGCCCCACCTGACTTGAGCATAGTTGTCCTTGTGGAGTCGTATCAAAATGGCAAGGATGTGTTCCGGTATTCCCATCCGAGAGAGAGTGACCCACAGTTGGTTGCGAGGTACTAGGTCAAAAGCAGATTTGAGGTCCACAAAAGCTACATAAAGGCTGCCTTTGCCAATGAACACTGTTTTCCAATATAATAGTAGGAATCTGAGGGCTTGATCAGTGGTGGAAATCTTCTTCCGGAAACCGGCTTGGAGGGGGCTAAGGATATCATGGTCAATTATCCATTCTTCGATCTTCCCTAGGAGGCAGTGGCAGAAGACTTTTTGGACACAGTCAATTAGGCTAATAGGTCTATAGTTACAGGGAAGAGATCTGTCGCCCTTTTTAAAGATTGGGATAACAATGGCCGCTTTCCATGAGTCGGGAATTGGTGCCCCAGATGCTATTGCGTTAGCTAGAATGGTGAGGTATCTTGACCAGGATGCTAGGTCTGTTGAGAATAGGTCTGCTGGGACGCAGTCTGAACCAGGGGCCCTGCCGCATTTTAGAGTGCTTAGAGAATAGGTTATATCACGTTGAGAGAACAACAGGGGTGCTGTGGTGGTGGGTGCTAATGGGTGAAGTGGGAGGGGGCCCATACAAACAGGGGTGGGGCTGTCGTGATCAGGGGAGTACAGATTACTAAAGTGGACTATCCAGTCTCCTGGGGCAATATTGGTTGAGATGTCCAAACCACTGGTTTCTGGGCCTCGCGCTGCCAGGGACCAGAACAGACTATAATTTCTCTCACGCACAGCATCGCTGAGTGCTGTCCACCATTTGCTATCTTGATCACGCTTGGCTATGCATATTGCAGATTTATAGGACTTCCTAGCTGCGCGGATGGCGATGGGGTCCTTGGATTTAATGGCTTGAACTAGGCGCTTGTTTAGGGACCGACACGTTTTGTTGAACCAGCGGTGCCTGGTTTTGGGTCGTTTGTTGACGTGGGCTGGGGGTGCTGAGAAGTGGGCTGCGATATCCCTAAAGCAGGATGTGTGGATTGAGCTTATTTCCTGGTGGGGAGTTGCAGGACCTGCCTCTAGGTCCATTAGTGTGGATTTTAGGGTGTTGTTGGCAGCATTGATGAGTGCGGGCCGGGCCGCAATATTGACCCATTTTAGGTGTCTTTTGTTGTTGGCCAGGCTAATACCCTCAGGTGCTACTGCTGCGGGGTTAGACGTGGCTGGGAGGTTACCTAGGGCTAATGTGTGGACAGAGAGAGGGTTGTGATCACTTTCGGTCCTTTCGATGATTGTCATATCGATGACTAGAGGCCATAATCTTATATCGAATAGGCAATAATCGATTCTGCTGGTGTGGTTTGTTTTGTTGTACGTGTGACTGCCGTTTGTGTCTGAATTGGTTCTGCCATTTAGCGCCCCGAGTCCAAACTCCATGGTCAGTGATTTGACCTGAATAGCAACCGACGTCCACCTCTTGATGGGTGGAATTGACAGAGCGGGGATAGACCAGGCTTGATCTTCCTCGCGGGTGGGTGGTGGACCTGAGATCATCCCAGTCAAGGGGTTCGAATGTGACATTGAAGTCCCCAGCCACGATGGTTTTGTGGTGGCGGGGATAATTTTGTAAGAGGGCTACGAGGGCGCAGAGGGTTTTGGAAACTTGACCCCCCCTGCCCCCTTGAGTGTAGATATTAAAGATGTTCACCACAGAGTCGGGCCCAAAGGATAGACGAAGGCCTAACAGGTCGGGAGAGACGGTAGGTAGCTGTGATATGTGGCAGCTAAGTGATGTTTTGATCCAGATGGTCAGACCCCCTGAGGGCCTGCCTCTCGTGCTGGCCACAGCGGGGATGTGGAAATTTGTGTAGCCTGTTCGGAAGAGAGAGTTGAGTGACCATGTTTCCTGGAAAAGACATATGTCATGTTCGTCAATAAATGAGGAGAAGGATGGAAGGGGAAGAATAGATTTCAGACCTGCCACGTTCCATGAGACAAGTCGTACCCCAGATTGTAGCTGAGTTGTCCTGGCTAAATGCCCGGGGTTTGTGAAGTTGGCTGTCGGGGGTTGGTCTGGCAGGTGTGACTGAGGGAGCAGAGATGGGTTGATACCAATGTTTGCCCGTGAGGCTTGTGGTGGTTTGTGGTGTTCCTCTGTTGGAACTGGCCTGGTCCTGATCCAGGGGGCGCTTGCGGGCCTAGGCAGCAGCTCTTGGTTTTGGTGGGCAAAGTGCCTGCAAGATGGATGGAGCATCGTTGTCGTGACTGCTCAGAGAGCCGGAAATGGTCTTGGTGTCGTGAGTAGGGCAGTGAATACATGGACAAACAGTGATGGGGTGAAAGGAAGAGCTGGGGGTGATAGATGTTGGAAGGTAGCAAGGTTTGCCTGTATGGATTTTAGGTAGGGCTGTGAGTCAATCATATTTGCCAAGAGGGGATAGGTTTTCTGCCGGGTGGTAACTCGGGCACTCCTCGTGGAGCGTGGGTGACCTGGGCTGATACCTTTATCAGTGGTATGAGGCATAAGACCACACACCCAACAGTTAGTTGTGTTCACTACTAATTGGTGTTGGTGTAGAAGCTGAATGAATTAATTGTTGACAAATTCTAATCTTCTGGCAGACTCGTGTTCAGGCAGGGGGTGAAAAGAATGCGAGGAAACAGTAGAAGGAGGTATGGGCTGTATAATGGGTGCAAATGTCACTTGAAAAGAGAATAAAACATATCCAATTAAAAACGTCATTACACTAAGCAATATGAAAATACATAATATCAAAAATCGTTTCTTTGTCATTATTATACACATTCTGGCTTTAAAGTCCATCTGTCTGGCAGGTCTCTCATTCTTGAAAAACTCCATCCTCTCTAATTGCTGCTCGCGGTGGTAGAGTGTTCTATGCTAGGGAATGCTTCTGTCAGTCCAGGGCAACTCCCTTAGACCGACCAGAACTGTCGACCTAACGTCTTCAGCTACAGAAAAAAAAAAAAAAAATAAGAAAGTTTCTCAGATGAGAGAGCCGCACTTTAAAAAAAATAGCAAAGGAACGGGAAAAAATTATTTGTCCTTAGTTCTTGGTCTCAAATTATAACGGCTTTTTCCAGGTACTGTCTGGTTCTGGAACAAGAGTTCAGGCTCTGTAGTGTTCAATCGAATTGACGGTGGCACAGCTTCTTGCAAATTATTGTCACTTTCTCGTTCAGAAATTGTTCCTTTTACACGTTCATTGCTAAATGTAAAAAACCGAGACACGGTCTCAGTCTCAGAGTCAGCGATCCCCTCCTGGACCCACCGGTCGTACGGTAGAGGAAAAGGGACCCTCTTGCAGTGTACGCCATGGATCCAGTTCTTTTTCCCTTCCACTCGAACAGCTGATCTTGTTGAGAGAAGGACGAGGTGGGGGCCGGTCCAACGGGGCTGGTCATTCTTTGTCCACTGGAAGTTCTTGACCAGCACCCATGATCCAGGATCGATAAGATGTCCTGGAGCTTCAGAGACCTGAGGCAGAGTATCATGAACCTGTTGGTGTAGAACACGCAATTTAGCCGTCAGTTCATACAAATAATCAAGCAGTACAGGGTGTTCGATCTCGCTGAATTTTGTTGGTCTTGGCACTCCCCATATGTTGGCCGGGCGGCCGAACACAATTTCATAGGGACTAAGTCCCACTCGCGAATGCACAGTCATTCTTGTTGATAGGAGTGCTAGAGGCAGAGCGTCAGGCCATTTAAGACCAGAGCTCGCTTGTATCTTTGCCAACTTCAGTTTTAGCGTGCCATTATAGCACTCTACTAGTCCAGCTGATTGGGGGTGATTTGCAGCGTGGAATTTTTGCTGGATACCTAGCCCCTCACATACTTTTTTCATCACTCAACCCACAAATTCACTCCCATTATCACTCCAGACCATTCTCGGCATTCCAAACCTAGGGAAGAATTCTTTGGCAAGGGCTTTAGCTGTGGATAAGGCAGTGTTGTCTTTTAAGGGATATGCTTCTACCCATCTTGAAAAAGCACAAACAACAACGAGTACGTATTTCAGATTGTTGCACCTTTCCATGTGGATGAAATCTAGCTGCAAAACCTCGAACGGATACGTTGGAGGCGCAAAATGACCAGCTGGAGTTGGGGTTCCCCTACCAGGATTGTATTTCAGACACACCATGCAATTCTTGACCACATTCTCTGCACATTTAGGAATTCCAGCATTTTGCCATACTGGAGCCAACAACTTACAAATCCCTTTCACACTGATATGGGCCATTCCATGAGCCATTGTCACCACTGCAAGCACATACGCATCGGGTAACAACCATCGCTGATGTTCTGACAAGTCAACCCAACAACCATTTTCATCCAATTTACCCGTACTTTCTTTCCACACATTCAACTCTTTCTCTGAAGCTTCAGCTTGAAGAAACTTCACACCCTCTATCGTATCTTCACACATTCCAACGTCACCAACCCATTTTGCGGGGCCTGCAACATACATTCGATTCATCACATCTTTTGCTGTTTCTTTTGCGATTTCGTCAGCAAATGCATTGCCACGACCGACATCATCAGTAACCTTCTTGTGTGCACTGCATTTCACAATCGCAACTTGTAATGGCAAGGTCAGTGACTCAAGAAGCTCATTCACCAACTGACCAGGCTGAATTTCAGCTCCATGCGAAGTCAGGAACCCACGTTCTTTCCACAATCGTCCAAAACTATGGGCCACACCAAACGCATACTGGCTGTCGGTATATATGGTCACTTTCATTCCTTTCGATAACACACACGCTCTCGTAAGTGCAATCAGCTCTGCTGCTTGAGCTGAATTATGTGGTATACGTGCAGCTTCAACAATCGTATGCAAAGTTGTGACAGCATATGCTGCAGTCGTATCACCATTCGAAAGCTTGAAGCATGAACCATCCACCCATAAGGTACCATCACTCTTTACAAGAGGAGTATCTTTAAGATCTACTCTCCCTTTCGTTTCTTCTTCTGTCTTAAGAAAACAATCATGTTGTTCAACATCATCTGTCTCTACTGAAATCGGCAATAACGTGGCTGGATTCAACGTATTGCACCTCTTTATGTGCACATGACTCGCTAACAGTGTCAACTTGTAACCTGACAATCGAGCACTAGTTAAATGCTGTGTCTTGGTCCTGTTTAACAACGTGTCCACTGCATGTGGAACCATCACAATCAACATATTATTCATCACTAACCCAGCAGACTGTCGAATAGAAACAGCTGCTGACGCTGTGGCTCTCAAGCAACTCGGCAATGCTTTAGCTACCGGATCCAAATTCGACGAAAAATATGCGCATGGGCGCTGCTTGTCTCCAAAAGACTGTGTCAGCACTGACAATGCACAACCCTCTTTCTCATGGACATACAGTGTAAAGGGCTTACTGTAGTCGGGAGTACCTAACACAGGAGCCGAACACAATGCATTACGCAATTCGGAAAAATTTTCTGACAATCTTCAGACCACGGAACGGGGTTCGGTGTATCTTTATAGGTCAATGCTACCAAAGGTTTGGCCAGCAAAGAAAAATTCGGTATCCATTGTCTGCAGTATGATGTAATGCCCAAGAAAGCACGTACTTCTCTCTGTGTCCTTGGCACACTCAATTTTGCAATTGCCTGAATTCTTTCTGAGGTCAGTTTCCTTCCCTCCTTCGATAAGAGATGACCTAAGTAGGTCACTTCTTGTCGACAATATTGCAGTTTTGAAAGGGACACTTTGTGATGTAAATCAGATAAATGACGCATCAACGACAAGGTGGCTTCTTTACAAATCTCTTCAGTATCTGTAGCGACTAGCAAATCATCGACGTACTGAATAAGGGTAGCGCCGTCAGGTAAAACAATTGCATCAAGCTGTGTTTTTAAAGCCTGACTATATATTGATGGACTTTCACAGTAGCCTTGAGGAGCGCGTTTGAAGCGGAAACTTCGGCCTCCTAAACTGAAGCCAAAAATATCCCTGCTCTCCTCGGCAATCGGGATGCTGAAGAAAGCATTCTTTAAGTCAATCACTGAGAACCAGGTGGCGGAAGCTGGAATCATAGTCAATAGGGCAGTGATATTAGGAACAACTGGAAACTGTGGCACAACTATTTTATTGACCTCTCTAAGATCAATCACGAACCTGTAAACAGGTGGCTTAGAGGGGTCAGTACGTTTCAAAACAGGCAGAACAGGACTATTACAAACGTTGCCTCTTGTCTCTTCAATGACATCTTTTTCAATTAAATCATAAATGATCGCTAGCAACGCCTTTTCACCTTCACTAGAGATCTTGTATTGTTGAATGCGTGGTAATTTAACATTGGCTTTCAATGTCACAACATAAGGCGGTATTTCCAAAAGACCCACATCATTAGGACCAGTAGCCCAAATGATATCAGGAAGAAACGACAATTCGGTCGGAAGTTTATCCTTCGACAAATACATTGGAGAGACCATTTTCCTACCCAGTGTAAGTTGTACTCCCGAAGGAGAACAGTATAATGTTGCATACAATCTTTTCAACAAATCCAATCCTAACAAGTTTTCACCACAACCTGTCGTCAGAATAAGGGGTGCTTCCAATTCACAAGGTCCAACAGAAAGGGACATAGGACTAGAAATCGGGTTCCTAACCGGGGCGCCAGAAAAACCTACTGAAACATTCATCTCGCCAGACAAAGGTGCGCCAGGGAGTTTTGAGTGCATAATAGAACTCTTTGTAGCACCAGTATCCAACAGAAAAGGCTCCGACACACCTGATGTAATCACCTTAACATAAGGTCCATTCTGATCTACTGGAACTAAAAAAACTCCCTCTCTTCGTCTATGGCTGTCCTAGCAATTATTACCTTCCAGATTCTCATCTTCTGCATAGTAGTCGTCAGCATAGTACTGAGCCGTCCTACCAGACGCGTTATGTTGCTGGTCAAAACTATTCATTGAGTTTTGAGACGGAAAGGAACGCGTGTTCTTGGGGAAACTTCCACGTCCTCTACCTCTAGGAGCTTGTTGAACACCTCGACCTCTTGCGCCAGAAGCACCATTCGTACGCTGTAACAAAATAGGACAACTATACTTGAAATGACCCTCTTCTTTACAATATGAACACTGATTGGGACCTACAGGAACACGTGGTTGAGAAAACTCGAACCTTTGCGAGTTTCTCTGGAACTGTTGAGGTTGCTGATAGTTACTCTGACCACCACGTAGCGGATACGCCTGTTGTAAAAGAACCTTCGTCTTTAATTCTTTAGTTTTCTTGTCTGCTCTATCCTTCTCATCTTTATCCCTATTTTCGTAGTACTGTGCAGTAGCCAATATTTGTGCTGAAGAGGAAACGGCCCAAGAACTCTCTGAATCCTTCAATTTCTTACACAGCTCGGCAAGCAAATTGTGCACAAACTTGTCGACGAACAACCGTTGACCACCTTCTGTACTCATATCTTGACCACTGTGGTCGATAAACGTTTCCTCAAACCTGGTGAAGAAATCAAATCAAATTAAATCATTAACATTTATAAAGCGCGCTACTCACCCGTGCAGGTCTCAAGGCGCTAGGGGAAAAAGGGGAGCGGGACCACAGCCAAACTCCAAAATCGCCTGCAATGCATTCAAAACGCCTCGGCCCGCCTCATCCTCGACATACCCCGCAGCAGCCACATCTCCGCACACCTGAGACACCTGCACTGGCTCCCAGTCAGCAAAAGGATCACCTTCTGACTTCTCACCCACGCACACAAAGCCCTCCACGACAAGGGACCGGAATACCTCAACAGACGCCTCAGCTTCTACGTCCCCACCCGCCTCCTCCGCTCCTCTGGCCTCGCACTCGCTGCTGTCCCTCGCATCCGCCGCTCCACGGCGGGTGGGAGATCCTTCTCCTTCCTGGCGGCCAAGACCTGAAACTCCCTCCCCACCAGCCTCAGGACCACCCAGGACCACTCCGCTTTCCGGAGACTCCTAAAGACCTGGCTGTTCGAGCAGCGATAACCCAGTGATTCATGTCAACCGCCTAAAACCCTACTATGACAGGGCTGATCTCACCCTGCTCATGGCAACAGATGAGGGACAGGAAGAAGAGAGTGACCCTCTCCCTGATCTCTTTTCCACCACTGAAAATGATGCTTTAGTGGAGGGAGTAGTTTTGGCAGACTGTCTTACTGCAGAACAGAAAGACAACTGCATGAATCTCCTTGGACAATTTTCTGAACTCTTTTCAACTGTGCCAGGCACCACATCTTGGTGTGAACACACAATTGATACTGGAGACAGCTTGCCTGTCAAAAGTAAATTCTATAGGCAGCCTGACCATGTCAAGGTCTGCATAAAACAAGAGGTTCAGAAAATGCTTGATCTAGGAGTGCTTGAACCTTCTGAAAGCCCATGGGCGAGTCCTGTGGTGCTTGTACCAAAGCCTCACTCAAAAGATGGAAAAAGGGAAATTAAGTTGTGTGTAGTCTACAGAGGTCTCAATCAGGTAACAAAAACTGATGCTCACCCTATACCCAGGGCAGATGAGCTCATAGATACACTGGCTCCTGCCAAGTATCTAAGCACCTTTGATTTGACTGCAGGGTATTGGCAGATCAAATTAGCTGAGGATGCTAAACCTAAAACTGCATTTTCAACTATAGGAGGGCACTACCAATTTACAGTAATACCCTTTGGTTTGAAAAATGCACCTGCCACTTTTCAGAGGTTGGTAAACACAGTCCTGCAAGGGTTGGAGGCTTTTAGTGCAGCATATCTAGATGATATAGCAGTCTTTAGCTCCACCTGGGATGAGCACCTGGTCCACCTTTGGAAAGTTTTGGAGGCCCTGCAAAAGGCAGGCCTCACTATCAAGGCCTCAAAGTGCCAGATAGGGCAGGGAATGGTGGTTTATCTGGGACACCTGGTAGGTGGAGAACAGATTGCACCACTGTAGGAAAGTACCATCTTGCCTGACATGTTACCCCCATTTTTCACTGTATATATGTTGTTTTAGTTGTATGTGTCACTGGGACCCTGCCAGCCAGGGCCCCAGTGCTCATAAGTGTGCCTGAAAGTGTTACCTGTGTTATGACTAACTGTCTCACTGAGGCTCTGCTAATCAGAACCTCAGTGGTTATGCTCTCTCATTTCTTTTAAATTGTCACTAACAGGCTAGTGACCAATTTTACCAATTTACATTGGCTTACTGGAACACCCTTATAATTCCCTAGTATATGGTACTGAGGTACCCAGAGTATTGGGGTTCCAGGAGATCCCTATGGGCTGCAGCATTTCTTTTGCCACCCATAGGGAGCTCTGACAATTCTTACACAGGCCTGCCACTGCAGCCTGAGTGAAATAACGTCCACGTTATTTCACAGCCATTTTACACTGCACTTAAGTAACTTATAAGTCACCTATATGTCTAACCTTTACCTGGTAAAGGTTGGGTGCTAAGATACTTAGTGTGTGGGCACCCTGGCACTAGCCAAGGTGCCCCCACATTGTTCAGGGCCAATTCCCCGGACTTTGTGAGTGCGGGGACACCATTACACGCGTGCACTACATATAGGTCACTACCTATGTGTAGCTTCACAATGGTAACTCCGAATATGGCCATGTAACATGTCTAAGATCATGGAATTACCCCCTCTATGCCATCCTGGCAATCCCATGATCCCACGGGTCTCTAGCACAGACCCTGGCACTGCCAAACTGCCTTTCCTGGGGTTTCACTGCAGCTGCTGCCAACCCCTCAGACAGGTTTCTGCCCTCCTAGGGTCCAGCCAGGCCTGGCCCAGGAAGGCAGAACAAAGGACTTCCTCAGAGAGAGGGTGTTACACCCTCTCCCTTTGGAAAATGGTGTTAGGGCTGGGGAGGAGTAGCCTCCCCCAGCCTCTGGAAATGCTTTCATGGGCACACATGGTGCCCATTTCTGCATAAGCCAGCCTACAGCGGTTCAGGGACCCCTCAGCCCTGCTCTGGCGCGAAACTGGACAAAGGAAAGGGGAGTGACCACACCCCTGACCTGCACCTCCCCTGGGAGGTGCCCAGAGCTCCTCCAGTGTGCTCCAGACCTCTGCCATCTTGGAAACAGAGGTGCTGCTGGCACACTGGGCTGCTCTGAGTGGCCAGGGTCAGCAGGTGACGTCAGAGACTCCTTCTGATAGATAGGCTCCTTCAGGTGTTGCTGTAGGAGGCTGGACTGGCTTGTAGTGAGTACCAAGGGGTACTTGCACCTTGCACCAGGCCCAGTTATCCCTTATTAGTGTATAGGGTGTCTAGCAGCATAGGCTGATAGATAATATTAGCTTAGCAGAGCAGCTTAGGCTGAACTAGGAGACGAGTGAAGCTCCTACAGTACCACTAGTGTCACTTGCACAATATCATAAGAAAACACAATACACAGTTATACTAAAAATAAAGGTACTTTATTTTTATGACAATATGCCAAAGTATCTCAGAGTGTACCCTCAGTAAGAGGATAGCAAATATACACAAGATATATGTACACAATACCAAAAATATGCAGTATAGTCTTAGAAAACAGTGCAAAGAATGTATTAGTTACAATAGGATGCAATGGGGACACATAGGGATAGGGGCAACACAAACCATATACTCCAAAAGTGGAATGCGAACCACGAATGGACCCCAAACCTATGTGACCTTGTAGAGGGTCGCTGGGACTATTAGAAAATAGTAAGGGTTAGAAAAATAGCCCACCCCAAGACCCTGAAAAGTGAGTGCAAAGTGCACTAAAGTTCCCCAAAGGACAAAGAAGTCGTGATAGGGGAATTCTGCAGGAAAGACACAAACCAGCAATACAACAACGATGGATTTCCAGTCGAGGGTACCTGTGGAACAAGGGGACCAAGTCCAAAAGTCACAAGCAAGTCGGAGATGGGCAGATGCCCAGGAAATGCCAGCTGTGGGTGCAAGGAAGCTGCTACTGAACAGTAGAAGCTTAGGTTTCTGCAGGAACGACAAGGGCTAGAGACTTCCCCTTTGGAGGACGGATCCCTCACGCTGTGGAGAGTCGTGCAGAAGTGTTTTCCCGCCGAAAGACCGCCAACAAGCCTTGCTAGCTGCAAATCGTGCGGTTAGTGTTTTTGGATGCTGCTGTGGCCCAGGAGGGACCAGGATGTCGCCAATTGCGTCAGGGGACAGAGGGGAAGTCGAGCAAGACAAGGAGCCCTCTCAGCAGCAGGCAGCACCCGGAGAAGTGCCAGAAACAGACACTACGAGGATGCGTGAAACGGTGCTCACCCGAAGTCGCACAAAGGAGTCCCACGTCGCCGGAGACCAACTTAAAAAGTCGTCCAATGCAGGTTAGAGTGCCGTGGACCCAGGCTTGGCTGTGCACAAAGGATTTCCGCCGGAAGTGCACAGAGGCCGGAGTAGCTGCAAAAGTCGCAGTTCCCAGCAATGCAGTCTGGCGTGGGGAGGCAAGGACTTACCTCCACCAAACTTGGACTGAAGAGTCACTGGACTGTGGGAGTCACTTGGACACAGTTGCTGGATTCAAGGGACCTCGCTCGTCGTGCTGAGAGGAGACCCAAGGGACCGGTAATGCAGTTCTTTGGTGCCTGCGGTTGCAGGGGGAAGATTCCGTCGACCCACAGGAGATTTCTTCGGAGCTTCTAGTGCAGAGAGGAGGCAGACTACCCCCACAGCATGCACCACCAGGAAAACAGTCGAGAAGGCGTCAGGATCAGCGTTACAGAGTTGCAGTAGTCGTCTTAGCTACTTTGTTGCAGTTTTGCAGGCTTCCAGCGCGGTCAGCAGTCGATTCCTTGGCAGAAGGTGAAGAGGGAGATGCAGAGGAACTCGGATGAGCTCTTGCATTCATTATCTAAAGAATCCCGAGAGACAGAGACCCTAAATAGCCAGAAAAGAGGGTTTGGCTAGCTAGGAGAGAGGATAGGCTAGCAACACCTGAAGGAGCCTATCAGAAGGAGTCTCTGACGTCACCTGGTGGCACTGGCCACTCAGAGCAGTCCAGTGTGCCAGCAGCACCTCTGTTTCCAAGATGGCAGTGGTCTGGAGCACACTGGAGGAGCTCTGGACACCTCCCAGGGGAGGTGCAGGTCAGGGGAGTGGTCACTCCCCTTTCCTTTGTCCAGTTTCGCGCCAGAGCAGGGCTAAGGGGTCCCTGAACCGGTGTAGACTGGCTTATGCAGAAATGGGCACCAAATGTGCCCATGAAAGCATTTCCAGAGGCTGGGGGAGGCTACTCCTCCCCTGCCTTCACACCATTTTCCAAAGGGAGAGGGTGTAACACCCTCTCTCAGAGGAAGTCCTTTGTTCTGCCATCCTGGGACAAGCCTGGCTTGACCCCAGGAGGGCAGAAACCTGTCTGAGGGGTTGGCAGCAGCAGCAGCTGCAGTGAAACCCCAGGAAAGGCAGTTTGGCAGTACCAGGGTCTGTGCTACAGACCACTGGGATCATGGGATTGTGCCAACTATGCCAGGTTGGCATAGAGGGGGCAATTCCATGATCATAGACATGTTACATGGCCATATTCGGAGTTACCATTGTGAAGCTACATATAGGTAGTGACCTATATGTAGTGCACGCGTGTAATGGTGTCCCCGCACTCACAAAGTCCGGGGAATTGGCCCTGAACCATGTGGGGGCACCTTGGGTAGTGCCAGGGTGCCCTCACACTAAGTAACTTTGCACCTAACCTTTACCAGGTAAAGGTTAGACATATAGGTGACTTATAAGTTACTTAAGTGCAGTGTAAAATGGCTGTGAAATAACGTGGACGTTATTTCACTCAGGCTGCAGTGGCAGGCCTGTGTAAGAATTGTCAGAGCTCCCTATGGGTGGCAAAAGAAATGCTGCAGCCCATAGGGATCTCTTGGAACCCCAATACCCTGGGTACCTCAGTACCATATACTAGGGAATTATAAGGGTGTTCCAGTAAGCCAATGTAAATTGCTAAAATTGGTCACTAGCCTGTTAGTGACAATTTGAAAGAAATGAGAGAGCATAACCACTGAGGTTCTGATTAGCAGAGCCTCAGTGAGGCAGTTAGTCACTACACAGGTAACACATTCAGGCACACTTATGAGCACTGGGGCCCTGGCTGACAGGGTCCCAGTGACACATACAACTAAAACAACATATATACAGTGAAAAATGGGGGTGACATGCCAGGCAAGATGGTACTTTCCTACAGTTGCTAGCCTATCTTCTCTCCTAAGTAGCCAAACCCTCTTTTCTGGCTATTTAGGGTCTCTGCTTTGGGGATTTCTGTAGATAACGAATGCAAGAGCTCATCCGAGTTCCTCTGCATCTCTCTCTTCACCTTCTGCCAAGGAATCGACTGCTGATCGCGCTGGAAGCCTGCAAAACTGCAACAAAGTAGCGAAGACGACTACTGCAACTCTGTAACGCTGATCCTGCCGCCTTCTCGATTGCTTTCCTGGTGGTGCATGCTGTGGGGGTAGTCTGCCTCTTCTCTGCACTAGAAGCTCCGAAGAAATCTCCCGTGGGTCGACGGAATCGTTCCCCTGCAACCGCAGGCACCAAAGAACTGCATCACCAGTACCCAGGGTCTCCTTTCAGCACGACGAGCGAGGTCCCTTGAATCCAGCAACTCTGTCCAAGTGACTCCCACAGTCCAGTGACTCTTCAGTCCAAGTTTGGTGGAGGTAACTCCTTGCCTCCCCACGCTAGACTGCATTGCTGGGAACCACGTATTTTGCAGCTGCTCCGGCTCCTGTGCAGTCTTCCAGGATTTCCTTTGTGCACAGCCAAGCCTGGGTCCCGGCACTCTAACCTGCAGTGCACGACCTCCTGAGTTGTCCTCCGGCGTCGTGGGACCCTCTTTTGTGACTTCGGGTGAGCTCTGGTTCACTCCACTTCATAGTGCCTGTTCCGGCACTTCTGCGGGCGCTGCTTGCTTCTGAGTGGGCTCTTTGTCTTGCTGGATGCCCCCTCTGTCTCCTCACGAAAGTGGCGACATCCTGGTCCCTCCTGGGCCACAGCAGCATCCAAAAACCCTAACCGCGACCCTTGCAGCTAGCAAGGCTTGTTTGCGGTCTTTCTACACGGAAACACATCTGCACGACTCTTCACGACGTGGGACATCCATCCTCCAAAGGGGAAGTTTCTAGCCCTTGTCGTTCTTGCAGAATCCACAGCTTCTACCATCCGGTGGCAGCTTCTTTGCACCCACAGCTGGCATTTCGTGGGCATCTGCCCACTCGTGACTTGATCGTGACTCTTGGACTTGGTCCCCTTGTTCCACAGGTACTCTCATCATGAATCTATCACGTCTCTACCTATGTACAGCGTCACAATGGTAACTCCGAACATGGCCATGTAACATGTCTAAGTTCATGGAATTGTCACCCCAGTGCCATTCTGCCATTGGGGGGACAATTCCATGATCACCCGGGTCTCTAGCACAGAACCCGGGTACTGCCAAACTGCCTTTCCGGGGTCTCCACTGCAGCTGCTGCTGCTGCCAACCTCTCAGACAGGTTTCTGCCCTCCTGGGGTCCAGGCAGCCCTGGCCCAGGAAGGCAGAACAAAGAACTTCCTCTGAGAGAGGGTTTAACACCCTTTCCCTTTGGAAAAAGGTGTGAAGGCTGGGGAGGAGTAGCCTCCCCAAGTCTCTGGAAACGCTTTGATGGGCACAGATGGTGCCCATCTCTGCATAAGGCAGTCTACACCAGTTCAGGGATCCCCCAGCCCTGCTCTGGCGCGAAACTGGACAAAGGAAAGGGGAGTGACTACTCCCCTGACCTGCACCTCCCAGAGGAGGTGCCCAGAGCTCCTCCAGTGTGTCCCAGACCTCTGCCATCTTGGAAACAGAGGTGTTTGTGGCACACTGGACTGCTCTGAGTGGCCAGTGCCAGCAGGTGACGTCAGAGGCTCCTTCTGATAGGCTCTTACCTCTCTTAGTAGTCAATCCTCCTTCCTAGGTAGCCAAACCTCCTTTTCTGGCTATCTAGGTTCTCTGCTTTGGGGATCTCATCAGATAACGAATGAATGAGCTCATCAGAGTTCCTCTGCATCTCCCTCTTCACCTTCTGCCAAAGGATCGACCGCTGACTGCTCAGGGGGCCTGCAAAACCGCAACAAAGTAGCAAGATGACTACTAGCAACTTTGTATCGCTTCATCCTGCCGGCTTTCTCAACTGTTTCCAGGTGGTGCATGCTCTGGGAGTATCCTGCCTCCTCTCTGCACCAAGAGCTCTGAAGAAATCTCCTGTGGGTCGACGGAATCTTCCCCCTGCAACCGCAGGCAACAAAAGACTGCATCACCGGTCCTCTGGGTCCCCTCTCAGCACGACGAGCGGGGTCCCTGGAACTCAGCAACTCTGTCCAAGTGACTCCCACAGTCCAGTGACTCTTCAGTCCAAGTTTGGTGGAGGTAAGTCCTTGCCTCCCCACGCTAGACTGCATTGCTGGGTACCGCGTGATTTGCAGCTGCTCCGGCTCCTCTGCACTCTTCGAGGATTTCCTTCGTGCACAGCCAAGCCTGGGTCCCCGACACTCTAACCTGCAGTGCACAACCTTCTGAGTTGTCCTCCGGCGTCGTGGGACTCCGGTTCACTTTTCTTCTAAGTGCCTGTTCAGGTACTTCTGCGGGTGCTGCCTGCTTCTGTGAGGGCTCTCTACGTTGCTGGGCGCCCCCTCTGTCTCCTCAGCCAAGTGGCGACATCCTGGTCCCTCCTGGGCCACAGCAGCACTCATAAACCCTAACCTCGACCCTTGCAGCTAGCAAGGCTTGTTTGCGGTCTTTCTGCGTGGGGACACCTCTGCAAGCTTCTTCACGATGTGGGACATCCATCCTCCAAAGGGGAAGTTCCTAGTCCTCTTCTTTCTTGCAGAACTCCAAGCTTCTTCCAACCGGTGGCAGCTTCCTTGCCCCCTCAGCTGGCATTTCCTGGGCTCCTGCCCACTCTTGACACTGTCGCGACTATTGGATTTGGTCCCCTTGTCTTACAGGTACTCAGGTCCGGGAATCCACTGTTGTTGCATTGCTGGTGTCTGTTCTTCCTGCAGAATCCCCCTATCACGACTTCTGTGCTCTCTGGGGGTAATAGGTGCACTGTACACCTATCTTTCAGGGTCTTGGGGTGGGCTATTTTTCTAACCCTCACTGTTTTCCTACAGTCCCAGCGACCCTCTACAAGCTCAGATAGGTTTGGGGTCCATTCGTGGTTCACATTCCACTTTTGGAGTATATGGTCTGTGTTGCCCCTATACCTATGTGCTCCTATTGCAATCTACTGTAACTTTATATTGCTTGCATTACTTCCTTTTGCTATTATCTGCATAATTTTGGTTTGTGTGCATAATCTTGTGTATATATCTTAGCTTCATACTGAGGGGACTCACTGAGATACTTTTGGCATATTGTCATAAAAATAAAGTACCTTTATTTTTAGTACTTCTGTGTATTGTGTTTTCTTATGATATTGCGCATATGACACCAGTGGTATAGTAGCAGCTTTACATGTCTCCTAGTTCAGCCTAAGCTGCTTTGCCATAGCTACCTTCTATCAGCCTAAGCTGCTAGAAACACCTCTTCTACACTTATAAGGGATAACTGGACCTAGCACAAGGTGTAAGTACCTCTGGTACCCACTACAAGTCAGGCCAGCCTCCTACAGGCATCACACAGGGAACACATACAGGGCACATACTTATGAGCACTGGGGCCCTGCCTGGCAGGGTCCCAGTGACACATAGACTAAAACAACATATATACAGTGAAATATGGGGGTAACATGCCAGGCAAGATGGTGCTTTCCTACAGGCCCCCCTCCACCCAAAATCTCAGCAGTGTCTGCTGCCAGCTCATCTGGTGAAGGTTCTGCACAGGGAGGATATTGTTCTTCCTCAGAAGGAGAATCATCTGTAGAGGGAGGGATAGTGGGTAGGGATTTACCCTTGCTACCCCTAGCTTTAGGGAGCACTTGGTCCATTGTTCCAGGATCCAAGTTACCCTGTCCTTTTTGTTTTTTGGCCTGAGTCTGGTTAAAGCAAAAATATGCCCAGGAATGCCCAGCATTGCTGCATGAGCCTCCAACTCCACTTCTGCCCAAGCTGATGTCTCTAAATCGTTCCCTAGTAGACAGTCTACAGGTAAATCTGAGGCAACCACAACTTTCTTTGGACCAGTTGAGATTCACAACAGCCATGGGGTGGCTAAGAGTGTTGTTATGAGTGTCTGTCACTTGGAACTGCTGACCAAGTAGGTGTTGTTCAGGGTGGACCAGTTTCTCTATGACCATAGTAACACTGGCACCTGTGTCCCTGTAGGCCTGAACCTCAACACCATTTATTAGGGGAAGTTGCTTGTACTTATCCATATTAAGGGGACAAGCAACCAAGGTGGCCAAATCAATGGCACCTTCAGGGGCATATTTATACTCCATTTGCGCCGATTGTGCGTCAAAACATTTAACACACAATCAGCGCAAACGTTGCCCCATATTTAAACTCTGACGCCCGAGCCTGCGGATGACAAAAATCCGCCATGTGCGTCAATTTTTGGATGCGGCAACCCGCCCTGCGTTAATGATATGCAGGGTAGGCGTTCCCGTCCAAAATACGACGCATACAGCAGTGCGTCGTATTTATGCTTCTGGGCAAAAATGACTCTCGGCCGGGAGGCGGAGCAAAAAAATTACGCAAAGCCCGATTTGCATCAAAATTTAACGCCTGGGTCAGGGCAGGCGTTAAAATGGGGCAAACACACCTGTATTTAATCAAAACACACAGAACAAACAGCAGAGCAGCAAAGCAGCAACAGGGAGACATGGAGGTGATCAGCGTGCACGTAGACGCAGAGCCCAGCAGCAACAACAGCAGCTACAACAACACCAGCAGGGACCCCAAAGGCAGCGCAGAAGGCTGGAGAGGATATTCCACCCAAGAACAACCCTGCATGGCCTCAGGGAACACGACATCATACAGAGGTACCGGTTGAACTGGCAGGCCATTCAGCAGCTGCTGCGCAACATTGAACAGCAGTTGGCCCCCACTTTAGTGACACCCCGCACTATCCCAACAGAAAAAAGCTGCTTGCCGTACTTCACCTGCTGGCAAGTGGCTCATTTCAAACAACTGGTGCCCTGGTTGGCGGAATATCACAACCATCATTCTCCGCATTTCTGCCCAATGTACTGGATGCCATCATTCACCTGACACCCCTCCACATCTGCTTCCCTAAAACACTGCAGAAGCAGCAGGAAACAAAACAGGGGTTCTATGCCATCAGTGGCTTCCCACACGTCCTTGGTGCAATCGACTGCACACACGTACGCCTTGTGCCACCTGCTGCAACTGAACACCTCTACCGCAACAGGAAGCACACACATTCAATCAACGTCCAGGCCATAGTCGATCACCAGGGATTGATCACCAACATCGTGGCTAAATATCCTGGGAGTGTACATGACTCATTCATCTTCCGTCACAGCACCATCAACCAACACTTCCAGGATGGACGGTATGGCAATGGACTACCTGTTGGTAAGTACAAAAACCTACTTATATACACACTGCACAGCAACCCTCTAGGACACACAACACATACACCACAACAGCAACATCTCGACAGGAACACACTGAGGTCCTTACATCACTAGCCATGTTTCTTATGTCACCATTGAACCTGTCACACATTGGAATTTACTGTACAGCCTAATGTGAAGACATTAATGAGTGTGGTTACCTAAATGTCACCTTGCAAATTGTAAGTGTCACAATAGCCTTTACATTAATACATTGCATAAGTTTCAAGGGATGGGATGTACAGGGTACTTTGATATGAACGTGTTAACAACACTTCCAAATTTAAATGTGCATGGAACTATCATCTCACCCTCAGTAAAGACACACGGACACCTGTATCACAAGTCACAATGCTAGGGAGGGCACACTCTACTGCAAATGCCAAAACATACTGCTGACAAACGGTTAGCAGACAAACACTTGCTCAGCCAAGGAAAAAACACAATGCAGATGGTATAGCCTACAAGTATAGGATGTCACATTAGTACACAAAAGAGTCACAGACAACACAAGACAACTACTGCCATTAAAGGTCTTTTCAATAGTGCCAGCTACATCTACATGATCCCATTCTGTGTTTTTCTTTCAGCTGATCAGGGGTATGGCATCCAGCCATGGCTAATGACACCATTTGGGAACCCGACTAATGCTGCAGAGCGGGCATACAACGAGGCCCATAAGAGGACACGCAGCATTGTCAAACGCACCTTTGGGATCCTAAAGTCAAGGTTCCGCTGCCTTGACATCACTGGCGGTAGCCTACTATATTCCCCAGAGATGGTCTGTAGGATCATACTCACTTGTGCCATATTGCACAACATTTGTGTAAAAAGGAACATTCCCCTCCTGGAACCAGACCCATACATGCCTGAAGAAGACAAAGAGAAAGATGCTGGCCTGCAACAGGAGGGGGAACAACCAAACACGGCTGCTGGAGTGCTTAGGCGCCAACACATTGTAAATAATTTATTTTCATAATTATCACTATCACCACTTAATGCACTATTGTAAATAAACACTGATAACAAACACCACATCATGGTTTGGCCTATTCTATTCTGCCCACCTTTAGCTTGAAATAGCTAAAGAAGAATGTCGTCTCTTTGAGCAATAATGATATAACAATCAGGACACTAAAAAATACACCACAAATGTAATGGCCACCATGCAATGGTCAAATACACACACCATGTAAATGACAGACATCCTGTACAGTTCACCTTTGAAGGGCAATAGCTGAGGACCACACATATGGCTCACATACATGTAGGAAACATGGATCATCGCAGCAGATGGCACACAACTAAAACACCATCACTCAACTAGGGGAAAACAGGCCTCATACATCAGGCAGTTCACATGCTAATGCTTCAGGAACAGGAATGTAGGACTAGACTCTTGCCAACAGTAATTCCAACTACTTACTATCATTGCAATGACTATCTGTCACTAGAGTTACACATAAGCAGAACATACACAGCACAAGTGCTACACCTATGACAAGCATCCAGCACATCACATCCCATCTACATGTCAGCCCTTTTCTAAAAACATTACACACACTTGCAGCTGCTCACACCCCACCTGTCTGAAGAGGTCCCTGGAATGCCGATTTGTGTACACTGAGATTCCCTCATCTACACACACACACTCACAAGAGTCATCCAGTGTGCCACACCCTTTACTATGCCTACCATTGTCATACTACCATCTCACTGCATGGAACACAGCTCATATAATACACTGCATTGGAGTTTATAAGGCCTGGTATCACCTGTAGATTGATTCTTCTGTGAAAGGTACTGTAGGCTTTTTATCAGCAAATCCCACCTGACAGGACTAGTGAGACACAGATAGAGGCCACACCTGTGATCCCCTCCATGCACACCACCCAAATGTACATACCCCGTCCCTGCAGATGCCTCCTACTGCATACATGTTTGAATGTGAGCTATTACATCATTAAGCTTTGACACAAATGTTGCAGTTGAAAACTTTATCTGGGTTCATGTGTCACCTTCAAAGCAACACAGGACATACACAGTGTGACATCTCAACTGTCTAATGCTCCCTCTGACCAGTCCTAGTCAGAACACGTGATCATGTAATTACTGAAAGAGCTTGCTCCTGATTGACCCAGCATCCTGTCAGCCTGACTGGCACCTGTCCGTGGGTCACTCTACAGATACCTGGGGTCCACCTATGGACCACACGTGCTGTCCAAAACCTTTTGTACCTCAGACACTAATTTGTCATTAGCCTCATCAATGTATACTCAAATACATAGTAGTGCATCATCTGACTGTCATTTGCATCTGATTTGTGACAGTGCCCATGAATAGCCAAATCTTGGCCCTTCCGTTGTCTGACCTTCATTAATGCCTAAACTACAAAGTGTGACAGTGGACCAGGACCATAGTGTATGATGGTGTAAATGGCCTCTATCAAAGCCAGCAACCTCAGATAATGTCCATGAAAAGGTTACACATATGAGGACCCTGACTGTTAAAAACGCTGAGTAACACTTTTTCAAATGATAAAGATGAGTTGTGTGTTGAATACCAGCCATTTACTTTTGCACAGAGGCTATGATGTTTCATGATACATTACCATCCACAGAGGCCAACTGGAATAGAAATGTTGCAATTACACATGCCAGATCCAGACACCTGAGACATTCTATCACTCAGCACACCAAGGTTGCCCATTCGAAAGTCTCATTACACGTATTCAGTGACAGGGTGGGACCATCCATGTGTAGGTGACCATTTCCTCAATGGCTTCTCTCCATTTTTGCTACAAAAAATGCCCAATTGAAACAAGATTAGCTGTCACTAACTCATGAGGAGACCTGGAAGTTACAGTGACAACATACACCGTGACAGCTGATAGTGGATCTATATTGGACCACACACATAAACATGTACCATCCAATCAACAAAATATTTGCAAGCAGCCGATCACAGTAGTGTCCCAGTTGTAACCTAGCAGGAAGAATGAAACATGCCACTAAACCAGGTAATGCATAAAGGGACACATACATCAACAACCTATTTGTCATCAGCACATGAGGAACGTTGAGATTTAGCTACAAATATCAATGCAAAATGGTATGTCAGATTTCTCCAAATAATCAATAGGGCAAACGTCAAATGGGGAAATGGGATTACAGAATGGCAAACAGTGAATCATACCCTATGTGCTTCCATGAGCCTGCTGCTGCAGGTTTAGCATTACTGAATTTGGGAAACCCTTGCATAAATTTGTCTGGAAGAGCAAACCCTAGGGTGCTGGGGGCCTAAGTCCACCTCTACCGCCCCCCAAATATACATTATATATTCACATGTGAAGCACACACATGCATAAGGCGCATGTGTGGCCTACATGTCAAAAGTAAAACACATATAAGATACATAAACTCGTAATTAGGACATGGTCACCCCCTTAAAAAGTGTAGGTGACAATTGCACTACCTATTTGGCCTATATATAATTTTGATTACCGTGATAAATGTGGACACATTTTTACTAAGGAATACATCCTGGTATCCCATTCATATTTTGAAATTAGCCATCAGCAATTACCCACATATGAGTACAATTATGAGTAATAACCATTCTGAGCAATCATTACTATTGCACTGTGAATACTTTCTATACATCCTATAAGGGACATTTGCCATAGCTAACCCCAAATGTGTATCACTTAGCACCGTTTGGTCATGACAAAATTCTTTTCACAATTTGACAAATTAAAGACATATTTGTCATAATGCGTCATATTTCCACGCATACAGCTTGTGCGTCATAATTTTTGACGCATAGGAGTGCACATAATACTGAGTCAACAAAAAATGAAAAATAGATATACTATCCAGCATTACATGTTCTCCATTTTTATCCATAATGCGTCATATTTCCACGCATACAGCTTGTGCGTCATAATTTTTGACGTACAGGAGTGCACATAATGCTGAGTCAAACAAATCAAATAAAAATAAATATATTACTAACCAGCATTACATGGCCACCATTTTCTTCTATAATGCGTCATATTTCCACGCATACAGCTTGGGCGTCATAATTTTTGACGCATAGGAGTGCACATAATGCTGAGTCAAAAAAATCAAATAAATATATTAATAACCAGCATTACATGGCCACCATTTTTTTTATAATGCGTCATATTTCCACGCATACAGCTTGGGCGTCATAATTTGTGACGCACAGGAGTGCAGATAATGCTGAGTCAAAATTAATTTTCATATTTGGATATCATATTTGCCAGCGGCTTAAATTTTAACTCTAGAACTCTAAAATAAGCCTCAAACAAATATAAGGGAACAATGATGGAATTTTTTTTGACTCTGCATTATGAGCACTCCTATGCGTCAAAAAATATGACGCACAATCTGTATGCGTGAAAAAATTACGCATAGAGGGGAAAAAACGGCGGCCATTTTATGCAGTAATGTGATGTGATGCAGTAATGTGATGTGATGTAATAGGATATCCTGTTTACAGAATCTGTACTGTGGGTGTACTTTCACTTTCACTTTGCAGTCTCAGATTATTCTAGACTGTGTGGCTGTGTGGAAAGTGTTGTCCTGTGTTTTAGTGCTTTTGTGTCCAGTGTACCTTCTCTATTGTGCTTTTGTCATCATTGTATTGTTGTTGAATACTGTCTGAGTCTGTATTGTATTATTTTGTCAAGTCCAGTGTTTCTTTTATTGTCTGTGGGAGTCTGTTGTGGGTAGTGTAATTTAGGGGTTAGTTGGGCTCTTCTTCTTAAGTTTTCTTTGTTTTTCACTACTCTACCTTTCCTCATTTCCCCCTTTTCCTTTTTCTCCAACTTTTTCCACTTTGTCAGTGCAGAGATGTCAGGAAGTCCACGGCTTGCCAGGATGGGTGAGGAGGAATTGGGGGGATTTATATGGCTTGTTTGCCATTTCCTCCCACTCATGCTGGAGGCTGGGGGTCGTGTGATACAGGGGTATCACACGGAGGCCCGTAAAGTCCGGTGGGGGAAGGTGCGCCATCACTTGGTCCGTGTCTATGGTAGCCTGAGGAATGACCATCAACTTAAGCACTGCTGGGCTGATCTGATATCCAGGGAGCAAGATCTGCTGGACCACCTGGGAATCAGGATTGGTGGCCATGTTGGTGAGTACACATCAATTACATGTGCACAATTGAAAGCTGTGTGGGGACATGTGATGATTGTTACCCAATCTGCCAGATAAGTAGCTGACTGTGTGTAATGCTAGGGAAACCTACTGGGTGTTTGTTGTTTGGGAAGAAAAATGCTAGCAGTCAGGTAGCTCATGTTTTCTACACATACCGGTTGCCTGTAGCAGTATGTAATGTAGTGCTGCCTTTGTGTCAGACAAGCAACACTTTAATGACTCATTTTGAACTCTACAGGTCACAATAGCCAATGAAAAATGGATGTTGAAACATCATACCTACATATGTAGACGCCATAGCTAGACTGACATTTGTAAACCCAATATGATGCTATAAATGAGTGCTGCCTTAACGTCAATTGAAGTTAGCTATGTTGTCCACACATATGTCACATGTGAGTCTGGTTGGTGTGTGGAGAAAATGACCACATAGGCTGTTTGAGTTTGAGGGGTCATGCAATCCTCAAGTAACCAGCTTTTGGATGCCTCTCTTGGATGCACATGATGAGATAAATGCACCCCTATATTGTTGGGGCATACTAATGGAGGTGCATCTTTGACACCACATGACTGTCCAGGCCACTGCATGTGTGTAGTAGGGTGTGTATCTGTAGCAGGAGACTCATCCAATGTAAATGTTGCTCAAGAATTATTCCATGCAGTATGAGCATGTGTGAAAGTGTTTCATTACGCATGTCATATTCTCACATTGTCTTTGTAATTGCAATTGTTTGTCAAGGCACGGATTCAGAGTATATTCTTCCTTCTATGCTTTGCAGGTGGACCTGCACCATACACAGTGGGAGAGGTGGCTCGTTTTGAGGACCCCGACACCTACAGTGAGTGTTGCATGTGTGCTATTTTTATTGTTTGCTGGTGATGCATGATGGACTACTGTGTGTTCAACAGAATTCAAAGCTTGATGCGCTGCCCATTCATTAGTATTGTTCCATTAGTGGGATTTCAAATATCACTTCAGTTTGAGTACACCTATGCTTATCCATTTCTCAGATTTTGGGTCTGTAGGCCATTCCAGTAGGGCCCGCTATGGGGAATGGGATGAGTCATGTGGAATACACTGGTTAATGTAAGAGTTGCTCTGGGACTTGTCTCGGACTGAGTCTGCATTTCAGACTGACATTCTCCCAGATAGCTTCTGCAAAAGGCTTGTCTGAAATATGGTGCTTCCCTAGTTGAGGATGGACTGAGTACACTGTAGGTTGGATCTTCCGGGGGCATGTACTTCCACAAGTTGAACTAGAAGTGTGTGGGACTACAGTGCAATGGCCTAGGTGTACATTCTACTCATGATCATGGGTGTTCTTGCTCCTCTGTGTGTGTGGTAAAATATGCCTCACTGGTAGTATGTGATGTTGGCCTAAGTCAGTACATTTTGACATGTGTGGACCTTGGATAGGACAAGGTTTAGCTGACTCCAATTTGTTGCTAGGCCTTCACTGGTGTTGTGTGTGGAGGCAAATACTTGTTGACCTTTCTAGACACTCCTGGGTGTGCATTGAATATGGGATTGTTGGTTGTTCTTCCCACCCCACCCTCAAAGACTGCCATGTGTTTGGGAATAGGGTACCTAGGACTGTAGCAACCAGTATGTTACACATACTTGTGACCATTTGCAACTTTGTTTTGAACCTAGTGAACACACTTGGTTATGGCACATGAGCTCTATAATAGCAAAAATCAATTACAAATGGAAGATATTGAGGGTTGTGATTGTTATCACATAGACTGACATATGTAGTGAAGTCAGTAGGCGGAAGAGGTGCAGCCATAATGTCAGCTGCATTACCAATTATTTGGATGAGAAGTTTAGGCTGATGTCACCCATCATTTTTTTTTTGTCCTCATTTCATCACCCTTGCTTTGGTTAATGGGGAAAAGCACAGGCTCGTCAGACCACGGCAAATCTCCGGGTATATAATCCATACCACAGGTAAGCCGCCCCACCTGTTCCACTAATTGTGTTTTTCCCAGACGTATATCATCGATCAAGTAATATTATTATCTAGCACCTGATCATAACCAAAGCAGCGCCCAAAAGGGTAAGGGGGAGTTCTAATCATTGGACTTGAGAATTCAAAAATTCAGGAGGAGGAGACCAAACAGAAACCTATACAAAAAAACAAAAAAATACACTATTGATAAACATTCTCCCAATGCATCCAAAAATTGTCTTTTCTAGAAAGGGGGCATCGTTGTTCCAATGTGCATATTCGATTTACAGATGTTTGCCAGTCCGATGCACGGGGTGGAAAAGGATCAATCCATTTACGACATATTTCTCGTCTAGCTAGGAGGATTAATATAAACAACAAATGCTCCTGATGTACTGACAGTCTCAGATACTTTGTACCCTGTTCCCAGACCCCAAACACCACTGTTGATAGATTTAAGACTAAATTAATGTTGAAGATTACCTTTAAGGTATTCCCTATAGCCCCCCAATAGCTCAACAACTTAGAACATTGCCAAAACATATGAATATCGTCTGCCTTGTCTTCCCCGCATCTTGGACAGTTTTTATGGGTTTTCCCGATGGCTGTTAATCTGGCCGGTGTCCAATACACCCTATGGAGTGTAAACAGGTGATTTTTCTTCAACCCTGCTAGCCTAGTAGTAAGCCACAATTCTGAGCAAGACTTTTGCCACAGTGCTATGACATCTAATGTTGGAAAGATCGCCCCCCACTTCAACAAGGGGAGGGATGCACTATCCTCTGCTGTTTCCAACAGAGCGTGGTACCACAATGCAACCTCTTTATTCATTATTATCTGGTTTAATTTCCCTTCCCATACGCTCCTCCCTATTTCTCCTACTGGTCGAGATTTTACCCAACTAGATATCTGAAAGTACTTGAATCTAGAAACTGTCCCCCCAGTAGCATCCTGGAAAGCAGACCAACTTAACACTTCAGATCCATCTGTTATCTGGCCCCATCTTACCATCCCACTCGCTCTCAAGGGGATTGATAATTTATCGATGAGGCATTCAGGGGTACCAGGTGAGTCCCAAATGGGGGCAGAACTGCAGAAGTAAGGAATCTCTAACACCCTCCGAAAATACATCCAAACATTGCATGCCTGTCTGGGAAGTTTCAAACGAACCTTCTTAAAATACCTAGGATGTCCGAATTTGTGTAAGAAATGATCTGCTCCTTCCTCAAGATGTGCTGTTAACGCTCTCCAGACTAAAACATACTCTGACTTTTTCTTCAATAAGACTCTAATGTTTTTCAATTGAAAAGCCAAATAGTACCTAAACAGGTCCGGAGATGCAATACCCCCCCACTCTTTTTTCCTACTCATCCTTTTCCATGAAATCCTTACTCCCTTAGAAGCCCATACAAATGAAGATAGGTCCCCCTGTAGTTATTTAAACCAGCTCTTCTTAAACTCTAATGGGATAGAGTTGAACAAAAAAGTAAATTTTGAAAGAATGCACATCTTCAAAATATTGGATCTACCGATTATCGTGAGAGGAAGAGCGGGCCACGCCTTTAACAGTTTTTTAGTTTCCCTATGTACTATGTCAAAATTCACTTTAGCTACCTCGTTAAGATCAGTTGTTAATCGAATCCCCAAGTATCTAATCTCCTGTTTAACTAAGGGGGAAACATACGTCAAATTCCAACACATTATTTCCGTCTTTTCTGTGTTTATGCTGTACCCAGAAAATCTACCAAATTGTTCCATCAAGGTGTTGACCCTGGGTAAAGTAGACCTAACATCGCTCATATATATATCATTAAATCGTCTGCGTATAACGCTAGTTTTTTTTCCCACCCCGAGTTCGAAATGGAATAACCTCCTTACAAGACCGAAGTAAAATAGCCAAGGGTTCAATGTATAAATTGAAGAGCAAAGGAGATAGGGGACAACCCTGACGCGTACCCCGCCAGATCCTAAATTCCTGTGATAAATGGCCATTAACCAAAACTCTCGCTAAGGGGCATCTATACAATTCCCCTATCGCCCTAACAAAGGGAACTCCCAAGCCTACTTTTTCCAACACAGCCCTTAAAAACAACCAATTAACACGGTCAAAGGCCTTAGCCGCATCAAAAGTCAAAATTGCCAATGGGGCCTTCTCTTGTTCCGCTAGATCTATTGCAGCAAATAACTCGTGAGTTACTTCATGAAGTTGCCTCCCCTTCATGAAGCCCTTTTTATCCAAATGTATCAAATTGCCAATGGCTCCCCCCAATCTCTTAGCTAAGATCCCTGTATAAAGTTTGTAGTCCGCATTCAACAAGGAGATGGGCCTATATGATGAACAAGACATTGAGTCCTTACCTGGCTTTAGCAATAAACAAATTATCGCCTCTCTCCAGGAATTCGGTATTTGGGCCCCATCTATCAACATAGAATTAAATAACTCTAGTAAGAATGGAACGAGTTCATCCCCCAAAGCCTTATATAATTCATTGGGTAGACAATCTGGCCCAGCTGCCTTTCCTTTTTTCAACGCCTTTATACCTTCAACAAGCTCATCCTTACTTAACTTATCATTCAATGAGCGCATTTTAGACTCCTCTAATGCTGGGAGAGATGCTTTATCTAAAAACTCTCTCACCGACTCTTCCGAGTTAACCGAACTTTCTAAATATATCTCCTGAAAAAAAGATACGAATGCCGCCTCAATCTCTTCTTGCTCCGTACAGATCTGATTCGTAAGTTCGGATTTAACTGATAGGATATGCCTTTTGGAAAGGTCCGACTTAACCTTCCACGCTAACAGCTTACTACAACCTTCTCCATATTCAAAGTGTGCATATTGACTACTTTCCCACTTTAACCTGCTGCGATTCTCCAAAAACGCGTCTAAGGAAGTCCGAACCTTTTCCTCTTGCCGAGACAGCTCCTCTAATAGATCGTTTTTCCCTTCTAACCGTGCATTATACATTGAGACTCGAAGCGTTTTTAATGACAATTCCATATTGCCCAGCTTTTCCCTCTCTTCTCGATACTTGTAAGTAGCTAGACTCACTAACCTTCCTCTTATATAAGCCTTGAATGCATCCCAAACACACCATAAACTAGCAGTACCTTGATTCATATGAAAAAATTCTCTTGTATCTTTTTTTAATGCTTCTACTATTACGTTGTCTAAAAGTAAAGCACGATTAATTGAACTTCTAATACCCTTGTTTGTGACCCTGATACCCAAGTGTAGTGTTACCGCTGAATGGTCTGAAAGATATGGTATATTGTGGGCTACCCTTCTCACCTCTGGGCATAAACTTTTATGAATTAAAAAAAATCTATTCTAGATCTGTGCCCATATTTTTTATTGTGAAATGTGTATCTGTCTCCTTCACCCCCTCTCCAATGCCAAACATCTACCATGCCTAAACCTGCATCGCTTGTTTCACCAATGCCCTTGTTTTAGGTGAATTGACTGTACCCCGGGGAGTTGACTTGTCTTGAGCAGGGTCTAACAAAATGTTAAAATCCCCACCTAATACCACTGGGTACCTAGCTGAAAGTAAAATATTAAATAAATCCTGAAATGGCGTTGGATCGTCGATGTTCGGCCCGTAATAACCCGCCACAGTGATCCAATAACCGCATACACACAGTTCTACCACTACCCATCTTCCTCTGAAATCAACCTGTACCAATCCTACCTTAAACCTCGTAAATTTCTTAACCAAAACTGCCACACCTTTTATTGTGCTAGTTTGGGAAGAACAAGCGCTAAATGAAACCCAGTTCAACTGTTTAAGGCAGCTCTCCCACTCACTTTGTTGAAGGTGGGTTTCCTGTAGTATAATGATCTCCTCCTCCACCAATCGCAAGTATTCAAAAATCTTCCTCCTCCTACCAAGCACCCTTAACCCATTCACATTCCAAGAAAGAAATCTCAGCTTTAAATTGCCATACTCAGACATCGTAAAGGAAAAGAAGAACACAAAACGCAGAACCCCCCAACCTATTAGACAAGTTATGAGGACTATTCATGTTTTTATCCTTTTCAAACCCCTTTACCCAAACCGAACCCCTACACCCTGTGCCTCCCACCCCCACACCCAACACCAACACGCCCCCAAAACCACCCCCCCCCCCGGAGGAACCCTCCCTATTTCTACTAGGATAACCAACCTGTTATCCTTGTTTTGAACTCCTCGTCGGGCGGGACTTTCCACTAGGTCTTATTGAGACGCCTTAATCTGATCTATAAATGCGCTAACCTCCCCGGGGTCTCTCATGTTATACATTTTATTCTTCCACATAATACGGAGAGCAGCCGGGAACCTTAGTTGAACTGTAGCCCCTAGGGCACGAAGTTCCCGCATAAAGTTTCCCAGTTCCCACTGCCTGTCTAACGTTGCTTTAGACACATCTGATCTTATCTTGAAAGACCAATCCCCCTTGGAGAAGGCTCCAACTTTAAGGGCTTCAGACAGGATTCTTTCCTTAATAGAATATGTGTTTAAATTTATCAAAATCCTCCTAGGGTTCTTTCTTCCGGGATTTTTCTTGAAAGGATCACAATGAACTCTCTGGATGTCCTCATCCACATTAATCCCTACTGTAATGGGGAGGACCTCCTTGATCAAAGCGATCACATAGCCCTTAATGTTCTCCCCTTCCAAACCCTCTGGGACTCCTAAAAGCCTGATATTATTTCTCCTCATGTTGTTTTCCAATGTCTCTAACTTGTCCTGCAACATCTTCTCTCCATGTTTTAATTGTAAAATATCCTTAGAATGGGCTAACACGCGCTCCTCATGAGCCTCCACCACTGCCTCCAACTTCCCCAACCGGTCGGTTAGCAAATTGATTTTACTTTCCAAAGCTTCACAGGCCTCCCGAATCCTAGTTTGATTATTCTCTGAAATCTCAAATTTTCCCCTAATCTCATTAGTAAGAGAGATTAACAAAGCCTGAACATCCATGTCGCGCGATGCTAATCCACTAGAGGAATTACCCTCAACTTCCAACAAGGGTGCTGTCTTAGAGGGACCCTCTCTCTGCTTAACTGGTTCCTCTTCTAGTGGATTTTGGGCTGAATCTACTGCTAAACAGCCTTCAACTAGATCTAATGCCCCAGAGTCGGCTAAGGCCGGCTGAACGCCTGCCATAGATTGTGGTGGAGGAATAGCAGTCTGAAAGTACCTTGTAATCAAAGATTCACTCCTCCCTTGAGGCTCCATTTGGCTTTCCTCCAGAAGTGGTAGAGAGTTCCCCCCCAATGATGTTGTAAAGTCAATCCCCTCACCGTGCAATTTGAGGTCTAGGTCTGCTCTACCTGCCTCTACTGTCCCAGATAACTGAGTCCGAAGCTTAACAGTCCCACCCCTGGTGCCGGGCTTACTTTTCCTTGCAACAATCGGGTCATTGGCTTCTGCCCGAACCCCCCTGGGACGACGTTTAATTGGTGACATGCACCGTGAGGCTCCAACACTCTCGCAATCCCTTCTTACTCCGCTCCCATTTAAGTTACATCTGGTGAAGACCCCCGGAGTTTCCGGTATACTCCCACGAAGATAACAGCGAGAGGTAAAAGATCTTCCACGTCGCACACCCCTCACTGCTTCTGTCCAAATACTGGAGTTCGATGCCTGCTTCCAGGTCACCACCCCACCACCCTTCGCCGAGGGCAATAACCCCCCCTTCTTGTTCGCCGTTTTTTCTTCTTAATTTATTTCCGACCTAAAAAAAAAACCACTCGGAGGGGGAGATTTAGAAACTAACGTGGCCTAATAGGAGAGATTATTCATCCCCCCCTTTTTTTTTTAGGTTACCAGTCCACCACGGGGGTTTCAAAGACCAACCAACCACTATCAGGGAAAAAAACAAATTAGCACGCCTATTGACCAGAGTCCTTATGCCCGTGCCATATTCACAGGTAAAGCTGGAAAAAACAGTGCAAGATGAAACACGGGAACGCCAGGTAGACGGTGTCTGTTTCACCACCCAATACAAATCGGAGCGTTAAACCCCTTTTGCGCAGTCAAGTTATACAGTATCAAAGAAAATGTCAGAAGTTTAAATGTAGGAAAGCCTAATAAGTCCTGACAGAATGCAGAGCGCAAAGCCAAAAGCCGGGTATTCAAATTCTCCACAAACCCTTGCACCTACTTAAGTTGCAGCCCTTTCAACAGGATTAGAGTAATACCTGTTCCTCCTGGAGAAGCAGCCCCGATGGTACACTCTGTCCAAGAAAAAAAAAAACAAAGGCGCCTACCAGAATGTGTATAGCGTGTATACCCTGACTCGCCTAAAGTGCCTAAAGCGCACAGTCAATATTACCGCCGTCACACCGCTGAAAAGATCCTCCTGGAGCGCCTCCAAGGGCTTCCCCGAACGCTGGAAAGGGAGAAGCGCGCGACAATGCGCGAGAAGAATTCCTCCAAGGATTCCTCCCCGGAATCGCACCGTCGCACCGTCCCTCCAATCTTCACCCCCTCGCCGGGTGGGCTCCGATGCCGATGCCGGAGTCGCAAGTGTACCGCCGCAGCTCTCCTGGACGCTAACGGCGAGATCCGTCTCACGTCTGAGGTCGCGCGTTGTTTGGCGTCTCTCGCCCGACGAGAGATTCACGGCCAGCGCGTTAGCTGTCCGCCATGTTCCTCCTGCAACACAGGTTCTTGGTACCTCGAGACCGATGTCACCCATCATGTAGAGACATGGATATGCTAGGTGTGAGATGCCCTTTTGTATGCAGGCTTCCCATGTACTTCCTCTGAGACTTTCAATGATCTATGTGGTGAAAATAGCTGTTACTACTACAGTAAAAGTAATGTGCAATTGACCCATTGTGCTATTACACCCAATGCATTTCCTATGGTAAATAGTTGCCCTTTCTCTTCACAGCTGCAAACATGAGTGCCGCACAGAGACATGATTTTGAAAGGCGGGCAATGAGATACCGGCACATCCTGCAGGTGCAGTCGGGGTTCCGAAGGATGGCCCGAAAATACCAAGCGGATCGGGCCTCCGGAGCATGGTGGGCCTCACCACAGGGTGGCCCAATGTTGCCCACTACAGCCACCACATCCACCAGTTCTCCCCAAGTGGCCCCAGCAACGGCGGGGACAGTTGACCCTGCCTCTGCAGCACGACCTGGACCCAGCAATTTCAGAGCTGCAGGACTATCACCAACTCCCACACCGAGCACCTCTGCCAGCACACAGACAGCAGCAGCCCCTCCTATTGACCCTGCGGCATTCCAGGCTTTAGACAGGAAAATGGACAAGTTTATTCGTAAGGTGGACAAGCTGAGCCAGGATGTGGCGTACATTAAGAAGAGGGTTAGGTCCATCAGGCGGACTCTACGGAGGGCCAACCTCTAGGACTTAATTGATTCTTTTAAATTGATCCCTCCCCTCTCTCCTCTTTCCTTTTTGTCATGATAGTTGGGTTTTGGGGATTAGTGTTAGGTTAGTATAGGTTGTTAGCTTAGTTAGTGTTAGGGAGGAGGGTGGGGGGTCCTTATTCTTTCTATTTTTCATTTTTGTGTGTGTGGGTCAATGTTGGGATTCCTGTCTGTTTAGAAAAAAAATATATATATATATATGATTGTTTAGGATAGTATAGTATGTGTGTAGGTTAGTATGTGTTGTCCTGCATGTGTCCTGTCTCATAATGGTGGGTGGGGGGTTGATGTTTAGATCGATTCGTTATATGTGTAGAGTAAGTTTAGCTTAGGTTAGTTAGGGACAGTTGTGGGTTAGGAGTAGTCAGGTTAGATTAGTGTAGGTATGACTTTTCCCTTAGTTGCCTCTGGTGTGAATACATATGAATAAACATATAGTTAACCCTTTGCATTATGTGTTAACTGCTACTTGATCATGGCCTTGACATCAGTGTAGGTGATTGTTTTTCTATGACATTTGGGTCCTATGCTACACACCAAAGAAAATAGATGTTTAACATGGCAGCTACCCCTGTGCTAACTTGGGAAGTATCCACCATTTGATAGACCCACCATTAGTAGTTTACATGGATCACCAAGGATTTGTGTTGATGAGTAGGTATTCTACATCACAAAGTGTGCTTCCAGACTTGGTATTGTGGGTAATTTATTAGGTCGGACTGCAGTGTGATGTTCAGGGACATCTTTGTAGATGAGGTGTTGTTAACACTCTTGTCTTGTTGTCTTCATTGCTGACATAAATCATGTGTGCAAAAATTCAGCATGACTTCCCTTCATGGAAGTATACTCAGAAAGGGTGATTGATGCTGTGTTTAGTTGTGTTTGCTTAGATTATACTGCATAATTTCATGTTTTAGTATTGCATGGTGCCTACATTTATCAGCCACCATTAGTTGACTTTGATTGCTATAGTAGGAGCATTATTCTGTCCAACACAGCATAATTGTGTGTGGTTTGTCCCTTCATCAGTTATTCTCCTCAGGATGGTCAGGCTATGATGCAATCCTGGCCACTGCACAGATGTATCAGACTACATGATGTCAGGACAGTTGTATTGACAAGCTACATGGTTGTCACACAGGCACTTTAGAGTTATCTACTGCACAGTTGATGTGTCAAATAACACAGAGACATATTAGGTGTGCAAGTGCTATTTATTGATAGGTGCTGTAGTGCAAAATGTACATTGTCCATGTTTGCTGAGTCCATTCTGGTGCATTCTTACATGGTGATCCTACAGAAGGGGTGTGGATGATGCTCCTGACATGCTGGGGTGATGTAACAGACAATGCAGAGGGACAGAATTTGCCGAATAGTAGGAGAGAGACATTCACTGGCAATGCTGACAAGTCATACAGTGGTTAGCAGAACAGTCATTGAGTATAGTTGTAGTGAGACTGGCAATTGACAAAACGTAGGACCTTGGTCAAAGTAGGCCATGGTGCAGGGACTAGTGCTTCCGGGTACTCTTCCGTGAGAATGTGATCTGTTCCATGTCTTCTTCTTCTGGTGTGTGTGTTGCCTGCTTTTTCCTTGTTGTTGTTGGTTGTGAAGGGGCAACACACACCTCAGTGTTAGAAGACGTGGAGTCAGACATCCCGGTCGCTGCTCCCTGTGAAGTTCTTAAGGGCAGTACTGCAGCAAGGAAGGCCTGCTGGTTTTTGAGAATAGCAGCTACATCACAATGGTAGGCAGCCAGGTCAGCCCTGAGGGAATCATGATTGCATTCGTGCATGCAGTGGAAAGTTTGGGGTGCGAGGTGTTGTGGCAACTCCCTTACTGCAGTGGTGAATTCCTTTATAGTTTCTTGTAGTCCTTGCAGTATGGATGTTAGGGCTTGCATAGCTGCTTCCTGATCTGCAGATGACATCATGCACGAGCGCACCCCCTCAAGGCTGGCTGCCATAGTTTGCATCCCCACCCGCACCTCCTTGGCCAGCTCCCGCTGTACTCCAACTACAATTCTTTCAAAGCTGGTGCCAGTGTCATCAGAGTCCTCAGCTGTGTTGGAGCTGGCAGGTCTTGCAATTGGGGTGGTGGGTGGTTCTTCTGTGATGGCTGCTTGTTCTGTGCTCCTCCTTGTGACTGAAGGTGGGGTCTGGAGGGTTTCAAGGACCTTTTGGATGGTCTCCTGGGGAATGTTTATGGGCTCGTCATCCATGTCATCAGGGAAATCAGGGACAGGCATATCGGCAGGAGATCCATGTCCCTCTGCAATGAAACAGGGGACAATTAGTGTGACAATTTTGCCGTAACATGCAAGCCTTTGGATGAATTTACTTTGTGATCTTGTTTGGTATTGGTATCTGCTGTCCTTCATATGGGCATTGTTATAGGCCTATGGCCCACCTGTGTGTCACATGTATGATATAGAGTTATCAGACTTGTCTGCCTAATCGCCTCTAGGTGTTGCTTTGTACCAATTAGGGAATAGCCATTTATTTGTCCTACTCGACCCTCCGTGTATATCTATTCTTATGGTGAGACCTTTCACTGGCTGTGGGTGTTGTGATTGCCCTGGCAGCACACTTGCCTCTCAGGACCTGCCCCAATCTCTGATTGTTCACATTGACCTAATTGTAATTGTTATGTGGCATACCCTATGCATGGCAATGTTACGATGTGATATGGTGTAGACATTGTTAATGTTTCCAGCTGATGTTGGGTAATGTGTGTTTAATTGGATTGCCCTGTTTATAGTATCAATGTCCTATTTGGTCCTCTGACTGTGCAGGTGTATTTCAGGGACCAGTTGCATGTGTCCCCTCCTCAATGTTGTTGTCTGAGCAGTATGACATTTGTGATGTTGCCTTGTTAGCCAGGCACGTGAAGGACCCTGACATATGCAGCATGTGTGTGTCCTTAGTGCTGTGTGGCTCCTATTGCTGTTTACTTTGGCTGATGTATGTGACAACTATGGGCATTGACATTTGAGTGTATTGGTGCCTTTGTCTTGTTTCAGGAGATTGTTGCAGATGTCATCCTCACCCCCTAATTTAGGTATGTATGTTCCATGGGGAGGTTACTGCCATTGGCTACTATAGCTGCACAGAGATCAGAGGTGTTAGTGTCAACTGTTGTTGCAGTTACATTGCAGTTGTTGTTTGGGTACTGGATTACTGATAGGGACCTAGTTGATGTAGGAGATATTTTGTCTGACGAGTGCCAGGATGTAAGTTTGACGTAGTGGCCTTCCCACCTGTCGAGGATTTCCCTTAGCTCCATTGTTGACATGACAGGATGCCCCCATGGGACTGTTGTTGGTGTTGTGTAATGTTGTGCCCCAGCTTCTGTCTGTGCAGGGCATGCCCCCCTGGCGTGCCCCTTTACCCATGCCACTCCATATATATGCTGACTTACATGCATTGTGTAGTAGGTATTCCCCACCCCGGTTGCAGTTAACATTATTGCATTATAATTCCCCATGCGACTTACCCTGCATGTGCGTTGTCTCGTGGTAGTCTGCGCTGTTCTGTCCTTGAATCCCTGTGACGATCTCCTCAGGGATGACGGCTGTGACCATCTCCTCCATGTGGTCCTGGGCCTCCTGGTGTGCTGGACTCCCCCCTCCAGTCTGCAGTGCTGCCTTCCTGTTCCTGGCCATTTTTTCCTTTGTCCTACGTTTGCAGTCATGCCAGCGTTTCTTACACTCGGTGACTGTTCTGCGTACTTCAGCCACACTGTTGATCTTGTCAACAATTTGTTGCCATATGGCCTCTCTCCTGCTGATTGGCAACTTAGAGGTGATGAACAGTTGGTGCTGATATTCCGTCACCTCTTTAACCAGGATTTCCTGCTCCTCTGCACTGAAGCGACACTTTCTTTTTTTTCTATATATGTCCTGGTTCCTGTATGGATCATCCTGGCTGGTTCCTGGTCTGCTATCATCTTGCTGGGGTCTGTAGTGGCATCTGGGATCCATTTTGGCTCTCCTCTGCTGAAAGGGCAGTGTTCGCAGGTAATTTTGACGCTATTGCTTAAAAAAAAACGGCGATTTCCGGGTTGCGCTGTCGTAAATCGACCTACAGTCATTTACGTCACGTTAACGTCGTTTTCCTTTACGACTTGATGCCGCGATGTGCGTAAAAAAAAATGACTCCCACCTGGTGGTTGGCCGCCGTGCGTCAAAGTATAAATTTGACGCCCGAACGGCGCATCGAAATGGCGTTAGCCGGCGGTAAAACAAATTCCGCAAAACTGCGCCGGCGCAGCTTTGCATCAAAAAGTATAAATATGGGCCTCAGAGACTAAAACAGCCTCTGTTGTCTCCCTAACAAGACCAACCCCAACTACATTGCCAATAGTAAGCCCAGCTACACCCTTGGATTGGCTATTTGTAGGTTTCCCACCACCACTGCTATTACTAGGGGCACTAGAATTTGCAGCAGGGGTTGTGGTAATGGGAGGTTTGGTGTTTTTCTTTGGACAATTGGAATCAGTTGCCCAATGGCCTTTGACTTTACACAAATAACAGCAAGGCTTTTTAGGTTGATTATTGGAAGAGGATTTGGACCCACCACCCCCACCAGAGGATTTTTGTGGGCCTTATGAAGACTCAGTATTTTTACCTTTGTCCCCACCCTTTTCAGAAGACTTACCATCCTTCTTCTTGCCATCCTTGTCACCCCCTATATGAACTTTTCTGTTCACCCTTGTTCCGACCCACTTGTTTACCTTCTTTCCCAATTCTTGGGGAGAGGTCAGATCTGAGTCTACTAGGTATTGGTGCAACAAGTGAGACACACAGTTGTTCAGAATATGCTCTCTCAGAATAAGATTATACAGGCTTTCATAGTCAGATACCTTACTGCCATGTAACCACCCTTCCAAGGCCTACACTGAACAGTCCACAAAATCTGTCCAGTCTTGAGAGGACTCTTTTCTGGTGTCTCTGAACTTAATCCTGTATTGTTCAGTGGTTAAGCTAAATCTATCCAAGAGTACAACCTTCAATACTTTGAAATTGTTAGCTTCACTTTCTCTAACAGTAAGGAGCCTATCCCTACCCTTTCCAGTGAAAGATAGCCACAAAACAGCAGCCCACTGCCTTTGAGGGACCCCCTGTACCATACAGGCCCTCTCAAGTGCAGCAAACCACTTGTTGATGTCATCCCCTCCTTGTAAGGGGGGACCTTCTTTTGCAGATTCCTGGAATCATGCTCTCTAACAGGATTACTATCAGGAATACTGCTGCTGCCACCATGGGGTCCTAACCCAACCTCTTTCTTTCCTTCTCAATGTCTAGGGATTCCCTATATAAGGCCAGCTGTTGCTGTTTAAGCTTCAGTCTGGTCTCTTCAACCCTCAACTTTTTGAGTTCCCTTTTTAACATGTTATCCTCAGGGTGCGTGGGTGGGTTGGTAATGCTTTGACACAGATGACAAATGGGAAACATCAGATTTGGATCTGTCCCTATCTGTCTGGACCCTGGTAACTTGTCCTCTAGGAATAAAGTATGTCCTACTGTGATGGAACCCTCCATTACTACCAACATTACTAGGTGTCCTTCTAGGGGGCAGACCCTTGACAGAGCCCTCCCCACCTTCCTCAAGGGGTTCCTCTGAGTCAGACTGGGAAGCTTCTATTAACCTCTCATTTGATGGGCCAGCTTGGGACTCATCATTTACAATAAGCATGTTGAACAGAAACTCTTTTGTAGGGTTCTTTCCTATAACTAAACCTCTATCTAAGCAGAGACTCCTTAAGCTCTTGTAATTCAAATAGTCATAAGTTGCATTGACAGTTTTAAGAGCTGAATCTACCACAGACATGATAGCAAAAGGTTTAGAGATAGTGAGAAGGAAGAAAAAGTTTCAGAACTTTTTAAAGATTACAGAAAAAAACTTTTTCTAACTTTTAGAAAACTTTTAGACGTTTTAGGAAACTTTTCAGAACCTTGTCAAAAGTTTTAGAGAAGAAAAGCCAACTTTTTTGGTTAAGTGTACATACACTGAACTGTTTGGTATATGATTCTCTTATGAAAAGTACAAAATGCCAAAGTGGTAAGTAGTAACAAGTACTTATCCCACCGCTGCACAACCAATGTAGGAGACAGGCCTGTCTTGTAGTGGGTACCAGAGGTACTTACACCTTGTGCCAGGTCTAGTTAGCCCTTATTAGTGTAGAAGAGCTGTTTCTAGCAGCTTAGGCTGATGGAAGGTAGCTATGGTGTAGGAAAGTACCATCTTGCCTGGCATGTTACCCCCATTTTTCACTGTATATATGTTGTTTTAGTTGTATGTGTCACTGGGACCCTGGTAACCCAGGGCCCCAGTGCTCATAAGTGTGCCTGAATGTGTTACCTGTGTAGTGACTAACTGTCTCACTGAGGCTCTGCTAATCAGAACCTCAGTGGTTATGCTCTCTCATTTCTTTCCAAATTGTCACTAACAGGCTAGTGACCATTTTTACCAATTTACATTGGCTTACTGGAACACCCTTATAATTCCCTAGTATATGGTACTGAGGTACCCAGGGTATTGGGGTTCCAGGAGATCCCTATGGGCTGCAGCAATTCTTTTGCCACCCATAGGGAACTCTGACAATTCTTACACAGGCCTGCCACTGCAGCCTGAGTGAAATAACGCCCACGTTATTGCACAGCCATTTTACACTGCACTTAAGTAACTTATAAGTCACCTATATGTCTAACCTTTACCTGGTAAAGGTTACGTGCAAAGTTACTTAGTGTGAGGGCACCCTGGCACTAGCCAAGGTGCCCCCACATTGTTCAGAGCCAATTCCCTGAACTTTGTGAGTGCGGGGACACCATTACACGCGTGCACTACATATAGGTCACTACTTATATGTAGCTTCACAATGGTAACTCCGAATATGGCCATGTAACATGTCTATGATCATGGAATTGCCCCCTCTATGCCATCCTGGCATAGTTGGCTCAATCCCATGATCCCAGTGGTCTGTAGCACAGACCCTGGTACTGCCAAACTGCCCTTCCTGGGGTTTCACTGCAGCTGCTGCTGCTGCCAACCCCTCAGACAGGCATCTGCCCTCCTGGGGTCCAGCCAGGCCTGGCCCAGGATGGCAGAACAAAGAACTTCCTCTGAGAGAGGGTGTGACACCCTCTCCCTTTGGAAAATGGTGTGAAGGCAGGGGAGGAGTAGCCTCCCCCAGCCTCTGGAAATGCTTTGTTGGGCACAGATGTGCCCAATTCTGCATAAGCCAGTCTACACCGGTTCAGGGGACCCCTTAGCCCTGCTCTGACGCGAAACTGGACAAAGGAAAGGGGAGTGACCACTCCCCTCACCTGCACCTCCCCTGGGAGGTGTCCAGAGCTCCTCCAGTGTGCTCCAGACCTCTGCCATCTTGGAAACAGAGGTGCTGCTGGCACACTGGACTGCTCTGAGTGGCCAGTGCCACCAGGTGACGTCAGAGACTCCTTCTGATAGGCTCCTTCAGGTGTTAGTAGCCTATCCTCTCTCCTAAGTAGCCAAACCCTCTTTTCTGGCTATTTAGGGTCTCTGTCTCTGGGGAAACTTTAGATAACGAATGCAAGAGCTCAGCCGAGTTCCTCTGCATCTCTCTCTTCACCTTCTGATAAGGAATCGACTGCTGACCGCGCTGGAAGCCTGCAAACCTGCAACATAGTAGCAAAGACGACTACTGCAACTCTGTAACGCTGATCCTTCCGCCTTCTCGACTGTTTTCCTGCTTGTGCATGCTGTGGGGGTAGTCTGCCTCCTCTCTGCACCAGAAGCTCCGAAGAAATCTCCCGTGGGTCGACGGAATCTTCCCCCTGCAACCGCAGGCACCAAAAAGCTGCATTACCGGTCCCTTGGGTCTCCTCTCAGCATGACGAGCGAGGTCCCTTGAATCCAGCGACTCTGTCCAAGTGACCCCCACAGTCCAGTGACTCTTCAGTCCAAGTTTGGTGGAGGTAAGTCCTTGCCTCACCTCGCTGGGCTGCATTGCTGGGAACCGCGACTTTGCAGCTACTCCGGCCCCTGTGCACTTCCGGCGGAAATCCTTTGTGCACAGCCAAGCCTGGGTCCACGGCACTCTAACCTGCATTGCACGACTTTCTAAGTTGGTCTCCGGCGACGTGGGACTCCTTTGTGCAACTTCGGCGAGCACCGTTTCACGCATTCTCGTAGTACCTGTTTCTGGCACTTCTCCGGGTGCTACCTGCTTCAGTGAGGGCTCTTTGGCTTGCTCGACGTCCCCTCTCTCTTCAGGTCCAATTTGCGTCCTCCTGGTCCCTCCTGGGCCCCGGCAGCATCCAAAAACGCTAAACGCACGATTTGCAGCTAGCAAGGCTTGTTGGCGTTCTTTCGGCGGGAAAACACTTCTGCACGACTCTCCACGGCGAGAGGGATCCGTCCACCAAAGGGGAAGTCTCTAGCCCTTTTCGTTCCTGCAGAAACCTCAGCTTCTTCTGTCCAGTCGAAGCTTCTTTGCACCCGCAGCTGGCATTTCCTGGGCATCTGCCCATCTCCGACTTGTTTGTGACTTTTGGACTTGGTCCCCTTGTTCCACAGGTACCCTAGATTGGAAATCCACAGTTGTTGCATTGCTGGTTTGTGTCTTTCCTGCATTATTCCTCTAACACGACTACTTTGTCCTTAGGGGAACTTTAGTGCACTTTGCACTCACTTTTCAGGGTCTTGGGGAGGGTTATTTTTCTAACTCTCACTATTTTCTAATAGTCCCAGCGACCCTCTACAAGGTCACATAGGTTTGGGGTCCATTCGTGGTTCGCATTCCACTTTTGGAGTATATGGTTTGTGTTGCCCCTATCCCTATGTTTCCCCATTGCATCCTATTGTAACTATACATTGTTTGCACTGTTTTCTAAGACTATACTGCATATTTTTGCTATTGTGTATATATATCTTGTGTATATTTCCTATCCTCTCACTGAGGGTACACTCTAAGATACTTTGGCATATTGTCATAAAAATAAAGTACCTTTATTTTTAGTATAACTGTGTATTGTGTTGTCTTATGATATTGTGCATATGACACTAAGTGGTACTGTAGTAGCTTCACACGTCTCCTAGTTCAGCCTAAGCTGCTCTGCTAAGCTACCATTATCTATCAGCCTAAGCTGCTAGACACCCTATACACTAATAAGGGATAACTGGGCCTGGTGCAAGGTGCAAGTACCCCTTGGTACTCACTACAAGCCAGTCCAGCCTCCTACAGTTAGTCTCTGAGGGGGCTATTGATTTAGCAACCTTAGTTGCTTGTCCCCTTAATATGGATAAGTACAAGCAGCTACCCCTAATAAATGGTGTTGAGGTTCAGGCCTACAGGGACACTGGTGCCAGTGTGACTATGGTCATAGAGAAACTGGTCCACCCTGAACAACACCTACTTGGTCACCAGTACCAAGTAACCGATGCTCACAACAACACACTTAGCCACCCCATGGCTGTTGTTAATCTCAACTGGGGGGGGGTTACTGGTCCAAAGAAAGTTGTGGTAGCCACGGATTTACCTGTAGACTGTCTATTAGGGAATGATTTGGAGACATCAGCTTGGTCAGATGTGGAGTTGGAGGCCCATGCAGCAATGCTGGGCATCCCAGGGCATATTTTTGCTTTAACAAGGGCTCAGGACAAAAAGCAAAAAGGACAGGGAAGCTTGGATCCTGGAACAATGGACCAAGTGCTCCCTAAAGCTAGGGCTAGTAGAAGCAAACCACTTCCTACTATCCCTCCCTCTACAGTGGATTCAACTTCTGAGGAAGAAGAATTCCCTCCCTGTGCAGAACCTACACCAGAGGAGCTGGAAGCAGACACTGCTGAGCTTTTGGGTGAAGGGGGGCCTGCCAGGGAGGAGCTGAGTGTGGCACAGCAAACCTGTCCCACATTAGAGGGTCTCGGACAGCAAGCTGTCAAACAGGCTAATGGGGATGTCAGTGACTCTCACAGAGTTTACTGGGAGGACAACCTCTTGTACACTGAGCATAGGGATCCTAAACCTGGAGCTGCCAGGAGATGAGTGATTCCTCAGGAGTACAGAAAGTTCCTCCTAAAACTGGCACATGACATTCCCCTAGCTGGGCATCTAGGACAAATGAAAACTTGGGACAGGCTTGTTCCCCTGTTTCATTGGCCTAGAATGTCTGAGGACACAAAGGAATTTTGTAAGTCATGTGAAACCTGTCAAGCCAGTGGCAAGACAGGTGGCACCCCAAAGGCACCCCTTATTCCACTGCCTGTGGTTGGGGTTCCCTTTGAAAGGGTAGGGGTTGACATAGTTGGCCCCCTTGACCCTCCTACTGCTTCAGGCAATAGATTTATCTTGGTGGTAGTGGACCATGCCACAAGATATCCTGAAGCTATTCCTTTAAGGACCACTACAGCACCTGCAGTGGCAAAGGCCCTCCTGGGAATATTTTCCAGGGTGGGCTTCCCAAAGGAAGTAGTATCAGACAGGGGAAGCAATTTCATGTCTGCATACTTAAAGGCCATGTGGAAGGAGTGTGGTGTAACGTACAAGTTCACAACACCCTATCATCCACAAACAAATGGACTGGTGGAGAGATTTAATAAAACTCTCAAAGGCATGATTATGGGTCTCCCTGAAAAACTCCGCAGGAGATGGGATATCCTTCTACCATGCCTCCTTTTTGCCTACAGGGAGGTACCCCAGAAAGGAGTGGGCTTCAGCCCCTTTGAACTTCTTTTTGGACACCCTGTTAGGGGTCCACTCACACTTGTAAAGGAGGGTTGGGAACAACCTTTAAAAGCTCCTAAGCAGGATATTGTGGATTATGTACTTTGCCTCACATCAAGGATGGCTGAGTACATGAAAAAGGCCAGTAAAAACCTTCAGGCCAGCCAAGAGCTCCAGAAGCAATGGCATGATCAGAAGGCTGTTTTGGTTCAGTACCAACCAGGGCAGAAAGTGTGGGTCTTGGAGCCTGTGGCCCCAAGAGCACTCCAAGATAAATGGAGTGGGCCCCACACAATTGTTGAGAAAAAGGGTGAAGTCACCTATTTAGTTGACTTAGGCACTGCAAGGAGTCCCCTTAGGGTACTCCATGTAAACCGCCTGAAACCCTACTATGACAGGGCTGATCTCACCCTGCTCATGGCAACAGATGAGGGACAGGAAGAAGACAGTGATCCTCTACCTGATCTCTTTTCTTCCACAGAACAAGATGCTCTTGTGGAAGGTGTAGTTTTGGCTGATTGTCTTACTGCTGAGCAGAAAGACAATTGCATAAACCTCCTAGATCAATTCTCTGAGCTCTTCTCTACTGTGCCAGGTACCACTTCTTGGTGTGAGCACACTATAGATACTGGAGACAGTTTACCTGTCAAAAGTAAGATCTATAGGCAGCCTGACCATGTCAGGGACTGCATAAAGCAAGAGGTCCAGAAAATGTTAGAACTAGGAGTGGTTGAGCACTCTGACAGTCCATGGGCTTCTCCTGTGGTACTGGTACCAAAACCCCATTCCAAAGATGGAAAGAAGGAAATGCGGTTTTGTGTAGACTATAGAGGTCTCAACTTGGTAATCAAAACTGATGCTCACCCTATACCCAGGGCAGATGAGCTCATAGATACACTAGCATCTGCCAAGTATCTAAGCACTTTTGACTTGACTGCAGGGTATTGGCAGATCAAATTGACAGAAGATGCTAAACCTAAGACTGCATTTTCAACCATTGGAGGACATTACCAGTTTACTGTAATGCCTTTTGGTTTGAAAAATGCACCTGCCACTTTTCAGAGGTTGGTGAACACAGTCCTGCAAGGGCTGGAAGCTTTCAGTGCAGCATATATGGACGATATAGCTGTCTTTAGCTCCAGCTGGGATGATCACCTGGTCCACCTATGGAAAGTTTTGGAGGCCCTGCAAAAGGCAGGCCTCACTATCAAGGCTTCAAAGTGCCAGATAGGGCAGGGTAAGGTGGTTTATCTGGGACACCTTGTTGGTGGGGAACAGATTGCACCACTTCAGGGGAAAATCCAAACAATTATTGATTGGGTTCCCCCTACCACTCAGACTCAGGTGAGAGCCTTCCTAGGCCTCACTGGGTATTACAGGAGGTTCATTAAGAACTATGGCTCCATTGCAGCCCCTCTTAATGACCTCACATCCAAGAAAATGCCTAAAAAGGTATTATGGACAGCAAACTGTCAGAAAGCTTTTGAGGAGCTGAAGCAGGCCATGTGCTCTGCACCTGTCCTGAAAAGCCCTTGTTACTCTAAAAAATTCTATGTCCAAACTGATGCATCTGAATTAGGAGTAGGGGCAGTCCTATCACAACTTAATTCTGAGGGCCAGGATCAACCTGTTGCTTTTATTAGTAGGAGGTTGACCCCTAGAGAAAAGCGTTGGTCTGCCATTGAGAGGGAGGCCTTTGCTATGGTCTGGGCACTGAAGAAGTTGAGGCCATACCTGTTTGGCACTCACTTCATTGTTCAGACAGACCACAAACCTCTACTTTGGCTAAAACAAATGAAAGGTGAAAATCCTAAATTGTTGAAGTGGTCCATATCCCTACAGGGAATGGACTATACAGTGGAACATAGACCTGGGAGTAGCCACCCCAATGCAGATGGACTCTCCAGATATTTCCACTTAGACAATGAAGACTCATCAGGTCATGGCTAGTCTTATTGTCCTTCGTTTGGGGGGGGGTTGTGTAGGAAAGTACCATCTTGCCTGGCATGTTACCCCCATTTTTCACTGTATATATGTTGTTTTAGTTGTATGTGTCACTGGGACCCTGGTAACCCAGGGCCCCAGTGCTCATAAGTGTGCCTGAATGTGTTACCTGTGTAGTGACTAACTGTGTCACTGAGGCTCTGCTAATCAGAACCTCAGTGGTTATGCTCTCTCATTTCTTTCCAAATTGTCACTAACAGGCTAGTGACCATTTTTACCAATTTACATTGGCTTACTGGAACACCCTTATAATTCCCTAGTATATGGTACTGAGGTACCCAGGGTATTGGGGTTCCAGGAGATCCCTATGGGCTGCAGCAATTCTTTTGCCACCCATAGGGAACTCTGACAATTCTTACACAGGCCTGCCACTGCAGCCTGAGTGAAATAACGCCCACGTTATTGCACAGCCATTTTACACTGCACTTAAGTAACTTATAAGTCACCTATATGTCTAACCTTTACCTGGTAAAGGTTAGGTGCAAAGTTACTTAGAGGGTCATTCTGACCCTGGCGTCCGGTGGCCGCCAGGGCCACCGACCACGGGAGCACCGCCAACAGGCTGGCGGTGCTCCAACGAGCATTCTGACCGCGGCGGTTCAGCCGCGGTCAGAAGCGTAAAGTCAGCGGTCTCCCGCTGACTTTCCGCTGCTCGTTTGAATCCTCCATGGCTGCGGAGCGCGCTCCGCAGCCATGAGGATTCTGACCCCCCCTACCGCCATCCTGTTCATGGCGGGAAAGCCGCCATGAACAGGATGGCGGTAGGGGGGGTCGCGGGGCCCCTGGGGGCCCCTGCCGTGCCCATGCCAATGGTATGGGCACGGCAGGGGCCCCCGTAAGAGGGCCCCGCAAAGTATTTCAGTGTCTGCCTTGCAGACACTGAAATACGCGACGGGTGCCACTGCACCCGTCGCACCTTCCCACTCCGCCGGCTCGATTACGAGCCGGCATCCTCGTGGGAAGGTCGTTTTCCCCCTGGGCTGGCGGGCGGTTTTTCAGCAACCGCCCGCCAGCCCAGGGGAAAACTCGTAATACCCGCTGCGGTCTTTTGACCGCGGCGCGGTATTTTTGAGGGCGGCATCCTGGCGGGCGGCCTCCGCCGCCCGCCAGGGTCATAATGAGGCCCTTAGTGTGAGGGCACCCTGGCACTAGCCAAGGTGCCCCCACATTGTTCAGAGCCAATTCCCTGAACTTTGTGAGTGCGGGGACACCATTACACGCCTGCACTACATATAGGTCACTACCTATATGTAGCTTCACAATGGTAACTCTGAATATGGCCATGTAACATGTCTATGATCATGGAATTGCCCCCTCTATGCCATCCTGGCATAGTTGGCACAATCCCATGATCCCAGTGGTCTGTAGCACAGACCCTGGTACTGCCAAACTGCCCTTCCTGGGGTTTCACTGCAGCTGCTGCTGCTGCCAACCCCTCATACAGGCATCTGCCCTCCTGGGGTCCAGCCAGGCCTGGCCCAGGATGGCAGAACAAAGAACTTCCTCTGAGAGAGGGTGTGACACCCTCTCCCTTTGGAAAATGGTGTGAAGGCAGGGGAGGATTAGCCTCCCCCAGCCTCTGGAAATGCTTTGTTGGGCACAGATGTGCCCAATTCTGCATAAGCCAGTCTACACCGGTTCAGGGGACCCCTTAGCCCTGCTCTGGCGCGAAACTGGACAAAGGAAAGGGGAGTGACCACTCCCCTGACCTGCACCTCCCCTGGGAGGTGTCCAGAGCTCCTCCAGTGTGCTCCAGACCTCTGCCATCTTGGAAACAGAGGTGCTGCTGGCACACTGGACTGCTCTGAGTGGCCAGTGGCACCAGGTGACGTCAGAGACTCCTTCTGATAGGCTCCTTCAGGTGTTAGTAGCCTATCCTCTCTCCTAAGTAGCCAAACACTCTTTTCTGGCTATTTAGGGTCTCTGTCTCTGGGGAAACTTTAGATAACGAATGCAAGAGCTCAGCCGAGTTCCTCTGCATCTCTCTCTTCACCTTCTGATAAGGAATCGACTGCTGACCGCGCTGGAAGCCTGCAAACCTGCAACATAGTAGCAAAGACGACTACTGCAACTCTGTAACGCTGATCCTGCCGCCTTCTCGACTGTTTTCCTGCTTGTGCATGCTGTGGGGGTAGTCTGCCTCCTCTCTGCACCAGAAGCTCCGAAGAAATCTCCCGTGGGTCGACGGAATCTTCCCCATGCAACCGCAGGCACCAAAAAGCTGCATTACCGGTCCCTTGGGTCTCCTCTCAGCACGACGAGCGAGGTCCCTCGAATCCAGCGACTCTGTCCAAGTGACCCCCACAGTCCAGTGACTCTTCAGTCCAAGTTTGGTGGAGGTAAGTCCTTGCCTCACCTCGCTGGGCTGCATTGCTGGGAACCGTGACTTTTGCAGCTACTCCGGCCCCTGTGCACTTCCGGCGGAAATCCTTTGTGCACAGCTAAGCCTGGGTCCACGGCACTCTAACCTGCATTGCACGACGTTCTAAGTTGGTCTCCGGCGACGTGGGACTCCTTTGTGCGACTTCGGGTGAGCACCGTTTCACGCATCCTCGTAGTGCCTGTTTCTGGCACTTCTCCGGGGGCTACCTGCTGCTGAGAGGGCTCCTTGTCTTGCTCGACGTCCCCTCTCTCTCCTGGTCCAATTTGCGACCTCCTGGTCCCTCCAGGGCCACAGCAGCGTCCAAAAACGCTAACCGCACGATTTGCAGCTAGCAAGGCTTGTTGGCGTTCTTTCGGCGGGAAAACACTTCTGCACGACTCTCCACGGCGAGACGGATCCGTCCACCAAAGGGGAAGTCTCTAGCCCTTTTCATTCCTGCAGAAACCGCAGCTTCTTCTGTCCAGTAGAAGCTTCTTTGCACCCGCAGCTGGCATTTCCTGGGCATCTGCCCATCTCCGACTTGCTTGTGACTTTTGGACTTGGTCCCCTTGTTCCACAGGTACCCTAGATTGGAAATCCACAGTTGTTGCATTGTTGGTTTGTGTCTTTCCTGCATTATTCCTCTAACACGACTTCTTTATCCTTAGGGGAACTTTAGTGCACTTTGCACTCACTTTTCAGGGTCTTGGGGAGGGTTATTTTTCTAACTCTCACTATTTTCTAATAGTCCCAGCGACCCTCTACAAGGTCACATAGGTTTGGGGTCCATTCGTGGTTCGCATTCCACTTTTGGAGTATATGGTTTGTGTTGCCCCTATCCCTATGTTTCCCCATTGCATCCTATTGTAACTATACATTGTTTGCACTGTTTTCTAAGACTATACTGCATATTTTTGCTATTGTGTATATATATCTTGGCCCATATTTATACTTTTTGACGCTAAACTGCGCTAACGCAGTTTAGCGTCAAAAAGTTTTGCGCCGTCTAACGCCATTCTGAAGCGCCATGCGGGCGCCGTATTTATGGAATGGCGTTAGACGGCGCAATCAGACCGGCGCTGCCTGGTTTGCGTGGGAAAAAACCACGTAGACCAGACAGCGCCGGCGTAGGGGGAAAATGGCGCATGGGCGTCTTAAAATGGGGCAAGTCAGGTTACGTCGAAAAAATCGTCTTAACCCGACTTGCGCCATTTTTTAACGACGCCCATCCCCCATCAACATGACTCCTATCATTGTAAAGATAGGAGTCATGCCCCCTTGCCCAATGGCCATGCCCAGGGGACTTATGTCCCCTGGGCATGGTCATTGGGCATAGTGGCATGTAGGGGGGCACAAATAAGGCCCCCCTATGCCACCAAAACAAAATATAAAAAAATAAAAAATTATACTTACCTGAACTTACCTGAATGTCCCTGGGGTGGGTCCCTCCATCCTTGGGGGTCCTCCTGGGGTGGGCAAGGGTGGCAGGGGGGGTCCCTGGGGGCATGGGAGGGCACCTGTGGGCTCATTTTGAGCCCACAGGCCCCTTAACGCCTGCCCTGAGCAGGCGTTAAAAAGTGGCGCAAATGCGCCGTTTTTAGCCACGCCAACTCCCGGGCGTCTCTTTTGCCCGGGAGTATAAATACCACGTAAAGGCCTGGGAGTCATTTTTTAGACGGGAACGCCTCCCTTGCATATCATTAACGCAAGGAAGGGGTTCACGCTAAAAAATGACGCACATTCCGGGAACTTTGGCGCTATTCGCCTCTAACGCCATAGTATAAATATGGCGTTAGTTGGCGTTAGTTTTGCGTCGAAATTGCGTCAAAAAAAACGACGCAATTTCGGCGCAAACGGAGTATAAATATGGCCCCTTGTGTATATTTCCTATCCTCTCACTGAGGGTACACTCTAAGATACTTTGGCATATTGTCATAAAAATAAAGTACCTTTATTTTTAGTATAACTGTGTATTGTGTTTTCTTATGATATTGTGCATATGACACTGAGTGGTACTGTAGTAGCTTCACACGTCTCCTAGTTCAGCCTAAGCTGCTCTGCTAAGCTACCATTATCTATCAGCCTAAGCTGCTAGACACCCTATACACTAATAAGGGATAACTGGGCCTGGTGCAAGGTGTAAGTACCCCTTGGTACTCACTACAAGCCAGTCCAGCCTCCTACATATGGCAAAGCAGCTTAGGCTGAACTAGGAGACATGCAAAGCTCCTACTGTTCCACTGGTGTCATAAGCACAATATCATAAGAAAACACAATACACAGATCTACTAAAAGTAAAGGTACTTTATTTTTATGACAATATGCCAAAAGTATCTCAGTGAGTACCCTCAGTATGAGGATGCCAAATATACACAAGATATATGTACACAATACCAAAAATATGCAGTAATAGCAAAAGGAAGTAATGCAAGCAGTGTAAAGTTACAGTAGATTGCAATAGGAGCACATAGGTATAGGGGCAACACAAACCATGTACTCCAAAAGTGGAATGCGAACCACAAATGGACCCCAAACCTATGTGAGCTTGTAGAGGGTCGCTGGGGCTGTAAGAAAACAGTGAGGGTTAGAAAAATAGCCCACCCCAAGACCCTGAAAAGTAGGTGTAAAGTGCACCTATAACCCCCAGAGAGCACAGAAGTCGTGATAGGGGGTTTCTGCAAGGAAGACCAACACCAGCAAAGCAACAACAGTGGATTTCAGGACCTCAGTACCTGTGAAACAAGGGGACCAAGTCCAAGAGTCGCGACAATGTCGAGAGTGGGCAGATGCCCAGGAAATGCCAGCTGAGGGTGCAAGGAAGCTGCCACCGGATAGAAGAAGCTTTGGTTTCTGCAAGAACGAAGAGGGCTAGAAACTTCCCCTTTGGAGGATGGATGTCTCATGTCGTGAAGAAGCTTGCAGAGGTGTTCCCATGCAGAAAGACCGCAAACAAGCCTTGGTAGCTGCAAGGGTTGCGGTTAGGGTTTTTGGATGCTGCTGTGGCCCAGGAGGGACCAGGATGTCGCCACTTGGATGAGGAGACAGAGGGGGCGCCCAGCAAGTAAGGGAGCCCTCACAGAAGCAGGCAGCACCCGCAGAAGTACCGGATCAGACACTTAGAAGAGGAGTGAACCGTAGTCCACCCGAAGTCAGAAAATGGAGTCCCACGACGCTGGAGGACAACTCAGAAGGTTGTGCACTGCAGGTTAGAGTGTCGGGGACCCAGGCTTGGTTGTGCACGAAGGAAATCCTGGAAGAGTGCACAGGAGCCGGAGCAGCTGCACATCACGCAGTACCCAGCAATGCAGTCTAGCGTTGGGAGGCAAGGACTTACCTCCACCAAACTTGGACTGAAGAGTCACTGGACTGTGGGAGTCACTTGGACAGAGTTGCTGAGTTCCAGGAACCACGCTCGTCATGCTGAGAGGGGACCCAGAGGACCGGTGATTCAGTCTTTTGTTGCCTGCGGTTGCAGGGGGAAGATTCCGTCGACCCACGGAGATTTCTTCAGATCTCCTGGTGCAAGAAGGAGGCAGCCTACCCCCAGAGTATGCACCACCAGGAAACAGGCGAGAAAGCCAGCAGGAAGAAGCGATACAAGGTTGCAGTAGTCAACTTTGCTACTTTGTTGCGGTTTTGCAGGCGTCCTGAGCAGTCATCGGTCGATCCTTTGGCAGAAGGTGAAGAGAGAGATGCAGAGGAACTCTGATGAGCACTTGCATTCGTTATCTGAAGAATTCCCCAAAGCAGAGACCCTAAATAGCCAGAAAAGGAGGTTTGGCTACCTAGGAAGGAGGGTAGGCTAGTAACACAGGTAAGAGCCTATCAGAAGGAGTCTCTGACGTCACCTGCTGACCCTGGCCACTCAGAGCAGTCTAGTGTGCCAGCATACCTCTGAATCCAAGATGGCAGAGGTCTGGGGCACGCTGGAGGAGCTCTGGGCACCTCCCCTGGGAGGTGCAGGTCAGGGGAGTGGTCACTCCCCTTTCCTTTGTCCAGTTTCGCACCAGAGCAGGGCTGGGGGATCCCTGAAGCGGTGTAGACTGGCTTATGCAGAGATGGGCACCATCTGTGCCCATAAAAGCATTTCCAGAGGCTGGGGGAGGCTACTCCTCCCCAGCCCTGACACCTTTTTCCAAAGGGAGAGGGTGTAACACCCTCTCTCTGAGGAAGTCCTTTGTTCTGCCTTCCTGGGCCAAGCCTGGCTGGACCCCAGGAAGGCAGAAACCTGTCTGAGGGGTTGGCAGCAGCTGCAGTGAAACCCCTGGAAAGGCAGTTTGGCAGTACCCGAGTTCTGTGCTAGAGACCCGGGGATCATGGAATTGTCTCCCCAATGCCGGAATGGCATTGGGGTGACACTTCCATGATCTTAGACATGTTAATGGCCATGTTCGGAGTTACCATTGTGACGCTATACATGAATTGTCGCACCTATGTATAGTGCACGCGTGAAATGGTGTCTCCACACTCACAAAGTCCGGGGAATTTGCCCTGAACGATGTGGGGGCACCTTGGCTAGTGCCAGGATGCCCACACACTAAGTAACTTTGCACCCAACCTTCACCAGGTGAAGGTTAGACATATAGGTGACTTATAAGTTACTTATATGCAGTGTGAAATGGCTGTGAAATAATGTGGGCATTATTTCACTCAGGCTGCAGTGGCAGGCCTGTGTAAGAATTGTCAGATCTCCCTATGGGTGGCACAAGAAATGGTGCAGCCCATAGGGATCTCCTGGAACCCCTACACCCTGGGTACCTCAGTACTATATACTAGGGAATTATAAGGGTGTTCCAGTATGCCAATGTGAATTTGTGAAATTGGTCACTAGCCTGTTAGTGACAATTTGTAAAGCAGAGAGAGCATAACCACTGAGGTTCTGGTTAGCAGAGCCTCATTGAGACAGTTAGGCATCACACAGGGAACACATACATATAGGCCACAAACTTATGAGCACTGGGTGTAGGAAAGTACCATCTTGCCTGGCATGTTACCCCCATTTTTCACTGTATATATGTTGTTTTAGTTGTATGTGTCACTGGGACCCTGGTAACCCAGGGCCCCAGTGCTCATAAGTGTGCCTGAATGTGTTACCTGTGTAGTGACTAACTGTCTCACTGAGGCTCTGCTAATCAGAACCTCAGTGGTTATGCTCTCTCATTTCTTTCCAAATTGTCACTGACAGGCTAGTGACCATTTTTACCAATTTACATTGGCTTACTGGAACACCCTTATAATTCCCTAGTATATGGTACTGAGGTACCCAGGGTATTGGGGTTCCAGGAGATCCCTATGGGCTGCAGCATTTCTTTTGCCACCCATAGGGAGCTCTGACAATTCTTACACAGGCCTGCCACTGCAGCCTGAGTGAAATAACGTCCACGTTATTTCACAGCCATTTTACACTGCACTTAAGTAACTTATAAGTCACCTATATGTCTAACCTTTACCTGGTAAAGGTTAGGTGCAAAGTTACTTAGTGTGAGGGCACCCTGGCACTAGCCAAGGTGCCTCCACATTGTTCAGAGCCAATTCACTGAACTTTGTGAGTGCGGGGACACCATTACACGCGTGCACTACATATAGGTCACTACCTATATGTAGCTTCACCATGGTAACTCCGAATATGGCCATGTAACATGTCTATGATCATGGAATTGCCCCCTCTATGCCATCCTGGCATTGTTGGTACAATTCCATGATCCCAGTGGTCTGTAGCACAGACCCTGGTACTGCCAGACTGCCCTTCCTGGGGTTTCACTGCAGCTGCTGCTGCTGCCAACCCCTCAGACAGGCAGCTGCCCTCCTGGGGTCCAGCCAGGCCTGGCCCAGGATGGCAGAACAAAGAACTTCCTCTGAGAGAGGGTGTGACACCCTCTCCCTTTGGAAAATGGTGTGAAGGCAGGGGAGGAGTAGCCTCCCCCAGCCTCTGGAAATGCTTTGTTGGGTACAGATGTGCCCAATTCTGCATAAGCCAGTCTACACCGGTTCAGGGACCCCTTAGCCCCTGCTCTGGCGCGAAACTGGACAAAGGAAAGGGGAGTGACCACTCCCCTGACCTGCACCTCCCCTGGGAGGTGTCCAGAGCTCCTCCAGTGTGCTCCAGACCTCTGCCATCTTGGAAACAGAGGTGCTGCTGGCACACTGGACTGCTCTGAGTGGCCAGTGCCACCAGGTGACGTCAGAGACTCCTGCTGATAGGCTCCTTCAGGTGTTAGTAGCCTTTCCTCTCTCCTAGGTAGCCAAACCCTCTTTTCTGGCTATTTAGGGTCTCTGTCTCTGGGGAAACTTTAGATAACGAATGCATGAGCTCAGCCGAGTTCCTCTGCATCTCCCTCTTCACCTTCTGATAAGGAATCGACCGCTGACCGCGCTGGAAGCCTGCAAACCTGCAACATAGTAGCAAAGACGACTACTGCAACTCTGTAACGCTGATCCTGCCACCTTCTCGACTGTTTTCCTGCTTGTGCATGCTGTGGGGGTAGTCTGCCTCCTCTCTGCACCAGAAGCTCCGAAGAAATCTCCCGTGGGTCGATGGAATCTTCCCCCTGCAACCGCAGGCACCAAAAAGCTGCATTACCGGTCCCTTGGGTCTCCTCTCAGCACGACGAGCGAGGTCCCTCGAATCCAGCGACGCTGTCCAAGTGACCCTCACAGTCCAATGACTCTTCAGCCCAAGTTTGGTGGAGGTAAGTCCTTGCCTCACCTCGCTGGGCTGCATTGCTGGGAACCGCGACTTTGCAGCTACTCCGGCCCCTGTGCACTTCCGGCGGAAATCCTTCGTACACAGCCAAGCCTGGGTCCACGGCACTCTAACCTGCATTGCACGACTTTCTAAGTTGGTCTCCGGCGACGTGGGACTCCTTTGTGCAACTTCGGCGAGCACCGTTTCATGCATCCTCGTAGTGCCTGTTTCTGGCACTTCTCCGGGTGCTACCTGCTTCAGTGAGGGCTCTTTGTCTTTCTCGACGTCCCGTCTCTCTGCAGGTCCAATTTGCGACCTCCTGGTCCCTCCTGGGCCCCAGCAGCGTCCAAAAACGCCAAACGCACGATTTGCGTGTAGCAAGGCTTGTTGGCGTCCTTTCGGCGGGAAAACACTTCTGCACGACTCTCCAAGGCGAGAGGGATCCGTCCACCAAAGGGGAAGTCTCTAGCCCTTTTCGTTCCTGCAGAAACCTCAGCTTCTTCTGTCCAGTCGAAGCTTCTTTGCACCCGCAGCTGGCATTTCCTGGGCATCTGCCCATCTCCGACTTGCTTGTGACTTTTGGACTTGGTCCCCTTGTTCCACAGGTACCCTAGATTGGAAATCCACAGTTGTTGCATTGCTGGTTTGTGTCTTTCCTGCATTATTCCTCTAACACGACTCTTTTGTCCTTAGGGGAACTTTAGTGCACTTTGCACTCACTTTTCAGGGTCTTGGGGAGGGTTATTTTGCTAACTCTCACTATTTTCTAATAGTCCCAGCGACCCTCTACAAGGTCACATAGGTTTGGGGTCCATTCGTGGTTCGCATTCCACTTCTGGAGTATATGGTTTGTGTTGCCCCTATCCCTAAGTTTCCCCATTGCATCCTATTGTAACTATACATTGTTTGCACTGTTTTCTAAGACTATACTGCATATTTTTGCTATTGTGTATATATATCTTGTGTATATTTCCTATCCTCTCACTGAGGGTACACTCTAAGATACTTTGGCATATTGTCATAAAAATAAAGTACCTTTATTTTTAGTATAACTGTGTATTGTGTTTTCTTATGATATTGTGCATATGACACTAAGTGGTACTGTAGTAGCTTCACACGTCTCCTAGTTCAGCCTAAGCTGCTCTGCTAAGCTACCATTATCTATCAGCCTAAGCTGCTAGACACCCTATACACTAATAAGGGATAACTGGGCCTGGTGCAAGGTGCAAGTACCCCTTGGTACTCACTACAAGCCAGTCCAGCCTCCTACATTGGTTGTGCAGTGGTGGGATAAGTGCTTGAGACTACTTACCACTCTTGTCATTGTACTTTTCATGAGAGAAAAATATACAAAACAAGGTCAGTGTATATACACATAGCCAAAAAGTTTTGCATTTCCTCTTTTCACTCTTTTCTAAGTGCTGAAAAGTACTCCTAAACTTTCAAAAAGTTCTTAAAAGTTTAAAAAACTTTTTTCTGTCTTTCCAAAAAGTTCTGAAAACTTTTTTCTCTTTTTCTATCACTTTAACTCTCTCTAAAAAATGTCTGGCACAGGCAAAAATGTTGAACTGTCCAAACTTGCATATGATCACCTTAGCTGGAAAGGAGCAAGGAGTCTCTGCATAGAGAGAGGTTTGAGTGTAGGGAAGAATCCTTCCTTAGAACTGTTAATTAATATGCTTAGAGTATAGGATAAGGCCATGAGTGCCAAATCTGGTGAAAAAGTAGCTAATGGTTCTCAATCTGATCCAGGGACTCCCCCAGGAAAAGGTTCAGGAAAGAAACTTCTCAGCCTGCCCATTACTAGACAGTCTAGCATAGTTGGTACAGAGGTTGAATCACACCATACTGATGGTGTGCTCTCACATTATACTGGTAGCCAAGCTGTTAGGGTGCCCTCTGTAAGGGACAGGTCTCCTTCTGTTCATTCCCATCATTCCTCTGTATCTAGAAATGTCCCTCCCACCCACCCTGATGACAGATTGTTAGAAAGGGAGCTCAATAGATTGAGAGTGGAACAAACCAGACTGAAGCTCAAGAAGCAACAGCTGGATTTGGATAGACAGTCTTTAGAATTAGAGAAGGAAAGACAGAAGTTGGGTTTAGATACCCATGGTGGCAGCAGCAGTATTCCCCATAGTCATCCTGCAAAAGAGCATGATTCCAGGAATCTGCACAAGATAGTTCCCCCTTATAAGGAGGGGGATGACATTAACAAATGGTTTGCTGCACTTGAGAGGGCCTGTGCTGTACAGGATGTCCCTCAAAAGCAGTGGGCTGCTATCCTATGGCTATCATTTAGTGGAAAAGGTAGGGATAGGCTCCTTACTGTAAAAGAAAATGATGCCAATAATTTCCAAGTTCTTAAGAATGCACTCCTGGATGGTTATGGCTTAACCACTGAACAGTACAGGATAAAGTTCAGAGAGACCAAAAAGGAGTCTTCACAAGACTGGGTTGATTTCATTGACCAGGCAGTGAAGGCCTTGGAGGGGTGGTTACATGGCAGTAAAGTTACTGATTATGACAGCCTGTATAACTTAATCCTGAGAGAGCATATTCTTAATAATTGTGTGTCTGATTTGTTGCACCAGTACTTGGTGGACTCTGATCTGACCTCTCCCCAAGAATTGGGAAAGAAGGCAGACAAATGGGTCAGAACAAGAGTGAACAGAAAAGTTCATACAGGGGGTGACAAAGATGGCAACAAAAAGAAGGATGGTAAGTCTTCTGACAAGGGTGGGGACAAATCTAAAAATGAGTCTTCATCAGGCCCACAAAAACACTCTAGTGGGGGTGGTGGGTCCAAATCCTCCTTTAATCAGAACAAGGAAAAGAAACCATGGTGCTATTTATGTAAAATAAAAGGCCATTGGACAACAGATCCCAGTTGTCCAAAGAAAGGCACCACAGCTCCTACCACTACAACCCCTACTGCTACACCTAGTGTCCCTACTAATAGCAGTGGTGGTGGGAGCAAACCTACTAATAGCCAATCCAAGGGAGTAGCTGGGCTCACTTTTGGTAATTTAGTTGGGGTTGGTCTGATTAGGGAGACCACAGAGGCTACTTTAGTCTCTGAAGGGGCTATTGATTTAGCCACTTTGGTTGCTTGCCCCCATAACTTGGAGAAGTACAAGCAACTAACCCTAATAAATGGTGTTGAGGTCCAGGCCTACAGGGACACAGGTGCCAGTGTCACAATGGTGATTGAGAAACTGGTGCACCCTGAACAACACATACTTGGACACCAGTACCAAGTAACCGATGCTCACAACATAACACAAAGCCACCCCATGGCTGTTGTAAATCTCAACTGGGGGGGAGTAACTGGTCCAAAGAAAGTTGTGGTAGCTTCAGATTTACCTGTAGACTGTCTATTAGGGAATGATTTGGAGACATCAGCTTGGTCAGATGTGGAGTTGGAGGCCCATGCAGCAATGCTGGGCATTCCAGGGCATATTTTTGCTTTGACAAGGGCTCAGGCCAAAAAGCAAAAAGGACAGGGAAGCTTGGATCCTGGAACAATGGACCAAGTGCTCCCTAAAGCTAGGGCTAGTAGAAGCAAACCACTTCCTACTATCCCTCCCTCTACAGTGGATTCTACTTCTGAGGAAGAAGAATTCTCTCCCTGTGCAGAACCTACACCAGAGGAGCTGGAAGCAGACACTGCTGAGCTTTTGGGTGAAGGGGGGCCTGCCAGGGAGGAGCTGAGTGTGGCACAGCAAACCTGTCCCACATTAGAGGGTCTCAGACAGCAAGCTGTCAAACAGGCTAATGGGGATGTCAGTGACTCTCACAGAGTTTACTGGGAGGACAACCTCTTGTACACTGAGCATAGGGATCCTAAACCTGGAGCTGCCAGGAGATTAGTGATTCCTCAGGAGTACAGAAAGTTCCTCCTAACACTGGCACATGACATTCCCTTAGCTGGGCACCTGGGTCAAATGAAAACTTGGGACAGATTGGTACCATTGTTTCATTGGCCTAGGATGTCTGAGGACACAAAGGAATTTTGTAAGTCCTGTGAAACCTGTCAAGCCAGTGGCAAGACAGGTGGCACTCCAAAGGCACCCCTTATCCCACTGCCTGTGGTTGGGGTTCCCTTTGAAAGGGTAGGGGTTGACATAGTTGGCCCCCTTGACCCTCCTACTGCTTCAGGCAATAGGTTTATCTTAGTGGTAGTGGACCATGCCACAAGATATCCTGAAGCTATTCCTTTAAGGACCACTACAGCTCCTGCAGTGGCAAAGGCCCTCCTGGGAATATTTTCCAGGGTGGGCTTCCCAAAGGAAGTAGTATCAGACAGAGGAAGCAATTTCATGTCTGCATACTTAAAGGCCATGTGGAAGGAGTGTGGTGTAACTTACAAGTTCACAACACCCTATCATCCACAAACAAATGGACTGGTGGAGAGATTTAATAAAACTCTCAAAGGCATGATTATGGGACTCCCTGAAAAACTCCGCAGGAGATGGGATATCCTTCTACCATGCCTCCTTTTTGCCTACAGGGAGGTACCCCAGAAAGGAGTGGGCTTCAGCCCCTTTGAACTTCTTTTTGGACACCCTGTTAGGGGTCCACTCACACTTGTAAAGGAGGGTTGGGAACAACCTTTAAAAGCTCCTAAGCAGGATATTGTGGATTATGTACTTGGCCTCAGATCAAGGATGGCTGAGTACATGAAAAAGGCCAGTAAAAACCTTCAGGCCAGCCAAGAGCTCCAGAAGCAATGGCATGATCAGAAGGCTGTTTTGGTTCAGTACCAACCAGGGCAGAAAGTGTGGGTCTTGGAGCCTGTGGCCCCAAGAGCACTCCAAGATAAATGGAGTGGACCCCACACAATTGTTGAAAAGAAGGGTGAAGTCACCTACTTGGTTGACTTAGGCACTGCCAGGAGTCCCCTTAGGGTGCTCCATGTCAACCGCCTGAAACCCTACTATGACAGGGCTGATCTCACCCTGCTCATGGCAACAGATGAGGGACAGGAAGAAGACAGTGATCCTCTACCTGATCTCTTCTCTTCCACAGATCAAGATGCTCTTGTGGAAGGTGTAGTTTTGGCTGATTGTCTTACTGCTGAGCAGAAAGACAATTGCATAAATCTCCTAGGACAATTTTCAGAACTCTTCTCTACTGTGCCAGGCACCACTTCTTGGTGTGAGCACACTATAGATACTGGAGACAGTTTACCTGTCAAAAGTAAGATCTATAGGCAGCCTGACCATGTCAGGGACTGCATAAAGCAAGAAGTTCAGAAAATGTTAGAACTAGGAGTGGTTGAGCACTCTGACAGTCCATGGGCTTCTCCTGTGGTACTGGTACCAAAACCCAATTCTAAAGATGGAAAGAAGGAAATGAGGTTTTGTGTAGACTATAGAGGTCTCAACTTGGTAACCAAAACTGATGCTCACCCTATACCCAGGGCAGATGAGCTTATAGATACACTGGCATCTGCCAAGTATCTAAGCACTTTTGATTTGACTGCAGGGTATTGGCAGATCAAATTGTCAGAAGATGCTAAACCTAAGACTGCATTTTCTACCATTGGAGGACATTACCAGTTTACTGTAATGCCTTTTGGTTTGAAAAATGCACCTGCCACTTTTCAGAGGTTGGTGAACACAGTCCTGCAAGGGCTGGAAGCTTTCAGTGCAGCATATTTGGACGATATAGCTGTCTTTAGCTCCAGCTGGGATGATCACCTGGTCCACCTATGGAAAGTTTTGGAGGCTCTGCAAAACGCAGGCCTCACTATCAAGGCTTCAAAGTGCCAGATAGGGCAGGGTAAGGTGGTTTATCTGGGACACCTTGTTGGTGGGGAACAGATTGCCCAACTTCAGGGGAAAATCCAAACTATTATTGATTGGGTTCCCCCTACCACTCAGACTCAGGTGAGAGCCTTCCTAGGCCTCACTGGGTATTACAGGAGGTTCATTAAGAACTATGGCTCCATTGCAGCCCCTCTTAATGACCTCACATCCAAGAAAATGCCTAAAAAGGTATTGTGGACAGCAAGCTGTCAGAAAGCTTTTGAGGAGCTGAAGCAGGCCATGTGCTCTGCACCTGTCCTGAAAAGCCCTTGTTACTCTAAAAAATTCTATGTCCGGACTGATGCATCTGAATTAGGAGTAGGGGCAGTCCTATCACAACTTAATTCTGAGGGCCAGGATCAACCTGTTGCTTTTATTAGTAGGAGGTTGACCCCTAGAGAAAAGCGTTGGTCTGCCATTGAGAGGGAGGCCTTTGCTGTGGTCTGGGCTCTGAAGAAGTTGAGGCCATACCTGTTTGGCACTCACTTCATTGTTCAGACAGACCACAAACCTCTACTTTGGCTAAAACAAATGAAAGGTGAAAATCCTAAATTGTTGAGGTGGTCCATATCCCTACAGGGAATGGACTATACAGTGGAACATAGACCTGGGAGTAGCCACTCCAATGCAGATGGACTCTCCAGATATTTCCACTTAGACAATGAAGACTCATCAGGTCATGGCTAGTCTTATTGTCCTTCATTTGGGGGGGGGGGTTGTGTAGGAAAGTACCATCTTGCCTGGCATGTTACCCCCATTTTTAACTGTATATATGTTGTTTTAGTTGTATGTGTCACTGGGACCCTGGTAACCCAGGGCCCCAGTGCTCATAAGTGTGCCTGAATGTGTTACCTGTGTAGTGACTAACTGTCTCACTGAGGCTCTGCTAATCAGAACCTCAGTGGTTATGCTCTCTCATTTCTTTCCAAATTGTCACTGACAGGCTAGTGACCATTTTTACCAATTTACATTGGCTTACTGGAACACCCTTATAATTCCCTAGTATATGGTACTGAGGTACCCAGGGTATTGGGGTTCCAGGAGATCCCTATGGGCTGCAGCATTTCTTTTGCCACCCATAGGGAGCTCTGACAATTCTTGCACAGGCCTGCCACTGCAGCCTGAGTGAAATAACGTCCACGTTATTTCACAGCCATTTTACACTGCACTTAAGTAACTTATAAGTCACCTATATGTCTAACCTTTACCTGGTAAAGGTTAGGTGCAAAGTTACTTAGTGTGTGGGCACCCTGGCACTAGCCAAGGTGCCCCCACATTGTTCAGAGCCAATTCACTGAACTTTGTGAGTGCGGGGACACCATTACACGCGTGCACTACATATAGGTCACTACCTATATGTAGCTTCACCATGGTAACTCCGAATATGGCCATGTAACCTGTCTATGATCATGGAATTGCCCCCTCTATGCCATCCTGGCATAGTTGGCACAATCCCATGATCCCAGTGGTCTGTAGCACAGACCCTGGTACTGCCAAACTGCCCTTCCTGGGGTTTCACTGCAGCTGCTGCTGCTGCCAACCCCTCAGACAGGCATCTGCCCTCCTGGGGTCCAGCCAGGCCTGGCCCAGGATGGCAGAACAAAGAACTTCCTCTGAGAGAGGGTGTGACACCCTCTCCCTTTGGAAAATGGTGTGAAGGCAGGGGAGGAGTAGCCTCCCCCAGCCTCTGGATAATGCTTTGTTGGGCACAGAGGTGCCCAATTCTGCATAAGCCAGTCTACACCGGTTCAGGGACCCCTTAGCCCCTGCTCTGGCGCGAAACTGGACAAAGGAAAGGGGAGTGACCACTCCCCTGACCTGCACCTCCCCTGGGAGGTGTCCAGAGCTCCTCCAGGGTGCTCCAGACCTCTGCCATCTTGGAAACAGAGGTGCTGCTGGCACACTGGACTGCTCTGAGTGGCCAGTGCCACCAGGTGACGTCAGAGACTCCTGCTGATAGGCTCCTTCAGGTGTTAGTAGCCTATCCTCTTTCCTAGGTAGCCAAACCCTCTTTTCTGGCTATTTAGGGTCTCTGTCTCTGGGGAAACCTCAGATAACGAATGCATGAGCTCAGCCGAGTTCCTCTGCATCTCTCTCTTCACCTTCTGATAAGGAATCGACTGCTGACCGCGCTGGAAGCCTGCAAACCTGCAACATAGTAGCGAAGACGACTACTGCAACTCTGTAACGCTGATCCTGCCGCCTTCTCGACTGTTTTCCTGCTTGTGCATGCTGTGGGGGTAGTCTGCCTCCTCTCTGCACCAGAAGCTCCGAAGAAATCTCCCGTGGGTCGACGAAATCTTCCCCCTGCAACCGCAGGCACCAAAAAGCTGCATTACCGGTCCCTTGGGTCTCCTCTCAGCACGACGAGCGAGGTCCCTCGAATCCAGCGACTCTGTCCAAGTGACCCCCACAGTCCAGTGACTCTTTAGTCCAAGTTTGGTGGAGGTAAGTCCTTGCCTCACCTCGCTGGGCTGCATTGCTGGGAACCGCGACTTTGCAGCTACTCCGGCCCCTGTGCTCTTCCGGCGGAAATCCTTTGTGCACAGCCAAGCCTGGGTCCACGGCACTCTAACCTGCATTGCACGACTTTCTAAGTTGGTCTCCGGCGACGTGGGACTCCTTTGTGCAACTTCGGCGAGCACCGTTTCACGCATTCTCGTAGTACCTGTTTCTGGCACTTCTCCGGGTGCTACCTGCTTCAGTGAGGGCTCTTTGTCTTGCTCGACATCCCCTCTCTCTTCAGGTCCAATTTGCGTCCTCCTGGTCCCTCCTGGGCCCCGGCAGCATCCAAAAACGCCAAACGCACGATTTGCAGCTAGCAAGGCTTGTTGGCGTTCTTTCGGCGGGAAAACACTTCTGCACGACTCTCCACGGCGAGAGGGATCCGTCCACCAAAGGGGAAGTCTCTAGCCCTTTTCGTTCCTGCAGAAACCTCAGCTTCTTCTGTCCTGTCGAAGCTTCTTTGCACCCGCAGCTGGCATTTCCTGGGCATCTGCCCATCTCCGACTTGCTTGTGACTTTTGGACTTGGTCCCCTTGTTCCACAGGTACCCTAGATTGGAAATCCACAGTTGTTGCATTGCTGGTTTGTGTCTTTCCTGCATTATTCCTCCAACACGACTACTTTGTCCTTAGGGGAATTTTAGTGCACTTTGCACTCACTTTTCAGGGTCTTGGGGAGGGTTATTTTTCTAACTCTCACTATTTTCTAATAGTCCCAGCGACCCTCTACAAGGTCACATAGGTTTGGGGTCCATTCGTGGTTCGCATTCCACTTTTGGAGTATATGGTTTGTGTTGCCCCTATCCCTATGTTTCCCCATTGCATCCTATTGTAACTATACATTGTTTGCACTGTTTTCTAAGACTATACTGCATATTTTTGCTATTGTGTATATATATCTTGTGTATATTTCCTATCCTCTCACTGAGGGTACACTCTAAGATACTTTGGCATATTGTCATAAAAATAAAGTACCTTTATTTTTAGTATAACTGTGTATTGTGTTTTCTTATGATATTGTGCATATGACACTAAGTGGTACTGTAGTAGCTTCACACGTCTCCTAGTTCAGCCTAAGCTGCTCTGCTAAGCTACCATTATCTATCAGCCTAAGCTGCTAGACACCCTATACACTAATAAGGGATAACTGGGCCTGGTGCAAGGTGCAAGTACCCCTTGGTACTCACTACAAGCCAGTCCAGCCTCCTACAGTTAGTCTCTGAGGGGGCTATTGATTTAGCAACCTTAGTTGCTTGTCCCCTTAATATGGATAAGTACAAGCAGCTACCCCTAATAAATGGTGTTGAGGTTCAGGCCTACAGGGACACTGGTGCCAGTGTGACTATGGTCATAGAGAAACTGGTCCACCCTGAACAACACCTACTTGGTCACCAGTACCAAGTAACCGATGCTCACAACAACACACTTAGCCACCCCATGGCTGTTGTTAATCTCAACTGGGGGGGGGTTACTGGTCCAAAGAAAGTTGTGGTAGCCACGGATTTACCTGTAGACTGTCTATTAGGGAATGATTTGGAGACATCAGCTTGGTCAGATGTGGAGTTGGAGGCCCATGCAGCAATGCTGGGCATCCCAGGGCATATTTTTGCTTTAACAAGGGCTCAGGACAAAAAGCAAAAAGGACAGGGAAGCTTGGATCCTGGAACAATGGACCAAGTGCTCCCTAAAGCTAGGGCTAGTAGAAGCAAACCACTTCCTACTATCCCTCCCTCTACAGTGGATTCAACTTCTGAGGAAGAAGAATTCCCTCCCTGTGCAGAACCTACACCAGATGAGCTGGAAGCAGACACTGCTGAGCTTTTGGGTGAAGGGGGGCCTGCCAGGGAGGAGCTGAGTGTGGCACAGCAAACCTGTCCCACATTAGAGGGTCTCAGACAGCAAGCTGTCAAACAGGCTAATGGGGATGTCAGTGACTCTCACAGAGTTTACTGGGAGGACAACCTCTTGTACACTGAGCATAGGGATCCTAAACCTGGAGCTGCCAGGAGATGAGTGATTCCTCAGGAGTACAGAAAGTTCCTCCTAAAACTGGCACATGACATTCCCCTAGCTGGGCATCTAGGACAAATGAAAACTTGGGACAGGCTTGTTCCCCTGTTTCATTGGCCTAGAATGTCTGAGGACACAAAGGAATTTTGTAAGTCATGTGAAACCTGTCAAGCCAGTGGCAAGACAGGTGGCACCCCAAAGGCACCCCTTATTCCACTGCCTGTGGTTGGGGTTCCCTTTGAAAGGGTAGGGGTTGACATAGTTGGCCCCCTTGACCCTCCTACTGCTTCAGGCAATAGATTTATCTTGGTGGTAGTGGACCATGCCACAAGATATCCTGAAGCTATTCCTTTAAGGACCACTACAGCACCTGCAGTGGCAAAGGCCCTCCTGGGAATATTTTCCAGGGTGGGCTTCCCAAAGGAAGTAGTATCAGACAGGGGAAGCAATTTCATGTCTGCATACTTAAAGGCCATGTGGAAGGAGTGTGGTGTAACGTACAAGTTCACAACACCCTATCATCCACAAACAAATGGACTGGTGGAGAGATTTAATAAAACTCTCAAAGGCATGATTATGGGTCTCCCTGAAAAACTCCGCAGGAGATGGGATATCCTTCTACCATGCCTCCTTTTTGCCTACAGGGAGGTACCCCAGAAAGGAGTGGGCTTCAGCCCCTTTGAACTTCTTTTTGGACACCCTGTTAGGGGTCCACTCACACTTGTAAAGGAGGGTTGGGAACAACCTTTAAAAGCTCCTAAGCAGGATATTGTGGATTATGTACTTGGCCTCACATCAAGGATGGCTGAGTACATGAAAAAGGCCAGTAAAAACCTTCAGGCCAGCCAAGAGCTCCAGAAGCAATGGCATGATCAGAAGGCTGTTTTGGTTCAGTACCAACCAGGGCAGAAAGTGTGGGTCTTGGAGCCTGTGGCCCCAAGAGCACTCCAAGATAAATGGAGTGGGCCCCACACAATTGTTGAGAAAAAGGGTGAAGTCACCTATTTAGTTGACTTAGGCACTGCAAGGAGTCCCCTTAGGGTACTCCATGTAAACCGCCTGAAACCCTACTATGACAGGGCTGATCTCACCCTGCTCATGGCAACAGATGAGGGACAGGAAGAAGACAGTGATCCTCTACCTGATCTCTTTTCTTCCACAGAACAAGATGCTCTTGTGGAAGGTGTAGTTTTGGCTGATTGTCTTACTGCTGAGCAGAAAGACAATTGCATAAACCTCCTAGATCAATTCTCTGAGCTCTTCTCTACTGTGCCAGGTACCACTTCTTGGTGTGAGCACACTATAGATACTGGAGACAGTTTACCTGTCAAAAGTAAGATCTATAGGCAGCCTGACCATGTCAGGGACTGCATAAAGCAAGAGGTCCAGAAAATGTTAGAACTAGGAGTGGTTGAGCACTCTGAAAGTCCATGGGCTTCTCCTGTGGTACTGGTACCAAAACCCCATTCCAAAGATGGAAAGAAGGAAATGCGGTTTTGTGTAGACTATAGAGGTCTCAACTTGGTAACCAAAACTGATGCTCACCCTATACCCAGGGCAGATGAGCTCATAGATACACTAGCATCTGCCAAGTATCTAAGCACTTTTGACTTGACTGCAGGGTATTGGCAGATCAAATTGACAGAAGATGCTAAACCTAAGACTGCATTTTCAACCATTGGAGGACATTACCAGTTTACTGTAATGCCTTTTGGTTTGAAAAATGCACCTGCCACTTTTCAGAGGTTGGTGAACACAGTCCTGCAAGGGCTGGAAGCTTTCAGTGCAGCATATTTGGACGATATAGCTGTCTTTAGCTCCAGCTGGGATGATCACCTGGTCCACCTATGGAAAGTTTTGGGGGCCCTGCAAAAGGCAGGCCTCACTATCAAGGCTTCAAAGTGCCAGATAGGGCAGGGTAAGGTGGTTTATCTGGGACACCTTGTTGGTGGGGAACAGATTGCACCACTTCAGGGGAAAATCCAAACAATTATTGATTGGGTTCCCCCTACCACTCAGACTCAGGTGAGAGCCTTCCTAGGCCTCACTGGGTATTACAGGAGGTTCATTAAGAACTATGGCTCCATTGCAGCCCCTCTTAATGACCTCACATCCAAGAAAATGCCTAAAAAGGTATTATGGACAGCAAACTGTCAGAAAGCTTTTGAGGAGCTGAAGCAGGCCATGTGCTCTGCACCTGTCCTGAAAAGCCCTTGTTACTCTAAAAAATTCTATGTCCAAACTGATGCATCTGAATTAGGAGTAGGGGCAGTCCTATCACAACTTAATTCTGAGGGCCAGGATCAACCTGTTGCTTTTATTAGTAGGAGGTTGACCCCTAGAGAAAAGCGTTGGTCTGCCATTGAGAGGGAGGCCTTTGCTATGGTCTGGGCACTGAAGAAGTTGAGGCCATACCTGTTTGGCACTCACTTCATTGTTCAGACAGACCACAAACCTCTACTTTGGCTAAAACAAATGAAAGGTGAAAATCCTAAATTGTTGAGGTGGTCCATATCCCTACAGGGAATGGACTATACAGTGGAACATAGACCTGGGAGTAGCCACTCCAATGCAGATGGACTCTCCAGATATTTCCACTTAGACAATGAAGACTCATCAGGTCATGGCTAGTCTTATTGTCCTTCGTTTGGGGGGGGGTTGTGTAGGAAAGTACCATCTTGCCTGGCATGTTACCCCCATTTTTCACTGTATATATGTTGTTTAAGTTGTATGTGTCACTGGGACCCTGGTAACCCAGGGCCCCAGTGCTCATAAGTGTGCCTGAATGTGTTACCTGTGTAGTGACTAACTGTGTCACTGAGGCTCTGCTAATCAGAACCTCAGTGGTTATGCTCTCTCATTTCTTTCCAAATTGTCACTAACAGGCTAGTGACCATTTTTACCAATTTACATTGGCTTACTGGAACACCCTTATAATTCCCTAGTATATGGTACTGAGGTACCCAGGGTATTGGGGTTCCAGGAGATCCCTATGGGCTGCAGCAATTCTTTTGCCACCCATAGGGAACTCTGACAATTCTTACACAGGCCTGCCACTGCAGCCTGAGTGAAATAACGCCCACGTTATTGCACAGCCATTTTACACTGCACTTAAGTAACTTATAAGTCACCTATATGTCTAACCTTTACCTGGTAAAGGTTAGGTGCAAAGTTACTTAGAGGGTCATTCTGACCCTGGCGTCCGGTGGCCGCCAGGGCCACCGACCACGGGAGCACCGCCAACAGGCTGGCGGTGCTCCAACGAGCATTCTGACCGCGGCGGTTCAGCCGCGGTCAGAAGCGTAAAGTCAGCGGTCTCCCGCTGACTTTCCGCTGCTCGTTTGAATCCTCCATGGCTGCGGAGCGCGCTCCGCAGCCATGAGGATTCTGACCCCCCCTACCGCCATCCTGTTCATGGCGGGAAAGCCGCCATGAACAGGATGGCGGTAGGGGGGGTCGCGGGGCCCCTGGGGGCCCCTGCCGTGCCCATGCCAATGGTATGGGCACGGCAGGGGCCCCCGTAAGAGGGCCCCGCAAAGTACTTCAGTGTCTGCCTTGCAGACACTGAAATACGCGACGGGTGCCACTGCACCCGTCGCACCTTCCCACTCCGCCGGCTCGATTACGAGCCGGCATCCTCGTGGGAAGGTCGTTTTCCCCTGGGCTGGCGGGCGGTTTTTCAGCATCCGCCCGCCAGCCCAGGGGAAAACTCGTAATACCCGCCACGGTCTTTTGACCGCGGCGCGGTATTTTGGAGGGCGGCATCCTGGCGGGCGGCCTCCGCCGCCCGCCAGGGTCATAATGAGGCCCTTAGTGTGAGGGCACCCTGGCACTAGCCAAGGTGCCCCCACATTTTTCAGAGCCAATTCCCTGAACTTTGTGAGTGCGGGGACACCATTACACGCCTGCACTACATATAGGTCACTACCTATATGTAGCTTCACAATGGTAACTCTGAATATGGCCATGTAACATGTCTATGATCATGGAATTGCCCCCTCTATGCCATCCTGGCATAGTTGGCACAATCCCATGATCCCAGTGGTCTGTAGCACAGACCCTGGTACTGCCAAACTGCCCTTCCTGGGGTTTCACTGCAGCTGCTGCTGCTGCCAACCCCTCATACAGGCATCTGCCCTCCTGGGGTCCAGCCAGGCCTGGCCCAGGATGGCAGAACAAAGAACTTCCTCTGAGAGAGGGTGTGACACCCTCTCCCTTTGGAAAATGGTGTGAAAGCAGGGGAGGATTAGCCTCCCCCAGCCTCTGGAAATGCTTTGTTGGGCACAGATGTGCCCAATTCTGCATAAGCCAGTCTACACCGGTTCAGGGGACCCCTTAGCCCTGCTCTGGCGCGAAACTGGACAAAGGAAAGGGGAGTGACCACTCCCCTGACCTGCACCTCCCCTGGGAGGTGTCCAGAGCTCCTCCAGTGTGCTCCAGACCTCTGCCATCTTGGAAACAGAGGTGCTGCTGGCACACTGGACTGCTCTGAGTGGCCAGTGGCACCAGGTGACGTCAGAGACTCCTTCTGATAGGCTCCTTCAGGTGTTAGTAGCCTATCCTCTCTCCTAAGTAGCCAAACACTCTTTTCTGGCTATTTAGGGTCTCTGTCTCTGGGGAAACTTTAGATAACGAATGCAAGAGCTCAGCCGAGTTCCTCTGCATCTCTCTCTTCACCTTCTGATAAGGAATCGACTGCTGACCGCGCTGGAAGCCTGCAAACCTGCAACATAGTAGCAAAGACGACTACTGCAACTCTGTAACGCTGATCCTGCCGCCTTCTCGACTGTTTTCCTGCTTGTGCATGCTGTGGGGGTAGTCTGCCTCCTCTCTGCACCAGAAGCTCCGAAGAAATCTCCCGTGGGTCGACGGAATCTTCCCCATGCAACCGCAGGCACCAAAAAGCTGCATTACCGGTCCCTTGGGTCTCCTCTCAGCACGACGAGCGAGGTCCCTCGAATCCAGCGACTCTGTCCAAGTGACCCCCACAGTCCAGTGACTCTTCAGTCCAAGTTTGGTGGAGGTAAGTCCTTGCCTCACCTCGCTGGGCTGCATTGCTGGGAACCGTGACTTTTGCAGCTACTCCGGCCCCTGTGCACTTCCGGCAGAAATCCTTTGTGCACAGCTAAGCCTGGGTCCACGGCACTCTAACCTGCATTGCACGACGTTCTAAGTTGGTCTCCGGCGACGTGGGACTCCTTTGTGCGACTTCGGGTGAGCACCGTTTCACGCATCCTCGTAGTGCCTGTTTCTGGCACTTCTCCGGGTGCTACCTGCTGCTGAGAGGGCTCCTTGTCTTGCTCGACGTCCCCTCTCTCTCCTGGTCCAATTTGCGACCTCCTGGTCCCTCCAGGGCCACAGCAGCGTCCAAAAACGCTAACCGCACGATTTGCAGCTAGCAAGGCTTGCTGGCGTTCTTTCGGCGGGAAAACACTTCTGCACGACTCTCCACGGCGAGACGGATCCGTCCACCAAAGGGGAAGTCTCTAGCCCTTTTCATTCCTGCAGAAACCGCAGCTTCTTCTGTCCAGTAGAAGCTTCTTTGCACCCGCAGCTGGCATTTCCTGGGCATCTGCCCATCTCCGACTTGCTTGTGACTTTTGGACTTGGTCCCCTTGTTCCACAGGTACCCTAGATTGGAAATCCACAGTTGTTGCATTGTTGGTTTGTGTCTTTCCTGCATTATTCCTCTAACACGACTTCTTTATCCTTAGGGGAACTTTAGTGCACTTTGCACTCACTTTTCAGGGTCTTGGGGAGGGTTATTTTTCTAACTCTCACTATTTTCTAATAGTCCCAGCGACCCTCTACAAGGTCACATAGGTTTGGGGTCCATTCGTGGTTCGCATTCCACTTTTGCAGTATATGGTTTGTGTTGCCCCTATCCCTATGTTTCCCCATTGCATCCTATTGTAACTATACATTGTTTGCACTGTTTTCTAAGACTATACTGCATATTTTTGCTATTGTGTATATATATCTTGTGTATATTTCCTATCCTCTCACTGAGGGTACACTCTAAGATACTTTGGCATATTGTCATAAAAATAAAGTACCTTTATTTTTAGTATAACTGTGTATTGTGTTTTCTTATGATATTGTGCATATGACACTGAGTGGTACTGTAGTAGCTTCACACGTCTCCTAGTTCAGCCTAAGCTGCTCTGCTAAGCTACCATTATCTATCAGCCTAAGCTGCTAGACACCCTATACACTAATAAGGGATAACTGGGCCTGGTGCAAGGTGCAAGTACCCCTTGGTACTCACTACAAGCCAGTCCAGCCTCCTACATTGGTTGTGCAGTGGTGGGATAAGTGCTTGAGACTACTTACCACTCTTGTCATTGTACTTTTCATGAGAGAAAAATATACAAAACAAGGTCAGTGTATATACACATAGCCAAAAAGTTTTGCATTTCCTCTTTTCACTCTTTTCTAAGTGCTGAAAAGTACTCCTAAACTTTCAAAAAGTTCTTAAAAGTTTAAAAAAGTTTTTTCTGTCTTTCCAAAAAGTTCTGAAAACTTTTTTCTCTTTTTCTATCACTTTAACTCTCTCTAAAAAATGTCTGGCACAGGCAAAAATGTTGAACTGTCCAAACTTGCATATGATCACCTTAGCTGGAAAGGAGCAAGGAGTCTCTGCATAGAGAGAGGTTTGAGTGTAGGGAAGAATCCTTCCTTAGAACTGTTAATTAATATGCTTAGAGTACAGGATAAGGCCATGAGTGCCAAATCTGGTGAAAAAGTAGCTAATGGTTCTCAATCTGATCCAGGGACTCCCCCAGGAAAAGGTTCAGGAAAGAAACTTCTCAGCCTGCCCATTACTAGACAGTCTAGCATAGTTGGTACAGAGGTTGAATCACACCATACTGATGGTGTGCTCTCACATTATACTGGTAGCCAAGCTGTTAGGGTGCCCTCTGTAAGGGACAGGTCTCCTTCTGTTCATTCCCATCATACCTCTGTATCTAGAAATGTCCCTCCCACCCACCCTGATGACAGATTGTTAGAAAGGGAGCTCAATAGATTGAGAGTGGAACAAACCAGACTGAAGCTCAAGAAGCAACAGCTGGATTTGGATAGACAGTCTTTAGAATTAGAGAAGGAAAGACAGAAGTTGGGTTTAGATACCCATGGTGGCAGCAGCAGTATTCCCCATAGTCATCCTGCAAAAGAGCATGATTCCAGGAATCTGCACAAGATAGTTCCCCCTTATAAGGAGGGGGATGACATTAACAAATGGTTTGCTGCACTTGAGAGGGCCTGTGCTGTACAGGATGTCCCTCAAAAGCAGTGGGCTGCTATCCTATGGCTATCATTTAGTGGAAAAGGTAGGGATAGGCTCCTTACTGTAAAAGAAAATGATGCCAATAATTTCCAAGTTCTTAAGAATGCACTCCTGGATGGTTATGGCTTAACCACTGAACAGTACAGGATAAAGTTCAGAGAGACCAAAAAGGAGTCTTCACAAGACTGGGTTGATTTCATTGACCAGGCAGTGAAGGCCTTGGAGGGGTGGTTACATGGCAGTAAAGTTACTGATTATGACAGCCTGTATAACTTAATCCTGAGAGAGCATATTCTTAATAATTGTGTGTCTGATTTGTTGCACCAGTACTTGGTGGACTCTGATCTGACCTCTCCCCAAGAATTGGGAAAGAAGGCAGACAAATGGGTCAGAACAAGAGTGAACAGAAAAGTTCATACAGGGGGTGACAAAGATGGCAACAAAAAGAAGGATGGTAAGTCTTCTGACAAGGGTGGGGACAAATCTAAAAATGAGTCTTCATCAGGCCCACAAAAACACTCTAGTGGGGGTGGTGGGTCCAAATCCTCCTTTAATCAGAACAAGGAAAAGAAACCATGGTGCTATTTATGTAAAATAAAAGGCCATTGGACAACAGATCCCAGTTGTCCAAAGAAAGGCACCACAGCTCCTACCACTACAACCCCTACTGCTACACCTAGTGTCCCTACTAATAGCAGTGGTGGTGGGAGCAAACCTACTAATAGCCAATCCAAGGGAGTAGCTGGGCTCACTTTTGGTAATTTAGTTGGGGTTGGTCTGATTAGGGAGACCACAGAGGCTACTTTAGTCTCTGAAGGGGCTATTGATTTAGCCACTTTGGTTGCTTGCCCCCATAACTTGGAGAAGTACAAGCAACTAACCCTAATAAATGGTGTTGAGGTCCAGGCCTACAGGGACACAGGTGCCAGTGTCACAATGGTGATTGAGAAACTGGTGCACCCTGAACAACACATATTTGGACACCAGTACCAAGTAACCGATGCTCACAACATAACACAAAGCCACCCCATGGCTGTTGTAAATCTCAACTGGGGGGGAATAACTGGTCCAAAGAAAGTTGTGGTAGCTTCAGATTTACCTGTAGACTGTCTATTAGGGAATGATTTGGAGACATCAGCTTGGTCAGATGTGGAGTTGGAGGCCCATGCAGCAATGCTGGGCATTCCAGGGCATATTTTTGCTTTGACAAGGGCTCAGGCCAAAAAGCAAAAAGGACAGGGAAGCTTGGATCCTGGAACAATGGACCAAGTGCTCCCTAAAGCTAGGGCTAGTAGAAGCAAACCACTTCCTACTATCCCTCCCTCTAGAGTGGATTCTACTTCTGAGGAAGAAGAATTCCCTCCCTGTGCAGAACCTACACCAGAGGAGCTGGAAGCAGACACTGCTGAGCTTTTGGGTGAAGGGGGGCCTGCCAGGGAGGAGCTGAGTGTGGCACAGCAAACCTGTCCCACATTAGAGGGTCTCAGACAGCAAGCTGTCAAACAGGCTAATGGGGATGTCAGTGACTCTCACAGAGTTTACTGGGAGGACAACCTCTTGTACACTGAGCATAGGGATCCTAAACCTGGAGCTGCCAGGAGATTAGTGATTCCTCAGGAGTACAGAAAGTTCCTCCTAACACTGGAACATGACATTCCCTTAGCTGGGCACCTGGGTCAAATGAAAACTTGGGACAGATTGGTACCATTGTTTCATTGGCCTAGGATGTCTGAGGACACAAAGGAATTTTGTAAGTCCTGTGAAACCTGTCAAGCCAGTGGCAAGACAGGTGGCACTCCAAAGGCACCCCTTATCCCACTGCCTGTGGTTGGGGTTCCCTTTGAAAGGGTAGGGGTTGACATAGTTGGCCCCCTTGACCCTCCTACTGCTTCAGGCAATAGGTTTATCTTAGTGGTAGTGGACCATGCCACAAGATATCCTGAAGCTATTCCTTTAAGGACCACTACAGCTCCTGCAGTGGCAAAGGCCCTCCTGGGAATATTTTCCAGGGTGGGCTTCCCAAAGGAAGTAGTATCAGACAGAGGAAGCAATTTCATGTCTGCATACTTAAAGGCCATGTGGAAGGAGTGTGGTGTAACTTACAAGTTCACAACACCCTATCATCCACAAACAAATGGACTGGTGGAGAGATTTAATAAAACTCTCAAAGGCATGATTATGGGACTCCCTGAAAAACTCCGCAGGAGATGGGATATCCTTCTACCATGCCTCCTTTTTGCCTACAGGGAGGTACCCCAGAAAGGAGTGGGCTTCAGCCCCTTTGAACTTGTTTTTGGACACCCTGTTAGGGGTCCACTCACACTTGTAAAGGAGGGTTGGGAACAACCTTTAAAAGCTCCTAAGCAGGATATTGTGGATTATGTACTTGGCCTCAGATCAAGGATGGCTGAGTACATGAAAAAGGCCAGTAAAAACCTTCAGGCCAGCCAAGAGCTCCAGAAGCAATGGCATGATCAGAAGGCTGTTTTGGTTCAGTACCAACCAGGGCAGAAAGTGTGGGTCTTGGAGCCTGTGGCCCCAAGAGCACTCCAAGATAAATGGAGTGGACCCCACACAATTGTTGAAATGAAGGGTGAAGTCACCTACTTGGTTGACTTAGGCACTGCCAGGAGTCCCCTTAGGGTGCTCCATGTCAACCGCCTGAAACCCTACTATGACAGGGCTGATCTCACCCTGCTCATGGCAACAGATGAGGGACAGGAAGAAGACAGTGATCCTCTACCTGATCTCTTCTCTTCCACAGATCAAGATGCTCTTGTGGAAGGTGTAGTTTTGGCTGATTGTCTTACTGCTGAGCAGAAAGACAATTGCATAAATCTCCTAGGACAATTTTCAGAACTCTTCTCTACTGTGCCAGGCACCACTTCTTGGTGTGAGCACACTATAGATACTGGAGACAGTTTACCTGTCAAAAGTAATATCTATAGGCAGCCTGACCATGTCAGGGACTGCATAAAGCAAGAAGTTCAGAAAATGTTAGAACTAGGAGTGGTTGAGCACTCTGACAGTCCATGGGCTTCTCCTGTGGTACTGGTACCAAAACCCAATTCTAAAGATGGAAAGAAGGAAATGAGGTTTTGTGTAGACTATAGAGGTCTCAACTTGGTAACCAAAACTGATGCTCACCCTATACCCAGGGCAGATGAGCTTATAGATACACTGTCATCTGCCAAGTATCTAAGCACTTTTGATTTGACTGCAGGGTATTGGCAGATCAAATTGTCAGAAGATGCTAAACCTAAGACTGCATTTTCTACCATTGGAGGACATTACCAGTTTACTGTAATGCCTTTTGGTTTGAAAAATGCACCTGCCACTTTTCAGAGGTTGGTGAACACAGTCCTGCAAGGGCTGGAAGCTTTCAGTGCAGCATATTTGGACGATATAGCTGTCTTTAGCTCCAGCTGGGATGATCACCTGGTCCACCTATGGAAAGTTTTGGAGGCTCTGCAAAACGCAGGCCTCACTATCAAGGCTTCAAAGTGCCAGATAGGGCAGGGTAAGGTGGTTTATCTGGGACACCTTGTTGGTGGGGAACAGATTGCACCACTTCAGGGGAAAATCCAAACTATTATTGATTGGGTTCCCCCTACCACTCAGACTCTGGTGAGAGCCTTCCTAGGCCTCACTGGGTATTACAGGAGGTTCATTAAGAACTATGGCTCCATTGCAGCCCCTCTTAATGACCTCACATCCAAGAAAATGCCTAAAAAGGTATTGTGGACAGCAAGCTGTCAGAAAGCTTTTGAGGAGCTGAAGCAGGCCATGTGCTCTGCACCTGTCCTGAAAAGCCCTTGTTACTCTAAAAAATTCTATGTCCAGACTGATGCATCTGAATTAGGAGTAGGGGCAGTCCTATCACAACTTAATTCTGAGGGCCAGGATCAACCTGTTGCTTTTATTAGTAGGAGGTTGACCCCTAGAGAAAAGCGTTGGTCTGCCATTGAGAGGGAGGCCTTTGCTGTGGTCTGGGCTCTGAAGAAGTTGAGGCCATACCTGTTTGGCACTCACTTCATTGTTCAGACAGACCACAAACCTCTACTTTGGCTAAAACAAATGAAAGGTGAACATCCTAAATTGTTGAGGTGGTCCATATCCCTACAGGGAATGGACTATACAGTGGAACATAGACCTGGGAGTAGCCACTCCAATGCAGATGGACTCTCCAGATATTTCCACTTAGACAATGAAGACTCATCAGGTCATGGCTAGTCTTATTGTCCTTCATTTGGGGGGGGGTTGTGTAGGAAAGTACCATCTTGCCTGGCATGTTACCCCCATTTTTCACTGTATATATGTTGTTTTAGTTGTATGTGTCACTGGGACCCTGGTAACCCAGGGCCCCAGTGCTCATAAGTGTGCCTGAATGTGTTACCTGTGTAGTGACTAACTGTCTCACTGAGGCTCTGCTAATCAGAACCTCAGTGGTTATGCTCTCTCATTTCTTTCCAAATTGTCACTGACAGGCTAGTGACCATTTTTACCAATTTACATTGGCTTACTGGAACACCCTTATAATTCCCTAGTATATGGTACTGAGGTACCCAGGGTATTGGGGTTCCAGGAGATCCCTATGGGCTGCAGCATTTCTTTTGCCACCCATAGGGAGCTCTGACAATTCTTACACAGGCCTGCCACTGCAGCCTGAGTGAAATAACGTCCACGTTATTTCACAGCCATTTTACACTGCACTTAAGTAACTTATAAGTCACCTATATGTCTAACCTTTACCTGGTAAAGGTTAGGTGCAAAGTTACTTAGTGTGAGGGCACCCTGGCACTAGCCAAGGTGCCCCCACATTGTTCAGAGCCAATTCACTGAACTTTGTGAGTGCGGGGACACCATTACACGCGTGCACTACATATAGGTCACTACCTATATGTAGCTTCACCATGGTAACTCCGAATATGGCCATGTAACATGTCTATGATCATGGAATTGCCCCCTCTATGCCATCCTGGCATTGTTGGTACAATTCCATGATCCCAGTGGTCTGTAGCACCGACCCTGGTACTGCCAGACTGCCCTTCCTGGGGTTTCACTGCAGCTGCTGCTGCTGCCAACCCCTCAGACAGGCAGCTGCCCTCCTGGGGTCCAGCCAGGCCTGGCCCAGGATGGCAGAACAAAGAACTTCCTCTGAGAGAGGGTGTGACACCCTCTCCCTTTGGAAAATGGTGTGAAGGCAGGGGAGGAGTAGCCTCCCCCAGCCTCTGGAAAGGCTTTGTTGGGCACAGATGTGCCCAATTCTGCATAAGCCAGTCTACACCGGTTCAGGGACCCCTTAGCCCCTGCTCTGGCGCGAAACTGGACAAAGGAAAGGGGAGTGACCACTCCCCTGACCTGCACCTCCCCTGGGAGGTGTCCAGAGCTCCTCCAGTGTGCTCCAGACCTCTGCCATCTTGGAAACAGAGGTGCTGCTGGCACACTGGACTGCTCTGAGTGGCCAGTGCCACCAGGTGACGTCAGAGACTCCTGCTGATAGGCTCCTTCAGGTGTTAGTAGCCTTTCCTCTCTCCTAGGTAGCCAAACCCTCTTTTCTGGCTATTTAGGGTCTCTGTCTCTGGGGAAACTTTAGATAACGAATGCATGAGCTCAGCCGAGTTCCTCTGCATCTCCCTCTTCACCTTCTGATAAGGAATCGACCGCTGACCGCGCTGGAAGCCTGCAAACCTGCAACATAGTAGCAAAGACGACTACTGCAACTCTGTAACGCTGATCCTGCCGCCTTCTCGACTGTTTTCCTGCTTGTGCATGCTGTGGGGGTAGTCTGCCTCCTCTCTGCACCAGAAGCTCCGAAGAAATCTCCCGTGGGTCGACGGAATCTTCCCCCTGCAACCGCAGGCACCAAAAAGCTGCATTACCGGTCCCTTGGGTCTCCTCTCAGCACGACGAGCGAGGTCCCTCGAATCCAGCGACGCTGTCCAAGTGACCCTCACAGTCCAGTGACTCTTCAGCCCAAGTTTGGTGGAGGTAGGTCCTTGCCTCACCTCGCTGGGCTGCATTGCTGGGAACCGCGACTTTGCAGCTACTCCGGCCCCTGTGCACTTCCGGCGGAAATCCTTCGTGCACAGCCAAGCCTGGGTCCACGGCACTCTAACCTGCATTGCACGACTTTCTAAGTTGGTCTCCGGCGACGTGGGACTCCTTTGTGCAACTTCGGCGAGCACCGTTTCACGCATCCTCGTAGTGCCTGTTTCTGGCACTTCTCCGGGTGCTACCTGCTTCAGTGAGGGCTCTTTGTCTTGCTCGACGTCCCCTCTCTCTGCAGGTCCAATTTGCGACCTCCTGGTCCCTCCTGGGCCCCAGCAGCGTCCAAAAACGCCAAACGCACGATTTGCGTGTAGCAAGGCTTGTTGCCGTCCTTTCGGCGGGAAAACACTTCTGCACGACTCTCCAAGGCGAGAGGGATCCGTCCACCAAAGGGGAAGTCTCTAGCCCTTTTCGTTCCTGCAGAAACCTCAGCTTCTTCTGTCCAGTCGAAGCTTCTTTGCACCCGCAGCTGGCATTTCCTGGGCATCTGCCCATCTCCGACTTGCTTGTGACTTTTGGACTTGGTCCCCTTGTTCCACAGGTACCCTAGATTGGAAATCCACAGTTGTTGCATTGCTGGTTTGTGTCTTTCCTGCATTATTCCTCTAACACGACTCTTTTGTCCTTAGGGGAACTTTAGTGCACTTTGCACTCACTTTTCAGGGTCTTGGGGAGGGTTATTTTGCTAACTCTCACTATTTTCTAATAGTCCCAGCGACCCTCTACAAGGTCACATAGGTTTGGGGTCCATTCGTGGTTCGCATTCCACTTCTGGAGTATATGGTTTGTGTTGCCCCTATCCCTATGTTTCCCCATTGCATCCTATTGTAACTATACATTGTTTGCACTGTTTTCTAAGACTATACTGCATATTTTTGCTATTGTGTATATATATCTTGTGTATATTTCCTATCCTCTCACTGAGGGTACACTCTAAGATACTTTGGCATATTGTCATATAAATAAAGTACCTTTATTTTTAGTATAACTGTGTATTGTGTTTTCTTATGATATTGTGCATATGACACTAAGTGGTACTGTAGTAGCTTCACACGTCTCCTAGTTCAGCCTAAGCTGCTCTGCTAAGCTACCATTATCTATCAGCCTAAGCTGCTAGACACCCTATACACTAATAAGGGATAACTGGGCCTGGTGCAAGGTGCAAGTACCCCTTGGTACTCACTACAAGCCAGTCCAGCCTCCTACACTGGGGTTCTGGCTAGCAGGGTCCCAGTGACACATAACAAACATACTGAAAACATAGGGTTTTCACTATGAGCACTGGGCCCTAGCTAGCAGGATCCCAGTGAGACAGTGAAAACACCCTGACTTATACTCACAAACAGGCCAAAAGTGGGGGTAACAAGGCTAGAAAGAGGCTACTTTCTCACAGGCATCACCCGGGGAACACATACAGGGCACATACTTATGAGCACTGGAGCCCTGCCTGGCAGGGTCTCAGTGACACATAGGTGGTCATTCCAACCTTGGTGGTAAAAGCCGCTGTCAGAAGACCGCCAACATACCGCCGCGGCCGCGGTAAACCGCCACGGTCATTCTGACCCACAACAGGCAAACCGCCAAAATACAGACATCCACAAAAGTCCGCCACACCAAAGGGCAGCGAGAAACTGGCGATGACCAAACCTCCACCGTCACGCCAACAGAAATACGCCCACACTATCACGACACACGAATCCACGCGGCGGTCTTTCAACCGCGGTATTCCATTGGCGGTACACACCGCCGCGCTCAAGATACACACACTCTTACAAAACACAGCCACATTGGACAATTCAAAATACACACACCTGATACACATACACACACCACTCCCACACACCCAATTAAATATAAAACACACACCCACATCACCCTCAAACCTCCACTCCAACAGAATTGGGACCACGCACAGAGAAATAGAGATCCGAGCACCCAGGCGCGCATTTTACTTTCACCCAGCAATATTACCACGCACTTCACACAACACACCAATACACATCACCTCACTTGGCACCACACAATCCACCCCACACATCACCCACACCACCCCATGGCACCGCAAAGACACCCCAGGTTTTCTGAGGATGAACTCAGGGTCATGGTGGAGGAAATTGTACGGGTAGAGCCACAGCTCTTCGGGACACAGGTGCAGCACACCACCATTGCCAGGAAGATGGAGCTATGGAGCAGAATAGTCGATAGGGTCAACTCTGTGGGACAGCACCCAAGAAATAGGGACGACATCAGGAAGCGGTGGAACGACCTACGGGGGAAGGTGCGTTCAATGGTATCCAGGCACAACATCGCGGTGCAGCGGACTGGCAGCGGACCCCCACCTCCTCCCCCAGAATTTACAACATGGGAGGAGCAGGTCTTGGCGATCCTGCATCCTGAGGGCCTCGCAGGAGTATCTGGAGGAATGGACTCTGGTAAGTCTCATCTTCACTACTTCATCCCCCCACCCCACCAGCATGCCAACTCATACCCCCACCCTCACCCTCACACCCATCACACCTACTCCTTGCAAATGTCTCACCATCACAACCCACCCATCCCAACCCCAAGCCCTGCATGCGACCACAAAGCATGGACACCCATCACCAAAGCATGCCCACTGACCATACCCATCCCCCCCCCCAAACCACCGTCACAAAAGCCCCCACACGGGAATGCCAGCACTGGGGTACACGGGCACCAACCCATTGCACGCTATGGCACACACAGATGCAATAACCATACTTTTATACCCCTGCAGGACCCGAACGCCACGTCACCGCACAGGAGGGTCCACAAATGTCCACTCCACCCCCAGAAGAGGCCCACAGTGATGACAGCACCTCTGTCGACCTGGATCTAGATGACCAGCCCGGCCCATCGGGGACCTCGGGACAGTCGGTTCCCCTCAGACAGCCACAGGCCACAGCAGACCTTCCCCCCTCTGGGAACACCAGCACAGCACCCACCCAGCGGGCCCATACCTCTGTCCCCAGGACACATCAATCAGCGGTGTGTCCACCACTACAGGGCATCCAGGTTAACCCACCACCCCAACAACAACAGGGACCTGGGGGCAGTGGTAATGGGCACACAGTCCAGGGGACAGAGGCCCAGGGAAACAGGGGAACTGGGAGGGCTGCTGTGCGACAGGGGGGGACAGGCCCAGGGAACCCACTCTCCACAAGGCCCTCTCCTCCATCATGGGAGCCTACCATAATTCCCAGGAGACGATGGCGACGGTCCTGGCCAGGTTTCAGGAGATCCAGCTCCTGCAGGAGGAACATTATTTGGGGTTTAGGGAGGAACTACGAAACATCAGTTCCGCCCTGGGCACCATTGTAGGGGCTCTGAGTCAGGTAGTCACCACATTGCGGAACACTGTGGCACCACAAAGGGCCCCTGACACTAGCATGGACCAAGAACTGCCTACCACCTCTGCCGGCGCTAGTGGACAGGAGGCCCCGCCACAGGACCAACAGGCCACCAGCACCCCACCCCCTGCAGAAGGAGAACCACCCCGCAAGCGGGCCCTGAGATCCAGGAAGAAGACAGAGTAAGATGCCAAGACCCCTGCCAGGAAAGGATACCTCCCTGATTGTCATCCCACTGTCCCACATTGTCACCCTGTCCATCCTTAAACTGACCCTGCTCCACTTTCCACAGGCATTTGGAATGCACCTGTGATACAAATAGCCTGGACTCTGCCATGGACAATCCTCCACCATCACCCCTCACCGATTTGCAACCACCCACCAATATAAAGCACTGTAATAAACACAGTTATTGCACAAAACATTCAGGAGTCTGGCTGTGATTTTGTACAAATGTATTAGACATTACCGTGCCAAAATGCTTATTTACATTGTGATGCCAACATACCTCTGTCACACAGCTGTAGTCCATGTGGAAACAAAGCAGATGTCACGCAGTGGGGCCCACATCTCTGAAATCGGAAGGGAAAGTCACAACTCAGTTACCATACACTGGGGGAAAAGGTCAGACAGTAGAGAGGTAGTAGTGTTTAGGTATATGTAAAATGCCGGTGTGTATTCTTACCTTTGTGTCATTGAAAATACTGCTGTATTACTGTGTTCCTGTTGTCTATGTCGTCCTCTTCGGCTTCCTCGTCTTCACTCTCCACGGGCACCACAGCTGCTACAACACCACCATCTGGACCATCCTCCTACAGAAAAGGCACTTGGCGTCGCAAAGCCAGATTGTGAAGCATACAGCAGGCCACGATGATCTGGCACACCTTCTTTGGTGAGTACAATAGGGATCCACCTGTCATATGGAGGCACCTGAACCTGGCCTTCAGGAGGCCAAAGGTTCTCTCGATCACCCTCCTAGTTCGCCCATGGGCCTCATTGTACCGTTCCTCTGCCCTTGTCCTGGGATTCCTCACTGGGGTCAGTAGCCATGACAGGTTGGGGTAACCAGAGTCACCAATTAGCCACACACGGTGCCTCTGGAGTTGACCCATCACATAAGGGATGCTGCTATTCCGCAGGATGTAGGCGTCATGCACTGAGCCAGGGAACTTGGCATTAACATGGGAGATGTACTGGTCTGCCAAACACACCATCTGTACATTCATCGAATGATAACTCTTCCTGTTTCTGTACACCTGTTCACTCCTGCTGGGGGGTACCAAAGCCACATGTGTCCCATCAATGGCACCTATGATGTTGGGGATATGTCCAAGGGCATAGAAATCACCCTTCACTGTAGGCAAATCCCCCACCTCAGGGAAAATGATGTAGCTCCGCATGTGTTTCAGCAGGGCAGACAACACTCTGGACAACACCTTGGAAAACATAGGCTGAGACATCCCTGATGATATGGCCACTGTTGTTTGAAATGACCCACTTGCAAAGAAATGGAGTACTGACAGCACCTGCACTATAGGGGGGATCCCTGTGGGTTGGCGGATTGGTGACATCAGGCCTGGCTCCAGCTGGGCACACAGTTCATGAATAGTGGCTCGGTCAAGCCTGTATGTCAGTATGACATGTCTTTCCTCCATTGTCGACAGGTCCACCAGCGGTCTGTACACGGGAAGATTCCTCCATCTCCTCGCCTGTCCCAGCGGACGGTGCCTATGAAGGACAACAGAGTCAATCAACCCACAGGTACGTAACCACAGCTTGCACATAACACGATTCCCAATGCATTGAATGGGTTGTATGAGTGTTTATTCAAGCCCTAGGTATGTGTGACGCAGTAGAAACTAAGCCATGTGGGCCCCTGAAATGGCGGCTGCCTGACATGTGAAGTGCGACAATGGGATGTGAGGTAAATGCGCTGGCGTGGCACACCATGGCGGTAGGCGGTCGAAGACCGCGGCGCAAAGCAGCATTGGTTAACATGAACCCTATGGGGCTCAGGAGCCAATGACGATGTGCACCGGCGGTCGCAGTACTCTCCGCCGCGGTACGCACCGCTGCGGGCGTGACCGCCATTTTCTATCTGCTTAATCACTCGATACCTGATCTTCGACAGGAGAGGACCTACACTGCAAGTGCTGCTGTGACCTTGGTCTGGAAGAGACAATGGCTCATGCGACTGGGGAAAGGGCCCCTGCCTTCACTGCTCAGGAATTGGAGAAACTTGTGGATGGGGTCCTCCCCCAGTATGGGCTACTCTACGGTCCTCCAGACCAACAGGTAGTACACTGGGACCATGCATTGTGGGCAATGCCTGTGTTGAGTGGGGTGGACGAAAGATGGTGGGGAGGGGAGCGATTGAGGCTTGCATCAAACGACGGATGAGAGCATGTGCCACATAGCAAGGGTAGGGATGGGGGGCCACTCACATTGAGCATGCAGAAGGTGATGACTATTTTTCTCCCCCTGTACATTTCACATAGGTCAGCGCCCACCAGAAGATCGATATTTGGCGTGCCATCGCCAAGGACGTCCGGACCCTGGGGGTCCACCACAGACGGGGCACCCACTGCCGGAAGAGATGGGAGGACATCCGACGCTGGAGCAGGAAGACGGCGGAGGCTCAGCTGGGGATGGCCTCCCAATGTGGGAGGGGTGCCAGTCGGACTTTGACCCCCCTGATGTCCCGGATCCTGGCGGTGGCCTACCCCGATTTGGATGGGCGCGTGAGGACATCACAGCAGACACAAGGGGGTGAGTACACTCTCATCCTGGTGACTTTGCGCACAGTGGAGGTGTCTGGGTGGGGGAGGAGGGCTGTGGGTATCCCTAGGCCAGGGCGATTTCTGTAGGCTAAGCCCCTCCGTAAGGCATGGCCCTGTGCCGCCGCCCCCCACCTCTGTAGGGTGCCAAGTACAGCTATTCATGCCCCTGTGTCATCTATGTGTGCAGATGTCGTCCATAGGCTTGTAGGCCATGTCCCACGGATTGAGTAGTGGACCCCAAGTGCGCGGCGTAGTGCAGGCGGCTTCTGTGTCTGTCCTGTCCGCCAACGGTGTCGCCAATGCATGCACTCAACATGTCTTTATTTCCCCCCTCCCCTTTTTTGTGGTCTTCCTGTTCATGTGTGCATTAGCATCATCAGGCGGAGGAGAAGTGGCATCGGAGCACGAGGGAGCTGCATCCCACATGGCCTTGGAGGGCCATGCAACGGACTCCGAATTCACCAGTGGGACGGAGGGCGAGGGGAGCTCCACAGCGGGGACTCGGGCAGACATCAGTGACACAGACTCGTCCTCTGAAGGGAGCTCTCTTGTGGTGGCGGCAACATTTGTGCCCCCCGCAACAACAGGTACAGCCGCCACCCACCGCACCAGCACCGCCCTCCCAGCAGCCCCTCAGCGTTTGCCCTGTGCCCACTCACCCAGGAAGGTGGGCATCTCCTTCGCCCCAGGCACCTCAGGCCCCGCCCCAGTCACCCCTGCTGCCCTCAGAGAGGAGGTCATTGACCTCCTGAGGACGCTCACTGTTGGGTAGTCTACAATTTTGAATGCCATCCAGGGTGTCGAAAGAGAGGTGCACCAGAGGAATGCATACCTGGAGGGCATTCATTCTGGTCAGGCTGCCCTTCAGCGATCGTTCAACACTCTGGCCTCAGCACTGATGGCAGCCATTGTCCCTGTCTCTAGCCTCCCCCCTCCAACTTCCTCCACCCATACCCTATCACCTGTACCTCTGCCTATCCCAGACACACCATCAGACCAGCCTGCACACACCTCAACACCCAAGGGAAGCTCAGCCAGACATAAGCACCACACATCACACAGGCATTCACACAAGCAACATCCACATACAGACATACCAACACCCACTGCCTCCACTGTGTCCCCCTCCTCCTCGTCTCCTTCCTCCCTCCCTGTCACGTCTCCACTCACACCTGCATGCACAACATCTTCAGCCACTACGTCCATCACCAGCACACACACCAGAACCCCCCGCACACGTGCAGTCACCACCCCCACTACCATTTACACGTCCCCTGTGTCCTCTCCCAGTGTGTCTGTGACCCCCTCTTCCAAGATACACAAACGCAGGCAGCCACCCACCCAACAGCCATCCACCTCACGACAGCCTCCAGCCCAAGCACCTGCACCCAAAGACACCAGACTTACAACTCCTACAACCACAACCTCTTCCTCCACTCCCATACCCACTACACCTACCTGTCCCACTGCTCCTAAAAAGCTTTTCCTGTCCAAACTTAACCTCTTTCCACCAACTCCCCCACCCCGTCCATGTCATAGGACTACAGTCAGCACCTCAGCCACGACAAAACCGGGCCCTGTCATGACAGTCTGCCATGGACTGTGGAGTCCCCCACCCTCCAGGGCAGCCAGTTCAGTACGGAGCGAAGGCACGGGCAGCCCACCCCCGGAAAAACATCCCAAGATAGGCAGTGGCCGGCGCGAGAGGGTGAAAACACCAGGGACTAAAACCCCTACCATGGCTCCGGCAGGAAGTGTGGAGACAGCTGGCACACCGCCCAAGGTGGGGAAGGGCCACAGGCGATCAGGGAAGGCTGGGAAGGGCAGCACGCCCGACAACACCGCCATCAGCCCAGCTGGCCAGGAGGGCCCCGCCAGCCCCATCCCAGGTGGGCAGGAGGCCACCAACAGGCCCGGCACTGCAGCCCAGGAGGGCCCTGCCAGCCACAGGACAGATGGGCAGGAAGGCCCCGCCAGCCACAGGACAGGTGGCAAATGACCTCCACGCCATGGCCGGATCCGCTGCACTGGGCCCTTCGTCTCAAGTACCGCTGAACTTGGCACCGCCGTTTCAAGCACCGCTGAACTGGGCCCTTCATCTCAAGCACCGCTGAACTGGGCCCTTCATCTCAAGTACCGCTGCACTGGGCACCGCCGTCTCAAGTACCGCTGAACTGGGCACCGCCGTCTCAAGCACCGCTGAACTGGGCCCTTCATCTCAAGCACCACTGCACTGGGCACCGCCGTCTCAAGCACCGCTGAACTGGGCCCTTCATCTCAAGCTCCGCTGCACTGGGCACCGCCGTCTCAAGTACCGCTGAACTGGGCACCGCCGTCTCAAGCACCGCTGAACTGGGCCCTTCATCTCAAGCACCGCTGCACTGGGCACCGCTGTCTCAAGTACAGCTGAACTGGGCACCGCCGTCTCAAGCACCGCTGAACTGGGCACCGCTGTCTCAAGTACCGCTGAACTGGGCACCGCCGTCTCAAGCACCGCTGCACTGGACACCGCCGTCTCAAGCACCGCTGCACTGGGCACCACCGTCTCAAGCACCGCTGCACTGGGCCCTTCATCTCAAGTACCGCTGAACTGGGCCCTTCATCTCAAGCACCGCTGAACTGGGCCCTTCATCTCAAGCACCGCTGCACTGGGCACTGCCGTCTCAAGTATCGCTGAACTGGGCACCGCCGTCTCAAGCACCACTGAACTGGGCCCTTCATCTCAAGCACCGCTGAAATGGGCCCTTCATCTCAAGTACCGCTGCACTGGGCACCGCCGTCTCAAGTACCGCTGAACTGGGCACCACCGTCTCAAGCACCGCTGAACTGGGCACCGCCGTCTCAAGTACCGCTGAACTGGGCACCGCCGTCTCAAGCACCGCTGCACTGGACACCGCCGTCTGAAGCACCGCAGCACTGGGCACCGCCGTCTCAAGCACCGCTGCACTGGGCCCTTCATCTCAAGTACCGCTGAACTGGGCCCTTCATCTCAAGCACCGCTGAACTGGGCCCTTCATCTCAAGCACCGCTGCATTGGGCACCGCCGTCTCAAGTACCGCTGAACTGGGCACCGCCGTCTCAAGCACCGCTGAACTGGGCCCTTCATCTCAAGCACCGCAGAACTGGGCCCTTCATCTCAAGTACCGCTGCACTGGGCACCACCGTCTCAAGTACCGCTGAACTGGGCACCGCCGTCTCAAGCACCGCTGAACTGGGCCCTTCATCTCAAGCACCGCTGCACTGGGCACCGCCGTCTCAAGTACCGCTGAACTGGGCACCGCCGTCTCAAGCACCGCTGCACTGGACACCACCGTCTCAAGCACCGCAGCACTGGGCACCGCCGTCTCAAGCACCGCTGCACTGGGCCCTTCATCTCAAGTACCGCTGAACTGGGCCCTTCATCTCAAGCACCGCTGAACTGGACCCTTCATCTCAAGCACCGCTGCACTGGGCACCGCAGTCTCAAGTACCGCTGAACTGGGCCCTTCATCTCAAGCACCGCTGAACTGGGCCCTTCATCTCAAGTACCGCTGCACTGGGCACCACCGTCTCAAGTACCGCTGAACTGGGCACCGCCGTCTCAAGCACCGCTGAACTGGGCCCTTCATCTCAAGCACCGCTGCACTGGGCACCGCCGTCTCAAGCACCGCTGAACTGGGCCCTTCATCTCAAGCACCGCTGCACTGGGCACCGCCGTCTCAAGTACCGCTGAACTGGGCACCGCCGTCTCAAGCACCGCTGAACTGGGCCCTTCATCTCAAGCACCGCTGCACTGGGCACCGCCGTCTCAAGTACCGCTGAACTGGGCACCGCCGTCTCAAGCACCGCTGAACTGGGCACCGCCGTCTCAAGTACCGCTGAACTGGGCACCGCCGTCTCAAGCACCGCTGCACTGGACACCGCCGTCTCAAGCACCGCTGCACTGGGCACCGCCGTCTCAAGTACCGCGCTGCACTGGGCCTTTCATCTCAAGTACCGCTGAACTGGGCCCTTCATCTCAAGCACCGCTGAACTGGGCCCTTCATCTCAAGCACCGCTGCACTGGGCACCACCGTCTCAAGTACCGCTGAACTGGGCACCGCCGTCTCAAGCACCGCTGAACTGGGCCCTTCATCTCAAGCACCGCTGAACTGGGCCCTTCATCTCAAGTACCGCTGCACTGGGCCCTTCATCTCCAGTACCGCTGCCCCATGAGCGGCAGGGGCTGGCCCGCATCTGTGTCGGGCAGGGCTGCTCGAAGCACTCTGGGCACCAGTCCCCCTCCAGAACCACTGGAGACTGTTATCCACTTGTGAGACTGTGGCTTTGTACTCCCCAGGATGGCACAGTGGGCAAGCCACCCACTGTAGAGACTTGAGAGACTGTGGCTTTGCACTCCCCAGGATGGTACAGTGGGCAAACCACCCACTGTAGAGACTTGAGAGACTGTGGCTTTGCACTCCCCAGGATGGTACAGTGGCCATGGAGGCCCCTCGTGGATCTGGCGTTGTACATTCATCTGGCTGAGGTGCCCCCCTTCCCTTCCCCCTGTGGTGCCTGTAGTTTTGCTATCTGATGACCCTGCAGTGTTCTCTCCGTTGGAGTCAGGTATCCTGTGTGGGCTTTGCCCATGTGATTTGGGCCCAGTGGTCCACGGACAATGCCTGCTACTATGCTCGGACTTGTACATTTATGTATATAAGAGTTTTTGATGTGTATATATATTTTTAAGCCAGTAATACAATATATTCCAATGTTTAGAATAATTTCCTTTTGTATTTGCATTCTTCCGGGGGGTTTGGGGGGTGTCACTCTGATGTGTTGCTATGCATTGATGTGTGTGTTGTAGTGGGTGAGGGTGGGGGTGTCGCGTATGTGTGTACCCGTAATATTTTCTCCTCCCCCCTCCCCTGTGTCGTAGGTGCAGTACACACCGTTGTCTTCTGCGCCAGCGTTCGTGCTCCTGGTAGAGGAGTAGGAACACTATCGCTGGGAGTATGTGGAGTTCGGGTTCCATGCTGTCCTGATTCCTCGTGGGCTATATGGAGGTGAGCGTTTTCCCTTCGAAATGGCTGTTTCCGCCGTGTTTTTATCGGCGGGGCTGCCGCCCCGGAAAAGGTGGCAGATTGGTAGGTTGTGATAGGGTGGGCGGTACATTGTCTCCCGCCTGTCTGTTGGCGGTGACCGCCGCGCTGTTTGTTTGTGCCGCCGTGGCGGGCGGTGTGGTAATGTGGCGGTCTCTGTTGGAGGTTTCCACCAGGGTCGGAATTAAAAAAAATTTCCCGACAGCCTGTTTGCAGTTTGGCCGCTGGTTTAACACCGACCGCCAGGGTTGGAATGACCCCCACAGACTAAAACAACATATATACAGTGAAATATGGGGCTAACAGGCCAGGCAAGATGGTACTTTCCTTTCCTACACAACTCCCCTCCCAAACGAAGGACAATCAGACTAGCCATGACCTGATGAGTCTTTATTGTCTAAGTGGAACTATCTGGAGAGTCCATCTGCATTGGAGTGGGTACTCCCAGGTCTATGTTCCACTGTATAGTCCATTCCCTGTAGAGATATGGACGACCTCAACAATTTAGGCTTTTCACCTTTCATTTGTTTTAGCCAAAGTAGAGGTTTGTGGTCTTTCTGAACAATGAAGTGAGTGCCAAACAGGTATGGCCTCAACTTCTTCCGCCCAGACCACAGCAAAGGCCTCCCTCTCTATGGCAGACCAACGCTTTTCTATATAACGTATGTGCCCTGTATGTGTTCCCTGTGTGATGCCTAACTGTCTCACTGAGACTCTGCTAACCAGAAACTCAGTGGTTATGTTCTCTCTGCTTTCCAAATTTGTCACTAACAGGCTAGTGACTAATTTTACCAATTCACATTGGCATATTGGTACACCCATATAATTACCTAGTATATCGTACTGAGGTACCCAGGGTATTGGGGTTCCAGGAGATCCCTATGGGCTGCAGCATTTCTTTTGCCACCCATAGCGAGCTCTGACAATTCTTACACAGGCCTGCTAGTGCAGCCTGAGTGAAATAACATCCACGTTATTTCACAGCCATTTACCACTGCACTTATGTAACTTATAAGTCACCTATATGTCTAACCTTCACCTAGTGAAGGTTGGGTGCAAAATTACTTAGGGCCAGATGTAGCAAAGCTTTTTACCCATTCTGTGCCTATGGGAAAAAGTGTTCGTACATATGGCCCTTAGTGTGTGGGCACCCAGGCACTAGCCAAGATACCCCCACATCGTTCAGGGGAAATTCCCCAGACTTTGAGAGTGCGGGGACACCATTACACATGTGCACTGTACATAGGTCACTACCTATGTACAGCGTCACAATGGTAACTCCGAACATGGCCATGTAACATGTCTAAGATCATGGAATTGTCACCCCAATGCTATTGGACAATTCCATGATCCCCCGGGTCTCTAGCACAGAACCCGGGTACTGCCAACTCTGGTGAGCTCTTGCATTCGTTATCTGAAGAATTCCCCAAAGCAGAGACCCTAAATAGCCAGAAAAGGAGGTTTGGCTACCAAGGAAGGAGGATTGGCTACCAAGAGAGGTAAGAGTCTATCAGAAGGAGCCTCTGACGTCACCTGCTGGCACTGGCCACTCAGAGCAGTCCAGGGTGCCCCCAACACCTCTGCTTCCAAGATGGCAGAGGTCTGGGACACACTGGAGGAGCTCTGGGCACCTCCCCTGGGAGGTGCAGGTCAGGGGAGTGGTCAATCCCCTTTCCTTTGTCCAGTTTTGCACCAGAGCAGGGCTGGGGGATCCCTAGACCACTGTAGACTGGCTTATACAGAGATGGGCAGCATCTGTGCCCATCAAACCATTTCCAGAGGCTGGGGGAGGCTACTCCTCCCCAGCCTTCACACCTATTTCCAATGGGAGAGGGTGTCACACTCTCTCTCAGAGGAAATCCTTTGTTCTGCCTTCCTGGGCCAGAGCTGCCTGGACCCCAGGAGGGCAGAAACCTGTCTGAGGGGTTGGCAGGAGCAGCAGCTGCAGTGGATACCCCGGAAAGGCAGTTTGGCAGTACCCAGGTACTGTGCTAGAGACCCGGGGGATCATGGAATTGTTCCCCCAAAACCAGAATGGTATTGGGGTGACAATTCCATGATCTTAGGCATGTTACATGGCCATGTTCGGAGTTACCATTGTGATGTTATACATAGGTAGTGACTTATGTATCGTGCACATGTGTAATGGTGTCCCCGCACTCACAAAGTCCGGGGAATTTGCCCTGAATGATGTGGGGGCACCTTGGCTAGTGCTAGGGTGCCCACACACTACGTAACTTTGCACCCAACCTTCACCAGGTGAGGGATAGACATATAGGTGACTTATAAGTTACTTAAGTGCAGTGGTAAATGGCTGTGAAATAACGTTGACGTTATTTCACTCAGGCTGCACTGACAGGCCTGTGTAAGAATTGTCAGCACTCCTTATGGGTGGCAAAAGAAATGCTGCAGCCCATAGGGATCTCCTGGAACCCCAATAACCTGGGTACCTCAGTACCATATACTAGGGAATTATGTGGGTGTACCAGTATGCCAATGTGAATTGGTAAATTTAGTCACTAGCCTGTTAGTGACAAATTTGGAAACCAGAGAGAGCATAAACACTGAGGTTCTGGTTAGCAGAGCCTCACTGAGACAGTTAGGCATCACATAGGGAACACATACAGGGCACATACGTATGAGCACTGGGGCCCTGCCTGGCAGGGTCCCAGTGACACATAGACTAAAACAACATATATACAGTGGATTATGGGGGTAACATGCCAGGCAAGATGGTACTTTCCTACAAACCCCCCCCCCCCAAACGAAGTACAATAAGACTAGCCATGACCTGATGAGTCTTCATTGTCTAAGTGGAAATATCTGGAGAGTCCATCTGCATTGGAGTGGGTACTCCCAGGTCTATGTTCCACTGTATAGTCCATTCCCTGTAGAGATATGGACCACCTCAACAATTTAGGGTTTTCACCTTTCATTTGTTTTAGCCAAAATAGAGGTTTGTGGTCTGACTGAACAATAAAGTGAGTGCCAAACAGGTATGGCCTCAACTTTTTCAGTGCCCAGACCACAGCAAAGGCCTTCCTCTCAATGGCAGACCAACGCTTTTCTCTAGGGGTCAACCTTCCGCTGATAACAGCAACTGGTTGATCCTGGCCCTCAGAATTCAGTTGTGATAAGACTGCCCCTACCCCTAATTCAGATGCATCAGTTTGAACAATTAATTTCTTGGAGTAACATGGGCTTTTTAGGACAGGTGCAGAGCACATGGCCTGTTTGAGCTCCTCAAAAGCTTTCTGACAGCTATCTGTCCACAATACATTTTTAGGCTTCTTCTTACTTGTGAGATCATTAAGAGGGGCTGCTATGGAGCCATAGTTTTTAATGAATTTCCTGTAATAACCAGTGAGACCTAAGAAGGCTCTCACCTGGGTCAGTGTTGTAGGGGGAACCCAATCCATGATTGTCTGGATTTTCCCCTGAAGTGGTGTAATCTGTTCTCCACCTACCAGGTGTCCCAGATAAACCACCTTTCCCTGCCCTATCTGGCACTTTGAGGCCTTGATAGTGAGGCCTGCCTTTTGCAGGGCCTCCAAAACCTTCCAAAGGTGGACCAGGTGCTCATCCCAGGTGGAGATAAAGACAGCAATATCATATAGATATATCATATTATACACATAGACATGTAGAAAAAGAATGAAAAGCCATGGCTGATGGCTTTTCATTCTTTTTCTACATTTTGTGTATATATGTTTATATGTTTATGTGTAGGCTGATGGCTTTTCATTCTTTTTCTACATGTTGTGTATATATGTTTATATGTCTATGTGTATAATATGATATATTCTTTTGTATTAAAATTCTCTATTTGCATGGACATTTCTGTTTGGTTAGTTTTATATGAGTACATGGTTTTTCTCTTTGGTTAGTTATTGTTTATTTCAGAAAAGGAAGATTTATCAATTAGCAATTTAGTTTGATCATACTAGTTTCTCTCATGTCATCTCATTTTGATAATATAATAGTTTAGACATTGATTGTTGATGTGCCCCACTGAATTGTTTGTTCATTATTAAAACGGGTCTACTATTGTAAACCCGGAAGTACATATCAAGGCAACGATGTGTGTCAGTGTATGAGCACTCAAAAGTTTTTTCCTATATGTTTAGAATGTGCATTTATTTCAAGTTATGAGTTGCCTTTTGTTGTTGATTAACCTTCACCTGGTGAAGGTTGGGTGCAAAGTTACTTAGTGTGTGGGCACCCTGGCACTAGCCAAGGTTCCCCCACATTGTTCAGGGCAAATTCCCCGGACTTTGTGAGTGTGGGGAAACCATTACACGCGTGCACTATACATAGGTCACTACCTATGTATAGCGTCACAATGGTAACTCCGAACATGGCCATGTCACATGTCTAAGATCATGGAATTGTCAGTGGGAGGTTTGGTGTTTTGCTTTGTACAACTGGCATCAGTTGTCGAATGGCCTTTGATTTTACACAAATAACACAAAGGCTTTTTAGGTTGATTATTGGAAGAGGATTTGGACCTACCACCCCTACCAAAGGATTTTTGTGGGCCTGATGAAGACTCAGTTTTACTTTTGTCCCCATCCTGGTCAGAAGACTTACCATCCTTCTTCTTGTCATCCTTGTCACCCCTTGTATGAACCTTTCTGTTCACTCTTGTTCTGACCCATTTGTCTGCCTTCTTTCCCAATTCTTGGTGAGAGGTCAGATCTGAGTCCACTAGATATTGGTGTAACAAGTGAGACATACAGTTATTCAGAATATGCTCTCTCAGAATAAGATTATACATGCTTTCATAGTCAGATACTTTACTGCCATGTAACCACCCCTCCAAGGCCTTCACTGAACAGTCTACGAAGTCTGTCTAGTCCTGTGAGGACTTTTTTCTGGTGTCTCTGAACTTAATCCTGTATTGTTCAGTGGTTAGACAAATCCATCCAAGAGTGCATCCTTCAAAACTGCAAAATTGTTAGCATCACTTTCTCTAACAGTAAGGAGCCTATCCCTACCCTTTCCAGTGAAAGATAGCCACAATATAGAAGCCCACTGCCTTTGAGGCAGCCCCCTATACCATACAGGCCCTCTCAAGTGCAGCAAACCACTTGTTGATGTCATTCCCCTCCTTGTACTGTCTTGTGCAGATTCCTGGAATCATGCTCTCTAACAGGATTACTATCAGGAATACTGCTGCTGCCACCATGGGGTCCTAACCCCAACCTCTGTCTCTTCTTCTCAATTTCTAGGGATTCCCTATCTAAGGCCAGCTGTTGCTGTTTAAGCTTCAGTCTGGTCTCTTCAACCCTCAACTTTTTGAGTTCCCTTTCTAACAAGTTATCATCAGGGTGGGTGGGTTGGGAATGCTTGGACACAGAAGACTAGTTTGAAACAACAGAGGGGGATCTGTCCGTAACTGACTGGACCCTAGCAACTTGGCCTCTAGGAATAAAGACTTCCCTACTGTGATGGGAACCTCCATTACTACCAACATTACTGGGTGTCCTGCTAGGGGGCAGATCCTATTCAGAACCCTCCCTACCTCCCTCAAGGAGATCTCCTGAGTCAGATTGGGAACCTTCGATTAACCTCTCATTTGATGTGCCTGTTTGGGACTCATCATTTACAATAAGCATGTTAAATAGAAATTATTTGGTAGGGTTCTTTTGTATCACTAAACCTCTTTCTAAACAGAGACTCCTTAGGCTCTTGTAATTAAAATTGTCATAAGTTGTATTGACCATTTTAAGAGCTGACTCTACTACAGTTATGATGTCAAAAGGTTTAGAGACAGTGAGAAGGAAGAAAAAGTTTCAGGACTTTTTAAAGAACAGAGAAAAAAAACTTTTTCTAACTTTTAGAAAACTTTTAGAAGTTTTAGAATGCTTTTCAGAACTTTGTAAAAAGTTTAAGAGGAGAAAAGCAACATTTTTGGTTAGGTGTACATACACTGAACTGTTTTGTATATTATTCTCTTATGAAAAGTACACCATGACAAAGTGGTAAGTAGTTACAAGTACTTATCCCACCGCTGCCACCAATGTAGGAGGCTGGCCTGGCTTGTAGTGGGTACCTTGTTGTACTTACACCTTGTGCCAGGTCCAGGTATCCCTTATTAGTAGAATAGAGGTGTTTCTAGCAGCTTAGGCTGATAGAAGGTAGCTATGGCAAAGCAGCTTAGGCTGAACTAGGAGACATGTAAAGCTTCTACTACACCACTTATATCATATGCACAATATCATAAGAAAACACAATACAGAGTTACTAAAAATAAAGGTACTTTATTTTTATGACAATATGCCACATGTATCTCAGTGAGTACCCTCAGTAAGAAGGTAAGTAATATACATAGGTTATATGTACAAAAACCACAAATAGGTAAGTAAGAGTCAGAAAAGTAATGCAAACAGTGTAGAATTACCATAGGTTTCAATAGGCAAGCATAGGTCTAGGGGCAACACAAACAATATACTCCAAAAGTGGAATGCGAATCACGAGTGGACCCCAGACCTATGGGAGCTTGTAGAGGGTCGCTGGGACTGTAAGAAAACAGTCAGGGTGTCCAAGATACCCCACCCCAAGACCCTGAAAAGTAGGAGTAAAGTATACCTACTACCCCAAAAGAGCACAATAGTCGCGATAGGGGGATTCTGCAAGAACAACAAACACCAGCAGTGCACTGACAACGGATTCCTTGACCTGAGGACCTGCAAAGCAAGGGGACCAAGTCCAATAGTCGCGACAGTGTCCAGGGGGGGCAGGAGCCCAGGAAATCCCAGATGAAAATGCCGGGAAGCTGCCTCGGGACGGAAGAAGCTTGGAATTCTGCAAGAACGAAGAGGACTACGAACTTCTCCTTTGGAGGAAAGATGTCCCACGTCGCGATGAAGGTTGCAGAATTGTTCCCACGCAGAAATAACGCAAATAAGCCTTGCTAGCTGCAAGGGTCGCGGTAGAGGTTTTTGGGTGCTGCTGAGGACCAGGATGTCGCCCCTTGGAGGAGGAGACAGAGGGGGCGCTCAGCAACTCAGAGAGCCCTCACAAAAGCAGGCAACACCCTCAGAAGTACCTGAACAGGCACTTGGAAGATTTGTGAACCTGAGTCCACGCAGAGTTACAAAAGAGGGTCCCACGACGTCGGAGGCCAACTCAGCGGGTTGAGCACTGAAGGACGCAGTGCTGGGGACCCAGGCTAGGCTGTGCACAAAGGAAATCCTAGAAGACTGCACAGAAGCCGGAGCAGCTGCAAATCACGCAGTACACAGGTTTGCAGTCTAGTGTGGGGAGGCAAGGACTTACCTCCACCAAACTTGAACTGAAGGGCCACTGGACTGTGGGAGTCACTTGGGTAGAGTTCCTGTGTTCCAGGGACCACGCTTGTCAGGATGAGAGAGGACCCAGAGGACCGGTGATGCAGTCTATTGGTGCCCTGGGAGGTACTGGTCAGGGGAGTGGTCATTCCCCGTTCCTTTGTCCAGTTTCACGCCAGAGCAGGGCTGGGGGATCCCTGACCCGGTGTAGACTAGCTTATGCAGAGATGGGCACCATCTGTGCCCATCAAAGCATTTCCAGAGGCTGGTGGAGGTTACTCCTCCCCAGCCCTTCACACCTATATCCAAAGGGAGAGGGTGTAACACCCTCTCTCAGAGGAAATCCTTTGTTCTGCCTTCCTGGGCCAGAGCTGCCTAGACCCCAGGAGGGCAGAAACCTGTCTGAGGGGTTGGCAGGAGCAGCAGCTGCAGTGGACACCCCGTAAAGGCAGTTTGGCCGCACCCGGGTTCTGTGCTAGAGACCCGGGGATCATGGAATTATCCCCCATATACCAGAATGGTATTGGGGTGACAATTCCATGATCTTAGACATGTTACATGGCCATGTTTGGAGTTACCATTGTGACGCTATACATAGGTAGTGACCTATGTATAGTGCACACGTGTAATGGTGTCCCCGCACTCACAAAGTCTGGGTAATTTGCCCTGAATGATGTGGGGCCACCTTGGCTAGTGCCAGGGTGCCCACACACTAAGGCCCATATTTATACTTTTTGACGCTAAACTGCGCTAACGCAGTTTAGCGTAAAAAAATTTAGCGCCGTCTAACGCCATTCTGAAGCGCCATGCGGGCGCCGTATTTATGGAATGGCGTTAGCCGGCGCTAGCAGACCGGCGCTGCCTGGTGTGCGTGGAAAAAAACCACGTAGACCAGGCAGCGCCGGCGTAGGGGGAAAATGGCGTTAGGGCGTCTTAAAATGGGGCAAGTCAGGTTGAGGCAAAAAAATCGCCTTAACACGATTTGCGCCATTTTTTTCGACGCCCAGATGCCATTTAAATGACTCCTGTCTTAGTAAAGACAGGAGTCATGCCCCCTTGCCCAATGGCCATGCCCAGGGGACTTATGTCCCCTGGGCATGGTCATTGGGCATAGTGGCATGTAGGGGGGCACAAATAAGGCCCCCCTATGCCACCAAAAAAAAAAATATATATAAAAAATTATACTTACCTGAACTTACCTGAATGTCCCTGGGGTGGGTCCCTCCATCCTTGGGTGCCCTCCTGGGGTGGGCAAGGGTGGCAGGGGGGGTCCCTGGGGGCAGGGGAGGGCACCTGTGGGCTCATTTTGAGCCCACAGGCCCCTTAACGCCTACCCTGACCCAGGTGTTAAAAAGTGGCGCAAATGCGGGGTTTTTTGACCCGACCACTCCCGGGCGTGATTTTTGCCCGGGAGTATAAATACGATGCATTTGCGTCGCCGTCATTTTTTTAGACGGGAACGCCATCCTTGCATCTCATTAACGCAAGGAAGGCGTTCACGCAAAAAAATTGCGCTATTTGCCCATACTTTGGCGCTAGACGCGTCTAACGCCAAAGTATAAATATGGCGTTAGTTTTGCGCCGAATTTGCGTCGAAAAAAACGACGCTAATTCGGCGCAAACGGAGTATAAATACGGGCCTTAGGCGTCTGGGCGTCGAAAAAAATGGCGCAAATCGGGTTGAGGCGATTTTTTTGCCTCAACCTGACTTGCCCCATTTTAAGACGCCCTAACGACATTTTCCCCCTACGCCGGCGCTGCCTGGTCTACGTGTTTTTTTTCCACGCACACCAGGCAGCGCCGGTCTGCTAGCGCCGGCTAACGCCATTCCATAAATACGGCGCCCGCATGGCGCTTCAGAATGGCGTTAGACGGCGCTAAATTTTTTTACGCTAAACTGCGTTAGCGCAGTTTAGCGTCAAAAAGTATAAATATGGGCCTAAGTAACTTTGCACCCAACCTTCACCAGGTGATGGTTAGACATATAGGTGACTTATAAGTTACTTATGTGCAGTGAAAAATGGCTGTGAAATAACGTGGACGTTATTTCACTCAGGCTGCAGTGGCAGGCCTGTGTAAGAATTGTCTGAGCTCCCTATGGCTGACAAAAGAAATGCTGCAGCCCATACGGATCTCCTGGAACCCCAATGTACCTAAGTACCATATACAAGGGAATTATATGGGTGTACCAGTGTGCCAATGAGAATTGGTAAATGTAGTCACTAGCCTGCAGTGAGAAATTTAGAAAGCAGAGAGAGCATAAACACTGAGGTTCTGGTTAGCAGAGCATCAGTGATACAGTTAGGCACCACACAGGGAACACATACAGGGCACATACTATGAGCACTGGGGTCCTACCTAGCAGGATCCCAGTGACACAGGGGCTAAAACATACATACATACATACAGTGAAAATGGGGGTAACATGCCAGGCAAGATGGTACTTTCCTACACTGAGGTCCTGCTGACGCAATTTGGAGGAGGTAAGACCTTGCCTTCCTAGAGAGCGATGGTACCCCTGTGAGCTGCGTCTTCTTCACCTCCTGAGGCCTCTGTGCACTATATGCAAAATTCCTTCGTGCACAACCTCGCCCAGGTCCCCAGCACTCCATCCTGTAACGCTCAACTCGGTGAGCTGATTTCCGGCGGTGTGGGACCTTCCTTTTTTGTGCTGCATCAACCACTTTTGCACCACCTTTGTCCCCATGTCCTGTGACTCCCGGGGGTGCTGGCTGGCATCCTGAGGGCTCTCTGAAGTGCTGAGAGCCCCCTATTCCTCCTCATCTTCTAGGATGGCAGGGGCTCCTGTCCTTCCTGGAATCTTCTGTGACTTCTGGACTTGGTCTCCTCTCTATACAGGTCTTCAGGTCCACAAATCCACCATTTGTTGTTTGCTGTCTTGCTTGGTTCTTGCAATAACTCTGATCACGACTTGTAGTGTGGCCTGAGGAAACTTGCAGTACTTTACTCCTACTTTCCTGGGCTCTGGGGTGGGGTATTTTACTTACCTTTGGTATTTGCTCACACTCCCAGCACACCTCTATACACTACACTTGCCTAGGGGGTGGAATTTGTGGTTCACATTCCACTTTCTTAGTATATGGTTTGTGTTGCCCCTATGGCTTTTGCATTCTATTCTATTTTCTACTTGTTGCACTATTCTACGACTATTTACTTACCTGATTTTGGTCTCTATTGTATATATTGTGTATAATACTTATCTCCAGAAGGAGTATCGTCTCTAAGATATTTTTGGCCTTTTGTCTCTAAAATAAAGTACCTTTATTTTTGGTAACACCGAGTATTGCCTTTTGTTGTGTATAAGTACTGTGTAACTATAGTGGTATTGCATGAGCTTTACATGTCTCGTAGTTAAGCCTAAGCTGCTCTGCTACACCTACCTCTACACAGCCTAAGCTACTAGAACGCTGCCTAAATTTCACTAATAAGGGATAACTGGAAATGGTATAAGGTGTTAGTACCTAGGGTACCCACTACAAACCATGCTTGCCTCCTTTACAATGGACCAAGAAGTGGGACTCAGTTCTGTACCTGGACAACGCCAGAAAGCTGGCCATAGGAGGCTATGTATATTGTTTGTGCATGTCATATTTCATTTTGCATTTTTATATAAATCCTGCTTTTTTCATAAAAGCTAGTATCTGTCTGGGCATTCATTTATTGGGGTTGTTGGATGTATTTTGAGTGTTGAGCCTGTGTTTACCTCGCACCTACCTCCCAACAGAGAAGCCTTGGGCTGCTGAACCCATGCTATCACTGAGTCAAGGGCTGAAAGAGTACTTGGCCCATCTGTCAAGAACCATAGTAGGTCAAGCCCCGGGACATCAGGAGTAAAAGGCCCGACCACCATGTTTGGACCCAGTAGCTCTTGCTTTCTCTGTGGCCCTCTGAAAGGAGTTTGACACATTCGATATGGCTGATATTGGAGAACATTATTTCAGACTAAGAGCCAGCAGTGTGACTCTACATGTGTGAAAGAGATTGTGAGAAAGTAGCCTCTTTCTAGCATTGTTACCCCCACTTTTGGCCTGTTTGTGAGTATATGTCAGGGTGTTTTCACTGTCTCACTGGGATACTGCTAGCCAGGGCCCAGTGCTCATATTGAAAACCCTATGTTGTCAGTATGTTTGTTATGTGTCACTGGGACCCTGCTAGCCAGGACCCCAGTGCTCATAAGTTTGTGTTCCCTGTGTGATGCCTAACTGTCTCACTGAGGCTCTGCTAACCAGAACCTCAGTGGTTATGCTCTCTCTGCTTTACAAATTGTCACTAACAGGCTAGTGACCAATTTCACCAATTCACATTGGCATACTGGAACACCCTTATAATTCCCTAGTATATGGTACTATGGTACCCAGGGTATTGGGGTTCCAGGAGATCCCTATGGGCTGCAGCATTTCTTTTGCCACCCATAGGGAGCTCTGACAATTCTTACACAGGCCTGCCACTGCAGCCTGAGTGAAATAACGTCCACGTTATTTCACAGCCATTTACCACTGCACTTAAGTAACTTATAAGTCACCTATATGTCTAACTTTCACCTGGTGAAGGTTGGGAGCTAAATTACTTAGTGTGTGGGCACCCTGGCACTAGCCAAGGTGCCCCCACATCGTTCAGGGCAAATTCCCCAGACTTTGTGAGGGCGGGGACACCATTACACGCGTACACTATACATAGGTCACTACCTATGTACAGCGTCACAATGGTAACTCCGAACATGGCCATGTAACATGTCTAAGATCATGGAATTGTCACCCTAATGCCATTCTAGCATTGGGGGGACAATTCCATGATCCCCCGGGTCTCTAGCACAGAACCTAGGTACTGCCAAACTGCCTTTTCAGGGTTTGCACTGCAGCTGCTGCTGCTGCCAACCCCTCAGACAGGTTTCTGCCCCCCTGGGGTCCAGGCAGCCCTGGCCCAGGAAGGCAGACAAAGGATTTCCTCTGAGAGAGGGTGTGACAGCCTCTCCCTTTGGAAATAGGTGTGATGGCTGGGGAGGAGTAGCCTCCCCCAGCCTCTGGAAATGCTTTGATGGGCACAGATGCTGCCCATCTCTGCATAAGCCAGCCTACAACGGTTTAGGGAACCCCCAGCCCTGCTCTGGCGCGAAACTGGACAAAGGAAAGGGGAGTGACCACTCCCCTGACCTGCACCTCCCAGGGGAGGTGCCCAGAGCTCCTCCAGCGTGCCCCAGACCTCTGCCATCTTGGATTCAGAGGTGTGCTGGCACACTGGACTGCACTGAGTGGCCAGGGACAGCACGTGACGTCAGAGACTCCTTATGATAGGCTCTTACCTGTGTTACTAGCCTATCCTCCTTCCTAGGTAGCCAAATCTCCTTTTCTGGCTATTTAGGGTCTCTGCTTTGGGGAATTCTTCAGATAACGAATGCAAGTGCTCATCAGAGTTCCTCTGCATCTCTCTCTTCACCTTCTGCCAAAGGATCGACCGCTGACTGCTCAGGACGCCTGCAAAACTGCAACAAAGTAGCAAAGACGACTACTGCAACCTTGTATCGCTTAATCCTGCTGGCTTTCTCGCCTGTTTCATGGTGGTGCATGCTCTGGGGGTAGCCTGCCTCCTTCTTGCACCAGGAGCTCTGGAGAAATCTCCCGTGGGACGATGGAATCTTCCCCCTGCAACCGCAGGCAACAAAAGACTGCATCACCTGTCCTCTCAGCACGACGAGCGTGGTCCCTGGAACTCAGCAACTCTGTCCAAGTCACTCCCACAGTACAGTGACTCTTCAGTCCAAGTTTGGTGGAGGTAAGTCCTTGCCTCCCTACGCTAGACTGCATTGCTGAGTATCGCATGATTTGCAGCTGCTCCGGCTCCTGTGCACTCTTCCAGGATTTCCTTTGTGCACAGCCAAGCCTGGGTCCCCGACACTCTAACCTGCAGTGCACAACCTTCTGAGTTGTCCTCCGGTGTCGTGGGACTTCCTTTTGTGTCTTCGGGTGGACTCCGGTTCACTCCTCTTCCAAGTGCCTGTTCCAGTACTTCTGCGGGTGCTGCCTGCTTCTGTGAGGGCTCCCTGACTTGCTGGGCGCCCCCCTGTCTCCTCATCCAAGTGGCAACATCCTGGTCCCTCCTGGGCCACAGCAGCATCCAAAAACCCTAACCGCGACCCTTGCAGCTAGCAAGGCTTGTTTGCGGTCTTTTTGCATGGGAACACCTCTGCAAGCTTATTCACGACGTGGGACATCCATCCTCCTAAGGGGAAGTTTGTAGCCCTCTTCGTTCTTGCAGAAACCAAAGCTTCTTCCATCCGGATGCAGCTTCTTTACTCCCTCAGCTGGCATTTTCCGGGCATCTGCCCACTCTCGACATTGTCATGACTCTTGGAATTGGTCCCCTTGTTTCACATACTCAGGTCCGGAAATCCACTGTTGTTGCTTTGCTGGTGTTGGTCTTCCTCGCAGAAACCCCCTATCACGACTTATGTGTTCTCTGGGGGTTATTGTTGCACTTTACACCTACTTTTCAGGGTCTTGGGGTGGGCTATTTTTCTAACCCTCACTGTTTTCTTACAGTCCCAGCGACCCTCTACGAGCTCACATAGGTTTGGGGTCCATTCGTGGTTCGCATTCCACTTTTGGAGTATATGGTTTGTGTTGCCCCTATACCGATGTGCTCCTATTGCAATCTACTGTAACTTTACATTGCTTGCATTACTTACTTTTGCTATTACTGCATATTTTTGGTATTGTGTACATATATCTTGTGTATATTTGGCATCCTCATACTGAGGGTACTCACTGAGATACTTTTGGCATATTGTCATAAAAATAAAGTACCTTTATTTTTAGTATATCTGTGTATTGTGTTTTCTTATGATATTGTGGGTATGACACCAGTGGTATAGTAGGAGCTTTGCATGTCTCCTAGTTCAGCCTAAGCTGCTCTGCTATAGCTTCTTTCTATCAGCCTAAGCTGCTAGAAACACCTCTTCTACACTAATACGGGATAACTGGACCTGGTACAGAGTGTAAGTACCCCTTGGTACCCACTACAAGCCAGGCCAGCCTCCTACAGAGATACTTCGGGTTTTGTATATGATACGTATTCTTTACAGTCGATGAACTAGACCACATATGCAACAGGAATCAAAAATATGTGCTAATCTGTACAAGATTTTGGATTCTATATAGTTATTATTAGTATTTTGCACTTCCCAGTGTTAGCCTAATTTGAAGAGGTTAAAGATGACGTTTATACAGGGCATACATATGAAGAGTCCTATTTAGTAGGCATAAGGCAACCTCAGGATTCAAAACCCTAGCAGTCCAAAAAGCAAAACAAAACAGAAACAGATAGACTTTTCAATAATCACTAAAGGTTACTACCACGTAGTAGGGAACCGAAAGTAAGACTGGGTCAGTCTTAAATCGGTGTTGGTTAGGTCGCTTTGGATCCTAACGCGAGGGAATCATTGTTGGAGAATATCCAGACAGGGGGGGGGGGTTTGTTGCTGTGTAGTCCCACAGGGGAAGGGGGAGTCTCCCTTACGGACTAGGTGGTCTCACACACATAATAGTGTCATGCTTCATCATATGGCCACCTAGCCCCACCCAAGCAAGATGATACTGCTTGGGCGGACTCAACCTCTTGGTTAAAAGAACCAGAGGGAGTACTGAAATTAAACTTACTGGATAGTTACTTAGATCCAGATGAGGTGAGTAATAAAATTACCAAGCATGTCACTGATAGTTGCTGCTAGTTTTAATATAGGTGCATGCTGGTAAGACTAAAAGCAAGGGGAAGAGGCTCGTTGGAGGGTAATGTCTCCTGGAGTGTAAAATCAAAAGTGGATGACCAACATGTTTCTGCCCTCACTAGGTGCTGGTAGGTCAGGGGCATTCGTCAGGGTCGGAGCACACGCAAAAAGTGGGGTGCTCAAAGTGGATATGAATGGCCTACCTGAACGGGTAGTTCACGGTGGGGTAGGTCTGTGATAGGAAATAGATAGACCACAGTTATTCAGAACATATTTAGAGTGAGAAAAACCGTGGCAAACCACTGCAAAGCACACAGCACAAGGTGAAAAAATGTAAACGGCAATCACACACGCATGCAGATGTGACTTACCAGGGGGTAGGGGGCGATATGCCTCTGGTCTGGCAAATGCCGGGGAGGGGTTTTCCCTTGTAGTCACACTCTGAGGAGATTAGGCGTTTAGGTAGAATGGGAGAAGAAGATAAAAAATGTGTAGAGAAAGGGCTAGATAGGGAAGACAGGAAAGACAGGGAAAGCAAAAACAGGGAAAAAAAGGGGGGAGGGAAAAGGGGAAAAAAAAGGGAGTAAAGAACAGGTGGGGGGGGAGGAAGGGGTTGCTGGGGTTAGCGGTTGGTGACAGAGAAAGGAAGAAAGGAAAAAAGAAAAAAAGGAAAAAAGAAGAGGAGGAGAAAAGAAGAAAACAAGGGAGACGGGACAAAGAGAGAAGAGAAGAAAGAGACAAACAGGAAAAAAGGAAAAAGAAGACAAAAAAAAAAAAAAAAAAAAGGGGGGAAGGAACGGGGTAGGAGCTAGGCAGAATGAGGAAAAGAAAGGTGAAAGAAAATATCCAAGGGGCCAGGGAGGCCAACACTTACCACTCCAAAGGGAATACCATGGGGGGTACCTGCATGCCGGAGCCAGGCCGCTCTGGTACTGACTGAAGGGTTGATCTGCAGTTTATGTCGATCCACAACCAATAGGCAAGAGGCTGGGAGGCCTGGGGGCGGGGTCCGGAGTGAGGATTAGCAGGTGTGTCGGGCGTGTTGCCTAAAAAAAAAACCCCGAAACTCGAGGAGTAATTCTGCCACGCCTATAGACCGGCCGCACCCCCCATACGGGGTGCGCCGGTGCTTCAATGCGGAATCCACCCGCGGGACCTCTAAGGAAACGGGGCCCGCGGTAGACGAGTTAGAAGATGTGATGAGGATGTGTTGCGGCTGGCAGGCGCGGAAAGCGTCCTGCCGAGATGCGTCGCGGGAGGCGCGGCGCGTCATCTGCGCCCGCGGGACTCTGGGAAATGGAGTCCCGTGGAGCGCGCCTGGTAGTCCATGTAGGACGCCCAGGCCGAGTCAAGAGAAGAGAGAAGGGGCGGGGGCGGGCGGGGGGAGCCGGGTGAACAGAGAGTGAAGAGAGAAAAGGGGGGATGGGGGGGGGGAAAGGGGAAGGGAAAGGAGGGAAGGGGGAAGGGAAGGAAAAGGGGAAAAAAAGGGGATACAGGAGGAAAGACTAAAGAAGGGGGTGGGGGGGTGGGGGGGAGGGGGTTTGGTGTGGGGATAAAGAGGGAGAGGAGGAGGCGGGGGGAAGAAGACAAGAAGAAAGAAGAAAGACAGGAAAAGGGATAAGAAGGGATGAAAGGGAAGGCTAAAAAGGGGGGGGGGAAAGGGTGAGGAAAAGAGGAGAGCACAGAGGGTAAAAACATGAAGGGGGGCGAGTGGGAAAGAGAGGAAAAGAAAGAAGAAAGACAAAGGAAAGTTGAGGAAGGAGCACAAGGGTCGGGGAGAGGAGACAGACGGGATGGATGCGGAAAGGGGAGGGTATCAAAGAGAGAGAGCGACAAGGGGGGGAAAAAAGAAAAAGAGGAAGGAACGGGGAAAGAGGAGGGAAAAGAAGACAGAGAACGGGTGAAAAGAGGGGTAAGTACAGGAGGGAAAAGGAACAAGATGAGAGAGAGAGAGAGAAAAAAAGAAAAAATGAAAAAATGAGCGATAATAGCTCTGATGGCAGGAGAGGGGGGACTAATCTGGTTAATAGGGGTACAACCCTGGTCAAAAGTAAAAACACAAAAATGAAAAATAAACACATAAGCGAGAGGGTGATTTAACCCACAATAGGGCATTATAAGGCCCCAGGGGGGGATCTCAGGTGGCGGGGGAATCGTAAAGATATCTAGTCATCAACCTAAAGATGACCACTGGATATTGTCATTCAATCCTCTAGTGTCTGTTTGCAGCCTCCATATCCACCTCTGTTCATATAGTAGTAGTCTATGTTTGGCATTGGTTGTTGTTGATTTCAATTGGTCCAACACCACCCATTGCATGTGGTCAGGATGGTGATTGTTGGAGATATAATGCTCAGTGAGTCTTGTGGCATCTCTTTTACAACGGATGGTGCTCCTATGTTCGACGATGCGTGTGCCCACTTTTCTCGTTGTCATCCCAATGTATCTCTTGTCACAGGGGCATGTGATCATATAAGGAACACCGGGCTACGTCCCAAATCCAAGTTCACCCCCTCCCCTCACTTGATGCCACCAGAAGTCTTGGCGTTTGAGAAATCAGTGAGTAGGAGGATCGACAACTTACAGAATACACAAAGGGAGATCTTCCACAATATCAGTACCGAAGAACTCTCAGCCCTCCAGAACCTTACCAATGACTCCTCCATTACTATTAAACCAGCCGACAAGGGCGGGGCCATAGTGATAATTTCCACAGTGATGTACGATACTGAATGTCTACGCCTACTGAACAACAACCATCACTATAAGAAACTTTCTAGGGACCCGACAGAAGAGGTCAGGGAAGAAATCACTTTCCTGATTGACAAGGGTATGAACAACGGGTGGATCACTAAACATGAGGCCGCCTTCCTCAACCAATCTGACCCCAAAACCCCGTACTTCTACATCCTGCCCAAAATTCACAAAAATAAACACCCACCCCCGGGAAGACCAATAGTTTCCGGAATTGGCTCTATATTAGAACCATTGTCCCAATTTTGCGACTGGTTCCTCCAACCACTCGTGAAACAAATTCCCACATACCTCAAAGACACAACAGATGTGCTCTCCCTTCTAGATACCCTGGAATTTGATAAAGACAAAGAACATCTCATAACACTAGATGTGGAATCATTATATACCAACATTCCACAGGAAGCAACTCTGGAAGTGATCAGTGACCTACTAAATAGGGGTACCTGGAACTACATTACCCCCCCAGAATTTATCCTGGACTTAGCTCATCTGGCCCTTACTAGAAACTTCTTTGAGTTCGATAAGAACTTTTTCTTACAGATCCAGGGCACCTCCATGGGTAGCACCTTCGCTCCAAGCCTGGCATGTCTATATGTGGATCACTTCGAGAAAGAAATGGTCCTTACTGAAGAGAACCCATATGTCAATCATATCAGGCTGTGGAAGAGATACATCGATGACATCCTGGTCATCTGGAGAGGCACAAGGGAAGAAGCAAATATTTTTGTCACTTGGCTAAATACCCTGAATCCCTTTCTGAGATTCACAGCCACACTGGGTGACCCAGCGGTCTCCTTCCTTGACTTATTAATCACAGAAAGAAATGGCTCACTGGCAACAGAAGTATTCTACAAACCGACTGATCGAAACACTCTCCTTCAGTTTCAGAGCTTCCATCCACGCTCCCTCAAGGAAAACCTGCCAGTGGGCCAATTTCTACGTCTTCGGCGGAACTGTACCGAACTAACGGATTATAAAAAACATGCGCAGCAGCTCACTAAGAAACTCCAAGCAAGAGGATACCCGGACCACCTACTGAGATGAGCCGAGAAACGTGCTCGTGTGAGCCCGAGGGACACTCTACTACATCCTAGCAGTAGAGCCAGTAAGGGAGAACCATTGATCTGTGTGACTACATTTAACCCAGCGTCTAATATGATCAAAAAGATACTAAATGAAAACTGGAAAATCCTCACTTCTGGTGGTCTCCCCTTTCAGATCCCAATGAATGCCTACAAAAAAGCAAAAAGTATTCGGGATATGATCATACATACACGCCCACGGGTAAATCCTACCACAATTAGACAAAGGACCCTCTGGGACCTTCCTCCCCCCAAAGGACACTTTCCCTGCGGTAGCTGCAGCGTGTGCGCATTCACCAAGAAAACCCTTACACTTGATTTAGGACTACGGACGCCCTGGGAACTGAGACAATTAACGAACTGCAACAGCAAAAACGTGGTATATATGATCACATGCCCCTGTGACAAGAGATACATTGGGATGACAACGAGAAAAGTGGGCACATGCATCGTCGAACATAGGAGCACCATCCGTTGTAAAAGAGATGCCACAAGACTCACTGAGCATTATATCTCCAACAATCACCATCCTGACCACATGCAATGGGTGGTGTTGGACCAATTGAAATCAACAACAACCAATGCCAAACATAGACTACTACTATATGAACAGAGGTGGATATGGAGGCTGCAAACAGACACTAGAGGATTGAATGACAATATCCAGTGGTCATCTTTAGGTTGATGACTAGATATCTTTACGATTCCCCCGCCACCTGAGATCCCCCCCTGGGGCCTTATAATGCCCTATTGTGTGTTAAATCACCCTCTCGCTTATGTGTTTATTTTTCATTTTTGTGTTTTTACTTTTGACCAGGGTTGTACCCCTATTAACCAGATTAGTCCCCCCTCTCCTGCCATCAGAGCTATTGTCGCTCATTTTTTCATTTTTTCTTTTTTTCTCTCTCTCTCTCTCATCTTGTTCCTTTTCCCTCCTGTACTTACCCCTCTTTTCACCCGTTCTCTGTCTTCTTTTCCCTCCTCTTTCCCCGTTCCTTCCTCTTTTTCTTTTTCCCCCCCTTGTCGCTCTCTCTCTTTGATACCCTCCCCTTTCCGCATCCATCCCGTCTGTCTCCTCTCCCCGACCCTTGTGCTCCTTCCTCAACTTTCCTTTGTCTTTCTTCTTTCTTTTCCTCTCTTTCCCACTCGCCCCCTTCATGTTTTTACCCTCTGTGCTCTCCTCTTTTCCTCACCCTTTCCCCCCCCTTTTTAGCCTTCCCTTTCATCCCTTCTTATCCCTTTTCCTGTCTTTCTTCTTTCTTCTTGTCTTCTTCCCCCCGCCTCCTCCTCTCCCTCTTTATCCCCACACCAAACCCCCTCCCCCCACCCCCCCACCCCCTTCTTTAGTCTTTCCTCCTGTATCCCCTTTTTTCCCCTTTTCCTTCCCTTCCCCCTTCCCTCCTTTCCCTTCCCCTTTCCCCCCCCCATCCCCCTTTTCTCTCTTCCCTCTCTGTTCACCCGGCTCCCCCCGCCCGCCCCTTCTCTCTTCTCTTGACTCGGCCTGGGCGTCCTACATGGACTACCAGGCGCGCTCCACGGGACTCCATTTCCCAGAGTCCCGCGGGCGCAGATGACGCGCCGCGCCTCCCGCGACGCATCTCGGCAGGACGCTTTCCGCGCCTGCCAGCCGCAACACATCCTCATCACATCTTCTAACTCGTCTACCGCGGGCCCCGTTTCCTTAGAGGTCCCGCGGGTGGATTCCGCATTGAAGCACCGGCGCACCCCGTATGGGGGGTGCGGCCGGTCTATAGGCGTGGCAGAATTACTCCTCGAGTATCGGGGTTTTTTTTTTTTAGGCAACACGCCCGACACACCTGCTAATCCTCACTCCGGACCCCGCCCCCAGGCCTCCCAGCCTCTTGCCTATTGGTTGTGGATCGACATAAACTGCAGATCAACCCTTCAGTCAGTACCAGAGCGGCCTGGCTCCGGCATGTAGGTACCCCCCATGGTATTCCCTTTGGAGTGGTAAGTGTTGGCCTCCCTGGCCCCTTGGATATTTTCTTTCACCTTTCTTTTCCTCATTCTGCCTAGCTCCTACCCCGTTCCTTCCCCCCTTTTTCTTTTTTTTTTTTTCTTCTTTTTCCTTTTTTCCTGTTTGTCTCTTTCTTCTCTTCTCTCTTTGTCCCGTCTCCCTTGTTTTCTTCTTTTCTCCTCCTCTTCTTTTTTCCTTTTTTTCTTTTTTTCTTTTTTCCTTTCTTCCTTTCTCTGTCACCAACCGCTAACCCCAGCAACCCCTTCCTCCCCCCCCTGTTCTTTACTCCCTTTTTTTTCCCCTTTTCCCTCCCCCCCTTTTTTTTCCCTGTTTTTGCTTTCCCTGTCTTTCCTGTCTTCCCTATCTAGCCCTTTCTCTACACATTTTTTATCTTCTTCTCCCATTCTACCTAAACGCCTAATCTCCTCAGAGTGTGACTACAAGGGAAAACCCCTCCCCGGCATTTGCCAGACCAGAGGCATATCGCCCCCTACCCCCTGGTAAGTCACATCTGCATGCGTGTGTGATTGCCGTTTACATTTTTTCACCTTGTGCTGTGTGCTTTGCAGTGGTTTGCCACGGTTTTTCTCACTCTAAATATGTTCTGAATAACTGTGGTCTATCTATTTACTATCACAGACCTACCCCACCGTGAACTACCCGTTCAGGTAGGCCATTCATTATCCACTTTGAGCACCCCACTTTTTGCGTGTGCTCCGACCCTGATGAATGCCCCTGACCTACCAGCACCTAGTGAGGGCAGAAACATGTTGGTCATCCACTTTTGATTTTAGACTCCAGGAGACATTACCCTCCAACGAGCCTCTTCCCCTTGATTTTAGTCTTACCAGCATGCACCTATATTACTCCCTTTTTTTTCCCCTTTTCCCTCCCCCCCTTTTTTTTCCCTGTTTTTGCTTTCCCTGTCTTTCCTGTCTTCCCTATCTAGCCCTTTCTCTACACATTTTTTATCTTCTTCTCCCATTCTACCTAAACGCCTAATCTCCTCAGAGTGTGACTACAAGGGAAAACCCCTCCCCGGCATTTGCCAGACCAGAGGCATATCGCCCCCTACCCCCTGGTAAGTCACATCTGCATGCGTGTGTGATTGCCGTTTACATTTTTTCACCTTGTGCTGTGTGCTTTGCAGTGGTTTGCCACGGTTTTTCTCACTCTAAATATGTTCTGAATAACTGTGGTCTATCTATTTACTATCACAGACCTACCCCACCGTGAACTACCCGTTCAGGTAGGCCATTCATTATCCACTTTGAGCACCCCACTTTTTGCGTGTGCTCCGACCCTGATGAATGCCCCTGACCTACCAGCACCTAGTGAGGGCAGAAACATGTTGGTCATCCACTTTTGATTTTAGACTCCAGGAGACATTACCCTCCAACGAGCCTCTTCCCCTTGCTTTTAGTCTTACCAGCATGCACCTATATTAAAACTAGCAGCAACTATCAGTGACATGCTTGGTAATTTTATTACTCACCTCATCTGGATCTAAGTAACTACCCAGTAAGTTTAATTTCAGTACTCCCTCTGGTTCTTTTAACCAAGAGGTTGAGTCCGCCCAAGCAGTATCATCTTGCTTGGGTGGGGCTAGGTGGCCATATGATGAAGCATGACACTATTATGTGTGTGAGACCACCTAGTCCGTAAGGGAGACTCCCCCTTCCCCTGTGGGACTACACAGCAACAAACCCCCCCCCCTGTCTGGATATTCTCCAACAATGATTCCCTCGCGTTAGGATCCAAAGCGACCTAACCAACACCGATTTAAGACTGACCCAGTCTTACTTTCGGTTCCCTACTACCCCACACCTTTAGTGATTATAGATTTCTTTAGGGAGGCGGTGTGGGCTAGCAACACTCCCAGTGCTCTCCTTTTGTGTATTTGCAGATAGACTTTTCTACAGTTTTGGCTAGTTAAGTATCAGTATTTTGATCCTACACTGTATACTACTAAGTTGTATTACGTGTATGTAGTTTTACTTTCTAATTAAATAATATTATGGGACTCATTACAGAGTCCCCTAAATATTTTCCAGGTAGTACTGTGCACAAAAAAACAAGTAATCATTGTTGTAAATTTCTACTATTTCCTATCAGTTGAGCACCGGCTTGGGATTCATTCAGATGAATTACGAATTCCATTGTCAATTTCTCTGCATTGTTATATTTGTCATTCTTTTGTGAGAGTATCTTTCAAACTAAATCTCTACATTTTTATTTAATTCTAGTCTCTCAAGTGGATTTGACGTTAAACCCCAAAACAGCAAACCCTTCACTTGTCATCTCCCAAGACCTCAAATCTGTTCGACACGGAGGATCTTGTCAACACCTATCGAATTCAGAGAGATTTCTGACTTCCTGGTGTGTCCTTACAACCCAGGGCTTCTCATCGGGAAGATGTTGCTGGTTGATCAAAGTGAATGATTCTGAACGCTGGGCTGTGGGCGTGACTAAGCAATCTGCAAGGAGGAAGGGGGCAGTCAGACTAGACCCACAGGAGGGGTTCTGGGCAATTGGTCTTCTTGATGGCCAGAACTATGCCCACACCTTTCCAGAGATGACAACCCTTGCAAAGGAGAGGCTCAACAGAATTAAAATATATCTAGACTACGAAGGAGGATGGCTCTCATTTTTCAATGCTGACACTATGGCTCGTCTGTACACTTTTACTGCCTCATTTCATGAGAAAATATATCCTTTCTTTTGGCTGAGACACTTGGAAACAGAAATAACACTGAACTCATAACATACTAAATATACGGCGGATTCCATACGTCAATTACCATTGAACATGCAGCTAAACATGTCTACATATTATTATTAAAACAAATGTCTGAATTGCAGACAATTTTAAGTTTAACTATGCATAGTTTTCAAGTATGCTCATGAGGCTCTACTGTCTTTCATCAAGATATTTTGCATTTTGATTTGCAGTTTTTATATGTTGGTTTGCTATTTGCATTGATGTTTTTGTTATTTTATACCTCCATGACTGAATTTGATAATTCATAGCTTTGTTGATGACAACAGGCAACAGAATCCCCTCATTGCTTGCTTACAGTTACAGTGGGGATTGTCTGTTAATCCTAAAGCTTTACCCCAAAGGCAAAGAGTGACTGACTCACTGTGGAGGCAAATGTGTCATGAGCATTTCACGTCCCGGAGTTCTTTTAGTTTAGACTAGTGCATATGAGGCTCTCTCTGCCCCTCTGTGCCTCCTCATCAGCCCTCTGCAGTTGGCCTAGATTGTGGTCTCACAGTTAAACCGAAACATTGTTCTCAACAGTTCAGCAGAAACCAGCAGCAGGACTCAGCACTGGGTGAATTTAGTGCCAAACACCACTGACTCAGTGTCTGTGTGAAAAAGACCACTTTATTGAAACAGGTGCGGATCACATAAAAACATCCTTGGTCTAATGCCTTACAGAACTACAATATCACTATACATTTGATAATCTACACTCCTTACACCCACCCCTAAATCCTGCACTTGCATACATACCCCTCAAAATGTGCATCAGGACTTATTACACTTCTGTGATTGTATCACTGTAAAAGTTCCCTCCTGCTTAGTGGTGAATCAATTAACATGTGCCCAACTTGATATTCCTAAGTCATAATGTAGGAGGCTGGCCTGGCTTGTAGTGGGTACCAGAGGTACTTACACCTTGTGCCAGGTCCAGTTATCCCTTATTAGTGTAGAAGAGGTGTTTCTAGCAGCTAAGGCTTATAGAAGGTAGCTATGGCAAAGCAGCTTAGGCTGAACTAGGAGACATGTAAATACTGACGTTAAACCTCAAAACAGCAAACCCTTCACTTGTCATCTCCCAAGACCTCAAATCTGTTCGACACGGAGGATCTTGTCAACACCTATCGAATTCAGAGAGATTTCTGACTTCCTGGTGTGTCCTTACAACCCAGTGTCCTACTATACCACTGGTGTCCTATGCACAATATCATAAGAAAACACAATACACAGATATACTAAAAATAAAGGTACTTTATTTTTATGACAATATGCCAAAAGTATCTCAGTGAGTCCCCTCAGTATGAGGATGAGAAATATACACAAGATATATGTACACAATACCAAAATGATGCAGTAATAGCAAAAGGAAGTAAGGCAAGCAGTGTAAAGTTACAATAGATTGCAATAGGAGCACATAGGTATAGGGGCAACACAAACCATATACTCCAAAAGTGGAATGTGAACCACGAATGGACCCCAAACCTATGTGAGCTTGTAGAGGGTGTAGGAGGCTGGACTGGCTTGTAGTGAGTACCAAGGGGTACTTGCACCTTGCACCAGGCCCAGTTATCCCTTATTAGTGTATAGGGTGTCTAGCAGCATAGGCTGATAGATAATGGTAGCTTAGCAGAGCAGCTTAGGCTGAACTAGGAGACGAGTGAAGCTCCTACAGTACCACTTAGTGTCATATACACAATATCATAAGAAAACACAATACACAGTTATACTAAAAATAAAGGTACTTTATTTTTATGACAATATGCCAAAGTATCTCAGAGTGTACCCTCAGTGAGAGGATAGGAAATATACACAAGATATATGTACACAATACCAAAAATATGCAGTATAGTCTTAGAAAACAGTGCAAACAATGTATAGTTACAATAGGATGCAATGGGGGCACATAGGGATAGGGGCAACACAAACCATATACTCCAACAGTGGAATGCGAACCACGAATGGACCCCAAACCTATGTGACCTTGTAGAGGGTCGCTGGGACTATTAGAAAATAGTGAGGGTTAGAAAAATAGCCCAACCCAAGACCCTGAAAAGTGAGTGCAAAGTGCACTGAAGTTCCCCAAAGGACATAGAAGTCGTGATAGGGGAATTCTGCAGGAAAGACACACACCAGCAATGCAACAACGATGGATTTCCAGTCAAGGGTACCTGTGGAACAAGGGAACCAAGTCCAAAAGTCACAAGCAAGTCGGAGATGGGCAGATGCCCAGGAAATGCCAGCTGTGGGTGCAAAGAAGCTTCTACTGGACAGGAGAAGCTTAGGTTTCTGCAGGAACGACAAGGGCTAGAGACTTCCCCTTTGGAGGACGGATCCCTCACGCCGTGGAGAGTCATGTAGAAGTGTTTTCCCGCCGAAAGAACGCCAACAAGCCTTGCTAGCTGCAAATCGTGCGGTTAGTGTTTTTGGATGCTGCTGTGGCCCAGGAGGGACCAGGATGTCGCAAAGTGCGCCAGGAGACAGAGGGGACGATGAGCAAGACAAGGAGCCCGCTCAGCAGCAGGTAGCACCCGGAGAAGTGCCAGAAACAGGCACTACGAGGATGCGTGAAACGGTGCTCACCCGAAGTTGCACAAAGGAGTCCCACGTCGCCGGAGACCAACTTAGAAAGTCGTGCAATGCAGGTTAGAGTGCCGTGGACCCAGGCTTGGCTGTGCACAAAGGATTTCCGCCGGAAGTGCACAGAGGCCGGAGTAGCTGCAAAAGTCGCGGTTCCCAGCAATGCAGTCTGGCGTGGGGAGGCAAGGACTTACCTCCACCAAACTTGGACTGAAGAGTCACTGGACTGTGGGGGTCACTTGGACACAGTTGCTGGATTCGAGGGACCTCGCTCGTCGTGCTGAGAGGAGACCCAAGGGACCGGTAATGCAGCTTTTTGGTGCCTGCGGTTGCAGGGGGAAGATTCCGTCGACCCACGGGAGATTTCTTCGGAGCTTCTAGTGCAGAGAGGAGGCAGACTACCCCCACAGCATGCACCACCAGGAAAACAGTCGAGAAGGCGGCAGGATCAGCGTTACAGAGTTGCAGTAGTCGTCTTTGCTACTATGTTGCAGTTTTGCAGGCTTCCAGCGCGGTCAGCAGTCGATTCCTTGGCAGAAGGTGAAGAGAGAGATGCAGAGGAACTCGGATGAGCTCTTGCATTCGTTATCTAAAGTTTCCCCAGAGACAGAGACCCTAAATAGCCAGAAAAGAGGGTTTGGCTACCTAGGAGAGAGGATAGGCTAGCAACACCTGAAGGAGCCTATCAGAAGGAGTCTCTGACGTCACCTGGTGGCACTGGCCACTCAGAGCAGTCCAGTGTGCCAGCAGCACCTCTGTTTCCAAGATGGCAGAGGTCTGGAGCACACTGGAGGAGCTCTGGACACCTCCCAGGGGAGGTGCAGGTCAGGGGAGTGGTCACTCCCCTTTCCTTTGTCCAGTTTCGCGCCAGAGCAGGGCTAAGGGGTCCCTGAACCGGTGTAGACTGGCTTATGCAGAAATGGGCACCAAATGTGCCCATGAAAGCATTTCCAGAGGCTGGGGGAGGCTACTCCTCCCCTGCCTTCACACCATTTTCCAAAGGGAGAGGGTGTAACACCCTCTCTCAGAGGAAGTCCTTTGTTCTGCCATCCTGGGACATGCCTGGCTTGACCCCAGGGGGGTAGAAACCTGTCTGAGGGGTTGGCAGCAGCAGCAGCTGCAGTGAAACCCCAGGAAAGGCAGTTTGGCAGTACCAGGGTCTGTGCTACAGACCACTGGGATCATGGGATTGTGCCAACCATGGAGGGGGCAATTCCATGATCATAGACATGTTACATGGCCATATTCGGAATTACCATTGTGAAGCTACATATAGGTAGTGACCTATATGTAGTGCACGCGTGTAATGGTGTCCCCGCACTCACAAAGTCCGGGGAATTGGCCCTGAATAATGTGGGGGCACCTTGGCTAGTGCCAGGGTGCCCTCACACTAAGTAACTTTGCACCTAACCTTTACCAGGTAAAGGTTAGACATATAGGTGACTTATAAGTTACTTAAGTGCAGTGTAAAATGGCTGTGAAATAACGTGGACGTTATTTCACTCAGGCTGCAGTGGCAGGCCTGTGTAAGAATTGTCAGAGCTCCCTATGGGTGGCAAAAGAAATGCTGCAGCCCATAGGGATCTCCTGGAACCCCAATACCCTGGGTACCTCAGTACCATATACTAGGGAATTATAAGGGTGTTCCAGTAAGCCAATGTAAATTGGTAAAATTGGTCACTAGCCTGTTAGTGACAATTTGAAAGAAATGAGAGAGCATAACCACTGAGGTTCTGGTTAGCAGAGCCTCAGTGAGACAGTTAGGCACCACACAGGGAACACATACATATAGGCCACAAACTTATGAGCACTGGGGTCCTGACTAGCAGGGTCCCAGTGACAGATAACAAACATACTGAAAACATAGGGTTTTCACTATGAGCACTGGGCCCTGGCTGTCAGGATCCCAGTGAGACAGTGAAAACACCCTGACATACACTCACAAACAGGCCAAAAGTGGGGGTACTAAGGCTAGAAAGAGGCTACTTTCTCACAGAGGGTCGCTGAGACTGTAAGATAACAGTGAGGGTTAGAAAAATAGCCCACCCCAAGACCCTGTAAGGTAGGTGTAAAGTGCAACTTCAACCCCCAGAGAGCACAGAAGTCATGATAGGGGGATCCTGCAAGGAAAACCAACACCAGCAATGCAACAACAATGGATTTCCAGACCTGAGTATCTGTAAGACAAGGGGACCAAGTCCAAGAGTCGCGACAGTGTCGAGAGTGGGCAGGAGCCCAGGAAATGCCAGCTGAGGGTGCAAGGAAGCTGCCACCGGATGGAAGAAGCTTGGTGTTTTGCAAGAACGAAGAGGACTAGGAACTTCCCCTTTGGAGGATGGATGCCCCACGTCGTGAAGAAGCTTGCAGAGGTGTTCCCATGCAGAAAGACCGCAAACAAGCCTTGCTAGCTGCAAGGGTCGCGGTTAGGGTTTTTGGATGCTGCTGTGGCCCAGGAGGGACCAGGATGTCGCCACTTGGATGAGGAGACAGAGGGGGCGCCCAGCAAGTCAGGGAGCCCTCACAGAAGCAGGCAGCACCCGCAGAAGTACCGGATCAGGCACTTAGAAGAGGAGTGAACCAGAGTCCACCCGAAGTCACAAAAGGGAGTCCCACGACGCCGGAGGACAACTCAGAAGGTTGTACACTGCAGGTTAGAGTGTCGGGGACCGAGGCTTGGCTGTGCACGAAGGAAATCCTGGAAGAGTGCACAGGAGCCGGAGCAGCTGCAAATCACGCGGTACCCAGCAATGCAGTGTAGCGTGGGGAGGCAAGGACTTACCTCCACCAAACTTGGACTGAAGAGTCGCTGGACTGTGGGAGTCACTTGGACGGAGTTGCTGAGTTCCGGGGACCACGCCCGTCGTGCTGAGAGGGGACCCAGAGGACTGGTGATGCAGTCTTTTGTTGCCTGCGGTTGCAGGGGTAAGATTCTGTCGACCCACGTGAGATTTCTTCAGAACTCCTGGTGCAAGGAGGAGGCAGGCTACCCCCAGAGCATGCACCACCTGGAAACAGTAGAGAAAGCCGGCAGGACGAAGCGATACAAGGTTGCTAGTAGTCGTCTGGCTACTTTGTTGCGGTTTTGCAGGCGTCCTGAGCAGTCACAGTTGATCCTTTGTCAGAAGGTGAAGAGGGGGATGCAGAGGAACTCTGGTGAGCTCTTGCATTCGGTATCTGAATAATTACCCAAATCAGAGACCCTAAATAGCCAGAGAAGGAGGTTTGGCTACCTAGGAAGGAGGATTGGCTACTAAGAGAGGTAAGAGCCTATCAGAAGGAGTCTCTGACGTCACTTGCAGGAACTGGCCACTCAGAGCAGTCCAGTGTGCCAGCAACACCTCTGTTTCCAAGATGGCAGAGGTCTGGGGCACACTGGAGGAGCTCCGGGCACCTTACCTGGGAGGTGCAGGTCAGGGGAGTGGTCACTCCCCTTTCCTTTGTCCAGTTTCGTGCCAGAGCAGGGCTGGGGGATCCCTAAACTGGTGTAGACTGGCTTATGCAGAGATGGGCAGCATCTGTGCCCATCAAAGCATTTCCAGAGGCTGGGGGAGGCTACTCCTCCCCAGCCATCACACCTATTTCCAAAGGGAGAGGGTGTTACACCCTCTCTCAGAGGAAATCCTTTGTTCTGCCTTCCTGGGCCAGGGCTGTCTGGACCCCAGGAGGGCAGAAACCTGTCTGAGGGGTTGGCAGCAGCTGCAGTGGAGATCCCGGAAAGGCAGTTTGGCAGTACCCGGGTTCCGTGCTAGAGACCCGGGGGATCATGGAATTGTCTCCCCAATGCCAGAATGGCATTGAGTGACAATTCCATGATCTTAGACATGTTGCATGGCCATGTTCGGAGTTACCATTGTGACCCTATACATAGGTAGTGACCTATGTATAGTGCACGTGTGTAATGGTGTCCCCACACTCACAAAGTCCGGGGAATTTGCCATAACAATGTGGGGGCATCTTGGATAGTGCCAGGGTGCCCACACACTAAGTAACTTTGCACCCAACCTTCACCAGGTGAAGGTTAGACATATAGGTGACTTATAAGTTACTTAAGTGTAGTGGTAAATGGCTGTGAAATAACGTGGACGTTATTTCACTCAGGCTGCACTGGCAGGCCTGTGTAAGAATTGTCAGATCTCCCTATTGGTGGCAAAAGAAATGCTGCAGCCCATAGGGATCTCCTGGAACCCCAATACCCTGGGTACCTCAGTACCATATACTAGGGAATTATATGGGTGTTCCAGTATGCCAATGTGAATTGGTGAAATTGGTCACTAGCCTGTTAGTGACAATTTGGAAAGCAGAGAGAGCATAACCACTGAGGTTCTGGTTAGCAGATCCTCGGTGAGACAGTTAGTCATCACACAGGGAACACATACAGGGCACATGCTTATGAGCACTGGGGCCCTGCCTGGCAGGGTCCCAGTGACACATAGACTAAAACAACATATATACAGTGAAATATGGGGGTAACATGCCAGGCAAGATGGTACTTTCCTACACCTAAACTTTGACTCAAGGAGTTCCAGTGTATGCTTTTTGACACCATGTGCACCTACCATAAAATGGTGGGTGGCAGCCCCAAAACGGTATAATATATAACCATTGAGCTACGTCCTTTACCAGTTGTAGCTCAAGAAGCACAGTCATCTAAACTGTTCCTCTATCCCTCCAATGCCCCTGGTGGACAGCCCTCCCTTTGGTCTGCTGTCTTCTATAACCAGATTGGGTGAAACTGGGGCACATCACAGACCACTAACTCCTTGTATGTGTGAAAGAAGCCGCTTTATTGAAACAGGTACGCATCACAGAAAACATCCTCAGCCTAATGCTTTAGAACTAAAATCTCACTTATATTTAATAACCTACACTCTTTACCCCAACCCTTAACCCCACCCCCTATGTACATAACCCTCAAAATGTGCATCATGGCCTATTTCACTTCTATGATTGTATCACTTTAAACTTCCCCTCTCGCTTAAGGGTGAACCATTTAATGTGCTCCAGTTGAAATTCCCATGTTGTAAACTCCAGAACTTCATGTGTGGGCTTGTTGACACCCTCCCTTTCAGCCAATGTTAATAAAATAACCTTAAGTAAAGGCCTGCAAACTTGTGGTCCAACCGCCGCCAGTAAAAGCCACCAACCAGTCTTTTTCTGCCCTCTCCTCCCAGAACGGTTCACACCTGTCTTCTCAAGGTCCCAACCAAAAGCTCACTCATCTCCATCAGGTATACTTCTCTCCTGTACCTAGAGAGATGTACCCCATCATCCCTGAAATATTCAGCCTCCTCGTAACACAAGTCAACATTCTCCACTCTGCCTAATCCTTCATCCCTGTAGAATTGCTTCATCTCTCTATTCACCTTCCTCCTAGCTTTGTCTATAGCTACTGACCTGGATGCTCCTCTCCAGCACCTCCTGAGAATAAACTCCATCAAAGATACCAAACACCCTGACTCTTGGGATTTAATTTCTCTCAAGTCATGCTTCATCATTCTTAGTGATGACAAACCTGTTCCAACCACCTTGTTGTTCTCCCCTAAATGTATCAGCTAAATGTCCAGGCAAATACTCCTGTGCATGATCTCATTGAGTTTGGTTAAGAGCTCCCTCCACTTCATGCCTCCTTTGCCATACCATGCTACTGACAAAGGGCTGCTGTCGAAAGCAGGATTTCTTCCCCATGCACTCTTCCCTGCAGCCGGGTCAGCCCACTTTATGAAGGAATTACCCACAATTCACACTCACAGGACAGCAGCCAACGGAACTGGAACTGAACCTGGAAAAAGAAAATGGTGTAAAAACATTGCACAAGCTATGACAAACCATTCCCCATCATTGGTCCTGACATACCTCTGAAAACACTACCCAAACCCATTATTTGCTCCCTTAACCACCTACTCATGCCTGCCTCTGTTGCTACCTGATTTGAAAAGAACGAGTACTGAAATTGGTTGCCACCAAACCTTGCCTTGTTACTGCTTTTCTCAGTACTGCTAATAGCTGGAAGGCAGTGACCCGTTCCCCCTGTTTGTGGGTGAAAACCACCCCAGTATGTCTCCCTGTCTGCATCCGTAATTACCCCATGCCACTGGACAGACAGTTCCCAGTTGTGCCTGCAAAATTACTGTTCCTTTTGACCGTTGGTCCATTTTGGACCTATGGAGGCGGATTTCCAGATCTTCTGGCCTCATGCTAACTTCCTCCCAAACCCCCTCCCCCTAGCAATTCTGAAACCCTAAAAGCCCCCCAAAAATCCACATCATCAGTGTGGAAAACAAAACAGTTTCTTACGATGACAAAGAAACTTCTAGAGGACTATCAATTTCTCTACAAAAATCCTGCCAAGAAAGGGACCTCCTCCTCTGTCCAACCTTACCTTTTCCCTATCCCAACCTTCTAACATCCTTTTACCCAAATCCCCCGCCGATGGTGCATACCCTCCCCCCCACAACATTTTCCCCATAAAGGTAATGCCCACCAGTTTTTCTACAATTGTGGCTCTAGATAAACCTTTTTCTGTGAACCTTAAAATGAACTGTGCCACGTCTTCTACCCTTTCCCATTCCCCGAATTGTGACACACTCCTGTGCTCAAAAACTCTTCCAAAGCCTGAGAATATGCCTTATGGGTCAATGCAGCCAGGGAACCTGCTACCAGCTGAAACATCTTCTGTTTCCGACTGTCCATAAATCCGAGTCCTGTCCCTGTCTCTGTGGCCAGTCCATGGAACCTCTCCCACTGTGAGCAAGACAAAGCATCTGCAATGTCATTGTCCACACCCGATACATGCCGGACTTTAAACAAAATATTGTGCCACAAACATTCAAGCACAAACACCCTTAACAGCTTGAGAACCTGAATGTCCTTAGCTGACAGCCTGTTAACAACATGGACCACAGCCATGTTGTCTATTCTAAAGAGTTCCTTCCTGTACTGTAGCAACCCACCCCACAAAATGACAGATCCCCCCCCAAATTAAACAACTCGAGAAATGCTTTACTTCGTCCCTCTTTTTTTGTCTAGCCGTTCTTCCACACACCAGTGTCACTGCTAGTACAATCCAAAGACTATGCCACCTGCGGTATCTGAGTAGATCGGTATATCACATTCAAACTCCTCCTGTGCCATAATCTGAATGCCATTGAAAGAATCCAAAAAGAAACACCACATTAGTGAATCCTCCTTCACTCCTGCAGACAACCTGACATGATGGTGGGAGAGAGACGGCCCTGATAGTGCAAAACCACTATGCAAAACGTCCTGCCACCCCTTATGACTCTACATGCAAAATTTAGGAGTACCAAAAGTACCTGTATCTCTTGAACTGTGACTTTCTTTTTTGCCAGCATCGTGTTCAACGGTACTTGCATTGCCAACATTTTCTCCAATGGAAGGCGGCCCACCATCACTTATGAATCCAGCTCAGTCCCCAAAAATGGAATGCTTGTCACCAGGTCCACAGTCTTTTCCGGAGCCAAAGCATCCCCACATCCTCCATGAGCTCCTAAAAACTTACCAGCAGCCACTGGCAGTCTGCAGAAACAGAGTCAGTGACGTGGAAGAAATCATGGATATAGTGTGTAACCTTCTCATGTCCTGTGCTTTGAATGATAAGCCACTGCAGGAAAGTGCTAAAACGCTCAAACAGAGCACAACAAATCAAGTACCCCTTTGGGAGAGCCTTGTCAGCACACCACTACCCATCAAATTGAATCCCAAGTAACTGAAAATCATCTGGGTGTACTGGTAGCAAGCAAAATGTTGATTTTATGTCACATTTCACCATGTAAGATCATGGTCCATCTTGTTTAGCCATGGCCTTTGCCACACCCATTGAGGAATAAGACACTGATGTCAATTCCTCATCAATGAAATCATTTATTTATTGACCTTCTGGCCATGACAGGTGTTAAATGAGCCTGAATTACCCTTTCTCCTTCTTGGGCACTACCCCATTCGGTGAGACAATCAAGTCATCCAGTGGCCATGCATCGAAGAACTGCCCGTTCTCCCTTCCGGCACATCCTTACTTAACTTATCCCTCACCACTTGTGTATGTGCTTTAACTGTCCTCAAATGTTCCTCCCAATATCTCACCCGCAGCACTCATATCTCAACCTGAATCCCCATGTGAAACCGTTCTGAAGAATTTGTGCATCTTCCCTGTTAGAGTAAGAAGGCAGCCAAAATGTGGGCTTGTCTACTTAACCGGTGTATGAGCTTTTCCCATTAGGTCCTGCTACCTCCCTTGTAGTTCATTGCATTGTGTGCCTCTGCTCCCCCTGAATTCTGTTGCCATTGTGAATTATGACCACTTGGCTGGGTCCCTGATGAACTACCTGCTTTTCCGCAGCAGTGCTCAAGGGAGTGCTTCCCTGAACACTTTGAGCATTTGTGTTTCTGAATTCACAATACTCCCTCATGCACAGCCCCTTATTGAAGTCCCAACAGGCCCTTGGGTGTTTCCCTGACTCTTGACTGCAGTGAGATGGGAGTGGGAGTGGGATGTGCTTGAAAGGGCCTATATTCTATTGGCAATCTGTTCGCTGTAAATATAGTCATACCAAACTTTGCCGGGCCCATTGTTTGTTGCCATAGGTCCATCTATCGCCCCCCACTTAGTGTCCAGGTCCCAGGCCATGCGCTCCCAAAATGTATTGTACTACTGTGCCCAGGCATTACTGCCAAAGGATATTTGGTCCTTGCGTATGACATTTATATATTTAAATACTGCCACATTTCTTTCAGCCCATTCCTCACAATAAACACTGGCATACTTAAAAAAGGCTGCTGTCTAATTTTCAATGTTCATGGGCACCTTCAGATGCTTTGCCAGTTCATACTCCTCCTCTTTGGACCTTCCGTGGCCCTGAGCTCCCCATGCAGGAGTTGACCGTTTTCTCTTTTGTGGACAACATCAAATGTGCCCCCGGTGGTTTAGGTACCCCCAAATTGGGGAGTTTTCGTATCTTGCGTTCCGTACTCTCCTTTCCCTCTGATTCATCTGCCTTTCTCTTATCCCCTTGGTTGTCCCCATCACCTACACTTGTGGTCCTGCTTTAATTACTCACTGGCCCTTGGGGTGGTCCCTTTTTCTTTGCCTCCTTCTGCACAATCAATCTCCGTCTTCTGTGTTGACGCTGATGTCTGTCCCCACCTCTCACCTGTCACTAACCCAGTGTCCCTGATGCACCTACCCTTCATCAGTCATGCCTCTTTCTCTTCCCACTCATATCCACACCCATTGAGACCAACACCAGCCCCGCCGCAGCAGTTGTCTTTGTGCTCCTACCTGGCTGTAAGTTTAGCGCTCACTCCGAAGCGTGCTGCCTTGCCAGTGGAAGTTGCCTCCTTGCCCCTTGTATGTCAGTTGACTGGCTCGGTACCATCCATGGAACCTGCAAAACAGGACTAGAAATGGGATTAGGTTGACCCCGCCCACCCACCTGATGGCAATGTGCCCCTTGTGCTGTGCTGGCAGGCGCAGCCTCTCCATGTCAATAATCTCTCCCTCCTCAAGACTGTTGAAGACTCCGAAATGCAACTCAACCTCCTCCTGCCATGTGGCCTTCTCCAAACCACGTGCATTCCAGCCATACCATGTGGCACCTGTTGGCCTCTCAGAGGGCTACCTTAAGTAACACTGCAAGGGGCCATACCAAGCCCTCTCAGCAGTTCCTTTGATGCAGGCTGTAGTGACTCATGCTTTGCCCAATCTGAAGATGTTCTGCGCCGCTCCTGCAATCTCCATGGTAAGGCCTCCCTGGACCTTTCAGTGCCATATAATGTGGGGTCCCATGCCCCAGTCCGACTGGCTGTTCTGGATCATGCCTTCTTCTCTCCCCGGAGTGTGGGAGCCACACTGTGCTCCCCCTAGTCTGGAAAATGTCAGAAACTTGACATCTGCCTACTGAATAGCTGCGTCCACCCTCCTGCTCCCTCTTAAACCTACTGGCACATACCTTTTGGGGCTTGACTATAGGGGCCCCCCTCTCTGTGTCCATCTCATCCTTTTTGCTCCATGCTAGCATGGCAGTGACAATCGCTGATAGCTTGCCCTTCTGTGCAACTCAGGGTTGTGCTGCACCACCTGAGTAGCTTGATGGTCTCTGTGACCCCCTGTCAGAAGGTCCTCTGGAGCCCGTTCCAACCAGTCCCATTCCCCATACCACCTGACATGGGGACCAGGCCCACCATCCTCATTTCTGTCTTTTTTTTAGAAGCTGGCATGCCTAGCACTCGCACTCCGAAAACTCCTCATTTGGGAAGATGAGGCCCTTTCCATGAGCTAAGATGGTCACTACATTAAAAGGGGCAAGGACAGAGTGTCCTTATTATCTGCCCCAAAACTCATTAAAATGGATCCACGGGCCGGCTCCACATCTCCCACTCCCACTTATGGGCCTGACTGCTCAAGCTCTGTGTGTTCCACGGCCACCTCTCCTGCCCAACTGCATCGTCCTAAGGGCAGCTTTTATCATGCTGCCCCACCCGTGTACTTTTGTAAAGGCCTTGATTGCCTTGCTTTCCTTCCAACCAGCTCCGCCCACTGTTAAGCCATTCATGGGCAGTGGCCCCTCCTTCAACCCACCCAGATCTACCCTTGCTGCAGGGGCCACTCCCATGCATGCAGACAGCCCCCGAACACTCACCTCTGCAATGCCTAATGTCCTGGCACGCGTTGGAGAAAATGCCAACATGGCAGCCAACACTCTGTTAGATACCCACCTCGCCGGCCGCACCGAAGTAGCAGGCGCACTGCATTAACTAAGAGGTTCAGGAGCCCTGCTTCCGACAACTGCTGGAGCGCCTGCTAAACACGCTAATTTTTCATTATGCTCTGAGTGCCAATGCTGCAAACATTGCCTCACAGGTAAGGGAGAAATATATTTGCTGCGATATGCCTTGCGGGCACCTGAAATCCCACAGAGCAAAAAATGAAATGTTGCGTAATAACTGTGAACACTAATGTTTTACAGTTTAGCAAATACCAATAAAAAATATTTGTAACGCTAATGGCTGCCACAGTGCTCACCCATCATAAAATGGTGGGTGGCAGCCCTAAAAGGGCATAATATATAATCCTTGGGCTACGTCCTTCACCGGATGTGACCCATAAAGCACAGTCATCTAGGCTGTGCCTCTATCCCTCCAATGCCCCCGGGGGACAGACCTCCCTTTGGTCTTATGTCCCCCAAAGCCTGATTGATTTAGTGCAAGCACAATTCTGGCATAATGAAGATGGGAACACGCTTGGCAGGGGAGAGCTGCTGCACAAGCCACGAGGCTCACTGAACCAGCCACTTCAATTCTACCAGTTCTCTACCCTTCACCACAGCAACTACTGCACCACAGCTCACCACACTGGAGCTACCTGCATGGCCCCCCACCGCACCTGCTGCACCTGCGCTCTCTTCTGCCAGCCCTCCTGCTCACCTCCAAATCTGCTGTTGCACTGCCTGGAGTAGACCCAGAATAGGCCGCCTGATCACTCAGAGCACTGGCACAATATTTAGCGGTGAAGTGGTGGCAGTAGGTGAGTGCTGATGGGTGTGGCAATTGATGGCTGTAATATTAGGTGGTAGGCTTGTATGGTTCATATAAGAGCTCCCTCACCCCTCTTTTTTCTTGAGAGGAGTCGCAAGAACTGGAGAGCCACTGGATGTCCCAGGACCTCTGCGGTCATGGCCGCTGTGCTGCCTCGCTGCTGCACTACCTTGTTGCTTCTCCCCTCGGGTTCCCTTCTTGCAGCTCGCTTCCTCATGCCCTCACCAGATAGTGCAGGGATCTTACTGAGGAGTCTGGAGCAAGGCTTATAGGTGCAACGTTCCCCTGCGACATCAACACAGTCTTCCAGAGCGACTTGTAGATCCTAGTGTTTATGGTTCACTCTGCCTTTCTTAAGAGTGCCAAAATGAGAGTTCCAGAACAGGAATCTTACAGTTTATCGAGTTTCAACCTACTGTCCTGTCAGAATAAAGGCACAGAATTGAATAGGAAAAGGGAGTGTAACCAAATTCACCAACTGACTGAATCACCGAGAACCTAATGTACTGACACCCAAAAAGTTCTCAGGTAATATTCTGTCTTACAACTTGATGGTATTCATGAGTTCTTAGATTCTGGGATTCTGGCCATTCTTAAATGAGACAGAATAAAAATGAAGGGACACCTTTTTTTGCTTTTGAGAAGAAGTTGTGAATAAACTGCCTCTCATATAGAAAATGTAACTCAAAAAACATCACAACCAGTTCCTTTGTTACTGTTAAGCACCACATTTCTTTTACTTCTCTCATCCTTTTTTACATTTGGTTCTCTGAGATCACTTTAGCTGTATTGTGGTGTATTATGAATTTGATTTCATGGTCTTGGATATTTGAGCAGTGAGCCAGCACAGTGTAGGAATGGCTCCATGTCAGATCAGAATTATTGAACACTGGTGAATGGCAATATCAATTTCTCATGTGTGGGGGAATTGTATGGAGGGTCTAGGTAAGATCGGAGAGGATGGACTTGTACAATGACTTTGTACGGTGGGTGTATCTGTGTCCGTATCTCATAAATACAAGAATATAGACCACGGGAAAGAAGGACTAACCTGGTACAATAAAAGTCTGAACTCCAAGACAAGTATGCTGATCATATCACTGTTACAGAAGCATATCCAAACTAGGCGTCCTAAACAGATCTTTTAGTTGGCTACCACTGACAGGGCCTCAACCGAGTTTGGTTAGAAAGTGAGCCCCCTAAGTGCAACAGCTGGGGGGGGGGGGGGGGATGATGTTTGGAAGACCTGATGTTTCCTTTGTTTGGAGCCCCAGTGTTTCATCCGAAGAGAGCAGTTGAACATTGTAGGAGGCTGGACTGGCTTGTAGTGAGTACCAAGGGGTACTTGCACCTTGCACCAGGCCCAGTTATCCCTTATTAGTGTATAGGGTGTCTAGCAGCATAGGCTGATAGATAATGGTAGCTTAGCAGAGCAGCTTAGGCTGAACTAGGAGACGAGTGAAGCTCCTACAGTACCACTAGTGTCACTTGCACAATATCATAAGAAAACACAATACACAGATATACTAAAAATAAAGGTACTTTATTTTTATGACAATATGCCAAAGTATCTCAGAGTGTACCCTCAGTATGAGGATAGCAAATATACACAAGATATATGTACACAATACCAAAAATATGCAGTATAGTCTTAGAAAACAGTGCAAACAATGTATAGTTACAATAGGATGCAATGGGGACACATAGGGATAGGGGCAACACAAACCATATACTCCAAAAGTGGAATGCGAACCACGAATGGACCCCAAACCTATGTGACCTTGTAGAGGGTCGCTGGGACTATTAGAAAATAGTAAGGGTTAGAAAAATAGCCCACCCCAAGACCCTGAAAAGTGAGTGCAAAGTGCACTAAAGTTCCCCAAAGGACATAGAAGTCGTGATAGGGGAATTCTGCAGGAAAGACACAAACCAGCAATGCAACAACGATGGATTTCCAGTCGAGGGTACCTGTGGAACAAGGGGACCAAGTCCAAAAGTCACAAGCAAGTCGGAGATGGGCAGATGCCCAGGAAATGCCAGCTGTGGGTGCAAAGAAGCTGCTATTGGACAGTAGAAGCTTAGGTTTCTGCAGGAACGACAAGGGCTAGAGACTTCCCCTTTGGAGGACGGATCCCTCAAGCCGTGGAGAGTCGTGCAGAAGTGTTTTCCCGCCGAAAGACCGCCAACAAGCCTTGCTAGCTGCAAATCGTGCGGTTAGTGTTTTTGGATGCTGCTGTGGCCCAGGAGGGACCAGGATGTCGCCAATTGCGTCAGGGGACAGAGGAGGCGTCGAACAAGACAAGGAGCCCTCTCAGCAGCAGGCAGCACCCGGAGAAGTGCCAGAAACAGGCACTACAAGGATGCGTGAAACGGTGCTCACCCGAAGTCGCACAAAGGAGTCCCACGTCGTCGGAGAACAACTTAGGAGGTCGTGCAATGCAGGTTAGAGTGCAGTGGACCCAGGCTGGACTGTGCACAAAGGATTTCCGCCGGAAGTGCACGGAGGCCGGAGTAGCTGCAAAAGTTGCGGTTCCCAGCAATGCAGTCTGGCGTGGGGAGGCAAGGACTTACCTCCACCAAACTTGGACTGAAGAGTCACTGGACTGTGGGAGTCACTTGGACACAGTTGCTGGATTCAAGGGACCTCGCTCGTCGTGCTGAGAGGAGACCCAAGGTACCGGTGATGCAGTTCTTTGGTGCTTGCGGTTGCAGGGGGACGATTCCGTCGACCCACGGGAGATTTCTTCGGAGCTTCTAGTGCAGAGAGGAGGCAGACTACCCCCACAGCATGCACAAGCAGGAAAACAGTCGAGAAGGCGGCAGGATCAGCGTTATAGAGTTGCAGTAGTCGTCTTTGCTACTATGTTGCAGTTTTGCAGGCTTCCAGCGCGGTCAGCAGTCGATTCCTTGGCAGAAGGTGAAGAGAGAGATGCAGAGGAACTCGGATGAGCTCTTGCATTCGTTATCTAAAGAATCCCCAGAGACAGAGACCCTAAATAGCCAGAAAAGAGGGTTTGGCTACCTAGGAGAGAGGATAGGCTAGCAACACCTGAAGAAGCCTATCAGAAGGAGTCTCTGACGTCACCTGGTGGCACTGGCCACTCAGAGCAGTCCAGTGTGCCAGCAGCACCTCTGTTTCCAAGATGGCAGAGGTCTGGAGCACACTGGAGGAGCTCTGGACACCTCCCAGGGGAGGTGCAGATCAGGGGAGTGGTCACTCCCCTTTCCTTTGTCCAGTTTCGCGCCAGAGCAGGGCTAAGGGGTCCCTGAACCGGTGTAGACTGGCTTATGCAGAAATGGGCACCATGTGTGCCCATGAAAGCATTTCCAGAGACTGGGGGAGGCTACTCCTCCCCTGCCTTCACACCATTTTCCAAAGGGAGAGGGTGTAACACCCTCTCTCAGAGGAAGTCCTTTGTTCTGCCATCCTGGGCCAGGCCTGGCTGGACCCCAGGAGGGCAGAAGCCTGTCTGAGGGGTTGGCAGCAGCAGCAGCTGCAGTGAAACCCCGGGAAAGGCAGTTTGGCAGTACCAGGGTCTGTGCTACAGACCACTGGGGTCATGGGATTGTGGCAACTATGCCAGGATGGCATAGAGGGGGCAATTCCATGATCATAGACATGTTACATGGCCATATTCGGAGTTACCATTGTGAAGCTACATATAGGTAGTGACCTATATGTAGTGCACGCGTGTAATGGTGTCCCCGCACTCACAAAGTCCGGGGAATTGGCCCTGAACAATGTGGGGGCACCTTGGCTAGTGCCAGGGTGCCCTCACACTAAGTAACTTTGCACCTAACCTTTACCAGGTAAAGGTTAGACATATAGGTGACTTATAAGTTACTTAAGTGCAGTGTAAAATGGCTGTGAAATAACGTGGACGTTATTTCACTCAGGCTGCAGTTGCAGGCCTGTGTAAGAATTGTCAGAGCTCCCTATGGGTGACAAAAGAAATGCTGCAGCCCATAGGGATCTCCCGGAACCCCAATACCCTGGGTACCTCAGTACCATTTACTAGGGATTTATAAGGGTGTTCCAGTAAGCCAATGTAAATTGGTAAAATTGGTCACTAGCCTGTTAGTGACCATTTGAAAGAAATGAGGGAGCATAACCACTGAGGTTCTGGATAGCAGAGCCTCAGTGAGACAGTTAGGCACCACACAGGGAACACATACATATAGGCCACAAACCTATGAGCACTGGGGTCCTGACTAGCAGGGTCCCAGTGACACATAACAAACATACTGAAAACATAGGGTTTTCACTATGAGCACTGGGCCCTGGCTAGCAGGATCCCAGTGAGACAGTGAAAACACCCTGACAAACACTCACAAACAGGCCAAAAGTGGGGGTAACAAGGCTAGAAAGAGGCTACTTTCTCACACAACCCCCCCCAAACGAAAGACAATAAGGCTAACCTTGGCCAGTTGAGACTTTATTGTCTAAGTGGTGATAAGTAGAGAGTAGCTCTGCAATAGACTGGTTACTCCCTTTATCATCCACTATATGGTTACTTCCCAGTGGGGATGTAAACCACCCTGTTTGAAGTTTTTTAGCTAAGCAACAATGTGAAGATGTATTTTCAGAGTTTCTATCAGTAAGTTTTAGTTTAGAGCAGTGGGAATTGTCCACTGAACCTATTTGTAGTGATGGAAATGCCAGACAGCGATGCTGTCTCAGAAAAGCCATAGCTGGTCAAAAACTTTGTCCATATGGCTGGAAGAGAGAACAGGGATGCTGTTTCTCTTGAGTTGGAGCAGGGCAGGGATGCTGTCCTATGAGCTCCACACTAGGGCAGGGATGCTGTCCTAAGTGTTGTGAGGCAGTGCAGGGTTTCTGCGCTAAAGTTTCTCTGGGAGGGTTGGAGGGATGCTCCATGTTAACTAAAATGGTGCTCTTTTTCTCACCAATGTTAGTTATCCCACAGAGAGGTACTTCCACCTCAGGGAGTCCAGCTTTGCCAACTGATGATTCCCTTGGAACAGGTGCCACCCCAGGAGAGGTTTCTCCCACCACAGGAATGGTATCCTGAATGGTAGGGTGGTTAGGGGATACTGTGATACCCTTTTTACCTGTTGATGGAGAGGGATCCTGAGTTTTCAGGCCTTCTCTCCTTTGCTTTTTCATTTCAGTAGAAATGAGAGGGAACAATTCCTCTGGGATGCCTAGCATGGCTGCATGGGCATAAAACTCTACATCAGGCCAACCTGAGGCCTCTAGGTCATTACCTAAGAGACAGTCTACAGGTAAGCTAGGTGATACCACCACCTGCTTAGGGCCAGTAACTCCACCCCAACTAAACTGAATTATAGCTAAGGGAAGAAACTTAGTGGAGTTATGGACATCAATAATCTTATACTGTTGTCCAATGATGTGTTGATCAGGGTGCACTAGGTTTTCAGTCACCAAAGTGATACTGGCACCTGTGTCCCTGTAGGCCAAGGCCTCAACACCATTTATCGAAACTGTCTGCCTGTACTTATCCATTGTAAGGGGACAAGCAGCCAGTGTGGCAAGGCCAATGCCACTAGGTGTGACAGAAACTGTCTTGGGACTGACTACCCCAGTTTCTACTATGGACCCTTAAGTGAACCCAACTACACCCTTAACTTGACTGTTGCCAGCAGTCCCACCACTAGTACCACTACTGCTAGGGGCACTAGAGCTTGATGTATTAGTGGTGGTAGGCTCAGGGGGTTTACCTGGACAGGACTTATCCCCTGGCCTATGGCCTCTGTTTTTACACACAAAGCACAAAGGCTTTTTAACTTGTGTAGGTTGAGAAGAAGAGGAAGAATTTGTTTTATCCCCACCCCCTGAAGAGTGTTTAAGATTAGAAGTGGGATCTTTGGTTTTACCCTTATCCCCATGCTTATCTTGAGATTTTTCACCATCTTTCTTCTTATTGTTCTCTTTGTCACCCCCTGTATGAACTTTTCTGTTCACCCTTGTTCTGACCCATTTGTCTGCCTTCTTTCCCAATTCTTGGGGAGAGGTCAGATCAGAGTCCACCAAGTACTGGTGCAACAAATCAGACACACAATTATTAAGAATATGCTCTCTCAGGATCAAGTTATACAGGCTGTCATAATTAGTAACTTTACTGCCATGTAACCACCCCTCCAAGGCCTTCACTGAATGGTCAATGAAATCAACCCAGTCTTGTGAAGACTCCTTTTTGGTCTCTATGAACTTTATCCTGTATTGTTCAGTGGTTAAGCCATAACCATCCAGGAGTGCATTCTTAAGAACTGTAAAATTATTGGCATCACTTTCTTTCACAGTAAGGAGCCTATCCCTACCTTTTCCACTAAATGATAGCCATAGGATAGCAGCCCACTGCCTTTGAGGGACATCCTGTACAACACAGGCCCTCTCAAGTGCAGCAAACCACTTGTTAATGTCACCCCCCTCCTTATAAGGGGGAACTATCTTATGCAGATTCCTGGAATCATGCTCTTTTGCAGGATGACTATGGGGAATACTGCTGCTGCCACCATGGGTTTCAAAACCCAACTTCTGTCTTTCCTTCTCTAGTTCTAAAGACTGTCTATCCAAATCCAGCTGTTGCTTTTTAAGCTTCAGTCTGGTTTGTTCCACTCTCAACTTATTGAGTTCCCTTTCTAACAATCTGTCATCAGGGTTGGTGGGAGGGACATTTCTAGATACAGAGGTATGATGAGAATGAACAGAAGGAGACCTGTCCCTTACAGAGGGCACCCTAACAGCTTGGCTGACAGTGTAATGTGAGAGCACACCATCTGTATGATGTGACTCCACCTCAGTACCAACTATGCTAGACTGTCTAGTAATGGGCAGGCTTAAAAGTTTCTTTCCTAAATCTTTTCCTGGGGGAGTCCCTGGATCAGATTTGGAACCATTAGCTACTTTTTCAACAGATGGGGCACTTTTAGCCTTATCTTGTTCTCTAAGCATGTTAAGTAACAATTCCAAGGAAGGATTCTTCCCTACACTCAAACCTCTCTCTATGCAGAGACTCCTTGCTCCTTTCCAGCTAAGGTGATCATATGCAAGTTTGAACAGATCAACATTTTGGCCTGTGCTAGACATTTTTAGAGAGAGTTAAAGTGATAGAAAAAGAGAAAAAACTTTTCAGAACTTTTTAGAAAGACAGAAAAAAAACTTTTTAGAACTTTTTAGAAAGTTTAGAAGTACTTTTCGGCACTTAGAAAAGAGTGAAAAGAGGAAATGCAAAACTTTTTAGTTATGTGTATATACACTCAGCTTGTTTTGTATATTTTTCTCTTATGAAAAGTACAATGACAAGAGTGGTAAGTAGTCTCAAAGCACTTATCCCACCGCTGCACAACCAATGTAGGAGGCTGGACTGGCTTGTAGTGAGTACCTAGGGGTACTTGCACCTTGCACCAGGCCCAGTTATCCCTTATTAGTGTATAGGGTGTCTAGCAGCATAGGCTGATAGATAATGGTAGCTTAGCAGAGCAGCTTAGGCTGAACTAGGAGACGAGTGAAGCTCCTACAGTACCACCTAGTGTCATATGCACAATATCATAAGAAAACACAATACACAGTTATCCTAAAAATAAAGGTACTTTATTTTTATGACAATATGCCAAAGTATCTCAGAGTGTACCCTCAGTGAGAGGATAGGAAATATACACAAGATATGTATACACAATACCAGAAATATGCAGTATAGTCTTAGAAAACAGTGCAAACAATGTATAGTTACAATAGGATGCCATAGGGACACAAAGGGATAGGGGCAAAACAAACCATATACTCCAAAAGTGGAATGCGAACCACGAATGGACCCCAAACCTATGTGACCTTGTAGAGGGTCGCTGGGACTATTAGAAAATAGTGAGGGTTAGAAAAATAGCCCACCCCAAGACCCTGAAAAGTGAGTGCAAAGTGCACTAAAGTTCCCCCAAGGACAAAAAAGTCGTGATAGAGGAATACTGCAGGAAAGACACAAACCAGTAATGCAACAACAATGGATTTCCAGTCGAGGGTACCTGTGGAACAAGGGGACCAAGTCCAAAAGTCACAAGCAAGTCGGAGATGGGCAGATGCCCAGGAAATGCCAGCTGTGGGTGCAAAGAAGCTTCTACTGGACAGAAGAAGCTTAGGTTTCTGCAGGAACGACAAGCGCTAGAGACTTCCCCTTTGGAGGACGGATCCCTCACGCCGTGGAGAGTCATGCAGAAGTGTTTTCATGCCGAAAGAACGCCAACAAGCCTTGCTAGCTGCAAATCGTGCGGTTAGCGTTTTTGGATGCTGCTGTGGCCTAGGAAGGACCAGGATGTCGCAAATTGCGCCAGGAGGTAGAGGGGACGTCGAGCAAGACAAGGAGCCCTCTCAGCAGCAGGTAGCACCCGGAGAAGTGCCAGAAACAGGCACTACAAGGATGCGTGAAACTGTGCTCACCCGAAGTTACACAAAGGAGTCCCACGTCGCCGGAGACCAACTTAGAAAGTCGTGCAATGCAGGTTAGAGTGCCGTGGACCCAGGCTTGGCTGTGCACAAAGGATTTCCGCCGGAAGTGCACAGGGGCTGGAGTAGCTGCAAAAGTTGCGGTTCCCAGCAATGCAGACTGGCGTGGGGAGGCAAGGACTTACCTCCACCAAACTTGGACTGAAAAGTCACTGGACTGTGTGAGTCACTTGGACAGAGTTGCTGGATTCGAGGGACCTCGCTCGTCGTGCTGAGAGGAGACCCAAGGGACCGGTAATGCAGCTTTTTGGTGCCTGCGGTTGCAGGGGGAAGATTCCGTCGACCCACGGGAGATTTCTTCGGAGCTTCTAGTGCAGAGAGGAGGCAGACTACCCCCACAGCATGCACCACCAGGAAAACAGTCGAGAAGGCGGCAGGATCAGCATTACAGAGTTGCAGTAGTCGTCTTAGCTACTATGTTGCAGTTTTGCAGGCTTCCAGCGCGGTCAGCAGTCGATTCCTTGGCAGAAGGTGAAGAGAGAGATACAGAGGAACTCGGATGAGCTCTTGCATTCGTTATCTAAAGTTTCCCCAGAGACAGAGACCCTAAATAGCCAGAAAAGAGGGTTTGGCTACCTAGGAGAGAGGATAGGCTAGCAACACCTGAAGGAGCCTATCAGAAGGAGTCTCTGACGTCACCTGGTGGCACTGGCCACTCAGAGCAGTCCAGTGTGCCAGCAGCACCTCTGTTTCCAAGATGGCAGAGGTCTGGAGCACACTGGAGGAGCTCTGGACACCTCCCAGGGGAGGTGCAGGTCAGGGGAGTGGTCACTCCCCTTTCCTTTGTCCAGTTTCGCGCCAGAGCAGGGCTAAGGGGTCCCCTGAACCGGTGTAGACTGGCTTATGCAGAATTGGGCACATCTGTGCCCAAGAAAGCATTTCCAGAGGCTGGGGGAGGCTACTCCTCCCCTGCCTTCACACCATTTTCCAAAGGGAGAGGGTGTAACACCCTCTCTCAGAGGAAGTCCTTTGTTCTGCCATCCTGGGACAAGCCTGGCTTGGCCCCAGAAGGGCAGAAACCTGTCTGAGGGGTTGGCAGCAGCAGCAGCTGCAGTGAAACCCCAGGAAAGGCAGTTTGGCAGTACCAGTGTCTGTGCTACAGACCACTGGGATCATGGGATTGTGCCAACTATGCCAGGATGGCATAGAGGGGGCAATTCCATGATCATAGACATGTTACATGGCCATATTCGGAGTTACCATTGTGAAGCTACATATAGGTAGTGACCTATATGTAGTGCACGCGTGTAATGGTGTCCCCGCACTCACAAAGTCCGGGAATTGGCCCTGAACAATGTGGGGGCACCTTGGCTAGTGCCAGGGTGCCCTCACACTAAGTAACTTTGCACCTAACCTTTACCAGGTAAAGGTTAGACATATAGGTGACTTATAAGTTACTTAAGTGCAGTGTAAAATGGCTGTGAAGTAACGTGGACGTTATTTCACTCAGGCTGCAGTGGCAGGCCTGTGTAAGAATTGTCAGAGCTCCCTATGGGTGGCAAAAGAAATGCTGCAGCCCATAGGGATCTCCTGGAACCCCAATACCCTGGGTACCTCAGTACCATATACTAGGGAATTATAAGGGTGTTCCAGTAAGCCAATGTAAATTGGTAAAATTGGTCACTAGCCTGTTAGTGACAATTTGGAAACAAATGAGAGAGCATAACCACTGAGGTTCTGGTTAGCAGAGCCTCAGTGAGACAGTTAGGCACCACACAGGGAACACATACATATAGGCCACAAACTTATGAGCACTGGGGTCCTGACTAGCAGGGTCCCAGTGACACATAACAAACATACTGAAAACATAGGGTTTTCACTATGAGCACTGGGCCCTGGCTAGCAGGATCCAGTGAGACACTGAAAACACCCTGACATACACTCACAAACAGGCCAAAAGTGGGGGTAACAAGGCTAGAAAGAGGCTACTTTCTCACAGTGTTACACCCTCTCCCTTTGGAAAATGGTGTGAAGGCAGGGGAGGAGTAGCCTCCCCCAGCCTCTGGAAATGCTTTCTTGGGCACAGATGTGCCCAATTCTGCATAAGCCAATCTACACCGGTTCAGGGGACCCCTTAGCCCTGCTCTGGCGCGAAACTGGACAAAGGAAAGGGGAGTGACCACTCCCCTGACCTGCACCTCCCCTGGGAGGTGTCCAGAGCTCCTCCAGTGTGCTCCAGACCTCTGCCATCTTGGAAACAGAGGTGCTGCTGGCACACTGGACTGCTCTGAGTGGCCAGTGCCACCAGGTGACTTCAGAGACTCCTTCTGATAGGCTCCTTCAGGTGTTGCTAGCCTATCCTCTCTCCTAGGTAGCCAAACCCTCTTTTCTGGCTATTTAGGGTCTCTGTCTCTGGGGAAACTTTAGATAACGAATGCAAGAGCTCATCCGAGTTCCTCTGCATCTCTCTCTTCACCTTCTGCCAAGGAATCGACTGCTGACCGCGCTGGAAGCCTGCAAAACTGCAACATAGTAGCAAAGACGACTACTGCAACTCTGTAACGCTGATCCTGCCGCCTTCTCGACTGTTTTCCTGGTGGTGCATGCTGTGGGGGTAGTCTGCCTCCTCTCTGCACTAGAAGCTCCGAAGAAATCTCCCGTGGGTCGACGGAATCTTCCCCCTGCAACCGCAGGCACCAAAAAGCTGCATTACCGGTCCCTTGGGTCTCCTCTCAGCACGACGAGCGAGGTCCCTCAAATCCAGCAACTCTGTCCAAGTGACTCCCACAGTCCAGTGACTCTTCAGTCCAAGTTTGGTGGAGGTAAGTCCTTGCCTCCCCACGCCAGACTGCATTGCTGGGAACCGCGACTTTTGCAGCTACTCCGGCCCCTGTGCACTTCCAGCGAAAATCCTTTGTGCACAGCCAAGCCTGGGTCCACGGCACTCTAACCTGCATTGCACGACTTTCTAAGTTGGTCTCCGGCGACTCCTTTGTGTAACTTCGGGTGAGCACTGTTTCACGCATCCTCGTAGTGCCTGTTTCTGGCACTTCTCCGGGTGCTACCTGCTGCTGAGAGGGCTCCTTGTCTTGCTCTACGTCTCCTCTCTCTCCTGACGCAATTTGCGACATCCTGGTCCCTCCTGGGCCATAGCAGCATCCAAAAATGCTTACCGCACGATTTGCAGCTAACAAGGCTTGTTGGCGGTCTTTCGGCGGGAAAACACTTCTGCATGACTCTCCACGGCGTGAGGGATCTGTCCTCCAAAGGGGAAGTCTCTAGCCCTTGTCGTTCCTGCAGAAACCTTAGCTTCTTCTGTCCAGTAGAAGCTTCTTTGCACCCACAGCTGGCATTTCCTGGGCATCTGCCCATCTCCGACTTGCTTGTGACTTTTGGACTTGGTCCCCTTGTTCCACAGGTACCCTCGACTGGAAATCCATCGTTGTTGCATTGCTGGTTTGTGTCTTTCCTGCAGTATTCCCCTATCACAACTTCTTTGTCCTTTGGGGAACTTTAGTGCACTTTGCACTCACTTTTCAGGGTCTTGGGGTGGGCTATTTTTCTAACCCTCACTATTTTCTAATAGTCCCAGCGACCCTCTACAAGGTCACATAGGTTTGGGGTCCATTCGTGGTTCGCAGTCCACTTTTGGAGTATATGGTTTGTGTTGCCCTATCCCTATGTGTCCCCATTGCATCCTATTGTAACCATACATTGTTTGCACTGTTTTCTAAGACTATACTGCATATTTTTGGTATTGTGTACATATATCTTGTGTATATTTCCTATCCTCTCACTGAGGGTACACTCTGAGATACTTTGTCATATTGTCATAAAAATAAAGTACCTTTATTTTTAGTATAACTGTGTATTGTGTTTTCTTATGATATTGTGCAAGTGACACTTGTGGTACTGTAGAAGCTTCACTCGTCTCCTAGTTCAGCCTAAGCTGCTCTGCTAAGCTACCATTATCTATCAGCCTATGCTGCTAGACACCCTATACACTAATAAGGGATAACTGGGCCTGGTGCAAGGTGCAAGTACCCTTTGGTACTCACTACAAGCCAGTCCAGCCTCCTACAAGCAGCACCTCTGTTTCCAAGATGGCAGAGTTCTGGAGCCCACTGGAGGAGCTCTGGACACCTCCCAGGGGAGGTGCAGGTCAGGGGAGTGGTCACTCCCCTTTCCTTTGTCCAGTTTTGCGCCAGAGCAGGGCTAAGGGGTCCCTGAACCGGTGTAGACTGGCTTATGCAGAAATGGGCACCATGTGTGCCCATGAAAGCATTTCCAGAGGCTGGGGGAGGCTACTCCTCCCCTGCCTTCACACCATTTTCCAAAGGGAGAGGGTGTAACACCCTCTCTCTGAGGAAGTCCTTTGTTCTGCCATCCTGGGACAAGCCTGGCTGGACCCCAGGAGGGCAGAAACCTGTCTGAGGGGTTGGCAGCAGCAGCAGCTGCAGTGAAACCCTGGGAAAGGCAGTTTGGCAGTACCCAGGTCTGAGCTACAGACCTGTGGGATCATGGGATTGTGCCAACTATGCCAGGATGGTATAGAGGGGGCAATTCCATGATCATAGACATGTTACATGGCCATATTCGGAGTTACCATTGTGAAGCTACATATAGGCAGTGACCTATATGTAGTGCACGCGTGTAATGGTGTCCCCGCACTCACAAAGTCTGGGGAATTGGCCCTGAACAATGTGGGGGCACCTTGGCTAGTGCCAGGGTGCCCACACACTAAGTAACTTAGCACCCAACCTTTACCAGGTAAAGGTTAGACATATAGGTGACTTATAAGTTACTTAAGTGCAGTGGTAAATGGCTGTGAAATAACGTGGTTTCACTCAGGCTGCAGTGGCAGGCCTGTGTAAGAATTGTCAGAGCTCCCTATGGGTGGCAAAAGAAATGCTGCAGCCCATAGGGATCTCCTGGAACCCCAATACCCTGGGTACCTCAGTACCATATACTAGGGATTTATAAGGGTGTTCCAGTATGCCAATGTAAATTGGTAAAATTGGTCACTAGCCTGTTAGTGACAATTTGAAAGAAATGAGAGAGCATAACCACTGAGGTTCTGATTAGCAGAGCCTCAGTGAGACAGTTAATCATAACACAGGTAACACATACAGGGCACACTTATGAGCACTGGGGCCCTGGCTAGCAGGGTCCCAGTGACACCTACAACTAAAACAACATATATACAATGAAATATGGGGGTAACATGCCAGGCAAGATGGTACTTTCCTACACAACCACCCCCCCCCAAACGAAGGACAATAAGACTAGCCATGACCTGATGAGTCTTCATTGTCTAAGTGGAAATATCTGGAGAGTCCATCTGCATTGGAGTGGGTACTCCCAGGTCTATGTTCCACAGTATAGTCCATTCCCTGTAGGGATATGGACCACCTCAACAATTTAGGGTTTTCACCTTTCATTTGTTTTAGCCAAAGTAGAGGTTTGTGGTCTGTCTGAACAATGAAGTGAGTGCCAAACAGGTATGGCCTCAACATCTTCAGTGCCTAGACCACAGCAAAGGCCTCCCTCTCTATGGCAGACCAACGCTTTTCTCTAGGGGTCAACCTCCTGCTGATAAAAGCAACAGGTTGATCCTGGCCCTCAGAATTAAGTTGTGATAAGACTGCCCCTACCCCTAATTCAGATGCATCAGTTTGGACAATGATTTTTTTGGAGTAACAGGGGCTTTTCAGGACAGGTGCAGAGCACATGGCCTGCTTCAGCTCCTCAAAAGCTTTCTGACAGTTTGCTGTCCATAATACCTTTTTAGGCATTTTCTTAGATGGGAGGTCATTAAGAGGGGCTGCAATGGAGCCATAGTTCTTTATGAACCTCCTGTAGTACCCAGTGAGGCCTAAGAAGGCTCTCACCTGAGTCTGAGTTGTAGGGGGAACCCAATCTATATTAGTTTGGATTTCCCCCTGAAGTGGTGCAATCTGTTCTCCACCTACCAGGTGTCCCAGATAAACCACTTTCCTCTGCCCTATCTGGCACTTTGAAGCCTTGATATTGAGGCCTGCCTTCTGCAGGACCTCCAAAACTTTCCATAGGTGGACCAGGTGATCATCCCAGCTGGAGCTAAAGACAGCTATATCATCTAGATATGCTGCACTAAAAGCTTCCAGCCCTTGCAGGACTGTGTTCACCAACCTTTGAAAAGTGGCAGGTGCATTTTTCAATCCAAAAGGCATTACTGTGAATTGGTAATGGCCTCCAATGGTTGAAAATGCAGTTTTTGCTTTTGCATCTTCTGATAACTTGATCTGCCAATACCCTGCAGTCAAATCAAAAGTGCTTAGATACTTGGCAGATGCCAGTGTATCTATTAGCTCATCTGCCCTGGGTATAGGGTGAGCATCAGTTTTGGTTACCTGGTTGAGACCTCTATAGTCTACACAAAGCCGCATTTCCTTCTTTCCATCTTTGGAATGAGGTTTTGGTACAAGTACCACAGGAGAGGCCCATGGACTTTCAGAGTGCTCAACCACTCCTAGTTCAAGCATTTTCTGTACTTCTTGCTTTATGCAGTCTCTGACATGGTCAGGCTGCCTATAGATCTTACTTTTGACAGGCAAGCTGTCTCCAGTATCTATAGTGTGCTCACACCAAGAAGTGGTGCCTGGCACAGTAGAGAAGAGTTCAGAAAACTGACCCAGGAGATTTATGCAGTGGTCTTTCTGCTCAGCAGTCAGACAATCTGCCAAAACTACACCTTCCACTAGAGCATCTTGTTCTGTGGAAGAGAAGAGATAAGGGAGAGGGTCACTCTCTTCTTCCTGTCCCTCATCTGTTGCCATGAGCAGGGTGAGATCAGCCCTGTCATAGTAGGGTTTCAGGCGATTGACATGGAGCACCCTAAGGGGACTCCTGGCAGTGCCTAAGTCAACTAAGTAAGTGACTTCACCCTTCTTTTCAACAATTATGTGGGGTCCACTCCATTTATCTTGGAGTGCTCTTGGGGCCACAGGCTCCAAGACCCACACTTTCTGCCCTGGTTGGTACTGAACCAAAACAGCCTTCTGGTCATGCCATTGCTTTTGGAGCTCTTGGCTGGCCTGAAGGTTTTTAATGGCCTTTTTCATGTACTCAGCCATCCTAGATCTGAGGCCAAGTACATAGTCCACTATGTCTTGCTTTGGAGCTTTTAAAGGTTGTTCCCAACCTTCCTTAACAAGTGTTAGAGGACCTCTCACAGGGTGTCCAAATAGGAGTTCAAAGGGGCTGAAGCCCACTCCTTTTTGGGGTACCTCCCTGTAAGCAAAAAGGAGGCAAGGTAAAAGGATATCCCATCTCCTGCGGAGTTTTTCAGGGAGTCCCATTATCATACCTTTGAGAGTTTTGTTAAATCTCTCCACCAGTCCATTTGTTTGTGGATGATAGGGTGTGGTGAACTTGTATGTCACACCACATTCCTTCCACATGGCCTTTAAGTAAGCAGACATGAAATTGCTTCCCCTGTCTGATACCACCTCTTTTGGGAAGCCCACCCTGGAAAAGATTCCCAGGAGGGCCTTTGCCACTGCAGGAGCTGTAGTGGTCCTTAGAGGAATTGCTTCAGGATATCTGGTGGCATGGTCCACTACCACCAAGATAAACCTATTGCCTGAAGCAGTAGGAGGGTCAAGGGGGCCAACTATGTCAACCCCTACCCTTTCAAAGGGAACCCCAACCACAGGCAGTGGAATAAGGGGTGCCTTTGGAGTGCCACCTGTCTTGCCACTGGCTTGCCAGGTTTCACAGGACTTACAAAATTCCTTTGTGTCCTCTGACATTCTAGGCCAATGAAACAAGGGAACAAGCCTGTCCCAAGTTTTCATTTGCCCCAAATGTCCAACTAAGGGAATGTCGTGGGCTAGAGTTAGGAGGAACTTTCTGTACTCTTGAGGAATCACCAATCTCCTGGCAGCTCCAGGTTTTGGATCCCTTGCTTCAGTGTACAAGAGGTTGTCCTCCCAGTAAACTCTGTGAGAGTCACTGACATCCCCATTTGCTTTTTTTGACAGCTTGCTGCCTTAGACCCTCTAGTGTGGGACAGGTATGCTGTGCCACACTCAGCTCCTCCCTGGCAGGCCCCCCTTCACCCAAAAGCTCAGCAGTGTCTGCTTCCAGCTCCTCTGGTGTAGGTTCTGCACAGGGTGGAAATTCTTCTTCCTCAGAAGTAGAATCCACTGTAGAGGGAGGGATAGTAGGTACTGTTTTACCTTTACTAACCCTAGCTTTAGGGAGCACTTGGTCCATTCGTCCAGCATCCAAGTCACCATGTCCTTTTTGCTTTTTGGCCTGAGCCCTTGTCAGAGCAAAAATATGCCCTGGAATGCCCAGCATTGCTGCATGAGCCTCCACCTCCACTTCTGCCCAAGCTGATCTCTCTAAATCATTCCCTAATAGACAGTCTACAGGTAAATCTGAGGCAACCACAACTTTCTTTGGACCAGTAACCCCCCCCCCAGTTGAGATTCACAACAGCCATGGGGTGGCTAAGAGTGTTGTTATGAGCATCAGTTACTTGGTACTGGTGACCAAGTAGGTGTTGTTCAGGGTGGACCAGTTTCTCTATTACCATGGTAACACTGGCACCTGTGTCCCTGTAGGCCTGAACCTCAACACCATTTATTAGGGGTAGTTGCTTGTACTTTTCCATGCTAAGGGGACAAGCAACCAAGGTGGCTAAATCAATAGCCCCCTGTGAGAAAGTAGCCTCTTTCTAGCCTTGTTACCCCCACTTTTGGCCTGTTTGTGAGTGTATGTCAAGGTGTTTTCACTGTCTCACTGGGATCCTGCTAGCCAGGGCCCAGTGCTCATAGTGAAAACCCTATGTTTTCAGTATGTTTGTTATGTGTCACTGGGACCCTGCTAGTCAGGACCCCAGTGCTCATAAGTTTGTGGCCTATATGTATGTGTTCCCTGTGTGGTGCCTAACTGTCTCACTGAGGCTCTGCTAACCAGAACCTCAGTGGTTATGCTCTCTCTGTACAAATTGTCACTAACAGGCTAGTGACCAATTTTAACAATGTACATTGGCTCACTGGAACACCCTTATAATTCCCTAGTATATGGTACTGAGGTACCCAGGGTATTGGGGTTCCAGGAGATCCCTATGGGCTGCAGCATTTCTTTTGCCACCCATAGGGAGCTCTGACAATTCTTACACAGGCCTGCCACTGCAGCCTGAGTGAAATAACGGCCACGTTATTTCACAGCCATTTTACACTGCACTTAAGTAACTTATAAGTCACCTATATGTCTAACCTTTACCTGGTATAGGTTAGGTGCAAAGTTACTTAGTGTGAGGGCACCCTGGCACTAGCCAAGGTGCCCCCACATTGTTCAGGGCCAATTCCCCGGACTTTGTGAGTGCGGGGACACTACCTATATGTAGCTTCACAATGGTAACTCTGAATATGGCCATGTAACATGTCTATGATCATGGAATGCCCCCTCTATGCCATCCTGGCATAGTTGGCACAATCCCATGATCCCAGTGGTCTGTAGCACAGACCCTGGTACTGCCAAACTGCCTTTCCCGGGGTTTCACTGCAGCTGCTGCTGCCAACCCCTCAGACAGGTTTCTGCCCTCCTGGGGTCCAGCCAGGCTTGGCCCAGGATGGCAGAACAAAGGACTTCCTCTGAAAGAGGGTGTTACACCCTCTCCCTTTGGAAAATGGTGTGAAGGCATGGGAGGAGTAGCCTCCCCCAGCCTCTGGAAATGCTTTCATGGGAACACATGGTGCCCATTTCTGCATAAGCCAGTCTACACCGGTTCAGGGACCCCTCAGCCCTGCTCTGGCGTGAAACTGGACTAAGGAAAGGGGAGTGACCACTCCCCTGACCTGCACCTCCCCTGGGAGGTGCCCAGAGCTCCTCCAGTGTGCTCCAGACCTCTGCCATCTTGGAAACAGAGGTGCTGCTGGCACACTGGACTGCTCTGAGTGGCCAGTGCCAGCAGGTGACGTCAGAGACTCCTTCTGATAGGCTCCTTCAGGTGTTGCTAGCCTATCTTCTGTCCTAAGTAGCCAAACCCTCTTTTCTGGCTATTTAGGGTCTCTGCTTTGGGGATTTCCTTAGATAACGAATGCAAGAGCTCATCAGAGTTCCTCTGCATCTCTCTCTTCACCTTCTGCCAAGGAATCGACTGCTGACCGTGCTGGAAGCCTGTAAAACTGCAACAAAGTAGCGAAGACGACTACTGCAACTCTGTAACGCTGATCCTGCCACCTTCTCGACTGTTTTCCTGGTGGTGCATGCTGTGGGGGTAGTCTGCCTCCTCTCTGCACTAGAAGCTCCGAAGAAATCTCCTGTGGGTCGACGGAATCTTCCCTCTGCAACCGCAGGCACCAAAGAACTGCATCACCGGTCTCCTGGGTCTCCTCTCAGCACGACGAGCGAGGTCCCTTGAATCCAGTAACTGTGTCCAAGTGACTCCCACAGTACAGTGACTCTTCAGTCCAAGTTTGGTGGAGGTAAGTCCTTGCCTCCCCACGCCAGACTGCATTGCTGGGAACCGCGACTTTTGCAGCTACTCCGGCCTCTGTGCACTTCCGGCGGAAATCCTTTGTCCACGGCACTGTAACCTGCATTGCACGACTTTCTAAGTGGTCCTCCGGCGACGTGGGAATCCTTTGTGCGACTTCGGGTGAGCACCGTTTCACTCTTCTTCGTAGTGCCTGTTCCGGCACTTCTGCGGGTGCTGCCTGCTTCTGAGAGGGCTCCTTGTCTTGATCGACGCCCCCTCTGTCCCCAGACGCAATTGGCGACATCCTGGTCCCTCCTGGGCCACAGCAGCATCCAAAAACGGTAACTGCACGACTTGCAGCTAGCAAGGCTTATTGGTGGTCTTTCTTCAGGAAAACACTTCTGCACGACTCTCCACGGCGTGGGGGATCCATCCTCCAAAGAGGAAGTCTCTAGCCCTTGTCGTTCCTGCAGAATCCTCAGCTTCTACATCCCAGTAGCAGCTTCTTTGCATCCACAGCTGGCATTTCCTGGGCATCTGCCCATCTCCGACTTGCTTGTGACTTTTGGACTTGGTCCCCTTGTTCCACAGGTACCCTTGACTGGAAATCCATCGTTGTTGCATTGCTGGTTTGTGTCTTTCCTGCAGAATTCCCCTATCACGACTTCTTTGTCCTTTGGGGAACTTTAGTGCACTTTGCACTCACTTTTCAGGGTCTTGGGGTGGGCTATTTTTCTAACCCTCACTATTTTTTAATAGTCCCAGCGACCCTCTACGAGGTCACATAGGTTTGGGGTCCATTCGTGGTTCGCATTCCACTTTTGGAGTATATGGTTTGTGTTGCCCCTATCCCTATGTGTCCCCATTGCATCCTATTGTAACTATACATTGTTTGTACTGTTATCTAAGACTATACTGCATATTTTTTGGTATTGTGTACATATATCTTGTGTATATTTGCTATCCTCATACTGAGGGTACACTCTGAGATACTTTGGCATATTGTCATAAAAAAATAAAGTACCTTTATTTTTAGTATATCTGTGTATTGTGTTTTCTTATGATATTGTGCAAATGACACTAGTGGTACTGTAGGAGCTTCACTCGTCTCCTAGTTCAGCCTAAGCTGCTCTGCTAAGCTACCATTATCTATCAGCATAAGCTGCTAGACACCCTATGCACTAATAAGGGATAACTGGGCCTGGTGCAAGGTGTAAGTACCCCTTGGTACTCACTACAAGCCAGTCCAGCCTCCTACATTGGTTGTGCAGCGGTGGGATAAGTACTTTGTAACTACTTACCTCTTTTGTCATTGTACTTTTCATAAGAGAAAAATATACAAAACAAGTTCAGTGTATGTACACCTAACCAAAAAGTTTTGCATTTCTTTTCTCACCTCTTTTCTAAAGTGCTGAAAAGTACCTCTAAACTTTCTAAAAGTTCTTTAAAAGTTTTTAAAGTTTTTTATCTGTCTTTCTAAAAGTTCTGAAAAACTTTTTTCTCACTTTTTCTGTCACTTAAACACTTTCTAAAAATGTCTGGCACAGGCCAAAATGTTGATCTGTCCAATCTTGCATATGATCACCTTAGCTGGAAAGGAGCAAGGAGTCTCTGCATAGAGAGAGGTTTGAGTGTAGGGAAGAATCCTTCTTTGGAATTATTGCTTAACATGCTTAAAGAACAAGATAAGGCCAGAAGGGCCCCATCTGTTGAAAAAGTAGCTAATGGTTCCCAATCTGATCCAGGAACTCCCCTAGGAAAAGATTCAGGAAAGAAACTTCCTAGCCTGCCCATTACTAGACAGCCTAGCATAGTTGGTACTGATATAGAGTCACACCATACAGATAGTGTTGTCTCACATCCTAGCAAGAGTATTCCTTCTCACCACAGTAGAAGTGATGTTTCTGTTAACCAAGCTGTTAGGGTGCCTTCTGTAAGGGATCGGTCTCCTTCTGTCCATTCTCACCATACTTCGGTTTCAAGGCATGTCCCACCCACCCACCCTGATGACGGATTGTTAGAAAGGGAGCTCAATAGATTGAGAGTGGAACAAACCAGACTGAAGCTCAAGAAGCAACAGCTGGATTTGGATAGACAGTCCTTAGAAGTAAAGAAAGAGAGAAAGAAATTGGATTTAGAAACCCATGGTGGCAGCAGCAGTATTCCCAATAGTCATCCTGCAAAAGAGCATGATTCTAGGAATCTGCACAAGATAGTTCCCCCTTATAAGGAGGGGGATGATATTAACAAGTGGTTTGCTGGACTTGAGAGGGCCTGTGTTGTACAGGATGTCCCTCAAAGGCAGTGGGCTGCTATCCTATGGCTATCATTTAGTGGAAAGGGTAGGGATAGGCTCCTTACTGTGAAAGAAAGTGATGCCAATAATTTTACAGTTCTTAAGAATGCACTCCTGGATGGTTATGGCTTAACCACTGAACAGTAGAGGATGAAGTTCAGAGAGACCAAAAAGGTGACTTCACAAGACTGGGTTGATTTTGTTGACCATTCAGTGAAGGCCTTGGAGGGGTGGTTACATGGCAGTAAAGTTACTGATTACGACAGCCTGTATAACTTAATCCTGAGAGAGCATATACTTAATAATTGTGTGTCTGATTTGTTGCACCAGTATCTAGTGGACTCAGATCTGACCTCTCCCCAAGACTTGGGAAAGAAGGCAGACAAATGGGTCAGAACAAGAGTGAACAGAAAAGTTCATACAGGTGGTGACGAGGATGGCAAGAAGAAAGATGGTGAAAAATCTCAAGATAAGCATGGGGATAAGGGTAAAACCAAAGATCCCACTTCAAATCTTAAACACTCTTCAGAGGGTGGGGATAAAACAAATTCTTCCTCTTCTTCTCAACCTACACAATTTAAAAAGCCTTGGTGCTTTGTGTGTAAAAACAGAGGCCATAGGCCAGGGGATAAGTCCTGTTCAGGTAAACCCCCTGAGCCTACCACCACTAATACATCAAGCTCTAGTGCCCCTAGCAGTAGTGGTACTAGTGGTGGGACTGCTGGCAACAGTCAAGTTAAGGGTGTAGTTGGGTTCACTTATGGGTCCATAATAGAAACTGGGGTAGTTAGTCACAAGACAGTTTCTGTCACAATTCGTGGCATTGGCCTTGCCACACTGGCTGCTTGTCCCCTTACAATGGATAAGTACAGGCAGACAGTTTCAATAAATGGTGATGAGGCCTTGGCCTACAGGGACACAGGTGCCAGTATCACTTTGGTGACTGAAAACCTAGTGCATCCTGTAGGAAAGTACCATCTTGCCTGGCATGTTACCCCCATTTTTCACTGTATATATGTTGTTTTATTTGTATGTGTCACTGGGACCCTGGTAACCCAGGGCCCCAGTGCTCATAAGTGTGCCTGAATGTGTTACCTGTGTAGTGACTAACTGTCTCACTGAGGCTCTGCTAATCAGAACCTCAGTGGTTATGCTCTCTCATTTCTTTCCAAATTGTCACTAACAGGCTAGTGACCATTTTTACCAATTTACATTGGCTTACTGGAACACCCTTATAATTCCCTAGTATATGGTACTGAGGTACCCAGGGTATTGGGGTTCCAGGAGATCCCTATGGGCTGCAGCATTTCTTTTGCCACCCATAGGGAGCTCTGACACTTCTTACACAGGCCTGCCACTGCAGCCTGAGTGAAATAACGTCCACGTTATTTCACAGCCATTTTACACTGCACTTAAGTAACTTATAAGTCACCTATATGTCTAACCTTTACCTGGTAAAGGTTAGGTGCAAAGTTACTTAGTGTGAGGGCACCCTGGCACTAGCCAAGGTGCCCCCACATTGTTCAGAGCCAATTCCCTGAACTTTGTGAGTGCGGGGACACCATTACACGCGTGCACTACATATAGGTCACTACCTATATGTAGCTTCACAATGGTAACTCCGAATATGGCCATGTAACATGTCTATGATCATGGAATTGCCCCCTCTATGCCATCCTGGCATTGTTGGTACAATTCCATGATCCCAGTGGTCTGTAGCACAGACCCTGGTACTGCCAAACTGCCCTTCCTGGGGTTTCACTGCAGCTGCTGCTGCTGCCAACCCCTCAGACAGGCATCTGCCCTCCTGGGGTCCAGCCAGGCCTGGCCCAGGATGGCAGAACAAAGAACTTCCTCTGAGAGAGGGTGTGACACCCTCTCCCTTTGGAAAATTGTGTGAAGGCAGGGGAGGAGTAGCCTCCCCCAGCCTCTGGAAATGCTTTGTTGGGCACAGAGGTGCCCAATTCTGCATAAGCCAGTCTACACCGGTTCAGGGACCCCTTAGCCCCTGCTCTGGCGCGAAACTGGACAAAGGAAAGGGGAGTGACCACTCCCCTGACCTGCACCTCCCCTGGGAGGTGTCCAGAGCTCCTCCAGTGTGCTCCAGACCTCTGCCATCTTGGAAACAGAGGTGCTGCTGGCACACTGGACTGCTCTGAGTGGCCAGTGCCACCAGGTGACGTCAGAGACTCCTGCTGATAGGCTCCTTCAGGTGTTAGTAGCCTATCCTCTCTCCTAGGTAGCCAAACCCTCTTTTCTGGCTATTTAGGGTCTCTGTCTCTGGGGAAACTTCAGATAACGAATGCATGAGCTCAGCCGAGTTCCTCTGCATCTCTCTCTTCACCTTCTGATAAGGAATCGACTGCTGACCGCGCTGGTAGCCTGCAAACCTGCAACATAGTAGCAAAGACGACTACTGCAACTCTGTAACGCTGATCCTGCCGCCTTCTCGACTGTTTTCCTGCTTGTGCATGCTGTGGGGGTAGTCTGCCTCCTCTCTGCACCAGAAGCTCCGAAGAAATCTCCCGTGGGTCGACGGAATCTTCCCCCTGCAACCGCAGGCACCAAAAAGCTGCATTACCGGTCCCTTGGGTCTCCTCTCAGCACGACGAGCGAGGTCCCTCGAATCCAGCAACTCTGTCCAAGTGACCCCCACAGTCCAGTGACTCTTCAGTCCAAGTTTGGTGGAGGTAAGTCCTTGCCTCACCTCGCTGGGCTGCATTGCTGGGAACCGCGACTTTGCAGCTACTCCGGCCCCTGTGCACTTCCGGCGGAAATCCTTTGTGCACAGCCAAGCCTGGGTCCACGGCACTCTAACCTGCATTGCACGACTTTCTAAGTTGGACTCCGGCGACGTGGGACTCCTTTGTGCAACTTCGGCGAGCACCGTTTCACGCATCCTCGTAGGGCCTGTTTCTGGCACTTCTCCGGGTGCTACCTGCTTCAGAGAGCGCTCCTTGTCTTGCTCGACGTCCCCTCTCTCTGCTGGTCCAATTTGCGACCTCCTGGTCCCTCCTGGGCCTCAGCAGCGTCCAAAAACGCTAACCGCACGATTTGCAGCTAGCAAGGCTTGCTGGCGTTCTTTCGGCGGGAAAACACTTCTGCACGACTCTCCACGGCGAGAGGGATCCGTCCACCAAAGGGGAAGTCTCTAGCCCTTTTCGTTCCTGCAGAAACCTCAGCTTCTTCTGTCCAGTAGAAGCTTCTTTGCACCCGCAGCTGGCATTTCCTGGGCATCTGCCCATCTCCGACTTGCTTGTGACTTTTGGACTTGGTCCCCTTGTTCCACAGGTACCCTAGATTGGAAATCCACAGTTGTTGCATTGCTGGTTTGTGTCTTTCCTGCATTATTCCTCTAACACGACTTCTTTGTCCTTAGGGGAACTTTAGTGCACTTTGCACTCACTTTTCAGGGTCTGGGGGAGGGTTATTTTTCTAACTCTCTCTATTTTCTAATAGTCCCAGCGACCCTCTACAATGTCACATAGGTTTGGGGCCCATTCGTGGTTCGCATTCCACTTTTGGAGTATATGGTTTGTGTTGCCCCTATCCCTATGTTTCCCCATTGCATCCTATTGTAACTATACATTGTTTGCACTGTTTTCTAAGACTATACTGCATATTTTTGCTATTGTGTATATATATCTTGTGTATATTTCCTATCCTCTCACTGAGGGTACACTCTAAGATACTTTGGCATATTGTCATAAAAATAAAGTACCTTTATTTTTAGTATAACTGTGTATTGTGTTTTCTTATGATATTGTGCATATGACACTAAGTGGTACTGTAGTAGCTTCACACGTCTCCTAGTTCAGCCTAAGCTGCTCTGCTAAGCTACCATTATCTATCAGCCTAAGCTGCTAGACACCCTATACGCTAATAAGGGATAACTGGGCCTGGTGCAAGGTGCAAGTACCCCTAGGTACCCACTACAAGCCAGTCCAGCCTCCTACACATCCTGAACAACACATCATTGGACAACAGTATAAGATTATTGATGTCCATAACTCCACTAAGTTTCTTCCCTTAGCTATAATTCAGTTTAGTTAGGGTGGAGTTACTGGCCCTAAGCAGGTGGTGGTATCACCTAGCTTACCTGTAGACTGTCTCTTAGGTAATGACCTAGAGGCCTCAGGTTGGCCTGATGTAGAGTTTTATGCCCATGCAGCCATACTGGGCATCCCTGAGGAATTGTTCCCCTCTCATTTCTACTGAAATGAAAAAGCAAAGGAGAGAAGGCCTGAAAACTCAGGATCCCTCTCCATCAACAGGTAAAAAGGGTATCACAGTATCCCCTAACCACCCTACCATTCAGGATACCATTCCTGTGGTGGGAAAAACCTCTCCTGGGGTGGCACCTGTTCCAAGGGAATCATCAGCTGGCAAAGCTGGACTCCTTGAGGTAGAAGTACCTCTCTGTGGGATAACTAACATTGGTGAGAAAAAGAGCACCATTTTAGTTAACATGGAGCATCCCTCCAACCCTCCCAGAGAAACTTTAGTGCAGAAACCCTGCACTGCCTCACAACACTTAGGACAGCATCCCTGCCCTAGTGTGGAGCTCATAGGACAGCATCCCTGCCCTGCTCCAACTCAAGAGAAACAGGATCCCTGTTCTCTCTTCCAGCATATGGACAAAGTTTTGGCCCAGCTATGGCTTTTCTGAGACAGCATCCCTGTCTGGCATTTCCATCACTACAAATAGGTTCAGTGGACAATTCCCACTGCTCTAAACTAAAACTTACTGATAGAAACTCTGAAAATACATCTTCACATTGTTGCTTAGCTAAAAAACTTCAAACAGGGTGGTTTACATCCCCACAGGGAAGTAACCATATAGTAGATGATAAAGGGAGTAACCAGTCTATTGCAGAGCTACTCTCTACTTATCACCACTTAGACAATAAAGGCTCAACTGGCCAAGGTTAGCCTTATTGTCCTTCGTTTTGGGGGGGGTTGTGTGAGAAAGTAGCCTCTTTCTAGCCTTGTTAACCCCACTTTTGGCCTGTTTGTGAGTGTATGTCAAGGTGCTTTCACTGTCTCACTGGGATCCTGCTAGCCAGGGCCCAGTGCTCATAGTGAAAACCCTATGTTTTCAGTATGTTTGTTATGTGTCACTGGGACCCTGCTAGTCAGGACCCCAGTGCTCATAAGTTTGTGGCCTATATGTATGTGTTCCCTGTGTGGTGCCTAACTGTCTCACTGAGGCTCTGCTAACCAGAACCTCAGTGGTTATGCTCTCTCTGTACAAATTTTCACTAACAGGCTAGTGACCAATTTTACCAATCTACATTGGCTTACTGGAACACCCTTATAATTCCCTAGTATATGGTACTGAGGTACTGTAGGAGGCTGGACTGGCTTGTAGTGAGTACCAAGGGGTACTTGCACCTTGCACCAGGCCCAGTTATCCCTTATTAGTGTATAGGGTGTCTAGCAGCTTAGGCTGATAGATAATGGTAGCTTAGCAGAGCAGCTTAGGCTGAACTAGGAGACGTGTGAAGCTACTACAGTACCACTTAGTGTCATATGCACAATATCATAAGAAAACACAATACACAGTTATACTAAAAATAAAGGTACTTTATTTTTATGACAATATGCCAAAGTATCTTAGAGTGTACCCTCAGTGAGAGGATAGGAAATATACACAAGATATATACACAATAGCAAAAATATGCAGTATAGTCTTAGAAAACAGTGCAAACAATGTATAGTTACAATAGGATGCAATGGGGAAACATAGGGATAGGGGCAACACAAACCATATACTCCAAAAGTGGAATGCGAACCACGAATGGACCCCAAACCTATGTGACCTTGTAGGGGGTCGCTGGGACTATTAGAAAATAGTGAGAGTTAGAAAAATAACCCTCCCCAAGACCCTGAAAAGTGAGTGCAAAGTGCACTAAAGTTCCCCTAAGGACAAAGAAGTCGTGTTAGAGGAATAATGCAGGAAAGACACAAACCAGCAATGCAACAACTGTGGATTTCCAATCTAGGGTACCTGTGGAACAAGGGGACCAAGTCCAAAAGTCACAAGCAAGTCGGAGATGGGCAAATGCCCAGGAAATGCCAGCTGCGGGTGCAAAGAAGCTTCGACTGGACAGAAGAAGCTGAGGTTTCTGCAGGAACGAAAAGGGCTAGAGACTTCCACTTTGGTGGACGGATCCCTCTCGCTGTGGAGAGTCGTGCAGAAGTGTTTTCCTGCCGGAAGAACGCCAACAAGCCTTGCTAGCTGCAAATCGTGCCTTTGGCGTTTTTGGACGCTGCTGGGGCCCAGGAGGGACCAGGAGGTCGCAAATTGGACCTGAAGAGAGAGGGGACGTGGAGCAAGACAAAGAGCCCTCACTGAAGCAGGTAGCACCCGGAGAAGTGCCAGAAACAGGCACTACGAGGATGCGTGAAACGGTGCTCGCCGAAGTTGCACAAAGGAGTCCCACGTCGCCGGAGACCAACTTAGAAAGTCGTGCAATGCAGGTTAGAGTGCCGTGGACCCAGGCTTGGCTGTGCACAAAGGATTTCCGCCGGAAGTGCACAGGGGCCGGAGTAGCTGCATAGTCGCGGTTCCCAGCAATGCAGCCCAGCGAAGTGAGGCAAGGACTTACCTCCACCAAACTTGGGCTGAAGAGTCACTGGACTGTGGGGGTCACTTGGACAGAGTCGCTGGATTCGAGGGACCTCGCTCGTCGTGCTGAGAGGAGACCCAAGGGACCGGTAATGCAGCTTTTTGGTGCCTGCGGTTGCAGGGGGAAGATTCCGTCGACCCACGGGAGATTTCTTCGGAGCTTCTGGTGCAGAGAGGAGGCAGGCTACCCCCACAGCATGCACAAGCAGGAAAACAGTCGAGAAGGCGGCAGGATCAGCGTTGCAGAGTTGCAGTAGTCGTCTTTGCTACTATGTTGCAGGTTTGCAGGCTTCCAGCGCGGTCAGCAGTCGATTCCTTATCAGAAGGTGAAGAGGGAGATGCAGAGGAACTCGGATGAGCTCTTGCATTCGTTATCTAAAGTTTCCCCAGAGACAGAGACCCTAAATAGCCAGAAAAGAGGGTTTGGCTACTTAGGAGAGAGGATAGGCTACTAACACCTGAAGGAGCCTATCAGCAGGAGTCTCTGACGTCACCTGGTGGCACTGGCCACTCAGAGCAGTCCAGTGTGCCAGCAGCACCTCTGTTTCCAAGATGGCAGAGGTCTGGAGCACACTGGAGGAGCTCTGGACACCTCCCAGGGGAGGTGCAGGTCAGGGGAGTGGTCACTCCCCTTTCCTTTGTCCAGTTTCGCGCCAGAGCAGGGGCTAAGGGGTCCCTGAACCGGTGTAGACTGACTTATGCAGAATTGGGCACCTCTGTGCCCAACAAAGCATTTCCAGAGGCTGGGGGAGGCTACTCCTCCCCTGCCTTCACACCATTTTCCAAAGGGAGAGGGTGTCACACCCTCTCTCAGAGGAAGTTCTTTGTTCTGCCATCCTGGGCCAGGCCTGGCTGGACCCCAGGAGGGCAGCTGCCTGTCTGAGGGGTTGGCAGCAGCAGCAGCTGCAGTGAAACCCCAGGAAGGGCAGTTTGGCAGTACCAGGGTCTGTGCTACAGACCACTGGGATCATGGGATTGTGCCAACTATGCCAGGATGGTATAGAGGGGGCAATTCCATGATCATAGACATGTTACATGGCCATATTCGGAGTTACCATGGTGAAGCTACATATAGGTAGTGACCTATATGTAGTGCACGCGTGTAATGGTGTCCCCGCACTCACAAAGTTCAGGGAATTGGCTCTGAACAATGTGGGGGCACCTTGGCTAGTGCCAGGGTGCCCTCACACTAAGTAACTTTGCACCTAACCTTTACCAGGTAAAGGTTGGACATATAGGTGACTTATAAGTTACTTAAGTGCAGTGTAAAATGGCTGTGAAATAACGTGGACGTTATTTCACTCAGGCTGCAGTGGCAGGCCTGTGTAAGAATTGTCAGAGCTCCCTATGGGTGGCAAAAGAAATGCTGCAGCCCATAGGGATCTCCTGGAACCCCAATACCCTGGGTACCTCAGTACCATATACTAGGGAATTATAAGGGTGTTCCAGTAAGCCAATGTAAATTGGTAAAATTGGTCACTAGCCTGTTAGTGACAATTTGAAAGTAATGAGAGAGCATAACCACTGAGGTTCTGGTTAGCAGAGCCTCAGTGAGACAGTTAGGCACCACACAGGGAACATATACATGCACACCTATGAGCACTGGGGCCCTGTGTGACAGGGTCCCAGTGACACATACATATAGGCCACAAACCTATGAGCACTGGGGTCCTGACCAGCAGGATCCCAGTGACACATAACAAACATACTGAAAACATAGTGTTTTCACTATGAGCACTGAGGCCTGGCTATCAGGATCCCAGTGAGACAGTGAAAACAGTGACAAACACCCTGACATACACTCACAAACAGGCCAAAAGTGGGGGTAACAAGGCTAGAAAGAGGCTACCTTCTCACACAACCCCCCCCCAAACGAAAGACAATAAGGCTAACCTTGGCCAGTTGAGACTTTATTGTCTAAGTGGTGATAAGTAGAGAGTAGCTCTGCAATAGACTGGTAACTCCCCTTATCATCCACTATATGGTTACTTCCCTGTGGGGATGTAAACCACCCTGTTTGACGTTTTTTAGCTAAGCAACAATGTGAAGATGTATTTTCAGAGTTTCTATCAGTAAGTTTTAGTTTAGAGCAGTGGGAATTGTCCACTGAACCTATTTGTAGTGATGGAAATGCCAGACAGGGATGCTGTCTCAATAAAGCCATAGCTGGGCAAAAACTTTGTCCATTTGGCTGGAAGAGAGAACAGGGATGCTGTTTCTCTTGAGTTGGAGCAGGGCAGGGATGCTGTCCTATGAGCTCCACACTAGGGCAGGGATGCTGTCCTAAGTGTTGTGAGGCAGTGCAGGGTTTCTGCACTAAAGTTTCTCTGGGAGGGTTGGAGGGATGCTCCATGTTAACTAAAATGCTGCTCTTTTTGTCACCAATGTTAGTTATCCCACAGAGAGGTACTTCTACCTCAGGGAGTCCAGCTTTGCCAGCTGATGATTCCCTTGGAACAGGTGCCACCCCAGGAGAGGTTTCTCCCACCACAGGAATGGTATCCTGAATGGTAGGGTGGTTAGGGGATACTGTGATACCCTTTTTACCTGTTGATGGAGAGGGATCCTGAGTTTGCAGGCCTTCTCTCCTTTGCTTTTTCATTTCAGTAGAAATGAGAGGGAACAATTCCTCAGGGATGCCCAGCATGGCTGCATGGGCATAAAACTCTACATCAGCCCAACCTGAGGCCTCTAGGTCATTACCTAAGAGAGAGTCTACAGGCAAGCTAGGTGATACCACCACCTGCTTAGGGCCAGTAACTCCACCCCAACTAAACTGAATTATAGCTAAGGGAAGAAACTTAGTGGAGTTATGGACATCAATAATCTTATACTGTTGTCCAATGATGTGTTGATCAGGGTGCACTAGGTTTTCAGTCACCAAAGTGAAACTGGCACCTGTGTCCCTGTAGGCCAAGGCCTCAACACCATTTATTGAAACTGTCTGTGTAGGAGGCTGGACTGGCTTGTAGTGAGTACCAAGGGGTACTTGCACCTTGCACCAGGCCCAGTTATCCCTTATTAGTGTATAGGGTGTCTAGCAGCTTAGGCTGATAGATAATGGTAGCTTAGCAGAGCAGCTTAGGCTGAACTAGGAGACGTGTGAAGCTACTACAGTACCACTTAGTGTCATATGCACAATATCATAAGAAAACACAATACACAGTTATACTAAAAATAAAGGTACTTTATTTTTATGACAATATGCCAAAGTATCTTAGAGTGTACCCTCAGTGAGAGGATAGGAGATATACACAAGATATATATACACAATAGCAAAAATATGCAGTATAGTCTTAGAAAACAGTGCAAACAATGTATAGTTACAATAGGATGCAATGGGGAAACATAGGGATAGGGGCAACACAAACCATATACTCCAGAAGTGGAATGCGAACCACGAATGGACCCCAAACCTATGTGACCTTGTAGAGGGTCGCTGGGACTATTAGAAAATAGTGAGAGTTAGCAAAATAACCCTCCCCAAGACCCTGAAAAGTGAGTGCAAAGTGCACTAAAGTTCCCCTAAGGACAAAAGAGTCGTGTTAGAGGAATAATGCAGGAAAGACACAAACCAGCAATGCAACAACTGTGGATTTCCGATCTAGGGTACCTGTGGAACAAGGGGACCAAGTCCAAAAGTCACAAGCAAGTCGGAGATGGGCAGATGCCCAGGAAATGCCAGCTGCGGGTGCAAAGAAGCTTCGACTGGACAGAAGAAGCTGAGGTTTCTGCAGGAACGAAAAGGGCTAGAGACTTCCCCTTTGGTGGACGGATCCGACTCGCCTTGGAGAGTCGTGCAGAAGTGTTTTCCCGCCTTAAGGACGCCAACAAGCCTTGCTACACGCAAATCGTGCGTTTGGCGTTTTTGGACGCTGCTGGGGCCCAGGAGGGACCAGGAGGTCGCAAATTGGACCTGCAGAGAGAGGGGACGTCGAGCAAGACAAAGAGCCCTCACTGAAGCAGGTAGCACCCGGAGAAGTGCCAGAAACAGGCACTACGAGGATGCGTGAAACGGTGCTCGCCGAAGTTGCACAAAGGAGTCCCACGTCGCCGGAGACCAACTTAGAAAGTCGTGCAATGCAGGTTAGAGTGCCGTGGACCCAGGCTTGGCTGTGCATGAAGGATTTCCGCCGGAAGTGCACAGGGGCCGGAGTAGCTGCAAAGTCGCGGTTCCCAGCAATGCAGCCCAGCGAGGTGAGGCAAGGACTTACCTCCACCAAACTTGGGCTGAAGAGTCACTGGACTGTGGGGGTCACTTGGACTGCATCGATGGATTCGAGGGACCTCGCTCGTCGTGCTGAGAGGAGACCCAAGGGACCGGTAATGCAGCTTTTTGGTGCCTGCGGTTGCAGGGGGAAGATTCCGTCGACCCACGGGAGATTTCTTCGGAGCTTCTGGTGCAGAGAGGAGGCAGGCTACCCCCACAGCATGCACAAGCAGGAAAACAGTCGAGAAGGCGGCAGGATCAGCGTTACAGAGTTGCAGTAGTCGTCTTTGCTACTATGTTGCAGGTTTGCAGGCTTCCAGCGCGGTCAGCGGTCGATTCCTTATCAGAAGGTGAAGAGAGAGATGCAGAGGAACTCGGCTGAGCTCATGCATTCGTTATCTAAAGTTTCCCCAGAGACAGAGACCCTAAATAGCCAGAAAAGAGGGTTTGGCTACCTAGGAGAGAGGATAGGCTACTAACACCTGAAGGAGCCTATCAGCAGGAGTCTCTGACGTCACCTGGTGGCACTGGCCACTCAGAGCAGTCCAGTGTGCCAGCAGCACCTCTGTTTCCAAGATGGCAGAGGTCTGGAGCACACTGGAGGAGCTCTGGACACCTCCCAGGGGAGGTGCAGGTCAGGGGAGTGGTCACTCCCCTTTCCTTTGTCCAGTTTCGCGCCAGAGCAGGGGCTAAGGGGTCCCTGAACCTGTGTAGACTGGCTTATGCAGAATTGGGCACCTCTGTGCCCAACAAAGCATTTCCAGAGGCTGGGGGAGGCTACTCCTCCCCTGCCTTCACACCATTTTCCAAAGGGAGAGGGTGTCACACCCTCTCTCAGAGGAAGTCCTTTGTTCTGCCATCCTGGGCCAGGCCTGGCTGGACCCCAGGAGGGCAGCTGCCTGTCTGAGGGGTTGGCAGCAGCAGCAGCTGCAGTGAAACCCCAGGAAGGGCAGTCTGGCAGTACCAGGGTCTGTGCTACAGACCACTGGGATCATGGAATTGTACCAACAATGCCAGGATGGCATAGAGGGGGCAATTCCATGATCATAGACATGTTACATGGCCATATTCGGAGTTACCATGGTGAAGCTACATATAGGTAGTGACCTATATGTAGTGCACGCGTGTAATGGTGTCCCCGCACTCACAAAGTCCGGGGAATTGGCCCTGAACAATGTGGGGGCACCTTGGCTAGTGCCAGGGTGCCCTCACACTAAGTAACTTTGCACCTAACCTTTACCAGGTAAAGGTTGGACATATAGGTGACTTATAAGTTACTTAAGTGCAGTGTAAAATGGCTGTGAAATAACGTGGACGTTATTTCACTCAGGCTGCAGTGGCAGGCCTGTGTAAGAATTGTCAGAGCTCCCTATGGGTGGCAAAAGAAATGCTGCAGCCCATAGGGATCTCCTGGAACCCCAATACCCTGGGTACCTCAGTACCATATACTAGGGAATTATAAGGGTGTTCCAGTAAGCCAATGTATATTGGTAAAATTGGTCACTAGCCTGTTAGTGACAATTTGAAAGTAATGAGAGAGCATAACCACTGAGGTTCTGGTTAGCAGAGCCTCAGTGAGACAGTTAGGCACCACACAGGGAACATATACATGCACACCTATGAGCACTTGCTCGACGCCCCCTCTGTCCCCAGACGCAATTGGCGACATCCTGGTCCCTCCTGGGCCACAGCAGCATCCAAAAACGCTAACAGCACGACTTGCAGCTAGCAAGGCTTGTTGGCGGTCTTTCTTCAGGAAAGCACTTATGCACGACTCTCCACGGCTTGGGGGATCCATCCTCCAAAGGGGAAGTCTCTAGCCCTTGTCGTTCCTGCAGAATCCTCAGCTTCTACATCCCAGTAGCAGCTGCTTTGCATCCACAGCTGGCATTTCCTGGGCATCTGCCCATCTCCGACTTGCTTGTGACTTTTGCACTTGGTCCCCTTGTTCCACAGGTACCCTCGACTGGAAATCCATTGTTGTTGCATTGCTGGTTTGTGTCTTTCCTGCAGAATTCCCCTATCACAACTTCTTTGTCCTTTGGGGAACTTTAGTGCACTTTGCACTCCCTTTTCAGGGTCTTGGGGTAGGCTATTTTTCTAACCCTCACTATTTTCTAATAGTCCCAGCGACCCTCTACGAGGTCACATAGGTTTGGGGTCCATTTGTGGTTCGCATTCCACTTTTGGAGTATATGGTTTGTGTTGCCCCTATCCCTATGTGTCCCCATTGCATCCTATTGTAACTATACATTGTTTGCACTGTTTTCTAAGACTATACTGCATATTGTTTGGTATTGTGTACATATATCTTGTGTATATTTGCTATCCTCATTGCTGCAGTGTAGAGGGGTGTCTAGCAGCTTAGGCTGATAGAAAAGGTAGCTTAGCAGAGCAGCTTAGGCTGAACTAGGAGACGAGTGAAGCTCCTACAGTACCACTAGTGTCATATGCACAATATCATAAGAAAACACAATACACAGATATACTAAAAAAGGTACTTTATTTTTATTACAATATGCCAAAAGTATCTCAGTGAGTACCCTCAGTATGAGGATAGCAAATATACACAAGATATATGTACCGAATACCAAAATATGCAGTAATAGTAATAGAAAACAATGCAAACAATGTATAGTCCCAATAGGATGCAATGGGGGCACATAGGGATAGGGGCAACACAAACCATATACTCTAGAAGTGGAATGCGAACCACGAACGGACCCCAAACCTATGTGACCTTGTAGAGGGTCGCTGGGACTGTAAGAAAACAGTGAGGGTTAGAGAAATAGCCCACCCCAAGACCCTGAAAAGTGGGTGCAAAGTGCACCTAAGTTCCCCAAAGAGCACAGAAGTCGTGATAGGGGAATTCTGCAGGAAAGACTAACACCAGGAATGCAACAACGATGGATTTCCAGACGAGAGTACCTGTGAAACAAGGGGACCAAGTCCAAAAGTCACGATCAAGTCGGGAGTGGGCAGATGCCCAGGAAATGCCAGCTGTGGGTGCAAAGAAGCTGCCACTGGATGGTAGAAGCTGAGGATTTTGCACGAACGACAAGGGCTAGAAACTTCCCCTTTGGAGGATGGATGTCTCACGTCGTGAAGAGTCGTGCAGAAGTGTTTTCCCGCAGGAAGACCGCAAACAAGCCTTGCTAGATGCAAGGGTTGCAGTTAGGGTTTTTGGATGCTGCTGTAGCCCAGGAGGGACCAGGATGTCACCAATTGTGTGAGGGGACAGAGGGGGCGTCCAGCAAGACAAAGAGCCCACTCAAAAGCAAGCAGCACCCGCAGAAGTGCCGGAACAGGCACTACGAAGTGGAGTGAATCGGTGCTCACCCGAAGTTGCACAAGAGAGTCCCACGCCGCCGGAGGACAACTCAGGAGGTCGTGCAATGCAGGTTAGAGTGCCAGGGACCCAGGCTTGGCTGTGCACGAAGGAAATCCTCGGTGAGTGCACAGGAGCCGGAGTAGCTGCAAAACATGCGGTTCCAAGCAATGCAGTCTAGCGTGGGGAGGCAAGGACTTACCTCCACCAAACTTGGACTGAAGAGTCACTGGACTGTGGGAGTCACTTGGACAGAGTTGCTGAGTTCAAGGGACCTCGCTCGTCGTGCTGAGAGGAGACCCAGGGGACCGGTGATGCAGTTCTTTGGTGCCTGCGGTTGCAGGGGGAAGATTCCGTCGACCCACGGGAGATTTCTTCGGAGCTTCTAGTGCAGAGAGGAGGCAGACTACCCCCACAGCATGCACCACCAGGAAAACAGTTGAGAAGGCGGCAGGATCAGCGTTACAAGGTCGCAGTAGTCGTCTTTGCTACTATGTTGCAGTTTTGCAGGCTTCCAGCGCGGTCAGCAGTCGATTCCTTGGCAGAAGGTGAAGAGAGAGATGCAGAGGAACTCCGATGAGCTCTTGCATTCGTTATCTAAGGAATTCCCCAAAGCAGAGACCCTAAATAGCCAGAAAAGGAGGTTTGTCTACTTAGGAGAGAGGATAGGCTAGCAACACCTGAAGGAGCCTATCAGAAGGAGTCTCTGACGTCACCTGCTGGCACTGGCCACTCAGAGCAGTCCAGTGTGCCAGCAGCACCTCTGTTTCCAAGATCGCAGAGGTCTGGAGCACACTGGAGGAGCTCTGGGCACCTCCCAGGGGAGGTGCAGGTCAGGGGAGTGGTCACTCCCCTTTCCTTTGTCCAGTTTCGTGCCAGAGCAGGGCTGAAGGGTCCCTGAACCGGTATAGACTGGCTTATGCAGAAATGGGCACCATCTGTGCCCATGAAAGCATTTCCAGAGGCTGGGGGAGGCTACTCCTCCCCTGCCTTAACACCTTTTTCCAAAGGGAGAGGGTGTAACACCCTCTCTCTGAGGAAGTCCTTTGTTCTGCCTTCCTGGGCCAAGCCTGGCTGGACCCCAGGAGGGCAGAAACCTGTCTGAGGGGTTGGCAGCAGCAGCAGCTGCAGTGTAACCCCGGGAAAGGCAGTTTGGCAGTACCCGGGTCTGTGCTAGAGACCCGGGGAATCATGGGATTGTCTCTCCAATACCAGGATGGCATTGGTGGGGCAATTCCATGATCTTAGACATGTTACATGGCCATATTCGGAGTTACCATTGTGAAGCTACACATAGGTAGTGACCTATGTGTAGTGCACGCTTGTAATGGTGTCCCCACACTCACAAAGTTCGGGGAATTGGCCCTCAACAATGTGGGGGCACCTTGGCTAGTGCCAGGGTGCCCACACACTAAGTAACTTAGCACCCAACCTTTACCAGGTAAAGGTTAGACATATAGGTGACTTATAAGTTACTTAAGTGCAGTGGTAAATGGCTGTGAAATAACGTGGACGTTATTTCACTCAGGCTGCAGTGGCAGGCCTGTGTAAGAATTGTCAGAGCTCCCTATGGGTGGCAAAAGAAATGCTGCAGCCCATAGGGATCTCCTGGAACCCCAATACCCTGGGTATCTCGGTACCATATACTAGGGAATTATAAGGGTGTTCCAGTATGCCAATGTAAATTGGTGAAATTGGTCACTAGCCTGTTAGTGACAATTTGGAAAGAAATGAGAGAGCATAACCACTGAGGTTATGATTAGCAGATCCTCAGTGAAACAGTTAGTCATAACACAGGTAACACATACAGGGCACACTTATGAGCACTGGGGCCCTGGCTAGCAGGGTCCCAGTGACACCTACAACTAAAATAACATATATACAGTGAAATATGGGGGTAACATGCCAGGCAAGATGGTACTTTCCTACACTGGGTCACTTGGGTCCACCACCTGTGTTCCAGGGGCCAATCTCGTCAGGATGAGAGGAGACTCAGAGTACCGGTGAAGCTGAAGTTTGGTGCCTGCTGGAGCAGGGGGAAGATTCAGTCGACCCACAGGAGATTTCTTTGTGGCTTCCAGTGCAGGGTGAAGGCGGGCAGCCCCCAGAGCATGCACCACCAGGAAACAGTCAAGAAAGCCGGCTGGATTAGGCGCTACAATGTCGCTGGTAGTCTTCTGGCTACTTTGTTCCAGTTTTGCAGGCGTCCTGGAGCAGTCAGCAGTCGATCCTTGGCAGAAGTCGAAGAGAGAAGTGCAGAGGAACCCTGATGAATTCTTGCAAGTCGTAATCTGAGGAAAAGCCCAATGGAGAGACCCTAAATAGCCCTCAGAGGAGGATTGGCCACATAGTCAGGTAAGCACCTATCAGGAGGAGTCTCTGAAGACACCTGCTGGCACTGGCCACTCAGAGGCCTCCAGACTGCCCTAACACCTCTGGATCCAAGATGGCAGAGGTCTGGGACACACTGGAGGAGCTCTGGACACCACCACTGGGGTGGTGTTGGACAGGGGAGTGGTCACTCCCCTTTCCTTTGTCCAGTTTCGTGCCAGAGCAGGGACTGGGGGTTCCCTAAACCGGTGTAGATTGCCTTATGCAAGGAGGGCACCATCTGTGCCCTTCAAAGCATTTCCAGAGGCTGGGAGAGGCTACCCTTCCCCAGCCTTTAACACCTCTTTCCAAAGGGAGAGGGTGTAACACCCTCTCTCAGAGGAAATTCTTTGTTCTGCCTTCCTGGGACTGGGCTGCCCAGACCCCAGGAGGGCAGAACCCTGTCAGTGGGGTGGCAGCAACGGTAGCTGCAGAGAAAACCCCAGAAAGCTGGTTTGGCAGTACCCGGGGTCCATAGTGGGGCCCTGGGGGATGCATGGGATTGGCACCCCAATACCAGATTTGGCATGAGGGGACAATTCCATGATCTTAGACATGTTACATGGCCATATTCGGAGTTACCATTGTGAAGCTACATATAGGTATTGACCTATATGTAGTGCACACATGTAATGGCGTCTCCGCACTCACAATGTCCGGGCAAATGTCCCTAAACTATGTGGGGCACCTTTGCTAGTGCAAGGGTGCCCTCACACTTAGTAACCTTGCACCTAACCTTCAGCAAGTGAAGGTTAAACATATAGGTGACTTATAAGTTACTTACGTGCAGTGAAAATGGCTGTGAAATAATGTGTGCGCTATTTCACTCAGGCTGCAGTGGCAGTCCTGTGTAAAGGTTTGTCTGAGATCCCTATGGGTGGCAAAATAAATGGTGCAGCCCATAGGGATCTCCTGGAACCCCAATACTCTAGGTACCTAGGTACCATATACTAGGGAATTATAAGGGTGTTCCAGCGTGCCAATTGAAATTGGTAAAAGTGGTCACTAGCCTATAGTGACAAATTTAAAGGCAGAGAGAGCATAAGCACTGAGGTTCCGGTTAGCAGAGCCTCAATGACACAGTTAGTCACTACTCAGGTGCACACATTCAGGCCACAAATAATGAGCACTGGGGTCCTGGCTATCAGGATCCCAGTGAGACAGGCAAAAACAAACTTACATACATGTACAAATGGGGGTAACATGCCAGGCAAGATAGTACCTTCCTACACAACTCCACCAACCCCCCCCCCCAAATGAGGGACTATAAGGCTAACCTTGCCCAGATGAGTCTTCATTGTCTAAGTGGAAATATCTGGAGAGTCCATCTGCATTGGAGTGTACTCCCAGGTCTATGTTCCACTCCCTGTCAATTCCCTGTAGGGAGATGGACCACCTCAACAATTTAGGGTTTTCACCTTTCATTTGTTTATGCCATAATAGAGGTTTGTGGTCTGTCTGAACAATAAAGTAAGTCCCAAAGAGGTATGGTTTCAACTTTTTCAGGGCACAGACTGCAGCATAGGTCTCCCTCTCTATGGCAGACCAACACTTTTCTCTAGGGGTCAACCTCCTGCTGATAAAAGCAACAGATTGATCCTGGACCTCAGTGATAAGCTGTGATAGAACTGCCCCCACCCCTAATTCAGAAGCATCCATCTGGACTATGAATTGTATGGAGTAACAAGGGCTTTTTAAGACAGGTGCAGAGCACATGGCCTGTTTGAGCTCATCAAAAGCCTTTTGACAGCTAGCTGTCCATAATACCTTTTTAGGCATCTTTTTGGATGTGAGTTCATTAAGAGGGGCAGCTATGGTGCCATAGTCCTTAATGAACCTCCTATAGTACCCTGTGAGGCCTAGGAAGAGTCTCGCCTGGGTTTGAGTGGTAGGGGGGAGTCCATTCCATAATGGTTTGGATCTTCCCCTGCCGTGGTGCAATCTGTTCTCCACCTACCAGGTGGCCCAGATAAACCACTTTCCCCTGCCCTATCTGGCACTTTGAAGCCTTGATAGTGAGTCCTACCTTTTGCAGGGCCGCCAAACCTTTCCACAGGTGGACCCGGTGATCATCCCAGGTAGAGCTAAAGACAGCTATATCATCTAGATATGCTGCACTAAAGGCTTCCAATCCTTGGAGGACTGTATTCACCAACCTCTGAAAAGTGGCAGGTGCATTTTTCTATCCAAAGGGCATAACAGTGAACTGATAGTGCCCTCTAATGGTTGAAAATGCTGTTTTAGGTTTAGCATCTTCTGACAATTTAATGTGCCAATACCCTGCAGTTAAGTCTAAAGTGCTTAGATACTTGGCAGAAGCCAGTGTATTTATTAGCTCATCTGCCCTCGGTATAGGGTGAACATCAGTTTTGGTTACTTAATTGAGACCTCTATAGTCCACACAAAACCTAATTTCCTTTTTACCATCTTTACAGTGAGGTTTGGGGACGAGTACCACTGGGCTAGCCCAGGGACTTTCAGAAGGTTCAGTCACTCTCAGATCTAACATTTTCTGTACCTCTTGTTTAATGCAATCTCTGACATGGTCAGTGTTAGAATTAAATAGCCAATCATGGATAAACCAATCAATAGTACAATTTACACAGAGAGCATATGCACTTTAGCACGGGTTAGCAGTGGTAAAGTGCCCAGAGGTCAAAAGCCAACAACAACAGGTCAGAAAAGGAGGAGGAAGAAGGCAAAAAGTTTGAGGATGACCCTGTCAAAAAGCCAGGTCCAACAGTCAGGCTGCCTATAAATCTTACTTTTGACAGGTAGACTGTCTCCAGTGTCGATTAAGTGCTCACACTAGGTAGTTGTACCTGGGATCAGTGAGAAGAGGTCATAGAACTAATCTAGGAGATTTATGCAGTTGTCCTTCTGCTCAGAAGTAAGGCAATCTGCCAGCACAAGTCCCTCCACTAAGCCATCGGCTTCAGTGGTAGGTAAGAAGAGGTCAGGGAGAGGGTCACTATCTTCTTCCTGCTCCTCATCAGTGGCCATGAGCAGGGTTAAGTCAGCCCTGTCATAATAAGGTTTCAGGCGATTGACATGAAGCACCCTAAGGGGGCTTCTGGCAATGCCCAGGTCTACCAAATAGATAACCATGCCTTTTTTCTCCACAATGAGATGGGGTCGACTCCATTTGTCCTAGAGTGCTCTTGGGGCCACAGGCTCCAATACCCACACCTTCTGTCCTGGGTGGTACTGAGCCAGAACAGCCTTCTGTTCATGCCATTGCTATTGGAGCTCTTGGCTGGCCTGAAGGTCCTTACTGGCCTTTTTCATGTATTCAGCCATCCTAGATCTGAGGCCAAGTACATAATCCAAAATGTCTTGCTTGGGAGCTTTTAAAGGTTGTTCTCAGCCCTCATTCACAAGAGCAAGTGGAACTCTTACAGGGTGCCCAAAGAGGAGTTCAAAGGGGCTGAAGCCCACTCCTTTTTGGGGTACCTCCCTATAAGCAAAAAAGAAGGCATGGCAACAGGACATCCCATCTCCTCCTGAGTTTTTCAGGGAGTCCTATGATCATGCCTTTGAGAGTTTTATTAAACCTCTCAACCAGACCATTTGTCTGTGGATGATAAGGAGTAGTGAACTTATAAGTTACACCAAATTCCTTCCACATAGCTTTGAGGTATGCAGACATGAAGATGCTACCTCTGTCTGACACCATTTCCTTAGGGAAACCCACTCTGTAAAATATTCCCAGGAGGACTTTTGCCACTGCAGGTGCTGTAGTGGTCCTTAAGGGTATAGCTTCAGGATACCTAGTAGCATGGTCCACTGTAGGACAGTACCATCTTGCCTGACATGTTACCCCCATTTTCACTGTATGTATGTCGGTTTTTGCCCTTGTGTCGCTGGTGATCCTGCAAGGCAGGACCCCAGTGTTCATAGTGTCTGCCCTGTATGTGTTCCCTGTGTGGTGCCTAACTGTATCACTGAGGCTCTGCTAACCAGAACCTCAGTGTTTATGCCCTCTCTGCTTTCTAAATTTGTCACTGCAGGCTAGTGTAGGAGGCTGGACTGGCTTGTAGTGAGTACCTAGGGGTACTTACATCTTGCACCAGGCCCAGTTATCCCTTATTAGTGTATAGGGTGTCTAGCAGCTTAGGCTGATAGATAATGGTAGCTTAGCAGAGCAGCTTAGGCTGAACTAGGAGACGAGTGAAGCTCTTACAGTACCACTAGTGTCATATGCACAATATTATAAGAAAACACAATACACAGATATACTAAAAATAAAGGTACTTTATTTTTATGACAAAAGTATCTCAGTGAGTACCCTCAGTATGAGGATAGCAAATATACACAAGATATATGTACACAATACCAAAAATATGCAGTATAGTATTAGAAAACAGTGCAAACAATGTATAGTTACAATAGGATGCAATGGGGACACATAGGGATAGGGGCAACACAAACCATATACTCCAAAAGTGGAATGCGAACCACGAATGGACCCCAAACCTATGTGACCTTGTAGAGGGTCGCTGGGACTGTAAAAAAACAGTGAGGGTTAGAAAAATAGCCCACCCCAAGACCCTGAAAAGTGAGTGCAAAGTGCACTAAAGTTCCCCCAAGAACACAGAAGTCGTGATAGGGGAATTCTGCAGGAAAGACACAAACCAGCAATGCAACAACAATGGATTTCCAAACGAGGGTACCTGTGGAAGAAGGGGACCAAGTCCAAAAGTCACAAGCAAGTCGGAGATGGGCAGATGCCCAGGAAATGCCAGCTGTGGGTGCAAAGAAGCTGCTACTAGGCAGTAGAAGCTGAGGATTCTGCAGGAACGACAAGGGCTAGAAACTTCCGCTTTGGAGGCTGGATGTCCCACGTCGTGAAGAGTCGTGCAGAAGTGTTTTCCCGCCGAAAGACCGCCAACAAGCCTTGCTAGCTGCAAATCGTGCGGTTAGGGTTTCTGGATGCTGCTGTGGCCCAGGAGGGACCAGGATGTCGCCAATTGCGTCAGGGGACAGAGCGGGCGCCCAGCAAGACAAGGAGCCCTCTCAGAAGCAGGCAGCACCCGCAGAAGGGCCGGAACAGGCACTACGAAGAGGAGTGAAACGGTGCTCACCCGAAGTTGCACAAAGGAGTCCCACGCCGCCGGAGGACAACTTAGAAAGTCGTGCAATGCAGGTTAGAGTGCCGTGGACCCAGGCTTGGCTGTGCACAAAGGATTTCCGCCGGGAGTGCACAGAGGCCGGAGTAGCTGCAAAAGACGCAGTTCCCAGCAATGCAGTCTGGCGTGGGGAGGCAAGGACTTACCTCCACCAAACTTGGACTGAAGAGTCACTGGACTGTGGGAGTCACTTGGACAGAGTTGCTAGATTCAAGGGACCTCGCTCGTCGTGCTGAGAGGAGACCCAGGGGACCGGTGATGCAGTTCTTTGGTGCCTGCGGTAGCAGGGGGAAGATTCTGTCGACCCACGGGAGATTTCTTCGGAGCTTCTAGTGCAGAGAGGAGGCAGACTACCCCCACAGCATGCACCACCAGGAAAACAGTTGAGAAGGCGGCAGGATCAGCGTTACAGAGTTGCAGTAGTCGTCTTCGCTACTTTGTTGCAGTTTTGCAGGCTTCCAGCGCGGTCAGCAGTCGATTCCTTGGCAGAAGGTGAAGAGAGAGATGCAGAGGAACTCGGATGAGCTCTTGCATTCGTCATCTAAGGAAATCCCCAAAGCAGAGACCCTAAATAGCCAGAAAAGAGGGTTTGGCTACTTAGGAGAGAAGATAGGCTAGCAACACCTGAAGGAGCCTATCAGAAGGAGTCTCTGACGTCACCTGCTGGCACTGGCCACTCAGAGCAGTCCAGTGTGCCAGCAGCACCTCTGTTTCCAAGATGGCAGAGGTCTGGAGCACACTGGAGGAGCTCTGGGCACCTCCCAGGGGAGGTGCAGGTCAGGGGAGTGGTCACTCCCCTTTCCTTTGTCCAGTTTCGCGCCAGAGCAGGGCTGAGGGGTCCCTGAACCGGTGTAGACTGGCTTATGCAGAAATGGGCACCATCTGTGCCCATGAAAGCATTTCCAGAGGTTGGGGGAGGCTACTCCTCCCCAGCCTTAACACCATTTTCCAAAGGGAGAGGGTGTAACACCCTCTCTCTGAGGAAGTCCTTTGTTCTGCCATCCTGGGCCAAGCCTGGCTGGGCCCCAGGAGGGCAGAAACCTGTCTGAGGGGTTGGCAGCAGCAGCAGCTGCAGTGAAACCCCGGGAAAGGCAGTTTGGCAGTACCAGGGTCTGTGCTAGAGACCCGTGGGATCATGGGGTTGTGCCAACAATGCCAGGATGGCATAGAGGGGGCAATTCCATGATCTTAGACATGTTACATGGCCATATTCGGAGTTACCATTGTGAAGCTACACATAGGTAGTGACCTATATGTAGTGCACGCGTGTAATGGTGTCCCCGCACTCACAAAGTCCAGGGAAATGGCCCTGAACCATGTGGGGGCACCTTGGCTAGTGCCAGGGTGCCCACACACTAAGTAACTTAGCACCCAACCTTTACCAGGTAAAGGTTAGACACATAGGTGACTTATAAGTTACTTAAGTGCAGTGGTAAATGGCTGTGAAATAACGTGGACGTTATTTCACTCAGGCTGCAGTGGCAGGCCTGTGTAAGAATTGTCAGAGCTCCCTATGGGTGGCAAAAGAAATGCTGCAGCCCATAGGGATCTCCTGGAACCCCAATACCCTGGGTACCTCAGTACCATATACTAAGGAATTATAAGGGTGTTCCAGTATGCCAATGTGAATTGGTGAAATTGGTCACTAGCCTGTTAGTGACAATTTGGAAAGAAATGAGAGAGCATAACCACTGAGATTCTGGTTAGCAGAGCCTCAGTGAGACAGTTAGGCATCACACAGGGAACACATACATATAGGTCACAAACTTATGAGCACTGGGGTCCTGGCTAGCAGGGTCCCAGTGACACATAACAAACATACTGAAAACATAGGGTCTTCACTATGAGCACTAGGCCCTGCCTAGCAGGATCCCAGTGAGACAGTGAAAACACCCTGACATACACTCACAAACAGGCCAAAAGTGGGGGTAACAAGGCTAGAAAGAGGCTACTTTCTCACACAACCCCCCCCCCCCCCCAAACGAAGGACAATAAGGCTAACCTTGGCCAGTTGAGACTTTATAGTCTAAGTGGTGATAAGTAGAGAGTAGCTCTGCAATAGACTGGTTACTCCCTTTATCATCCACTATAGGGTTACTTCCCTGTGGGGATGTAAACCATCCTGTTTGAAGTTTTTTAGCTAAGCAACAATGTGAAGATGTATTTTCAGAGTTTCTATCAGTAAGTTTTAGTTTAGAGCAGTGGGAATTGTCCACTGAACCTATTTGTAGTGAGGAAAATGCCAGACAGAGATGCTGTCTCAATAAAGCCATAGCTGGGCAAAAACTTTGTCCATATGGCTGGAAGAGAGAACAGGGATGCTGTTTCTCTTGATTTGGAGCAGGGCAGGTATGCTGTCCTGTGAGCTCCACACTAGGGCAGGGATGCTGTCCTAAGTGTTGTGAGGCAGTGCAGGGTTTCTGCACTAAAGTTTCTCTGGGAGGGTTGGAGGGATGCTCCATGTTAACTAAAATGGTGCTCTTTTTCTCACCAATGTTAGTTATCCCACAGAGAGGTACTTCTACCTCAAGGAGTACAGCTTTGCCAGCTGATGATTCCCTTGGAGCAGGTGTAGGAAAGTACCATCTTGCCTGGCATGTTACCCCCATTTTTCACTGTATATATGTTGTTTTAGTTGTATGTGTCACTGGGACCCTGGTAACCCAGTGCCCCAGTGCTCATAAGTGTGCCTGAATGTGTTACCTGTGTAGTGACTAACTGTCTCACTGAGGCTCTGCTAATCAGAACCTCAGTGGTTATGCTCTCTCATTTCTTTCCAAATTGTCACTAACAGGCTAGTGACCATTTTTACCAATTTACATTGGCTTACTGGAACACCCTTATAATTCCCTAGTATATGGTACTGAGGTACCCAGGGTATTGGAGTTCCAGGAGATCCCTATGGGCTGCAGCATTTCTTTTGCCACCCATAGGGAGCTCTGACAATTCTTACACAGGCCTGCCACTGCAGCCTGAGTAAAATAACGTCCACGGTGCCCCCACATTGTTCAGAGCCAATTCCCTGAACTTTGTGAGTGCGGGGACACCATTACACGCGTGCACTACATATAGGTCACTACCTATATGTAGCTTCACAATGGTAACTCCGAATATGGCCATGTAACATGTCTATGATCATGGAATTGCCCCCTCTATGCCATCCTGGCATAGTTGGCACAATCCCATGATCCCAGTGGTCTGTAGCACAGACCCTGGTACTGCCAAACTGCCCTTCCTGGGGTTTCACTGCAGCTGCTGCCAACCCCTCAGACAGGCATCTGCCCTCCTGGGGTCCAGCCAGGCCTGGCCCAGGATGGCAGAACAAAGAACTTCCTCTGAGAGAGCGTGTGACACCCTCTCCCTTTGGAAAATGGTGTGAAGGCAGGGGAGGAGTAGCCTCCCCCAGCCTCTGGAAATGCTTTGTTGGGCACAGATGTGCCCAATTCTGCATAAGCCAGTCTACACCGGTTCAGGGGACCCCTTAGCCCTGCTCTGGCGCGAAACTGGACTAAGGAAAGGGGAGTGACCACTCCCCTGACCTGCACCTCCCCTGGGAGGTGTCCAGAGCTCCTCCAGTGTGCTCCAGACCTCTGCCATCTTGGAAACAGAGGTGCTGCTGGAACACTGGACTGCTCTGAGTGGCCAGTGCCACCAGGTGACGTCAGAGACTCCTTCTGATAGGCTCCTTCAGGTGTTAGTAGCCTATCCTCTCTCCTAAGTAGCCAAACCCTCTTTTCTGGCTATTTAGGGTCTCTGTCTCTGGGGAAACTTTAGATAACGAATGGATGAGCTCAGCCGAGTTCCTCTGCATCTCTCTCTTCACCTTCTGATAAGGAATCGACTGCTGACCGCGCTGGAAGCCTGCAAACCTGCAACATAGTAGCAAAGACGACTACTGCAACTCTGTAACGCTGATCCTGACGCCTTCCCGACTGTTTTCCTGCTTGTGCATGCTGTGGGGGTAGTCTGCCTCCTCTCTGCACCAGAAGCTCCGAAGAAATCTCCCGTGGGTCGACGGAATCTTCCCCCTGCAACCACAGGCACCAAAAAGCTGCATTACCGGTCCCTTGGGTCTCCTCTCAGCACGACGAGCGAGGTCCCTTGAATCCAGCAACTCTGTCCAAGAGACTGCCACAGTCCAGTGACTCTTCAGTCCAAGTTTGGTGGAGTTACTTACTCCTTGCCTCCCCACTCCAGACTGCATTGTTGGTAACCGCGACTTTTGCAACTTCTCCGGCCCCTGTGCACTTCCGGCGGAAATCCTTTGTGCACAGCCAAGCCTTGGTCCACGGCACTCTAACCTGCATTGCACGACTTTCTAAGTTGGTCTCCGGCGACGTGGGACTCCTTTGTGCAACTTCGGCGAGCACCGTTTCACGCATCCTCGTAGTGCCTGTTTCTGGCACTTCTCCGGGTGCTACCTGCTTCAGAGAGGGCTCCTTGTCTTGCTCGACGTCCCCTCTCTCTGCTGGTCCAATTTGCGACCTCCTGGTCCCTCCTGGGCCTCAGCAGCGTCCAAAAACGCTAACCGCACGATTTGCACTAGCAAGGATTGTTGGCGTTCTTTCGGCGGGAAAACACTTCTGCACGACTCTCCAAGGCGAGAGGGATCCGTCCACCAAAGGGGAAGTCTCTAGCCCTTTTCGTTCCTGTAGAAACCTCAGCTTCTTCTGTCCAGTAGAAGCTTCCTTGCACCCGCAGCTGACATTTCCTGGGCATCTGCCCATCTCCGACTTGCTTGTGACTTTTGGACTTGGTCCCCTTGTTCCACAGGTACCCTAGATTGGAAATCCACAGTTGTTGCATTGTTGGTTTGTGTCTTTCCTGCATTATTCCTCTAACACGACTTCTTTGTCCTTAGGGGAACTTTAGTGCACTTTGCACTCACTTTTCAGGGTCTTGGGGAGGGTTATTTTTCTAACTCTCACTATTTTCTAATAGTCCCAGCGACCCTCTACAAGGTCACATAGGTTTGGGGTCCATTCGTGGTTCGCATTCCACTTTTGGAGTATATGGTTTGTGTTGCCCCTATCCCTATGTTTCCCCATTGCATCCTATTGTAACTATACATTGTTTGCACTGTTTTCTAAGACTATACTGCATATTTTTGCTATTGTGTATATATATCTTGTGTATATTTCCTATCCTCTCACTGAGGGTACACTCTAAGATACTTTGGCATATTGTCATAAAAATAAAGTACCTTTATTTTTAGTATAACTGTGTATTGTGTTTTCTTATGATATTGTGCATATGACACTAAGTGGTACTGTAGTAGCTTCACACGTCTCCTAGTTCAGCCTAAGCTGCTCTGCTAAGCTACCATTATCTATCAGCCTAAGCTGCTAGACACCCTATACACTAATAAGGGATAACTGGGCGTGGTGCAAGGTGCAAGTACCCCTTGGTACTCACTACAAGCCAGTCCAGCCTCCTACAGCAGGTGCCACCCCAGGAGAGGTTTCTCCCACCACAGGAATGATATCCTGATTGGCAGGGTGGTTAGGGGATACTGTGATACCCTTTTTACCTGTTGCTGGAGAGGGATCCTGAGTTTTCAGGCCTTCTCTCCTTTGCTTTTTCATTTCAGTAGAAATGAGAGGGAACAATTCCTCTGGGATGCCTAGCACGGCTGCATGGGCATAAAACTCTACATCAGCCCAACCTGAGGCCTCTAGGTCATTACCTAAGAGACAATCTACAGGTAAGCTAGGTGATACTACCACCTGCTTAGGGCCAGTAACTCCACCCCAACTAAACTGAATTATAGCTAAGGGAAGAAACTTAGTGGAGTTATGGACATCAATAATCTTATACTGTTGTCCAATGATGTGTTGTTCAGGATGCACTAGGTTTTCAGTCACCAAAGTGATACTGGCACCTGTGTCCCTGTAGGCCAAGGTCTCAACACCATTTATTGAAACTGTCTGCCTGTACTTATCCATTGTAAGGGGACAAGCAGCCAGTGTGGCAAGGGCAATGCCACTAGGTGTGACAGAAACTGTCTTGGGACTGACTACCCCAGTTTCTATGATGGACCCATAAGTGAACCCAACTACACCCTTCGCTTGACTGTTGCCAGCAGTCCCACCACTAGTACCACTACTGCTAGGGGCACTAGAGCTTGATGTATTAGTGGTGGTAGGCTCAGGGGGTTTACCCGGACAGGACTTATCCCCTGGCCTATGGCCTCTGTTTTTACACACAAAGCACCAAGGCTTTTTAATGTGTGCAGCTTGAGAAGAAGAGGAAGATTTTGTTTTATCCCCACCCTCTGAAGAGTGTTTAAGATTTGAAGTGGGATCTTTGGTTTTACCCTTATCCCCATGCTTATCTTGAGATTTTTCACCATCTTTCTTCTTGCCATCCTTGTCACCACCTGTATGAACTTTTCTTTTCACTCTTGTTCTGACCCATTTGTCTGCCTTCTTTCCCAATTCTTGGGGAGAGGTCAGATCTGAGTCCACTAGATACTGGTGCAACAAATCAGACACACAATTATTAAGTATATGCTCTCTCAGGATTATGTTATATAGGCTTTCATAGTCAGTAACGTTACTGCCATGTAACCACCCCTCCAAGGCCTTCACTGAATGGTGAACAAAGTCTACCCAGTCTTGTGAAGACTCCTTTTTGGTTTCTCTGAACTTCATCCTGTACTGTTCAGTGGTTAAGCCATAACCATCTAGGAGTGCATTCTTAAGAACTGCAAAATTATTGGCATCACTTTCTTTTACAGTAAGGAGCCTATCCCTACCCTTTCCACTAAATGATAGCCATAGGATAGCAGCCCACTGCCTTTGATGGACATCCTGTACAACACAGGCCCTCTCAAGTGCAGCAAACCACTTGTTAATGTCATCCCCCTCCTTATAAGGGGGAACTATCTTGTGCAGATTCCTGGAATCATGCTCTTTTGCAGGATGAATATGGTGCTGCTGCCACCATGGGTTTCTAAACCCAATTTCTGTCTTTCTCTTTCTATCTCTAAGGACTGCCTATCTAAATCCAGCTGTTGCTTCTTGAGCTTCAGCCTGGATTCCTCCACTCTCCACTCTATTGAGCTTCCTTTCTAACACTCTGTCATCAGGGTGGGTGGGAGGGATATGCCTAGAAACAGAAGTATAGTGAGAATGTACAGAAGGAGACCTGGCCCTAACAGATGGCACCCTAACAACTTGGCTAACAGGAACAGCACTTCTACTATGATGAGAAGGAATACTCTTACTGTGATGTGAGACCACACTATCTGTATGATGTGACTCTACATCAGTACCAGCTATGCTAGGTTGTCTGCTAATGGGCAGGATAGGAAGTTTCCCTTCTAAATCTTTTGCTAGGGGTGCCCCAGGATCAGATTGGGAACCATCAGCTAACTTTTCAACAGAAGTGCCACCTCTGGCCTTATCCTGTTCAACAAGCATATTCACCAACAGTTCTTTAGGGGGATTCTTCCCTACACTTAAACCTCTTTCTATGCAGAGACTCCTTGCTCCTTTCCAGCTAAGGTCATCATAAGCAAGTTTGGACAGATCAACAGTTTGGCCTGTGCCAGACATTTTAGAAAGTGTTTAAGTGATAGAAAAAGTGAGAAAAAAGTTTTACAGAAGTTTTGGAAAGACAGAAAAAGACTTTTAAAACTTTTTAAGAACTTTTTGAAAGTTTAGAAGTACTTTTCAGCACTTTAGAAAAGGAGTGAGAAAAGAAAAGCAAAACTTTTTGGTTAGGTGTACATACACTGAACTTGTTTTGTATATTTTTCTCTTATGAAAAGTACAATGACAAAAGTGGTAAGTAGTTGCAAGTACTTATCCTCACCGCTGCACAACCAATGTAGGAGGCTGGACTGGCTTGTAGTGAGTACCTAGGGGTACTTACACCTTGCACCAGGCCCAGTTATCCCTTATTAGTGTATAGGGTGTCTAGCAGCTTAGGCTGATAGATAATGGTAGCTTAGCAGAGCAGCTTAGGCTGAACTAGGAGACGAGTGAAGCTCTTACAGTACCACTAGTGTCATATGCACAATATCATAAGAAAACACAATACACAGATATACTAAAAATAAAGGTACTTTATTTTTATGACAATATGCCAAAAGTATCTCAGTGAGTACCCTCAGTATGAGGATAGCAAATATACACAAGATATATGTACACAATACCAAAAATATGCAGTATAGTATTAGAAAACAGTGCAAACAATGTATAGTTACAATAGGATCCAATGGGGACATATAGGGATAGGGGCAACACAAACCATTTACTCCAAAAGTGGAATGCGAACCACAAATGGACCCCAAACCTATGTGACCTTGTAGAGGGTTGCTGGGACTGTAAGAAAACAGTGAGGGTTAATAAAATAGCCCACCCCAAGACCCTGAAAAGTGAGTGCAAAGTGCACTAAAGTTCCCCCAAGAGCACAGAAGTCATGATAGGGGAATTCTGCAGGAAAGACACAAACCAGCAATGGAACAACGATGGATTTCCAAACGAGGCTACCTGTGGAACAAGGATACCAAGTCCAAAAGTCACAAGCAAGTCGGAGATGGGCAGATGCCCAGGAAATGCCAGCTGTGGGTGCAAAGAAGCTGCTACTAGGCAGTAGAAGCTGAGGATTCTGCAGGAACGACAAGGGCTAGAAACTTCCCCTTTGGAGGATGGATGTCCCACGTCGTGAAGAGTCGTGCAGAAGTGTTTTCCCGCCGAAAGACCGCCAACAAGCCTTGCTAGCTGCAAATCGTGCGGTTAGAGTTTTTGGATGCTGCTGTGGCCCAGGAGGGACCAGGATGTCGCCATTTGCGTCAGGGGTCAGAGGGGGCGCCCAGCAAGATAAGGAGCCCTCTCAGAAGCAGGCAGCACCCGCATAAGTGCCAGAACAGGCACTACGAAGAGGAGTGAAACAGTGCTCATCCGAAGTTGCACAAAGGAGTCCCACGCCTCCGGAGGATAACTTAGAAAGTCGTGCAATGCAGGTTAGAGTGCTGTGGACCCAGGCTTGGCTGTGCACAAAGGATTTCCGCCTGAAGTGCACAGAGGCCGGAGTAGCTGCAAAAGCCGCGATTCCCAGCAATGCAGTCTGGCGTGGGGAGGCAAGGACTTACCTCCACCAAACTTGGACTAAAGAGTCACTGGACTGTGGGCGTCACCTGGACAGAGTTGCTGGATTCAAGGGACCTCGCTCATCGTGCTGAGAGGAGACCCAGGGGACCAGTGATGCAGTTCTTTGGTGCCTGCGGTAGCAAGGGGAAGATTCCGTCGACCCACAGGAGATTTCTTCGGAGCTTCTAGTGCAGAGAGGAGGCAGACTACCCCCACAGCATGCACCACCAGGAAAACAGGTGAGAAGGCGGCAGGATCAGTGTTACAGAGTTGCAGTAGTCGTCTTCGCTACTTTGTTGCAGTTTTGCAGGCTTCCAGCGCTGTCAGCAGTCGATTCCTTGGCAGAAGGTGAAGAGAGAGATGCAGAGGAACTCGGATGAGCTCTTGCATTCGTTATCTAAGGAAATCCCCAAAGCAGAGACCCTAAATAGCCAGAAAGGAGGGTTTGGCTACTTAGGAGAGAAGATAGGCTAGCAACACCTGAAGGAGCCTATCAGAAGGAGTCTCTGATGTCACCTGCTGGCACTGGCCACTCAGAGCAGTCCAGTGTGCCAGCAGCACCTCTGTTTCCAAGATGGCAGAGGTCTGGAGCACACTGGAGGAGCTCTGGGCACCTCCCAGGGGAGGTGCAGGTCAGGGGAGTGGTCACTCCCCTTTCCTTTGTCCAGTTTCGCGTCAGAGCAGGGCTGGGGGGTCCCTGAATCGGTGTAGACTGGCTTATGCAGAAATGGGCACCATCTGTGCCCATGAAAGCATTTCCAGAGGCTGGGGGAGGCTACTCCTCCCCAGCCTTAACACCATTTTCCAAAGGGAGAGGGTGTAACACCCTCTCTCTGAGGAAGTCCTTTGTTCTGCCATCCTGGGCCAAGCCTGGCTGGACCCCAGGAGGGCAGAAACCTGTCTGAGGGGTTGGCAGCAGCAGCAGCTGCAGTGAAACCCCGGGAAAGGCAGTTTGGCAGTTGTGGTTCTAAAAATTCCGGACCCATGTAATTTACTTTGCCACAGCAGTACAATTTTAGTATCAAAAGACCGATAATGACTAGTACACTAAGCATGAGCATTTTCGCTCAATTCCAGCAGCGTTTTCACCTCGAAATCGCCATTTTCGTCCTGCACTCGTGGCTCCCATTTTATACACGGCAGCCATTTTTAAAAGTTGCCCTCACATAGGCTTATAATACAGTCAGATTTGATTCCAAGGACACGTACACCTTGATTGACTTTTCTCTGACCTGGGCAAGCTGGAACCATTGCCTCAGGCCAAACCTGTTTGGTCAGTCCCTCTCCCAGTGGCCGAATCAGATAGCATGAAGGCACGCCATGCCATAAAACCCTTATTATCGCTCACACACCCTGCCTAATCTTGCTCACACCTGCACCTGCTCTTTTCTTCTTCTTACTTTACGAGGGGAGGTGCCCGTTTTTATTGGGGGTCCACACTTATCTGATGTAAAATACTAGGCCTTGCCGGGTAATTTATTATGGGTTGGATGACATGAAATATGAGGTTTCATCATGACACTGTTTTTTCCTTTGTAGTGAAAACATGTGAATGATCAACCAAAATGTCAAGAATTTTTGCCTGAAGCTTAAAAAACTGTATATAAGGAAACCTGACTTTGCATTGAAACACAGTCTCCTGAGAACATACAAACCATGCTGTTGTACTTCTAGGACGCTTGTTACTTGGCTGCAGCCAATAAATTCGATCTTTGACTTCACCTAGAAGACTCTGAGTTTCTGTGGTCTGAATCAGGAAAGTACCCGAGGTCTTTGGGTGTACCCTGGCACCGCTGGGTTACCGGATCAGTACCGGTTCTGAAAAACCCAGTACCTCAGTTGGCGCCCAACATGGGACGATACCAGCGGTACCGGTCCAAGCCTGAGGTCCGTGAGGAGCTTCGTGTGAAAATTCTGGAGGAAGGCCGCCACTTCATCGACCCCTGCATGTCGACATGGTCCGAAAGTCTTTGCTGCGAGGTTCCCCGCTTCCCGACGGCTACGAAGGACTGCTGCGCTGGCTATCGCCCTGATTTGGACCCTTGATGTTTGGTAGAGCGAAACGATAATACGAGTCTTCTGGTGACGTCATCGATATTTTTAGTTAAGTATAAGTGGAGCGTCTCCCAGTCCTTAGTTGGACACTTGGTTTGGTCCTTAGTTGGACATTTGGTTTGGTATCCCTTCGGGATCACTTTGATTTGGAACTTGCAAGTACCAAAGCCGAAGGACTCGTGTATTCACGAGACTATCGTAAACGATAATCCTTTGAAGTTTGAAGCTAGACTAGTGAGCGAAGATGCCTGGTCTTAGCAGACTTGGAAATTTGTTTTGTCTTGGTTGTAAAAGGGACTCCCGGTTGGAGGACTCATGTCCGGTTCCTCCGATTGGAACTCCAACCTATGAACTATATGTGAAGCACGGAGTGGGCCCCATCACGTTTAATAAAGTATGGGTCCACTATTCTTGGAAATAAATGTCTGTGAGGCTGTTTTTGCAGTTTTTTGGAACACTATTGATAAAAGTTTTCTTTTCTCTTGTAAATATGACTTACAACTAGGATCTGCAAACGGTTCTGTAAGTAAATTGCGACGGCGCTATTTATGAAAAATGGCTAAAGCGCGCTGTATTGTGTGTCCTGAGTGTTTTCTGTTTATATCTGAAATGAGCTCAATGTGTGTTTGTGGGTCTTCTTGATGTTTACAGTTTGTTAAGTAAAATGTTGGTTAATTAATATTAAGTAGAAACTTAGAAAAAATCCAGAAATGAACCATGTGATGTGCTAACATAGCTATATGTTGCTCTTTAATTTATAGAATGAGCAATTGTGCACATATACAAAACTGCCGTTAAATGCTTAAGAAATTTGAAAACACATTCAATAGATATAAATAGGGCCCCCCCAAAAAAACGAAATTATCTATTTTTGCAAAAAAAAAAAAAAATTACAGCATTTTTCTTAGATGCATTGTATTAGATGTTCACAGGCAAACTTTTCAGCTGCAGTATATTTGATAGGAATGTTCAATTCAGCCAGCACTTTCCCAGTTAAACACGGGTGGAATTTTGCATAACCTTCCTTTTAAATGAAAGTGGCGCAAAAATGTGACGCATTTCAAGTTAGGCTTATGCGCTTAGGCTTGTGAGTTAATGTATCCCAAATAATAGGCAAGGGATGCAGCCTGCTTTTATATGTGGAATTATCACACAAAAAAGAATAATTGGGTTTAAAAAAAAAAAAAAAAAAAAATATTAATTATGGAAAAATTATTTACAAAATAAGTGCCTTTCAAAATCGTTTTTTAATATTTATAAAGCTTAATACCTATACTATGACCTCCTAGCATAAAAATTTAATTTAAGTTATGTTGCACCGCTAAAATGACATTTGTATGTGCAATTTTCCCTTGGCGCGGGAGCAAACAAGCTCATTTCTATAAAGTATAAAGTTAATATTTTCAATGGCTGACTCATGGATTGTGTAATAGACATTCTGGTAATGCATATTATGCAAGAAAATTGTAGGATATTGATTTTTAATGCCTAAAATATCAAAGTCGATTTTGGGCAAAAGCACTGTTTAAACTGCATTTTCTTTCATTCAGAGTACTTTTTAAAGTGTCTCAGGCTTCAGTAAATGCATACATTTAGGTTTGATATATATTTGCAGGTTGTGCCTTCTTATGATTCAATGAGTCAATGTGCCAGTACAAAGGCTTGTTTTAATATCAAGGTTGAAGGTTCTAACTTCAGCTGGGCCTACTGAGACGTTCATTCATTCGAGGTTGATGAAATATGTACCTTTGCATGGGATTGCAACAAGCATTTATTCTAACAACTGGTATGTGTGTTATTAAGGTTTGTGAATTATTCACAGTAAATGTAGTTTAATAATCTGGAAATAGAGATAAAAAAATGTAGCGCCTAAAAAGGAATTTTTTTTATTTTTTTAAATAGAGTGAATTATTGCAGGTTAGAAGGAAAACAGGAAGGCCTACTGTCTTTGACAGATTCAGAGTGGCAGAAGCTAGGAGAGCTACAGAGGCTGGCTCAAGTCACGCTGCTGAGATGCTATCTTTAGTTTTCCCATAAACAATGGAGGAGGCTGTCATGTTGACACTTGTGACCTTTTAAATTAGGGCCTTGTCTCTGTGAAATGCAGAATGACCCTACGGGCCTCTAAAAGTGGGATTTCTGGTTTCTCCAGAAGAACATCAATACAATTAAAGAACTTAATTCCAAAGGGAAAATATAAAAAGAAGGGGTTTCTTCGAAAGTCCCAACATCATGTTAAATGCTCTGCAGAACTGATACATTTGTGTCTCCGCTCTAAAAAAATAAAATGATGCCTGCTAGTTGCTTTTATTTGACAGAAAACGAAGTGTTGCATTAAGTCTTAGACAGAAAATAAGATGCAGCCCTTTTCTAAAATTTTGAAGGCTACATGCCTTAATGAGAACGATTTGCCAATTAAGACTTATTTTTCACAGTGGAAATTGTAGGTGCCAAATTAATATGGAGTGTCAGTGTAACAATTTTTACTTTTAGAAAGGTAAAACTAAGGTGGCTTGATGTTGCGAAGTAACTGACAAGAGGGTAACAGTTAAGTAATGGAAATTTATTTTCGTGTATTTGGTCCTATCATGAATTGTTCTTGCTGGTCCTGTATGTTAGAAGAGAAACAGTAAAGTTATATTTGACAGCAGATTTCCATTGCCTGGTGATCTACTGTCAAAAGGAGGGTAAGGATTTTAAACCTGACAAATTAAACAGGCCCAAATATTGGGTTTTGGGCTGCAGGTTTACAGTGCATAAAGTACATGACATGGTGTTGTGTGTCACCGCTTATTCACACATGCTATTGTTTTGTCTATGCTTTTTGTGCTTGATACACAGCAAGTATATCTGATAGCTTTACGTTTTGTGCGTTTTTATTATTTTTTATTTGTTTTTTTTGCATGTTTGTTGCTGCTTTTGATACTATTACAAGCTCCCCTGTGTTGTGAGGGGATGGTCATGACGATGCCCATCGCTACGCAACAGTTGGTTGAACTTGTTCTGGTTACTAAATTCCACAGATAATGATATTTCATGCTGTGAACATAAGAGACAACACTTCACCAGTGCATGTCTATTTGGCTATAATGGTATTGAAGGAAAATAAAAAGAGATATACAGGATCAAAGTGTGTCACCTGCAGTTAGTCACGTTACTGCCCCTTACCTTAAAGGAACAGGCAGCCCTACATTTATGTATCCTTGATTGGACCTAAGGATGAAATTATAGATCTGTGACTCAAGGTGGCCTAATTTCTATATTACATTAGTTAATGATGTTCTGTTTCCTAAGTAGCATATGGCTTTCGTTCCTTAAAAGAAAACCAGGTTTTCATTTTTTCCTGAAGAAAGAACTGAAACATTAGCTAGGAGTACCGTATATGGTGTAGTCACCAACGGTAGAGTTAAAATGTGTGTAACTTTGGCCTCTGTGTATCACCCGTACTCTCGGTGTTGTGTCACATGCCTGACTATCACCCAAATAATTTTTTTGTTCTTCCTATAGATTTTTTCTTTTGTTACTTCCCCTGACCAATGTCGCATCATGCTTAGTTATTGAGATTTTAGCTATGTCCTAGTCCTATTTCTCTTTTTCAAATTCCTTTCACCAGTCAGACCTTTTATTATTATTGATGTATTGTTCAGGTTCACATTTCCAGACTGCAGTGATGTACCAGGGACCCCCATGTTATGTATAATTCCCTTTGGTATGACCAGACTGGTTTTCAAGAATTTGCCTTAGGCCTGCTTCAATGTTTTCCAGCCTGACTGTCAGGGTAGCGATAGACTGGTTAACTGACTCAATATTATAGTAAGACAAGTTTTCCATTTCAATAGGAGATATCTTATGTTTACCTTTTTGAACATGACGAATTTTCAATGTCTATTTTAATTTGGTTTTCGGTTCCCTTCTGTTCCTGCTACTTTTTTTTTTTTTTTTTTGGTGGGATCAGATGTGTCCTAATCATGCAAATATCAGGACCCTCTAGTTCTTGTCTTTTTGTTTGCACATTTGACTATTAGCCTGTGTATTGCATAGTGCACCTGATGCACAGTTTTTAAAGGAAGGTTTCTACATGTCTCTGATAATCGGTATCATGTGATTTCTCTATTGAGATGTTCTAAGGTAAGGAGGAACACCTAGACTTAATCATTGAGGAAAATATGTGTTTACCCCATTAGACAATGCCACTGTGTGAGGAAATCCATTCAGATAGAATTCTCATGTAGCTATAGATGGTAGAGAATAATGGAGAGAACCCAATTAAAGATGCTAGAGACCCTGTTTTGCCCTTCTGCCTTTGTCTTTGTATTTTATGCCCATGGTGTATGGCTACTCCTTTGAAGATTGCAGACCACCTGCTTGCAGTCCCCTTGTTAAAAACCATGAACTGTTTTTTTGTACTAAATTGAAGGAAACTAACAACTGTGGCACATTTCCTACGTCACTAGATTCTGCGGGTATCAAGTCATAATAACCTGCAGGTCATTGATTTAAGCCTAATTCCCATCAGTGACAGCTACAGATGAAAGACGGACGTTTTGGCCCTACAGTCTCAGCACCCAGAAAGTAGCAAAACTGGACAGCGATCGCCAGCGCATGGTATCGTACTTGCTCCATCAGACGGCGTTGGACATCACAAAACCAAAGTTTCAGTGTAAAAGAGCTAAAGAGAAGGATTCCTGTTGTTGATGGCAGAGCTGTTTTGAGGTTTCATTTCTCTACCTGTCATGTGCTGGTAACCTCTGACAGTGTGCAATCCCTTGAGCCCCTTGGCCTGAGTTTTGGCCACACCCCCCCTTTTCTTTGCTCCAACGGAAGAAGGGCAGTGCACCGGAGATTTCAAGTTTGGAAAAAGGCACTATATTGTGGTGCCCATGAAAGAGCAGCTTGAGCGTCCTCTGACACTAAATAATGAGTGTTGGAGTCTGAAAGTGCTGCTGAGCTTGAGCTATTTCCCAATTAATGGTGCTTGGGTCTGCACGAGATGATTTGTGCCCTTGATCAATGAAGAGCACATTGTTTGTAGTGTCTGCCACAGAGGAGAGACACTGGTGCATTGCTTTAAGACATTGAGACTTTCGAGTGAGCTGTGGGTGTTTGCCAGGAGGGCACTCCAACTAAGCAGTACTTTTCTCACGAAGAGGCCTGAATTCAGAGGCCCATGCGAAAGAAAACAACAAAAGAAAATTTGATGGACAATAGAAGCCTGCCAGAGAGGCTTTTTGAACGGACTCTGGGCATAGTTGGTTTCACAAGAGGTTTCCGTGTGATTGTATAGACTAGGTGTTAGGAGACTGATTGTTTTGCTGGCATTGTTTTAAAGTACTATTCTGTTTAGTAAAAGCAGAATAAAGTCCATTTTCTGTGTAAAGAGTACCCCCTTTTCACCTTAGAGCATTGATGAGAGTCACCACTGTTCCACCTGAACATACAAAAATTACTGAAATGCAGAGGAGCCCTAAAAATGTTACTAGATAATTTTAGGATTTGCTTTTTGGTTAGGGTTGTGAAAAATTATTATTTCATTTGTAATAGTGGTCACTACTTTCTCCCGTTGTCTATATGTTCTTAATAACGTGTTTTCTAGTGTCTTTTAAACATGACGTTGTCATTTATGGGTGGGATTGTTTTTCTCTACTCAATTGACTTCTGCACCCACTTTCCAACCTATGTCTTTTCCTACTATTGTTTCTTTGCACTCTTTTCACCCTTTTCCTGAACATAAGCAGGTTAGAAGATCAGAATTCGTAAGCAATTCTTTTGTACAGCTTCTGCATCAACACTAGTTAGTAGTGAACATCACTAATTGTTGGGTGTGTGATCTTATGCCACCTACTGCAGATAGAGGTATTCCTTATTTTGTCCAGCCATATGTGGCCTTTTGTGCTACTTCATGTTCGAGGAGACCTGTCCAGAGAGAGTTACCAAGTACTAGAATTTTGCTCCAGCAACATCTCCATGGCCTTATAAACATAGACCTGGACTCAGATTAGCATGAGAATAGGTTTATTGCTTATGTAAGGGCAAAAGGAGGGTTTGTGGTTCTAAAAATTCTGGACCCATGTAATTTACTTTGCCACAGCAGTACGATTTTAGTATCAAAAGACCGATAATGACTAGTACACTAAGCATGAGCATTTTCGCTCAATTCCAGCAGCGTTTTCACCTCGAAATCGCCATTTTCGTCCTGCACTCGTGGCTCCCATTTTATACACGGCAGCCATTTTTAAAAGTTGCCCTCACATAGGCTTATAATACAGTCAGATTTGATTCCAAGGACACGTACACCTTGATTGACTTTTCTCTGACCTGGGCAAGCTGGAACCATTGCCTCAGGCCAAACCTGTTTGGTCAGTCCCTCTCCCAGTGGCCGAATCAGATAGCATCAAGGCACACCATGCCATAAAACCCTTATTATCGCTCACACACCCTGCCTAATCTTGCTCACACCTGCACCTGCTCTTTTCTTCTTCTTACTTTACGAGGGGGAGGTGCCCGTTTTTATTTGGGGTCCACACTTATCTGATGTAAAATACTAGGCCTTGCCTGGTAATTTATTATGGGTTGGATGACATGAAATATGAGGTTTCATCATGACACTGTTTTTTCCTTTGTAGTGAAAACATGTGAATGACCAACCAAAATGTCAAGAATGTTTGCGTGAAGCTTAAAAAACTGTATATAAGGAAACCTGACTTTGCATTGAAACACAGTCTCCTGAGAACATACAAACCGTGCTGTTGTACTTCTAGGACGCTTGTCACTTGGTTGCAGCCAATAAATTCGATCTTTGACTTCACCTAGAAGACTCTGAGTTTCTGTGGTCTGAATCAGGAAAGTACCCGAGGTCTTTGGGTGTACCCTGGCACCGCTGGGTTACCGGATCAGTACCGGTTCTGAAAAACCCAGTACCTCACAGTACTAGGGTCTGTGCTAGAGACCCGTGGGATCATGGGATTGTGCCAACAATGCCAGGATGGCATAGAGGGGGCAATTCCATGATCTTAAACATGTTACATGGCCATATTCGGAGTTACCATTGTGAAGCTACACATAGGTACTGACCTATATGTAGTGCACGCGTGTAATGGTGTCCCGCACTCACAAAGTCCGGGGAATTGGCCCTGAACCATGTGGGGGCATCTTGGCTAGTGCCAGGGTGCCCACATACTAAGTAACTTAGCACCCAACCTTTACCAGGTAAAGGTTAGACATATAGGTGACTTATAAGTTACTTAAGTGCAGTGGTAAATGGCTGTGAAATAACGTGGACGTTATTTCACTCAGGCTGCAGTGGCAGGCCTGTGTAAGAATTGTCAGATCTCCCTATGGGTGGCAAAAGAAATGCTGCAGCCCATAGGGATCTCCTGGAACCCCAGTACCCTGGGTACCTCAGTACCATATACTAGGGAATTATAAGGGTGTTCCAGTATGCCAATGTGAATTGGTGAAATTGGTCACTAGCCTGTTAGTGACAATTTGGAAAGAAATGAGAGAGCATAACCACTGAGGTTCTGGTTAGCAAAGCCTCAGTGAGACAGTTAGGCATCACACAGGGAACACATACATATAGGTCACAAACTTATGAGCACTGGGGTCCTGGCTAGCAGGGTCCCAGTGACACATAATAACATACTGAAAACATAGGGTCTTCACTATGAGCACTGGGCCCTGGCTAGCAGGATCCCAGTGAGACAGTGAAAACACCCTGACATACACTCACGAACAGGCCAAAAGTGGGGGTAACAAGGCTAGAAAGAGGCTACGTTCTCACAGCTAGTGACTAATTTTACCAATTCTCATTGGCATACTGGTACACCCTTATAATTCACTAGTATATGGTACTTAGGTACCCAGGGTATTGGGGTTCCAGGAGATCCCTATGGGCTGCAGCATTTCTTTTACCACCCATAGGGAGCTCAGACAATTCTTACACAGGCCTGCCACTGCAGCCTGAGTAAAATAACATCCACATTATTTCACAGCCATCTTTCACTGCACATAAGTAACTTATAAGTCACCTATATGTCTAACCCTCACTTGGTGAAGGTTAGGTGCAAAGTTACTTAGTGTGTGGGCACCCTGGCACTAGCCAAGGTGCACCCACATCGTTCAGGGCAAATTCCCCTTACTTTGTGAGTGCGGGACACCATTACACGCGTGCACTGCACATAGGTCACTACCTATGTGTAGCGTCACAATGGTAACTCCGGACATGGCCATGTAACTTGTCTAAGATCATGGAATTGTCACCCCAATATCATTCTGGTATTGGGGTGACAATTCCATGATCCCCCTGGTCTCTAGCACAGAACCCGGGTACTGCCAAACTGCCTTTCCAGGGTTTCCACTGCAGCTGCTGCTGCTGCCAACCCCTCAGACAGGATTCTGCCCTCCTGGGGTCTGGGCAGCCACGGCCCAGGAAGGCAGAACAAAGGATTTCCTCTGAGAGAGAGTGTTACACCCTCTCCCTTTGGAAATAGGTGTGAAGGGCTGGGGAGGAGTTGCCTCCCCAAGCCTCTGGAAATGCTTTGATGGGCACAGATGGTGCCCATCTATGCATAAGCCAGTCTACACCGGTTCAGGGATCCCCCAGCCCTGCTCTGGCGCGAAACTGACAAAGGAAATGGGAGTGACAACTCCCCTGACCAGTACCTCCCAGGGGAGGAGCCCAGAGCTGCTCCAGTGTGTCCCAGACCTCTGCCACCTTGGATTCAGAGGTGTTGGGGGCACAATGGACTGCTCTGAGTGGCCAGTGCCAGCAGGTGACGTCAGAGACCCCATCTGATAGGTTCTTTCCTCTCTTGGTAGCCAAACCTCCTTTCTTGGTAGCCAAACCTCCTTTTCTGGCTATTTAGGGTCTCTCCCCTGGGGTATCCTTCAGATAATGAATACAAGAGCTCACCAGAGTTCCTCTGCACTTCCTTCTTCGACTTCTGCCAATGATCGACCGCTGACTGCTCCAGGACGCCTGCAAAACCGCAACAAAGTAGCAAGACGACTACCAGCAACATTGTAGCGCCTAATCCTGCCGGCTTTCTCGACTGCTTCCTGGTGTTGCATGCTCTGAGGGCTGTCTGCGTTCACCGTGTGTAGGAAAGTACCATCTTGCCTGGCATGTTACCCCCATTTTTCACTGTATATATGTTGTTTTAGTTGTATGTGTCACTGGGACCCTGGTATCCAGGGCCCCAGTGCTCATAAGTGTGCCTGAATGTGTTACCTGTGTAGTGACTAACTGTCTCACTGAGGCTCTGCTAATCAGAACCTCAGTGGTTATGCTCTCTCATTTCTTTCAAATTGTCACTAACAGGCTAGTGACCAATTTTACCAATTTACATTGGCTTACTGGAACACCCTTATAATTCACTAGTATATGGTACTGAGGTACCCAGGGTATTGGGGTTCCAGGAGATCCCTATGGGCTGCAGCATTTCTTTTGCCACCCATAGGGAGCTCTGACAATTCTTACACAGGCCTGCCACTGCAGCCTGAGTGAAATAACGTCCACATTATTTCACAGCCATTTTACACTGCACTTAAGTAACTTATAAGTCACCTATATGTCTAACCTTTACCTGGTAAAGGTTAGGTGCAAAGTTACTTAGTGTGAGGGCACCCTGGCACTAGCCAAGGTGCCCCCACATTGTTCAGGGCCAATTCCCCGGACTTTGTGAGTGCGGGGACACCATTACACGCGTGCACTACATATAGGTCACTACCTATATGTAGCTTCCCAATGGTAACTCCGAATATGGCCATGTAACATGTCTATGATCATGGAATTGCCCCCTCTATGCCATCCTGGCATAGTTGGCACAATCCCATGATCCCAGTGGTCTGTAGCACAGACCCTGGTACTGCCAAACTGCCTTTCCTGGGGTTTCACTGCAGTTGCTGCTTCTGCCAACCCCTCAGACAGGTTTCTGCCCTCCTGGGGTCAAGCCAGGCTTGTCCCAGGATGGCAGAACAAAGGACTTCCTCTGAGAGAGGGTGTTACACCCTCTCCCTTTGGAAAATGGTGTGAAGGCAGGGGAGGAGTAGCCTCCCCCAGCCTCTGGAAATGCTTTCATGGGCACTTTTGGTGCCCATTTCTGCATAAGCCAGTCTACACCGGTTCAGCGACCCCTTATCCCTGCTCTGGCGCGAAACTGGACAAAGGAAAGGGGAGTAATGTAGGAGGCTGGACTGGCTTGTAGTGAGTACCAAGGGGTACTTGCACCTTGCACCAGGCCCAGTTATCCCTTATTAGTGTATAGGGTGTCTAGCAGCTTAGGCTGATAGATAATGGTAGCTTAGCAGAGCAGCTTAGGCTGAACTAGGAGACGTGTGAAGCTACTACAGTACCACTTAGTGTCATATGCACAATATCATAAGGAAACACAATACACAGTTATACTAAAAATAAAGGTACTTTATTTTTATGACAATATGCCAAAGTATCTTAGAGTGTACCCTCAGTGAGAGGATAGGAAATATACACAAGATATATATACACAATAGCAAAAATATGCAGTATAGTCTTAGAAAACAGTGCAAACAATGTATAGTTACAATAGGATGCAATGGGGAAACATAGGGATAGGGGCAACACAAACCATATACTCCAAAAGTGGAATGCGAACCACGAATGGACCCCAAACCTATGTGACCTTGTAGAGGGTCGCTGGGACTATTAGAAAATAGTGAGAGTTAGAAAAATAACCCTCCCCAAGACCCTGAAAAGTGAGTGCAAAGTGCACTAAAGTTCCCCTAAGGACAAAGTAGTCGTGTTAGAGGAATAATGCAGGAAAGACACAAACCAGCAATGCAACAACTGTGGATTTCCAATCTAGGGTACCTGTGGAACAAGGGGACTAAGTCCAAAAGTCACAAGCAAGTCAGAGATGGGCAGATGCCCAGGAAATGCCAGCTGCGGGTGCAAAGAAGCTTCGACCGGACAGAAGAAGCTGAGGTTTCTTCAGGAACGAAAAGGGCTAGAGACTTCCCCTTTGGTGGACGGATCCCTCTCGCCTTGGAGAGTCGTGCAGAAGTGTTTTTCCGCCGAAAGGACGCCAGCAAGCCTTGCTAGGCGCAAATCGTGCGTTTGGCGTTTTTGGACGCTGCTGGGGCCCAGGAGGGACCAGGAGGTCGCAAATTGGACCTGAAGAGAGAGGGGGCGTCGAGCAAGACAAAGAGCCCTCACTGAAGCAGGTAGCACCCGGAGAAGTGCCAGAAACAGGCACTACGAGGATGCGTGAAACGGTGCTCGCCGAAGTTGCACAAAGGAGTCCCACGTCGCCGGAGACCAACTTAGAAAGTCGTGCAATGCAGGTTAGAGTGCCGTGGACCCAGGCTTGGCTGTGCACGAAGGATTTCCGCCGGAAGTGCACAGGGGCCGGAGTAGCTGCAAAGTCGCGGTTCCCAGCAATGCAGCCCAGCGAGGTGAGGCAAGGACTTACCTCCACCAAACTTGGACTGAAGAGTCACTGGACTGTGGGGGTCACTTGGACAGAGTCGCTGGATTCGAGGGACCTCGCTCGTCGTGCTGAGAGGAGACCCAAGGGACCGGTAATGCAGCTTTTTGGTGCCTGCGGTTGCAGGGGGAAGATTCAGTCGACCCACGGGAGATTTCTTCGGAGCTTCTGGTGCAGAGAGGAGGCAGACTACCCCCACAGCATGCACAAGCAGGAAAACAGTCGAGAAGGCGGCAGGATCAGCGTTACAGAGTTGCAGTAGTCGTCTTCGCTACTATGTTGCAGGTTTGCAGGCTTCCAGCGCGGTCAGCAGTCGATTCCTTATCAGAAGGTGAAGAGAGAGATGCAGAGGAACTCGGCTGAGCTCATGCATTCGTTATCTGAGGTTTCCCCAGAGACAGAGACCCTAAATAGCCAGAAAAGAGGGTTTGGCTACCTAGGAGAGAGGATAGGCTACTAACACCTGAAGGAGCCTATCAGCAGGAGTCTCTGACGTCACCTGGTGGCACTGGCCACTCAGAGCAGTCCAGTGTGCCAGCAGCACCTCTGTTTCCAAGATGGCAGAGGTCTGGAGCACCCTGGAGGAGCTCTGGACACCTCCCAGGGGAGGTGCAGGTCAGGGGAGTGGTCACTCCCCTTTCCTTTGTCCAGTTTCGCGCCAGAGCAGGGGCTAAGGGGTCCCTGAACCGGTGTAGACTGGCTTATGCAGAATTGGGCACCTCTGTGCCCAACAAAGCATTTCCAGAGGCTGGGGGAGGCTACTCCTCCCCTGCCTTCACACCATTTTCCAAAGGGAGAGGGTGTCACACCCTCTCTCAGAGGAAGTTCTTTGTTCTGCCATCCTGGGCCAGGCCTGGCTGGACCCCAGGAGGGCAGATGCCTGTCTGAGGGGTTGGCAGCAGCAGCAGCTGCAGTGAAACCCCAGGAAGGGCAGTTTGGCAGTACCAGGGTCTGTGCTACAGACCACTGGGATCATGGGATTGTGCCAACTATGCCAGGATGGCATAGAGGGGGCAATTCCATGATCATAGACAGGTTACATGGCCATATTCGGAGTTACCATGGTGAAGCTACATATAGGTAGTGACCTATATGTAGTGCACGCGTGTAATGGTGTCCCCGCACTCACAAAGTTCAGTGAATTGGCTCTGAACAATGTGGGGGCACCTTGGCTAGTGACAGGGTGCCCACACACTAAGTAACTTTGCACCTAACCTTTACCAGGTAAAGGTTAGACATATAGGTGACTTATAAGTTACTTAAGTGCAGTGTAAAATGGCTGTGAAATAACGTGGACGTTATTTCACTCAGGCTGCAGTGGCAGGCCTGTGTAAGAATTGTCAGAGCTCCCTATGGGTGGCAAAAGAAATGCAGCAGCCCATAGGGATCTCCTGGAACCCCAATTCCCTGGGTACCTCAGTACCATATACTAGGGAATTATAAGGGTGTTCCAGTAAGCCAATGTAAATTGGTAAAATTGGTCACTAGCCTGTTAGTGACAATTTGAAAGTAATGAGAGAGCATAACCACTGAGGTTCTGGTTAGCAGAGCCTCAGTGAGACAGTTAGGCACCACACAGGGAACATATACATGCACACCTATGAGCACTGGGGCCCTGTGTGACAGGGTCCCAGTGACACATACATATAGGCCACAAACCTATGAGCACTGGGGTCCTGACCAGCAGGATCCCAGTGACACATAACAAACATACTGAAAACATAGTGTTTTCACTATGAGCACTGAGGCCTGGCTATCAGGATCCCAGTGAGACAGTGAAAACAGTGACAAACACCCTGACATACACTCACAAACAGGCCAAAAGTGGGGGTAACAAGGCTAGAAAGAGGCTACCTTCTCACACAACCCCCCCCCCCAAACGAAGGACAATAAGGCTAACCTTGGCCAGTTGAGACTTTATTGTCTAAGTGGTGATAAGTAGAGAGTAGCTCTGCAGTAGACTGGTTACTCCCTTTATCATCCACTATATGGTTACTTCCCTGTGGGGATGTAAACCACCCTGTTTGAAGTTTTTTAGCTAAGCAACAATGTGAAGATGTATTTTCAGAGTTTCTATTAGTAAGTTTTAGTTTAGAGCAGTGGGAATTGTCCACTGAACCTATTTGTAGTGATGGAAATGCCAGACAGGGATGCTGTCTCAGAAAAGCCATAGCTGGGCAAAAACTTTGTCCATCTGGCTGGAAGAGAGAACAGGGATGCTGTTTCTCTTGAGTTGGAGCAGGGCAGGGATGCTGTCCTATGAGCTCCACACTAGGGCAGGGATGCTGTCCTAAGTGTTGTGAGGTAGTGCAGGGTTTCTGCACTAAAGTTTCTCTGGGAGGGTTGGAGGGATGCTCCAGGTTAACTAAAATGGTGCTGTTTTTCTCACCAATGTTAGTTATCCCACAGAGAGGTACTTCCACCTCAGGGAGTCCATCTTTGCCAGCTGATGATTCCCTTGGAACAGGTGCCACCCCAGGAGAGGTTTCTCCCACCACAGGAATAGTATCCTGAATGGTAGGGTGGTTAGGGGATACTGTGATACCCTTTTTACCTGTTGATGGAGAGGGATCCTGAGTTTTCAGGCCTTCTCTCCTTTGCTTTTTCATTTCACTTGAAATGAGAGGGAACAATTCCTCAGGGATGCCCAGCATGGCTGCATGGGCATAAAACTCTACATCAGCCCAACCTGAGGCCTCTAGGTCATTACCTAAGAGACAGTCTACAGGTAAGCTAGGTGATACCACCACCTGCTTAGGGCCAGTAACTCCACCCCAACTAAACTGAATTATAGCTAAGGGAAGAAACTTAGTGGAGTTATGGACATCAATAATCTTATACTGTTGTCCAATGATGTGTTGATCAGGGTGCACTAGGTTTTCAGTCACCAAAGTGAAACTGGCACCTGTGTCCCTGTAGGCCAAGGCCTCAACACCATTTATTGAAACTGTCTGCCTGTACTTATCCATTGTAAGGGGACAAGCAGCCAGTGTGGCAAGGCCAGTGCCACTAGGTGTGACAGAAACTGTCTTGGGAGTGACTACCCCAGTTTCTACTATGGACCCAAAAGTGAACCCAACTACACCCTTAACTTGACTGTTGCCAGCAGTCCCACCACTAGTACCACTACTGCTAGGGGCACTAGAGCTTGATGTATTAGTGGTGGTAGGCTCAGGGGGTTTACCTGGACAGGACTTATCCCCTGGCCTATGGCCTCTGTTTTTACACACAAAGCACCAAGGCTTTTTAATGTGTGCAGGTTGAGAAGAAGAGGAAGAATTAGTTTTATCCCCACCCTCTGAAGAGTGTTTAAGATTTGAAGTGGGATCTCTGGTTTTACCCTTATCCCCATGCTTATCTTGAGATTTTTCACCATCTTTCTTCTTATTGCCATCTTTGTCACCCCCTGTATGAACTTTTCTGTTCACCCTTGTTCTGACCCATTTGTCTGCCTTCTTTCCCAATTCTTGGGGAGAGGTCAGATCAGAGTCTACCAGGTACTGGTGCAACAAATCAGACACACAATTATTAAGTATATGCTCTCTCAGGATTGTGTTATACAGGCTTTCATAATCAGTAACTTTACTGCCATGTAACCACCCCTCCAAGGCCTTCACTGAATGGTCAATGAACTCAACCCAGTCTTGTGAAGACTCCTTTTTGGTCTCTCTGAACTTTATCCTGTATTGTTCAGTGGTTAAGCCATAACCATCCAGGAGTGCATTCTTAAGAACTGTAAAATTATTGGCATCACTTTCTTTCACAGTAAGGAGCCTATCCCTACCTTTTCCACTAAATGATAGCCATAGGATAGCAGCCCACTGCCTTTGAGGGACATCCTGTACAACACAGGCCCTCTCAAGTGCACCAAACCACTTGTTAATGTCATCCCCCTCCTTATAAGGGGGAACTATCTTGTGCAGATTCCTGGAATCATGCTCTTTTGCAGGATGACTATGGGGAATACTGCTGCTGCCACCATGGGTATCTAAACCCAACTTCTGTCTTTCCTTCTCTAATTCAAAAGACTGTCGATCCAATTCCAGCTGTTGCTTTTTAAGCTTCAGTCTGGTTTGTTCCACCCTCAACTTATTGAGTTCCCTCTCTAACATTCTGTCATCAGGGTTGGTGGGAGGGACATTTCTAGAAACAGAGCTATGATGGGAATGAACAGAAGGAGACCTGTCCCTTACAGAAGCCAACCTAACAGCTTGGTTTACAGAAACATTACTACCAGTATGGTGAGAATAAATGCTTTTGCTATGATGTGAGACAACACTATTTATTTGGTGTGGCTCATCATCATTACCATCTATGCTAGATTGTCTAGTAATGGGCAGGCTAGGAAGTTTCTTTCCTGAATCTTTTCCTGGGGGAGTCCCTGAATCAGATTGGGAACTATTAGGTACTTTTTCAACAGATGGGGCACCTATGGCCTTATCCTGTTCTCTAAGCATGTTAAGTAACAGTTCCAAGGAAGGATTCTTCCCTACACTCAAACCTCTCTCTATACAGAGACTCCTTGCTCTTTTCCAGCTAAGGTTGTCATATGCAAGTTTGGACAGATCAACACTTTGGCCTGTGCCAGACATTTTTTAGAGAGAGTTAAAGTGATAGAAAAAGAGAAAAAAGTTTTCAGAACTTTTTGGAAAGACAGAAAAAAACTTTTTAAACTTTTAAGAACTTTTTGAAAGTTTAGGAGTACTTTTCAGCACTTAGAAAAGAGTGAAAAGAGGAAATGCAAAACTTTTTGGCTATGTGTATATACACTGACCTTGTTTTGTATATTTTTCTCTTATGAAAAGTACAATGACAAGAGTGGTAAGTAGTCTCAAGCACTTATCCCACCACTGCACAACCAATGTAGGAGGCTGGACTGGCTTGTAGTGAGTACCAAGGGGTACTTGCACCTTGCACCAGGCCCAGTTATCCCTTATTAGTGTATAGGGTGTCTAGCAGCTTAGGCTGATAGATAATGGTAGCTTAGCAGAGCAGCTTAGGCTGAACTAGGAGACGTGTGAAGCTACTACAGTACCACTTAGTGTCATATGCACAATATCATAAGGAAACACAATACACAGTTATACTAAAAATAAAGGTACTTTATTTTTATGACAATATGCCAAAGTATCTTAGAGTGTACCCTCAGTGAGAGGATAGGAAATATACACAAGATATATATACACAATAGCAAAAATATGCAGTATAGTCTTAGAAAACAGTGCAAACAATGTATAGTTACAATAGGATGCAATGGGGAAACATAGGGATAGGGGCAACACAAACCATATACTCCAAAAGTGGAATGCGAACCACGAATGGACCCCAAACCTATGTGACCTTGTAGAGGGTCGCTGGGACTATTAGAAAATAGTGAGAGTTAGAAAAATAACCCTCCCCAAGACCCTGAAAAGTGAGTGCAAAGTGCACTAAAGTTCCCCTAAGGACAAAGTAGTCGTGTTAGAGGAATAATGCAGGAAAGACACAAACCAGCAATGCAACAACTGTGGATTTCCAATCTAGGGTACCTGTGGAACAAGGGGACCAAGTCCAAAAGTCACAAGCAAGTCGGAGATGGGCAGATGCCCAGGAAATGCCAGCTGCGGGTGCAAAGAAGCTTCGACTGGACAGAAGAAGCTGAGGTTTCTGCAGGAACGAAAAGGGCTAGAGACTTCCCCTTTGGTGGACGGATCCCTCTCGCCTTGGAGAGTCGTGCAGAAGTATTTTCCCGCCGAAAGGACGCCAACAAGCCTTGCTAGGCGCAAATCGTGCGTTTGGCGTTTTTGGACGCTGCTGGGGCCCAGGAGGGACCAGGAGATCGCAAATTGGACCTGAAGAGAGAGGGGGCGTCGAGCAAGACAAAGAGCCCTCACTGAAGCAGGTAGCACACGGAGAAGTGCCAGAAACAGGCACTACAAGGATGCGTGAAACGGTGCTCGCCGAAGTTGCACAAAGGAGTCCCACGTCGCCGGAGACCAACTTAGAAAGTCGTGCAATGCAGGTTAGAGTGCCGTGGACCCAGGCTTGGCTGTGCACGAAGGATTTCCGCCGGAAGTGCACAGGGGCCGGAGTAGCTGCAAAGTCGCGGTTCCCAGCAATGCAGCCCAGCGAGGTGAGGCAAGGACTTACCTCCACCAAACTTGGACTGAAGAGTCACTGGACTGTGGGGGTCACTTGGACAGAGTCGCTGGATTCGAGGGACCTCGCTCGTCATGCTGAGAGGAGACCCAAGGGACCGGTAATGCAGCTTTTTGGTGCCTGCGGTTGCAGGGGGAAGATTCCGTCGACCCACAGGAGATTTCTTCGGAGCTTCTGGTGCAGAGAGGAGGCAGACTACCCCCACAGCATGCACAAGCAGGAAAACAGTCGAGAAGGCGGCAGGATCAGCGTTACAGAGTTGCAGTAGTCGTCTTCGCTACTATGTTGCAAGTTTGCAGGCTTCCAGCGCGGTCAGCAGTCGATTCCTTATCAGAAGGTGAAGAGAGATATGCAGAGGAACTCGGCTGAGCTCATGCATTCGTTATCTGAGGGTTCCCCAGAGACAGAGACCCTAAATAGCCAGAAAAGAGGGTTTGGCTACCTAGGAGAGAGGATAGGCTACTAACACCTGAAGGAGCCTATCAGCAGGAGTCTCTGACGTCACCTGGTGGCACTGGCCACTCAGAGCAGTCCAGTGTGCCAGCAGCACCTCTGTTTCCAAGATGGCAGAGGTCTGGAGCACCCTGGAGAAGCTCTGGACACCTCCCAGGGGAGGTGCAGGTCAGGGGAGTGGTCACTCCCCTTTCCTTTGTCCAGTTTCGCGCCAGAGCAGGGGCTAAGGGGTCCCTGAACCGGTGTAGACTGGCTTATGCAGAATTGGGCACCTCTGTGCCCAACAAAGCATTTCCAGAGGCTGGGGGAGGCTACTCCTCCCCTGCCTTCACTCAATTTTCCAAAGGGAGAGGGTGTCACACCCTCTCTCAGAGGAAGTTCTTTGTTCTGCCATCCTGGGCCAGGCCTGGCTGGACCCCAGGAGGGCAGATGCCTGTCTGAGGGGTTGGCAGCAGCAGCAGCTGCAGTGAAACCCCAGGAAGGGCAGTTTGGCAGTACCAGGGTCTGTGCTACAGACCACTGGGATCATGGGATTGTGCCAACTATGCCAGGATGGCATAGAGGGGGCAATTCCATGATCATAGACAGGTTACATGGCCATATTCGGAGTTACCATGGTGAAGCTACATATAGGTAGTGACCTATATGTAGTGCACGCGTGTAATGGTGTCCCCGCACTCACAAAGTTCAGTGAATTGGCTCTGAACAATGTGGAGGCACCTTGGCTAGTGCCAGGGTGCCCACACACTAAGTAACTTTGCACCTAACCTTTACCAGGTAAAGGTTAGACATATAGGTGACTTATAAGTTACTTAAGTGCAGTGTAAAATGGCTGTGAAATAACGTGGACGTTATTTCACTCAGGCTGCAGTGGCAGGCCTGTGTAAGAATTGTCAGAGCTCCCTATGGGTGGCAAAAGAAATGCTGCAGCCCATAGGGATCTCCTGGAACCCCAATACCCTGGGTACCTCAGTACCATATACTAGGGAATTATAAGGGTGTTCCAGTAAGCCAATGTAAATTGGTAAAATTGGTCACTAGCCTGTTAGTGACAATTTGAAAGTAATGAGAGAGCATAACCACTGAGGTTCTGGTTAGCAGAGCCTCAGTGAGACAGTTAGGCACCACACAGGGAACATATACATGCACACCTAGGAGCACTGGGGCCCTGTGTGACAGGGTCCCAGTGACACATACATATTGGCCACAAACCTATGAGCACTGGGGTCCTGACCAGCAGGATCCCAGTGACACATAACAAACATACTGAAAACATAGTGTTTTCACTATGAGCACTGAGGCCTGGCTATCAGGATCCCAGTGAGACAGTGAAAACAGTGACAAACACCCTGACATACACTCACAAACAGGCCAAAAGTGGGGGTTACAAGGCTAGAAAGAGGCTACCTTCTCACAGGTAACCACTCCCCTGATCTGCACCTCCCCTGGGAGGTGTCCAGAGCTCCTCCAGTGTGCTCCAGACCTCTGCCATCTTGGAAACAGAGGTGCTGCTGGCACACTGGACTGCTCTGAGTGGCCAGTGCCACCAGGTGACGTCAGAGACTCCTTCTGATAGGCTCCTTCAGGTGTTGCTAGCCTATCCTCTCTCCTAGGTAGCCAAACCCTCTTTTCTGGCTATTTAGGGTCTCTGTCTCTGGGGAAACTTTAGATAACGAATGCAAGAGCTCATCCGAGTTCCTCTGCATCTCTCTCTTCACCTTCTGCCAAGGAATCGACTGCTGACCGCCCTGGAAGCCTGCAAAACTGCAACATAGTAGCAAAGACGACTACTGCAACTCTGTAACGCTGATCCTGCCGCCTTCTCGACTGTTTTCCTGGTGGTGCATGCTGTGGGGGTAGTCTGCCTCCTCTCTGCACTAGAAGCTCCGAAGAAATCTCCCGTGGGTCGACAGAATCTGAGGTACTGGGTTTTTCAGAACCGGTACTGATCCGGTAACCCAGCGGTGCCATGGTACACCCAAAGACCTCGGGTACTTTCCTGATTCAGACCACAGAAACTCAGAGTCTTCTAGGTGAAGTCAAAGATCGAATTTATTGGCTGCAGCCAAGTAACAAGCGTCCTAGAAGTACAACAGCACGGTTTGTATGTTCTCAGGAGACTGTGTTTCAATGCAAAGTCAGGTTTCCTTATATACAGTTTTTTAAGCTTCAGGCAAACATTCTTGACATTTTGGTTGGTCATTCACATGTTTTCACTCCAAAGGAAAAAACAGTGTCATGATGAAACCTCATATTTCATGTCATCCAACCCATAATAAATTACCCGGCAAGGCCTAGTATTTTACATCAGATAAGTGTGGACCCCTAATAAAAACGGGCACCTCCCCCTCGTAAAGTAAGAAGAAGAAAAGAGCAGGTGCAGGTGTGAGCAAGTTAGGCAGGGTGTGTGAGCGATAATAAGGGTTTTATGGCCTGGTGTGCCTTGATGCTATCTGATTCGGCCACTGGGAGAGGGACTGACCAAACAGGTTTGGCCTGAGGCAATGCTTCCAGCTTGCCCAGGTCAGAGAAAAGTCAATCAAGGTGTACGTGTCCTTGGAATCAAATCTGACTGTATTATAAGCCTATGTGAGGGCAACTTTTAAAAATGGCTGCTGTGTATAAAATGGGAGCCACGAGTGAAGGACGAAAATGGCGATTTCGAGGTGAAAACGCTGCTGCAATTGAGCGAAAATGCTCATGCTTAGTGTACTAGTCATTATCGGTGTTTTGATACTAAAATCGTACTGCTGTGGCAAAGTAAATTACATGGGTACAGAATTTTTAGAACCACAAACCCTCCTTTTGCCCTTACATAGGCAATAAACCTATTCTCATGCTAATCTGAGTCCAGGTCTATGTTTATAAGGCCATGGAGATGTTGCTGGAGCAAAATTCTAGTACTTGGTAACTCTCTCTGGACAGGTCTCCTTGAACATGAAGTAGCACAAAAGGCCACATATGGCAGGACAAAATAAGGAATACCTCTATCTGCAGTAGGTGGCATAAGATCACACACCCAACAATTAGTGATGGTCACTACTAACTAGTGTTGATGCAGAAGCTGTACAAAAGAATTGCTTACGAATTCTGATCTTCTAACCTGCTCATGTTCAGGAAAAGGGTGAAAAGAGTGCAAAGAAACAATTGTAGGAAAAGACATAGGTTGGGAAGTGGGTGCAGAAGTCAATTGAGTAGAGAAAAACAATCCCACCCATAAATGACAACGTCATGTTTAAAAGACACTAGAAAACACGTTATTAAGAACATATAGACAACGGGAGAAAGTAGTGACCACTAGTACAAATGAAATAATAATTTTTCACAATCCTAACCAAAAAGCAAATCCTAAAATTATCTAGTTACATTTTTAGGGCTCCTCTGCATTTCAGTAATTTTTGTATGTTCAGGTGGAACAGTGGTGACTCTCATCAATGCTCTAAGGTGAAAAGGGGGTACTCTTTCCACAGAAAATGGACTTTATTCTGCTTTTACTAAACAGAATAGTACTTTAAAACAATGCCAGCAAAACAATCAGTCTCCTAACACCTAGTCTATACAATCACACGGAAACCTCTTGTGAAACCAACTATGGCCAGAGTCCGTTCAAAAAGCCTCTCTGGCAGGCTTCTATTGTCCATCAAATTTTCTTTTGTTGTTTTCTTTCGCATGGGCCTCTCAATTCAGGCCTCTTCGTGAGAAAAGTACTGCTTAGTTGGAGTGCCCTCCTGGCAAACACCCACAGCTCACTCGAAAGTCTCAATGTCTTAAAGCAATGCACCAGTGTCTCTCCTCTGTGGCAGACACTACAAACAATGTGCTCTTCATTGATCAAGGGCACAAATCATCTCGTGCAGACCCAAGCACCATTAATTGGGAAATAGCTCAAGCTCAGCAGCACTTTCAGACTCCAACACTCATTATTTAGTGTCAGAGGACGCTCAAGCTGCTCTTTCTTGGGCACCACAATATAGTGCCTTTTTCCAAACTTGAAATCTCCGGTGCACTGCCCTTCTTCCGTTGGAGCAAAGAAAAGGGGGGGTGTGGCCAAAACTCAGGCCAAGGGGCTCAAGGGATTGCACACTGTCAGAGGTTACCAGCACATGACAGGTAGAGAAATGAAACCTTAAAACAGCTCTGCCATCAACAACAGGAATCCTTCTCTTTAGCTCCTTTACACTGAAACTTTGGTTTTGTGATGTCCAACGCCGTCTGATGGAGCAAGTACGATACCATGCGCTGGCGATCGCTGTCCAGCTTTGCTACTTTCTGGGTGCTGAGACTGTAGGGCCAAAACGTCCGTCTTTCATCTGTAGCTGTCACTGATGGGAATTAGGCTTAAATCAATGACCTGCAGGTTATTATGACTTGATACCCGCAGAATCTAGTGACGTAGGAAATGTGCCACAGTTGTTAGTTTCCTTCAATTTAGTACAAAAACAGTTCATGGTTTTTAACAAGGGGACTGCAAGCAGGTGGTCTGCAATCTTCAAAGGAGTAGCCATACACCATGGGCATAAAATACAAAGACAAAGGCAGAAGGGCAAAACAGGGTCTCTAGCATCTTTAATTGGGTTCTCTCCATTATTCTCTGCCATCTATAGCTACATGAGAATTCTATCTGAATGGATTTCCTCACACAGTGGCATTGTCTAATGGGGTAAACACATATTTTCCTCAATGATTAAGTCTAGGTGTTCCTCCTTACCTTAGAACATCTCAATAGAGAAATCACATGATACCGATTATCAGGGACATGTAGAAACCTTCCTTTAAAAACTGTGCATCAGGTGCACTATGCAATACACAGGCTAATGGTCAAATGTGCAAACAAAAAGACAAGAACTAGAGGGTCCTGATATTTGCATGATTAGGACACATCTGATCCCACCAAAAATTAAAGTAGCAGGAACAGAAGGGAACCGAAAACCAAATTAAAATAGACATTGAAAATTCGTCATGTTCAAAAAAGGTAAACATAAGATATCTCCTATTGAAATGGAAAACTTGTCTTACTATAATATTGAGTCAGTTAACCAGTCTATCGCTACCCTGACAGTCAGGCTGGAAAACATTGAAGCAGGCCTAAGGCAAATTCTTGAAAACCAGTCTGGTCATACCAAAGGGAATTATACATAACATGGGGGTCCCTGGTACATCACTGCAGTCTGGAAATGTGAACCTGAACAATACATCAATAATAATAAAAGGTCTGACTGGTGAAAGGAATTTGAAAAAGAGAAATGGGACTAGGACATAGCTAAAATCTCAATAACTAAGCATGATGCGACATTGGTCAGGGGAAGTAACAAAAGAAAAAATCTATAGGAAGAACAAAAAAAAATATTTGGGTGATAGTCAGGCATGTGACACAACACCGAGAGTACGGGTGATACACAAAGGCCAAAGTTACACAAATTTTAACTCTACCGTTGGTGACTACACCATATACGGTACTCCTAGCTAATGTTTCAGTTCCTTCTTCAGAAAAAAATGAAAACCTGGTTTTCTTTTAAGGAACGAAAGCCATATGCTACTTAGGAAACAGAACATCATTAACTAATGTAATATAGAAATTAGGCCACCTTGAGTCACAGATCTATAATTTCATCCTTAGGTCCAATCAAGGCTACATAAATGTAGGGCTGCCTGTTCCTTTAAGGGAAGGGGCAGTAACGTGACTAACTGCAGGGGACACACTTTGATCCTGTATATCTCTTTTTATTTTCCTTCAATACCATTATAGCCAAATAGACATGCACTGGTGAAGTGTTTTCTTTTATGTTCACAGCATGAAATATCATTATCTTGTGGAATTTAGTAACCAGAACAAGTTCAACCAACTGTTGCGTAGCGATGGGCATCGTCATGACCATCCCCTCACAACACAGGGGAGCTTGTAATAGTATCAAAAGCAGCAACAAACATGCAAAAAAACAAATAAAAAATAATAAAAACGCACAAAACGTCAAGCCATCAGATATACTTGCTGTGTATCAAGCAGAAAAAGCATAGACAAAACAATAGCATGTGTGAATAAGCGGTGACACACAACACCATGTCATGTACTTTATGGACTGTAAACCTGCAGCCCAAAACCCAATATTTGGGCCTGTTTAATTTGTCAGGTTTAAAATCCTTACCCTCCTTTTGACAGTAGATCACCAGGCAATGGAAATCTGCTGTCAAATATAACTTTACTGTTTCTCTTCTAACATACAGGACCAGCAAGAACAATTCATGATAGGACCAAATACATGAAAATAAATTTCCATTACTTAACTGTTACCCTCTTGTCAGTTACTTCGCAACATCAAGCCACCTTAGTTTTACCTTTCTAAAAGTAAAAATTGTTACACTGACACTCCATATTAATTTGGCACCTACAATTTCCACTGTGAAAAATAAGTCTTAATTGGTAAATCGTTCTCATTAAGGCATGTAGCCTTCAAAATTTTAGAAAAGGGCTGCATCTTATTTTCTGTCTAAGACTTAATGCAACACTTCGTTTTCTGTCAAATAAAAGCAACTAGCAGGCATCATTTTATTTTTTTAGAGCGGAGACACAAATGTATCAGTTCTGCAGAGCATTTAACATGATGTTGGGACTTTCGAAGAAACCCCTTTTTTTTATATTTTCCCTTTGGAATTAAGTTCTTTAATTGTACTGATGTTCTTCTGGAGAAACCAGAAATCCCACTTTTAGAGGCCCGTAGGGTCATTCTGCATTTCACAGAGACAAGGCCCTAATTTAAAAGGTCACAAGTGTCAACATGACAGCCTCCTCCATTGTTTATGGGAAAACTAAAGATAGCATCTCAGCAGCGTGACTTGAGCCAGCCTGTGTAGCTCTCCTAGCTTCCGCCACTCTGAATCTGTCAAAGACAGTAGGCCTTCCTATTTTCCTTCTAACCTGCAATAATTCACTCTATTTACAAAAAAAAATGTTTTCCTTTTTAGGCGCTAAAATTTTTTTATCTCTATTTCCAGATTATTAAACTACATTTACTGTGAATAATTCGCAAACCTTAATAACACACATACCAGTTGTTAGAATAAATACTTGTTGCAATCCCATGCAATGGTACATATTTCATCAACCTCGAATGAATGAACGTCTCAGTAGGCCCAGCTGAAGTTAGAACCTTCAACCTCGATATTAAAACAAGCCTTTGTACTGGCACATTGACTCATTGAATCATAAGAAGGCACAACCTGCAAATATATATCAAACCTAAATGTATGCATTTACTGAAGCCTGAGACACTTTAAAAAGTACTCTGAATGAAAGAAAATGCAGTTTAAACAGTGCTTTTGCCCAAAATCTACTTTGATATTTTAGGCATTAAAAAATCAATATCCTACAATTTTCTTGCATAATATGCATTACCAGAATGTCTATTACACAATCCATGAGTCAGCCATTGAAAATATTAACTTATACTTTATAGAAATGAGCTTGTTTGCTCCTGCGCCAAGGGAAAATTGCACATACAAATGTCATTTTAGCGGTGCAACATGACTTAAATTAAATTTTTATGTTAGGAGGTCATAGTATAGGTATTAAGCTTTATAAATATTAAAAAACGATTTTGAAAGGCACTAATTTTTTAAATAATTTTTCCATAATTAATAATTTTCTTTAAAAAAAAAAATAAAAACCCAATTATTCTTTTTTTGGTGATAATTCCACATATAAAAGCAAGCTGCATCCCTTGCCTATTATTTGGGATACATTAACTCACAAGCCTAAGCGCATAAGCCTAACTTGAAATGCGTCACATTTTTGCGCCACTTTCATTTAAAAGGAAGGTTATGCAAAATTCCACCCGTGTTTAACTGGGAAAGTGCTGGCTGAATTGAACATTCCTATCAAATATACTGCAGCTGAAAAGTTTGCCTGTGAACATCTAATACAATGCATCTAAGAAAAATGCTGTAAATTTATTTATTTTTTTGCAAAAATAGATAATTTCGGGTTTTTTTTTGGGGCCCTATTTATATCTATTGAATGTGTTTTCTAATTTATTAGGCATTTAACGGCAGTTTTGTATATGTGCACAATTGCTCATTCTATAAATTAAAGAGCAACATATAGCTATGTTAGCACATCACATGGTTCATTTCTGGATTTTTTCTAAGTTTCTACTTAATATTAATTAACCAACATTTTACTTAACAAACTGTAAACATCAAGAAGACCCACAAACACACATTGAGCTCATTTCAGATATAAACAGAAAACACTCAGTACACACAATACAGCGCGCTTTAGCCATTTTTCATAAATAGCGCCGTCGCAATTTACTTACAGAACCGTTTGCAGATCCTAGTTGTAAGTCATATTTACAAGAAAAAAAGAAAACTTTTCTCAATTATTTCCAAGAATAGCGGACCCATACTTTATTAAACGTGATGGGGCCTACTCCGTGCTTCACATATAGTTCATAGGTTGGAGTTCCAATCGGAGGAACCGGACATGAGTCCTCCAACCAGGAGTCCCTTTTACAACCAAGACAAAACAAATTTCCAAGTCTGCTAAGACCAGGCATCTTCGCTCACTAGTCTAGCTTCAAACTTCAAAGGATTATCGTTTACGATAGTCTCGTGAATACACGAGTCCTTCGGCTTTGGTACTTGCAAGTTACAAATCAAAGTGATCCCAAAGGGATACCAAACCAAATGTCCAACTTAAGGACCAAACCAAGTGTCCAACTAAGGACTGGGAGACGCTCCACTTATACTTAACTGAAAATATCGATGACGTCACCAGAAGACTCGTCTTATCGTTTCGCTCTACCAAACATCAAGGGTCCAAATCAGGGCGATAGCCAGGGCAGCAGTCCTTATTAGCCGTCGGGAAGCGGGGAACCTCGCAGCAAAGACTTTCGGACCACGTCGACATGCAGGGGTCGATGAAGTGGCGGCCTTCCTCCAGAATTTTCACACAAAGCTCCCCACGGACCTCAGGCTTGGACCGGTACCGCTGGTATCGCCCCACGTTGGGCGCCAACTGAGGTACTGGGTTTTTCAGAACCGGTACTGATCCGGTAACCCAGTGGTGCCAGGGTACACCCAAAGACCTCGGGTACTTTCCTGATTCAGACCATAGAAACTCAGAGTCTTCTAGGTGAAGTCAAAGATCGAATTTATTGGCTGCAACCAAGTAACAAGCGTCCTAGAAGTACAACAGCACGGTTTGTATGTTCTCAGGAGACTGTGTTTCAATGCAAAGTCAGGTTTCCTTATATACAGTTTTTTAAGCTTCAGGCAAACATTCTTGACATTTTGGTTGGTAATTCAAATGTTTTCACTACAAAGGAAAAAACAGTGTCATGATGAAACCTCATATTTCATGTCATCCAACCCATAATCAATTACCCGGCAAGGCCTAGTATTTTACATCAGATAAGTGTGGACCCCCAATAAAAACGGGCACCTCCCCCTCGTAAAGTAAGAAGAAGAAAAGAGCAGGTGCAGGTGTGAGCAAGATTAGGCAGGGTGTGTGAGCGATAATAAGGGTTTTATGGCATGGTGTGCCTTGATGCTATCTGATTCGGCCACTGGGAGAGGGACTGACCAAACAGGTTTGGCCTGAGGCAATGGTTCCAGCTTGCCCAGGTCAGAGAAAAGTCAATCAAGGTGTACGTGTCCTTGGAATCAAATCTGACTGTATTATAAGCCTATGTGAGGGCAACTTTTAAAATGGCTGCCGTGTATAAAATGGGAGCCACGAGTGCAGGACGAAAATGGCGATTTCGAGGTGAAAACGCTGCTGGAATTGAGCGAAAATGCTCATGCTTAGTGTACTAGTCATTATCGGTCTTTTGATACTAAAATCGTACTGCTGTGGCAAAGTAAATTACATGGGTCCAGAATTTTTAGAACCACAGTGGTTACATGGCAGTAAAGTTACTGATTATGACAGCCTGTATAACTTGATCCTGAGAGAGCATATTCTTAATAATTGTGTGTCTGATTTGTTGCACCAGTACTTGGTGGACTCTGATCTGACCTCTCCCCAAGAATTGGGAAAGAAGGCAGTCAAATGGGTCAGAACAAGGGTGAACAGAAAAGTTCATATAGGGGGTGACAAAGATGGCAAGAAGAAGGATGGTAAGTCTTCTGACAAGGGTGGGGACAAATCTAAAAATGAGTCTTCATCAGGCCCACAAAAATACTCTAGTGGGGGTGGTGGGCCCAAATCCTCTTCTAATCAAAACAAGGAAAAGAAACCATGGTGCTATTTATGTAAAATAAAAGGCCATTGGACAACAGATCCCAGTTGTCCAAAGAAAAGCACCAAGCCTCCTACCACTACAACCCCTACTGCTACACCTAGTGTCCCTACTAATAGCAGTGGTGGTGGGAGCAAACCTACTAATAGCCAATCCAAGGGAGTAGCTGGGCTCACTTTTGGTAACTTAGTTGGGGTTGGTCTTGTTAGGGAGACCACAGAGGCTGTGTTAGTCTCTGAGGGGGCTATTAATTTAGCCACCTTAGTTGCTTGTCCCCTTAATATGGATAAGTACAAGCAGCTACCCCTAATAAATGGTGTTGAGGTTCAGGCCTACAGGGACACTGGAGCCAGTGTGACTATGGTCATAGAGAAACTGGTCCACCCTGAACAACACCTACTTGGTCACCAGTACCAAGTAACCGATGCTCACAACAACACACTTAGCCACCCCATGGCTGTTGTAAATCTCAACTGGGGGGGGGTTACTGGTCCAAAGAAAGTTGTGGTAGCCACAGATTTACCTGTAGACTGTCTACTAGGAAATGATTTGGAGACATCAGCTTGGTCAGATGTGGAGTTGGAGGCCCATGCAGCAATGCTGGGCATCCCAGGGCATATTTTTGCTTTATCCAGGGCTCAGGCCAAAAAGCAAAAAGGACAGGGAAGCTTGGATCCTGGAACAATGGACCAAGTGCTCCCTAAAGCTAGGGCTAGTAGAAGTAAACCACTTCCTACTATCCCTCCCTCTACAGTGGATTCTACTTCTGAGGAAGAAGAATTTCCACCCTGTGCAGAACCTACACCAGAGGAGCTGGAAGCAGACACTGCTGAGCTTTTGGGTGAAGGGGGGCCTGCCAGGGAGGAGCTGAGTGTGGCACAGCAAACCTGTCTCACACTAGAGGGTCTAAGACAGCAAGCTGTCAAACAGGCTAATGGGGATGTCAGTGACTCTCACAGAGTTTACTGGGAGGACAACCTCTTGTACACTGAAGCAAGGGATCCTAAACCTGGAACTGCCAGGAGTTAGTGATTCCTCAGGAGTACAGAAAGTTCCTCCTAACTCTAGCCCACGACATTCCCCTAGCTGGACATCTGGGACAAATGAAAACTTGGGACAGGCTTGTTCCCTTGTTTCATTGGCCTAGGATGTCTGAGGACACAAAGGAATTTTGTAAGTCCTGTGAAACCTGTCAAGCCAGTGGCAAAACAGGTGGCACTCCAAAGGCACCCCTTATTCCACTACCTGTGGTTGGGGTTCCCTTTGAAAGGGTAGGGGTTGACATAGTTGCCCCCCTTGACCCTCCTACTGCTTCAGGCAATAGGTTTATATTGGTGGTAGTGAACCATGCCACAAGATACCCTGAAGCTATTCCTTTAAGGACCACTACAGCACCTGCAGTGGCAAAGGCCCTCCTGGGAATATTTTCCAGGGTGGGCTTCCCAAAGGAAGTAGTATCAGACAGAGGAAGCAATTTTATGTCTGCATACTTAAAGGCCATGTGGAAGGAGTGTGGTGTGACATACAAGTTCACTACACCCTATCATCCACAAACAAATGGACTGGTGGAGAGATTTAACAAAACTCTCAAAGGCATGATTATGGGTCTCCCTGAAAAACTCCGCAGGAGATGGGCTATCCTGTTACCATGCCTCCTTTTTGCCTACAGGGAGGTACCCCAGAAAGGAGTGGGCTTCAGCCCCTTTGAACTCCTCTTTGGACACCCTGTTAGGGGTCCACTAACACTTGTCAAGGAGGGTTGGGAACAACCTTTAAAAGCTCCAAAACAAGATATTGTGGATTATGTACTTGGCCTCAGATCAAGGATGGCTGAGTATATGAAAAAGGCCAGTAAAAACCTTCAGGCCAGCCAAGAGCTCCAAAAGCAATGGCATGACCAGAAGGCTGTTTTGGTTCAGTACAAACCAGGGCAGAAAGTGTGGGTCTTGGAGCCTGTGGCCCCAAGAGCACTCCAAGATAAATGGAGTGGTCCCCACACAATTGTTGAGAAAAAGGGTGAAGTCACCTATTTAGTTGACTTAGGCACCGCCAGGAGTCCCCTTTGGGTGCTCCATGTCAACCGCCTGAAACCCTACTATGACAGGGCTGATCTCACCCTGCTCATGGCAACTGAAGAGGGACAAGAAGAAGACAGTGATCCTCTTCCTGATCTCTTCTCTTCCACAGAACAAGATGCTCTGGTGGAAGGGGTAGTTTTGGCTGATTGTCTTACTGCTGAGCAGAAAGACCATTGCATAAATCTCCTGGGTCAGTTTTCTGAACTCTTCTCTACTGTGCCAGGTACCACTTCTTGGTGTGAGCACACTATAGATACTGGAGACAGCTTGCCTGTCAAAAGTAAGATCTATAGGCAGCCTGACCATGTCAGAGACTGCATAAAGCAAGAGGTGCAGAAAATGTTAGAACTGAGAGTGGTTGAGCACTCTGAGAGTCCATGGGCTTCTCCTGTGGTACTTGTACCAAAACCCCATTCCAAAGATGGAAAGAAGGAAATGCGGTTTTGTGTAGACTACAGAGGTCTCAACCAGGTAACCAAAACTGATGCTCACCCTATACCCAGGGCAGATGAGCTCATAGACACACTGGCATCTGCCAAGTATCTAAGCACTTTTGATTTGACTGCAGGGTATTGGCAGATCAAATTATCAGAAGATGCAAAACCTAAAACTGCATTTTCAACCATTGGAGGACATTTCCAGTTCACTGTAATGCCTTTTAGATTGAAAAATGCACCTGCCACTTTTCAGAGGTTGGTGAACACAGTCCTGCAAGGGCTGGAAGCTTTCAGTGCAGCATATTTGGACGATATAGCTGTCTTTAGCTCCAGCTGGGATGATCACCTGGTCCACCTATGGAAACTTTTAGAGGCCCTGCAAAAGGCAGGCCTCACTATCAAGGCTTCAAAGTGCCAGATAGGGCAGGGTAAGGTGGTTTATCTGGGACACCTTGTTGGTGGGGAACAGATTGCACCACTACAGGGGAAAATCCAAAAATTATTGATTGGGTTCCCCCTACCACACAGACTCAGGTGAGATCCTTCCTAGGCCTCACTGGGTATTACAGGAGGTTCATTAAGAACTATGGCTCCATTGCAGCCTCTCTTAATGACCTCACATCCAAGAAAATGCCTAAAAAGGTATTATGGACAGCAAACTGTCAGAAAGCTTTTGAGGAGCTGAAGCAGGCCATGTGCTCTGCACCTGTCCTGAAAAGCCCTTGTTACTCTAAAAAATTCTATGTCCAAACTGATGCATCTGAATTAGGAGTAGCGGCAGTCCTATCACAACTTAATTCTGAGGGCCAGGATCAACCTGTTGCTTTTATTAGTAGGAGGTTGGCCCCTAGAGAAAAGCGTTGGTCTGCCATTGAGAGGGAGGCCTTTGCTGTGGTCTGGGCACTGAAGAAGTTGAGGCCATACCTGTTTGGCACTCACTTCATTGTTCAAACAGACCACAAACCTCTACTTTGGCTAAAACAAATGAAAGGTGAAAATCCTAAATTGTTGAGGTAGTCCATATCCCTACAGGGAATGGACTACACAGTGGAACATAGACCTGGGAGTAGCCACTCCAATGCAGATGGACTCTCCAGATATTTCCACTTAGACAATGAAGACTCATCAGGTCATGGCTAGACTTATTGTCCTTCGTTTGGGGGGGGTTGTGTAGGAAAGTACCATCTTGTCTGGCATTTTACCCCCATTTTTCACTGTATATATGTTGTTTTAGTTGTATGTGTCACTGGGACCCTGGTATCCAGGGCCCCAGTACTCATAAGTGTGCCTGAATGTGTTACCTGTGTAGTGACTAACTGTCTCACTGAGGCTCTGCTAATCAGAACCTCAGTGGTTATGCTCTCTCATTTCTTTCAAATTGTCACTAACAGGCTAGTGACCAATTTTACCAATTTACATTGGCTTACTGGAACACCCTTATAATTCCCTGGTATATGGTACTGAGGTACCCAGGGTATTGGGGTTCCAGGAGATCCCTATAGGCTGCAGCATTTCTTTTGCCACCCATAGGGAGCTCTGACAATTCTTACATAGGCCTGCCACTGCAGCCTGAGTGAAATAACGTCCACGTTATTTCACAGCCATTTTACACTGCACTTAAGTAACTTATAAGTCACCTATATGTCTAACCTCTACCTGGTAAAGGTTAGGTGCAAAGTTACTTAGTGTGAGGGCACCCTGGCACTAGCCAAGGTGCCCCCACATTGTTCAGGGCCAATTCCCCGGACTTTGTGAGTGCGGGGACAACATTATACGCGTGCACTACATATAGGTCATTACCTATATGTAGCTTCACAATGGTAACTCCGAATATGGCCATGTAACATGTCTATGATCATGGAATTGCCCCCTCTATGCCATCCTGGCATAGTTGGCACAATCCCATGATCCCAGTGGTCTGTAGCACAGACCCTGGTACTGCCAAACTGCCTCTCCTGGGGTTTCTCTGCAGCTGCTGCTGCTGCCAACCCCTCAGACAGGTTTCTGCCCTCCTGGGGTCAAGCCAGGCTTGTCCTAGGATGGCAGAACAAAGGACTTCCTCTGAGAGAGGGTGTTACACCCTCTCCCTTTGGAAAATGGTGTGAAGGCAGGGGAGGAGTAGCTTCCCCCAGCCTCTGGAAATGCTTTCATGGGCACTTTTGGTGCCCATTTCTGCATAAGCCAGTCTACACCGGTTCAGGGACCCCTTAGCCCTGCTCTGGCGTGAAACTGGACAAAGGAAAGGGGAGTAACCACTCCCCTGACCTGCACCTCCCCTGGGAGGTGTCCAGAGCTCCTCCAGTGTGCTCCAGACATCTGCCATCTTGGAAACAGAGGTGCTGCTGGCACACTGGACTGCTCTGAGTGGCCAGTGCCACCAGGTGACGTCAGAGACTCCTTCTGATAGGCTCCTTCAGGTGTTGCTAGCCTATCCTCTCTCCTAGGTAGCCAAACCCTCTTTTCTGGCTATTTAGGGTCTCTGTCTCTGGGGAAACTTTAGATAACGAATGCAAGAGCTCATCCGAGTTCCTCTGCATCTCTCTCTTCACCTTCTGCCAAGGAATCGACTGCTGACCGCGCTGGAAGCCTGCAAAACTGCAACATAGTAGCAAAGACGACTACTGCAACTCTGTAACGCTGATCCTGCCGCCTTCTCGACTGTTTTCCTGGTGGTGCATGCTGTGGGGGTAGTCTGCCTCCTCTCTGCACTAGAAGCTCCGAAGAAATCTCCCGTGGGTCGACGGAATCTTCCCCCTGCAACCGCAGGCACCAGAAAGCTGCATTACCGGTCCCTTGGGTCTCCTCTCAGCACGACGAGCGAGGTCCCTCGAATCCAGCAACTGTGTCCAAGTGACCCCCACAGTCCAGTGACTCTTCAGTCCAAGTTTGGTGGAGGTAAGTCCTTGCCTCCCCACGCCAGACTGCATTGCTGGGAACCACGACTTTTGCAGCTACTGTGCACTTCTGGCGGAAATCCTTTGTGCACAGCCAAGCCTGGGTCCACGGCACTCTGACCTGCATTGCACGACTTTCTAAGTTGGTCTCCGGCGACGTGGGACTCCTTTGTGCAACTTCGGGTCAGCACCGTTTCACGCATCCTCGTAGTGCCTGTTTCTGGCACTTCTCCGGGTGCTACCTGCTGCTGAGAGGGCTCCTTGTCTTGCTCGACGTCCCGTCTCTCTCCTGACGCAATTTGCGACATCCTGGTCGCTCCTGGGCCACAGCAGCATCCAAAAACACTAACCACACGATTTGCAGCTAGCAAGGCTTTTTGGTGGTCTTTCGGCGGGAAAACACTTCTGCACGACTGTCCACGGCGTGAGGGATCCGTCCTCCAAAGGGGAAGTCTCTAGCCTTTGTCGTTCCTGCAGAAACCTAAGCTTCTACTGTCCAGTAGCAGCTTCTTTGCACCCACAGCTGGCATTTCCTGCACATCTGCCCATCTCTGACTTGCTTGTGACTTTTGGACTTGGTCCCTTTGTTCCACAGGTACCCTCAACTGGAAATCTGTTGTTGTTGCATTGCTGGTTTGTGTCTTTCCTGCAGAATTCCCCTATCACAACCTCTATGTCCTTTGGGGAACTTTAGTGCACTTTGCACTCACTTTTCAGGGTCTTGGGGTGGGCTATTTTTCTAACCCTCACTATTTTCTAATAGTCCCAGCGACCCTCTACAAGGTCACATAGGTTTGGGGTCCATTCGTGGTTCGCATTGTAGTGAGTACCAAGGGGTACTTGCACCTTGCACCAGGCCCTGTTATCCCTTATTAGTGTATAGGGTGTCTAGCAGCTTAGGCTGATAGATAATGGTAGCTTAGCAGAGCAGCTTAGGCTGAACTAGGAGACGTGTGAAGCTACTACAGTACCACTTAGTGTCATATGCACAATATCATAAGAAAACACAATACACAGTTATACTAAAAATAAAGGTACTTTATTTTTATGACAATATGCCAAAGTATCTTAGAGTGTACCCTCAGTGAGAGGATAGGAAATATACACAAGATATATATACACAATAGCAAAAATATGCAGTATAGTCTTAGAAAACAGTGCAAACAATGTATAGTTACAATAGGATGCAATGGGGAAACATAGGGATAGGGGCAACACAAACCATATACTCCAAAAGTGGAATGCGAACCACGAATGGACCCCAAACCTATGTGACCTTGTAGAGGGTCGCTGGGACTATTAGAAAATAGTGAGAGTTAGCAAAATAACCCTCCCCAAGACCCTGAAAAGTGAGTGCAAAGGGCACTAAAGTTCCCCTAAGGACAAAAGAGTCGTGTTAGAGGAATAATGCAGGAAAGACACAAACCAGCAATGCAACAACTGTGGATTTCCAATCTAGGGTATCTGTGGAACAAGGGGACCAAGTCCAAAAGTCACAAGCAAGTCGTAGATGGGCAGATGCCCAGGAAATGCCAGCTGCGGGTGCAAAGAAGCTTCGACTGGAGAGAAGAAGCTGAGGTTTCTGCAGGAACGAAAAGGGCTAGAGACTTCCCCTTTGGTGGACGGATCCCGCTCGCCTTGGAGAGTCGTGCAGAAGTGTTTTCCCGCCGGAAAGACGCCAACAAGCCTTGCTACACGCAAATCGTGCGTTTGGCGTTTTTGGACGCTGCTGGGGCCCAGGAGGGACCAGGAGGTCGCAAATTGGACCTGAAGAGAGAGGGGACGTCGAGCAAGACAAAGAGCCCTCACTGAAGCAGGTAGCACCCGGAGAAGTGCCAGAAACAGGCACTACGAGGATGCGTGAAACGGTGCTCGCCGAAGTTGCACAAAGGAGTCCCACGTCGCCGGAGACCAACTTAGAAAGTCGTGCAATGCAGGTTAGAGTGCCGTGGACCCAGGCTTGGCTGTGCACAAAGGATTTTCGCCGGAAGTGCACAGGGGCCGGAGTAGCTGCAAAGTCGCGGTTCCCAGCAATGCAGCCCAGCGAGGTGAGGCAAGGACTTACCTCCACCAAACTTGGGCTGAAGAGTCACTGGACTGTGGGGGTCACTTGGACAGCGTCGCTGGATTCGAGGGACCTCGCTCGTCGTGCTGAGAGGAGACCCAAGGGACCGGTAATGCAGCTATTTGGTGCCTGCGGTTGCAGGGGGAAGATTCCGTCGACCCACGGGAGATTTCTTCGGAGCTTCTGGTGCAGAGAGGAGGCAGACTACCCCCACAGCATGCACAAGCAGGAAAACAGTCGAGAAGGCGGCAGGATCAGCGTTACAGAGTTGCAGTAGTCGTCTTTGCTACTATGTTGCAGGTTTGCAGGCTTCCAGCGCGGTCAGCGGTCGATTCCTTATCAGAAGGTGAAGAGGGAGATGCAGAGGAACTCGGCTGAACTCATGCATTCGTTATCTAAAGTTTCCCCAGAGACAGAGACCCTAAATAGCCAGAAAAGAGGGTTTGGCTACCTAGGAGAGAGGAAAGGCTACTAACACCTGAAGGAGCCTATCACAAGGAGTCTCTGACGTCACCTGGTGGCACTGGCCACTCAGAGCAGTCCAGTGTGCCAGCAGCACCTCGGTTTCCAAGATGGCAGAGGTCTGGAGCACACTGGAGGAGCTCTGGACACCTCCCAGGGGAGGTGCAGGTCAGGGGAGTGGTCACTCCCCTTTCCTTTGTCCAGTTTCGCGCCAGAGCAGGGGCTAAGGGGTCCCTGAACCGGTGTAGACTGGCTTATGCAGAATTGGGCACATCTGTGCCCAACAAAGCATTTCCAGAGGCTGGGGGAGGCTACTCCTCCCCTGCCTTCACACCATTTTCCAAAGGGAGAGGGTGTCACACCCTCTCTCAGAGGAAGTTCTTTGTTCTGCCATCCTGGGCCAGGCCTGGCTGGACCCCAGGAGGGCAGCTGCCTGTCTGAGGGGTTGGCAGCAGCAGCAGCTGCAGTGAAACCCCAGGAAGGGCAGTTTGGCAGTACCAGGGTCTGTGCTACAGACCACTGGGATCATGGGATTGTGCCAACTATGCCAGGATGGTATAGAGGGGGCAATTCCATGATCATAGACATGTTACATGGCCATATTCGGAGTTACCATGGTGAAGCTACATATAGGTAGTGACCTATATGTAGTGCACGCGTGTAATGGTGTCCCCGCACTCACAAAGTTCAGGGAATTGGCTCTGAACAATGAGGGGGCACCTTGGCTAGTGCCAGGGTGCCCTCACACTAAGTAACTTTGCACCTAACCTTTACCAGGTAAAGGTTAGACATATAGGTGACTTATAAGTTACTTAAGTGCAGTGTAAAATGGCTGTGAAATAACGTGGACGTTATTTCACTCAGGCTGCAGTGGCAGGCCTGTGTAAGAATTGTCAGAGCTCCCTATGGGTGGCAAAAGAAATGCTGCAGCCCATAGGGATCTCCTGGAACCCCAATACCCTGGGTACCTCAGTACCATATACTAGGGAATTATAAGGGTGTTCCAGTAAGCCAATGTAAATTCGTAAAATTGGTCACTAGCCTGTTAGTGACAATTTGAAAGTAATGAGAGAGCATAACCACTGAGGTTCTGGTTAGCAGAGCCTCAGTGAGACAGTTAGGCACCACACAGGGAACATATACATGCACACCTATGAGCACTGGGGCCCTGTGTGACAGGGTCCCAGTGACACATACATATAGGCCACAAACCTATGAGCACTGGGGTCCTGACCAGCAGGATCCCAGTGACACATAACAAACATACTGAAAACATAGTGTTTTCACTATGAGCACTGAGGCCTGGCTATCAGGATCCCAGTGAGACAGTGAAAACAGTGACAAACACCCTGACATACACTCACAAACAGGCCAAAAGTGGGGGTAACAAGTCTAGAAAGAGGCTACCTTCTCACACAACCCCCCCCCAAACGAAGGACAATAAGGCTAACCTTGGCCAGTTGAGACTTTATTGTCTAAGTGGTGATAAGTAGAGAGTAGCTCTGCAATAGACTGGTTACTCCCTTTATCATCCACTATATGGTTACTTCCCTGTGGGGATGTAAACCACCCTGTTTGAAGTTTTTTAGCTAAGCAACAATGTGAAGATGTATTTTCAGAGTTTCTATCAGTAAGTTTTAGTTTAGAGCAGTGGGAATTGTCCACTGAACCTATTTGTAGTGATGGAAATGCCAGACAGGGATGCTGTCTCAGAAAAGCCATAGCTGGGCAAAAACTTTGTCCATATGGCTGGAAGAGAGAACAGGGATGCTGTTTCTCTTGGGTTGGAGCAGGGCAGGGATGCTGTCCTATCAGCTCCACACTAGGGCAGGGATGCTGTCCTAAGTGTTGTGAGGCAGTGCAGAGTTTCTGCACTAAAGTTTCTCTGGGAGGGTTGGAGGGATGCTCCATGTTAACTAAAATAGTGTTCTTTTTCTCACCAATGTTAGTTATCCCACAGAGAGGTACTTCCACCTCAGGGAGTACAGTTTTGCTAACTGATGATTCCCTTGGAACAGGTGCCACCCCAGGAGAGGTTTCTCCCACCACAGGAATAGTATCCTGAATGGTAGGGTGGTTAGGGGATACTGTGATACCCTTTTTACCTGTTGATGGAGAGGGATCCTGAGGTTTCCGGCCTTCTCTCCTTTGCTTTTTCATTTCACTTGAAATGAGAGGGAACAATTCCTCAGGGATGCCCAGCATGGCTGCATGGGCATAAAACTCTACCTCAGCCCAACCTGAGGCCTCTAGGTCATTACCTAAGAGACAGTCTACAGGTAAGCTAGGTGATACCACCACCTGCTTAGGGCCAGTAACTCCACCCCAACTAAACTGAATTATAGCTAAGGGAAGAAACTTAGTGGAGTTATGGACATCAATAATCTTATACTGTTGTCCAATGATGTGTTGTTCAGGAGGCACTAGGTTTTCAGTCACCAAAGTGAAACTGGCACCTGTGTCCCTGTAGGCCAAGGCCTCAACACCATTTATTGAAACTGTCTGCCTGTACTTATCCATTGTAAGGGGGCAAGCAGCCAGTGTGGCAAGGCCAATGCCACTAGGTGTGACAGAAACTGTCTTGGGACTGATTACATCAGTTTCCACTATGGACCCATAAGTGAACCCAACTACACCCTTTGCTTGACTGTTGCCAGCAGTCCCACCACTAGTACCACTACTGCTAGGGGCACTAGAGCTTGATGTATTAGTGGTGGTAGGCTCAGGGGGTTTACCTGGACAGGACTTATCCCCTGGCCTATGGCCTCTGTTTTTACACACAAAGCACCAGGGCTTTTTAATGTGTGCAGGTTGGGAAGAAGAGGAAGAATTTGTTTTATCCCCACCCTCTGAAGAGTGTTTAAGATTTGAAGTGGGATCTTTGGTTTTACCCTTATCCCCATGCTTATCTTGAGATTTTTCACCATCTTTCTTCTTATTGCCATCTTTGTCACCCCCTGTATGAACTTTTCTGTTCACCCTTGTTCTGACCCATTTGTCTGCCTTCTTTCCCAATTCTTGGGGAGAGGTCAGATCAGAGTCTACCAGGTACTGGTGCAACAAATCAGACACACAATTATTAAGTATATGCTCTCTCAGGATTGTGTTATACAGGCTTTCATAATCAGTAACTTTACTGCCATGTAACCACCCCTCCAAGGCCTTCACTGAATGGTCAATGAAATCAACCCAGTCTTGTGAAGACTCCTTTTTGGTCTCTCTGAACTTTATCCTGTATTGTTCAGTGGTTAAGCCATAACCATCCAGGAGTGCATTCTTAAGAACTGTAAAATTATTGGCATCATTTTCTTTCACAGTAAGGAGTCTATCCCTACCCTTTCCACTAAATGATAGCCATAGGATAGCAGCCCACTGCCTTTGAGGGACATCCTGTACAGCACAGGCCCTCTCAAGTGCAGCAAACCACTTGTTAATGTCATCCCCCTCCTTATAAGGGGGAACTATCTTGTGCAGATTCCTGGAATCATGCTCTTTTGCAGGATGACTATGGGGAATACTGCTGCTGCCACCATGGGTATCTAAACCCAACTTCTGTCTTTCCTTCTCTAATTCTAAAGACTGTCTATCCAAATCCAGCTGTTGCTTCTTGAGCTTCAGTCTGGTTTGTTCCACTCTCAATCTATTGAGCTCCCTTTCTAACAATCTGTCATCAGGGTGGGTGGGAGGGACATTTCTAGATACAGAGGTATGATGGGAATGAACAGAAGGAGACCTGTCCCTTACAGAGGGCACCCTAACAGCTTGGCTACCAGTATAATGTGAGAGCACACCATCAGTATGGTGTGATTCAACCTCTGTACCAACTATGCTAGACTGTCTAGTAATGGGCAGGCTGAGAAGTTTCTTTTCTGAACCTTTTCCTGGGGGAGTCCCTGGATCAGATTGAGAACCATTAGCTACTTTTTCACCAGATTGGGCACTTATGGCCTTATCTTGTACTCTAAGCATATTAATTAACAGTTCTAAGGAAGGATTCTTCCCTACACTCAAACCTCTCTCTATGCAGAGACTCCTTGCTCCTTTCCAGCTAAGGTGATCATATGCAATTTTGGACAGTTCAACATTTTTGCCTGTGCCAGACATTTTTTAGAGAGAGTTAAAGTGATAGAAAAAGAGAAAAAAGTTTTCAGAACTTTTTGGAAAGACAGAAAAAACTTTTTAAACTTTTAAGAACTTTTTGAAAGTTTAGGAGTACTTTTCAGCACTTAGAAAAGAGTGAAAAGAGGAAATGCAAAACTTTTTGGCTATGTGTATATACACTGACCTTGTTTTGTATATTTTTCTCTTATGAAAAGCACAATGACAAGAGTGGTAAGTAGTCTCAAGCACTTATCCCACCACTGCACAACCAATGTAGGAGGCTGGACTGGCTTGTAGTGAGTACCAAGGGGTACTTGCACCTTGCACCAGGCCCAGTTATCCCTTATTAGTGTATAGGGTGTCTAGCAGCTTAGGCTGATAGATAATGGTAGCTTAGCAGAGCAGCTTAGGCTGAACTAGGAGACGTGTGAAGCTACTACAGTACCACTTAGTGTCATATGCACAATATCATAAGAAAACACAATACACAGTTATACTAAAAATAAAGGTACTTTATTTTTATGAAAATATGCCAAAGTATCTTAGAGTGTATCCTCAGTGAGAGGATAGGAAATATACACAAGATATATATACACAATAGCAAAAATATGCAGTATAGTCTTAGAAAACAGTGCAAACAATGTATAGTTACAATAGGATGCAATGGGGAAACATAGGGATAGGGGCAACACAAACCATATACTCCAAAAGTGGAATGCGAACCACGAATGGACCCCAAACCTATGTGACCTTGTAGAGGGTCGCTGGGACTATTAGAAAATAGTGAGAGTTAGCAAAATAACCCTCCCCAAGACCCTGAAAAGTGAGTGCAAAGGGCACTAAAGTTCCCCTAAGGACAAAAGAGTTGTGTTAGAGGAATAATGCAGGAAAGACACAAACCAGCAATGCAACAACTGTGGATTTCCAATCTAGGGTACCTGTGGAACAAGGGGACCAAGTCCAAAAGTCACAAGCAAGTCGTAGATGGGCAGATGCCCAGGAAATGCCAGCTGCGGGTGCAAAGAAGCTTCGACTGGACAGAAGAAGCTGAGGTTTCTGCAGGAACGAAAAGGGCTAGAGACTTCCCCTTTGGTGGACGGATCTCTCACGCCTTGGAGAGTCGTGCAGAAGTGTTTTCCCGCCGGAAAGACGCCAACAAGCCTTGCTACACGCAAATCGTGCGTTTGGCGTTTTTGGACGCTGCTGGGGCCCAGGAGGGACCAGGAGGTCACAAATTGGACCTGAAGAGATAGGGGACGTCGAGCAAGACAAAGAGCCCTCACTGAAGCAGGTAGCACCCGGAGAAGTGCCAGAAACAGGCACTACGAGGATGCGTGAAACGGTGCTCGCTGAAGTTGCACAAAGGAGTCCCACGTCGCCGGAGACCAACTTAGAAAGTCGTGCAATGCAGGTTAGAGTGCCGTGGACCCAGGCTTGGCTGTGCACAAAGGATTTCCGCCGGAAGTGCACAGGGGCCGGAGTAGCTGCAAAGTCGCGGTTCCCAGCAATGCAGCCCAGCGAGGTGAGGCAAGGACTTACCTCCACCAAACTTGGGCTGAAGAGTCACTGGACTGTGGGGGTCACTTGGACAGCGTCGCTGGATTCGAGGGACCGCGCTCGTCGTGCTGAGAGGAGACCCAAGGGACCGGTAATGCAGCTTTTTGGTGCCTGCGGTTGCAGGGGGAAGATTCCGTCGACCCACGGGAGATTTCTTCGGAGCTTCTGGTACAGAGAGGAGGCAGACTACCCCCACAGCATGCACAAGCAGGAAAACAGTCGAGAAGGCGGCAGGATCAGCGTTACAGAGTTGCAGTAGTCGTCTTTGCTACTATGTTGCAGGTTTGCAGGCTTCCAGCGCGGTCAGCGGTCGATTCCTTATCAGAAGGTGAAGAGGGAGATGCAGAGGAACTCGGCTGAGCTCATGCATTCGTTATCTAAAGTTTCCCCAGAGACAGAGACCCTAAATAGCCAGAAAAGAGGGTTTGGCTACCTAGGAGAGAGGAAAGGCTACTAACACCTGAAGGAGCCTATCACATGGAGTCTCTGACGTCACCTGGTGGCACTGGCCACTCAGAGCAGTCCAGTGTGCCAGCAGCACCTCTGTTTCCAAGATGGCAGAGGTCTGGAGCACACTGGAGGAGCTCTGGACACCTCCCAGGGGAGGTGCAGGTCAGGGGAGTGGTCACTCCCCTTTCCTTTGTCCAGTTTCGCGCCAGAGCAGGGGCTAAGGGGTCCCTGAACCGGTGTAGACTGGCTTATGCAGAATTGGGCACATCTGTGCCCAACAAAGCATTTCCAGAGGCTGGGGGAGGCTGCTCCTCCCCTGCCTTCACACCATTTTCCAAAGGGAGAGGGTGTCACACCCTCTCTCAGAGGAAGTTCTTTGTTCTGCCATCCTGGGCCAGGCCTGGCTGGACCCCAGGAGGGCAGCTGCCTGTCTGAGGGTTGGCAGCAGCAGCAGCTGCAGTGAAACCCCAGGAAGGGCAGTTTGGCAGTACCAGGGTCTGTGCTACAGACCACTGGGATCATGGGATTGTGCCAACTATGCCAGGATGGTATAGAGGGGGCAATTCCATGATCATAGACATGTTACATGGCCATATTCGGAGTTACCATGGTGAAGCTACATATAGGTAGTGACCTATATGTAGTGCACGCGTGTAATGGTGTCCCCGCATTCACAAAGTTCAGGGAATTGGCTCTGAACAATGAGGGGGCACCTTGGCTAGTGCCAGGGTGCCCTCACACTAAGTAACTTTGCACCTAACCTTTACCAGGTAAAGGTTAGACATATAGGTGACTTATAAGTTACTTAAGTGCAGTGTAAAATGGCTGTGAAATAACGTGGACGTTATTTCACTCAGGCTGCAGTGGCAGGCCTGTGTAAGAATTGTCAGAGCTCCCTATGGGTGGCAAAAGAAATGCTGCAGCCCATAGGGATCTCCTGGAACCCCAATACCCTGGGTACCTCAGTACCATATACTAGGGAATTATAAGGGTGTTCCAGTAAGCCAATGTAAATTGGTAAAATTGGTCACTAGCCTGTTAGTGACAATTTGAAAGTAATGAGAGAGCATAACCACTGAGGTTCTGGTTAGCAGAGCCTCAGTGAGACAGTTAGGCACCATACAGGGAACATATACATGCACACCTATGAGCACTGGGGCCCTGTGTGACAGGGTCCCAGTGACACATACATATAGGCCACAAACCTATGAGCACTGGGGTCCTGACCAGCAGGATCCCAGTGACACATAACAAACATACTGAAAACATAGTGTTTTCACTATGAGCACTGAGGCCTGGCTATCAGGATCCCAGTGAGACAGTGAAAACAGTGACAAACACCCTGACATACACTCACAAACAGGCCAAAAGTGGGGGTAACAAGGCTAGAAAGAGGCTACCTTCTCACACCCAGCAGCACCCAAAAACCTGTACCGCAACCCTTGCTGCTAGCAAGGCTTGTTTGCGGTATTTCTGAGAGGAAACACTTCTGCAACATCCAGTACGCCGTGGGACATCTTCCCTCCGAAGGAGACGTTCCTAGCCCTTTTCGTTGTTGCAGAATCTTCGGCTTCTTCCACCCGGAGGCAATGCTTTTGCAACTTCATCCGGGGTTTCCAGGGCTCCTGCCCCCCATGGACACTATCGCGACTCTTGGACTTGGTCCCCTTGCCTTGCAGGTCCTCACGTCCAGGAATCCGTCTTCAGTGTTTTGCTGGTGCTTGTGGTTCTTGCAGAATTCCCCTATCACAACTATTGTGTCTTTCTGGGGTAGCAAGGTAACTTTACTCCTACTTTCTAGGGTCTTGGAGTGGGGTATTTTGGACACCCTTACTGTTTTCCTACACTCCCATCGACACTCTACAAGCTCCCATAGGTCTGGGGTCCATTCGTGATTCGCATTCTGTGAGAAAGTAGCCTCTTTCTAGCCTTGTTACCCCCACTTGTGGCCTGTTTGTGAGTATATGTCAGGGTGTTTTCACTGTCTCACTGGGATCCTGCTAGCCAGGGCCCGGTGCTCATAGTGAAAACCCTATGTTGTCAGTATGTTTGTTATGTGTCACTGGGACCCTGCTAGCCGGGACCCCAATGCTCATAAGTTTGTGGCCTACATGTATGTGTCCCCTGTGTGATGCCTACCTGTCTAACTGAGGCTCTGCTAACCAGAACCTCAGTGGTTATGCTCTCTCTGCTTTCTAAATTGTCACTAACAGGCTAGTGACCAATTTCACCAATTCACATTGGCATACTGGAACACCCTTATAATTCCCTAGTATATGGTAGTGAGGTACCCAGGGTATTGGGGTTCCAGGACATCCCTATGGGCTGCATCATTTCTTTTGCCACCCATAGGAAGATCTGAATATTCTTACACAGGCCTGGCAGTGCAGCCTGAGTGAAATAACGTCCACGTTATTTCACAGCCATTTACCACTGCACTTAAGTAACTCTTAAGTCACCTATATGTCTAACCTTCACCTGGTGAAGGTTAGGTGCAAAGTTACTTAGTGTGTAGGCACCCTGGCACTAGCCGAGGTGCCCCCACATTGTTCAGGGCAAATTCCCCGGACTTTGTGAGTGTGGGGACACCATTTCACACGTGCACTATACATAGGTCACTACCTATGTATAGCGTCACAATGGTAACTCCGAACATGGCGATGTAACATGTCTAAGATCATGGAATTGTCACCCCAATGCCATTATGGCATTGGGGAGACAATTCCATGATCCCCCGGGTCTCTAGCACAGAACCCGGGTACTACCAAACTGCCTTCCCTGGGTCTCCACTGCAGCTGCTGCTGCCAACCCCTCTGACAGGTTTCTGCTCTCCTGGGGTCCAGGCAGCCCTGGCCCAGGAAGGCAGAACAAAGGATTTCCTCTGAGAGAGGGTGTGACACCCTCTCCCTTTGGAAATAGGTGTGAAGGCTGGGGAGGAGTAGCCTCCCCCAGCCTCTGGAAATGGTTTGATGGGCACAGATGCTGCCCATCTCTGCATAAGCCAGTCTACAGCAGTTTAGGGATCCCCCAGCCCTGCTCTGCCGCGAAACTGGACAAAGGAAAGGGGAGTGACCACTCCCCTGACCTGCACCTCCCGGGGAGGTGCCCAGAACTCCTCCAATGTGCCCCAGACCTCTGCCATCTTGGAAACAGAGGTGTTGCTGGCACACTGAACTGCTCTGAGTGGCCATTGCCATCAGGTGACATCAGAGACTCCTTCTGATAGGCTCTTACCATTCGTACTAGCCTATCCTCCTTCCTAGGTAGCCAAACCTCCTTTTCTGGCTATTTAGGGTCTCTGCTTTGGGGAATTCTTGAGATACCGAATGCAAGAGCTCACCAGAGTTCCTCTGCATCTCCCTCTTCACCTTCTGCCAAAGGATCGACTGCTGACTGCTCAGGACGCCTGCAAAACCGCAACAAAGTAGCAAAGACGACTACTGCAACCTTGTATCGCTTCATCCTGCCGGCTTTCTCGCCTGTTTCCTGGTGGTGCATGCTCTGGGGGTAGTCTGCCTCCTTCTCGCACCAGGAGCTCTGAAGAAATCTCCCATGGGTCGACGGAATCTTCCCCCTGCAACTGCAGGCAACAAAAGACTGCATCACCGGTCCTCTGAGTCCCCTCTCAGCATGACGAGCGTGGTCCCTGGAACTCAGCAACTCTGTCCAAGTGACTCCCACAGTCCAGTGACTCTTCAGTCCAATTTTGGTGAAGGTAAGTCCTTGCCTCCCCATGCTAGACTGCATTGCTGGGTACCGCATGATTTGCAGCTGCTCCGGTTCCTGTGCACTCTTCCAGGATTTCCTTTGTGCACAGCCAAGCCTGGGTCCCCGACACTCTAACCTGTAGTGCACAACCTTCTGAGTTGTCCTCCGGCGTCGTGGGACTCCCTTTTCTGACTTCGGGTGGACTCCAGTTCACTCCTCTTCTAAGTGCCTGATCCGGTACTTCTGCGGGTGCTGCCTGCTTCTGTGAAGGCTCCCTGACTTGCTGGGTGCCCCCTCTGTCTCCTCATCCAAGTGGCGACATCCTGGTCCCTCCTGGGCCACAGCAGCATCCAAAAACCCTAATCGTGACCCTTGCAGCTAGCAAGGCTTGTTTGCGGTCTTTTTGCGTGGGAACATCTCTGCAAGCTTCTTCACGATGTGGGACATCGATCCTCCAAAGGGGAAGTTCCTAGTCCTCTTCGTTCTTGCAAAACACCAGGCTTCTCCCATCCGGTGGCAGCCTCATTGCACCCTCAGCTGGCATTTCCTGGGTATCTGCTCACTCTCGACACTGTCGCGACTCTTGGACTTGGTCCCCTTCTCTTACAGGTACTCAGGTCCGGAAATCCACTGTTGTTGCTTTGCTGGTGTTGGTTTTCCTTGCAGAATCCCCCTATCACGACTTCTGTGCTCTCTGGGGGTTGTAGGTGCACTTTACACCTACCTTACAGAGTCTTGGGGTGGGCTGTTTTTCTAACCCTCCCTGTTTTCTTACAATCCCAGTGACCCTCTACAAGCTCACATAGGTTTGGTGGTTCGCATTCCACTTTTGGAGTATATGGTTTGTGTTGCCCCTATACCTATGTGCTCCTATTGCAATCTATTGTAACTTTACACTGCTTGCATTACTTCCTTTTGCTATTACTGCATATTTTTGGTATTGTGTACATATATCCTGTGTATATTTGGCATCCTCATACTAAGGGTACTCACTGAGATACTTTTGGCATATTTTCATAAAAATAAAGTACCTTTATTTTTAGTATATCTGTGTATTGTGTTTTCTTATGATATTGTGCATATGACACCAGTGGTATAGTAGGAGCTTTGCATGTCTCCTAGTTCAGCCTAAGCTGCTCTGCCATAGCTACCTTCTATTAGCCTAAGCTGCTAGAAACACCTCTTCTACACTAATAAGGGATATCTGGACCTGGTACAGAGTGTAAGTACCCCTTGGTACCCACTACAAGCCAGGCCAGCCTCCTACACATTCCACTTTTGGAGTATATGGTTTGTGTTGCCCCTAGACCTATGTCCCCCTATTGCATCCTATTGTGATTATACATTGGTTGCACTACTTTTCTTACTGTTACTTACCTGTTTTGGGTTTGTGTACATATAACTTGTGTATATTACTTACCTTCTAAGTGAGGGTATTCTCTGAGATACTTTTGGCATATTGTTATAAAAATAAAGTACCTTTATTTTTAGTAACTCTGAGTATTGTGTTTTCTTATGATATTGTGCTATGTAAGTGGTATAGTAGGAGCTTTGCATGTCTCCTAGTTCAGCCTAAGCTGCTTTGCCATAGCTACCTTCTATTAGCCTAAGCTGCTAGAAACACCTCTTCTACACTAATAAGGGATAACTGGACCTGGCCCAGGGTGTAAGTACCACAAGGTACCCACTATAACCCAGGCCAGCCTCCTACATCCACTACCACAAGGATAAATCTATTGCCTGAAGCAGTTGGAGGGTCAAGGGGGCCAACTATGTCAACCCCTACTCTTTCAAAGGGCACCCCAACCACAGGTAGTGGAATAAAGGGAGCCTTTGGTGTGCAACCGGTCTTGCCACTGGCTTGGCAGGTCACACAAGACTTGCAAAAGTCTTTAGTGTCCTCTGACATCCTAGGCCAGTGAAACAGGGGGACAAGCCTTTCCCATGTTTTGATCTGGCCCAAATGCCCAGCCAAAGGAATGTCATGTGCAAGTGTTAGGAGGAACTCTCTGTACTGCAGGGGAATGACCAATCTCCTGGCTGCTCCAGGTTTTGGGTCCCTTGCCTCGGTGTACAAGAGGTTGTCCTCCCAGTAAACTCTATGTGAGTCACTGACTGTAGGAGGCTGGACTGGCTTGTAGTGAGTACCAAGGGGTACTTGCACCTTGCACCAGGCCCAGTTATCCCTTATTAGTGTATAGGGTGTCTAGCAGCTTAGGCTGATAGATAATGGTAGCTTAGCAGAGCAGCTTAGGCTGAACTAGGAGACGTGTGAAGCTACTACAGTACCACTTAGTGTCATATGCACAATTTCATAAGAAAACACAATACACAGTTATACTAAAAATAAAGGTACTTTATTTTTATGACAATATGCCAAAGTATCTTAGAGTGTACCCTCAGTGAGAGGATAGGAAATATACACAAGATATATATACACAATAGCAAAAATATGCAGTATAGTCTTAGAAAACAGTGCAAACAATGTATAGTTACAATAGGATGCAATGGGGAAACATAGGGATAGGGGCAACACAAACCATATACTCCAAAAGTGGAATGCGAACCACGAATGGACCCCAAACCTATGTGACCTTGTAGAGGGTCGCTGGGACTATTAGAAAATAGTGAGAGTTAGAAAAATAACCCTCCCCAAGACCCTGAAAAGTGAGTGCAAAGTGCACTAAAGTTCCCCTAAGGACAAAGAAGTCGTGTTAGAGGAATAATGCAGGAAAGACACAAACCAACAATGCAACAACTGTGGATTTCCAATCTAGGGTACCTGTGGAACAAGGGGACCAAGTCCAAAAGTCACAAGCAAGTCGGAGATGGGCAGATGCCCAGGAAATGCCAGCTGCGGGTGCAGAGAAGCTTCTACTGGACAGAAGAAGCTGCGGTTTCTGCAGGAACACAAAGGGCTAGAGACTTCCCCTTTGGAGGACGGATCCCACTCGCCCTGTAGAGTCGTGCAGAAGTGTTTTCCCGCCGAAAGAACGCCAACAAGCCTTGCTAGCTGCAAATCGTGCGGTTAGCGTTTTTGGATGCTGCTGTGGCCCAGGAGGGACCAGGAGGTCGCAAATTGGACCAGGAGGTAGAGGGGACGTCGAGCAAGACAAGGAGCCCTCTTAGCAGCAGGTAGCACCCGGAGAAGTGCCAGAAACAGGCACTACGAGGATGCGTGAAACGGTGCTCACCCGAAGTCGCACAAAGAAGTCCCACGTCGCCGGAGAACAACTTAGGAGGTCGTGCAATGCAGGTTAGAGTGCCGTGGGCCCCGGCTGGACTGTGCACAAAGGATTTCCGCCGGAAGTGCACGGAGGCCGGAGTAGCTGCAAAAGTCGCGGTTCCCAGCAATGCAGTCTAGCGAGGTGAGGCAAGGACTTACCTCCACCAAACTTGGACTGAAGAGTCACTGGACTGTGGGAGTCACTTGGACAGAGTTGCTGGATTCGAGGGACCTCGCTCGTCGTGCTGAGAGGAGACCCAAGGGACCGGTAATGCAGCTTTTTGGTGCCTGCGGTTGCAGGGGGAAGATTCCGTCGACCCACGGGTGATTTCTTCGGAGCTTCTAGTGCAGAGAGGAGGCAGACTACCCCCACAGCATGCACCACCAGGAAAACAGTCGAGAAGGCGGCAGGATCAGCGTTACAGAGTTGCAGTAGTCGTCTTTGCTACTTTGTTGCAGTGTTGCAGGCTTCCAGCACGGTCAGCAGGCGATTCCTTGGCAGAAGGTGAAGAAAGAGATGCAGAGGAACTCGGATGAGCTCTTGCATTCGTTATCTAAAGTTTCCCCAGAGACAGAGGTGGTCATTCTAACCCTGGCGGTAAAAACCGCCAGGGCGAATGACCGCGGTAGCACCGCCAACAGGCTGGCGGTGCACCGCTGGGCATTCTGACCGCGGCGGTTCAGCCGCGGCCAGAAACGGAAAGTCGGCGGTGTACCGCCGACTTTCCGCTGCCCTTGAGAATCCTCCATGGCGGCGGAGCGTGCTCCGCCACCATGGGGATTCTGACACCCCCTACCGCCATCCTGTTCCTGGCGGGTCTCCCGCCAGGAACAGGATGGCGGTAGGGGGTGCCGCGGTGCCCCTGGGGGCCCCTGCAGTGCCCATGCCAATGGCATGGGCACTGCAGGGGCCCCCGTAAGAGGACCCCACAAAGTATTTCAGTGTCTGCTATGCAGACACTGAAATACGCGACGGGTGCCACTGCACCCGTCGCACCTTCCCACTCCGCCGGGTCAATTCTGAGCTGGCGTCCTCGTGGGAAGGCTGTTTCCCACTGGGCTGGCGGGCGGCCTTTTGGCGGTCGCCCGCCAGCCCAGTGGGAAACCCAGAATGACCGCCGCGCTCTTTCGACCGCGGTACGGTCTTCTGGCTGTTCCCGCTTGGCGGGCGGCTCCCGCCGCCCGCCAATATCAGAATCACCCCCAGAGACCCTAAATAGCCAGAAAAGAGGGTTTGGCTACTTAGGAGAGAGGATAGGCTAGCAACACCTGAAGGAGCCTATCACAAGGAGTCTCTGACGTCACCTGGTGGCACTGGCCACTCAGAGCAGTCCAGTGTGCCAGCAGCACCTCTGTTTCCAAGCTGGCAGAGGTCTGGAGCACACTGGAGGAGCTCTGGACACCTCCCAGGGGAGGTGCAGGTCAGGGGAGTGGTCACTCCCCTTTCCTTTGTCCAGTTTCGCGCCAGAGCAGGGCTAAGGGGTCCCCTGAACCGGTGTAGACTGGCTTATGCAGAATTGGGCACATCTGTGCCCAAGAAAGCATTTCCAGAGGCTGGGGGAGACTACTCCTCCCCTGCCTTCACACCATTTTCCAAAGGGAGAGGGTGTCACACCCTCTCTCAGAGGAAGTTCTTTGTTCTGCCATCCTGGGCCAGGCCTGGCTGGACCCCAGGAGGGCAGATGCCTGTCTGAGGGGTTGGCAGCAGCAGCAGCTGCAGTGAAACCCCAGGAAGGGCAGTTTGGCAGTACCAGGGTCTGTGCTACAGACCACTGGGATCATGGGATTGTGCCAACTATGCCAGGATGGTATAGAGGGGGGCAATTCCATGATCATAGACATGTTACATGGCCATATTCGGAGTTACCATTGTGAAGCTACATATAGGTAGTGGCCTATATGTAGTGCACGCGTGTAATGGTGTCCCCGCACTCACAAAGTCCGGGGAATTGGCCCTGAACAATGTGGGGGCACCTTGGCTAGTGCCAGGGTGCCCTCACACTAAGTAACTTAGCACCCAACCTTTACCAGTTAAAGGTTATACATATAGGTGACTTATAAGTAACTTAAGTGCAGTGTAAAATGGCTGTGAAATAACGTGGACGTTATTTCACTCAGGCTGCAGTGGCAGGCCTGTGTAAGAATTGTCAGAGCTCCCTATGGGTGGCAAAAGAGATGCTGCAGCCCATAGGGATCTCCTGGAACCCCAATACCCTGGGTACCTCAGTACCATATACTAGGGAATTATAAGGGTGTTCCAGTAAGCCAATGTAAATTGGTAAAAATGGTCACTAGCCTGTTAGTGACAATTTGGAAAGAAATGAGAGAGCATAACCACTGAGGTTCTGCCTCAGTGAGACAGTTAGTCACTACACAGGTAACATATTCAGGCACACTTATGAGCACTGGGGCCCTGGTGAACAGGGTCCCAGTGACACATACAACTAAAACAACATATATACAGTGAAAAATGGGGGTAACATGCCAGGCAAGATGGTACTTTCCTACACAACCCCCCCCCAAACGAAGGACAATAAGACTAGCCATGACCTGATGAGTCTTCATTGTGTAAGTGGAAATATCTGGAGAGTCCATCTGCATTGGAGTGGCTACTCCCAGGTCTATGTTCCACTGTATAGTCCATTCCCTGTAGGGATATGGACCACCTCAACAATTTAGGATTTTCACCTTTCATTTGTTTTAGCCAAAGTAGAGGTTTGTGGTCTGTCTGAACAATGAAGTGAGTGCCAAACAGGTATGGCCTCAACTTCTTCAGAGCCCAGACCACAGCAAAGGCCTCCCTCTCTATGGCAGACCAACGCTTTTCTCTAGGGGTCAACCTCCTACTAATAAAAGCAACAGGTTGATCCTGGCCCTCAGAATTAAGTTGTGATAGGACTGCCCCTACTCCTAATTCAGATGCATCTGTTTGGACATAGAATTTTTTAGAGTAACAAGGGCTTTTCAGGACAGGTGCAGAGCACATGGCCTGCTTCAGCTCCTCAAAAGCTTTCTGACAGTTTGCTGTCCATAATACCTTTTTAGGCATCTTTTTGGAAGTGAGGTCATTAAGAGGGGCTGCAATGGAGCCATAGTTCTTAATGAACCTCCTGTAATACCCAGTGAGGCCTAGGAAGGCTCTCACCTGAGTCTGAGTGGTAGGGGGAACCCAATCAATAATTGTTTGGATTTTCCCCTGAAGTGGTGCAATCTGTTCCCCACCAACAAGGTGTCCCAGATAAACCACCTTACCCTGCCCTATCTGGCACTTTGAAGCCTTGATAGTGAGGCCTGCCTTTTGCAGGGCCTCCAAAACTTTCCATAGGTGGACCAGGTGATCATCCCAGCTGGAGCTAAAGACAGCTATATCGTCCAAATATGCTGCACTGAAAGCTTCCAGCCCTTGCAGGACTGTGTTCACCAACCTCTGAAAAGTGGCAGGTGCATTTTTCAAACCAAAAGGCATTACAGTAAACTGGTAATGTCCTCCAATGGTTGAAAATGCAGTCTTAGGTTTAGCATCTTCTGACAATTTGATCTGCCAATACCCTGCAGTCAAGTAAAAAGTGCTTAGATACTTGGCAGATGCCAGTGTATCTATGAGCTCATCTGCCCTGGGTATAGGGTGAGCATCAGTTTTGGTTACCAAGTTGAGACCTCTATAGTCTACACAAAACCACATTTCCTTCTTTCCATCTTTGGAATGGGGTTTTGGTACAAGTACCACAGGAGAAGCCCATGGACTGTCAGAGTGCTCAACCACTCCTAGTTCTAACATTTTCTGGACTTCTTGCTTTATGCAGTCCCTGACATGGTCAGGCTGCCTATAGATGTTACTTTTGACAGGCAAGCTGTCTCCAGTATCTATAGTGTGCTCACACCAAGAAGTGGTACCTGGCACAGTAGAGAAGAGTTCAGAGAATTGATCTAGGAGGTTTATGCAATTGTCTTTCTGCTCAGCAGTAAGACAATCAGCCAAAACTACACCTTCCACCAGAGCATCTTGTTCTGTGGAAGAGAAGAGATCAGGTAGAGGATCACTGTCTTCTTCCTGCCCCTCATCTGTTGCCATTAGCAGGGTGAGATCAGCCCTGTCATAGTAGGGTTTCAGGCGGGTTACATGGAGTACCCTAAGGGGACTCCTTGCAGTGCCTAAGTCAACTAAATAGGTGACTTCTCCCTTTTTCTCAACAATTGTGTGGGGTCCACTCCATTTATCTTGGAGTGCTCTTGGGGCCACAGGCTCCAAGACCCACACTTTCTGCCCTGGTTGGTACTGAACCAAAACAGCCTTCTGATCATGCCATTGCTTCTGGAGCTCTTGGCTGGCCTGAAGGTTTTTACTGGCCTTTTTCATGTACTCAGCCATTCTTGATCTGAGGCCAAGTACATAATCCACAATATCCTGCTTAGGAGCTTTTAAAGGTTGTTCCCAACCCTCCTTTACAAGTGTGAGTGGACCCCTAACAGGGTGTCCAAAAAGAAGTTCAAAGGGGCTAAAGCCCACTCCTTTCTGGGGTACCTCCCTGTAGGCAAAAAGGAGGCATGGTAGAAGGATATCCCATCTCCTGCGGAGTTTTTCAGGGAGACCCATAATCATGCCTTTGAGAGTTTTATTAAATCTCTCCACCAGTCCATTTGTTTGTGGATGATAGGGTGTTGTGAACTTGTACGTTACACCACACTCCTTCCACATGGCCTTTAAGTATGCAGACATGAAATTGCTTCCCCTGTCTGATACCACTTCCTTTGGGAAGCCCACACTGGAAAATATTCCCAGGAGGGCCTTTGCCACTGCAGGTGCTGTAGTGGTCCTTAAAGGAATAACTTCAGGGTATCTTGTGGCATGGTCCACTACCACCAAGATAAACCTATTGCCTGAAGCAGTAGGAGGGTCAAGGGGGCCAACTATGTCAACCCCTACCCTTTCAAAGGGAACCCCAACCACAGGCAGTGGAATAAGGGGTGCCTTTGGGGTGCCACCTGTCTTGCCACTGGCTTGACAGGTTTCACAGGACTTACAAAAATCTTTTGTGTCCTCAGACATCCTAGGCCAATGAAACAAGGGAACCAGTCTGTCCCAAGTTTTCATTTGACCCAGGTGCCCAGCTAGGGGAATGTCGTGTGCAAGAGTTAGGAGGAACTTTCTGTACTCCTGAGGAATCACTAGTCTCCTGGCAGCTCCAGGTTTAGGATCCCTGTGCTCAGTGTACAAGAGGTTGTCCTCCCAGTAAACTCTGTGAGAGTCACTGACATCCCCATTAGCCTGTTTGACAGCTTGCTGTCTTAGACCCTCTAATGTGGGACAGGTTTGCTGTGCCACACTCAGCTCCTCCCTGGCAGGCCCCCCTTCACCCAAAAGCTCAGCAGTGTCTGCTTGAAGCTCCTCTGGTGTAGGTTCTGCACAGGCAGGGAATTCTTCTTCCTCAGAAGTAGAATCCACTGTAGAGGGAGGGATAGTAGGAAGTGGTTTGCTTCTACTAGCCCTAGCTTTAGGGAGCACTTGGTCCATTGTTCCAGGATCCAAGCTTCCCTGTCCTTTTTGCTTTTTGGCCTGAGCCCTTGTCAAAGCAAAAATATGCCCTGGGATGCCCAGCATTGCTGCATGTGCCTCTAACTCCACATCTGACCAAGCTGATGTCTCCAAATCATTTCCTAGTAGACAGTCTACAGGTAAATCTGTGGCTACCACAACTTTCTTTGGACCAGTAATCCCCCCCCCCCAGTTGAGATTAACAACAGCCATGGGGTGGCTAAGTGTGTTGTTGTGAGCATCGGTTACTTGGTACTGGTGACCAAGTAGGTGTTGTTCAGGGTGGACCAGTTTCTCTATGACCATAGTCACACTGGCTCCAGTGTCCCTGTAGGCCTGAACCTCAACACCATTTATTAGGGGTAGCTGCTTGTACTTATCCATATTAAGGGGACAAGCAACTAAGGTGGCTAAATCAATAGCCCCCTCAGAGACTAACACAGCCTCTGTGGCCTCCCTAACAAGGCCAACCCCAACTAAGTTACCAATAGTGAGCCCAGCTACTCCCTTGGATTGGCTATTAGTAGGCTTGCTCCCACCACCACTGCTATTAGTAGGGACACTAGGGGTAGCAGTAGGGGTTGTAGTGGTAGGAGGCTTGGTGCTTTTCTTTGGACAACTGGGATCTGTTGTCCAATGGCCTTTTACTTTACATAAATAGCACCATGGTTTCTTTTCTTTGTTTTGATTAAAGGAGGATTTGGGCCCACCACCCCCACCAGAGTGTTTTTGTGGGCCTGATGAAGACTCATTTTTAGATTTGTCCCCACCCTTGTCAGAAGACTTACCATCCTTCTTTTTGTTGCCATCTTTGTCACCCCCTGTATGAACTTTTCTGTTCACCCTTGTTCTGACCCATTTGTCTGCCTTCTTTCCCAATTCTTCGGGAGAGGTCAGATCAGAGTCCACCAAGTACTGGTGCAACAAATCAGACACACAGTTATTAAGAATATGCTCTCTCAGGATCAAGTTATACAGGCTGTCATAATCAGTAACTTTACTGCCATGTAACCACCCCTCCAAGGCCTTCACTGAATGGTCAATGAAATCAACCCAGTCTTGTGAAGACTCCTTTTTGGTCTCTCTGAACTTTATCCTGTACTGTTCAGTGGTTAAGCCATAACCATCCAGGAGTGCATTCTTAAGAACTGTAAAATTATTGGCATCACTTTCTTTCACAGTAAGGAGCCTATCCCTACCTTTTCCACTAAATGATAGCCATAGGATAGCAGCCCACTGCCTTTGAGGGGCATCCTGTACAACACAGGCCCTCTCAAGTGCAGCAAACCACTTGTTAATGTCATCCCCCTCCTTATAAGGGGGAACTATCTTGTGCAGATTCCTGGAATCATGCTCTTTTGCAGGATGACTATAGGGAATACTGCTGCTGCCACCATGGGTTTCTAAACCCAGTTTCTGTCTCTCCTTCTCTACTTCTAAAGTCTGTCTATCCAAATCAAGCTGTTGCTTCTTGAGCTTCAGTCTGGTTTGTTCCACTCTCAATCTACTGAGCTCCCTTTCTAACAATCTGTCATCAGGGTGGGTGGGAGGGACATGCCTTGAAACAGAAGTATGGTGAGAATGGACAGAAGGAGACCTGTCCCTTACAGAGGGCACCCTAACAGCTTGGCTAACAGAAACATCAGTACCACTGTGGTGTGAATAAATGCTTTTGCTATGATGTGAGACAACACTATTTGTATGGTGTGGCTCTTCATCATTACCAACTATGCTAGACTGTCTAGTAATGGGCAGGCTAGGAAGTTTCTTTCCTGAATCTTTTCCTGGGGGAGTCCCTGGATCAGATTGGGAACCATTAGCTACTTTTTCAACAGATGGGGCACTTCTTGCCTTATCTTGTTCTCTAAGCATGTTAAGTAACAATTCCAAGGAAGGATTCTTCCCTACACTCAAACCTCTCTCTATGCAGAGACTCCTTGCTCCTTTCCAGCTAAGGTGATCATATGCAAGTTTGGACAGATCAACATTTTGGCCTGTGCCAGACATTTTTAGAGAGAGTTAAAGTGATAGAAAAAGAGAAAAAAGTTTGTCAGAGCTTTTAGAAAGACAGAGAAAAAAAACTTTTAAAACTTTTTAGAACTTTTTAGAAAGTTAGAAGTACTTTTCAGCACTTAGAAAAGAGTGAAAAGAGGAAATGCAAAACTTTTGGCTATGTGTATATACACTGACCTTGTTTTGTATATTTTTCTCTTATGAAAAGTACAATGACAAGAGTGGTAAGTAGTCTCAAAGCACTTATCCCACCGCTGCACAACCAATGTAGGAGGCTGGACTGGCTTGTAGTGAGTACCAAGGGGTACTTGCACCTTGCACCAGGCCCAGTTATCCCTTATTAGTGTATAGGGTGTCTAGCAGCTTAGGCTGATAGATAATGGTAGCTTAGCAGAGCAGCTTAGGCTGAACTAGGAGACGTGTGAAGCTACTACAGTACCACTTAGTGTCATATGCACAATATCATAAGAAAACACAATACACAGTTATACTAAAAATAAAGGTACTTTATTTTTATGACAATATGCCAAAGTATCTTAGAGTGTACCCTCAGTGAGAGGATAGGAAATATACACAAGATATATAAACACAATAGCAAAAATATGCAGTATAGTCTTAGAAAACAGTGCAAACAATGTATAATTACAATAGGATGCAATGGGGAAACATAGGGATAGGGGCAACACAAACCATATACTCCAAAAGTGGAATGCGAACCACGAATGGACCCCAAACCTATGTGACCTTGTAGAGGGTCGCTGGGACTATTAGAAAATAGTGAGAGTTAGAAAAATAACCCTCCCCAAGACCCTGAAAAGTGAGTGCAAAGTGCACTAAAGTTCCCCTAAGGACAAAGAAGTCGTGTTAGAGGAATAATGCAGGAAAGACACAAACCAACAATGCAACAACTGTGGATTTCCAATCTAGGGTACCTGTGGAATAAGGGGACCAAGTCCAAAAGTCACAAGCAAGTCGGAGATGGGCAGATGCCCAGGAAATGCCAGCTGCGGGTGCAGAGAAGCTTCTACTGGACAGAAGAAGCTGCGGTTTCTGCAGGAACGCAAAGGGCTAGAGACTTCCCCTTTGGAGGACGGATCCCTCTCGCCTTGTAGAGTCGTGCAGAAGTGTTTTCCCGCCGAAAGAACGCCAACAAGCCTTGCTAGCTGCAAATCGTGCGGTTAGCGTTTTTGGATGCTGCTGTGGCCCAGGAGGGCCCAGGAGGTCGCAAATTGGACCAGGTGGTAGAGGGGACGTCGAGCAAGACAAGGAGCCCTCTTAGCAGCAGGTAGCACCCGGAGAAGTGCCAGAAACAGGCACTACGAGGATGCGTGAAACAGTGCTCACCCGAAGTCGCACAAAGAAGTCCCACGTCGCCGGAGAACAACTTAGGAGGTCGTGCAATGCAGGTTAGAGTGCCGTGGACCCAGGCTGGACTGTGCACAAAGGATTTCTGCCGGAAGTGCACGGAGGCCGGAGTAGCTGCAAAAGTCGCGGTTCCCAGCAATGCAGTCTGGCGTGGGGAGGCAAGGACTTACCTCCACCAAACTTGGACTGAAGAGTCACTGGACTGTGGGAGTCACTTGGACAGAGTTGCTGGATTCGAGGGACCTCGCTTGTCGTGCTGAGAGGAGACCCAAGGGACCGGTAATGCAGCTTTTTGGTGCTTGCGGTTGCAGGGGGAAGATTCCGTCGACCCACGGGAGATTTCTTCGGAGCTTCTAGTGCAGAGAGGAGGCAGACTACCCCCACAGCATGCACCACCAGGAAAACAGTCAAGAAGGCGGCAGGATCAGCGTTACAGAGTTACAGTAGTCGTCTTTGCTACTTTGTTGCAGTGTTGCAGGCTTCCAGCGCGGTCAGCAGTCGATTCCTTGGCAGAAGGTGAAGAGAGAGATGCAGAGGAACTCGGATGAGCTCTTGCATTCGTTATCTAAAGTTTCCCCAGAGACAGAGACCCTAAATAGCCAGAAAAGAGGGTTTGGCTACTTAGGAGAGAGGATAGGCTAGCAACACCTGAAGGAGCCTATCACAAGGAGTCTCTGACGTCACCTGGTGGCACTGGCCACTCAGAGCAGTCCAGTGTGCCAGCAGCACCTCTGTTTCCAAGATGGCAGAGGTCTGGAGCACACTGGAGGAGCTCTGGACACCTCCCAGGGGAGGTGCAGGTCAGGGGAGTGGTCACTCCCCTTTCCTTTGTCCAGTTTCGCGCCAGAGCAGGGCTAAGGGGTCCCCTGAACCGGTGTAGACTGGCTTATGCAGAATTGGGCACATCTGTGGCATATTTTTGCTTTGACAAGGGCTCAGGCCAAAAAGCAAAAAGGACAGGGTAACTTTGATCCTGGAACAATGGACCAAGTGCCCCCTAAAGTTAGGGGTAGCAAGGGTAAATACCTACCCACTATCCCTCCCTCTACAGATGATTCTCCTTCTGAGGAAGAAGAATTTCGTCCCTGTGCAGAACCTTCACCAGATGAGCTAGCAGCAGACACTGTTGAGCTTTTGGGTGGAGGGGGGCCTGCCAGGGAAGAGCTGAGTGTGGCACAGCAAACCTGTCCCACATTAGAGGGTCTCAGACAGCAAGCTGTCAAGCAGCAAAATGGGGATGTCAGTGTAGGAAAGTACCATCTTGCCTGGCATGTTACCCCCATATTTCACTGTATATATGTTGTTTTAGTCTATGTGTCACTAGGACCCTGCCAGGCAGGGCCCCAGTACTCATAAGTGTGTGCCCTGTATGTGTTCCCTGTGTGATGGCTAACTGTCTCACTGAGGCTCTGCTAATCAGAACCTCAGTGGTTATGCTCTCTCTGCTTTCCAAATTGTCACTAACAGGCTAGTGACCAATTTCACCAATTTACATTGGCATACTGGAACACCCATATAATTCCCTAGTATATGGTACTGAGGTACCCAGGGTATTGGGGTTCCAGGAGATCCTTATGGGCTGCAGCATTTCTTTTGCCACCCATATGGAGATCTGACAATTATTACACAGGCCTGCCAGTGCAGCCTGAGTGAAATAACGTCCACGTTATTTCACAGCCATTTACCACTGCACTTAAGTAACTTATAAGTCACCTATATGTCTAACCTTCACCTGGTGAAGGTTGGGTGCAAAGTTACTTATTGTGTGGGCACCCTGGCACTAGCCAAGGTGCCCCCACATTGTTCAGGGCAAATTCCCCGGACTTTGTGAGTGCGGGGACACCATTACACGCATGCACTATACATAGGTCACTACCTATGCATAGCGTCACAATGGTAACTCCGAACATGGTCATGTAACATGTCTAAGATCAGGGAATTGTCATCCCAAGGTCATTCTGGCATTGGAGAGACAATTCCATGATCCCCCGGGTCTCTAGCACAGAACCCGGGTACTGCCAAACTGACTTTCCGGGGTCTCCACTGCAGCTGCTGCTGCTGCCAACCCCTCAGACAGGTTCCTGCCCTCCTGGGGTCCAGGTAGCCCTGGCCCAGGAAGGCAGAACAAAGGATTTCCTCTGAGAGAGGGTGTGCCACCCTCTCCCTTTGGAAATAGGTGTGATGGCTGGGGAGGAGTAGCCTCCCCCAGCCTCTGGAAATGCTTTGATGGGCACAGATGCTGCCCATCTCTGTATAAGCCAGTCTACACCTGTTTAGGGATCCCCCAGCCCTGCTCTGGTGCGAAACTGGACAAAGGAAAGGGGAGTGACCACTCCCCTGACCTGCACCTCCCAGGGGAGGTGCCCAGAGCTCCTCCAGTGTGCCCCAGACCTCTGCCATCTTGGAAACAGAGGTGTTGCTGGCACACTAGACTGCTCTGAGTGGCCAGTGCCAGCAGGTGACGTCAGAGACTCCTTCTGATAGGCGCTTACCTCTCTTAGTAGCCAATCCTCCTTCCTAGGTAGCCAAACCTGCTTTTCTGGCTATTTAGGGTCTCTGCTTTGGGGAATTCTTCAGATACCGAATGCAAGAGCTCACCAGAGTTCCTCTGCATCTCCCTGTTCACCTTCTGCCAAAGGATCGACCGCTGACTGCTCAGGACGCCTGGAAACTGCAACAAAGTAGCAAAGACGACTACTGCAACCTTGTATCGCTTCATACTGACGGCTTTCTCAACTGTTTCCTGGTGGTGCATGCTCTGGGGGTAGCTGCCTCCTTTCTGCACCAGGAGCTCCGAAGAAATCTCCCGTGGGTCGACGGAATCTTCCCCCTGCAACCGCAGGCAACAAAAGACTGCATCACCGGTCCTCTGGGTCCCCTCTCAGCGCGACGAGGGTGGTCCCTGGAACTCAGCAAGTTTGTCCAAGTGACTCCCACAGTCCAGTGACTCTTCAGTCCAAGTTTGGTGGAGGTAAGTCCTTGCCTCCCCACGCTAGACTGCATTGCTGGGTAATGCGTGATTTGCAGCTGCTCTGGCTCCTGTGCACTCTTCCAGGATTTCCTTCATGCAGAGCCAAGCCTGGGTCCCCGACACTCTAACCTGCAGTGCACAACCTTCTGAGTTGTCCTCCGGTGTCGTGGGACTTCCTTTTGTGACTTCAGGTGGACTCCGGTTCACTCCTCTTCTAAGCGCCTGATCTGGTACTTCTTCGGGTGCTGCCTGCTTCTGTGAGGACTCCCTGACTTGCTGGGCACCCCCTCCGTCTCCTCATCCAAGTGGCGACATCCTGGTCCCTCCTGGGCCACAGCAGCATCCAAAAACCCTAACCGCAACCCTTGCAGCTAGCAAGGCTTGTTTGTGGTCTTTCTGCATGGGAACACCTCTGCAAGCTTCTTCACGACGTGGGACATCCATCCTCCAAAGGGGAAGTTCCTAGTCCTCTTCGTTCATGCAAAACACCAAGCTTCTTCCATCCGGTGGCAGCTTCCTTGCACCCTCAGCTGGCATTTCCTGGGCTCCTGCCCACTCATGACACTGTCGCGACTCTTGGACTTGGTCCCTTTGTCTTACAGGTACTCAGGTCTGGAAATCCACTGTTGTTGCATTGCTGGTTTTGGTTTTCCTTGCAGAATCCCCCTGTCACAACTTCTGTCCTCTGGGGGCGTTGTAGGTGCACTTTTCACCTACCTTACAGGGTCTTGGGTTGGGCTATTTTTCTAACCCTCACTGTTTTCTTACAGTCCCAGCGACCCTCTACAAGCTCACATAGGTTTGGGGTCCATTCGTGGTTCGTATTCCACTTTTGGAGTATATGGTTTGCGTTGCTCCCATACCTATGTGCTCCTATTGCAATCTATTGTAACTTTACACTGCTTGCATTACTTCCTTTTGCTGTTATTGCAGAATTTTGGTATTGTGTACATATATCTTGGGTATATTTGTCTTCCTCATACTGAGGGTACTCACTGAGATACTTTTGGCATATTGTCATAAAAATAAAGTACCTTTAAAAAAAGGGGAAGAGGATTCCTCCAGATTTAACAACAGAGGATGATGGGGATGGGGCCCCGTACATTTGTAGGGATCCCACTCCAAAACCCACTTTTAGCATAGAGAGTCCCCTAGTACCCCAGGGGGGTTCCCCATATGTACCAAATACTCTGTCTTTCCTTCCGTTGAGCCCGGTGATTAAAGTGGTTCCAAGTCTATTGTGTACTAATCGCTTTGAAACACTGTTGGCAACAGAGGACCCGCCTGTGAGTGCGATCAAGCCTGTAGTTGGAATATCTAATCCTCGTGTTATTCCATCGATCTCCCAGCCCGATCCGGAAGGTAATGAACCAGCAGCTTGCAGAGGCAATCTGGTTAAAGTTCTCCAGAGAGTTGACGAAGTCAAGGGACTGGTTCTAGTATTAATAGATCTCTTGAAGAGTAATCTTGCGCACCAGCATGGGGATAACTGTGCTTGTGAAGGGATTTGTAGGGTTTGTGGAGAGGTCAGAGGCACAGAAGTATTCCCCTCCTCTGCCCCAAACAAGGGGGCTGAGCCAAGGGTTAATTCTTGTCTCCCCGTCAGAGGGGGGACAATTCCACAAGGGAGGGAAGTTAACCGCCGCAACCCTACCAAAGATAACTTGAGGCCTAAAGGGAGGGTTGGTAATGCACCCAGAAACCGGGATTGTCTAGGGAACTGGGCGATTAATCCAACTAGTGGTAGAGCCAGAGGTAGGATCAACAGATCCGACCCCCTTGAAACTGTCCAAGGGGACAATTCTACACAATCTTCTAACAGGCTATACAAACCTTCTATAACAGCAACTCCCCCCGAAACAATATTGAGAACACAGTTAATAAAGAACAGGATTTGTGTACAAGCTATGGAACAAATTAAATCTATTTGACTAATGTTCCAAAATTATTGCCAGGGTCAGTTGAGAACCAAGCCTCCTTGATTAATAAAGTCACACACTGGATACGCTCCCGACAAAGTTGCCTTTCTGTCATTCGTTCGGATATAACATCGGCCGAGAGGAACAGCATCTCAGGGACCAATTTTGACATAATTACTATTCATTTTGAAGATGAGACTATGGTGACTCAACTAATGGATTTTGACTCTTGCACTCACTTGAACAGAGCAACAACTATGGGGGGATAAGAATTATGTTAAACCCATACAATCATGGACCAGATAGGGGACCGGATGGACCAGATGGCTCAACTAGTTCCTGTGGAGGTGTTGTATGTAAGGCAGCTACCGATTTTGGGCCGCTGCCTGATTTTGTATGACTGACTTCTGAACCAGTGACTCATGTGATGGCATGCTCTAAGGTCTCACATTCAAAGGGGAACAATAAAGTACCAATATTCGACATTTGTAACAATGACCTGGGCCCAGGGGACGTTGGTTGCTCAACTGTGGTGATAAACAAAAGCAAATGCACATTAGAACTCATTGTAGGAAAGTACCATCTTGCCTGGCATGTTACCCCCATTTTTCACTATATATATTGTTTTAGTTGTATGTGTCACTGGGACCCTGGTAACCCAGGGCCCCAGTGCTCATAAGTGTGCCTGAATGTGTTACCTGTGTAGTGACTAACTGTCTCACTGAGGCTCTGCTAATCAGAACCTCAGTGGTTATGCTCTCTCATTTCTTTCCAAATTGTCACTGACAGGCTAGTGACCATTTTTACCAATTTACATTGGCTTACTGGAACACCCTTATAATTCCCTAGTATATGGTACTGAGGTACCCAGGGTATTGGGGTTCCAGGAGATCCCTATGGGCTGCAGCATTTCTTTTGCCACCCATAGGGAGCTCTGACAATTCTTACACAGGCCTGCCACTGCAGCCTGAGTGAAATAACGTCCACGTTATTTCACAGCCATTTTACACTGCACTTAAGTAACTTATAAGTCACCTATATGTCTAACCTTTACCTGGTAAAGGTTAGGTGCAAAGTTACTTAGTGTGAGGGCACCCTGGCACTAGCCAAGGTGCCCCCACATTGTTCAGAGCCAATTCCCTGAACTTTGTGAGTGCGGGGACACCATTACACGCGTGCACTACATATAGGTCACTACCTATATGTAGCTTCACCATGGTAACTCCGAATATGGCCATGTAACATGTCTATGATCATGGAATTGCCCACTCTATGCCATCCTGGCATAGTTGGCACAATCCCATGATCCCAGTGGTCTGTAGCACAGACCCTGGTACTGCCAAACTGCCCTTCCTGGGATTTCACTGCAGCTGCTGCTGCTGCCAACCCCTCAGACAGGCAGCTGCCCTCCTGGGGTCCAGCCAGGCCTGGCCCAGGATGGCAGAACAAAGAACTTCCTCTGAGAGAGGGTGTGACACCCTCTCCCTTTGGAAAATGGTGTGAAGGCAGGGGAGGAGTAGCCTCCCCCAGCCTCTGGAAATGCTTTGTTGGGCACAGATGTGCCCAATTCTGCATAAGCCAGTCTACACCGGTTCAGGGACCCCTTAGCCCCTGCTCTGGCGCGAAACTGGACAAAGGAAAGGGGAGTGACCACTCCCCTGACCTGCACCTCCCCTGGGATGTGTCCAGAGCTCCTCCAGTGTGCTCCAGACCTCTGCCATCTTGGAAACAGAGGTGCTGCTGGCACACTGGACTGCTCTGAGTGGCCAGTGCCACCAGGTGACGTCAGAGACTCCTGCTGATAGGCTCCTTCAGGTGTTAGTAGCCTTTCCTCTCTCCTAGGTAGCCAAACCCTCTTTTCTGGCTATTTAGGGTCTCTGTCTCTGGGGAAACTTTAGATAACGAATGCAAGAGCTCATCCGAGTTCCTCTGCATCTCTCTCTTCACCTTCTGATAAGGAAACGACTGCTGACCGCGCTGGAAGCCTGCAAACCTGCAACATAGTAGCAAAGACGACTACTGCAACTCTGTAACGCTGATCCTGCCGCCTTCTCGACTGTTTTCCTGCTTGTGCATGCTGTGGGGGTAGCCTGCCTCCTCTCTGCACCAGAAGCTCCGAAGAAATCTCCCGTGGGTCGACGGAATCTTCCCCCTGCAACCGCAGGCACCAAAAAGCTGCATTACCGGTCCCTTGGGTCTCCTCTCAGCACGACGAGCGAGGTCCCTCGAATCCAGCGACGCTGTCCAAGTGACCCCCACAGTCCAGTGACTCTTCAGCCCAAGTTTGGTGGAGGTAAGTCCTTGCCTCACCTCGCTGGGCTGCATTGCTGGGAACCGCGACTTTGCAGCTACTCCGGCCCCTGTGCACAGCCAAGCCTGGGTCCACGGCACTCTAACCTGCATTGCACGACTTTCTAAGTTGGTCTCCGGCGACGTGGGACTCCTTTGTGCAACTTCGGCGAGCACCGTTTCACGCATCCTCGTAGTGCCTGTTTCTGGCACTTCTCTGGGTGCTACCTGCTTCAGTGAGGGCTCTTTGTCTTGCTCGACGTCCCCTCTCTCTTTAGGTCCAATTTGCGACCTCCTGGTCCCTCCTGGGCCCCAGCAGCGTCCAAAAACGCCAAACGCACGATTTGCGTGTAGCAAGGCTTGTTGGCGTCCTTCCGGCGGGAAAACACTTCTGCACGACTCTCCAAGGCGAGAGGGATCCGTCCACCAAAGGGGAAGTCTCTAGCCCTTTTCGTTCCTGCAGAAACCTCAGCTTCTTCTGTCCAGTCGAAGCTTCTTTGCACCCGCAGCTGGCATTTCCTGGGCATCTGCCCATCTCCGACTTGCTTGTGACTTTTGGACTTGGTCCCCTTGTTCCACAGGTACCCTAGATTGGAAATCCACAGTTGTTGCATTGCTGGTTTGTGTCTTTCCTGCATTATTCCTCTAACACGACTATTTTGTCCTTAGGGGAACTTTAGTGCACTTTGCACTCACTTTTCAGGGTCTTGGGGAGGGTTATTTTTCTAACTCTCACTATTTTCTAATTGTCCCAGCGACCCTCTACAAGGTCACATAGGTTTGGGGTCCATTTGTGGTTCGCATTCCACTTTTGGAGTATATGGTTTGTGTTGCCCCTATCCCTATGTTTCCCCATTGCATCCTATTGTAACTATACATTGTTTGCACTGTTTTCTAAGACTATACTGCATATTTTTGCTATTGTGTATATATATCTTGTGTATATTTCCTATCCTCTCACTGAGGGTACACTCTAAGATACTTTGGCATATTGTCATAAAAATAAAGTACCTTTATTTTTAGTATAACTGTGTATTGTGTTTTCTTATGATATTGTGCATATGACACTAAGTGGTACTGTAGTAGCTTCACACGTCTCCTAGTTCAGCCTAAGCTGCTCTGCTAAGCTACCATTATCTATCAGCCTAAGCTGCTAGACACCCTATACACTAATAAGGGATAACTGGGCCTGGTGCAAGGTGCAAGTACCCCTTGGTACTCACTACAAGCCAGTCCAGCCTCCTACACTCATGTCCTGGAACATTGCTGGGTTGGCAAAGAAACTAGATGATAGCGAATGGGCCTTTTTTATTAAGGATATAGATGTTTGTCTCTTCCAGGAAAATTGGGTAGAGGAGGCTACTACTATAGATGGATTTCTTTCATTTAGTGTTCCTGCTATACCTCCAGAGAAGGGGTTGGGCCGGGCGAAAGGTGGATTGTTACTACTTGTAAACAAGAACCTGCAGTGTGATTACAAGCTCCTGGAAATTGATTCTGTAGATATAAAAGCTATGTGTATTACGTTAAAAAAAACGTTATCAATTGTTATTGATAATGTTTATATACGATCGGTCTCATGTAGCTCCGAGTCCCATACCTTGGCCATTTTGTCTGAATTTGTAGAAAGCCTTCACCCCTCGACTATTTTAATTGTAGTTGGAGATTTTAATTGTACCTTTGAACCTTCCACCCTTATTAGTGACCTAACTGACGAAGAGGATGAGCTGTGTGGGATCCCGCAACTAACAAGCTAGGACTCTATATAAAGAAACCGTGTCTAATGCAAAAAAGTAGTGGGAGGACTCCCTGTGGCAGGAATTATTAAATGCTTCTAGAGAGAAGGATAATAAGCACTTCTGGGAACTCCTGTCTAAAATAGATAATGGAGGCAGGAGTTGTCCCAGCAACCACATACAACCAGAAAGCTGGGTAGAACATTTTTCCACTCTTTATGCCCTACCAGAGGGCTCAACGGACACCAATGTAGTTAACTCCTCACCTATGCTACTGAATTTGATCCCAAGTACGCCAGTCCAAGTGGGGGCCCAGTGTATCCCCAAGGGTCATCTCATTTTTAAAGTAGAAGAAACCCTTGAGGCTATAAACAGTCTGAAACTTGGCAAAGCACCCGGACCGGACAATCTCCCTGGAGATCTTTATAAATCTGAACCAAATATCTGGTCCTGGTATATCAATGCCATCTCAAATAGTATAGCTGCAGGGGGACATATCCCGAGCACATGGAAGGGGGCCGAAATTATACCTATTTACAAAAAAGGAAATGCTAACCTTCCAACCAACTACAGGCCAATTAGCCTTATAGATAACTTGCAAAAGATTTTTGCTAAACATATTCTGCAGAGGCTAACTAGCTGGGTTGAGGAGCGCCAAATTCTTTCTCAACTACAGGCCGGGTTCCGTGCTAAAACTAGCACGGTAGACCAGGTCTTTCGATTGGCTATATTGCACTGGAAATATGTCCTTATCGCCAAGCAATGTCTATATGTAGTAATTATAGACCTGCGATCTGCTTTTGATCTGGTTCCAAGAGCTAAACTGTGGGAAGTGCTGGGCAGACTGGGAGTTCCAGAGGACCTACTACTCCTGCTAAAACGATTACATGAAAATACCTATGCCCAAGTGAGGTGGGGCGAACAAGGCGAATTGACAGAACAGATCCCAATCAGAAGGGGAGTCCGCCAAGGTTGTGTGCTAGCCCCCTTATTATTCACTCTATTTATCAACGAAGTAGTGAAGACTGTGTCCATATGCCAGAATGACGCTCCCTCCCTCAACACACAAAAAATCCCTATCCTGCTTTTCGCAGATGATTCGCTCCTCATTTCCAAGACACCGATGGAGTTACAAATCCTTGTTGATCAATTTTATTCATTCTGTCGCGATCACGGGTTGGAGGATAACATTAACAAAACAAAACTAATGGTGTTATCCAAAGGGCCTAGTAAAAGATGTTCCATCCACATCGATGGTGTTTTCCTGAAGGAAGTTAGTTCTATAGACTATTTGGGAGTCAGGTTAACTAGTAAACTATCATGGGAAGAGCAGATCACAAAAAGCGCAGGGTTGTTACAACATAGAGCTTCGTCCATACTGCGCTTTTATCAGGGCTCCGTTGCAAAAGCTGTTTCTCCAGCATTAAAGATTTATATAGCCAAGGCACAAGGTGCAGCCCTGTATGGAGCGGAGGTTTCTCCAACTGTAACAAGATCTCAGTGGGAGAAAACAACTTTGCGAGGGCCTTGATAGAGTGTTCACGCTCCACACCCCTGCTCCCAATATTTTTGGATCTGGGGTTAAGTCGAGCAGCAGACTTAGCTATTTTAAGACCTCTCTTGTACTGGATCAGGTTATGGACTACCCCTGAACTAGATATATATAAGATCTCATTACTTGATCTATTAAAATGCCAAAATGCCAATACTCTCCCCTGGATTTGCCATGTGTCCCATTGGTTCCGCTTGTTTGGCTTGGGTGATTATTGGGAAAATCCCCACAAGCTAGAGAGACGGCACAAACATGTTTTAAAGTTAACTTATTGGTCTTATGTTAGGGATAAGAACATAACCTGTAAATCTCATGGTCGTTTAACTAACTTTTTTATTGATCTTAAATGGACTCCAAAATTTGAAGCCTATTTGGACATTATACCGGATCTGCGTGGCAAAAGCCTATATGCAAGGTTTCGTTTCGGCTCCTTGCCTCTGATGTCATTGACCTACAGGTGGGGGCCGATCGGTCTCCCTGATATATGACCTGCTTGTGGCAGTGCCTCCAAAACCATTGAACACTTTATGTTCTTCTGTCCAGCTTATGCGAACCTGCGATCAAAATGGATCCGCAACACTTGTAGGCTCTACGGGTGTTAAAAAGTCATAATTCAGCTGATGTAATTCTTCCAGTGAGCAAGTATTTAGTGACAGCCTGGCGCATACGTTGCCATTTCCAAAAAGCAACTTAAGGTTATTATCTCTTCTTAGAGCTTTATGTGCAAGTTGAGCTTTTACTGTTTTAATGTTTTATGTTTTTATGATCTCAAATTAATTTATTGATGTGTAAGCTGCTGTATTTTATCAAAAATGATTATTTATTTTTGTATATTCACGAGCTTCGTTTTATGTTGCTTTCATGGTCAAATGATCGAATAAAGCTGTGTTGACTGTGTGAAAGTACCTTTATTTTTAGTATATCTGTGTATTGTGTTTTCTTATGATATTGTGCATATGACACCAGTGGTATAGTAGGGGCTTTACATGTCTCCTAGTTCAGCCTAAGCTGCTTTGCCATAGCTACCTTCTATCAGCCTTAGCTGCTAGAAACACCTCTTCTACACTAATAAGGGATAACTGGACCTGGCACAAGGTGTAAGTACCTCTGGTACCCACTACAAGCCAGGCCAGCCTCCTACATTGGTTGTGCAGCGGTGGGATAAGTACTTGTAACTACTTACCACTTTGTCATTTTGTACTTTTCAGAAGAGAAAAATATACAAAACAAGTTCAGTGTATGTACACCTAACCAAAAAGTTTTGCTTTTCTCCTCTTGCACTTTCTGCTAAGTGCTGAAAAGTACTTCTAAACTTTCTAAAAGTTTGAAAAAGTTTTTTTTTCTGTTCTTTAAAAAGCCCTGAAACATTTTCTCTCTTCTCACTGTTTCTAAACCTTCTTCTATCATGTCTGATGTAGGAACTTCTCTTAAAATGGTCAATAATACTTATGACAATCTAAACTTAAAGAGCCTAAGGAGTCTCTGCATTGATAGAGGTTTAGTGATAGGAAAGAATCCTTCAAGAGAATTTCTATTTAATTTGCTCATTGAGATTGATACGTCCCTAGCTGGCACTTCAATTGAGAAGATGGTAGATACCTCACACTCTGACTCAGGGGAACCCCTTGAGGGATGTGAGGAGGGTTCTATTCCAAATCTGCCCCTTAGCAGGCCACCTAGCAATGCTGGTAGTAATAGGAGCTCCCATCATAGTAGGGATGTTTTTATTCCTGGAGGCTAGGTTGTTAGAGTCCAAGCTGTTGGGGAGAGATCTCCCTCTGTTGGTTCCAATATATCCTCAGTGTCCAAGCATTCCCAACCCACCCACCCTGAAGACAACATATTAGAAAGGGAACTCAAAACGTTGAGAGTGGAAGAGACCAGGCTGAAGCTTAAACAGCAACAGCTGGCTCTAGACAGGGAATCCCTAGACCTGGAGAAGGAGAGACAGAGATTGGGGTTTGGACCCCATGGTGGCAGCAGCAGTATTCCTGATAGTAATCCTGTGAGAGAGCATGATTCCAGGAATCTGCACAAGATAGTTCCCCCTTACAAGGAGGGGGATGACATTAACAAGTGGTTTGCTGCGCTTGAGAGGGCCTGTATGGTACAGGGGGTCCCTCAAAGGCAGCGGGCTGCTATTCTATGGCTATCTTTCAATGGAAAGGGTAGGGATAGGCTCCTTACTGTTAGAGAAAGTGATGCTAATAATTTTGCAGTTTTGAAGGATGCTCTCTTATATGGATTTGGCTTAACCACTGAACAATACAGAATTAAGTTTAGATACACCAGAAAAGAGTCCTCACAAGCCTGGATAGACTTTGTTGACTGTTCAGTGAAGGCCTCGGAGGGGTGGTTACATGGCAGTAAAGTTTCTGACTATGAAAGCCTGTATAATCTTATTCTGAGAGAGCATATTCTGAATAACTGTGTGTCTGACTTGTTACACCAATATCTAGTGAACTCAGATCTGCCCTCTCCCCAAGATTTGGGAAAGAAGGCAGACAAATGGGTCAGAACAAGAGTGAACAGAAACGTTCATACAGGGGGTGACAAGGATGGCAAGAAGAAGGATGGTAAGTCTTCTGACAAGGGTGGGGACAAAAGTAAAACTGAGTCTTCATCAGGCCCACAAAAGTCCTCTGGTAGGGGTGGTGCATCCAAATCCCCTTCCAATAATCAACCTAAAAAGCCTTGCTGTTATTTGTGTAAAGTCAAAGGCCATTGGAGAACTGATGCCAGTTGTCCAAAGAAAAACACCAAACATCCCACTACCACAACCTCTAATGCAAATTCTAGTGCCCCTAGTAATAGCAGTGGTGGTGGGAGCAAACCTACGAATAACCAATCCAAGGGAGTAGCTGGGCTCACTTTTGGTAATTTAGTTGGGGTTGGTCTTGTTAGGGAGACCACAGAGGCTGTGTTAGTCTCTGAAGGTGCCATTGATTTGGCCACCTTGGGTGCTTGTCCCCTTAATATGGATAAGTACAAGCAACTTCCCCTAATAAATGGTGTTGAGGTTCAGGCCTACAGGGACACAGATGCCAGTGTTATCATGGTAATAGAGAAACTGGTGCTCCCTGAACAACACCTACTTGGTCAGCAGTACCAAGTGACAGACGCTCATAACAACACTCTTAGCCACCCCACTGCTGTTGTGAATCTCAACTGGGGGGCGGTTACTGGTCCTAAGAAAGTTGTAGTTGCCTCAGATTTACAGGTAGACTGTCTACTAGGAAATGATTTAGAGACATCAGCTTCGGCAGAAGTGGAGTTGGAGGCTCATGCAGCAATGCTGGGCATTCCTGGGCATATTTGTGCTTTGACAAGGGCTCAGGCCAAAAAGCAAAAAGGACAGGGTAACTTGGATCCTGCAACAATGGACCAAGTGCTCCATAAAGCTAGGGGTAGCAAGAGTAAATCCCTACCCACTATCCCTCCCTCTACAGATGATTCTCCTTCTGAGGAAGAAGAATTTCCTCCCTGTGCAGAACCTTCACCAGATGAGCTGGCAGCAGACACTGCTGAGCTTTTGGGTGGAGGGGGGCCTGCCAGGGAAGAGCTGAGTGTGGCACAGAAAATCTGTCCCCCATTAGAGGGCCTCAGACAGCAAGCTGTCAAACAGCAAAATGGGGATGTCAGTGACTCACATAGAGTTTACTGGGAGGACAACCTCTTGTACACTGAGACAAGGGACCCAGAACCTGGAGCAGTCAGGAGATTGGTCATTCCCCTGCAGTACAGAGAGTTCCTCCTAACTCTTGCACATGACATTCCCTTGGCTGGGCATTTGGGCCGGATCAAAACATGGGAAAGGCTTGTCCCCCTGTTTCACTGGCCTAGCATGTCAGAGGACACTAAAGATTTTTGTAAGTCTTGTGTGACCTGCCAAGCCAGTGGCAAGACTGGTGGCACACCAAAGGCCCCCTTATTCCACTACCTGTGGTTGGGGTCCCCTTTGAAAGGGTAGGGGTTGACCTAGTTGGCCCCCTTGACCCTCCTACTGCTTTAGGCAATAGGTTTATCTTGGTGGTTGTTGACCATGCCACAAGATATCCTGAAGCAATCCCTCTAAGGACCACTACAGCTCCTGTAGTGACAAAGGCCCTCCTGGGAATCTTTTCCAGGGTGGGTTTCCCTAAAGAGGTTGTATCAGACAGGGTTAGCAACTTTATGTCTGCATACTTGAAAGCTATGTGGAAGGAATGTGGTGTAACCTACAAATTCACCACTCCATATCATCCACAGACTAATGGACTGGTAGAGAGGTTTAATAAAACTCTCAAAGGTATGATAATGGGACTCCCTGAAAAACTCAGGAGGAGATGGGATGTCCTGTTACCTTGCCTCCTTTTTGCTTACAGGGAGGTACCCCAGAAAGGAGTGGGCTTCAGCCCCTTTGAACTCCTCTTTGGACACCCTGTAAGAGGTCCTCTAACACTTGTGAAGGAGTGTTGGGAACAACCTTTAAAAGCTCCCAAACAGGACATAGTGGACTATGTACTTGGCCTAAGATCCAGAATGGCCGAGTACATGAAAAAGGCCAGTAAAAACCTTCAGGCCAGCTAAGAGCTCCAGAAGCAATGGCATGACCAGAAGGCTGTTCTGATTCAGTACCAACCAGGACAGAAGGTGTGGGTATTGGAGCATGTGTCCCCAAGAGCACTCCAAGACAAATGGAGTGGACTCCATCTAATTGTTGAGAAAAAGGTTGAGGTTACCTATCTGGTAGACCTGGGCACTGCCAGGAGTCCTCTTAGGGTGATTCATGTCAACCGCCTAAAACCCTACTATGACAGGGCTGATCTCACCCTGCTCATGGCAACAGATGAGGGACAGGAAGAAGAAAGTGACCCTCTCCCTGATCTCATTTCCACCACTGAAAATGATGCTTTAGTGGAGGGAGTCATTTTGGCAGATTGTCTGACTGCTGAACAGAAAGACAACTGCATAAATCTCCTTGGACAATTTTCTGAACCCCTCTCAACTGTGCCAGGCACCACATCGTGGTGTGAACACACAATTGATACTGGAGACAGCATGCCTGTCAAAAGTAAAATCTATAGGCAGCCTGACCATGTCAGGGACTGCATAAAACAAGAAGTTCAGAAAATGCTTGATCTAGGAGTGGTTGAACCTTCTGAAAGCCCATGGGCGAGTCCTGTGGTGCTTGTACCAAAGCCTCACTCAAAAGATGGAAAAAGGGAGATGAGGTTTTGTGTAGACTATAGAGGTCTCAATCAGGTAACAAAAACTGATGCTCACACTATACCCAGGGCAGATGAGCTCATAGATACACTGGCATCTGCCAAGTATCTAAGCACCTTTGATTTGACTGCAGGGTATTGGCAGATCAAATTGGCTGAGGATGCTAAACCTAAAACTGCATTTTCAACTATAGGAGGGCACTACCAATTTACAGTGATGCCCTTTGGTTTGAAAAATGCACCTGCCATTTTTCAGAGGTTGGTGAACACAGTCCTGCAAGGGTTGGAGACTTTTAGTGTAGCATATCTAGATAATATAGCTGTCTTTAGCTCCACCTGGGATGAGCACCTGGTCCACCTTTGGAAAGTTTTGGAGGCCCTGCAAAAGGCAGGCCTCTCTATTCAAGCCTCAAATTGCCAGATAGGGCAGAGAAAGGTGGTTTATCTGGGACACCTGGGAGGTGGAGAACAGATTGCACCACTGCAGGGGAAAATCCAAACAATCATGGATTGGGTTCCCCCTACAACTTAAACCCAGGTGAGAGCCTTCTTAGGCCTTACTGGGTATTACAGGAGATTCATTAAAAACTATGGCTCCATAGCAGCCCCACTTAATGATCTCACTAGTAAGAAGATGCCTAAAAGGGTATTGTGGACAGCTAGCTGTCAGAAAGGTTTTGAGGAGCTCAAACAGGGCATGTGCTCTGCACCTGTCCTAAAAAGCCCATGTTACTCCAAGAAATTAATTGTTCAAACTGATGCATCTGAATTAGGGGTAAGGGCAGTCTTTTCACAACTGAATTCTAAGGGCCAGGATCAACCAGTTGCTTTTATCAGCAGAAGGTTGACCCCTAGAGAAAAGCACTGGTCTGCCATAGAGAGGGAGGCCTTTGCTGTGGTCTGGGCACTAAAGAAGTTGAGGCCATACCTGTTTGGCAGTCACTTTATTGTTCAGACAGACCACAAACCTCTACTTTGGCTAAAGCAAATGAAAGGTGAAAACCCTAAATTGTTGAGGTGGTCCATATCTCTACAGGGAATGGACTATACAGTGGCACATAGACCTTGGAATACCCACTCCAATGCAGATGGAATCTCCAGATATTTCCACTTAGACAATGAAGACTCATCAGGTCATGGCTAGTCTTATTGTCCTTCGTTTGGGGGCGGGGGGTTGTGTAGGAATGTACCATCTTGCCTGGCATGTTACCCCCATATTACACTGTATATATGTTGTTTTAGTCTATGTGTCACTGGGACCCTGTCAGGCAGGGCCCCATTGCTCAAAGGTATGTGCCCTGTATGTGTTCCCTGTGTGATGCCCAACTATGTCACTGAGGCTCTGCTAACCAGAACCTCAGTGGTTATGCTCTCGCTGCTTTCCAAATTTCTCACTAACAGGCTAGTGACTAAATTTACCAATTCACATTGGCATACTGGCACACCCATATAATTCCCTAGTATATGGTACTGAGGTACCCAGGGTATTGGGGTTCCAGGAGACCCCTATGGGCTGCAGCATTTCTTTTGCCACCCATAGGGAGCTCTGCCAATTCTTACACAGGCCTGCCAGTGCAGTCTGAGTGAAATAACGTCCATGTTATTTCACAGCCATTTACCACTGCACTTAAGTAACTTATAAGTCACCTATATGTCTAAACTTCACCTGATAAAGGTTGGGTGCAAAGTTACTTAGTGTGTGGGCACCCTGGCACTAGCCAAGGTGCCCCCACATCGTTCAGGGCAAATTCCCCGGACTTTGTGAGTGCGGGGACACCATTACGCATGTGCACTGTACATAGGTCACTACCTATGTACAGCGTCACAATGGTAACTCCGAACATGGCCATGTAACATGTCTAAGATCATGGAATTGTCACCCCAATGCCATTCTGGTATATGGGGGATAATTCCATGATCCCCCGGGTCTCTAGCACAGAACCCGGGTACTGCCAAACTGCCTTTCCGGGGTCTCCACTGCAGCTGCTGCTGCTGCCAACCCCTCAGACTGGTTTCTGCCCTCCTGGGATCCAGGCAGCCCTGGCCCAGGAAGGCAGAACTAAGGACTTCCTCTGAGAGAGGGTGTAACACCCTCTCCCTTTGGAAAAAGGCGTGAGGTCTGGGGAGGAGTAGCCTCCCCCAGCCTCTGGAAATGCTTTGATGGGCACAGATGGTGCCCATCTCTACATAAGCCAGCCTACACCAGTTCAGGGATCCCCCAGCCCTACTCTGGCACGAAAATGGACAAAGGAAAAGGGAGTGACCACTCCCCTGACCTGCACCTCCCAGGGGAGGTGCCCAGAGCTCCTCCAGTGTGTCCCAGATCTCTGCCATCTTGGAAACAGAGGTGTCTGTGGCACACTGGACTACTCTGAGTGGCCAGTGCCAGCAGGTGACTTCAGAGACTCCTTCCGATAGGCTCTTACCTCTCTTGGTAGCCAATCCTCCTTCCTAGGTAGCCAAACCTCCTTTTCTTGCTATTAAAGGTCTCTGCTTTGGGGAATTCTTCAGATAACGAATGCAAGAGCTCACCAGAGTTCCTCTGCATCTCCCTCTTCACCTTCTACCAAAGGTTCGACCGCTGACTGCTCAGGACGCCTGCGAAACCGCAACAAAGTAGCAAGACGACTACTAGCAACCTTGTATCGCGTCATCCTGCCGGCTTTCTCAACTGTTTCCAGGTGGTGCATGCTCTGGGGGTAGCCTGCCTCCTCTCTGCACCAGGAGCTCTGACGAAATCTCCTGTGGGTCGAAGGAATCTTCCCCCTGCAACCGCAGGCACCAAAAAACTGCATCACTGGTCCTCTGGGTCCCCTATCAGCACAACGAGCGTGGTCCCTGGAACTCAGCAACTCTGTCCAAGTGACTCCCACAGTCCAGTGACTCTTCAGTCCACGTTTGGTGTAGGTAAGTCCTTGCCTCTCCACGCTAGACTGCATTGCTGGGTATCGCGGGATTTGCAGCTGCTCCGGCTCCTGTGCACTCTTGCAGGTTTTCCTTCGTGCACAGTCAAGCCTGGGTCCCCAACACACTAACCTGCAGTGCACAACCTTCTGAGTTGTCCTTCGGCGTCGTGGGACTCCCTTTTGTGACTTTGGGTGGACTCCGGTTCACTTTTATTCCAAGTGCCTGTTCAGGTACTTCTGCGGAAGCTGTCTGCTTCTGTGAGGGCTCCCTGAGTTGCTGGTGCCCCCTCTGTCTCCTCCTCCAAGTGGCGACATCCTGGTCCCTCCTGGGCCACAGCAGCACCCAAAAACTTCTACCACGACCCTTGCAGCTAGCAAGGCTTGTTTGCGGTCTTTCTGCATGGGAACACCTCTGCAAGCTTCCTCGCGATGTGGGACATCCGTCTTCCAAAGGAGAAGTTCCTAGTCCTCTTCTTTCTTGCAGAATGCCAAGGTTCTTCCAACAGGTGGCAGCTTCCTTACACCCTCATCTGGCATTTCCTGGGCTCCTGCCCACTCTCGACACTGTCGCGACTATTGGACTTGGTCCCCTTATCTTACAGGTACTCAGGTCTGGAAATCCACTGTTGTTGCATTGCTGGTGTTTGTTCGTCCTGCAGAATCCCCCTATCACGACTTCTGTGCTCTCTGGGGGTAGCAGGTGCACTTTACACCTACCTTTCAGGGTCTTGGGGGTGGGCTATTTTTATAACCCTCACTGTTTTCTTACAGTCCCAGTGACCCTCTACAAGCTCACATAGGTTTGGGGTCCATTCATGGTTCGCATTCCACTTTTGGAGTATATGGTTTGTGTTGCCCCCATACCTATGTGCTCCTATTGCAATCTACTGTAATTTTACACTGCTTGCATTATTTTTCTTGCTATTACCTGCATAATTTTGGTTTGTGTACATATATCTTGTGTATATATCTTATCCTCATACTGAGGGTACTCACTGAGATACTTTTGGCATATTGTCATAAAAATAAAGTACCTTTATTTTTAGTACTTCTGTGTATTGTGGTTTCTTATGATATTGGTCATATGACACCAGTGGTATAGTAGGAGCTTTACATGTCTCCTAGTCCAGCCTATGCTGCTTTGCCATAGCTACCTTCTATCAGCCTAAGCTGCTAGAAACACCTCTTCTACACTAATAAGGAATAACTGGACCTGGAACAAGGTGTAAGTACCTCTGGTACCCACTACAAGCCAGGCTGGCCTCCTACACCGGGTTCTGTGCTAGAGATCCAGAGGATCATGGAATTGTCCCCCCAATACCAGAATGGCATTGGGGTGACAATTCCATGATCTTAGACATGTTACTCCTCCCCAGCCCTGACACCTATTTCCAAAGGGAGAGGGTGTTACACCCTCTCTCAGAGGAAATCCTTTGTTCTGCCTTCCTGGGCCAGGGCTGCCTGGACCCCAGGAGGGCAGAAACCTGTCTGAGGGGTTGGCAGCAGCTGCATTGGGGACCCCGGAAAGGCAGTTTGGCAGTACCCGGGTACTATGCTAGAGACCCGGGGTATCATGGAATTGTCCCCCCAATGCCAGAATGGCATTGGGGGGACAATTCTATGATCTTAGACATGTTACATGGCCATGTTCGGAGTTACCATTGTGACGATATACATAGGTAGTGACCTATGTATAGTGCACGCATGTAATGGTGTCCCCGGACTCAGAAAGTCTGGGGAATTTGCCCTGAACGATGTGGGGGCACCTTGGCTAGTGCCAGGGTGCCCACACACTAAGTAACTTTGCACCCAACCTTCACCAGGTGAAGGTTAGACATATAGGTGACTTATAAGTTACTTATGTGCAGTGGTAAATGGCTGCGAAATAACTTGGACGTTATTTCACGCAGGCTGCAGTGGCAGGCCTGTGTAAGAATTGTCAGAGCTCCCTAGGGTTGCAAAAGAAATGCTGCAGCTCATAGGGATCTCCTGGAACCCCAATACCTTGGGTACCTCAGTACCATGTACATGGGAATTATATGGGTGTACCAGTATGTCAATGTGAATTGGTAAATTTAGTCACTAGCCAGTTAGTGACAAATTTGGAAAGCAGAGAGAGCCTTACCACTGAGGTTCTGGTTATCACAGCCTCAGTGAGACAGTTAGGCACCACACAGGGAGCACATACAGGGCACTTACTATGAGCAGTGGGGCCCTTCCTGGCAGGGTCCCAGTGACACAAGGACTAAAACAACCTACATACAGTGAAATATGGGGGTAACATGCCAGGCAAGATGGTACTTTCCTACAGTCACCCAAATAAATACCTTTATTTTTGGTAACACTGAGTATTGTCTTTACTTGTGTATACGTACTGTGTAACTATAAATGGTATTGCATGAGCTTTGCATGTCTCCTAGTTCAGCCTAAGCTGCTCTGCTATAGCTACCTCTATCAGCCTAATCTGCTAGAACACTACTACATTTCACTAATAAGGGATAAATGGACCTGGTATAAGGTGTAAGTACTCAAGGTACCCACTACAAACCAGGCCAGCCTCCTACAACCAGATGGATGCCACATAACCAGGGAGGGGTTTTGTAGGAAAGTACCATCTTTCTGGGGATTTTACCCCCAATTTCTGCCTAATGTCAGTGTGTTTTTTACTGTGTCCCTGGGATCCTGCTAGTCAGGACCCCAGTTCTTATGGTTTATGGCCTGCTTGTCAGTGTGTTTCACTGTTTTCTAAATTGACACTGTAGTCCTGCTAGACATATTGCAGGGCTCCCAGCAAATGAAGAAACCATAACGTGAGCAAGCCAACAGTAGATCTAGAAGGCAAAGAGTACCAGCAGAAGCCCCTTCACCCCTAACTACCCCGCAACCCACATCAGAGTTAGTTTAGACCAATTTTAATTTGATAGCAGGTGCCACAACCTATCCACAATCTTTAGTTTTTACCACATTGTTTGCCACAGTGCATGTAGATAACTGGTGTGCACAGATTCCCCCGCCCTAAATGCAACTAATTCACCCGGAGTGCACCTTAGTAGCAAACAAAGCAAACAAACAATGCACTCCCAGCAGAAGTCAGACAAGTGGACTCTGTCCCAGGGGAGAACACCACTGTACACATTGTAGCCCTAAACTGGTTCCTAGTGGACACTATTGCTGAGTATTCCCATGGCTGTCTTCCTTATCAGGAATATATACTTCATCCCACCAGAGGCTATTGCAACAACTCTAGGCAGCACTGGAACATTTGTATGACCAACACTTTCCTGGCAAAAGCCAGAAAAATGCCCAGCTAACCTATACGCAGGGAAATGCCACCAGTATGCACTCAGCACATTCACGCCAACAGCTTGTTAAACAAACCAAAACTTATTGACAGACACTCCATGCCCAATCAGAGTACTCTTAGTCCTACTAACTGCCCCTCCAGAACCGGAGCATTTGTTGGCCCAACACTTTCATGACAAAAGCCAGCAAGATGCCCAGCCTCCCTATGTAGAGGAAAAGCCATAAGTGTGCACACAGTACACTCAAGTTATCTGCTTGTTAAACAAAGTGAAACTCATTGGCAGACACTACATGCCCAACTACAATATGCTTGGTCCTTCCAACTGCTCAAGCAGTAGCTTTGGGCAGCCTCAACATGATAACCATGGAAATCAACCAGTGATGCACATGGTGCCCTAGGTGTTTTGCATTATTGCCATTCTCCAACTGTCTGAATGGAGTATAACAAGATCTCAACTGCTTCCGACTAGCCACAGTTGGCACACTCTATACAGTGCTCCTCAATTCCACCCAGGTCCTTAATGCCCCCTAAGGCCATTGGACAAGTTTAACCATGGAGCATTATGTTGTGATCCCTGTCTGCTGATGACTCTATTACCAGCCGTCACCAGTGAGCTACAGCGCCCTGCCATGACAGCTAGCTGTTAGTTAAACAACAAACATCCTTTGTATCTTTTTGCGATTTTCTGTTTATGCCTATAACTAAGGGCCAGGTGTACGAAAGTAGTTTGCATTTCTTAACAGACCAAATCACAATTTCAGTCCATTAAGAAATGCTAAATTACTTTTCCATATGTACAAAGGCATTTAGGGAACTGCAAAATGTGATCTCTATCCAGTAGAAATTACATTTTGTGATCTCCAAATCTCAAATAAGGATTTCCTGTTTGTGATTTCCTAAGCACATGTGAAAAGCATTCTAAATGTGAAATGGGCATTTAGGCAATGCAATTACCATCGACTCCAATTTGATGATAACCATATGCAAATTTACAAAATGCACCCAAAATGCATTTTTTAAAGTTACATGAAGCGCACACATGCCCCTAGGGCATTTGTGCACGCTACATGTGCACCACCTGCTTTTGGGTACATCAAGGGGGGCCTTACGGCCATTGTCTCCCTTGTTATTGCTTTTCCTAATTTGTGATTTCCTGTTAGAAAATGAAAAAAGAATCCTACCTATAGGCCATTAGACTCATTGAAAGGAATGATTTAGCATTTCTTAAATAACGATTTCCTAATAGCGATTCTTACTTTGTAGGAATCACTATTAGGAAATCACAATTTTTGTACATTCCATTTCACATTTCCTAAATAGCAATTTCTAAGGAGTCGCTATTTAGGAAATGCAAAATGAGAATTTTTTACATCTGGCCCTAAAAGTATTGGCTGTAGTACACTTCTCACACACACTGTGAATGTCCTTTGCATTCAATTAAAATGAATTAATTGCAAATGGGTCTTGTTTCTGTTTTTGAGCCTCTTCTCTATTTTGTTTCAGACAATTTTATTACAAGGAGCCATAGCAATCGCCATGTAAAGCACTGAGCAGAGTAAGGTCACATGTGATGACCGTTCTCTGCTATGTAGCTGAATTGTCATACTTCACCCAACTTCATTAAAAAGATTGTATGATATAAAAAGGGATGATTCCCCCTTGGGCAAGGACATTAAGAGCAGATCTGACCAGCTTCTTGAGCCGTACTGTTAGCTCTTTGTATGCCTTAGACCTTCTAGGAACTTTGCAAACTCAAAATCAACTGCTCCCTCCACTTGTCCCTTCACCATAAGATGTGCACTGAAGGTGGCAGAAAGAAAAGAGGAAAGGAAATGAGTTAAGCATAAGGTAAAAAGGATAAGTGGAAGAGGTGTTTTTCAAGTCTCCATATTGGCACACAACTATGTTTCACCTATGTGTGGAATCTCCCAGGTATATGCTCTCTAACCTTCTCCTCTATGTGTATAACACCCCGTTATATCCAACAATTGACTCTAATGAATCTTTTACAACTTTTAAATCTTAAAAAAGTTGCAAAAATTGATGAATCAAATGCATGTATTTCAAATTTAATGAACCAAAGACAGAATTCCTTCCTCTTAACCCTAATCATGCCATAACTTGAAGCTCTCTTGGCAAAATACACCCAGGCATCTTGACATCATGCAGTCTTAGCCAAGATATTTGGTTTCATCCTAAATAAAAAGCTTGTTTATAAAGACCACATCTTCACGGTGGGAAAATCAGCCAGAGTCAAGCTGAAAAATGAAGATCATCAAAAATGTTCCATCTGAAGAACACAAAACAGCTGCTGAGGTTTTAATCTTCTCCCACGTTAATTTTCTAACGGACTCTTGAAACAATTAAATAACTGTTTTTCCATGGAGAGAGTTCCTTCACACAGCAGGACAGACATTAAAAAAAATGAAAGTAATGACCACATTGCGATGGCCTACACCTCCTTCAAAGTTTGAACCTTGAAAACACTACCACCTTAAAACAGTAAGCCTCACCTACAAAGTCTCAAATTAACCATGCACATTTACCTATCTCAAACCTTAAGAAATGGATAAGTTCCCAAAACCTCCTCTCCAGGAATAAGCTTATGCTAAACATAACCGTCTTTAAAATAGTAGCAAATTTGTGTCCTCACATTGCTACTTCTAATGTCAATTTCGACAACCTGAGCAGAGTAAAAGCACTATTGATTTTAAAAAAAGTGGCACTCACATCTGCCCATGAAACCTATGACCTGCATGGGGCAAAGTAATCAGCAGAGATACAGTCCCTCTTACATACTAATTTTCCAAAACAACTTCAATGAACCCATTAGTAGCTTTTTATCCATCTCTTTCCCCAAGTTTAGTTTCTGTCAGGTGGCGTAAGCGTGCAGTTCAATTTAGATTTCACCTCTGCACGGTTCTATCTAAAATCTCTTCAGGAAGAAGCACACAGCCAGTTGCTGACACAAGTGTTAAAAAAGAAGAACAAAATGAAAGGTCAGGGAGATAATGGCTACTACCCCAGCAAAGAAATTGAACTTTGCAATAATGCCACTCAATAATAAATGTGAAAACAGAAAAAGCTGCAACCCCTTCAATTTTGGAGAGAATCACCTCCACCCGCTCACTGGAAACTAATGAAATCAAAAACTGAAAAAGTTGCACCCAGTCCTGAGGAGAACCCAAAATTAGAGGGTTTGAAACACATTGACAATATATGCACCAAGGAGCTCTAAAAGTGATTTCTGTCTGTTGGCACCCCTGACAGAAATGTTGGTGCATGGCCCTACTCAAAAAAATAAGTTGTTACAACCCCTGTTGCACTTTAATCAATTATGCAGATATGTCACTTCTTACTTCAGAAAAGTCCTAAACTAGTGCATTTTATTGAGTTTGAATTTGTATCACTTTTTGGAAATGGGTGTGGGTTGTTATTGATGTAAATGCTTAGTGATAAAATCACCCAAAAGACGCGCTAGAAACTTTGGCAAAGGACTACATATCCCAGACTGCTTTGTGGTCCAAGGAGGTGGCCATTTTCACCGACACCTGCATCCACTTGACCAGACCAACGAGTGCTATAAAGCGCGTGGGGGCACTTCACATCACGGGACGCGCTAGAAACTTTGGCAAGGGACTACATATCCCAGACTTCTTTGTGGCTCTAGGAGCAACCATTTTCACCAGCACCTGCATCCACTTGACCAGACCAACATGCGCTATAAAGCACGTGGGGCACTTCTCTGCGCGGGATGTGCTAGAAACTTTAGCAAGGGATTACATATCCCAGACTGCTTTGTGGCTCCAGGAGCGGCCATTTTCACCAGCACCTGCATCCACTTGACCAGACCAACATGCGCTATAAAGCACGTAGGGGCACTTCTCTGCGCGGAATGTGCTAGAAACTTTGGCAAGGGACTACATATTCCAGACTGCTTTGTGACCCCAGGAGGCGGCCATTTTCACCAGCACCTGCATCCACTTGACCAGACCAACGAGCGCTATGAAGAGCGTGGGGGCACTTCGCGGTGCGGGACGTGCTAGCTACTTTGGCAAGGGACTACATATCCCAGACTGCTTTGGGGCCCCAGGAGGCGGCCATTTTCACCAGCACCTGCATCTACTTGACCAGACCAACGAGTGCTATAAAGCGTGTGGGGGCAATTTGGGACGCGCATGGGCCAAGCCCTGGCAAAAGCCGGGCCAAGGACAGGCCCGTCCACGCCCATCAGGGCCTGGGGGGGGCTAGGCTGAGCCACCCCCCTAACATTTATCTCCAAGCAGGTATCGTTAACTCTCGTTTTTTATTATTGTATCCTCTTGCAGGTTGTATCATTGAACTAACTCTCTATGGAACACATTCACCAATGACAGTCCTTTGATGGGTAAATGGAAAGCAACAGAGGGTGGAGCAGGGGTGGTGTTAAAAACTAAGCAGAAAAGACATAAGCATGCAGCTAAAAACTGTGTTATGGACAGAATTGACAACCTTCTTGTGAATTGTGAGAAAGTAGCCTCTTTCTAGCCTTGTTACCCCCACTTTTGGCCTGTTTGTGAGTGTATGTCAGGGTGTTTTCACTGTCTCACTGGGATCCTGCCAGCCAGGGCCCAGTGCTCATAGTGAAAACCCTATGTTTTCAGTTTGTTTGTTATGTGTCACTGGGACCCTGCTAGCCAGGACCCCAGTGCTCATAAGTTGTGGCCTGTATGTATGTGTTCCCTGTGTGATGCCTAACTTTCTCACTGAGGCTCTGCTATCCAGAACCTCAGTGGTTATGCTCTCTCATTTCTTTCAAATTGTCACTAACAGGCTAGTGACCAATTTTATCAATTTACATTGGCATACTGGAACACCCTTATAATTCCCTAGTATATGGTACTGAGGTACCCATGGTATTGGGGTTCCAGGAGATCCCTATGGGCTGCAGCATTTCTTTTGCCACCCATAGAGAGCTCTGACAATTCTTACACAGGCCTGCCACTGCAGCCTGAGTGAAATAACGTCCACGTTATTTCACAGCCATTTACCACTGCACTTAAGTAACTTATAAGTCACCTATATGTTAACCTTCACCTGGTGAAGGTTGGGTGCTAAGTTACTTAGTGTGTGGGCACCCTGGCACTAGACAAGGTGCCCCCACATTGTTCAGGGCAAATTCCCCGGACTTTGTGAGTGCGGGGACACCATTACACGTGTGCACTACACATAGGTAGTGACCTATGTGTAGCTTCACAATGGTAACTCCGAATATGGCCATGTAACATGTCTATGATCATGGAATTGCCCCCTCTATGCCATCCTGGCATAGTTGGCACAATCCCATGATCCCACAGGTCTGTAGCTCAGACCTGGGTACTGCCAAACTACTTTTCCCGGGGTTTCACTGCAGATGCTGCTGCTGCCAACCCCTCAGACAGGTTTCTGCCCTCCTGGGGTCCAGCCAGGCTTTGCCCAGGATGGCAGAACAAAGGACTTCCACAGAGAGAGGGTGTTACACCCTCTCCCTTTGGAAAAAGGTGTCAGGGCTGGGGAGGAGTAGCCTCCCCCAGCCTCTGGAAATGCTTTCATGGGCACAGATGGTGCCCATTTCTGCATAAGCCAGTCTACACCGGTTCAGGGACCCCTCAGCCCTGCTCTGGCGCGAAACTGGACAAAGGAAAGGGGAGTGACCACTCCCCTGACCTGCACCTCCCCTGGGAGGTGCCCAGAGCTCCTCCAGTGTGCTCCAGACCTCTGCCATCTTGGAAACAGAGGTGCTGCTGGCACACTGGACTGCTCTGAGTGGCCAGGGCCAGCAGGTGACGTCAGAGACTCCTTCTGATAGGCTCCTTCAGGTGTTGCTAGCCTATCTTCTCTCCTAAGTAGCCAAACCCTCTTTTCTGGCTATTTAGGGTCTCTGCTTTGGGGATTTCTTTAGATAAAGAATGCAAGAGCTCATCAGAGTTCCCCTGCATCTCTCTCTTCACCTTCTGCCAAGGAATCGACTGCTGACCGCGCTGGATGCCTGCAAAACTGCAACAAAGTAGCGAAGACGACTACTGCAACTCCGTAACGCTGATCCTGCCGCCTTCTCGACTGTTTTCCTGGTGGTGCATGCTGTGGGGGTAGTCTGCCTCCTCTCTGCACTAGAAGCTCCGAAGAAATCTCCTGTGGGTCGACGGAATCTTCCCCCTGCTACCGCAGGCACCAAAGAACTGCATTAACGGTACCCTGGGTCTCCTCTCAGCACGACGAGCGAGGTCCCTTGAATCCAGCAACTCTGTACAAGTGACTCCCACAGTCCAGTGACTCTTCAGTCCAAGTTTGGTGGAGGTAAGTCCTTGCCTCCCCACGCCAGACTGCATTGCTGGGAACCTCGACTTTTGCAGCTACTCCGGCCCCTGTGCACTTCCGGCGGAAATCCTTTGTGCACAGCCAAGCCTGGGTCCACGGCACTCTAACCTGCATTGCACGACTTTCTAAGTTGGTCTCCGGCGACGTGGGACTCCTTTGTGCAACTTCGGGTGAGCACCGTTTCACGCATCCTGTTTCTGGCACTTCTCCGGGTGCTACCTGCTGCTGAGAGGGCTCCTTGTCTTGCTCTACGTCCCCTCTGTCGCCTGACGCAATTTGCGACATCCTGGTCCCTCCTGGGCCACAGCAGCATCCAAAAACACTTACCGCATGATTTGCAGCTAGCAAGGCTTGTTGGCGGTCTTTCGGCGGGAAAAAACTTCTGCACGACTCTCCACGGCGTGAGGGATCCGTCCTCCAAAGGGGAAGTCTCTAGCCCTTGTCATTCCTGCAGAAACCTTAGCTTCTCCTGTCCAGTAGAAGCTTCTTTGCACCCACAGCTGGCATTTCCTGGGCATCTGCCCATCTCCGACTTGCTTGTGACTTTTGGACTTGGTCCCCTTGTTCCACAGGTACCCTCAACTGGAAATCCATCGTTGTTGCATTGCTGGTTTGTGTCTTTCCTGCAGAATTCCCCTATCACGACTTCTATGTCCTTTCGGGAACTTTAGTGCACTTTGCACTCACTTTTCAGGGTCTTGGTGTGGGCTATTTTTCTAACCCTCACTATTTTCTAATAGTCCCAGCGACCCTCTACAAGGTCACATAGGTTTGGGGTCCATTCGTGGTTTGCATTCCACTTTTGGAGTATATGGTTTGTGTTGCCCCTATCCCTATGTGTCCCCATTGCATCCTATTGTAACTATACATTGTTTGCACTGTTTTCTAAGACTATACTGCATATTTTTGGTATTGTGTACATATATCTTGTGTATATTTCCTATCCTCTCACTGAGGGTACCCTCTGAGATACTTTGGCATATTGTCATAAAAATAAAGTACCTTTATTTTTAGTATAACTGTGTATTGTGTTTTCTTATGATATTGTGCAAGTGACATTAGTGGTACTGTAGGAGCTTCACTCGTCTCCTAGTTCAGCCTTAGCTGCTCTGCTAAGCTACCATTATCTATCAGCCTATGCTGCTAGACACCCTATACACTAATAAGGGATAACTGGGCCTGGTGCAAGGTGCAAGTACCCCTTGGTACTCACTACAAGCCAGTCCAGCCTCCTAAGCGGCGTCAGAAGAAAATTGCTGACATATTCGTAAAACCCGACCAACAGGTCACAGCCACTACAGGGCAGCGGAGGGTAGGAATGTCATCACCCATGCTCCCTCATTATCAGCGAATGAGCCACCACCAGATCCTAGTGACTCTATTCAGTGTACCAACCGCCTTAGCCCTTTAATAAATATCTCAGACCCACATGATGACCCCGACCCAGGCACTAGGGTGGGTGGGTCAGTAGATGTAAATGTGTATTCAGCCCACAAATACCCAGCACATTTTATGCATACAAGATTTAAAGAGGTGTCGGAACTCAAGTCTATGGTTAATTCCGTAATTGCAATAGTCAGGCAGCTAATTCCTTCATACGCCACGACCATCATGAATTATATCCGTAGCCCAACACCAAATCCATTAGGTACCTTGTTGAAGTTTCCCAAATTGCCAGCAACCAGTTGTGCTGGCCAACCTTTAGCTGGTCCTAAGATCAAGAATTTCTATCAGGCTCCCCCAAACAACAGCTTAGGTGCAGGAAAGGCATCTGATGCCTGCTACCAAATCCCCAAATTCAGGAGCGACATTGTCCCTAAATGCACTACAGAGCCTGCCATTGACCGGTTTCAATCTAAAAGCACTGTTGTAATGGTCAACGTTCCAAAGCTACACCCACTGGCACAAAGGGAAGGGGGAGATTCTATCTGAAATAAGGCAATTCATTGGATTTGCCACGTAAGAGGCTGCTACTCTGTAATACTTGAGGATATAATTGATGCAGTCAGAGGACCTGATCCAGGCACACACAGTGACATGCTACAGTTGACATTTAGGGACAGGAGCATGGTGGATAACCTGGTGGCCTTAGACCCAACGACAAGTGCTCCAGGGCAATCCTTTATTCAGTTCAAATACCCTAGGCCACCTGTGCACTATGGGGTTTGCCCTACTCATTGCCCAACGGGTAATCTATCTGCTCTCAGTCAGAAATATTGACTTGAAGTACCATCCAAAACACATGTTGAACTTCCCTCCGACTTACATAAAAGAACTGTCCCTGGTATGGCTGTAGTTCCCAACAGTATCACCACAAGTACCCACGTTCCTCTTCCTAACAGATTCCACCGGACCGCCCATGACCCATTGCACAACCGTGATAACATTGTACTTTACCTCCCCCACGAAAATCACTTACCAATCCAAGAACAGACAGCTGAGCGTGAGCACACCTCTCGTAGGGTTAGGCCAGCTCCCCTAGATGGATACCACTACTCAACCCAGGACCTGCAGGGCAATAGTGATAACGACTCCTCCCCCCTCAACCAACTCCACCTGCTAAACCAACCTCTGGTAACTAAACCTTCAAATATCATGTCAGTGGACAGGGCGGTCCCTCCAACCACCGGGGTACGACTTGTCTCATGAAATGTGGTAGGTTTGAGATCTGTCCTCCCCATCCCGTCCTTTACCTCCTTTATTGAGGAGCACAACATATGTCTTTTCCAGGAGACATGGTCGACCGATCCACTCTTTCGAACTGGCTATTCACATTTTTATATCCCTGCTTTGTCCAGTATCAGGGGCAGGTCTTCCGGGGGTTTAACCATTTGGACTGGAACATCACTAAACTGCTGCATATCACAGCTATCTATTGATTCTCCTGACCTGTTAGGTCTTTGCCTGTCATTTGGGACAGACACAGTTGTGATCATTTTTAATATTCACACTAAAGGGGTTGGGGAGGTTCGGGTCTGCAAAACCCTCTGTATTCTGGAGGCATTTTTGCAAAACTGTCCCCGGCATCATAAAATCATTGTGGCAGGCGACTTCAATGTCACAGTTGAACCTCTTGACTGGGATGATCTTGGGTCCACCCAAAAGGAGGATCGGGCATGGTCTATCCCTGCCCTGGATATTCCACCCATTAAAAGGTGGAAGCAGGTTGCTGTCCAAGTAAAATCATTGACCATGGAATTTGGACTCAGGGCACTTAACGGCAGGACCAAATCAGACGCAATGTAACAAAGTCAACCATGCTAGTAGAATTGATTATTGTCTAGTCGACATAAGACTATGGCTCCTAGCCAGTGACATGATGGTCATTGAGAGATCTGAAAGCGACCATAACACTCTTTCAGTCCATATGTCAGCTTTGTGTAACCACTTGTCCATGATTAACACCTCAGTAATAGCACCAGAGTGAATTAGTCTTGTTAATGACAAATGTCACCTAAAGTGGAATAACGTTCTGACCCGACCCACGCTCATCAATGCTGCTAACAACACCTTGAGGACCACATTGATGGGTTTAGAGGCGGGTCCCAGAATCCCCAACAAGGAAATAAGCTTCAAGGGTATTGCGGCCCACTTCTTAGTAGATATAGCTCCTGATAGCAAGAGGTTTAAGGGTAGGCATCGCTGGTTTAACAAAGAGTGACGGTCCTCAAACAAGCATCTAATCCAAGCTATTAAATCTAAGGATGTAAATGCCATTCGCTCAGTTAGAAAGTCTTACAAATCAGCTATGTGCAAAGCCAAGTGTGAACAAGATGACAAGTGGTAGGCAGCACTTAGTGACGCTGCACAAGAGAGGAACTGTAGTGCATTCTGGTCCCTGGTAGCGTGCGGCCCAAGAAACAGTGAATTGAACATTACAACTAATATTGCTCCAAAGGACTGGGTAGACCATTTTAGTGGGTTGTACTCTTATGACCATGACAGTACAACTTCTGAACATAAGGACCCTTGCTCAAATATTACTCTAACATCCACCCCTCCAGTGCTGCAACTGTTCTCCCAAGCGGACATAGCATATTCCTTAGGTACTCTAAAGCGTGGTAGGGCACCTGGCTTGGATGGTGTTCCAGCAGACCTATTCTTAACCGATATTGCAATCTGGTCAGGATATATCACCATCATAGCGAATGCATTAGCATCTGGGACGCCAATCCCTGAGTCCTGGACGGGGGCCATTGTTGTCCCAATTTTAAAAAAGGGTGACAGAGCCCTCCCCTGTAATTATAGGCCAATTAGCTTAATAGATTGCTGCAGAAAGTGTTCTGTCACTGCCTTTTGGGTAAGATTCAAGACTGGATGACTGAACACGACATCCTTAGGCCCCTCCAGGCAGGTTTTCGTAAAAAAATATCTACCATTGAGCAAGCCCTTAGGTTTTTGCTTTTATATTGGAAAACAGTTTTTATCGGCAAAGGGAATCTGTATGTTGCTTTTGTGGATTTTAAATCTGCATTCAACCTAGTACCCGGTAACAAGCTGTGGGAAGTCCTTTCCCTAATGGGAATCCCCAAACACATTCTTGTGCTATTAATTTGGCTCCATGAGGGTAATTATGCACGTGTCAGGTGGGATGACAAGGGGCAGCTAACTGACAGAATCCCGGTGTCAAGGGGTGTACGGCAAGGGTGTGTCCTTGCCCCCACGCTGTTCTCCTTGTACTTTAATGATATCGTCCCCTCTCTACTTAGAGTGGAGGCTGACGCACCATCGTTAGGCACACAGAAAATTCCGGTCTTGCTCTTTGCAGATGATACACCCCTGATATCCAAGACCCCAATCGGATTACAGAAACTCCTCACGTGCTTTGAGGAATTTTGTTCCATGCGGGGACTTGAAATCAATGCTTCTAAAATGAAACTGATGAAGCTCAATCGCCACAGATCCTGTAGAGGGAAGTTTATTCTCAAGAGTACTCCTCTTGAAAAGGTGGGCACATTTAGTTACCTGGGCATAATGTTAACTGAAAAAATGTCTTGGAAATCACATATTGCAAAGCAAGCACTAAAGCAAACAGCAGGGATTTTAACCTCTCGCATACCAAACCAATATGGCCTGCAATTCAGATATATCAAGCCAACGCTGTAAGCTCAGCCTTTTATGAGGCTGAACTGTGGGGCTATGCCAAAGCCCAAGAAATGACGATTTCTGAAAATAATTTCCAAGAAATCTCGTGTCCCTCCCACCAAGTACTCCACTCTTCCCCCTTTTTTAAGGACCCAGTGTGAGAAGGTAGTCTCTTTCTAGCCTTGTTACCCCCACTTTTGGCCTGTTTGTGAGTGTATGTCAGGGTGTTTGTCACTGTTTTCACTGTCTCACTGGGATCCTGATAGCCAGGCCTCAGTGCTCATAGTGAAAACACTATGTTTTCAGTATGTTTGTTATGTGTCACTGGGATCCTGCTGGTCAGGACCCCAGTGCTCATAGGTTTGTGGCCTATATGTATGTGTCACTGGGACCCTGTCACACAGGGCCCCAGTGCTCATAGGTGTGCATGTATATGTTCCCTGTGTGGTGCCTAACTGTCTCACTGAGGCTCTGCTAACCAGAACCTCAGTGGTTATGCTCTCTCATTACTTTCAAATTGTCACTAACAGGCTAGTGACCAATTTTACCAATTTACATTGGCTTACTGGAACACCCTTATAATTCCCTAGTATATGGTACTGAGGTACCCAGGGTATTGGGGTTCCAGGAGATCCCTATGGGCTGCAGCATTTCTTTTGCCACCCATAGGGAGCTCTGACAATTCTTACACAGGCCTGCCACTGCAGCCTGAGTGAAATAACGTCCACGTTATTTCACAGCCATTTTACACTGCACTTAAGTAACTTATAAGTCACCTATATGTCTAACCTTTACCTGGTAAAGGTTAGGTGCAAAGTTACTTAGTGTGAGGGCACCCTGGCACTAGCCAAGGTGCCCCCACATTGTTCAGAGCCAATTCCCTGAACTTTGTGAGTGCGGGGACACCATTACACCCGTGCACTACATATAGGTCACTACCTATATGTAGCTTCACCATCGTAACTCCGAATATGGCCATGTAACATGTCTATGATCATGGAATTGCCCCCTCTATACCATCCTGGCATAGTTGGCACAATCCCATGATCCCAGTGGTCTGTAGCACAGACCCTGGTACTGCCAAACTGCCCTTACTGGGGTTTCACTGCAGCTGCTGCTGCTGCCAACCCCTCAGACAGGCAGCTGCCCTCCTGGGGTCCAGCCAGGCCTGGCCCAGGATGGCAGAACAAAGAACTTCCTCTGAGAGAGGGTGTGACACCCTCTCCCTTTGGAAAATGGTGTGAAGGCAGGGGAGGAGTAGCCTCCCCCAGCCTCTGGAAATGCTGTGTTGGGCACAGATGTGCCCAATTCTGCATAAGCCAGTCTACACCGGTTCAGGGACCCCTTAGCCCCTGCTCTGGCGCGAAACTGGACAAAGGAAAGGGGAGTGACCACTCCCCTGACCTGCACCTCCCCTGGGAGGTGTCCAGAGCTCCTCCAGTGTGCTCCAGACCTCTGCCATCTTGGAAACAGAGGTGCTGCTGGCACACTGGACTGCTCTGAGTGGCCACTGCCACCAGGTGACGCCAGAGACTCCTGCTGATAGGCTCCTTCAGGTGTTAGTAGCCTTTCCTCTCTCCTAGGTAGCCAAACCCTCTTTTCTGGCTATTTAGGGTCTCTGTCTCTGGGGAAACTTTAGATAACGAATGCATGAGCTCAGCCGAGTTCATCTGCATCTCTCTCTTCACCTTCTGATAAGGAAACGACCGCTGACCGCGCTGGAAGCCTGCAAACCTGCAACATAGTAGCAAAGACGACTACTGCAACTCTGTAACGCTGATCCTGCCGCCTTCTCGACTGTTTTCCTGCTTGTGCATGCTGTGGGGGTAGCCTGCCTCCTCTCTGCACCAGAAGCTCCGAAGAAATCTCCCGTGGGTCGACGGAATCTTCCCCCTGCAACCGCAGGCACCTAAAAGCTGCATTTCCGGTCCCTTGGGTCTCCTCTCAGCACGACGAGCGAGGTCCCTCGAATCCAGCGACGCTGTCCAAGTGACCCCCACAGTCCAGTGACTCTTCAGCCCACGTTTGGGGGAGGTAAGTCCTTGCCTCACCTCGCTGGGCTGCATTGCTGGGAACCGCGACTTTGCAGCTACTCCGGCCCCTGTGCACTTCCGGCGGAAATCCTTTGTGCACAGCCAAGCCTGAGTCCACGGCACTCCAACCTGCATTGCACGACTTTCTAAGTTGGTCTCCGGCGACGTGGGACCCCTTTGTGCAACTTCGGCGAGCACCGTTTCACGCATCCTCGTAGTGCCTGTTTCTGGCACTTCTCCGGGTGCTACCTGCTTCAGTGAGGGCTCTTTGTCTTGCCCGACGTCCCCTCTCTCTTCAGGTCCAATTTGCGACCTCCTGGTCCCTCCTGGGCCCCAGCAGCGTCCAAAAACGCCAAACGCACGATTTGCGTGTAGCAAGGCTTGTTGGCGTCCTTCCGGCGGGAAAACACTTCTGCACGACTCACCAAGGCGAGGGGGATCCGTCCACCAAAGGGGAAGTCTCTAGACCTTTTCGTTCCTGCAGAAACCGCAGCTTCTTCTGTCCAGTCGAAACTTCTTTGCACCCGCAGCTGGCATTTCCTGGGCATCTGCCCATCTCCGACTTGCTTGTGACTTTTGGACTTGGTCCCCTTGTTCCACAGGTACCCTAGATTGGAAATCCACAGTTGTTGCATTGCTGGTGTGTGTCTTTCCTGCATTATTCCTCTAACACAACTCTTTTGTCCTTAGGGGAACTTTAGTGCACTTTGCACTCACTTTTCAGGGTCTTGGGGAGGGTTATTTTTCTAACTCTCACTATTTTCTAATAGTCCCAGCAACCCTCAACAAGGTCACATAGGTTTGGGGTCCATTCGTGGTTCGCATTCCACTTTTGGAGTATATGGTTTGTGTTGCCCCTATCTCTATGTTTCCCCATTGCATCCTATTGTAACTATACATTGTTTGCACGGTTTTCTAAGACTATACTGCATATTTTTGCTATTGTGTATATATATCTTGTGTATATTTCCTATCCTCTCACTGAGGGTACACTCTAAGATACTTTGGCATATTGTCATAAAAATAAAGTACCTTTATTTTTAGTATAACTGTGTATTGTGTTTTCTTATGATATTGTGCATATGACACTGAGTGGTACTGTAGTAGCTTCACACGTCTCCTAGTTCAGCCTAAGCTGCTCTGCTAAGCTACCATTATCTATCAGCCTAAGCTGCTAGACACCCTATACACTAATAAGGGATAACTGGGCCTGGTGCAAGGTGCAAGTACCCCTTGGTACTCACTACAAGCCAGTCCAGCCTCCTACATTGGTTGTGCAGTGGTGGGATAAGTGCTTGAGACTACTTACCACTCTTGTCATTGTACTTTTCATAAGAGAAAAATATACAAAACAAGGTCAGTGTATATACACATAACCAAAAAGTTTTGCATTTTCTCTTTTCACTCTTTTCTAAGTGCTGAAAAGTACTCCTAAACTTTCAAAAAGTTCTTAAAAGTTTAAAAAGTTTTTTTCTGTCTTTCCAAAAAGTTCTGAAAACTTTTTTCTCTTTTTCTATCACTTTAACTCTCTCTAAAAAATGTCTGGCACAGGCCAAAGTGTTGATCTGTCCAAACTTGCATATGACAACCTTAGCTGGAAAAGAGCAAGGAGTCTCTGTATAGAGAGAGGTTTGAGTGTAGGGAAGAATCCTTCCTTGGAACTGTTACTTAACATGCTTAGAGAACAGGATAAGGCCATAGGTGCCCCATCTGTTGAAAAAGTACCTAATAGTTCTCAATCTGATTCAGGGACTCCCCCAGGAAAAGATTCAGGAAAGAAACTTCCTAGCCTGCCCATTACTAGACAATCTAGCATAGGTGGTAATGATGATGAGCCACACCATATAAATAGTGTTGTCTCACACCATAGCAAAAGCATTTATTCTCACCATACTGGTAGTAATGTTTCTGTAAACCAAGCTGTTAGGGTGGCTTCTGTAAGGGACAGGTCTCCTTCTTTTCATTCCCATCATAGCTCTGTTTCTAGGAATGTCCCTCCCACCAACCCTGATGACAGAATGTTAGAGAGGGAACTCAATAAGTTGAGGGTGGAACAAACCAGACTGAAGCTTAAAAAGCAACAGCTGGATTTGGATAGACAGTCTTTTGAATTAGAGAAGGAAAGACAGAAGTTGGGTTTAGATACCCATGGTGGCAGCAGCAGTATTCCCCATAGTCATCCTGCAAAAGAGCATGATTCCAGGAATCTGCACAAGATAGTTCCCCCTTATAAGGAGGGGGATGACATTAACAAGTGGTTTGCTGCACTTGAGAGGGCCTGTGCTGTACAGGATGTCCCTCAAAAGCAGTGGGCTGCTATCCTATGGCTATCATTTAGTGGAAAAGGTAGGGATAGGCTCCTTACAGTGAAAGAAAATGATGCCAATAATTTCCAAGTTCTTAAGAATGCACTCCTGGATGGTTATGGCTTAACCACTGAACAGTACAGGATAAAGTTCAGAGAGACCAAAAAGGAGTCTTCACAAGACTGGGTTGATTTCATTGACCATTCAGTGAAGGCCTTGGAGGGGTGGTTACATGGCAGTAAAGTTACTGATTATGAAAGCCTGTATAACACAATCCTGAGAGAGCATATACTTAATAATTGTGTGTCTGATTTGTTGCACCAGTACCTGGTAGACTCTGATCTGACCTCTCCCCAAGAATTGGGAAAGAAGGCAGACAAATGGGTCAGAACAAGGGTGAACAGAAAAGTTCATACAGGGGGTGACAAAGATGGCAATAAGAAGAAAGATGGTGAAAAATCTCAAGATAAGCATGGGGATAAGGGTAAAACCAAAGATCCCACTTCAAATCTTAAACACTCTTCAGAGGGTGGGGATAAAACAAATTCTTCCTCTTCTTCCCAACCTGCACACATTAAAAAGCCTTGGTGCTTTGTGTGTAAAAATAGAGGCCATAGGCCAGGGGATAAGTCCTGTCCAGGTAAACCCCCTGAGCCTACCACCACTAATACATCAAGCTCTAGTGCCCCTAGCAGTAGTGGTACTAGTGGTGGGACTGCTGGCAACAGTCAAGCAAAGGGTGTAGTTGGGTTCACTTATGGGTCCATAGTGGAAACTGATGTAATCAGTCCCAAGACAGTTTCTGTCACACCTAGTGGCACTGGCCTTGCCACACTGGCTGCTTGTCCCCTTACAATGGATAAGTACAGGCAGACAGTTTCAATAAATGGTGTTGAGGCCTTGGCCTACAGGGACACAGGTGCCAGTTTCACTTTGGTGACTGAAAACCTAGTGCCTCCTGAACAACACATCATTGGACAACAGTATAAGATTATTGATGTCCATAACTCCACTAAGTTTCTTCCCTTAGCTATAATTCAGTTTAGTTGGGGTGGAGTTACTGGCCCTAAGCAGGTGGTGGTATCACCTAGCTTACCTGTAGACTGTCTCTTAGGTAATGACCTAGAGGCCTCAGGTTGGGCTGATGTAGAGTTTTATGCCCATGCAGCCATGCTGGGCATCCCTGAGGAATTGTTCCCTCTCATTTCAAGTGAAATGAAAAAGCAAAGGAGAGAAGGCCTGAAAACTCAGGATCCCTCTCCATCAACAGGTAAAAAGGGTATCACAGTATCCCCTAACCACCCTACCATTCAGGATACTATTCCTGTGGTGGGAGAAACCTCTCCTGGGGTGGCACCTGTTCCAAGGGAATCATCAGTTAGCAAAACTGTACTCCCTGAGGTGGAAGTACCTCTCTGTGGGATAACTATCATTGGTGAGAAAAAGAACACCATTTTAGTTAACATGGAGCATCCCTCCAACCCTCCCAGAGAAACTTTAGTGCAGAAACTCTGCACTGCCTCACAACACTTAGGACAGCATCCCTGCCCTAGTGTGGAGCTGATAGGACAGCATCCCTGCCCTGCTCCAACCAAAGAGAAACAGCATCCCTGTTCTCTCTCCCAGCCATATGGATAAAGTTTTTGCCCAGCTATGGCTTTTCTGAGACAGCATCCCTGTCTGGCATTTCCATCACTACAAATAGGTTCAGTGGACAATTCCCACTGCTCTAAACTAAAACTTACTGATAGAAACTCTGAAAATACATCTTCACATTGTTGCTTAGCCAAAAAACTTCAAACAGGGTGGTTTACATCCCCACAGGGAAGTAACCATATAGTGGATGATAAAGGGAGTAACCAGTCTATTGCAGAGCTACTCTCTACTTATCACCACTTAGACAATAAAGTCTCAACTGGCCAAGGTTAGCCTTATTGTCCTTCGTTTGGGGGGGGGGTTGTGTGAGAAGGTAGCCTCTTTCTAGCCTTGTTACCCCCACTTTTGGCCTGTTTGTGAGTGTATGTCAGGGTGTTTGTCACTGTTTTCACTGTCTCACTGGGATCCTGATAGCCAGGCCTCAGTGCTCATAGTGAAAACACTATGTTTTCAGTATGTTTGTTATGTGTCACTGGGATCCTGCTGGTCAGGACCCCAGTGCTCATAGGTTTGTGGCCTATATGTATGTGTCACTGGGACCCTGTCACACAGGGCCCCAGTGCTCATAGGTGTGCATGTATATGTTCCCTGTGTGGTGCCTAACTGTCTCACTGAGGCTCTGCTAACCAGAACCTCAGTGGTTATGCTCTCTCATTACTTTCAAATTGTCACTAACAGGCTAGTGACCAATTTTACCAATTTACATTGGCTTACTGGAACACCCTTATAATTCCCTAGTATATGGTACTGAGGTACCCAGGGTATTGGGGTTCCAGGAGATCCCTATGGGCTGCAGCATTTCTTTTGCCACCCATAGGGAGCTCTGACAATTCTTACACAGGCCTGCCACTGCAGCCTGAGTGAAATAACGTCCACGTTATTTCACAGCCATTTTACACTGCACTTAAGTAACTTATAAGTCACCTATATGTCTAACCTTTACCTGGTAAAGGTTAGGTGCAAAGTTACTTAGTGTGAGGGCACCCTGGCACTAGCCAAGGTGCCCCCACATTGTTCAGAGCCAATTCCCTGAACTTTGTGAGTGCGGGGACACCATTACACCCGTGCACTACATATAGGTCACTACCTATATGTAGCTTCACCATGGTAACTCCGAATATGGCCATGTAACATGTCTATGATCATGGAATTGCCCCCTCTATACCATCCTGACATAGTTGGCACAATCCCATGATCCCAGTGGTCTGTAGCACAGACCCTGGTACTGCCAAACTGCCCTTCCTGGGGTTTCACTGCAGCTGCTGCCAACCCCTCAGACAGGCAGCTGCCCTCCTGGGGTCCAGCCAGGCCTGGCCCAGGATGGCAGAACAAAGAACTTCCTCTGAGAGAGGGTGTGACACCCTCTCCCTTTGGAAAATGGTGTGAAGGCCTCCCCCAGCCTCTGGAAATGCTGTGTTGGGCACAGATGTGCCCAATTCTGCATAAGCCAGTCTACACCGGTTCAGGGACCCCTTAGCCCCTGCTCTGGCGCGAAACTGGACAAAGGAAAGGGGAGTGACCACTCCCCTGACCTGCACCTCCCCTGGGAGGTGTCCAGAGCTCCTCAAGTGTGCTCCAGACCTCTGCCATCTTGGAAACAGAGGTGCTGCTGGCACACTGGACTGCTCTGAGTGGCCAGTGCCACCAGGTGACGTCAGAGACTCCTGCTGATAGGCTCCTTCAGGTGTTAGTAGCCTTTCCTCTCTCCTAGGTAGCCAAACCCTCTTTTCTGGCTATTTAGGGTCTCTGTCTCTGGGGAAACTTTAGATAACGAATGCATGAGCTCAGCCGAGTTCCTCTGCATCTCTCTCTTCACCTTCTGATAAGGAAACGACCGCTGACCGCGCTGGAAGCCTGCAAACCTGCAACATAGTAGCAAAGACGACTACTGCAACTCTGTAACGCTGATCCTGCCGCCTTCTCGACTGTTTTCCTGCTTGTGCATGCTGTGGGGGTAGCCTGCCTCCTCTCTGCACCAGAAGCTCCGAAGAAATCTCCCGTGGGTCGACGGAATCTTCCCCCTGCAACCGCAGGCACCAAAAAGCTGCATTTCCGGTCCCTTGGGTCTCCTCTCAGCACGACGAGCGAGGTCCCTCGAATCCAGCGACGCTGTCCAAGTGACCCCCACAGTCCAGTGACTCTTCAGCCCAAGTTTGGTGGAGGTAAGTCCTTGCCTCACCTCGCTGGGCTGCATTGCTGGGAACCGCGACTTTGCAGCTACTCCGGCCCCTGTGCACTTCCGGCGGAAATCCTTTGTGCACAGCCAAGCCTGAGTCCACGGCACTGTAACCTGCATTGCACGACTTTCTAAGTTGGTCTCCGGCGACGTGGGACCCCTTTGTGCAACTTCGGCGAGCACCGTTTCACGCATCCTCGTAGTGCCTGTTTCTGGCACTTCTCCGGGTGCTACCTGCTTCAGTGAGGGCTCTTTTTCTTGCTCGACGTCCCCTCTCTCTTCAGGTCCAATTTGCGACCTCCTGGTCCCTCCTGGGCCCTAGCAGCGTCCAAAAACGCCAAACGCACGATTTGCATGTAGCAAGGCTTGTTGGCGTCGTTTCGGCGGGAAAACACTTCTGCACGACTCTCCAAGGCGAGGGGGATCCGTCCACCAAAGGGGAAGTCTCTAGCCCTTTTCGTTCCTGCAGAAACCTCAGCTTCTTCTGTCCAGTCGAAACTTCTTTGCACCCGCAGCTGGCATTTCCTGGGCATCTGCCCATCTCCGACTTGCTTGTGACTTTTGGACTTGGTCCCCTTGTTCCACAGGTACCCTAGATTGGAAATCCACAGTTGTTGCATTGCTGGTGTGTGTCTTTCCTGCATTATTCCTCTAACACGACTCTTTTGTCCTTAGGGGAACTTTAGTGCACTTTGCACTCACTTTTCAGGGTCTTGGGGAGGGTTATTTTTCTAACTCTCACTATTTTCTAATAGTCCCAGCAACCCTCTACAAGGTCACATAGGTTTGGGGTCCATTCGTGGTTCGCATTCCACTTTTGGAGTATATGGTTTGTGTTGCCCCTATCTCTATGTTTCCCCATTGCATCCTATTGTAACTATACATTGTTTGCACTGTTTTCTAAGACTATACTGCATATTTTTGCTATTGTGTATATATATCTTGTGTATATTTCCTATCCTCTCACTGAGGGTACACTCTAAGATACTTTGGCATATTGTCATAAAAATAAAGTACCTTTATTTTTAGTATAACTGTGTATTGTGTTTTCTTATGATATTGTGCATATGACACTGAGTGGTACTGTAGTAGCTTCACACGTCTCCTAGTTCAGCCTAAGCTGCTCTGCTAAGCTACCATTATCTATCAGCCTAAGCTGCTAGACACCCTATACACTAATAAGGGATAACTGGGCCTGGTGCAAGGTGCAAGTACCCCTTGGTACTCACTACAAGCCAGTCCAGCCTCCTACACCCAGGCATGAAACGCATTGGCCACAAAGCCCACCTACGTCCCCTTTTGTACTGGCGGCGTCATTGAACTACCCCAGAGGTTGCCTCCTTTACTGTAGCCCTGCAGGTCATTTTAGATGCTGACAATTCTCATAGTATACCCTGGCTCAGACACATCAAGGGGCTACTTTATTCTCTTGGGCTTAGAGAACTCTGTGATTCTCCAACTACTACCTCCTTTCCTTCAAAAAGCGACCTCAAAAAATAGTATTGGCATATGGTAGACTCTGACGATCTGAGGGTTACACTTCACTCTACACTATCATGTGATTTTGCCTACCTAAAAGAGACGTGCAAATATGTGGCTTTCTGGGACATAATCACGGTGCCAAGAGAAAGGAAGTTGTACTTTCAGTTCCGCATTGGCACCTTGCCACTAACATTACTTACCAGTTGCTGGTCACATGAAGAAACAACCATCTGCCCAGCTTGCAAAGCACCTATTGAAAACCTCGCTCATGTCCTATTTGTCTGCCCTGCATGTGCTTCCTCTCGTAGGAAATGGCTGGCCCTGGCTTGTAGACAGCTGGGAGTTCACAGGTCCGACACAGCCCTCCGAATTCTCAGATCAGACACTTGCCCAATGTTAGTGATTGCTGTTGCCAAGTTCCTTTGGGCAAGTTGGATTGTCAGATGAAAAACTTTTATCTGTGTATAATGGTTTTAGCAAGAATGTATCAATTCACTCTGGGAGTGCATTTAATTTTATTATTTTTATCTAATCACATGTACTATACACATTTTACGTAACCTTGTGTATTTATTTATTGCTACTATGTGCTTTTATGGCTCTTGTAGCCGAAATAAAGTTCTCTCTTGAGTGACACACAAAAGATTGTTGATTTAAAAATTGACTTGGATTTTGTTTAATGTCAATGACTCCCAAATGTATATGATATAATAGGCAAAAACAAATAGTTTGCTCTAAAGGTGCAAAATATTTATATAACATGAAAAATGTGGTCAAGGTATTTAATTTTTTTGATCAAAGAAAAAAGGGTTTGTGTTTGTCAAAAAATGTCATACGATGTATATTTTGCTACTTTTGATTTGTAAGTGGTCCAACCTTGCTGATTTAAAAGACCCAAGCCCTTTCTTTTCACTTTTAGAAAGTTGCCATTTTCTTACTTTAGTCATTTGGGGGCATATTCAAGAGTTCCTAGCTCCTCCTTTCGCCACAATAGCATCATTTCTTTTACGGTAATGTAGCCCAACAAGGCCAAAATCCCCCACCATATTTACAAAGTGGCGCAATGCATAGATTGTGCCACTTTGTAACCCTTTGCGCTACATTATGGTTGCACAAAGCTTAATGTATGCAAAGGGGGCATTCCCCTGTCGGGGGGGGGGCTAAACAAATGGTGCAACGAAAGCTAACAGATTTTTTTGTGTCATTTTTTTCCGCACTTTTAACTCCTGCTCAGAGCAGGTGTTAAAAGGATGCACACCATTGATTAAAATGGGCCTCAATGGGCTTTGCATGATTATTGGCAACATTTTCATCCTTCAAAGCTCTGGACTATCGTAAAAAATTCTGACGCTAGTCCCCTAACTACTGCCATGGTGTGCTGTATTTTAAATATGATGCACTGATGGTGGCGTTGGGGGATGCACTAAGGGGCACACAAGAAAAGTGGTGCTGCACTGTGTGCAGCACCACTTTTCTTAAATATTCCCCTTGCGTCTACTGCTGGTCTCTGAATTCACATCTGGGGTGGGTGACAGCTGGGCTTTGTACTTTCCCTCTAGACAGCCTCACACAAAGAGAGCTTAGGTGTGACATGATGGCCCATTCACATCCTAATGTGCCATCCTGGGCCAGATGGAAGGGAGGAGCTGGGCACAGCCTCCCACTTACACCTTAATTGGCTGTGTCCTGCCTTCACACAAAGGGCTGCCCACCTTTGGAGTTTGGAGCCAGGGAAGGAATAAAGGACCTCGGTACACTTCAAAGACCTTTTTTTGAAGTCTCCCATACTTAAAAGGCACAACTGGGTATACGTACTGAACTTATAACATGACCACTTCAGTACACTTCTGGAACTGTGGATACTCTGCCAGAAAGAAGGACTGCTGTACTGCTGCATGGACTGCTGTTCTCCTGCTTTTTTTGTGCTGACCTGCTTCCAGCTGCCTCTTGCCTGGGAGTGAGAATGACTGATCTGCATCTCTCTATCCCAGCACCCAGAGTGCCTTCAAGGGCCAGCTGACAGGTCTCCTGTTTTCTGATGTTTCTGGGAAAATAAAAGGCTTCTAGCCTACCTGCATCTGCACCTGGCCATCTGGGAGTCTGCCCTGCCAAGTGGTGCCACCCCAGTTCTGGCCCCATGGAAGTGTGGTCTAAGGGGCTTCTTCAGCCAACCCACACGTCCTCATTGGAACCAGTGCATTTTCACCCATGTGGGGATTATAACTGGTGATTCTTCGCCTTTGCGTGAATCAAAACCAGCGCCTACTCATTTCCATGTGGTATGGGCCCAGTGCATCGTCTTCAGAACCAGGACATTGCCCTCAGAATCGACGCATCCTCTATGACAGGAGCAGAATTTTGCATTCAGGACCAGCTCAGAACAAATGCATCGCCAATTTTGTGTGGAAACAATGAATGCATCTCCTTCTGTTTTGGGATTGGAGCTTACACATCAACTCGGCTGCACCTCACATCTTTCTCGACGGCATGGCGACCAGGATCAAGGCACTTGTTCAGCAGACCTAAGTGGGTCCCTGTATCCAGCCCATGTTCTATTGTGGTTGGTCTGTACTCTTGACTTTGTCCCAGTCCGGCACGACCAGATATCCCAGATTGGAGCTTCTTGTTTCTTTGAGCTTTTCTACAATTTATTCTATAAAAACTCATAACTCAAGTTCTCCTGATGAACCTTTTGTCCTTTTGGTCTTGTTTTATTTATTAGATTAAGCTCTATTTGTCTAAGCATTTTTGGTATCTTTTCTTTGGTGTTTTCACTTTTTCACTCTTTGAAGCATTGCACAAACACTTACACATTGCATCTTAAGTTACGCCTTATTGATCTGTGGAAAGCTACCAGAGGGTCAGCATAGGTTAACATACGGTGTGTTTGTGACTTACCCTGATTAGGGTTGTGGATCCTACTTAGACAGGGTGCATACCTCTGCCAACCAGAAACCCAAATTATAACACCAGATCTTTCTCTGCTATCCTGGCTACATGTCAGTCTCTTTCTACTCTGTCTTTGACGCTCATGTCAGACGGTGCTTTATTCAGTTCAGTGCCGTTTTATTACTTCCTCTCCTAAATCTCCATAAATACCCACCCAACGTATGGACCCAGTTTCCAGCACCTTAATGTAAATGTGGTATGCTTAAACTGTGGGCATTATAAAGCGATAAGTAATATTTCTCCACACTTATTTATGCGTTACCCATTTTTTATATAAGCACCCATCATTTTGCATGCAATAGACTACATTGTACAACAAAATGTATCATCTACAATGGTGACATTACCTTGCTATATGCCTAGCCTCCAGCCGCCCTTTGTTATAAGTGTGAGCCCTATATCAACCCTACAGGTTAAAAAAGTAAACTGATAAGACAAATACTTCGGAACTTTTACTCCAAAAATCAGAAGTACCACACGCAAAACCTGCTCAATACCTAGCTGTCCAAAGACCAGCCTCGCTTTATCCATCTTGCATAAGGTGCTCTTTTTCCCAAAATTGCTACTGATGACGATGTCACAGTTAAGCAGTAAGTTAATTATTTGCAATAACACGCCGATGTAGAAAAATGAGCTTGTGATTTGTCAATATGTACAGCCTTTGAACCTTGAACACGAGCTATATTTGTCACATAGATTATAGTTGGAGGGCATTGGGGTTGCTACCAAACTTTACTCTGCATAGCACGATGTAACCAGATGTGCAGTCCCATGAATATTGATTTTCTCAGATAAATCTTAACATCAGTGGGTTGAGTCCTGATTACACTCTATAAATATAACAGGGGTTTGCAGCAGACATTTTCCCGGACCAGTCAGGAAAGTGCACCATGTTTGCTGTTATCACCTTCTCGACTTTGCTCTCAGCAGGTAAATTATTATACCATTCTCAAAAACAAGAAACGCCAATATGAGATTCGTATGTTTTAGAGAACCTTGGAGTCGGATAATGCGCAACTGCCTACCCTGTCCTTAAAAATGTTTTTTGAAAATGAGTTGGGCCAGGATGTTATTTTTCTAAAGTAGGCTGGAAAAAGGAAATGTCAGAAAAGACCATCGCAAGTCAATTAATTGTATGAAACAATGTGGATCTTTGTTAGACCATATTTAAATCTTCTCAGTTTGTGTGGGAGTAATCATAAAACATGAAGGGTTCGATTCGCAGAGCTTTTCAAGTGCGTAAGACAGAGTAGTGGCGTAATAAAACCTTAGACGGCTGTAGTGCAAGGAATGGTGAGTACCCGCCCCCACTATTTTCATACCCCCACAGTCACAGTCACCAAACACCCAGTAGAATCAATCAATCAATCAATCAAGTGTTTTTAAGTGCAACTACTCACCCACAAAGGGTCTCAAGACGCTTTGGGGGGATAGGGGCGGGCGTGTAGCGTCCATCAATGAAGTGGTTCTTCGAAAAGCCATGTCTTCAGCTCATTTGTGAAGTTGAGGAGGGGGGTAGTTCATTTGAGAAGAAGCGGAAGGGCGTTCCAGGCTGTTGCTGCGAGGTGGGAGAAAGAGCGTCCCCCTTTTCTAGTTTTCGTGATGCTGGGTACTTCTGCAAGAGAGAGCTGTGCTCACCGTAGGGTCCTGTGGGGTATGTGGAAATTGAGTCGCCTGTTCAGGTAGGGTGGTCCGGTGTTGTGGAGGGCTTTGTGTGCGTAGGTAAGGCTCTTGAAGGTGATTCTTTTCTCTATGGGAAGTCAGTGTAGTGTGCACAGGTGTTGAGAGATGTGGCAGTGTCGAGACAGGTCGAGGACCAGTCTTGCGGTGGCGTTCTGGATGTTCTGTAGTTTACGGGTGAGTTTATTGTTGATCCCGATGTAGAGCGCGTTACCGTAGTCCAGTCTGGTGGTAATGAGGGCGTGTGTGACGGTTTTTATGTGTTCGAGGGGGATTCATTTGAAGGTCTTGTGTAGGAGGCGGAGGGTACAGAAGCAGGTGGATGTGACTGAGTTGATTTGGCGTTCCATGTTGAGTCTGGAGTCCAGGATGATCCCGAGGGTACTGGCTTGGTTCGTGGGGGTGGGCTGGCTTCCGTGTGTGGGTGGCCACCAGGAATCATTCCTCGCATTTGGTTGAGGGCCCATGATGAGAACTTCTGTCTTGTTTGCATTGAGTTGAAGGCAGCTGTTTTTCATCCAGTTGGTTACTGCTCCCATGCCTTCGCGGAAATTGTGTCTGGCTGTGTTGGTTTCGTTGGTTAGGGAGAGGATGAGTTGGGTGTCGTCGACGTAGGAGACAATGTTGATTCTGTGGCTTCTGATGATGTCGGCCAGCGACGCCATGTAGATGTTAAACAGCGTGGGGCTGAGGGAGGACCCCTGGGGAACTCAGCAGGTGGAAGGTGTTGGGTCTGAGAAGAAGGGGGTGAGTCTTACTCGTTGAGTTCTGCCTGAGAGGATTGGATCTAGTCGAAGGGCCTTGTCTCTGATGCCGGCTTCATGAAGTCTGCGTATCAGGGTGTGGTGGGAGACTGTGTCAAAGGCCGCCGAGAGGTCTAGCAGAAAGAGTGCCGCCATTTTGCCCTTTTCCAGTAGACAGTGAATGTCGTCTGTTGCGGCCAGGAGGGCCATTTCGGTGCTATGTTTTTTTCTGAATCTGGACTGGGAGGCGTCAAGGATGTTGTGGTCTTCAATAAAAGTGTCGAGTTGGCTGTTGATTGCTTTCTCAATGACTTTTGCTGGAAATGGGAGCAGGGAGATGGGCCTGAAATTCTTCAGGTCTGTGGGGTCTACCGAGGGTTTTTTTGAGGAGGGGGTTGATCTCAAACTACTTCACCTTTGCCGTGTGCATCCACATGAAATCAGTAGGAGTGTCCGTGATATGGCAAAGAAAAAAATCTTATCCAGCATACTCTACGCACATTGAAAACTGAGCTGTGTTCATATGTTTTGTTATAATGTTATTTTATAGTTACACAATTGAACTTTATAGGCTGAGTGTATGCTCCCCTCACTGACACGTAAATAAAGGGTTTGCAGGGGCTGTGCAGATGCAATTTAAGGGGTACATTTATCATTATTTGACACTACAAGCCACCTTGCATGAAAGTGAAAGGCATTTCTATCCTTTCTTTCTGCTGATGCACAATGTGCTGCCTTGAGCCAGCACAGACACACTTGCACCATGGTGTCATGACACCAAGGGTGCCTGCGTTGCAGGCAGGATTGTTTTTGTGCAGGAAAGGGCACCTTCCTACGCAAAAACAATCCTTAGAGGCATTTTCCGCTAAGCGTGCTGCAGATTGCAGCACCCTAAGAAAGAGGATTGTGCCTCCCCTGGGAAAGCATAGCATTTTAATGCATTCCCAGGTTTACCAGTGTAAGTAAATCTGGGAATCTGCCAAAATCCATGGGTGGATCTGTGGAAACTCCGACCCTCCACCCATGGAACACCTCCCTGGGGCAGATAAAGCAAGGCTGCAATTGCGATTCCTTGTATTATTCCAGATTTCTCAAACCACTCAGGGATAGGCAGGGTGGTCTTGCGTGGCCTGATAAATCTGACTTAGGTTTTGCTTCACCCTTGCGCCCCTTGCAATTTGCATGGGTGACACAAAACCATGATAAATATGCCCGGCCTAAATCTGTCACAAAAAGGTGAAAATTTTGCAGGCCTTTCATAGATGTCAGAGCAAGTTTATCTCCCATAAATTCCCCTTTATACTTAAGGTCTCATTCTGACTGTCTGGTAATTCTGGCAATTCTGCTTCCCTTAGTTACCAATATGACCATTATAAGTAACCCTGGATGGTGTAGTTAACGGGTAAAAGAAGTTGGGCCCTGCCAGCAGTCTATCACAGGTGGTGGTCTTTCCACAACAGGGTGCCAATTGTCAGTACATCGGGAGGTCTGCCCTACTATAGGTGGGTTTCCTAATTCACACTCCAGTCAGGGTCTGCCATGCCAGGCAGGGATAATCAGCATTGGCCTCTAATTAGAATGATACATCTCCATTTTTGTGAAAGACATGATTTTTTGTAGTTTTCAGATGCAAACCTGTGTTTTGGGGGCTTGCCTCTAAAAAAGCAAGGAAGCATGGGAAGTGGGCTTTAACATTGCGGCCCACTTATCATTTTGTTTTGCTAAAAGTTCATCCATTGCTCTTCCTCTGCCATGGTTCCTGTCTCCCTCTTGCTTTTCATCTCTGAATTTCTATTATTTATCACAATCCTTTCTTTTCTTCATACTTCTCCTAGCCTTTCTCTTTTCTATTCTCTCTGTCACTGTAGGAAAGTACCATCTTGCCTGGCATGTTACCCCCATATTTCACTGTAGATATGTTGTTTTAGTTCTATGTGTCACTTGGACCCTGTCATCCAGGGCCCCAGTGCTCATAAGTGTGCCTGAATGTGTTACCTGTGTAGTGACTAACTGTCTCACTGAGGCTCTGCTAATCAGAACCTCAGTGGTTATGCTCTCTCATTTCTTTCAAATTGTCATTAACAGGCTAGTGACCAATTTCACCAATTCACATTGGCATACTGGAACACCCTTATAATTCCCTAGTATATGGTACTGAGGTACCCAGGGTATTGGGGTTCCAGGAGATCCCTATGGGCTGCAGCATTTCTTTTGCCACCCATAGGGAGCTCTGACAATTCTTACACAGGCCTGCCACTGCAGCCTGAGTGAAATAACATGCACGTTATTTCACAGCCATTTACCACTGCACTTAAGTAACTTATACGTCACCTATATGTCTAACCTTTACCTGGTAAAGGTTGGGTGCTAAGTTACTTAGTGTGTGGGCACCCTGGAACTAGCCAAGCTGCCCCCACATCGTTCACGGCAAATTCCCTGGACTTTGTGAGTGCGGGGACACCATTACACACGTGCACTAAACATAGGTCACTACCTATGTATAGAGTCACAATGGTAACTCCGAACATGGCCATGTAACATGTCTAAGATCATGGAATTGTCACCCCAATGCCATTCTGGCATTGGGGAGACAATTCCATGATCCCCCGAGTCTCTAGCACAGACCCGGGTACTGCCAAACTACCTTTCCCGGGGTTTCACTGCAGCTGCTGCTGCTGCCAACCCCTCAGACAGGTTTCTGCCCTCCTGGGGTCAAGCCAGGCTTGGCCCAGGAAGGCAGAACAAAGGACTTCCTCAGAGAGAGGGTGTTACACCCTCTCCCTTTGGAAAAAGGTGTCAGGGCTGGGGAGGAGTAGCCTCCCCCAGCCTCTGGAAATGCTTTGATGGGCACAGATGGTGCCCATCTCTGCATAAGCCAGTCTACACCGGTTCAGGGATCCCCCAGCCCTGCTCTGGGGCGAAACTGGACAAAGGAAAGGGGAGTGACCACTCCCCTGACCTGCACCTCCCAGGGGAGATGCCCAGAGCTCCTCCAGTGTGCTCCAGACCTCTGCCATCTTGGAAACAGAGGTGCTGCTGGCACACTGGACTGCTCTGAGTGGCCAGTGCCAGCAGGTGACATCAGAGACCCCTTCTGATAGCCTCTTACCTGTGTTGCTACCCTATCCTCCTTCCTAGGTAGCCAAACCTCCTTTTCTGGCTATTTAGGGTCTCTGCTTTGGGGAATTCTTTAGATAACGAATGCAAGAGCTCATCAGAGTTCCTCTGCATCTCTCTCTTCACCTTCTGCCAAGAAATCGACCGCTGACTGCTCTGGACGCCCGCAAAACAGCAACAAAGTAGCGAAGACGACTACTGCAACCTTGTATCGCTGATCCGGCCGCCTTCTCGACTGTTTTCCTGGTGGTGCATGCTGTGGGGGTAGTCTGCCTCCTCACTGCACTAGAAGCTCCGAAGAAATCTCCTGTGGGTTGACGGAATCTTCCCCCTGCAACCGCAGGCAACAAAAGACTGCATCACCGGTCCTCTGGGTCCCCTCTCAGCATGACGAGCATGGTCCCTGGAACTCAGAAACTTTGTCCAAGTGACTCCCACAGTCCAGTGACTCTTCAGTCCAAGTTTGGTGGAGGTAAGTCCTTGCCTCACCACGCTAGACTGCATTGCTGGGTACCGCGTGATTTGCAGCTGCTCCGGCTCCTGTGCACTCTTCCAGGATTTCCTTTGTGCACAGCCAAGCCTGGGTCCCCGACACTCTAACCTGCAGTGCACAACCTCCTAAGTTGTCCTCCGGCGTCGTGGGATCTTCTTTTATGACTTCGGGTGAGCTCCGGTTCACTCCTCTTCGTAGTGCCTGTTCTGGCACTTCTGCGGGTTGTAGGAGGCTGGAATGGCTTGTAGTGAGTACCAAGGGGTACTTGCACCTTGCACCAGGCCCAGTTATCCCTTATTAGTGTATAGGGTGTCTAGCAGCATAGGCTGATAGATAATGGTAGCTTAGCAGAGCAGCTTAGGCTGAACTAGGAGACGAGTGAAGCTCCTACAGTACCACTTAGTGTCATATGCACAATATCATAAGAAAACACAATACACAGTTTTACTAAAAATAAAAGGTACTTTATTTTTATGACAATATGCCAAAGTATCTCAGAGTGTACCCTCAGTGAGAGGATAGGAAATATACACAAGATATATATACACAATACCAGAAATATGCAGTATAGTCTTAGAAAACAGTGCAAACAATGTATAGTTACAATAGGATGCAATGGGGACACATAGGGATAGGGGCAACACAAACCATATACTCCAAAAGTGGAATGCGAACCACGAATGGACCCCAAACCTATGTGACCTTGTAGAGGGTCGCTGGGACTATTAGAAAATAGTGAGGGTTAGAAAAATACCCCACCCCAAGACCCTGAAAAGTGAGTGCAAAGTGCACTAAAGTTCCCCAAAGGACAAAGAAGTCGTGATAGGGGAATAATGCAGGAAAGACACAAACCAACAATGCAACAACGATGGATTTCCAATCTAGGGTACCTGTGGAACAAGGGGACCAAGTCCAAAAGTCACAAGCAAGTCGGAGATGGGCAGATGCCCAGGAAATGCCAGCTGTGGGTGCAAAGAAGCTTCTACTGGACAGAAGAAGCTGAGGTTTCTGCAGGAACGAAAAGGGCTAGAGACATCCCCTTTGGTGGACGGATCCCTCTCACCATGGAGAGTCGTGCAGAAGTGTTTTCCCGCCGAAAGAATGCCAACAAGCCTTGCTAACTGCAAATCGTGCGGTTAGCATTTTTGGGTGCTGCTGTGGCCCAGGAAGGACCAGGATGTCGCAAATTGCGTCAGGAGAGAGAGGGGACGTCGAGCAAGACAAAGAGCCCTCTCAGCAGCAGGTATCAACCGGAGAAGTGCCAGAAACAGGCACTACAAGGATGCGTGAACCGGTACTCACCCGAAGTTACACAAAGGAGTCGCCGGAGACCAACTTAGAAAGTCGTGCAATGCAGGTTAGAGTGCCGTGGACGCAGGCTTGGCTGTGCACAAAGGATTTCCGCCGGAAGTGCACAGAGGCCGCAGTAGCTGCAAAAGTCGCGGTTCCCAGCAATGCAGTCTGGCGTGGGGAGGCAAGGACTTACCTCCACCAAACTTGGACTGAAGAGTCACTGGACTGTGGGAGTCACTTGGACAGAGTTGCTGGATTCGAGGGACCTCGCTCGTCGTGCTGAGAGGAGACCCAAGGGACCGGTAATGCAGCTTTTTGGTGCCTGCGGTTGCAGGGGGGAAGATTCCGTCGACCCACAGGAGATTTCTTCGGAGCTTCTAGTGCAGAGAGGAGGCAGACTACCCCCACAGCATGCACCACCAGGAAAACAGTCGAGAAGGCGGCAGGATCAGCGTTACAGAGTTGCAGTAGTCGTCTTTGCTACTATGTTGCAGTTTTGCAGGCTTCCAGCGCGGTCAGCAGTCGATTCCTTGGCAGAAGGTGAAGAGAGAGATGCAGAGGAACTCGGATGAGCTCTTGCATTCGTTATCTAAAGTTTCCCCAGAGACAGAGACCCTAAATAGCCAGAAAAGAGGGTTTGGCTACCTAGGAGAGAGGATAGGCTAGCAACACCTGAAGGAGCCTATCAGAAGGAGTCTCTGACGTCACCTGGTGGCACTGGCCACTCAGAGCAGTCCAGTGTGCCAGCAGCACCTCTGTTTCCAAGATGGCAGAGGTCTGGAGCACACTGGAGGAGCTCTGGACACCTCCCAGGGGAGGTGCAGGTCAGGGGAGTGGTCACTCCCCTTTCCTTTGTCCAGTTTCGCACCAGAGCAGGGCTAAGGGGTACCCTGAACCGGTGTAGACTGGCTTATGCAGAATTGGGCACATCTGTGCCCAAGAAAGCATTTCCAGAGGCTGGGGGAGGCTACTCCTCCCCTGCCTTCACACCATTTTCCAAAGGGAAAGGGTGTAACACCCTCTCTCAGAGGAAGTCCTTTGTTCTGCCATCCTGGGACAAGCCTGGCTTGACCCCAGGAGGGCAGAAACCTGTCTGAGGGGTTGGCAGCAGCAGCAGCTGCAGTGAAACCCCAGGAAAGGCAGTTTGGCAGTACCAGGGTCTGTGCTACAGACCACTGGGATCATGGGATTGTGCCAACTATTCCAGGATGGCATAGAGGGGGCAATTCCATGATCATAGACATGTTACATGGCCATATTCGGAGTTACCATTGTGAAGCTACATATAGGTGGTGACCTATATGTAGTGCACGCGTGTAATGGTGTCCCCGCACTCACAAAGTCTGGGGAATTAGCCCTGAACAATGTGGGGGCACCTTGGCTAGTGCCAGGGTGCCCTCACACTAAGTAACTTTGCACCTAACCTTTACCAGGTAAAGGTTAGACATATAGGTGACTTATAAGTTACTTAAGTGCAGTGTAAAATGGCTGTGCAATAACGTGGGCGTTATTTCACTCAGGCTGCAGTGGCAGGCCTGTGTAAGAATTGTCAGAGTTCCCTATGGGTGGCAAAAGAATTGCTGCAGCCCATAGGGATCTCCTGGAACCCCAATACCCTGGGTACCTTAGTACCATATACTAGGGAATTATAAGGGTGCTCCAGTAAGCCAATGTAAATTGGTGAAATTGGTCACTAGCCTGTTAGTGACAATTTGGAAAGAAATGAGAGAGCATAACCACTGAGGTTCTGATTAGCAGAGCCTCAGTGAGACAGTTAGTCACTACACAGGTAACACATTCAGGCACACTTATGAGCACTGGGGCCCTGGGTGACAGGGTCCCAGTGACACATACAACTAAAACAACATATATACAGTGAAAAATGGGGGTGACATGCCAGGCAAGATGGTACTTTCCTACACAACCCCCCCCCAAACGAAGGACAATAAGACTAGCCATGACCTGATGAGTCTTCATTGTCTAAGTGGAAATATCTGGAGAGTCCATCTGCATTGGAGTGGCTACTCCCAGGTCTATGTTCCACTGTATAGTCCATTCCCTGTAGGGATATGGACCACCTCAATAATTTAGGATTTTCACCTTTCATTTGTTTTAGCCAAAGTAGAGGTTTGTGGTCTGTCTGAACAATGAAGTGAGTGCCACACAGGTATGGCCTCAACTTCTTCAGAGCCCAGACCACAGCAAAGGCCTCCCTCTCTATGGCAGACCAACGCTTTTCTCTAGGGGTCAACCTCCTACTAATAAAAGCAACAGGTTGATCCTGGCCCTCAGAATTAAGTTGTGATAGGACTGCCCCTACTCCTAATTCAGATACATCAGTTTGGACATAGAATTTTTTAGAGTAACAAGGGCTTTTCAGGACAGGTGCAGAGCACATGGCCTGCTTCAGCTCCTCAAAAGCTTTCTGACAGTTTGCTGTCCATAATACCTTTTTAGGCATTTTCTTGGATGTGAGGTCATTAAGAGGGGCTGCAATGGAGCCATAGTTCTTAATGAACCTCCTGTAATACCCAGTGAGGCCTAGGAAGGCTCTCACCTGAGTCTCAGTGGTAGGGGAAACCCAATCAATAATTGTTTGGATTTTCCCCTGTAGTGGTGCAATCTGTTCCCCACCAACAAGGTGTCCCTATAAACCACCTTACCCTGCCCTATCTGGCACTTTGAAGCCTTGATAGTGAGGCCTGCCTTTTGCAGGGCCTCCAAAACTTTCCATAGGTGGACCAGGTGATCATCCCAGCTGGAGCTAAAGACAGCTATATCGTCCAAATATGCTGCACTGAAAGCCTCCAGCCCTTGCAGGACTGTGTTCACCAACCTTTGAAAAGTGGCAGGTACATTTTTCAATCCAAAAGGCATTACTGTAAATTGGTAATGGCCTCCAATGGTTGAAAATGCAGTTTTAGGTTTAGCATCTTCTGACAATTTGATCTGCCAATACCCTGCAGTCAAATCAAAAGTGCTTAGATACTTGGCAGATGCCAGTGTATCTATGAGCTCATCTGCCCTGGGTATAGGGTGAGCATCAGTTTTGGTTACCTGGTTGAGACCTCTGTAGTCTACACAAAACCGCATCCTTGGAATGAGGTTTTGGTACAAGTACCACAGGAGAAGCCCATGGACTTTCAGAGTGCTCAACCACTCCCAGTTCTAACATTTTCTGCACCTCTTGCTTTATGCAGTCCCTGACATGGTCAGGCTGCCTATAGATCTTGCTTTTGACAGGTAAACTGTCTCCAGTATCTATAGTGTGCTCACACCAAGAAGTGGTACCTGGCACAGTAGAGAAGAGTTCAGAAAACTGACCCAGGAGATTTATGCAATGGTCTTTCTGCTCAGCAGTAAGACAATCAGCCAAAACTACACCTTCCACAAGAGCATCTTGTTCTGTGGAAGAGAAGAGATCAGGTAGAGGATCACTGTCTTCTTCCTGTCCCTCATCAGTTGCCATGAGCAGGGTGAGATCAGCCCTGTCATAGTAGGGTTTCAGGCGGTTGACATGGAGCACCCTAAGGGGACTCCTGGCAGTGCCTAAGTCAACTAAATAGGTGACTTCACCCTTTTTCTCAACAATTGTGTGGGGACCACTCCATTTATGTTGGAGTGCTCTTGGGGCCACAGGCTCCAAGACCCACACTTTCTGCCCTGGTTTGTACTGAACCAAAACAGCCTTCTGATCATGCCATTGCTTCTGGAGCTCTTGGCTGGCCTGAAGGTTTTTACTGGCCTTTTTCATATACTCAGCCATCCTTGATCTGAGGCCAAGTACATAATCCACAATATCTTGCTTTGGAGCTTTTAAAGGTTGTTCCCAACCCTCCTTGACAAGTGTTAGTGGACCCCTAACAGGGTGACCAAAGAGGAGTTCAAAGGGGCTGAAGCCCACTCCTTTCTGGGGTACCTCCCTGTAGGCAAAAAGGAGGCATGGTAACAGGATATCCCATCTCCTGCGGAGTTTTTCAGCGAGACCCATAATCATGCCTTTGAGAGTTTTGTTAAATCTCTCCACCAGTCCATTTGTTTGTGGATGATAGGGTGTAGTGAACTTGTAAGTTACACCACACTCCTTCCACCTGGCCTTTAAGTATGCAGACATGAAATTGCTTCCCCTGTCTGATACTACTTCCTTTGGAAAGTCCACCCTAGAAAATATTCCCAGGAGGGCCTTTGCCACTGCAGGTGCTGTAGTGGTCCTTAAAGGAATTGCTTCAGGGTATCCTGTGGCATGGTCCACTACCACCAAGATAAACCTATTGCCTAAAGCAGTAGGAGGGTCAAGGGGGCCAACTATGTCAACCCCTACCCTTTCAAAGGGAACCCCAACCACAGGCAGTGGAATAAGGGGTGCCTTTGGAGTTCCACCTGTCTTGCCACTGGCTTGACAGGTTTCACAGGACTTACAAAATTCCTTTGTGTCCTCAGACATCCTAGGCCAATGAAACAAGGGGACAAGTCTGTCCCAAGTTTTCATTTGTCCCAGGTGTCCAGCTAGGGGAATGTCGTGGGCTAGAGTTAGGAGGAACTTTCTGTACTCCTGAGGAATCACTAACCTCCTGGCAGTTCTAGGTTTAGGATCCCTTGCTTCAGTGTACAAGACGTTGTCCTCCCAGTAAACTCTGTGAGAGTCACTGACATCCCCATTAGCCTGTTTGACAGCTTGCTGTCTTAGACCCTCTAGTGTGGGACAGGTCTGCTGTGCCACACTCAGCTCCTCCCTGGCAGGCCCCCCTTCACCCAAAAGCTCAGCAGTGTCTGCTTCCAGCTCCTCTGGTGTAGGTTCTGCACAGGGTGGAAATTCTTCTTCCTCAGAAGTTGAATCCACTGTAGAGGGAGGGATAGTAGGAAGTGGTTTGCTTCTACTAGCCCTAGCTTTAGGGAGCACTTGGTCCATTGTTCCAGGATCCAAGCTTCCCTGTCCTTTTTGCTTTTTGGCCTGAGCCCTGGTTAAAGCAAAAATATGCCCTGGGATGCCCAGCATTGCTGCATGGGCCTCCAACTCCACATCTGACCAAGCTGATGTCTCCAAATCATTTCCTAGTAGACAGTCTACAGGTAAATCTGTGGCTACCACAACTTTCTTTGGACCAGTAACCCCCCCCCCAGTTGAGATTAACAACAGCCATGGGGTGGCTAAGTGTGTTGTTGTGAGCATCGGTTACTTGGTACTGGTGACCAAGTAGGTGTTGTTCAGGGTGGACCAGTTTCTCTATGACCATAGTCACACTGGCCCCAGTGTCCCTGTAGGCCTGAACCTCAACACCATTTATTAGGGGTAGCTGCTTGTACTTATCCATATTAAGGGGACAAGCAACTAAGGTGGCTAAATCAATAGCCCCCTCAGAGACTAATATAGCCTCTGTGGTCTCCCTAACCAGACCAACCCCAACTAAGTTACCAATAGTGAGCCCAGCTACTCCCTTGGATTGGCTATTAGTAGGTTTGCTCCCACCACCACTGCTATTAGTAGGGACACTAGGGGTAGCAGTAGGGGTTGTAGTGGTAGGAAGCTTGGTGCTTTTCTTTGGACAACTGGGATCTGTTGTCCAATGGCCTTTTACTTTACATAAATAGCACCATGGTTTCTTTTCTTTGTTTTGATTAAAAGAGGATTTGGGCCCACCACCCCCACCAGAGTGTTTTTGTGGGCCTGATGAAGACTAATTTTTAGATTTGTCCCCACCCTTGTCAGAAGACTTACCATCCTTCTTTTTGTTGCCATCTTTGTCACCCCCTGTATGAACTTTTCTGTTCACCCTTGTTCTGACCCATTTGTCTGCCTTCTTTCCCAATTCTTGGGGAGAGGTCAGATCAGAGTCCACCAAGTACTGGTGCAACAAATCAGACACACAATTATTAAGAATATGCTCTCTCAGGATCAAGTTATACAGGCTGTCATAATCAGTAACTTTACTGCCATGTAACCACCCCTCCAAGGCCTTCACTGAATGGTCAATGAAATCAACCCAGTCTTGTGAAGACTCCTTTTTGGTCTCTCTGAACTCTATCCTGTATTGTTCAGTTGTTAAGCCATAACCATCCAGGAGTGCATTCTTAAGAACTTTGTAATCATTGGCTTCACTTTCTTTCACAGTAAGGAGCCTATCCCTACCTTTCCCACTAAATGATAGCCATAGGATAGCAGCCCACTGCCTTTGAGGGACACCCTGTACAGCACAGGCCCTCTAAAGTGCAGCAAACCACTTGTTAATGTCATCTCCCTCCTTATAAGGGGGAACTATCTTGTGCAGATTCCTGGAATCATGCTATTTTGCAGGATGACTATGGGGAATACTGCTGCTGCCACCATGGGTTTCTAAACCAAGTTTCTGTCTCTCCTTCTCTACTTCTAAAGTCTATCTATCCAAATCCAGCTGTTGCTTCTTGAGCTTCAGTCTGGTTTGTTCCACTCTCAATCTATTGAGCTCCTTTTCTAACAATCTGTCATCAGGGTGGGTGGGAGGGACATGTCTTGAAACAGAAGTATGATGAGAATGGACAGAAGGAGACCTGTCCCTTACTGAGTGCACCCTAACAGCTTGGATAACAGAAACATCATTTCTACTGTGATGAGAATGAATGCTCTTGCTATGATGTGAGACAACACTATCTGTATGGTGTGACTCAACATCAGTACCAACTATGCTAGACTGTCTAGTAATGGGCAGGCTTGGAAGTTTCTTTCCTGAATCTTTTCCTGGGGGAGTCCCTGGATCAGATTGGGAACCATTAGCTAGTTTTTCAACAGATGGGGCACTTTTAGCCTTATCTTGTTCTCTAAGCATGTTTAGCAACAATTCCAAGGAAGGATTCTTCCCTACACTCAAACCTTTCTCTATGCAGAGACTCCTTGCTCCTTTCCAGCTAAGGTGATCATATGCAAGTTTGGACAGATCAACATTTTGGCCTGTGCCAGACATTTTTAGAGAGAGTTAAAGTGATAGAAAAAGAGAAAAAAGTTTTCAGAACTTTTTAGAAAGACAGAAACAAACTTTTTTAACTTTTTAGAACTTTTTAGAAAGTTTAGAAGTACTTTTCAGCACTTAGAATAGAGTGAAAAGAGGAAATGCAAAACTTTTTGGTTATGTGTATATACACTGAACTTGTTTTGTATATTTTTCTCTTATGAAAAGTACAATGACAAGAGTGGTAAGTAGTCTCAAAGCACTTATCCCACCACTGCACAACCAATGTAGGAGGCTGGACTGGCTTGTAGTGAGTACCAAGGGGTACTTGCACCTTGCACCAGGCCCAGTTATCCCTTATTAGTGTATAGGGTGTCTAGCAGCATAGGCTGATAGATAATGGTAGCTTAGCAGAGCAGCTTAGGCTGAACTAGGAGACGAGTGAAGCTCCTACAGTACCACTTAGTGTCATATGCACAATATCATAAGAAAACACAATACACAGTTATACTAAAAATAAAGGTACTTTATTTTTATGACAATATGCCAAAGTATCTCAGAGTGTACCCTCAGTGAGAGGATAGGAAATATACACAAGATATATATACACAATACCAGAAATATGCAGTATAGTCTTAGAAAACAGTGCAAACAATGTATAGTTACAATAGGATGCAATGGGGACACATAGGGATAGGGGCAACACAAACCATTTACTCCAAAAGTGGAATGCGAACCACGAATCGACCCCAAACCTATGTGACCTTGTAGAGGGTCGCTGGGACTATTAGAAAATAGTGAGGGTTAGAAAAATACCCCACCCCAAGACCCTGAAAAGTGAGTGCAAAGTGCACTAAAGTTCCCCAAAGGACAAAGAAGTCGTGATAGGGGAATAATGCAGGAAAGACACAAACCAACAATGCAACAACGATGGATTTCCAATCTAGGGTACCTGTGGAACATGGGGACCAAGTCCAAAAGTCACAAGCAAGTCGGAGATGGGCAGATGCCCAGGAAATGCCAGCTGTGGGTGCAAAGAAGCTTCTACTGGACAGAAGAAGCTGAGGTTTCTGCAGGAACGAAAAGGGCTAGAGACTTCCCCTTTGGTGGACAGATCCATCTCGCCGTGGAGAGTCGTGCAGAAGTGTTTTCCCGCCGAAAGAACACCAACAAGCCTTGCTAGCTGCAAATCGTGCGGTTAGCGTTTTTGGGTGCTGCTGTGGCCCAGGAAGGACCAGGATGTCGCAAATTGCGTCAGGAGAGAGAGGGGACGTAGAGCAAGACAAGGAGCCCTCTCAGCAGCAGGTAGCACCCGGAGAAGTGCCAGAAACAGGCACTACGAGGATGCGTGAAACGGTGCTCACCCGAAGTTACACAAAGGAGTCCCACGTCGCCGGAGACCAATTTAGAATGTCGTGCAATGCAGGTTAGAGTGCCGTGGACCCAGGCTTGGCTGTGCACAAAGGATTTCCGCCGGAAGTGCACAGGGGCCGGAGTAGCTGCAAAAGTTGCGGTTCTCAGCAATGCAGTCTGGCGTGGGAAGGCAAGGACTTACCTCCACCAAACTTGGACTGAAGAGTCACTGGACTGTGGGAGTCACTTGGACAGAGTTGCTGGATTCGAGGGACCTCGCTCGTCGTGCTGAGAGGAGACCCAAGGGACCGGTAATGCAGCTTTTTGGTGCCTGCGGTTGCAGGGGGGAAGATTCCGTCGACCCACAGGAGATTTCTTCGGAGCTTCTAGTGCAGAGAGGAAGCAGACTACCCCCACAGCATGCACCACGAGGAAAACAGTCGAGAAGGCGGCAGGATCAGCGTTACAGAGTTGCAGTAGTCGTCTTTGCTACTATGTTGCAGTTTTGCAGGCTTCCAGCGCGGTCAGCAGTCGATTCCTTGGCAGAAGGTGAAGAGAGAGATGCAGAGGAACTCGGATGACCTCTTGTATTCGTTATCTAAAGTTTCCCCAGAGACAGAGACCCTAAATAGCCAGAAAAGAGGGTTTGGCTACCTAGGAGAGAGCATAGGCTAGCAACACCTGAAGGAGCCTATCAGAAGGAGTCTCTGACGTCACCTGGTGGCACTGGCCACTCAGAGCAGTCCAGTGTGCCAGCAGCACCTCTGTTTCCAAGATGGCAGAGGTCTGGAGCACACTGGAGGAGCTCTGGACACCTCCCAGGGGAGGTGCAGGTCAGGGGAGTGGTCACTCCCCTTTCCTTTGTCCAGTTTCGCGCCAGAGCAGGGCTAAGGGGTCCCCTGAACCGGTGTAGACTGGCTTATGCAGAATTGGGCACATCTGTGCCCAAGAAAGCATTTCCAGAGGCTGGGGGAGGCTACTCCTCCCCTGCCTTCACACCATTTTCCAAAGGGAGAGGGTGTAACACCCTCTCTCAGAGGAAGTCCATTGTTCTGCCATCCTGGGACAAGCGTGGCTTGACCCCAGGAGGGCAGAAACCTGTCTGAGGGGTTGGCAGCAGCAGCAGCTGCAGTGAAACCCCAGGAAAGGCAGTTTGGCAGTACCAGGGTCTGTGCTACAGACCACTGGGATCATGGGATTGTGCCAACTATGCCAGGATGGCATAGAGGGGGCAATTCCATGATCATAGACATGTTACATGGCCATATTCGGAGTTACCATTGTGAAGCTACATATAGGTGGTGACCTATATGTAGTGCACGCGTGTAATGGTGTCCCCGCACTCACAAAGTCTGGGGAATTGGCCCTGAACAATGTGGGGGCACCTTGGCTAGTGCCAGGGTGCCCTCACACTAAGTAACTTTGCACCTAACCTTTACCAGGTAAAGGTTAGACATATAGGTGACTTAGAAGTGTAAAATGGCTGTGAAATAACGTGGACGTTATTTCACTCAGGCTGCAGTGGCAGGCCTGTGTAAGAATTGTCAGAGCTCCCTATGGGTGGCACAAGAAATGCTGCAGCCCATAGGGATCTCCTGGAACCCCAATACCCTGGGTACCTTAGTACCATATACTAGGGAATTATAAGGGTGTTCCAGTAAGCCAATGTAAATTGGTGAAATTGGTCACTAGCCTGTTAGTGACAATTTGGAAAGAAATGAGAGAGCATAACCACTGAGGTTCTGATTAGCAGAGCCTCAGTGAGACAGTTAGTCACTACACAGGTAACACATTCAGGCACACTTATGAGCACTGGGGCCCTGGGTGACAGGGTCCCAGTGACACATACAACTAAAACAACATATATACAGTGAAAAATGGGGGTAACATGCCAGGCAAGATGGTACTTTCCTACACGGGTGCTGCCTTCTTCTGTGAGGGCTCCTTATCTTGCTGGGCCCCCCCTCTGTCTCCTCACGCAATTGGCGACATCCTGGTCCCTCCTGGGCCACAGCAGCATCCAAAAACCCTAACCGCTACCCTTGCAGCTACCAAGGCTTGTTTGCGATCTTTCTGCGTGGGAACACCTCTGCAAGCTTCTTCACGACTTGGGACATCCATCCTCCAAAGGGGAAGTTCCTAGTCCTCTTCATTCTTGCAGAATCCACAGCTTCTACCATCCGGTGGCAGCTTCTGTGCACCCTCAGCCGGCATTTCCTGGGCATCTGACCAGTCTCGACTTTGTCGCGACTCTTGGACTTGGTCCCCTTGTTCCACAGGTACTCTAGTCCGGAAATCCACTTTGGTTGCATTGCTGGTGTTGTTCCTCCTTGCAGAATTCCCCTATCACAACTTCTGTGCTCTCTGGGGAACTTAGGTGCACTTTACACCTACTCTTCAGGGTCTTGGGGTGGGCTATTTTTCTAACCCTCTCTGTTTTCTTACAGTCCCAGCGACCCTCTACAAGCTCACATAGGTTTGGGGTCCATTCGTGGTTCGCATTCCACTTTTGGAGTATATGGTTTGTGTTGCCCCTATACCTATGTGCTCTCATTGCAATCTATTGTGACTGTACATTGCTTGCATTGCTATCTATTGCTATTACTGCATATTTTTGGTATTTGTACATATATCTTGTGTATATTTGGCATCCTCATACTGAGGGTACTCACTGAGATACTTTTGGCATATTGTCTTAAAAGTAAAGTACCTTTATTTTTAGTATATCTGTGTATTGTGTTTTCTTATGATATTGTGCATATGACACCAGTGGTATAGTAGGAGTTTTGCATGTCTCCTAGTTCAGCCTAAGCTGCTCTGCTAAACTACCTTTTCTATCAGCCTAAGCTGCTAGAACACCTCTTCTACACTAATAAGGGATAACTGGACCTGGTGCAGAGTGTAAGTACCCCTTGGTACCCACTACAAACCAGGCCAGCCTCCTACAGTCACTCTCATCTACTTTTTCTCTCCTATCCCATTAATGTGCTTCCATCATGTGTTTCTTATCTCCTATGCCATAATCCCAATCACGAGGTGTAGTGTGTCCTAAGGAAACTTGCAGTACTTTACTCCTGCTTTTCTGGGCTCTCGGGTGGGGTTATTTACTTACCTTTACTCTATTCTTACTCACCCAGCGTTTCTGCACACACTACACTTGTCTAGGGGGGAATTCGTGATTCGCATTCCACTTTCTTAGTATATGGTTTGTGTTGCCCCTAAACCTATTTTCTCCCATTGCATTCTATAGCATTTCCTATTGTTTGCATTGTTTTATGACTATTTACTTGTCTATTTTTGGTGTCTAGAGTATATATTGTGTATAATACTTACCTCTAGAAGGAGTATTGTCTCTAAGATATTTTTGGTACTGTGTCACCCAAATAAATACCTTTATTTTTGGTAACACTGAGTATTGTCTTTTTTTGTGTATGAGTACTGTGTAACTATAGTAGTATTGCAGGAGCTTTGCATGTCTCCTAGTTCAGCCTAAGCTGCTCTGCTATAGCTACCTCTATGAGCCTAAGCTGCTAGAACACTACTACATTTCACTAATAAGGGATAACTGGACCTGGTGTAAGGTGTAAGTACCCATGGTACCCCCTACAAGCCAGGCCAGCCTCCTACATTGGTAGTGCAGCGGTGGGGTAATTGCTTGCAATTGCTTTACCACTTTGTTACCTGTGCTTTTCACAAGAAAAGCTTGCTCCAATACTTACAGCATATATATAATATATACTTAGAAACCATTTTCTAACTTTCTAAAGGTTCTTTAAATTTTATAAAAGGTTTACAAAGTTCTGAAAAGTTTTCTAATTTCTCTAAAAAGTTAGCTCTGTTATTCTACTAACCTTTTACTCACTTTCCTAAACTTTTTTTCTTTCAATATGTCTTCTGTAGAAGCTATCCCTAGAGTTGTCAAGACTACCTCTGAGAATCTAAACATTGAAAGTTTGAGGGGGTCTCTGCATTGAAAGAAGTTTAGGGATTGGGAAGAACCCTAATAAGGAGTTCCTCTTAAATCTTCTCCTCCAGGATGATCAGGGACTCAGCACTGGTCCAGATCAGACAGGGGAAAAGGTAGAGGATGACTCCAACCAGGAGTGCTCAGAGGAGCAAGATGACAATCCTGGGGAGGGTCCTTCCACAGACCTATCTGTCAACAAGCCCCCTAGTATAACTGTTAGTGGGAAGGGTTCACACTCAAGTAGTGCACCCTCCCCTCTCGTGTTGGTGCACAAATTGCTGCTGAGCAGTAATGCAGGAACCCTTGTACCTTGGTGCTGATGATTGTTTTTGTGCAGGAAGAGACACTTTCATGCACAAAAACAATCACAAGAGTTTTCGTCTTTTTACGTGTGCTGCAGAAAGAGGAAAAAATAGGGGGAAATAAAGATATTTCTCCCTGTTGCATCATTCTTACGCCACTCCTGAGGTGGCATAGGAATCTGATGCATTCCCAGTCTGCGTCAGATTTCTTTGGGTTCTGTGGGTGTTGCTTGGGAACACCCCAAGCAACACCCATGGAACATCCCTTTCACGTAGTGTTATGCATGAAAGGGGCCCCTATTTACAAGGCAGTGAAACGCCATGCAAGGTGGCTTTGCATGGCCTTGTAAATATGGGCTGGCACATTGCCCCACCAGAGCATTAAAAAAATGTCCCTCTGTTGGCACACCGTGCCTCTAGGGCCTCGTAAATGAGGCCCCCAGTTCTTTGTGACAAATAAGTGCTGCGGTTGCCTGGGGGACTTCTAAGAGTCTTATAGTTATTTAATTTTCAGCCTGTTGCAAAACAGCACAGCCAGCATACCCCCATATACTAGCTCCATAGAGGCTTTTCCCATTACAGATTGTAAGCATAACTCTTATTGGCCTAGACCCTAGTTTAGAAGCAAATATGAATAAAGAGGTGGACGTCTTCTGTAATTGCAAGATCATAACTCGACTTTGACTACCAAATAAGACCGTCAAGCATGAAAACAAAGGAACTATCAAAATTGTAGTGTCCTTAACAACAAATTGCATCCTTTTAAGAGTTCCCTCCCCACAACTCATGACGTCTTTTTTTAAATTAACTTTGAGGTTCTGTTCCTCCATATACAGAAAATGCAAATCTAACAGTGACTGAAGCTCAGTTGCAGTGTGAGCCAGAAGAACAGAGTCAGATTAGCTAGGTCAGCAGTGGATTACAAGAGAGCTTTTCCCAGGCCATTTACATACACAGTAAATAAGAATGGAACCTAAACGCACCACTGACTTCCTTCTTTACCGGAAAAGGCCTGTTACACTACCTTCCTGGACTAAACCAGACCCTAGTAGTGGCATTCCAATAAAGGTGACAGTGATTTAAATATCTGAACATCAGCACCCATTGTATACATAATTCACCACAATTTTGTCTGGTTAACACATCAAATGCACTGCTAAGGACCATATAAAGCATAACTAAATAGTCTTTCTTAGCCTTAGTGTACTTGCTCACCAGTACTTCCAGATTTAAACATTGTTCTAGAATGCCTAAACCTTTCCTGAATCGGTATTACAGATCAGAGATAATGGAGAGTTCCTCTGCTCAATTGTGTAACCTTTCTAGTAACACCCTACCCAAACGTTTAGCTGAATTGTCGAGCAGGGATATTAGGCAGTAAAATTGAGGGTCGAATATACTCTCTTTTTTAACTCCCTGTGTGAGCAGGACGGCTTGGAGGCATCCACACACAGTGCTTATGTGCGCAGGATGCTCCCAGACTTCCTGGCACACGAGGCAGGAAATCTATCTGGTGCTGGCACCAGAGGGATTTCCTGCAACTGAAAATAGCCTCCGGAGCTGGAGAGGTGCTTCCTCTGCTTCTGAGGCTCTTTCAGTATTTTCACCGAAATGACAATCGGTGTGCTTGGCGCGCTGCCGTCATTTCAATGAAAATGAAAGTGAAATGAACCGATCAACTCATTTCACTTTGACTGCCTAGGTGCTTATGAGGCTATCTTAGCCTCCCACGCACTGATGCAGACGGGAGAGATATTATTGAAAAGAGGCAAATTTTCCCTTTCAAGTTGTACTTTTCCATAGGGGAGTCCTGCTTGGGAATCGCTGCAAGAGGGCAATCCCCAAGCAGTGATCCACTCACTAGGCACCCGCAAGGGGAGAGCGGCTCCTTGTGCAAGTGCTTTTGCTCCCCTTTAAAAAATATACTTGTACATTATTTCAGCCCCCCTGGGGGTAGATGGTGCCATTACACCCAACCTCCACTCCCAGGGGGATAGAAAGCCTATTGGACACCTGGGATTATTTTCTTCTTTTTTTTGTAAGGTGGGGCTGTCCAGTATGGGCATTTACCATACCCCCACCTCCAAATGAAAATGGTCTTTTGCCCCGGGGGACAGATGGGTACAATTACTACATCTGTCCCCCGTGGGGCAGAAAGCCCACTAGACACCATGAATTACTTTTTTTTTAAGGGTGGGACCAAGTCCCTAGCTCCCGAAAAAAAGCCAAACAAGATATCTGCTCCCTAAGGGACAAATGGGGACATTTAACCCATCTGTCCCCCAGAGGACAGAAAGTCCACTAGATACCAGGGATTACTTTTTTACTTGTAGTGGTGGGAGCTGCTCAGCATGGCCATGTCCTCAACCCATAAAAATAAGGACAGAGTCTTTCTGCTCCCCCCGGGGGCAGATGGGACAATTACCCCCATTGGCACCCCTAGAGGGCAAAAGATCCACTGGATACCACAGGGAATGCTTTCGTTTTTGTAACTGTGGGGGTAGGGCTGCCCAGAACAGGCATTGGTATGCCCCTACCCCCATAAAATGGGGACATTGTATTTCTTCCCCCTGGGGGCAGATGTGGTCAATTATCCCCATCTGCCCAATTGGGGTGTAGAAAGCTCAATAGATACCAAGGATTCATTTTTTTTTTAATTTTAGGAGTGCAAGTGGCCCAGCGTAGGCAAGGCTATGCCCCCATTCCAATTAAAAATGGGGCTCTATTCTTTCTGCCTCCCAAGATGGCAGATGGGGCAACTATCCACATCTACCCATGCCCCCAGGAGACAGAAAGCCCACTAGACAACAGGGATTACTTTTTTAAATTGTAGGGGTGGGGCTGCTCAGCATGGGTATGGCCATGCCCCCACCATATAAAAATGGGGGCACAGTCTTTCTGTCTTCCTTGGGCCCTGGGGAGCAGATTGTGGCAATCACCCCATTTGCCCCCAGGGGACAGAAAGCAATTTCTTTTTTTTATTATAGCGCACACACAAGGGTTCCCACTGCCCTTGGAAATGCTGGGTGGTAGGAATGTTGTGGTTTTCTATGGATTCCAGATGATTCTATTACAGAAATGTGAAGAAAAGTTGTGTTTTTAGTCAACGTTTGAGGTTGTCAAAGAGTTCTGGGAAAAACAACCTGCTAAGAGCCATACACGTCACCCCATCCAAGATTCCCCTGGATGTCTAGTTTGGTATTCTAGGTTACCCTAGTTGCCGACTGAGCTAGGGCCAAAAATCCAAAGCTACCAACTTTGCCAAAAAACGGGTCAGTTTAGTGTGGAAAAATTTGATGTACCCAACCAATTGGCATACCTTTTTTATCAAAAGACACAGGAGAATGCTCAGTGCAAGGACACTTGTGGGTCCCTGCAGATTCTAGAACTTTCCATCACAGAACTGTGAAGAAAATGTACTTTCTAGTCAAAGTTTGAGGTTTGTAATGGATTCTCAGTAACACAATCTGGTGAGACCCAATAGGAAAGTACCATGTTTCTTGGCATGCTATCCCCAATTTCTGCCTGATTGACAGTGTGTTTTGACTGTGTCACTGAGATCGTACTAGTCAGGACCCCAGTGCTTATGGTTTGTGGCCTACATGTCAGTGTGTTTTACTGTTTGTCAGTTTTTTTTGGTAACACTGAGTATTGTCTTTACTTGTGTAAGTACTGTGTGACTACAGTGGCATTGCAAGAGCTTTGCATGTCTCCTAGTTCAGCCTTGGCTGCTCTGCCTGCAGCTAACTCTAGACAGCCTGGCTTCTAGACACTGACTACATAGGCTGAAATAGGAGACATGCAAAGCTCCTACTATACCACTTATATAATATAGCACTATATCACAAGAAAACACAATACTCAGAGTTACAAAAAAAAAAGGTACTTTATTTTAGTGACAACATGCCAAAAGTATCTCAGAGGATATACTCCCTTAGGAGGTAAGTAATATACACAGAATATACACACAAACCAAAATCAGGTAAGTAAAACACCTAGAAAAGTAGTGCAAACACTGTAGAACACAATAGAATGCAATAGGAGAAAATAGGCCTAGGGGCAACACAAACCATATACTCCAAAAGTGGAATGCGAACCACAAATGGACCCCAGACCTAGTGTAGTGTGTAGAGGGTCACTGGGAGTGTAAGAAAACACTAAGGGTGTCCAAGATACCCCACCCCAAGACCCTGAAAAGTAGGAGTAAAGTTACCCTACTACCCCAGAAAGACTGTAAAGTCGAGATAGGGGATTCTGCAAGGACAACAACTGACTGCAAAGCACTGAAGACGGATTCCTGTACCTGAGGACCTGTAAAGGAAGGGGACCAAGTACAAGAGTCACGCAAGTGTCCGGGGGGTCAGGAGCCCACTAAACCCTGAATGAAGGTGCAAAAGGGCTGCCTCCGGGTGGAAGAAGCCAAATATTCTACAACAACGGAAGGTGCCAGGAACTTCTCCTTTGGTCAGAAGATGTCCCACGGCGTGCTGGAGGATGCAGAGTTGTTTCCACGCAGAAAGACTGCAAACAAGCCTTGCTAGCTGCAAGAGTCGCGGTTGAAGATTTTGGGTGCTGCCAGGGCCCAGAAAGGGCCAGGAGGTCGCCCCTTGGAAGAGGAGACAGAGGATGCGCTCAACAACAGAGAGAGCCCATGCAGAAGCAGGCAGCGCCTGAACAGGTTTTCAGAAAATCTGAGTACGGCGGTCATCTCAGCACAACAAAAGAGGGTCCCACAAAGTCAGAGGCCAACTCAGCGAGCTGGGCAATACAGGACAGACTGCTGGGGACCTGGGCTGTGCTGTGCACAAAGGAAGTCCTGCAAAAGTGCACAGAAGCCCTGGCAGCTGCAAATCACGCAGTACACAGGATTACTGTCTGGCGTGGGGAGGCAAGGACTTACCTCCACCAAATTTGGACAGAAGGACCACGTGACTGTCGGGGTCACTTGGATCCAGCTCCAGTGTTCCAGGGACCACGTTTGTCAAGATGAGAGGGAACCCAGAGGACCGGTGATGCAGAAATGTGGTGCCTGCGTTTGCAGGGGGAAGATTCCGCCGACCCACAGGAGATTTCTTCTTGGCTTCCAGTGCAGCCCTCAGAGCATGCACCACCAGGAAACAGCCAAGAAAGCCAGCAGGATTAGGCGCTACAATGTTGCTGGTAGTCTTATTGCTTCTTTGTGCGGGTTTTGCAGGCGTCCTGGAGCAGTCAGCAGTTGATCCTTGGCAGAAGTCGAAGAGAGAGATGCAGAGGAACTCTGGTGAGCTCTTGCATTTGTTATCTGAAGAGAAACCCAGAGGAGAGAACCTAAATAGCCTTCATAGGAGAAATGGCTACCAAACCAGGTAAGAGCCTATCAGGAGGGGTCTCTGATGTCACCTGCTGGCACTGGCCACTCAGAGGTCTCCATTGTGCCCTCACACCTCTGCATTCAAGATGGCAGAGGTCTGGGACACACTGGAGGAGCTCTGGGCACCACCCCTGGGGTGGTGATGGACAGGGGAGTGGTCAATCCCCTTTCCTTTGTCCAGTTTGACCTATATGTAGTTCACACGTGTAATGGTGTCCCCGCACTCACAAAGTCCGGGGAAATTGCCCTGAACAATGTGGGGGCACCTTGGCTAGTGCCAGGGTGCCCTCACACTTAGTTACTTTGCACCTAACCTTCATTAAGTGAGGGTTAGATATATAGGTGACTTATAAGTTACTTAAGTCCAGTGTAAAATGGCTGTGAAATAACTTGGACGTTATTTCACTCAGGCTGCAGTGGCAGTCCTGTGTAAGAATTTTCTGAGCTCCCTATGGGTGGCAAAAGAAATGATGCAGCCCATAGGGATCTCCTGCAACCCCAATACCCTGGGTACGTAGGTACTATAACGAGGGAATTATAAGGGTGTTTCAGTGTGCCAATGAGAATTGGTAAAATTAGTCACTAGTCTGCAGTGACAATTTAAAAGTAGAGAGAGCATAAACACTGAGGTTCTGCTTAGTAGAGCCTCAGTGATACAGTTAGGCACCACACAGGGAACACATACAGGGTACACTTTATAAGCACTAGGGTCCTTGCTAGCAGGATCCCAGTGTAGGAGGCTGGCCTGGCTTATAGTGGGTACCCTGTGGTACTTACACCCTGTGCCAGGTCCAGTTATCCCTTATTAGTAGAATAGAGGTGTTTCTAGCAGCTTAGGCTGATAGAAGGTAGCTATGGCAAAGCAGCTTAGGCTGAACTAGGAGACATGCAAAGCTCCTACTATACCACTTATATCATATGCACAATATCATAAGAAAACACAATACTCAGAGTTACTAAATATAAAGGTACTTTATTTTTATGACAATATGCCACAAGTATCTCAGTGAGTACCCTCAGTAAAAGGTAAGTAATATACACATGTTATATGTACACAAACCCAAAACAGGTAAGTAATAGTCAGAAAAGTATTGCAAACAGTGTAGAATTACAATAGGTTGCAATAGGTGAACATAGGTCTAGGGGCAACACAAACCATATACTCCAAAAGTGGAATGCGAATCACGATTGGACCCCAGACCTATAGGAGCTTGTAGATGGTCGCTGGGACTGTAAGAAAACAGTCAGGGTGTCCAAGATACCCCACCCCAAGACCCTGAAAAGTTGGAGTAAAGTACACCTACTACCCCAAAAGGACACAATAGTCGTGATAGGGGGATTCTGCAAGAACCACAAACACCAGCAAAGCACTGAAGTCGGATTCCTGGACCTGAGGACCTGCAAGGCAAGGGGACCAAGTCCAAGAGTCGCGATAGTGTCCAGGGGGGGCAGGAGCCCAGGAAACCCCGGATGAAGGTGCAAGGAAGCTGCCTCAGGATGGAAGAAGCTTAGGATTCTGCAACAACGAAGAGAGCTAGGAACTTCTCCTTTGGATGGAAGATGTCCCACGGGGGGCTGAAGGTTGCAAAAGTGTTCCCACGCAGAAATACCGCAAACAAGCCTTGCTAGCTGCAAGGGTTGCGGTAGAGGTTTTTGGGTGCTGCTGGAGTCCAGAAAGAACCAGGATGTCGCCCCTTGGAGGAGGAGACAGATGCAGTGCTCAGTAACTCAGAGAGCCCCCACAGAAGCAGGCAGCATCCGCAGAAGTACTGGAGCAGGCACTTAAAAGATTTGTGAAGTGGAGCTGGCTCAGAGCCACAAAGGAGGGTCCCACGACGTCGGACGCCATCTCAGTGTGTTGAGCACCGCAGGACGGAGTGCTGGGGACCCAGGCTAGGCTGTGCACGAAGGAAATCCTGGAAGTGTGCACAGGAGCTGGAGCAGCAGCAAATCACGCAGTACACAGCTTTGCAGTCTAGCGTGGGGAGGCAAGTACTTACCTCCACCAAACTTGGACTGAAGGATCACTGGATTATGGGAGTCACTTGGACAGAGTTCCTGTGTTCCATGGACCTCGCTCGTCAGCATGAGAGGGGACCCAGAGGACCGGTGATGCAGTCTTTTGGTGCCTGCGTTAGCAGGGGGAAGATTCCGTCAACCCACAGGAGATTTCTTCTTGGCTTCCAGTGCAGGGTGCAGCCAGATGACCCCCCAGAGCATGCACCACCAGGAAACAGTCGAGAAAGCCAGCAGGATGAGGCGCTACAATGTTGCTGGTAGTCGTCTTGCTACTTTGTTGCCATTTTGCAGGCATCCTGGAGCAGTCAGCGGCGATCCATGGCAGAAGTCGAAGAGGGAAGTGCAGAGGAACTCTGCTGACCTCTTGCATTCGTTGTCTGAAGAATTCCCCAGAGGAGAGACCCTAAATAGCCAGAAAAGGAGGTTTGGCTACCAAGAAAGGAGGATTGGGTACAAAGAGAGGTAAGAGCCTATCAGAGGGGGTCTCTGATGTCACCTTCTGGCACTGGCCACTCAGAGCAGTTCAGTGTGCCCCCAACACCTCCGTTTCCAAGATGGCAGAGGTCTGGGACACACTGGAGAAGCTCTGGGCACCTCCCCGGGAGGTACTGGTCAGGGGAGTGGTCACTCCCCTTTCCTTTGTCCAGTTTCACGCCAGAGCAGGGCTGGGGGATCCCTGACCCGGTGTAGACTGGCTTATGCAGAGATGGGCACCATCTGTGCCCATCAAAGCATTTCCAGAGGCTGGGGAGGGTACTCCTCCCCAGCCCTTCACACCTATTTCCAAAGGGAGAGGGTGTAACACCCTCCCTCAGAGGAAGTCATTTGTTCTACCTTCCTGGGCCAGGGCTGCCTGGCCCCTAGGAGGGCAGAATCCTGTCTGATGGGTTGGCTGCAGCAGCTGCAGTGGAAACCCCAGAAAAGCAGTTTGGCAGTACCCGGGTTCTGTGCTAGAGACCCGGGGATCATAGAATTGTCCCCCCAATACCAGAATGGTATTGGGGTGACAATTCCATGATCTTAGACATGTTACATGGCCATGTTCGGAGTTACCATTGTGACGCTATACATAGGTAGTGACCTATGTATAGTGCACGCGTGTAATGGTGTCCCCGCACTCACAAAGTCCGGGGAATTTGCCCTGAACGATGTGGGGGCACCTAGGCTAGTGCCAGGGTGCCCACACACTAAGTAACTTAGCACCCAACCTTTACCAGGTAAAGGTTAGACATATAGGTGACTTATAAGTTACATAAGTGCAGTGGTAAATGGCTGTGAAATAACGTGGACATTATTTCCCCACAATAGACTGCATTGCTGGGTACTGCGTGACTTGGCATCCTCCTTCCTAGGTAGCCAAACCTCCCTTTCTGGCTATTTAGGGTCTCTGCTTTGGGGAATTCTTTAGATAACGAATGCAAGAGCTCATCAGAGTTCCTCTGCATCTCTCTCTTCACCTTCTGCCAAGGAATCGACCGCTGACTGCTCAGGACGCCTGCAAAACCGCAACAAAGTAGCAAAGACGACTACTGCAACCTTGTATTGCTGATCCTGCCGCCTTCTCGACTGCTTTCCTGGTGGTGCATGCTGTGGGGGTAGTCTGCCTCCTCTCTGCACTAGAAGCTCCGAAGAAATCTCCCGTGGGACGACGGAATCCTCCCCCTGCAACCGCAGGCACCAAAAGAACTGCATCACCTGTCCTCTGGGTCCCCTCTCATCACGATGAGCGTGGTCCCTGGAACTCAGCAACTCTGTCCAAGTGACTCCCACAGTCCAGTGACTCTTCAGTCCAAGTTTGGTGGAGGTAAGTCCTTGCCTCCCCACGTTAGACTGCATTGCTGGGTACAGCGTGATTTGGAGCTGGTCCGGCTCCTGTGCACTCTTCCAGGATTTCCTTTGTGCACAGCCAAGCCTGAGTCCCCGACACTCTAACTTGCAGTGCACAACCTCCTGAGTTGTCCTCCGGCGTCGTGGGATCTCCTTTTGTGACTTTGTGTGGACTCCGGTTCACTCCTCTTCGTAGTGCCTGTTCCGGCACTTCTGCTGATGCTGCCTGCTTCTGTGAGGGCTCCCTATCTTGCTGGGCGCCCCCTCTGTCTCCTCACGCAATTGGCGACATCCTGGTCCCTCCTGGGCCACAGCAGCATCCAAAACCCCTAACCGCGACCCTTGCAGCTAGCAAGGCTTGTTTGCGGTCTTTCTGCATGGGAACACCTCTGCAAGCTTCTTCACGACGTGGGACATCCATCCTCCAAAGGGGAAGTTCCTAATCCTCTTCGTTCTTGCAGAATCCACAGCTTCTACCATCCGGTAGCAGCTTCTTTATACCCTCAGCTGGCATTTCAGGGGCATCTGCTCAATCCCGACTTTGTCGTGACTCTTGGACTTGGTCCCCTTGTTCCACAGGTACTCTCGTCCGGAAATCCACTTTGGTTGCATTGCTGGTGTTGTTCTTTCTTGCAGAATTCCCCTATCACGACTTCTGTGCTCTCTGGGGAATATAGGTGCACTTTACACCTACTTTTCAGGGTCTTGGGGTGGGCTATTTTTTTAACCCTCACTGTCTTCTTACAGTCCCAGCGACGCTCTACAAGCTCACATAGGTTTGGGGTCCATACGCTATTCGCATTCCACTTTTGGAGTATATGGTTTGTGTTGCCCCTATACCTATGTGCTCCTATTTCAATCTATTGTAACTATACACTGTTTGCATTACTTCCTTTTGCTATTACTGCATATTTTTGGTATTGTGTACATATATCTTGTGTATATTTGGCATCCTTATACTGAGGGTACTCACTGAGATACTTTTGGCATATTGTCATAAAAATAAAGTACCTTTATTTTTAGTATATCTGTGTATTGTGTTTTCTTATGATATTGTGCATATGACACCAGTGGTATAGTAGGAGCTTTACATGTCTCCTAGTTCAGCCTAAGCTGCTTTGCCATAGCTACCTTCTATCAGCCTTAGCTGCTAGAAACACCTCTTCTACACTAATAAGGGATAACTGGACCTGGTACAGAGTGTAAGTACCCCTTGGTACCCACTACAAACCAGGCCAGCCTCCTACAATAGTGCACGCGTGTAATGGTGTCCCCGCACTCACAAAGTCCGGGCAATTTGCCCTGAACGATGTGGGGACACTTTGGCTAGTGCCAGGGTGCCCACACACTAAGTAACTTGGCACCCAACCTTCACCAGGTGAAGGTTAGACATATAGGTGACTTATAACTTACTTATGTGCAGTGACAAATGGCTGTGAAATACCGTGGACGTTATTTCACTCAGGCTGCAGTGGCAGGCCTGTGTAAGAATTGTCTTAGCTCCCTTTTGGTGGCAAAAGAAATGCGGCAGCCCATAGGCATCTCCTGGAACCCCAAAACCCTGGGTACCTAAGTACTATATACAAGGGAATTTTATGGGTGTACCAGTGTGCCAATGAGAATTGGTAAATTTAGTCACTAGCCTGCAGTGACAAACTTAGAAACCAGAGAGAGCATAAACACTGAGGTTCTGGTTAGCAGAGCCTCCATGATACAGTTAGGCACCACACAGCAAACACGTACAGGGCACATACTATGAGCACTGGGGTCCTGCCTAGCAGGATCCCAGTGACACAGTGTAGGAAAGTACCATCTTGCCTGGCATGTTACCCCCATATTTTACTGTATATATGTTGTTTTAGTGTATGTGTCACTGGGACCCTGCCAGCCAGGGCCCCAGTGCTCATAAGTGTGCCCTGTATGTGTCACCTGTGTTATGACTAACTGTCTCACTGAGGCTCTGCTATCCAGAACCTCACTGGTTATGCTCTCTCATTTCTTTCCAAATTGTCACTAACAGGCTAGTGACCAATTTCACCAATTTACATTGGCATACTGGAACACCCTTATAATTCCCTAGTATATGGTACTGAGGTAGCCAGGGTATTGGGGTTCCAGGAGATCCCTATGGGCTGCAGCATTTCTTATGCCACCCATAGGGAGATCTGACAATTCTTACACAGGTGTGCCAGTGCAGCCTGAGTGAAATAACGTCCACGTTATTTCACAGCCATTTACCACTGCACTTAAGTAACTTATAAGTCACCTATATGTCTAACCTTTACCTGGTAAAGGTTGGGTGCTAAGTTACTTAGTGTGTGGGCACCCTGGCACTAGCCAAGGTGCTCCCACATTGTTCATGGCAAATTCCCCGGACTTTGTGAGTGCGGGGACACCATTACACGCGTGCACTATACATATGTCACGACATATGTATAGCGTCACAATGGTAACTCCGAACATGGCCATGTAACATGTCTAGGATCATGGAATTGTCACAATTCCATGATCCCCTGAGTCTCTAGCTCAGACCCGGGTACTGCCAAACTACCTTTCCCGGGGTTTCACTGCAGCTGCTGCCAACCCCTCAGACAGGTTTCTGCCCTCCTGGGTTCCAGCCAGGCTTGGCCCAGGAAGGCAGAACAAAGGACTTCCTCAGAGAGAGGGTGTTACACCCTCTCCCTTTGGAAAAAGGTGTCAGGGCTGGGGAGGAGTAGCCACACCCAGCCTCTGGAAATGCTTTGATGTGCACAGATGGTGCCCATCTTTGCATAAGCCAGTCTACACCGGTTCAGGGATCCCTCAGCCCTGCTCTGGCGTGAAACTGGACAAAGGAAAGGGGAGTGACCACTCCCCTGACCTGCACCTCCCCTGGGAGGTGCCCAGAGCTCCTCCAGTGTGCTCCAGACCTCTGCCATCTTGGAAAGAGAGGTGCTGCTGGCACACTGGACTGCTCTGAGTGGCCAGTGCCAGCAGGTGACGTCAGAGACTCCTTCTGATAGGCTCCTTCAGGTGTTGCTAGCCTATCCTCTCTCCTAAGTAGCCAAACCTCCTTTTCTGGCTATTTAGGGTCTCTGCTTTGGGGAATTCCTTAGATAACGAATCCAAGAGCTCATCAGAGTTCCTCTGCATCTCTCTCTTCACCTTCTGCCAAGGAATCGACCGCTGACTGCTCTGGAAGCCTGCACAACTGCAACAAAGTAGCAAAGACGACTACTGCGACCTTGTAACGCTGATCCGGCCGCCTTCTCGACTGTTTTCCTGGTGGTGCATGCTGTGGGGGTAGTCTGCCTCCTCTCTGCACTAGAAGCTCCGAAGAAATCTCCTGTGGGTCGACGGAATCTTCCCCCTGCTACCGCAGGCACCAAAGAACTCATCACCTGTCCTCTGGGTCTCCTCTCAGCACGACGAGCGAGGTCCCTTGAACTCAGCAACTCTGTACAAGTGACTCCCATAGTCCAGTGACTCTTCAGTCCAAGTTTGGTGGAGGTAAGTCCTTGCCTCCCCACGCTAGACTGCATTGCTGGGAACCGCGTGTTTTGCAGCTACTCCGGCTCCTGTGCACTCTTCCAGGATTTCCTTTGTGCACAGCCAAGCCTGGGTCCCCGACACTCTAACCTGCAGTGCACGACCTCCTGAGTTGTCCTCCGGCATCGTGGGACCCTCCTTTGTGACTTTGGGTGAGCTACGGTTCACTCCACTTCGTAGTACCTGTTCCGGCACTTCTGCAGGTGCTGCTTGCTTCTGAGTGGGCTCCGTGTCTTGCTGGATGCCCCCTCTGTCTTCTCACGCAATTGGCGACATCCTGGTCCCTCCTGGGCCACAGCAGCATCCAAAAACCCTAACCGCGACCCTTGCAGCTAGCAAGGCTTTTTTGCGGTGTTTCCGCACGGAAACACCTCTGCACGACTCTTCACGACGTGGGACATCCATCCTCCAAAGGGGAAGTTTCTAGCCCTTGTCGTTCTTGCAGAATCCACAGCTTCTACCATCAGGTGGCAGCTTCTTTGCACCCACAGCTGGCATTTCCTGGGCATCTGCCCACTCCCGACTTGATCGTGACTCTTGGACTTGGTCCCCTTGTTCCACAGGTACTCTCATCAGGAAATCCATCGTTGTTGCATTGCTGGTGTTGGTCTTCCTTGCAGAATTCCCCTATCACGACTTCTGTGCTCTTTGGGGAACTTAGGTGCACTTGCACCCACTTTTCATGGTCTTGGGGTGGGCTATTTTTCTAACCCTCACTGTTTTCTTACAGTCCCAGCGACCCTCTATAAGGTCACATAGGTTTGGGGTCCATTCGTGGTTCGCATTCCACTTCTAGAGTATATGGTTTGTGTTGCCCCTATCCCTATGTGCCCCCATTGCATCCTATTGTGACTATACATTGTTTGCACTGTTTTCTATTGCTATTACTGCATGTGTTGGTATTGTGTAAATATATCTTGTGTATATTTGCTATCCTCATACTGAGGGTACTCACTTAGATACTTTGGCATATTGTCATAAAAATAAAGTACCTTTATTTTTAGTATATCTGTGTATTGTGTTTTCTTATGATATTGTGCAAGTGACACTAGTGGTACTGTAGGAGCTTCACTCGTCTCCTAGTTCAGCCTAAGCTGCTCTGCTAAGCTACCTTTTCTATCAGCCTAAGCTGCTAGACACCCCTCTACACTAATAAGGGATACCTGGGCCTGGTGCAAGGTGTAAGTACCCCTTGGTACTCACTACAAGCCAGTCCAGCCTCCTACATTGGTTGTGCAGCGGTGGGATAAGTACTTTGCAACTACCTACCACTTTGTCATATTGTACTTTTAATAAGAGAAAAATATACAAAACAAGTTCAGTGTATGTACACCTAACCAAAAAGTTTTGCTTTTCTTCTCTCACTTCTTTGCTAAGTGCTGAAAAGTACCTCTAAAACTTTCAAAAAGTTCTGAAAACGTTTTTCTTACTTTTTCTGTCCCTTAAACACTTTCTATAATGTCTGGCACAGGTCAAACTGTTGATCTGTCCAAACTTGCTTATGATCACCTTAGCTGGAAAGGAGCAAGGAGTCTCTGCATTGAAAGAGGTTTAGGGGTAGGGAAGAATCCCTCTAGAGAACTATTGGTTAATATGCTCATTGAACAAGATAAGACCTTAGTTGGCACTTCTGTAAAGAAATTAGCTGATGGTTCCCAATCTGACCCTGGGGCACCCCTAGCAAAAGATTTAGAAGGGAACCCTCCCAACCTGCCCATTAGCAGGCCACCTAGCATAGCTGGTACTGATGTGAATTCACATCACAGTAAGAGTGTTTCTTCTCATCACAGTAGGAGTGTTACTTCTGTAGGCCAGAATGTTAGAGTGCCATCTATTAGGGCCAGGTCTCCCTCTGTGCATTCTCACCATACTTCTGTTTCAAGGCATGACCCACCCACCCACCCTGATGACAGAGTGTTAGAAAGGGAGCTCAATAGATTGAGAGTGGAAGAATCCAGGCTGAAGCTCAAGAAGCAACAGCTGGATTTAGATAGGCAGTCCTTTGATTTAGAAAGAGAAAGACAGAAATTGGGGTTAGGACCCCATGGTGACAGCAGCAGTATTCCAAATAGTCATCCTGCAAAAGAGCATGATTCTAGGAATCTGCACAAGATAGTTCCCCCTTACAAGGAGGGGGATGACATTAACAAGTGGTTTGCTGCACTTGAGAGGGCCTGTGTTGTACAGGTGGTCCCTCAAAGGCAGTGGGCTGCTATCCTATGGCTATCTTTCAGTGGAAAGGGTAGGGATAGGCTCCTTACTGTTAAAGAAAGTGATGCCAATAATTTTACAGTTCTTAAGAATGCACTCCTAGATGGTTATGGCTTAACCACTGAACAGTACAGGATCAAGTTCAGAGAAACCAAAAAGGAGTCTTCACAAGACTGTGTAGACTTTGTTGACCATTCAGTGAAGGCCTTGGAGGGGTGGTTACATGGCAGTAAAGTTTCTGACTACGAAAGCCTGTATAACTTAATCCTGAGAGAGCATATTCTTAATAATTGTGTGTCTGATTTGTTACACCACTACCTGGTAGACTCTGATCTGACCTCTCCCCAAGAATTGGGAAAGAAGGCAGACAAATGGGTCAGAACAAGGGTGAACAACAAAGTTCATACAGGGGGTGACAAGGATGGCAAGAAGAAGGATGGTTAGTCTTCTGACAAGGGTGGGGACAAATCTAAAAATGAGTCTTCATCAGGCCCACAAAAACACTCTGGTGGGGGTGGTGGGCCCAAATACTCTTCAAATCCAAAGAAAAGAAACCATGGTGCTATTTATGTAAAATAAAAGGCCATTGGACAACAGATCCCAGTTGTCCAAAGAAAAGCACCAAGCCTCCTACCACTACAACCCCTGCTGCTAAACCTAGTGCCCTTAGTAATAGCACTGGTGGTGGGAGCAAACCTACTAATAGCCAATCCAAGGGAGTAGCTGGGCTCACTTTTGGTAATTTAGTTGGGGTTGGTCTTGTTAGGGAGACCACAGAGGATGTGCTAGTCTCTGAGGGGGCTATTGATTTAGCCACCTTGGTTGCTTGTCCCCTTAACATGGCTAAGTACAAGCAACTGCCCCTAATAAATGGTGTTGAGGTTCAGGCCTACAGGGACACAGGTGCCAGTGTTACAATGGTAATAGAGAAACTGGTCCACCCTGAACAACACCAACTTGGTCACCAGTACCAAGTAACCGATGCTCATAACAACACACTTAGCCACCCCATGGCTATTGTGAATCTCAACTGGGGGGGGGGGTTACTGTAGGAAAGTACCATCTTGCCTGGCATGTTACCCCCATTTTTCACTGTACAGTATATATGTTGTTTTAGTTGTATGTGTCACTGGGACCCTGGTATCCAGGGCCCTAGTGCTCATAAGTGTGCCTGAATGTGTTACCTGTGTAGTGACTAACTGTCTCACTGAGGCTCAGCTAATCAGAACCTCAGTGGTTATGCTCTCTCGTTTCTTTCAAATTGTCACTAACAGGCTAGTGACCAATTTTACCAATTTACATTGGCTTACTGGAACACCCTTATAAGTCCCTAGTATATGGTACTGAGGTACCCAGGGTATTGGGGTTCCAGGAGATTCCTATGGGCTGCAGCATTTCTTTTGCCACCCATAGGGATCTCTGACAATTCTTACACAGGCCTGCCAGTGCAGCCTGAGTGAAATAATGTCCACGTTATTTCACAGCCATTTACCACTGCACTTAAGTAACTTATAAGTCACCTATATGTCTAACCTTCACCTGGTGAAGGTTGGGTGCTAAGTTACTTAGTGTGTGGGCACCCTGGCACTAGCCAAGGAGCCCCCACATTGTTCAGGGCAAATCCCCCGGACTTTGTGAGTGTGGGGACACCATTTCACATGTGCACTATACATAGGTCACAACATATGTATAGTGTCACAATGGTAACTCTGAACATGGCCATGTAACATGTCTAAGATCATGGAATTGTCACCCCAATGCCATTCTGGCATTGTGGGGACAATTCCATGATCCCCCGGGTCTCTAGCACAGAACCCGAGTACTGCCAAACTGCCTTTCCGGGGTCTCCACTGCAGCTGCTGCCAACCCCTCAGACAGGTTTCTGCCCTCCTGGGGTCCAGCCAGGCCTGGCCCAGGAAGGCAGAACAAAGAACTTCCTCAGAGAGAGGGTGTTACACCCTCTCCCTTTGGAAAAGGTGTGATGGCTGGGGAGGAGTAGCCTCCCCCAGCCTCTGGAAATGCTTTGATGGGCACAGATGCTGCCCATCTCTGCATAAGCCAGTCTACACCGGTTCAGGGATCCCCCAGCCCTGCTCTGGCGCGAAACTGGACAAAGGAAAGGGGAGTGACCACTCCCCTGACCTGCACCTCCTAGGGGAGGTGACCAGAGCTCCTCCAGTGTGCCCCAGACCTCTGCCTTCTTGGAAACAGAGGTGTTGCTGGCACACTGGACTGCTCTGAGTGGCCTATGCCATCAGGTGACGTCAGAGACTCCTTGTGATAGGCTCTTACCTTTCTTGCTAGCCTATCCTCCTTCCTAGGTAGCCAAACCTCCTTTTCTGGCTATTTAGGGTCTCTGCTTTGGGGAATTCTTCAGATACCGAATGCAAGAGCTCAACAGAGTTCCTCTGTATTTCCCTCTTCACCTTCTGCCAAAGGATCGACCGCTGACTGCTCAGGACGCCTGCAAAACCGCAACAAAGTAGCAAAGCCGACTACTGCAACCTTGTATCGCTTCATCCTTCCGGGGGTTTTCAGCAGGCAGCAGATGCAGGGGAGACCCCGGAAAGGCAAATTGGCAGTACCCGGGTTCTGTGCTAGAGACCCGGGGGATCATGGAATTGTCACCCCAATACCAGAATGGTATTGGGGTGACAATTCCATGATCTTAGACATGTTACATGGCCATGTTCGGAGTTACCATTGTGACACTATACATATGTTGTGACCTATGTATTGTGCACATGTGAAATGGTGTCCCCACACTCACAAAGTCCGGGGGATTTGCCCTGAACAATGTGGGGGCTCCTTGGCTAGTGCCAGGGTGCCCACACACTAAGTAACTTAGCACCCAACCTTCACCAGGTGAAGGTTAGACATATAGGTGACTTATAAGTTACTTAAGTGCAGTGGTAAATGGCTGTGAAATAACGTGGACGTTATTTCACTCAGGCTGCACTGGCAGGCCTGTGTAAGAATTGTCAGAGCTCCCTATGGGTGGCAAAAGAAATGCTGCAGCCCATAGGAATCTCCTGGAACCCCAATACCCTGGGTACCTCAGTACCATATACTAGGGACTTATAAGGGTGTTCCAGTATGCCAATGTGAATTGGTGAAATTGGTCACTAGCCTGTTAGTGACAATTTGGAAAGCAGAGAGAGCATAACCACTGAGGTTCTGAAACCTGTCTGAGGGGTTTGCAGAAGCGGCAGCTGCAGTGGAAACCCCAGAAAGGCAGATTAGCAGCACCCGGGTTCTGTGCTAGAGACCCAGGGGATCATGGAATTCTCCCCGCAAGACCAGAATGTTATTGGGGTGACAATTCCATGATCTTAGACATGTTACATGGCCATGTTCGGAGTTACCATTGTGACACTATACATATGTTGGTACCTATGTATAGTGCACGCGTGTAATGGTGTCCCCGCACTCACAAAGTCCGGGGAATTTTGCCCTGAACGATGTGAGGGCACCTTGGCTAGTGCCAGGGTGCCCACACACTAAGCAACTTAGCACCCAACCTTCTAAGTGAAGGGTAGACATATAGGTGACTTATAAGTTACTTATGTGCAGTGGTAAATGGCTGTGAAATAACGTGGACGTTATTTCACGCAGGCTGCAGTAGCAGGCCTGTGTAAGAATTGTCAGAGCTCCCTATAGGTGGCAAAAGAATTGCTGCAGCCCATAGGGATCTCCTGGAACCCCAATACCCTGGGTACCTCAGTACCATATACTAGGGAATGATATGGGTGTACCAGTGTGCCAATGAGAATTGGAAAATGTATTCACTAGCCTGTTAACAAATTTGGAAAGCAGAGAGAGCATAACCACTGAGGTTCTGGTTATCAGAGCCTCAGTGAGACAGTTAGGCATCACACGGGGAACACATATAGGCCACAAACTTATGAGCACTGGGTTCCTGGCTAGCAGGATCCCAGTGACACATAACAAACACACTGACAACATAGGGTTTTCACTATGAGCATTCAATCTAGTGCCCCGTAACAAGCAGTGGGAAGTTCTTTCCCTAATGGGAATCCCCGAGCACATTCTTGCACTATTAATTTGGCTCCATGAAGATAATTATGTACGTTAGATGGGATGACAAGGAACAGCTGACTGACAGAATCCAGGTGGCACGGGGAGTACGGCAAGGGTGTGTCCTTGCCCCCACCTTGTTCTCTCTGTTCACTAATTATATTGTCCCCTCTTTACATGATGGAGGCTGATGCACCATTGTTAGGCACACAAAAAATTCCAGTCCTGCTCTTTGCAGATGATACACTCCTGATTTCCAAGGCCCCAAGCGGATTACGGAAACTCCTCACGTGCTTCGAGGAATTTTGTTCCATGCAGGGACTTGAAATCAACGCCTCCAAAACTAAGCTAATGACGCTCAATCCCCTCCAAGGGGCGACATCCTGGTCCTTCCTGGTCCCCAGCAACACCCAAAAACCTCTACTGCGACCCTTGCAGCTAGCATGGCTTGTTTGTGGTACTTCTGCAACCTTCAGCACGCCGTGGGACATCTTCCATCCAAAGGAGAAGTTCCTAACTCTCTTCGTTGTTGCAGAATCCTAAGCTTCTTCCATCTGGAGGCAGCTTCCTTGCACCTTCATCTGGGGTTTCCTGGGCTCCTGCCCCCCCCCCCCCCCATTGACACTATTGCGACTCTTGGACTTGGTCCCCTTGCCTTACAGGTCCTCAGGTCCAGGAATCCATCGTCAGTGCTTTGCTGGTGTTTGTGGTTCTTGCAGAATCCCCCTATCACGACTATTGTGTCCTTTTTGGGTAGTAGTGGTACTTTACTCCTACTTTTCAGGGTCTTGGGGTGGGGTATCTTGGACACCCTGATTGTTTTCTTACAGTCCCAGTGACCCTCTACAAGCTCTCATAGGTCTGGGGTCCATTCATGATTCGCATTCTACTTTTGGAGTACATGGTTTGTGTTGCCCCTAGACCTATGTTTGCCTATTGCATCCTATTGTAATTCTACATTGTTTGCATTACTTTTCTTACTATTACTTAACTGTTTTGGGTTTGTGTACATATATCTTCGGTATATTACTTACCTTCTTACTGAGGGTACTCACTGAGATACTTTTGGCATATTGTCATAAAAATAAAGTACCTTTATTTTTAGTAACTCTGAGTATTGTGTTTTCTTATGATATTGTGCTATATGATATAAGTGGATAGTAGGAGCTTTGCATGTCTCCTAGTTCAGCCTAAGCTGCTTTGCCATAGCTACCTTCTATCAGCCTAAGCTGCTAGAAACACCTCTATTCTACTAATAAGGGATAACTGGACCTGGCACAGGGTGTAAGTACCACAAGGTACCCACTATAAGCCAGGCCAGCCTCCTACATTGGTGGTGCAGCGATGGTATAAGTAGTTGCAACTGTTTTACCACTTTGTCATGTTATACTTTTTATAAGAGAATCATATGCCAAATAGTTCAGTATATGTACACTTAACCAAAAAAGTTTACTTTTCTATCCTAAAACTTTTAACAAAGTTCTGAAAAGTTTTTGAAAACTTCTAAAAGTTTTCTCAAACTTAGAAAAAGTTTTTTCTGTGCTTTATAAAGTTCTAAAACTTTTTTCTTTCTCACTATCCTTAAACCATTACTATCATGTCTGCTGTAGAGTCCACTCTCAAAACTGTTAATGCAACATATGAGAGTCTAAACTATAAGAGTTTGAGGGGTCTCTGCCTGGATAGAGGTTTGAGTATAGGAAAGAACCCTACAAAAAAGTTTCTCTTTAACATGCTTGTTGTAGATGACCAGAACCAGTCTGGACCATCACATGAGAGGTTAGAAAAGGGAGAAGCGTCCCAGTCTGATTCAGAGGAGTCCCCTGGAGAAACTAGGGAGGGTTCTGACAAGGGTCTGCCCCCTAGCAGGGCACCTAGTGACACTGGTAGTGATAGAGGTTCCCATCACAGTAGGGCATCTTTTATCCCTAGAGGCCAGGTTACTAGGGTCCAGACAGTTAGGGACAGGCCCCCCTCTGAAACTTCCCATATTTCATCTGTGTCAAAGCGTTCCCAACCCACCCACCCGGAGGATAACTTGTTAGAAAGGGAACTCAAAAAGTTGAGGGTTGAAGAGACCAGTCTGAAGCTTAAACAGCAGCAGCTGGCCTTAGATAGGGAATCTCTAGACATAGAATAGGAAAGACAGAGGCTGGGGTTAGTTCCCCATGGTGGCAGCAGCAGTATTCCTGATAGCAATCCTGTTAGAGAGCAAGATTCCAGGAATCTGCACAAGATAGTCCCCCCTTACAAGGAGGGGGATGACATTAATAAGTGGTTTGCTGCACTTGAGAGGGCATTTATGGTACAGTTAGTCCCTCAAAGGCAGTGGGCTGCTATTTTGTGGCTATCTTTCACTAGAAAGGGTAGGGATAGGCTCCTTACTGTTAGAGAAAGTGAAGCCAATAACTGCAAAGTTTTGAAAGATGCACTCTTGGATGGATTTGGCTTAACCACTGAACAATACAGGATTACGTTCAGAGACGCCAGAAAAGAGACTTCTCAAGACTGGACAGATTTTGTGGACTGTTCAGTGAAGGCCTTGGAAGGGTGGTTACATGGCAGTAAGGTATCTGACTATGAAAGCCTGTACAATCTTATTCTGAGAGAGCATATTCTTAACAATTGTGTATCTGATTTGTTACACCAGTACTTGATAGACTCAGATCTGACCTCTCCCCAAGAATTGGGAAAGAAGGCAGACAAATGGGTCAGAACAAGAGTGAACATAAAAGTTCATACAGGAGGTGACAAGGATGGCAAGAAGAAAGATGGTGAGAAATCTCAGGAGAAGCATGGGGATAAGGGTAAAACCAAAGATCTTTCTTCAAATCGTAAACACTCTTCAGGGGGTGGGGATAAATCAAATTCTTCCTCTTCTTCACAACCCACACACATTAAAAAGCCTTGGTGCTTTGTGGGTAAAAATAAAGGCCATAGGCCATGGGGATAAGTCCTGTCCAGGTAAACCCACTGAGCCTACCACCACTAATACATCAAACTCTAGTGCCCCTAGCAGTAGTGGTAATAGTAGTGGGACTGCTGGCAACAGTCAAAATAAGGGTGTAGTTGGGTTCACTTAAGGGTCCATCATAGAAACTGGGGTAGTCAGTCCCAAGACAGTTTCTGTCACACCTGGTGGCATTGGCCTTGCCATACTGGCTGCTTGTCCCCTTACAATGGATAAGTACAGGCAGACAGTTTCAATAAATGGTGTTGAGGCCCAGGCCTACAGGGACACATGTGCCAGTATCACTTTGGTGACTGAAAACCTAGTGTCTTCTCAGCAACACATTACTGGACAACAGTACAAGATTATTGATGTCCATAACTCCACTACGTTTCTTCCCTTAGCTATAGTTCAGCTTAGTTGGGGTGGAGTTACTGGCCCTAAGCAGGTGGTAGTATCACCTACCTTACCTGTAGACTGTCCCTTAGGTAATGACCTAGAGGCCTCAGGTTGGACTGAGGTAGAGTTTAATACCCATGCAGCCATGCTGGGTATCTCTGAGGAATTGATTCCTCTCTTTCAGCTGAAATGAAAAAGCAAAGGAGAGAAAAAGGCCTGAAAACTCAGGATCCTTCTCCAACAACAAGTAAAAAGGGCATCGCAGTATCCCCTTCCCACCCTCCCATTCAGGATACCATTCCTGTGGTAGGAGAAACCTCTCCTGGGGTGGCACCTGTACCAAGGGAAACATCAGCTAACACAGCTGTACTCCCTGAGGTAGAAGTACCTCTCTGTGGGATAACTAATATTGGTGAGAAAAAGTGCACCATTGTAGTTAATGTGAGAAGGTAGCCTCTTTCTAGCCTTGTTACCCCCACTTTTGGCCTGTTTGTGAGTGTATGTCAGGATGTTTGTCACTGTTTTCACTGTCTCACTGGGATCCTGATGGCTAGGCCTCAGTGCTCATAGTGAAAACACTATGTTTTCAGTATGGTTGTTATGTGTCACTGGGATCCTGCTAGTCAGGACCCCAGTGCTCATAGGTTTGTGGCCTATATGTATGTGTCACTGGGACCCTGTCACACAGGGCCCCAGTGCTCATAGGTGTGCATGTATATGTTCCCTGTGTGGTGCCTAACTGTCTCACTGAGGCTCTGCTAACCAGAACCTCAGTGGTTATGCTCTCTCATTACTTTCAAATTGTCACTAACAGGCTAGTGACCAATTTTACCAATTTACATTGGCTTACTGGAACACCCTTATAATTCCCTAGTATATGGTACTAAGGTACCCAGGGTATTGGGGTTCCAGGAGATCCCTATGGGCTGCAGCAATTCTTTTGCCACCCATAGGGAGCTCTGACAATTCTTACACAGGCCTGCCACTGCAGCCTGAGTGAAATAACGTCCACGTTATTTCACAGCCATTTTACACTGCACTTAAGTAACTTATAAGTCACCTATATGTCTAACCTTTACCTGGTAAAGGTTAGGTGCAAAGTTACTTAGTGTGAGGGCACCCTGGCACTAGCCAAGGTGCCCCCACATTGTTCAGAGCCAATTCACTGAACTTTGTGAGTGCGGGGACACCATTACACGCGTGCACTACATATAGGTCACTACCTATATGTAGCTTCACCATGGTAACTCCGAATATGGCCATGTAACATGTCTATGATCATGGAATTGCCCCCTCTATGCCATCCTGGCATAGTTGGCACAATCCCATGATCCCAGTGGTCTGTAGCACAGACCCTGGTACTGCCAAACTGCCCTTCCTGGGGTTTCACTGCAGCTGCTGCTGCTGCCAACCCCTCAGACAGGCAGCTGCCCTCCTGGGGTCCAGCCAGGCCTGGCCCAGGATGGCAGAACAAAGAACTTCCTCTGAGAGAGGGTGTGACACCCTCTCCCTTTGGAAAATGGTGTGAAGGCAGGGGAGGAGTAGCCTCCCCCAGCCTCTGGAAATGCTTTGTTGGGCACAGAGGTGCCCAATTCTGCATAAGCCAGTCTACACCGGTTCAGGGACCCCTTAGCCCCTGCTCTGGCGCGAAACTGGACAAAGGAAAGGGGAGTGACCACTCCCGTGACCTGCACCTCCCCTGGGAGGTGTCCAGAGCTCCTCCAGTGTGCTCCAGACCTCTGCCATCTTGGAAACAGAGGTGCTGCTGGCACACTGGACTGCTCTGAGTGGCCAGTGCCACCAGGTGACGTCAGAGACTCCTGCTGATAGGCTCCTTCAGGTGTTAGTAGCCTATCCTCTCTCCTAGGTAGCCAAACCCTCTTTTCTGGCTATTTAGGGTCTCTGTCTCTGGGGAAACTTTAGATAACGAATGCATGAGCTCAGCCGAGTTCCTCTGCATCTCCCTCTTCACCTTCTGATAAGGAATCGACCGCTGACCGCGCTGGAAGCCTGCAAACCTGCAACATAGTAGCAAAGACGACTACTGCAACTCTGTAACGCTGATCCTGCCGCCTTCTCAACTGTTTTCCTGCTTGTGCATGCTGTGGGGGTAGTCTGCCTCCTCTCTGCACCAGAAGCTCCGAAGAAATCTCCCGTGGGTCGACGGAATCTTCCCCCTGCAACCGCAGGCACCAAAAAGCTGCATTACCGGTCCCTTGGGTCTCCTCTCAGCACGACGAGCGAGGTCCCTCGAATCCAGCGACACTGTCCAAGTGACCCCCACAGTCCAGTGACTCTTCAGCCCAAGTTTGGTGGAGGTAAGTCCTTGCCTCACCTCGCTGGGCTGCATTGCTGGGAACCGCGACTTTGCAGCTACTCCGGCCCCTGTGCACTTCCGGCAGAAATCCTTTGTCCACAGCCAAGCCTGGGTCCACGGCACTCTAACCTGCATTGCACGACTTTCTAAGTTGGTCTCCGGCGACGTGGGACTCCTTTGTGCAACTTCGGCGAGCACCGTTTCATGCATCCTCGTAGTGCCTGTTTCTGGCACTTCTCCGGGGGCTACCTGCTTCAGTGAGGGCTCTTTGTCTTGCTCGACGTCCCCTCTCTCTGCAGGTCCAATTTGCGACCTCCTGGTCCCTCCTGGGCCCCAGCAGCGTCCAAAAACGCCAAACGCACGATTTGCGTGTAGCAAGGCTTGTTGGCGTCCATCCGGCGGGAAAACACTTCTGCACGACTCTCCAAGGCGTGGGGGATCCATCCTCCAAAGGGGAAGTCTCTAGCCCTTGTCGTTCCTGCAGTATTCACAGTTCTTCAGCCTAGTAAGAGCTTCTTTGCACCAACCGCTGGCATTTCTTGGGCATCTGCCCATCTCCGAGCTGCTTGTGACTTTTGGACGTGGTCCCCTTGTTCCACAGGTACCCTCAGTCAGGAATCCATCGTTGTTGCATTGCTGATTTGTGTTTTCCTTGCATTTTCCCTCTAACACGACTATTTTGTCCTTAGGGGAACTTTGGTGCACTTTGCACTCACTTTTCAGGGTCTTGGGGAGGGTTATTTTTCTAACTCTCACTATTTTCTAATAGTCCCAGCGACCCTCTACAAGGTCACATAGGTTTGGGGTCCATTCGTGGTTCGCATTCCACTTTTGGAGTATATGGTTTGTGTTGCCCCTATCCCTATGTTTCCCCATTGCATCCTATTGTAACTATACATTGTTTGCACTGTTTTCTAAGACTATACTGCATATTTTTGCTATTGTGTATATATATCTTGTGTATATTTCCTATCCTCTCACTGAGGGTACACTCTAAGATACTTTGGCATATTGTCATAAAAATAAAGTACCTTTATTTTTAGTATAACTGTGTATTGTGTTTTCTTATGATATTGTGCATATGACACTAAGTGGTACTGTAGTAGCTTCACACGTCTCCTAGTTCAGCCTGAGCTGCTCTGCTAAGCTACCATTATCTATCAGCCTAAGCTGCTAGACACCCTATACACTAATAAGGGATAACTGGGCCTGGTGCAAGGTGCAAGTACCCCTTGGTGCTCACTACAAGCCAGTCCAGCCTCCTACATTGGTTGTGCAGTGGTGGGATAAGTGCTTGAGACTACTTACCACTCTTGTCATTGTACTTTTCATAAGAGAAAAATATACAAAACAAGGTCAGTGTATATACACATAGCCAAAAAGTTTTGCATTTCCTCTTTTCACTCTTTTCTAAGTGCTGAAAAGTACTCCTAAACTTTCAAAAAGTTCTTAAAAGTTTAAAAAGTTTTTTCTGTCTTTCCAAAAAGTTCTGAAAACTTTTTTCCCTTTTTCTATCACTTTAACTCTCTCTAAAAAATGTCTGGCACAGGCCAAAGTGTTGATCTGTCCAAACTTGCATATGACAACCTTAGCTGGAAAAGAGCAAGGAGTCTCTGTATAGAGAGAGGTTTGAGTGTAGGGAAGAATCCTTCCTTGGAACTGTTACTTAACATGCTTAGAGAACAGGATAAGGCCATAGGTGCCCCATCTGTTGAAAAAGTACCTAATAGTTCCCAATCTGATTCAGGGACTCCCCCAGGAAAAGATTCAGGAAAGAAACTTCCTAGCCTGCCCATTACTAGACAATCTAGCATAGATGGTAATGATGATGAGCCACACCAAATAAATAGTGTTGTCTCACATCATAGCAAAAGCATTTATTCTCACCATACTGGTAGTAATGTTTCTGTAAACCAAGCTGTTAGGGTGCCTTCTGTAAGGGACAGGTCTCCTTCTGTTCATTCCCATCATAGCTCTGTTTCTAGAAATGTCCCTCCCACCAACCCTGATGACAGAATGTTAGAGAGGGAACTCAATAAGTTGAGGGTGGAACAAACCAGACTGAAGCTTAAAAAGCAACAGCTGGATTTGGATAGACAGTCTTTTGAATTAGAGAAGGAAAGACAGAAGTTGGGTTTAGATACCCATGGTGGCAGCAGCAGTATTCCCCATAGTCATCCTGCAAAAGAGCATGATTCCAGGAATCTGCACAAGATAGTTCCCCCTTATAAGGAGGGGGATGACATTAACAAGTGGTTTGCTGCACTTGAGAGGGCCTGTGTTGTACAGGATGTCCCTCAAAGGCAGTTGGCTGCTATCCTATGGCTATCATTTAGTGGAAAAGGTAGGGATAGGCTCCTTACTGTGAAAGAAAATGATGCTAATAATTTCCAAGTTCTTAAGAATGCACTCCTGGATGGTTATGGCTTAACCACTGAACAGTACAGGATAAAGTTCAGAGAGACCAAAAAGGAGTCTTCACAAGACTGGGTTGATTTCATTGACCAGGCAGTGAAGGCCTTGGAGGGGTGGTTACATGGCAGTAAAGTTACTGATTATGACAGCCTGTATAACTTGATCTTGAGAGAGCATATTCTTAATAATTGTGTGTCTGATTAGTTGCACCAGTACTTGGTGGACTCTGATCTGACCTCTCCCCAAGAATTGGGAAAGAAGGCAGACAAATGGGTCAGAACAAGAGTGAACAGAAAAGTTCATACAGGGGGTGACAAAGATGGCAACAAAAAGAGGGATGGTAAGTCTTCTGACAAGGGTGGGAACAAATCTAAAAATGAGTCTTCATCAGGCCCACAAAAACACTCTGGTGGGGGTGGTGGGTCCAAATCCTCCTTTAATCAGAACAAGGAAAAGAAACCATGGTGCTATTTATGTAAAATAAAAGGCCATTGGACAACAGATCCCAGTTGTCCAAAGAAAGGCACCACTGCTCCTACCACTACAACCCCTACTGCTACACCTAGTGTCCCTACTAATAGCAGTGGTGGTGGGAGCAAACCTACTAATAGCCAATCCAAGGGAGTAGCTGGGCTCACTTTTGGTAACTTAGTTGGGGTTGGTCTGATTAGGGAGACCACAGAGGCTACTTTAGTCTCTGAAGGGGCTATTGATTTAGCCACTTTGGTTGCTTGCCCCCATAACTTGGAGAAGTATAAGCAACTAACCCTAATAAATGGTGTTGAGGTCCAGGCCTACAGGGACACAGGTGCCAGTGTCACAATGGTGATTGAGAAACTGGTGCACCCTGAACAACACATACTTGGACACCAGTACCAAGTAACCGATGCTCACAACATAACACAAAGCCACCCCATGGCTGTTGTAAATCTCAACTGGGGGGGGTAACTGGTCCAAAGAAAGTTGTGGTAGCTTCAGATTTACCTGTAGACTGTCTATTAGGGAATGATTTGGAGACATCAGCTTGGTCAGATGTGGAGTTGGAGGCCCATGCAGCAATGCTGGGCATCCCAGGGCATATTTTTGCTTTGACAAGGGCTCAGGCCAAAAAGCAAAAAGGACAGGGAAGCTTGGATCCTGGAACAATGGACCAAGTGCTCCCTAAAGCTAGGGCTAGTAGAAGCAAACCACTTTCTACTATCCCTCCCTCTACAGTGGATTCTAATTCTAAGGAAGAAGATTTCACTCCCTGTGCAGAACCTACACCAGAGGAGCTGGAAGCAGACACTGCTGAGCTTTTGGGTGAAGGGGGGCCTGCCAGAGAGGAGCTGAGTGTGGCACAGCAAACCTGTCCCACATTAGAGGGTCTCAGACAGCAAGCTGTCAACCAGGCTAATGGGGATGTCAGTGACTCTCACAGAGTTTACTGGGAGGACAACCTGTTGTACACTGAGCATAGGGATCCTAAACCTGGAGCTGCCAGGAGATTAGTGATTCCTCAGGAGTACAGAAAGTTCCTCCTAACACTGGCACATGACATTCCCTTAGCTGGGCACCTAGGACAAATGAAAACTTGGGACAGGCTTGTTCCCCAGTTTCATTGGCCTAGGATGTCTGAGGACACAAAGGAATTTTGTAAGTCCTGTGAAACCTGTCAAGCCAGTGGCAAGACAGGTGGCACACCAAAGGCACCCCTTATTCCACTGCCTGTGGTTGGGGTTCCCTTTGAAAGGGTAGGGGTTGACATAGTTGGCCCCCTTGACCCTCCTACTGCTTCAGGCAATAGGTTTATCTTGGTGGTAGTGGACCATGCCACAAGATATCCTGAAGCTATTCCTTTAAGGACCACTACAGCTCCTGCAGTGGCAAAGGCCCTCCTGGGAATATTTTCCAGGGTGGGCTTCCCAAAGGAAGTAGTATCAGACAGAGGAAGCAATTTCATGTCTGCATACTTAAAGGCCATGTGGAAGGAGTGTGGTGTAACGTACAAGTTCACAACACCCTATCATCCACAAACAAATGGACTGGTGGAGAGATTTAATAAAACTCTCAAAGGCATGATTATGGGTCTCCCTGAAAAACTCTGCAGGAGATGGGATATCCTTCTACCATGCCTCCTTTTTGCCTACAGGGAGGTACCCCAGAAAGGAGTGGGCTTCAGCCCCTTTGAACTTCTTTTTGGACACCCTGTTAGGGGTCCACTCACACTTGTAAAGGAGGGTTGGGAACAACCTTTAAAAGCTCCTAAGCAGGATATTGTGGATTATGTACTTGGCCTCAGATCAAGGATGGCTGAGTACATGAAAAAGGCCAGTAAAAACCTTCAGGCCAGCCAAGAGCTCCAGAAGCAATGGCATGATCAGAAGGCTGTTTTGGTTCAGTACCAACCAGGGCAGAAAGTGTGGGTCTTGGAGCCTGTGGCCCCAAGAGCACTCCAAGATAAATGGAGTGGACCCCACACAATTGTTGAAAAGAAGGGTGAAGTCACCTACTTGGTTGACTTAGGCACTGCCAGGAGTCCCCTTAGGGTGCTCCATGTCAACCGCCTGAAACCCTACTATGACAGGGCTGATCTCACCCTGCTCATGGCAACAGATGAGGGACAGGAAGAAGACAGTGGTCCTCTACCTGATCTCTTCTCTTCCACAGATCAAGATGCTCTTGTGGAAGGTGTAGTTTTGGCTGATTGTCTTACTGCTGAGCAGAAAGACAATTGCATAAATCTCCTAGGACAATTTTCAGAACTCTTCTCTACCGTGCCAGGCACCACTTCTTGGTGTGAGCACACTATAGATACTGGAGACAGTTTACCTGTCAAAAGTAAGATCTATAGGCAGCCTGACCATGTCAGGGACTGCATAAAGCAAGAAGTTCAGAAAATGTTGGAACTAGGAGTGGTTGAGCACTCTGACAGTCCATGGGCTTCTCCTGTGGTACTGGTACCAAAACCCAATTCTAAAGATGGAAACAAGGAAATGCGGTTTTGTGTAGACTATAGAGGTCTCAACTTGGTAACCAAAACTGATGCTCACCCTATACCCAGGGCAGATGAGCTTATAGATACACTGGCATCTGCCAAGTATCTAAGCACTTTTGATTTGACTGCAGGGTAATGGCAGATCAAATTATCAGAAGATGCTAAACCTAAGACTGCATTTTCTACCATTGGAGGACATTACCAGTTTACTGTAATGCCTTTTGGTTTGAAAAATGCACCTGCCACTTTTCAGAGGTTGGTGAACACAGTCCTGCAAGGGCTGGAAGCTTTCAGTGCAGCATATTTGGACGATATAGCTGTCTTTAGCTCCAGCTGGGATGATCACCTGGTCCACCTATGGAAAGTTTTGGAGGCCCTGCAAAAGGCAGGCCTCACTATCAAGGCTTCAAAGTGCCAGATAGGGCAGGGTAAAGTGGTTTATCTGGGACACCTTGTTGGTGGGGAACAGATTGCACCACTTCAGGGGAAAATCCAAACTATTATTGATTGGGTTCCCCCTACCACTCAGACTCAGGTGAGAGCCTTCCTAGGCCTCACTGGGTATTACAGGAGGTTCATTAAGAACTATGGCTCCATTGCAGCCCCTCTTAATGACCTCACATCCAAGAAAATGCCTAAAAAGGTATTATGGACAGCAAACTGTCAGAAAGCTTTTGAGGAGCTGAAGCAGGCCATGTGCTCTGCACCTGTCCTGAAAAGCCCTTGTTACTCTAAAAAATTCTATGTCCAGACTGATGCATCTGAATTAGGAGTAGGGGCAGTCCTATCACAACTTAATTCTGAGGGCCAGGATCAACCTGTTGCTTTTATTAGTAGAAGGTTGACCCCTAGAGAAAAGCGTTGGTCTGCCATTGAGAGGGAGGCCTTTGCTGTGGTCTGGGCTCTGAAGAAGTTGAGGCCATACCTGTTTGGCACTCACTTCATTGTTCAGACAGACCACAAACCTCTACTTTGGCTAAAACAAATGAAAGGTGAAAATCCTAAATTGTTGAGGTGGTCCATATCCCTACAGGGAATGGACTATACAGTGGAACATAGACCTGGGAGTAGCCACTCCAATGCAGATGGACTCTCCAGATATTTCCACTTAGACAATGAAGACTCATCAGGTCATGGCTAGTCTTATTGTCCTTCATTTGGGGGGGGGGTTGTGTAGGAAAGTACCATCTTGCCTGGCATGTTACCCCCATTTTTCACTGTATATATGTTGTTTTAGTTGTATGTGTCACTGGGACCCTGGTAACCCAGGGCCCCAGCGCTCATAAGTGTGCCTGAATGTGTTACCTGTGTAGTGACTAACTGTCTCACTGAGGCTCTGCTAATCAGAACCTCAGTGGTTATGCTCTCTCATTTCTTTCCAAATTGTCACTGACAGGCTAGTGACCATTTTTACCAATTTACATTGGCTTACTGGAACACCCTTATAATTCCCTAGTATATGGTACTGAGGTACCCAGGGTATTGGGGTTCCAGGAGATCCCTATGGGCTGCAGCATTTCTTTTGCCACCCATAGGGAGCTCTGACAATTCTTACACAGGCCTGCCACTGCAGCCTGAGTGAAATAACGTCCACGTTATTTCACAGCCATTTTACACTGCACTTAAGTAACTTATAAGTCACCTATATGTCAAACCTTTACCTGGTAAAGGTTAGGTGCAAAGTTACTTAGTGTGAGGGCACCCTGGCACTAGCCAAGGTGCCCCCACATTGTTCAGAGCCAATTTCCTGAACTTTGTGAGTGCGGGGACACCATTACACGCGTGCACTACATATAGGTCACTACCTATATGTAGCTTCACCATGGTAACTCCGAATATGGCCATGTAACATGTCTATGATCATGGAATTGCCCCCTCTATGCCATCCTGGCATTGTTGGTACAATTCCATGATCCCAGTGGTCTGTAGCACAGACCCTGGTACTGCCAGACTGCCCTTCCTGGGGTTTCACTGCAGCTGCTGCTGCTGCCAACCCCTCAGACAGGCAGCTGCCCTCCTGGGGTCCAGCCAGGCCTGGCCCAGGATGGCAGAACAAAGAACTTCCTCTGAGAGAGGGTGTGACACCCTCTCCCTTTGGAAAATGGTGTGAAGGCAGGGGAGGAGTAGCCTCCCCCAGCCTCTGGAAATGCTTTCTTGGGCACAGATGTGCCCAATTCTGCATAAGCCAGTCTACACCGGTTCAGGGACCCCTTAGCCCCTGCTCTGGCGTGAAACTGGACAAAGGAAAGGGGAGTGACCACTCCCCTGACCTGCACCTCCCCTGGGAGGTGTCCAGAGCTCCTCCAGTGTGCTCCAGACCTCTGCCATCTTGGAAACAGAAGTGCTGCTGGCACACTGGACTGCTCTGAGTGGCCAGTGCCACCAGGTGACGTCAGAGACTCCTGCTGATAGGCTCCTTCAGGTGTTAGTAGCCTTTCCTCTCTCCTAGGTAGCCAAACCCTCTTTTCTGGCTATTTAGGGTCTCTGTCTCTGGGGAAACTTTAGATAACGAATGCATGAGCTCAGCCGAGTTCCTCTGCATCTCTCTCTTCACCTTCTGATAAGGAAACGACCGCTGACCGCACTGGAAGCCTGCAAACCTGCAACATAGTAGCAAAGACGACTACTGCAACTCTGTAACGCTGATCCTGCCGCCTTCTCGACTGTTTTCCTGCTTGTGCATGCTGTGGGGGTAGCCTGCCTCCTCTCTGCACCAGAAGCTCTGAAGAAATCTCCCGTGGGTCGACGGAATCTTCCCCCTGCAACCGCAGGCACCAAAAAGCTGCATCACCGGTCCCTTGGGTCTCCTCTCAGCATGACGAGCGAGGTCCCTCGAATCCAGCGACTCTGTCCAAGTGACCCCCACAGTCCAGTGACTCTTCAGCCCAAGTTTGGTGGAGGTAAGTCCTTGCCTCACCTCGCTGGGCTGCATTGCTGGGAACCGCGACTTTGCAGCTACTCCGGCCCCTGTGCACTTCCGGCGGAAATCCTTCGTGCACAGCCAAGCCTGGGTCCACGGCACTCTAACCTGCATTGCACGACTTTCCAAGTTGGTCTCCGGCGACGTGGGACTCCATTGTGCAACTTCGGCGAGCACTGTTTCACGCATCCTCGTAGTGCCTGTTTCTGGCACTTCTCCGGGTGCTACCTGCTTCAGTGAGGGCTCTTTGTCTTGCTCGACGTCCCCTCTCTCTGCAGGTCCAATTTGCGACCTCCTGGTCCCTCCTGGGCCCCAGCAGCGTCCAAAAACGCCAAACGCACGATTTGCGTGTAGCAAGGCTTGTTGGCGTCCTTCCGGCGGGAAAACACTTCTGCACGACTCTCCAAGGCGAGAGGGATCCGTCCACCAAAGGGGAAGTCTCTAGCCCTTTTCGTTCCTGCAGAAACCTCAGCTTCTTCTGTCCAGTAGAAGCTTCTTTGCACCCGCAGCTGGCATTTCCTGGGCATCTGCCCATCTCCGACTTGCTTGTGACTTTTGGACTTGGTCCCCTTGTTCCACAGGTACCCTAGATTGGAAATCCACAGTTGTTGCATTGCTGGTTTGTGTCTTTCCTGCATTATTCCTCTAACACGACTATTTTGTCCTTAGGGGAACTTTAGTGCACTTTGCACTCACTTTTCAGGGTCTTGGGGAGGGTTATTTTTCTAACTCTCACTATTTTCTAATAGTCCCAGCGACCCTCTACAAGGTCACATAGGTTTGGGGTCCATTCGTGGTTCGCATTCCACTTTTGGAGTATATGGTTTGTGTTGCCCCTATCCCTATGTTTCCCCATTGCATCCTATTGTAACTATACATTGTTTGCACTGTTTTCTAAGACTATACTGCATATTTTTGCTATTGTGTATATATATCTTGTGTATATTTCTGAGTGGTAGGGGGAACCCAATCAATAATAGTTTGGATTTTCCCCTGAAGTGGTGCAATCTGTTCCCCACCAACAAGGTGTCCCAGATAAACCACCTTACCCTGCCCTATCTGGCACTTTGAAGCCTTGATAGTGAGGCCTGCCTTTTGCAGAGCCTCCAAAACTTTCCATAGGTGGACCAGGTGATCATCCCAGCTGGAGCTAAAGACAGCTATATCGTCCAAATATGCTGCACTGAAAGCTTCCAGCCCTTGCAGGACTGTGTTCACCAACCTCTGAAAAGTGGCAGGTGCATTTTTCAAACCAAAAGGCATTACAGTAAACTGGTAATGTCCTCCAATGGTAGAAAATGCAGTCTTAGGTTTAGCATCTTCTGACAATTTGATCTGCCAATACCCTGCAGTCAAATCAAAAGTGCTTAGATACTTGGCAGATGCCAGTGTATCTATAAGCTCATCTGCCCTGGGTATAGGGTGAGCATCAGTTTTGGTTACCAAGTTGAGACCTCTATAGTCTACACAAAACCTAATTTCCTTCTTTCCATCTTTAGAATTGGGTTTTGGTACCAGTACCACAGGAGAAGCCCATGGACTGTCAGAGTGCTCAACCACTCCTAGTTCCAACATTTTCTGAACTTCTTGCTTTATGCAGTCCCTGACATGGTCAGGCTGCCTATAGATCTTACTTTTGACAGGTAAACTGTCTCCAGTATCTATAGTGTGCTCACACCAAGAAGTGGTGCCTGGCACAGTAGAGAAGAGTTCTGAAAATTGTCCTAGGAGATTTATGCAATTATCTTTCTGCTCAGCAGTAAGACAATCAGCCAAAACTACACCTTCCACAAGAGCATCTTGTTCTGTGGAAGAGAAGAGATCAGGTAGAGGATCACTGTCTTCTTCCTGTCCCTCATCTGTTGCCATGAGCAGGGTGAGATCAGCCCTGTCATAGTAGGGTTTCAGGCGGTTGACATGGAGCACCCTAAGGGGACTCCTGGCAGTGCCTAAGTCAACCAAGTAGGTGACTTCACCCTTCTTTTCAACAATTGTGTGGGGTCCACTCCATTTATCTTAGCGCGCTCTTGGGGCCACAGGCTCCAAGACCCACACTTTCTGCCCTGGTTGGTACTGAACCAAAACAGCCTTCTGATCATGCCATTGCTTCTGGAGCTCTTGGCTGGCCTGAAGGTTTTTACTGGCCTTTTTCATGTATTCAGCCATCCTTGATCTGAGGCCAAGTACATAATCCGCAATATCCTGCTTAGGAGCTTTTAAAGGTTGCTCCCAACCCTCCTTTACAAGTGTGAGTGGACCCCTAACAGGGTGTCCAAAAAGAAGTTCAAAGGGGCTGAAGCCCACTCCTTTCTGGGGTACCTCCCTGTAGGCAAAAAGGAGGCATGGTAGAAGGATATCCCATCTCCTGCTGAGTTTTTCAGGGAGTCCCATAATCATGCCTTTGAGAGTTTTATTAAATCTCTCCACCAGTCCATTTGTCTGTGGGTGATAGGGTGTTGTGAACTTGTACGTTACACCACACTCCTTCCACATGGCCTTTAAGTATGCAGACATGAAATTGCTTCCCCTGTCTGATACCACTTCCTTTGGGAAGCCCACTCTGGAAAATATTCCCAGGAGGGCCTTTGCCACTGCAGGAGCTGTAGTGGTCCTTAAAGGAATAGCTTCAGGATATCTTGTGGCATGGTCCACTACCACCAAGATAAACCTATTGCCTGAAGCAGTAGGAGGGTCAAGGGGGCCAACTATGTCAACCCCTACCCTTTCAAAGGGAACCCCAACCACAGGTAGTGGGATAAGGGGTGCATTTGGGGTGCCACCTGTCTTGCCACTGGCTTGACAGGTTTCACAGGACTTGCAAAATTCTTTTGTGTCCTCAGACATCCTAGGCCAATGAAACAGGGGAACAAGCCTGTCCCAAGTTTTCATTTGTCCTAGATGCCCAGCTAAGGGAATGTCATGTGCCAGTGTTAGGAGGAACTTTCTGTACTCCTGAGGGATCACTAATCTCCTGGCAGCTCCAGGTTTAGGATCCCTATGCTCAGTGTACAAGAGGTTGTCCTCCCAGTAAACTCTGTGAGAGTCACTGACATCCCCATTAGCCTGTTTGACAGCTTGCTGTCTGAGACCCTCTAATGTGGGACAGGTTTGCTGTGCCACACTCAGCTCCTCCCTGGCAGGCCCCCCTTCACCCAAAAGCTCAGCAGTGTCTGCTTCCAGCTCCTCTGGTGTAGGTTCTGCACAGGGAGGGAATTCTTCTTCCTCAGAAGTAGAATCCACTGTAGAGGGAGGGATAGTAGGAAGTGGTTTGCTTCTACTAGCCCTAGCTTTAGGGAGCACTTGGTCCATTGTTCCAGGATCCAAGCTTCCCTGTCCTTTTTGCTTTTTGGCCTGAGCCCTTGTCAAAGCAAAAATATGCCCTGGGATGCCCAGCATTGCTGCATGGGCCTCCAACTCCACATCTGACCAAGCTGATGTCTCCAAATCATTCCCTAATAGACAGTCTACAGGTAAATCTGAAGCTACCACAACTTTCTTTGGACCAGTTACCCCCCCCAGTTGAGATTTACAACAGCCATGGGGTGGCTTTGTGTTATGTTGTGAGCATCGGTTACTTGGTACTGGTGTCCAAGTATGTGTTGTTCAGGGTGCACCAGTTTCTCAATCACCATTGTGACACTGGCACCTGTGTCCCTGTAGGCCTGGACCTCAACACCATTTATTAGGGTTAGTTGCTTGTACTTCTCCAAGTTATGGGGGCAAGCAACCAAAGTGGCTAAATCAATAGCCCCTTCAGAGACTAAAGTAGCCTCTGTGGTCTCCCTAATCAGACCAACCCCAACTAAATTACCAAAAGTGAGCCCAGCTACTCCCTTGGATTGGCTATTAGTAGGTTTGCTCCCACCACCACTGCTATTAGTAGGGACACTAGGTGTAGCAGTAGGGGTTGTAGTGGTAGGAGCTGTGGTGCCTTTCTTTGGACAACTGGGATCTGTTGTCCAATGGCCTTTTATTTTACATAAATAGCACCATGGTTTCTTTTCCTTGTTCTGATTAAAGGAGGATTTGGACCCACCACCCCCACCAGAGTGTTTTTGTGGGCCTGATGAAGACTCATTTTTAGATTTGTCCCCACCCTTGTCAGAAGACTTACCATCCTTCTTTTTGTTGCCATCTTTGTCACCCCCTGTATGAACTTTTCTGTTCACTCTTGTTCTGACCCATTTGTCTGCCTTCTTTCCCAATTCTTGGGGAGAGGTCAGATCAGAGTCCACCAAGTACTGGTGCAACAAATCAGACACACAATTATTAAGAATATGCTCTCTCAGGATCAAGTTATACAGGCTGTCATAATCAGTAACTTTACTGCCATGTAACCACCCCTCCAAGGCCTTCACTGCCTGGTCAATGAAATCAACCCAGTCTTGTGAAGACTCCTTTTTGGTCTCTCTGAACTTTATCCTGTACTGTTCAGTGGTTAAGCCATAACCATCCAGGAGTGCATTCTTAAGAACTTGGAAATTATTAGCATCATTTTCTTTTACAGTAAGGAGCCTATCCCTACCTTTTCCACTAAATGATAGCCATAGGATAGCAGCCCACTGCTTTTGAGGGACATCCTGTACAGCACAGGCCCTCTCAAGTGCAGCAAACCACTTGTTAATGTCATCCCCCTCCTTATAAGGGGGAACTATCTTGTGCAGATTCCTGGAATCATGCTCTTTTGCAGGATGACTATGGGGAATACTACTGCCGCCACCATGGGTATCTAAACCCAACTTCTGTCTTTCCTTCTCTAATTCTAAAGACTGTCTATCCAAATCCAGCTGTTGCTTCTTGAGCTTCAGTCTGGTTTGTTCCACTCTCAATCTATTGAGCTCCCTTTCTAACAATCTGTCATCAGGGTGGGTGGGAGGGACATTTCTAGATACAGAGGTATGATGGGAATGAACAGAAGGAGACCTGTCCCTTACAGAGGGCACCCTAACAGCTTGGCTACCAGTATAATGTGAGAGCACACCATCAGTATGGTGTGATTCAACCTCTGTACCAACTATGCTAGACTGTCTAGTAATGGGCAGGCTGAGAAGTTTCTTTCCTGAACCTTTTCCTGGGGGAGTCCCTGGATCAGATTGAGAACCATTAGCTACTTTTTCACCAGATTGGGCACTTATGGCCTTATCCTGTACTCTAAGCATATTAATTAACAGTTCTAAGGAAGGATTCTTCCCTACACTCAAACCTCTCTCTATGCAGAGACTCCTTGCTCCTTTCCAGCTAAGGTGATCATATGCAAGTTTGGACAGTTCAACATTTTTGCCTGTGCCAGACATTTTTTAGAGAGAGTTAAAGTGATAGAAAAAGAGAAAAAAGTTTTCAGAACTTTTTGGAAAGACAGAAAAAACTTTTTAAACTTTTAAGAACTTTTTGAAAGTTTTAGAAGTACTTTTCAGCACTTAGAAAAGAGTGAAAAGAGGAAATGCAAAACTTTTTGGCTATGTGTATATACACTGACCTTGTTTTGTATATTTTTCTCTTATGAAAAGTACAATGACAAGAGTGGTAAGTAGTCTCAAGCACTTATCCCACCACTGCACAACCAATGTAGGAGGCTGGACTGGCTTGTAGTGAGTACCAAGGGGTACTTGCACCTTGCACCAGGCCCAGTTATCCCTTATTAGTGTATAGGGTGTCTAGCAGCTTAGGCTGATAGATAATGGTAGCTTAGCAGAGCAGCTTAGGCTGAACTAGGAGACGTGTGAAGCTACTACAGTACCACTTAGTGTCATATGCACAATATCATAAGAAAACACAATACACAGTTATACTAAAAATAAAGGTACTTTATTTTTATGACAATATGCCAAAGTATCTTAGAGTGTACCCTCAGTGAGAGGATAGGAAATATACACAAGATATATATACACAATAGCAAAAATATGCAGTATAGTCTTAGAAAACAGTGCAAACAATGTATAGTTACAATAGGATGCAATGGGGAAACATAGGGATAGGGGCAACACAAACCATATACTCCAGAAGTGGAATGCGAACCCCAAACCTATGTGACCTTGTAGAGGGTCGCTGGGACTATTAGAAAATAGTGAGAGTTAGCAAAATAACCCTCCCCAAGACCCTGAAAAGTGAGTGCAAAGTGCACTAAAGTTCCCCTAAGGACAAAAGAGTCGTGTTAGAGGAATAATGCAGCAAAGACACAAACCAGCAATGCAACAACTGTGGATTTCCAATCTAGGGTACCTGTGGAACAAGGGGACCAAGTCCAAAAGTCACAAGCAAGTCGGAGATGGGCAGATGCCCAGGAAATGCCAGCTGCGGGTGCAAAGAAGCTTCGACTGGACAGAAGAAGCTGAGGTTTCTGCAGGAACGAAAAGGGCTAGAGACGTCCCCTTTGGTGGACGGATCCTTCTCGCCTTGGAGAGTCGTGCAGAAGTGTTTTCCCGCCGGAAGGACGCCAACAAGCCTTGCTACACGCAAATCGTGCGTTTGGCGTTTTTGGACGCTGCTGGGGCCCAGGAGGGACCAGGAGGTCGCAAATTGGACCTGAAGAGAGAGGGGACGTCGTGCAAGACAAAGAGCCCTCACTGAAGCAGGTAGCACCCGGAGAAGTGCCAGAAACAGGCACTACGAGGATGCGTGAAACGGTGCTCGCCGAAGTTGCACAAAGGAGTCCCACGTCGCCGGAGACCAACTTAGAAAGTCGTGCAATGCAGGTTAGAGTGCCGTGGACCCAGGCTTGGCTGTGCACAAAGGATTTCCACCGGAAGTGCACAGGGGCCGGAGTAGCTTGCAAAGTCGCGGTTCCCAGCAATGCAGCCCAGCGAGGTGAGGCAAGGACCAAACTTGGGCTGAAGAGTCACTGGACTGTGGGGGTCACTTGGACAGCATCGCTGGATTCGAGGGACCTCGCTCATCGTGCTGAGAGGAGACCCAAGGGACCGGTAATGCAGCTTTTTGGTGCCTGCGGTTGCAGGGGGAAGATTCCGTCGACCCACGGGAGATTTCTTCGGAGCTTCTGGTGCAGAGAGGAGGCAGGCTACCCCCACAGCATGCACAAGCAGGAAAACAGTCGAGAAGGCGGCAGGATCAGCGTTACAGAGTTGCAGTAGTCGTCTTTGCTACTATGTTGCAGGTTTGCAGGCTTCCAGCGCAGTCAGCGGTCGTTTCCTTATCAGAAGGTGAAGAGGGAGATGCAGAGGAACTCGGCTGAGCTCGTGCATTCGTTATCTAAAGTTTCCCCAGAGACAGAGACCCTAAATAGCCAGAAAAGAGGGTTTGGCTACCTAGGAGAGAGGAAAGGCTACTAACACCTGAAGGAGCCTATCAGCAGGAGTCTCTGACGTCACCTGGTGGCACTGGCCACTCAGAGCAGTCCAGTGTGCCAGCAGCACCTCTTTTTCCAAGATGGCAGAGGTCTGGAGCACACTGGAGGAGCTCTGGACACCTCCCAGGGGAGGTGCAGGTCAGGGGAGTGGTCACTCCCCTTTCCTTTGTCCAGTTTCGCGCCACAGCAGGGGCTAAGGGGTCCCTGAACCGGTGTAGACTGGCTTATGCAGAATTGGGCACATCTGTGCCCAACAAAGCATTTCCAGAGGCTGGGGGAGGCTACTCCTCCCCTGCCTTCACACCATTTTCCAAAGGGAGAGGGTGTCACACCCTCTCTCAGAGGAAGTTCTTTGTTCTGCCATCCTGGGCCAGGCCTGGCTGGACCCCAGGAGGGCAGCTGCCTGTCTGAGGGGTTGGCAGCAGCAGCAGCTGCAGTGAAACCCCAGGAAGGGCAGTCTGGCAGTACCAGGGTCTGTGCTACAGACCACTGGGATCATGGAATTGTACCAACAATGCCAGGATGGCATAGAGGGGGCAATTCCATGATCATAGACATGTTACATGGCCATATTCGGAGTTACCATGGTGAAGCTACATATAGGTAGTGACCTATATGTAGTGCACGCGTGTAATGGTGTCCCCGCACTCACAAAGTTCAGTGAATTGGCTCTGAACAATGTGGGGGCACCTTGGCTAGTGCCAGGGTGCCCTCACACTAAGTAACTTTGCACCTAACCTTTACCAGGTAAAGGTTAGACATATAGGTGACTTATAAGTTACTTAAGTGCAGTGTAAAATGGCTGTGAAATAACGTGGACGTTATTTCACTCAGGCTGCAGTGGCGGGCCTGTGTAAGAATTGTCAGAGCTCCCTATGGGTGGCAAAAGAAATACTGCAGCCCATAGGGATCTCCTGGAACCCCAATACCCTGGGTACCTCAGTACCATATACTAGGGAATTATAAGGGTGTTCCAGTAAGCCAATGTAAATTGGTAAAAATGGTCACTAGCCTGTCAGTGACAATTTGGAAAGAAATGAGAGAGCATAACCACTGAGGTTCTGATTAGCAGAGCCTCAGTGAGACAGTTAGTCACTACACAGGTAACACATTCAGGCACACTTAGGAGCACTGGGGCCCTGGGTTACCAGGGTCCCAGTGACACATACAACTAAAACAACATATATACAGTGAAAAATGGGGGTAACATGCCAGGCAAGATGGTACTTTCCTACACCTCTTCACCTTCTACCAAAGGATCGACCGCTGACTGCTCAGGACACCTGCAAAACCGTAACAAAGTAGCAAGACGACTACTAGCAACTTTGTATTGCTTCATCCTGCCGGCTTTCTCGACTGTTTCCAGGTGGTGCATGCTCTGGGGGTAGCCTGCCTCCTCTCTCCACCAGGAGCTCTGAAGAAATCTCCCGTGGGTCGACGGAATCTTCCTCCTGCAACCGCATGCACCAAAAGACTGCATCACTGGTCCTCTGGTCCCCTCTCAGCACGACGAGCGTGGTCCCTGAAACTCAGCAACTCTGTCCAAGTGACTCCCACAGTCCAGTGACTCGTCAGTCCAAGTTTGGTGGAGGTAAGTCCTTGCCTCCCCACGCTAGACTGCATTGCTTGGTACTGTGTGATTTGCAGCTGCTCCGGCTCCTGTACACTCTTCCAGGATTTCCTTCGTGCACGGCCAAGCCTGGGTCCCCGACACTCCTTCCTGCAGTGCAAAACCTTCTGAGTTGTCCTCTTGCGTCATGGGACTCCCTTTTGTGACTTCGGGTGGACTCCGGTTCACTTTTCATCCTAGTGCCTGTTTAGGAACTTCTGCGGGTGCTGCCTGCTTCTGTGAGGGCTCCCTGAGTTGCTGGGCGCCCCCTCTGTCTCCTCCTCCAAGTGGCAACATCCTGGTCCCTCCTGGGCCACAGCAGCACCCAAAAACCTCTACTGTGAACCTTGCAGCTTGCAAGGCTTGTTTGGGGTCTTTCTGCGTGGGAACACCTCTGCAAGCTTCATCGTGACGTGGGACATCCATCCTCCAAAGGAGATGTTTCTAGCTCTCTTCTTTCTTGCAGAACTCCAAGCTTTTTCCAACAGGTGGCAGCTTCCTTGCACCCTGAGCTGGCATTTCCTGGGCTTCTGCCCACTCTGGACACTGTCGCGACTATTGGACTTGGTCCCCTTGTCTTACAGGTACTCAGGTCCGGAAATCCACTCTTGTTGCATTGCTGGTGTTTGTTCTTCCTGCAGAATCCCCCTATCACTACTTCTGTGCTCTCTGGGGGTTAGGTTCACTTTACACCTACCTTTCAGGGTCATAGGATGGGCTATTTTTCTAACCCTCACTGTTTACTTACAGTCCTAGTGACCCTCTACAAGCTCACATTTGGGTTCCATTTGTGGTTTGCATTCCACTTTTGGAGTATATGGTTTGTGTCGCCCCTATACCTATGTGCTCCTATTGCAATCTACTGTAATTTTCCACTGCTTGCATTACTTTTCTTGCTATTACCGGCATAATTTTGGTTTGTGTACATATATCTTGTGTATATATCTTATCCTCAAACTGAGGGTACTCACTGAGATGCTTTTGGCATATTGCCATGAAAATAAAGTACCTTTATTTTTAGTACTTCTGTGTATTGTGTTTTCTTATGATATTGTGCATATGACACCAGTGGTATAGTAGGAGCTTTCCATGTCTCCTAGTTCTGCCTAAGCTGCTTTGCCATAGCTACCTTCTATCAGCTTAAGCTGCTAGAAACACCTCTTCTACACCAATAAGGGATAACTGGACCTGGCACAAGGTGTAAGTACCTCTGGTACCCACTACAAGCCAGGGCAGCCTCCTACACTCAGGCCTACAGGGACACAGGTGCCAGTATCACTTTGTTGACTGAAGACCTAGTGTCTCTTGAACAACACATCATTGGACAACAGTATAAGATTGGTGATGCCCATAACTCCACTACGTTTCTTCCCTTAGCTATAATTCAGTTTGGTTGGGGTGGAGTTACTGGCCCTAAGCAGGTGGTAGTATCACCTAGCTTACCTGTAGACTGTCTCTTAGGTAATGACCTAGAGGCCTCAGGTTGGGCTGATGTGGAGTTTAATACCCATGCAGCCATGATGGGTATCCCTGAGGAATTGCTTCCTCTCATTTCAGCTGAAATGAAAAAGCAAAGGAGAGAAAAAGGCCTGAAAACTCAGGATCCTTCTCCAACAACAGGAAAAAAGGGCATCAAAGTATCCCCTAGCCACCCTGCCATTCAGGATACCATTCCTGTGGTAGGAGAAATCTCTCCTGGGTGGCACCTGTACCAAGGGAATCATCAGCTGGCACAACTGTACTCCCTGAGGTGGAAGTACCTCTCTGTGGGATAACTAATATTGGTGAGAAAAAATGCACCATTTTAGTTAACATGGAGCATCCCTCCAACCCTCCCAGAGAAACTTTAGTGCAGAAACCCTGCACTGCCTCACAACACTTAGGACAGCAGCCCTGCCCTAGTGTGGAGCTCATAGGACAGCATCCCTGCCCTGCTCTAACTCAAGAGAAACAGCAACCCTGTTCTCTCTTACAGCCATATGGACAACGTTTTTACCCAGCTATGGCTTTACTGAGACAGCATCCCTGTCTGGCATTCTCATCACTTGATATAGACCCAGTGGACAATTCCCACTGCTCTAAACTTAAACATACTAATAGGAACTCTGAGAATATAACTTCACATTGTTGGCTAGCTAAAAAACTTCAAACAGGGGGGTTTACATCCCCACCGGGAAGTAACCATATAGTGGATGATAAAGGGAGTAACAAAGCTATTGTAGCTATTGTAGTATTGTAGCTATTGCTACTCTCTACTTATCACCACTTAGACAATAAAGACTCAACTGGCCAAGGTTAGCCTTATTGTCCTTCGTTTTGGGGGGGTTGTGTAGGAAGATAGCCTTTTTCTAGCCTTGTTACCCCCACTTTTGGCCTGTTTGTGAGTATATGTCAGGGTGTTTTCACTGTCTCACTGGGATCCTGCTAGCCAGGGCCCAGTGCTCATAGTGAAAACCCTATGTTGTCAGTGTGTTTGTTATGTGTCACTGGGATCCTTCTAGCCAGGACCCTAGTGCTCATATGTGTTCCCTGTGTGGTGCCTAACTATCACTGAGGGTCTGCTAACCAGAACTTCAGTGTTTATGCAATCTCTGTTTTCTAAATTTGTCACTGCAGGCTAGTGACTAAATTTACCAATTCTCATTGGCCACTGGTACACCCATATAATTCCCTTGTATATGGTACTTAGGTACCCATGGTATTGGGGTTCCAGGATATCCCTATGGGCTGCAGCATTTCTTTTGCCACCCATAGGGAGCCTAGACAATTCTTACAGAGGCCTGCCACAGCAGCCTGAGTGAAATAACGTCCACGTTATTTCACAGCCATTTTTCACTGCACATAAGTAACTTATAAGTCACCTATGTGTCTAACCTTCACCTGGTGAAGGTTCGTTGCCAAGTTACTTAGTGTGTGGGCACCCTGGCACTAGCCAAGGTGCTCCCACATCGTTCAGGGCAAATTCCCCGGACTTTGTGACTGCGGGGACACCATTACACGTGTGCACTATACATAGGTCACTACCTATGTATAGCGTTACAATGGTAACCCCGAACATGGCCATGTAACATGTCTAAGATCATGGAATTGTCACCCCATTTGCAGGACAATTCCATGATCCCCCGGGTCTCTAGCACAGAACCCGGGTACTGCCAAACTGCCTTTCCGAGGTTTCCACTGCAGGTGCTGCTGCTGCCAACCCCTCAGACAGGATTCTGCCCTCCTGGGGTCTAGGCAGCCCTGGCCCAGGAAGGTAGAAGAAAGGATTTCCTCTGAGAGAGGGTGTTACACCCTCTCCCTTTAGAAATAGGTGTGAAGGTCTGGGGAGGAGTAGCCTCCCCCAGCCTCTGGAAATGCTCTGATGGGCACAGATGGTGCCCATCTCTGCATAAGCCAGTCTACACAGGTTCAGGGATCCCCCAACCCTGCTCTGGTGCGAAACTGGACAAAGGAAAGTGGAGTGACCACTCCCCTGACCAGTACCTCCCATGAGAGGTGCCCAGAGCTCCTCCAGTGTGTCCCAGACCTTTGCCATCTTGGATTCAGAGGTGTTGGGGGCACACTCGACTGCTCCGAGTGGCCAGTGCCAGCAGGTGACGTCAGAGATCCCCTCTGATAGGCTCTTAGTAGCCTATCAGAGGGGATCTTAGTACCTCTCTTGGTAGCCAATCCTCCTTTCTTGGTAGCCAATCCTCCTTTCTTGGTAGCCAAAGCTCCTTTTCTGGCTATTTAGGGTCTCTCCTCTGGGGAATTCTTCAGATAACGAAGGCAAGAGCTCACCAGAGTTCCTCTGCACTTCCCTCTTCGACTTCTGCCAAGGATCGACTGCTGACTGCTCCAGGACGTCTGCAAAACTGCAACAAAGTAGCAAGACGACTACCAGCAACATTGTAGCGCCTAATCCTGCCGGCTTTCTCAACTGTTTCCTGGTGGTTCATGCTCTGAGGGTCACCCGCCTTCACCCTGCACTGGAAGCCAAGAATAAATCTCCTGTGGGTCGAAGGAATCATCCCCCTGCTAACGCAGGCACCAAAAGACTGCATCACTGGTCCTCTGGGTCCCCTCTCACCCTGACGAGTGTGGTCCCTGAAACACAGGAACTCTATCCAAGTGAATCCCACAGTCCAGTAATCCTTCAGTCCAAGTTTGGTGGAGGTAAGTCCTTGCCTCCCCACGCTAGACTGCAAACCTGTGTACTGTGTGATTTGCAGTTGCTCCGGCTCCTGTGCACTCTTCCATGATTTTCTTCATGCACAGCCTAGCCTGCGTCCCCAGCACTCCGTCCTGCCGTGCTCAACCTTCTGAGTTGGCCTCCGGCATCGTGGGACCCTCCCTTGTGGCTTTGAGCTAGCTCCGGTTCCCAAATCTTCTATGTGCCTGTTTTGGTACTTCTGTGGGTGCTACCTGCTTCTGTGGGGGCTCTCTGAGTTGCTGAGCACTCACTCTGTCTCTTCCTCCGAGGGGCAACATCCTGGTCCTTCCTGGTCCCCAGGAGCACCCAAAAACCTCTACTGTGACCCTTGCAGCTAGCAAGGTTTGTTTGTGGTATTTCTGCGTGGGAACACTTCTGCAACCTTCATCACTATGTTGGACATCTTCCCTCCAAAGGAGAAGTTCCTAGTCCTCTTCTTGTTGCAGAACCTAAGCTTCTTCCATCCAGAGGCAGCTTCCTTGCACCTTCATCCGGGGTTTCCTGGGCTCCTGCCCCCCCCCGCCCGCCGGGACACTATCGCGACTCTTGGACTTGGTCCCCTTGCCTTGCAGGTCCTCAGGTCCAGGAATCCATCTTCAGTGCTTTGCTGGTGTTTGTGGTTCTTGCAGAATCCCCCTATCATGACTATTGTGTCCTTTAGGGGTAGTAGGTGTACTTTACTCCTACTTTTCAGGGTCTTGGGGTGGGGTATTGTAGGAGGCTGGCCTGGCTTGTAGTGGGTACCAAGGGGTACTTACACTCTGTACCAGGTCCAGTTATCCCTTATTAGTGTAGAAGAGGTGTTTCTAGCAGCTTAGGCTCATAGAAGGTAGCTATAGCAGAGCAGCTTAGGCTGAACTAGAGACATGTAAAGCTCCTACTATACCACTGGTGTCATATGCACAATATCATAAGAAAACACAATACACAGATATACTAAAAATAAAGGTACTTTATTTTTATGACAATATGCCAAAAGTATCTCAGTGAGTACCCTCAGTATGAGGATGCCAAATATACGCAAGATATATGTACACAATACCAAAAATATGCAGTAATAGTAAAAGGAAGTAATGCAAGCAGTGTAAAGTTACAATAGATTGCAATAGGAGCACATAGGTATAGGGGCAACACAAACCATATACTCCAAAAGTGGAATGCGAAACCACGAATGGACCCCAAACCTATGTGAGCTTGTAGAGGGTCGCTGGGACTGTAAGAAAACAGTGAGGGTTAGAAAAATAGCCCAACCCAAGACCCTTTAAGGTAGGTGTAAAGTGCACCTACAACCCCCAGAGAGCACAGAAGTCGTGATTGGGGGATTATGCAAGCAAAACCAACACCAGCAAAGCAACAACAGTGGATTTCCGGACCTGAGAACCTGTAAGAGAAGGGGACCAAGTCCAAGAGTCACGATCAAGTCGGGAGTGGGCAGATGCCCAGGAAATGCCAGCTGTGGGTGCAAAGAAGCTGCCACCGGATGGTAGAAGCTGTGAATTCTGCAAGAACGAAGAGGACTAGGAACTTCCCCTTTGGAGGATGGATGTCCCACGTCGTGAAGAAGCTTGCAGACGTGTTCCCATGCAAAAAGACCGAAAACAAGCCTTGCTAGCTGCAAGGGTCGCGGTTAGGGTTTTTGGATGCTACTGTGGCCCAGGAGGGACCAGGATGTCGCCACTTGGATGAGGAGACAGAGGGGGCGCCCAGCAAGTCAGGGAGCCCTCACAGAAGTTGGCAGCACCTGCAGAAGTACCGGATCAGGCACTTAGAAGAGGAGTGAACCGGAGTCCACCCGAAGTCAGAAAAGGGAGTCCCACGACGCCGGAGGACAACTCAGAAGGTTGTGCACTGCAGGTTAGAGTGTCGGGGACCCAGGCTTGGCTGTGCACGAAGGAAATCCTGGAAGAGTGCACAGGAGCCAGAGCAGCTGCAAATCACGCGGTACCCAGCAATGCAGTCTAGCGTGGGGAGGCAAGGACTTACCTCCACCAAACTTGGACTGAAGAGTCACTGAACTGTGGGAGTCACTTGGACAGAGTTGCTGAGTTCCAGGGATCATGCTCGTTGTGCTGAGAGGGGACCCAGAGGACCGGTGATGCAGTCTTTTGTTGCCTGCGGTTGCAGGGGGAAGATTTCGTCGACCCACGGTGTAGGAGGCTGGACTGGCTTGTAGTGAGTACCAAGGGGTACTTGCACCTTGCACCAGGCCCAGTTATCCCTTATTAGTGTATAGGGTGTCTAGCAGCTTAGGCTGATAGATAATGGTAGCTTAGCAGAGCAGCTTAGGCTGAACTAGGAGACGTGTGAAGCTACTACAGTACCACTCAGTGTCATATGCACAATATCATAAGAAAACACAATACACAGTTATACTAAAAATAAAGGTACTTTATTTTTATGACAATATGCCAAAGTATCTTAGAGTGTACCCTCAGTGAGAGGATAGGAAATATACACAAGATATATATACACAATAGCAAAAATATGCAGGATAGTCTTAGAAAACAGTGCAAACAATGTATAGTTACAATAGGATGCAATGGGGAAACATAGGGATAGGGGCAACACAAACCATATACTCCAGAAGTGGAATGCGAACCACGAATGGACCCCAAACCTATGTGACCTTGTAGAGGGTCGCTGGGACTATTAGAAAATAGTGAGAGTTAGCAAAATAACCCTCCCCAAGACCCTGAAAAGTGAGTGCAAAGTGCACTAAAGTTCCCCTAAGGACAAAAGAGTCGTGTTAGAGGAATAATGCAGGAAAGACACAAACCAGCAATGCAACAACTGTGGATTTCCAATCTAGGGTACCTGTGGAACAAGGGGACCAAGTCCAAAAGTCACAAGCAAGTCGGAGATGGGCAGATGCCCAGGAAATGCCAGCTGCGGGTGCAAAGAAGCTTCGACTGGACAGAAGAAGCTGAGGTTTCTGCAGGAACGAAAAGGGCTAGAGACTTCCCCTTTGGTGGACGGATCCCTCTCGCCTTGGAGAGTCGTGCAAAAGTATTTTCCCGCCGGAAGGACGCCAACAAGCCTTGCTACACGCAAATCGTGCGTTTGGCGTTTTTGGACGCTGCTGGGGCCCAGGAGGGACCAGGAGGTCGCAAATTGGACCTGCAGAGAGAGGGGACGTCGAGCAAGAAAAAGAGCCCTCACTGAAGCAGGTAGCACCCGGAGAAGTGCCAGAAACAGGCACTACGCGGATGCGTGAAACGGTGCTCGCCGAAGTTGCACAAAGGAGTCCCACGTCGCCGGAGACCAACTTAGAAAGTCGTGCAATGCAGGTTAGAGTGCCGTAGACCCAGGCTTGGCTGTGCACGAAGGATTTCCGCCGGAAGTGCACAGGGGCCGGAGTAGCTGCAAAGTCGCGGTTCCCAGCAATGCAGCCCAGCGAGGTGAGGTAAGGACTTACCTCCACCAAACTTGGGCTGAAGAGTCACTGGACTGTGGGGGTCACTTGGACAGAGTCGCTGGATTCAAGGGACCTCGCTCGTCGTGCTGAGAGGAGACCCAAGGGACCGGTGATGCAGCTTTTTGGTGCCTGCGGTTGCAGGGGGAAGATTCCGTCGACCCACGGGAGATTTCTTCGGAGCTTCTGGTGCAGAGAGGAGGCAGGCTACCCCCACAGCATGCACAAGCAGGAAAACAGTCGAGAAGGCGGCAGGATCAGCGTTACAGAGTTGCAGTAGTCGTCTTTGCTACTATGTTGCAGGTTTGCAGGCTTCCAGTGCGGTCAGCGGTCGTTTCCTTATCAGAAGGTGAAGAGAGAGATGCAGAGGAACTCGGCTGAGCTCATGCATTCGTTATCTAAAGTTTCCCCAGAGACAGAGACCCTAAATAGCCAGAAAAGAGGGTTTGGCTACCTAGGAGAGAGGAAAGGCTACTAACACCTGAAGGAGCCTATCAGCAGGAGTCTCTGACGTCACCTGGTGGCACTGGCCACTCAGAGCAGTCCAGTGTGCCAGCAGCACCTCTTTTTCCAAGATGGCAGAGGTCTGGAGCACACTGGAGGAGCTCTGGACACCTCCCAGGGGAGGTGCAGGTCAGGGGAGTGGTCACTCCCCTTTCCTTTGTCCAGTTTCGCGCCACAGCAGGGGCTAAGGGGTCCCTGAACCGGTGTAGACTGGCTTATGCAGAATTGGGCACATCTGTGCCCAACAAAGCATTTCCAGAGGCTGGGGGAGGCTACTCCTCCCCTGCCTTCACACCATTTTCCAAAGGGAGAGGGTGTCACACCCTCTCTCAGAGGAAGTTCTTTGTTCTGCCATCCTGGGCCAGGCCTGGCTGGACCCCAGGAGGGCAGCTGCCTGTCTGAGGGGTTGGCAGCAGCAGCAGCTGCAGTGAAACCCCAGGAAGGGCAGTCTGGCAGTACCAGGGTCTGTGCTACAGACCACTGGGATCATGGAATTGTACCAACAATGCCAGGATGGCATAGAGGGGCAATTCCATGATCATAGACATGTTACATGGCCATATTCGGAGTTACCATGGTGAAGCTACATATAGGTAGTGACCTATATGTAGTGCACGTGTGTAATGGTGTCCCCGCACTCACAAAGTTCAGTGAATTGGCTCTGAACAATGTGGGGGCACCTTGGCTAGTGCCAGGGTGCCCTCACACTAAGTAACTTTGCACCTAACCTTTACCAGGTAAAGGTTAGACATATAGGTGACTTATAAGTTACTTAAGTGCAGTGTAAAATGGCTGTGAAATAACGTGGATGTTATTTCACTCAGGCTGCAGTGGCAGGCCTGTGTAAGAATTGTCAGAGCTCCCTATGGGTGGCAAAAGAAATGCTGCAGCCCATAGGGATCTCCTGGAACCCCAATACCCTGGGTACCTCAGTACCATATACTAGGGAATTATAAGGGTGTTCCAGTAAGCCAATGTAAATTGGTAAAAATGGTCACTAGCCTGTCAGTGACAATTTGGAAAGAAATGAGAGAGCATAACCACTGAGGTTCTGATTAGCAGAGCCTCAGTGAGACAGTTAGTCACTACACAGGTAACACATTCAGGCACACTTATGAGCACTGGGGCCCTGGGTTACCAGGGTCCCAGTGACACATACAACTAAAACAACATATATACAGTGAAAAATGGGGGTAACATGCCAGGCAAGATGGTACTTTCCTACACAACCCCCCCCCAAACGAAGGACAATAAGACTAGCCATTACCTGATGAGTCTTCATTGTCTAAGTGGAAATATCTGGAGAGTCCATCTGCATTGGAGTGGCTACTCCCAGGTCTATGTTCCACTGTATAGTCCATTCCCTGTAGGGATATGGACCACCTCAACAATTTAGGATTTTCACCTTTCATTTGTTTTAGCCAAAGTAGAGGTTTGTGGTCTGTCTGAACAATGAAGTGAGTGCCAAACAGGTATGGCCTCAACTTCTTCAGAGCCCAGACCACAGCAAAGGCCTCCCTCTCAATGGCAGACCAACGCTTTTCTCTAGGGGTCAACCTCCTACTAATAAAAGCAACAGGTTGATCCTGGCCCTCAGAATTAAGTTGTGATAGGACTGCCCCTACTCCTAATTCAGATGCATCAGTTTGGACATAGAATTTTTTAGAGTAACAAGGGATTTTCAGGACAGGTGCAGAGCACATGGCCTGCTTCAGCTCCTCAAAAGCTTTCTGACAGCTTGTTGTCCATAATACCTTTTTAGGCATTTTCTTGGATGTGAGGTCATTAAGAGGGGCTGCAATGGAGCCATAGTTCTTAATGAACCTCCTGTAATACCCAGTGAGGCCTAGGAAGGCTCTCACCTGAGTCTCAGTGGTAGGGGGAACCCAATCAATAATAGTTTGGATTTTCCCCTGAAGTGGTGCAATCTGTTCCCCACCAACAAGGTGTCCCAGATAAACCACCTTACCCTGCCCTATCTGGCACTTTGAAGCCTTGATAGTGAGGCCTGCCTTTTGCAGAGCCTCCAAAACTTTCCATAGGTGGACCAGGTGATCATCCCAGCTGGAGCTAAAGACAGCTATATCGTCCAAATATGCTGCACTGAAAGCTTCCAGCCCTTGCAGGACTGTGTTCACCAACCTCTGAAAAGTGGCAGGTGCATTTTTCAAACCAAAAGGCATTACAGTAAACTGGTAATGTCCTCCAATGGTAGAAAATGCAGTCTTAGGTTTAGCATCTTCTGACAATTTGATCTGCCAATACCCTGCAGTCAAATCAAAAGTGCTTAGATACTTGGCAGATGCCAGTGTATCTATAAGCTCATCTGCCCTGGGTATAGGGTGAGCATCAGTTTTGGTTACCAAGTTGAGACCTCTATAGTCTACACAAAACCTCATTTCCTTCTTTCCATCTTTAGAATTGGGTTTTGGTACCAGTACCACAGGAGAAGCCCATGGACTGTCAGAGTGCTCAACCACTCCTAGTTCCAACATTTTCTGAACTTCTTGCTTTATGCAGTCCCTGACATGGTCAGGCTGCCTATAGATCTTACTTTTGACAGGTAAACTGTCTCCAGTATCTATAGTGTGCTCACACCAAGAAGTGGTGCCTGGCACAGTAGAGAAGAGTTCTGAAAATTGTCCTAGGAGATTTATGCAATTATCTTTCTGCTCAGCAGTAAGACAATCAGCCAAAACTACACCTTCCACAAGAGCATCTTGTTCTGTGGAAGAGAAGAGATCAGGTAGAGGATCACTGTCTTCTTCCTGTCCCTCATCTGTTGCCATGAGCAGGGTGAGATCAGCCCTGTCATAGTAGGGTTTCAGGCGGTTGACATGGAGCACCCTAAGGGGACTCCTGGCAGTGCCTAAGTCAACCAAGTAGGTGACTTCACCCTTCTTTTCAACAATTGTGTGGGGTCCACTCCATTTATCTTGGAGTGCTCTTGGGGCCACAGGCTCCAAGACCCACACTTTCTGCCCTGGTTGGTACTGAACCAAAACAGCCTTCTGATCATGCCATTGCTTCTGGAGCTCTTGGCTGGCCTGAAGGTTTTTACTGGCCTTTTTCATGTACTCAGCCATCCTTGATCTGAGGCCAAGTACATAATCCACAATATCCTGCTTAGGAGCTTTTAAAGGTTGTTCCCAACCCTCCTTTACAAGTGTGAGTGGACCCCTAACAGGGTGTCCAAAAAGAAGTTCAAAGGGGCTGAAGCCCACTCCTTTCTGGGGTACCTCCCTGTAGGCAAAAAGGAGGCATGGTAGAAGGATATCCCATCTCCTGCGGAGTTTTTCAGGGAGTCCCATAATCATGCCTTTGAGAGTTTTATTAAATCTCTCCACCAGTCCATTTGTTTGTGGATGATAGGGTGTTGTGAACTTGTACGTTACACCACACTCCTTCCACATGGCCTTTAAGTATGCAGACATGAAATTGCTTCCCCTGTCTGATACCACTTCCTTTGGGAAGCCCACTCTGGAAAATATTCCCAGGAGGGCCTTTGCCACTGCAGGAGCTGTAGTGGTCCTTAAAGGAATAGCTTCAGGATATCTTGTGGCATGGTCCACTACCACCAAGATAAACCTATTGCCTGAAGCAGTAGGAGGGTCAAGGGGGCCAACTATGTCAACCCCTACCCTTTCAAAGGGAACCCCAACCACAGGTAGTGGGATAAGGGGTGCCTTTGGGGTGCCACCTGTCTTGCCACTGGCTTGACAGGTTTCACAGGACTTGCAAAATTCTTTTGTGTCCTCAGACATCCTAGGCCAATGAAACAGGGGAACAAGCCTGTCCCAAGTTTTCATTTGTCCTAGATGCCCAGCTAAGGGAATGTCATGTGCCAGTGTTAGGAGGAACATTCTGTACTCCTGAGGGATCACTAATCTCCTGGCAGCTCCAGGTTTAGGATCCCTATGCTCAGTGTACAAGAGGTTGTCCTCCCAGTAAACTCTGTGAGAGTCACTGACATCCCCATTAGCCTGTTTGACAGCTTGCTGTCTGAGACCCTCTAATGTGGGACAGGTTTGCTGTGCCACACTCAGCTCCTCCCTGGCAGACCCCCCTTCACCCAAAAGCTCAGCAGTGTCTGCTTCCAGCTCCTCTGGTGTAGGTTCTGCACAGGGAGGGAATTATTCTTCCTCAGAAGTAGAATCCACTGTAGAGGGAGGGATAGTAGGAAGTGGTTTGCTTCTACTAGCCCTAGCTTTAGGGAGCACTTGGTCCATTGTTCCAGGATCCAAGCTTCCCTGTCCTTTTTGCTTTTTGGCCTGAGCCCTTGTCAAAGCAAAAATATGCCCTGGGATGCCCAGCATTGCTGCATGGGCCTCCAACTCCACATCTGACCAAGCTGATGTCTCCAAATCATTCCCTAATAGACAGTCTACAGGTAAATCTGAAGCTACCACAACTTTCTTTGGACCAGTTACCCCCCCCCCCAGTTGAGATTTACAACAGCCATGGGGTGGCTTTGTGTTATGTTGTGAGCATCGGTTACTTGGTACTGGTGTCCAAGTATGTGTTGTTCAGGGTGCACCAGTTTCTCAATCACCATTGTGACACTGGCACCTGTGTCCCTGTAGGCCTGGACCTCAACACCATTTATTAGGGTTAGTTGCTTGTACTTCTCCAAGTTATGGGGGCAAGCAACCAAAGTGGCTAAATCAATAGCCCCTTCAGAGACTAAAGTAGCCTCTGTGGTCTCCCTAATCAGACCAACCCCAACTAAATTACCAAAAGTGAGCCCAGCTACTCCCTTGGATTGGCTATTAGTAGGTTTGCTCCCACCACCACTGCTATTAGTAGGGACACTAGGTGTAGCAGTAGGGGTTGTAGTGGTAGGAGCTGTGGTGCCTTTCTTTGGACAACTGGGATCTGTTGTCCAATGGCCTTTTATTTTACATAAATAGCACCATGGTTTCTTTTCCTTGTTCTGATTAAAGGAGGATTTGGACCCACCACCCCCACCAGAGTGTTTTTGTGGGCCTGATGAAGACTCATTTTTAGATTTGTCCCCACCCTTGTCAGAAGACTTACCATCCTTCTTTTTGTTGCCATCTTTGTCACCCCCTGTATGAACTTTTCTGTTCACTCTTGTTCTGACCCATTTGTCTGCCTTCTTTCCCAATTCTTGGGGAGAGGTCAGATCAGAGTCCACCAAGTACTGGTGCAACAAATCAGACACACAATTATTAAGAATATGCTCTCTCAGGATCAAGTTATACAGGCTGTCATAATCAGTAACTTTACTGCCATGTAACCACCCCTCCAAGGCCTTCACTGCCTGGTCAATGAAATCAACCCAGTCTTGTGAAGACTCCTTTTTGGTCTCTCTGAACTTTATCCTGTACTGTTCAGTGGTTAAGCCATAACCATCCAGGAGTGCATTCTTAAGAACTTGGAAATTATTGGCATCATTTTCTTTTACAGTAAGGAGCCTATCCCTACCTTTTCCACTAAATGATAGCCATAGGATAGCAGCCCACTGCTTTTGAGGGACATCCTGTACAGCACAGGCCCTCTCAAGTGCAGCAAACCACTTGTTAATGTCATCCCCCTCCTTATAAGGGGGAACTATCTTGTGCAGATTCCTGGAATCATGCTCTTTTGCAGGATGACTATGGGGAATACTGCTGCTGCCACCATGGGTATCTAAACCCAACTTCTGTCTTTCCTTCTCTAATTCTAAAGACTGTCTATCCAAATCCAGCTGTTGCTTCTTGAGCTTCAGTCTGGTTTGTTCCACTCTCAATCTATTGAGCTCCCTTTCTAACAATCTGTCATCAGGGTGGGTGGGAGGGACATTTCTAGATACAGAGGTATGATGGGAATGAACAGAAGGAGACCTGTCCCTTACAGAGGGCACCCTAACAGCTTGGCTACCAGTATAATGTGAGAGCACACCATCAGTATGGTGTGATTCAACCTCTGTACCAACTATGCTAGACTGTCTAGTAATGGGCAGGCTGAGAAGTTTCTTTCCTGAACCTTTTCCTGTGGGAGTCCCTGGATCAGATTGAGAACCATTAGCTACTTTTTCACCAGATTGGGCACTTATGGCCTTATCCTGTACTCTAAGCATATTAATTAACAGTTCTAAGGAAGGATTCTTCCCTACACTCAAACCTCTCTCTATGCAGAGACTCCTTGCTCCTTTCCAGCTAAGGTGATCATATGCAAGTTTGGACAGTTCAACATTTTTGCCTGTGCCAGACATTTTTTAGAGAGAGTTAAAGTGATAGAAAAAGAGAAAAAAGTTTTCAGAACTTTTTGGAAAGACAGAAAAAACTTTTTAAACTTTTAAGAACTTTTTGAAAGTTTTAGAAGTACTTTTCAGCACTTAGAAAAGAGTGAAAAGAGGAAATGCTAAACTTTTTGGCTATGTGTATATACACTGACCTTGTTTTGTATATTTTTCTCTTATGAAAAGTACAATGACAAGAGTGGTAAGTAGTCTCAAGCACTTATCCCACCACTGCACAACCAATGTAGGAGGCTGGACTGGCTTGTAGTGAGTACCAAGGGGTACTTGCACCTTGCACCAGGCCCAGTTATCCCTTATTAGTGTATAGGGTGTCTAGCAGCTTAGGCTGATAGATAATGGTAGCTTAGCAGAGCAGCTTAGGCTGAACTAGGAGACGTGTGAAGCTACTACAGTACCACTCAGTGTCATATGCACAATATCATAAGAAAACACAATACACAGTTATACTAAAAATAAAGGTACTTTATTTTTATGACAATATGCCAAAGTATCTTAGAGTGTACCCTCAGTGAGAGGATAGGAAATATACACAAGATATATATACACAATAGCAAAAATATGCAGGATAGTCTTAGAAAACAGTGCAAACAATGTATAGTTACAATAGGATGCAATGGGGAAACATAGGGATAGGGGCAACACAAACCATATACTCCAGAAGTGGAATGCGAACCACGAATGGACCCCAAACCTATGTGACCTTGTAGAGGGTCGCTGGGACTATTAGAAAATAGTGAGAGTTAGCAAAATAACCCTCCCCAAGACCCTGAAAAGTGAGTGCAAAGTGCACTAAAGTTCCCCTAAGGACAAAAGAGTCGTGTTAGAGGAATAATGCAGGAAAGACACAAACCAGCAATGCAACAACTGTGGATTTCCAATCTAGGGTACCTGTGGAACAAGGGGACCAAGTCCAAAAGTCACAAGCAAGTCGGAGATGGGCAGATGCCCAGGAAATGCCAGCTGCGGGTGCAAAGAAGCTTCGACTGGACAGAAGAAGCTGAGGTTTCTGCAGGAACGAAAAGGGCTAGAGACTTCCCCTTTGGTGGACGGATCCCTCTCGCCTTGGAGAGTCGTGCAAAAGTATTTTCCCGCCGGAAGGACGCCAACAAGCCTTGCTACACGCAAATCGTGCGTTTGGCGTTTTTGGACGCTGCTGGGGCCCAGGAGGGACCAGGAGGTCGCAAATTGGACCTGCAGAGAGAGGGGACGTCGAGCAAGAAAAAGAGCCCTCACTGAAGCAGGTAGCACCCGGAGAAGTGCCAGAAACAGGCACTACGCGGATGCGTGAAACGGTGCTCGCCGAAGTTGCACAAAGGAGTCCCACGTCGCCGGAGACCAACTTAGAAAGTCGTGCAATGCAGGTTAGAGTGCCGTAGACCCAGGCTTGGCTGTGCACGAAGGATTTCCGCCGGAAGTGCACAGGGGCCGGAGTAGCTGCAAAGTCGCGGTTCCCAGCAATGCAGCCCAGCGAGGTGAGGTAAGGACTTACCTCCACCAAACTTGGGCTGAAGAGTCACTGGACTGTGGGGGTCACTTGGACAGAGTCGCTGGATTCAAGGGACCTCGCTCGTCGTGCTGAGAGGAGACCCAAGGGACCGGTGATGCAGCTTTTTGGTGCCTGCGGTTGCAGGGGGAAGATTCCGTCGACCCACGGGAGATTTCTTCGGAGCTTCTGGTGCAGAGAGGAGGCAGGCTACCCCCACAGCATGCACAAGCAGGAAAACAGTCGAGAAGGCGGCAGGATCAGCGTTACAGAGTTGCAGTAGTCGTCTTTGCTACTATGTTGCAGGTTTGCAGGCTTCCAGTGCGGTCAGCGGTCGTTTCCTTATCAGAAGGTGAAGAGAGAGATGCAGAGGAACTCGGCTGAGCTCATGCATTCGTTATCTAAAGTTTCCCCAGAGACAGAGACCCTAAATAGCCAGAAAAGAGGGTTTGGCTACCTAGGAGAGAGGAAAGGCTACTAACACCTGAAGGAGCCTATCAGCAGGAGTCTCTGACGTCACCTGGTGGCACTGGCCACTCAGAGCAGTCCAGTGTGCCAGCAGCACCTCTTTTTCCAAGATGGCAGAGGTCTGGAGCACACTGGAGGAGCTCTGGACACCTCCCAGGGGAGGTGCAGGTCAGGGGAGTGGTCACTCCCCTTTCCTTTGTCCAGTTTCGCGCCACAGCAGGGGCTAAGGGGTCCCTGAACCGGTGTAGACTGGCTTATGCAGAATTGGGCACATCTGTGCCCAACAAAGCATTTCCAGAGGCTGGGGGAGGCTACTCCTCCCCTGCCTTCACACCATTTTCCAAAGGGAGAGGGTGTCACACCCTCTCTCAGAGGAAGTTCTTTGTTCTGCCATCCTGGGCCAGGCCTGGCTGGACCCCAGGAGGGCAGCTGCCTGTCTGAGGGGTTGGCAGCAGCAGCAGCTGCAGTGAAACCCCAGGAAGGGCAGTCTGGCAGTACCAGGGTCTGTGCTACAGACCACTGGGATCATGGAATTGTACCAACAATGCCAGGATGGCATAGAGGGGCAATTCCATGATCATAGACATGTTACATGGCCATATTCGGAGTTACCATGGTGAAGCTACATATAGGTAGTGACCTATATGTAGTGCACGTGTGTAATGGTGTCCCCGCACTCACAAAGTTCAGTGAATTGGCTCTGAACAATGTGGGGGCACCTTGGCTAGTGCCAGGGTGCCCTCACACTAAGTAACTTTGCACCTAACCTTTACCAGGTAAAGGTTAGACATATAGGTGACTTATAAGTTACTTAAGTGCAGTGTAAAATGGCTGTGAAATAACGTGGATGTTATTTCACTCAGGCTGCAGTGGCAGGCCTGTGTAAGAATTGTCAGAGCTCCCTATGGGTGGCAAAAGAAATGCTGCAGCCCATAGGGATCTCCTGGAACCCCAATACCCTGGGTACCTCAGTACCATATACTAGGGAATTATAAGGGTGTTCCAGTAAGCCAATGTAAATTGGTAAAAATGGTCACTAGCCTGTCAGTGACAATTTGGAAAGAAATGAGAGAGCATAACCACTGAGGTTCTGATTAGCAGAGCCTCAGTGAGACAGTTAGTCACTACACAGGTAACACATTCAGGCACACTTATGAGCACTGGGGCCCTGGGTTACCAGGGTCCCAGTGACACATACAACTAAAACAACATATATACAGTGAAAAATGGGGGTAACATGCCAGGCAAGATGGTACTTTCCTACACAACCCCCCCCCAAACGAAGGACAATAAGACTAGCCATTACCTGATGAGTCTTCATTGTCTAAGTGGAAATATCTGGAGAGTCCATCTGCATTGGAGTGGCTACTCCCAGGTCTATGTTCCACTGTATAGTCCATTCCCTGTAGGGATATGGACCACCTCAACAATTTAGGATTTTCACCTTTCATTTGTTTTAGCCAAAGTAGAGGTTTGTGGTCTGTCTGAACAATGAAGTGAGTGCCAAACAGGTATGGCCTCAACTTCTTCAGAGCCCAGACCACAGCAAAGGCCTCCCTCTCAATGGCAGACCAACGCTTTTCTCTAGGGGTCAACCTCCTACTAATAAAAGCAACAGGTTGATCCTGGCCCTCAGAATTAAGTTGTGATAGGACTGCCCCTACTCCTAATTCAGATGCATCAGTTTGGACATAGAATTTTTTAGAGTAACAAGGGATTTTCAGGACAGGTGCAGAGCACATGGCCTGCTTCAGCTCCTCAAAAGCTTTCTGACAGCTTGTTGTCCATAATACCTTTTTAGGCATTTTCTTGGATGTGAGGTCATTAAGAGGGGCTGCAATGGAGCCATAGTTCTTAATGAACCTCCTGTAATACCCAGTGAGGCCTAGGAAGGCTCTCACCTGAGTCTCAGTGGTAGGGGGAACCCAATCAATAATAGTTTGGATTTTCCCCTGAAGTGGTGCAATCTGTTCCCCACCAACAAGGTGTCCCAGATAAACCACCTTACCCTGCCCTATCTGGCACTTTGAAGCCTTGATAGTGAGGCCTGCCTTTTGCAGAGCCTCCAAAACTTTCCATAGGTGGACCAGGTGATCATCCCAGCTGGAGCTAAAGACAGCTATATCGTCCAAATATGCTGCACTGAAAGCTTCCAGCCCTTGCAGGACTGTGTTCACCAACCTCTGAAAAGTGGCAGGTGCATTTTTCAAACCAAAAGGCATTACAGTAAACTGGTAATGTCCTCCAATGGTAGAAAATGCAGTCTTAGGTTTAGCATCTTCTGACAATTTGATCTGCCAATACCCTGCAGTCAAATCAAAAGTGCTTAGATACTTGGCAGATGCCAGTGTATCTATAAGCTCATCTGCCCTGGGTATAGGGTGAGCATCAGTTTTGGTTACCAAGTTGAGACCTCTATAGTCTACACAAAACCTCATTTCCTTCTTTCCATCTTTAGAATTGGGTTTTGGTACCAGTACCACAGGAGAAGCCCATGGACTGTCAGAGTGCTCAACCACTCCTAGTTCCAACATTTTCTGAACTTCTTGCTTTATGCAGTCCCTGACATGGTCAGGCTGCCTATAGATCTTACTTTTGACAGGTAAACTGTCTCCAGTATCTATAGTGTGCTCACACCAAGAAGTGGTGCCTGGCACAGTAGAGAAGAGTTCTGAAAATTGTCCTAGGAGATTTATGCAATTATCTTTCTGCTCAGCAGTAAGACAATCAGCCAAAACTACACCTTCCACAAGAGCATCTTGTTCTGTGGAAGAGAAGAGATCAGGTAGAGGATCACTGTCTTCTTCCTGTCCCTCATCTGTTGCCATGAGCAGGGTGAGATCAGCCCTGTCATAGTAGGGTTTCAGGCGGTTGACATGGAGCACCCTAAGGGGACTCCTGGCAGTGCCTAAGTCAACCAAGTAGGTGACTTCACCCTTCTTTTCAACAATTGTGTGGGGTCCACTCCATTTATCTTGGAGTGCTCTTGGGGCCACAGGCTCCAAGACCCACACTTTCTGCCCTGGTTGGTACTGAACCAAAACAGCCTTCTGATCATGCCATTGCTTCTGGAGCTCTTGGCTGGCCTGAAGGTTTTTACTGGCCTTTTTCATGTACTCAGCCATCCTTGATCTGAGGCCAAGTACATAATCCACAATATCCTGCTTAGGAGCTTTTAAAGGTTGTTCCCAACCCTCCTTTACAAGTGTGAGTGGACCCCTAACAGGGTGTCCAAAAAGAAGTTCAAAGGGGCTGAAGCCCACTCCTTTCTGGGGTACCTCCCTGTAGGCAAAAAGGAGGCATGGTAGAAGGATATCCCATCTCCTGCGGAGTTTTTCAGGGAGTCCCATAATCATGCCTTTGAGAGTTTTATTAAATCTCTCCACCAGTCCATTTGTTTGTGGATGATAGGGTGTTGTGAACTTGTACGTTACACCACACTCCTTCCACATGGCCTTTAAGTATGCAGACATGAAATTGCTTCCCCTGTCTGATACCACTTCCTTTGGGAAGCCCACTCTGGAAAATATTCCCAGGAGGGCCTTTGCCACTGCAGGAGCTGTAGTGGTCCTTAAAGGAATAGCTTCAGGATATCTTGTGGCATGGTCCACTACCACCAAGATAAACCTATTGCCTGAAGCAGTAGGAGGGTCAAGGGGGCCAACTATGTCAACCCCTACCCTTTCAAAGGGAACCCCAACCACAGGTAGTGGGATAAGGGGTGCCTTTGGGGTGCCACCTGTCTTGCCACTGGCTTGACAGGTTTCACAGGACTTGCAAAATTCTTTTGTGTCCTCAGACATCCTAGGCCAATGAAACAGGGGAACAAGCCTGTCCCAAGTTTTCATTTGTCCTAGATGCCCAGCTAAGGGAATGTCATGTGCCAGTGTTAGGAGGAACATTCTGTACTCCTGAGGGATCACTAATCTCCTGGCAGCTCCAGGTTTAGGATCCCTATGCTCAGTGTACAAGAGGTTGTCCTCCCAGTAAACTCTGTGAGAGTCACTGACATCCCCATTAGCCTGTTTGACAGCTTGCTGTCTGAGACCCTCTAATGTGGGACAGGTTTGCTGTGCCACACTCAGCTCCTCCCTGGCAGACCCCCCTTCACCCAAAAGCTCAGCAGTGTCTGCTTCCAGCTCCTCTGGTGTAGGTTCTGCACAGGGAGGGAATTATTCTTCCTCAGAAGTAGAATCCACTGTAGAGGGAGGGATAGTAGGAAGTGGTTTGCTTCTACTAGCCCTAGCTTTAGGGAGCACTTGGTCCATTGTTCCAGGATCCAAGCTTCCCTGTCCTTTTTGCTTTTTGGCCTGAGCCCTTGTCAAAGCAAAAATATGCCCTGGGATGCCCAGCATTGCTGCATGGGCCTCCAACTCCACATCTGACCAAGCTGATGTCTCCAAATCATTCCCTAATAGACAGTCTACAGGTAAATCTGAAGCTACCACAACTTTCTTTGGACCAGTTACCCCCCCCCCAGTTGAGATTTACAACAGCCATGGGGTGGCTTTGTGTTATGTTGTGAGCATCGGTTACTTGGTACTGGTGTCCAAGTATGTGTTGTTCAGGGTGCACCAGTTTCTCAATCACCATTGTGACACTGGCACCTGTGTCCCTGTAGGCCTGGACCTCAACACCATTTATTAGGGTTAGTTGCTTGTACTTCTCCAAGTTATGGGGGCAAGCAACCAAAGTGGCTAAATCAATAGCCCCTTCAGAGACTAAAGTAGCCTCTGTGGTCTCCCTAATCAGACCAACCCCAACTAAATTACCAAAAGTGAGCCCAGCTACTCCCTTGGATTGGCTATTAGTAGGTTTGCTCCCACCACCACTGCTATTAGTAGGGACACTAGGTGTAGCAGTAGGGGTTGTAGTGGTAGGAGCTGTGGTGCCTTTCTTTGGACAACTGGGATCTGTTGTCCAATGGCCTTTTATTTTACATAAATAGCACCATGGTTTCTTTTCCTTGTTCTGATTAAAGGAGGATTTGGACCCACCACCCCCACCAGAGTGTTTTTGTGGGCCTGATGAAGACTCATTTTTAGATTTGTCCCCACCCTTGTCAGAAGACTTACCATCCTTCTTTTTGTTGCCATCTTTGTCACCCCCTGTATGAACTTTTCTGTTCACTCTTGTTCTGACCCATTTGTCTGCCTTCTTTCCCAATTCTTGGGGAGAGGTCAGATCAGAGTCCACCAAGTACTGGTGCAACAAATCAGACACACAATTATTAAGAATATGCTCTCTCAGGATCAAGTTATACAGGCTGTCATAATCAGTAACTTTACTGCCATGTAACCACCCCTCCAAGGCCTTCACTGCCTGGTCAATGAAATCAACCCAGTCTTGTGAAGACTCCTTTTTGGTCTCTCTGAACTTTATCCTGTACTGTTCAGTGGTTAAGCCATAACCATCCAGGAGTGCATTCTTAAGAACTTGGAAATTATTGGCATCATTTTCTTTTACAGTAAGGAGCCTATCCCTACCTTTTCCACTAAATGATAGCCATAGGATAGCAGCCCACTGCTTTTGAGGGACATCCTGTACAGCACAGGCCCTCTCAAGTGCAGCAAACCACTTGTTAATGTCATCCCCCTCCTTATAAGGGGGAACTATCTTGTGCAGATTCCTGGAATCATGCTCTTTTGCAGGATGACTATGGGGAATACTGCTGCTGCCACCATGGGTATCTAAACCCAACTTCTGTCTTTCCTTCTCTAATTCTAAAGACTGTCTATCCAAATCCAGCTGTTGCTTCTTGAGCTTCAGTCTGGTTTGTTCCACTCTCAATCTATTGAGCTCCCTTTCTAACAATCTGTCATCAGGGTGGGTGGGAGGGACATTTCTAGATACAGAGGTATGATGGGAATGAACAGAAGGAGACCTGTCCCTTACAGAGGGCACCCTAACAGCTTGGCTACCAGTATAATGTGAGAGCACACCATCAGTATGGTGTGATTCAACCTCTGTACCAACTATGCTAGACTGTCTAGTAATGGGCAGGCTGAGAAGTTTCTTTCCTGAACCTTTTCCTGTGGGAGTCCCTGGATCAGATTGAGAACCATTAGCTACTTTTTCACCAGATTGGGCACTTATGGCCTTATCCTGTACTCTAAGCATATTAATTAACAGTTCTAAGGAAGGATTCTTCCCTACACTCAAACCTCTCTCTATGCAGAGACTCCTTGCTCCTTTCCAGCTAAGGTGATCATATGCAAGTTTGGACAGTTCAACATTTTTGCCTGTGCCAGACATTTTTTAGAGAGAGTTAAAGTGATAGAAAAAGAGAAAAAAGTTTTCAGAACTTTTTGGAAAGACAGAAAAAACTTTTTAAACTTTTAAGAACTTTTTGAAAGTTTTAGAAGTACTTTTCAGCACTTAGAAAAGAGTGAAAAGAGGAAATGCTAAACTTTTTGGCTATGTGTATATACACTGACCTTGTTTTGTATATTTTTCTCTTATGAAAAGTACAATGACAAGAGTGGTAAGTAGTCTCAAGCACTTATCCCACCACTGCACAACCAATGTAGGAGGCTGGACTGGCTTGTAGTGAGTACCAAGGGGTACTTGCACCTTGCACCAGGCCCAGTTATCCCTTATTAGTGTATAGGGTGTCTAGCAGCTTAGGCTGATAGATAATGGTAGCTTAGCAGAGCAGCTTAGGCTGAACTAGGAGACGTGTGAAGCTACTACAGTACCACTCAGTGTCATATGCACAATATCATAAGAAAACACAATACACAGTTATACTAAAAATAAAGGTACTTTATTTTTATGACAATATGCCAAAGTATCTTAGAGTGTACCCTCAGTGAGAGGATAGGAAATATACACAAGATATATATACACAATAGCAAAAATATGCAGGATAGTCTTAGAAAACAGTGCAAACAATGTATAGTTACAATAGGATGCAATGGGGAAACATAGGGATAGGGGCAACACAAACCATATACTCCAGAAGTGGAATGCGAACCACGAATGGACCCCAAACCTATGTGACCTTGTAGAGGGTCGCTGGGACTTTTAGAAAATAGTGAGAGTTAGCAAAATAACCCTCCCCAAGACCCTGAAAAGTGAGTGCAAAGTGCACTAAAGTTCCCCTAAGGACAAAAGAGTCGTGTTAGAGGAATAATGCAGGAAAGACACAAACCAGCAATGCAACAACTGTGGATTTCCAATCTAGGGTACCTGTGGAACAAGGGGACCAAGTCCAAAAGTCACAAGCAAGTCGGAGATGGGCAGATGCCCAGGAAATGCCAGCTGCGGGTGCAAAGAAGCTTCGATTGGACAGAAGAAGCTGAGGTTTCTGCAGGAACGAAAAGGGCTAGAGACTTCCCCTTTGGTGGACGGATCCCTCTCGCCTTGGAGAGTCGTGCAGAAGTGTTTTCCCGCCGGAAGGACGCCAACAAGCCTTGCTACACGCAAATCGTGCGTTTGGCGTTTTTGGACGCTGCTGGGGCCCAGGAGGGACCAGGAGGTCGCAAATTGGACCTGCAGAGAGAGGGGACGTCGAGCAAGACAAAGAGCCCTCACTGAAGCAGGTAGCACCCGGAGAAGTGCCAGAAACAGGCACTACGAGGATGCGTGAAACGGTGCTCGCCGAAGTTGCACAATGGAGTCCCACGTCGCCGGAGACCAACTTGGAAAGTCGTGCAATGCAGGTTAGAGTGCCGTGGACCCAGGCTTGGCTGTGCACGAAGGATTTCCGCCGGAAGTGCACAGGGGCCGGAGTAGCTGCAAAGTCGCGGTTCCCAGCAATGCAGCCCAGCGAGGTGAGGCAAGGACTTACCTCCACCAAACTTGGGCTGAAGAGTCACTGGACTGTGGGGGTCACTTGGACAGAGTCGCTGGATTCGAGGGACCTCGCTCGTCATGCTGAGAGGAGACCCAAGGGACCGGTGATGCAGCTTTTTGGTGCCTGCGGTTGCAGGGGGAAGATTCCGTCGACCCACGGGAGATTTCTTCAGAGCTTCTGGTGCAGAGAGGAGGCAGGCTACCCCCACAGCATGCACAAGCAGGAAAACAGTCGAGAAGGCGGCAGGATCAGCGTTACAGAGTTGCAGTAGTCGTCTTTGCTACTATGTTGCAGGTTTGCAGGCTTCCAGTGCGGTCAGCGGTCGTTTCCTTATCAGAAGGTGAAGAGAGAGATGCAGAGGAACTCGGCTGAGCTCATGCATTCGTTATCTAAAGTTTCCCCAGAGACAGAGACCCTAAATAGCCAGAAAAGAGGGTTTGGCTACCTAGGAGAGAGGAAAGGCTACTAACACCTGAAGGAGCCTATCAGCAGGAGTCTCTGACGTCACCTGGTGGCACTGGCCACTCAGAGCAGTCCAGTGTGCCAGCAGCACTTCTGTTTCCAAGATGGCAGAGGTCTGGAGCACACTGGAGGAGCTCTGGACACCTCCCAGGGGAGGTGCAGGTCAGGGGAGTGGTCACTCCCCTTTCCTTTGTCCAGTTTCACGCCAGAGCAGGGGCTAAGGGGTCCCTGAACCGGTGTAGACTGGCTTATGCAGAATTGGGCACATCTGTGCCCAACAAAGCATTTCCAGAGGCTGGGGGAGGCTACTCCTCCCCTGCCTTCACACCATTTTCCAAAGGGAGAGGGTGTCACACCCTCTCTCAGAGGAAGTTCTTTGTTCTGCCATCCTGGGCCAGGCCTGGCTGGACCCCAGGAGGGCAGCTGCCTGTCTGAGGGGTTGGCAGCAGCAGCAGCTGCAGTGAAACCCCAGGAAGGGCAGTCTGGCAGTACCAGGGTCTGTGCTACAGACCACTGGGATCATGGAATTGTACCAACAATGCCAGGATGGCATAGAGGGGGCAATTCCATGATCATAGACATATTACATGGCCATATTCGGAGTTACCATGGTGAAGCTACATATAGGTAGTGACCTATATGTAGTGCACGCGTGTAATGGTGTCCCCGCACTCACAAAGTTCAGTGAATTGGCTCTGAACAATGTGCGGGCACCTTGGCTAGTGCCAGGGTGCCCTCACACTAAGTAACTTTGCACCTAACCTTTACCAGGTAAAGGTTTGACATATAGGTGACTTATAAGTTACTTAAGTGCAGTGTAAAATGGCTGTGAAATAACGTGGACGTTATTTCACTCAGGCTGCAGTGGCAGGCCTGTGTAAGAATTGTCAGAGCTCCCTATGGGTGGCAAAAGAAATGCTGCAGCCCATAGGGATCTCCTGGAACCCCAATACCCTGGGTACCTCAGTACCATATACTAGGGAATTATAAGGGTGTTCCAGTAAGCCAATGTAAATTGGTAAAAATGGTCACTAGCCTGTCAGTGACAATTTGGAAAGAAATGAGAGAGCATAACCACTGAGGTTCTGATTAGCAGAGCCTCAGTGAGACAGTTAGTCACTACACAGGTAACACATTCAGGCACACTTATGAGCGCTGGGGCCCTGGGTTACCAGGGTCCCAGTGACACATACAACTAAAACAACATATATACAGTGAAAAATGGGGGTAACATGCCAGGCAAGATGGTACTTTCCTACACACGGGAGATTTCTCCAGAGCTCCTGGTGGAAGAAGGAGGCAGGCTACCCCCAGGGCATGCACCACCAGGAAACAGGCGAGAAAGCCTGCAGGATGAAGCGATACAAGGTTGCAGTAGTCGTCTTTGCTACTTTGTTGCGGTTTTGCAGGTGTCCTGAGCAGTCAGCGGTCAATCCTTTGGCAGAAGGTGAAGAGGGAGATGCAGAGGAACTCTGGTGAGCTCTTGCATTCGGTATCTGAAGAATTCCCCAAAGCAGAGGCCCTAAATAGGCAGAAAAGGAGGTTTGGCTACCTAGGAAGGAGGATAGGCTAGTAAGAAAGGTAAGAGCCTATCAGAAGGAGTCTCTGACGTCACCTGATGGCACTGGCCACTCAGAGCAGTCCAGTGTGCCAGCAACACCTCTGTTTCCAAGATGGCAGAGGTCTGGGGCACACTGGAGGAGCTCTGGGCACCTCCCCTGGGAGGTGCAGGTCAGGGGAATGGTCACTCCCCTTTCATTTGTCCAGTTTCGCGCCAGAGCAGGGCTGGGGGATCCCTAAACCGGTGTATACTGGCTTATGCAGAGATGAGCAGCATCTGTGCCCATCAAAGCATTTCCAGAGGCTGGGGGAGTCTACTACTCCCCACCCTTCACAATTATTTCCAAAGGGAGAGGGTGTAACACCCTCTCTCAGAGGAAATCCTTTGCTCTGCCTTCCTGGGCCAGGGCTGCCTGGACCCCAGGAGGGCAGAAACCTGTCTGAGGGGTTGGCAGCAGCAGCAGCTGCAGTGGAGACCCCGGGAAGGCAGTTTGGCAGTACCCGGGTTCTGTGCTAGAGACCCGGGGGATCATGGAATTGTCTCCCCAATGCCAGAATGGCATTGGGGTGACAATACCATGATCTTAGACATGTTACATGGCCATGTTCGGAGTTACCATTGTGACGCTATACATAGGTAGTGACCTATGTATAGTGCACGCGTGAAATGGTGTCCCCTCACTCACAAAGTCCGGGGAATTTGCCCTGAACAATGTGGGGGCACCTTGGCTAGTGCCAGGGTGCCCTAACACTAAGTAACTTTGCACCTAACCTTCACCAGGTGAAGGTTAGACATATAGGTGGCTTATAAGTTACTTAAGTGCAGTGGTAAATGGCTGTGAAATAACGTGGATGTTATTTCACTCAGGCTGCACTGGCAGGCCTGTGTAAGAATAGTCAGATCTCCCTATGGGTGGCAAAAGAAATGCTGCAGCCTATAGGGATCTCCTGGAACCCCAATACCCTGGGTACCTCAGTACCATATACTAGGGAATTATAAGGGTGTTCCAGTATGCCAATGTGAATTGGTGAAATTGGTCACTAGCCTGTTAATGACAATTTGGAAAGCAGAGAGATCATAACCACTGAGGTTCTGGTTAGCAGAGCTTCAGTGAGACAGTTAGGCATCACACAGGGAACACATACATATAGGCCACAAACTTATGAGCATTGGGGTCCTGGCTAGCAGGGTCCCAGTGACACATAACAAATATACTGACAACACAGGGTTTTCACTATGAGCACTGGGCCCTGGCTAGCAGGATCCCAGTGAGACTGTGAAAACACCCTGACATATACTCACAAACAGGCCAAAAGTGGTGGTAACAAGGCTAGAAAGAGGCTACTTTCTCACAGGTATCTTGGACACCCTGACTGTTTTCTTACAGTCCGAGCGACCCTCTACAAGTTCCCATATGTCTGGGGTCCATTCGTGATTCGCATTCCACTTTTGAAGTGTATGGTTTGTGTTGCCCCTAGACCTATGTTTGCCTATTGCAACCTATTGTAATTCTACAGTGTTTGCATTACTTTTCTAACTCTTATTTACCTATTTTGGGTTTGTGTACATATAACTTGTGTATATTACTTACCTTCTTACCGAGGGTACTCACTGAGATACTTGTGGCATATTGTCATAAAAATAAAGTACCTTTATTTTTAGTAACTCTGAGTATTGTGTTTTCTTATGATATTGTGCATATGATATAAGTGGTATAGTAGGAGCTTTGCATGTCTCCTAGTTCAGCCTAAGCTGCTTTGCCATAGCTACCTTCTATCAGCCTAAGCTGCTAGAAACACCTCTATTCTACTAATAAGGGATAACTGGACCTGGCACAGGGTGTAAGTACCACAGGGTACCCAGTGAAAGCCAGGCCAGCCTCCTACAGGTATCTTGGACACCCTTAGTGTTTTCTTGCACTCTCAGTGACCCTCTACACACTACACTAGGCCTGGGGTCCATTCTTGGTTCGCATTCCACTTTTGGAGTATATGGTTTGTGTTGCCCCTAGGCCTATTTTCTCCTATTGCATTCTATTGTGTTCTATAGTGTTTGCACTACTGTGAGAAAGTAGCCTCTTTCTAGCCTTGTTACCCCCACTTTTGGCCTGTTTGTGAGTGTATGTCAGGGTGTTTTCACTGTCTCACTGGGATCCTGCTAGCCAGGGCCCAGTCCTCATAGTGAAAACCCTATGTTTTCAGTATGTTTGTTATGTGTCACTCGGACCCTGCTAGTCAGGACCCCAGTGCTCAAACGTTTGTGGCCTATAGGTATGTGTTCCCTGTGTAGTGCCTAACTGTCTCACTGAGGCTCTGCTAACCAGAACCTCAGTGGTTATGCTCTCTCATTTCTTTCCAAATTATCACTAACAGGCTAGTGACCAATTTCACCAATTTACATTGGCTTACTGGAACACCCTTATAATTCCCTAGTATATGGTACTGAGGTACCTAGGGTATTGGGGTTCCAGGAGATCCCTATGGGCTGCAGCATTTCTTTTGCCACCCATAGGGAGCTCTGACAATTCTTACACAGGCCTGCCACTGCAGCCTGAGTGAAATAACATCCACGTTATTTCACAGCCATTTTACACTGCACTTACGTAACTTATAAGTCACCTATATGTCTAACCTTTACCTGGTAAAGGTTAGGTGCAAAGTTACTTAGTGTGAGGGCACCCTGGCACTAGCCAAGGTGCCCCCACATTGTTCAGGGCCAATTCCCCGGACTTTGTGAGTGCGGGGACACCATTACACGCGTGCACTACATATAGGTCACTACCTATATGTAGCTTCACAATGGTAACTCTGAATATGGCCATGTAACATGTCTATGATCATGGAATTGCCCCCTTTATGCCATCCTGGCATAGTTGGCACAATCCCATGATCCCAGTGGTCTGTAGCACAGACCCTGGTACTGCCAAACTGCCCTTCCTGGGGTTTCACTGCAGCTGCTGCTGCTGCCAACCCCTCAGACAGGCATCTGCCCTCCTGGGGTCCAGCCAGGCCTGGCCCATGATGGCAGAACAAAGGACTTCCTCTGAGAGAGGGTGTTACACCCTCTCCCTTTGGAAAATGGTGTGAAGGCAGGGGAGGAGTAGCCTCCCCCAGCCTCTGGAAATGCTTTGTTGGGCACAGATGTGCCCAATTCTGCATAAGCCAGTCTACACCGGTTCAGGGGACCCCTTAGCCCTGCTCTGGTGTGAAACTGGACAAAGGAAAGGGGAGTGACCACTCCCCTGACCTGCACCTCCCCTGGGAGGTGTCCAGAGCTCCTCCAGTGTGCTCCAGACCTCTGCCATCTTGGAAACAGAGGTGCTGCTGGCACACTGGACTGCTCTGAGTGGCCAGTGCCACCAGGTGACGTCAGAGACTCCTTCTGATAGGCTCCTTCAGGTGCTGCTAGCCTATCCTCTCTCCTAGGTAGCCAAACCCTCTTTTCTGGCTATTTAGGGTCTCTGTCTCTGGGGAAACTTTAGATAACGAATGCAAGAGCTCATCCGAGTTCCTCTGCATCTCTCTCTTCACCTTCTGCCAAGGAATCGACTGCTGACCGCGCTGGAAGCCTGCAAAACTGCAACATAGTAGCAAAGACGACTACTACAACTCTGTAACGCTGATCCTGCCGCCTTCTCGACTGTTTTCCTGGTGGTGCATGCTGTGGGGGTAGCCTGCCTCCTCTCTGCACTAGAAGCTCCGAAGAAATCTCCCGTGGGTCGACGGAATCTTCCCCCTGCAACCGCAGGCACCAAAGAACTGCATCACCGGTCCCTTGGGTCTCCTCTCAGCACGACGAGCGAGGTCCCTCGAATCCAGCAACTCTGTCCAAGTGACCCCCACAGTCCAGTGACTCTTCAGTCCAAGTTTGGTGGAGGTAAGTCCTTGCCTCACCTCGCTAGACTGCATTGCTGGGAACCGCGACTTTTGCAGCTACTCCGGCCTCCGTGCACTTCCGGTGAAAATCCTTTGTGCACAGTCCAGCCTGGGTCCACGGCACTCTAACCTGCATTGCACGACCTCCTAAGTTGTTCTCCGGCGACGTGGGACTTCTTTGTGCGACTTCGGGTGAGCACCGTTTCACGCATCCTCGCAGTGTCTGTTTCTGGCACTTCTCCGGGTGCTACCTGCTGCTAAGAGGGTTCCTTGTCTTGCTCGACGTCCCCTTTACCTCCTGGTCCAATTTGCGACCTCCTGGTCCCTCCTGGGCCACAGCAGCATCCAAAAACGCTAACCGCACGATTTGCAGCTAGCAAGGCTTGTTGGCGTTCTTTCGGTTGGAAAACACTTCTGCACGACTCTACAATGCGAGAGGGATCCGTCCTCCAAAGGGGAAGTCTCTAGCCCTTTGCGTTACTGCAGAAACCGCAGCTTCTTCCGTCCAGTAGAAGCTTCTTTGCACCCGCAGCTGGCATTTCCTGGGCATCTGCCCATCTCCGACTTGCTTGTGACTTTTGGACTTGGTCCCCTTGTTCCACAGGTACCCCAGATTGGAAATCCAGCGTTGTTGCATTGTTGGTTTGTGTCTTTCCTGCATTATTCCTCTAACACGACTTCTTTATCCTTAGGGGAACTTTAGTGCACTTTGCACTCACTTTTCAGGGTCTTGGGGAGGGTTATTTTTCTAACTCTCACTATTTTCTAATAGTCCCAGCGACCCTCTACAAGGTCACATAGGTTTGGGGTCCATTCGTGGTTCGCATTCCACTTCTGGAGTATATGGTTTGTGTTGCCCCTATCCCTATGTGTCCCCATTGCATCCTATTGTAACTATACATTGTTTGCACTGTTTTCTAAGACTATACTGCATATTTTTGCTATTGTGTATATATATCTTGTGTATATTTCCTATACTCTCACTGAGGGTACACTCTGAGATACTTTGGCATATTGTCATAAAAATAAAGTACCTTTATTTTTAGTATAACTGTGTATTGTGTTTTCTTATGATATTGTGCATATGACACTAGGTGGTACTGTAGTAGCTTTACACGTCTCCTAGTTCAGCCTAAGCTGCTCTGCTAAGCTACCATTATCTATCAGCCTAAGCTGCTAGACACCCTATACACTAATAAGGGATAACTGGGCCTGGTGCAAGGTGCAAGTACCCCTTGGTACTCACTACAAACCAGTCCAGCCTCCTACAACTACTTTTCTAAATGTTTTACTTACATGATTTTGGTTTGTGTGTATATTTTATGTATATTACTTACCTCCTAAGGGAGTATATCCTCTGAGATACTTTTGGTATATTGTCACTAAAATAAAGTACCTTTATTTTTAGTAACTCTGAGTATTGTGTTTCTTATGATATAGTGCAATATGATATAAGTGGTATAGTAGGAGCTTTGCATGTCTCCTAGTTCAGCTTAAGCTGCTCTGCTATAGCTACCTCTATCAGCCTAACCTGCTAGAACACTACTAATCTACTAATAAGGGATAACTGGACCTGCACAAGGTGAAAGTACCATCAGGTTCCCAATATAAGCCTGGCCAGCTTCCTACATATACCTATTTTCGCATGATAGCTATGCTTTTTTGAATATTTGTCATGTAAAAATTGGGAGCCGTTTTTATCCAGCAGCTCAGTGCATTGGGCCTACTGAGTGTTTACTTTTAATGTGTATTTTCCTTTCGAAAAATTGCTGTACTGCAACAGCGATATGCAAAATTGCATTTTTCACACCAGAATAAAAACAAATGTGGCATGGGAAAAGCCAATTTACGCTGAATTGTTGGACACATAGGCCTATGTATATACTTTTTGATGCTGAACTGCGCTAACGCAGTTCAGCGTCAAAAAGTTTACCGCCAGCTAGCGCATACCAAGATGCCGGACAGGGATTATATTTATGGTATGACACTAGCCAGCAGTAAGGTCCGGCTAGAGTCTTAGAAAAGGATGCTAGCCGGATGTGGGAGGCATAGGGGAAACAGGTGGTTTAGCGTCAGAGGATGACGCTAGTACGGGCAGAGGCAAAAAAAATGACTAGCGTCATTTCTCGACATTAAAACCCTATGGACATAACTCCTGTCTCAGTTAAGACAGGAGTTGTGCCCCCCAGCCCAATGGGCATGCTCATTGGGCACAGTGCCATGTAGAGGGCCTCAAGTTAGGCCCCCTATGGCACTTTGACAAAAAAAAAAAAAAGACCTACCTGGATTTACCTGGGATGGGTCCCCCCATCCTTAGGTGTCCTCCAGGTGTGGGTGCGGATGGGTGGGGGTGTCTCTGGAGGCAGGGAAGGGCATCTGTGGGCTGTTTCCAGAGGTCTCTGACCATGGAAAAAGGCCCACAGGTCCCCTAACGCCTGTCCATACCCAGACGTTAAATAATGGTGCTAAGCAGGCTTAGTGCCATTATTTAAGGTCCTCCTCCTCCTGTCTGTGAATTTTGCACAGGTGGATAAATAAGGCGCTTGGGCCTTAGAGTCATTTTTTGCCTGGGAACACCTACCTTGCATCTCACAGGCAAAAAAAATACTTTAACTTCAATATTTTGGCGCTAGACATGTCTAGTGCCAAAATATAAATATGAAGTTAAGTTTGCTCTGGATTTGCGTGAAAAAAAAACGCAAATCCGGCGCAAAGTATAAATATGCCCCATAAAGTCACCCATAAATTGCTGGTACTAATGAATGTTTTGTTGGAGATACGAACATGCGACGAGCCGTAGCAAGCATCATCTTTATCTGTCAACATAAGAACATTGATTCCTCCCAACATTCTCATCCTCCAACATTCTAATAAAGGCTTCTAAACACACTACCTAAAACACACCAGTTTATTTGTGCAAATGTAGACAAAACAGAATATGGTGGAAGAGGGGAAATTGCTTTTGAATGGACTACCCTGTCCTCCGTTTTACTGAGGTCAAATACAAACATTGCAGCTTCTAGGCTTAGTGTAGGTGAAAGGTATGATGAAAAAACAACAATATATACAATTTAGAATTCAGTCAGAATTTGAGACTTCCACACGTGAATTCTGTATCCATGAATTCCGAATTTCTGCTAATTTATCAGCAATGTTCTTTACCCTCTTTGCAGCTCTTGCTGACACTGCCTGTACCAACAAGGGAGGAAAGTGTGTTGATTATCGTAATTACAAATGTATAGCTGGCGTACAGACCGCAATCTGCAATGGAGACACCTATCGAAGATGTTGTCTGCCCTGTGATGCCACCTGTAAGTAACACGTAAATAGATGTTGTTCAATTGTTCCAGTGGGTATGAAGCGTGGAGGAGAACCATGTTCAATGGCGTTTGATGCATTCATATTGTCATAAGAAATTAAAATGAGGTTGCAGTGTCACTTTGCAATGACGAGGTAGTGCCACTAATTCTACTGACTTATCTGTGGTGGTGATTACTGAAAGAGTGTGAGAAAGTAGCCTCTTTCTTGCATTGTTCCCTCCATTTTTGGCCTGTTTGTCAGTGTCTGTCAGCGTGTTTTTACTGTCTCACTGGGATCCTGCTAGCCAGGACCCCCGTGTTCACAGTTTGCGGCTCACATGTCAGTATGTTTTACTGTTTTATCAGTATGCTTGACTGTGTCCCTGGAGTCCTGCTAACCAGAACTCCAGTGCTTATGCTCTCTCTAATTCCAAATTTTGTACTTACATACTGGTAACCCCGTATTCCACTCCAAATTGGCATATTGGACCCCCCTTATAAGTCCCTAGCATATGGTACCTAGGTACCCAGGGCATTGGTGTTCCAGAAGCTCGTTATGGGCTGCAGCATTTCTTTTGCCACACATAAGGAGCTCATACAAACACTTCTTCAGGACTGCCATTGCAGCCTGAGTGAAATAGTGCAAGCACTATTTCACAGCCATTTTCACTACACCAGGTAACTTATAACTCACCTATATGTCTAACCTTCAGTCCCCAAAGGCTCGGTGCATAATACCTGTGTGTCAGGGCACCTCTACACTAGCAGAGGTGCCCCCACATCACCCAGGCCCATTTTCCCAAACCTCGTGAATGCGGCGATGCCATTATAAGTGTGCACTGCACATAGGTCAATACATATATGTAGCTTCACAATGGTAACTCCAATTATGGCCATGTGAGGTGTCTAGGAACCAGAAATTGTACTCCCAATCTGATTCTGCTATTGGGGGGCCATAATTCCATGCACCCTGGGGGCTCCACCATGGCCCCCAGTACTGCCATACCAGTCTTCTGAGGTTTTCACTACACCCCCAGCTGCTGCCACTTCACAGACAGGCTTCTGCCCACCTGGGGCTTAAGCAGCTCAATCCCAGTAAGGCAGAACAATGCATTTTCTTTAGGAGAGGGGTGTTACACCCTCTCCATTTGGAACCTGCTCTGGCACGAAACTGGACAAAGGAAAGGGGAGTGACCACTCCCCTGTCCATCACCACCCCAGGGGTGATGCCCGGAGCTCCTCCAGAGTGTCCCTGGGTTCTGCCATTTTGTTTTCAGGATGGTCAGGGAACTCGGGGAGCATCTGAGTGGCCAGTGCCAGTAAGTGACATCAGAGACCCCTCCTGATAGGCCCATGCCAGGTTAGGTGACCAATCCCCCTCGGAGTGCAATTTAGGGTCTCTCCTCCAGGTGTTTCGTCAGATTTGGATTGCAAGACTCCAGCAGGGATCCTCTGCATCCTTTACTTCATCTTCTACCATTGGATCAACCGCAGAACTGGTCCAGGAACTCTACAACTGCAAAAAAGTATCCAAGAAGGCTACTGCAACTCTGTGACTTCAGCTACTGCCAGCAACTGCAACAGTTTCCAGGTTGTACACACTCTGAGGACTGCCTGTCTTCATCCTGCCCCAGAAGAACCGACGGAATCTCCTGTGGAGCGACAGAGTCACTTTCCTGCTTCAGCAGGCACTTCTCTGCAGTGACAACCGGTACTCTGTGTCCCTTCTCCTGATGACGAGCTTGGATCCTGGATCACAGGTGGTAGACTAAATTGACCCTGACTGTCCAAAGGTCCAGCTGTCCAAATTTGGTGGAGGTAAGAGCTTGCCACCCTGTGCCAGAGAGTACCCCTCTGCACTAACTTTTTGCAGCTGCTAGGGCTTCTGTACACTTCTCCAATAAATGCTTCTTCCACAGCGTAGCCCAGTTCCCCAGCACTCTATCCTGTGATGCTCAGCTCCGTGAGATTTTCTCCGGTGCCATGGGATCCCTTTGTGTGGTGCTGCAACAACCACCATTTGCAACTCCTTTGTCCGCATGCTGTGGGACTCCTGTGCATGCTGCCTGGGCTTCTAAGGGCTCTCTGAGTTGCTGAGAGCCCCTTCTGTCTTTCCTTCCTGGGTAGAGTCGACCTGGCTCTTTCTGGGCCCAGGCAGTGCCATTTTCTGTGAAACGCAATGTAGGAAAGTACCATCTTGCCTGGCATTTTACCCACATTTTTACTTGTGTGTATGCTTGTTTTTGCCTGAGTCACTGAGGCTCTGCTAACCAGAACCTCAGTGTTTATGCTCTCTCTGCTTTTAAAATTGTCAATGCAGGCTAGTGACTAATTTTACCAATTCTGATTGGCATACTGGAACACCCTTATAATTCTCTAATATATGGTACCTAGGTAACCAGGGCATTGGGGTTCCAGGAGATCCCTATGGGCTGCAGCATTTCTTTTGCCACCCATAGGGAGTTCTGACAATTCTTACACAGGCCACCTTGGAAATAGAGAGGTTGGGGGCACACTGGACTGCTCTGAGTGGCCAGTGCCAGCAGGCGACGTCAGAGGCTCCTTCTGATAGGCTCTTACCTCTCTTGGTAGCCAATCCTCCTTTTCTGGCTATTTAGGGTCTCTGCTTTGGGGGATTCTTCAGATAACGAATGCAAGAGCTCACCAGAGTTCCTCTGCATCTCCCTCTTCACCTTCTACCAAAGATCGACCGCTGACTGCTCCAGGACGCCTGCGAAACCGCAACAAAGTAGCAAGACGACTACCAGCAACATTGTAGCACCTAATCCTGCCAGCTTTCTCGACTGTTTCCAGGTGGTGCATGCTCTGGGGGTAGCCTGCCTTCACCCTGCACCAGAAGCTCCAAAGAAATCTCCATTGGGTCGAAGGAATCTTCCCCCTGCTAACACAGACACCAAAAGACTTCATCACTGGTCCTCTGGATCCCCTCTCATCCTGATGAGCGTGGTCCCTGGAACACAGCAACTCTGTCCAAGTGACTCCCACAGTCCAGTGACTCTTCAGTCCAAGTTTGGTGGAGGTAAGTACTTGCCTCCCACGGTAGACTGCAAAGGTGTGTATTGCGTGATTTGCAGCTGCTCCGGCTCCGGTGCACTCTTCCCGGATTTCCTTTGTGCACAGTCTAGCCTGGGTCCCCAGCACTTCTGCCTGCAGTGCACAACCTTGTGAGTTGTCCTCCGACATCGTGGGACCCCATTTTGTAACTTCGCGTGGACTCCGGTTCACTCTTCTTCTAAGTGCCTGTTGGGGTACTTCTGTGGGTGCTGCCTGCTTCTGTGAGGGCTCTCTGAGTTGCTGAGCTCACCCTTTGTCTCCTCCCCCAAAAGGCAACATCCTGGTCCTTCCTGGTCCTCAGCAGCACCCAAAAACCTCTACCGAGACCCTTGCAGCCAACAAGCGTGGGAACACCTCTGCAAGCTTAATCGTGACGTGGGACATCTGGCTTCCAAAGGAGAAGTTCCTAGTCCTCTTCTTTCTTGCAGAACTCCAAGCTTCTTCCAACCAGAGGCAGCTTCCTTGCACCTTCATCCAGGGTTTCCTGGGCTCCTCCCCCCCTGGACACTAGTGTAGAAGAGGTGTTTCTAGCAGCTTAGGCTGATAGAAGGTAGCTATGGCAAAGCAGCTTAGGCTGAACTAGGAGACATGTAAAGCTCCTACTATACCACTGGTGTCATATGCACAGTTTCATAAGAAAACACAATACACAGAAGTACTAAATATAAAGGTACTTTATTTTTATGACAATATGCCAAAAGTATCTCAGTGAGTACACCCAGTATGAGGATAAGATATACACACAAGATATATGTACACAAACCAAAACTATGCAGGTAATAGCAAAAGGATGTAATGCAAGCAGTGTAAAATTACAGTAGATTGCAATAGGAGCACATAGGTATAGGGGCAACACAAACCATATACTCCAAAAGTGGAATGCGAACCACGAATGGACCCCAAACCTATGTGAGCTTGTAGAGGGTCGCTGGGACTGTAAGAAAACAGTGAGGGTTAGAAAAATAGCCCACCCCAAGACCCTGCAAGGTAGGTGTAAAGTGCACCTACTACCCCCAGAGAGCACAGAAGTCGTGATTGGGGGATTCTGCAGGAAGAACAAACACCAGCAATACAACAACAGCGGATTTCCGGACCTGAGTACCTGTAAGACAAGGGGACCAAGTCCAATAATCGCAACAGTGTCGAGAGTGGGCAGGAGCCCAGGAAATGCCAGCTGAGGGTGCAAGGAAGCTGGCACCTGTTGGAAGAAGCTTACAGTTCTGCAAGAAAGAAGAGGACTAGGAACTTCCCCTTTGAAGGATGGATGTCCCACGTCGTATAGAAGCTTGCAGAGGTGTTCCCACGCAGAAAGACCGCAAACAAGCCTTGCTAACTGCAAGGGTTGCGGTTAGGGCTTTTGGGTGCTGCTATGGCCCAGGAGGGACCAGGATGTCGCCACTTGGATGAGGAGACAGAGGGGGCGCCCAGCAATGTAGGGAGCCCTCACAGAAGCAGGCAGCACCCGCAGAAGTAACTGAACAGGCACACTCTAACCTGCAGTGCACAACCTTCTGAGTTGTCCTCCGGCATCGTGGGACTTCCTTTAGTGACTTCGGGTGGACTCCGGTTCACTTTTCTTCTGTTCCCTTGTATATGGTACTGAGGTACCCGGGGTATTGGGGTTCCAGGAGATCCCTATGGGCTGCAGCATTTCTTTTGCCACCCATAGGGAGGTCTGACAATTCACGCGTGTAATGGTGTCCCCGCACTCACAAAGTCCGGGGAATTTGCCCTGAACGATGTGGGGGCACCTTGGCTGGTGTCAGGGTGCCCACACACTAGGTAACTTTGCACCCAACCTTCACCAGGTGAATGTTAGTCATATAGGTGACTTATAAGTTACTTAAGTGCAGTGGTAAATGGCTGTGAAATAACGTGGATGTTATTTCACTCAGGCTGCACTGGCAAGCCTGTGTAAGAATTGTCAGAGCTCCCTATGCGTGGCAAACGAAATGCTGCAGCCCATAGGGATCTCCTGGAACCCCAATACCCTGGGCAACTCAGTACCATATGCTAGGGAATTATATGGGTATACCAGTATGCCAATGTGAATTGGTAAATTTAGTCACTAGCCTGTTAGTGACAAATTTGGAAAGCAGAGAGAGCATAACCACTGAGGTTCAGGTTAGCAGAGCCTCAGTGAGACAGTTAGACATCACACAGGGAACACATACAGGGCACATACTTATGAGCACTGGGGCCCTGCCTGGCAGGGTCCCTGTGACACATAGACTAAAACAACATATATACAGTGAAATATGGGGGTAACATGCCAGGCAAGATGGTACTTTCCTACATGATGCTGGCAGTGATAGAGGTTCCCATAACAGTAGGGCATCCTTTATCCCTAGAGGCCAGGTTGCCAGGGTCCAGACAGTTAGGGACAAGTCCCCCTCTCAAACTTCCCATATTTCATCTGTGTCAAAGCATTCCCAATCCACCCACCCTGAGGATAACTTGTTAGAAAGGGAACTCAAAAAGTTGAGGGTTGAAGAGACCATACTGAAGCTTAAACAGCAACAGCTGGCTTAGATAGGGAATCCCTAGACATTGAGAAGGAAAGACAGAGGTTGGGGTTAGTTCCCCATGGTGGCAGCAGCAGTATTCCTGATAGCAATCCTGTTAGAGAGCAAGATTCCAGGAATCTGCACAAGATAGTCCCCCCTTACAAGGAGGGGGATGACATTAATAAGTGCTTTGCTGCACTTGAGAGGGCCTGTATGGTGCAGTTGGTCCCTCAAAGGCAGTGGGCTGCTATTTTGTGGCTATCTTTCACTGAAAAGGGAAGGGATAGGCTCCTTACTGTTAGAGAAAGTGAAGTCAACAACTACAAAGTTTTGAAAGATGCACTCTTGGATGGATTTGGCTTAACCACTGAACAATACAGGATTAAGTTCAGAGACACCAGAAAAGAGTCTTCTCAAGACTGGGCAGATTTTGTGGACTGTTCAGTGAAGGCCTTGGAAGGGTGGTTACATGGCAGTAAGGTATCTGACTATGAAAGCCTGTACAATCTTATTCTGAGAGCATATTCTGAACAACAGTGTGTCTGACTTGTTGCACCAATACCTAGTGAACTCGGATCTGACCTCTCCCCAAGAATTGGGAAAGAAGGCAGATAAATGGGTTAGAAGAAGGGAGAACAGAAAAGTTCATACAGGGGGTGACTGTGGTTCTAAAAATTCTGGACCCATGTAATTTACTTTGCCACAGCAGTACGATTTTAGTATCAAAAGACCGATAATGACTAGTACACTAAGCATGAGCATTTTCGCTCCATTCCAGCAGCGTTTTCACCTCGAAATCGCCATTTTCGTCCTGCACTTGTGGCTCCCATTTTATACACGGCAGCCATTTTTAAAAGTTGCCCTCACATAGGCTTATAATACAGTCAGATTTGATTCCAAGAACACGTACACCTTGATTGACTTTTCTCTGACCTGGGCAAGCTGGAACCATTGCCTCAGGCCAAACCTGTTTGGTCAGTCCCTCCCCCAGTGGCCGAATCAGATAGCATCAAGGCACACCAGGCCATAAAACCCTTATTATCGCTCACACACCCTGCCTAACTTGCTCATACCTGCACCTGCTCGTTTCTTCTTCTTACTTTACGAGGGAAGGTGCCCGTTTTTATTAGGGGTCCACACTTATCTGATGTAAAATACTAGGCCTTGCCGGGTAATTTATTATGGGTTGGATGACATGAAATATGAGGTTTCATCATGACACTGTTTTTTCCTTTGTAGTGAAAACATGTGAATGACCAACCAAAATGTCAAGAATGTTTGCCTGAAGCTTAAAAAACTGTATATAAGGAAACCTGACTTTGCATTGAAACACAGTCTCCTGAGAACATACAAACCGTGCTGTTGTACTTCTAGGACGCTTGTTACTTGGCTGCAGCCAATAAATTCGATCTTTGACTTCACCTAGAAGACTCTGAGTTTCTGTGGTCTGAATCAGGAAAGTACCCGAGGTCTTTGGGTGTACCCTGGCACCGCTGGGTTACCGGATCAGTACCGGTTCTGAAAAACCCAGTACCTCATGACAAGGATGGCAAGAAGAAGGATGGTGAGTCTTTTGAGAAGGGTGGGGACAAAAGTAAACAGTCTGAGTCTTCATCAGGTGCACAAAAATCCTCTGGGGGAGGTGGGTCCAAATCCTCTTCTAATAATCAACCTAAAAAGCCTTGGGCATCAGGTGCACAAAAATCCTCTGGGGGAGGTGGGTCCAAATCCTCTTCTAATAATCAACCTAAAAAGCCTTGGTGTTATTTGTGTAAAGTCAAAGGCCATTGGGCAACTGATTCCAGCTGCCCAAAAAAAAAACACCAAACCTCCCACCACCACAACTCCTGCTGCAAATTCTAGTGCCCCTAGTAATAGCAGTGGTGGAGGGAAATCTGCTACTAATAGCCAATCCAAGGGTGTAGCTGGGCTCACTATTGGCAATGTAGTTGGGGTTGGTCTTGTTAGGGAGACCACAGAGGCTGTTTTAGTCTCTGATAGGGGCATTGATTTTGCCACCTTGGTTGCTTGTCCCCTTAATATGGATAAGTACAAGCAACTTCCCCTAATAAATGGTGTTGAGCTTCAGGCCTACAGGGACACAGGAGCCAGTGTAACTATGGTGATAGAAAATCTGGTCCACCCTGAACAACACCTACTTGGTCAGCAGTACCAAGTGACAGACGCTCATAACAACACTCTTAGCCACCCCATGGCTGTTGTGAATCTCAACTGTGTGTGTGTGTGTGTGGGGGGGGGGGTTACAGGTCCAAAGAAATTTGTGGTTGCCTCAGATTTATCTGTAGACTGTCTACTAGGGAATGGTTTAGGGGCATCAGCTTGGGCAGAAGTGGAGTTGGAGGCCCATGCAGCAATGCTGGGCATTCCTGGGCATATTTTTGCTTGAACCAGGGCTCAGCCCAAAAAGCAAAAAGGACAGGGTGACTTGGATTCTGGAATAATGGACCAAGTGCTCCCTAAGGCTAGGGGTAAAAAGGGTAAATCCCTACCCCTTATCCCTCCCTCTACAGATGATTCCAATTCTGAGGAAGAAGAATTTCCTCCCTGTGCAGAACCTACACCAGAGGAGCTGGCAGCAGACACTGCTGAGCTTTTGGGTGGAGGGGGGCCTGCCAGGGAAGAGCTCAGTGTGGCACAACAAACCTGTCCCACAGTAGAGGGTCTCAGACAGCAAGCTGTCAAGAAGCAAAATGGGGAAGTCAGTGACAGTCATAGAGTGTACTGGGAAGATAACCTCTTGTACACAAAGTCAAGGGACCCATAACCTGGAGCAGCCAGGAGATTGGTCATTCCCCTGCAGTACAGAGAGTTTCTTCTCACTCTAGCACATGACATTCCTTTGGCTGGGCATTTGGGCCAGACGAAAAGTTGGGAAAGTCTTGTCCCCTTGTTTCACTGGCCTCATATGTCAGAGGACACCAAAGATTTTTGCAAGTCTTGTGTGACCTGCCAAGCCAGTGGCAAGACTGGTGTGTAGGAGGCTGGCCTGGCTTGTAGTGGGTACCAGAGGTACTTACACCTTGTGCCAGGTCCAGTTATCCCTTATTAGTGTAGAAGAGGTGTTTCCAGCAGCTTAGACTGATAGAAGGTAGCTATTGCAAAGCAGCTTAGGCTGAACTAGGAGACATGTAAAGCTCCTACTATACCACTGGTGTCATATGCACAATATCATAAGAAAACACAATACACAGATATACTAAAAATAAAGGTACTTTATTTTTATGACAATATGCCAAAAGTATCTCAGTGAGTACCCTCAGTATGAGGATGAGAAATATACACAAGATATATGTACACAAACCAGAATCATGCAGGTTATAGCAAAAGGAAGTAATGCAAGCAATGTAAAGTTACAGTAGATTGCAACAGGAGCACATAGGGATAGGAGCAACACAAACCAAAAACTCCAAAAGTGGAATGCGAACCACAAATGGACCCCAAACTTATGTGAGCTTGTAGGGGGTCGCTGGGACTGTAAGAAAACAGTGAGGGTTAGAAAAATATACCATCCCAAGACCCTGTAAGGTAGTTGTAAAGTGCACCTACAACCCCCAGAGAGCAAAGAAGTTGTGATAGGGGGATTCTGCAAGGAAAACCAACACCAGCAATGCAACAACAGTGGATTTCCGGACCTGAGTACCTGTAAGACAAGGGGACCAAGTCCAAGAGTCGCAACAGTGTCGAGAGTGGGCAGGGGCCCAGGAAATGCCAGCTGAGGGTGCAAGGAAGCTGCCACCGGATGGAAGAAGCTTGGTGTTTTGCAAGAACGAAGAGGACTAGGAACTTCCCCTTTGGAGGATGGATGTCCCACGTCGTGAAGAAGCTTGCAGAGGTTTTTTTATTTATTTAAATACATTCGGTCCAGAAAGTTTGGACCATTTAGAATTAAAAAGAAAAGAACAGTCTTACATAGTTGTATAAAATCCATTGGGATCGCAATAACTCATCATAATTCATAATAACAATCATTCAAGATACTGTAAAAATCTAATAATCAGCTAACATATAAAATATTTCAGTAAAATCCTTACAACTAAGGTTAAAATCGGACTTAAAATACGACAATTAGCAAGTTTTGGCATAAAAAAACATCTCTGTAAGCTTGTGCGATCTCAATTTACTCCTACAAAGGGCCACGAATTCCTGCTAAAATACAAAAAAGGATGTCACATATAAATTAATAGATTCAAAATAATGACAGGTACGTGGCACGTTTAGAAAATAAAAGGAGAAACGAAGGAATATGAATCTTGTTAAAATCTCCCTCTATAAGCAAACAAAGGCTCAGCCTAAAGCTCTAGGGGCCCTTCACAGAAATGAGCCTATGACGGATACACCAAGCCTCCGATAAGAATTTGGTAACTGAGGAGGCTACCAGTGTAGATGTTTCATATTTGCATATTCTGGTGGCATTAGCTCTGTCCAACAGTGATAGATTTTTACAGAGGGGGATAATCCACTTTCCTCTAGGGCTCTTATATAAAGGACAGAAGAACAGAATATGCTCGGTTGTTTCTTTATAATGAGGGCAAGATATACATCTATCAGTTGAGGGGACGCTGGATGACCAGTGGGCCGTATAATTATTAATAAGCAGGGAGCCATATCCAAGCTGTAGATAGAGGGCACAAGCATATGGTGGCGTGGGGAGGTTCATGAAAGTCTCGGGCCAGGGTTCATGTTTGAATTGGAGGAATTTTTGTTGTTAGCCTGCCCAGCCCGTTTTGGCGCAGTATATCTTTGTTGACTTTTTCCCAGTATCTTCTTTTAACAAGTTGTCTTGTGTTATTGGGAATCAGTTCCGGATGTTCCCAGTAATGAGAGAGACCTATTTTAACCCAAGCAGATTTCATTTCCTGCAGCCATTAGATTCTGATCGGGCCCTGAGGAGTAGCTATAAGTTCCCTCACTGCCGCCCTATATGGTTAGAGTTTGGGAGTTTTCCAAAGGCGGATCCAATAGGAAAGCGATCTCAGGGACGCTATGGTTTTGATGCTGTTTAATCCTAAATTGAGCCTGAGAGGAATCCTTGGGGTGCCTACCCCTAACCGGGAAACCTGTCTGAGGAAGTTGTTTTCTTTTGTTTGTAAAATATCCAATCTTCTATGTAATCCCCAGAGTTCCGCTCCATACAGGGCCGCCGCACTGATTTGGGCATTATAGATCTCGGCAATTATGATCAAAGGGGAACTCAGAACCTTTCTGGACCTACGTATTAGGGCCCCACCTCTTTGACTTAAGATAAGTGCCCCTTTATCAATGGCTGCCTCCCATTTTCCTGTGATCGATAATCTAATTCCCAGATAGTCAAACTCTTCCACTTTCTCCAGCGGGACTGAATTCATTTTAATTCTGGCACATGGTCGTTTTCTTAGAGTGCTGTATATCATAAGTATCGTTTTTTTAGCATTGTCAAGCCCAAAATCCCTACAGAAAGCACAAAATTGGTTAACCAAACTTTGGATCCCCATGGGTGATTTAGCTAGCAAGATTGTATCGTCCGCGTACAATAAACAAGGGTTTTTTTCCCCAGCCAATTTGGGAGAGTCGTTTATGCAATTCTCCAAATAACGGATATAGTTATTAATATAAAGGAAAAAAAGGGGAGGAGCCAGAACGCACCCCTGCCACAGGATCTGTCAGCTCACCCTCCTTGCCGCATCTAATTAGAGCATAGGTGTTGTCATGAAGTCGGGTGATAAAACTAAAAAAACCTGGAGGAACCCCCATATTAGAGAGTGTTGACCATAGCATATTCCTGGGGATCAGATCAAATGCAGCTCTCAGGTCTATGAAGACAACATACAGATTTCCCCCCCTCTAAGTCCACATTCTTCCATTTAATTGCCAGGAATCTCAAGACTTGGTCAATAGTGCTCACAGCAGGTCTAAACCCTGCTTGTAGATTAGATAGGGCATTAGATTCCGAGATCCATTCATCGAGGTGGCACAAAAGGTGTTTAGCATACATTTTTTGAAAATTGTCCAGGAGACTGATCGGACGATAATTAGCTGGAACATTGGGGCTACCTTTTTTAAAGATGGAGACTATCTCAGCCCCTTTCCATGAGTGAGGGATAGGGGATCCGGCTGCGATTGCATTGCAGATTCAATTGAGATAAGGAGCCCATATGTCAGGTCTTGTCTTATATAAATCGCCCGGAATCTTGTCAGGACCTGGAGCCTTTCCCCAATTTAGTGAATCTATAGTGGCACTTGTTTCAGCTAAGGTAAATATGATGGGGGTAGCGTCTTGGGTTATTGGAACATCAAGGGACCTAAAGGATGCCTCGGGAAGACCTGCATATAATTGGCCAAAATGCTCAACCCAGGCTGCGAGGAGAACTGATGTGCCAGGTACAAAGGCGGAGTCTCCACAGTTTTCTGCTATTATTTTCCAAAACCTGGAGGTATCTTTTGATTTAGCGGTTTCCAGGATAGCAGCCCATCTAGCCTCTTCCCAACTTCTGCGTGCCGTGGTACATTTGTTCTTGTAATCTTTTCTGGCTGTTCTTATAGATTCAACTTGGCCTGTTTTTAGAGCTTTCAATAAAGTGAGCTGTGCTTCCCTACATAAATTGTTAAACCACCGTGCCCGGCACTTTTTCTTGGGGTTACTGGGGATCTCTTTTGTGAAAAGGTGTTTTAGGGAATCAGACAGTTTACTGTGGGCTGCTAAAAGCCTATCACCCTCATCATCTTCTTTGTAATGAAGCATGCACTCCATTTGATTGGCTAGCAGATTGTATATTGATGAGAGATGCTCGGGGATGTGGTAACAGACTCCCATTTTATATTACGTCTATTATTTGATAAAGTTAGCTGTTGGGGATAGGGCTTAGAATGGGGTATCTCAAGTAAAGGGAATAGGCCTCTAGTCGATAGAATCAATGGGTCGTGGTCACTCTCTTCATGCTCCTGTACTCTCATATCAGCCATATGGCCCCACAGTCGGATATCGAGGAGTATATAATCAATCTGGCTTTAGACCCTCCTCGTTTGAAAGTGGGATGCAGATTTGTGTCAGAGCAGGAGCGACCATTGCTGGCTCGAAGGCCATATGTTATTGTAATATCAGCCACTAAACGAGCTGTTTTATTCAATCTCGGCCTTTTATTATAGACTAGCTGTGGAATCCCCCAGTAGGCATCCTCTTCTTGATATATCTCTTGAACCAGGGGGTTGGGCTCAAATGTAACATTGAAGTCCCCTCCAATCAGAATAAAGTGAGATATATTATTTTTAAGTAAGCTATCCAATAAAAATAGAGCATTGTGATCTACAAAGCTGCCCTCACTCCTGTTGTAAACGTTGATTATTAGTAAAGATCTCTCCTCGGGGATCGTTAACAATAAGGCCTGTAGATCAGGGCAGCCCGTGTCTATTGCTACAGCTTTACATCTGAGAGAACTACTTAGCCATATAAGTAGCCCTCCCGAAGGTCTCCCAGAGGGCGACTTTCGAGCTGGAACCCAATAGCTTCTAAAACCTAATCTGTGTTTGGGACCCATCGCCCAAGTTTCTTAAAATAGACATAGTAGATGTTCGTCGATAAATTGACCCCATTCCGGATTTTGCATTTTACTTTCCAGCCCTGCTATATTCCAACTGAGAACCTTGGCAAGATCATTAGATTTGATGTGTCTAGCTTCCTTTGGGGGATGTTTCATGCTAGGGACAGTACAGCAGGGAATCGTGCTATTCCCCACTGACATATAGTTGCCTGTATCTGTATTGCCCCGTGTGATGTACACTTCACAAAGTGCTGGACCCGATGAATTCATATCTAGTGAGGTATCTAAACAGTAGAGCCCTGGATCCCTAGAAGTGGTTGTAGGAAGAGGAGCCCCCTCCTTATTAGCTAAATGAAAAGTATTTTCAGAAGTTCCCCGACTATCAGGGTCCGTCAAAGACAATGGAATTGCTAAAGTAGGAACATTAGGGACAGTATGGTGAGTGTACTCAGAAACAAGAGTGTTGGAATCCTCTCCCCACGGACCATCACATAGTCAATCTATCTCCGAGAGTGACAGCGATGGATGTCTGGGACCAAGGTCAGGGCTAGACCTTGTCTCAATGTCAAGGGAAACTTTACGAAACAATAATGGTTGCCTATTCATGGATGGCCGTACGGATGGATAAAACGCTTGTAGGCTTCACAGAGAGACCATGCCTGCTGAAGGATATGGTCTATCTGCATTTAACACAAGCTGCCGTACAAGAACAGGGGAGGTGAAATTTATGACAATACAGTCCCCTGTACCGATCTTTTCTAGAAAACACACCCACCCAACCCTTCTCACCATCAAAATCGAGGATGTCATGGAAAATGCAAACCCCGCGTTGAGATGCAACCAATGGATAACCTTGTTTTTGAGCTCAGTAAAAGATTCCGTGGATTTGGTTTTAAGTACAGGCACATTAGAAATAACCAAGACATATCGGCATGATTCCGGGGGGAGTTGCAATGCTCTTATTCCAGTTGGACCAATGGTCTGGGTCCTCTGCAAGGAGCCAGAGAGAACGTGATCACAAGTGGAATTAGAGGTACCAATACTAGGCACCCAATTTAGCTGAAGGGATATCCTTTCTGGAGGATGGACTGGAGCCATCAGCTGAGAAATAATCGGAGTATTTGGTGCTCTGGCAAAACTGGTTGAATCTTGATTTAAAGAGGGAAAGTGTCTCTTGCTCATTAGGGCAGGTCGTCTATTAACACTAACCTGCTTGTGAGTAGGGTAAGAATGGTACGAATGGGGTTGGGTATCTATAGTGGTGGAGGGTACTGGCTTCTCGGTCTTAATAAAAACTTCTAGTTTCTCCTCTATCATTTGAAGGCGGGTTGCAATTGGAAGAAGCAACTTAGAGATCTCTTCTCTTATAAGAACCCTAATAGACTCATTTAACTGTTGGTTGATGGTGAGAAGCGGGGAGGATGGATCCATAACCTTAATAGGGAGCTGGGTCAGATGAAGGGGGCTTAGAGTCCTGGTACGTTTATTTACAATGACAGGCTCCCTACGTTTCCTTTTGCCCTTGGGATTTGGAACGACGGTGGTTGGGGGCTCTCTCTTGGAAGAGCTCCTAGTCGGCGGAATCAGCAATGCAGGTGGAATGGAGTCATTTGACCTTTCACCCTGAGACTTCTGGAGGATACCTACAGGGGAAAGGGAAAGGATGGTCGATATAGGTAGAGATCCTGCATGCGAGGGGGGCTGTATGGGAAGGTCGTCGTGGGCTGCAATAATAGCTGGAGAAGATGGAACTGCTAAACGGCGCTGCACCAGCTCTATTTCTTTCTCTAGAGCCCCGACGGCCTTTTGTAAATTAACGTCTAGGGTTTTATTTGATCCAAGCTTCTCTTCAACCCCACCCACGCCGTCGACCCATCTTTCTTGCTGGGATCTTGGGGCCCTGGGGTGAAACCCAAACTATAGGGATGCAAACAAGCCCCTCTTGCTGCTGTTAGAAACCCCGCACCGTGAGATAATTTGTACACTCCACAACCACTGCTGCAGATTGCAAGCAAACAGAGGAACCCCCAAGAGCAAAAAGAAAGGTGGATGGCCCGGCCTCTTACGGTCGCGGACGGACACAAGCTTCCAGAGGTGTTCCCACGCAGAAAGACCGCAAACAAGCCTTGCTAGCAGCAAGGGTGGCGGTTAAGGTTTTTAGATGCTGCTGTGGCCCAGGAGGGACCAGGATGTCACCACTTGAATGAGGAGACAGAGGGGGTGCCCAGCAAGTCAGGGAGCCCTCACAGAAGCAGCCAGCACCCGCAGAAGTACCGAACAGGCACTTAGAACAGAAGTGAACCGGAGTCTACACAAAGTCACAAAAGGGAGTCCCACGATGCCAGAGGACAACTCAGAAGGTTTTGCACTGCAGGTTAGAGTGTCGGGACCCAGGCTTGGCTGTGCACGAAGGAAATCCTGGAAGAGTGCACAGGAGCCGGAGCAGCTGCAAATCATGCGGTACCCAGCAATGCAGTCTAGCGTGGGGAGGCAATGACTTACCTCAACCAAACTTGGACTAAAGAGTCACTGGACTGTGGGAGTTACTTGGACAGAGTTGCTGAGTTCCAGGGACCATGCTCGTCGTGCTGAGAGGGGACCCAGAGGACCGGTGATGCAGTCTTTTGTTGCCTGCAGTTGCAGGGGGAAGATTCCGTTGACCCACGGGAGATTTCTTCAGAGCTCCTGGTGCAGAGAGGAGGCAGGCTACCCCCAGAGCATGCACCACCTGAAAACAGTTGAGAAAGCCGGCAGGATGAAGCGATGCAAGGTTGGTAGTGGTCGTCTTGCTACTTTGTTGCGGTTTTGCAGGCGTCCTGAGCAGTCAGCGGTCGATCCTTTGGCAGAAGGTGAAGAGGGAGATGCAGGGGAACTCTGATTAGCTCTTGCATTCGTTATCTGGTGAGATCCCCAAAGCAGAGACCCTAAATAGCCAGAAAAGGAGGTTTGGCTACCTAGGAAGGAGGATTGGCTACCAAGAGAGGTAAGAGCCTATCAGAAGGAGCCTCTGATGTCTCCTGCTGGCACTGGCCACTCAGAGCACTCCAGTGTGCCACAAACACCTCTGTTTCCAAGATGGCAGAGGTCTGGGACACACTGGAGGAGCTCTGGGCACCTCCCATGGGAGGTGCAGGTCAGGGGAGTGGTCACTCCCCTTTCCTTTGTCCAGTTTCACGCCAGAGCAGGGCTGGGGGATCCCTGAACCGGTGTAGACTGGCTTATGCAGAGATGGGCACCATCTGTGCCCATCAAAGCATTTCCAGAGGCTGGGGGAGGCTACTCCTCCCCAGCCCTCACACCTATTTCCAAAGGGAGAGGGTGTTACACCCTCTCTCAGAGGAAGTCCTTTGTTCTGCCTTCCTGGGCCAGGGCTGCCTGGACCCCAGGAGGGCAGAAACCTGTCTGAGGGGTTGGCAGCAGCTGCAGTGGAGACCCCGGAAAGGCATTTTGGCAGTACCCGGGTTCTGTGCTAGAGACCCGGGGGATCATGGAATTGTCCCCCCAATGCCAGAATGGCATTGGGGTGACAATTCCACGATCTTAGACATGTTACATGGCCATGTTTGGAGTTGCCATTGTGACGCTGTACATAGGTAGTGACCAATGTACAGTGCACACGTGTAATGGTGTCCCCTGTAGGAGGCTGGATTGGCATGTAGTGGGTACCAAGGGTTACTTACACTTTGCACCATGCCCAGGTATCCCTTATTAGTGTAGAGGGGTGTCTAGCAGCTTAAGCTGATAGAAAAAGTAGCTCAGCAGAGCAGCTTAGGCTGAACTAGGAGACGAGTGAAGCTCCTACAGTACCACTAGTGTCATATGCACAATATCATAAGAAAACACAATACACAGGTATACTAAAAATAAAGGTACTTTATTTTTATGACAATATGCCAAAGTATCTCAGTGAGTACCCTCAGTATGAGAATAGCAAATATACACAAGATATATGTACACAATACCAAAATATGCAGTAATAGCAATAGAAAACAGTGCAAACAATGTATAGTCACAATAGAATGCAATGGGGGCACATAGCGATAGGGGCAACACAAACCATATACTCTAGAAGTGGAATGCGAACCACGAATGGACCCCAAACCTATGTGACCTTGTAGAGGGTCGCTGGGACTGTAAGAAAACAGTGAGGGTTAGAAAAATAGCCCACCCCAAGACCCTGAAAAGTGAGTGCAAAGTGCACTAAAGTTCCCCCAAAGACAAAGAAGTCGTGATAGAGGAATAATGCAGGAAAGACACAAACCAACAATGCAACAACGATGGATTTCCAATCTAGGGTACCTGTGGAACAAGGGGACCAAGTCCAAAAGTCACAAGCAAGTCGGAGATGGGCAGATGCCCAGGAAATGCCAGCTGTGGGTGCAAAGAAGCTTCTACTGGACAGAAGAAGCTGAGGATTCTGCAGGAACGAAGAGGGCTAGAGACTTCCCCTTTGGTGGACGGATCCATCTCGCCGTGGAGAGTCGTGCAGAAGTGTTTTTCCGCTGAAAGAATGCCAACAAGCCTTGCTAGCTGCAAATTGTGCGGTTAGCGTTTTTGGACGCTGCTGTTGCCCAGGAGGGACCAGGAGGTCGCAAATTGGACCAGGAGGTAGAGGGGACGTCGTGCAAGACAAGGAGCCCTCTCAGCAGCAGCTAGCACCCGGAGAAGTGCCAGAAACAGGCACTACGAGGATGCGTGAAACGGTGCTCACCCGAAGTTACACAAAGGAGTCCCACGTCGCCGGAGACCAACTTAGAAAGTCGTGCAATGCAGGTTAGAGTGCCTTGGACCCAGGCTTGGCTGTGCACAAAGGATTTCCGCCGGAAGTGCACAGGGGCCAGAGAAGTTGCAAAAGTCGCGGTTACCAACAATGCAGTCTGGCGTGGGGAGGCAAGGACTTACCTCCACCAAACTTGGACTGAAGAGTCACTGGACTGTGGGAGTCACTTGGACAGAGTTGCTGGATTCAAGGGACCTCGCTCGTCATGCTGAGAGGAGACCCAAGGGACCGGTAATGCAGCTTTTTGGTGCCTGCGGTTGCAGGGGGAAGATTCCGTCGACCCACGGGAGATTTCTTCGCAGCTTCTAGTGCAGAGAGGAGGCAGACTACCCCCATAGCAGGCACCACCAGGAAAACAGTCGAGAAGGCGGCAGGATCAGCGTTACAGAGTTGCAGTAGTCGTCTTTGCTACTATGTTGCAGTTTTGCAGGCTTCCAGCGCGGTCAGCAGTCGATTCCTTGGCAGAAGGTGAAGAGAGAGATGCAGAGGAACTCTGATGAGCTCTTGCATTCGTTATCTAAAGTTTCCCCAGAGACAGAGACCCTAAATAGCCAGAAAAGAGGGTTTGGCTACTTAGGAGAGAGGATAGGCTAGCAACACCTGAAGGAGCCTATCACAAGGAGTCTCTGACGTCACCTGGTGGCACTGGCCACTCAGAGCAGTCCAGTGTGCCAGCAGCACCTCTGTTTCCAAGATGGCAGAGGTCTGGAGCACACTGGAGGAGCTCTGGACACCTCCCAGGGGAGGTGCAGGTCAGGGGAGTGGTTACTCCCCTTTCCTTTGTCCAGTTTCGCGCCAGAGCAGGGCTAAGGGGTCCCCTGAACCGGTGTAGACTGGCTTATGCAGAATTGGGCACATCTGTGCCCAAGAAAGCATTTCCAGAGGCTGGGGGAGGCTTCTCCTCCCTTGCCTTCACACCATTTTCCAAAGGGAGAGGGTGTCACACCCTCTCTCAGAGGAAGTTCTTTGTTCTGCCATCCTGGGCCAGGCCTGGCTGGACCCCAGGAGGGCAGATGCCTGTCTGAGGGGTTGGCAGCAGCTGCAGTGAAACCCCAGGAAGGGCAGTTTGGCAGTACCAGGGTCTGTGCTACAGACCACTGGGATCATGGGATTGTGCCAACTATGCCAGGATGGCATAGAGGGGGCAATTCCATGATCATAGACATGTTACATGGCCATATTCGGAGTTACCATTGTGAAGCTACATATAGGTAGTGACCTATATGTAGTGCACGCGTGTAATGGTGTCCCCGCACTCACAAAGTTCAGGGAATTGGCTCTGAACAATGTGGGGGCACCTTGGCTAGTGCCAGGGTACCCTCACACTAAGTAACTTTGCACCTAACCTTTACTAGGTAAAGGTTAGACATATAGGTGACTTATAAGTTACTTAAGTGCAGTGAAAAATGGCTGTGAAATAACATGGACGTTATTTCACTCAGGCTGCAGTGGCAGGCCTGTGTAAGAATTGTCAGAGCTCCCTATGGGTGGCAAAAGAAATGCTGCAGCCCATAGGGATCTCCTGGAACCCCAATACCCTGGGTACCTCAGTACCATATACTAGGGAATTATAAGGGTGTTCCAGTAAGCCAATGTAAATTGGTAAAAATGGTCACTAGCCTGTCAGTGACAATTTGGAAAGAAATGAGAGAGCATAACCACTGAGGTTCTGATTAGCAGAGCCTCAGTGAGACAGTTAGTCACTACACAGGTAACACATTCAGGCACACTTATGAGCACTGGGGCCCTGGGTTACCAGGGTCCCAGTGACACATACAACTAAAACAACATATATACAGTGAAAAATGGGGGTAACATGCCAGGCAAGATGGTACTTTCCTACACAACCCCCCCCAAACGAAGGACAATAAGACTAGCCATGACCTGATGAGTCTTCATTGTCTAAGTGGAAATATCTGGAGAGTCCATCTGCATTGGAGTGGCTACTCCCAGGTCTATGTTCCACTGTATAGTCCATTCCCTGTAGGGATATGGACCACCTCAACAATTTAGGATTTTCACCTTTCATTTGTTTTAGCCAAAGTAGAGGTTTGTGGTCTGTCTGAACAATGAAGTGAGTGCCAAACAGGTATGGCCTCAACTTCTTCAGAGCCCAGACCACAGCAAAGGCCTCCCTCTAATAAAAGCAACAGGTTGATCCTGGCCCTCAGAATTAAGTTGTGATAGGACTGCCCCTACTCCTAATTCAGATGCATCAGTTTGGACATAGAATTTTTTAGAGTAACAAGGGCTTTTCAGGACAGGTGCAGAGCACATGGCCTGCTTCAGCTCCTCAAAAGCTTTCTGACAGTTTGCTGTCCATAATAACTTTTTAGGCATTTTCTTGGATGTGAGGTCATTAAGAGGGGCTGCAATGGAGCCATAGGTCTTAATGAACCTCCTGTAATACCCAGTGAGGCCTAGGAAGGCTCTCACCTGAGTCTGAGTGGTAGGGGGAACCCAATCAATAATTGTTTGGATTTTCCCCTGAAGTGGTGCAATCTGTTCCCCACCAACAAGGTGTCCCAGATAAACCACCTTCCCCGCCCTATCTGGCACTTTGAAGCCTTGATAGTGAGGCCTGCCTTTTGCAGGGCCTCCAAAACTTTCCATAGGTGGACCAGGTGATCATCCCAGCTGGAGCTAAAGACAGCTATATCGTCCAAATATGCTGCACTGAAAGCTTCCAGCCCTTGCAGGACTGTGTTCACCAACCTTTGAAAAGTGGCAGGTGCATTTTTCAAACCAAAAGGCATTACAGTAAACTGGTAATGTCCTCCAATGGTTGAAAATGCAGTTTTAGGTTTAGCATCTTCTGACAATTTGATCTGCCAATACCCTGCAGTCAAATCAAAAGTGCTTAGATACTTGGCAGATGCCAGTGTATCTATGAGCTCATCTGCCCTGGGTATAGGGTGAGCATCAGTTTTGGTTACCAAGTTGAGACCTCTATAGTCTACACAAAACCGCATTTCCTTCTTTCCATCTTTGGAATGGGGTTTTGGTACAAGTACCACAGGAGAAGCCCATGGACTTTCAGAGTGCTCAACCACTCCTAGTTCTAACATTTTCTGCACCTCTTGCTTTATGCAGTCCCTGACATGGTCAGGCTGCCTATAGATCTTACTTTTGACAGGTAAACTGTCTCCAGTATCTATAGTGTGCTCACACCAAGAAGTGGTACCTAGCACAGTAGAGAGGAGTTCAGAGAATTGATCTAGGAGATTTATGCAATGGTCTTTCTGCTCAGCAGTAAGACAATCAGCCAAAACTACACCTTCCACAAGAGCATCTTGTTCTGTGGAAGAGAAGAGATCAGGTAGAGGATCACTGTCTTCTTCCTGTCCCTCATCAGTTGCCATGAGCAGGGTGAGATCAGCCCTGTCATAATAGGGTTTCAGGTGGTTGACATGGAGCACCCTAAGGGGACTCCTGGCAGTGCCTAAGTCAACTAAATAGGTGACTTCTCCCTTCTTTTCAACAATTGTGTGGGGTCCACTCCATTTATCTTGGAGTGCTCTTGGGGCCACAGGCTCCAAGACCCACACTTTCTGCCCTGGTTGGTACTGAACCAAAACAGCCTTCTGATCATGCCATTGCTTCTGGAGCTCTTGGCTGGCCTGAAGGTTTTTGCTGGCCTTTTTCATGTACTCAGCCATCCTTGATCTGAGGCCAAGTATATAATCCACAATATCCTGCTTAGGAGCTTTTAAAGGTTGTTCCCAACCCTCCTTTACAAGTGTGAGTGGACCCCTAACAGGGTGTCCAAAAAGAAGTTCAAAGGGGCTGAAGCCCACTCCTTTCTGGGGTACCTCCCTGTAGGCAAAAAGGAGGCATGGTAGAAGGATATCCCATCTCCTGCGGAGTTTTTCAGGGAGACCCATAATCATGCCTTTGAGAGTTTTATTAAATCTCTCAACCAGTCCATTTGTTTGTGGATGATAGGGTGTTGTGAACTTGTAAGTTACACCACACTCCTTCCACATGGCCTTTAAGTATGCAGACATGAAATTGCTTCCCCTGTCTGATACTACTTCCTTTGGGAAGCCCACCCTAGAAAATATTCCCAGGAGGGCCTTTGCCACTGCAGGTGCTGTAGTGGTCCTTAAAGGAATTGCTTCAGGGTATCTTGTGGCATGGTCCACGACCACCAAGATAAACCTATTGCCTGAAGCAGTAGGAGGGTCAAGGGGGCCAACTATGTCAACCCCTACCCTTTCAAAGAGTACCCCAACCACAGGCAGTGGAATAAGGGGTGCCTTTGGAGTTCCACCTGTCTTGCCACTGGCTTGGCAGGTTTCACAGGACTTACAAAAATCTTTTGTGTCCTCAGACATCCTAGGCCAATGAAACAATGGAACCAGTCTGTCCCAAGTTTTCATTTGACCCAGGTGCCCAGCTAGGGGAATGTCGTGGGCAAGAGTTAGGAGGAACTTTCTGTACTCCTGAGGAATCACTAATCTCCTGGCAGCTCCAGGTTTAGGATCCCTATGCTCAGTGTACAAGAGGTTGTCCTCCCAGTAAACTCTGTGAGAGTCACTGACATCCCCATTAGCCTGTTTGACAGCTTGCTGTCTGAGACCCTCTAATGTGGGACAGGTTTGCTGTGCCACATTCAGCTCCTCCCTGGCAGGCCCCCCTTCACCCAAAAGCTCAGCAGTGTCTGCTTGAAGCTCCTCTGGTGTAGGTTCTGCACAGGGAGGGAAATCTTCTTCCTCAGAAGTTGAATCCACTGTAGAGGGAGGGATAGTAGGAAGTGGTTTGCTTCTACTAGCCCTAGCTTTAGGGAGCACTTGGTCCATTGTTCCAGGATCCAAGCTTCCCTGTCCTTTTTGCTTTTTGTCCTGAGCCCTTGTCAAAGCAAAAATATGCCCTGGGATGCCCAGCATTGCTGCATGGGCCTCCAACTCCACATCTGACCAAGCTGATGTCTCCAAATCATTTCCTAGTAGACAGTCTACAGGTAAATCTGTGGCTACCACAACTTTCTTTGGACCAGTAACCCCCCCCCCCCCAGTTGAGATTAACAACAGCCATGGGGTGGCTAAGTGTGTTGTTGTGAGCATTGGTTACTTGGTACTGGTGACCAAGTAGGTGTTGTTCAGGGTGGACCAGTTTCTCTATGACCATAGTCACACTGGCTCCAGTGTCCCTGTAGGCATGAACCTCAACACCATTTATTAGGGGTAGCTGCTTGTACTTATCCATATTAAGGGGACAAGCAACTAAGGTGGCTAAATCAATAGCCCCCTCAGAGACTAACACAGCCTCTGTGGCCTCCCTAACAAGGCCAACCCCAACTAAGTTACCAATAGTGAGCCCAGCTACTCCCTTGGATTGGCTATTAGTAGGTTTGCTCCCACCACCACTGCTATTAGTAGGGACACTAGGGGTAGCAGTAGGGGTTGTAGTGGTAGGAGGCTTGGTGCTTTTCTTTGGACAACTGGGATCTGTTGTCCAATGGCCTTTTACTTTACATAAATAGCACCATGGTTTCTTTTCTTTGTTTTGATTAAAGGAGGATTTGGGCCCACCCCCCCCACCAGAGTGTTTTTGTGGGCCTGATGAAGACTCATTTTTAGATTTGTCCCCACCCTTGTCAGAAGACTTACCATCCTTCTTTTTGTTGCCATCTTTGTGACCCCCTGTATGAACTTTTCTGTTCACCCTTGTTCTGACCCATTTGTCTGCCTTCTTTCCCAATTCTTGGGGAGAGGTCAGATCAGAGTCCACCAAGTACTGGTGCAACAAATCAGACACACAATTATTAAGAATATGCTCTCTCAGGATCAAGTTACACAGGCTGTCATAATCAGTAACTTTACTGCCATGTAACCACCCCTCCAAGGCCTTCACTGAATGGTCAATGAAATCAACCCAGTCTTGTGAAGACTCCTTTTTGGTCTCTCTGAACTTTATCCTGTATTGTTCAGTGGTTAAGCCATAACCATCCAGGAGTGCATTCTTAAGAACTTGGAAATTATTAGCATCATTTTCTTTCACTGTAAGGAGCCTATCCCTACCTTTTCCACTAAATGATAGCCATAGGATAGCAGCCCACTGCCTTTGAGGGACATCCTGTACAGCACAGGCCCTCTCAAGTGCAGCAAACCACTTGTTAATGTCATCCCTCTCCTCTCCTTATAAGGGGGAACTATCTTATGCAGATTCCTGGAATCATGCTCTTTTGCAGGATGACTATGGGGAATACTGCTGCTGCCACCATGGGTTTCTAAACCCAGTTTCTGTCTCTCCTTCTCTACTTCTAATGTCTGTCTATCCAAATCCAGCTGTTGCTTCTTGAGCTTCAGTCTGGTTTGTTCCACTCTCAATCTATTGAGCTCCCTTTCTAACAATCTGTCATCAGGGTGGGTGGGAGGGACATGCCTTGAAACAGAAGTATGGTGAGAATGGACAGAAGGAGACCTGTCCCTTACAGAGGGCACCCTAACAGCTTGGCTCACAGAAACATCAGTACCACTGTGGTGAGAATAAATGCTTTTGCTATGATGTGAGACAACACTATTTGTATGGTGTGACCCAACATCATTACCAACTATGCTAGACTGTCTAGTAATGGGCAGGCTAGGAAGTTTCTTTCCTGAATCTTTTCCTGGGGGAGTCCCTGGATCAGATTGGGAACCATTAGCTACTTTTTCAACAGATGGGGCACTTCTTGCCTTATCTTGTTCTCTAAGCATATTAAGTAACAATTCCAAGGAAGGATTCTTCCCTACACTCAAACCTCTCTCTATGCAGAGACTCCTTGCTCCTTTCCAGCTAAGGTGATCATATGCAAGTTTGGACAGATCAACATTTTGGCCTGTGCCAGACATTTTCTAGAGAGAGTTAAAGTGATAGAAAAAGAGAAAAAAGTTTGTCAGAGCTTTTAGAAAGACAGAGAAAAAAACTTTTTAAACTTTTTAGAACTTTTTAGAAAGTTAGAAGTACTTTTCAGCACTTAGAAAAGAGTGAAAAGAGGAAATGCAAAACTTTTTAGCTATGTGTACACACACTGAACTTGTTTTGTATATTTTTCTCTTATGAAAAGTACAATGACAAGAGTGGTAAGTAGTCTCAAAGCACTTATCCCACCGCTGCACAACCAATGTAGGAGGCTGGACTGGCTTGTAGTGAGTACCAAGGGGTACTTGCACCTTGCACCAGGCCCAGTTATCCCTTATTAGTGTATAGGGTGTCTAGCAGCTTAGGCTGATAGATAATGGTAGCTTAGCAGAGCAGCTTAGGCTGAACTAGGAGACGAGTGAAGCTCCTACAGTACCACTAGTGTCACTTGCACAATATCATAAGAAAACACAATACACAGATATACTAAAAATAAAGGTACTTTATTTTGATGACAATATGCCAAAGTATCTCAGAGTGTACCCTCAGAGTGAGGATAGCAAATATACACAAGTTATATGTACACAGTACTAAAAATATGCAGTATAGTCTTAGAAAACAGTGCAAACAATGTATAGTTACAATAGGATGCAATGGGGACACATAGGGATAGGGGCAACACAAACCATATACTCCAAAAGTGGAATGCGAACCACGAATGGACCCCAAACCTATGTGACCTTGTAGAGGGTCGCTGGGACTATTAGAAAATAGTGAGGGTTAGAAAAATAGCCCACCCCAAGACCCTGAAAAGTGAGTGCAAAGTGCACTAAAGTTCCCCCAAAGACAAAGAAGTCGTGATAGAGGAATAATGCAGGAAAGACACAAACCAACAATGCAACAACGATGGATTTCCAATCTAGGGTACCTGTGGAACAAGAGGACCAAGTCCAAAAGTCACAAGCAAGTCGGAGATGGGCAGATGCCCAGGAAATGCCAGCTGTGGGTGCAAAGAAGCTTCTACTGGACAGAAGAAGCTGAGGATTCTGCAGGAACGAAGAGGGCTAGAGACTTCCCCTTTGGTGGACGGATCCCACTCGCCGTGGAGAGTCGTGCAGAAGTGTTTTCCCGCTGAAAGAATGCCAACAAGCCTTGCTAGCTGCAAATTGTGCGGTTAGTGTTTTTGGACGCTGCTGTTGCCCAGGAGGGACCAGGAGGTCGCAAATTGGACCAGGAGGTAGAGGGGACGTCGTGCAAGACAAGGAGCCCTCTCAGCAGCAGGTAGCACCCGGAGAAGTGCCAGAAACAGGCACTACGAGGATGCGTGAAACAGTGCTCACCCGAAGTTACACAAAGGAGTCCCACGTCGCCGGAGACCAACTTAGAAAGTCGTGCAATGCAGGTTAGAGTGCCGTGGACCCAGGCTTGGCTGTGCACAAAGGATTTCCGCCGGAAGTGCACAGGGGCCGGAGAAGTTGCAAAAGTCGCGGTTACCAACAATGCAGTCTGGCGTGGGGAGGCAAGGACTTACCTCCACCAAACTTGGACTGAAGAGTCACTGGACTGTGGGAGTCACTTGGACAGAGTTGCTGGATTCAAGGGACCTCGCTCGTCGTGCTGAGAGGAGACCCAAGGGACCAGTAATGCAGCTTTTTGGTGCCTGCGGTTGCAGGGGGAAGATTCCATCGACCCACGGGAGATTTCTTCGCAGCTTCTAGTGCAGAGAGGAGGCAGACTACCCCCACAGCATGCACCACCAGGAAAACAGTCGAGAAGGCGGCAGGATCAGCGTTACAGAGTTGCAGTAGTCGTCTTTGCTACTTTGTTGCAGTTTTGCAGGCTTCCGGCGCGGTCAGCAGTCGATTCCTTGGCAGAAGGTGAAGAGAGAGATGCAGAGGAACTCTGATGAGCTCTTGCATTCGTTATCTAAGGAATTCCCCAAAGCAGAGACCCTAAATAGCCAGAAAAGGAGGTTTGGCTACTTAGGAGAGAGGATAGGCTAGCAACACCTGAAGGAGCCTATCAGAAGGAGTCTCTGACGTCACCTGCTGGCACTGGCCACTCAGAGCAGTCCAGTGTGCCAGCAGCACCTATGTTTCAAGATGGCAGAGGTATGGAGCACACTGGAGGAGCTCTGGGCACCTCCCAGGGGAGGTGCAGGTCAGGGGAGTGGTCACTCCCCTTTCCTTTGTCCAGTTTCACGCCAGAGCAGGGCTGTGGGATCCCTGAACCGGTGTAGACTGGCTTATGCAGAGATGTGCCCATCAAAGCATTTCCAGAGGCTGGGGGAGGCTACTCCTCCCCAGCCCTGACACCTTTTTCCAAAGGGAGAGGGTGTAACACCCTCTCTCTGAGGAAGTCCTTTGTTCTGCCTTTGTGGGCCAAGCCTGGCTGGACCCCAGGAGGGCAGAAACCTGTCTGAGGGGTTGGCAGCAGCAGCAGCTGCAGTGAAAACCCGGGAAAGGTAGTTTGGCAGTACCCAGGTCTGTGCTAGAGACTCGGGGGATCATGGAATTGTCTCCCCAATGCCAGAATGGCATTGGGGTGACAATTCCATGATCTTAGACATGTTACATGGCCATGTTCGGAGTAACCATTGTGACGCTATACATATGTCGTGACATATGTATAGTGCACGCGTGTAATGGTGTCCCCGCACTCACAAAGTCCGGGGAATTTGCCCTGAACAATGTGGGAGCACCTTGGCTAGTGCCAGGGTGCCAACACACTAAGTAACTTAGCACCCAACCTTTACCATGTAAAGGTTAGACATATAGGTGACTTATAAGTTACTTAAGTGCAGTGGTAAATGGCTGTGAAATAACGTGGACGTTATTTCACTCAGGCTGCAAAGGCAGGCCTGTGTAAGAATTGTCAGATCTCCCTATGAGTGGCACAAGAAATGCTGCAGCCCATAGGGATCTCCTGGAACCCCAATACCCTGGGTACCTCAGTACCATATACTAGGTCATTATAAAGGTGTTCCAGTATGCCAATGTAAATTGGTGAAATTGGTCACTAGCCTGTTAGTGACAATTTGGAAAGAAAATGAGAGAGCATAACCACTGAGGTTCTGGATAGCAGAGCCTCAGTGAGACAGTTAGTCATAACACAGGTAACACATACAGGGCACACTTATGAGCACTGGGGCCCTGGCTGGCAGGGTCCCAGGGATACATACAACTAAAACAACATATATACAGTGAAATATGGGGGTAACATGCCAGGCAAGATGGTACTTTCCTACACAACCCCCCCCCAAACGAAGGACAATAAGACTAGCCATGACCTGATGAGTCTTCATTGTCTAAGTGGAAATATCTGGAGAGTCCATCTGCATTGGAGTGGGTACTCCCAGGTCTATGTTCCACTGTATAGTCCATTCCCTGTAGGGATATGGACCAGCTAAACAATTTAGGATTTTCACCTTTCATTTGTTTTAGCCAAAGTAGAGGTTTGTGGTCTGTCTGAACAATGAAGTGACAACCAAACAGGTATGGCCTCAACTTCTTCAGTGCCCAAACCATAGCAAAGGCCTCCCTCTCTGTGGCAGACCAATGCTTTTCTCTAGGGGTCAACCTCCTGCTGATAAAACCAACAGGTTGATCCTGGACCTCAGAATTAAGTTGTGATAAGACTGCCCCTACCCCTAATTCAGATGCATCAGTTTGGACAATGAATTTTTTGGAGTAACAGGAGCTTTTCAGGACAGGTGCAGAGCACATGGCCTGCTTCAGCTCCTCAAAAGCTTTCTGACAGTTTGCTGTCCATAATACCTTTTTAGGCATTTTCTTAGATGTGAGGTCATTAAGAGGGGCTGCAATGGAGCCATAGTTCTATATGAACCTCCTGTAATACCCAGTGAGGCCTAAAAAGGCTCTCACCTGAGTCTGAGTTGTAGGGGGAATCCAATCTATAATAGTTTGAATTTTCCCCTGAAGTGGTGCAATCTGTTCTCCACCTACCAGGTGTCCCAGATAAACCACTTTTCCCTGCCCTATCTGGCACTTTGAAGCCTTGATAGTGAGGCCTGCCTTTTGCAGGGCCTCCAAAACTTTCCATAGGTGGACCAGGTGATCATCCCAGCTGGAGCTAAAGACAGCTATATCATCTAGATATGCTGCACTAAAAGCTTCCAGCCCTTGCAGGACTGTATTCACCAACCTCTGAAAAGTGGCAGGTGCATTTTTCAAACCAAAGGGCATTACTGGGAATTGGTAGTGCCCGCCAATGGTTGAAAATGCAGTTTTTGCTTTTACATCCACTGATATCTTGATCTGCCAATACCCTGCAGTCAAATCAAAGGTGCTTAGATACTTGGCAGATGCCAGTGTATCTATTAGCTCATCTGCCCTGGGTATAGGGTGAGCATCAGTTTTAGTTACCTGGTTGAGACCTCTGTAGTCAACACAAAATCTCATTTCCCTTTTACCATCTTTGGAATGAGGTTTTGGTACAAGTACCACAGGAGAGCCCCATGGACTTTCAGAGTGCTCAACCACTCCCAGTTCAAGCATTTTCTGCACCTCTTGTTTTATGCAGTCTCTGACATGGTCAGGTTGCCTATAGATCTTACTTTTGACAGGCAAGCTGTCTCCAGTATCTATAGTGTGCTCACACCAAGAAGTGGTGCCTGGCACAGTAAATAAGAGTTCAGAAAACTGACCCAGGAGATTTATGCAGTGGTCTTTCTGCTCAGCAGTAAGCCAGTCTGCCAGAACTACACCTTCCACTAGAGCATCTTGTTCTGTGGAAGAGAAGAGATCAGGGAGAGGGTCACTCTCTTCTTCCTGTCCTTCATCTGTTGCCATGAGCAGGGTGAGATCAGCCCTGTCATAGTAGGGTTTCAGGCGATTGACATGGAGCACCCTAAGGGGACTACTGGCAGTGCCTAAGTCAACCAGGTAGGTGACTTCTCCCTTCTTTTCAACAATTATGTGGGGTCCACTCCATTTGTCTTGGAGTGCTCTTGGGGCCACAGGCTCCAAGACCCACACTTTCTGCCCTGGTTGGTACTGAATCAGAACAGCCTTCTGGTCATGCTGTTGCTTTTGGAGCTCTTGGCTGGCCTGAAGGTTTTTACTGGCCTTTTTCATGTACTCAGCCAACCTAGATCTTAGGCCAAGTACATAGTCCACTATGTCTTGCTTAGGAGCTTTTAAAGGTTGTTCCCAACCCTCCTTCACAAGTGTTAGAGGACATCTTACAGGGTGTCCAAATAGGAGTTCAAAGGGGCTGAAGCCCACTCCTTTTTGGGGTACCTCCCTGTAAGCAAAAAGGAGGCAAGGTAACAGGACATCCCATCTCCTGCGGAGTTTTTCAGGGAGTCCCATTATCATTCCTTCGAGAGTTTTATTAAACCTCTCAACCAGTCCATTTGTTTGTGGATGATAGGGTGTAGTGAACTTGTATGTCACACCACATTCCTTCCACATGGCCTTTAAGTAAGCAGACATGAAATTGCTTCCCCTGTCTGATACCACCTCTTTTGGGAAGCCCACCCTGGAAAAGATTCCCAGTAGGGCCTTTGCCACTGCAGGAGCTGTAGTGGTCCTTAGAGGAATTGCTTCAGGATTTCTGGTGGCATGGTCCACTATCACCAAGATAAACCTATTGCCTGAAGCAGTAGGAGGGTCAAGGAGGCCAACTATGTCAACCCCTACCCTTTCAAAGGGAACCTCAACCACAGGCAGTGGAATAAGGGGTGCCTTTGGGGTGCCACCTGTCTTGCCACTGGCTTGACAAGTTTCACAGGACGTACAAAATTCCTTTGTGTCCTCTGACATTCTAGGCCAATGAAACAAGGGGACAAGCCTGTCCCAAGTTTTCATTTGCCCCAAATGTCCAGCTAAGGGAATGTCGTGGGCTAGAGTTAGGAGGTACTTTCTGTATTCCTGAGGAATCACCAATCACCTGGCAGCTCCAGGTTTTGGATCCCTTGCTTCAGTATACAAAAGGCTGTCCTCCCAGTAAACTCTGTGAGAGTCACTGACATCCCCATTTGCTTTTTTGACAGCCTGCTGCCTTAGACCCTCTAGTGTGGGACAGGTATGCTGTGCCACACTCAGCTCCTCCCTGGCAGGACCCCTTCACCCAAAAGCTCAGCAGTGTCTGCTTCCAGCTCCTCTGGTGTAGGTTCTGCACAGGGTGGAAATTCTTCTTCCTCAGAAGTTGAATCCACTGTAGAGGGAGGGATAGTAGGTAGTGTTTTACCTCTACTAACCCTAGCTTTAGGGAGCACTTGGTCCATTCTTCCAGGATCCAAGTCACCCTTTCTTTTTTGCTTTTTGGCCTGAGCGCTGGTCAAAGCAAAAATATGCCCTGGAATGCCCAGCATTGCTGCATGAGCCTCCAACTTCACTTCTGCCCAAGCTGATGTCTCTAAATCGTTCCCTAGTAGATAGTCTACAGGTAAATCTGAGGCAACCACAACTTTCTTTGGACCAGTAACCCCCCCCACAGTTGAGATTCACAACAGCCATGGGGTGGCTAAGAGTGTTGTTATGAGCATCAGTCACTTGGTACTGGTGACCAAGTAGGTGTTGTTCAGGGTGGACCAGTTTCTCTATTACCATTGTAACACTGGCACCTGTGTCCCTGTAGGCCTGAACCTCAACACCATTTATTAGGGGAAGTTGCTTGTACTTATCCATATTAAGGGGACAAGCAACCAAGGTGACCAAATCAATGGCCCCCTCAGAGACTAACACAGCCTCTGTGGTCTCCCTAACAAGACCAACCCCAACTAAATTTCCAAAAGTGAGCCCAGCTACTCCCTTCAATTGGCTATTAGTAGGTTTGCTCCCACCATTACTACTATTACTAGGGGCACTATGTGTAGCAGCAGGGGTTGTAGTGGTAGGAGGCTTGGTGTTTTTCTTTGGGCAACTGGGATCAGTTGTCCAATGGCCTTTTATTTTACATAAATAGCACCATGGTTTATTTTCTTTATTTTGATTTGAAGAGGATTTGGGCCCACCACCCCCACCAGAGTGTTTTTGTGGGCCTGATGAAGACTCATTTTTAGATTTGTCCCCACCCTTGTCAGAAGACTTACCATCCTTCTTCTTGCCATCCTTGCCACCCCCTGTATGGACTTTTCTGTTCACCCTTGTTCTGACCCATTGGTCTGCCTTCTTTCCCAATTCTTGGGGAGAGGTCAGATCAAGTCTACCAGGTACTGGTGTAACAAATCAGACACACAATTATTAAGAATATGCTCTCTCAGGATAAAGTTATACAGGCTTTCATAGTCAGAAACTTTACTGCCATGTAACCACCCCTCCAAGGCCTTCACTGAATGGTCAACAAAGTCTACCCAGTCTTGTGAAGACTCCTTTTTGGTTTCTCTGAACTTGATCCTGTACTGTTCAGTGGTTAAGCCATAACCATCAAGGAGTGCATTCTTAAGAAATGTAAAATTATTGGCATCACTTTCTTTAACAGTAAGGAGCCTATCCCTACCCTTTCCACTGAAAGATAGCCATAGGATAGCAGCCCACTGCCTTTGAGGGACCTCCTGTACAACACAGGCCCTCTCAAGTGCAGCAAACCACTTGTTAATGTCATCCCCCTCCTTGTAAGGGGGAACTATCTTGTGCAGATTCCTAGAATCATGGTCTTTTGCAGGATTACTATTTGGAATACTGCTGCTGCCACCATGGGGTCCTAACCCCAACCTCTGTCTTTCTTTTTCTAAGTCAAATGCTTCCCTGTCTAGATCCAGCTGTTGCTTTTTAAGCTTCAGCCTGGATTCTTCCACTCTCAATCTATTGAGCTCCCTTTCTAACACTCTGTCTTCAGGGATGGTGGTTTGGGCATGCCTTGACACAGAAGAATGGTGAGAATGAACAGAGGGAGACCTGTCCCTAACAGATGGCACTCTAACATTCTGGCCTACAGAAGTAACACTCCTACTGTGATAAGAAGTAACACTCTTACTGTGATGTGAAGTCACATTAGTACCAGCCATGCTAGGTTGCTTGCTAGGGGGCAGGCTGGGAAGGTTCCCTTCTAACTCTCTTACTGGGGGTGCCCCAGAGTCAGAGTGTGAACCATCAGCTAATTTCTCAACAGATGTGCCAACTAAGGTCTTATCCTGTTCAATGAGCATATTAACTAACAGTTCTCTTGAAGGATTCTTCCCTACCCCTAAACCTCTTTCAATGCAGAGACTCCTTGCTCCTTTCCAGCTAAGGTGATCATATGCAAGTATAGTCAGATCAACAGTTTGACCTGTACCAGACATTATAGAAAAGGTTTAAGGGACAGAAAAAGAAAGAAAAAGATTTCAGAACTTTTTAAGAAATAGAAAAAAAACTTTTAAAACTTTTTAAGAACTTTTTGAAAGTTTTAGAGGTACTTTTCAGCACTTAGCAAAAGAGTAAGAGAAGAAAAGCAAAACTTTTTGGTTAGGTGTACATACACTGAACTTGTTTTGTATATTTTTCTCTTATGAAAAGTACAATATGACAAAGTGGTAAGTAGTTGCAAGTACTTATCCCACCGCTTCACAACCAATGTAGGAGGCTGGCCTGGCTTGTAGTGGGTACCAAGGGGTTCTTACACCTTGCACCAGATCCAGGTATCCCTTATTAGTGTAGAGGGGTGTCTAGCAGCTTAGGCTGATAGAAAAGGTAGCTTAGCAGAGCAGCTTAGGCTGAATTAGGAGACGAGTGAAGCTCCTACAGTACCACTAGTGTCATATGCACAATATCATAAGAAAACACAATACACAGATGTACTAAAAATAAAGCTACTTTATTTTTATGACAGTATGCCAAAGTATCTCAGTGAGTACCCTCAGTATGAGGATAGCAAATATACACAAGATATATGTACACAATACCAAAATATGCAGTAATAGCAATAGAAAACAGTGCAAGCAATGTATAGTCACAATAGATTGCAATGGGAGCACATAGGGATAGGGGCAACACAAACCATATACTCTAGAAGTGGAATGCGAACCACGAATGGACCCCAAACCTATGTAACCTTGTAGAGGGTCGCTAGGACTGTAAGAAAACAGTGAGGGTTCGAAAAATAGCCCACCCCAAGACCCTGAAAAGTGGGTGCAAAGTGCACCTAGGTTCCCCAAAGAGCACAGAAGACGTGATAGGGGAATTCTGCAAGGAAGACCAACACCAACAATGCAACAACAATGGATTTCCTGACAAGAGTACCTGTGGAACAAGGGGACCAAGTCCAAGAGTCACGATCAACTCGGGAGTGGGCAGATGCCCAGGAAATGCCAGCTGTGGGGGCAAAGAAGCTGCCACCGGATGGTAGAAGCTGTGGATTCTGCAAGAACGACAAGGGCTGGTAACTTCCCCTTTGGAGGATGGATGTCCCACGTCGTGAAGAGTCGTGCAGAGGTGTTTTCGTGCAGAAAGACCGCAAAAAAGCCTTGCTAGCTGCAAAGGTCGCGGTTAGGGTTTTTGGATGCTGCTGTGGCCCAGGAGGGACCAGGATGTCGCCAATTGCGTGAGGAGACAGAGGGGGTGTCCAGCAAGGCAAAGAGCCCAATCAGAAGCAAGCAGCACCCGTAGAAGTGCCGGAACAGGCACTACGAAGTGGAGTGAACCGGAGCCCACCCGAAGGTACGAAAGAGGGTCCCATGACGCCGGAGGACAACTCAGGAGGTCGTGCACTGCAGGTTAGAGTGACGGGGACCCAGGCTTGGCTGTGCACAAAGGAAATCCTGGAAGAGTGCACAGGAGCTGGAGCAGCTGCAAATCACGCGGTACCCAGCAATGCAGTCTAGCGTGGGGAGGCAAGGAGTTACCTCCACCAAACTTGGACTGAAGAGTCACTGGACTGTGGGAGTCACTTGGACAGAGTTGCTGAGTAACAGGGACCACGCTCGTCGTGCTGAGAGGGGACCCAGAGGACCGGTGATGCAGTCTTTTGTTGCCTTTGGTTGCAGGGGGAAGATTCCGTCGACCCACGGGAGATTTCTTCAGAGCTCCTGGTGCAGAAAAGAGGCAGGCTATCCCCAGAGCATGCACCACCTGGAAACAGTCGTGAAAGCCGGCAGGATGAAGCGATCCAAGGTTGCTAGTAGTCGTCTTGCTACTTTGTTGCGGTTTTGCAAGCGTCCTGAGCAGTCAGCAGTCGATCCTTTGGCAGAAGGTGAAGAGGGAGATGCAGAGGAACTCTGGTGAGCTCTTGCATTCGTTATCTGGTGAGATCCCCAAAGCAGAGACCCTAAATAGCCAGAAAAGGAGGTTTGGCTACCAAGGAAGGAGGAGTGGATACCAAGAGAGGTAAGAGCCTATCAGAAGGAGTCTCTGACATCACCTGCTGGCACTGGCCACTCAGAGCAGTCCAGTGTGCCACAGACACCTCTGTTTCCAAGATGGCAGAGGTCTAGGACACACTGGATGAGCTCTGGGCACCTCCCCTGGGAGGTGCAGGTCAGGGGAGTGGTCACTCCCCTTTCCTTTTCCAGTTTCGCGCCAGAGCAGGCCTGGGGGATCCCTGAACCGGTTTAGACTGGCTTATGCAGAGATGGGCACCATCTGTGCCCATCAAAGCATTTCCAGAGGCTGGGGGAGGCTACTCCTCCCCAGCCTTCACACCAATTTCCAAAGGGAGAGGGTGTTACACCCTCTCTCAGAGGAAGTCCTTTGTTCTGCCTTCGTGGGCCAGGGCTGCCTGGACCCCAGGAGAGCAGAAACCTGTCTGAGGGGTTGGCAGCAGCAGCAGCTGCAGTGGAGACCCCGGAAAGGCAGTTTGGCGGTACCCGGGTTCTGTGCTAGAGACCCGGGGGATCATGGAATTGTCCCCCCAATGCCAGAATGGCATTGGGGTTACAATTCCATGATCTTAGACATGTTACATGGCCATGTTCGGAGTTACCATTGTGACGCTGTACATAGGTAGTGACCTAGGTACAGTGCACGCGTGTAATGGTGTCCCCGCACTCACAAAGTCCGGGGAATTTGCCCTGAACGATGTGGGGGCACCTTAGGTAGTGCCAGGGTGCCCACACACTAAGTAACTTTGCACCCAACCTTCACCAGGTGAAGGTTAGACATATAGGTGACTTATAAGTTATTTAAGTGCAGTGGTAAATGGCTGTGAAATAACGTGGACGTTATTTCACTCAGGCTGCACTGGCAGGCCTGTGTAAGAATTGTCAGAGCTGCCTATGGGTGGCAAAAGAAATGCTGCAGCCCATAGGGATCTCCTGGAACCCCAATACCCTGGGTACTTCAGTACCATGTACTAGGGAATTATATGGGTGTACCAGTATGCCAATGTGAATTGGTAGATTTAGTCACTAGCCTGTTAGTGACAAATTTGGAAAGCAGAGAGAGCATAACCACTGAAGTTCTGGTTAACAGAGCCTCAGTGAGACAGTTAGGCATCACACAGGGAACACATACAGGGCACATACTTATGAGCACTGGGGCCCTGCCTGGCAGGGTTCCAGTGACACATAGACTAAAACAACATATATACAGTGAAATATGGGGGGTAACATGCCAGGCAAGATGGTACTTTCCTACACCCAGGTTCAGTGCTAGAGACCCGGGGGATCATGGAATTGTCCCCCCAATACCAGAATGGCCATGTTCGGAGTTACCATTGTGGCCCTATACATAGGTAGTGACCTATGTGTAGTGCACGCCTGTAATGGTGTCCCCGCACTCACAAAGTCTGGGGAATTTGCCCTGAATGATGTGGGGGCACCTTGGCAGCCAACCTTCACTAAGTGAAGTTTAGACATATAGGTGACTTATAAGTTACTTATGTGCAGTGGTAAATGGCTGTGAAATAACGTGGACGTTATTTCACTCAGGCTGCAGTGGCAGGCCTGTGTAAGAATTGTCAGAGCTCCCTATGGGTGGCAAAAGAAATGCCGCAGCCCTTAGGGATCTCCTGGAACCCCATTACCCTGAGTACCTCAGTACCATATAAAAGGGAATTATATGGGTGTACCAGTATGCCAATGTGAATTGGTAAATTTAGTCACTAGCCTGTTAGGGACAAATTTGGAAAGCAGAGAGAGCATAACCACTGAGGTTCTGGTTAGCAGAGCCACAGTGAGAAAGTTAGGCATCACACAGGGAACACATACAGGGCACATACTTTGAGCACTGGGGCCATGCCTGGCAGGGTCCCAGTGAAATATGGACTAAAACAACATACATACAGTGAAATCTGGGGGTAACATGCCAGGCAAGATGGTACTTTCCTACACAACCCCCCTGTAGGAGGCTGGCCTGGCTTGTAGTGGGTACCAAGGGGTACTTACACTCTGTACCAGGACCACTTATCCCTTATTAGTGTAGAAGAGGTGTTTCTAGCAGCTTAGGCTGATAGAAGGTAGCTATAGCAGAGCAGCTTAGGCTGAACTAGGAGACATGCAAAGCTCCTACTATACCACTGGTGTCATATGCACAATATCATAAGAAAACACAATACACAGATATACAGATGACAATATGCCAAAAGTATCTCAGTGAGTACCCTCAGTATGAGGATGCCAAATATACATACACAAGATATATGTACACAATCCCAAAAATATGCAGTAATAGCAAAAAGGAAGTAATGCAAGCAATGTAAAGTTACAGTAGATTGCAATAGGAGCACATAGGTAGAGGGGCAACACAAACCATATACTCCAAAAGTGGAATGTGAACCACGAATGGACCCCAAACCTATGTGAGCTTGTAGAGGGTCGCTGGGACTGTAAAAAAACAGTGAGGGTTAGAAAAATAGCCCACCCCAAGACCCTGAAAAGTAGGTGTAAAGTGCACCTATGTTCCCCAGAGAGCACCGAAGTCGTGATAGGGGAATTCTGCAAGGAAGACCAACACCAGCAAAGCAACAACCGTGTGTTTCCAGACGAGAGTACCTGTGGAACAAGGGGACCAAGTCCAAGAGTCGCGACAAAGTCGAGAGTAGGCACATGCCCAGGGAATGCCAGCTGAGGGTGCAAAGAAGCTGCCACCGGATGGTAGAAGCTGTGGATTCTGCAAGAACGAAGAGGGCTAGAAACTTCCCCTTTGGAGGATGGATGTCCCACGTCGTGAAGAAGCTTGCAGAGGTGTTCGCACGCAGAAAGACCGCAAACAAGCTTTGCTAGCTGCAATGGTCGCGGTTAGGGTTTTTGGATGCTGCTGTGGCCCAGGAGGGACTAGATTGTCGCCACTTTGATGAGGAGACAGAGTTAAGTTACTTAAGTGCAGTGGTAAATGGCTGTGAAATAACGTGGACGTTATTTCACTCAGGCTGCAGTGGCAGGCCTGTGTAAGAATTGTCAGAGCTCCCTATGGGTGGCAAAAGAAATGCTGCAGCCCATAGGGATCTCCTGGAACCCCAATACCCTGCGTACCTCAGTACCATATACTAGGGAATTATAAGGGTGTTCCAGTATGCCAATGTGAATTTGTGAAATTGGTCACTAGCGTGTTAGTGACAATTTGGAAAGCAGAGAGAGCATAACCACTGAGGTTCTGGTTAGCAGAGCCTCAGTGAGACAGTTAGTCATCACACAGGGAATACATACAGGGCACACTTATGAGCACTGGGGCCCTGACTGGTAGGGTCCTAGTGACACATACACTAAAACAACATATATACAGTGAAATATGGGGGTAACATGCCAGGCAAGTTGGCACTTTCCTACACAACCACCACTCCCCCCCACCAAACGAAGGACAATAAGACTAGCCATGACCTGATGAGTCTTCATTGTCTAAGTGGAAATATCTGGAGAGTCCATCTGCATTGGAGTGGGTACTCCCAGGTCTATGTTCCACTGTATAGTCCATTTCCTGTAGAGATATGGACCACCTCAACAATTTAGGGTTTTCACCTTTCATTTGTTTTAGCCAAAGTAGAGGTTTGTGGTCCGTCTGAACAATGAAGTGAGTGCCAAACAGGTATGGCCTCAACTTCTTCAGTGCCCAGACCACAGCAAAGGCCTCTCTCTCTATGGCAGACCAACGCTTTTCTCTAGGGGTCAACCTCCTGCTGATAAAAGCAACAGGTTGATCCTGGCCCTCAGAATTGAGTTGTGATAAGACTGCCCCTATCCCTAATTCAGATGCATCAGTTTGAACAATTAGTTTTTTGGAGTAACATGGGCTTTTTAGGACAGGTGCAGTGCACATGGCCTGTTTCAGCTCCTCAAAAGCTTTCTGACAGCTAGCTGTCCACAATACCTTTTTAGGCATTTTCTTGGAGGTGAGGTCATTAAGTGGGGCTGCAATGGAGCCATAGTTCTTAATGAACCTCCTGTAATACCCAGTGAGGCCTAAGAAGGCTCTCACCTGGGTCTGAGTTGTAGGGGGGAACCCAATCTATGATAGTTTGGATTTTCCCCTGAAGTGGTGCAATCTGTTCTCCACCTACCAGGTGTCCCAGATAAAGCACTTTCCCCTGCCCTATCTGGCACTTTGAAGCCTTGATAGTGAGGCATGCCTTTTGCAGGGCCTTCAAAACTTTCCACAGGTGGACCAGGTGATAATCCCAGGTGGAGCTGAAGACAGCTATATTATCTAGATATGCTGCACTGAAAGCCTCCAACCCTTGCAGGACTGTATTCACCAACCTCTGAAAAGTGGCAGGTGCATTTTTCAAACCAAAGGGCATTACTGTGAATTGGTAGTGCCCTCCAATAGTCGAAAATGCAGTTTTTGCTTTAGCATCCTATGATAAATTGATCTGCTAATACCCTGCAGTCAAGTCAAAGGTGCTTAGATACTTGGCAGATGCCAGTGTATCTATGAGCTCATCTGCCCTGGGTATAGGATGAGCATCAGTTTTAGTTACCTGGTTGAGACCTCTGTAATCTACACAAAACCTCATCTCTCTTTTCCCATCTTTTGAGCGAGGCTTTGGTACAAGCACCACAGGAGAGGCCCATGGGCTTTCAGAATGTTCAACCACTCCCAGTTCAAGCATTTTCTGAACTTCTTGTTTCATGCAGTCCCTGACATGGTCAGGCTGCCTATAGATCTTACTTTTGACAGGCATGCTGTCTCCAGTATCTATAGTGTGCTCACACCAAGAAGTGGTGCCTGGCACAGTAGAAATGAGTTCAGAAAACTGACCCAGGAGATTTATGCAGTGGTCTTTCTGCTCAGCAGTAAGACAGTCTGCCAAAACTACACCTTCCACTAGAGCACCTTGTTCTGTGGAAGAGAAGAGATCAGGGAGAGGGTCACTCTCTTCTTCCTGTCCTTCATCTGTTGCCATGAGCAGGGTGAGATCAGCCCTGTCATAGTAGGGTTTTAGGCGATTGACATGGAGCACCCTAAGGGGACTCCTGGCAGTGCCCAAGTCAACCAAGTAGGTGACTTCTCCCTTTTTTTCAACAATGATGTGGGGTCCACTACATTTGTCCTGGAGTGCCCTTGGGGCCACAGGCTCCAAAACCCACACCTTCTGTCCTGGTTGGTACTGAATCAGAACAGCCTTCTGGTCATGCCATTGCTTTTGGAGCTCTTGGCTGGCCTGAAGGTTTTTACTGGCCTTTTTCATGTACTCAGCCATTCTGGATCTTAGGCCAAGTACATAGTCCACTATGTCTTGCTTAGGAGCTTTTAAAGGTTGTTCCCAACCCTCCTTTACAAGTGCTGAAGCCCAGTCCTTTCTGGGGTACCTCCCTGTAAGCAAAAATGAGGCAAGGTAACAGGACATCCCATCTCCTCTTGAGTTTTTCAGGGAGTCCCATTATCATTCCTTTGAGAGTTTTATTAAACCTCTCTACCAGTCCATTTGTTTGTGAATGATAAGGTGTGGTGAATTTGTATGCTACACCACATTCCTTCCACATGGCCTTCAAGTATGCAGACATAAAGTTGCTACCCCTGTCTGATACAACCTCTTTTGGGAAACCCACCCTGGAAAAGATTCCCAGGAGGGCTTTTGCCACTGCAGGTGCTGTAGTGGTCCTTAGAGGAATTGCTTCAGGATATCTTGTGGCATGGTTTGGTGTGCCACCAGTCTTGGCACTGGCTTGGCAGGTCACACAGGACTTACAAAAGTATTTTGTGTCCTCTGACATCCTAGGCCAATGAAACAGGGGGACAAGCCTTTCCCATGTTTTAATTTGACCCAAATGTCTAGCCAAGGGAATGTCGTGTGCCAGAGTTAGGAGGAACTCCCTGGATTGCAGGGGAATAACCAATCTCCTGGCTGCTCCAGGTTTTGGGTCCCTTGCCTCTGTATACAAGAGGTTGTCCTCCAAGTAAACTCAATGTGAGTCACTGACATCCCCATTTTGCTGTTTGACAGCTTGCTGTCTAAGACCCTCTAGTGTGGGACAGGTCTGCTGTGCCACACTCAGCTCCTCCCTGGCAGGCCCCCCTCCACCCAAAAGCTCAGCAGTGTCTGCTTCCAGCTCCTCTGGTGAAGGTTCTGCACAGGGTGGAAATTTTTCTTCCTCAGAAGTTGAATCCACTGTAGAGGGAGGGATAGTAGGTACGTATTTTACCTTTACTAACCCTAGCTTTAGGGAGCACTTGGTCCATTGTTCCAGGATCCAAGTCACCCTGTCCTTTTTGTTTTTTGGCCTGAGCCCTGGTCAAAGCAAACATATGCCCAGGAATGCCTAGCATTACTGCATGAGCCTCCAACTCCACTTCTGCACAAGCTGATGTCTCTAAATCGTTCCCTAGTAGACAGTCTACAGGTAAATCTGAGTCAACCACAACTTTCTTTGGACCAGTAACCCCCCCAGTTGAGATTCACAACAGCAATGGGGTGGCTAAGAGTTTTGTTATGAGCATCAGTCACTTGGTACTGGTGACCAAGTAGGAGTTGTTCAGGGTGGACCAGTTTCTCTATTACCATGGTAACACTGGCACCTGTGTCCCTGTAGGCCTGAACCTCAACACCATTTATTAGGGGAAGTTGCTTGTATTTATCCATATTAAGGGGACAAGCAACTAAGGTGGCCAAATCACTGGCACCTTCAGAGACTAACACAGCCTCTGGGGTCTCCCTAACAAGACCAACCCCAACTAAATTACCAAACGTGAGCCCAGCTACTCCCTTGGATTGGCTATTAGTAGGTTTGCTCCCACCACCACTGCCATTACTAGGGGCACTAGGTGAAGCAGTAGGGGTTGTGGTAGTGGGAGGCTTGGTCCTTTTCTTTGGACAACTGGCATCAGTTGTCCAATGGCCTTTTACTTTACATAAATAGCACCATGGTTTCTTTACTCAATTAGAAGAGGATTTAGACCCACCACCCCCACCAGAGTGTTTTTGTGGGCCTGATGAAGACTCATTTTTAGATTTGTCCCCACCCTTGTCTGAAGACTTACCATCCTTCTTCTTGCCATCCTTGTCACCACCTGTATGAACTTTTCTGTTCACTCTTGTTCCGACCCATTTGTCTGCCTTCTTTCCCAATTCTTGGGGAGAGGTCATATCTGAGTCCACTAGATTTTGGTGCAACAAATCAGACACACAGTTATTAAGAATATGCTCTCTCAGGATTAAGTTATACAGGCTTTCATAGTCAGAAACTTTACTGCCATGTAACCACCCCTCCAAGGCCTTCACTGAATGGTCAACAAAGTCTACCCAGTCTTGTGAAGACTCCTTTTTGGTTTCTCTGAACTTGATCCTGTACTGTTCAGTGGTTAAGCCATAACCATCTAGGAGTGCATTCTTTAAAACTGTAAAATTATTGGCATCACTTTCCTTCACAGTAAGGAGCCTACCCCTACTCTTTCCACTGAAAGATAGCCATAGGATAGCAGCCCACTGCCTTTGAGGGACCTCCTGTACAACACATGCCCTCTCAAGTGCAGCAAACCACTTGTTAATGTCATCCCCCTCCTTGTAAGGGGGAACTATCTTGTGCAGATTCCTAGAATCATGCTCTTTTACAGGATTACTATCAGGAATACTGCTGCTGCCACCATGGGGTCCAAACCCCAACTTCTGTCTTTCTTTTTCTAAGTCAAATGCTTCCCTGTCTAGATCCAGCCGTTGCTTTTTAAGCTTCAGCCTGGACTCTTCCACTCTCAATCTATTGAGTTCCCTTTCTAACACTCTGTCATCAGGGTGGGTGGGTTGGGCATTCTTAGACACAGAAGAATGGTGTGAATGAACAGAGGGAGACCTGTCCTAACAGTTGGCACTCTAACAACCTGGCCTAAAGGAGTGACATCCCTACTTTGATGAGAGCTCACATTAGTACCAACCATACTAGGTGGCCTGCTAAGGGGCAGGTTGGGAAGGTTCCCATCTAACACTTTTGCTGGGGCTACCCCAGAATCAGAGTGTAAATCATCAGCTAATCTGTCACCTGATGTGCCAGCTATGGCCTTATCATTCTCAATGAGCATATTAACCAACAGTTCTCTAGAGGGATTCTTCCCTACCCCTAAACCTCTATCAATGCAGAGACTCCTTACACCTTTCCAGTTAAGGTGGTCATAAGCTGTGCTGGCCAGATCCAGAGTTTGACCTGTGCAAGACATGATAGGAAAAGGTTTAAGGGACTGAAAAAGAAAGAAAAAGTTTCAAAACTTTTTAAGGAACAGAAAATTTTTTTTTTTCAACTTTTGAGAAACTTTTTGAAAGTTTAGAGGTACTTTTCAGCACTTAGCAATAGAGTAAGAGAAGAAAAGCAGAACTTTTTAGTTAGGTTTACATACACTGAACTTGTTTTGTATATTTTTCTCTTATGAAAAGTACAAAATGACAAAGTGGTAAGTAGTTGCAAGTACTTATCCCACCGCTGCAAAACCAAGGTAGGAGGCTGGCCTGGTTTGTAGTGGTACCAAGGGGTACTTACACTCTGCACCAGGTCCAGTTACCCCTTATTAGTGCAGAAGAGGTGTCTAGCAGCTTAGGCTGATAGAAAAGGTAGCTTAGCAGAGCAGCTTAGGCTGAACTAGGAGACGTGTGAAGCTCCTACTATACCACTAGTGTCATATGCACAATATCATAAGAAAACACAATACACAGATATACTAAACATAAAGGTACTTTATTTTTATGACAATATGCCAAAAGTATCTCAGTGAGTACCCTCAGTATGAGGATAGCAAATATACACAAGATATATGTACACAAGACCAAAATTATGCAGTAATAGCAATAGAAAGCAATGCAAGCAATGTACAGTCACAATAGATTGCAATGAGAGCACATAGGTATAGGGGCAACACAAACCATATACTCCAAAAGTGGAATGCGAATAACGTATGGACCCCAAACCTATGTGAGCTTGTAGAGGGTCGCTGGGACTGTAAGAAAACAGTGAGGGTTAGAAAAATAGCCCACCCCAGGTCCCTGAAAAGTAGGTGTAAAATGCACCTAAGTTCCCCAGAAAGCACAGAAGACGTGATAGGGGAATTCTGCAAGGAAGACCAACACCAGCAATGCAACAACTATGGATTTCCAGACGAGAGTACCTGTGGAACAAGGGGGCCAAGTCCAAGAGTCACACTCAAGTCGGTAGTGGGCAGATGCCCAGGAAATGCCAGCTGAAGGTGCAAAGAACCTGCCACCGGATGATAGAAGCTGTGGATTCTGCAAGAACGAAGAGGGCTAGAAACTTCCCCTTTGTAGGATGGATGTCCCACGTCGTGAAGAAGCTTGCAGAGGTGTTCCCACGCAGAAAGACCACAAAGAAGCCTTGCTAGCTGCAAGGGTCGCAGTTAGGGTTTTTGGATGCTGCTGTGGCCCAGGAGGGACCAGGATGTTGCCAATTGCGTGAGGAGACAGAGGGGGCGCCCAGCAAGACAAGGAGCCCACTCAGAAGCAAGCAGCACCCGCAGAAGTGCCGGAACAGGCACTACGAAGAAGAGTGAACCAGAGCTCACCCAAAGTCACAAAAGAAGGTCCCACGACGCCGGAGGACAACTCAGGAGGTCATGCACTGCAGGTTAGAGTGTCAGGGACCCAGGCTTGGCTGTGCACAAAGGAAATCCTGGAAGAGTGCACAGGAGCCGGAGCAGCTGCAAATCACGCGGTACCCAGCAATGCAGTTCAGCGTGGGAAGGCAAGGACTTACCTCCACCAAACTTGGACTGAAGAGTCACTTGACTGCGGGAGTCACTTGGACAGAGTTGCTGAGTTCCAGGGACCACACTATTCGTGCTGAGAGGGGACCCAGAGGACCGGTGATGCAGTCTTTTGGTGCCTGCGGTTGCAGGGGGACGATTCCGTCGACCCACAGGAGATTTCTTCAGAGCTTCTAGTGCAGAGAGGAGGCAGACTACCCCCACAGCATGCACCACCAGGAAAACAGTCGAGAAGGCCGCAGGATCAGCGATACAAGGTTGCAGTAGTCATCTTTGCTACTTTGTTGCGGTTTTGCAGGCATCCAGAGCAGTCAGCGGTCGATTCCTTGGCAGAAGGTGAAGAGAGAGATGCAGAGGAACTCGGATGAGCTCTTGCATTCGTTATCTAAAGAATTCCCCAAAGCAGAGACCCTAAATAGCCAGAAAAGGAGGATTGACTACTTAGGAAGGAGGATAGGCTAGCAACACAGGTAAGAGCCTATCAGAAGGAGTCTCTGACATCACCTGCTGACCCTGGCCACTCAGAGCAGTCCAGTGTGCCAGCAGCACCTCTGTTTCCAAGATGGCAGAGGTCTGGAGCATACTGGAGGAGCTCTGGCGAGGTGCAGGTCAGGGGAGTGGTCACTCCCCTTTCCTTTGTCCAGGTTCGCGCCAGAGCAGGGCTGGGGGATCCCTGAACCGGTGTAGATTGGCTTATGCAGAGATGGGCACCATCTGTGCCCATCAAAGCATTTCCAGAGGCTGGGGGAGGCTACTTTTATTTTTGGTAACACTGAGTATTGTCTTTACTTGTGTATAAGTACTGTGTAACTATAAGTGGTATTGCAGGAGCTTTGCATGTCTCCCAGTTCAACCTAAGCTGCTCTGCTATAACTACCTCTATCAGCCTAAGCTGCTAGAACACTACTACATTTCACTAATAAGTGATAACTGGACCTGGTATAAGGTGTACGTACCCAAGGCACCCACTACAAACCAGGCCAGTCTCCTACAGCAAGCTACGTGCTTGCAGCTTGGGGTGGTTCTGCAACATCTTAATACTTTCAATAAAACCTTGATTTCACACCTACCTGACTAGCTATACACTCTTTTTTTAATGAAAAGTTTGCTAATTGCTTTTTCTGTATCATAATTTACTTTTAATGTTATATTTGCTTCTCAGGCGTTGCTAATGACAAGTCATGGTCTGCTAATGATGGAGCCTGCACCGGCAAGGGAGGAGTGTGTCAAGTGAATAGCAACTACTGTGGCAGCTCTTACTCCAGTGGTCTGTGTGGAGGCCCTACAAATCGCCAGTGTTGCATGAAATGTAAGTGTTGCTTTACATCCTTAAAATTCCCATATTGTCATTGTTGGGACAGGAATGTTCTCTGCATGGTATATGGGCATATACGCCTGCCATGTACCCAGTGACCCATGAAACCTGTATCTTGACTTTTTATTTTGGATCTGACATCAGGCTAACATAGCATGCATGAACGATTGTAGGTCAGTTCCTGAAATTGTGAGGTCCAGAACCTATCCTATGACCTGAAGGGATGCACTGAGCATACTCATAGCAAACATAGGTCTACTGTCCATTGCTTGGGTGAATATCTCATAATGTGGTGGTGCCAGAGTATCGACTTTTTGTTGATCATTAATGTGCCGGTATCTCTGTGACATGGATAAAGTTGTAAATTGACCCCTTGTAGGAGGCTGGCCTGGCTTATAGTGGGTACCTTGGGGTACTTACACCTTGTGCCAGGTCCAGTAATCCCTTATTAGTAGAATAGAGGTGTTTCTAGCAGCGTAGGCTGTTAGAGGTAGCTATGGCAAAGCAGGTTTGGCTGAACTAGGAGACATGCAAAGCTCCTACTATAACACTTATATCATATAGCACAATATCATAAGAAAACACAATACTCAGAGTTACTAAAAATAAAGGTACTTTATTTTAGTGACAATATGCCAAAAGTATCTCAGAGAATACCCTCACTTAGGAGGTAAGTAATATACACAAGGTATATGTACACAAACCCAAAACAGGTAAGTAACAGTAAGAAAAGTAGTGCAAACAATGTAGAATCACAATGGGATGCAATAGGTAAACATAGTCCTAGGGGCAACACAAACCATATACTCCAAAAGTGGAATGCAAATCATGAATGGACCCCAGACCTATGGGAGATTGTAGAGGGTCACTGGGACTGTGAGAAAACAGTAAGGGGGTCCAAAATACCCGTAGGAGGCTGGCCTGGCTTGTAGTGGGTACCAAGGGGTACTTACACTCTGTACCAGGTCCACTTATCCCTTATTAGTGTAGAAGAGGTGTTTCTAGCAGCTTAGGCTGATAGAAGGTAGCTATAGCAGAGCAGCTTAGGCTGAACTAGGAGACATGCAAAGCTCCTACTATACCACTGGTGTCATATGCACAATATCATAAGAAAACACAATACACAGATATACTAAAAATAAAGGTACTTTATTTTTATGACAATATGCCAAAAGTATCTCAGTGAGTACCCTCAGCATGAGGATGACAAATATACACAAGATATATGTACACAATACCAAAAATATGCAGTAATAGCAAAAGGAAGTAATGCAAGCAATGTAAAGTTACAGTAGATCGCAATAGGAGCACATAGGTATATGGGCAACACAAACCATACACTCCAAAAGTGGAATGCGAACCACGAATGGACCCCAAACCTATGTGAGCTTGTAGAGGGTCGCTGGGGCTGTAAGAAAACAGTGAGGGTTAGAAAAATAGCCCACCCCAAGACCCTGATAGGTAGGTGTAAAGTGCACCTACAACCCCCAGAGAGCAGATAATTCGTGATAGGGGGATTCCGCAAGGAAAACCAACACCAGTAAAGTAACAACAGTGGATTTCCGGACCTGAGTACCTGTAAGAGAAGGGGACCAAGTCCAAGAGTTGCGACAGTGTCGAGAGTGGGCAGATGCCTAGGAAATGCCAGCTGAGGGTGCAAGGAAGCTGCCACCGGATGGAAGAAGCTTGGTGTTTTGCAAGAACGAAGAGGACTAGGAACTTCCCCTTTGGAGGATGGATGTCCCACGTCGTGAAGAAGCTTGCAGAGGTGTTCCGGAGTCCGCCCGAAGTCAGAAAAGGGAGTCCCACGACGCCGGAGGACAACTCAGAAGGTTGTGCACTGCAGGTTAGAGTTTTGGGGACCCAGGCTTGGCTGTGCACGAAGGAAATCCTGGAAGAGTGCACAGGAGCCGGAGCAGCTGCAAATCACGCAGTACCCTGCAATGCAGTCTAGCATGGGGAGGCTCCACCAAACTTGGACTGAAGAGTCACTGGACTGTGGGAGTCACTTGGACAGAGTTGCTGAGTTCCAGGGACCACGCTCGTCGTGGTGAGAGGGGACCCAGAGGACCCGTGATGCAGTCTTTTTTTGCCTGCGGTTGCAGGGGGAAGATTCCGTCGACCCACGGGAGATTTCTTCAGAGCTCCTCGTGCAAGAAGGAGGCAGGCTACCCCCACAGCATGCACCACCAGGAAACAGTCGAGAAAGCCGGCAGGATGAGGCGATACAAGGTTGCAGTAGTCGTCTTTCCTACTTTGTTGCGGTTTTGCAGGCGTCCTGAGCAGTCAGCGGTCGATCCTTTGGCAGAAGGTGAAGAGGGAGATGCAGAGGAACTCTGGTGAGCTCTTGCATTCGGTATCTGAAGAATTCCCCAAAGCAGAGACCCTAAATAGCCAGAAAAGGAGTTTTGGCTCCCTAGGAAGGAGGATAGGCTACTAAGAAAGGTAAGAGCCTATCAGAAGGAGTCTCTGACGTCACCTGATGGCACTGGCCACTCAGAGCAGTCCATTGTGCCAGCAACACCTTTGTTTCCAAGATGGCAGAGGTCTGGAGCGCACTGGAGGAGCTCTGGGCACCTCCCCTGGGAGGTGCAGGTGAGGGGAGTGGTCACTCCCCTTTCCTTTGTCCAGTTTCACGCCAGAGCAGGGCTGGAGGATCCCTAAACCGGTGTAGACTGGCTTATGCAGAGATGGGTAGCATCTGTGCCCATCAAAGCATTTCCAGAGGCTGGGGGAGGCTACTCCTCCCCAGCCATCACACCTATTTCCAAAGGGTGAGGGTGTCACAACCTCTCTCAGAGGAAATCCTTTGTTCTGCCTTCCTGGGCTAGGGCTGCCTGGATCCCAGGAGGGCAGAAACCTGTCTGAGGGGTTGGCAGAAGCAGCAGCTGCAGTAGAGACCCCGGAAAGGCAGTTTGGCAGAGACCTGGGGGATCATGGAATTGTCTCCACAATGCCAGAATGGCATTGGGGTGACAATTCCATGATCTTAGACATGTTACATGGCCATGTTCGGAGTTACCATTGTGACGCTATACATAGGTAGTGACCTATGTATAGTGCACGCGTGAAATTGTGTCCCCGCACACACAAAGTCCGGGGAATTTGCCCTGAACAATGTGGGGGCACCTTGGCTAGTGCCAGGGTGCCCACACACTAAGTAACTTTGCACCCAACCTTCACCAGGTGAAGGTTAGACATATAGGTGACTTATAAGTTACTTAAGTGCAGTGGTAAATGGCTGTGAAATAACGTGGACGTTATTTCACTCAGGCTGCACTGGCAGGCCTGTGTAAGAATAGTCAGATCTCCCTATGGGTGGCAAAAGAAATGCTGCAGCCCATAGGGATCTCCTGGAACCCCAATACCCTGGGTACCTCAGTACCATATACTAGGGAATTATAAGGGTGTTCCAGTATGCCAATGTGAATTGGTGAAATTGGTCACTAGCCTGTTAGTGACAATTTGGAAAGCAGAGAGAGCATAACCACTAAGGTTCTGATTAGCAGAGCCTCAGTGAGACAGTCATCACACAGGGAACACATACAGGGCACACTTATGAGCACTGGGGCCCTGGCTGGCAGGGTCCCAGTGACACATACACTAAAACAACATATATACAGTGAAATATGGGGGTACCATGCCAGGCAAGATGGCACTTTCCTACAATACCCCACCCCAAGACCCTAGAAAGTAGGAATAAAGTTACCCTACTACCCCAGAAAGACACAATAGTCGTGATAGGGGGATTCTGAAAAAACCACAAGCACCAGCAAAACACTGAAGATGGATTCCTGGACCTGAGGACCTGAAAAGCAAGGGGACCAAGACCAAGAATCGCAATAGTGTCCAGGGGGGCGGGAGCCCAGGAAACCCCGGATGAAGGTACAAAAGGGCTGCCTCCGGGTGGAAGAAGCCAAAGATTCTGCAACAACGAAAAGGGCTAGGAACTTCTCCTTTGGATGGAAGCTGTCCCATGACGTGCTGGATTTTGCAGAAGAGTTTCCAAGCAGAAATACTGCAAACAAGCCTTGGTAGCAGCAAGGGTCGTGGTTAGGGTTTTTGGATGCTGCTGTGGTCCAGGAGGGTCCAGGATGTCGCCACTTGGATGAGGAGACAGAGGGGGAGCCCAGCAAGTCAGGGAGCCCTCACAGAAGCAGGCAGCACCTGCAGAAGTACTGGAGCTGGCACTTGGAAGTTCTGTGAACTCAGAGTCACAAAAGGAGGGTTCCATAACGTCGGAGTCCAACTCAGCGGGTTGAGCACTGCAGGACGGAGTGCTGGGGACCCAGGCTAGGCTGTGCACAAAGGAATCCTTGGAGAAGTGCACAGAAGCCGGAGCAGCTGCAAATCACGCAGTACACAGGTTTGCTGTCTGGCGTGGGGAGGCAAGGACAAACCTCCACCAAATTTGGAGAGAAGGGCCACTGGACTGTGGGAGACACTTGGACCCAGCTCCTGTGTTCCAGGGACCACGCTCGTCAGGAGGAGGGAGGACCCAGAGGACCAGTGATGCAGTCTTTTGGTGCCTGCGTTAGCAGAGGGAAGATTCTGTCGACCCACAGAAGATTTCTTCTTGGCTTCCAGTGCAGGGTGAAGGCAGACAGCCCTCAGATCATGCACCACCAGGAAACAGTCGAGAAGGCCGGCAGGATGAGACGCTACAATGTTGCTGGTAGTCGTCTTGCTACTTTGTTACGGTTTTGCAGGCGTCCTGGAGCAGTCAGCGGTCGATCCTTGGCAGAAGTCGAAGAGGGAAGTGCAGAGGAACTCTGATGAGCTATTGAATTTGTTATCTGAGGAATAGCCCAGAGGAGAGACCCTAAATAGCCAGAAAAGGAGGTTTGGTTACCAAGAAAGGAGGTTTGGCTACCAAGAGAGGTAAGAACCTCTCAGGAAGGGTCTCTGACATCACCTGCTGGCACTGGGCACTCAGAGCAGTCCAGTGGGCCCCCAACACCTCTGAATCCAAGATGGCAGAGGTCTGGGGACACACTGGAGGAGCTCTGGGCACCTCCCCTGGGAGGTACTGGTTAGGGGAGTGGTCACTCCCCTTTCCTTTGTCCAGTTTTGCGCCAGAGCAGGGCTGGGGGATCCCTAAACTGGCGTAGACTGGCTTCTGCAGAGATGGGCACCATCTGTGCCCATCAAGGCATTTCCAGAGGCTGGGGGAGGCTACTCCTCCCCAGCCCTTCACACCTATTTCCAAAGGAAGAGGGTGTAACACTGTAGGAGGCTGGCCTGGCTTGTAGTGGGTACCAAGAGGTACTTACACCTTGCACCAGGTCCAGGTATCCCTTATTAGTATAGAGGGGTGTCTAGCAGCTTAGGCTGATAGAAAAGGTAGCTTAGCAGAGCAGCTTAGGCTGAACTAGGAGACGAGTGAAGCTTCTAAAGTACCACTAGTGTCATATGCACAATATCATAAGAAAACACAATACACAGATATACTAAAAATAAAGGTACTTTATTTTCATGACAATATGCCAAAAGTATCTCAGTGAGTACCCTCAGTATGAGGATAGCAAATATATACAAGATATATGTACACAATACCAAAATATGCAGTAATAGCAATAGAAAACAGTGCAAGCAATGTATAGTCACAATAGAATGCAATGGGAGCAGATAGGTATAGGGGCAACACAAACCATATACTCTAGAAGTGGAATGCGAACCACGAATGGACCCCAAACCTATGTGAGCTTGTAGAGGGTCGCTGGGACTGTAAGAAAACAGTGAGGGTTAGAAAAATAGCCCACCCCAAGACCCTGAAAAGTGGGTGCAAAGTGCACCTAAGTTCCCCAGAGAGCACAGAAGTCGTGATAGGGGAATTCTGCAAGGAAGACCAACACCAGCAATGCAACAACAATGGATTTCCTGACGAGAGTACCTGTGGAACAAGGAGACCAAATCCAAGAGTCACGATCAAGTCGGGAGTGGGCAGATGCCCAGGAAATGCCAGCTGTGGGTGCAAAGAAGCTGCTACCGGATGGTAGAAGCTGTGGATTCTGCAAGAACGATAAGGGCTAGAAACTTCCGCCTTTGGAGGATGGATGTCCCACGTCGTGTAGAAGCTTGCAGATGTGTTTCCGTGCAGAAAGACCGCAAACAAGCCTTGCTAGTTGCAAGGGTCGCGGTTAGGGTTTTTGGATGCTGCTGTGGCCCAGGAGGGACCAGGATGTCGCCAACTGCGTGAGGAGACAGAGGGGGCGTCCAGCACGACAAAGAGCCCACTCAGAAGCAAGCAGCACCCGCAGAAGTGCCGGAACAGGCACTACGAAGTGGAGTGAACTGGAGCTCACCCGAAGTCACAACGGAAGGACCCACAACGCCGGAGGACAACTCAGGAGGTCGTGCACTGCAGGTTAGAGTGCCGGGGACCCAGGCTTGGCTGTGCACAAAGGAAATCCTGGAAGAGTGCACAGGAGCCGGAGCAGCTGCAAATTACGTGGTACCCAGCAATGCAATCTAGCGTGGGGAGGCAAGGACTTACCTCCACCAAACTTGGACTGAAGAGTCACTGGACTGTGGGAGTCACTTGGACATAGTTGCTGAGTTCAAGGGACCTCGCTCGTCGTGCTGAGAGGAGACCCAGAGGACCGGTGATGCAGTCTTTTGGTGCCTGCAGTTGCAGGGGGAAGATTCCATCGACCCACAGTAGATTTCTTCGGAGCTTCTAGTACAGAGAGGAGGCAGACTACCCCCACAGCATGCACCACCAGGAAAACAGTCGAGAAGGCGGCCGGATCAGTGTTACAAGGTCGCAGTAGTCGTCTTTGCTGCTTTGTTGCAGTTTTGCAGTCGTCTAGAGCAGTCAGCGGTCGATTCCTTGGTAGAAGGTGAAGAAAGAGATGCAGAGGAACTCTGATGAGCTCTTGCATTCGTTATCTAAATAATTCCCCAAAGCAGAGACCCTAAATAGCCAGAAAAGGAGGTTTGGCTACTTAGGAGAGAGGATAGGCTAGCAACACCTGGAGGAGCCTATCAGAAGGAGTCTCTGACGTCACCTGCTGGCACTGGCCACTCAGAGCAGTCCAGTGTGCCAGCAGCACCTCTGTTTCCAAGATGGCGGAGGTCTGGAGCACACTGGAGGAGCTCTGGGCACCTCCCAGGGGAGGTGCAGGTCAGGGGAGTGGTCACTCCCCTTTCCTTTCTCCAGTTTCGCGCCAGAGCAGGGCTGGGGGATCCCTGAACTGGTGTAGACTGGCTTATGCAGAGATGGGCACCATCTGTGCCCATCAAAGCATTTCCAGAGGCTGGGGGAGGCTACTCCTTCCCAGCCCTGACACCTTTTTCCAAAGGGAGAGGGTGTAACACCCTCTCTCTGAGGAAGTCCTTTGTTCTGCCTTCCTGGGACAAGCCTGGCTGGACTCCAGGAGGGCAGAAACCTGTCTGAGGGGTTGGCAGCAGCAGCAGCTGCAGTGAAACCCCGGGAAAGGTAGTTTGGCAGTACCAGTGTCAGTGCTACAGACCACTGGGATCATGGGATTGTGCCAACTATGCCAGGATGGCATAGAGGGGGCAATTCCATGATCATAGACATGTTACATGGCCATATTCGGAGTTACCATTGTGAAGCTACATATAGGTAGTGACCTATATGTAGTGCACGCGTGTAATGGTGTCCCCGCACTCACAAAGTCCGGGGAATTGGCCCTGAACAATGTGGGGGCACCTTGGCTGGTGCCAGGGTGCCCTCACACTAAGTAACTTTGCACCTAACCTTTACCAGGTAAAGGTTAGACATATAGGTGACTTATAAGTTACTTAAGTGCAGTGTAAAATGGCTGTGAAATAACGTGGACGTTATTTCACTCAGGCTACAGTGGCAAGCCTGTGTAAGAATTGTCAGAGCTCCCTATGGGTGGCAAAAGAAATGCTGCAGCCCATAGGGATCTCCTGGAACCCCTAGACCCTGGGTACCTCAGTACCATATACTAGGGAATTATAAGGGTGTTCCAGTAAGCCAATGTAAATTGGTAAAATTGGTCACTAGCCTGTTAGTGACAATTTGAAAGAAATGAGAGAGCATAACCACTGAGGTTCTGATTAGCAGAGCCTCAGTGAGACAGTTAGTCACTACACAGGTAACACATTCAGACACACTTATGAGCACTGGGGCCCTGGATACCAGGGTCCCAGTTACACATACAACTAAAACAACATATATACAGTGAAAAATGGGGGTAACATGCCAGGCAAGATGGTACTTTCCTACACAACCCCCCCCCCCAAACGAAGGACAATAAGACTTGCCATGACCTGATGAGTCTTCATTGTCTAAGTGGAAATATCTGGAGAGTCCATCTGCATTGGAGTGGCTACTCCCAGGTCTATGTTCCACTGTATAGTCCATTCCCTGTAGGGATATGGACCACCTCAACAATTTAGGATTTTCACCTTTCATTTGTTTTAGCCAAAGTAGAGGTTTGTGGTCTGTCTGAACAATGAAGTGAGTGCCAAACAGGTATGGCCTCAACTTCTTCAGTGCCCAGACCACAGCAAAGGCCTCCCTCTCAATGGCAGACCAACGCTTTTCTCTAGGGGTCAACCTCCTACTAATAAAAGCAACAGGTTGATCCTGGCCCTCAGAATTAAGTTGTGATAGGACTGCCCCTACTCCTAATTCAGATGCATCAGTTTGGACATAGAATTTTTTAGAGTAACAAGGGCTTTTCAGGACAGGTGCAGAGCACATGGCCTGCTTCAGCTCCTCAAAAGCTTTCTGACAGTTTGCTGTCCATAATACCTTTTTAGGCATTTTCTTGGATGTGAGGTCATTAAGAGGGGCTGCAATGGAGCCATAGTTCTTAATGAACCTCCTGTAATACCCAGTGAGGCCTAGGAAGGCTCTCACCTGAGTCTGAGTAGTAGGGGGAACCCAATCAATAATTGTTTGGATTTTCCCCTGTAGTGGTGCAATCTGTTCCCCACCAACAAGGTGTCCCAGATAAACCACCTTACCCTGCGTAAATGGCTGTGAAATAACGTGGACGTTATTTCACTCAGGCTGCACTGGCAAGCCTGTGTAAGAATAGTCAGATCTCCCTATGGGTGGCAAAAGAAATGCTGCAGCTCATAGGGATCTCCTGGAACCCCAATACCCTGGGTACCTCAGTACCATATACTAGGGAATTATAAGGGTGTTCCAGTATGCCAATGTGAATTGGTGAAATTGGTCACTAGCCTGTTAGTGACAATTTGGAAAGCAGAGAGAGCATAACCACTGAGGTTCTGATTAGCAGAGCCTCAGTGAGACAGTCATCACACAGGGAACACATACAGGGCACACTTATGAGCACTGGGGCCCTGGCTGGCAGGGTCCCAGTGACACATACACTAAAACAACATATATACAGTGAAATATGGGGGTACCATGCCAGGCAAGATGGCACTTTCCTACAATACCCCACCCCAAGACCCTAGAAAGTAGGAATAAAGTTACCCTACTACCCCAGAAAGACACAATAGTCGTGATAGGGGGATTCTGAAAAAACCACAAGCACCAGCAAAACACTGAAGATGGATTCCTGGACCTGAGGACCTGAAAAGCAAGGGGACCAAGACCAAGAGTCGCAATAGTGTCCAGGGGGGCGGGAGCCCAGGAAACCCCGGATGAAGGTACAAAAGGGCTGCCTCCGGGTGGAAGAAGCCAAAGATTCTGCAACAACGAAAAGGGCTAGGAACTTCTCCTTTGGATGGAAGCTGTCCCATGACGTGCTGGATTTTGCAGAAGAGTTTCCAAGCAGAAATACTGCAAACAAGCCTTGGTAGCAGCAAGGGTCGTGGTTAGGGTTTTTGGATGCTGCTGTGGTCCAGGAGGGTCCAGGATGTCGCCACTTGGATGAGGAGACAGAGGGGGAGCCCAGCAAGTCAGGGAGCCCTCACAGAAGCAGGCAGCACCTGCAGAAGTACTGGAGCTGGCACTTGGAAGTTCTGTGAACTCAGAGTCACAAAAGGAGGGTTCCATAACGTCGGAGTCCAACTCAGCGGGTTGAGCACTGCAGGACGGAGTGCTGGGGACCCAGGCTAGGCTGTGCACAAAGGAATCCTTGGAGAAGTGCACAGAAGCCGGAGCAGCTGCAAATCACGCAGTACACAGGTTTGCTGTCTGGCGTGGGGAGGCAAGGACAAACCTCCACCAAATTTGGAGAGAAGGGCCACTGGACTGTGGGAGACACTTGGACCCAGCTCCTGTGTTCCAGGGACCACGCTCGTCAGGAGGAGGGAGGACCCAGAGGACCAGTGATGCAGTCTTTTGGTGCCTGCGTTAGCAGAGGGAAGATTCTGTCGACCCACAGAAGATTTCTTCTTGGCTTCCAGTGCAGGGTGAAGGCAGACAGCCCTCAGATCATGCACCACCAGGAAACAGTCGAGAAGGCCGGCAGGATGAGACGCTACAATGTTGCTGGTAGTCGTCTTGCTACTTTGTTACGGTTTTGCAGGCGTCCTGGAGCAGTCAGCGGTCGATCCTTGGCAGAAGTCGAAGAGGGAAGTGCAGAGGAACTCTGATGAGCTATTGAATTTGTTATCTGAGGAATAGCCCAGAGGAGAGACCCTAAATAGCCAGAAAAGGAGGTTTGGTTACCAAGATAGGAGGTTTGGCTACCAAGAGAGGTAAGAACCTCTCAGGAAGGGTCTCTGACATCACCTGCTGGCACTGGGCACTCAGAGCAGTCCAGTGGGCCCCCAACACCTCTGAATCCAAGATGGCAGAGGTCTGGGGACACACTGGAGGAGCTCTGGGCACCTCCCCTGGGAGGTACTGGTTAGGGGAGTGGTCACTCCCCTTTACTTTGTCCAGTTTTGCGCCAGAGCAGGGCTGGGGGATCCCTAAACTGGCGTAGACTGGCTTCTGCAGAGATGGGCACCATCTGTGCCCATCAAGGCATTTCCAGAGGCTGGGGGAGGCTACTCCTCCCCAGCCCTTCACACCTATTTCCAAAGGAAGAGGGTGTAACACTGTAGGAGGCTGGCCTGGCTTGTAGTGGGTACCAAGAGGTACTTACACCTTGCACCAGGTCCAGGTATCCCTTATTAGTATAGAGGGGTGTCTAGCAGCTTAGGCTGATAGAAAAGGTAGCTTAGCAGAGCAGCTTAGGCTGAACTAGGAGACGAGTGAAGCTTCTAAAGTACCACTAGTGTCATATGCACAATATCATAAGAAAACACAATACACAGATATACTAAAAATAAAGGTACTTTATTTTCATGACAATATGCCAAAAGTATCTCAGTGAGTACCCTCAGTATGAGGATAGCAAATATATACAAGATATATGTACACAATACCAAAATATGCAGTAATAGCAATAGAAAACAGTGCAAGCAATGTATAGTCACAATAGAATGCAATGGGAGCAGATAGGTATAGGGGCAACACAAACCATATACTCTAGAAGTGGAATGCGAACCACGAATGGACCCCAAACCTATGTGAGCTTGTAGAGGGTCGCTGGGACTGTAAGAAAACAGTGAGGGTTAGAAAAATAGCCCACCCCAAGACCCTGAAAAGTGGGTGCAAAGTGCACCTAAGTTCCCCAGAGAGCACAGAAGTCGTGATAGAGGAATTCTGCAAGGAAGACCAACACCAGCAATGCAACAACAATGGATTTCCTGACGAGAGTACCTGTGGAACAAGGAGACCAAATCCAAGAGTCACGATCAAGTCGGGAGTGGGCAGATGCCCAGGAAATGCCAGCTGTGGGTGCAAAGAAGCTGCTACCGGATGGTAGAAGCTGTGGATTCTGCAAGAACGATAAGGGCTAGAAACTTCCGCCTTTGGAGGATGGATGTCCCACGTCGTGTAGAAGCTTGCAGATGTGTTTCCGTGCAGAAAGACCGCAAACAAGCCTTGCTAGTTGCAAGGGTCGCGGTTAGGGTTTTTGGATGCTGCTGTGGCCCAGGAGGGACCAGGATGTCGCCAACTGCGTGAGGAGACAGAGGGGGCGTCCAGCACGACAAAGAGCCCACTCAGAAGCAAGCAGCACCCGCAGAAGTGCCGGAACAGGCACTACGAAGTGGAGTGAACTGGAGCTCACCCGAAGTCACAACGGAAGGACCCACAACGCCGGAGGACAACTCAGGAGGTCGTGCACTGCAGGTTAGAGTGCCGGGGACCCAGGCTTGGCTGTGCACAAAGGAAATCCTGGAAGAGTGCACAGGAGCCGGAGCAGCTGCAAATTACGTGGTACCCAGCAATGCAATCTAGCGTGGGGAGGCAAGGACTTACCTCCACCAAACTTGGACTGAAGAGTCACTGGACTGTGGGAGTCACTTGGACATAGTTGCTGAGTTCAAGGGACCTCGCTCGTCGTGCTGAGAGGAGACCCAGAGGACCGGTGATGCAGTCTTTTGGTGCCTGCAGTTGCAGGGGGAAGATTCCATCGACCCACAGTAGATTTCTTCGGAGCTTCTAGTGCAGAGAGGAGGCAGACTACCCCCACAGCATGCACCACCAGGAAAACAGTCGAGAAGGCGGCCGGATCAGTGTTACAAGGTCGCAGTAGTCGTCTTTGCTGCTTTGTTGCAGTTTTGCAGTCGTCTAGAGCAGTCAGCGGTCGATTCCTTGGTAGAAGGTGAAGAAAGAGATGCAGAGGAACTCTGATGAGCTCTTGCATTCGTTATCTAAAGAATTCCCCAAAGCAGAGACCCTAAATAGCCAGAAAAGGAGGTTTGGCTACTTAGGAGAGAGGATAGGCTAGCAACACCTGGAGGAGCCTATCAGAAGGAGTCTCTGACGTCACCTGCTGGCACTGGCCACTCAGAGCAGTCCAGTGTGCCAGCAGCACCTCTGTTTCCAAGATGGCGGAGGTCTGGAGCACACTGGAGGAGCTCTGGGCACCTCCCAGGGGAGGTGCAGGTCAGGGGAGTGGTCACTCCCCTTTCCTTTCTCCAGTTTCGCGCCAGAGCAGGGCTGGGGGATCCCTGAACTGGTGTAGACTGGCTTATGCAGAGATGGGCACCATCTGTGCCCATCAAAGCATTTCCAGAGGCTGGGGGAGGCTACTCCTTCCCAGCCCTGACACCTTTTTCCAAAGGGAGAGGGTGTAACACCCTCTCTCTGAGGAAGTCCTTTGTTCTGCCTTCCTGGGACAAGCCTGGCTGGACTCCAGGAGGGCAGAAACCTGTCTGAGGGGTTGGCAGCAGCAGCAGCTGCAGTGAAACCCCGGGAAAGGTAGTTTGGCAGTACCAGTGTCAGTGCTACAGACCACTGGGATCATGGGATTGTGCCAACTATGCCAGGATGGCATAGAGGGGGCAATTCCGTGATCATAGACATGTTACATGGCCATATTCGGAGTTACCATTGTGAAGCTACATATAGGTAGTGACCTATATGTAGTGCACGCGTGTAATGGTGTCCCCGCACTCACAAAGTCCGGGGAATTGGCCCTGAACAATGTGGGGGCACCTTGGCTGGTGCCAGGGTGCCCTCACACTAAGTAACTTTGCACCTAACCTTTACCAGGTAAAGGTTAGACATATAGGTGACTTATAAGTTACTTAAGTGCAGTGTAAAATGGCTGTGAAATAACGTGGACGTTATTTCACTCAGGCTACAGTGGCAAGCCTGTGTAAGAATTGTCAGAGCTCCCTATGGGTGGCAAAAGAAATGCTGCAGCCCATAGGGATCTCCTGGAACCCCTAGACCCTGGGTACCTCAGTACCATATACTAGGGAATTATAAGGGTGTTCCAGTAAGCCAATGTAAATTGGTAAAATTGGTCACTAGCCTGTTAGTGACAATTTGAAAGAAATGAGAGAGCATAACCACTGAGGTTCTGATTAGCAGAGCCTCAGTGAGACAGTTAGTCACTACACAGGTAACACATTCAGACACACTTATGAGCACTGGGGCCCTGGCTGGCAGGGTCCCAGTGACACATACAACTAAAACAACATATATACAGTGAAAAATGGGGGTACCATGCCAGGCAAGATGGTACTTTCCTACAATACCCCACCCCAAGACCCTAGAAAGTAGGAATAAAGTTACCCTACTACCCCAGAAAGACACAATAGTCGTGAAAGGGGGATTCTGAAAAAACCACAAGCACCAGCAAAACACTGAAGATGGATACCTGGACCTGAGGACCTGAAAAGCAAAGGGACCAAGACCAAGAGTCGCAATAGTGTCCAGGGGGCGGGAGCCCAGGAAACCCCGGATGAAGGTACAAAAGGGCTGCCTCCGGGTGGAAGAAGCCAAAGATTCTGCAACAACGAAAAGGGCTAGGAACTTCTCCTTTGGATGGAAGCTGTCCCATGACGTGCTGGATTTTGCAGAAGAGTTTCCAAGCAGAAATACTGCAAACAAGCCTTGGTAGCAGCAAGGGTTGTGGTTAGGGTTTTTGGATGCTGCTGTGGTCCAGGAGGGTCCAGGATGTCGCCACTTGGATGAGGAGACAGAGGGGGCGCCCAGCAAGTCAGGGAGCCCTCACAGAAGCAGGCAGCACCCGCAGAAGTACTGGAGCAGGCACTTGGAAGTTCTGTGAACTCAGAGTAACAAAAGGAGGGTTCCATAACGTCGGAGTCCAACTCAGCGGGTTGAGCACTGCAGGACGGAGTGCTGGGGACCCAGGCTAGGCTGTGCACAAAGGAATCCTTGGAGAAGTGCACAGAAGCCGGAGCAGCTGCAAATCACGCAGTACACAGGTTTGCTGTCTGGCGTGGGGAGGAAAGGACAAACCTCCACCAAATTTGGAGAGAAGGGCTCCTGGACTGTGGGAGACACTTGGACCCAGCTCCTGTGTTCCAGGGACCACGCTCGTCAGGAGGAGGGAGGACCCAGAGGACCAGTGATGCAGTCTTTTGGTGCCTGCGTTAGCAGGGGGAAGATTCTGTCGACCCACAGAAGATTTCTTCTTGGCTTCCAGTGCAGGGTGAAGGCAGACAGCCCTCAGATCATGCACCACCAGGAAACAGTCGAGAAGGCCGGCAGGATGAGATGCTACAATGTTGCTGGTAGTCGTCTTGCTACTTTGTTACGGTTTTGCAGGCGTCCTGGAGCAGTCAGCGGTCGATCCTTGGCAGAAGTCGATGAGGGAAGTGCAGAGGAACTCTGATGAGCTATTGAATTTGTTATCTGAGGAATAGCCCAGAGGAGAGACCCTAAATAGCCAGAAAAGGAGGTTTGGTTATCAAGAAAGGAGGTTTGGCTACCAAGAGAGGTAAGAACCTCTCAGGAAGGGTCTCTGACATCACCTGCTGGCACTGGGCACTCAGAGCAGTCCAGTGGGCCCCCAACACCTCTGAATCCAAGATGGCAGAGGTCTGGGGACACACTGGAGGAGATCTGGGCACCTCCCCTGGGAGGTACTGGTTAGGGGAGTGGTCACTCTCCTTTCCTTTGTCCAGTTTTGCGCCAGAGCAGGGCTGGGGGATCCCTAAACTGGCGTAGACTGGCTTCTGCAGAGATGGGCACCATCTGTGCCCATCAAGGCATTTCCAGAGGCTGGGGGAGGCTACTCCTCCCAGCCCTTCACACCTATTTCCAAAGGAAGAGGGTGTAACACTGTAGGAGGCTGGCCTGGCTTGTAGTGGGTACCAAGAGGTACTTACACCTTGCACCAGGTCCAGGTATCCCTTATTAGTATAGAGGGGTGTCTAGCAGCTTAGGCTGATAGAAAAGGTAGCTTAGCAGAGCAGCTTAGGCTGAACTAGGAGACGAGTGAAGCTCCTAAAGTACCACTAGTGTCATATGCACAATATCATAAGAAAACACAATACACAGATATACTAAAAATAAAAGTACTTTATTTTCATGACAATATGCCAAAAGTATCTCAGTGAGTAGCCTCAGTATGAGGATAGCAAATATATACAAGATATATGTACACAATACCAAAATATGCAGTAATAGCAATAGAAAACAGTGCAAGCAATGTATAGTCACAATAGAATGCAATGGGAGCAGATAGGTATAGGGGCAACACAAACCATATACTCTAGAAGTGGAATGCGAACCACTAATGGACCCCAAACCTATGTGAGCTTGTAGAGGGTCGCTGGGACTGTAAGAAAACAGTGAGGGTTAGAAAAATAGCCCACCCCAAGACCCTGAAAAGTGGGTGCAAAGTGCACCTAAGTTCCCCAGAGAGCACAGAAGTCGTGATAGGGGAATTCTGCAAGGAAGACCAACACCAGCAATGCAACAACAATGGATTTCCTGACGAGAGTACCTGTGGAACAAGGAGACCAAGTCCAAGAGTCACGATCATGTCGGGAGTGGGCAGATGCCCAGGAAATGCCAGCTGTGGGTGCAAAGAAGCTGCTACCGGATGGTAGAAGCTGTGGATTCTGCAAGAACGATAAGGGCTAGAAACTTCCCCCTTTGGAGGATGGATGTCCCACGTCGTGTAGAAGCTTGCAGATGTGTTTCCGTGCAGAAAGACAGCAAACAAGCCTTGCTAGTTGCAAGGGTCGCGGTTAGGGTTTTTGGATGCTGCTGTGGCCCAGGAGGGACCAGGATGTCGCCAACTGCGTGAGGAGACAGAGGGGGCGTCCAGCAAGACAAAGAGCCCACTCAGAAGCAAGCAGCACCCGCAGAAGTGCCGGAACAGGCACTACGAAGTGGAGTGAATCAGAGCTCACCCGAAGTCACAACGGAAGGACCCACAACGCCGGAGGACAACTCAGGAGGTCGTGCACTGCAGGTTAGAGTGCAGGGGACCCAGGTTTGGCTGTGCACAAAGGAAATCCTGGAAGAGTGCACAGGAGCCGGAGCAGCTGCAAATCACGTGGTACCCAGCAATGCAGTCTAGCGTGGGGAGGCAAGGACTTACCTCCCCCAAACTTGGACTGAAGAGTCACTGGACTGTGGGAGTCACTTGGACATAGTTGCTGAGTTCAAGGGACCTCGCTCGTCGTGCTGAGAGGAGACCCAGAGGACCGGTGATGCAGTCTTTTGGTGCCTGCAGTTGCAGGGGGAAGATTCCGTCGACCCACAGGAGATTTCTTCGGAGCTTCTAGTGCAGAGAGGAGGCAGACTACCCCCACAGCATGCACCACCAGGAAAACAGTCGAGAAGGCGGCCGGATCAGCGTTACAAGGTCGCAGTAGTCGTCTTTGCTGCTTTGTTGCAGTTTTGCAGTCGTCTAGAGCAGTCAGCGGTCGATTCCTTGGTAGAAGGTGAAGAAAGAGATGCAGAGGAACTCTGATGAGCTCTTGCATTCGTTATCTAAAGAATTCCCCAAAGCAGAGACCCTAAATAGCCAGAAAAGGAGGTTTGGCTACTTAGGAGAGAGGATAGGCTAGCAACACCTGGAGGAGCCTATCAGAAGGAGTCTCTGACGCCACCTGCTGGCACTGGCCACTCAGAGCAGTCCAGTGTGCCAGCAGCACCTCTGTTTCCAAGATGGCGGAGGTCTAGAGCACACTGGAGGAGCTCTGGGCACCTCCCAGGGGAGGTGCAGGTCAGGGGAGTGGTCACTCCCCTTTCATTTGTCCAGTTTCGCGTCAGAGCAGGGCTGGGGGATCCCTGAACTGGTGTAGACTGGCTTATGCAGAGATGGGCACCATCTGCGCCTATCAAAGCATTTCCAGAGGCTGGGGGAGGCTACTCCTTCCCAGCCCTGATACCTTTTTCCAAAGGGAGAGGGTGTAACGCCCTCTCTCTGAGGAAGTCCTTTGTTCTGCCTTCCTGGGCCCAGCCTGGCTGGACCCCAGGAGGGCAGAAACCTGTCTGAGGGGTTGGCAGCAGCAGCAGCTGCAGTGAAACCCCGGGAAAGGTAGTTTGGCAGTACCAGTGTCAGTGCTACAGACCACTGGGATCATGGGATTGTGCCAACTATGCCAGGATGGCATAGAGGGGGCAATTCCATGATAATAGACATGTTACATGGCCATGTTCGGAGTTACCATTGTGAAGCTACATATAGGTAGTGACCTATATGTAGTGCACGCGTGTAATGGTGTCCCCGCACTCACAAAGTCCGGGGAATTGGCCCTGAACAATGTGGGGGCACCTTGCACCTTTGCACCTAACCTTTACCAGGTAAAGGTTAGACATATAGGTGACTTATAAGTTACTTAAGTGCAGTGTAAAATGGCTGTGAAATAACGTGGATGTTATTTCACTCAGGCTGCAGTGGCAGGCCTGTGTAAGAATTGTCAGAGCTCCCTATGGGTGGCAAAAGAAATGCTGCAGCCCATAGGGATCTCCTGGAACCCCAATACCCTGGGTATCTCAGTACCATATACTAGGGAATTATAAGGGTGTTCCAGTAAACCAATGTAAATTGGTAAAATTGGTCACTAGCCTGTTAGTGACAATTTGAAAGAAATGAGAGAGCATAACCACTGAGGTTCTGATTAGCAGAGCCTCAGTGAGACAGTTAGTCACTACACAGGTAACACATTCAGGCACACTTATGAGCACTGGGGCCCTGGATACCAGGGTCCCAGTGACACATACAACTAAAACAACATATATACAGTGAAAAATGGGGGTAACATGCCAGGCAAGATGGTACTTTCCTACACAACCCCCCCCCCCAAACGAAGGACAATAAGACTAGCCATGACCTGATGAGTCTTCATTGTCTAAGTGGAAATATCTGGAGAGTCCATCTGCATTGGAGTGGCTACTCCCAGGTCTATGTTCCACTGTAAAGTCCATTCCCTGTAGGGATATGGACCACCTCAACAATTTAGGATTTTCACCTTTCATTTGTTTTAGCCAAAGTAGAGGTTTGTGGTCTGTCTGAACAATGAAGTGAGTGCCAAACAGGTATGGCCTCAACTTCTTCAGTGCCCAGACCACAGCAAAGGCCTCCCTCTCAATGGCAGACCAACGCTTTTCTCTAGGGGTCAACCTCCTACTAATAAAAGCAACAGGTTGATCCTGGCCCTCAGAATTAAGTTGTGATAGGACTGCCCCTACTCCTAATTCAGATGCATCAGTTTGGACATAGAATTTTTTAGAGTAACAAGGGCTTTTCAGGACAGGTGCAGAGCACATGGCCTGCTTCAGCTCCTCAAAAGCTTTCTGACAGTTTGCTGTCCATAACACCTTTTTAGGCATTTTCTTGGATGTGAGGTCATTAAGAGGGGCTGCAATGGAGCCATAGTTCTTAATGAACCTCCTGTAATACCCAGTGAGGCCTAGGAAGGCTCTCACCTGAGTCTGAGTAGTAGGGGGAACCCAATCAATAATTGTTTGGATTTTCCCCTGTAGTGGTGCAATCTGTTCCCCACCAACAAGGTGTCCCAGATAAACCACCTTACCCTGCCCTATATGGCACTTTGAAGCCTTGATAGTGAGGCCTGCCTTTTGCAGGGCCTCCAAAACTTTCCATAGGTGGACCAGGTGATCATCCCAGCTGGAGCTAAAGACAGCTATATCATCTAGATATGCTGCACTAAAACCTTCCAGCCCTTGCAGGACTGTGTTCACCAACCTTTGAAAAGTGGCAGGTACATTTTTCAATCCAAAAGGCATTACTGTGAATTGGTAGTGCCCTCCAATGGTTGAAAATGCAGTTTTTGCTTTAGCATCCTCTGATAACTTGATCTGCCAATACCCTGTAGTCAAATCAAAGGTGCTTAGATACTTGGCAGATGCCAGTGTATCTATTAGCTCATCTGCCCTGGGTATAGGGTGAGCATCCGTTTTAGTTACCTGGTTGAGACATCTGTAGTCAACACAAAATCTAATTTCCCTTTTACCATCTTTGGAATGAGGTTTTGGTACAAGTACCACAGGAAAGGCCCATGGACTTTCAGAGTGCTCAACCACTCCCAGTTCAAGCATTTTCTGCACCTCTTGTTTTATGCAGTCTCTGACATGGTCAGGCTGCCTATAGATCTTATTTTTGACAGGTAAACTGTCTCCGGTATCTATAGTGTGCTCACACCAAGAAGTGGTGCCTGGCACAGTAGAGAAGAGTTCAGAAAACTGACCCAGGAGATTTATGCAGTGGTCTTTCTGCTCAGCAGTAAGACAATCTGCTAGTACTACACCTTCCACTAGAGCATCTTGTTCTGTGGAAGAGAAGAGATCAGGGAGAGGGTAACTCTCTTCTTCCTGTCCTTCATCTGTTGCCATGAGCAGGGTAAGATCAGCCCTGTCATAGTAGGGGTTCAGGCGACTGACATGGATCACCCTAAGGGGACTCCCGGCAGTGCCTAAGTCAACTAAATAGGTGACTTCACCCTTTTTCTCAACAATAATGTGGAGTCCACTCCATTTGTCTTGGAGTGCTCTTGGGGCTACAGGCTCCAAGACCCACACTTTCTGCCCTGGTTGGTACTGAATCAGAACAGCCATCTGGTCATGCCATTGCTTTTGGAGCTCTTGGCTGGCCTGAAGGTTTTTGCTGGCCTTTTTCATGTACTCAGCCATCCTAGATCTTAGGCCAAGTACATAGTCCACTATGTCTTGCTTTGGAGCTTTTAAAGGTTGTTCCCAACCCTCCTTCACAAGTGTTAGAGGACCTCTCACAGGGTGTCCAAATAGGAGTTCAAAGGGGCTGAAGCCCACTCCTTTTTGGGGTACCTCCCTGCAAGGAAAAAGGAGGCAAGGTAACAGGACATCCCATCTCCTGCATAGTTTTTCAGGGAGTCCCATTATCATTCCTTTGAGAGTTTTATTAAACCTCTCAACCAGTCCATTTGTTTGTGGATGATAGGGTGTGGTGAACTTGTATGTAACACCACATTCCTTCCACATGGCCTTTAAGTAAGCAGACATGAAATTGCTTCCCCTGTCTGATACCACCTCTTTTGGGAAGCCCACCCTGGAAAAGATTCCCAGGAGGGCCTTTGCCACTGCAGGAGCTGTAGTGGTCCTTAGAGGAATTGCTTCAGGATATCTGGTGGCATGGTCTACTACCACCAAGATAAACCTATTGCCTGAAGCAGTAGGAGGGTCAAGGGGGGCAACTATGTCAACCCCTATTCTTTCAAAGGGAACCCCAACCACAGGTAGTGGAATAAGGGGTGCCTTTGGGGTGCCACCTGTCTTGCCACTGGCTTGACAGGTTTCACAGGACTTACAAAATTCCTTTGTGTCCTCTGGCATTCTAGGCCAATGAAACAAGGGGACAAGCCTGTCCCAAGTTTTCATTTGCCCTAAATGTCCACCTGAGGGAATGTCGTGGGCTAGAGTTAGGAGGAACTCTCTGTATTGCTGAGGAATCACCAATCTCCTGGCTGCTCCAGGTTTTGGATCCCTTGCTTTAGTATACAAGAGGTTGTCCTCCCAGTAAACTCTGTGAGAGTCACTGACATCCCCATTTGCATGTTTGACAGCTTGCTGTCTTAGACCCTCTAGTGTGGGACAGGTCTGCTGTGCCACACTCAGCTCCTCTCTGGCAGGCCCCCCTCCACCCAAAAGCTCAGCAGTGTCTGCTTCAAGCTCCTCTGGTGTAGGTTCTGCACAGGGTGGGAATTCTTCTTCCTCTGAAGTTTAATCCACTGTAGAGGGAGGGATAGTAGGTAGTGTTTTACCTTTACTAACCCTAGCTTTAGGGAGCACTTGGTACATTCTTCCAGGATCCAAGTCACCCTGTCATTTTTGCTTTTTGGCCTGAGCCCTGGTTGAAGCAAAAATATGCCCTGGAATGCCCAGCATTGCTGCATGAGCCTCCAACTCCACTTCTGCCCAAGCTGATGTCTCTAAATCGTTCCCTAGTAGACAGTCTACAGGTAAATCTGAGGCAACCACAACTTTCTTTGGACCAGTAACCCCCCTCCTCATCCCCCCCCAGTTGAGATTCACAAAAGCCATGGAGTAGCTAAGAGTGTTGTTATGCCCATCAGTCACTTGGTACTGGTGACCAAGTAGGTGTTTTTCAGGATGGACCAGTTTCTCTATTGCCATGGTAACACTGGCACCTGTGTCCCTGTAGGCCTGAACCTCAACACCATTTATTAGGGGAAGTTGCTTGTACTTATCCATGTTAAGGGGACAAGCAACCAAGGTGGCCAAATCAATGGCCCCTTCAGAGACTAATATAGCCTCTGTGGTCTTCCTAACAAGACCAACCCCAACTAAATTACCAAAAGTGAGCCCAGCTACTCCCTTGGATTGACTATTAGTAGGTTTGCTCCCACCACCACTGCTATTACTAGGGGCACTAGGTGTAGCAGCAGGGGTTGTAGTGGTAGGAGGCTTGGTGCTTTTCTTTGGGCAACTGGGATCAGTTGTCCAATGGCCTTTTATTTTACATAAATAGCACCATGGTTTCTTTTCTTTATTTTGAGTTGAAGAGGATTCAAATCCACCCCCCCCCCACCGGAGTGTTTTTGTGGGCCTGATGAAGACTCATTTTTAGATTTGTCCCCACCCTTATCAGAAGACTTACCATCCTTCTTCTTGCCATCCTTGTCACCCCCTGTATGGACTTTTCTGTTCACCCTTGTTCTGACCCATTTGTCTGCCTTCTTTCCCAATTCTTGGGGAGAGGTCAGATCAGAGTCTACCAGGTACTGGTGTAACAAATCAGACACACAATTATTAAGAATATGCTCTCTCAGGGTAAAGTTATACAGGCTTTCATAGTCAGGAACTTTACTGCCATGTAACCACCCCTCCAAGGCCTTCACTGAATGGTCAACAAAGTCTACCCAGTCTTGTGAAGACTCATTTTTGGTTTCTCTGAACTTGATCCTGTACTGTTCAGTGGTTAAGCCATAACCATCAAGGAGTGCATTCTTAAGAACTGTAAAATCATTGGCATCACTTTCCTTAACAATAAGGAGCCTAACCCTACCCTTTCCACTGAAAGATAGCCATAGGATAGCAGCCCACTGCCTTTGAGGGATCCCCTGTACATTACAGGCCCTCTCAAGTGCAGCAAACCACTTGTTAATATCATCCCCCTCCTTGTAAGGGGGAACTATCTTGTGCAGATTCCTAGAATCATGCTCTTTTACAGGATTACTATCTGTAGTACTGCTGCTGCCACCATGGGGTCTAAACCCCAACCTCTGTCTTTCTTTTTCTAAGTCAAATGCTTGTCTATCTAAATCCAGCTGTTGCTTCTTGAGCTTCCGCCTGGATTCTTCCACTCTCAATCTATTGAGTTCCCTTTCTAACACTCTGGGCCTGATTCTGACATTGGCGGGCTTCGGAGGCCGCCCGCCAAAGTCCCGCCGACAAATGACCGCACCGCGGTCAAAAGACCGCGGCGGCCATTCTTACATTTCCGCTGGGCCGGCGGAAATGCCCCTGCAACGAGGATGCCGGCTCCGAATGGAGCCGGCGGAGTTGCAGGGGTGCGACGGGTGCAGTGGCACCCGTCGCGTATTTCAGTGTCTGCATTGCAGACACTGAAATACTTTGTGGGGCCCTCTTACGGGGGCCCCTGCAGTGCCCATGCCATTGGCATGGGCACTGCAGTGGCCCCCAGGGGCCCCGCGGCACCCCCTACCGCCATCCTGTTCCTGGCGGGAGACCCGCCAGGAACAGGATGGCGGTAGGGGGTGTCAGAATCCCCATGGCGGCGGAGCGCGCTCCGCCGCCATGTAGGATTCTCCCGAGCAGCGGGAAGTCGGCGGGAGACCGCCGACTTTCCGTTTCTGACCGCGGCTGAACCGCTGCGGTCAGAATGCTCGACGGAGCACCGCCAGCCTGTTGGCGGTGCTCCCGTGGTCGGTGACCCTGGCGGTCACCGACCGCCAGGGTCAGAATGACCCCCTCTGTCTTCAGGGAGGGTGGGTTGGGCATGCCTTGACACAGAAGAATGGTGTGAATGAACAAAGGGAGACCTGTCCCTAACAGATGGCACTCTAACAACCTGGCCTACAGAAGTAACACTCCTACTGTGATGAGAACTCACTTTAGTACCAGCCATGCTAGGTGGCCTGCTAAGGGGCAGGTTGGGAAGGTCCCCTTCTAACCCTTTCCCTGGGTGTGCCCCAGAATCAGAGTGGGAACCATCAGCTAATTTCTCACCAGAAGTGCCAACTAAGGTCTTATCTTGTTCAATGAGCATATTAACTAACAGTTCTCTTGAGGGATTCTTCCCTACCCCTAAACCTCTTTCAATGCAGAGACTCCTTGCTCCTTTCCAGCTAAGGTGGTCATAAGCAAGTTTAGTCAGATCAACAGTTTGACCTGTACCAGACATTATAGAAAAGGTTTACGGGACAGAAAAAGAGAGAAAAAGTTTCATAACTTTTTAAAGAACAGAAAAAAACTTTTAAAACTTTTTAAGAACTTTTTGAAAGTTTTAGAGGTACTTTTCAGCACTTAGCCAAGGAGTAAGAGAAGAAAAGCAACACTTTTTGGTTAGGTGTACATACACTGAACTTATTTTGTATATTTTTCTCTTATGAAAAGTACAAAATGACAAAGTGGTAAGTAGTTGCAAGTACTTATCCCACAGCTGCACAACCAATGTAGGAGGCTGGCCTGGCTTGTAGTGGGTACCAAGAGGTACTTACACCTTGCACCAGGTCCAGGTATCCCTTATTAGTGTAGAGGGGTGTCTAGCAGCTTAGGCTGATAGAAAAGGTAGCTTAGCAGAGCAGCTTAGGCTGAACTAGGAGACGAGTGAAGCTCCTACAGTACCACTAGTGTCATATGCACAATATCATAAGAAAACACAATACACAGATATACTAAAAATAAAGGTACTTTATTTTTATGACAATATGCCAAAGTATCTCAGTGAGTACCCTCAGTATGAGGATAGCAAATATACACAAGATATATGTACACAATACCCAAAAAATGCAGTATAGCAATAGAAAACAGTGCAAACAATGTATAGTTACAATAGGATGCAATGGGGGCACATAGGGATAGGGGCAACACAAACCATATACTCCAAAAGTGGAATGCGAACCACGAATGGACCCCACACCTATGTGACCTTGTAGTGGGTCGCTGGGACTGTAAGAAAACAGTGAGGGTTAGAAAAATAGCCCACCCCAAGATTCTGAAAAGTGAGTGCAAAGTGCACTAAAGTTCCCCAAAGAGCACAGAAGTCGTGATAGGGGAATTCTGCAGCAAAGACCAACACCAGCAATGCAACAACGATGGATTTCCAGACTAGAGTACCTGTGGAACAAGGGGACCAAGTCCAAAAGTCACGATCAAGTCGAGAGTGGGCAGATGCCCAGGAAATGCCAGCTGTGGGTGCAAAGAAGCTGCTACTGGACAGTAGAAGCTGAGGATTCTGCAAGAACGACAAGGGCTAGAAACTTCACCTTTGGAGGATGGATGTCCCACGTCGTGAAGAGTCGTGCAGAAGTGTTTTTCTGTGGAAAGACCGTAAACAAGCCTTGCTAGCTGCAAATCGTGCGGTTAGGGTTTTTGGGTGCTGCTGTGGCCCAGGAGGGACCAGGATGTCGCCAATTGCGTCAGGGGACAGAGGGGGCGCCCAGCAAGACAAAGAGCCCTCTCAGAACCAGGCAGCTCCTGCAGAAGTGCCAGAACAGGCACTATGAAGTGGAGTGAAATGGTGCTCACCCGAAGTTGCACAAGAGAGTCCCACGCCGCCGGAGGACAACTCAGGACGTCGTGCAATGCAGGTTAGAGTGCCGTGGACCCAGGCTTGGCTGTGCACAAAGGAAATCCTGGAAAAGTGCACAGGAGCCGGAGTAGCTGCAAAAGACGCGGTTCCCAGCAATGCAGTCTGGCGTGGGGAGGCAAGGACTTACCTCCACCAAACTTGGACTGAAGAGTCACTGGACTGTGGGAGTCACTTGGACAGAGTTGCTGGATTCAAGGGACCTCGCTCGTCGTGCTGAGAGGAGACCCAGGGGACCGGCGATGCAGTTCTTTGGTGCCTGTGGTTGCAGGGGGACGATTCCGTCGACCCACGGGACATTTCTTCGGAGCTTCTAGTGCAGAGAGGAGGCAGACTACCCCCACAGCATGCACCACCAGGAAAACAGTCGAGAAGGCGGCAGGATCAGCATTACAGTGTCGCAGTAGTCGTCTTTGCTACTTTGTTGCAGTTTTGCAGGCTTCCAGCGCGGTCAGCAGTCGATTCCTTGGCAGAAGGTGAAGAGAGAGATGCAGAGGAACTCTGATGAGCTCTTGCATTCGTTATCTAAGGAATTCCCCAAAGCACAGACCCTAAATAGCCAAAAAAGAGGGTTTGGCTACCTACGAGAGAGGATAGGCTAGTAACAGCTGAAGAAGCCTATCAGAAGGAGTCTCTGACGTCACCTGCTGGCCCTGGCCACTCAGAGCAGTCCAGTGTGCCAGCTGCACCTCTGTTTCCAAGATGGCAGAGGTCTGGAGCATACTGGAGGAGCTCTGGGCACCTCCCAGGGGAGGTGCAGGGGAGTGGTCACTCCCCTTTCCTTTGTCCAGTTTCGCACCAGAGCAGGGCTGAGGGGTCCCTGAACCGGTGTAGACTGGCTTATGCAGAAATGGGCACCATCTGTGCCCATGAAAGCATTTCCAGAGGCTGGGGGAGGCTACTCCTCCCCTGCCTTAACACCTTTTTCCAAAGGGAGAGGGTGTAACACCCTCTCTCTGAGGAAGTCCTTTGTTCTGCCTTCCTGGGCCAAGCCTGGCTGGACCCCAGGAGGGCAGAAACCTGTCTGAGGGGTTGGCAGCAGCAGCAGCTGCAGTGAAACCCCTGAAAAGGCAGTTTGGCAGTACTCGGGTCTGTGCTAGAGACCCGTGGGATCATGGGATTGTGCCAACAATGCCAGGATGGCATAGAGGGGGCAATTCCATGATCTTAGACATGTTACATGGCCATATTCGGAGTTACCATTGTGAAGCTATACATAGGTAGTGACCTATGTATAGTGCACGCGTGTAATGGTGTCCCCGCACTCACAAAGTCCGGGGAATTTGCCCTGAACAATGTGGGAGCACCTTGGCTAGTGCCAGGGTGCCCACACACTAAGTAACTTAGCACCCAACCTTTACTAAGTAAAGGTTAGACATATAGGTGACTTATAAGTTACTTAAGTGCAGTGAAAATGGCTGTGAAATAATGTGTGCATTATTTCACTCAGGCTGCAGTGGCAGGCCTGTGTAAGAATTGTCAGAGCTCCCTATGGGTGGCAAAAAAAATGCTGCAGCCCATAGGGATCTCCTGGAACCCCAATACCCTGGATACCTCAGTACCATATACTAGGGAATTATAAGGGTGTTCCAGTATGCCAATGTGAATTGGTGAAATTGGTCACTAGCCTGTTAGTGACAATTTGGAAAGAAATGAGAGAGCTTAACCACTGAGGTTCTGAATAGCAGAGCCTCAGTGAGACAGTTAGGCACCACACAGGGAACACACACATATAGGTCACAAACTTATGAGCACTGGGGTCCTGGCTAGCAGGGTCCCAGTGACACATAACAAACATACTGAAAACATAGGGTTTTCACTATGAGCACTGGGCCCTGGCTGGCAGGATCCCAGTGAGACAGTGAAAACACCCTGACATACACTCACAAACAGGCCAAAAGTGGGGGTAACAAGGCTAGAAAGAGGCTACTGTCTCACACAACCCCCCCCCCCCAAACGAAGGACAATAAGGCTAACCTTGGCCAGTTGAGACTTTATTGTCTAAGTGGTGATAAGTAGAGAGTAGCTCTGCAATAGACTGGTTACTCCCTTTATCATCCACTCTATGGTTACTTCCCTGTGGGGATGTAAACCACCCTGTTTGAAGTTTTTTAGCTAAGCAACAATGTGAAGATGTATTTTTAGAGTTTCTATCAGTAAGTTTTAGTTTAGAGCAGTGGGAATTGTCCACTGAACCTATTTGTAGTGATGAAAATGCCAGACAGGGATGCTGTCTCAGTAAAGCCATAGCTGGGCAAAAACTTTGTCCATATGGCTGGAAGAGAGAACAGGGATGCTGTTTCTCTTGATTTGGAGCAGGGCAGGGGTGCTGTCCTATGAGCTCCACGCTAGGGCAGGGATGCTGTCCTAAGTGTTGTGAGGCAGTGCAGGGTTTCTGCACTAAAGTTTCTCTGGGAGGGTTGGAGGGATGCCCCATGTTAACCAAAATGGTGCTCTTATTCTCACCAATGTTAGTTATCCCACAGAGAGGTACTTCTACCTCAGGGAGTACATCTTTGCCAGCTGATGATTCCCTTGGAACAGGTGCCACCCCAGGAGAGGTTTCTCCTACCACAGGAATTATATCCTGATTGGCAGGGTGGTTAGGGGATACTGTGATACCCTTTTTACCTGTTGTTGGAGAGGGATCCTGAGTTTTCAGGCCTTCTCTCCTTTGCTTTTTTATTTCAGTAGAAATGAGAGGGAACAATTCCTCTGGGATGCCCAGCATGGCTGCATGGGCATAAAACTCTACATCAGCCCAACCTGAGGCCCCTAGGTCATTACCTAAGAGACAGTCTACAGGTAAGCTAGGTGATACTACCACCTGCTTAGGGCCAGTAACTCCACCCCAACTAAACTGAATTATAGCTAAGGGAAGAAACTTAGTGGAGTTATGGACATCAATAATTTTATACTGTTGTTTAATGATGTGTTGTTCAGGATGCACTAGGTTTTCAGTCACCAAAGTGATACTGGCACCTGTGTCCCTGTAGGCCAAGGCCTCAACACCATTTATTGAAACTGTCTGCCTGTACTTATCCATTGTAAGGGGACAAGCAGCCAGTGTGGCAAGGCCAATGCCACTAGGTGTGATAGAAACTGTCTTGGGACTGACTACCCCAGTTTCTATTATGGACCAATAAGTGAACCCAACTACACCCTTAACTTGACTGTTGCCAGCAGTCCCACCACTAGTACCACTACTGTTAGGGGCACTAGAGCTTGATGTATTAGTGGTGGTAGGCTCAGGGGGTTTACCTGGACAGGACTTATCCCCTGGCCTATGGCCTCTGTTTTTACACACAAAGCACCAAGGCTTTTTAAATTGTATAGGTTGAGAAGAAGAGGAAGAATTTGTTTTATCCCCACCCCCTGAAGAGTGTTTAAGATTTGAAGTGGGATCTTTGGTTTTACCCTTATCCCCATGCTTATCTGGAGATTTCTCACCATCTTTCTTCTTGCCATCCTTGTCACCACCTGTATGAACATTTCTGTTCACTCTTGTTCTGACCCATTTGTCTGCCTTCTTTCCCAATTCTTGGGGAGAGGTCAGATCTGAGTCCACTAGATACTGGTGCAACAAATCAGACACACAATTATTAAGAATATGCTCTCTCAGGATTATGTTATACAGGCTTTCATAGTCAGTAACTTTACTGCCATGTAACCACCCCTCCAAGGCCTTCACTGAATGGTCAACAAAGTCTACCCAGTCTTGTGAAGACTCCTTTTTGGTTTCTCTGAACTTCATCCTGTACTGTTCAGTGGTTAAGCCATAACCATCCAGGAGTGCATTCTTAAGAACTGCAAAATTATTGGCATCACTTTCTTTCACAGTAAGGAGCCTATCCCTACCCTTTCCACTAAATGATAGCCATAGGATAGCAGTCCACTGCCTTTGAGGGACATCCTGTACAACACAGGCCCTCTCAAGTGCAGCAAACCACTTGTTAATGTCATCCCCCTCCTTGTAAGGGGGAACTATCTTGTGCAGATTCCTTGAATCATGCTCTCTTGCAGGATGACTATGGGGAATACTGCTGCTGCCACCATGGGTTTCTAACCCAATTTTCTGTCTTTCTCTTTCTATTTCTAAGGACTGCCTATCTAAATCCAGCTGTTGCTTCTTGAGCTTCAGTCTGGATTCTTCCACTCTCAATCTATTGAGCTCCCTTGCTAACACTCTGTCATCTGGGTGGGTGGGTGGGACATGCCTTGAAACAGAAGTATGGTGAGAATGAACAGAAGGAGACCTGTCCCTAACAGATGGCACTCTAATAGCCTAGCTAACAGAAACAGCACTTCTACTATGATGAGAAGGAATACTCTTACTGTGATGTGAGGCAACACTATTACTATGATGTGACTCTACATCAGTACCAGCTATGCTAGGTGGTCTGCTAATGGGCAGGCTAGGAAGTTTCCCCTCTAAATCTTTTGCTAGGGGTGCCCTAGGGTCAGATTGGGAACCATCAGCTAATTTCTCAACAGAAGTGCCACCTCTGGCCTTATCTTGTTCAACAAGCATATTAACCAACAGTTCTCTAGAGGGGTTCTTCCCTACACTTAAACCTCTTTCTATGCAGAGACTCCTTGCTCCTTTCCAGCTAAGGTGATCATAAGCAAGTTTGGACAGATCAACAGTTTGGCCTGTACCAGACATTTTAGAAAGTGTTTAAGGGACAGAAAAAGTGAGAAAAAAGTTTTTCAGAACTTTTTGAAAGACAGAAAAAAAACTTTTACAACTTTTTAAGAACTTTTTAGAAAGTTTAGAGGTACTTTTCAGCACTTAGCAAAGAAGTGAGAGGAGAAAAGCAAATCTTTTTGGTTATGTGTACATACACGGAACTTGTTTTGTATATTTTTCTCTTATGAAAAGTACAATGACAAAAGTGGTAAGTAGTTGCAAAGTACTTATCCCACCGCTGCACAACCAATGTAGGAGGCTGGACTGGCTTGTACTGAGTACCAAGGGGTACTTACACCTTGCACCAGGCCCAGGTATCCCTTATTAGTGTATAGGGTGTCTAGCAGCTTAGGCTGATAGATAATGATAGCTTATCAGAGCATCTTAGGCTGAACTAGGAGACGAGTGAAGCTCCTACAGTACCACTAGTGTCACTTGCACAATATCATAAGAAAATACAATACACAGATATACTAAAAATAAAGGTACTTTATTTTTATGACAATATGCCAAAGTATCTCAGTGAGTACCCTCAGTATGAGGATAGCAAATATACACAAGATATATGTACACAATACCAAAAATATGCAGTATAGCAATAGAAAACAGTGCAAACAATGTATAGTTACAATAGGATGCAATGGGGGCACATAGGGATAGGGGCAACACAAACCATATACTCCAAAAGTGGAATGCGAACCACGAATGGACCCCAAACCTATGTGACCTTGTAGAGGGTCGCTGGGACTGTAAGAAAACAGTGAGAGTTACAAAAATAGCCCACCCCAAGACCCTGAAAAGTGAGTGCAAAGTGCACTAAAGTTCCCCAAAGAGCACAGAAGACGTGATAGGGGAATTCTGCAGGAAAGACCAACACCAGCAATGCAACAACGATGGATTTCCAGACTAGAGTACCTGTGGAACAAGGGTACCAAGTCCAAAAGTCACGATCAAGTCGAGAGTGGGCAGATGCCCAGGAAATGCCAGCTGTGGGTGCAAAGAAGCTGCTACTGGACAGTAGAAGCTGAGGATTCTGCAAGAACAACAAGGGCTAGAAACTTCCCCTTTGGAGGATGGATGTCCCACGTCGTGAAGAGTCGTGCAGAGTCGTGCAGAAGTGTTTTCCTGTGGAAAGACCGTAAACAAGCCTTGCTAGCTGAAAAGCTTGCGGTTAGGGTTTTTGGATGCTGCTGTGGCCCAGGAGGGACCAGGATGTCGCTAATTGCGTGAGGGGACAGAGGGGTCATCCAGCAAAACAAGGAGCCCTCTCAGAAGCAAGCAGCACCCGGAGAAGTGCCGGAACAGGCACTACGAAGTGGAGTGAAACGGTGCTCATCCGAAGTTGCACAAGAGAGTCCCACGCCGCCGGAGGACAACTCAGGAGGTCGTGCAATGCAGGTTAGAGTGCCGAGGACCCAGGCTTGGCTGTGCACAAAGGATTTCCGCCGGAAGTGCACAGAGGCCGGAGTAGCTGCAAAAGTCGCGGTTCCCAGCAATGCAGTCTGGCGTCGGGAGGCAAGGACTTACCTCCACCAAACTTGGACTGAAGAGTCACTGGACTGTGGGAGTCACTTGGACAGAGTTCCTGGATTCAAGGGACCTCGCTCGTCGTGCTGAGAGGAGACCCAGGGGACCGGTGATGCAGTTCTTTGGTGCCTGCGGTAGCAGGGGGACGATTCCGTCGACCCACAGGAGATTTCTTCGGAACTTCTAGTGCAGAGAGGAGGCAGACTACCCCCACAGCATGCACCACCAGGAAAACAGTCGAGAAGGCGGCAGGATCAGCGTTACAGAGTTGCAGTAGTCGTCTTTGCTACTTTGTTGCAGTTTTGCAGGCTTCCAGCGCGGTCAGCAGTCGACTCCTTGGCAGAAGGTGAAGAGAGAGATGCAGAGGAACTCTGATGAGCTCTTGCATTCGTTATCTAAGGAATTCCCCAAAGCAGAGACCCTAAATAGCCAGAAAAGAGGGTTTGGCTACTTAGGAGGATAGGCTAGCAACACCTGAAGGAGCCTATCAGAAGGAGTCTCTGACGTCACCTGCTGGCCCTGGCCACTCAGAGCAGTCCAGTGTGCCAGCAACACCTCTGTTTCCAAGATGGCAGAGGTCTGGAGCACACTGGAGGAGCTCTGGACACCTCCCAGGGGAGGTGCAGGTCAGGGGAGTGGTCACTCCCCTTTCCTTTGTCCAGTTTCGCGCCAGAGCAGGGCTGAGGGGTCCCTGAACCGGTGTAGGCTGGCTTATGCAGAAATGGGCACCATCTGTGCCCATGAAAGCATTTCCAGAGGCTGGCGGAGGCTACTCCTCCCCTGCCTTAACACCTTTTTCCAAAGGGAGAGGGTGTAACACCCTCTCTCTGAGGAAGTCCTTTGTTCTGCCATCCTGGGCCAAGCCTGGCTGGACCCCAGGAGGGCAGAAACCTGTCTGAGGGGTTGGCAGCAGCAGCTGCAGTGAAACCCCTGAAAAGGCAGTTTGGCAGTACCCGGGTCTGAGCTACAGACCCGTGGGATCATGGGATTGTGCCAACAATGCCAGGATGGCATAGAGGGGGCAATTCCATGATCTTAGACATGTTACATGGCCATATTCGGAGTTACCATTGTGAAGCTACACATAGGTATTGACCTATGTGTAGTGCACGTGTGTAATGGTGTCCCCGCACTCACAAAGTCTGGGGAATTTGCCCTGAACTATGTGGGAGCACCTTGGCTAGTGCCAGGGTGCCCACACACTAAGTAACTTTGCACCTAACCTTTACCAGGTAAAGGTTAGACATATAGGTGACTTATAAGTTACTTAAGTGCAGTGAAAATGGCTGTGAAATAATGTGTGCATTATTTCACTCAGGCTGCAGTGGCAGGCCTGTGTAGGATTTGTCAGAGCTCCCTAGGGGTGGCAAAAGAAATGCTGCAGCCCATAGGGATCTCCTGGAACCCCAATACCCTGGGTACCTCAGTACCATATACTAGGGAATTATAAGGGTGTTCCAGTATGCCAATGTGAATTGGTGAAATTGGTCACTAGCCTGTTAGTGACAATTTGGAAAGAAATGAGAGAGCATAACCACTGAGGTTCTGGATAGCAGAGCCTCAGTGAGACAGTTAGTCATAACACAAGTAACACATTCAGGCACACTTATGAGCACAGGGTCCCAGTGACACATACAACTAAAACAACATATATACAGTGAAAAATGGGGGTAACATGCCAGGCAAGATGGTACTTTCCTACATCCCTCTCCGCTTCGCTAAGGTACTGGCGTGGGTAGTGCATCTAGAAATGCCCGCAGTTCCACTCCCTTCCCCTGTAAGGTACTGGTATAAAGGGTGGTGTAATATTCGAGGAGGTGATGGTTAATGTTGACCTGCTGGTAAAGCCTGATTCCCTAATGGGTGTTGATTTCTGTAATGGGGGAACCTCGCTGGACGGGGCTGGCCAACCATGCCAATAACACGCCCGCCTTATCTCTTTCCGAATGCGCCCTAGCCATGTAGTGTTTGTAATCGAAGCAGAGAAGCTTCTCCGACTACTTATCTACCTTCCCCCAGCCATCCGAAGCTCCTCCTGTAGAACAGGATTTTTGGGCGGAGTCCTGCCTCAGCACTTAAAACTTCTCGTAGTAAGGTTTTCCTAACCCCCATGGACGCAGCAATGCAGCGCCCGCGTGTCACCACCTTGAACGCTTCCCACAGTACTTGAGGGTAAGGGGCCGTTGCCTCAATGTCCTCAAAATATTGTGTAATATGCCCCCTTATTTGGTCACGATATGCAGGATCTTCGAGGGAGTCAGGCTTAAGGCGCCAAGTGGGAATGCTGGAGTTAGCCCTTATCCATGGTAAGTGCATTAGAATGGGATTGTGATCAGAGAGGGTTCTCCCCAGGTATTCTATGTCCTGTATCTGAGTGTGTATTTCTGGTGTGCATAGGAAGGTGTCAAGTCGCACATGCAGATCGTGCACTGCAGAGTAGTATGAATAATCCCTGGCTTGTGGATTGAGGGTCCCCCAGGAGTCTAACAGCTGCCATCCTGTTTGCCAGTCAAGGAATTTCTTAGCTAAGGTATTCACTGATGAGTCCCTCAGTGGAGGATGGGACCTGTCTAGACCCGGGGCAGCTGCACAATTAAAATCCCCCCCCCCAATCAGTACTGAACGGAGCAAGTAAGGAGCCAGGGTATTTGATAACTGATCTAGAAATGTGCCCTGTTCTATGTTAGGTGCATCTAAATTTATCAGAGTGATATCCCGCCCCCTAATCTGCCAGCGAACACCACATATCGCCCATCAGGATCTATTTGTGTATTGGTCATCTGAAACAGTATTCCCTTATCCAAATGAGGGTGCCCCTTGCACATGCAGAGTAATCTGTATAAAAGACTTGGCCCCTCCACCTCTTCTGTAGCGCAGCGCCCTTCGTCGCCGTCAGGTGAGTCTCCTGTAGCATTGCTATATGAGCGCCCTTTCTACGTATATGAATATTCTTTGTAATGCTTAGCCATATTGTGCATGCCCCTTATATTCCAAGAGACCACCTTATGTTCTTGGGGATCACCCATGTGAATGTCGCAATATTGTTCTGTGTCTGTGCTCCATCCATGCATGCAGTATCTTCAGGGCAGCAGCATTTAGGGTTAATATTCCTCCCCTGGTGGGGTATGTGGCTGGTACCCAAAACTCTAACTAAAAACTTCCCCAACTCCCCTTCTCCAGCACAGGTGTCGGAACAGCCCCCCATCCAAACTTGTTAAAAACCAACAGTCAATGCTTATGGGGTAGTTGAAAAGAGAGCTCTGTTCAAGTGATGCCGCCGGCTCCAGGGTGACACCCCTTAATTTCCTGCTGACCTTACTACACAGTATTCTGCCAGACCATGAAGGCATTGCCCCATCCGGGCTTTTGATATTATTTTTGGTGTCTGGGTGTTAGTTCATATTATATTCTTGGAAGTTCCCGGTGTCACTACAGGCAACTCAATGCTCAGAGCCACCGAACTCTCCGATTCAGCATCAGTGTCCGAGCCTCGATCTTCTTTCTGTGTCTCTGTGGATCATGGGTTAGTTTCTCCTCCGTTCAGATTCGCAACAGCCACAGTGGCCTGCTGTCGTTCCGCCTTGATCTCCTCTGAAGTGGGCGCTGCTCCGCCTGTTGAGGTCCTCCTGTTCGGGCTGTCTGCTTCTGGATCTGGGTCCCCGTGGAGTTCCAGCCCGCATGGGGCCTTCTCGTTCATCGAGCCAGTCCCTGGCCTCTTGGGGTGTCTGGAAAAATCTGGCTCCTCTGTCGTCCGACACTCTAAGCGTAGAGGGGAAGAGCATAGCGTACTGAATGTTTAATGTTCGCAGTTGCCTCTTGAGCTCCAGATAGGATGCTCTTTGCCTCTGGACCTCGCGGGAGAAGTCCCGAAAGATTCGGACTAGTGTGTTCTCCACTCTTAGTTCTCCGGCCTTCCTAGCCTGTGCTAGTATATGATTGCGGTCCTTGTAGTGCAATAGTCTGGCTACCATTAGTTTCGGCAGCGCCACCTGGGGGGAGCCCTCACCAGCACTCTATGCGCCCTTTCAAAGGTGAAGAAACGTGAGAGGCCTTCTGGGGCCACCTCCTCCACTATCCATCTTCCCAGGTAATCAGTTAAGTCCTGTCGCTCAACTTTTTCAGGTAGGCCAATTACCCGAATTTTCCTCCTAGATTTATTTTCGGCATCTTCAGCGCGGACCAGGAGTGTGCCACTTGCTTTTCGAGGGCAGTTACTGTAGGAAAGTACCATCTTGCCAGGCATGTTACCCCCATATTTCACTGTATATATGTTGTTTTAGTGTATGTGTCACTGGGACCCTGCCAGCCAGGGCCCCAGTGCTCATAAGTGTGCCCTGTATGTGTTCCCTGTGTGATGACTAACTGTCTCACTGAGGCTATGCTAATCAGAACCTCAGTGGTTATGCTCTCTCTGCTTTCCAAATTGTCACTAACAGGCTAGTGACCAATTTCACCAATTCACATTGGCATAGTGGTACACCCATATAATTCCCTAGTATATGGTACTGAGGTACTTAGAGTATTGGGGTTCCAGGAGATCCCTATGGGCTCCAGCATTTCTTTTGCCACCCATAGAGAGATCTGACAATTCTTACACAGGCTTTCCGTCCACGTTATTTCACAGCCATTTACCACTGCACTTAAGTAACTTATAAGTCACCTATATGTCTAACCTTCACCTGGTGAAGGTTGGGTGCAAAGTTACTTAGTGTGTGGGCACCCTGGCACTAGCCAAGGTGCCCCCACATCGTTCATGGCAAATTCCCCAGACTTTGTGACGGCGGGGACACCATTACACGCGTGCACTATACATATGTCACGACATATGTATAGCGTCACAATGGTAACTCCGAACATGGCCATGTAACATGTCTAAGATCATGGAATTGTCCCCCAATACCATTCTGCCAAGAACCCGGGTACTGCCAAACTGCCTTTCTGGGGTCTCCACTACAGCTGCTGCTGCTGCCAACCCCTTAGACAGGTTTCTGCCCTCCTGGGGTCCAGGCAGCCCTGGCCCAGAAAGGCAGAACAAAGGATTTCCTCTGAGAGAGGGTGTTACACCCTCTTCCTTTGGAAATAGGTGTGAAGGGCTGGGGAGAAGTAGCCTCCCCCAGCCTCTGGAAATGCTTTGATGGGCACAGAAGGTGCCCATCTCTGCATAAGCCAGTCTATACCGGTTCAGGGATCCCCAGCCCTGCTCTGGTGCGTAACTGGACTAGGGAAAGGGGAGTGACCACTCCCCTGACCAGTACCTCCCAGGGGAGGTGGCCAGAGCTCCTCCAGTGTGTCCCAGACCTCTGCCATCTTGGAAACAGAGGTGTTGGGGACACACTGGACTGCTCTGAGTGGCCAGTGCCAGCAGGTGACGTCAGAGGCTCCTTCTGATAGGCTCTTACCTCTCTTGGTAGCCAATCCTCCTAACTTGGTAGCCAAACCTCCTTTTCTGGCTATTTAGGTTCTCTTCTTTGTGGAATTCTTCAGATAACGAATGCAAAAGCTCACCAGAGTTCCTCTGCATCTCCCTCTTCACCTTCTACCAAGGATCGACCGCTGACTGCTCCAGGACGCCTGCAAAACCGCAACAAAGTGGCAAAACGACTACCAGCAACATTGTAACACCTAATCCTGACGGCTTTTTCGACTTTTTCCAGGTGGTGCATGCTCTGGGGGTAGCCTGCCTTCACCCTGCACCAGAAGCTCCGAAGAAATCTCCCGTGGGTCGACGGAATCTTCCCCCTGCTAATGCAGGCACCAAAAGACTGCATCACCGGTCCTCTGGGTCCCCTCTCATCCTGACGAGCGTGGTCCCTGGAACACAGCAACTCTGTCCAAGTGACTCCCACAGTCCAGTGACTCTTCAGTCCAAGACTGGTGGACGTAAGTCCTTGCCTCCCTACGCCAGACTGCGAAGCTGTGTACTGCGTGATTTGCAGCTACTCCGGCTCCTGTGCACTCTTCCAGGATTTCATTCGTGCACAGCCTAGCCTGGGTCCCCAACACTCTGTCCTGCAGTGCACAACCTCCTGAGTTGTCCTCCGACGTCGTGGGACCCCCTTTTGTAACTCTGCGTGGACTCTGGTTCACTCTTCTTCTAAGTGCCTTTTGGGGTACTTCTGCAGGTGCTGCCTGCTTCTGTGAGAGCTCTCTGAGCTGCTGAGCGCCCCTCTGTCTCCTCCTCCAAAAGGCGACATCCTGGTCCTTCCTGGTCCTCACAGGACCCAAAAACCTCTACCGCAACCCTTACAGCTAGCAAGGCTTTTTTGTGGTATTTCTTCGTGGGAACACCTCTGCAAGCTTCATCGTGACGTGGGACATCCGTCTTCCAAAGGAGAAGTCCCTAGTCCTCTTCTTTCTTGCAGAACTCCAAGCTTCATTCCAACCGGAGGCAGCTTCCTTGCACCTTCATCCGGGGTTTCCGGGGCTCCTGCCCCCCCAGACACTGTCGCAACTATTGGACTTGGTCCCCTTGCCTTGCAGGTCCTCAGGTCCGGAAATTCGTTGTCAGTGCACTGCTGGTGTTTGTTCTTCCTGCAGAATCCCCCTATCACAACTATTGTGCTCTCTGTAGGTAGTAGGTGCACTTTACTCCTACTTTTCAGGGTCTTGGGGTGGGGTATTTTTCTAACCCTCACTGTTTTCTTACAGTCCCAGCGACCCTCTACAAGCTCACATAGGTCTGGGGTCCATTCGTGGTTCGCATTCCACTTTTGGAGAATATGGTTTGTGTTGTCCCTATACCTATTTTCTCCTATTGCAACCTATTGTAACTCTACACTGTTTGCATTACCTTTCTTGCTCTTACTTACCTAATTTTGGTTTGTGTACATATAACTTGTGTATAGTACTTACCTTCTTACTGAGGGTACTCACTGAGATACTTTTGGCATATTGTCATAAAAATAAAGTACCTTTATTTTTAGTAACTCTGTGTATTGTGTTTTCTTATGATATTGTGCATATGATATAAGTGGTATAGTAGGAGATTTGCATGTCTCCTAGTTCAGCCTAAGCTGCTTTGCCATAGCTACCTTCTATCAGTCTAAGCTGCTAGAAACACCTCTTCTACACTATTAAGGGATACCTGGACCTGGCACAAGGTGTAAGTACCTCTGGTACCACTACAAGCCAGGCCAGCCTCCTACACAAATATCATGAAATAATTGCGCACATTGTTGCCGATCTGAATGTCAAAGTTAAATGCCAGGAAATGAATAGCGCACCTTGCCGATTCGAAAAACACAATGCAAATATCATGAAATGATTGTGCACACTGTTGCCTATCTGAATGTCAAAGTTAAATGCCAGGAAATGAATCGCGCACCTCGCCGATTCGAAATACACAATGCAAATATCATGAAATGATCGCGCACACTGTTGCCGATCTGAATGTCAAAGTTAAATGCCAGGAAATGTATCGCGCACCTTGCCGATTCAAAATACACAATGCAAATATCATGAAATGATCACGCACACTTTTGCCGATCTGAATGTCAAAGTTAAATGCCAGGAAATGAATCACGCACCTTGCTGAATCGAAATCCACAATGCAAATATCATGAAATAATCACGCACACTGTTGCCGATCTGAATGTCAAAATTAAATGCCAGGAAATGAATTGCGCACCTTGCCGATTCAAACAAGAATATGTAAATGTCATGAAAACACAATCACGCACACAAGGAGTTTCACAACTAGGCCCAAAAACTCGAATGTCTTTGAAATTGGGGTCGGGGGCCCAGCCCGACCTCCGCCTTACCGCCCTGCTAAAGGATCGTCAATATAATGGGGGCAGGCCTGGAAATATCATTGTAGGCCTCCGGGACCGGAGCTCAGGAAGTTGCTGCTGCTCTGCACCGGGACCTCTGAATAGTGAGCATGTGGAGCTGGGCTGACTCCCCTATATAGAGTCAAGCCCAGCCCCCAAACCACACCCAATTATGGGGCAGGGAAAGCTTCTACAAGGTCCTAGAAAGGGACTACACCCTGACACACTCTGTAAGCCTGCAGCAATACCTTGCAAATGAACAGTTATTACAAACATCATTAATAGTGGTTTTCAAGGTTAAACTCTGCAATGCAAAAGGTTAACAAACTACATATAAACATAATGCATGAATTATGCCTTTGCATAGAGACTGGGTTTTTGCATTTTAGTCCCCGTGGAGTACGCACTGTCCTGATGTTGACAGTACTCCCCTCTCTCAAGCGCGCTCTAGGGCCTGGTTTGCCTGGGTTGAGACGATGAAAACATCTCACTAGTCGTGGAGCATGAATGTCAGATGCGGAGACCCATGAGTTGCTTTCAGGACCATAACCTTTCCAAGAGATCAGATACCAAAAATTACAACCTCTAAGTTTGGAATCCAGCTCCTGTTTAACTTCGTATTCCAATTCCCCCTGTACTAGAACTGGAGCTGGTTGGGAGCGAACCTTCTGGACCGCTTTTTTCATGAGGGAATTATGCAACACTGGATGAATACGTAGTGACCTGGGTAACTGCAGTTTATAGGTCACTGGATTGATTTGCTGGAGGACAGTGTAAGGACCTATGAATTTGGGATTAAACTTGCTTTTTTCTTGAAGTCAATATGTCGTGTAGAAAGCCACACTTTATCACCTGGTTGATACTGAGGTCCTTCACAATGTTTCTTGTCGTAGTGCTTTTTGTATTTGTGTTTGGCTTTTTCTAGATGCTGTTGAATCAATTTCTGGGTTGATGGAGTTGTTGAATAGTTTCCGACACAGCTGGTGTAAGAGAACTTTCTTGTGGAATCATGATAGGCAAGATATCAGGATGGTAGCCAAACAAGCCAAAAAAGGTGTGACACCAGTGGAGGTGTGTAGGAGGCTGGACTGGCTTGTAGTGAATACCAAGGGGTACTTGCACCTTGCACCAGGCCCAGTTATCCCTTATTAGTGTATAGGGTGTCTAGCAGCTTAGGCTGATAGATAATGGTAGCTTAGCAGAGCAGCTTAGGCTGAACTAGGAGACGTGTGAAGCTACTACAGTACCACTTAGTGTCATATGCACAATATCATAAGAAAACACAATACACAGTTATACTAAAAATAAAGGTACTTTATTTTTATGACAATATGCCAAAGTATCTTAGAGTGTACCCTCAGTGAGAGGATAGGAAATATACACAAGATATATATACACAATAGCAAAAATATGCAGTATAGTCTTAGAAAACAGTGCAAACAATGTATAGTTACAATAGGATGCAATGGGGAAACATAGGGATAGGGGCAACACAAACCATATACTCCAGAAGTGGAATGCGAACCACGAATGGACCCCAAACCTATGTGACCTTGTAGAGGGTCGCTGGGACTATTAGAAAATAGTGAGAGTTAGAAAAATAACCCTCCCCAAGACCCTGAAAAGTGAGTGCAAAGTGCACCAAAGTTCCCCTAAGGACAAAATAGTCGTGTTAGAGGGAGAATGCAAGGAAAACACAAATCAGCAATGCAACAACGATGGATTCCTGACTGAAGGTACCTGTGGAACAAGGGGACCAAGTCCAAAAGTCACAAGCAGCTCGGAGATGGGCAGATGCCCAAGAAATGCCAGCGGTTGGTGCAAAGAAGCTCTTACTAGGCTGAAGAACTGTGAATACTGCAGGAACGACAAGGGCTAGAGACTTCCCCTTTGGAGGATGGATCCCCCACGCCTTGGAGAGTCGTGCAGAAGTGTTTTCCCGCCGGATGGACGCCAACAAGCCTTGCTACACGCAAATCGTGCGTTTGGCGTTTTTGGACGCTGCTGGGGCCCAGGAGGGACCAGGAGGTCGCAAATTGGACCTGCAGAGAGAGGGGACGTCGAGCAAGACAAAGAGCCCTCACTGAAGCAGGTAGCGCCCGGAGAAGTGCCAGAAACAGGCACTACGAGGATGCGTGAAACGGTGCTCGCCGAAGTTGCACAAAGGAGTCCCACGTCGCCGGAGACCAACTTAGAAAGTCGTGCAATGCAGGTTAGAGTGCCGTGGACCCAGGCTTGGCTGTGCACACAGGATTTCCGCCGGAAGTGCACAGGGGCCGGAGAAGCTTGCAAAGTCGCGGTTCCCAGCAATGCAGCCCAGCGAGGTGAGGCAAGGACTTACCTCCACCAAACTTGGGCTGAAGAGTCACTGGACTGTGGGGGTCACTTGGACGGTGTCGCTGGATTCGAGGGACCTCGCTCGTCGTGCTGAGAGGAGACCCAAGGGACCGGAGATGCAGCTTTTTGGTGCCTGCGGTTGCAGGGGGAAGATTCCGTCGACCCACGGGAGATTTCTTCGGAGCTTCTGGTGCAGAGAGGAGGCAGACTACCCCCACAGCATGCACAAGCAGGAAAACAGTCGAGAAGGCGGCAGGATCAGCGTTACAGAGTTGCAGTAGTCGTCTTTGCTACTATGTTGCAGGTTTGCAGGCTTCCAGCGCGGTCAGCGGTCGATTCCTTATCAGAAGGTGAAGAGGGAGATGCAGAGGAACTCGGCTGAGCTCATGCATTCGTTATCTCAAGTTTCCCCAGAGACAGAGACCCTAAATAGCCAGAAAAGAGGGTTTGGCTACCTAGGAGAGAGGAAAGGCTACTAACACCTGAAGGAGCCTATCACAAGGAGTCTCTGACGTCACCTGGTGGCACTGGCCACTCAGAGCAGTCCAGTGTGCCAGCAGCACCTCTGTTTCCAAGATGGCAGAGGTCTGGAGCACACTGGAGGAGCTCTGGACACCTCCCAGGGGAGGTGCAGGTCAGGGGAGTGGTCACTCCCCTTTCCTTTGTCCAGTTTCGCGCCAGAGCAGGGGCTAAGGGGTCCCTGAACCGGTGTAGACTGGCTTATGCAGAATTGGGCACATCTGTGCCCAACAAAGCATTTCCAGAGGCTGGGGGAGGCTACTCCTCCCCTGCCTTCACACCATTTTCCAAAGGGAGAGGGTGTCACACCCTCTCTCAGAGGAAGTTCTTTGTTCTGCCATCCTGGGCCAGGCCTGGCTGGACCCCAGGAGGGCAGATGCCTGTCTGAGGGGTTGGCAGCAGCAGCAGCTGCAGAGAAACCCCAGGAAGGGCAGTCTGGCAGTACCAGGGTCTGTGCTACAGACCACTGGGATCATGGAATTGTACCAACAATGCCAGGATGGCATAGAGGGGGCAATTCCATGATCATAGACATGTTACATGGCCATATTCGGAGTTACCATGGTGAAGCTACATATAGGTAGTGACCTATATGTAGTGCACGCGTGTAATGGTGTCCCCGCACTCACAAAGTTCAGTGAATTGGCTCTGAACAATGTGGGGGCACCTTGGCTAGTGCCAGGGTGCCCTCACACTAAGTAACTTTGCACCTAACCTTTACCAGGTAAAGGTTAGACATATAGGTGACTTATAAGTTACTTAAGTGCAGTGTAAAATGGCTGTGAAATAACGTGGACGTTATTTCACTCAGGCTGCAGTGGCAGGCCTGTGTAAGAATTGTCAGAGCTCCCTATGGGTGGCAAAAGAAATGCTGCAGCCCATAGGGATCTCCTGGAACCCCAATACCCTGGGTACCTCAGTACCATATACTAGGGAATTATATGGGTGTTCCAGTAAGCCAATGTAAATTGGTAAAAATGGTCACTAGCCTGTCAGTGACAATTTGAAAGTAATGAGAGAGCATAACCACTGAGGTTCTGGTTAGCAGAGCCTCAGTGAGACAGTTAGGCACCACACAGGGAACATACACATGCACACCTATGAGCACTGGGGCCCTGTGTGACAGGGTCCCAGTGACACATACATATAGGCCACAAACCTATGAGCACTGGGGTCCTGACCAGCAGGATCCCAGTGACACATAACAACCATACTGAAAACATGGTGTTTTCACTATGAGCACTGAGGCCTGGCTATCAGGATCCCAGTGAGACAGTGAAAACAGTGACAAACACCCTGACATACACTCACAAACAGGCCAAAAGTGGGGGTAACAAGGCTAGAAAGAGGCTACCTTCTCACACAACCCCCCCCCAAACGAAGGACAATAAGGCTAACCTTGGCCAGTTGAGACTTTATTGTCTAAGTGGTGATAAGTAGAGAGTAGCTCTGCAATAGACTGGTTACTCCCTTTATCATCCACTATATGGTTACTTCCCTGTGGGGATGTAAACCACCCTGTTTGAAGTTTTTTAGCTAAGCAACAATGTGAAGATGTATTTTCAGAGTTTCTATCAGTAAGTTTTAGGTTAGAGCAGTGGGAATTGTCCACTGAACCTATTTGTAGTGATGGAAATGCCAGACAGGGATGCTGTCTCAGAAAAGCCATAGCTGGGCAAAAACTTTGCCCATATGGCTGGAAGAGAGAACAGGGATGCTGTTTCTCTTGGGTTGGAGCAGGGCAGGGATGCTGTCCTATCAGCTCCACACTAGGGCAGGGATGCTGTCCTAAGTGTTGTGAGGCAGTGCAGAGTTTCTGCACTAAAGTTTCTCTGGGAGGGTTGGAGGGATGCTCCATGTTAACTAAAATGGTGCTCTTTTTCTCACCAATGTTAGTTATCCCACAGAGAGGTACTTCCACCTCAGGGAGTCCAGCTTTGCCAGCTGATGATTCCCTTGGAACAGGTGCCACCCCAGGAGAGGTTTCTCCCACCACAGGAATAGTATCCTGAATGGTAGGGTGGTTAGGGGATACTGTGATACCCTTTTTACCTGTTGATGGAGAGGGATCCTGAGTTTTCAGGCCTTCTCTCCTTTGCTTTTTCATTTCACTTGAAATGAGAGGGAACAATTCCTCAGGGATGCCCAGCATGGCTGCATGGGCATAAAATTCTACATCAGCCCAACCTGAGGCCTCTAGGTCATTACCTAAGAGACAGTCTACAGGTAAGCTAGGTGATACCACCACCTGCTTAGGGCCAGTAACTCCACCCCAACTAAACTGAATTATAGCTAAGGGAAGAAACTTAGTGGAGTTATGGACATCAATAATCTTATACTGTTGTCCAATGATGTGTTGTTCAGGAGGCACTAGGTTTTCAGTCACCAAAGTGAAACTGGCACCTGTGTCCCTGTAGGCCAAGGCCTCAACACCATTTATTGAAACTGTCTGCCTGTACTTATCCATTGTAAGGGGACAAGCAGCCAGTGTGGCAAGGCCAATGCCACTAGGTGTGACAGAAACTGTCTTGGGACTGATTACATCAGTTTCCACTATGGACCCATAAGTGAACCCAACTACACCCTTTGCTTGACTGTTGCCAGCAGTCCCACCACTAGTACCACTACTGCTAGGGGCACTAGAGCTTGATGTATTAGTGGTGGTAGGCTCAGGGGGTTTACCTGGACAGGACTTATCCCCTGGCCTATGGCCTCTGTTTTTACACACAAAGCACCAAGGCTTTTTAATGTGTGCAGGTTGGGAAGAAGAGGAAGAATTTGTTTTATCCCCACCCTCTGAAGAGTGTTTAAGATTTGAAGTGGGATCTTTGGTTTTACCCTTATCCCCATGCTTATCTTGAGATTTTTCACCATCTTTCTTCTTATTGCCATCTTTGTCACCCCCTGTATGAACTTTTCTGTTCACCCTTGTTCTGACCCATTTGTCTGCCTTCTTTCCCAATTCTTGGGGAGAGGTCAGATCAGAGTCTACCAGGTACTGGTGCAACAAATCAGACACACAATTATTAAGTATATGCTCTCTCAGGATTGTGTTATACAGGCTTTCATAATCAGTAACTTTACTGCCATGTAACCACCCCTCCAAGGCCTTCACTGAATGGTCAATGAAATCAACCCAGTCTTGTGAAGACTCCTTTTTGGTATCTCTGAACTTGATCCTGTACTGTTCAGTGGTTAAGCCATAACCATCCAGGAGTGCATTCTTAAGAACTTGGAAATTGTTAGCATCATTTTCTTTTACAGTAAGGAGCCTATCCCTACCTTTTCCAGTAAATGATAGCCATAGGATAGCAGCCCACTGTCTTGGAGGGACATCCTGTACAGCACAGGCCCTCTCAAGTGCAGCAAACCACTTGTTAATGTCATCCCCCTCCTTGTAAGGGGGAACTATCTTATGCAGATTCCTGGAATCATGCTCTTTTGCAGGATGACTATGGGGAATACTGCTGCTGCCACCATGGGTATCTAAACCCATTTTCTGTCTTTCCCTCTCTATTTCTAAAGACTGTCTATCCAAATCCAGCTGTTGCTTCTTGAGCTTCAGTCTGGTTTGCTCCACTCTCAATCTATTGAGCTCCCTTTCCAACAATCTGTCATCAGGGTGGGTGGGAGGGACATTTCTAGATACAGAGGTATGATGGGAATGAACAGAAGGAGACCTGTCCCTTACAGAGGGCACCCTAACAGCTTGGCTACCAGTATAATGTGAGAGCACATCATCAGTATGATGTGATTCAACCTCTGTACCAACTATGCTAGACTGTCTAGTAATGGGCAGGCTGAGAAGTTTCTTTCCTGAACCTTTTCCTGGGGGAGTCCCTGGATCAGATTGAGAACCATTAGCTACTTTTTCTACAGATTGGGCACTTATGGCCTTATCCTGTACTCTAAGCATATTAATTAACAGTTCTAAGGAAGGATTCTTCCCTACACTCAAACCTCTCTCTATGCAGAGACTCCTTGCTCCTTTCCAGCTAAGGTGATCATATGCAAGTTTGGACAGTTCAACTTTTTGGCCTGTGCCAGACATTTTTAGAGAGAGTTAAAGTGATAGACAAAGAGAAAAAAAAGTTTTCAGAACTTTTTGGAAAGACAGAAAAAACTTTTTTAACTTTTAAGAACTTTTTGAAAGTTTAGAAGTACTTTTCAGCACTTAGAAAAGAGTGAAAAGAGGAAATGCAAAACTTTTTGGCTATGTGTATATACACTGACCTTGTTTTGTATATTTTTCTCTTATGAAAAGTACAATGACAAGAGTGGTAAGTAGTCTCAAAGCACTTATCCCACCACTGCACAACCAATGTAGGAGGCTGGACTGGCTTGTAGTGAGTACCAAGGGGTACTTGCACCTTGCACCAGGCCCAGTTATCCCTTATTAGTGTATAGGGTGTCTAGCAGCTTAGGCTGATAGATAATGGTAGCTTAGCAGAGCAGCTTAGGCTGAACTAGGAGACGTGTGAAGCTACTACAGTACCACTTAGTGTCATATGCACAATATCATAAGAAAACACAATACACAGTTATACTAAAAATAAAGGTACTTTATTTTTATGACAATATGCCAAAGTATCTTAGAGTGTACCCTCAGTGAGAGGATAGGAAATATACACAAGATATATATACACAATAGCAAAAATATGCAGTATAGTCTTAGAAAACAGTGCAAACAATGTATAGTTACAATAGGATGCAATGGGGAAACATAGGGATAGGGGCAACACAAACCATATACTCCAGAAGTGGAATGCGAACCACGAATGGACCCCAAACCTATGTGACCTTGTAGAGGGTCGCTGGGACTATTAGAAAATAGTGAGAGTTAGAAAAATAACCCTCCCCAAGACCCTGAAAAGTGAGTGCAAAGTGCACCAAAGTTCCCCTAAGGACAAAATAGTCGTGTTAGAGGGAGAATGCAAGGAAAACACAAATCAGCAATGCAACAACGATGGATTCCTGACTGAAGGTACCTGTGGAACAAGGGGACCAAGTCCAAAAGTCACAAGCAGCTCGGAGATGGGCAGATGCCCAAGAAATGCCAGCGGTTGGTGCAAAGAAGCTCTTACTAGGCTGAAGAACTGTGAATACTGCAGGAACGACAAGGGCTAGAGACTTCCCCTTTGGAGGATGGATCCCCCACGCTTTGGAGAGTCGTGCAGAAGTGTTTTCCCGCCGGATGGACGCCAACAAGCCTTGCTACACGCAAATCGTGCGTTTGGCGTTTTTGGACGCTGCTGGGGCCCAGGAGGGACCAGGAGGTCGCAAATTGGACCTGCAGAGAGAGGGGACGTCGAGCAAGACAAAGAGCCCTCACTGAAGCAGGTAGCACCCGGAGAAGTGCCAGAAACAGGCACTACGAGGATGCGTGAAACGGTGCTCGCCGAAGTTGCACAAAGGAGTCCCACGTCGCCGGAGACCAACTTAGAAAGTCGTGCAATGCAGGTTAGAGTGCCGTGGACCCAGGCTTGGCTGTGCACACAGGATTTCCGCCGGAAGTGCACAGGGGCCGGAGAAGCTTGCAAAGTCGCGGTTCCCAGCAATGCAGCCCAGCGAGGTGAGGCAAGGACTTACCTCCACCAAACTTGGGCTGAAGAGTCACTGGACTGTGGGGGTCACTTGGACGGTGTCGCTGGATTCGAGGGACCTCGCTCGTCGTGCTGAGAGGAGACCCAAGGGACCGGAGATGCAGCTTTTTGGTGCCTGCGGTTGCAGGGGGAAGATTCCGTCGACCCACGGGAGATTTCTTCGGAGCTTCTGGTGCAGAGAGGAGGCAGACTACCCCCACAGCATGCACAAGCAGGAAAACAGTCGAGAAGGCGGCAGGATCAGCGTTACAGAGTTGCAGTAGTCGTCTTTGCTACTATGTTGCAGGTTTGCAGGCTTCCAGCGCGGTCAGCGGTCGATTCCTTATCAGAAGGTGAAGAGGGAGATGCAGAGGAACTCGGCTGAGCTCATGCATTCGTTATCTCAAGTTTCCCCAGAGACAGAGACCCTAAATAGCCAGAAAAGAGGGTTTGGCTACCTAGGAGAGAGGAAAGGCTACTAACACCTGAAGGAGCCTATCACAAGGAGTCTCTGACGTCACCTGGTGGCACTGGCCACTCAGAGCAGTCCAGTGTGCCAGCAGCACCTCTGTTTCCAAGATGGCAGAGGTCTGGAGCACACTGGAGGAGCTCTGGACACCTCCCAGGGGAGGTGCAGGTCAGGGGAGTGGTCACTCCCCTTTCCTTTGTCCAGTTTCGCGCCAGAGCAGGGGCTAAGGGGTCCCTGAACCGGTGTAGACTGGCTTATGCAGAATTGGGCACATCTGTGCCCAACAAAGCATTTCCAGAGGCTGGGGGAGGCTACTCCTCCCCTGCCTTCACACCATTTTCCAAAGGGAGAGGGTGTCACACCCTCTCTCAGAGGAAGTTCTTTGTTCTGCCATCCTGGGCCAGGCCTGGCTGGACCCCAGGAGGGCAGATGCCTGTCTGAGGGGTTGGCAGCAGCAGCAGCTGCAGAGAAACCCCAGGAAGGGCAGTCTGGCAGTACCAGGGTCTGTGCTACAGACCACTGGGATCATGGAATTGTACCAACAATGCCAGGATGGCATAGAGGGGGCAATTCCATGATCATAGACATGTTACATGGCCATATTCGGAGTTACCATGGTGAAGCTACATATAGGTAGTGACCTATATGTAGTGCACGCGTGTAATGGTGTCCCCGCACTCACAAAGTTCAGTGAATTGGCTCTGAACAATGTGGGGGCACCTTGGCTAGTGCCAGGGTGCCCTCACACTAAGTAACTTTGCACCTAACCTTTACCAGGTAAAGGTTAGACATATAGGTGACTTATAAGTTACTTAAGTGCAGTGTAAAATGGCTGTGAAATAACGTGGACGTTATTTCACTCAGGCTGCAGTGGCAGGCCTGTGTAAGAATTGTCAGAGCTCCCTATGGGTGGCAAAAGAAATGCTGCAGCCCATAGGGATCTCCTGGAACCCCAATACCCTGGGTACCTCAGTACCATATACTAGGGAATTATATGGGTGTTCCAGTAAGCCAATGTAAATTGGTAAAAATGGTCACTAGCCTGTCAGTGACAATTTGAAAGTAATGAGAGAGCATAACCACTGAGGTTCTGGTTAGCAGAGCCTCAGTGAGACAGTTAGGCACCACACAGGGAACATACACATGCACACCTATGAGCACTGGGGCCCTGTGTGACAGGGTCCCAGTGACACATACATATAGGCCACAAACCTATGAGCACTGGGGTCCTGACCAGCAGGATCCCAGTGACACATAACAACCATACTGAAAACATGGTGTTTTCACTATGAGCACTGAGGCCTGGCTATCAGGATCCCAGTGAGACAGTGAAAACAGTGACAAACACCCTGACATACACTCACAAACAGGCCAAAAGTGGGGGTAACAAGGCTAGAAAGAGGCTACCTTCTCACAAGGTGTGAAACAAGTTATTGTAGGCTAGTTCAGCTAACCAGAGCATTGATGTCCAAGAATTAAGTGCTTTCTCAGCGTAAGCACGCAGGTATTGTTTCAATTTCTGATTCAGTCTCTCAGTTTGACCATCTGTTTGAGGATGATGGCTAGTAGATAGTGTGGATGTAACTTGAAGCGTTTTGCACCATGTTTTCCAGAAGTTGGAGGCAAATTGTGACCCTCGATCAGAGAGAATCATTCTCGGCAGCCTGTGATAACGGACCACTCTATTCAGAAGGATGGTTGCCAGTTCACTGGAGGTGGGCAATTTCTTGCAAGCAATGAAATGTCCATATTTTGTGAGACTATCTACCACCACAAGGATGACTGAGTGCTGTTGAACAACTGGTAGACATGTAATGAAGTCTAACGAGATGTGTTCCCAAGGTCGAAGTGGGGTTGGGAACGGATGCAACAAACCTTTCGGTTTTGAATGACTTATCTTGATACGAGCACAGACTTCGTAGTTAGTGACCATTTGTTTGACATTTTTTGTCAGAGTAGGCCACCAAAAGTAGCGTTGGATTAATTGAAGAGGTTTAGGAGTACCTGGGTGACCTGCCGTAGGTACAACATGCAACCAATGAAATACTAACTTGCGAAGCTTGGTAGTGGGCACAAACAAACGCGTGTCAATGAAAGGTAGCCCTTGCTTGATTGATCTTTTGGGATCTGCTTGAGCCCATGTCTGCCATTTTTCAATGGTGAAGGAATTGCGGATTTCTTCAAAGAAGTCTTCAGTCCTTATGATGCAGAGGACCTTTTCTGGAGCAATGATAGCTCTGGAAGGCTGGACTGTGAATAAGGTGGTAGACTGTTGGCGGGACAAGGCGTCTGCTTTGCGATTGTCTTTACCAGGACGAAAAGTTACCACAAAATCGAACTCAGAAAAAAACAGCATCCAGCGTAATTGCCGAGGAGTCAAAAGTCTAGCTGAACTCATGAACTGGAGATTGTGATGATCTGTGTATACTGTTATAGTGTACTTGGCGCCTAACAAATGATGTCTCCACTCTTTAAAGGCATCACGGATCACCAGAAACTCTTTCTCAGCAATGACATAGTTCTGTTGTTCCGTTCAGTTTACAAGACATGTAAGCTTCAGGATGATGTTGACCAGTGTCTTTACTTCTTTGTGACAATACTGCACCAATTGCCACATCTGAGGCATCTGCTTCAGCTATGAATGGACGCTCCACATCAGGGTGAGTCAAGACTGGGGCAGTGGAAAAAGCTTCTTTCAAAGTTGAAAAGGCTCTGTCAGCTTCTGGAGACCACACAAATTCTTCTTTCTTTCTCAATAATTTGGTGATTGGCGCCACTGTCTGAGAGAAATGGTTTATAAACCTGCGATAAAAGTTTGCAAAACCCAGGAAGCTCTGTACATCTCGAACAGTCTTTGGAGTGGGTCAATCGGACTGTACTTTCTTTTCTGCCATGACCATACCTTGAGGGGTAAGGATGACCCCTAAAAACTCAACTGTGGTAACATGAAATTCACACTTGGTTAGTTTGCAATATAGATGATGCTTTCGAAGAGCTGAGAGAATCTTCTTGACATGTTGTACATGTTCGGCTTCATTGTCAGAGTAGATTAAAATATAATTGATATAGACTATTGCAAATATATCTAGATACTCTCTAAGGGCGTCATTCAGGAAAAATTGAAATGCTGCTGGAGCATTACACAGTGGAAACGGCATGACGATGTATTCAAAGAGACCATGGCCCTCATTACAACATTGGCGGTAAAAGCCACTTACCGCCGTGCAGAAGACTGCCAACACACCGCCGCGGCCGCGGAATTCCACCACAGCTATTATGACCAACAGCACGGAATCCGGCAAAATTCAGACACCCACACAAGTCCGCCACACCAAAGGTCAGTGATAAACTGGCGAAAACAAATCCTCCACCGTCACGCCAACAGAAATACGCCCACACTATCACGACACACGAATCCACACGGCGGTCTTTTAACAGCGGTATTCCATTGGCGGTACACACCGCCTCACTCAAAATACACACACTCTTACAAAACACAGCCACATTGGACAATTCCAAATACACACACCTGATACAAATACACACCACTCCCACACACCCATTACAATATAAAACACACACCCACATCACCCACAAACCCCCACGACAGAAAATTCAGAAAGAAGGCCAGAGAGAGAGCACCAGCAAGAACAACAGCATCCACAGGCACACAACACCATCACCCACACAACTTCCACGCACCTCACAAACACACTACTACATATCACCCCACATATCACCACACACTCCACCCCACACATCACCTACACCACCCAATGGCACGGCAAAGACACCCCAGGTTCTCGGAGGAGGAGCCCAGGGTCATGGTGGAGGAAATCGTCCGGTTAGAGCCACAGCTATTCGGAGCACAGGTGCAGCACACTTCCATTGCAAGGAGGATGGAGCTATGTTGAAGAATAGTGGACAGGGTCAACGCAGGGGGACAGCACCCAAGAAATCAGGAGGAAATCAGGAAGCAGTGGAACGACCTACAGGGGAAGGTGTGTTCCGTGGTCTCAAGACACCACCTGGTGGTTCAGAGGACTGGCGGTGGACCCCCACCTCCTCCCCCACAACTAACAACATGGGAGAAGCAGGTCTTGGCGATTCTGCAACCTGAGGGCCTCACAGGAGTAGCTGGAGGAATGGAATCTGGTAAGACAAATCTTAACTATTACAACCCCCACCCTACCTGCATGCTATCACATACCCCCACCCTCACCCCTAGCACCCCAACTCCTCACATATGTCCCAACATCACAAAACACCCATCCCAACACCAAGCCCTGCATGCAACAACAAAGCATGGACACACATCACTAAAGCATGCCCACTGCACATACCCATACACCCCCCTAAACCATCATCACACAAGCTCCCACAGAGGAATGCAAGCACTGGGGTACACGCTCACCCACCCATTGCACACCATGACACACACAGATGCAATAATCATGCCTTTACACCCTGCAGGACCACTACCCAACGTCACCAGACAGGAAGGTCCAGACATCTCCACTCCACCCACAGAAGAGGCCCACAGTGATGACAGCGGCTCTGTCCACCTGGATCTAGATGACCAGCCCAGACCATCGTGGGCCTCGGGACAGTCGGTTCCCCTCACACAGGCACAGGCCACCACAGACCTTCCCCCCTCTGGTAACACCAGCACAGCACCCACCCAGCAGGCCCATAACTCCGTCCCCAGGACACGTCAATCAGCTGTGTGTCCACCACTACAGGGAACCCAGGATAACCCACCACCCCAACAACAACAGGGACCTGGGGGCAGTGGCAGTGGGCACACGGTCCAGGGGACGGAGGCCCAGGAACACAGGGGAACTGGGAGGGCTGCTGTGCGATAGGGGGCGGACAGGCCAAGGGAACCCACTCTCCACGAGGCCCTCTCCTCCATCATGGGAGCATACCACCACTCCCAGGAGACGATGGCAACGGTACTGGCCAAGTTTCAGGAGACCTAGCGCATGCAGGAGGAACAGTATTTGGGGTTCAGGGAGGAACTCAGAACCATCAGCTCCGCCTTGGGAACCATCGTAGTGGTGCTGAAGGAAATACTCAACACCAGTAGTGACAAGGGGCCCCTGACACTAGCATGGATGATGAACTGCCCACCACCTCCGCCGCCGCTAGTGGACAGGAGGCACTGCCACAGGAACACCACACCAGCACCCCACCCCCTGCAGACGGAGAACCACCACGCAAACGGTCCCTGAGATCCAGGAACAAGACAGAGACAGAGGTCCCTGAGATCCAGGAACATGACCATGCCAAGACCCCCGCCAAGAAATTAGACCACCCTGATTGGCATCCCACTATCCCACTTTGTCACCCTGTCCATATTGAAACTGCCCCAGCTCCACTTCCTATGCCCATATGGGCAATGCACCTGTGAGACTAATAGACTGGACTCTGCCATGGACACTCCTCCGCCATCACCCCTCACCATTGAACTTCCCCCTCCAATAATTTGTATGTAAATAAACACACCTAAAGCACCAAAAGATCTGGACTCTGTCTGTGATTTCGAAATAGTATTTGCCATTACAGTGACAAAATGTTCAGGAAATAGTAATGTCAACATACCTATGTCACACAGCTCTAGTCCATGAGGAATCTAAGCAGATGACACCTGTGAAACTGTAAGGGAAAGTGACAACTCAGTGACCCTACACTGGGTGAAATCGACAGACAGGATAGAGGTAGAAGTGTAAAAGTACATGTAGTAGGTAGGAATGTATTCTCACCTGTGTTTCACTGGAAATATTGCTGGATGACTGAGTCCCTGTTGTCCATGTCTTCTTCCTCTGCTTCCTCCTCATCACTGTCCACAGGCTCCACAGCTGCCACAACACCGCCATCTGGACCATCCTCCTGCAGAAAAGGCACCTGTCGTCGCAAAGCCAAGTTATGAAGCATACAGCAGGCCACGATGATCTGGCACACCTTCTTTGGTGAGTAGAATAGGGATCCACCTGTCATATGGAGGCACCGGAACCTGGCCTTCAGAAGGCCGAAGGTGCGTTCGATCACCCTCCTAGTCCGCCCATGTGCCTCATTGTAGCGTTCCTCTGCCCTTGTCCTGGGATTCCTCACTGGGGTCAGTAGCCATGACAGGTTGGGGTAACCAGAGTCACCTAATAGCCACACACGGTGCCTCTGGAGTTGACCCATCACATAAGGGATGCTGCTATTTCGCATGATGTAGGCGTCATGCACTGAGCCAGGGAACATGACATTCATATGGGAGATGTACTGGTCGGCCAAGCATACCATTTGTATATTCATGGACTGATAACTCTTCCGGTTCCTGTACACCTGTTCACTCCTGTGGGGGGGACCAAAGCCACACGGGTGCCATCAATGGCACCTATGATGTTGGGGATATGTCCAAGGGCATAGAAGTCACCTTTCACTGTAGGCAAGTCCTCCACCTGAAGGAAAACGATGTAGCTCCGCATGTGTTTCAGCAGGGCAGACAACACTCTGGACAATACGTTGGAAAGCATAGGCTGGGATATCCCTGATGCCATGGCCACAGTTGTTTGAAAAGACCCACTTGCAAGGAAATGGAGCACTGATAGCACCTGCACTTGAGAGGGGATTCCTGTGGGATGGCGGATTGCTGACATCAGGTCAGGCTCCAACTGTGTACACAGTTCCTGTATTGTGGCACGGTCAAACCTGTAGGTGATGATCAAATTTCTTTCCTTCATTGTCGACAAGTCCACCAGTGGTCGGTACACCGGAGGATTCTGCCATCTCCTCACATGTCCCAGCAGACGGTGCCTATGAAGGACAACAGCGAGCACAGAGTCAAACAACTCAGAGGTATGTACCCACAGTCTACACAGAACACCATTCAAATACAAAATCAGGCCTGTATGTGTGTTGAGAGTAGGCCTAGGTATGTGTGACATACAAAAGAGATCCCAGCACACAATATACAATGGTCAAACATAAACGGGATTGAAACATTTTTGTCGTTATGTAGTAGGTTGAATGAAACAATCAAACATATCGGTATTCAAGTCTTGTCTTCAGGGAAAAGTTCATTTATTCAAAGCGAAGTAGCGTATTATTTGTGTATTAACCCTACACATTATTGTTGCCCAAGGGTAGTAGGGCATCTGATCATTTGCACCACGTCCTGTTTCTCAGACTTACAATCCTTATGTACATTCGCCTTGAGTGCGGCCAACTCTCACCCTTACTACCCATTATATGTGTGACGCAGTTGTTAATTAGGCCATGTGGGCCCCTGAAATGGCGGCTGCCTGACCTCTAAAGTGGGACAATGGGATGTGAGGTAACTACGCTGGCGTTGTACACCGTCGCCGTAGGCGGTCGAAGACCGCAGCGCAATGCTGCATTGGTTAACATTGGACCCTATGGGTCCCAGGAGCCAATGACGATGTACACCGGCGGTGATGATACGCACCGCCACGGACGTGACCGCCGCGGACGTGACCGCTATTTTCTATCTGTTGAATCACTCTACCTGATCTTCGACAGGAGAGGACCTACACTGCAAATGCTGCTGTGACCTCGGTCTGGAAGAGACAATGGCTCGTGCTTCTGGGGAAAGGGCCCCTGGCTTCACATCGGAGGAGTTGGAGAAGCTCGTTGATGGGGTCCTCCCCCAGTACACGCTACTCTACGGTCCTCCAGAGCAACAGGTAAGTACACAGGGAGCATGTTGTATGGGCTATGGCTGTGTGGAGAGGACTGGTTGTAAGAAGGAAGGGGGCAGAGTTCTGAGCGCATGAAAGACGGTGGGTGCAAGTGCCACATGGCAAGGGTAGGGATGGGGGCCACTCACTTTGACGGCGCAGTTGGTAATGACTTCTCTTCTACCCCTGTACATTTCATGTAGGTCAGCGCCCACCAGAAGAAGGATATTTGGCGTGCCATCGCCAAGGACGTCCGGACCCTGGGGGACCCTGGGGGTCCACCACAGGCGGAGCACCCACTGCCGGAAAAGATGGGAGGACATTCTCCGCTGGAGCAAGAAGACAGCGGAGGCTCAGCTGGGGATGGCCTCCCAACGTGTGAGGGGTGCCCGTCGAACCATGACCCCCCTGATGTTCCGGATCCTGGCGGTGGCCTACCCGGAGTTGGATGGGCGCTTGAGGGCATCACAGCAGACACAAGGGGGTGAGTACACTCTCATTCAGCTTACTTTGCGCGCAGTGGATGGGTCTGGGTGGGGGAGGAGGGCTGTGGGTTTCCCTAGGCCAGGGCGAGTTACGTAGGCTAGGCCCCTTCATAAGGCATGGCCCTGTGGCCAACACCCCACATCTGTAGAGTGCCAAGTACAGCTATTCATGCCCCTGTGTCATCTATGTGTGCAGATCTCGTCCATAGCCTTGTAGGCCATTTCCCAGGAATTGCACTGTAGAGCCCAACAGCCAGATGTAGTGCAGGGGGCTGCTGTGTCTGTCTTGTCCGCCAACGGTAGCGGTAATCCATGCACTCAACATGTCTTTCTTCTGTTCCCCCCCCTTTTTGCGGTCTCCCTGTACTTGTGTGCATTAGCATCATCAGGCGGAGGAGCAGTGGCACCGGAGCACGAGGGAGCTTCATCCCACATGGCCATGGAGGGCCACACTATGGACTCTGAATACACCAGTGGGACAGAGGGCGAGGGGAGCACCACGGCGGTGACAGGAGCTGAAACCAGCGACACAGACGCGTCCTCCAATGGGAGCTCCCTTGTGGTGGTGGCAACATCTGTGCCCCCCACTTCTACAGGTAGAGCAGCCACCCCCCCCCTACCAGCACTGCCCTCCCAGCAGCCCCTCAGCCTTCACCCCGTGCCTGCTCAACCAGGAGGGTGGGCATCACCTTCGCCCCAGGCACCTCAGCCCCTGCCACCTCTGCTACCCTCAGTGAGGAGGCCATTGACCCCCTCAGGTCCCTCACTGTTGGGCAGTCTACCATTTTGAATGCCATCCAGGGTTTAGAAAGGGAGTTGCAACAAACCAATGCATTCCTGGAGGGCATTCATTCTGGTCAGGTGGCCCTTCACCGAACCTTTCAAACTCTGGCCTCAGCGCTGATGGCAGCCATTGTCCCTGTGTCTAGCCTCCCCCCTCCAACTTCCTCCACCCAGACCCAATCCCCTGTACCTCTGCCTATCCCAAGCACACCATCAGACCAGCCTGCACACACCTCACAACACAAGGGAAGCTCAGGCAAACATAAGCACCACACATCCCACAGGCACTCACGCAAGCATCACACACATACAGACACACCAGCATCCACTGCCTCCACTGTGTCCCCCTCCTCGTCGTCTCCCTCCTCCCTCCCAGTCTTGTCTACACTCACACCTGCATGAACTACCTCTACAGCCACTACGTCCCGCACCAGCACACCCACCAGCACACCCCGCTCACGTGCAGTCACCACCCCCACTACCATTCACACATCCTCTGTGTCCTCTCCCAGTGTGTCTGTGACACCCCCTCCCAAGATACACAAACGCAGGCACACACCCACCCAACATACATCCACCTCACAACAGCCTCCAGCGTATGCACCTGCACCCAAAGCCACAAAACGTACACCTCATACAACCACCACCTCTTCCTCCACTCCCAAACCCCCTCCAGCTACCCGTCCCAGTGTCTCCAAAGAACTCTTCCTGTCCACCCTTAACCTATTTACCACCACCCCCCCGTCCAACTCATAGGTCCCGAACTAGCACCTCAGCCACAAAATCTCCGGGACCAGTGGTGCCTGTTGTCACAGGTATGTGGAGTGCACCAGCCACCAGGACAGCCAGTGTGTCACAGAGCCACAGCACAGCCAGTCCCCCCCGTGAAGCACCAGAAGTTGGCCAGTGCCCGGCGGGAGAGGGGGAAGACTCCAGCCACCCAAGCCACTCACAGGGGTCCCGGGGGGAGTGTGGACTCAGCTGTGACTCCTCCCAAGGTAGGCAAGGGGCAGAAGAAACCCAGGAAGTCTGGGAGGAGCAGCACGGCGGAGAAGACCACCATCATCCCTGCTGGCCAGGAGGCCCCCGCCAGCCCCATCGTCGCTGCCCAGGAGGCCACTGCCAGCCCCATCTTAGCTGCCCAGGAGGACCCCGCCAGCCACAGCCCAGCTGCCCAGGAGGACCCCGCCAGCCACAGCCCAGCTGCCCAGGAGGACCCCGCCAACCACAGCCCAGCAGCCCAGGAGGACCCCGCCAGCCACAGCCCAGCTGCCCAGGAGGGCCCCGCCAGCCACAGCCCAACTGCCCAGGAGGGCCCCGCCAGCCACAGCCCAGCGGACCAATGAAGGACCGCCAGCCCCAGCCCAGCTGACCAATGAAGGACCGCCAATTCAAGCACCGCTGAACAGGTCAAGCACCGCTGAACAGGGCCAGGACCACCAACTCAAGCACCGCTGAACAGGTCAAGCACCGCTGAACAGGGCAAGGACCGCCAGCTCAAGCACCGCTGAACAGGGCAAGCACCGCTGAATAGGGCAAGGACCGCCAACTCAAGCACCGCTGAACAGGGCAAGCACCGCCAAGTCAAGCACCGCTGAACAGGTCAAGCACCGCTGAACAGGGCAAGGGCCGCCAACTCAAGTACCGCTGAACAGGGCAAGCACCGCTGAACAGGGCAAGGACCGCCAACTCAAGCACCGCTGAACAGGGCCAGGACCGCCAACTCAAGCACCGCTGAACAGGTCAAGCACCCTCTGAGCAGGGCAAGGACCGCCAACTCAAGCACCGCTGAACAGGGCAAGCACCGCTGAACAGGGCAAGGACCGCCAACTCAAGCACCGCTGAACAGGGCCAGGACCGCCAACTCAAGCACCGCTGAACAGGTCAAGCACCCTCTGAGCAGGGCAAGGACCACCAACTCAAGCACCGCTGAACAGGGCAAGCATCGCTGAACAGGGCAAGGACCGCCAACTCAAGCACCCCTAGCCCATGAGCGGCAGGGGCACTGACGCAACTGGGACCGTCACGGGGTGCGTGATGCACTCTGGGCACCAGTCCCCGTCCAGAACCAGTGGAGACATGCATCCACTACCTCTGTCCTGCACAGGATGAAGCACTCTGGGCACCAGTCCCCCTCCAGAACCAGTGGAGACATGCATCCACTACCTCTGTCCTGCACAGGATGAAGCATCCTGGGCACCAGTCCCCCTCCAGAACCAGCGGAGAAAGTTATCCACTTGAGAGACTGTGGTATTGCACTCCCCAGGATGATACAGTGGGCAAACCACCCACTGTAGAGACTTGAGAGGCTGTAGCTTTGCACTCCCCAGGATGGTACAGAGGGCAAACCACCCACTGGAGAGACTTGAGAGACTGTGGCTTTGCACTTCCCAGGATGGTACAGTGGGCAAACCACCCACTGTAGAGACTTGAGAGACTGTGGCTTTGCACTCACCAGGATACATCAATGGGCATTGAGCCCTCTCGTGGAGCTGGCGTCGTGCATTCATCCGGCTGAGGTGCCCCCCATTCCCTTCCCCCTGAGGTGCTTGTTGTATTTCTATCTGATGCCCCAGCAGTGTTCTCTCTGTTTTGCTCTGGTATCGTGTGTGGGCCTCGCCCATGCATTTTGGGCCCAGTGGTCCACGGACTATAAATGGCGCAATACCTGGACTATTAATCGTGTATATTTTGTTAATAGTGTATATATGTATATTTTTGCTTACTGAATTTTGATATATTACAATGGTTGCACTCATTTCCTTTTGTCTTTGCATTCTTCCGGGGGGGAGGGGTTGGGGGGTGTAACTGTAATGTATAGATGTGCATTGGTGTGTGTGTTGTAGTGGGTGAGGGGGGGGTGGGGTGTTGCATGTGTGTGTCCCTGTTTTTTGCCTCCCCCTACCCCTGTGTCGTAGGTGCAGTACTCACCGTGGTCTTCGAAATTCCTGTTTCCGCCGTGTTTTTATCCACGGTGAATCCGTCCCGGAAAAGGTGGCGGATTGGCCTGTCATAATAGTGTGGGCGGTACATTGTCCTCCGCCTGTCTGTTGGCAGTGGCCGCCGAGCTGTTTGTTTGTACCGCCGTGGCGGTCGGAGTGTTAAAGTGGCTGTCTTTGTTGGCGGTGTCCGCCACAGTCATAATTGCAAAATTTTTACCGCCGGCCTGTTGGCGGTCTTACAGCCGCTTTAACACCGTCCGCCCGGGTTGTAATGACCACCTAACACTTTAGCCGCAGTTAAGAAACATCTGAACACTCTTTCTGAAGATGTACACTTGCAGGATGTTCTGCTGGGTCCTAGAAAACAGCACTCAAAAAGGTTCCCGTATGCTATGTACAATGAAATCTGGAAACTTTCACAGATTGACTCTGCTGCGCGTTTAAGGCAATTGGATAACAACAATTTAGAGAAGGCTTTAGCAGTTGTCGACAACTGCATGGATACGTCCAACAGGATCGATTCACTATCAAATATAGTGTTGTCTGCTATTGATATCACTCAGACAGACTTGTCCCGGTTATATCATGGACAGACACAGCTACGTTCCATCATGCAGCTGGGTTGGACTTTACAGACACTGAAAAATGGCCGTATTCCTTGGAAGTACATTAACGGGAGTGAATTTTTCACTGCTTTTAATTTTATCCAGAGAACAACATACAATGGCTAAAAGGGAGGCTAGTTTCACCATGCTTCACGGAGAAAAATTAGATAAGTTGCCCTTCATGGTAGAAGAGAGTCCTTCAACTATCTGGCTCTTACAAGGCATATTTAATTTACCCATTTCGACCTTTCATTTCTCAAGCTGCCTGAAACATCTTGCAGTGGGAAGGTACGAGCAACTAGGAGATAGCTATATTAAGGAAGAGTGGGAGTTGCCCTTTGAGTATAAATGTCTGAACGGCAAAACAGAGGGCTTTCTTAGCGGAAGCGAATGTGAGACTGCTGTTAGTCATTCAATGATATGTAAGCTGGTGTCCCTCCATGGTCTTTGCAATGCGGTGGTCGCAAACTTGGCCTGTTTGCTGAAGGGTACTCCGGTTCCTTTGATTCACCCAGTATTTCATATATTTTCCACTGGAAGTTATGTGGTACTGAACGGTCAAAGTTGTTGCGGCATGCAACCAGGAATTGCCTATGCAATCTCGGTCTCGAAGGACGTTACGTGTTGCGGACATGTTTTATTCCCACCCCACACGAGAGATAAAAGTATCTGACATGTGGCCCCACATAGATACTATTAATGTGAACTATGACAAGCTGAGCAGGCTAAAGGCGCTATTGTTTCAAAAACAGGTCGCCTTGACATCCGCAAGAGAGACGTATGCTCTCCAGATTGCGAGATCATCAGCCGAGATACAATTCCTAATAAATGCCAACTTTCTCAAGAACTTTGGAGAACTGGTATCCAGAATATTCAATGCTTCAAGCACTACTGGGATTGTTCACTTCTTTAAGGCTGTCGGGTCTGGTTTCGTGTCCATCTTCCAGACTGTCTTCAGAGTCTTCCCGTCGGCCATCCATTCGCTCTTTTCGAGTGTGTTTGATGGCTTTCCAATTATTTTGGCTTTGATTGGCGGAGTACTACTACTATTTTTTCTGATTCGCAGTGGTTGTTTCTTTCCAGCTACACAGAGCAATGGAGCCGCTCCCACCAACTCCGCTGTGCCGTGAACTCATGGTTCGGATCTTCGGTGCATCCTTGCTGGTGGACCTGGAGCATGACTGGACGTTGTCATTTCGGCCCCTTCTCTGGTGCATACAACCAGTTTTCTGCTGCATATGGTGCCTCTTTGAACACCTGCCTATGGTCTGTCTTGCTGTTGCACCGACATCTCCTGTGGACCACGAACTGCTGATGTCCCTGATGAGGGTTCATACACGATCATGCCCCTTGAGACTGAGGTTGCTCCGTGAGGCCACCTATGAGCCTTCCGTTTTGAGATCTACCATGGACGACGGCACTGCAACGGATGACTTTACACCAGAAAGTACTGCTCACTACTGCTCTGTGGATCCGTTTGTCCGCCCGACACTCGACTTAACATCAGATGATGTGGACTCATTTTTGAGGTCCTTGGTTGGTAACTTCAATGACACTCTTCGAGACTACGCGTACAGCAAATGATTTGATGAATTGGCTTGCCATTCCCAATTAAAATTTATGCATTTACATTAACTTGCTTTGGCATGCTGTGCTTGTCATGGTTGATATTAACATCTCTGCATGTATTTTAGCTGAACTGTTTTTAATCTTTTTTAACACATTTTAAAGAGTTTTTTAGCTAGTTTTTATGCTTTTAGCTTTTTTAATTCAGATCAATTTTAGCATTTGGGTTCCTGTACCTTGGTCATACCTGTTACGGCAATGGGGAGGGTGTAGTGAATCCTAGTTTGTTTTAATGGGATAACAGGAGTTAGCTTAGCCTTTGGCTTGCAGACTCATGCCCCCGTCACCTAGTGACGTTTAACCTACTTAGCTTGCTCCGTCTTAGCCCATTTAATTATTTAATTCATCTAAGATGGCTGCCTTGTTTATAGGGAGGCCACTTGTTATGCTTTGCATTATCAGTGCCACCGCACTAAGGCGTCAAGATCAAGCAATAAAGACAAACAAACAGTAGGGGTTCACACTTAGGGATTTTCCCTCTCTATGCTTTCGAGGGATTGTTTATAATAATTGCCATCCCAAGCATGACTTCTATCTATTGTTTGGGAACACACCTACGTCAGGGGTCCTGGTAGATCTGTATAAATACATAGCACTTTAGACAGATAATCACAGGGATTCCGACCAGAGGGCATCGCCACCCTCGCTGATATCGATGCTGCACGTCGTCTTGTTGCTGACCCAGTCTACGTGTCCCTGCTGAGTCTGAGCTAGAGACCTCATTCCAAGGTAATGAGGGTTGGGGGCTTCTCTCAAGGAACTGCCATTGGCAGATTAGGTTTAGCAAACCCAGCTCTCCTTTAGGTAGGAGGTTAGGCCTATCACATTAGGGTATTAGGGCATATTACATCTCGTATCTCTTTTACACGCATTGCAAGATGGTGGGGGTCTTTGTAATAATGACTCTCGTCTTCACAATTCTGTATCTTGCATTATTCATTATCCTAATCATTGCAGCCCATGCAACATATCACAAACTGCAGTTGTGTTAAATAAAAACTATTAAAACTTTACTGCAAATTTGTCATTGCCTGTGTTTGTATGAGACATGATATATCTGTGAGAAAGGGGTAATCTCCGTTTAACCACGACACTCCCTGAGATGTCTTGTTCTCGAGTCCATGCGTAAAGGCTGCCACAAATCACCTTTTACTATTGTGTTTCTGGTGAGGTGCTGCTAGTGAGCCGGTAAGGTTGGGACAACAGTTGCGACTTGTTGTAGGATAGGCATAGTCGCCTACAAGCAAAAAAACTGTCATCCTTTAACCAGCAGTTTTGCCTAGAGCAAGAGTCCAAACTACAACAGTACAGTTTAATTAGAGTTTATAATTTAACAATTCAATAACATTTAGAAAATATCTAAAATGTTTTATAATATTTATTGCAAAGCAGAGTTACCTACTTACTAACTGTGATATACATGTCCCCCTGAAGTAGAAACTCCTGATGTTATGGCTACTGATGTTTTAGGTACAGTGATGTATTGCTCACAAATTATTATTACTATGTATGGCTGCTTGTAGTGGGGCTGCACCAGATTTACTTCTCTGCAATCGTACACAGTCATAGTATACTACTATGCACCAGTAAAACCAATTTTGCTTCAATCGTAAATTATGTCATTTATGTCTATAAACCTAGTCACTGAATCAGGTTGTTAGAAATGGGGTCTCTAGTTGGCAGTCAGTTTATACCCTCTGCAAGTAGGGACCCTCATTCTAGCCAGGGTAAGGGGGTTACACTCCTAAGTTAACCCCTGCTCACCCCTTTGGTAGCTTGGCACGAGCAGTCAGGCACACACAGTAATACAGTGACAACACTACAAATGGACACCACACAAGTTTAGAAAAATAGCTAATATTTATCTAAGTAAAACAAGACCAAAAAGATAAAAATCCAACATACACAAGCAAAAACATGATTTTTTAAAGATTAAATCCCAATAAAAGCACTTAGAAACACAATAACTCCAACTAGGGCTATCACAAAGTCGTTGACAGAGTTGTTCCCAACAGTCCAATGCCACTCGTGTGGGAGTGCGGCGTCAGTCACGGAATCGCGTGGATCCCAGATATAGTACCTTCGAAAACGATGAAACAAATACGTTGCACTGAGTCAGGGATGTGAGGCGTTCCTGAAGTCAGTGCGGCGTTGGTTCCTTACTGACACTGGGAAGGTGAGGTGTTGGTTTCTTTACTGAAAGGCAGGGGAGGTGAGGCTTCAGTTCCTTACAGCTGCAGGGGAGTTGATGCAGCATTGGTAGCGAGGTGTTACAGTCTAGTGGGGTCGATGAATCTAGTGAGTTAAGACGTGATGAGTCGACCTCGATGGGTCGCGGTCACACCATGGGGCCACAGGCACCACGGGGAATTGAGTGACACGGACTTCAGTGATACGGCACTTGGGACTTATAATGTTGCGGGATTTTAGATGTGCTGCAACGGCTTTGGGCCTGTGGCATCAGTCGCAGTCATTGCACTTCCGAGGGGACCATGGCTTTGGGTGCAGGCGCACAGAATCAGGCAGTAGTGCTGGTTCTGGAGTCCTCTGGAGTCGGCGTGCCCAGTTCTTCTATTTTTTTAGGTCAGCTTTCATTCCCAAGGAACTGTAGTGGAGTACCCAGAGGCTGGCACGTAAAGTCTTTGCTGTCCCTGAGACTTCTTAGCAGGAGGAAAACAGAGCACAAGCCCTTGAAGAAACTTCAAAAGCAGGATATACAGCAAAGTCCAGTCTTTGTCCTCTCCAAAGCAGAAGCAGCAACTGCAGGCAAACCCAGCAAAGCACACACAGCAAAGGGGCGGTACTCCTCTTCACATCTCTTCAGCTCTTCTCCTTAGCAGAGGTTCCTTTTGATTCAGAAGTGTTCTAAAAGATTTGGGATTTGTGTCCACTACTTATACTAATTTCTTTCTTTGAAGTAGGCAGGCTTCAAAGGAAAGTCTCTGTTGTTCACAAGATCCTTCCTTGCCCAGGCCTTGCTTCAGGGGCATTCCAGGGGGGTGGAGACAACATTGTGAGAGGACCGGCACAGTCCTAACCAGGTGTCAGTGTCAGCTCCTCCCACCACTGTAGCTCAGGAAGACCCTTCAGCCAGTTGATGGGTCATCAGCATATGCAGGGTACACCACAGCTCCCTTTGCGTGACTGTCTAGAGTGTATTCATGAGCAGCCCCTGTCAGCCTAAACCAGACGTTGATTCCACAGCCATGCAGAGGCACATAATGATTAAGCAAGAAAATGCCTGCTTTCTAAAAGTGATATTTTCAAACTTACAATCTAAAAACCAACTTCACTAAAAGATGTATTTTTGAAGTGTGAATTCAGAGACCCCAAACTCCTCATATCCATCTGCTCCCAATGCGAAATTACACTTAAAAGATATTTAAAGGCAATCCCTATGTTAACCTATGGGAGAAATAGGCCGTGCAATAGTGAAAACCAAATTTGGCAGTATTTCACTACCAGGACATGTAAAACACACCAGTGCATGCTCTACCTTTTAAATGTACTGCAACCTGCCCATGGGGCTACCTAGGGCTTACCTTAAGGGTGCCTTACACGTACTAAAAGGAAGGTTTGGGCCTAGCAAGTGGGTGAACTTGCCAGGTCGACACAGCAGTTTAAAACTACACACGCAGACACTGCAATGGCAGGTCTGAGACATGTTTACAGGGCTACTCATGTGAGTGGCACAATCAATGTTGCACACCCACTAGTAGCATTTGATTTACAGGCCCTGGGCACATGCACTATACTGTGCATGTACTAGTAAACCAAATATACCAATCGTGTATAGACCAATCACAATTTTCACAGAAAGCATTTGCACTTTAGCACTGGTCATCAGTGGTAAAGTGCCCAGAGTACCAAAACCAGCAAAAACGAAATCCAGCATACAGTCAAAAATACAAGAGACAGAGACAAAAAGACAGGTGAACCACACCAAGGATGCCAGGTCTAACACAGGTTTATTGAGTGTTTATCTTTAATGCTTATTTGTTGCATTTAAAGCTGATGCACTGCTGCAGGAAATATGCGAAATTGCATTTCTCATGTTCTAAAACCTAAAGGGGAGGTGGAAAAGATGTAGTTTTATATGCACAAAAACCAAACAAAAACAAGTATTGGCAAACCAAATAGGTCTGGATTCTTTAAGGGGAATGTATTCTTAGTTGTAATGGCTGTAAATTGTGTTTGATGTGTACAGATGCCCAAAGGAGATACACGGGGAGGAACAGGGGGATGCTATACTGGAGCTAAATAAATGGCTTTAATGAACCTCCAAATACAAACAGCAACAGGTACTGTCCTTTGAAAGCAGCGCTGCCTCCTCATAGGATAACTGAACTTGACTATTGGCTCAACTTTCGCATGCTAACGTAAACGTAAGGTAAATAGATCTAGCAGGTGTTAACTGCCACTAAGCAAGTTAACTACAAGGTGTAGGAGGCTGGACTGGCTTGTAGTGAGTACCAAGGGGTACTTGCACCTGGCACCAGGCCCAGTTATCCCTTATTAGTGTATAGGGTGTCTAGCAGCATAGGCTGATAGATAATGGTAGCTTAGCAGAGCAGCTTAGGCTGAACTAGGAGACGAGTGAAGCTCCTACAGTACCACTTAGTGTCACATGCACAATATCATAAGAAAACACAATACACAGTTATACTAAAAATAAAGGTACTTTATTTTTATGACAATATGCCAAAGTATCTCAGAGTGTATCCTCAGTGAGAGGATCGGAAATATACACAAGATATATATACACAATACCAGAAATATGCAGTATAGTCTTAGAAAACAGTGCAAACAATGTATAGTTACAATAGGATGCAATGGGGACACATAGGGATAGGGGCAACACAAACCATATACCCCAAAAGTGGAATGCGAACCACGAATGGACCCCAAACCTATGTGACCTTGTAGAGGGTCGCTGGGACTATTAGAAAATAGTAAGGGTTAGAAAAATAGCCCACCCCAAGACCCTGAAAAGTGAGTGCAAAGTGCACTAAAGTTCCCCAAAGGATAAAGAAGTTGTGATAGGGGAATAAGGCAGGAAAGACACAAACCAGCAATGCAACAACAATGGATTTCCAGTCGAGGGTACCTGTGGAACAAGGGGACCAAGTACAAAAGTCACAAGCAAGTCGGAGATGGGCAGATGCCCAGGAAATGCCAGCTGTGGGTGCAAAGAAGCTTCTACTGGACAGAAGAAGCTAAGGTTTCTGCAGGAACGACAAGGGCTAGAGACTTCCCCTTTGGAGAACGGATCCCTCACACCGTGGAGAGTCGTGCAGAAGTGTTTTCCCGCCGAAAGAACGCCAACAAGCCTTGCTAGCTGAAAATTGTGCGGTTAGCGTTTTTGGACGCTGCTGTGGCCCAGGAAGGACCAGGATGTCGCAAATTGCGCCAGGAGGTAGAGGGGATGTCGAACAAGACAAGGAGCCCTCTCAGCAGCAGGTAGCACCCGGAGAAGTGCCAGAAACAGGCACTACAAGGATGCGTGAAACGGTGCTCACCCGAAGTTGCACAAAGGAGTCCCACGTCGCCGGAGACCAACTTAGAAAGTCGTGCAATTCAGGTTAGAGTGCCGTGGACCCAGGCTTGGCTGTGCACAAAGGATTTCCGCCGGAAGTGCACAGGGGCCGGAGTAGCTGCAAAAGTCGCGGTTCCCAGCAATGCAGTCTGGCGTGGGGAGACAAGGACTTACCTCCACCAAACTTGGACTGAAGAGTGACTGGACTGTGGGAGTCACTTGGACAGAGTTGCTGGATTTGAGGGACCTCGCTCGTCGTGCTGAGCGGAGACCCAAGGGACCGGTAATGCAGCTTTTTGGTGCCTGCGGTTGCAGGGGGAAGATTCCGTCGACCCACGGGAGATTTCTTCTGAGCTTCTAGTGCAGAGAGGAGGCAGACTACCCCCACAGCATGCACCACCAGGAAAACAGTCGAGAAGGCGGCAGGATCAGCGTTACAGAGTTGCAGTAGTCGTCTTAGCTACTTTGTTGCAGTTTTGCAGGCTTCCAGCGCGGTCAGCAGTCGATTCCTTGGCAGAAGGTGAAGAGAGAGATGCAGAGGAACTCGGATGAACTCTTGCATTCGTTATCTAAAGTTTCCCCAGAGACAGAGACCCTAAATAGCCAGAAAAGAGGGTTTGGCTACCTGGGAGAGAGGATAGGCTAGCAACACCTGAAGGAGCCTATCAGAAGGAGTCTCTGACGTCACCTGGTGGCACTGGCCACTCAGAGCAGTCCAGTGTGCCAGCAGCACCTCTGTTTCCAAGATGGCAGAGGTCTGGAGCACACTGGAGGAGCTCTGGACACCTCCCAGGGGAGGTGCAGGTCAGGGGAGTGGTCACTCCCCTTTCCTTTGTCCAGTTTCGCGCCAGAGCAGGGCTAAGGGGTCCCCTGAACCGGTGTAGACTGGCTTATGCAGAATTGGGCACATCTGTGCCCAAGAAAGCATTTCCAGAGGCTGGGGGAGGCTACTCCTCCCCTGCCTTCACACCATTTTCCAAAGGGAGAGGGTGTAACACCCTCTCTCAGAGGAAGTCCTTTGTTCTGCCATCCTGGACCAGGCCTGGCTGGACCCCAGGAGGGCAGAAGCCTGTCTGAGGGGTTGGCAGCAGCAGCAGCTGCAGTGAAACCCCAGAAAAGGCAGTTTGGCAGTACCAGGGTCTGTGCTACAGACCACTGGGATCATGGGATTGTGCCAACTATGCCAGGATGGCATAGAGGGGGCAATTCCATGATCATAGACATGTTACATGGCCATATTCAGAGTTACCATTGTGAAGCTACATATAGGTAGTGACCTATATGTAGTGCACGCGTGTAATGGTGTCCCCGCACTCACAAAGTCCGGGGAATTGGCCCTGAACAATGTGGGGGCACCTTGGCTAGTGCCAGGGTGCCCTCACACTAAGTAACTTTGCACCTAACCTTTACCAGGTAAAGGTTAGACATATAGGTGACTTATAAGTTACTTAAGTGCAGTGTAAAATGGCTGTGAAATAACGTGGACGTTATTTCACTCAGGCTGCAGTGGCAGGCCTGTGTAAGAATTGTCAGAGCTCCCTATGGGTGGCAAAAGAAATGCTGCAGCCCATAGGGATCTCCTGGAACCCCAATACCCTGGGTACCTTAGTACCATATACTAGGGATTTATACGGGGGTTCCAGTAAGCCAATGTAAATTGGTAAAATTGGTCACTAGCCTGTTAGTGACAATTTGGAAAGAAATGAGAGAGCATAACCACTGAGGTTCTGGTTAGCAGAGCCTCAGTGAGACAGTTAGGCACCACACAGGGAACACATACATATAGGCCACAAACTTATGAGCACTGGGGCCCTGACTAGCAGGGTCCCAGTGACACATACCAAACATACTGAAAACATAGGGTTTTCACTATGAGCACTGGGCCCTGGCTAGCAGGATCCCAGTGAGACAGTGAAAACACCCTGGCATACACTCACAAACAGGCCAAAAGTGGGGGTAACAAGGCTAGAAAGAGGCTACTTTCTCACACAAGGTTCGCCGAAACCCACGAGTCAAGAGTTCACACATCACTGCCATTCATCAAGCAGGCAGATGATACACAGTTCTGACCCAGAGTGTTGATGTAAGCATGTTTGTGGCCGAGCTGAGAAGTTCGAGAGAGTGGGGAGCACATGTCCGAACGAGTGAATGTGTAGTGTGTTAAATGGGTGTGTTACATGTAAGGTACGACAAAGGTAATAAAAGAAGGCCATTGATTATGAGTGAATGATGAAGGCCATTGATTTTGTTATAGATGAGTGCTGATGTGAGTATGTGGTTGAGTGGTGTTGGTGATTGTTGTTGTTAGTAGCTGAGTGAATGTGGTGCAATGGCTCTAACTAAGTGAATAAGTGGTTTGGTAAGTGGATGAGTGCCTTTAAGTTCTGTGGGTGTGTGAGGCTGCAGGTGAATTGTAAGTGGCTGGGGACGAATGAACAACAAGCAAATGGAGGTGAGTGGTATGAACTTCACCTGAAAGTCAGCGAGTGGTGTGAACCTAGGTGGTTCACTGGTACAGATGGGAGATGGCAACTACTTAGATGATTGTCCCTATTGCAATGCTGCATTATAGCTGAAGCACAAGAAAGCAAAACTAAGAGGCTTTCGTTTGCTTCTGGACTTCTATCTTCTGTCCTGCGTGACTAATGGTTCTCATGTATGCTTCTCAGTAAACGGTGCAGGTCACCCATTCATTCCATGCATTTGGTTGGTTTATTGAGCAGAGGACCACCATTTGTTTGTGGAGCAATTGAGTGTTTTTTGAAATTGTAATAAAAGAAACACAGAAGAGGAACAAAATGATAATATTTCAGTTACTTACCATATGTCTGTACTCTGCTGCCTTTTTCCCTATTAGTTGTAATCCTCCGTCCATCCATGCCTGAATCTCTACTCGTGACCTGATGGTCATGGTTTTTAAAAACAAAACCTTTCAGATTCCGAGGAACTGATGGAACTCGTATAATCTAGGTTACTACTTACCATGCGGAGGCTTGTAGTCTGGTTTGCCCCTTCGTAAAATCAGGCCATAACTTCTCAGAACGCATAGCAAGACATGGGCTCACTGAGCTACTCTGCACTGACTAGAAAACTACAGAGTTCTGACATAGGGCAAGATGTACGATGCAATTTTGTGGTCACAAAATGGGCTTGTATCATCCCTATTTTGTGAGTGGGTATCCAGTTACCAAATCTCAAAATAGGGATTGCGACTCACAGTTAGGAAGGCTTCGCTTCCTAATTGCGACTCGCAGGGGGGTGTATGATCGTTTTGTGGCCGTGAATGCCATTGCAAAACAATTGCAATTAACACCAATTTCAAATTGGTGCGAACCCATTTGCAAACAGAATGGGGTCCCCAAGGGAACCCTTTCTCTTTGTGAATGGTAGCGAAAATGTTTTTACAGAGCGAACAGTGGTCCCATGGATGTGAGAAAGTAGCCTCTTTCTAGCCTTGTTACCCGCACTTTTGGCCTGTTTGTGAGTGTATGTCAGGGTGTTTTCACTGTCTCATTGGGATCCTGCTAGCCAGGGCCTAGTGCTCATAGTGAAAACCCTATGTTTTCAGTATGTTTGTTATGTGTCACTGGGACCCTGCTAGTCAGGACCCCAGTGCTCATAAGTTTGTGGCCTATATGTATGTGTTCCCTGTGTGGTGCCTAACTGTCTCACTGAGGCTCTGCTAACCAGAACCTCAGTGGTTATGCTCTCTCATTTATTTCAAATTGTCACTAACAGGCTAGTGACCAATTTTACCAATTTACATTGGCTTACTGGAACACCCTTATAAATCCCTAGAATATGGTACTAAGGTACCCAGGTTATTGGGGTTCCAGGAGATCCATATGGGCTGCAGCATTTCTTTTGCCACCCGTAGGGAGCTCTGACAATTCTTACACAGGCCTGCCACTGCAGCCTGAGTGAAATAACGTCCACGTTACTTCACAGCCATTTTACACTGCACTTAAGTAACTTATAAGTCACCTATATGTCTAACCTTTACCTGGTAAAGGTTAGGTGCAAAGTTACTTAGTGTGAGGGCACCCTGGCACTAGCCAAGGTGGCCCCACAGTGTTCAGGGCCAATTTCCCTGACTTTGTGAGTGCAGGGACACCATTACACGCGTGCACTACATATAGGTCACTACCTATATGTAGCTTCACAATGGTAACTCCGAATATGGCCATGTAACATGTCTATGATCATGGAATTGCCCCCTCTATGCCATCCTGGCATAGTTGGCACAATCCCATGATCCCAGTGGTCTGTAGCACAGACCCCGGTACTGCCAAACTGCCTTTCCTGGGGTTTCACTGCAGCTGCTGCCAACCCCTCAGACAGGTTTCTGCCCTCCTGGGGTCAAGCCAGGCTTATCCCAGGATGGCAGAACAAAGGACTTCCTCTGAGAGAGGGTGTTACACCCTCTCCCTTTGGAAAATGGTGTGAAGGCAGGGGAGGAGTAGCCTCCCCCAGCCTCTGGAAATGCTTTCATGGGCACTTTTGGTGCCCATTTATGCATAAGCCAGTCTACACCGGTTCAGGGACCCCTGAGCCCTGCTCTGGCGCGAAACTGGACAAAGGAAAGGGGAGTGACCACTCCCCTGACCTCCACCTCCCCTGGGAGGTGTCCAGAGCTCCTCCAGTGTGCTCCAGACTTCTGCCATCTTGGAAACAGAGGTGCTGCTGGCACACTGGACTGCTCTGAGTGGCCAGTGCCACCAGGTGACGTCAGAGACTCCTTCTGATAGGCTCCTTCAGGTGTTGCTAGCCTATCCTCTCTCCTAGGTAGCCAAACTCTCTTTTCTGGCTATTTAGGGTCTCTGTCTCTGGGGAAACTTTAGATAACGAATGCAAGAGCTCATCCGAGTTCCTCTGCATCTCTCTCTTCACCTTCTGCCAAGGAATCGACTGCTGACCGCACTGGAAGCCTGCAAAACTGCAACATAGTAGCAAAGACGACTACTGCAACTCTGTAACGCTGATCCTGCCGCCTTCTCGACTGTTTTCCTGGTGGTGCATGCTGTGGGGGTAGTCTGCCTCCTCTCTGCACTAGAAGCTCCGAAGAAATCTCCCGTGGGTCGACGGAATCTTCCCCCTGCAACCGCAGGCACCAAAAAGCTGCCTTACTGGTCCCTTGGGTCTCCTCTCAGCACGACGAGCGAGGTCCCTCGAATCCAGCAACTCTGTCCAAGTGACTCCCACAGTCCAGTGACTCTTCAGTCCAAGTTTGGTGGAGGTAAGTCCTTGCCTCCCCACGCCAGACTGCATTGCTGGGAACCACGACTTTTGCAGCTACTCCGGCCCCTGTGCACTTCCGGCGGAAATCCTTTGTGCACAGCCAAGCCTGGGTCCACGGCACTCTAACCTGCATTGCACGACTTTCTAAGTTGGTCTCCGGCGACGTGGGACTCCTTTGTGTAACTTCGGGTGAGCACCGTTTCACGCATCCTTGTAGTGCCTGTTTCTGGCACTTCTCCGGGTGCTACCTGCAGCTGAGAGGGCTCCTTGTCTTGCTCGACGTCCCCTCTACCTCCTGGCACAATTTGCGACCTCCTGGTCCTTCCTGGGCCACAGCAGCGTCCAAAAACGCTAACCGCACGATTTGCAGCTAGCAAGGCTTGTTGGCGTTCTTTCGGCGGGAAAACACTTCTGCACGACTCTACACCGCGAGCGAGATCCGTCCACCAAAGGGGAAGTCTCTAGCCCTTTTCGTTCCTGCAGAAACCTCAGCTTCTTCTGTCCAGTAGAAGCTTCTTTGCACCCACAGCTGGCATTTCCTGGGCATCTGCCCATCTCCGACTTGCTTGTGACTTTTGGACTTGCTCCCCTTGTTCCACAGGTACCCTAGATTGGAAATCCATTGTTGTTGCATTGTTGGTTTGTGTCTTTCCTGCATTATTCACCTATCACGACTTCTTTGTCCTTTGGGGGAACTTTAGTGCACTTTGCACTCACTTTTCAGGGTCTTGGGGTGGGCTATTTTTCTAACCCTTACTATTTTCTAATAGTCCCAGCGACCCTCTACAAGGTCACATAGGTTTGGGGTCCATTCGTGGTTCGCATTCCACTTTTGGAGTATATGGTTTGTGTTGCCCCTATCCCTATGTTTCCCCATTGCATCCTATTGTAACTATACATTGTTTGCACTGTTTTCTAAGACTATAGTGCATATTTCTGGTATTGTGTATATATATCTTGTGTATATTTCCTATCCTCTCACTGAGGGTACACTCTGAGATACTTTGGCATATTGTCATAAAAATAAAGTACCTTTATTTTTAGTATAACTGTGTTTTGTGTTTTCTTATGATATTGTGCATATGACACTATGTGGTACTGTAGGAGCTTCACTCGTCTCCTAGTTCAGCCTAAGCTGCTCTGCTAAGCTACCATTTTCTATCAGCCTATGCTGCTAGACACCCTATACACTAATAAGGGATAACTGGGCCTGGTGCAAGTTGCAAGTACCCCTTGGTACTCACTACAAGCCAGTCCATCCTCCTACATTGGTTGTGCAGCGGTGGGATAAGTGCTTTGAGACTACTTACCACTCTTGTCATTGTACTTTTCATAAGAGAAAAATATACAAAACAAGTTCAGTGTATATACACATAACCAAAAAGTTTTGCATTTCCTCTTTTCACTCTTTTCTAAGTGCTGAAAAGTACTTCTAAACTTTCTAAAAAGTTCTAAAAAGTTTTAAAAGTTTTTTCTGTCTTTCTAAAAAGTTCTGAAAAGTTTTTTCTCTTTTTCTATCACTTTAACTCTCTCTAAAAATGTCTGTCACAGGCCAAAATGTTGATCTGTCCAAACTAGCATATGACCACCTTAGCTGGAAAGGAGCAAGGAGTCTCTGTGTAGAGAGAGGTTTGAGTGTAGGGAAGAATCCTTCCTTGGGATTGTTACTTAACATGCTTAGAGAACAAGATAAGGCTAAAAGTGCCCCATCTGTTGAAAAAGTAGCTAATGGTTCCCAATCTGATCCAGGGACTCCCCCAGGAAAAGATTCAGGAAAGAAACTTCTTAGCCTGCCCATTACTAGACAGTCTAGCATAGTTGGTACTGAGGTTGAGTCACATCATACAGATGATGTGCTCTCACATTACACTGTCAGCCAAGCTGTTAGGGTGCCCTCTGTAAGGGACAGATCTCCTTCTGTTCATTCCCATCATACCTCTGTATCTAGAAATGTCCCTCCCACCAACCCTGATGACAGAATGTTAGAGAGGGAACTCAATAAGTTGAGGGTGGAACAAACCAGACTGAAGCTTAAAAAGCAACAGCTGGATTTGGATATACAGTCTTTAGAACTAGAGAAGGAAAGACAGAAGTTGGGTTTTGAAACCCATGGTGGCAGCAGCAGTATTCCCCATAGTCATCCTGCAAAAGAGCATGATTCCAGGAATCTGCATAAGATAGTTCCCCCTTATAAGTAGGGGGATGACATTAACAAGTGGTTTGCTGCACTTGAGAGGGCCTGTGTTGTACAGGATGTCCCTCAAAGGCAGTGGGCTGCTATCCTATGGCTATCATTTAGTGGAAAAGGTAGGGATAGGCTCCTTACTGTGAAAGAAAGTGATGCCAATAATTTTACAGTTCTTAAGATTGCACTCCTGAATGGTTATGGCTTAACCACTGAACAATACAGGATAAAGTTCAGAGAGACCAAAAAGGAGTCTTCACAAGACTGGGTTGATTTCATTGACCATTCAGTGAAGGCCTTGGAGGGGTGGTTACATGGCAGTAAAGTTACTGATTATGACAGCCTGTATAACTTGATCCTGAGAGAGCATATTCTTAATAATTGTGTGTCTGATTTGTTGCACCAGTACTTGGTGGACTCTGATCTGACCTCTTCCCAAGAATTGGGAAAGAAGGCAGACAAATGGGTCGGAACAAGGGTGAACAGAAAAGTTCATACAGGGGGTGACAAAGAGAACAACAAGAAGAAAGATGGTGAAAAATCTCAAGATAAGCATGGGGATAATGGTAAAACCAAAGATCCCACTTCAAATCTTAAACACTCTTCTGGGGGTGGGGATAAAACTAATTCTTCCTCTTCTTCTCAACCTACACAATTTAAAACGCCTTGGTGCTTTGTGTGTAAAAACAGAGGCCATAGGCCATGGGATAAGTCCTGTCCAGGTAAACCCCCTGAGCCTACCACCACTAATACATCAAGCTCTAGTGCCCCTAGCAGTAGTGGTACTAGTGGTGGGACTGCTGGCAACAGTCAAGTTAAGGGTGTAGTTGGGTTCACTTATGGGTCCATAATAGAAACTGGGGTAGTCTGTCCCAAGACAGTTTCTGTCACACCTAGTGGCATTGGCCTTGCCACACTGGCTGCTTGTCCCCTTACAATGGATAAGTACAGGCAGACAGTTTCAATAAATGGTGTTGAGGCCTTGGCCTACAGGGACACAGGTGCCAGTATCACTTTGGTGACTGAAAACCCAGTGCACCCTGATCAACACATCATTGGACAACAGTATAAGATTATTGATGTCCATAACTCCACTAAGTTTCTTCCCTTAGCTATAATTCAGTTTAGTTGGGGTGGAGTTACTGGCCCTAAGCAGGTGGTGGTATCACCTAGCTTACCTGTAGACTGTCTCTTAGGTAATGACCTAGAGGCCTCAGGTTGGGCTGATGTAGAGTTTTATGCCCATGCAGCCTTGCTGGGCATCCCAGAGGAATTGTTCCCTCTAATTTCTACTGAAATGAAAAAGCAAAGGAGAGAAGGCCTGAAAACTCAGGATCCCTCTCCATCAACAGGTAAAAAGGGTATCACAGTATCCCCTAACCACCCTACCATTCAGGATACCATTCCTGTGGTGGGAGAAACCTCTCCTGGGGTGGCACCTGTTCCAAGGGAAACTTCAGCTGGCAAAGCTGTACTCCCTGAGGTAGAAGTACCTCTCTGTGGGATAACTAACATTGGTGAGAAAAAAGAGCACCATTTTAGTTAACATGGAGCATCCCTCCAACCCTCCCAGAGAAACTTTAGTGCAGAAACCCTGCACTGCCTCACAACACTTAGGACAGCATCCCTGCCCTAGTGTGGAACTCATAGGACAGCATCCCTGCCCTGCTCCAACTCAAGAGAAACAGCATCCCTGCTCTCTCTTCCAGCCATATGGACAAAGTTTTTGCCCAACTATGGCTTTTCTGAAACAGCATCCCTGTCTGGCATTTCCATCACTACAAATAGGTTCAGTGGACAATTCCCACTGCTCTAAACTAAAACTTACTGATAGAAACTCTGAAAATACATCTTCACATTGTTGCTTAGCTAAAAAACTTCAAACAGGGTGGTTTACATCCCCACAGGGAAGTAACCATATAGTGGATGATAAAGGGAGTAACCAGTCTACTGCAGAGCTACTCTCTACTTATCACCACTTAGACAATAAAGTCTCAACTGGCCAAGGTTAGCCTTATTGTCCTTCGTTTGGGGGGGGGGGCTGTGTGAGAAAGTAGCCTCTTTCTAGCCTTGTTACCCCCACTTTTGGCCTGTTTGTGAGTGTATGTCAGGGTGTTTTCACTGTCTCACTGGGATCCTGCTAGCCAGGGCCCAGTGCTCATAGTGAAAACCCTATGTTTTCAGTATGTTTGTTATGTGTCACTGGGACCCTGCTAGTCAGGACCCCAGTGCTCATACGTTTGTGGCCTATATGTATGTGTTCCCTGTGTGGTGCCTAACTGTCTCACTGAGGCTCTGCTAACCAGAACCTCAGTGGTTATGCTCTCTCATTTATTTCAAATTGTCACTAACAGGCTAGTGACCAATTTTACCAATTTACATTGGCTTACTGGAACACCCTTATAAATCCCTAGTATATGGTACTAAGGTACCCAGGGTATTGGGGTTCCAGGAGATCCATATGGGCTGCAGCATTTCTTTTGCCACCCATAGGGAGCTCTGACAATTCTTACACAGGCCTGCCACTGCAGCCTGAGTGAAATAACCTCCATGTTATTTCACAGTCATTTTACACTGCACTTAAGTAACTTATAAGTCACCTATATGTCTAACCTTTACCTGGTAAAGGTTAGGTGCAAAGTTACTTAGTGTGAGGGCACCCTGGCACTAGCCAAGGTGCCCCCACAGTGTTCAGGGCCAATTTCCCTGACTTTGTGAGTGCGGGGACACCATTACACGCGTGCACTACATATAGGTCACTGTAGGAGGCTGGACTGGCTTGTAGTGAGTACCAAGGGGTACTTGCACCTTGCACCAGGCCCAGTTATCCCTTATTAGTGTATAGGGTGTCTAGCAGCATAGGCTGATAGATAATGGTAGCTTAGCAGAGCAGCTTAGGCTGAACTAGGAGACGAGTGAAGCTCCTACAGTACCACCTAGTGTCATATGCACAATATCATAAGAAAACACAATACACAGTTATACTAAAAATAAAGGTACTCTATTTTTATGACAATATGCCAAAGTATCTCAGAGTGTACCCTCAGTGAGAGGATAGGAAATATACACAAGATATATATACACAATACCAAAATATGCAGTAATAGTCTTAGAAAACAGTGCAAACAATGTATAGTTACAATAGGATGCAATGGGGACACATAGGGATAGGGGCAACACAAACCATATACTCCAAAACTGGAATGCGAACCACGAATGGACCCCAAACCTATGTGACCTTGTAGAGGGTCGCTGGGACTATTAGAAAATAGTGAGGGTTAGAAAAATACCCCACCCCAAGACCCTGAAAAGTGAGTGCAAAGTGCACTAAAGTTCCCCAAAGGACAAAGAAGTCGTGATAGGGGAATAATGCAGGAAAGACACAAACCAACAATGCAACAACAATGGATTTCCAATCCAGAGTACATGTGGAACAAGGGGACCAAGTCCAAAAGTCACAAGCAAGTCGGAGATGGGCAGATGCCCAGGAAATGCCAGCTGTGGGTGCAAAGAAGCTTCTACTGGACAGACGAAGCTGAGGTTTCTGCAGGAACGAAAAGGGCTAGAGACTTCCCCTTTGGAGGACCGATCCCTCTCGCCGTGGAGAGTTGTGCAGAAGTGTTTTCCCGCCGAAAGAACGCCAACAAGCCTTGCTAGCTGCAAATCGTACAGTTAGCGTTTTTGGGTACTGCTGTGGCCCAGGAAGGACCAGGATGTCGCAAATTGCGTCAGGTGAGAGAGGGGACGTCGAGCAAGACAAGGAGCCCTCTCAGCAGCAGATAGCACCCGCAGAACTGCCAGAAACAGGCACTACGAGGATGCGTGAAACAGTGCTCACCCGAAGTTACACAAAGGAGTCCCACGTCGCCGGAGACCAACTTAGGAAGTCGTGCAATGCAGGTTAGAGTGCCGTGGACCGAGGCTTGGCTGTGCACAAAGGATTTCCGCCGGAAGTGCACAGGGGCCGGAGTAGCTGCAAAAGTCGCGGTTCCCAGCAATGCAGTCTGGCGTGGGGAGCCAAGGACTTACCTCCACCAAACTTGGACTGAAGAGTCACTGGACTGTGGGAGTCACTTGGACAGAGTTGCTGGATTCGAGGGACCTCGCTCGTCGCGCTGAGAGGAGACCGAAGGGACCGGTAATGCAGCTTTTTGGTGCCTGCGGTTGCAGGGGGAAGATTCCGTCGACCCACAGGAGATTTCTTCGGAGCTTCTAGTGCAGAGAGGAGGCAGACTACCCCCACAGCATGCACCACCAGGAAAACAGTCGAGAAGGCGGCAGGATCAGCGTTACAGAGTTGCAGTAGTCGTCTTTGCTACTATGTTGCAGTTTTGCAGGCTTCCAGCGCGGTCAGCAGTCGATGCCTTGGCAGAAGGTGAAGAGAGAGATGCAGAGGAACTCGGATGAGCTCTTGCATTCGTTATCTAAAGTTTCCCCAGAGACAGAGACCCTAAATAGCCAGAAAAGAGGGTTTGGCTACCTAGGAGAGAGGATAGGCTAGCAACACCTGAAGGAGCCTATCAGAAGGAGTCTCTGACGTCACCTGGTGGCACTGGCCACTCAGAGCAGTCCAGTGTGCCAGCAGCACCTCTGTTTCCAAGATGGCAGAGGTCTGGAGCACACTGGAGGAGCTCTGGGCACCTCCCAGGGGAGGTGCAGGTCAGGAGAGTGGTCACTCCCCTTTCCTTTGTCCAGTTTCGCGCCAGAGCAGGGCTAAGGGGTCCCCTGAACCGGTGTAGACTGGCTTATGCAGAATTGGGCACATCTGTGCCCAAGAAAGCATTTCCAGAGGCTGGGGGAGGCTACTCCTCCCCTGCCTTCACACCATTTTCCAAAGGGAGAGGGTGTAACACCCTCTCTCAGAGGAAGTTCTTTGTTCTGCCATCCTGGGCCAGGCCTGGCTGGACCCCAGGAGGGCAGATGCCTGTCTGAGGGGTTGGCAGCAGCTGCAGTGAAACCCCAGGAAAGGCAGTTTGGCAGTACCAGGGTCTGTGCTACAGACCACTGGGATCATGGGATTGTGCCAACTATGCCAGGATGGCATAGAGGGGGCAATTCCATGATCATAGACATGTTACATGGCCATATTCGGAGTTACCATTGTGAAGCTACATATAGGTAGTGACCTATATGTAGTGCACGCGTGTAATGGTGTCCCTGCACTCACAAAGTCCGGGGAATTGGCCCTGAACAATGTGGGGGCACCTTGGCTAGTGCCAGGGTGCCCTCACACTAAGTAACTTTGCACCTAACCTTTACCAGGTAAAAGTTAGACACATAGGTGACTTATAAGTTACTTAAGTGCAGTGTAAAATGGCTGTGAAATAACGTGGACGTTATTTCACTCAGGCTGCAGTGGCAGGCCTGTGTAAGAATTGTCAGAGCTCCCTATGGGTGGCACAAGAAATGCTGCAGCCCATAGGGATCTCCTGGAACCCCAATACCATGGGTACCTTAGTACCATATACTAGGGAATTATAAGGGTGTTCCAGTAAGCCAATGTAAATTGGTGAAATTGGTCACTAGCCAGTTAGTGACAATTTGGAAAGAAATGAGAGAGCATAACCACTGAGGTTCTGATTAGCAGAGCCTCAGTGAGACAGTTAGTCACTACACAGGTAACACATTCAGGCACACTTATGAGCACTGGGGCCCTGGGTGACAGGGTCCCAGTGACACATACAACTAAAACAACATATATACAGTGAAAAATGGGGGTAACATGCCAGGCAAGATGGTACTTTCCTACAGTCACTACCTATATGTAGCTTCGCAATGGTAACTCCGAATATGGCCATGTAACATGTCTATGATCATGGAATTGCCCCCTCTATGCCATCCTGGCATAGTTGGCACAATCCAATGATCCCAGTGGTCTGTAGCACAGACCCTGGTACTGCCAAACTGCCTTTCCTGGGGTTTCACTGCAGCTGCTGCCAACCCCTCAGACAGGTTTCTGCCCTCCTGGGGTCAAGCCAGGCTTATCCCAGGATGGCAGAACAAAGGACTTCCTCTGAGAGAGGGTGTTACACCCTCTCCCTTTGGAAAATGGTGTGAAGGCAGGGGAGGAGTAGCCTCCCCCAGCCTCTGGAAATGCTTTCATGGGCACTTTTGGTGCCCATTTTTGCATAAGCCAGTCTACACCGGTTCAGGGACCCCTTAGCCCTGCTCTGGCGCGAAACTGGACAAAGGAAAGGGGAGTGACCACTCCCCTGACCTGCATCTCCCCTGGGAGGTGTCCAGAGCTCCTCCAGTGTGCTCCAGACCTCTGCCATCTTGGAAACAGAGGTGCTGCTGGCACACTGGACTGCTCTGAGTGGCCAGTGCCACCAGGTGACGTCAGAGACTCCTTCTGATAGGCTCCTTCAGGTGTTGCTAGCCTATCCTCTCTCCTAGGTAGCCAAACCCTCTTTTCTGGCTATTTAGGGTCTCTGTCTCTGGGGAAACTTTAGATAACGAATGCAAGAGCTCATCCGAGTTCCTCTGCATCTCTCTCTTCACCTTCTGCCAAGGAATCGACTGCTGACCGCGCTGGAAGCCTGCAAAACTGCAACATAGTAGCAAAGACGACTACTGCAACTCTGTAACGCTGATCCTGCCGCCTTCTCGACTGTTTTCCTGGTGGTGCATGCTGTGGGGGTAGTCTGCCTCCTCTCTGCACTAGAAGCTCCGAAGAAATCTCCCGTGGGTCGACGGAATCTTCCCCCTGCAACCGCAGGCACCAAAAAGCTGCATTACCGGTCCCTTGGGTCTCCTCTCAGCACGACGAGCGAGGTCCCTCCAATCCAGCAACTCTGTCCAAGTGACTCCCACAGTCCAGTGACTCTTCAGTCGAAGTTTGGTGAAGGTAAGTCCTTGCCTCCCCACGCCAGACTGCATTGCTGGGAACCGCGACTTTTGCAGCTATTCCGGCCCCTGTGCACTTCCGGCGGAAATCCTTTGTGCACAGCCAAGCCTGGGTCCACGGCACTCTAACCTGCATTGCACGACTTTCTAAGTTGGTCTCCGGCGACGTGGGACTCCTTTGTGTAACTTCGGGTGAGCACCGTTTCACGCATCCTCGTAGTGCCTGTTTCTGGCACTTCTCTGCGTGCTACCTGCTGCTGAGAGGGCTCCTTGTCTTGCTCGACGTCCCCTCTACCTCCTGGCACAATTTGCGACCTCCTGGTCCTTCCTGGGCCACAGCAGCGTCCAAAAACGCTAACCGCACGATTTGCAGCTAGCAAGGCTTGTTGGCGTTCTTTCGGCGGGAAAATACTTTTGCACGACTCTCCACGGCGAGAGGGATGCGTCCACCAAAGGGAAAGTCTCTAGCCCTTTTCGTTCCTGCAGAAACCTCAGCTTCTTCTGTCCAGTAGAAGCTTCTTTGCACCCACAGCTGGCATTTCCTGGGCATCTGCCCATCTCCGACTTGCTTGTGACTTTTGGACTTCGTCCCCTTGTTCCACAGGTACCCTAGATTGGAAATCCATTGTTGTTGCATTGTTGGTTTGTGTCTTTCCTGCATTAATCCCCTATCACGACTTCTTTGTCCTTTGGGGAACTTTAGTGCACTTTGCACTCACTTTTCAGGGTCTTGGGGTGGGCTATTTTTCTAACCCTTACTATTTTCTAATAGTCCCAGCGACCCTCTACAAGGTCACATAGGTTTGGGGTCCATTCGTGGTTCGCATTCCACTTTTGGAGTGTATGGTTTGTGTTGCCCCTATCCCTATGTGTCCCCATTGCATCCTATTGTAACTATACATTGTTTGCACTGTTTTCTAAGACTATACTGCATATTTCTGGTATTGTGTATATATATCTTGTGTATATTTCCTATCCTCTCACTGAGGGTACACTCTGAGATACTTTGGCATATTGTCATAAAAATAAAGTACCTTTATTTTTAGTATAACTGTGTATTGTGTTTTCTTATGATATTGTGCATATGACACTAAGTGGTACTGTAGGAGCTTCACTCGTCTCCTAGTTCAGCCTAAGCTGCTCTGCTAAGCTACCATTATCTATTAGCCTATGCTGCTAGACACCCTATACACTAATAAGGGATAACTGGGCCTGGTGCAAGGTGCAAGTACCCCTTGGTACTCACTACAAGCCAGTCCAGCCTCCTACAATGGATCACTGACTACTATGAAGCAATGAAAAGAAAACTTTTCATTTTCATTTTTGAAATACATCCCTTTATTGAAAAGCAGCCACAGACATGGTGGTCTGCTGACCCCAGCAGGCCACCATCCCTGTGAGTGTGGCTAGTCATAAAAGAGTAGCAAATAGCGGTCTGCCGCATGAATATTCAGGAAGCAGGTCCCTTGCGACCCATTTGGTAATCGCAAAAAGTGTGGTTAACATTGTTGAACATTTTTTTTGCAACTCGCAATTTGCAATGCGCAAATGTATTGCAAATTGCAAGTCGCAAAACAAAAGGTCGAACATCAGGCCCATAGTTCCCAGCTAGGTGGACTGTAATAACCTGATGGGCAAATGGTTTTTTAATCGTATTAAAGTGTAAAAATGTACTTCAACAGAGCTTATACCGTCCTTGTAATGAGGAAGTGAGGATTAGCGAGTACAATCTCTATGTTTTTATAGTAGATTGACAACCAATAATGTTTTGATTGTATGGGACTATATAAAGTTGCATATAAAAAGTTTTCGATGAGTCTGGTCTTGTAGTCCCTTTTTCTAACAAAATAAGCTTTGACAAAGCCAATAGGTCTCACCTTTGGGATCTATTGGTTTTGACAATTGCTTTTGGTGGTTCATTGTCAAAACAAAAATGAAACAGGCATTGGTAAATGCAATAGGTTTTTACCTATGTAGTTAATAATACTTTTGTGTTAAGTTTTAGTTTGGTGACCAGTTGTGTAATATAAGTTACTGAAACTTTGGAAAAGAGTTTTGACTAGTTTATTGAGAAACACAATATATTGAGCATTTACTGGTAGTACTATAAAGCGCAGAGATTAGGTAAAGGGTGGAAGAAAAAAAACATGCATCTGCCAAGCCTTCTTGCAATGTGTGCGGCCACTGGGAGATTAGGTGAAGGAAGGAGAGCAAGCCAAACAAGCATAGTGTGGGCAAAACCTTAACAAGAATAACAGAACGCAGAGCTCGCTTAACACGTGAACAACTGGAAATGTCAAAACAAGGGTGTGAGAAAGAAGCCTCTTTCTAGCATGGTTACCCCCACTTTTGTTACACCCTCTCCCTTTGTAAATAGGTGTTACATACAGGCTTACAAGGGGTAGCCTCCCGGAGCCTCTGGAAATGCTTTGAAGGGCACTGATGGTGCCCTCCTTGCATAAGCGAGTTTACACCAGTTCAGGGACCCCCAAGCCCTGCTCTGGTGCGAAACTGGACAAAGGAAAGGGGAGTGACCACTCCCCTGTCCATCACCACTCAGGGGTGGTGCCCAGAGCTCCTCCAGAGTGTCCCTGGCTTTAGCCATCTTGGATTCCAAGGTGTGGGGACCCTCTGGAGATCTCTGAGTGGCCAGTGCCAGCAGGTGACGTCAGAGAGCCCTCCTGATAGGTGCATACCTGGTTAGGTAGCCAATCCCCCTCTCAGGGCTATTTAGGGTCTCTCCTGTGGGTTCCTCTTCAGATTCTGCTTGCAAGTTTCCATCAGGAACCCTCTGCGACTACTACTTCATCCTCTGACCTCAGATCAACCGCAGACTGCTCCAGGAACCGCTGTAACTGAAACAAAGTATCCAGATGGGCTACTTCGACTCTGCAACTTCAGCTTCAGCCAGCAACTGCAACAGTTTCCATGGTGTGCACACTCTGGGGACTCCCTGTCTTCACCCTCCACCAGAAGGACCGAAGAAATATCCCATGAAGTGACAGAGTCACTTCCCTGCTCCAGCAGGCACCTTCTAAGCCGATGACCGGTTCTCTTGGACTCCTCTCCTGGCGACGAGCCAGCTCCTTTGAACACAGGTGGTGGACCCTGTAGGAGGCTGGCCTGGCTTGTAGTGGGTACCAAGGGGTACTTACACTCTGTACCAGGTCCAGTTATCCCTTATTAGTGTAGAAGAGGTGTTTCTAGCAGCTTAGACTGATAGAAGGTAGCTATAGCAGAGCAGCTTAGGCTGAACTAGGAGACATGCAAAGCTCCTACTATACCACTGGTGTCATATGCACAATATCATAAGAAAACACAATACACAGATATACTAAAAATAAAGGTACTTTATTTTTATGACAATATGCCAAAAGTATCTCAGTGAGTAACCTCAGTATGAGGATGCCAAATATACACAAGATATATGTACACAATACCAAAAATATGCAGTAATAGCAAAAGGAAGTAATGCAAACAATGTAAAGTTACAATAGATTGCAATAGGAGCACATAGGTATAGGGGCAACACAAACCATATACTCCAAAAGTGGAATGCGAAACATGAATGGACCCCAAACCTATGTGAGCTTCTAGAGGGTCGCTGGGACTGTAAGAAAACTGTGAGGGTTAGAAAAATAGCCCACCCCAAGACCCTGAAAAGTAGGTGTAAAGTGCACCTATATTCCCCAGAGAGCACAGAAGTCGTGATAGGGGAATTCTGCAAGGAAGACCAACACCAGCAATGCAACCAAAGTGGATTTCCGGACGAGAGTACCTGTGGAACAAGGGGACCAAGTCCAAGAGTCGCGACAAAGTTGAGAGTGGGCAGATGCCCAGGAAATGCCATCTGAGGGTGCAAAGAAGCTGCCACCGGATGGTAGAAGCTGTGGATTCTGCAAGAACGAAGAGGGCTAGAAACTTCCCCTTTGGAGGATGGATGTCCCACATTGTGAAGAAGCTTGCAGAGGTGTTCCCACGCAGAAAGACCGCAAACAAGCCTTGCTAGCTGCAAGGGTCGCGGTTAGGGTTTTTGGATGCTGCTGTGGCCCAGGAGGGACCAGGATGTCGCCACTTGGATGAGGAGACAGAGGGGGCGCCCAGCAAGTCAGGGAGCCCTCACAGAAGCAGGCAGCACCTGCAGAAGTACCGGAACAGGAACTTGGAAGAGGAGTGAACCGGAGCCCACCCAAATGACACAAAAGGGAGTCCCACGACGCCGGCGGACAACTCAGAAGGTTGTGCACTGCAGGCTAGAGTGTCGGGGACCCAGGCTTGGCTGTGCACGAACGAAATCCTGGAAGAGTGCACAGGAGCCGGAGCAACTGCAAATCACGCGGTACCCAGCAATGCAGTCTAGCGTGGGGAGGCAAGGACTTACCTCCACCAAACTTGGACTGAAGAATCACTGAACTGTGGGAGTCACTTGGACAGGGTTGCTGAGTTCCAGGGACCACGCTCGTCGTGCTGAGAGGGGACCCAGAGGACCGGTGATGCAGTCTTTTGTTGCCTGCGGTTGCAGGGGGAGGATTCTGTCGTCCCACGGGAGATGCAGAGAGGAGGCAGGCTACCCCCAGAGCATGCACCACCAGGAAACAGTCGAGAAGGTGGCAGGATCAGTGATACAAGGTTGCAGTAGTCGTCTTTGCTACTTTGTTGCGGTTTTGCAGGCGTCCTGAGCAGTCAGCGGTCGATCCTTTGGCAGAAGGTGAAGAGAGAGATGCAGAGGAACTCTGATGAGCACTTGCATTCGTTATCTTCAGAATTCCCCAAAGCAGAGACCCTAAATAGCCAGAAAAGGAGGTTTGGCTGCCTAGGAAGGAGGATAGGCTAGTAACACAGGTAAGAGCCTATCAGAAGGAGTCTCTGATGTCACCTGCTGGCACTGGCCACTCAGAGCAGTCCAGTGTGCCAGCACACCTCTGAATCCAAGATGGCAGAGGTAGGGGGCACGCTGGAGGAGCTCTGGGCACCTCCCCTGCGAGGTGCAGGTCAGGGGAGTGGTCACTCCCCTTTCCTTTGTCCAGTTTCGCACCAGAGCAGGGCTGGGGGATCCCTGAACCAGTGTAGACTAGCTTATGCAGAGATGGGCACCATCTGTGCCCATCAAAGCATTTCCAGAGGCTGGGGGAGGCTACTCCTCCCCAGCCCTGACACCTTTTTCCAAAGGGAGAGGATGTAACACCCTCTCTCTGAGGAAGTCCTTTGTTCTGCCTTCCTGGGCCAGGCCTGGCTGGACCCCAGGAGGGCAGAAACCTGTCTGAGGGGTTGGCAGCAGCTGCAGTGAAACCCCAGGAAAGGCAGTTTGGCAGTACCCGGGTCTGTGCTAGAGACTCGGGGGATCATGAAATTGTCTCCCCAATGCCAGAATGGCATTGGGGTGACAATTCCATGATCTTAGACATGTTACATGGCCATGTTCGGAGTTACCATTGTGACGCCATACATAGGTAGTGACCTATGTAGAGTGCACGCGTGAAATGGTGTCCCCACACTCACAAAGTCTGGGGAATTTGCCCTGAACGATGTGGGGGCACCTTGGCTAGTGCCAGGGTGCCCACACACTAAGGGGCATATTTATACTCCGTTTGCGCCGAATTAGTATGGGCAAATAGCGTCATTTTTTTGTGTGAACGCCTTCCTTGCGTTAATGAGATGCAAGGAAGGCGTTCCCGTCTAAAAAATGACAGCGACGCAAATGCGTCGTATTTATACTCCCGGGCAAAAATCACGCCCGGGAGTGGTCGGGTCACAAAACCCCGCATTTGCGCCACTTTTTAACGCCTGGGTCAGGGTAGGCGTTAAGGGGCCTGTGGGCTCAAAATGAGCCCACAGGGGCCCTCCCCTGCCCCCAGGGACCCCCCCGCCACCCTTGCCCACCCCAGGAGGACACCCAAGGATGGAGGGACCCATCCCAGGGACATTCAGGTAAGTTCAGGTAAGTATAATTTTTTTTTATTATTTTTTTTTGGGTGGCATAGGGGGGCCTTATTTGTGCCCCCCTACATGCCACTATGCCCAATGACCATGCCCAGGGGACATAAGTCCTCTGGGCATGGCCATTGGGCAAAGGGGCATGACTCCTGTCTTTACTAAGACAGGAGTCATGTAAATGGCGTCTGGGCGTCATTAAAAATGGCGCAAATCGGGTTAAGACGATTTTTTAGCGTCAACCTGACTTGCGCCATTTTTAAGACGCCCTAACGCCATTTTTCCCTACGCCGGCGCTGCCTGGTGTACGTGGTTTTTTTCCACGCACACCAGGCAGCGCCGGTCTGCTTGCGCCGGCTAACGCCATTAAATAAATACGGCGCCCGCATGGTGCTTCAGAATGGCGTTAGCCGGCGCAAAACTTTTTGACGCTAAACTGCGTTAGCGCAGTTTAGCGTCAAAAAGTATAAATACGGGCCTAAGTAACTTAGCACCTAACCTTCACTAGGTGAAGGTTAGACATATAGGTGACTTATAAGTTACTTATGTGCAGTGTAAAATGGCTGTGAAATAATGTGGGAATTATTTCACTCAGGCTGCAGTGGCAGGCCTGTGTAAGAATTGTCAGAGCTCCCTATGGGTGGCAAAAGAAATGCTGCAGCCCATAGGGATCTCCTGGAACCCCAATAACCTGGGTACCTCAGTACCATATACTAGGGAATTATAATGGTGTTCCAGTATGCCTATGTGAATTGGTAAAATTGGTCACTCGCCTGTTAGTGACAATTTGTAAAGCAGAGAGAGCATAACCACTGAGGTTCTGGTTAGCAGAGCCTCAGTGAGACAGTTAGGCATCACACAGGGAACACATACATATAGGTCACAAACGTATGAGCACTGGGGTCCTGGCTAGAAGGGTCCCAGTGACACATAACAAACATACTGAAAACATAGGGTTTTCACTATGAGCACTGGGCCCTGGCTAGCAGGATCCCAGTGAGACAGTGAAAACACCCTGACATATACTTACAAACAGGCCAAAAGTGGGGGTAACAAGGCTAGAAAGAGGCTACTTTCTCACAGACCCCTTTGACACAGACTGTCCTAAAGTCCTGCTGCCCAAATTTGGAGGATGTAAGAGCATGCCTTTGCGACAGCATCCCTTTGCACCACTGTAGGAAAGTACCATCTTGCCAGGCATGGCCACCTAGTGACACTGGTAGTGGGAGGGGGTCACACATTAGTAGGATACCTTTCACTCCTAAATTCCAGGTTACTAGGGTCCAGTCAGTTAGGGACAGGTCCAACTCTGCCAATTCCCACATAACTTCTGTGTCTCACAATTCTCAAGCCTCCCACCCTGAGGATAACTTGATGGAAAGGGAACTCAGAAAGCTGAGGTTGGAAGAGGCCTTAGACAGGGAATCTCTGGATGTGGAAAGGGAAAGGCAAAGGTTGGGGTTAGTTCCCCATGGTGGCAGCAGCAGTGTTTTTGAAAGCAATCCTGTTAGAGAGCAAGTTTCCAGAAACCTGCATAAGATAGTCCCCCCTTACAAGGAGGGGGATGACATTAATAAATGGATTGCTGCACTTGAGAGGGCCTGTATGGTACAGTTGGTCCCTCAAAGTCAGTGGGCTACTATCTTGTGGCTATCTTTCAATGGTAAGGGTAGGAATAGGCTCCTTACTGTCAGAGAAAGTGATGCTAATAATTGCAAAGTTTTGAAGAATGCACTCTTGGATGGATTTGGCTTAACCACTGAACAATACAGGATTAAGTTCAGAGACACCAGAAAAGAGTCCTCTCAAGACTGGACAGATTTTGTTGACTTTTCAGTGAAGGCCTTGGAGGGTTGGTCACATAGCAGTAAGGTGACTGACCATGAAAGCCTGTATACTCTAATCCTGAGAGAGCATATTTTAAACAATTGTGTGTCTGATTTGTTACACCAGTACTTAGTAGACTCAGATCAGACCTCTCCCCAAGGATTGGGAAAGAAGGCAGACAAATGGGTAAGAACAAGAGTGAACAGAAAAGTTCCTACAGGGGGTGACAAGGATGAGAAGAAGCAGGATGGTCAGTCTTCTGACAAGGGTAGGGACAATGATAAAAAACATCATCTTCATTAGGCCTACAAAAATCCTCTGGGGGTGGTGGGTCCAAATCCTCTTCTCACGATCAGAAAAAAAATGGTGTTATTTATATAAAGTAAAAGGCCATTGGGCAAGTGATGCCACTTGTCCAAAGAAAAATACCAAGGCTCCCACTACCACAACCCCAACTGCAACCTGTAGTGCCCCTAGTAATAGCAGTGGTGGTGGGAAGACTACTACAAATAGCCAATCCAAGGTTGTAGCTGGGCTCACTATTGGCAGTGTAGTTGGGGTTGGTCTTGTTAGGGAGACCACAGAGGCTGGTTTAGTCTCCGATGGTGGCATTGACTTTGCCACCTTGGTTGCTTGTCCCCTTAATATGGGTAAGTACAAGCAACTACCCCTAATCAATGGGTTGAGGTTGAGGCCTACAGGGACACAGGAGCCAGTGTAACTATGGTTATAGAGAAACTGGTTCACCCTGATCAACACCTACTTGGTCAGCAGTACCAAGTGACTGATGCTCACAATAACACACTTAGCCACCCCATGGCTGTTGTGAATCTCAACTGGGGGGGGTTCTGGTCCAAAGAAAGTTGTGGTAGCCACTGAACTACCTGTAGATTGCTTACTATGCAATGATTTGGAGACATCCGCTTGGGCTGAAGTGGAGTTGGAGGCTCATGCAGCAATGCTGGGCATTCCTGGGCATATTTTTGCTTTAACAAGGGCTCAGGCCAAGAAGCAAACAGAGAAACTTGGGTCCTGGAACAATGGACCAAGTGCTCCCAAAAGAAAGGGGTAGGAAGGGTAAATCCTTGCACACTATACCTCCCTCACCAGACGATTCCCCTTTTGAGGAAGAGGAATCCTCTCCCTGTGCAGAACCTACACCAGATGAGCTGGCAGCAGACACTGCTGAGCTTTTAGGTGCAGGGGGGGCTGCTAGGGAAGAGCTGAGTGTGGCACAGTAGACCTGTCCCACACTGGAGGGTTTGAGACAGCAAGCTGTCAAACAGCAGAATGGGGATGTCAGTGATAGCCATAAGGTGTATTGGGAAGACAACCTCCTGTATACTGAATCAAGGGACCCTAAACCTGGAGCTGCCAAAAGATTGGTCATCTCTTTGCAATAAGGAGAGTTTCTTCTGACCTTGGCACATGACATTCCTTTGGCTGGGCATTTGGGCCAAAGTAAAACTTGGGACAGGCTTGTTTCCCTGTTTCACTGGCCTCATATGTCAGAGGACACCAAAGAGTTTTGTCGCTCTTGTGTGACCTGCCAAGCCAGTGGCAAGACTGGTGGCACTCCAAAGGCCCCCTTAATTCTACCTCCTGTGGTTGGGGTGCCCGTTGAAAGGGTAGGGGTTGACATAGTTGGCCCCCTTGACCCTCCAACAGCTTCAGGCAATAGATTTATCCTGGTGGTAGTGGACCATGCCACTTGGTATCCTGAAGCAATTCCCTTAAGGACCACTACAACTCCTGCAGTGGCAAAGGCCCTCCTGGGAATCCTTTCCAGAGTGGGCTTCCCTAAGGAAGTAGTGTCAGACAGAGGTATCTGCATGTCTGCATACCTCAAGGCAATGCGGAAGGAGTGTGGTGTAACATACAAGTTCACTACTCCTTATCATCCACAAACAAATGGTCTGGTTGAGAGGTTTAATAAAACTCTCAAAGGTATGATAATGGGACTCCCCGAAAAACTCAGAAGGAGATTGTAGGAGGCTGGCCTGGCTTATAGTGGGTACCTTGTGGTACTTACACCTTGTGCCAGGTCCAGTTATCCCTTATTAGTAGAATAGAGGTGTTTCTAGCACCTTAGGCTGATAGAAAAGGTAGCTTAGCAGAGCAGCTTAGGCTGAACCAGGAGACACGCAAAGCTCCTACTATACCACTTGTATCATATAGCACAATATCACAAGAAAACACAATACTCAGAGTTATTAAAAATAAAGGTACTTTATTTTTATGAAAATTTGCCAAAAGTATCTCAGAGAGTGCCCTCAATTAGAAGGTAAGTAATATACAAAAGTTATATGTACACACACCCAAAACAGGTAAGTAACAGTAAGAAAAGTAGTGCAAACAATGTAGAATCACATTGGTAGACATAGGTCTAGGGGCAACACAAACCATATACTCCAAAAGTGGAATGCGAATCACAAATGGACCCCGGACCTATGGGAGATTGTAGAGGATCGCTGTGACTGTAGGAAAACAGTAAAGGTGTCCAAAATACCCCACCCAAGACCCTAGAAAGTAAGAGTAAAGTTACCCTACTACCCCAGAAAGACACAATAGTCGTGATAGGGGATTCTGCAAGAACCACAAGCACCAGAAAAACACTGAAGACGGATTCCTGGACCTGAGGACCTGTGAAGGAAGGGGACAAAGTCCAAGAGTCGCAATAGTGTCCGGGGGGGGCAGGAGCCCAGAAAACCCTGGATGAAGGTGTAAAAGGGCTGCCTGCGGGCAGAAGAAGCCAAAGATTCTGCAACAACGAAAAGGGCTAGGAACTTCTCCTTTGGATGGCAGATGTCCCACGGCGTGCTGGATGTTGCAGAAGTGTTTCCAGGCAGACATACCATAAACAAGCCTTGCTAGCTGCAAGGGTTGCGGTAGAGGTTTTTGGGTGCTGCTGGGGACCAGAAAGGACCAGGATGTCGCCCCTTGGAGGAGGAGACAGAGGGGGCGCTCAGCAACTCAGAGAGCCCCCACAAAAGCAGGCAGCACCCGCAGAAGTAGCAGAGCAGCCACTTGGAAGATCTGAGGCCAGCGGTCAACTCAGAGTCACAAAGGAGGGTCCCCCGATGTCGGAGTCCAACTCAGTGAGTTGGGCAATGCAGAACAGAGTGCTGGGGATCCAGGCTAGGCTGTGCACAAAGCAAGTCCTGGAAAAGTGCACAGAAGCCAGAGCAGTTGCAAATCATGCAGTACACAGGTTTGCTGTCTGGTGTGGGAAGGCAAGGACTTACTTCCACCAAACTTGGACTGAAGGACCACTGGACTGTGTGGGTCACTTTGATCCAGCTCCTGTGTTCCAGGGACCATGCTTGTCAGGATGAGAGGGGACCCAGAGGACTGGTGATGCAGAAGTTTGGTGCCTGCGTTAGCAGGGGGAAGACTCCGTCAACCCACAGGAGATTTCTTTGGGATTTCCAGTGCAGGGTGAAGGCAGACAGTCCTCAGAGCATGCACCACCAGGAAGCAGTCGAATGGCTGCGTACATAAAAAAGGCCAGTAAAAACCTTCAGGCCAGCCAGAAGCTGCAAAACCAATGGCATGACCAGAAGGCTGTCCTGGCCCAGTATCATCCAGGACAGAAGGTGTGGGAATTGGAGCCTGTGGCCCCAAGAACACCCCAGAACAAATGAAGTGGACCCCATCTAATTGTAGAGAAAAAGGATGAGGTTATCTACTTGGTAGACCTGGGCCCTGCCAGGAGTCCCCTTAGGGTGCTTCATGTTGTAGGAGGCTGGACTGGCTTGTAGTGAGTACCAAGGGGTACTTGCACCTTGCACCAGGCCCAGTTATCCCTTATTAGTGTATAGGGTGTCTAGCAGCATAGGCTGATAGATAATGGTAGCTTAGCAGAGCAGCTTAGGCTGAACTAGGAGACGAGTGAAGCTCCTACAGTACCACTAGTGTCACTTGCACAATATCATAAGAAAACACAATACACAGTTATACTAAAAATAAAGGTACTTTATTTTTATGACAATATGCCAAAGTATCTCAGAGTGTACCCTCAGTGAGAGGATAGGAAATATACACAAGATATATGTACACAATACCAAAAATATGCAGTATAGTCTTAGAAAACAGTGCAAACAATGTATAGTTACAATAGGATGCAATGGGGACACATAGGGATAGGGGCAACACAAACCATATACTCCAAAAGTGGAATGCGAACCACAAATGGACCCCAAACCTATTTGACCTTGTAGAGGGTCGCTGGGACTATTAGAAAATAGTGAGGGTTAGAAAAATAGCCCACCACAAGACCCTGAAAAGTGAGTGCAAAGTGCACTAAAGTTCCCCAAAGGACATAGAAGTCGTGATAGGGGAATTCTGCAGGAAAGACACAAACCAGCAATGCAACAACAATGGATTTCCAGTCGAGGGTACCTGTGGAACAAGGGGACCAAGTCCAAAAGTCACAAGCAAGTCGGAGATGGGCAGATGCCCAGGAAATGCCAGCTGTGGGTGCAAAGAAGCTGCTACTGGACAGTAGAAGCTTAGGTTTCTGCAGGAACGACAAGGGCTAGAGACTTCCCCTTTGGAGGACAGATCCCTCACGCCGTGGAGCGTCGTGCAGAAGTGTTTTGCGGCCGAAAGACCGCCAACAAGCCTTGCTAGCTGCAAATCGTGCGGTTACTGTTTTTGGATGCTGCTGTGGCCCAGGAGGGACCAGGATGTCGCCAATTGCGTCAGGGGACAGAGGGGGCGTCGAGCAAGACAAGGAGCCCTCTCAGCAGCAGGCAGCACCCGGAGAAGTGCCAGAAACAGGCACTACGAGGATGCGTGAAACGGTGCTCTCCCGAAGTTGCACAAAGGAGTCCCACGTCGCCGGAGACCAACTTAGAAAGTCGTGCAATGCAGGTTAGAGTGCCGTGGACCCAGGCTTGGCTGTGCACAAAGGATTTCCGCCGGAAGTGCACAGAGGCCAGAGTAGCTGCAAAAGTCGCGGTTCCCAGCAATGCAGTCTGGCGTGGGGAGGCAAGGACTTACCTCCACCAAACTTGGACTGAAGAGTCACTGGACTGTGGGAGTCACTTGGACACAGTTGCTGGATTCAAGGGACCTCGCTCGTCGTGCTGAGAGGAGACCCAAGGGACCGGTAATGCAGTTCTTTGGTGCCTGCGGTTGCAGGGGGAAGATTCCGTCGACCCATGTAGGAGGCTGGACTGGCTTGTAGTGATTACCAAGGGGTACTTGCACCTTGCACCAGGCCCAGTTATCCCTTATTAGTGTATAGGGTGTCTAGCAGCATAGGCTGATAGATAATGGTAGCTTAGCAGAGCAGCTTAGGCTGAACTAGGAGACGAGTGAAGCTCCTACAGTACCACTAGTGTCACTTGCACAATATCATAAGAAAACACAATACACAGTTATACTAAAAATAAAGGTACTTTCTTTTTATGACAATATGCCAAAGTATCTCAGAGTGTACCCTCAGTAAGAGGATAGCAAATATACACAAGATATATGTACAAAATACCAAAAATATGCAGTATAGTCTTAGAAAACAGTGCAAACAATGTATAGTTACAATAGGATGCAATGGGGACACATAGGGATAGGGGCAACACAAACCATATACTCCAAAAGTGGAATGCGAACCACGAATGGACCCCAAACCTATGTGACCTTGTAGAGGGTCGCTGGGACTATTAGAAAATAGTAAGGGTTAGAAAATAGCCCACCCCAAGACCCTGAAAAGTGAGTGCAAAGTGCACTAAAGTTCCCCAAAGGACATAGAAGTCGTGATAGGGGAATACTGCAGGAAAGACACAAACCAGCAATGCAACAACAATGGTTTTCCAGTCGCGGGTACCTGTGGAACAAGGGGACCAAGTCCAAAAGTCACAAGCAAGTTGGAGATGGGCAGATGCCCAGGAAATGCCAGCTGTGGGTGCAAAGAAGCTGCTACTGGACAGCAGAAGCTTAGGTTTCTGCAGGAACGACAAGGGCTAGAGACTTCCCCTTTGGAGGACGGATCCCTCACGCCGTGGAGAGTCGTGCAGAAGTGTTTTCCCGCCGAAAGACCGCCAACAAGCCTTGCTAGCTGCAAATCGTGCGGTTAGTGTTTTTGGATGCTGCTGTGGCCCAGGAGGGACCAGTGTAGGAAAGTACCATCTTGCCTGGCATGTTACCCCCATTTTTCACTGTATATATGTTGTTTTAGTTGTATGTGTCACTGGGACCCTGGTAACCCAGGGCCCCAGTGCTCATAAGTGTGCCTGAATGTGTTACCTGTGTAGTGACTAACTGTCTCACTGAGGCTCTGCTATCCAGAAACCTCAGTGGTTATGCTCTCTCATTTCTTTCCAAATTGTCACTAACAGGCTAGTGACCATTTTTACCAATTTACATTGGCTTACTGGAACACCCTTATAATTCCCTAGTATATGGTACTGAGGTACCCAGGGTATTGGGGTTCCAGGAGATCCCTATGGGCTGCAGCATTTATTTTGCCACCCATAGGGAGCTCTGACAATTCTTACACAGGCGTGCCACTGCAGCCTGAGTGAAATAACGTCCACGTTATTTCACAGCCATTTTACACTGCACTTAAGTAACTTATAAGTCACCTATATGTCTAACCTTTACCTGGTAAAGGTTAGGTGCAAAGTTACTTAGTGTGAGGGCACCCTGGCACTAGCCAAGGTGCCCCCACATTGTTCAGAGCCAATTCCCTGAACTTTGTGAGTGCGGGGACACCATTACACGTGTGCACTACATATAGGTCACTACCTATATGTAGCTTCACAATGGTAACTCCGAATATGGCCATGTAACATGTCTATGATCATGGAATTGCCCCCTCTATGCCATCCTGGCATAGTTGGCACAATCCCATGATCCCAGTGGTCTGTAGCACAGACCCTGGTACTGCCAAACTGCCCTTCCTGGGGTTTCACTGCAGCTGCTGCTGCTGCCAACCCCTCAGACAGGCATCTGCCCTCCTGGGGTCCAGCCAGGCCTGGCCCAGGATGGCAGAACAAAGAACTTCCTCTGAGAGAGGGTGTGACACCCTCTCCCTTTGGAAAATGGTGTGAAGGCAGGGGAGGAGTAGCCTCCCCCAGCCTCTGGAAATGCTTTGTTGGGCACAGATGTGCCCAATTCTGCATAAGCCAGTCTACACCGATTCAGGGACCCCTTAGCCCCTGCTCTGGCGCGAAACTGGACAAAGGAAAGGGGAGTGACCACTCCCCTGACCTGCACCTCCCCTGGGAGGTGTCCAGAGCTCCTCCAGTGTGCTCCAGACCTCTGCCATCTTGGAAACAGAGGTGCTGCTGGCACACTGGACTGCTCTGAGTGGCCAGTGCCACCAGGTGACGTCAGAGACTCCTTGTGATAGGCTCCTTCAGGTGTTGCTAGCCTATCCTCTCTCCTAGGTAGCCAAACCCTCTTTTCTGGCTATTTAGGGTCTCTGTCTCTGGGGAAACTTTAGATAACGAATGCAAGAGCTCATCCGAGTTCCTCTGCATCTCCCTCTTCACCTTCTGATAAGGAATCGACTGCTGACCGCGCTGGAAGCCTGCAAACCTGCAACATAGTAGCAAAGACGACTACTGCAACTCTGTAACGCTGATCCTGCCGCCTTCTCGACTGTTTTCCTGCTTGTGCATGCTGTGGGGGTAGCCTGCCTCCTCTCTGCACCAGAAGCTCCGAAGAAATCTCCCGTGGGTCGACGGAATCTTCCCCCTGCAACCGCAGGCACCAAAAAGCTGCATTACCAGTCCCTTGGGTCTCCTCTCAGCACGACGAGCGAGGTCCCTCGAATCCAGCGACTCTGTCCAAGTGACCCCCACAGTCCAGTGACTCTTCAGTCCAAGTTTGGTGGAGGTAAGTCCTCGCCTCACCTCGCTGGGCTGCATTGCTGGGAACCGCGACTTTGCAGCTACTCCGGCCCATGTGCACTTCCGGCGGAAATCCTTTGTGCACAGCCAAGCCTGGGTCCACGGCACTCTAACCTGCATTGCACGACTTTCTAAGTTGGTCTCCGGCGACGTGGGACTCCTTTGTGCAACTTCGGCGAGCACCATTTCACGCATCCTCGTAGTGCCTGTTTCTGGCACTTCTCCGGGTGCTACCTGCTTCAGTGAGGGCCCTTTGTCTTGCTCGACGTCCCCTCTCTCTTCAGGTCCAATTTGTGACCTCCTGGTCCCTCCTGGGCCCCAGCAGCGTCCAAAAACGCCAAAGGCACGATTTGCAGCTAGCAAGGCTTGTTGGCGTTCTTTCAGCGGGAAAACACGTCTGCACGACTCTCCACGGCGAGAGGGATCTGTCCACCAAAGGGGAAGTCTCTAGCCCTTTTCGTTCCTGCAGAAACCTCAGCTTCTTCTGTCCAGTCGAAGCTTCTTTGCACCCGCAGCTGGCATTTCCTGGGCATCTGCCCATCTCCGACTTGCTTGTGACTTTTGGACTTGGTCCCCTTGTTCCACAGGTACCCTAGATTGGAAATCCACAGTTGTTGCATTGCTGGTTTTTGTCTTTCCTGCATTATTCCTCTAACACGACTACTTTGTCCTTAGGGGAACTTTAGTGCACTTTGCACTCACTTTTCAGGGTCTTGGGGAGGGTTATTTTTCTAACTCTCACTATTTTCTAATAGTCCCAGCGACCCTCTACAAGGTCACATAGGTTTGGGGTCCATTCGTGGTTCGCATTCCACTTTTGGAGTATATGGTTTGTGTTGCCCCTATCCCTATGTTTCCCCATTGCATCCTATTGTAACTATACATTGTTTGCACTGTTTTCTAAGACTATACTGCATATTTTTGCTATTGTGTATATATATCTTGTGTATATTTCCTATCCTCTCACTGAGGGTACACTCTAAGATACTTTGGCATATTGTCATAAAAATAAAGTACCTTTATTTTTAGTATAACTGTGTATTGTGTTTTCTTATGATATTGTGCATATGACACTAAGTGGTACTGTAGTAGCTTCACACGTCTCCTAGTTCAGCCTGAGCTGCTCTGCTAAGCTACCATTATCTATCAGCCTAAGCTGCTAGACACCCTATACACTAATAAGGGATAACTGGGCCTGGTGCAAGGTGCAAGTACCCCTTGGTACTCACTACAAGCCAGTCCAGCCTCCTACATTGGTTGTGCAGTGGTGGGATAAGTGCTTGAGACTACTTACCACTCTTGTCATTGTACTTTTCATAAGAGAAAAATATACAAAACAAGGTCAGTGTATATACACATAGCCAAAAAGTTTTGCATTTCCTCTTTTCACTCTTTTCTAAGTGCTGAAAAGTACTTCTAAACTTTCAAAAAGTTCTTAAAAGTTTTAAAAGTTTTTTTCTGTCTTTCCAAAAAGTTCTGAAAACTTTTTTCTCTTTTTCTATCACTTTAACTCTCTCTAAAAAATGTCTGGCACAGGCCAAAGTGTTGATCTGTCCAAACTTGCATATGACAACCTTAGCTGGAAAAGAGCAAGGAGTCTCTGTATAGAGAGAGGTTTGAGTGTAGGGAAGAATCCTTCCTTGGAATTGTTACTTAACATGCTTAGAGAACAGGATAAGGCCATAGGTGCCCCATCTGTTGAAAAAGTACCTAATAGTTCCCAATCTGATTCAGGGACTCCCCCAGGAAAAGATTCAGGAAAGAAACTTCCTAGCCTGCCCATTACTAGACAATCTAGCATAGATGGTAATGATGATGAGCCACACCAAATAAATAGTGTTGTCTCACATCATAGCAAAAGCATTTATTCTCACCATACTGGTAGTAATGTTTCTGTAAACCAAGCTGTTAGGGTGGCTTCTGTAAGGGACAGGTCTCCTTCTGTTCATTCCCATCATAGCTCTGTTTCTAGAAATGTCCCTCCCACCAACCCTGATGACAGAATGTTAGAGAGGGAACTCAATAAGTTGAGGGTGGAACAAACCAGACTGAAGCTTAAAAAGCAACAGCTGGATTTGGATAGACAGTCTTTTGAATTAGAGAAGGAAAGACAGAAGTTGGGTTTAGATACCCATGGTGGCAGCAGCAGTATTCCCCATAGTCATCCTGCAAAAGAGCATGATTCCAGGAATCTGCACAAGATAGTTCCCCCTTATAAGGAGGGGGATGACATTAACAAGTGGTTTGCTGCACTTGAGAGGGCCTGTGTTGTACAGGATGTCCCTCAAAGGCAGTGGGCTGCTATCCTATGGCTATCATTTAGTGGAAAAGGTAGGGATAGGCTCCTTACTGTGAAAGAAAATGATACTAATAATTTGCAAGTTCTTAAGAATGCACTCCTGGATGGTTATGGCTTAACCACTGAACAGTACAGGACAAAGTTCAGAGAGACCAAAAAGGAGTCTTCACAAGACTGGGTTGATTTCATTGACCATTCAGTGAAGGCCTTGGAGGGGTGGTTACATGGCAGTAAAGTTACTGATTATGACAGCCTGTATAACTTGATCCTGAGAGAGCATATTCTTAATAATTGTGTGTCTGATTTGTTGCACCAGTACTTGGTGGACTCTGATCTGACCTCTCCCCAAGAATTGGGAAAGAAGGCAGACAAATGGGTCAGAACAAGAGTGAACAGAAAAGTTCATACAGGGGGTGACAAAGATGGCAACAAAAAGAAGGATGGTAAGTCTTCTGACAAGGGTGGGGACAAATCTAAAAATGAGTCTTCATCAGGCCCACAAAAACACTCTGGTGGGGGTGGTGGGTCCAAATCCTCCTTTAATCAGAACAAGGAAAAGAAACCATGGTGCTATTTATGTAAAATAAAAGGCCATTGGACAACAGATCCCAGTTGTCCAAAGAAAGGCACCACAGCTCCTACCACTACAACCCCTACTGCTACACCTAGTGTCCCTACTAATAGCAGTGGTGGTGGGAGCAAACCTACTAATAGCCAATCCAAGGGAGTAGCTGGGCTCACTTTTGGTAATTTAGTTGGGGTTGGTCTGATTAGGGAGACCACAGAGGCTACTTTAGTCTCTGAAGGGGCTATTGATTTAGCCACTTTGGTTGCTTGCCCCCATAACTTGGAGAAGTACAAGCAACTAACCCTAATAAATGGTGTTGAGGTCCAGGCCTACAGGGACACAGGTGCCAGTGTCACAATGGTGATTGAGAAACTGGTGCACCCTGAACAACACATACTTGGACACCAGTACCAAGTAACCGATGCTCACAACATAACACAAAGCCACCCCATGGCTGTTGTAAATCTCAACTGGGGGGGGGTAACTGGTCCAAAGAAAGTTGTGGTAGCTTCAGATTTACCTGTAGACTGTCTATTAGGGAATGATTTGGAGACATCAGCTTGGTCAGATGTGGAGTTGGAGGCCCATGCAGCAATGCTGGGCATCCCAGGGCATATTTTTGCTTTGACAAGGGCTCAGGCCAAAAAGCAAAAAGGACAGGGAAGCTTGGATCCTGGAACAATGGACCAAGTGCTCCCTAAAGCTAGGGCTAGTAGAAGCAAACCACTTCCTACTATCCCTCCCTCTACAGTGGATTCAACTTCTGAGGAAGAAGAATTCCCTCCCTGTGCAGAACCTACACCAGAGGAGCTGGAAGCAGACACTGCTGAGCTTTTGGGTGAAGGGGGGCCTGCCAGAGAGGAGCTGAGTGTGGCACAGCAAACCTGTCCCACATTAGAGGGTCTCAGACAGCAAGCTGTCAAACAGGCTAATGGGGATGTCAGTGACTCTCACAGAGTTTACTGGGAGGACAACCTCTTGTACACTGAGCATAGGGATCCTAAACCTGGAGCTGCCAGGAGATTAGTGATTCCTCAGGAGTACAGAAAGTTCCTCCTAACACTGGCACATGACATTCCCCTAGCTGGGCACCTGGGTCAAATGAAAACTTGGGACAGATTGGTTCCATTGTTTCATTGGCCTAGGATGTCTGAGGACACAAAGGAATTTTGTAAGTCCTTTGAAACCTGTCAAGCCAGTGGCAAAACAGGTGGCACTCCAAAGGCACCCCTTATCCCACTGCCTGTGGTTGGGGTTCCCTTTGAAAGGGTAGGGGTTAACATAGTTGGCCCCCTTGACCCTCCTACTGCTTCAGGCAATAGGTTTATCTTGGTGGTAGTGGACCATGCCACAAGATATCCTGAAGCAATTCCTTTAAGGACCACTACAGCTCCTGCAGTGGCAAAGGCCCTCCTGGGAATATTTTCCAGGGTGGGCTTCCCAAAGGAAGTAGTATCAGACAGAGGAAGCAATTTCATGTCTGCATACTTAAAGGCCATGTGGAAGGAGTGTGGTGTAACGTACAAGTTCACAACACCCTATCATCCACAAACAAATGGACTGGTGGAGAGATTTAATAAGACTCTCAAAGGCATGATTATGGGTCTCCCTGAAAAACTCCGCAGGAGATGGGATATCCTTCTACCATGCCTCCTTTTTGCCTACAGGGAGGTACCCCAGAAAGGAGTGGGCTTCAGCCCCTTTGAACTTCTTTTTGGACACCCTGTTAGGGGTCCACTCACACTTGTAAAGGAGGGTTGGGAACAACCTTTAAAAGCTCCTAAGCAGGATATTGTGGATTATGTACTTGGCCTCAGATCAAGGATGGCTGAGTACATGAAAAAGGCCAGTAAAAACCTTCAGGCCAGCCAAGAGCTCCAGAAGCAATGGCATGATCAGAAGGCTGTTTTGGTTCAGTACCAACCAGGGCAGAAAGTGTGGGTCTTGGAGCCTGTGGCCCCAAGAGCACTCCAAGATAAATGGAGTGGACCCCACACAATTGTTGAAAAGAAGGGTGAAGTCACCTACTTGGTTGACTTAGGTACTGCCAGGAGTCCCCTTAGGGTGCTCCATGTCAACCGCCTGAAACCCTACTATGACATGGCTGATCTCACCCTGCTCATGGCAACTGATGAGGGACAGGAAGAAGACAGTGATCCTCTACCTGATCTCTTCTCTTCCACAGAACAAGATGCTCTTGTGGAAGGTGTAGTTTTGGCTGATTGTCTTACTGCTGAGCAGAAAGATAATTGCATAAATCTCCTAGGACAATTTTCAGAACTCTTCTCTACTGTGCCAGGCACCACTTCTTGGTGTGAACACACTATAGATACTGGAGACAGTTTACCTGTCAAAAGTAAGATCTATAGGCAGCCTGACCATGTCAGGGACTGCATAAAGCAAGAAGTTCAGAAAATGTTGGAACTAGGAGTGGTTGAGCACTCTGACAGTCCATGGGCTTCTCCTGTGGTACTGGTACCAAAACCCAATTCTAAAGATGGAAAGAAGGAAATGCGGTTTTGTGTAGATTATAGAGGTCTCAACTTGGTAACCAAAACTGATGCTCACCCTATACCCAGGGCAGATGAGCTTATAGATACACTGGCATCTGCCAAGTATCTAAGCACTTTTGATTTGACTGCAGGGTATTGGCAGATCAAATTGTCAGAAGATGCTAAACCTAAGACTGCATTTTCTACCATTGGAGGACATTACCAGTTTACTGTAATGCCTTTTGGTTTGAAAAATGCACCTGCCACTTTTCAGAGGTTGGTGAACACAGTCCTGCAAGGGCTGGAAGCTTTCAGTGCAGCATATTTGAACGATATAGCTGTCTTTAGCTCCAGCTGGGATGATCACCTGGTCCACCTATGGAAAGTTTTGGAGGCTCTGCAAAAGGCAGGCCTCACTATCAAGGCTTCAAAGTGCCAGATAGGGCAGGGTAAGGTGGTTTATCTGGGACACCTTGTTGGTGGGGAACAGATTGCACCACTTCAGGGGAAAATCCAAACTATTATTGATTGGGTTCCCCCTACCACTCAGACTCAGATGAGAGCCTTCCTAGGCCTCACTGGGTATTACAGGAGGTTCATTAAGAACTATGGCTCCATTGCAGCCCCTCTTAATGACCTCACATCCAAAAAAATGCCTAAAAAGGTATTATGGACAGCAAGCTGTCAGAAAGCTTTTGAGGAGCTGAAGCAGGCCATGTGCTCTGCACCTGTCCTGAAAAGCCCTTGTTACTCTAAAAAATTCTATGTCCAAACTGATGCATCTGAATTAGGAGTAGGGGCAGTCCTATCACAACTTAATTCTGAGGGCCAGGATCAACCTGTTGCTTTTATTAGTAGAAGGTTGACCCCTAGAGAAAAGCGTTGGTCTGCCAATGAGAGGGAGGCCTTTGCTGTGGTCTGGGCTCTGAAGAAGTTGAGGCCATACCTGTTTGGCACTCACTTCATTGTTCAGACAGACCACAAACCTCTACTTTGGCTAAAACAAATGAAAGGTGAAAATCCTAAATTGTTGAGGTGGTCCATATCCCTACAGGGAATGGACTATACAGTGGAGCATAGACCTGGGAGTAGCCACTCCAATGCAGATGGACTCTCCAGATATTTCCACTTAGACAATGAAGACTCATCAGGTCATGGCTAGTCTTATTGTCCTTCGTTTGGGGGGGGGTTGTGTAGGAAAGTACCATCTTGCCTGGCATGTTACCCCCATTTTTCACTGTATATATGTTGTTTTAGTTGTATGTGTCACTGGGACCCTGGTAACCCAGGGCCCCAGTGCTCATAAGTGTGCCTGAATGTGTTACCTGTGTAGTGACTAACTGTCTCACTGAGGCTCTGCTAATCAGAACCTCAGTGGTTATGCTCTCTCATTTCTTTCCAAATTGTCACTAACAGGCTAGTGACCATTTTTACCAATTTACATTGGCTTACTGGAACACCCTTATAATTCCCTAGTATATGGTACTGAGGTACCCAGGGTATTGGGGTTCCAGGAGATCCCTATGGGCTGCAGCATTTCTTTTGCCACCCATAGGGAGCTCTGACAATTCTTACACAGGCCTGCCACTGCAGCCTGAGTGAAATAACGTCCACGTTATTTCACAGCCATTTTACACTGCACTTAAGTAACTTATAAGTCACCACTATGTCTAACCTTTACCTGGTAAAGGTTAGGTGCAAAGTTACTTAGTGTGAGGGCACCCTGGCACTAGCCAAGGTGCCCCCACATTGTTCAGAGCCAATTCCCTGAACTTTGTGAGTGCGGGGACACCATTACACGCGTGCACTACATATAGGTCACTACCTATATGTAGCTTCACAATGGTAACTCCGAATATGGCCATGTAACATGTCTATGATCATGGAATTACCCCCTCTATGCCATCCTGGCATAGTTGGCACAATCCCATGATCCCAGTGGTCTGTAGCACAGACCCTGGTACTGCCAAACTGCCCTTCCTGGGGTTTCACTGCAGCTGCTGCTGCTGCCAACCCCTCAGACAGGCAGCTGCCCTCCTGGGGTCCAGCCAGGCCTGGCCCAGGATGGCAGAACAAAGAACTTCCTCTGAGAGAGGGTGTGACACCCTCTCCCTTTGGAAAATGGTGTGAAGGCAGGGGAGGAGTAGCCTCCCCCAGCCTCTGGAAATGCTTTGTTGGGCACAGATGTGCCCAATTCTGCATAAGCCAGTCTACACCGGTTCAGGGACCCCTTAGCCCCTGCTCTGGCGCGAAACTGGACAAAGGAAAGGAGAGTGACCACTCCCCTGACCTGCACCTCCCCTGGGAGGTGTCCAGAGCTCCTCCAGTGTGCTCCAGACCTCTGCCATCTTGGAAACAGAGGTGCTGCTGGCACACTGGACTGCTCTGAGTGGCCAGTGCCACCAGGTGACGTCAGAGACTCCTTGTGATAGGCTCCTTCAGGTGTTGCTAGCCTATCCTCTCTCCTAGGTAGCCAAACCCTCTTTTCTGGCTATTTAGGGTCTCTGTCTCTGGGGAAACTTTAGATAACGAATGCAAGAGCTCATCCGAGTTCCTCTGCATCTCCCTCTTCACCTTCTGATAAGGAATCGACTGCTGACCGCGCTGGAAGCCTGCAAACCTGCAACATAGTAGCAAAGACGACTACTGCAACTCTGTAACGCTGATCCTGCCGCCTTCTCGACTGTTTTCCTGCTTGTGCATGCTGTGGGGGTAGCCTGCCTCCTCTCTGCACCAGAAGCTCTGAAGAAATCTCCCGTGGGTCGACGGAATCTTCCCCCTGCAACCGCAGGCACCAAAAAGCTGCATTACCGGTCCCTTGGGTCTCCTCTCAGCACGACGAGCGAGGTCCCTCGAATCCAGCGACTCTGTTCTAGTGACCCGCACAGTCCAGTGACTCTTCAGTCCAAGTTTGGTGGAGGTAAGTCCTCGCCTCACCTCGCTGGGCTGCATTGCTGGGAACCGCGACTTTGCAGCTACTCCGGCCCCTGTGCACTTCCGATGGAAATCCTTTGTGCACAGCCAAGCCTGGGTCCACGGCACTCTAACCTGCATTGCACGACTTTCTAAGTTGGTCTCTGGCGACGTGAGACTCCTTTGTGCAACTTCGGCGAGCACCGTTTCACGCATCCTTGTAGTGCCTGTTTCTGGCACTTCTCTGGGTGCTACCTGCTTCAGTGAGGGCTCTTTGTCTTGCTCGACGTCCCCTCTCTCTTCAGGTCCAATTTGTGACCTTCTGGTCCCTCCTGGGCCCCAGCAGCGTCCAAAAACGCCAAATGCACGATTTGCAGCTAGCAAGGCTTGTTGGCGTTCTTTCAGCGGGAAAACACTTCTGCACGACTCTCCACGGCGAGAGGGATCCGTCCACCAAAGGGGAAGTCTCTAGCCCTTTTCGTTCCTGCAGAAACCTCAGCTTCTTCTGTCCAGTCGAAGTTTCTTTGCACCCGCAGCTGGCATTTCCTGGGCATCTGCCCATCTCCGACTTGCTTGTGACTTTTGGACTTGGTCTCCTTGTTCCACAGGTACCCTAGATTGGAAATCCACAGTTGTTGCATTGCTGGTTTGTGTCTTTCCTGCATTATTCCTCTAACACGACTACTTTGTCCTTAGGGGAACTTTAGTGCACTTTGCACTCACTTTTCAGGGTCTTGGGGAGGGTTATTTTTCTAACTCTCACTATTTTCTAATAGTCCCAGCGACCCTCTACAAGGTCACATAGGTTTGGGGTCCATTCGTGGTTCGCATTCCACTTTTGGAGTATATGGTTTGTGTTGCCCCTATCCCTATGTTTCCCCATTGCATCCTATTGTAACTATACATTGTTTGCACTGTTTTCTAAGACTATACTGCATATTTTTGCTATTGTGTATATATATCTTGTGTATATTTCCTATCCTCTCACTGAGGGTACACTCTAAGATACTTTGGCATATTGTCATAAAAATAAAGTACCTTTATTTTTAGTATAACTGTGTATTGTGTTTTCTTATGATATTGTGCATATGACACTAAGTGGTACTGTAGTAGCTTCACACGTCTCCTAGTTCAGCCTGAGCTGCTCTGCTAAGCTACCATTATCTATCAGCCTAAGCTGCTAGACACCCTATACACTAATAAGGGATAACTGGGCCTGGTGCAAGGTGCAAGTACCCCTTGGTACTCACTACAAGCCAGTCCAGCCTCCTACAACCAGGATGTCGCAAATTGCGTCAGGAGACAGAGGGGACGTCGAGCAAGACAAGGAGCCCTCTCAGCAGCAGGTAGCACCCGGAGAAGTGCCAGAAACAGGCACTACGAGGATGCGTGAAACGGTGCTCACCCGAAGTTGCACAAAGGAGTCCCACGTCGCCGGAGACCAACTTAGAAAGTCGTGCAATGCAGGTTAGAGTGCCGTGGACCCAGGCTTGGCTGTGCACAAAGGATTTCCGCCGGAAGTGCACAGAGGCCGGAGTAGCTGCAAAAGTCGCGGTTCCCAGCAATGCAGTCTGGTGTAGGGAGGCAAGGACTTACCTCCACCAAACTTGGACTGAAGAGTCACTGGACTTTGGGAGTCACTTGGACACAGTTGCTGGATTCAAGGCCCCTCGCTCGTCGTGCTGAGAGGAGACCCAAGGGACCGGTGATGCAGTTCTTTGGTGCCTGCAGTTGCAGGGGGAAGATTCCGTCGACCCACGGGAGATTTCTTCGGAGCTTCTAGTGCAGAGAGGAGGCAGACTACCCCCACAGCATGCACCACCAGGAAAACAGTCGAGAAGGCGGCAGGATCAGCGTTACAGAGTTGCAGTAGTCGTCTTAGCTACTTTGTTGCAGTTTTGCAGGCTTCCAGCGCGGTCAGCAGTCGATTCCTTGGCAGAAGGTGAAGAGAGAGATGCAGAGGAACTCGGATGAGCTCTTGCATTCGTTATCTAAAGTTTCCCCAGAGACTGAGACCCTAAATAGCCAGAAAAGAGGGTTTGGCTACCTAGGAGAGAGGATAGGCTAGCAACACCTGAAGGAGCCTATCAGAAGGAGTCTCTGACGTCACCTGGTGTCACTGGCCACTCAGAGCAGTCCAGTGTGCCAGCAGCACCTCTGTTTCCAAGATGGCAGAGGTCTGAGGCACACTGGAGGAGCTCAGGACACCTCCCAGGGGAGGTGCAGGTCAGGGGAGTGGTCACTCCCCTTTCCTTTGTCCAGTTTCGCGCCAGAGCAGGGCTAAGGGGTCCCTGAACCGGTGTAGACTGGCTTATGCAGAAATGGGCACCAAATGTGCCCATGAAAGCATTTCCAGAGGCTGGGGGAGGCTACTCCTCCCCTGCCTTCACACCATTTTCCAAAGGGAGAGGGTGTAACACCCTCTCTCAGAGGAAGTCCTTTGTATTGCCATCCTGGGACAAGCCTGGCTTGACCCCAGGAGGGCAGAAACCTGTCTGAGGGGTTGGCAGCAGCAGCAGCTGCAGTGAAACCCCAGGAAAGGCAGTTTGGCAGTACCAGGGTCTGTGCTACAGACCACTGGGATCATGGGATTGTGCCAACTATGCCAGGATGGCATAGAGGGGGCAATTCCATGATCATAGACATGTTACATGGCCATATTCGGAGTTACCATTGTGAAGCTACATATAGGTAGTGACCTATATGTAGTGCACGCGTGTAATGGTGTCCCCGCACTCACAAAGTCCGGGGAATTGGCCCTGAACAATGTGGGGGCACCTTGGCTAGTGCCAGGGTGCCCTCACACTAAGTAACTTTGCACCTAACCTTTACCAGGTAAAGGTTAGAGATATAGGTGACTTATAAGTTACTTAAGTGCAGTGTAAAATGCCTGTGAAATAACGTGGACGTTATTTCACTCAGACTGCAGTGGCAGGCCTGTGTAAGAATTGTCAGAGCTCCCTATGGGTGGCAAAAGAAATGCTGCAGCCCATAGGGATCTCCTGGAACCCCAATACCCTGGGTACCTCAGTACCATATACTAGGGAATTTTAAGGGTGTTCCAGTAAGCCAATGTAAATTGGTAAAATTGGTCACTAGCCTGTCAGTGACAATTTGAAAGAAATGAGAGAGCATAACCACTGAGGTTCTGATTAGCAGAGCCTCAGTGAGACAGTTAGTCACTACACAGGTAACACATTCAGGCACACTTATGAGCACTGGGGCCCTGGATGACAGGGTCCCAGTGACACATACAACTAAAACAACATATATACAGTGAAAAATGGGGGTAACATGCCAGGCAAGATGGTACTTTCCTACACATGTCAACCGCCTAAAACCCTACTATGACAGGGCTGATCTCACCCTGCTCATGGCAACTGATGAGGGACAAGAAGAAGAGAGTGACCCTCTCCCTGATCTCTTCTCCACCACTGAAGCTGATGGCTTAGTGGAGGGAGTAGTATTTGCAGATTGTCTTACTGCAGAGCAGAAAGATAACTGTGTAAATCTTTTAAGTCAGTTTTCTGAACTCTTCTCACTGATACCAGGTACCACTACTTGGTGTGAGCATACAATCACTACTGGAGACAGTGTACCTGTCAAAAGTAAGATGTATAGGCAGCCTGACCATGTCAGGGACAGCATTAAACAATAGGTGCAGGAAATGTTAGACTTAGGAGTGATTGGGCCTTCAGAAAGCCCATGGGCAAGCCCAGTGGTGCTGATTCCAAAACCTCACAGTAAGGATGTTAAAAGAGAGATGAGGTTTTGTGTTGACTATAGCGAGCTCAACCAAGTAACCAAGACAGATGCTCACCCTATACCCAGGGCAGATGAGCTGATAGATACACTGGCTTCTGCCAAGTATCAAAGCACTTTTGATTTAACTGCAGGGTATTGGCAGATTAAATTATCAGAAGATGCTAAACCCAAGGCTGCATTTCAACCATTGGAGGGCACTATCAATTCACTGTGATGCCCTTTGGTCTGAAGAATGCACCTGCCACTTTTCAAAGGTTGGTGAACACAATCCTGCAAGGGTTGGAGGCTTTTAGTGCAGCATATCTGGATGATATAGCTGTCTTTAGCTCAATCTGGGATGATCACCTGGTCCACCTGTGGAACGTTTTGAAGGCCCTGCAAAAGGCAGACCTCACTATCAAGGCCTCAAAGTGCCATATAGGGCAGGGGAAAGTGATTTATCTAGGCCACCTGGTAGGTGGGGAACAGATTGCACCACTGCAGGGGAAGATCCAAACCATTATGGAATGGGCTCCCCCTACAACTCAAGCCCAGGTGAGAGCCTTTTTAGGCCTCACAGGGTACTATAGGAGGTTTATTAAGAATTATGGCTCCATTGCAGCTCCTCTTAATGACCTCACTAGTAAAAAGATGCCTAAAAAGGTATTGTGGAAAGCTAGCTGTCAAAAAGCTTTTGATGAGCTCAAACATGGCATGTGCTCTGCACCTGTCCTAAAAAGCCCTTGCCACTCCAAAATGTTCATAGTCCAGACTGATGCTTCTGAATTGGGGGTTGGGGCAGTGCTATCACAGCTTATAACTGAGGGCCAAGATCAACCTGTTGCTTTTATCAGCAGGACCCCTAGAGAAAAGCGTTGGTCTGCCATAGACAGGGAGGCCTTTGCTGTGGTCTGGGCACTGAAAAAGTTGAGACCATACCTGGTTGGTATTCACTTTATTGTTCAGACAGACCACAAACCTCTACTTTGGTTAAACAAATGAAAGGTGAAAACCCTAAATTGTTCAGGCGGTCCATATCCGTACAGGGAATGGACTATACAGTGGAACATAGACCTGGGAGTACCCACTCCAATGCAGATGGACTCTCCAGATATTTCCACTTAGACAATGAAGACTCATCTGGGCAAGGTTAGCTTTATTGTGCCTCATTTGGGTAGGGGGGTGGTTGTGTAGGAAAGTACGATCTTGCCTGGCATGTTACCCCCATGTTTACTTGTATGTATGTTTGTTTTTGCCTGTGTTACTGGGATCTTGCTAGCCAGGACCCCAGTGCTCATAAATTGTGCCCTGTATGTGTTCCCTGTGTGGTGCCTAACTGTATCACTGGGGCTCTGCTAACCAGAACCTCAGTGTTTATGCTCTCTCTGCTTTTAAAATGGTCACTGCATGCTAGTGACTAATTTTACTAATTCTGATTGGTATACTGGAACACCCTTATAATTCCCTAGTATATGGTACTGAGGTACCCAGGGTATTGGGGTTCCAGGAGATCCCTTTGGGCTGTAGCATTTCTTTTGCCACCCTTGAGGAGCTCAGACAAACCGTTTCACAGGACTGCCACTGTAGCCTGCGTGAAATAGTGCACACATTATTTCACAGCCATTTTCACTGCACTTAAGTAACTTATAAGTCACCTATATGTCTAACCTTCATTTAAGAAAGGCTAGGTGCAAAGTTACTAAGTGTGAGGGCACCCTTGCAATAGCAAAGGTGCCCCCACATAGTTCAGGGCCAATTCCCGGGACTTTGTGAGTGCGGGGACGCCATTACACATGTGTACTACATATAGGCCAATACCTATATGTAGCTTCACAATGGTAACTCTGAATATGGCCATGTAAGGTGTCTAAGATCATGGAATTGTCCCCTGATTCCACATCTGGTATTGGGGAGCCAATTCCATGCATCCTGGGGGCTCCACCATGGACCCCCAGTACTGCCAAACCAGCTCTCTGAGGCTTGCACTGCAGCTACAGCTGCTGCCACCTCACAGACAGTGTCCTGCCCTCCTGGGGTCTGAGCATCTCAGTCCCAGGAAGGCAGAACAAAGCATTTCCTTTGGGAGCAGGGTGTTACACCCTCTCCCTTTGGAAATAGGTGTTAGAGGCTGGGGGAGGATAGCCTTCCTCAGCCTCTGGAAATGCTTAGAAGGGCACAGATGGTGCCTTCCTTGCATAAGCCAGTCCACACCGGTCCAGCGCCCCCCAGTCCGTGCTGTGGCACGAAACTGGACAAAGGAAAGGAGAGTGATCACTCCCCTGTCCATCACCACCCCAGGGGCGGTACCCAGAGCTCCTCCAGTGTGTCCCATACTTCAGCCATCTTGTTTTCCAAGGTGTGGGGACACTCTGGAGGCTTCTGAGTGGCCAGTGCCAGCAGGTGACATCAGAGACCCCTCCTGATAGGTCCATACCTGTCAAGGTAGCCAATCTCCCTCTCAGGGCTATTTAGGGTTTCTCCTGTGGGTTTCTCTTCAGATTCTACTTGCAAGTTTCCAGCAGGATCTGTAACTACTACTTCATCCTCTGACCTCTGATCAACCGCAGACTGCTCCAGGAACCACTGTAACAGCAACAAAGTATCCAGAAGGGCTACTTTTCCTCTGCAACTTCAGCTCCAGCCAGCAACTGCAACAGTTTCCATGGTGTGCACGCTCTTGGGACTCCCTATCTTCACCCTGCACCAGAAGGACCAAAGAAATCTCCTGTGGAGTGATGGAGTCACTCCCTTGCTCAAGCAGGCTCCTTCTAAGTCAACAACCAGTTCTCTTGGACTCCTCTCCTCTCACTTTTTACCAACTGTGAAGGTAAATAACTGGGAAATTGTAAAAACCTCTGCTTCTGAAAGACAAAAAATAACTTATATATACGCCAGAATACTTTATATACTCCAGGTACACTTTTTTACCAAAAATGGCAAAATTGAGCCCGTCATAGTATCATTTCCGGCCTTGGCTGTGCACCACTGAATCAGTGCTTTGTTTCTCTCCCTTGTAGGATGCGTCAGCAGAACACAAAAAGAAAGCGCAATGATTCCCTGCCATTTTGATTGCAGAGGTGCAATCAAGACATGTAGCAATAAGCAGCTTCTCCACCCTTGGTCTCGGAGGAGAGGCAGGGTCATCTCTACCCATCTCTCTGGAGTTGGGCAGAAAGGACAGACCTCCACTCGAGTTCAATGTATGACACAGAACTCTAAAGACACAACTTGTTTGGGAATCGCAGAACGCAAGGCCGATGCACTTAGATATTTAAATATTGAAATGTTCCTCAACAGCTGACAGGTTCGAAACGATAATCTGCACAGGATCGCAACTGTCAGTGCTGGAATCAGTTCCCCACTGTTCATACTCTCTCCTTTGTGGCTGCAAAGCACAAGTACAGAGGCTGTTTTACAGTCGGTTTATTCAGCCATTCTCCAGGAAAGCCAATGTTTCCATCACAGCAGTATTATTAGTTACCTTATGCTGATTACTGTGCACACAAAACAAATGCTGATCTAGAGTGGGCTTCTTTCCAGCTCAATAAATACGGTGTGCACCGCCAGGTGGTTGTGCAATAGTGCGCTTGTCCAGATTTCCTAACTGTTCAGTGTTACTGAAAGGATCCTAGGACTTGAGCAGAGTCAGTCACCAGTGTAGACTTTTCTTAAGCTCCTGAATGCGCTGAGATTACTTGGATTTATGTCTCTGCTGACTTCAAGGTCATTTGGCAAAGGGTAGGGGGCAGACTGCTCCTCGGCCTGTAGCTCCATGGGTCTGGCTAGGGTCTGTGCTGACAAGGCCTCTCAGTCTCATGTTCACCCACTGTAGGAGGCTGGCCTGGTTTGTAGTGGTACCAAAAGGGTACTTATACTCTGCACCAGGTCCAGTTATCCCTTATTAGTGTAGAAGAGGTGTCTAGCAGCTTAGGCTGATAGAAAAGGTAGCTTAGCAGAGCAGCTTAGGCTGAACCAGGAGACGTGTAAAGCTCCCACTATACCACTGGTGTCATATGCACAATATCATAAGAAAACACAATACACAGATATACTAAAAATAAAGGTACTTTATTTTTATGACAATATGCCAAAAGTATCTCAGTGAGTACCCTCAGTATGAGGATAGCAAATATACACAAGATATATGTACACAATAAAAAAAAAATGCAGTAATAGCAATAGAAAGCAATGCAAGCAATGTACAGTCACAATAGATTGCAATGAGAGCACATAGGTATAGGGGCAACACAAACCATATATTCCAAAAGTGGAATGCGAATGACGTATGGACCCCAAACCTATGTGACCTTGTAGAGGGTCGCTGGGACTGTAAGAAAACAGTGAGCGTTCGAAAAATAGCCCACCCCAAGACCCTGAAAAGTAGGTGTAAAGTGCACCTAAGTTCCCCAGAGAGCATAGAAGTTGTGATAGGGGAATTCTGCAAGGAAGTCCAACACCAGCAATGCAACAACGATGGATTTCCGGACGAGAGTACCTGTGAAACAAGGGGACCAAGTCCAAGAGTCACGATCAAGTCGGGAGTGGGCAGATGCCCAGGAAATGGCAGCTGTGGGTGCAAGGAAGTTGCCACCGGATTGTAGAAGCTGTGGATTCTGCAAGAACGAAGAGGACTAGGAACTTCCCCTTTGGAGGATGGATGTCCCACGTCGTGAAGAAGCTTGCAGAGGTATTTCCATGCAGAAAGACCGCAAACAAGCCTTGCTAACTGCAAGGGTCGTGGTTAGGGAAAGGAAATCCTGGAAGAGTGCACAGGTGCCGGAGCAGCTGCAAATCACGCGGTACCCAGCAATGCAGTCTAGCGTGGGGAGGCAAGGACTTACCTTGCCTGACCTGGTTGACAAACTTGAGCCATCTGGTGGTGTAGACCATCATGGAATGCTGAAACTCTGCCCGTCGAACACTCTACATTTAAAAAGGAACTATTCATAGATCAATCCGTTTCAGAAAGTCCACACACAGAACTGCTTACCTCCGAACCTATGCAACACTAACTTAGAGGATGTCTTTCAGTCTGAACCGAAAGCTCCTCTTTTTCAAATGCATTTTAATTAAGGCTTCCAGTTTTCTGTTTTTACTGATTTTTACAGTTAAATACATACAGAAAACAATCTAGTTCCTGTCTGTATTTATGTTAAAAAGCAGAAAAATAAAGAAAGTTGTGCTTCTTGTGAGTGACTCTCGTTTGTTGCCCTTCATGAATTCCAGACCAACTGCTAAGCAGATAGGCACCATTGAGATTTAAAAAACAGGATGACATTCCTTTAAATACAGGCATTTGTTGACATATATGTGCATATAATGCTAATATTTACCTGCTGGTGTAGTGTTTTCTTATATTTATCTGCTTAATTTGACAAAACACGACAGGCATCAAAGTATGAGTGCATGTTTATCAATTAAACAAATGCGGAACCATTTTACCACTCAATTTATTTGCAAAACATCAAATAAATATCGATAAATACTAATAAAAAGGCTAAAAAATAAATATACAGACGGAAATGTTAAAAAAAAAAAAAACATAATACCGGGAGCCCTAATTGTAATTACCTCTTTGGTTTAGTTTCCACACCAATTGGTGCCTTGATGCTTTCTACCTCAATTTAATTGGACACCATCTTGTACTTATCACTAGCCCACATCCTGTTACCGAATATTTATGACTACTGCAAATTATACCAGACTTTCATGCTCTTTATCTATTGTAAATGTCAGAGGACCTTCGGGTAATATCATTTATATGCCTTATAATAAATGGCATTTCTGCTGCATAGCACTCTTAAGTAAAGTCAGTCCTATATAACAGCGCATTCCTAGATAAACAACACATGTTCAGTACACTGTAGTGTGTGCAGCACATGCAACAAATCATGAGGAAAGCCAATAATGGTGGTTAGATTTGTTTGACAATAAGTCCATTGAGTAATATAATGATTGAGGCACCATATTTTTATTTTTATTTCACTGGTGTTATTTTTTCTGTGAGGTTTGCCCAAGTTGCTCTAAAAGGAATAGGCAGACTCAAATGATCTAACTACTCAAGGCTGTGCTCTGCGACTTGAATATAAGTAAGTGGGAGCTCCAGTTGCCGCAGCCGTATTACTTGTACAGATGTAAAGCCTTTTAATATATATTGTTCGAGTTGCTGTGTTTTTATTTTTTACTGGCGCACTCACTCGCTCAGTGCGTGCTCCGAGCTGATCAACTTTAGCCCTTGTTATGTGCAAAACAACGAATTTGCGAACCATTATGCTGTGCACCTATGAATGAACTCTTTTACTTTTCTCTTCCAGCAACATGTGCACTCTGATGTAATGAGGCAAAAATGTCGTCATTTAAGATGACTGACACCCCACCCACCAAATAGCTATCCTATGGACCATTCCAAAATGTTACGGATATGTCCAACAGAGCAAATGGAAGTAGTCTTACCTATAGCACCTACTATATGCATATTAACTGTCGGCTAAACCCAAGAATGAATGACAGTGATATCCAGCAATGAATGAAGGCGGCTGGTCCAAAGCCTCTGCGTGCATGTTTTATTCTATAGTTATAAAATAGCTCTGGCAAGACAGCGAAAGTTGTCTCTAGCCCAGATCTAACAAAGTGAAAAATATCAGGGGTGTAGGAAATGGTGAAAAAGAGGAAATATGCTATTGAATGGACCCCCCTCCCCCCGCCTTACTTAGGCCATATACAAAACAAACCTGTTCTCCTTTTGGCATAGGATATAAAATGCGCAATATTTACAATATTTGGCATACTGCAAACCAAAAATCCATAAGATTTAGACGTCGATCAGAAGCTGATAATTCTCCATATTAATACTCTTTTATAACGTCACACCTGGTGCTAGGTTCTCAGCAATGTTCTCTACTTGCTTTCAAGCTGCCGCTGACTCTGCCTGTACCAGCAAGGGAGGACAATGTGTTGATTACCGTAATTACAAATGCATAGCTGGCGTAGAGACTGGAATCTGCAGTGGAGACACCTATCGAAGATGTTGTTTGCCCTGTGATGCCACCTGTAAGTAACACGTAATTAGATTAAGTTATGTCCGTGTATTCCAATCGTTATAAAATATGGACATGTATCTTGTTCAAAGGTGCTTAATGCCCTCATATTATAATCAGAAATAGGAGTGACGGTGAAAGGGTATGTATTGTTATTGTATTACTGTTTAAATGATTACTGAGGGAACCTACAAAAGATGAGTTTTATGGCACATGTTGTTTACGGTTACTCCTTGAAGTCTGCAACGCTCACACTTCCATGATTTGTGATTACAGAAGTAGGCCACTAATGTCAACTGCTGCAGTTTTTCAAACTCTTACCCCACTACAGGAAGGAGTTTTGTGTGGTGTGGAGTTTGGGCCTCACCATGTAATACTCACACAATACATCAGAGATGTTCCTTGGATTCACATCAGTAAATCCCTAGCTTAGTCTTGGTAGTGTGGCAAAGAGCTGTCAGGTTTTACATAGAGGAACGTGTTAAGCATTTCACAGCACAAACATGGACAGTAAGTAATTGACACAAATCTAAAGGAATCTGATACCAATTTCTTCCAATAGATCTTATTTTTATATACATTTAGACACCAAAATAAACAAAATAATAGGTTCAGGGGAACCAGAGTTATTGATGTTAGAAGACGATCACTGTAGGAATGGCACTTAAACATTGCTTTGAAGTCAATGGGAAAATGTCATATACTGAAAAAATGCGCTTACAATGTGAGTTGTGTGGAACACCTTGGGGGTTAAGCTAGTGTAGTCCCTGGGACAAAATCATGACAGTTAGAGCAGTTTTACCAGGCCTGTGGCATCCAGGTGCAGAGTTGTTGTCCTGACTGTCCTTGGTGCTGAACGAGACTCGAGCTGACGTCAATGGCAGGGATGACACTGGTGGAATTCGACCACTTGGGGGTCGAGCTGTGGGGAATCCTTACAGGGTAAGGTGGTGCGGGCCCTCGGACCAGGCCACAATTGTCAGTTCATTCCTACCAGGTCCCTGGGGTCTGGGAGCAGAGCTATCCTGGCTGTCCGTGGTGGTGAATGGGGCTGGCGCTGGTGCTGTTTGTACCGCAGGCATGACAATGCTGACAAACTGATGCAGAATCTCAGCTGGGGCTGGGCTGAAAATGTCAGGTCAGGGTGTCCCTCTTTTGCTGTGTAGCAGGGAGCAGAGTCTGGTCGTCGGTGATACAGAGTTTTTTTAGGTCCTTCTTTGAAGCAGGTCATCGAATCTGAGGTTCTGGGGCCCAGGCTGTCTCTAAAATCCTGGATTTAGGGGAGTTAGGGGTGTGGAGACTAGTGGCCAGTGGGCAGTTAGCTCCTACAACTAATCCGCCCCAGAGGTGACCACATCTGGTTGGACAGGTCACCTAAAGCTATCCAGAACTCTCTATTCTATCACTCCTAAGGTAACAGAAAACAAAATTTAGTCCAAGGACCTGGCTGCTCACCTAGAGGTGTGGTCAGTCTGCTGAGTGTGTGCACAGTCCAGCATACCTAATTTTCCACCTGACCATGAGCAAATGTGCCTTGAGGCAGGGGGAGGGCTATTTCCTCACTGAAAGACAACACTGATGGCTATCAGGGGCTGTGAAACCTTTGAAGCTCACCTCCCTGATGACTTTATTCACTAGCCTGGCTGATGGGAGGGTAGTGTGACCTCCTTAATGCTTCAACCTATTGTTCTGACCTCTTGAAGTGCCCAGGCTGCCTGGCATGATGTCAGAACTCTGTCTGAGTAGCAGGCTGCTAGGTCAGAGCACAAAGCAGGGTGGCAAACTGGGGGCCCAGCGCAAGTGTGCCTCCTTGGTATATGCGAGCCGTCCCTCGACATGTGAATCATGTTGAGGGAGAGAAGGCATGTTGTTTGACACCAAACTCGACATATTTAGGTGGTACCATCATGGAGTAAGCAGCCCTGGCAAACCAAGGCTTAAGTCCATTGTTATCCTTTTGACCGGCCTGCACTTATAGTGTTAATGGAAAGGACACTATAGAGACATGGAAGCTTGTGCTTACATGCCTGCACCTTCAGTATAATGCACCCTGCCTCCTGGCTTGTGTCTTGTGCTGCAAAAATAGGAAATCTGCCATTGCAATGGATCCCCCTGAAAGTCTGCACATTCTTTAAAGGCACTGAAGGTTACTGGTTCACCAAAAATACATCCACTGAAAATCTTCAGAAAATGCTTCAGAAACCTAATAGACTGCTGGATGGCCTTTTGGTCCTACCATTCAAAATGTCCTTTGCAGCCCGGAACATGTTTCAACCCTGAAAGTGGGATTTTGCCCTTTAGTTCTTTGTTTAATTTCACTCGCACCTTCTCACTACATAACTAGTTCGTGCTTGTGCTCATTTTCAAACCCACTGTACACTTGTTACGGATAGTGCTTAATTTGTGCTTGTTGTTTCCGGTGCTGAGCACCGGCACTTATTTTTGAGGGCCGGTGCTTATTCTTCGCCCCCAAGCATTTGCTGCGAGGAAAAGACACATATGGGAAAGACGGAGGAAGAGAAAAATGAAAAAGTGTCACAATGGGAGAAAGCAGAAAGCTGCAAATGTGATCTAAAGGGGCAGGGAGTAGCTTTAAATGGATTGAAGTGCTCCGAGATGGCCTTAGCAGTGTCTGACATATAAGGAGGTGCATAGGACTGTGCTAATCTTGGTAAGAGCACAGTCAAACTTGAGCAGTTTGCACTGATCTGGCAGTCTGCAATGGTAGGCCTGCTATCAGTACTTTAAGGGGTCACTTAGGGTGGCACAAGCTCATACTGCAGCCCTGGGAACTGAGGTACTGGGTTTTTCAGAACCGGTACTGATCCGGTAACCCAGCGGTGCCAGGGTACACCCAAAGACCTCGGGTACTTTCCTGATTCAGACCACAGAAACTCAGAGTCTTCTAGGTGAAGTCAAAGATCGAATTTATTGGCTGCAACCAAGTAACAAGCGTCCTAGAAGTACAACAGCACGGTTTGTATGTTCTCAGGAGACTGTGTGTCAATGCAAAATCAGGTTTCCTTATATACAGTTTTTTAAGCTTCAGGCAAACATTCTTGACATTTTGGTTGGTCATTCACATGTTTTCACTACAAAGGAAAAAACAGTGTCATGATGAAACCTCATATTTCATGTCATCCAACCCATAATAAATTACCCGGCAAGGCCTAGTATTTTACATCAGATAAGTGTGGACCCCCAATAAAAACGGGCACCTCCCCCTCGTAAAGTAAGAAGAAAAAAAGAGCAGGTGCAGGTGTGAGCAAGATTAGGCAGGGTGTGTGAGCGATAATAAGGGTTTTATGGCATGGTGTGCCTTGATGCTATCTGATTCGGCCACTGGGAGAGGGACTGACCAAACAGGTTTGGCCTGAGGCAATGGTTCCAGCTTGCCCAGGTCAGAGAAAAGTCAATCAAGGTGTACGTGTCCTTGGAATCAAATCTGACTGTATTATAAGCCTATGTGAGGGCAACTTTTTTTTAAAAATGGGAGCCACGAGTGCAGGACGAAAATGGCGATTTCGAGGTGAAAACGCTGCTGGAATTGAGAGATAATGCTCATGCTTATTGTACTAGTCATTATCGGTCTTTTGATACTAAAATCGTACTGCTGTGGCAAAGTAAATTACATGGGTCCAGAATTTTTAGAACCACAAACCCTCCTTTTGCCCTTACATAGGCAATAAACCTATTCTCATGCTAATCTGAGTCCAGGTCTATGTTTCTAAAGTCGTTGAGATGTTGCTGTAACATCATCCTAGTATTTAGCTCGTCTCTTGGTGCAGGTTTCCTTATGCATGATGTAACACAGAAACCACATATCGCAGGAGCACACTGCACGCATAGACAGAACAGGAAAAGAATGGCCAAGATCATCCCAGTGACCATCAGAATCTTCCATCCCCATGCTGATATCAGTTCCCAGAACCATCCCATTAATGACCAATCTCCTTTATCTAAATGAATAGATTCGGAAATTCTATGCAGTTTGGAGATGGCCTGGTATACTGTTGGAGCGTTATCTGGGACAAAAACACAGCAACTCGATTGGATCAATGTACATACTCCACCCCGGTCTGCAAGTATGACATCTAATGCGACCCTGTTCTGAAGGGTCATAAGACGATCCGACTGGAGCTCAGCAGTCAAGTTACCAAGGGCACCAGCGGTTTCAGCCACGGTGGATTCAACCACTCTTATCAATTGCCTTATGCTCCTGCTGTTACTTATTTGTCCCCAGAATGGCAGAAAACCCTTTACGAAGTCCCCAAATTCTTGTCCTGCAGTGTCTTCTTCACTGAAGACGCCTCTAACTATCCTTGTCTTGTGGTAATCTGCCGCTGCTGTGTAGGTAGGGGGCAACAGGAACGAAACGAAGCATGTGCCCGAAAAGTCAGGGGGCAACCATGTAAAGGCTCTATCATGGCAGATGAAATAGGTACCCTTAGCTGCCAAGAGCGGAGGGGAGGTCTGAGATGCGAAGACATATGTCTCAGTGCAGACGCTTTCCCCTAGCTGAGCTCTGGGATTCTTGCCAGTACCTTGCAGACACAGGTGACCCTGATGGGGTACAACCCAAATCAGGGAAGATATCTTAGCTTGCTGTTTCTCACTCATTGTGGCTTCATATCCGGTTATGTTCCATCCTATATATGCCATTGTCTCATCTCTGGGGATAGTCTCGTAGAAGATATTGTCCTTCATCATGTCTATGATACCTTTAACTAAAGCATCTTTCTTAGGGTTGTCTTCCGCAAAACGTAGGGGGTAGTGTGCATAGATGAATATCGTTCTGAATGCCCACACGGAACCATTGTGGCTGAAAGGCAGGATCAGATAAGGGATACCTTTATCTGCTGTGTGAGGCATAAGGCCACACACCCAACAGTTAGTTGTATTTATCACTAGTTGGTGTTGGTGCAAAAGCTGGATGAAGGAGTTATTAATGAACTCTAGTCTCCTAGCAGATTCATGTTTAGGGAGGAGTTGAAAAGAATGTGGGGAAACAGTGGAAGGAGGAGGTGTAGACGAGGTAGTGGGTGCCAATATCACGTTAAAACAGAATAAAATATATCCTATAAAAAACATAAGTATACTAAATAACATAAAAATGCACAGCAGCAAAAAACGTTTCCTGGTTATCGTTTCACATATTCTCTTCTTGAAACTCAGTCTTTCAACATGTTCTCCATTTTGGAAAGATTCCATCCTCTAACCGTTGCCGTTCGTGGCGGTTGGTTTACTTCACTTAGGAGTGTTCTGAATGTTCCAGGCCGCCCTAGAACAAACCAGACCTGTAGACCTTGTGTCCATAGGCTACCCCCCTAAGTCTTTTCAGCCACGATCCTACAGCTGAACCCGGATGGAGGTTCAAAAAACACAAAAAAAAGCAAAAAGGCATTCAAAAATAATTTTCCATATTGGAGAACTTTGCTAAAGGGAAGAAAAGTAAACTGTTTTATTTGTCCTTTATTCTTGGTCGTAGATTATAACGGTTAGTCCCAGGTATCATGTGGTCCTGAAAAAGGAGTTCAGGTTCTGTAGTGTCCAATCGAACTGACGGTGATACTGCTGATTGTAAAATGTCATCACTTTCTTTCTCAGTGAGTGTTCCTTTTATTCGTGCATCGCTGAAAGGCAGAAAACGTGGCACGGTTTCAGTCTCTGAGTCGGCGACACCTTCCTGGACCCACCGGTCATATGGCAGAGGTAGGGGTACCCTTTTGCAATGGGTCCCATGGATCCAGTGTTTCTTCCCTTCTACTCAAACAGCTGATCTTGTGGAGAGAAGAACGAGGTGCGGTCCGGTCCACCTGGGCTGCTCGTTTTTGGTTCGCTGAAAGTTCTTTATTAAAACCCAGGATCCAGGCTCAATGTGATGACCTGGAGATTCAGAGACCGGAGGCAGGGTGTCGTGGACCTGTTGATGTAAGACACGCAATTTAGCCGTCAATTCATACAGATAGTCAAGCAAAACAGGATGCTCTATCTCGCTAAACTTCTTGGGCCTAGGCACTCCCCATATATTGGCCGGGCGGCCGAAGACTATTTCATAAGGACTAAGTTTCACTAGTGAATGCACAGTCATTCTGGTTGATAGGAGTGCTAAGGGTAGAGCGTCAGGCCATTTGAGACCAGAGCTCGCTTGTATCTTGGCCAATTTTAGCTTTAGAGTGCCATTATAGCACTCCACTAATCCAGCTGATTGGGGGTGATTTGCAGCGTGAAACTTTTGGTTTATGCCTAGCCCTTCGCATACTTTCTTCATCACTTGACCCACAAATTCACTTCCATTGTCACTCCAGATCATTCTCGGCATTCCGAATCTAGGGAAGAACTCTTTCACAAGGGCTTTGGCTGTGGATAGCGCAGTATTGTCTTTTAGGGGATAGGCTTCCACCCATCTTGAAAAGGCACAAACAACAACGAGTACGTATTTTAAGTTGTTGCACCTCTCCATGTGGATGAAATCTAGCTGCAAAACCTCAAACGGATACGTAGGAGGTGCAAAATGACCAGCTGGAGTTGGGGTTCCTCTACCAGGGTTGTGTTTCAGGCATACCATGCAATTTTTAACCACATTTTCTGCGCACTTGGGAATTCCTGCATTTTGCCATACTGGGGCCAACAACTTACAAATCCCTTTCACACTGATGTGAGCCATTCCATGAGCCATTGTAACTACTGCAAGCACATACGCATCGGGTAGCAACCATCTTTGATGTTCTGACAACTCGACCCAACAACCATTCGCTTCTTTTTTTGCAGCTGCCACGATGCCACTTGCCACCAGTTTGGCCATATTTCAGAGCTGCAACATCACTGGAGTGCCCAAAAGCACAAGGTGTGCAATACTCAGAGACATGGCCAAGGTAAGAAAGGCTGAAAGACGACCACCACTGAACAAGACACACAAGCTGAAACGTCAAGACTGGGCCAAGAAATATCTCAAGACTGATTTTTCTAAGGTTTTATGGACTGATGAAATGAGAGTGAGTCTTGATGGGCCAGATGGATGGGCCCGTGGCTGGATTGGTAAAGGGCAGAGAGCTCCAGTCCGACTCAGACGCCAGCAAGGTGGAGGTGGAGTAATGGTTTGGGCTGGTATCATCAAAGATGAGCTTGTGGGGCCTTTTCGGGTTGAGGATGGAGTCAAGCTCAACTCCCAGTCCTACTGCCAGTTCCTGGAAGACACCTTCTTCAAGCAGTGGTACAGGAAGAAGTCTGCATCCTTCAAGAAAAACATGATTTTTATGCAGGACAATGCTCCATCACACGCGTCCAAGTACTCCACAGCGTGGCTGGCAAGAAAGGGTATAAAAGAAGGAAATCTAATGACATGGCCTCCTTGTTCACCTGATCTGAACCCCATTGAGAACCTGTGGTCCATCATCAAATGTGAGATTTACAAGGAGGGAAAACAGTACACCTCTCTGAACAGTGTCTGGGAGGCTGTGGTTGCTGCTGCACGCAATGTTGATGGTGAACAGATCAAAACACTGACAGAATCCATGGATGGCAGGCTTTTGAGTGTCCTTGCAAAGAAAGGTGGCTATATTGGTCACTGATTTGTTTTTGTTTTGTTTTTGAATGTCAGAAATGTATATTTGTGAATGTTGAGATGTTATATTGGTTTCACTGGTAATAATAAATAATTGAAATGGGTATATATTTTTTTTTGTTAAGTTGCCTAATAATTATGCACAGTAATAGTCACCTGCACACACAGATATCCCCCTAACATAGCTAAAACTAAAAACAAACTAAAAACTACTTCCAAAAATATTCAGCTTTGATATTAATGAGTTTTTTGGGTTCATTGAGAACATGGTTGTTGTTCAATAATAAAATTAATCCTCAAAAATACAACTTGCCTAATAATTCTGCACTCCCTGTAGATAGTCACTTTCATTCCTTTTGATACTGTACATGCTCTTGTTAGGGCTATTAACTCAGCTGCTTGGGCTGAATTATGTGGGATACGTGCAGCTTCAACAATCGTACACAAAGTTGTCACAGCATACGCCGCAGTCGTGTCACCATTCGGGAGCTTAAAGCATGAACCATCCACCCACAAAGTACCATCACTCTTTGCAATGGGAGTGTCCAGAAGGTCTATTCTCCCTTTCGTTTCTTCTTCTGTTCTATGGAGACAATCATGTTGTTCAGAAGTATCTAACTCCGTCACAATTGGCAATAACGTAGCTGGGTTAAGTGTAGTGCATCTTTTTATATGTACATGGCTTGCTAACAATGTCAACTCGTAACCTGACAATCGAGCACTAGTTAAATGCTGTGTCTTGGTTCTGTTTAACAACGTGTCCACTGCATGTGGAACCATTACGATTAATGTGTTATTCATCACTAAACCAGCAGACTGTTGGATAGAAACAGCAGCTGCCGCTGCCGCTCTTAAGCAGCTCGGTAGTGCCTTAGCTACTGGGTCTAAGGTTGAAGAGAAATAGGCGCATGGACGCTCCCTGTCTCCAAACTGTTGTGTCAAAACTGCTAACGCACAACCTTCTTTCTCATGGACATACAATGTAAAAGGCTTGCTGTAGTTGGGGGTACCCAACACAGGAGCTGAACATAATGCATCACGTAATTTGACAAAACTTTTCTGACAATCTTCAGACCATAGGACGGGATTTGGTGTATCTTTACAAGTTAATGCCACCAAGGGTTTGGCTATTAACGAAAAATTAGGTATCCATTGTCTGCAATATGATGTAATACCCAAGAAAGCACGCACTTCTCTTTGTGTTCTTGGAACACTCATTGCTGCAACAGCCCTGATTCTCTCTGGGGTCAGTTGCCTTCCCTCCTTTGAAAAGAGATGACCTAAATAGGTCACTTCTTTTTGACAATACTGTAACTTTGAAAGGGACACTTTGTGGTGTAAATCAGACAAATGACGCAATAATGACAATGTTGCTTCTTTGCAGATCTCCTTAGTATCTGCGGCAACTAGCAAATCATCGACATATTGAATGAGAGTGGCGCCATCAGGTAACATAAGAGTGTCAAGTTGTGCTTTCAAAGCCTGACTATAGATAGATCGACTTTCACAATAGCCTTGAGGAGCTCTCTTAAATCTGAAGCTTCGTCCTCCCAAATTGAAGCCAAAAAATGTCCCTGCTCTCTTCTGCAATAGGGATGCTGAAGAAAGCATTTTTCAGGTCTATTACTGAAACCAAGTGGCTGAAGCTGGAATCATTGTCAACAATGCAGTGATATCGGGGACGACTGGAAACTGTGGCACAACTATTTTGTTCACCTCTCTAAGGTCAATTACAAACCTATAAACAGGTGGCTGAGTAGGGTCAGTATGCTTCAAGACAGGCAAAACAGGACTATTGCAAACGTTGCCTCTTGTCTCTTCAATTACATCCTTCTCAATCAGATCACGAATAATTGCCAACAACGCTTTTTCCCCTTCACTAGAGATCTTGTATTGGGGAATACGTGGCATTTTAACATTGGCTTTTAATGTTATCACATATGGCTGAATTTCCAAAAGACCTACATCATTAGGTCCAGTAGCCCAAAGAGTATTAGGAAGAGACGAAAATTCTGGTGGAAATCTGTCCTTTGACAAATACATTGGTGAAACCACTTTCTTACCCAATGTGAGTTGCACTCCAGAAGGAGAGCAATACAATGTCGCATACAATCTCTTTAACAGATCTAATCCTAACAAGTTCTCGCCACAACCTGTCGTCAAAATAAGGGGTGTTTCAAATTTACAAGGTCCAACAGAAAGAGATATAGGGTTAGAAATCGGATTTCTAACTGGGGCGCCGGAAAACCCTACTGATACATTTGTTTCGCCAGACAAAGGTGCGCCAGGGAGTTTTGAGTGCATAATAGAACTCTTGGTAGCACCAGTATCCAACAGAAAAGGTTCTGACACACCTGATGCAATCACCTTAACATAAGGCCCACTCTGATCTACTGTAACTGAAACAACTCCCTCTCTTTGTCTATGGCTGTCCTAGCAATCATTACTGTCCAAATGCTCATCCTCTGTATAGTAATCATCAGTATAGTACTGAGCCGTCCTACCAGATGCATTAACCTGTTGATCAAATCTGTTCATTGAGTTTTGAGGGAGGAATGGGCGCGCGCTCTGGGGAACATATCCACGTCCTCTTCCTCTAGGTGCTTGTGGAACACCTCGACCTCTTAAACCGGAAGTACCATTTGCGCGCTGGAACAAAGCATGGCAACTATACTTGAGATGACCCTCTTCCTTGCAATATGAACCCTGATTGGGACCTACTGGGATACGTGGTTGAGCATACTCGGCTCTTTGCGAGTTTCTCTGAAACGGTTGGGGCTGATAGTTATTCTGATAGTTGTTCTGTGCACCACTATTCTGACCACCACGTGGCGGGTACGCTTGTTGTAACCGAACCTTCGTTTTCAATTCTTTTGTTTTCTTTTCTACTCTATCTCTCTCATCTTTATCTCTATTTTCGTAGTACTGTGCAGTAGCCAATATCTGTGCTGAAGAGGAAACTGCCCAAGAACTTTCTGAGTCTTTTAACTTTTTACACAACTCAGGAAGCAGATTATGCACAAATTTATCGACGAACAAACGTTGACCACCTTCCGTGCTCATATCTTGACCACTGTGGTCCACAAACGTTTCTTCAAACCTGGTGAAGAAATCTGATACCGTTTCTTCTTTCTTTTGCTTACATGCAGACAATTTATCCCAGTTTACACGCATCGCAGGCATTATAGTTTTCATGTAATCAATAATCCTACCAGGAAGCTCTGTCATTAAAGGCTCAGGTTTAGCACCACCAATTTGTCGGGCATCTGTAGCAGCAATATTAGCCCATGTGTCACCTAACTCTTGAGCATGGTCTGTATGGCGAATCTTTCCCCATAAAGGCTGTGGAACAACATTCCCAAACAACATGTCTATGTCAGCTAAATTCATAATGCAAGACCCCGCAGTCTGTGACAATTCATTGTAATACCCTGTAGGATTCTTACGGGGATCAGGCAATGTCTGCTTAAGGGCTAAAACTTCAGCTCGCTTCCATGGAACGTGTACCCATACACGCTGGAAATGAGGCAGGACAGGTGGATTAGCATTTGGGTCCCCTTCCCTCCACTGTGGGGGAACTTCTCTCATGGGGTACTGTTTCCCTTTCTTTTTAGCAGAAGAATCATATTTAAACAATAACCTGGAAACACCTTCAGTCCTAAACGACAATAACATCGCAACTGCTTTCTCGACATCTGAACCCAGAATCAAACCTGTCGCAAAATCGAACCGTACACGACACAACTTAGGCGGATTGGGCTCCAAACCATTTTCCTCTAAATCCTCAGAAAGAAAAGTACACATTTTCTCAAAAACGTATCTCTGTTTCGGTTATTCCCACTGATGGAAGACATCCATAACAGACTCTAGTTCATATCTCGCTGGTTCAGTAACCCATTTATGCGCCAAATAATTCAGTGTCTCTTTCTCCATACCATCAGGCAATTGGCTACGCAATTGTTTACGCTCTGAAACTGGGGTCGTAGCTAATGACCCAAAGAGAGGGGATAAAAGACTAGTCACAGTGTTTGTCATTCTCTGACGGATAGAGGGAGAGGTTGACAAATGAACAGGAGGAAAAACAGAATGAGACAAGGCAGAGACAGAAGCAGTGTCAGAAACAATACCAGGAGTGGTAGTCGCCATAGTAGTCAAAGTTGTAGGAAGTAAAGGCAGAGCAGATGTCAAAGCCGGTGGCCCTTGAGGAGGCTGCACCGGAGGAATAGGAACCAACTGAAGAATAGCTGGTGGGTGCTGGGGAGGAGCAGGAGGCAATGCAACCACTGGTTGTGCAACTAGAGGTTGCGGAGGTGCCGTTGCATTCTGCGCATAGGGTGGTGGCGAACTTAGCAAATGCGACATTAGGGGATCTTTTTCAGAGTCTTTTGCTGCATCTTGCTGAAGAGGCGGCAAAACTGGATAGCATTTATCTACTGTCATTTTATGTCGCCTATGCAACTGCTCATTCAACTGTTCTACTTCATTATCTTTAAACTGTATAGCAGCTTGCATAATCGAAATACCTTTTTCTCTCTTATTTTTCTTAGCTAATTTAATTTCCTTTTGCTTGGCTTCCTTACGCCATAAGCGGAAAGAATCAAACATTGCCGGCCGGGCTTTCTTCTTAAAAAGTCTAACTTCGAGGTTATCTAAGATTTCTGTGTCAAAGCTACCATTTTGGGGCCATTTTAAAACACCATCTTTTCTGGTGTAACGGATCCATACTTCATTATATGTGATGGGGCCTACTCCGTGCTTCACATATAATTCATAGGTTGGAGTTCCAATCGGAGGAACCGGACATGAGTCCTCCAACCGGGAGTCCCTTTTACAACCAAGACAAAACAAATTTCCAAGTCTGCTAAGACCAGGCATCTTCGCTCACTAGTCTAGCTTCAAACTTCAAAGGATTATCGTTTACGATAGTCTCGTGAATACACGAGTCCTTCGGCTTTGGTACTTGCAAGTTCCAAATCAAAGTGATCCCGAAGGGATACCAAACCAAATGTCCAACTAAGGACCAAACCAAGTGTCCAACTAAGGACTGGGAGACGCTCCACTGATACTTAACTGAAAATATCGATGACGTCACCAGAAGACTCGTCTTATCGTTTCGCTCTACCAAACATCAAGGGTCCAAATCAGGGCGACAGCCAGGGCAGCAGTCCTTCGTAGCCGTCGGGAAGCGGGGAACCTCGCAGCAAAGACTTTCGGACCACGTCGACATGCAGGGGTCGATGAAGTGGCGGCCTTCCTCCAGAATTTTCACACGAAGCTCCTCACGGACCTTAGGCTTGGACCGGTACCGCTGGTATCGCCCCACGTTGGGCGCCAACTGAGGAACTGGGTTTTTCAGAACCGGTACTGATCCGGTAACCCAGCGGTGCCAGGGTACACCCAAAGACCTCGGGTACTTTCCTGATTCAGACCACAGAAACTCAGAGTCTTCTAGGTGAAGTCAAAGATCGAATTTATTGGCTGCAACCAAGTAACAAGCGTCCTAGAAGTACAACAGCACGGTTTGTATGTTCTCAGGAGACTGTGTGTCAATGCAAAATCAGGTTTCCTTATATACAGTTTTTTAAGCTTCAGGCAAACATTCTTGACATTTTGGTTGGTCATTCACATGTTTTCACTACAAAGGAAAAAACAGTGTCATGATGAAACCTCATATTTCATGTCATCCAACCCATAATAAATTATCCGGCAAGGCCTAGTATTTTACATCAGATAAGTGTGGACCCCCAATAAAAACGGGCACCTCCCCCTCGTAAAGTAAGAAGAAGAAAAGAGCAGGTGCAGGTGTGAGCAAGATTAGGCAGAGTGTGTGAGCGATAATAAGGGTTTTATGGCATGGTGTGCCTTGATGCTATCTGATTCGGCCACTGGGATAGGGACTGACCAAACAGGTTTGGCCTGAGGCAATGGTTCCAGCTTGCCCAGGTCAGAGAAAAGTCAATCAAGGTGTACGTGTCCTTGGAATCAAATCTGACTGTATTATAAGCCTATGTGAGGGCAACTTTTTTTTTAAAATGGGAGCCACGAGTGCAGGACGAAAATGGCGATTTCGAGGTGAAAACGCTGCTGGAATTGAGAGATAATTCTCATGCTTAGTGTACTAGTCATTATCGGTCTTTTGATACTAAAATCGTACTGCTGTGGCAAAGTAAATTACATGGGTCCAGAATTTTTAGAACCACAGAACCCTTTTGCCACCTATGCCCTGGGTACTATCTACTAGGTCCTTACAAAGGGGTACAGTCTTGTCAATCAGGTAATTGCCAAGTCGACTTAATAATTTAGGAAGGGATCACGGGCACTGGGGGCTGTGTAGCAGGTTCCCAGTGCATTAAGCGAGTCATACACATCAGCATTGGGAGCAAAAAGTGGGCGGTGACCATTCACAAAGTGGCACTTCCCTACACACACCCTCACATGAAAAGCAGAAATAGTTAAATGAACATAAACTTCTTTCTTATACCACTGCGCCAACAGCTTGTGTCTTGTGCTGCAAAAATAGGAAATCTGCCATTGCAATGGATCCCCCTGAAAGTCTGCACATTCTTTAAAGGCACTGAAGGTTACTGGTTCACCAAAAATACATCCACTGAAAATCTTCAGAAAATGCTTCAGAAACCTAATAGACTGCTGGATGACCTTTTGGTCCTACCATTCAAAATCTCCTTTGCAGCCCGGAACATGTTTCAACCCTGAAAGTGGGATTTTGCCCTTTAGTTCTTTGTTTAATTTCACTCGCACCTTCTCACTACATAACTAGTTCGTGCTTGTGCTCATTTTCAAACCCACTGTACACTTGTTACGGATAGTGCTTAATTTGTGCTTGTTGTTTCCGGTGCTGAGCACCGGCACTTATTTTTGAGGGCCGGTGCTTATTCTTCGCCCCCAAGCATTTGCTGCGAGGAAAAGACACATATGGGAAAGACGGAGGAAGAGAAAAACGAAAAAGTGTCACAATGGGAGAAAGCAGAAAGCTGCAAATGTGATCTAAAGGGGCAGGGAGTAGCTTTAAATGGATTGAAGTGCTCCGAGATGGCTTCAGGATTACGCTGCCTCAATATTCCGTATTCCCACATTTAATTGCAGCAGCCGCATTTTTAAGAGGAGAGCTTTGAGCACCGGCACCTTGTTATTTTCAAATTAAGCACTGGTTACGGTTCAATTCACATTCCTGGTCGACAAATAATTAAAGACCATATTCCCTCACAAGTTAGCCAAACCTTGTGCATATCTCTCCACATCGTGCTACAAATTCCCCTCAGAATTGCAATAGTGTATCTGTGATAGCTTCTGGGAACAGAATAGACCTTTGAAGGTAAAAATGATAAAACAAATACAGGTGCAGGAGATGGCTCCGTTCAGATAATATGAAACAACAAACAAGATGCTGCGATAACCAGACGATGTGTAATTAATGTTAAGAAAATATATGAAGGTGATGTAACTCGCAAAAAGCAGGTAATATTCTTTGGAGGTATCAAGAAAATCACACTCAGCTCTACGGTTCCACATTCTCCTTAGCAACCGTTACCCTTAAAGAGCTTGTTGTTCCCAGGAATGGTAAATGATTCAGTATGACCATATTGGAATACCTGTTCCAAAAGTAGATTTGTCCATGATTGGTCAGGGTTTACATTTAAATAGTTTTGATAAAGGGAGAGAGAAAGAGTGAAATAGGTGAGTGGGAGAGCACGGCAATGTTTGCCTTATAGCCTAACCGATCTTCCATTTGTGATGGGGTCATCAGTTTTATAAGAAATTCCATTTACACCTTTAATTGATGTTATGTGTATTTGTTCTCTTTTGTAGGAAAGTTGACTCATTGCTCAACTTGTATCATAATTTCCATTTAATGTGTTTGATCGCTTCTCAGGCATTGCCAATGACAAGTCATGGTCGACTAATGATGGAGGCTGCACCAGCAAAGGTGGAGTGTGTCAACTAAATAGCAACTATTGTGATGGCTCCTACTCCAGTGGTCTGTGTGGAGGGCCAACACAGCGACAGTGCTGCTCAAAGTGTAAGTGTCATCTAGTATCCTCAAAACCAGCATATTGTAATGTAGTCTATTTTTTTTAAAAACAATCAAGTTTCATGTTTTTATTTCAACATGTTTGGTAGCTGCTTTTCAGTGCGTCACTAACATGAAAACATCCACAAAAATAGTATTGGTTTGAAAACAAAAAGGCAGATTAAAAACAAAAATTTAAGATCTTGCACATTTGGATTATGCACATGTAGTGGTTAGATCACTTTTGAGTAGACTGCCTGGTGGACAGCCGTTTCAGTTTTGGAGGAAAGTCCATGCTGTAGCATTCAGGGCTGTTACTTTCAGTTCAGAAGTGCATTTCCGCAATAGGTCCCGATTGATCTTTAGAAACTGTGATAGGTTACTTTTTCCCTGCATGAAACAGTATGGTCCCTGTGCTTGAACCACTTGTGACTTTGTACCTTCAGGACTGTTATAAGGACTTTGGCCCAGATTTACAAGAATCTGGAGCATCAAAGATTTTTTGCGCCCCGCCCACCACCTAACAACCCCATGGGTGCGCCATATTTACAATACGGCGCACCATGGTACACGATAGGCCAATAGCATCAAAATGTTTGATACTATTGTGGAGCTTTGCTGCACTAGCATAAAAAATGTTGATGCTAGTGCCGTAAAGTGCAAGGAGGCCTATTGATTTTAATGGGTGCATCCTTTTAACTCCTTCTTTGAGCACGCACAGTGTGAGAAAGTAGCCTCTTTCTAGCCTTGTTACCCCCACTTTTGGCCTGTTTGTGAGTGTATGTCAGGGTATTTTCACTGTCTCACTGGAATCCTGCTAGCCAGGGCCCAGTGCTCATAGTGAGAACCCTATGTTTTCAGTATGTTTGTTATGTGTCACTGGGACCCTGCTAGCCAGGACCCCAGTGCTCATAAGTTTGTGGCCTATATGTATGTGTTCCCTGTGTGATGCCTAACTGTCTCACTGAGGCTCTGCTATCCAGAACCTCAGTGGTTATGCTCTCTCATTTCTTTCAAATTGTCACTAACAGGCTAGTGACCAATATTACCAATTCACATTGGCTTACTGGAACACCCTTATAATTCCCTAGTATATGGTACTGAGGAACCCAGGGTATTGGGGTTCCAGGAGATCCCTATGGGCTGCAGCATTTCTTTTGCCACCCATAGGGAGCTCTGACAATTCTTACACAGGCCTGCCACTGCAGCCTGAGTGAAATAACGTCCACGTTATTTCACAGCCATTTTACACTGCACTTAAGTAACTTATAAGTCACCTATATGTCTAACCTTTACCTGGTAAAGGTTAGGTGCAAAGTTACTTAGTGTGAGGGCACCCTGGCACTAGCCAAGGTGCCCCCACATTGTTCAGGGCCAATTCCCCGGACTTTGTGAGTGCGGGGACACCATTACACGCGTGCACTACATATAGGTCACTACCTATATGTAGCTTCACGATGGTAACTCCGAATATGGCCATGTAACATGTCTATGATCATGGAATTGCCCCCTCTATGCCATCCTGGCATAGCTGGCACAATCCCATGATCCCAGTGGGCTGTAGCACAGACCCTGGTACTGCCAAACTGCCTTTCCTGGGGTTTCACTGCAGCTGCTGCCAACCCCTCAGACAGGTTTCTGCCCTCCTGGGGTCAAGCCAGGCTTGTCCCAGGATGGCAGAACAAAGGACTTCCTCTGAGAGAGGGTGTTACACCCTCTCCCTTTGGAAAATGGTGTGAAGGCAGGGGAGGAGTAGCCTCCCCCAGCCTCTGGAAATGCTTTCATGGGCACTTTTGGTGCCCATTTCTGCATAAGCCAGTCTACACCGGTTCAGGGACCCCTTAGCCCTGCTCTGGCGCGAAACTGGACAAAGGAAAGGGGAGTGACCACTCCCCTGACCTGCACCTCCCCTGGGAGGTGTCCAGAGCTCCTCCAGTGTGCTCCAGACCTCTGCCATCTTGGAAACAGAGGTGCTGCTGGCACACTGGACTGCTCTGAGTGGCCAGTGCCACCAGGTGACGTCAGAGACTCCTTCTGATAGGCTCCTTCAGGTGTTGCTAGCCTATCCTCTCTCCTAGGTAGCCAAACCCTCTTTTCTGGCTATTTAGGGTCTCTGTCTCTGGGGAAACTTTAGATAACGAATGCAAGAGCTCATCCGAGTTCCTCTGCATCTCTCTCTTCACCTTCTGCCAAGGAATCGACTGCTGACCGCGCTGGAAGCCTGCAAAACTGCAACATAGTAGCAAAGACGACTACTGCAACTCTGTAACGCTGATCCTGCCGCCTTCTCGACTGTTTTCCTGGTGGTGCATGCTGTGGGGGTAGTCTGCCTCCTCTCTGCACTAGAAGCTCCGAAGAAATCTCCCGTGGGTCGACGGAATCTTCCCCCTGCAACCGCAGGCACCAAAAAGCTGCATTACCGGTCCCTTGGGTCTCCTCTCAGCATGACGAGCGAGGTCCCTCGAATCCAGCAACTGTGTCCCAGTGACCCCCACAGTCCAGTGACTCTTCAGTCCAAGTTTGGTGGAGGTAAGTCCTTGCCTCCCCACGCCAGACTGCATTGCTGGGAACCGCAACATTTGCAGCTACTCCGGCCTCTGTGCACTTCCGGCGGAAATCCTTTGTGCACAGCCAAGCCTGGGTCCACGGCACTGTAACCTGCATTGCACGACTTTCTAAGTTGGTCTCCGGCGACGTGGGACTCCTTTGTGCAACTTCGGGTGAGCACTGTTTCACGCATCCTCGTAGTGCCTGTTTCTGGCACTTCTCCGGGTGCTACCTGCTGCTGAGAGGGCTCCTTGTCTTGCACGACGTCCCCTCTGTCTCCTGACGCAATTTGCGACAACCTGGTCCCTCCTGGGCCACAGCAGCATCCAAAAACGCTTACCGCACGATTTGCAGCTAGCAAGGCTTGTTGGCAGTCTTTCGGCGGGAAAATACTTCTGCACGACTCTCCATGGCGGGAGGGATCGGTGCTCCAAAGGGGAAGTCTCTAGCCCTTTTCGTTCCTGCAGAAACCTCAGCTTCTTCTGTCCAGTAGAAGCTTCTTTGCACCCACAGCTGGCATTTCCTGGGCATCTGCCCATCTCCGACTTGCTTGTGACTTTTGGACTTGGTCCCCTTGTTCCACAGGTACCCTCGACTGGAAATCCATCGTTGTTGCATTGCTGGTTTGTGTCTTTCCTGCAGTATTCCCCTATCACGACTTCTATGTCCTTTGGGGAACTTTAGTGCACTTTGCACTCACTTTTCAGGGTCTTGGGGTGGGCTATTTTTCTAACCCTCACTATTTTCTAACAGTCCCAGCGACCCTCTACAAGGTCACATAGGTTTGGGGTCCATTCGTGGTTCGCATTCCACTTTTGGAGTATATGGTTTGTGTTGCACCTATCCCTATGTGTCCCCATTGCATCCTATTGTAACTATACATTGTTTGCACTGTTTTCTAAGACTATACTGCATATTTTTGGTATTGTGTACATATATCTTGTGTATATTTCCTATCCTCTCACTGAGGGTACACTCTGAGATACTTTGGCATATTGTCATAAAAATAAAGTACCTTTATTTTTAGTATAACTGTGTATTGTGTTTTCTTATGATATTGTGCAAGTGACACTAGTGGTACTGTAGGAGCTTCACTCGTCTCCTAGTTCAGCCTAAGCTGCTCTGCTAAGCTACCATTATCTATCAGCCTATGCTGCTAGACACCCTATACACTAATAAGGGATAACTGGGCCTGGTGCAAGGTGCAAGTACCCCTTGGTACTCACTACAAGCCAGTCCAGCCTCCTACATTGGTTGTGCAGCGGTGGGATAAGTGCTTTGAGACTACTTACCACTCTTGTCATTGTACTTTTCATAAGAGAAAAATATACAAAACAAGTTCAGTGTGTGTACACATAACTAAAAAGTTTTGCATTTCCTCTTTTCACTCTTTTCTAAAGTGCTGAAAAGTACTTCTAAACTTTCAAAAAGTTCTAAAAAGTTTAAAAAGTTATTTTTCTCTGTCTTTCTAGAAGCTCTGACAAACTTTTTTTCTCTTTTTCTATCACTTTAACTCTCTCTAAAAATGTCTGGCACAGGCCAAAATGTTGATCTGTCCAAAATTGCATATGATCACCTTAGCTGGAAAGGAGCAAGGAGTCTCTGCATAGAGAGAGGTTTGAGTGTAGGGAAGAATCCTTCCTTGGAATTGTTACTTAACATGCTTAGAGAACAAGATAAGGCTAAAAGTGCCCCATCTGTTGAAAAAGTAGCTAATGGTTCCCACTCTGATCTAGGGACTCCCCCAGGAAAAGATTCAGGAAAGAAACTTCTTAGCCTGCCCATTACTAGACAGTCTAGCATAGTTGGTACTGAGGTGGAGTCACATCATACAGATGGTGTGCTCTCACATTACACTGTCAGCCAAGCTGTTAGGGTGCCCTCTGTAAGGGACAGGCCTCCTTCTGTTCATTCCCATCATACTTCTGTGTCTAGGAATGTCCCTCCCACCAACCCTGATGACAGATTGTTAGAAAGGGAACTCAATAAGTTGAGGGTGGAACAAACCAGACTGAAGCTTAAAAAGCAACAGCTGGATTTGGATAGACAGTCTTTAGAACTAGAGAAGGAAAGACAGAAGTTGGGTTTAGAAACCCATGGTGGCAGCAGCAGTATTCCCCATAGTCATCCTGCAAAAGAGCATGATTCCAGGAATCTGCACAAGATAGTTCCCCCTTATAAGGAGGGGGATGACATTAACAAGTGGTTTGCTGTACTTGAGAGGGCCTGTGCTGTACAGGATGTCCCTCAAAGGCAGTGGGCTGCTATCCTATGGCTATCATTTAGTGGAAAAGGTAGGGATAGGCTCCTTACTGTGAAAAAAAATGAAGCCAATGATTACAAAGTTCTTAAGAATGCACTCCTGGATGGTTATGGCTTAACCACTGAACAATACAGGATAAAGTTCAGAGAGACCAAAAAGGAGTCTTCACAAGACTGGGTTGATTTCATTGACCATTCAGTGAAGGCCTTGGAGGGGTGGTTACATGGCAGTAAAGTTACTGATTATGACAGCCTGTATAACTTGATCCTGAGAGAGCATATTCTTAATAACTGTGTGTTTGATTTGTTGCACCAGTACTTGGTGGACTCTGATCTGACCTCTCCCCAAGAATTGGGAAAGAAGGCAGACAAATGGGTCAGAACAAGAGTGAACAGAAAAGTTCATACAGGGGGTGAGAAAGAGAACAATAAGAAGAAAGATGGTGAAAAATCTCAAGATAAGCATGGGGACAAGGGTAAAACCAAAGATCCCACTTCAAATCTTAAACACTCTTCAGGGGGTGGGGATAAAACAAATTCTTCTTCTTCTTCTCAACCTACACAATTTAAAAAGCCCTGGTGCTTTGTGTGTAAAAATAGAGGCCATAGGCCAGGGGATAAGTCCTGTCCAGGTAAACCCCCTGAGCCTACCACCACTAATACATCAAGCTCTAGTGCCCCTAGCAGTAGTGGTACTAGTGGTGGGACTGCTGGCAACAGTCAGGTTAAGGGTGTAGTTGGGATCACTTATGGGTCCATAGTAGAAACTGGGGTAGTCAGTTCCAAGACAGTTTCTGTCACACCTAGTGGCATTGGCCTTGCCACACTGGCTGCTTGTCCCCTTACAATGGATAAGTACAGGCAGACAGTTTCAATAAATGGTGTTGAGGCATTGGCCTACAGGGACACACGTGCCAGTATCACTTTGGTGACTGAAAACCTAGTGCACCCTGATCAACACATCATTGGACAACAGTATAAGATTATTGATGTCCATAAATCCACTAAGTTTCTTCCCTTAGCTATAATTCAGTTTAGTTGGGGTGGAGTTACTGGCCCTAAGCAGGTGGTAGTATCACCTAGCTTACCTGTAGACTGTCTCTTAGGTATTGACCTAGAGGCCTCAGGTTGGGCTGATGTAGAGTTTTATGCCCACGCAGCCATGCTGGGCATCCCAGAGGAATTGTTCCCTCTCATTTCTACTGAAATGAAAAAGCAAAGGAGAGAAGGCCTGAAAACTCAGGATCCCTCTCCAACAACAGGTAAAAAGGGTATCGGTGGGAGGCTGGACTGGCTTGTAGTGAGTACCAAGGGGTACTTGCACCTTGCACCAGGCCCAGTTATCCCTTATTAGTGTATAGGGTGTCTAGCAGCTTAGGCTGATAGATAATGGTAGCTTAGCAGAGCAGCTTAGGCTGAACTAGGAGACGTGTGAAGCTACTACAGTACCACCTAGTGTCATATGCACAATATCATAAGAAAACACAATACACAGTTATACTAAAAATAAAGGTACTTTATATTTATGACAATATGCCAAAGTATCTTAGAGTGTACCCTCAGTGAGAGGATAGGAAATATACACAAGATATATATACACAATAGCAAAAATATGCAGTATAGTCTTAGAAAACAGTGCAAACAATGTATAGTTACAATAGGATGCAATGGGGAAACATAGGGATAGGGGCAACACAAACCATATACTCCAAAAGTGGAATGCAAACCACTATGTGACCTTGTAGAGGGTCGCTGGGACTATTAGAAAATAGTGAGAGTTAGAAAAATAACCCTCCCCAAGACCCTGAAAAGTGAGTGCAAAGTGCACTAAAGTTCCCCAAAGGACAAAGAAGTCGTGATAGGGGAATAAGGCAGGAAAGACACAAACCAACAATGCAACAACGCTGGATTTCCAATCTGGGGTACCTGTGGACCTGTGGACCAAGTCCAAAAGTCACAAGCAAGTCGGAGATGGGCAGATGCCCAGGAAATGCCAGCTGCGGGTGCAAAGAGGCTTCGACGGGACTGAAGAAGCTGCGGTTTCTGCAGGAACGCTAAGGGCTAGAGACTTCTCCTTTGGAGGACTGATCCGACTCGCCTTGTAGAGTCGTGCAGAAGTGTTTTACCGCCGAAAGAATGCCAACAAGCCTTGCTAGCTGCAAATCGTGCAGTAAGCGTTTTTGGATGCTGCTGTTGCCCAGGAGGGACCAGGAGGTCGCAAATTGGAACAGGAGGTAGAGGGGACGTCGCGCAAGAGAAGGAGCCCTATTAGCAGCAGGTAGCACCCTAGGAAGTGCCAGAAACAGGCACTACGATGATGCGTGAAATGGTGCTCACCCGAAGTTACACAAAGGAGTCCCACGTCGCCGGAGACCAACTTAGAAAGTCGTGCAATGCAGGTTAGAGTGCCGTGGACCCAGGCTTGGCTGTGCACAAAGGATTTCCGCCGGAAGTGCACAGGGGCCGGAGTAGCTGCAAAAGTCACGGTTCCCAGCAATGCAGTCTAGCGAGGTGAGGCAAGGACTTACCTCCACCAAACTTGGACTGAAGAGTCACTGGACTGTGGGGGTCACTTGGACAGAGTTGCTAAATTCGAGGGACCTCGCTCGTCGTGCTGAGAGGAGACCCAAGGGACCGGTAATGCAGCTTTTTGGTGCCTGCGGTTGCAGGGGGAAGATTCCGTCGACCCACAGGAGATTTCTTCGGAGCTTCTAGTGGAGAGAGGAGGCAGACTACCCCCACAGCATGCACCACCAGGAAAACAGTCGAGAAGGCGGCAGGATCAGCGTTACAGAGTTGCAGTAGTAGTCTTTGCTACTATGTTGCAGGTTTGCAGGCTTCCAGCGCGGTCAGCAGTGGATTCCTTGGCAGAAGGTGAAGAGAGAGATGCAGAGGAACTCGGATGAGCTCTTGCATTCGTTATCTAAGGAATCCCAAGAGACAGAGACCCTAAATAGCCAGAAAAGAGGGTTTGGCTACCTAGGAGAGAGGATAGGCTAGCAACACCTGAAGGAGCCTATCACAAGGAGTCTCTGACATCACCTGGTGGCACTGGCCACTCAGAGCAGTCCAGTGTGCCAGCAGCACCTCTGTTTCCAAGATGGCAGAGGTCTGGAGCACACTGGAGGAGCTCTGGGCACCTCCCAGGGGAGGTACAGGTCAGGGGAGTGGTCACTCCCCTTTCCTTTGTCCAGTTTCGTGCCAGAGCAGGGCTAAGGGGTCCCTGAACCGGTGTAGACTGGCTTATGCAGAATTGGGCACATCTGTGCCCAAGAAAGCATTTTCAGAGGCTGGGGGAGGCTACTCCTCCCCTGCCTTCACACCATTTTCCAAAGGGAGAGGGTGTAACACCCTCTCTCAGAGGAAGTCCTTTGTTCTGCCATCCTGGGACAGGCCTGGCTGGACCCCAGGAGGGCAGATGCCTGTCTGAGGGGTTGGCAGCAGCAGCAGCTGCAGTGAAACCCCAGGAAGGGCAGTTTGGCAGTACCAGGGTCTGTGCTACAGACCACTGGGATCATGGGATTGTGCCAACTATGCCAGGATGGTATAGAGGGGGCAATTCCATGATCATAGACATGTTACATGGCCATATTCGGAGTTACCATTGTGAAGCTACATATAGGTAGTGACCTATATGTAGTGCACGCGTGTAATGGTGTCCCCGCACTCACAAAGTCCGGGGAATTGGCCCTGAACAATGTGGGGGCACCTTGGCTAGTGCCAGGGTGCCCTCACACTAAGTAACTTTGCACCTAACCTTTACCAGGTAAAGGTTAGACATATAGGTGATTTATAAGTTACTTAAGTGCAGTGTAAAATGGCTGTGAATTAACGTGGACGTTATTTCACTCAGGCTGCAGTGGCAGGCCTGTGTAAGAATTGTCAGAGCTCCCTATGGGTGGCAAAAGAAATGCTGCAGCCCATAGGGATCTCCTGGAACCCCAATACCCTGGGTACCTCAGTACCATATACTAGGGAATTATAAGGGTGTTCCAGTAAGCCAATGTAAATTGGTAAAAATGGTCACTAGCCTGTTAGTGACAATTTGAAAGAAATGAGAGAGCATAACCACTGAGGTTCTGGTTAGCAGAGCCTCAGTGAGACAGTTAGGCACCACACAGGGAACACATACATATAGGCCACAACCTTATGAGCACTGGGGTCCTGACTAGCAGGGTCCCAGTGACACATAACAAACATACTGAAAACATAGGGTTTTCACTATGAGCACTGGGCCCTGGCTAGCAGGATCCCAGTGAGACAGTGAAAACACCCTGACATACACTCACAAACAGGCCAAAAGTGGGGGTAACAAGGCTAGAAAGAGGCTACTTTCTCACACAACCCCCCCCCCAAACGAAGGACAATAAGGCTAACCTTGGCCAGTTGAGACTTTATTGTCTAAGTGGTGATAAGTAGAGAGTAGCTCTGCAATAGACTGGTTACTCCCTTTATCATCCACTATATGGTTACTTCCCTGTGGGGATGTAAACCACCCTGTTTGACGTTTTTTAGCTAAGTAACAATGTGAAGATGTATTTTCAGAGTTTCTATCAGTAAGTTTTAGTTTAGAGCAGTGGGAATTGTCCACTGAACCTATTTGTAATGATGGAAATGCCAGACAGGGATGCTGTCTCAGAAAAGCCATAGCTGGCCAAAACCTTTGTCCATATGGCTGGAAGAGAGAACAGGGATGCTGTTTCTCTTGAGTTGGAGCAGGGCAGGGATGCTGTCCTATGAGCTCCACACTAGGGCAGGGATGCTGTCCTAAGTGTTGTGAGGCAGTGCAGGGTTTCTGCTCTAAAGTTTCTCTGGGAGGGTTGGAGGGATGCTCCATGTTAACTAAAATGGTGCTCTTTTTCTCACCAATGTTAGTTATCCCACAGAGAGGTACTTCCACCTCAGGGAGTACAGTTTTGCCAACTGATGATTCCCTTGGAACAGGTGCCACCCCAGGAGAGGTTTCTCCCACCACAGGAATGGTATCCTGAATGGTAGGGTGGTTAGGGGATACTGTGATACCCTTTTTACCTGTTGATGGAGAGGGATCCTGAGTTTTCAGGCCTTCTCTCCTTTGCTTTTTCATTTCAGTAGAAATGAGAGGGAACAATTCCTCAGGGATGCCCAGCATGGCTGCATGGGCATAAAACTCTACATCAGCCCAACCTGAGGCCTCTAGGTCATTACCTAAGAGACAGTCTACAGGTAAGCTAGGTGATACCACCACCTGCTTAGGGCCAGTAACTCCACCCCAACTAAACTGAATTATAGCTAAGGGAAGAAACTTAGTGGAGTTATGGACATCAATAATCTTATACTGTTGTCCAATGATGTGTTGATCAGGGTGCACTAGGTTTTCAGTCACCAAAGTGATACTGGCACCTGTGTCCCTGTAGGCCAAGGCCTCAACACCATTTATTGAAACTGTCTGCCTGTACTTATCCATTGTAAGGGGACAAGCAGCCAGTGTGGCAAGGCCAATGCCACTAGGTGTGACAGAAACTGTCTTGGGACTGACTACCCCAGTTTCTACTATGGACCCATAAGTGAACCCAACTACACCCTTAACTTGACTGTTGCCAGCAGTCCCACCACTAGTACCACTACTGCTAGGGGCACTAGAGCTTGATGTATTAGTGGTGGTAGGCTCAGGGGGTTTACCTGGACAGGACTTATCCCCTGGCCTATGGCCTCTATTTTTACACACAAAGCACCAAGGCTTTTTAATGTGTGCAGGTTGGGAAGAAGAGGAAGAATTTGTTTTATCCCCACCCTCTGAAGAGTGTTTAAGATTTGAAGTGGGATCTTTGGTTTTACCCTTATCCCCATGCTTATCTTGAGATTTTTCACCATCTTTCTTCTTATTGCCATCTTTGTCACCCCCTGTATGAACTTTTCTGTTCACCCTTGTTCTGACCCATTTGTCTGCCTTCTTTCCCAATTCTTGGGGAGAGGTCAGATCAGAGTCTACCAGGTACTGGTGCAACAAATCAGACACACAATTATTAAGTATATGCTCTCTCAGGATTGTGTTATACAGGCTTTCATAATCAGTAACTTTACTGCCATGTAACCACCCCTCCAAGGCCTTCACTGAATGGTCAATGAAATCAACCCAGTCTTGTGAAGACTCCTTTTTGGTCTCTCTGAACTTTATCCTGTACTGTTCAGTGGTTAAGCCATAACCATCCAGGAGTGCATTCTTAAGAACTTGGAAATTATTGGCATCATTTTCTTTCACTGTAAGGAGCCTATCCCTACCTTTTCCACTAAATGATAGCCATAGGATAGCAGCCCACTGCTTTTGAGGGACATCCTGTACAGCACAGGCCCTCTCAAGTGCAGCAAACCACTTGTTAATGTCATCCCCCTCCTTATAAGGGGGAACTATCTTGTGCAGATTCCTGGAATGATGCTCTTTTGCAGGATGACTATGGGGAATACTGCTGCTGCCACCATGGGTATCTAAACCCAATTTCTGTCTTTCCTTCTCTAATTCTAAAGACTGTCTATCCAAATCCAGCTGTTGCTTCTTGAGCTTCAGTCTGGTTTGTTCCACTCTCAATCTATTGAGCTCCCTTTCTAACAATCTGTCATCAGGGTGGGTAGGAGGGACATTTCTAGATACAGAGGTATGATGGGAATGAACAGAAGGAGACCTGTCCCTTACAGAGGGCACCCTAACAGCTTGGCTACCAGCATAATGTGAGAGCACACCATCAGTATGGTGTGATTCAACCTCTGTACCAACTATGCTAGACTGTCTAGTAATGGGCAGGCTGAGAAGTTTCTTTCCTGAACCTTTTCCTGGGGGAGTCCCTGGATCAGATTGAGAACCATTAGCTACTTTTTCACCAGATTGGGCACTTATGGCCTTATCCTGTACTCTAAGCATATTAATTAACAGTTCTAAGGAAGGATTCTTCCCTACACTCAAACCTCTCTCTATGCAGAGACTCCTTGCTCCTTTCCAGCTAAGGTGATCATATGCAATTTTGGACAGTTCAACATTTTGGCCTGTACCAGACATTTTTTAGAGAGAGTTAAAGTGATAGAAAAAGAGAAAAAAGTTTTCAGAACTTTTTGGAAAGACAGAAAAAACGTTTTAAACTTTTAAGAACTTTTTGAAAGTTTAGGAGTACTTTTCAGCACTTAGAAAAGAGTGAAAAGAGGAAATGCAAAACTTTTTGGCTATGTGTATATACACTGACCTTGTTTTGTATATTTTTCTCTTATGAAAAGTACAATGACAAGAGTGGTAAGTAGTCTCAAGCACTTATCCCACCACTGCACAACCAATGTAGGAGGCTGGACTGGCTTGTAGTGAGTACCAAGGGGTACTTGCACCTTGCACCAGGCCCAGTTATCCCTTATTAGTGTATGGGGTGTCTAGCAGCTTAGGCTGATAGATAATGGTAGCTTAGCAGAGCAGCTTAGGCTGAACTAGGAGACGTGTGAAGCTACCACAGTACCACTTAGTGTCATATGCACAATATCATAAGAAAACACAATACACAGTTATACTAAAAATAAAGGTACTTTATTTTTATGACAATATGCCAAAGTATCTTAGAGTGTACCCTCAGTGAGAGGATAGGAAATATACACAAGATATATATACACAATAGCAAAAATATGCAGTATAGTCTTAGAAAACAGTGCAAACAATGTATAGTTACAATAGGATGCAATGGGGAAACATAGGGATAGGGGCAACACAAACCATATACTCCAGAAGTGGAATGCGAACCACGAATGGACCCCAAACCTATGTGACCTTGTAGAGGGTCGCTGGGACTATTAGAAAATAGTGAGAGTTAGAAAAATAACCCTCCCCAAGACCCTGAAAAGTGAGTGCAAAGTGCACCAAAGTTCCCCTAAGGACAAAAGAGTCGTGTTAGAGGAATAATGCAGGAAAGACACAAACCAGCAATACAACAACTGTGGATTTCCAATCTAGGGTACCTGTGGAACAAGGGGACCAAGTCCAAAAGTCACAAGCAAGTCGGAGATGGGCAGATGCCCAGGAAATGCCAGCTGTGGGTGCAAAGAAGCTTCGACTGGACAGAAGAAGCTGAGGTTTCTGCAGGAACGAAAAGGGCTAGAGACTTCCCCTTTGGTGGACGGATCCCACTCGCCTTGGAGAGTCGTGCAGAAGTGTTTTTCCGCCGGAAGGACGCCAACAAGCCTTGCTACACGTAAATCGTGCGTTTGGCGTTTTTGGACGCTGCTGGGGCCCAGGAGGGACCAGGAGGTGGCAAATTGGACCTGCAGAGAGAGGGGACGTCGAGCAAGACAAAGAGCCCTCACTGAAGCAGGTAGCTCCCGGAGAAGTGCCAGAAACAGGCACTACGAGGATGCGTGAAACGGTGCTCGCCGAAGTTGCACAAAGGAGTCCCACGTCGCCGGAGACCAACTTAGAAAGTCGTGCAATGCAGGTTAGAGTGCCGTGGACCCAGGCTTGGTTGTGCACGAAGGATTTCCGCCGGAAGTGCACAGGGGCCGGAGTAGCTGCAAAGTCGCGGTTCCCAGCAATGCAGCCCAGCGAGGTGAGGCAAGGACTTACCTCCACCAAACTTGGGCTGAAGAGTCACTGGTCTGTGAGGGTCACTTGAACAGCGTCGCTGGATTCGAGGGACCTCGCTCGTCGTGCTGAGAGGAGACCCAAGGGACCGGTAATGCAGCTTTTTGGTGCCTGCGGTTGCAGGGGGAAGATTCCGTCGACCCACGGGAGATTTCTTCGGAGCTTCTGGTGCAGAGAGGAGGCAGACTACCCCCACAGCATGCACAAGCAGGAAAACAGTCGAGAAGGCGGCAGGATCAGCGTTACAGAGTTGCAGTAGTCGTCTTTGCTATTATGTTGCAGGTTTGCAGGCTTCCAGCGCGGTCAGCAGTCGATTCCTTGGCAGAAGGTGAAGAGAGAGATGCAGAGGAACTCGGCTGAGCTCATGCATTCGTTATCTAAAGTTTCCCCAGAGACAGAGACCCTAAATAGCCAGAAAAGAGGGTTTGGCTACCTAGGAGAGAGGAAAGGCTACTAACACCTGAAGGAGCCTATCACAAGGAGTCTCTGACGTCACCTGGTGGCACTGACCACTCAGAGCAGTCCAGTGTGCCAGCAGCACCTCTGTTTCCAAGATAGCAGAGGTCTGGAGCACACTGGAGGAGCTCTGGACACCTCCCAGGGGAGGTGCAGGTCAGGGGAGTGGTCACTCCCCTTTCCTTTGTCCAGTTTCGCGCCAGAGCAGGGGCTAAGGGGTCCCTGAACCGGTGTAGACTGGCTTATGCAGAATTGGGCACATCTGTGCCCAACAAAGCATTTCCAGAGGCTGGGGGAGGCTACTCCTCCCCTGCCTTCACACCATTTTCCAAAGGGAGAGGGTGTCACACCCTCTCCCAGAGGAAGTTCTTTGTTCTGCCATCCTGGGCCAGGCCTGGCTGGACCCCAGGAGGGCAGCTGCCTGTCTGAGGGGTTGGCAGCAGCATCTGCAGTGAAACCCCAGGAAGGGCAGTTTGGCAGAATCTTCCCCCTGCAACCGCAGGCACCAAAAAGCTGCATTACCGGTCCCTGGGGTCTCCTCTCAGCACGACGAGCGAGGTCCCTTCTCGACTGTTTTCCTGCTTGTGCATGCTGTGGGGGTAGTCTGCCTCCTCTCTGCACCAGAAGCTCCGAAGAAATCTCCTGTGGGTCGACGGAATCTTCCCCCTGCAACCGCAGGCACCAAAAAGCTGCATTACCGGTCCCTTGGATCTCCTCTCAGCACGACGAGCGAGGTCCCTCGAATCCAGCGACTCTGTCCAAGTGACCCCCACAGTCCAGTGACTCTTCAGTCCAAGTTTGGTGGAGGTATGTCCTTGCCTCACCTCGCTGGGCTGCATTGCTGGGAACCGTGACTTTTGCAGCTACTCCGGCCCCTGTGCACTTCCGGCGGAAATCCTTTGTGCACAGCCAAGCCTGGGTCCACAGCACTCTAACCTGCATTGCACGACTTTCTAAGTTGGTCTCCGGCGACGTGGGACTCCTTTGTGCGACTTCAGGTGAGCACCGTTTCACGCATCCTCGTAGTGCCTGTTTCTGGCACTTCTCCGGGTGCTACCTGCTGCTGAGAGGGCTCCTTGTCTTGCCCGACGTCCCCTCTCTCTGCTGGTCCAATTTGCGACCTCCTGGTCCCTCCTGGGCCTCAGCAGCGTCCAAAAACGCTAACTGCACGATTTGCAGCTAGCAAGGCTTGTTGGCGTTCTTTCGGCGGGAAAACACTTCTGCACGACTCTCCACGGTGAGAGGGATCCGTCCACCAAAGGGGAAGTCTCTAGCCCTTTTAGTTCCTGCAGAAACCTCTGCTTCTTCTGTCCAGTTGAAGCTTCTTTGCTCCCGCAGCTGGCATTTCCTGGGCATTTGCCCATCTCCGACTTGCTTGTGACTTTTGAACTTGGTCCCCTTGTTCCACAGGTACCCTAGATTGGAAATCCACAGTTGTTGCATTGTTGGTTTGTGTCTTTCCTGCATTATTCCTCTAACACGACTTCTTTGTCCTTAGGGGAACTTTAGTGCACTTTGCACTCACTTTTCAGGGTCTTGGGGAGGGTTATTTTTCTAACTCTCACTATTTTCTAATAGTCCCAGCGACCCTCTACAAGGTCACATAGGTTTGGGGTCCATTCGTGGTTCGCATTCCACTTCTGGTGTATATGGTTTGTGTTGCCCCTATCCCTATGTTTCCCCATTGCATCCTATTGTAACTATACATTGTTTGCACTGTTTTCTAAGACTATACTGCATATTTTTGCTATTGTGTATATATATCTTGTGTATATTTCCTATCCTCTCACTGAGGGTACACTCTAAGATACTTTGGCATATTGTCATAAAAATAAAGTACCTTTATTTTTAGTATAACTGTGTATTGTGTTTTCTTATGATATTGTGCATATGACACTAAGTGGTACTGTAGTAGCTTCACACGTCTCCTAGTTCAGCCTAAGCTGCTCTGCTAAGCTACCATAATCTATCAGCCTAAGCTGCTAGACACCCTATACACTAATAAGGGATAACTGGGCCTGGTGCAAGGTGCAAGTACCCCTTGGTACTCACTACAAGCCAGTCCAGCCTCCTACATTGGTTGTGCAGCGGTGGGATAAGTGCTTTGAGACTACTTACCACTCTTGTCATTGTACTTTTCATAAGAGAAAAATATACAAAACAAGGTCAGTGTATATACACATAGCCAAAACGTTTTGCATCTCCTCTTTTCACTCTTTTCTAAGTGCTGAAAAGTACTTCTAACTTTCTAAAAAGTTCTAAAAAGTTTTAAAAGTTTTTTTCTCTGTCTTTCTAAAAGCTCTGACAAACTTTTTATCTTTTACTATCACTTTAACTCTCTCTAAAAATGTCTGGCACAGGCCAAAATGTTGATCTGTCCAAACTTGCATATGATCACCTTAGCTGGAAAGGAGCAAGGAGTCTCTGCATAGAGAGAGGTTTGAGTGTAGGGAAGAATCCTTCCTTAGAACTGTTAATTAACATGCTTAGAGAACAGGATAAGGCTAGAAGTGCCCCATCTGTTGAAAAAGTAGCTAATGGTTCTCAATCTGATCCAGGGACTCCCCCAGGAAAAGATTCAGGAAAGAAACTTCCTAGCCTGCCCATTACTAGACAGTCTAGCATAGTTGGTAATGATGATGAGCCACACCATATAAATAGTGTTGTCTCACATCATAGCAAAAGCATTTACTCACACCACAGTGGTACTGATGTTTCTGTTAGCCAAGCTGTTAGGGTGTCCTCTGTAAGGGACAGGTCTCCTTCTGTCCATTCTCACCATACTTCTGTTTCAAGGCATGTCCCTCCCACCCACCCTGATGACAGATTGTTAGAAAGGGAGCTCAATAGATTGAGAGTGGAACAAACCAGACTGAAGCTCAAGAAGCAACAGCTGGATTTGGATAGACAGACTTTAGAAGTAGAGAAGGAGAGACAGAAACTGGGTTTAGAAACCCATGGTGGCAGCAGCAGTATTTCCCATAGTCATCCTGCAAAAGAGCATGATTCCAGGAATCTGCACAAGATAGTTCCCCCTTATAAGGAGGGGGATGACATTAACAAGTGGTTTGCTGCACTTGAGAGGGCCTGTGTTGTACAGGATGTCCCTCAAAGGCAGTGGGCTGCTATCCTATGGCTATCATTTAGTGGAAAAGGTAGGGATAGGCTCCTTACTGTGAAAGAAAATGATGCTAATAATTTCCAAGTTCTTAAGAATGCACTCATGGATGGTTATGGCTTAACCACTGAACAATACAGGATAAAGTTCAGAGAGACCAAAAAGGAGTCTTCACAAGACTGGGTTGATTTCATTGACCATTCAGTGAAGGCCTTGGAGGGGTGGTTACATGGCAGTAAAGTTACTGATTATGACAGCCTGTATAACTTGATCCTGAGAGAGCATATTCTTAATAATTGTGTGTCTGATTTGTTGCACCAGTACTTGGTGGACTCTGATCTGACCTCTCCCCAAGAATTGGGAAAGAAGGCAGACAAATGGGTCAGAACAAGGGTGAACAGAAAAGTTCATACAGGGGGTGACAAAGATGGCAACAAAAAGAAGGATGGTAAGTCTTCTGACAAGTGTGGGGACAAATCTAAAAATGAGTCTTCATCAGGCCCACAAAAACACTCTGGTGGGGGTGGTGGGCCCAAATCCTCTTTTAATCAGAACAAGGAAAAGAAACCATGGTGCTATTTATGTAAAATAAAAGGCCATTGGACAACAGATCCCAGTTGTCCAAAGAAAGGCACCAAGCCTCCTACCACTACAACCCCTACTGCTACACCTAGTGTCCCTACTAATAGCAGTGGTGGTGGGAGCAAACCTACTAATAGCCAATCCAAGGGAGTAGCTGGGCTCACTATTGGTAACTTAGTTGGGGTTGGCCTTGTTAGGGAGGCCACAGAGGCTGTGTTAGTCTCTGAGGGGGCTATTGATTTAGCCACCTTAGTTGCTTGTCCCCTTAATATGGATAAGTACAAGCAGCTACCGCTAATAAATGGTGTTGAGGTTCAGGCCTACAGGGACACTGGTGCCAGTGTGACTATGGTCATAGAGAAACTGGTCCACCCTGAACAACACCTACTTGGTCACCAGTACCAAGTAACCGATGCTCACAACAACACACTTAGCCACCCCATGGCTGTTGTAAATCTCAACTGGGGGGGTTACTGGTCCAAAGAAAGTTGTGGTAGCTTCAGATTTACCTGTAGACTGTCTATTAGGGAATGATTTGGAGACATCAGCTTGGTCAGATGTGGAGTTGGAGGCCCATGCAGCAATGCTGGGCATCCTAGGGCATATTTTTGCTTTGACAAGGGCTCAGGCCAAAAAGCAAAAAGGACAGGGAAGCTTGGATCCTGGAACAATGGACCAAGTGCTCCCTAAAGCTAGGGCTAGTAGAAGCAAACCACTTCCTACTATCCCTCCCTCTACAGTGGATTCTACTTCTGAGGAAGAAGAATTCCCTCCCTGTGCAGAACCTACACCAGAGGAGCTGGAAGCAGACACTGCTGAGCTTTTGGGTGAAGGGGAGCCTGCCAGAGAGGAGCTGAGTGTGGCACAGCAAACCTGTCCCACATTAGAGGGTCTCAGACAGCAAGCTGTCAAACAGGCTAATGGGGATGTCAGTGACTCTCACAGAGTTTACTGAGAGGACAACCTCTTGTACACTGAGCATAGGGATCCTAAACCTGGAGCTGCCAGGAGATTACTGATTCCTCAGGAGTACAGAAAGTTCCTCCTAACACTGGCACATGACATTCCCTTAGCTGGGCATCTAGGACAAATGAAAACTTGGGACAGGCTTGTTCCCCTGTTTCATTGGCCTAGAATGTCTGAGGACACAAAGGAATTTTGTAAGTCCTGTGAAACCTGTCAAGCCAGTGGCAAGACAGGTGGCACCCCAAAGGCACCCCTTATCCCACTGCCTGTGGTTGGGGTTCCCTTTGAAAGGGTAGGGGTTGACATAGTTGGCCCCCTTGACCCTCCTACTGCTTCAGGCAATAGGTTTATCTTGGTGGTAGTGGACCATGCCACAAGATATCCTGAAGCAATTCCTTTAAGGACCACTACAGCACCTGCAGTGGCAAAGGCCCTCCTGGGAATATTTTCTAGGGTGGGCTTCCCAAAGGAAGTGGTATCAGACAGGGGAAGCAATTTCATGTCTGCATACTTAAAGGCCATGTGGAAGGAGTGTGGTGTAACGTACAAGTTCACAACACCCTATCATCCACAAACAAATGGACTGGTGGAGAGATTTAATAAAACTCTCAAAGGCATGATTATGGGTCTCCCTGAAAAACTCTGCAGGAGATGGGATATCCTTCTACCATGCCTCCTTTTTGCCTACAGGGAGGTACCCCAGAAAGGAGTGGGCTTCAGCCCCTTTGAACTTCTTTTTGGACACCCTGTTAGGGGTCCACTCACACTTGTAAAGGAGGGTTGGGAACAACCTTTAAAAGCTCCTAAGCAGGATATTGTGGATTATGTACTTAGCCTCAGATCAAGGATGGCTGAGTACATGAAAAAGGCCAGTAAAAACCTTCAGGCCAGCCAAGAGCTCCAGAAGCAATGGCATGATCAGAAGGCTGTTTTGGTTCAGTACCAACCAGAGCAGAAAGTGTGGGTCTTGGAGCCTGTGGCCCCAAGAGCACTCCAAGATAAATCGAGTGGTCCCCACACAATTGTTGAAAAGAAGGGAGAAGTCACCTATTTAGTTGACTTAGGCACTGCCAGGAGTCCCCTTAGGGTGCTCCATGTCAACCGCCTGAAACCCTACTATGACAGGGCTGATCTCACCCTGCTCATGGCAACTGATGAGGGACAGGAAGAAGACAGTGATCCTCTACCTGATCTCTTCTCTTCCACAGAACAAGATGCTCTTGTGGAAGGTGTAGTTTTGGCTGATTGTCTTACTGCTGAGCAGAAAGATAATTGCATAAATCTCCTAGATCAATTCTCTGAACTCTTCTCTACTGTGCCAGGTACCACTTCTTGGTGTGAGCACACTATAGATACTGGAGACAGTTTACCTGTCAAAAGTAAGATCTATAGGCAGCCTGACCATGTCAGGGACTGCATAAAGCAAGAGGTCCAGAAAATGTTAGAACTAGGAGTGGTTGAGCACTCTGACAGTCCATGGGCTTCTCCTGTGGTACTGGTACCAAAACCCCATTCCAAAGATGGAAAGAAGGAAATGCGGTTTTGTGTAGACTATAGAGGTCTCAACTTGGTAACCAACTCTGATGCTCACCCTATACCCAGGGCAGATGAGCTCATAGATACACTGGCATCTGCCAAGTATCTAAGCACTTTTGACTTGACTGCAGGGTATTGGCAGATCAAATTGTCAGAAGATGCTAAACCTAAGACTGCATTTTCAACCATTGGAGGACATTAACAGTTTACTGTAATGCATTTTGGTTTGAAAAATGCACCTGCCACTTTTCAGAGGTTGGTGAACACAGTCCTGCAAGGGCTGGAAGCTTTCAGTGCAGCATATTTGGACGATATAGCTGTCTTTAGCTCCAGCTGGGATGATCACCTGGTCCACCTATGGAAAGTTTTGGAGGCCCTGCAAAAGGCAGGCCTCACTATCAAGGCTTCAAAGTGCCAGATAGGGCAGGGTAAGGTGGTTTATCTGGGACACCTTGTTGGTGGGGAACAGATTGCACCACTTCAGGGGAAAATCCAAACAATTATTGATTGGGTTCCCCCTACCACTCAGACTCAGGTGAGAGCCTTCCTAGGCCTCACTGGGTATTACAGGAGGTTCATTAAGAACTATGGCTCCATTGCAGCCCCTCTTAATGACCTCACATCCAAGAAAATGCCTAAAAAGGTATTATGGACAGCAAACTGTCAGAAAGCTTTTGAGGAGCTAAAGCAGGCCATGTGCTCTGCACCTGTCCTGAAAAGCCCTTGTTACTCTAAAAAATTCTATGTCCAAACTGATGCATCTGAATTAGGAGTAGGGGCAGTCCTATCACAACTTAATTCTGAGGGCCAGGATCAACCTGTTGCTTTTATTAGTAGGAGGTTGACCCCTAGAGAAAAGCGTTGGTCTGCCATTGAGAGGGAGGCCTTTGCTGTAGTCTGGGCACTGAAGAAGTTGAGGCCATACCTGTTTGGCACTCACTTCATTGTTCAGACAGACCACAAACCTCTACTTTGGCTAAAACAAATGAAAGGTGAAAATCCTAAATTGTTGAGGTGGTCCATATCCCTACAGGGAATGGACTATACAGTGGAACATAGACCTGGGAGTAGCCACTCCAATGCAGATGGACTCTCCAGATATTTCCACTTAGACAATGAAGACTCATCAGGTCATGGCTAGTCTTATTGTCCTTCGTTTGGGGGGGGTTGTGTAGGAAAGTACCATCTTTCCTGGCATGTTACCCCCATTTTTCACTGTATATATGTTGTTTTAGTTGTATGTGTCACTGGGACCCTGGTAACCCAGGGCCCCAGTGCTCATAAGTGTGCCTGAATGTGTTACCTGTGTAGTGACTAACTGTCTCACTGAGGCTCTGCTAATCAGAACCTCAGTGGTTATGCTCTCTCATTTCTTTCCAAATTGTCACTAACAGGCTAGTGACCATTTTTACCAATTTACATTGGCTTACTGGAACACCCTTATAATTCCCTAGTATATGGTACTGAGGTACCCAGGGTATTGGGGTTCCAGGAGATCCCTATGGGCTGCAGCATTTATTTTGCCACCCATAGGGAGCTCTGACAATTCTTACACAGGCCTGCCACTGCAGCCTGAGTGAAATAACGTCCACGTTATTTCACAGCCATTTTACACTGCACTTAAGTAACTTATAAGTCACCTATATGTCTAACCTTTACCTGGTAAAGGTTAGGTGCAAAGTTACTTAGTGTGAGGGCACCCTGGCACTAGCCAAGGTGCCCCCACATTGTTCAGAGCCAATTCCCTGAACTTTGTGAGTGCGGGGACACCATTACACGCGTGTACTACATATAGGTCACTACCTATATGTAGCTTCACAATGGTAACTCCGAATATGGCCATGTAACATGTCTATGATCATGGAATTGCCCCCTCTATGCTGTAGGAGGCTGGACTGGCTTGTAGTGAGTACCAAGGGGTACTTGCACCTTGCACCAGGCCCAGTTATCCCTTATTAGTGTATAGGGTGTCTAGCAGCTTAGGCTGATAGATAATGGTAGCTTAGCAGAGCAGCTCAGGCTGAACTAGGAGACGTGTGAAGCTACTACAGTACCACTTAGTGTCATATGCACAATATCATAAGAAAACACAATACACAGTTATACTAAAAATAAAGGTACTTTATTTTTATGACAATATGCCAAAGTATCTTAGAGTGTACCCTCAGTGAGAGGATAGGAAATATACACAAGATATATATACACAATAGCAAAAATATGCAGTATAGTCTTAGAAAACAGTGCAAACAATGTATAGTTACAATAGGATGCAATGGGGAAACATAGGGATAGGGGCAACACAAACCATATACTCCAAAAGTGGAATGCGAACCACGAATGGACCCCAAACCTATGTGACCTTGTAGAGGGTCGCTGGGACTATTAGAAAATAGTGAGAGTTAGAAAAATAACCCTCTCCAAGACCCTGAAAAGTGAGTGCAAAGTGCACTAAAGTTCCCCTAAGGACAAAATAGTCGTGTTAGAGGAATAATGCAGGAAAGACACAAACCAGCAATGCAACAACTGTGGATTTCCAATCTAGGGTACCTGTGGAACAAGGGGACCAAGTCCAAAAGTCACAAGCAAGTCGGAGATGGGCAGATGCCCAGGAAATGCCAGCTGCGGGTGCAAAGAAGCTTCGACTGGACAGAAGAAGCTGAGGTTTCTGCAGGAACGAAAATGGCTAGAGACTTCCCCTTTGGTGGACGAATCCCTCTCGCCTTGGAGAGTCGTGCAGAAGTGTTTTCCTGCCGGAAGGACGCCAACAAGCCTTGATACACGCAAATTGTGCGTTTGGCGTTTTTGGACGCTGCTGGGGCCCAGGAGGGACCAGGAGGTCGCAAATTGGACCTGAAGAGAGAGGGGACGTCGAGCAAGACAAAGAGCCCTCACTGAAGCAGGTAGCACCCGGACAAGTGCCAGAAACAGGCACTACGAGGATGTGTGAAACGGTGCTCGCCGAAGTTGCACAAAGGAGTCCCACGTCGCCGGAGACCAACTTAGAAAGTCGTGCAATGCAGGTTAGAGTGCCGTGGACCCAGGCTTGGCTGTGCACAAAGGATTTCCGCCGGAAGTGCACAGGGGCCGGAGTAGCTGCAAAGTCGCGGTTCCCAGCAATGCAGCCCAGCGAGGTGAGGCAAGGACTTACCTCCACCAAACTTGGGCTGAAGAGTCACTGGACTGTGGGGGTCACTTGGACAGAGTCGCTGGATTCGAGGGACCTCGCTCGTCGTGCTGAGAGGAGACCCAAGGGACCGGTGATGCAGCTTTTTGGTGCCTGCGGTTGCAGGGGGAAGATTCCGTCGACCCACGGGAGATTTCTTCGGAGCTTCTGGTGCAGAGAGGAGGCAGGCTACCCCCACAGCATGCACAAGCAGGAAAACAGTCGAGAAGGCGGCAGGATCAGCGTTACAGAGTTGCAGTAGTCGTCTTTGCTACTATGTTGCAGGTTTGCAGGCTTCCAGCGCGGTCAGCGGTCGTTTCCTTATCAGAAGGTGAAGAGGGAGATGCAGAGGAACTCGGCTGAGCTCATGCATTCGTTACCTGAAGTTTCCCCAGAGACAGAGACCCTAAATAGCCAGAAAAGAGGGTTTGGCTACTTAGGAGAGAGGATAGGCTACTAACACCTGAAGGAGCCTATCAGCAGGAGTCTCTGACGTCACCTGGTGGCACTGGCCACTCAGAGCAGTCCAGTGTGCCAGCAGCACCTCTGTTTCCAAGATGGCAGAGGTCTGGAGCACACTGGAGGAGCTCTGGACACCTCCCAGGGGAGGTGCAGGTCAGGGGAGTGGTCACTCCCCTTTCCTTTGTCCAGTTTCGCGCCAGAGCAGGGGCTAAGGGGTCCCTGAACCGGTGTAGACTGGCTTATGCAGAATTGGGCACATCTGTGCCCAAGAAAGCATTTCCAGAGGCTGGGGGAGGCTACTCCTCCCCTGCCTTCACACCATTTTCCAAAGGGAGAGGGTGTCACACCCTCTCTCAGAGGAAGTTCTTTGTTCTGCCATCCTGGGCCAGGCCTGGCTGGACCCCAGGAGGGCAGATGCCTGTCTGAGGGGTTGGCAGCAGCAGCAGCTGCAGTGAAACCCCAGGAAGGGCAGTTTGGCAGTACCAGGGTCTGTGCTACAGACCACTGGGATCATGGGATTGTGCCAACTATGCCAGGATGGCATAGAGGGGGCAATTCCATGATCATAGACATGTTACATGGCCATATTCGGAGTTACCATTGTGAAGCTACATATAGGTAGTGACCTATATGTAGTGCACGCGTGTAATGGTGTCCCCGCACTCACAAAGTTCAGGGAATTGGCTCTGAACAATGTGGGGGCACCTTGGCTAGTGCCAGGGTGCCCTCACACTAAGTAACTTTGCACCCAACCTTTACCAGGTAAAGGTTAGACATATAGGTGACTTATAAGTTACTTAAGTGCAGTGTAAAATGGCTGTGAAATAACGTGGACGTTATTTCACTCAGGCTGCAGTGGCAGGCCTGTGTAAGAATTGTCAGAGCTCCCTATGGGTGGCAAAAGAAATGCTGCAGCCCATAGGGATCTCCTGGAACCCCAATACCCTGGGTACCTCAGTACCATATACTAGGGAATTATAAGGGTGTTCCAGTAAGCCAATGTGAATTGGTAAAATTGGTCACTAGCCTGTTAGTGACAATTTAAAAGTAATGAGAGAGCATAACCACTGAGGTTCTGGTTAGCAGAGCCTCAGTGAGACAGTTAGGCACCACACAGGGAACACATACATGCACACCTATGAGCACTGGGGCCCTGTGTGACAGGGTCCCAGTGACACATACATATAGGCCACAACCTTATGAGCACTGGGGTCCTGACTAGCAGGGTCCCAGTGACACATAACAAACACACTGAAAACATAGTGTTTTCACTATGAGCACTGGGGCCTATCCATCAGGATCCCAGTGAGACAGTGAAAACAGTGACAAACATCCTGACATACACTCACAAACAGGCCAAAAGTGGGGGTAACAATGCTAGAAAGAGGCTACTTTCTCACACAACCCCCCCCAAACGAAGGACAATAAGGCTAACCTTGGCCAGTTGCGACTTTATTGTCTAAGTGGTGATAAGTAGAGAGTAGCTCTGCAATAGACTGGTTACTCCCTTTATCATCCACTATATGGTTACTTCCCTGTGGGGATGTAAACCACCCTGTTTGAAGTTTTTTAGCTAAGCAACAATGTGAAGATGTATTTTCAGAGTTTCTATCAGTAAGTTTTAGTTTAGAGCAGTGGGAATTGTCCACTGAACCTATTTGTTGTGATGGAAATGCCAGACAGGGATGCTGTCTCAGAAAAGCCATAGCTGGGCAAAAACTTTGTCCATATGGCTGGAAGAGAGAACAGGGATGCTGTTTCTCTTGGGTTGGAGCAGGGCAGGGATGCTGTCCTATCAGCTCCACACTAGGGCAGGGATGCTGTCCTAAGTGTTGTGAGGCAGTGCAGGGTTTCTGCACTAAAGTTTCTCTGGGAGGGTTGGAGGGATGCTCCATGTTAACTAAAATGGTGCTGTTTTTCTCACCAATGTTAGTTATCCCACAGAGAGGTACTTCCACCTCAGGGAGTCCAGCTTTGCCAGCTGATGATTCCCTTGGAACAGGTGCCACCCCAGGAGAGGTTTCTCCCACCACAGGAATAGTATCCTGAATGGTAGGGTGGTTAGGGGATACTGTGATACCCTTTTTACCTGTTGATGGAGAGGGATCCTGAGTTTTCAGGCCTTCTCTCCTTTGCTTTTTCATTTCACTTGAAATGAGAGGGAACAATTCCTCATGGATACCCAGCATGGCTGCATGGGCATAAAACTCTACATCAGCCCAACCTGAGGCCTCTAGGTCATTACCTAAGAGACAGTCTACAGGTAAGCTAGGTGATACCACCACCTGCTTACGGCCAGTAACTCCACCCCAACTAAACTGAATTATAGCTAAGGGAAGAAACTTAGTGGAGTTATGGACATCAATAATCTTATACTGTTGTCCAATGATGTGTTGTTCAGGAGGCACTAGGTTTTCAGTCACCAAAGTGAAACTGGCACCTGTGTCCCTGTAGGCCAAGGCCTCAACACCATTTATTGAAACTGTCTGCCTGTACTTATCCATTGTAAGGGGACAAGCAGCCAGTGTGGCAAGGCCAGTGCCACTAGGTGTGACAGAAACTGTTTTGGGACTGATTACCCCAGTTTCTACTATGGACCCAAAAGTGAACCCAACTACAACCTTTGCTTGACTGTTGCCAGCAGTCCCACCACTAGTACCACTACTGCTAGGGGCACTAGAGCTTGATGTATTAGTGGTGGTAGGCTCAGGGGGTTTACCTGGACAGGACTTATCCCCTGGCCTATGGCCTCTATTTTTACACACAAAGCACCAAGGCTTTTTAATGTGTGCAGGTTGGGAAGAAGAGGAAGAATTTGTTTTATCCCCACCCTCTGAAGAGTGTTTAAGATTTGAAGTGGGATCTTTGGTTTTACCCTTATCCCCATGCTTATCTTGAGATTTTTCACCATCTTTCTTCTTATTGCCATCTTTGTCACCCCCTGTATGAACTTTTCTGTTCACCCTTGTTCTGACCCATTTGTCTGCCTTCTTTCCCAATTCTTGGGGAGAGGTCAGATCAGAGTCTACCAGGTACTGGTGCAACAAATCATACACACAATTATTAAGTATATGCTCTCTCAGGATTGTGTTATACAGGCTTTCATAATCAGTAACTTTACTGCCATGTAACCACCCCTCCAAGGCCTTCACTGAATGGTCAATGAAATCAACCCAGTCTTGTGAAGACTCCTTTTTGGTCTCTCTGAACTTTATCCTGTACTGTTCAGTGGTTAAGCCATAACCATCCAGGAGTGCATTCTTAAGAACTTTGAAATTATTAGCATCATTTTCTTTCACAGTAAGGAGCCTATCCCTACCTTTTCCACTAAATGATAGCCATAGGATAGCAGCCCACTGCCTTTGAGGGACATCCTGTACAACACAGGCCCTCTCAAGTGCAGCAAACCACTTGTTAATGTCATCCCCCTCCTTATAAGGGGGAACTATCTTGTGCAGATTCCTGGAATCATGCTCTTTTGCAGGATGACTATGGGGAATACTGCTGCTGCCACCATGGGTATCTAAACCCAACTTCTGTCTTTCCTTCTCTAATTCAAAAGACTGTCTATCCAAATCCAGCTGTTGCTTTTTAAGCTTCAGTCTGGTTTGTTCCCCCCTCAACTTATTGAGTTCCCTCTCTAACATTCTGTCATCAGGGTTGGTGGGAGGGACATTTCTAGAAACAGAGCTATGATGGGAATGAACAGAAGGAGACCTGTCCCTTACAAAAGGCACCCTAACAGCTTGGGTTACAGAAACATTACTACCAGTATGGTGAGAATAAATGCTTTTGCTATGATGTGAGACAACACTATTTATTTGGTGTGGCTCATCATCATTACCATCTATGCTAGATTGTCTAGTAATGGGCAGGCTAGGAAGTTTCTTTCCTGAATCTTTTCCTGGGGGAGTCCCTGAATCAGATTGGGAACTATTAGGTACTTTTTCAACAGATGGGGCACCTATGGCCTTATCCTGTTCTCTAAGCATGTTAAGTAACAGTTCCAAGGAAGGATTTTTCCTTACACTCAAACCTCTCTCTATACAGAGACTCCTTGCTCTTTTCCAGCTAAGGTTGTCATATGCAAGTTTGGACAGATCAACACTTTGGCCTGTGCCAGACATTTTTTTGAGAGAGTTAAAGTGATAGAAAAAGAGAAAAAAGTTTTCAGAACTTTTTGGAAAGACAGAAAAAAAACTTTTTAAACTTTTAAGAACTTTTTGAAAGTTTAGAAGTACTTTTCAGCACTTAGACAAGAGTGAAAAGAGGAAATGCAAAACTTTTTGGCTATGTGTATATACACTGACCTTGTTTTGTATATTTTTCTCTTATGAAAAGTACAATGACAAGAGTGGTAAGTAGTCTCAAGCACTTATCCCACCACTGCACAACCAATGTAGGAGGCTGGACTGGCTTGTAGTGAGTACCAAGGGGTACTTGCACCTTGCACCAGGCCCAGTTATCCCTTATTAGTGTATAGGGTGTCTAGCAGCTTAGGCTGATACATAATGGTAGCTTAGCAGAGCAGCTCAGGCTGAACTAGGAGACGTGTGAAGCTACTACAGTACCACTTAGTGTCATATGCACAATATCATAAGAAAACACAATACACAGTTATACTAAAAATAAAGGTACTTTATTTTTATGACAATATGCCAAAGTATCTTAGAGTGTACCCTCAGTGAGAGGATAGGAAATATACACAAGATATATATACACAATAGCAAAAATATGCAGTATAGTCTTAGAAAACAGTGCAAACAATGTATAGTTACAATAGGATGCAATGGGGAAACATAGGGATAGGGGCAACACAAACCATATACTCCAAAAGTGGAATGCGAACCACGAATGGACCCCAAACCTATGTGACCTTGTAGAGGGTCGCTGGGACTATTAGAAAATAGTGAGAGTTAGAAAAATAACCCTCCCCAAGACCCTGAAAAGTGAGTGCAAAGTGCACTAAAGTTCCCCTAAGGACAAAATAGTTGTGTTAGAGGAATAATGCAGGAAAGACACAAACCAGCAATGCAACAACTGTGGATTTCCAATCTAGGGTACCTGTGGAACAAGGGGACCAAGTCCAAAAGTCACAAGCAAGTCGGAGATGGGCAGATGCCCAGGAAATGCCAGCTGCGGGTGCAAAGAAGCTTCGACTGGACAGAAGAAGCTGAGGTTTCTGCAGGAACGAAAAGGGCTAGAGACTTCCCCTTTGGTGGACGAATCCCTCTCGCCTTGGAGAGTCGTGCAGAAGTGATTTCCCGCCGGAAGGATGCCAACAAGCCTTGCTACACGCAAATCGTGCGTTTGGCGTTTTTGGACGCTGCTGGGGCCCAGGAGGGACCAGGAGGTCGCAAATTGGACCTGAAGAGAGAGGGGACGTCGTGCAAAGCAAAGAGCCCTCACTGAAGAAGGTAGCACCCGGAGAAGTGCCAGAAACAGGCACTACGAGGATGCGTGAAACGGTGCTCGCCGAAGTTGCACAAAGGAGTCCCACATCGCCGGAGACCAACTTAGAAAGTCGTGCAATGCAGGTTAGAGTGCCGTGGACCCAGGCTTGGCTGTGCACAAAGGATTTCCGCCGGAAGTGCACAGGGGCCGGAGTAGCTGCAAAGTCGCGGTTCCCAGCAATGCAGCCCAGCGAGGTGAGGCAAGGACTTACCTCCACCAAACTTGGGCTGAAGAGTCACTGGACTGTGGGGGTCACTTGGACAGAGTCGCTGGATTCGAGGGACCTCGCTCGTCGTGCTGAGAGGAGACCCAAGGGACCGGTGATGCAGCTTTTTGGTGCCTGCGGTTGCAGGGGGAAGATTCCGTCGACCCACGGGAGATTTCTTCGGAGCTTCTGGTGCAGAGAGGAGGCAGGCTACCCCCACAGCATGCACAAGCAGGAAAACAGTCGAGAAGGCGGCAGGATCAGCGTTACAGAGTTGCAGTAGTCGTCTTTGCTACTATGTTGCAGGTTTGCAGGCTTCCAGCGCGGTCAGCGGTCGTTTCCTTATCAGAAGGTGAAGAGGGAGATGCAGAGGAACTCGGCTGAGCTCATGCATTCGTTACCTGAAGTTTCCCCAGAGACAGAGACCCTAAATAGCCAGAAAAGAGGGTTTGGCTACTTAGGAGAGAGGATAGGCTACTAACACCTGAAGGAGCCTATCAGCAGGAGTCTCTGACGTCACCTGGTGTCACTGGCCACTCAGAGCAGTCCAGTGTGCCAGCAGCACCTCTGTTTCCAAGATGGCAGAGGTCTGGAGCACACTGGAGGAGCTCTGGACACCTCCCAGGGGAGGTGCAGGTCAGGGGAGTGGTCACTCCCCTTTCCTTTGTCCAGTTTCGCGCCAGAGCAGGGGCTAAGGGGTCCCTGAACCGGTGTAGACTGGCTTATGCAGAATTGGGCACATCTGTGCCCAAGAAAGCATTTCCAGAGGCTGGGGGAGGCTACTCCTCCCCTGCCTTCACACCATTTTCCAAAGGGAGAGGGTGTCACACCCTCTCTCAGAGGAAGTTCTTTGTTCTGCCATCCTGGGCCAGGCCTGGCTGGACCCCAGGAGGGCAGATGGTCCAATTTGCGACCTCCTGGTCCCTCCTGGGCCTCAGCAGCGTCCAAAAACGCTAACCGCACGATTTGCAGCTAGCAAGGCTTGTTGGCGTTCTTTCGGCGGGAAAACACTTCTGCACGACTCTCCACGGCGAGAGGGATCCGTCCACCAAAGGGGAAGTCTCTAGCCCTTTTCGTTCCTGCAGAAACCTCGGCTTCTTCTGTCCAGTCGAAGCTTCTTTGCACCCGCAGCTGGCATTTCCTGGGCATTTGCCCATCTCCGACTTGCTTGTGACTTTTGGACTTGGTCCCCTTGTTCCACAGGTACCCTAGATTGGAAATCCATCGTTGTTGCATTGTTGGTTTGTGTCTTTCCTGCATTATTCCCCTATCACGACTTCTTTGTCCTTTGGGGAACTTTAGTGCACTTTGCACTCACTTTTCAGGGTCTATTTTTCTAACCCTCACTATTTTCTAATAGTCCCAGCGACCCTCTACAAGGTCGCATAGGTTTGGGGTCCATTTGTGGTTCGCATTCCACTTTTGGAGTATATGGTTTGTGTTGCCCCTATCCCTATGTGTCCCCATTGCATCCTATTGTAACTATACATTGTTTGCACTGTTTTCTAAGACTATTACTGCATATTTTGGTATTGTGTATATATATCTTGTGTATATTTCCTATCCTCTCACTGAGGGTACACTCTGAGATACTTTGGCATATTGTCATAAAAATAAAGTACCTTTATTTTTAGTATAACTGTGTATTGTGTTTTCTTATGATATTGTGCATATGACACTAGGTGGTACTGTAGGAGCTTCACTCGTCTCCTAGTTCAGCCTAAGCTGCTCTGCTAAGCTACCATTATCTATCAGCCTATGCTGCTAGACACCCTATACACTAATAAGGGATAACTGGGCCTGGTGCAAGGTGCAAGTACCCCTTGGTACTCACTACAAGCCAGTCCAGCCTCCTACATTGGTTGTGCAGCGGTGGGATAAGTGCTTTGAGACTACTTACCACTCTTGTCATTGTACTTTTCATAAGAGAAAAATATACAAAACAAGTTCAGTGTATATACACATAACTAAAAAGTTTTGCATTTCCTCTTTTCACTCTTTTCTAAGTGCTGAAAAGTACTTCTAAACTTTCTAAAAAGTTCTAAAAAGTTTTAAAAGTTTTTTCTCTCTTTCTAAAAAGTTCTGAAAACTTTTTTCTTTTTCTATCACTTTAACTCTCTCTAAAAATGTCTGGCACAGGCCAAAATGTAGATCTGTCCAAACTTGCATATGACCACCTTAGCTGGAAAGGAGCAAGGAGTCTCTGTGTAGAGAGAGGTTTGAGTGTAGGGAAGAATCCTTCCTTGGAATTGTTACTTAACATGCTTAGAGAACAAGATAAGGCTAAAAGTGCCCCATCTGTTGAAAAAGTAGCTAATGGTTCCCAATCTGATCCAGGGACTCCCCCAGGAAAAGGTTCAGGAAAGAAACTTCTTAGCCTTCCCATTACAAGACAATCTAGCATAGTTGGTACTGATGTGGAGTCACATCATACAGATGATGTGCTCTCACATTACACTGTCAGCCAAGCTGTTAGGGTGCCCTCTGTAAGGGACAGGTCTCCTTCTGTTCAATCCCATCATACCTCTGTATCTAGAAATGTCCCTCCCACCAACCCTGATGACAGATTGTTAGAAAGGGAACTCAATAAGTTGAGGGTGGAACAAACCAGACTGAAGCTTAAAAAGCAACAGCTGGATTTGGATAGACAGTCTTTAGAATTAGAGAAGGAAAGACAGAAGTTGGGTTTTGAAACCAATGGTGGCAGCAGCAGTATTCCCCATAGTCATCCTGCAAAAGAGCATGATTCCAGGAATCTGCACAAGATAGTTCCCCCTTATAAGGAGGGGGATGACATTAACAAGTGGTTTGCTGCACTTGAGAGGGCCTGTGCTGTACAGGATGTCCCTCAAAAGCAGTGGGCTGCTATCCTATGGCTATCATTTAGTGGAAAAGGTAGGGATAGGCTCCTTACAGTAAAAGAAAATGATGCTAATAATTTCCAAGTTCTTAAGAATGCACTCCTGGATGGTTATGGCTTAACCACTGAACAGTACAGGATAAAGTTCAGAGAGACCAAAAAGGAGTCTTCACAAGACTGGGTTGATTTCATTGACCATTCAGTGAAGGCCTTGGAGGGGTGGTTACATGGCAGTAAAGTTACTGATTATGACAGCCTGTATAACTTAATCCTGAGAGAGCATATTCTTAATAATTGTGTGTCTGATTTGTTGCACCAGTACTTGGTGGACTCTGATCTGACCTCTCCCCAAGAATTGGGAAAGAAGGCAGACAAATGGGTCAGAACAAGAGTGAACAGAAAAGTTCATACAGGGGGTGACAAAGATGGCAACAAAAAGAAGGATGGTAAGTCTTCAGACAAGGGTGGGGACAAATCTAAAAATGAGTCTTCATCAGGCCCACAAAAACACTCTGGTGGGGGTGGTGGGCCCAAATCCTCCTTTAATCAGAACAAGGAAAAGAAACCATGGTGCTATTTATGTAAGATAAAAGGCCATTGGACAACAGATCCCAGTTGTCCAAAGAAAGGCACCACAGCTCCTACCACTACAACCCCTACTGCTACACCTAGTGTCCCTACTAATAGCAGTGGTGGTGGGAGCAAACCTACTAATAGCCAATCCAAGGGAGTAGCTGGGCTCACTTTTGGTAATTTAGTTGGGGTTGGTCTGATTAGGGAGACCACAGAGGCTACTTTAGTCTCTGAAGGGGCTATTGATTTAGCCACTTTAGTTGCTTGCCCCCATAACTTGGAGAAGTACAAGCAACTAACCCTAATAAATGGTGTTGAGGTCCAGGCCTACAGGGACACAGGTGCCAGTGTCACAATGGTGATTGAGAAACTGGTGCACCCTGAACAACACATACTTGGACACCAGTACCAAGTAACCGATGCTCACAACATAACACAAAGCCACCCCATGGCTGTTGTAAATCTCAACTGGGGGGGGGTATCTGGTCCAAAGAAAGTTGTGGTAGCTTCAGATTTACCTGTAGACTGTCTATTAGGGAATGATTTGGAGACATCAGCTTGGTCAGATGTGGAGTTGGAGGCCCATGCAGCAATGCTGGGCATCCCAGGGCATATTTTTGTTTTGACAAGGGCTCAGGCCAAAAAGCAAAAAGGACAGGGAAGCTTGGATCCTGGAACAATGGACCAAGTGCTCCCTAAAGCTAGGGCTAGTAGAAGCAAACCACTTCCTACTATCCCTCCCTCTACAGTGGATTCTAATTCTGAGGAAGAAGAATTCCCTCCCTGTGCAGAACCTACACCAGAGGAGCTGGAAGCAGACACTGCTGAGCTTTTGGGTGAAGGGGGGCCTGCCAGAGAGGAGCTGAGTGTGGCACAGCAAACCTGTCCCACATTAGAGGGTCTCAGACAGCAAGCTGTCAAACAGGCTAATAGGGATGTCAGTGACTCTCACAGAGTTTACTGGGAGGACAACCTCTTGTACACTGAGCATAGGGATCCTAAACCTGGAGCTGCCAGGAGACTAGTGATTCCTCAGGAGTACAGAAAGTTCCTCCTAACACTGGCACATGACATTCCCTTAGCTGGGCACCTGGGTCAAATGAAAACTTGGGACAGATTGGTACCATTGTTTCATTGGCCTAGGATGTCTGAGGACACAAAGGAATTTTGTAAGTCCTGTGAAACCTGTCAAGCCAGTGGCAAGACAGGTGGCACTCCAAAGGCACCCCTTATCCCACTGCCTGTGGTTGGGGTTCCCTTTGAAAGGGTAGGGGTTGACATAGTTGGCCCCCTTGACCCTCCTACTGCTTCAGGCAATAGGTTTATCTTAGTAGTAGTGGACCATGCCACAAGATATCCTGAAGCTATTCCTTTAAGGACCACTACAGCTCCTGCAGTGGCAAAGGCCCTCCTGGGAATATTTTCCAGGGTGGGCTTCCCAAAGGAAGTAGTATCAGACAGAGGAAGCAATTTCATGTCTGCATACTTAAAGGCCATGTGGAAGGAGTGTGGTGTAACTTACAAGTTCACAACACCCTATCATCCACAAACAAATGGACTGGTGGAGAGATTTAATAAAACTCTCAAAGGCATGATTATGGGACTCCCTGAAAAACTCCGCAGGAGATGGGATATCCTTCTACCATGCCTCCTTTTTGCCTACAGGGAGGTACCCCAGAAAGGAGTGGGCTTCAGCCCCTTTGAACTTCTTTTTGGACACCCTGTTAGGGGTCCACTCACACTTGTAAAGGAGGGTTGGGAACAACCTTTAAAAGCTCCTAAGCAGGATATTGTGGATTATGTACTTGGCCTCAGATCAAGGATGGCTGAGTACATGAAAAAGGCCAGTAAAAACCTTCAGGCCAGCCAAGAGCTCCAGAAGCAATGGCATGATCAGAAGGCTGTTTTGGTTCAGTACCAACCAGGGCAGAAAGTGTGGGTTTTGGAGCCTGTGGCCCCAAGAGCACTCCAAGATAAATGGAGTGGACCCCACACAATTGTTGAAAAGAAGGGTGAAGTCACCTACTTGGTTGACTTAGGCACTGCCAGGAGTCACCTTAGGGTGCTCCATGTCAACCGCCTGAAACCCTACTATGACAGGGCTGATCTCACCCTGCTCATGGCAACAGATGAGGGACAGGAAGAAGACAGTGATCCTCTACCTGATCTCTTCTCTTCCACAGAACAAGATGCTCTTGTGGAAGGTGTAGTTTTGGCTGATTGTCTTACTGCTGAACAGAAAGATAATTGCATAAATCTCCTAGGACAATTTTCAGAACTCTTCTCCATTGTGCCAGGCACCACTTCTTGGTGTGAGCACACTATAGATACCGGAGACAGTTTACCTGTCAAAAGTAAGATCTATAGGCAGCCTGACCATGTCAGGGACTGCATAAAGCAAGAAGTTCAGAAAATGTTGGAACTAGGAGTAGTTGAGCACTCTGACAGTCCATGGGCTTCTCCTGTGGTACTGGTACCAAAACCCAATTCTAAAGATGGAAAGAAGGAAATGAGGTTTTGTGTAGACTATAGAGGTCTCAACTTGGTAACCAAAACTGATGCTCACCCTATACCCAGGGCAGATGAGCTTATAGATACACTGGCATCTGCCAAGTATCTAAGCACTTTTGATTTGACTGCAGGGTATTGGCAGATCAAATTGTCAGAAGATGCTAAACCTAAGACTGCATTTTCTACCATTGGAGGACATTACCAGTTTACTGTAATGCCTTTTGGTTTAAAAAATGCACCTGCCACTTTTCAGAGGTTGGTGAACACAGTCCTGCAAGGGCTGGAAGCTTTCAGTGCAGCATATTTGGACGATATAGCTGTCTTTAGCTCCAGCTGGGATGATCACCTGGTCCACCTATGGAAAGTTTTGGAGGCCCTGCAAAAGGCAGGCCTCACTATCAAGGCTTCAAAGTGCCAGATAGGGCAGGGTAAGGTGGTTTATCTGGGACACCTTGTTGGTGGGGAACAGATTGCACCACTTCAGGGGAAAATCCAAACTATTATTGATTGGGTTCCCCCTACCACTCAGACTCAGGTGAGAGCCTTCCTAGGCCTCACTGGGTATTACAGGAGGTTCATTAAGAACTATGGCTCCATTGCAGCCCCTCTTAATGACCTCACATCCAAGAAAATGCCTAAAAAGGTATTATGGACAGCAAGCTGTCAGAAAGCTTTTGAGGAGCTGAAGCAGGCCATGTGCTCTGCACCTGTCCTGAAAAGCCCTTGTTACTCTAAGAAATTCTATGTCCAGACTGATGCATCTGAATTAGGAGTAGGGGCAGTCCTATCACAACTTAATTCTGAGGGCCAGGATCAACCTGTTGCTTTTATTAGTAGGAGGTTGACCCCTAGAGAAAAGCGTTGGTCTGCCATTGAGAGGGAGGCCTTTGCTGTGGTCTGGGCTCTGAAGAAGTTGAGGCCATACCTGTTTGGCACTCACTTCATTGTTCAGACAGACCACAAACCTCTACTTTGGCTAAAACAAATGAAAGGTGAAAATCCTAAATTGTTGAGGTGGTCCATATCCCTACAGGGAATGGACTATACAGTGGAACATAGACCTGGGAGTAGCCACTCCAATGCAGATGGACTCTCCAGATATTTCCACTTAGACAATGAAGACTCATCAGGTAATGGCTAGTCTTATTGTCCTTCGTTTGGGGGGGGGTTGTGTAGGAAAGTACCATCTTGCCTGGCATGTTACCCCCATTTTTCACTGTATATATGTTGTTTTAGTTGTATGTGTCACTGGGACCCTGGTAACCCAGGGCCCCAGTGCTCATAAGTGTGCCTGAATGTGTTACCTGTGTAGTGACTAACTGTCTCACTGAGGCTCTGCTAATCAGAACCTCAGTGGTTATGCTCTCTCATTTCTTTCCAAATTGTCACTGACAGGCTAGTGACCATTTTTACCAATTTACATTGGCTTACTGGAACACCCTTATAATTCCCTAGTATATGGTACTGAGGTACCCAGGGTATTGGGGTTCCAGGAGATCCCTATGGGCTGCAGCATTTCTTTTGCCACCCATAGGGAGCTCTGACAATTCTTACACAGGCCTGCCACTGCAGCCTGAGTGAAATAACGTCCACGTTATTTCACAGCCATTTTACACTGCACTTAAGTAACTTATAAGTCACCTATATGTCTAACCTTTACCTGGTAAAGGTTAGGTGCAAAGTTACTTAGTGTGAGGGCACCCTGGCACTAGCCAAGGTGCCCCCACATTGTTCAGAGCCAATTCACTGAACTTTGTGAGTGCGGGGACACCATTACACGCGTGCACTACATATAGGTCACTACCTATATGTAGCTTCACCATGGTAACTCCGAATATGGCCATGTAACATGTCTATGATCATGGAATTGCCCCCTCTATACCATCCTGGCATTGTTGGTACAATTCCATGATCCCAGTGGTCTGTAGCACAGACCCTGGTACTGCCAGACTGCCCTTCCTGGGGTTTCACTGCAGCTGCTACTGCTGCCAACCCCTCAGACAGGCAGCTGCCCTCCTGGGGTCCAGCCAGGCCTGGCCCAGGATGGCAGAACAAAGAACTTCCTCTGAGAGAGGGTGTGACACCCTCTCCCTTTGGAAAATGGTGTGAAGGCAGGGGAGGAGTAGCCTCCCCCTGCCTCTGGAAATGCTTTGTTGGGCACAGATGTGCCCAATTCTGCATAAGCCAGTCTACACCGGTTCAGGGACCCCTTAGCCCCTGCTCTGGCGCGAAACTGGACAAAGGAAAGGGGAGTGACCACTCCCCTGACCTGCACCTCCCCTGGGAGGTGTCCAGAGCTCCTCCAGTGTGCTCCAGACCTCTGCCATCTTGGAAACAGAGGGGCTGCTGGCACACTGGACTGCTCTGAGTGGCCAGTGCCACCAGGTGACGTCAGAGACTCCTGCTGATAGGCTCCTTCAGGTGTTAGTAGCCTTTCCTCTCTTCTAGGTAGCCAAACCCTCTTTTTTGGCTATTTAGGGTCTCTGTCTCTGGGGAAACTTTAGATAACGAATGCATGAGCTCAGCCGAGTTCCTCTGCATCTCCCTCTTCACCTTCTGATAAGGAATCGACCGCTGACCGCGCTGGAAGCCTGCAAACCTGCAACATAGTAGCAAAGACGACTACTGCAACTCTGTAACGCTGATCCTGCCGCCTTCTCAACTGTTTTCCTGCTTGTGCATGCTGTGGGGGTAGTCCGCCTCCTCTCTGCACCAGAAGCTCCGAAGAAATCTCCCGTGGGTCGATGGAATCTTCCCCCTGCAACCGCAGGCACCAAAAAGCTGCATTACCGGTCCCTTGGGTCTCCTCTCAGCACGACGAGCGAGGTCCCTCGAATCCAGCGACGCTGTCCAAGTGACCCCCACAGTCCAGTGACTCTTCAGCCCAAGTTTGGTGGAGGTAAGTCCTTGCCTCACCTCGCTGGGCTGCATTGCTGGGAACCGCGACTTTGCAGCTACTCCGGCCCCTGTGCACTTCCGGCGGAAATCCTTCGTGCACAGCCAAGCCTGGGTCCACGGCACTCTAACCTGCATTGCACGACTTTCTAAGTTGGTCTCCGGCGACGTGGGACTCCTTTGTGCAACTTCGGCGAGCACCGTTTCACGCATCCTCGTAGTGCCTGTTTCTGGCACTTCTCCGGGGGCTACCTGCTTCAGTGAGGGCTCTTTGTCTTGCTCGACGTCCCCTCTCTCTGCAGGTCCAATTTGCGACCTCCTGGTCCCTCCTGGGCCCCAGCAGCGTCCAAAAACGCCAAACGTACGTTTTGCATGTAGCAAGGCTTGTTGGCGTCCTTCCGGCGGGAAAACACTTCTGCACGACTCTCCAAGGCGAGAGGGATCCGTCCACCAAAGGGGAAGTCTCTAGCCCTTTTCGTTCCTGCAGAAACCTCAGCTTCTTCTGTCCAGTCGAAGCTTCTTTGCACCCGCAGCTGGCATTTCCTGGGCATCTGCCCATCTCCGACGTGCTTGTGACTTTTGGACTTGGTCCCCTTGTTCCACAGGTACCCTAGATTGGAAATCCACAGTTGTTGCATTGCTGGTTTGTGTCTTTCCTGCATTATTCCTCTAACACTACTCTTTTGTCCTTAGGGGAACTTTAGTGCACTTTGCAATCACTTTTTAGGGTCTTGGGGAGGGTTATTTTGCTAACTCTCACTATTTTCTAATAGTCCCAGTGACCCTCTACAAGGTCACATAGGTTTGGGTCCATTCGTGGTTCGCATTCCACTTCTGGAGTATATGGTTTGTGTTGCCCCTATCCCTATGTTTCCCCATTGCATCCTATTGTAACTATACATTGTTTGCACTGTTTTCTAAGACTATACTGCATATTTTTGCTATTGTGTATATATATCTTGTGTATATTTCCTATCCTCTTACTGAGGGTACACTCTAAGATACTTTGGCATATTGTCATAAAAATAAAGTACCTTTATTTTTAGTATAACTGTGTATTGTGTTTTCTTATGATATTGTGCATATGACACTAAGTGGTACTGTAGTAGCTTCACACGTCTCCTAGTTCAGCCTAAGCTGCTCTGCTAAGCTACCATTATCTATCAGCCTAAGCTGCTAGACACCCTATACACTAATAAGGGATAACTGGGCCTGGTGCAAGGTGCAAGTACCCCTTGGTACTCACTACAAGCCAGTCCAGCCTCCTACAGTAGACTATAGAGGTCTCAACCTGGTAACCAAAACTGATGCTCACCCTATACCCAGGGCAGATGAGCTCATAGATACACTGGCATCTGCCAAGTATCTAAGCACTTTTGATTTGACTGCAGGGTATTGGCAGATCAAATTGTCAGAAGATGCTAAACCTAAGACTGCATTTTCAACCATTGGAGGCCATTACCAGTTTACTGTAATGCCTTTTGGATTGAAAAATGCACCTGCCACTTTTCAGAGGTTGGTGAACACAGTCCTGCAAGGGCTGGAAGCTTTCAGTGCAGCATATTTGGACGATATAGCTGTCTTTAGCTCCAGCTGGGATGATCACCTGGTCCACCTATGGAAAGTTTTGGAGGCCCTGCAAAAGGCAGGCCTCACTATCAAGGCTTCAAAGTGCCAGATAGGGCAGGGTAAGGTGGTTTATCTGGGACACCTTGTTGGTGGGGAACAGATTGCACCACTTCAGGGGAAAATCCAAACTATTATTGATTGGGTTCCCCCTACCACTCAGACTCAGGTGAGAGCCTTCCTAGGCCTCACTGGGTATTACAGGAGGTTAATTAAGAACTATGGCTCCATTGCAGCCCCTCTTAATGACCTCACATCCAAGAAAATGCCTAAAAAGGTATTATGGACAGCAAACTGTCAGAAAGCTTTTGAGGAGCTGAAGCAGGCCATGTGCTCTGCACCTGTCCTGAAAAGCCCTTGTTACTCTAAAACATTCTATGTCCAAACTGATGCATCTGAATTAGGAGTAGGGGCAGTCCTATCACAACTTAATTCTGAGGGCCAGGATCAACCTGTTGCTTTTATTAGTAGGAGGTTGACCCCTAGAGAAAAGCGTTGGTCTGCCATAGAGAGGGAGGCCTTTGCTGTGGTCTGGGCTCTGAAGAAGTTGAGGCCATACCTGTTTGGCACTCACTTCATTGTTCAGACAGACCACAAACCTCTACTTTGGCTAAAACAAATGAAAGGTGAAAATCCTAAATTGTTGAGGTGGTCCATATCCCTACAGGGAATCGACTATACAGTGGAACATAGACCTGGGAGTAGCCACTCCAATGCAGATAGACTCTCCAGATATTTCCACTTAGACAATGAAGACTCATCAGGTCATGGCTAGTCTTATTGTCCTTCGTTTGGGGGGGGGGGGGGTTGTGTAGGAAAGTACCATCTTGCCTGGCATGTTACCCCCATTTTTCACTGTATATATGTTGTTTTAGTTGTATGTGTCACTGGGACCCTGTCATCCAGGGCCCCAGTGCTCATAAGTGTGCCTGAATGTGTTACCTGTGTAGTGACTAACTGTCTCACTGAGGCTCTGCTAATCAGAACCTCAGTGGTTATGCTCTCTCATTTCTTTCCAAATTGTCACTAACAGGCTAGTGACCAATTTCACCAATTTACATTGGCTTACTGGAACACCCTTATAATTCCCTAGTATATGGTACTAAGGTAACCAGGGTATTGGGGTTCCAGGAGATCCCTATGGGCTGCAGCATTTCTTTTGCCACCCATAGGGAGCTCTGACAATTCTTACACAGGCCTGCCACTGCAGCCTGAGTGAAATAACGTCCACGTTATTTCACAGCCATTTTACACTGCACTTAAGTAACTTATAAGTCACCTATATGTCTAACCTTTACCTGGTAAAGGTTAGGTGCAAAGTTACTTAGTGTGAGGGTACCCTGGCACTAGCCAAGGTGCCCCCACATTGTTCAGGGCCAATTCCCCGGACTTTGTGAGTGCGGGGACACCATTACACGCGTGCACTACATATAGGTCACTACCTATATGTAGCTTCACAATGGTAACTCCGAATATGGCCATGTAACATGTCTATGATCATGGAATTGCCCCCTCTATACCTTCCTGGCATAGTTGGCACAATCCCATGATCCCAGTGGTCTGTAGCACAGACCCTGGTACTGCCAAACTGCCTTTCCTGGGGTTTCACTGCAGCTGCTGCTGCTGCTGCTGCCAACCCCTCAGACAGGCATCTGCCCTCCTGGGGTCCAGCCAAGCCTGGCCCAGGATGGCAGAACAAAGAACTTCCTCTGAGAGAGGGTGTTACACCCTCTCCCTTTGGAAAATTGTGTGAAGGCAGGGGAGGAGTAGCCTCCCCCAGCCTCTGGAAATGCTTTCTTGGGCACAGATGTGCCCAATTCTGCATAAGCCAGTCTACACCGGTTCAGGGAACCCCTTAGCCCTGCTCTGGCGCGAAACTGGAGAAAGGAAAGGGGAGTGACCACTCCCCTGACCTGCACCTCCCCTGGGAGGTGTCCAGAGCTCCTCCAGTGTGCTCCAGACCTCTGCCATCTTGGAAACAGAGGTGCTGCTGGCACACTGGACTGCTCTGAGTGGCCAGTGCCACCAGGTGACGTCAGAGACTCCTTCTGATAGGCTCCTTCAGGTGTTGCTAGCCTATCCTCTCTCCTAGGTAGCTGTGAGAAGGTAGCCTCTTTCTAGCCTTGTTACCCCCACTTTTGGCCTGTTTGTGAGTGTATGTCAGGGTGTTTGTCACTGTTTTCACTGTCTCACTGGGATCCTGATAGCCAGGCCTCAGTGCTCATAGTGAAAACACTATGTTTTCAGTATGTTTGTTATGTGTCACTGGGATCCTGCTTGTCAGGATCCCAGTGCTCATAGGTTTGTGGCCTATATGTATGTGTCACTGGGACCCTGTCACACAGGGCCCCAGTGCTCATAGGCGTGCATGTATATGTTCCCTGTGTGGTGCCTAACTGTCTCACTGAGGCTCTGCTAACCAGAACCTCAGTGGTTATGCTCTCTCATTACTTTCAAATTGTCACTAACAGGCTAGTGACCAATTTTACCAATTTACATTGGCTTACTGGAACACCCTTATAATTCCCTAGTATATGGTACTGAGGTACCCAGGGTATTGGGGTTCCAGGAGATCCCTATGGGCTGCAGCATTTCTTTTGCCACCCATAGGGAGCTCTGACAATTCTTACACAGGCCTGCCACTGCAGCCTGAGTGAAATAACGTCCACGTTATTTCACAGCCATTTTACACTGCACTTAAGTAACTTATAAGTCACCTATATGTCTAACCTTTACCTGGTAAAGGTTAGGTGCAAAGTTACTTAGTGTGTGGGCACCCTGGCACTAGCCAAGGTGCCCCCACATTGTTCAGAGCCAATTCACTGAACTTTGTGAGTGCGGGGACACCATTACACGCGTGCACTACATATAGGTCACTACCTATATGTAGCTTCACCATGGTAACTCCGAATATGGCCATGTAACATGTCTATGATCATGGAATTGCCCCCTCTATGCCATCCTGGCATTGTTGGTACAATTCCATGATCCCAGTGGTCTGTAGCACAGACCCTGGTACTGCCAGACTGCCCTTCCTGGGGTTTCACTGCAGCTGCTGCTGCTGCCAACCCCTCAGACAGGCAGCTGCCCTCCTGGGGTCCAGCCAGGCCTGGCCCAGGATGGCAGAACAAAGAACTTCCTCTGAGAGAGGGTGTGACACCCTCTCCCTTTGGAAAACGGTGTGAAGGCAGGGGAGGAGTAGCCTCCCCCAGCCTCTGGAAATGCTTTGTTGGGCACAGATGTGCCCAATTCTGCATAAGCCAGTCTACACCGGTTCAGGGACCCCTTAGCCCCTGCTCTGGCGCGAAACTGGACAAAGGAAAGGGGAGTGACCACTCCCCTGACCTGCACCTCCCCTGGGAGGTGTCCAGAGCTCCTCCAGTGTGCTCCAGACCTCTGCCATCTTGGAAACAGAGGTGCTGCTGGCACACTGGACTGCTCTGAGTGGCCAGTGCCACCAGGTGACGTCAGAGACTCCTTGTGATAGGCTCCTTCAGGTGTTAGTAGCCTTTCCTCTCTCCTAGGTAGCCAAACCCTCTTTTCTGGCTATTTAGGGTCTCTGTCTCTGGGGAAACTTTAGATAACGAATGCATGAGCTCAGCCGAGTTCCTCTGCATCTCCCTCTTCACCTTCTGATAAGGAATCGACCGCTGACCGCGCTGGAAGCCTGCAAACCTGCAACATAGTAGCAAAGACGACTACTGCAACTCTGTAACGCTGATCCTGCCGCCTTCTCGACTGTTTTCCTGCTTGTGCATGCTGTGGGGGTAGTCTGCCTCCTCTCTGCACCAGAAGCTCCGAAGAAATCTCCCGTGGGTCGACGGAATCTTCCCCCTGCAACCGCAGGCACCAAAAAGCTGCATCTCCGGTCCCTTGGGTCTCCTCTCAGCACGACGAGCGAGGTCCCTCGAATCCAGCGACACCGTCCAAGTGACCCCCACAGTCCAGTGACTCTTCAGCCCAAGTTTGGTGGAGGTAAGTCCTTGCCTCACCTCGCTGGGCTGCATTGCTGGGAACCGCGACTTTGCAAGCTTCTCCGGCCCCTGTGCACTTCCGGCGGAAATCCTGTGTGCACAGCCAAGCCTGGGTCCACGGCACTCTAACCTGCATTGCACGACTTTCTAAGTTGGTCTCCGGCGACGTGGGACTCCTTTGTGCAACTTCGGCGAGCACCGTTTCACGCATCCTCGTAGTGCCTGTTTCTGGCACTTCTCCGGGTGCTACCTGCTTCAGTGAGGGCTCTTTGTCTTGCTCGACGTCCCCTCTCTCTGCAGGTCCAATTTGCGACCTCCTGGTCCCTCCTGGGCCCCAGCAGCGTCCAAAAACACCACACGCACGATTTGCGTGTAGCAAGGCTTGTTGGCGTCCATCCGGCGGGAAAACACTTCTGCACGACTCTCCAAGGCGCGGGGGATCCATCCTCCAAAGGGGAAGTCTCTAGCCCTTGTCGTTCCTGCAGTATTCACAGTTCTTCAGCCTAGTAAGAGCTTCTTTGCACCAACCGCTGGCATTTCTTGGGCATCTGCCCATCTCCGAGCTGCTTGTGACTTTTGGACTTGGTCCCCTTGTTCCACAGGTACCTTCCGACAGGAATCCATCGTTGTTGCATTGCTGATTTGTGTTTTCCTTGCATTCTCCCTCTAACACGACTATTTTGTCCTTAGGGGAACTTTGGTGCACTTTGCACTCACTTTTCAGGGTCTTGGGGTGGGTTATTTTGCTAACTCTCACTATTTTCCAATAGTCCCAGCGACCCTCTACAAGGTCACATAGGTTTGGGGTCCATTCGTGGTTCGCATTCCACTTCTGGAGTATATGGTTTGTGTTGCCCCTATCCCTATGTTTCCCCATTGCATCCTATTGTAACTATACATTGTTTGCACTGTTTTCTAAGACTATACTGCATATTTTTGCTATTGTGTATATATATCTTGTGTATATTTCCTATCCTCTCACTGAGGGTACACTCTAAGATACTTTGGCATATTGTCATAAAAATAAAGTACCTTTATTTTTAGTATAACTGTGTATTGTGTTTTCTTATGATATTGTGCATATGACACTAAGTGGTACTGTAGTAGCTTCACACGTCTCCTAGTTCAGCCTAAGCTGCTCTGCTAAGCTACCATTATCTATCAGCCTAAGCTGCTAGACACCCTATACACTAATAAGGGATAACTGGGCCTGGTGCAAGGTGCAAGTACCCCTTGGTACTCACTACAAGCCAGTCCAGCCTCCTACAGTAGCCAAACCCTCTTTTCTGGCTATCTAGGGTCTCTGTCTCTGGGGAAACTTGAGATAACGAATGCAAGAGCTCATCCGAGTTCCTCTGCATCTCTTTCTTCACCTTCTGCCAAGGAATCGACTACTGACCGCGCTGGAAGCCTGCAAAACTGCAACATAGTAGCAAAGACGACTACTGCAACTCTGTAACACTGATCCTGCCGCCTTCTCGACTGTTTTCCTGCTGGTGCATGCTGTGGGGGTAGTCTGCCTCCTCTCTGCACTAGAAGCTCCGAAGAAATCTCCCGTGGGTCGACGGAATCTTCCCCCTGCAACCGCAGGCACCAAAAAGCTGCATTACCGGTCCCTTGGGTCTCCTCTCAGCACGACGAGCGAGGTCTCTCGAATCCAGCAACTCTGTCCAAGTGACTCCCACAGTCCAGTGACTCTTCAGTCCAAGTTTGGTGGAGGTAAGTCCTTGCCTCACCTCGCTAGACTGCATTGCTGGGAACCGCGACTTTTGCAGCTACTCCGGCCCCTGTGCACTTCCGGCGGAAATCCTTCGTGCACAGCCAAGCCTGGGTCCACGGCACTCTAACCTGCATTGCACGACTTTCTAAGTTGGTCTCCGGCGACGTGGGACTCCTTTGTGTAACTTCGGGTGAGCACCGTTTCACACATCTTCGTAGTGCCTGTTTCTGGCACTTCTCCGGGTGCTACCTGCTGCTGAGAGGGCTCCTTGTCTTGCTCTACGTCCCCTCTACCTCCTGGCCCAATTTGCGAGATCCTGGTCCTTCCTGGGCCACAGCAGCGTCCAAAAACGCTAACCGCACGATTTGCAGCTAGCAAGGCTTGTTGGCGTTCTTTCGGCGGGAAAATACTTCTGCACGACTCTCCACGGCGAGAGGGATCCGTCCACCAAAGGGGAAGTCTCTAGCCCTTTTCGTTCCTGCAGAAACCTCAGCTTCTTCTGTCCAGTAAAAGCTTCTTTGCACCCACAGCTGGCATTTCCTGGGCATATGCCCATCTCCGACTTGCTTGTGACTTTTGGACTTGGTCCCCTTGTTCCACAGGTACCCTAGATTGGAAATCCATCGTTGTTGCATTGTTGGTTTGTGTCTTTCCTGCATTATTCCTCTATCACGACTTCTTTGTCCTTGGGGGAACTTTAGTGCACTTTGCACTCACTTTTCAGGGTCTTGGGGAGGGTTATTTTTCTAACTCTCACTATTTTCTAATAGTCCCAGCGACCCTCTACAAGGTCACATAGGTTTGGGGTCCATTCGTGGTTCGCATTCCACTTTTGGAGTATATGGTTTGTGTTGCCCCTATCCCTATGTGTCCCCATTGCATCCTATTGTAACTATACATTGTTTGCACTGTTTTCTAAGACTATACTGCATATTTTTGGTATTGTGTATATATATCTTGTGTATATTTGCTATCCTCATACTGAGGGTACACTCTGAGATACTTTGGCATATTTTCATAAAAATAAAGTACCTTTATTTTTAGTATAACTGTGTATTGTGTTTTCTTATGATATTGTGCATATGACACTAAGTGGTACTGTAGGAGCTTCATTCGTCTCCTAGTTCAACCTAAGATGCTCTGCTAAGCTACCATTATCTATCAGCCTAAGCTGCTAGACACCCTTTACACTAATAAGGGATAACTGGGCCTGGTGCAAGGTGCAAGTACCCCTTGGTACTCACTACAAGCCAGTCCAGCCTCCTACACTTACCACTTTTGTCATTGTACTTTTCATAAGAGAAAAATATACAAAACAAGTTCAGTGTATGTACACCTAACCAAAAGGTTTTGCTTTTCTTCTCTCACTTCTTTGCTAAGTGCTGAAAAGTACCTCTAAACTTTCTAAAAAGTTCTTTAAAAGTTTTAAAAGTTTTTTTTCTGTCTTTCAAAAAGTTCTGAAAAACTTTTTCTCACTTTATCTATCCCTTAAACACTGTCTAAAATGTCTGGTACAGGCCAAACTCTTGATCTGTCCAACATAGCTTATGACAACCTTAGCTGGAAAGGAAGCAAGGAGTCTCTGCATAGATAGAGGTTTAGGGGTAGGGAAGAATACCTCAAGACAACTGTTAGTTATTATGCTCATTGAACAAGATTAGACCTTAGGTGGCACTTCTGGTTAGAAATTAGCTGATGGTTCCCAATCTGATCCTGGGGCACCCCTAGCAAAAGATGTGGGAGGGACTCTTCTCAACCTGCCCATTAGCAGACCACCTAGCATAACTGGTACTGATGTGATTTCACATCACAGTAATAGTGTTGCCTCACATCACAGTAAGTGTAGGAGGCTGGACTGGCTTGTAGTGAGTACCAAGGGGTACTTGCACCTTGCACCAGGCCCAGTTATCCCTTATTAGTGTATAGGGTGTCTAGCAGCTTAGGCTGATAGATAATGGTAGCTTAGCAGAGCAGCTTAGGCTGAACTAGGAGACGTGTGAAGCTACTACAGTACCACTTAGTGTCATATGCACAATATCATAAGAAAACACAATACACAGTTATACTAAAAATAAAGGTACTTTATTTTTATGACAATATGCCAAAGTATCTTAGAGTGTACCCTCAGTGAGAGGATAGGAAATATACACAAGATATATATACACAATAGCAAAAATATGCAGTATAGTCTTAGAAAACAGTGCAAACAATGTATAGTTACAATAGGATGCAATGGGGAAACATAGGGATAGGGGCAACACAAACCATATACTCCAAAAGTGGAATGCGAACCACGAATGGACCCCAAACCTATGTGACCTTGTAGAGGGTCGCTGGGACTATTAGAAAATAGTGAGAGTTAGAAAAATAACCCTCCCCAAGACCCTGAAAAGTGAGTGCAAAGTGCACTAAAGTTCCCCTAAGGACAAAGAAGTCGTGTTAGAGGAATAATGCAGGAAAGACACAAACCAGCAATGCAACAACTGTGGATTTCCAATCTAGGGTACCTGTGGAACAAGGGGACCAAGTCCAAAAGTCACAAGCAAGTCGGAGATGGGCAGATGCCCAGGAAATGCCAGCTGCGGGTGCAAAGAAGCTTCTACTGGACAGAAGAAGCTGAGGTTTCTGCAGGAACGAAAAGGGCTAGAGACTTCCCCTTTGGTGGACGGATCCCTCTCGCCGTGGAGAGTCGTGCAGAAGTGTTTTCCCGCCGAAAGAAGGCCAACAAGCCTTGCTAGCTGCAAATCGTGCGGTTAGCGTTTTTGGACGCTGCTTAGGCCCAGGAGGGACCAGGAGGTCGCAAATTGGACCAGCAGAGAGAGGGGACGTCGAGCAAGACAAGGAGCCCTCTCTGAAGCAGGTAGCACCCGGAGAAGTGCCAGAAACAGGCACTACGAGGATGCGTGAAATGGTGCTCACCTGAAGTCGCACAAAGGAGTCCCACGTCGCTGGAGACCAACTTAGAAAGTCGTGCAATGCAGGTTAGAGTGCCGTGGACCCAGGCTTGGCTGTGCACAAAGGATTTCCGCCGGAAGTGCACAGGGGCCGGAGTAGCTGCAATGTCGCGGTTCCCAGCAATGCAGCCCAGCGAGGTGAGGCAAGGACTTACCTCCACCAAACTTGGACTGAAGAGTCACTGGACTGTGGGGGTCACTTGGACAGAGTCGCTGGATTCGAGGGACCTCGCTCGTCGTGCTGAGAGGAGACCCAAGGGACCGGTAATGCAGCTTTTTGGTGCCTGCGGTTGCAGGGGGAAGATTCCGTCGACCCACGGGAGATTTCTTCGGAGCTTCTGGTGCAGAGGAGAGACAGACTACCCCCACAGCATGCACAAGCAGGAAAACAGTCGAGAAGGCGGCAGGATCAGCGTTACAGAGTTGCAGTATTCGTCTTTGCTACTATGTTGCAGGTTTGCAGGCTTCCAGCGCGGTCAGCAGTCGATTCCTTGGCAGAAGGTGAAGAGAGAGATGCAGAGGAACTCGGATGAGCTCTTGCATTCGTTATCTAAAGTTTCCCCAGAGACAGAGACCCTAAATAGCCAGAAAAGAGGGTTTGGCTACCTAGGAGAGAGGATAGGCTACTAACACCTGAAGGAGCCTATCAGCAGGAGTCTCTGACGTCACCTGGTGGCACTGGCCACTCAGAGCAGTCCAGTGGGCCAGCAGCACCTCTGTTTCCAAGATGGCAGAGGTCTGGAGCACACTGGAGGAGCTCTGGACACCTCCCAGGGGAGGTGCAGGTCAGGGGAGTGGTCACTCCCCTTTCCTTTGTCCAGTTTCGCGCCAGAGCAGGGCTAAGGGGTCCCCTGAACCGGTGTAGACTGGCTTATGCAGAATTGGGCACATCTGTGCCCAAGAAAGCATTTCCAGAGGCTGGGGGAGGCTACTCCTCCCCTGCCTTCACACCATTTTCCAAAGGGAGAGGGTGTAACACCCTCTCTCAGAGGAAGTCCTTTGTTCTGCCATCCTGGGACAAGCCTGGCTTGACCCCAGGGGGGCAGAAACCTGTCTGAGGGGTTGGCAGCACCAGCAGCTGCAGTGAAACCCCAGGAAAGGCAGTTTGGCAGTACCAGGGTCTGTGCTACAGACCACTGGGATCATGGGATTGTGCCAACTATGCCAGGATGGCATAGAGGGGGCAATTCCATGATCATAGACATGTTACATGACCATATTCGGAGTTACCATTGTGAAGCTACATATAGGTAGTGACCTATATGTAGTGCACACGTGTAATTGTGCCCCCGCACTCACAAAGTCCGGGGAATTGGCCCTGAACAATGTGGGGGCACCTTGGCTAGTGCCAGGGTGCCCTCACACTAAGTAACTTTGCACCTAACCTTTACCAGGTAAAGGTTAGACATATAGGTGACTTATAAGTTACTTAAGTGCAGTGTAAAATGGCTGTGAAATAACGTGGACGTTATTTCACTCAGGCTGCAGTGGCAGGCCTGTGTAAGAATTGTCAGAGCTCCCTATGGGTGGCAAAAGAAATGCTGCAGCCCATAGGGATCTCCTGGAACCCCAATACCCTGGGTACCTCAGTACCATATACTAGGGAATTATAAGGGTGTTCCAGTAAGCCAATGTAAATTGGTAAAATTGGTCACTAGCCTGTTAGTGACAATTTGAAAGAAATGAGAGAGCATAACCACTGAGGTTCTGATTAGCAGAGCCTCAGTGAGACAGTTAGGCATCACACAGGGAACACATACATATAGGCCACAAACGTATGAGCACTGGGGTCCTGACTAGCAGGGTCCCAGTGACACATAACAAACATACTGAAAACATAGGGTTTTCACTATGAGCACTGGGCCCTGGCTAGCAGGATCCCAGTGAGACAGTGAAAACACCCTGACATACACTCACAAACAGGCCTAAAGTGGGGGTAAGAAGGCTAGAAAGAGGCTACTTTCTCACAGTAAGAGTGTTCCTTCTCGTCATAGTAGGAGTGTTACTTCTGTTAGCCAGGTTGTTAGAGTGCCATCTGTTAGGGACAGGTCTCCTTCTGTTCATTCTCACAATACTTCTGTTTCCAGACATGCCTCACCCACCCACCCTGATGACAAAATGTTAGAAAGGGAGCTCAATAGATTGAGAGTGAAACAATCCAGACTGAAGCTCAAGAAGCAACAGCTGGATTTAGATAGGCAGTCCTTGGAGATAGAAAGAGAAAGACAGAAATTGGGGTGTGAACCCCATGGTGGCAGCAGCAGTATTCCCAATCGTCATCCTGCAAGAGAGCATGATTCTAGGAATCTGCACAAGATAGTTCCCCCTTACAAGGAGGGGGATGACATTAACAAGTGGTTTGCTGCACTTGAGAGGGCATGTGTTGTACAGGAGGTCCCTCAAAGGCAGTGGGCTGCTATCCTATGGCTATCTTTCAGTGGAAAGGGTAGGGATAGGCTCCTTACTGTAAAAGAAAGTGATGCCAATAATTTTGCAGTTCTTAAGAATGCACTCCTAGATGGTTATGGCTTAACGACTGAACAGTACAGGATGAAGTTCAGAGAAACCAAAAAGGAGTCTTCACAAGACTGGGTAGACTTTGTTGACCATTCAGTGAAGGCCTTGGAGGGGTGGTTACATGGCAGTAAAGTTTCTGACTATGAAAGCCTGTATAACTTAATCCCGAGAGAGCATATTCTTAATAATTGTGTGTCTGATTTGTTACACCAGTACCTGGTAGACTCTGATCTGACCTCTCCCCAAGAATTGGGAAAGAAGGCAGACAAATGGGTCAGAACAAGGGTGAACAGAAAAGTTCATGCAGGGGGTGACAAAGATGGCAAGAAGAAGGATGGTAAGTCTTCTGACAAGGGTGGGGACAAATCTAAAAATGAGTCTTCATCAGGCCCACAAAAACACTCTTGTGGGAGTGGTGGGCTCAAATCCTCTTCAAATCAAAACAAAGAAAAGAAACCATGGTGCTATTTATGTAAAATAAAAGGCCATTGGACAACAGATCCCAGTTGTCCAAAGAAAAGCACCAAGCCTCCTACCACTACAACCCCTGCTGCTACACCTAGTGCCCCTAGTAATAGAAGTGGTGGTGGGAGCAAACCTACTAATAGCCAATCCAAGGGAGTAGCTGGGCTCACTTTTGGTAACTTAGTTGGGGTTGGTCTAATTAGGGAGACCACAGAGGCTGTGTTAGTCTCTGAGGGGGCTAATGATTTAGCCACCTTGGTTTCTTGTCCCCTTAACATGGACAAGTACAAGCAACTACCCCCAATAAATGGTGTTGAGGTTCAGGGCCACAGGGACACAGGTGCCAGTGTTACAATGGTAATAGAGAAACTGGTCCACCCTGAACAAAACCTACTTGGTCACGAGTACCAAGTAACCGATGCTCATAACAACATTCTTAGCCACCCCATGGCTGTTGTGAATCTCAACTGGGGGGGAGGGGGCTTTACTGGTTCAAAGAAAGTTGTGGTTGCCTCAGATTTACCTGTAGACTGTCTATTAGGAAATGATTTAGAGACATCAGCTTGGGCAGAACTGGAGTTGGAGGCTCATGCAGCAATGCTGGGCATTCCAGGGCATATTTTTGCTTTGACCAGGGCTCAGGCCAAAAAGCAAAAAGGACAGGGTGACTTGGATCCTGGAAGAATGGATCAAGTGCTCCCTAAAGCTAGGGTTAGTAAAGGTAAAACACTACCTACTATCCCTCCCTCTACAGTGGATTCAACTTCTGAGGAAGAAGAATTTCCACCCTGTGCAGAATCTACACCAGTGGAGCTGGAAGCAGACACTGCTGAGCTTTTGGGTGAAGGGGGGCCTGCCAGGGAGGAGCTGAGTGTGGCACAGCATACCTGTCCCACACTAGAGGGTCTAAGGCAGCAAGCTGTCAAACAAGCAAATGGGGATGTCAGTGACTCTCACAGAGTTTACTGGGAGGACAACCTCTTGTACACTGAAGCAAGGGATCCAAAACCTGGAGCTGCCAGAAGATTGGTGATTCCTCAGGAGTACAGAAAGTTCCTCCTAACTCTAGCCCACGACATTCCCTTAGCTGGACATTTGGGGCAAATGAAAACTTGGGACAGGCTTGTCCCCTTGTTTCATTGGCCTAGAATGTCAGAGGACACAAAGGAATTTTGTAAGTCCTGTGAAACCTGTCAAGCCAGTGGCAAGACAGGTGGCACTCCAAAGGCACCCCTTATTCCACTGCCTGTGGTTGGGGTTCCCTTTGAAAGGGTAGGGGTTGACATAGTTGGACCCCTTGACCCTCCTACTGCTTCAGGCAATGGGTTTATCTTGGTGGTAGTGGACCATTCTACCAGATATCCTGAAGAAATCCCTCTAATGACCACTACAGCTCCTGAAGAGACAAAGGCCCTCCTGGGAATCTTTTCCAGGGTGGGCTTCCCAAAAGAGGTGGTATCAGACAGGGGAAGCAATGTCATGTCTGCTTACTTAAAGGCCATGTGGAAGGAATGTGGTGTGACATACAAGTTCACTACACCCTATCATCCACAAACAAATGGACTGGTTGAGAGGTTTAATAAAACTCTCAAAGGAATGATAATGGGACTCCCTGACAAACTCCGCAGGAGATGGGATGTCCTGTTACCGTGCCTCCTTTTTGCTTACAGGGAGGTACCCCAAAAAGGAGTGGGCATCAGCCCCTTTGAACTCCTATTTGGACACCCTGTAAGAGGTCATCTAACACTTGTTAAGGAGGGTTGGGAACAACCTTTAAAAGCTCCAAAGCAATACATAGTGGACTATGTACTTGGCCTAAGATCTAGGATGGGTGAGTACATGAAAAAGGCCAGTAAAGACCTTCAGGCCAGCCAAGAGCTCCAAAAGCAATGGCATGACCAGAAGGCTGTTTTGGTTCAGTACCAACCAGGGCAGAAAGTGTGGGTCTTGGAGCCTGTGGCCCCAAGAGGACTCCAAGACAAATGGAGTGGACCCCACATAATTGTTGAAAAGAAGGGTGAAGTCACCTATTTAGTTGACTTAGGCACTGCCAGGAGTCCCCTTAGGGTGCTCCATGTCAATCGCCTGAAACCCTACTATGACAGGGCTGATCTCACCCTGCTCATGGCAACTGATGAGGGACAGGAAGAAGACAGTGATCCTCTACCTGATCTCTTCTCTTCCACAGAACAAGAAGCTCTAGTGGAAGGTGTAGTTTTGGCAGATTGTCTTACTGCTGAGCAGAAAGACCATTGCATAAATCTCCTGGGTCAGTTTTCTGAACTCTTCTCTACTGTGCCAGGTACCACTTCTTGGTGTGAGCACACTATAGATACTGGAGACAGCTTTCCTGTCAAAAGTAAGATCTATAGGCAACCTGACCATGTCAGGGACTGCATAAAGCAAGAGGTGCAGAAAATGTTAGAACTGGGAGTGGTTGAGCACTCTGAAAGTCCATGGGCTTCTCCTGTGGTACTTGTACCAAAACCTCATTCCAAGGATGGAAAGAAGGAAATGCGGTTTTGTGTAGACTACAGAGGTCTCAACCAGGTAACCAAAACTGATGCTCACCCTATACCCAGGGCAGATGAGCTCATAGATACACTGGCATCTGCCAAGTATCTAAGCACTTTTGATTTGACTGCAGGGTATTGGCAGATCAAATTATCAGAAGATGCTAAACCTAAAACTGCATTTTCAACCATTGGAGGCCATTACCAATTTACAGTAATGCCTTTTGGATTGAAAAATGCACCTGCCACTTTTCAGAGGTTGGTGAACACAGTCCTGCAAGGGCTGGAAGCTTTTAGTGCAGCATATTTGGACGATATAGCTGTCTTTAGCTCCAGCTGGGATGATCACCTGGTCCACCTATGGAAAGTTTTGGAGGCCCTGCAAAATGCAGGCCTCACTATCAAGGCTTCAAAGTGCCAGATAGGGCAGGGGAAGGTGGTTTATCTGGGACACCTGGTAGGTGGAGAACAGATTGCACCACTTCAGGGGAAAATCCAAACTATTATAGATTGGGTTCCCCCTACAACCCAGACTCAGGTGAGAGCCTTTTTAGGCCTCACTGGGTACTACAGGAGGTTCATAAAGAACTATGGCTCCATTGCATCCCCTCTTAATGACCTCACATCTAAGAAAATGCCTAAAAAGGTATTATGGACAGCAAACTGTCAGAAAGCTTTTGAGGAGCTGAAGCAGGCCATGTGCTCTGCACCTGTCCTGAAAAGCCCCTGTTACTCCAAAAAATTAATTGTCCAAACTGATGCATCTGAATTAGGGGTAGGGGCAGTCTTATCACAACTTAATTCTGAGGGCCAGGATCAACCTGTTGCTTTTATGAGCAGGAGGTTAACCGCTAGAGAAAAGCGTTGGTCTGCCATAGAGAGGGAGGCCTTTGCTGTGGTCTGGGCACTGAAGAAGTTGAGGCCATACCTGTTTGGCACTCACTTCATTGTTCAGACAGACCACAAACCTCTACTTTGGCTAAAACAAATGAAAGGTGAAAACCCTAAATTGTTGAGGTGGTCCATATCCCTACAGGGAATGGACTATACAGTGGAACATAGACCTGGGAGTACCCACTCCAATGCAGATGGACTCTCCAGATATTTCCACTTAGACAATGAAGACTCATCAGGTCATGGCTATTCTTATTGTCCTTCGTTTGGGGGAGGGTTGTGTAGGAAAGTACCATCTTGCCTCGCATGTTACCCCCATATTTCACTGTATATATGTTGTTTTAGTTGTATGTGTCACTGGGACCCTGCCAGCCAGGGCCCCAGTGCTCATAAGTGTGCCCTGTATGTGTTACCTATGTTATGACTAACTGTCTCACTGAGGCTCTGCTAACCAGAACCTCAGTGGTTATACTCTCTGCTTTCTAAATTGTCACTAACAGGTTAGTGACCAATTTCACCAATCCACATTGGCATACTGGAACAACCTTATAATTCCCTAGTATATGGTACTGAGGTACCCAGGGTATTGGGGTTCCAGGAGATCCCTATGGGCTGCAGCATTTCTTTTGCCACCCATTAGGAGCTCAAACAAACCCTTTCACAGGTCTGCCATTGCAGCTGCATGAAATAGTGCACACACTATCTCACAGCCATTTTCACTGCACTTAAGTAACTTATAAGTCACCTTTATGTCTAACCTTCACTTGCTGAACATTAGGTGCAAAGTTACTAAGTGTGAGGGCACCCTTGCACTATCAAAGTTGCCCCTGCATAGTTCAGGGCCAATTCCCGGGACTTTGTGAGTGCGGCGATGCCATTATATGCGTGCACTACATATAGGTCAATACCTATATGTAGCTTCACAATGGTAACTCTAAATATGGCCATGTGAGGTGTCTAAGATAATGGAATTGTCCCCCCATTCCAAATCTAGTATTGGGGAGCCAATTCCTTGTGTCCTGTGGGCTCCACCATGGACCCCTAGTATTGTCAAACCAGCTCTCTGAGGCTTGCAATGCAGCTACAGCTGCTGCCACCTCACAGACAGGGTTCTGCCCTCCTGGGGTCTGAGCAGCTCAGTCCCAGGAAGGCAGAACAAAACATTTCCTTTGGGAGGAGGGTGTTACCCTCTCCCTTTGGAAATAGGTGCACTATTTGCAAGAGTCTTTCGTGCACAACCTGTCCCAGGTCCCCAGCACTCTATCCTGCGACGCTCAACTCGCTGAGTTGTCCTCCGGACCTTCCTTTGTAGTGCTGCGGCAACCTCAATTTGCACCATCTTTGTCCCAGTGTTCTGGGACCTCTGTAGGTGCTTCCTGGTCATCTGTCAGTTCCCTCCAGTGTTGGGAGCCCCCTCTGCCTCAGTCTGAGTTGAGGCCCCCAGGTCCTTCCTGGGTCAAGGTAGCACCATTTTGACGCAATCCGCGACATTTGCTTGAACCAAGGCTTGTTGGATGAATCCAGCGCTGCAACTCGCCTACATCCAACATCTCCCTGTGGGACATTCTTTGCATCAGGCAGGAACCTGCAGCCATCTTTCTTGGTGCTCTTCTGCAGTCTTCTTCCAACCAGAGACTCCTCTTTTGCATCATCTTCGAGGTTAGCAGTGGCTTCTGTCCTTCCTGGAACCTTCTCTGACTTCTGGACTTGGTCTCCTCTCTTTACAGGTCTTCAGGTCTAGGAATCCACCATTTGTTGTTTGCAGTCCTGATTGTTTATTGCAACAACTCTAATCACGACTTGTAGTGTGTCCTAAAGAAACTTGCAGTATTTTACTCCTACTTTCCTGGGCTCTGGGTCAGGTATTTTACTCACCTTTGTGGTCTTCTTATTCTCCCACTTTCTTAGTATATGGTTTGCGTTGCCCCTAGACCTATTTTATCCTATTGCATTATATAGCATTTTCCATTGTTTGCACTATCCTATGACTATTTACTTACTTTATTTTGGTGTTGTGGGAGGCTGGCCTGGCTTGTAGTGGGTACCAGAGGTACTTACAACTTTTGCCAGGTCCAGTTATCCCTTATTAGTGTAGAAGAGGTGTTTCTAGCAGCTTAGGCTGAAGGTAGCTATGGCAAAGCAGCTTAGGCTGAACTAGGAGACATGTAAAGCTCCTACTATACCACTGGTGTCATATGCACAATATCATAAGAAAACACAATACACAGAAGTACTAAAAATAAAGGTACTTTATTTTTATGACAATATGCCAAAAGTATCTCAGTGAGTACCCTCCGTATGAGGATAAGTTATATACACAAGATATATGTACACAAACCAAAATTATGCAGATAATAGCAAAAGGAAGTAATGCAAGCAATGTAAAATTACAGTAGATTGCAATAGGAGCACATAGGTATAGGGGCAACACAAACCATATACTCCAAAAGTGGAATGCGAATCACGAATGGACCCCAAACCTATTTGAGCTTGTAGAGGGTCACTGGGACTGTAAGAAAACAGTCAGGGTTAGAAAAATAGCCCACCCCAATACCCTGAAAGGTAGGTGTAAAGTGCACCTACTACCCCCAGAGAGCACAGAAGTTGTGATAGGGGGATTCTGCAGGAAGAACAAACACCAGCAATGCAACAACAGTGGATTTCCGGACCTGAGTACCTGTAAGACAAGGGGACCAAGTCCAATAGTCGTGACAGTGTCGAGAGTGGGCAGGAGCCCAAGAAATGCCAGCTGAGGGTGCAAGGAAGCTGCCACCTGTTGGAAGAAGCTTGGAGTTCTGCACAAAAGAAGATGACTAGGAAATTCCCCTTTGGAGGATGGATGTCCCACGTCGCAATGAAGCTTGCAGAGGTGTTACCACGCAGAAAGACCGCAAACTAGCCTTGCTAGCTGCAAGGTCGCGGTTAGGGTTTTTGGGTGCTGCTGTGGCCCAGGAGGGACCAGGATGTCGCCACTTGTAAGAGGAGACAAAGGGAGTGCTCAGCAACGTAGGGAGCGCTCACAGAAGCAGACAGCACCCACAGAAGTACCTGAACAGGCACTTGGAACAAAAGTGAACCGGAGTCCACCCGAAGTCAGAAAAGGAAGTCCCACGACACCGGAGGACAACTCAGAAGGTTGTGCACTGCAGGTTAGAGTGTCGGGACCCAGGATCAGCCAAAACTACCCCTTCCACAAGAGCATCTTGTTCTGTGGAAGAGAAGAGATCAGGTAGAGGATCACTGTCTTCTTCCTGTCCCTCATCAGTTGCCATGAGCAGGGTGAGATCAGCCCTGTCATAGTAGGGTTTCAGGCGGTTGACATGGAGCACCCTAAGGGGACTCCTGGCAGTGCCTAAGTCAACTAAATAGGTGACTTCTCCCTTCTTTTCAACAATTGTGTGGGGTCCACTCCATTTATCTTGGAGTGCTCTTGGGGCCACAGGCTCCAAGACCCACACTTTCTGCCCTGGTTGGTACTGAACCAAAACAGCCTTCTGATCATGCCATTGCTTCTGGAGCTCTTGGCTGGCCTGAAGGTTTTTGCTGGCCTTTTTCATGTACTCAGCCATCCTTGATCTGAGGCCAAGTACATAATCCACAATATCCTGCTTAGGAGCTTTTAAAGGTTGTTCCCAACCCTCCTTTACAAGTGTGAGTGGACCCCTAACAGGGTGTCCAAAAAGAAGTTCAAAGGGGCTGAAGCCCACTCCTTTCTGGGGTACCTCCCTGTAGGCAAAAAGGAGGCATGGTAGAAGGATATCCCATCTCCTGCGGAGTTTTTCAGGGAGACCCATAATCATGCCTTTGAGAGTTTTATTAAATCTCTCCACCAGTCCATTTGTTTGTGGATGATAGGGTATAGTGAACTTGTAAGTTACACCACACTCCTTCCACATGGCCTTTAAGTATGCAGACATGAAATTGCTTCCCCTGTCTGATACTACTTCCTTTGGGAAGCCCACCCTAGAAAATATTCCCAGGAGGGCCTTTGCCACTGCAGGTGCTGTAGTGGTCCTTAAAGGAATTGCTTCAGGGTATCTTGTGGCATGGTCCACTACCACCAAGATAAACCTATTGCCTGAAGCAGTAGGAGGGTCAAGGGGGCCAACTATGTCAACCCCTACCCTTTCAAAGGGAACCCCAACCACAGGCAGTGGAATAAGGGGTGCCTTTGGGGTGCCACCTGTTTTGCCACTGGCTTGACAGGTTTCATAGGACTTACAAAAATCTTTTGTGTCCTCAGACATCCTAGGCCAATGAAACAATGGAACCAGTCTGTCCCAAGTTTTCATTTGTCCCAGGTGCCCAACTAGGGGAATGTCGTGGGCAAGAGTTAGGAGGAACTTTCTGCACTCCTGAGGAATCACTAGTCTCCTGGCAGCTCCAGGTTTAGGATCCCTGTGCTCAGTGTACAAGAGGTTGTCCTCCCAGTAAACTCTGTGAGAGTCACTGACATCCCCATTAGCCTGTTTGACAGCTTGCTGTCTTAGACCCTCTAATGTGGGATAGGTTTGCTGTGCCACACTCAGCTCCTCCCTGGCAGGCCCCCCTTCACCCAAAAGCTCAGGAGTGTCTGCTTGAAGCTCCTCTGGTGTAGGTTCTGCACAGGGAGGGAATTCTTCTTCCTCAGAAGTTGAATCCACTGTAGAGGGAGGGATAGTAGGAAGTGGTTTGCTTCTACTAGCCCTAGCTTTAGGGAGCACTTGGTCCATTGTTCCAGGATCCAAGCTTCCCTGTCCTTTTTGCTTTTTGGCCTGAGCCCTTGTCAAAGCAAAAATATGCCCTGGGATGCCCAGCATTGCTGCATGGGCCTCCAACTCCACATCCGACCAAGCTGATGTCTCCAAATCATTCCCTAATAGACAGTCTACAGGTAAATCTGAAGCTACCACAACTTTCTTTGGACCAGTAACCCCCCCCCCAGTTGAGATTAACAACAGCCATAGGGTGGCTAAGTGTGTTGTTGTGAGCATCGGTTTCTTGGTACTGGTGACCAAGTAGGTGTTGTTCAGGGTGGACCAGTTTCTCTATGACCATAGTCACACTGGCTCCAGTGTCCCTGTAGGCCTGAACCTCAACACCATTTATTAGGGGTAGCTGCTTGTACTTATCCATATTAAGGGGACAAGCAACTAAGGTGGCTAAATCAATAGCCCCCTCAGAGACTAACACAGCCTCTGTGGCCTCCCTAACAAGGCCAACCCCAACTAAGTTACCAATAGTGAGCCCAGCTACTCCCTTGGATTGGCTATTAGTAGGCTTGCTCCCACCACCACTGCTATTAGTAGGGACACTAGGGGTAGCAGTAGGGGTTGTAGTGGTAGGAGGCTTGGTGCTTTTCTTTGGACAACTGGGATCTGTTGTCCAATGGCCTTTTACTTTACATAAATAGCACCATGGTTTCTTTTCTTTGTTTTGATTAAAGGAGGATTTGGGCCCACCACCCCCACCAGAGTGTTTTTGTGGGCCTGATGAAGACTCATTTTTAGATTTGTCCCCACCCTTGTCAGAAGACTTACCATCCTTCTTCTTATTGCCATCTTTGTCACCCCCTGTATGAACTTTTCTGTTCACCCTTGTTCTGACCCATTTGTCTGCCTTCTTTCCCAATTCTTGGGGAGAGGTCAGATCAGAGTCCACCAAGTACTGGTGCAACAAATCAGACACACAATTATTAAGAATATGCTCTCTCAGGATCAAGTTATACAGGCTGTCATAATCAGTAACTTTACTGCCATGTAACCACCCCTCCAAGGCCTTCACTGAATGGTCAATGAAATCAACCCAGTCTTGTGAAGACTCCTTTTTGGTCTCTCTGAACTTTATCCTGTACTGTTCAGTGGTTAAGCCATAACCATCCAGGAGTGCATTCTTAAGAACTGTAAAATTATTGGCATCACTTTCTTTCACAGTAAGGAGCCTATCCCTACCTTTTCCACTAAATGATAGCCCACTGCCTTTGAGGGACATCCTGTACAACACAGGCCCTCTCAAGTGCAGCAAACCACTTGTTAATGTCATCCCCCTCCTTATAAGGGGGAACTATCTTGTGCAGATTCCTGGAATCATGCTCTTTTGCAGGATGACTATGGGGAATACTGCTGCTGCCACCATGGGTTTCTAAACCCAGTTTCTGTCTCTCCTTCTCTACTTCTAAAGTCTGTCTATCCAAATCCAGCTGTTGCTTCTTGAGCTTCAGTCTGGTTTGTTCCACTCTCAATCTATTGATCTCCCTTTCTAACAATCTGTCATCAGGGTGGGTGGGAGGGACATGCCTTGAAACAGAAGTATGGTGAGAATGGACAGAAGGAGACCTGTCCCTTACAGAGGGCACCCTAACAGCTTGGCTCACAGAAACATCAGTACCACTGTGGTGAGAATAAATGCTTTTGCTATGATGTGAGACAACACTATTTGTTTGGTGTGACCCAACATCATTACCAACTATGCTAGACTGTCTAGTAATGGGCAGGCTAGGAAGTTTCTTTCCTGAATCTTTTCCTGGGGGAGTCCCTGGATCAGATTGGGAACCATTAGCTACTTTTTCAACAGATGGGGCACTTCTTGCCTTATCTTGTTCTCTAAGCATGTTAAGTAACAATTCCAAGGAAGGATTCTTCCCTACACTCAAACCTCTCTCTATGCAGAGACTCCTTGCTCCTTTCCAGCTAAGGTGATCATATGCAAGTTTGGACAGATCAACATTTTGGCCTGTGCCAGACATTTTTTTAGAGAGAGTTAAAGTGATAGAAAAAGAGAAAAAAAGTTTGTCAGAGCTTTTAGAAAGACAGAGAAAAAAAACTTTTAAAACTTTTTAGAACTTTTTAGAAAGTTTAGAAGTACTTTTCAGCACTTAGAAAAGAGTGAAAAGAGGAAATGCAAAACTTTTTGGCTATGTGTATATACACTGACCTTGTTTTGTATATTTTTCTCTTATGAAAAGTACAATGACAAGAGTGGTAAGTAGTCTCAAAGCACTCATCCCACCGCTGCACAACCAATGTAGGAGGCTGGACTGGCTTGTAGTGAGTACCAAGGGGTACTTGCACCTTGCGCCAGGCCCAGTTATCCCTTATTAGTGTATAGGGTGTCTAGCAGCTTAGGCTGATAGATAATGGTAGCTTAGCAGAGCAGCTTAGGCTGAACTAGGAGACGTGTGAAGCTACTACAGTACCACCTAGTGTCATATGCACAGTATCATAAGAAAACACAATACACAGTTATACTAAAAATAAAGGTACTTTATTTTTATGACAATATGCCAAAGTATCTTAGAGTGTACCCTCAGTGAGAGGATAGGAAATATACACAAGATATATATACACAATAGCAAAAATATGCAGTATAGTCTTAGAGAACAGTGCAAACAATGTATAGTTACAATAGGATGCAATGGGGAAACATAGGGATAGGGGCAACACAAACCATATACTCCAAAAGTGGAATGCGAACCACGAATGGACCCCAAACCTATGTGACCTTGTAGAGGGTCGCTGGGACTATTAGAAAATAGTGAGAGTTAGAAAAATAACCCTCCCCAAGACCTTGAAAAGTGAGTGCAAAGTGCACTAAAGTTCCCCTAAGGATAAAGAAGTTGTGTTAGAGGAATAATGCAGGAAAGACACAAACCAACAATGCAACAACAATGGATTTCCAATCTAGGGTACCTGTGGAACAAGGGGACCAAGTCCAAAAGTCACAAGCAAGTCGGAGATGGGCATATGCCCAGGAAATGCCAGCTGTGGGTGCAAAGACGCTTCTACTGGACAGAAGAAGCTGAGGTTACTGCAGGAACGAAAAGGGCTAGAGACTTCCCCTTTGGTGGACGGATCCCTCTCGCCGCGGAGAATCGTGCAGAAGTGTTTTCCCGCCGAAAGAATGCCAACAAGCCTTGCTAGCTGCAAATCGTGCGGTTAGCGTTTTTGGATGCTGCTGTGGCCCAGGAGGGACCAGGAGGTCGCAAATTGGACCAGGAGGTAGAGGGGATGTCGAGCAAGACAAGGAGCCCTCTTAGCAGCAGGTAGCACCCGGAGAAGTGCCAGAAACAGGCACTACGAGGATGCGTGAAACGGTGCTCACCCGAAGTCGCACAAAGAAGTCGCCGGAGAACAACTTAGGAGGTCGTGCAATGCAGGTTAGAGTGCCATGGACCCAGGCTGGACTGTGCACAAAGGATTTTCGCCGGAAGTGCACGGAGGCCGGAGTAGCTGCAAATGTCGCGGTTCCCAGCAATGTAGTCTAGCGAGGTGAGGCAAGGACTTACCTCCACCAAACTTGGACTGAAGAGTCACTGGACTGTGGGGGCCACTTGGACAGAGTTGCTGGATTCGAGGGACCTCGCTCGTCATGCTGAGAGGAGACCCAAGGGACCGGTAATGCAGCTTTTTGTTGCCTGCGGTTGCAGGGGGAAGATTCCGTCGACCCACGGGAGATTTCTTCGGAGCTTCTAGTGCAGAGAGGAGGCAGACTACCCCCACAGCATGCACCACCAGGAAAACAGTCGAGAAGGCGACAGGATCAGCGTTACAGAGTTGCAGTAGTCGTCTTTGCTACTATGTTGCAGGTTTGCAGGCTTCCAGCGCGGTCAGCAGTCGATTCCTTGGCAGAAGGTGAAGAGAGAGATGCAGAGGAACTCGGATGAGCTCTTGCATTCGTTATCTAAAGTTTCCCCAGAGACAGAGACCCTAAATAGCCAGAAAAGAGGGTTTGGCTACTTAGGAGAGAGGATAGGCTAGCAACACCTGAAGGAGCCTATCACAAGGAGTCTCTGACGTCACCTGGTGGCACTGGCCACTCAGAGCAGTCCAGTGTGCCAGCAGCACCTCTGTTTCCAAGATGGCAGAGGTCTGGAGCACACTGGAGGAGCTCTGGACACCTCCCAGGGGAGGTGCAGGTCAGGGGAGTGGTCACTCCCCTTTCCTTTGTCCAGTTTCGCGCCAGAGCAGGGCTAAGGGGTCCCCTGAACCGGTGTAGACTGGCTTATGCAGAATTGGGCCCATCTGTGCCCAAGAAAGCATTTCCAGAGGCTGGGAGAGGCTACTCCTCCCCTGCCTTCACACCATTTTCCAAAGGGAGAGGGTGTCACACCCTCTCTCAGAGGAAGTTATTTGTTCTGCCATCCTGGGCCAGGCCTGGCTGGATCCCAGGAGGGCAGATGCCTGTCTGAGGGGTTGGCAGCAGCAGCAGCAGCAGCTGCAGTGAAACCCCAGGAAGGGCAGTTTGGCAGTACCAGGGTCTGTGCTACAGACCACTGGGATCATGGGATTGTGCCAACTATGCCAGGATGGCATAGAGGGGGCAATTCCATGATCATAGACATGTTACATGGCCATATTCGGAGTTACCATTGTGAAGCTACATATAGGTAGTGACCTATATGTAGTGCACGCGTGTAATGGTGTCCCCGCACTCACAAAGTCCGGGGAATAGGCCCTGAACAATGTGGGGGCACCATGGCTAGTGCCAGGGTGCCCTCACACTAAGTAACTTTGCACCTAACCTTTACCAGGTAAAGGTTAGACATATAGGTGACTTATAAGTTACTTAAGTGCAGTGTAAAATGGCTGTGAAATAACGTGGACGTTATTTCACTCAGGCTGCAGTGGCAGGCCTGTGTAAGAATTGTCAGAGCTCCCTATGGGTGGCAAAAGAAATGCTGCAGCCCATAGGGATCTCCTGGAACCCCAATACCCTGGGTACCTCAGTACCATATACTAGGGAATTATAAGGGTGTTCCAGTAAGCCAATGTAAATTGGTAAAATTGGTCACTAGCCTGTTAGTGACAATTTGGAAAGAAATGAGAGAGCATAACCACTGAGGTTCTGATTAGCAGAGCCTCAGTGAGACAGTTAGTCACTACACAGGTAACACATTCAGGCACACTTATGAGCACTGGGGCCCTGGGTTACCAGGGTCCCAGTGACACATACAACTAAAACAACATATATACAGTTAAAAATGGGGGTAACATGCCAGGCAAGATGGTACTTTCCTACACAACCCCCCCCCCCAAACGAAGGACAATAAGACTAGCCATGACCTGATGAGTCATCATTGTCTAAGTGGAAATATCTGGAGAGTCCATCTGCATTGGAGTGGCTACTCCCAGGTCTATGTTCCACTGTATAGTCCATTCCCTGTAGGGATATGGACCACCTCAACAATTTAGGATTTTCACCTTTCATTTGTTTTAGCCAAAGTAGAGGTTTGTGGTCTGTCTGAACAATGAAGTGAGTGCCAAACAGGTATGGCCTCAACTTCTTCAGAGCCCAGACCACAGCAAAGGCCTCCCTCTCTATGGCAGACCAACGCTTTTCTCTAGGGGTCAACCTCCTACTAATAAAAGCAACAGGTTGATCCTGGCCCTCAGAATTAAGTTGTGATAGGACTGCCCCTACTCCTAATTCAGATGCATCAGTTTGGACATAGAATTTTTTAGAGCAACAAGGGCTTTTCAGGACAGGTGCAGAGCACATGGCCTGCTTCAGCTCCTCAAAAGCTTTCTGACAGTTTGCTGTCCATAATACCTTTTTAGGCATTTTCTTGGATGTGAGGTCATTAAGAGGGGCTGCAATGGAGCCATAGTTCTTACTGAACCTCCTGTAATACCCAGTGAGGCCTAGGAAGACTCTCACCTGAGTCTGAGTGGTAGGGGGAACCCAATCAATAATTGTTTGGATTTTCCCCTGAAGTGGTGCAATCTGTTCCCCACCAACAAGGTGTCCCAGATAAACCACCTTACCCTGCCCTATCTGGCACTTTGAAGCCTTGATAGTGAGGCCTGCTTTTGCAGGGCCTCCAAAACTTTCCATAGGTGGACCAGGTGATCATCCCAGCTGGAGCTAAAGACAGCTATATCGTCCAAATATGCTGCACTGAAAGCTTCCAGCCCTTGCAGGACTGTGTTCACCAACCTTTGAAAAGTGGCAGGTGCATTTTTCAAACCAAAAGGCATTACAGTAAACTGGTAATGTCCTCCAATGGTTGAAAATGCAGTTTTAGGTTTAGCATCTTCTGACAATTTGATCTGCCAATACCCTGCAGTCAAATCAAAAGTGCTTAGATACTTGGCAGATGCCAGTGTATCTATGAGCTCATCTGCCCTGGGTATAGGGTGAGCATCAGTTTTGGTTACCAAGTTGAGACCTCTATAGTCTACACAAAACCGCATTTCCTTCTTTCCATCTTTGGAATGGGGTTTTGGTACAAGTACCACAGGAGAAGCCCATGGACTTTCAGAGTGCTCAACCACTCCTAGTTCTAACATTTTCTGCACCTCTTGCTTTATGCAGTCCCTGACATGGTCAGGCTGCCTATAGATCTTACTTTTGACAGGTAAACTGTCTCCAGTATCTATAGTGTGCTCACACCAAGAAGTGGTACCTGGCACAGTAGAGAAGAGTTCAGAGAATTGATCTAGGAGATTTATGCAATGGTCTTTCTGCTCAGCAGTAAGACAATCAGCCAAAACTACCCCTTCCACAAGAGCATCTTGTTCTGTGGAAGAGAAGAGATCAGGTAGAGGATCACTGTCTTCTTCCTGTCCCTCATCAGTTGCCATGAGCAGGGTGAGATCAGCCCTGTCATAGTAGGGTTTCAGGCGGTTGACATGGAGCACCCTAAGGGGACTCCTGGCAGTGCCTAAGTCAACTAAATAGGTGACTTCTCCCTTCTTTTCAACAATTGTGTGGGGTCCACTCCATTTATCTTGGAGTGCTCTTGGGGCCACAGGCTCCAAGACCCACACTTTCTGCCCTGGTTGGTACTGAACCAAAACAGCCTTCTGATCATGCCATTGCTTCTGGAGCTCTTGGCTGGCCTGAAGGTTTTTGCTGGCCTTTTTCATGTACTCAGCCATCCTTGATCTGAGGCCAAGTACATAATCCACAATATCCTGCTTAGGAGCTTTTAAAGGTTGTTCCCAACCCTCCTTTACAAGTGTGAGTGGACCCCTAACAGGGTGTCCAAAAAGAAGTTCAAAGGGGCTGAAGCCCACTCCTTTCTGGGGTACCTCCCTGTAGGCAAAAAGGAGACATGGTAGAAGGATATCCCATCTCCTGCGGAGTTTTTCAGGGAGACCCATAATCATGCCTTTGAGAGTTTTATTAAATCTCTCCACCAGTCCATTTGTTTGTGGATGATAGGGTATAGTGAACTTGTAAGTTACACCACACTCCTTCCACATGGCCTTTAAGTATGCAGACATGAAATTGCTTCCCCTGTCTGATACTACTTCCTTTGGGAAGCCCACCCTAGAAAATATTCCCAGGAGGGCCTTTGCCACTGCAGGTGCTGTAGTGGTCCTTAAAGGAATTGCTTCAGGGTATCTTGTGGCATGGTCCACTACCACCAAGATAAACCTATTGCCTGAAGCAGTAGGAGGGTCAAGGGGGCCAACTATGTCAACCCCTACCCTTTCAAAGGGAACCCCAACCACAGGCAGTGGAATAAGGGGTGCCTTTGGGGTGCCACCTGTTTTGCCAATGGCTTGACAGGTTTCACAGGACTTACAAAAATCTTTTGTGTCCTCAGACATCCTAGGCCAATGAAACAATGGAACCAGTCTGTCCCAAGTTTTCATTTGACCCAGGTGCCCAGCTAGGGGAATGTCGTGGGCAAGAGTTAGGAGGAACTTTCTGTACTCCTGAGGAATCACTAGTCTCCTGGCAGCTCCAGGTTTAGGATCCCTGTGCTCAGTGTACAAGAGGTTGTCCTCCCAGTAAACTCTGTGAGAGTCACTGACATCCCCATTAGCCTGTTTGACAGCTTGCTGTCTTAGACCCTCTAATGTGGGACAGGTTTGCTGTGCCACACTCAGCTCCTCCCTGGCAGGCCCCCCTTCACCCAAAAGCTCAGCAGTGTCTGCTTGAAGCTCCTCTGGTGTAGGTTCTGCACAGGGAGGGAATTCTTCTTCCTCAGAAGTTGAATCCACTGTAGAGGGAGGGATAGTAGGAAGTGGTTTGCTTCTACTAGCCCTAGCTTTAGGGAGCACTTGGTCCATTGTTCCAGGATCCAAGCTTCCCTGTCCTTAATGCTTTTTGGCCTGAGCCCTTGTCAAAGCAAAAATATGCCCTGGGATGCCCAGCATTGCTGCATGGGCCTCCAACTCCACATCCGACCAAGCTGATGTCTCCAAATCATTCCCTAATAGACAGTCTACAGGTAAATCTGAAGCTACCACAACTTTCTTTGGACCAGTAACCCCCCCCCCAGTTGAGATTAACAACAGCCATGGGGTGGCTAAGTGTGTTGTTGTGAGCATCGGTTACTTGGTACTGGTGACCAAGTAGGTGTTGTTCAGGGTGGACCAGTTTCTCTATGACCATAGTCACACTGGCTCCAGTGTCCCTGTAGGCCTGAACCTCAACACCATTTATTAGGGGTAGCTGCTTGTACTTATCCATATTAAGGGGACAAGCAACTAAGGTGGCTAAATCAATAGCCCCCTCAGAGACTAACACAGCCTCTGTGGCCTCCCTAACAAGGCCAACCCCAACTAAGTTACCAATAGTGAGCCCAGCTACTCCCTTGGATTGGCTATTAGTAGGCTTGCTCCCACCACCACTGCTATTAGTAGGGACACTAGGGGTAGCAGTAGGGGTTGTAGTGGTAGGAGGCTTGGTGCTTTTCTTTGGACAACTGGGATCTGTTGTCCAATGGCCTTTTACTTTACATAAATAGCACCATGGTTTCTTTTCTTTGTTTTGATTAAAGGAGGATTTGGGCCCACCACCCCCACCAGAGTGTTTTTGTGGGCCTGATGAAGACTCATTTTTAGATTTGTCCCCACCCTTGTCAGAAGACTTACCATCCTTCTTTTTGTTGCCATCTTTGTCACCCCCTGTATGAACTTTTCTGTTCACCCTTGTTCTGACCCATTTGTCTGCCTTCTTTCCCAATTCTTGGGGAGAGGTCAGATCAGAGTCCACCAAGTACTGGTGCAACAAATCAGACACACAATTATTAAGAATATGCTCTCTCAGGATCAAGTTATACAGGCTGTCATAATCAGTAACTTTACTGCCATGTAACCACCCCTCCAAGGCCTTCACTGAATGGTCAATGAAATCAACCCAGTCTTGTGAAGACTCCTTTTTGGTCTCTCTGAACTTTATCCTGTACTGTTCAGTGGTTAAGCCATAACCATCCAGGAGTGCATTCTTAAGAACTGTAAAATTATTGGCATCACTTTCTTTCACAGTAAGGAGCCTATCCCTACCTTTTCCACTAAATGATAGCCATAGGATAGCAGCCCACTGCCTTTGAGGGACATCCTGTACAACACAGGCCCTCTCAAGTGCAGCAAACCACTTGTTAATGTCATCCCCCTCCTTATAAGGGGGAACTATCTTGTGCAGATTCCTGGAATCATGCTCTTTTGCAGGATGACTATGGGGAATACTGCTGCTGCCACCATGGGTTTCTAAACCCAGTTTCTGTCTCTCCTTCTCTACTTCTAAAGTCTGTCTATCCAAATCCAGCTGTTGCTTCTTGAGCTTCAGTCTGGTTTGTTCCACTCTCAATCTATTGAGCTCCCTTTCTAACAATCTGTCATCAGGGTGGGTGGGAGGGACATGCCTTGAAACAGAAGTATGGTGAGAATGGACAGAAGGAGACCTGTCCCTTACAGAGGGCACCCTAACAGCTTGGCTCACAGAAACATCAGTACCACTGTGGTGAGAATAAATGCTTTTGCTATGATGTGAGACAACACTATTTGTTTGGTGTGACCCAACATCATTACCAACTATGCTAGACTGTCTAGTAATGGGCAGGCTAGGAAGTTTCTTTCCTGAATCTTTTCCTGGGGGAGTCCCTGGATCAGATTGGGAACCATTAGCTACTTTTTCAACAGATGGGGCACTTCTTGCCTTATCTTGTTCTCTAAGCATGTTAAGTAACAATTCCAAGGAAGGATTCTTCCCTACACTCAAACCTCTCTCTATGCAGAGACTCCTTGCTCCTTTCCAGCTAAAGTGATCATATGCAAGTTTGGACAGATCAACATTTTGGCCTGTGCCAGACATTTTTTTAGAGAGAGTTAAAGTGATAGAAAAAGAGAAAAAAAGTTTGTCAGAGCTTTTAGAAAGACAGAGAAAAAAAACTTTTAAAACTTTTTCGAACTTTTTAGAAAGTTTAGAAGTACTTTTCAGCACTTAGAAAAGAGTGAAAAGAGGAAATGCAAAACTTTTTGGCTATGTGTATATACACTGACCTTGTTTTGTATATTTTTCTCTTATGAAAAGTACAATGACAAGAGTGGTAAGTAGTCTCAAAGCACTTATCCCACCGCTGCACAACCAATGTAGGAGGCTGGACTGGCTTGTAGTGAGTACCAAGGGGTACTTGCACCTTGCACCAGGCCCAGTTATCCCTTATTAGTGTATAGGGTGTCTAGCAGCTTAGGCTGATAGATAATGGTAGCTTAGCAGAGCAGCTTAGGCTGAACTAGGAGACGTGTGAAGCTACTACAGTACCACCTAGTGTCATATGCACAGTATCATAAGAAAACACAATACACAGTTATACTAAAAATAAAGGTACTTTATTTTTATGACAATATGCCAAAGTATCTTAGAGTGTACCCTCAGTGAGAGGATAGGAAATATACACAAGATATATATACACAATAGCAAAAATATGCAGTATAGTCTTAGAAAACAGTGCAAACAATGTATAGTTACAATAGGATGCAATGGGGAAACATAGGGATAGGGGCAACACAAACCATATACTCCAAAAGTGGAATGCGAACCACGAATGGACCCCAAACCTATGTGACCTTGTAGAGGGTCGCTGGGACTATTAGAAAATAGTGAGAGTTAGAAAAATAACCCTCCCCAAGACCCTGAAAAGTGAGTGCAAAGTGCACTAAAGTTCCCCTAAGGATAAAGAAGTCGTGTTAGAGGAATAATGCAGGAAAGACACAAACCAACAATGCAACAACGATGGATTTCCAATCTAGGGTACCTGTGGAACAAGGGGACCAAGTCCAAAAGTCACAAGCAAGTCGGAGATGGGCATATGCCCAGGAAATGCCAGCTGTGGGTGCAAAGAAGCTTCTACTGGACAGAAAAAGCTGAGGTTTCTGCAGGAACGAAAAGGGCTAGAGACTTCCCCTTTGGTGGACGGATCCCTCTCGCCGTGGAGAGTCGTGCAGAAGTGTTTTCCCGCCGAAAGAACGCCAACAAGCCTTGCTAGCTGCAAATCGTGCGGTTAGCGTTTTTGGATGCTGCTGTGGCCCAGGAGGACGCAAATTGGACCAGGAGGTAGAGGGGACGTCGAGCAAGACAAGGAGCCCTCTTAGCAGCAGGTAGCACCCGGAGAAGTGCCAGAAAGGTGCAGACAAGTAGAGCCGCCTGAGCCTTTTCCCATGACCACCAAAGATCGTATAATTCTGCAAAAAGCTATAACTCTTGCACTCCAGTAAGCAAGAAACCAGAAGTCTCCTAGGATCCACCAAGGTGAGGACGATCCAAGCTTTGGATACACACAAGGAGGAAGTAGCACAGACCAACAAAGAAACCGGGGTAAAGGTTTACTGTAGGAAAGTACCATCTTGCCTGGCATGTTACCCCCATTTTTCACTGTATATATGTTGTTTTAGTTGTATGTGTCACTGGGACCCTGCCAGCCAGGGCCCCAGTGCTCATAAGTGTGCCTGAATGTGTTACCTGTGTTATGACTAACTGTCTCACTGAGGCTCTGCTATTCAGAACCTCAGTGGTTATGCTCCCTCATTTTCTTTCCAAATTGTCACTAACAGGCTAGTGACCAATTTTACGAATTCACAGTGGCATACTGGAACACCCTTATAATTCCCTAGTATATGGTACTGAGGTACCCAGGGTATTGGGGTTCCCCCACATTGTTCAGGGCAAATTCCCCGGACTTTGTGAGTGCGGGGACACCATTACACGCGTGCACTACACATAGGTCACTACCTATGTGTAGCTTCACAATGGTAATTCCGAATATGGCCATGTAACATGTCTATGATCATGGAATCGCCCCCTCTATGCCATCCTGGCATAGTTGGCACAATCCCATGATCCCAGTGGTCTGTAGCACATACCCTGGTACTGCCAAACTGCCTTTTCAGGGGTTTCACTGCAGCTGCTGCTGCTGCCAACCCCTCAGACAGGTTTCTGCCCTCCTGGGGTCCAGCCAGGCCTGGCCCAGGATGGCAGAACAAAGGACTTCCTCAGAGAGAGGGTGTTACACTCTCTCCCTTTGGAAAATGGTGTGAAGGCAGGGGAGGAGTAGCCTCCCCCAGCCTCTGGAAATGCTTTCATGGGCACAGATGGTGCCCATTTCTGCATAAGCCAGTCTACACCGGTTCAGGGACCCCTTAGCCCTGCTCTGGCGCGAAACTGGACAAAGGAAAGGGGAGTGACCACTCCCCTGACCTGCACCTCCCCTGGGAGGTGCCCAGAGCTCCTCCAGTGATCTCCAGACCTCTGCCATCTTGGAAACAGAGGTGCTGCTGGCACACTGGACTGCTCTGAGTGGCCATGGCCAGCAGGTGACGTCAGAGACTCCTTCTGATAGGCTCCTTCAGGTGTTGCTAGCCTATCCTCTCTCCTAAGTAGCCAAACCCTCTTTTCTGGCTATTTAGGGTCTCTGCTTTGGGGAATTCCTTAGATAACGAATGCAAGAGCTCATCAGAGTTCCTCTGCATCTCTCTCTTCACCTTCTGCCAAGGAATCGACTGCTGACCGAGCTGGAAGCCTGCAAAACTGCAATAAAGTAGCTAAGACGACTACTGCAACTCTGTAACGCTGATCCTGCCGCCTTCTCGACTGTTTTCCTGGTGGTGCATGCTGTGGGGGTAGTCTGCCTCCTCTCTGCACTAGAAGCTCCGAAGAAATCTCCTGTGGGTCGACGGAATCTTCCCCCTGCTACCGCAGGCACCAAAGAACTGCATCACCGGTCCCCTGGGTCTCCTCTCAGCACAACGAGCGAGGTCCCTTGAATCCAGCAACTATGTCCAAGTGACTCCCACAGTCCAGTGACTCTTCAGTCCAAGTTTGGTGGAGGTAAGTCCTTGCCTCCCCACGCCAGACTGCATTGCTGGGAACCGCGACTTTTGCAGCTACTCCAGCCTCTGTGCACTTCCGGCGGAAATCCTTTGTGCACAACCAAGCCTGGGTCCACGGCACTCTAATCTGCATTGCACGACTTTCTAAGTGGCCCTCCGGCGACGTGGGACTCCTTTGTGCAACTTCGGTGAGCACCGTTTCACTCTTCTTCGTAGTGCGTGTTCCGGCACTTCTGCGGGTGCTGCCTGCTTCTGAGAGGGCTCCTTGTCTTGCTCGACGCCCCCTCTGTCCCCAGACGCAATTGGCGACATCCTGGTCCCTCCTGGGCCACAGCAGCATCCAAAAACCCTAACCGCACGATTTGCAGCTAGCAAGGCTTGTTGGCGGTCTTTCGGCGGGAAAACACTTCTGCACGACTGTCCATGGCGTGGTGGATCCATCCTTCAAAGGGGAAGTCTCCAGCCCTTGTCGTTCCTGCAGAATCCTCAGCTTCTACTGTCCAGTAGCAGCTTCTTTGCACCCACAGCTGGCATTTCCTGGGCATCTGCCCATCTCCGACTTGCTTGTGACTTTTGGACTTGGTCCCCTTGTTCCACAGGTACCCTCAACTGGAAATCCATCGTTGTTGCATTGCTGGTTTGTGTCTTTCCTGCAGAATTCCCCTATCACGACTTCTATGTCCTTGGGAACTTTAGTGCACTTTGCACTCACTTTTCAGGGTCTTGGGGTGGGCTATTTTTCTAACCCTTACTATTTTCAAATAGTCCCAGCGACCCTCTACAAGGTCACATAGGTTTGGGGTCCATTCGTGGTTCGCATTCCACTTTTGGAGTATATGGTTTGTGTTGCCCCAATCCCATTGTGTCCCCATTGCATCCTATTGTAACTATACATTGTTTGCACTGTTTTCTAAGACTATACTGCATATTTTTGGTATTGTGTACATATATCTTGTGTATAATTGCTATCCTCATACTGAGGGTACACTCTGAGATACTTTGGCATATTGTCATAAAAATAAAGTACCTTTATTTTTAGTATATCTGTGTATTGTGTTTTCTTATGATATTGTGCAAGTGACACTAGTGGTACTGTAGGAGCTTCACTCGTCTCCTAGTTCAGCCTAAGTTGCTCTGCTAAGCTACCATTATCTATCAGCCTAAGCTGCTAGACACCCTATACACTAATAAGGGATACCTGGGCCTGGTGCAAGGTGTAAGTACCCCTTGGTACTCACTACAAGCCAGTCCAGCCTCCTACATAAAGTAGCTGAAGGGTGCCTAAACTATCATCAGATTGATGTGCATGAGGTAAGGAAAGCCTTTTGAGGAGCGATTAGAAGAATTTACTCCCACCGCTCCCTGTGAACCAAAAGAATTTGGTAGCGGGCCCTCGTCGTCCACCTATACAATTGAGGGCTGAGCAGTAGTCAGTAGATACACCAAGGCCTATATTCATACTTTTATAGTGCCACATTTGCGTGATTTTTTTACGCAAAAGTGGCGCAAATGTACAAAATACAATTGTATTTTGTGAGTTTGCACCACATTTGCATAAAAAAACAACGCAAATACAGCAGTAAAAAAGTATAAACATGGGCCCAAGTCCTCCAGAAGCGTCATGGGCCTGCCCTTCTTAGCGACTATGCACATCTCCTTCTGTAGGGATAGGTAGTAAACTGCACCTTGCAGGACTTGCAGCACTCTAAAAAGACCTAAGCTATTCAAAAATACCACCTATTCCTCTGCGGTAGTCATTTGTACACCATAATGTTACTTCCTCTCACTAAACCTTTGCTATAGCTCACTGAAGCCAACATCCAGCTAGAGAGATATGCTCTCGTTTAACCAGCAGAACTGACCCAACCTTTCATATTTCATGAGAGGGGGTGTAATTGCTAATTAATACTAGAGCCGAAGTGTAGGAGGCTAGCCTGGCTTATAGTGGGTACTTTGTGGTACTTACACCTTGTGCCAGGTCCAGTTATCTCTTATTAGTAGAATAGAGGTGTTCTAGCAGCTTAGGCTGATAGAGGTAGTTATAGCAGAGTAGCTTAGGCTGAACTAGAAGACATGTAAAGCTCCTACTATACCACATATATCATGTACTACTATATCACAAGAAAACACAATACTCAGAGTTACTAAAAATAAAGGTACTTTATTTTTATGACAATATGCCAAAAGTATCTCAGAGGATACACTCCCTTAGGAGGTAAGTAATATACACAAATTATATGTACACAAACTAAAATCAGGTAAGTAACAGTTAGAAAAGTAGTGCAAACAATGTAGAATCACAATAGGATGCAATAGGTAGAAATAGACCTCGGGGCAACACAAACCATATACTCCAAAAGTGGAATGCGAATCACAAATGGACCCCAGGCCTATGGTAGGTTGTAGAGGGTCGCTGGGACTGTTAGAAAACACTAAGGGTGTCCAAGATACCCACCCCCAAGACCTTGAAAAGTAGGAGATAGGGGATTCTGAAAGAACAACAACTGCCAGCAAAACACTAAAGACGCATTCCGGGACCTGAGGACCTGTAAACCCCGGATGAAGGTGCAAAAGGGCTGCCCCCGGGTGGAAGAATTTCTCCTTTGGTCAGAAGATGTCCCACGGCATGCTGGAGGAGGCAGAGTTGTTTCCACGCACAAATACCACAAACAGGCCTTGCTAGCTGCAAGAGTCACTGTTGAGGATTTTGGGTGCTGCTAAGGCCGAGGAAGGACCAGGAGGTCGCCCCTTGGAGTAGGAGACAGAGGGGGCGCCTAGCAACTCAGAGAGCCCCCACAGAAGCAGGCATCACCCCCAGAAGTACCAGAACAGGCACATAGAAGATCTGAGGACCGCGGTCGACTCAGAGGCACAAAGGAGGGTCCCACGACGTCGGAGTCCAACTCAGCAAGTTGGACAATGCAGGACGAAGTGCTGGGGACATGGGCTAGGCTATGCACAAAGGAAGTCTTGGAAAAGTGCCCAGAAGCCTGAACAGCTGCAGATCACGCAGTACACAGTATTACTGTCTGGCGTGGGAGGCAAAATTTGGGCAAAAGGGCCACTGGACTGTGGGAGACACTTGGACCCAGCTCCTGTGTTCCAGGGACCATGCTCGTCAGGATGAGAGAGGTTCTAGAGGACCGGTGATGCAGAAGTTTGGTGCCTGCGTTGGCAGGGGGAAGATTCTGTCGACCCACAGGAGATTTCTTCTTGGCTTCCAGTGCAGGGTGAAGGCAGACAGCCCTCAGAGCATGCACCACCAGGAAACAGTCAAAAAAGCCAGCAGGATAAGGCGCTACAATGTTGCTGGTAGTCATCTTGCTACTTTGTTGCAGTTTTGCAGGGGTCCTGGAGAAGTAAGCGGTCGATCCTTGGCAGAAGTCCAAGAGGGAAGTGCAGAGGAATTCTGGTGAGCTCCTGCATTCGTTATCTGAGGAACAGCCCAGAGGAGAGACCCTAAATAGCCCACAGAGGAGGATTGGCTACTGAGAAAGGTAAGTGTGAGAAAGTAGCCTCTTTCTAGCCTTGTTACCCCCACATTTGGCCTGTTTGTGAGTGTATGTCAGGGTGTTTTCACTGTCTCACTGGGATCCTGCTAGCCAGGGCCCAGTGCTCATAGTGAAAACCCTATGTTTTCAGTAGGTTTGTTATGTGTCACTGGGACCCTGCTAGTCAGGACCCCAGTGCTCATAAGTTTGTGGCCTATATGTATGTGTTCCCTGTGTAGTGCCTAACTGTCTCACTGAGGCTCTGCTAATCAGAACCTCAGTGGTTATGCTCTCTCATTTCTTTCCAAATTGTCACTAACAGGCTAGTGACCATTTTTACCAATTTACATTGGCTTACTGGAACACCCTTATAATTCCCTAGTATATGGTACTGAGGTACCCAGGGTATTGGGGTTCCAGGAGATCCCTATGGGCTGCAGCATTTCTTTTGCCACCCATAGGGAGCTCTGACAATTCTTACACAGGCCTGCCACTGCAGCCTGAGTGAAATAACGTCCACGTTATTTCACAGCCATTTTACACTGCACTTAAGTAACTTATAAGTCACCTATATGTCTAACCTTTACCTGGTAAAGGTTAGGTGCAAAGTTACTTAGTGTGAGGGCACCCTGGCACTAGCCAAGGTGCCCCCACATTGTTCAGAGCCAATTCCCTGAACTTTGTGAATGCGGGGACACCATTACACGCGTGCACTACATATAGGTCACTACCTATATGTAGCTTCACAATGGTAACTCCGAATATGGCCATGTAACATGTCTATGATCATGGAATTGCCCCCTCTATACCATCCTGGCATAGTTGGCACAATCCCATGATCCCAGTGGTCTGTAGCACAGACCCTGGTACTGCCAAACTGCCCTTCCTGGGGTTTCACTGCAGCTGCTGCTGCTGCCAACCCCTCAGACAGGCATCTGCCCTCCTGGGGTCCAGCCAGGCCTGGCCCAGGATGGCAGAACAAAGGACTTCCTCTGAGAGAGGGTGTTACACCCTCTCCCTTTGGAAAATGGTGTGAAGGCAGGGGAGGAGTAGCCTCCCCCAGCCTCTGGAAATGCTTTGTTGGGCACAGAGGTGCCCAATTCTGCATAAGCCAGTCTACACCGGTTCAGGGACCCCTTAGCCCTGCTCTGGCGCGAAACTGGACAAAGGAAAGGGGAGTGACCACTCCCCTGACCTGCACCTCCCCTGGGAGGTGTCCAGAGCTCCTCCAGTGTGCTCCAGACCTCTGCCATCTTGGAAACAGAGTTGCTGCTGGCACACTGGACTGCTCTGAGTGGCCAGTGCCACCAGGTGACGTCAGAGACTCCTTCTGATAGGCTCCTTCAGGTGTTAGTAGCCTATCCTCTCTCCTAGGTAGCCAAACCCTCTTTTCTGGCTATTTAGGGTCTCTGTCTCTGGGGAAACTTTAGATAACGAATGCAAGAGCTCATCCGAGTTCCTCTGCATCTCTCTCTTCACCTTCAGCCAAGGAATCGACTGCTGACCGCGCTGGAAGCCTGCAAACCTGCAACATAGTAGCAAAGACGACTACTGCAACTCTGTAACGCTGATCCTGCCGCCTTCTCGACTGTTTTCCTGCTTGTGCATGCTGTGGGGGTAGTCTGCCTCCTCTCTGCACCAGAAGCTCCGAAGAAATCTCCCGTGGGTCGACGGAATCTTCCCCCTGCAACCGCAGGCACCAAAAAGCTGCATTAACAGTCCCTTGGGTCTCCTCTCAGCACGACGAGCGAGGTCCCTCGAATCCAGCGACTCTGTCCAAGTGACCCCCACAGTCCAGTGACTCTTCAGTCCAAGTTTGGTGGAGGTAAGTCCTTGCCTCACCTCGCTGGGCTGCATTGCTGGGAACTGCGACTTTTGCAGCTACTCCGGCCCCTGTGCACTTCCGGAGGAAATCCTTAGTGCACAGCCAAGCCTGGGTCGACGGCACTCTAACCTGCATTGCACGACTTTCTAAGTTGGTCTCCGGCGACGTGGGACTCCTTTGTGCGACTTCGGGTGAGCACCGTTTCACGCATCCTCGTAGTGCCTGTTTCTGGCACTTCTACAGGTGCTACCTGCTGCTGACAGGGCTCCTTGTCTTGCACGACGTCCCCTCTCTCTCCTGGTCCAATTTGCGACTTCCTGGTCCCTCCAGGGCCACAGCAGCGTCCAAAAACGCTAACCGCACGATTTGCAGCTAGCAAGGCTTGTTGGCGTTCTTTCGGCGGGAAAACACTTCTGCACGACTCTCCACGGCGAGAGGGATCCGTCCACCAAAGGGAAAGTCTCTAGCCCTTTTCGTTCCTGCAGAAACCTCAGCTTCTTCTGTCCAGTAGAAGCTTCTTTGCACCCGCAGCTGGCATTTCCTGGGCATTTGCCCATCTCCGACTTGCTTGTGACTTTTGGACTTGGTCCCCTTGTTCCACAGGTACCCTAGATTGGAAATCCACAGTTGTTGCATTGTTGGTTTGTGTCTTTCCTGCATTATTCCTCTAACACGACTTCTTTGTCCTTAGGGGAACTTTAGTGCACTTTGCACTTACTTTTCAGGGTCTGGGGGAGGGTTATTTTCCTAACTCTCACTATTTTCTAATAGTCCCAGCGACCCTCTACAAGGTCACCTAGGTTTGGGGTCCATTCGTGGTTCGCATTCCACTTTTGGAGTATATGGTTTGTGTTGCCCCTATCCCTATGTTTCCCCATTGCATCCTATTGTAACTATACATTGTTTGCACTGTTTTCTAAGACTATACTGCATATTTTTGCTATTGTGTATATATATCTTGTGTATATTTCCTATCCTCTCACTGAGGGTACACTCTAAGATACTTTGGCATATTGTCATAAAAATAAAGTACCTTTATTTTTAGTATAACTGTGTATTGTGTTTTCTTATGATATTGTGCATATGACACTAAGTGGTACTGTAGTAGCTTCACACGTCTCCTAGTTCAGCCTAAGCTGCTCTGCTAAGCTACCATTATCTATCAGCCTAAGCTGCTAGACACCCTATACACTAATAAGGGATAACTGGGCCTGGTGCAAGGTGCAAGTACCCCTTGGTACTCACTACAAGCCAGTCCAGCCTCCTACATTGGTTGTGCAGCGGTGGGATAAGTGCTTTGAGACTACTTACCACTCTTGTCATTGTACTTTTCATAAGAAAAAAATATACAAAACAAGGTCAGTGTATATACACATAGCCAAAAAGTTTTGCATTTCCTCTTTTCACTCTTTTCTAAGTGCTGAAAAGTACTTCTAACTTTCTAAAAAGTTCTAAAAAGTTTTAAAAGTTTTTTTTTTCTGTCTTTCTAAAAGCTCTGACAAACTTTTTATCTTTTACTATCACTTTAACTCTCTCTAAAAATGTCTGGCACAGGCCAAAATGTTGATCTGTCCAAACTTGCATATGACCACCTTAGCTGGAAAGGAGCAAGGAGTCTCTGCATAGAGAGAGGTTTGAGTGTAGGGAAGAATCCTTCCTTGGAATTGTTACTTAACATGCTTAGAGAACAAGGTAAGGCAAGAAGTGCCCCATCTGTTGAAAAAGTAGCTAATGGTTCTCAATCTGATCCAGGGACTCCCCCAGGAAAAGATTCAGGAAAGAAATTTCCTAGCCTGCCCATTACTAGACAGTCTAGCATAGTTGGTAATGATGATGAGCCACACCATATAAATAGTGTTGTCTCACATCATAGCAAAAGCATTTATTCTCACCATACTGGTAGTGATGTTTCTGTTAGCCAAGCTGTTAGGGTGGCTTCTGTAAGGGACAGGTCTCCTTCTGTCCATTCTCACCATACTTCTGTTTCAAGGCATGTCCCTCCCACCCACCCTGATGACAGATTGTTAGAAAGGGAGCTCAATAGATTGAGAGTGGAACAAACCAGACTGAAGCTCAAGAAGCAACAGCTGGATTTGGATAGACAGACTTTAGAAGTAGAGAAGGAGAGACAGAAGTTGGGTTTAAAAACCCATGGTGGCAGCAGCAGTATTCCCCATAGTCATCCTGCAAAAGAGCATGATTCCAGGAATCTGCACAAGATAGTTCCCCCTTATAAGGAGGGGGATGACATTAACAAGTGGTTTGCTGCACTTGAGAGGGCCTGTGTTGTACAGGATGTCCCTCAAAGGCAGTGGGCTGCTATCCTATGGCTATCATTTAGTGGAAAAGGTAGGGATAGGCTCCTTACTGTGAAAGAAAATGATGCTAATAATTTCCAAGTTCTTAAGAATGCACTCCTGGATGGTCATGGCTTAACCACTGAACAATACAGGATAAAGTTCAGAGAGACCAAAAAGGAGTCTTCACAAGACTGGGTTGATTTCATTGACCATTCAGTGAAGGCCTTGGAGGGGTGGTTACATGGCAGTAAAGTTACTGATTATGACAGCCTGTATAACTTGATCCTGAGAGAGCATATTCTTAATAATTGTGTGTCTGATTTGTTGCACCAGTACTTGGTGGACTCTGATCTGACCTCTCCCCAAGAATTGGGAAAGAAGGCAGACAAATGGGTCAGAACAAGGGTGAACAGAAAAGTTCATACAGGGGGTGACAAAGATGGCAATAAGAAGAAAGATGGTGAAAAATCTCAAGATAAGCATGGGGATAAGGGTAAAACCAAAGATCCCACTTCAAATCTTAAACACTCTTCAGAGGGTGGGGATAAAACAAATTCTTCCTCTTCTTCCCAACCTGCACACATTAAAAAGCCTTGGTGCTTTGTGTGTAAAAACAGAGGCCATAGGCCAGGGGATAAGTCCTGTCCAGGTAAACCCCCTGAGCCTACCACCACTAATACATCAAGCTCTAGTGCCCCTAGCAGTAGTGGTACTAGTGGTGGGACTGCTGGCAACAGTCAAGTTAAGGGTGTAGTTGGGTTCACTTTTGGGTCCATAGTAGAAACTGGGGTAGTCAGTCCCAAGACAGTTTCTGTCACACCTAGTGGCATTGGCCTTGCCACACTGGCTGCTTGTCCCCTTACAATGGATAAGTACAGGCAGACAGTTTCAATAAATGGTGTTGAGGCCTTGGCCTACAGGGACACAGGTGTCAGTATCACTTTGGTGACTGAAAACCTAGTGCACCCTGATCAACACATCATTGGACAACAGTATAAGATTATTGATGTCCATAACTCCACTAAGTTTCTTCCCTTAGCTATAATTCAGTTTAGTTGGGGTGGAGTTACTGGCCCTAAGCAGGTGGTGGTATCACCTAGCTTACCTGTAGACTGTCTCTTAGGTAATGACCTAGAGGCCTCAGGTTGGGCTGATGTAGAGTTTTATGCCCATGCAGCCATGCTGGGCATCCCTGAGGAATTGTTCCCTCTCATTTCTACTGAAATGAAAAAGCAAAGGAGAGAAGGCCTGAAAACTCAGGATCCCTCTCCATCAACAGGTAAAAAGGGTATCACAGTATCCCCTAACCACCCTACCATTCAGGATACCATTCCTGTGGTGGGAGAAACCTCTCCTGGGGTGGCACCTGTTCCAAGGGAATCATCAGCTGGCAAAGCTGGACTCCCTGAGGTAGAAGTACCTCTCTGTGGGATAACTAACATTGGTGACAAAAAGAGCACCATTTTAGTTAACATGGAGCATCCCTCCAACCCTCCCAGAGAAACTTTAGTGCAGAAACCCTGCACTGCCTCACAACACTTAGGACAGCATCCCTGCCCTAGTGTGGAGCTCATAGGACAGCATCCCTGCCCTGCTCCAACTAAAGAGAAACAGCATCCCTGTTCTCTCTTCCAGCCATATGGACAAAGTTTTTGCCCAGCTATGGCTTTATTGAGACAGCATCCCTGTCTGGCATTTCCATCATTACAAATAGGTTCAATGGATAATTCCCACTGCTCTAAACTAAAACTTACTGATAGAAACTCTGAAAATACATCTTCACATTGTTGCTTAGCTAAAAAACTTCAAACAGGGTGGTTTACATCCCCACAGGGAAGTAACCATATAGTGGATGATAAAGGGAGTAACCAGTCTATTGCAGAGCTACTCTCTACTTATTACCACTTAGACAATAAAGTCTCAACTGGCCAAGGTTAGCCTTATTGTCCTTCGTTTGGGGGGGGGTTGTGTGAGAAAGTAGCCTCTTTATAGCCTTGTTACCCCCACATTTGGCCTGTTTGTGAGTGTATGTCAGGGTGTTTTCACTGTCTCACTGGGATCCTGCTAGCCAGGGCCCAGTGCTCATAGTGAAAACCTTATGTTTTCAGTAGGTTTGTTATGTGTCACTGGCACCCTGCTAGTCAGGACCCCAGTGCTCATAAGTTTGTGGCCTATATGTATGTGTTCCCTGTGTAGTGCCTAACTGTCTCACTGAGGCTCTGCTAATCAGAACCTCAGTGGTTATGCTCTCTCATTTCTTTCCAAATTGTCACTAACAGGCTAGTGACCATTTTTACCAATTTACATTGGCTTACTGGATCACCCTTATAATTCCCTAGTATATGGTACTGAGGTACCCAGGGTATTGGGGTTCCAGGAGATCCCTATGGGCTGCAGCATTTCTTTTGCCACCCATAGGGAGCTCTGACAATTCTTACACAGGCCTGCCACTGCAGCCTGAGTGAAATAACGTCCACGTTATTTCACAGCCATTTTACACTGCACTTAAGTAACTTATAAGTCACCTATATGTCTAACCTTTACCTGGTAAAGGTTAGGTGCAAAGTTTCTTAGTGTGAGGGCACCCTGGCACTAGCCAAGGTGCCCCCACATTGTTCAGAGCCAATTCCCTGAACTTTGTGAGTGCGGGGACACCATTACACGCGTGCACTACATATAGGTCACTACCTATATGTAGCTTCACAATGGTAACTCCGAATATGGCCATGTAACATGTCTATGATCATGGAATTGCCCCCTCTATACCATCCTGGCATAGTTGGCACAATCCCATGATCCCAGTGGTCTGTAGCACAGACCCTGGTACTGCCAAACTGCCCTTCCTGGGGTTTCACTGCAGCTGCTGCTGCTGCCAACCCCTCAGACAGGCATCTGCCCTCCTGGGGTCCAGCCAGGCCTGGCCCAGGATGGCAGAACAAAGGACTTCCTCTGAGAGAGGGTGTTACACCCTCTCCCTTTGGAAAATGGTGTGAAGGCAGGGGAGGAGTAGCCTCCCCCAGCCTCTGGAAATGCTTTGTTGGGCACAGAGGTACCCAATTCTGCACAAGCCAGTGTACACCGGTTCAGGGACCCCTTAGCCCTGCTCTGGCGCGAAACTGGACAAAGGAAAGGGGAGTGACCACTCCCCTGACCTGCACCTCCCCTGGGAGGTGTCCAGAGCTCCTCCAGTGTGCTCCAGACCTCTGCCATCTTGGAAACAGAGGTGCTGCTGGCACACTGGACTGCTCTGAGTGGCCAGTGCCACCAGGTGACGTCAGAGACTCCTGCTGATAGGCTCCTTCAGGTGTTAGTAGCCTATCCTCTCTCCTAGGTAGCCAAACCCTCTTTTCTGGCTATTTAGGGTCTCTGTCTCTGGGAAAACTTTAGATAACGAATGCAAGAGCTCATCCGAGTTCCTCTGCATCTCTCTCTTCACCTTCTGCCAAGGAATCGACTGCTGACCGCGCTGGAAGACTGCAAACCTGCAACATAGTAGCAAAGACGACTACTGCAACTCTGTAACGCTGATCCTGTCGCCTTCTCGACTGTTTTCCTGCTTGTGCATGCTGTGGGGGTAGTCTGCCTCCTCTCTGCACCAGAAGCTCCGAAGAAATCTCCCGTGGGTCGACAGAATCTTCCCCCTGCAACCGCAGGCACCAAAAAGCTGCATTACCGGTCCCTTGGGTCTCCTCTCAGCACGAAGAGCGAGGTCCCTCGAATCCAGCGACTCTGTCCAAGTGACCCCCACAGTCCAGTGACTCTTCAGTCCAAGTTTGGTGGAGGTAAGTCCTTGCCTCACCTCGCTGGGCTGCATTGCTGGGAACCGCGACTTTTGCAGCTACTCCGGCCCCTGTGCACTTCCGGCGGAAATCCTTTGTGCACAGCCAAGCCTGGGTCCACGGCACTCTAACCTGCTTTGCACGACTTTCTAAGTTGGTCTCCGGCGACGTGGGACTCCTTTGTGCGACTTCGGGTGAGCACCGTTTCACGCATCCTCGTAGTGCCTGTTTCTGGCACTTCTCCGGGTGCTACCTGCTGCTGAGAGGGCTCCTTGTCTTGCTCGACGTCCCCTCTCTCTCCTGGTCCAATTTGCGACCTCCTGGTCCCTCCAGGGCCATATCAGCGTCCAAAAACTGTAACCGCACGATTTGCAGCTAGCAAGGCTTGTTGGCGTTCTTTCGGCGGGAAAACACTTCCGCACGACTCTCCACGGCGGGAGGGATCGGTGCTCCAAAGGGGAAGTCTCTAGCCCTTTTCGTTCCTGCAGAAACCTCAGCTTCTTCTGTCCAGTAGAAGCTTCTTTGCACCCGCAGCTGGCATTTCCTGGGCATTTGCCCATCTCCGACTTGCTTGTGACTTTTGGACTTGGTCCCCTTGTTCCACAGGTACCCTAGATTGGAAATCCACAGTTGTTGCATTGTTGGTTTCTGTCTTTCCTGCATTATTCCTCTAACACGACTTCTTTGTCCTTAGGGGAACTTTAGTGCACTTTGCACTCACTTTTCAGGGTCTTGGGGAGGGTTATTTTCCTAACTCTCACTATTTTCTAATAGTCCCAGCGACCCTCTACAAGGTCACCTAGGTTTGGGGTCCATTCGTGGTTCGCATTCCACTTTTGGAGTATATGGTTTGTGTTGCCCCTATCCCTATGTTTCCCCATTGCATCCTATTGTAACTATACATTGTTTGCACTGTTTTCTAAGACTATACTGCATATTTTTGCTATTGTGTATATATATCTTGTGTATATTTCCTATCCTCTCACTGAGGGTACACTCTAAGATACTTTGGCATATTGTCATAAAAATAAAGTACCTTTATTTTTAGTATAACTGTGTATTGTGTTTTCTTATGATATTGTGCATATGACACTAAGTGGTACTGTAGTAGCTTCACACGTCTCCTAGTTCAGCCTAAGCTGCTCTGCTAAGCTACCATTATCTATGAGCCTAAGCTGCTAGACACCCTATACACTAATAAAGGATAACTGGGCCTGGTGCAAGGTGCAAGTACCCCTTGGTACTCACTACAAGCCAGTCCAGCCTCCTACAGTAAGCACCTATCAGGAGGGGTCTTTGACGTCACCTGCTGGCACTGGCCACTCAGAGCTGTCCATTGTGCCCCAACACCTCTGCATCCAGGATGGCAGTGGTCTGGGACACACCGGAGGAGATCTGGGCACTGCCCTTTCCTTTGTCCAGTTTCACGCCAGAGCATCGCTGGGGGATCCCTGAACCGGTGTAAACTGGCTTATGCAGACAGGGCACCATCTGTGCCCATCAAGGCATTTCCAGAGGCTGGGGGAGGCTACTCCTCCCCAGCCCTTCACACCTATTTCCAAAGGGAGAGGGTGTAACACCCTCTCTCTGAGGAAATCCTTTGTTCTGCCTTCCTGGGGCCAGGCTGCCCAGGCTCCAGGGGGCAGAAACCTGTCTGAGGGGTTGGCAGCAGCAGTAGCTGCAGTGGAGACCCCGGAAAGGCAGTTTGTCAGTTCCCGGGTTCTGTGCTAGAGACCCGGGGGTGCATGGAATTGTCACCCCCAATACCAGAATGGTATTGGGGTGACATTTCCGTGATCCTAGACATGTTACATGGCCATGTTCGGAGTTACCATGGTGAAGCTACATATAGGTATTGACCTATATGTAGTGCACACGTGTAATGGTGTCCCTGCACTCACAAAGTTCGGGGAATTTGCCCTGAACAATGTGGGGCCATCTTGGCTAGTGCCAGGGTGCCCACACTAAGTAACTTGGCACCTAACCTTCACCAAGTGAGGGTTAGACATATAGGTGACTTATAAGTTACTTATGTGCAGTGCACAATGGCTGTGAAATAACGTGGACGTTATTTCAATCAGGCTGCAATGGCAGTCCTGTGTAAGAATTGTCTGAGCTCCCTATGGGTGGCAAAAGACATGCTGCAGCCCATAGGGATCTCCAGGAACCCCAATACCCTGGGTACCTAAGTACCATATACAAGGGAAATTATAAGGGTGTTCCAGTGTGTAGGAAGGTAGCCTCTTTCTAGCCTTGTTACCCCTACTTTTGGCCTGTTTGTGAGTATATGTCAGGGTGTTTTCACTGTCTCACTGGGATCCTGCTAGCCAGGGCCCAGTGCTCATAGTGAAAACCCTATGTTATTAGTGTGTTTGTTATGCGTCACTGGGATCCTGCTAGCCAGGACCCCAGTGTGTGAGAAAGTAGCCTCTTTCTAGCCTTGTTACCCCCACTTTTGGCCTGTTTGTGAGTATATGTCAGGGTGTTTTCACTGTCTCACTGGGATCCTGCTAGCCAGGACCCCAGTGCTCATAAGTATGTGCCCTGTATGTGTTCCCTGTGTGATGCCTAACTGTCTCACTGAGGCTCTGCTAACCAGAACCTCAGTGGTTATGCTCTCTCTGCTTTCCAAATTTGTTACTAACAGGCTAGTGACTAAATTTACCAATTCACATTGGCATACTGGTACACCCATATAATCCCCTAGTATATGGTACTGAGGTACCCAGGGTATTGGGGTTCCAGGAGATCCCTATGGGCTGCATCATTTCTTTTGCCACCCATAGGGAGCTCTGACAATTCTTACACAGGCCTGCCACTGCAGCCTGAGTGAAATAACATCCACGTTATTTCACAGCCATTTACCACTGCACTTAAGTAACTTATAAGTGTAGGAAAGTACCATCTTGCCTGGCATGTTGCCCCCATATTTCACTGTATATATGTTGTTTTAGTGTATGTGTTACTGGGACCCTGCCAACCAGGGCCCCAGTGCTCATAAGTGTGCCCTGTATGTGTGCCCTGTGTGATGACTAACTGTCTCACTGAGGCTCTGCTAACCAGAACCTCAGTGGTTATGCTCTCTCTGCTTTCTAAATTGTCACTAACAGGCTAGTGACCAATTTCACCAATTCACATTGGCATACTGGAACACCCTTATAATTCCCTAGTGTAAGGTACTGAAGTACCCAGGGTATTGGGGTTCCAGGAGATCCCTATGGGCTGCAGCATTTCTTTTGCCACCCATAGGGAGCTCTGACAATTCTTACACAGGCCTGCCACTGCAGCCTGAGTGAACTAACGTCCACGTTATTTCACAGCCATTTACCACTGCACTTAAGTAACTTATAAGTCACCTATATGTCTAACCTTCGCCTGGTGAAGGTTGGGTGCCAAGTTACTCAGTGTGTGGGCACCCTGGCACTAGCCATGGTGCCCCCACATCGTTCAGGGCAAATTCCCTGGACTTTGTGAGTGCGGGGACACCATTTCACGCGTGCACTATACATAGGTCACTACCTATGTATAGCCTCACAATGGTAACTCCGAACATGGCCATGTAACATGTGTAAGATCATGGAATTGTCACCCCAATGCCATTCTGGCATTGGGGAGATAATTCCATGATCCCCGAATCTCTAGCACAGACCCGGGTACTGCCATACTACCTTTCCCGGGGTTTCACTGCAGCTGCTGCTGCTGCCAACCCCTCAGACAGGTTTCTGCCCTCCTGGGGTCCAGCCAGGCCTGGCCCAGGAAGGCAGAACAAAGGACTTCCTCAGAGAGAGGGTGTTACACCCTCTCCCTTTGGGAAAAAGGTGTCAGGGCTGGGGAGGATTAGCCTCCCCCAGCCTCTGGAAATGCTTTGATGGGCACAGATGGTGCCCATATCTGCATAAGCCAGTCTACGCCGGTTCAGGGATCCCCCAGCCCTGCTCTGGCGCGAAACTGGACAAAGGAAAGGGGAGTGACCACTCCCCTGACCTGCACCTCCCAGGGGAGGTGCCCAGAGCTCCTCCAGTGTGCTCTAGACCTCTGCCATCTTGGAAACAGAGGTGTTGCTGGCACACTGGACTGCTCTGAGTGGCCAGGGCCAGCAGGTGACGTCAGAGACTCCTTCTGATAGCCTCTTATCTGTGCTACTAGCGTATCCTCCTTCCTAGGTAGCCAAACCTCCTTTTCTGGCTATTTAGGGTCTCTGCTTTGGGGAATTCTTCAGATACCGAATGTAAGAGCTCACCAGGGTTCCTCTGCATCTCTCTCTTCACCTTCTGCCAAAGGATCGACCGCTGACTGCTCAGGACGCATGCAAAACCGCAACAAAGTAGCAAAGACGACTACTGCAACCTTGTATCGCATATCCTGCCGCCTTCTCGACTGTTTCCTGGTGGTGCATGCTCTGGGGGTAGCCTGCCTCCTTCTTGCACCAGGAGTTTAGAAGAAATCTCCCATGGGTCGACTGAATCTTCCCCCTGCAACCGCAGGCAACAAAAGACTGCATCCCCGGTCCTCTGGGTCCCCTCTCAGCACGACGAGCATGGTCCCTGGAACTCAGCAACTCTGTCCAAGTGACTCCCACAGTCCAGTGACTCTTAAATCCAAGTTTGGTAGAGGTAAGTCCTTGCCTCCCCACGCTAGACTGCATTGCTGGGTACCCCGTGATTTGCAGCTGCTCCGGCGCTCGTGCACTCTTCCAGGATTTCCTTCGTGCACAGCCAAGCCTGGGTCCCCGACACTCTAACCTGCAGTGCACAACCTTCTGAGTTGTCCTCCGGCGTCGTGGGACTCCCTTTTGTTTCTTCGGGTGGACTCCGGTTCACTCCTCTTCCAAGTGCCTGTTCCGGTACTTCTGCTGGTGCTGCCTGCTTCTGTGAGGGCTCCCTGACTTGCTGGGCGCTCCCTCTGTCTCCTCATCCAAGTGGCAACATCCTGGTCCCTCCTGGGCCACAGCAGCATCCAAAAACCCTAACCGCGACCCTTGCAGCTAGCAAGGCTAGTTTGTGGTCTTTCTGCATGGGAACACCTCTGCAAGCTTCTTCACGACGTAGGACATCCATCCTCCAAAGGGGAAGTTTCTAGTCTTCTTCGTTCTTGCAGAATCCACAGCTTCTACCATCCGGTGGCAGCTTCTTTGCACCCTCAGCTGGCATTTCCTGGGCATCTGCCCTCTCTCGACATTGTCGCAACTCTTGGACTTGGTCCCCTTGTTCCACAGGTACTCAGGTCCGGAAATCCACTTTGGTTGCTTTGCTGGTGTTGGTCTTCCTTGCAGAAACCCTCTATCACGACTTCTGTGCACTATTTTGTACATATATCTTGTGTATATTTGGCATCCTCATACTGAGGGTACTCACTGAGATACTTTTGGCATATTGTCATAAAAATAAAGTACCTTTATTTTTAGTATATCTATGTATTGTGTTTTCTTATGATATTGTGCATATGACACCAGTGGTATAGTAGGAGCTTTGCATGTCTCCTAGTTCAGCCTAAGCTACTCTGCTATAGCTACCTTCTATCAGCCTAAGCTGCTAGAAACACCTCTTCAACACTAATAAGGGATCACTGGACCTGGTACAAAGTGTAAGTACCCCTTGGTACCCACTACAAGCCAGGCCAGCCTCCTACGTTTGTTGTGCAGCGGTGGGATTAGTACTTGCAACTACTTACCACTTTGTAATTTTGTACTTTTCATAAGAGAATAATATACAAAACAAGTTCAGTGTATGTACACCTAACCAAAAAGTTTTGCTTTTCTTCTCTTACACTATCTGCTAAGTGCTGAAAAGTACTCCTAAACTTTCTAAAAGTTTCAAAAAGTTGAAAAAGGGTTTTTTCCCTGTTCTTTCAAAAGTCCTAAAACTTTTTCTATCTTTTATCTGTCTCTAAACTTTTTCTATCATGTCTGGTGTAGGAACCCCTCTTAATTTGGTTAATACTACTTATGACCACCTTAACTTTAAGAGCCTAAGGAGTCTCTGCATTGATAGAGATTTAGTGGTAGGGAAGAACCCTTCTAGAGATTTTCTGTCTAATATACTTATTGAAGATGATAAGGTCCAGGGTGGCCCCTCATCTGCAAAGTTGGTAGATAGCTCACACTCTGACTCAGGGGATGCCCTTGAAGGAGTGTTACAGGGTTCCTTTCCTAACCTGCCCCTTAGCAGACTACCTAGCAATGCTGGTACTAATAGAAGCTCCCATCAAAGTAGGGATGTTTTTGTTCCTGGAGGCCAGGTTGTTAGGGTGCCAACTGTTAGGGACATGTCTCCCTCTGCTCATTCACATCTTTCTTCTGTGTCAAAACATTCCCAACCCACCCACCCTGATGACAAGATGTTAGAAAGGGAACTCAATAAGTTGAGAGTGGAAGAGTCCAGGCTGAAGCTTAAACAGCAACAGCTGGCTCTAGACAGGGAATCCCTAGACTTAGAAAAAGAGAGACAGAGTTTGGGGTTAGGACCCCATGGTGGCAGCAGCAGTATTCCTGATAGCAATCCTGTGAGAGAGCACGATTCTAGGAATCTGCATAAGATAGTTCCCCCTTACAAGGAGGGGGATGACATTAACAAGTGGTTTGCTGCACTTGAGAGGGCCTGTATGGTACAGGGGGTCCCTCAAAGGCAGTGGGCTGCTATCCTATGGCTATCTTTCAGTGGAAGGGGTAGAGATGACTCCGTACTGTGAAGGAAAGTGATGCCAATAATTTTACAGTTTTGAAGAATGCACTCTTGGATGGATTTGGCTTAACCACTGAACAATACAGGATTAAGTTCAGAGAAACCAGAAAAGAGTCCTCACAAGACTGGGTAGACTTTGTTGACTATTTAGTGAAGGCCTTGTAGGGGTGGTTACATGGCAGTAAAGTTTCTGACTATGAAAGCCTGTACAATCTAATCTTGAGAGAGCATATTCTGAATAACTGTGTGTCTGATTTGTTACACCAATATCTAGTGGACTCAGATCCGACCTCTCCCCAAGAATTGGGAAAGAAGGCAGACAAATGGGTCAGAACAAGAGTGTACAGAAAAGTTCATACAGGGGGTGACAAGGATGGCAAGAAGGATGGTAAGTCTTCAGACAAGGGTGGGGACAAATCTAAAAATGAGTCTTCATCAGGCCCACAAAAACACTCTGGTGGGGGTGGTGGGTCCCAATCTTCTTCTAATCAAGTAAAGAAACCATGGTGCTATTTATGTAAAGTAAAAGGCCATTGGACAACTGATGCCAGTTGTCAAAAGAAAAGCACCAAGCCTCCCCTAACACAACCCCTACTGCAACCTCTAGTGCCCCTAGTAATAGCAGTGGTGGTGGGAACAACACTACTAATAGCCAATCCAAGGGAGTAGCTGGGCTCACTTTTGGTAATTTAGTTGGGGTTGGTCTTGTTAGGGAGACCACAGAGGCTGTGTTAGTCTCTGAAGGTGCTATTGATTTGGCCACCTTGGTTGCTTGTCCCCTTAATATGGATAAGTACAAGCAACTTCCCCTAATCAATGGTGTTGAGGTTCAGGCCTACAGGGACACATGTGCCAGTGTTACCATGGTAATAGAGAAACTGGTACCCCCTGAACAACACCTACTTGGTCACCAGTACCAAGTGATAGACGCTCATAACAACACTCTTAGCCACCCCATGGCTGCTGTGAATCTCAACTGGGGGGGGGGGGGGTTACTGGTCCAAAGAAAGTTGTGGTTGCCTCAGATTTACCTGTAGACTGTCTACTAGGGAACAATTTAGAGACATCAGCTTGGGCAGAAGTGGAGTTGGAGGCTCATGCAGCAATGCTGGGCATTCCTAGGCATATTTTTGCTTTAATCAGGGCTCAGGCCAAAAAGCAAAAAGGAAAGGGGTGGCTTGGATCCTGGAACAATGGACCAAGTGCTCCCTAGGGTTAGTAAGGGTAAATCCCTACCCACTATCCCTCCCTCTACATATGATTCAACTTCTGAGGAAGAAGAATTTCCCCCCTGTGCAGAACCTTCACCAGAGGAGCTGGCAGCAGACACTGCTGAGCTTTTGGGTGGAGGGGGGCCTGCCAGGGAGGAGCTGAGTGTGGCACAGCAAACCTGTCCCACATTAGAGGGTCTAAGACAGCAAGCTGTCAAACAGCAAAATGGGGATGTCAGTGACTCACATAGAGTTTACTGGGAGGACAACCTCTTGTACACAGAGGCAAGGGACCCAAAACCTGGAGCAGCCAGGAGATTGGTCATTCCCCTGCAGTACAGAAAGTTCCTCCTAACTCTGGCACACAACATTCCCTTGGCTGGACAGTTGGATCAGATTAAAACATGGGAAAGGCTTGTCCCCCTGTTTCACTGGCCTAGGATGTCACAGGACACAAAATACTTTTGTAAGTTCTGTGTGACCTGCCAAGCCAGTGGCAAGACTGGTAGCACTCCAAAGGCTCCCCTTATTCCACTGCCTTTGGTTGGGGTTCCCTTTGAAAGGGTAGGGGTTAACATAGTTGGCCCCCTTGACCCTCCTACTGCTTCAGGCAATAGGTTTATCTTGGTGGTAGTGGACCATGCCACAATATATCCTGAAGCAAGTCCTCTAAGGACCACTACAGCTCCTGCAGTGGCAAAAGCCCTCCTGGGAATCTTTTCCAGGGTGGGTTTCCCAAAAGAGGTTGTATCAGACAGGGGTAGCAACTTTATGTCTGCATACTTGAAGGCCAAGTGGAAGGAATGTGGTGTAACATACAAATTCACCACACCTTATCATCCACAAACAAATGGACTGGTAAAGAGGTTTAATAAAACTCTCAAAGGAATGATAATGGGAGTCCCTGAAAAACTCAGGAGGAGATGGGATGTCCTGTTACCTTGCCTCCTTTTTGCTTACAGGGAGGTACCCCAGAAAGGAGTGGGCTTCAGCCCCTTTGAACTTCTATTTGGACACCCTGTAAGAGGTCCTCTAACACTTGTGAAAGAGGGTTGGGAACAACCTTTAAAAGCTCCCAAGCAAGACATAGTGGACTATGTACTCGGCCTAAGATGCAGAATGGCCGAGTACATGAAAAAGGCCAGTAAAAACCTTCAGGCCAGCCAAGAGCTCCAAAAGCATGGCATGACCAGAAGGCTGTTCTGATTCAGTACCAACCAGGACAGAAGGAGTGGGTATTGGAGCCTGTGGCCCCAAGAGCACTCCAAGACAAATGGAGTGGACCCCACATCATTGTTGAAAAGAAGGGAGAGGTCACCTACTTGGTTGACCTGGGCACTGCCAGGAGTCCCCTTAGGGTGCTCCATGTCAATCGCCTAAACCCCTACTATACCAGGGCTGGTCTCACCCTGCTCATGGCAACAGATGAAGGACAGGAAGAAGAGAGTGACCCTCTCCCTGATCTCTTCTCTTCCACAGAACAATATGCTCTAGTGGAAGGTGTAGTTTTGGCAGACTGTTTTACTGCTGATCAGAAAGACAACTGCATAAATCTCCTAGGTCAATTTTCAGAACTCTTCTCTACTGTGCCAGGCACCACTTCTTGGTGTGAGCACACTATAGATACTGGAGACAGCATGCCTGTCAAAAGTAAGATCTATAGGCAGCCTGACCATGTCAGAGACTGCATACAACAAGAACTTCAGAAAATGCTTGAACTAGTAGTGGTTGAACATTCTGAAAGCCCATGGGCCTCTCCTGTGGTGCTTGTACCAAAGCCTCACTCAAAAAGATGGAAAAAGAGAGATGAGGTTTTGTGTAGATTACAGAGGTCTCAACCAGGTAACTAAAACTGATGCTCACCCTATACCCAGGGCAGATGAGCTCATAGATACACTGGCATCTGCCAAGTATCTAAGCACCTTTGATTTGACTACAAGGTATTGGCAGATCAAGTTATCAGAGGATGCTAAAGCAAAAACTGCATTTTCGACTATTGGAGGGCACTACCAATTCACAGTAATGCCCTTTGGTTTGAAAAATGCACCTGCCACTTTTCAGAGGTTGGTGAATACAGTCCTGCAGGGGTTGGAGTCTTTTAGTGCAGCATATCTAGACGATATAGCTGTCTTTAGTTCCACCTGGGATGATCACCTGGTCCACCTATGGAATGTTTTGGAGGCCCTGCAAAAGGCAGGCCTCACTATCAAGGCTTCAAAGTGCCAGATAGGGCAGGGGAAAGTGGTTTATCAGGCACACCTGGTAGGTGGAGAACAGATTGCACCACTTCAGGGGAAAATCCAAACTATCATGGATTGGGTTCCCCCTACAAATCAGACCCAGGTGAGAGCCTTCTTAGGCCTCACTGGGTATTACAGGAGGTTCATTAAGAACTATGGCTCCATTGCAGCCGCACTTAATGATCTCACTTCCAAGAAAATACCTAAAAAGGTATTGTGGACAGCTAGCTGTCAGAAAGCTTTTGAGGAGCTCAAACAGGCCATGTGCACTGCACCTGTCCTAAAAAGCCCATGTTACTCCAAGAAATTCATTGTTCAAACTGATGCATCTGAATTAGGGGTATGGGCAGTCTTATCACAACTCAATTCTGAGGGCCAGGATCAACCTGCTGCTTTCATCAGCAGGAGGTTGACCCCTAGAGAAAAGCGTTGGTCTGCCATAGAGAGGGAGGCCTTTGCTGTGGTCTGGGCACTGAAGAAGTTGAGGCCATACCTGTTTGGCACTCACTTCATTGTTCAGACAGACCACAAACCTCTACTTTGGCCAAAACAAATGAAAGGTGAAAACCCTAAATTGTTGAGGTGTTCCATATCTCTACAGGCAATGAACTATACAGTGGAACATAGACCTGGGAGTACCCACTCCAATGCAGATGGACATTCCAGATCTTTCCACCTAGACAATGAAGACTCATCAGGTCATGGCTAGTCTTATTGTCCTTCGTTTGGGGGGGGGGGTTGTGTAGGAAAGTACCATCTTGCCTGGCATGTTACCCCCATATTTCACTGTATATATGTTGTTTTAGTGTCTGTGTCACTGGGACCCTGCCAGCCAGGGCCCCAGTGCTCATAAGTGTGCCCTGTATGTGTTCCCTGTGTGATGACTAACTGTCTCTCTGAGGCTCTGCTAACCAGAACCTCAGTGGTTATGCTCTCTCTGCTTTCTGAATTGTCACTAACAGGCTAGTGACCAATTTCACCAATTCACATTGGCATACTGGAACACCCTTATAATTCCCTAGTATATGGTACTGAGGTACCCAGGGTATTGGGGTTCCAGGAGATCCCTATGGGCTGCAGCATTTCTTTTGCCACCCATAGGGAGCTCTGACAATTCTTACACAGGCCTGCCACTGCAGCCTGAACCATTTACCACTGCACTTAAGTAACTTATAAGTCACCTATATGTCTAACCTTCACCTGGTGAAGGTTGGGTGCCAAGTTACTTAGTTTGTGGGCACCCTGGCACTAGCCAAGGTGCCCCCACATCGTTCAGGGCAAATTCCCCGGACTTTGTGAGTGCGGGGACACCATTTCATGCGTGCACTATACATAGGTCACTACCTATGTATAGCGTCACAATGGTAACTCCGAACATGGCCATGTAACATGTCTAAGATCATGGAATTGTCACCCCAATGCCATTCTGGCATTGGGGAAACAATTCCATGATCCCTTGAGTCTCTAGCACAGACCTGGGTACTGCCAAACTACCTTTCCCGGGGTTTCACTGCAGCTGCTGCTGCTGCCAACCCCTCAGACAGGTTTCTGCCCTCCTGGGGTCCAGCCAGGCCTGGCCCAGGAAGGCAGAACAAAGGACTTCCTCAGAGAGAGGGTGTTACACCCTCTCCCTTTGGGAAAAAGGTGTCAGGGCTGGGGAGGAGTAGCCTCCCCCAGCCTCTGGAAATGCTTTGATGGGCACAGATGGTGCCCATCTCTGCATATGCCAGTCTACACCGGTTCAGGGATCCCCCAGCCCTGCTCTGGCACGAAACTGAACAAAGGAAAGGGGAGAGACCAAGTTACTTAGTGTGTGGGCACCCTGGCAACCACAACTTTCTTTGGACCAGTAACCCCCCCAGTTGAGATTCACAACAGCCATGGGGTGGCTAAGGGTGTTTTTATGAGCGTCTGTCACTTGGTACTGCTAACCAAGTAGGTGTTGTTCAGGGTGGACCAGTTTCTCTATGACCATAGTAACACTGGCACCTGTGTCACTGCAGGCCTGAACCTCAACACCATTTATTAGGGAAAGTTGCTTGTACTTATCCATATTAAGGGGACAAGCAACCAAGGTGGCCAAATCAATGGCACCTTCAGAGACTAAAACAGCCGCTGTGGTCTCCCTAACAAGACCAACCCCAACTACATTGCCAATAGTGAGCCCAGCTACACCCTTGGATTGGCTATTTGTAGGTTTCACACCACCACTGCTATTACTAGGGGCACTAGAATTTGCAGCAGGGGTTGTGGTAGTGGGAGGTTTGGTGTTTTTCTTTGGACAACCTTTCATTTGTTTTAGCCAAAGTAGAGGTTTGTGATCTGTCTGAACAATGAAGTGAGTGCCAAATAGGTATGGCCTCAACTTCTTGCCCAAACCACAGCAAAGGCCTCCCTCTATATGGGAGACCAACGCTTTTCTCTAGGAGTCAACCTTCTGCTGATAAAAGCAACTGGTTGATCCTGGCCCTCAGAATTCAGTTGTGATAAGACTGCCCCTACCCCTAATTTAGATACATCAGTTTGAACAATGAATTTCTTGGAGTAACATGGACTTTTTAGGACAGGTGCAGTGCACATGGCCTGTTTGAGGTCCTCAAAAGCTTTCTGACAGCTAGCTGTCCACAATACCTTTTTAGGCATCTTTTTACTGGTGAGATCATTAAGTGGGGCTGCTATGGAGCCATAGTGTTTAATGAATCTTCTGTAATACCCAGTGAGGCTTAAGAAGGCTCTCACCTGGGTCTGTGTCGTAAGGAGAACTGAATCCATGATTGTTTGGATTTTCCCCTGCAGTGGTGCAATCTGTTCTCCACCTACCAGGTGTCCCAGATAAACCACCTTTCCCTGCCCTATCTGGCACTTTGAGGTCTTGATAGTGAGGCCTGTCTTTTGCAGGGCCTCCAAAACTTTCCAAAGGTGGACCAGGTGCTCATCCCAGGTGGAGCTAAAGACAGCTATATCATCAAGATATGCTGCACTAAAAGCCTCCAACCCTTGCAGGACTGTGTTCACCAACCTCTGAAAAGTGGCAGGTACATTCTTCAAACCAAAGGGCATCACTGTAAATTGGTAGTGCCCTCCTATAGTTGAAAATGCAGTTTTAGGTTTAGCATCCTCAGCCAATTTGATCTGCCAATACCCTGCAGTCAAATCAAAGGTGCTTAGATACTTGGCAGATGCCAGTGTATCTATGAGCTCACCTGCCCTGGGTATAGGGTGAGCATCAGTTTTTGTTACCTGGTTGAAACCTCTGTAGTCTACACAAAACCTCATCTCCCTTTTTCCATCTTTTGAGTGACGCTTTCGTACAAGCACCACAGGACTCGCCCATGGGCTTTCAGAAGGTTTAGCCACTCCTAGATCAAGCATTTTCTGAACCTCTTGTTTTATGCAGTCCCTGACATGGTCAGGCTGCCTATAGATTTTACTTTTGAAAGGCAAGCTGCCTCCATAATCAATTGTGTGTTCACACCAAGATGTGGTGCCTGGCACAGTTGAAAAGTGTTCAGAAAATTGTCCAAGGAGATTTATGCAGTTGTCTTTCTGTTCTGCAGTCAGACAATCTGCTAAAACGACTCCCTCCACTAAAGCGTCCTCTTCAGTGGAGGAGAAGAGATCAGGGAGAGGGTCACTCTCTTCTTCCTGTACTTCATCTGTTGCCATGAGCAGGGTGAGATCAGCCCTGTCATAGTAGGGTTTTAGGCGGTTGACATGAATCACCCTAAGGGGACTCCTGGCAGTGCCCAGGTCTACCAGATAGGTAACCTTACCCTTTTTCTCAACAATTAGATGGGGTCCACTCCATTTGTCTTGGAGTGCTCTGGGGGCTACAGGCTCCAATACCCACACCTTCTGTCCTGTTGGTACTGAATCAGAACAGCCTTCTGGTCATGCCATTGCTTTTGGAGCTCTTGGCTGGCCTGAAGGTTTTTACTGGCCTTTTTCATGTACTCGGCCCTTCTGATCTTAGGCCAAGTACATAGTCCACTATGTCCTGTTTGGGAGCTTTTAAAGGTTGTTCCCAACCGTCCTTCACAAGTGATGGAGTGGACCTCTTACAGGGTGCCCAAAGAGGAGTTCAAAGGGGCTGTAGCCCACTCCTTTCTGGGGTACCTCCCCGTCAGCAAAAAGGAGGCAAGGTAACAGGACATCCCATCTCCTCCTGAGTTGTTCAGGGACTCCCATTATCATACCTTGAGAGTTTCATTAAACCTCTCTACCAGTCCATTAGTCTGTGGATGATAAGGAGTGGTGAATTTGTATGTTACACCACATTCCTTCCACATAGCTTTCAAGTATGCAGACATAAAGTTGCTACCCCTGTCTGATACAACCTATTTTGGGAAACCCACCCTGGAAAAGATTCCCAGGAGGGCTTTTGCCACTGCAGGTGCTGTAGTGGTCCTTATAAGAATTGCTTCAGGATATCTTGTGGCATGGTCCACAACCACCAAGATAAATGTATTGCCTGAAGCAGTAGGAGGGTCAAGGGGGCCAACTATGTCAACTCCTACCCTTTCAAAGGGGACCCCAACCACAGGTGGTGGAATAAGGGGAGCCTTTGGTGTGCCACCAGTCTTGCCACTGGCTTGGCAGGTCACGCAAGACTTGCAAAAATCTTTAGTGTCCTCTGACATCCTAGGCCAGTGAAACAGGGGGAGAAGCCTTTCCCATGTTTTGATCTGGCCCAAATGCCCAGCCAAAGGAATTTCATGTGCAAGAGTTAGGAGGAACTCTCTGTACTGCAGGGGAATGACCAATTTCCGGCTGCTCCAGGTTTTGGGTCCCTTTCCTCTGTGTACAAGAGGTTGTCTTCCCAGTAAACTCTATGTGAGGAGTCACTGACATCCCCATTTTGCTGTTTGACAGCTTGCTGTCTGAGACCCTCTAATGTGGTACAGGTTTGCTGTGCCACACTCAGCTCTTCCCTGGCAGGCCCCCCTCCACCCAAAAGCTCAGCAGTGTCTGCTGCCAGATCATCTGGTGAAGGTTCTGCACAGGGAGGAAATTCTTCTTCCTCAGAAGGAGAATCATCTGTAGAGAGAGGGATAGTGGGTAGGGATTTACCCTTGCTACCCCTAGCTTTAGAGAGCACTTGGTCCATTGTTCCAGGATCCAAATTACCCTGTCCTTTTTGCTTTTTGAGCTGAGCCCTTGTCAAAGCAAAAATATGCCCAGGAATGTCCAGCATTGCTGCATGAGCCTCCAATTCCACTTCTGCCCAAGCTGATGTCTCTAAATAGTTTCCTAGTAGACAGTCTACAGGTAAATCTGAGGCAACCACAACTTTCTTTGGACCAGTAACCCCCCCCCAGTTGAGATTCAAAACAGCCATGGGGTGGCTAAGAGTGTTGTTATGAGCGTCTGTCACTTGGTACTGCTGACCAAGTAGGTGTTGTTCAGGGTGCACCAGTATCTCTATCACTATGGTAACACTGGCACCCGTGTCCCTGTAGGCCTGACCCTCAACACCATTTTTTAGGGGAAGTTGCTTGTACTTATCCATATTAAGGGGACAAGCAACCAAGGTGGCCAAATCAATGGCACCTTCAGAGACTAACACAGCCTCTGTGGTCTCCCTAACAAGACCAACCCCAACTAAATTACCAAAAGTGAGCCCAGCTTCTCCCTTGGATTGGCTATTAGTAGGTTTGCTCCCACCACCACTGTTATTACTAGGGACACTAGAATTTGGAGTAGGAGTTGTGGTGGTGGGAGGTTTGGTGTTTTTCTTTGGACAACTGGCATCAGTTGTCCAATGGCCTTTGACTTTACACAAATAACACCAAGGCTTTTTAGGTTGATTATTGGAAGAAGATTTGGACCCACCACCCCCACCAGAGGATTTTTGTGGGCCTGACGAAGACTCAATTTTACTTTTGTCCCCACCCTTGTCAGAAGACTTACCATCTTTCTCCTTGCCATCCTTGTCACCCCATGTATGAACTTTTCTGTTCTCTCTTGTTCTGACCCATTTGTCTGCCTTCTTTCCCAATTCTTGGGGAGAGGTCAGATCTGAGTCCACTAGATATTGGTGTAACAAGTCAGACACACAGTTATTCAGAATATGCTCTCTCAGAATAAGATTATACAGGCTTTCATAGTCAGAAACTTTACTGCCATGTAACCACCCCTCCAAGGCCTTCACTGAACAGTCAACAAAGTCTCTCCAGTCTTGTGAGGACTCTTTTCTGGTGTCTCTGAACTTAATCCTGTATTGTTCAGTGGTTAAGCCAAATCTATCCAAGAGTGCATCCTTCAAAACTGCAAAATTGTTAGCATCACTTTCTCTAACAGTAAGGAGCCTATTCCTACCTTTTCCAGTGAAAGATAGCCACAATATAGCAGCCCACTGCCTTTGAGGGACCCCCTCTCAAGTGCAGCAAACCACTTGTTGATGTCATCCCCCTCCTTGTAAGGGGGGACTATCTTGTGCAGATTCCTGGAGTCATGCTCTCCAACAGGATTACTATCAGGAATACTGCTGCTGCCACCATCGGGTCCAACCCCCAATCTCTGTCTCTCCTTCTCCAGGGCTAGGGATTCCCTATCTAAGGCCAGTTGTTGCTGTTTAAGCTTCAGTCTTGTCTCTTCAACTCTCAACTGTTTGAGTTCCCTTTCTAACATGTTGTCTTCAGGGTTGGTGGGTTGGGAATGCTTGGACACAGAAGATAAATTGGAAAGAACAGAGGGGGATCTGTCCCTAACTGACTGAACCCTAGCAACTTGGCCTCCAGGAATAAAGACTCCCCTACTATGATGGGAACCTCCATTACTACCAACATTACGGGGTGTCCTGCTAGGGGACAGATCTGGTACAGAACCCTCCCCACCTCCCTCAAGGAGATCCCCTGAGTTAGAATGGGAACCTTCTATTAACCTCTCATTTGAAGTGCCTGCTTGGGACTCATCATTCACAATAAGAACTGTTTTGTATATTATTCTCTTATGAAAAGTACACAATGACAAAGTGGTAAGTAGTTACAAGTACTTATCCCACCGCTGCACAACCAATGTAGGAGGCTGGCCTGGCTTGTAGTGGGTACCAGAGGTACTTACACCTTGTGCCAGGTCCAGTTATCCCTTATTAGTGTAGAGGAGGTGTTTCTAGCAGCTTAGGCTGATGGAAGGTAGCTATGGCAAAGCAGCTTAGGCTGAACTAGGAGACATATAAAGCTCCTACTATACCACTGGTGTCATATGCACAATATCATAAGAAAACACAATACACAGAAGTACTAAAAATAAAGGTACTTTATTTTTATGACAATATGCCAAAAGTATCTCAGTGAGTACCCTCAGTATGAGGATAAGTTATATACACAACATCTATGTTCACAAACCAAAATTAGGTAAGTAATAGCAAGAAAAGTAATGCAAACAGTGTAGAATTACAATACATTGCAATAGGAGCACATAGGTATAGGGGCAACACAAACCATATACTCCAAAAGTGGAATGCGAACCACGAATGGACCCCAAACCTATGTGAGCTTGTAGAGGGTCGCTGGGACTGTAAGAAAACAGTGAGGGTTAGAAAAATAGCCCACCCCAAGACCCTGAAAGGTAGGTGTAAAGTGCACCTACTACCCCCAGAGCACAGAAGTCGTGATGGGGAATTCTGCAGGAAGAACAAACACCAGCAATGCAACAACAGTGGATTTCCGGACCTCAGTACCTGTAAGACAAGGGAACCAAGTCCAATAGTCGCAACCGTGTCGAGAGTGGGCAGGAGCCTCGGAAATGCCAGCTGAGGGTGCAAGGAAGCAGCTACTGGTTGGAGGAAGCTTGGAGTTCTGGAAGAAAGAAGAGAGCTAGGGACTTTTCCTTTGGAAGGCGGATGTCCCACGTCGCGATAAAGCTTGCAGAGAGAAAGACCGCAAACAAGCCTTGGTAGCTGCAAGAGTCGCAGTAGAGGTTTTTGGGTGCTGCTGTGGCCCAGGAGAGACCAGGATGTTGCCACTTGGAGGAGGAGACAGAGGGGGCGCCCAGCAACTCAGGGAGCCCTCACACAAGCAGGCAGCACCCGCAGAAGTACCAGAACAGGCACCTGGAAGAAGAGTGAACCGGAGTCCACGCGAAGTCACAAAAGGGAGTCCCACGACGCCGGAGGACAACTCAGAAGGTTGTGCACTGCAGGAAGAAGTGTCAAGGACCCAGGCTTGGCTGTGCATGAAGGAAATCCTGGAAGAGTGCACAGGAGCCGGAGCAGCTGCAAATCCTGCGGTACTCAGCAATGCAGTCTAGCGTGGGGAGGCAAGGACTTACCTCCACCAAACTTGGACTGAAGAGTCACTGGACTGTGGGAGTCACTTGGACAGAGTTGCTGAGTTTCAGGGACCATGCTCGTCGTGCTGAGAGGGGACCCAGAGGACCAGTAATGCAGTCTTTTGGTGCCTGCGGTTGCAGGGGGAAGATTCCGTTGACCCACGTGACATTTCTTCAGAGCTCCTGGTGCAGAGAGTAGGCAGGCTACCCCCAGAGCATGCATCACCTGGAAACAGGTGAGAAAGCCAGCAGGATGAAGCGATACAAGGTTGCTAGGAGTCATCTTGCTACTTTGTTGCGGTTTTGCAGGCGTCCTGAGCAGTCAGTGGTCAATCCTTTGGTAGGAGGTGAAGGGGGAGATGCAGAGGAAGTCTGATGAGCTCTTGCATTCGTTATTTAAAGAATTCCCCAAAGCAGAGACCCTAAATAGCCAGGAAAGGAGGTTTGGCTACCAAGGAAGGAGGATTGGCTACCAAGAGAGGTAAGAGCCTATCAGAAGGAGCCTCTGACGTCACCTGCTGGCACTGGCCACTCAGGGCAGTCCAGTGTGCCACAGACACCTCTGTTTCCAAGATGGCAGAGGTCTGGGACACATTGGAGGAGCTCTGGGCACCTCCCCTGGGAGGTGCAGGTCAGGGGAGTGGTCACTCCCCTTTCCTTTGTCCAATTTCGCACCAAAGCAGTGCTGGGGGCTCCCTAAACCGGTGTAGACTGGCTTATGCAGAGATGGGGAGCATCTGTGCCCATCAAAACATTTCCAGAGGCTGGGGGAGGCTACTCCTCCCCAGCCTTCACACCTGTTTCCAAAGGGTGAGGAAATCCTTTGTTCTGCCTTCCTGGGCCAGGGCTGCCTGGACCCCAGGAGGGCAGAAACCTGTCTGAGGGGTTGGCAGCAGCTGCAGTCGAGACCCCGGAAGGCAGTTTGGCAGTACCCGGGTACTGTGCTAGAGACCCGGGGGATCATGGAATTGTCTCCCCAATACCAGAATGGTATCGGGGTGACAATTCCATGATCTTAGACATGTTACATGGCCATGTTCGGAGTTACCATTGTGACGCTATACATAGGTAGTGACCTATGTATAGTGCACACGTGTAATGGTGTCCCCACACTCACAAAGTCCGGGGAATTTGCCCTGAACGATGTGGGGGCACCTTGGCTAGTGCCAGGTTGCCCACACACTAAGTAACTTTGCACCCAACCTTTATCAGGTGAAGGTTAGACATATAGGTGATTTATAAGTTACTTAAGTGCAGTGGTAAATGGCTGTGAAATAACGTGGACGTTATTTCACGCAGGCTGCACTGGCAGGCCTGTGTAAGAATTGTCAGAGCTCCCTATGGGTGGCAAAAGAAATGCTGCAGCCCATAGGGATCTCCTGGAACCCCAATACCCTGGGTACCTCAGTACCATATACAAGGGAATTATATGGGTGCACCAGTATGCCAATGTGAATTGGTAAATTTAGTCACTAGCCTGTTTATGAGAACTTTGGAAAGCAGAGAGAGCATAACCACTGACGTTCTGCTTAGAAGAGCCTCAGTGAGACAGTTAGGCACTACACAGGGAACACATATAGGCCACAATCTTATGAGCACTGGGTTCCTGGCTAGCAGGATCCCAGTGACACATAACAAACACACTGACAACATAGGGTTTTCACTATGGGCATTGGGCCTTGGCTAGCAGGATCCCAGTGAGACAGTGAAAACACCCTGACATATACTCACAAACAAGCCAAAAGTGGGGGTAACAAGGCTAGAAAGAGGCTACCTTCCTACAGTTGGTACATAATAAACCAGAAAGGGGAGGTGCACAGCTATGTGGTGGTTATGTTTTCAAGATCCACAAATGTGTCATTTGGTAAGCATCTCCCATAGTTTTTAACTCAGCCTGATGAAGAAGTTTAAGTGCCATATCTTCCTGTGTAGGTGAAGTCTCTGGGTGATGTAGCAGGGGGAGTGCTGGAACATATAATGGAAGTTTCCCTACCAATCGCCCCAGCATCCGCCAGGCATGTGTAGTGCAGTTTATAGTGGGGATCTCAGAAGGTTAGATGTCAACACATGGGTGTGGTAAAAGAGCCTGGATAGGAATAGGAGCAGCAGCGTCCTGTTCGACCGTGACATGCAGTATATACGCATGGTCCAGATACCAATAATGCACGAAATGAGCCTGCACACATACATAGTATAAATAAAAATCAGGTGAGTTGAATCCTCCTATTTCATATGGCAGAGTGAGAATATTCCAACTGATTCTGGGCTATTTTCTTGCTCACTTCAGATCCAGCAGTAGGGACCAGAGTCACTTGAAAAAATGGCATGGCTAGGTCTATGGGAAGTTGACAAATAGATACAGAATCTTCGGCAGCACCACCATCTTTAGTGTTGCTATTCTGTCTGCCAGAGACAGAGGTACGTGTGCCAAGCGTGATATGTGATGTTCCAGTTTTGAGAATGCTATGCCATATTTATGTTGAATCACCAATTCTGGATCCCTGTGGATACAAACCCTAAGGTAGTTAACCGGGTCAGTGTCCCTCATCAGCTAGAATTTAATGGGACATTGCAGGGTGTCTTGTGTGAGTGGGAGTATAATAGACTAGGATCAGTTGATGCGCAGCCCTGTGTAATACTCAAATCTGATGTAGTCCAGGTTTATCAGGGAAAGGTGCACTGAGGAGTCCCTTAAGTACAGCACCATATTGTCTGCGTATAATAAGATACCCAGTGGTCACAAGCTAAACCTCAGTGCCACAACAGCATGTCTTTGGTGAATAACGCAAGCCAGGGGTTCCAAGGTGATGGAAGACAGCATGAGTAACAATGGGCATCCCTGCCGCGCGCCCCTGCCTACTGGGAAATTAGTTGAGGTATGCCCATTCATGTGCACTTGTGCCATTGACATTGTATATAAAAGGCAGACCCAACCTAGGAATTCTTCCGGCACACCCATGTGGCCCACTACGGTCAACATATTCTCCTATATAATGGAGTTGAATGCTTTAGCCACTTCTAATAACTCGACCGCCTCTTGCATAGAGGGGTCTAGGTGATGTAGCAGAGCAAAAGTGATGCAGAAGTTATGTGCAGTGGACGAAGACGGGATGAAATCGGATTGGTCTGGTAGAGATTTTTGCTAATATTTTGGCATCTATATTTATAAGAGAAATCTGCCTTTAGGACTCCCAAAGATTCAGAGGGCTTGTCTGGCTTCAACACAGTCACTAATAATGGATGGAGGAACTATTTTTCTTTAGTTTGCTTCTTCGTACATAGCATGAAGATGTGTGGCTAACAAGTCAGCGTATTCTTTATAAAAGTCCCATGCCAATCCATCCACTCCAGGCACCTTCCCGTTGGGGATGGACTTCATTGATTCTTTAACATCCTCCACAGTGTTTGGTTGCCATAGATATTCACACTGACCTTGAGAAAGCAAATCCAAAGCAATATCAACTAGGTACTCTGCTACGTCTGACATAGAAGTTGTTGCCTTAGTCTTGGAAAGCTCAGTATAACATTTCTGCAATGCCATCAAAATAGAGGGTGTGTCATAACAGTCTTTATTTTCTGCCTCTGTAATCTTTAGTATGGATCCCTGACCCGCAAGTGTCTGCAATTTAAGTGCTAGGCTGTGACCCAACCATCCCCCTTGTCATATGTTTGCACCAGATGGAGTTTTGAGAGGAGTTGAGACTCCTGCTCTGCTATTTCCTGGAACTCTGTGAAGTACTCATGGATATTCGCAAGCGTAGGTGGCACCTGTCTGGTTGCTTAATCACTTTCTAGGGAATGGAGTTGGGCATGTAAAATATAGAGGCTACTCTGAAGTGTTTTAAGTACCCCAGCTTGTGTGCAGAGGCAAACCCCACAATCATTACTTTAAAACCCACCCATAGAGTGTCCTAGCCACCCACAGACCCCACATTCATAGCAAAGAAGTCTGTAATTGCCACTTGCACCCCTCCTGGAATGTTGCTTCTAGCCGTCCTGGCACCCGGAAGCACCACTTGAAAGGGGCAGGAGCCGCATGCAGCAGCAAGAGGTTGGGTGTCACTGGGGAGTGATTTGACAAGGTTTTGGGTAGATACTCAGCCTCCACCATCCATGGGCTAGCCTCCTGCAAAATCAACCAATAGTCTAATTAGGACCATGCCCTATGTACCAAAAACATGAAGGTGCCCTCTCTTTGTCCTGGGTGCCAGAGACGCCACGCATCCACCAGACCATGTTCCTCTATATTATCCGACAAAACAGTGGCCATCTTCTTGCTGTAGCCAGCTGCAAGGGTGGACCTATCTAGTTTGGCATATAAACAAATGTTCATGTCTCCACCCCACAATATAGCAACGCCACACTGAAGTAAAATAGTTGAGATCATCAACATTAGGTGCATCGGTGTTGACTAAAGTGAGATGGGTGCCATAAAGACACCCCTGAACAATGGTCAGTCAACCCTGATCATCTATGAGGGACCACAAATGGCACTCCATGCTTAATTTATATGAGAAAGCCGAAGCATATGTTGAACAGAACAAGGCCAAGCCATGTCCTGCCCAGCAGGTACCCACAGTTTTTCTGTACTCTATGTTAAATGAGACTCTTTGAGGAGTGCAATATGTATTTCATGCTGGTCTTGGTAGTTGAGGACCAGCCTGGTCTTGTGGGAATTGTTAAGCCTACATACAAGAAACTAGGTTTACCTGACCTCCCGTTCCAACCATCACAGTGGTGCCATTATTATAATATCAATGGGGGATATAAGCGGTGCAATAACAGAGAACATAAACATCCCCACTTCTGCATTGGAACATTGCTAAAGATGTTCTCTCGTAAAGTAGGCAAATGCATTCTCAGTAACAAAAAATGAACAAAGGAAGTTAAAGTGATACTACGTAACCAAACCATTTGGGGTGCTTCCAGTTGGGTGGGGAGGTGTTTCACCAGGCTCCCAGTTCCTCAGGGTGACCGAAGGTGGTCAGGAAATTATATCATCTCACCATCGGTACCTAAATTGGCACATTACGAAGGACACTCCATCCCCCCTCAGAGCTTAATGGTAACCCATAGTCACTATGCAGTTCTGTACAGGTTTCTACAGATGACCTATATGTCCCGATGTCAGTTCAATGGTTTAAATATCTTTATGCTCCACTGAGTCATCTATGGGTCTATAACATTTACATGGTGTTACAGTTTGTAGAAAGTTCTTCGCCTCCTTCGGGGTAGGGAAAGGTGTTGTTTTCCTTTATACTCCACCTGGAGTCTCGCCAGGTACAGCATAGCATAGATCGGCACGGCTCTCTGGAACTGCTTTTTTACAGAGAGGAATTCATGTCAGGCCACCTGAACAGCAACTATGAAGTCAGTGTAGAATGCTATCTGGTTCCCCTGATAGCTGATGGCTTGTTTATCATGCGTGAGTCAGAGTATGGTGTCAGTTACAGTTAACAGCCAGGCAATAATCAGTCTGGGCGTTGCACCCGAGGGGGGTTGCTCCATGAGCAAATGGTGAACACGTTCCACTACGAGCAGCTGAGACAGAGCTTCAGTGTACCGAAATCAGTGTGCTCTCCACATATGTCTCCATCTGTCCTATATCAGTCGATTCAAGCACACCAGTGATTCGTAAATTGTTATGCCGTGATTGTGCGTTCAAATCCTCTTTCTTTGTTTGAATGAGTTTTGAGCACCTTTTCCGTATTGAGGCATTTTGTGTGAATAGTTTGGAGGTCATCCTCCATCGTCAAGATTCTTTGTTCTGCCTCTGTGATGCTCGTGGACTGTTGATCTTATTTGGTAGATATTCGATCCATATGGAGATTGAGAGTGCATTTTCCCATCGATAAACTGTAGACTGGTTTGCATTGCTAGCACGGTTTTCCCCAGTGATGATGTACCAGCAACTCCCACTGCCTGCTCACTATAGGGTATGACACTCTGTGAGGCCCTGGAGGAATTCCTAGTTTCAACATTCAAGTGAAATTGACCTTTGTCCACTTTCCCCATCTTGTCCATCAACTATGATTCTCTCTGGAGGTTCTCTGTGATGCCCAGTTCTTTCTGATCTTGTGCCCCAAGCAGTGGAGCTATATGGCTGTTTCCATGCAATTGTGCGGGGAGTAACATATCCAGTAGTGTCCGCACTCCCATGTCAGGTGTCCATGTCCTGTGTCCAATACCCCCCTTGAATCAGCAATTGTGTAGAGTGCATGCACCAGTGGTGTTAGGTCTGTGCATACAGCATACAGAGGCACAGCTCTGTCTGAACAGTTACATATCAGGTCTGATGATCAGTGCCCATGGATCCCTAGTGCTCTCCCTTCCTGATATAGGCCGTCACACCCAGAGGCCCTAAGGGTGATGGCAGTTCACAGCCCAGTGGTAGATGTACGTGGATCTTAATGCGCAGATGGCCAAGTACTATGGGGTAGGGTCAGGGCGCCCTGCGGTGTGCAGTTCCAGCTTCTACCTAATGGCTGTGTGCCAATATCTCCCACCATCTCACATAGGCTCTCTCAGACCTCTGACACAGGATGATATATCTTCTCGTCTCTCTTGCAAGCGAGGTGCAATGCCATATATTGAGCGAAGCATGGGCCCTCCTGTCTCTCACACTACTAGGCCCTGTGCTCATCAATGTCCATCAATCCGCTGGGGGGCAACGCGATTCCACAGCACTGCAAATGAAACTGCATGAGCCACTGCTGTTGCTTGGCATGCGGCACCCACCGTATAGTCAAGGACCCTGTTCGACCCACCCTCGACACGCGGTGCTGTCCAAACTCTCCCCTATTCACGGGGGCTGCAGCAGTCTAGTCCTTTCCCGCCTTCCAGTGGGAGCTGCAGCAGTCCTGAAGGAGACAACTTGCACTGACTCTGGGTCACGCAGTCCTCCCAGACCAAGATGGCAGGTATTCCACCTCAGTGAGATGGTCCGCAGCCTTGCGATGTGCAGCAGGTGTCTCTCAGCACAGGCCACCATCTGATGCTTTCTGCTGTATCATCATTGTCTGCACTACCGCAGGCTTCTGCATTTCTTTTGATGGCAGCTGGGCCTCATCACAGGGTGCAGGTGTCCGCAGCTGCACTTACTGGATTGGCGCCTCATTTCACCACAGCCACGCCCACAGAGGGTTGATGTCAGGCTGCAGCTTAGCAGGCTGCACAGGTCTCAGCCTTCCAGCACTCCACCTCTGACATGCTGTCTGTCGGCCAGCGTAAGCTCGGCTGCAACGGCCTCGCCGTTCCCTCTTATATCTCTCTGCCAGCAGCCCACAGAGCCCAGCTGTGGCGTCCATAGCAATAATTATTTAATTAGGCTACTGATGGGTGGATTTAGGTCAGATTAACAACCCTGAGTTGCACTACAGTGCGGCCATCTTGCTTTGGCTCCCAGCCATGCTAAGGATGTTATAGTTAAGAAATAGAATTTAAAAAGCTTACAATTTCACAAAACAATGGTTACATGGAGGTTATAATTAGGTACTGAATTTATCCGCACAAAACCAAAGCAATTCAGCAGTTGTAGTTATCAGCCCTAACTATAACTTACACCCCTGCAATGCACTACTTATAACCACACATAGTACACCACTCATGACATGGTCAGTGACATCACTGATGACATCTACCATTCTGTATAAGTGTGTAAAGAACACGGAAGGTAATTAGTATTCTTCCTAATTTCAATTTCCAGTTTGCCCAGGAGTGGTGGTGGAACAGACCCCTTCCTTTAAAGTTGATTAAGCCCAATGGAGGACCCTCCTTTTTTCTAATACTATTTTGCTCCAGGGAGGTAGTGGTTCCCGGGAGAACAGGGGGCCTGCATACTATACGTGGGACCCCCCTATGAATGTAAAAGTATTATGTCCCAGGAAGGTGTTGGTACCAGGGCAAAGAGGTGCCACATGTTCCCTGGTTACTTAATTAGCATAGTCCTTGTGCGGTGGTGCTTCATGGGGCTTTTAAAAACCCTAGGATTTATGCCCCATGCACCTCCCTCCTTTTTTGTCCCAAAATGCCCCTGGGACTGGGCCCAGCCGGGGGAAATATTACAGAGAAACACAGGAGAATGCATTTGTTTTTCTTTTCTAATCAAAGCAAAATATGCAGATGTGCCATGATTTTTGCAGTGATTTTAAAAATAAAATAATTTTAAGCCTTGGGGGTTCTCAGGGGGACCCCTGCATAAAGCCTAGAGGGTTATAGTTAAGGTACCCTGCCCCCCTTTTTTTACCTTTCTCTTTGAGACTCGACTGAAGCCAAGTCTCAAAATGGCTGCCAACACTTCCCAGTTCAAGTGTTGGTAGCCAATCAGATCTCTGCACAATCTGGAGTATTTGTGAAGCCCTTGTGCCTCCAGATATACACATTTGGATATCTTTTAATAGTTCAAAAACTAGTGTATGGATTTACATCAAATAACAAAAAGCACTCTTTCTCGACCAAGAGCTACCTTTCTGCTAAATTTGGTTTAATTCCGCCCAGCAGTTCCGGCTGTAGCAGTGTTCAAAATCCCTAAGGGAATTAAAATAGGAAACACACTTTTATTGACCCCCCTTTTTCTTGGCCCACTCTTGAAGGATCACCCTGAAACTTTCCATGCACAACAATACCCTCAGACATACTTTTGGGGAAAATGTTATGAGGATTCGTCAAGTGGCGTCAAAGATATAGCTAAGTCAAAAAACGATTTTTCAATGGAAACAAGGTCTTAACTATAACTACCTACTGGTGACCCCCAGTAGGTAAAATGTATTTATATATATATTCATCCCTGAGATAGAGTGTGCATTATTAGTGTGGTTGGTTTAAGATGTTAATTTGCAGATAGACTTGTCAAACAACATTCTGATAATGTCTCAAAATATATAAACATATTTACAGTAGAAATATGCTCAATGGTAGAGAATCACTCAAAACACAACAGAAAATAAAACAGTAGTGATAGACAACACTGTCACAAAATGAGGGCCCTGGCTATAAACAATAGATGGCAATTGAACTCACTAGAGGATCACAATTTCAGAACACTTCGAGAAATGTAGAGAGCTCTGCTCTGTCTATGGACATCTTCCCATGGTAGAGTATAGTGAACTTTTCCGTAAGTTTATCCCAGGGAGATCTCTGCCCCGCTGTGGAATCTCCTCATGGTAAAATGTAGAAAAAAACAAAAAGTTATTTAAACTTGGGAAAGCATTAGTAAATATTAGTAAAATATTTTATGTTCAATATTACTTTAGATTATTTATTTATTTTCAATGCAGCTCCAAAGAATGAGATGGTACAGCTTTACTAGATTAATTTTGAATACAAAATAAATTAATTTAAATATATTAAATTAAATTAAAAAAAAATTCTCAAACGTAAATGTAAAAATAAACTGCAAACCAAAGTAAAGATTTTTTTATCATGCATTAATAATTATTGAAGGTGGTGGACAGAATTATTTAAAATTAAATAATTAGATTTTATTAAAATTTAATTTTACGTTAAATTTGAATAAAAAGGGGGTTTGAAATATTTCATATTTGAATAACAAATGTATCATTTTTGTATTTTTTTACATTCAGTTATATATATATTTATGTTTAACTTTTTTAAATAAGTTAAATTAATTTAACATTACTTTAACATGATTTCCCATTGGGGTTTATTTTTAATTTGGGTGGCTTATCAGTACCAGTGGTTGGCCTTGTGTGGTGCTGGACTTAATTCAGCTCTGAGCTGGAGTAATTTACTACTGTTACGGATGCCATTTTTGGTCTTGTCTACGACAGCGCATGTGCTGTTGCCTGTGAGATACTTGATTACGTACAGGGTGTTTAGAGCCAGCACATTGTGTGCTATTAATTAGCTTCATTGTCAGTCAGAGATTGCTCACTTTTGCTTGGCTTTGGAATGTCATATCATACCTCACAATGACACACAATACCATTATAGGCCATATCATACTGGGCCATACCAGGCCATACCATACCATATTATGCTATGACAAGTCATCCATACTATACTATGACAGGTCATACCATACCCTACTATACAATGATAGGCCACACCATACCATACCATGATACCATACTGTACTGTGTCGTGATATGCCACACCATACAATCACAGGCCATTCCATACCATATCATAACATCCTATACCATCACAAGACATACCATACCATATCATGCAAAGACAGGTTACACCATACCATACTATATAATGATAGGCTATACCATACCATAACAGACACATACACTGGAATAATAATAGTGTTGCTGCACATGTAGTGCAAGCTCTTTTTGTTTCTATCCTCCCTTGCTCTGGCTCCTTCAGAGGCAACCATATGTACTGCTAATGATACAAGTCTCAAAGGTACTGAGTCGGCCTCTAAGAATTACTAAATTATGACTATGCCCTTGTTTAAATACTTAATGAAATGGTAGCATATTGAGGAGCAATGTCTGGTGTACTGTTTAAAAATGCCAATAATATGTTTGTTTTTTAAATGAAGTGTCAGCATTATCATGAGAGGCTGTTCCCTCATTTACATGGGCGTGTGGTCCCATGTAAATAAGGAGATCTCTTTGCCTCTACCCCCGCACTGTATTATAGATGTGGACACATACCCAAACAGGCCTTCCTTAGGAGGTGCACTCACAGTTCAACACATTTAGGTGGTGCAGTGTCAGTGAGCTTCCTGAAGGCAGCCCTCTGGAAGTTTTAAAGGTGACACCGTGGACCCCCTAGACATCCCCCTTTATCCTGCAAGGGAATCGCTCTCCTCTCGTCAATCATTGCTTCAAAGCAAATTTCACCGAGTACACTGCCCTGGGGCAGCCCAAGTGTGCAGCTTCCCTGGGGACAGCGTATTCATTGTAATAGTGTGTACTTTCTCTGTTTGCACCTGGCACACCTTTGGATTGGTGCGCCATGGCACAAACAGGGAAAGTGTGCCCTATTCATAATACGGCCCCTGGTGAATAAACGATATGCCTCAAGGTAAGGGGAAAAAGCCCATAAGAAAAGAGACAACATGCGCGAAATCGGTGTGTTAAATCTGATTCCGCATGTTATGCACCATTTCCTTTTAAGAAAAAGCAGAATAAGAGGTGTGTACCACACCTGGTAAATACCAAACCTTAATCTGATAAACTTGTAATGAGGGCCTAGGTATTCATCTTGGAACAATAACATGAGATCTAAATTTGCCTGAGTAAAGAACAGGGCATAAATATGCTTTCTTACATTTTGCTTTAATTATTTTTTCAGTATGGACTGTATCAATCTAATTTTTGATGAATTTATTACTTAGGGGGTCATTATGACCCCGGCGGTTGGCGTTAATGTGGCGGTAGTACCGCCAACAGGCTGGCGGTACTTACCAATGTACCACTCCGACCGACATGCGGTAGCAGCCGCCGGGCTGGAGATAACCACCTCCAGCCCGGTGGCTGCCATTGTGCCGCCGGCGGTATTATGACCCTGCATGCCGCCGGCGGTATTATGACCCTGCATACCGCCATGGTTTTCGTGGCATTCGTAACGCCACGAAAACCATGGGGGTAGGCACTATCAGTGACAGGGAATTCTTTCCCTGTCACTGATAGGGGGCCTACCTTTGTAATTTTGTAATTTTGTTCCACTGTCTAAATCTGTTTCTGTCAGCTTCGAGCCCCTTATTGCCTATTCCCAGATTGCTCGTACCATGTAGTCCTCCAGCTCAGACTTGTTTACCTGGTATGCACCGGTGTCACGAGGGGTTGTCTCCCTAAATCAATAACATTCTGCTTTTGTTGGAATGCCTCTATATGTTTGATAAGAGGGAGCAGATAAACAAAATAAATGTTTGTATTTATAAATCTTAGTATGTTGTGTAACAGATGATTTCCATGATAGTAAAGAGCTTGTGGTTGAAAATTGCTTCAGTCACTCATTCAAGAATGTTAACATTTATTGTGAATACCCATATGGATTAGTGATTTATTAAGTGCTCTATGTATTTTCGTCACACAGTTTGTGTACCCACTAGCTAATAAACGAGTTTGCTTTGTTGTGTACTACATAGTTAGTCGCCTGCATTTGGATTATAAAATAAGAATTCTTCGAGGCCTTATACTTAACCTGTCAGGTGTGATGTCCTCATTTCCAATAAATGTAGAAAAGTGTGTCTATGTGAATCACCATGATTAATTGCTCGTTTTTGATTGTCTGTATCTTGTTGCACTCTTTATCTTTTCAGAAGGGATGTATTGATTACGTTCACCTCGGCTAACCATAATCTTCATTAGCAAGAATAAAACTAAGCTTATAACGTGTTTTATGTTTAGCTTCAGGAAAATGGGCAACAACATGTGCTGGACAATCCTCTAACAGAGTGAGAGGCTGTGACTCCCATGGCTGTGGACATTACAACGCTCCCAGGTACAGAGTAAAATAGGCTTTGTAGGGTGAGCACTGTGTATTTAGTACCTACCACTTCAAATATTTCCTGAGTATTAATATTTGTCAGAAACTGACAATCCTCAGCCTGGCGTTATACTAGCCTCATTAAGGGTCTTACACTATGTAGGTTTATTGGCTTGGTTAATGAGGGCATCCATTTCAGGAATGTCTTTTTGAATGTATGGGTCATCAGTTCAAATTTCGATAAGTACACTCGGCTTTTCATTCTTCTGATAACGATAAAGTGAGTACCACTGAGTTGGAATAGCAATAAACATCTGTTATGTAAGTGCCAACATACTCTTCAGGGAGAACATGCACTTTTACACACACACTATGTTGCTCAATACAGTGGCAATACTTCTCAGCAGGGTTACCACTCTTTTTGCGCAGCTTTCATGCCCATTGTTGTTAGAGAATGGAAGAGGATCCTGTGATAGCTCAGTGTGTTAACTGCTCACTGCTGATGTTTGAGTTGGAACAGATGGCTCCTGCTCAAGGTCAAGTTATCCCTTCATAATTCTAGAATGGAAAAAATGATTTAAATTTAGATTTTTTAATGATAATACAAACTAGTGCTGTTGAAGCTCAAAATGTGGACAATTAGCATCCATAAATTATTAGGGGAGACATATGGAGTTGCAGCATACACTAATCAATTGGTTTATCATTCTCATATTATTCCTCACATGCACATTAAATACATCACACTTACACTATCCACACACATCCTTGAATTGTGGACCTTATGTTTAGAACACATACAGCAATAGAAATCTAATAGTAAATTAATAAAATCCAGCTTCTGGATACTATGTAAATTGACATTAGGAGTGTGCTGTATTTAAGTATGTTTATCAGCAATTTAATAACGCTTCTCTCCTCTTCATCTCTTTAAAAGCCAACGCATTTGTACAGTTAACTGAAGGTTATGCAGTCATTTAGATTAAAGAGTAATGTTTGTCTCTGTTATCATTTTCCCCTGATAAATAGGTGGAATTGCTTGTCAGTCCATATTTTCACCTTTCAAAATAAAGCTACTAATATAAATGGTGAATGAAATGGCCTGAAATTAACTGCAACCTTTTAATTATATTTAAACACTTGCACGGGAAACCCAAATACAACATCCCAACATGTAAACTCCATTTTATTAACAAATGGACAGTCTGTGTTCTTGTTATCACACTTATATGCACATTCCAAAATCCCTTTTAATTGTAAACTTTAACATATAGGCCCTCATTCCGACCCTGGCGGTGGAGGGCAACGGAAGCACCGCCAACAGGCTGGCGGTGCTTCCAGGGCTATTCTGACCACGGCGGTAAAGCCGCGGTCAGAAAAGGGGAACTGGCGGTTTCCCGCCGGTTTTCCCCTGGCCCAGGGAATCCTCCATGGCGGCGCTGCTTGCAGCGCCGCCATGGGGATTCCGACCCCCTTCCCGCCAGCCTGTTCCTGGCGGTAAAACCCGCCAGGAACAGGATGGCGGGAACGGGTGTCGTGGGGCCACTGGGGGCCCCTGCACTGCCCATGCCACTGGCATGGGCAGTGCAGGGGCCCCCTAACAGGGCCCCACCATGATTTTCACTGTCTGCTATGCAGACAGTGAAAATTGCGACGGGTGCTACTGCACCCGTCGCACCCCTGCAACTCCGCCGGCTCCATTCGGAGCCGGCTTCCTCGTTGCAGGGGCTTTCCCGCTGGGCCGGCGGCCAATCTTCTGGAGATCGCCCGCCGGCCCAGCGGGAAAGTCAAAATGACCCCGCGGTGCGGTCTTTGGGCGGTTTCCGCCCGGCGGGCGGTGCCTGCCGCCCGCCGGACTCGGAATGAGCCCCATAATTCTCTACACACAAGAGAATCATAATCTCTCATGGGATATTTGAGAAGAATTTACAACTCGATAGTTAGAAATGCACAGGGAATCTGTAAATGAGCATATCCCCCTTTTGTGGAAATGACGTGGTTGTAAATGGTGTACTACTGAAACTTGGTGGGACCTTTTGTACCCTTATGTTAACGACATAAACTGTACGTATGTTTTATCTTTCACATTGGCCTACAAATAACTTCTTACACTGGACGTTGACTTGGCTGTCAGTCGTTCGCAGGAGCATACCACGTCTAAAAGCCCACGTTCCACAGTCTATTCCAGATTAGTTTTGTCACGAGTGTTGTTGCACGGAAAGTTGGCTTTCACTCATCTATCACACATCACAACTTGTATAATAGATAAAATACTCCTAATGTGTGGAAAAAAAGAATATAACTAGTTTTCTTGGAGTTACAGGACCTTTCACATTTACCTTGCTTTCAACCGCTTTGCAATGCTTTTTCAGGGAACTCAGAGGTGATTGACAGGATCCCTATGACTTATTTCAGGTGTACTTCATCCGTTATATCATGTTTGTTTATAATATCAGATTTCGTGTAAAACATGCTCTCTTTTACAAAAATAACATGACAAATGAACTGCACTTGACTTGTCTATACTTTTTACTCTGTGCATGTCTGTAGGGGAAGCAGACTTCACAAGGGAGTAGATGTCATCTGTAATGATGGATCTGTGGTCTATGCTCCATTCACTGGAACAAAGCAGGGACAGGCCAAGCCCTATGGAGATGGCAGTGTGATCGACAATGGCATTAAGATTTCTGGATCAGGTAACAATAAAGGAAAACCTTCCTTGAGTAGACAAGGGATTGTGCCACAACACATGGTGAAATTTAGATCATTTTAATATAGTCATCTTTATTGTCAACAAAGTATAACATAACATCTAATGTAAGGTTCGTTATGTAAGCAGTAGTGAAATTATCCATATAGGGGTGATACAAATACACTTAGGTACTGTTGGAAATTGGGTCTCTAGGTGGCAGAGGTATACACCCTTGTCCAAGTAGGGACCACAATCTTAGGGTAGGTCACACACAATCCAAATTATCCTGTGCCCACCCTCTGGTACCACCTTGGCAAATAGCAGGCTGGGTTAACTTAGAAGGCAATGTGTACAGTGTTGTTGTGCAATAATGCATACAGTAACACAATGAAAACACCACAAAAATTACTCCACGTCGTTTAGGAATATTGATAATAGTTATTTGAATAAAATAAGGCCAAAATGATAAAAGTTTAAAAGGCACAAGTTAAGATATCACTTTTTAAAGGTTTAAATGAGTCTCAATCCTTGAAAATCAGTTGTTTTATCCTTTTAACACACTGTACCTGGAATGAATCAAAAATAACAATGCATGGGGTCGCAGAGGGGGAGATGTGTAAAAAAATACGGTGCTGTTTCGGATTTTCCAGTGCAGCACAGATGCGTTGTTTCTTTCCATGCTACAAGGTGATGCGTTGATTTACAGGCACGCATCATTAATTCTGAAGAGATGCATTAAAAAATAAGGTGCCACATCGGCTTTTCCGTCATGGCACGGACGATGTGTCATTTCTTTTCACGCTGCAAGGGGATGCGTGGATTTCCAGGAGCGCAGCCTTGGTTCCTGTAGGAGGCTGGCCTAGCTTGTAGTGGGTACCAGAGGTACTTACACCTTGTGCCAGGTCCAGTTATCCCTTATTAGTGTAGAAGAGGTGTTTCTAGCAGCTTAGGCTGATAGAAGGTAGCTATGGCAAAGCATCTTAGGCTGAACTAGGAGACATGTAAAGCTCCTACTATACCACTGGTGTCATATGCACAATATCATAAGAAAACACAATACACAGAAGTACTAAAAATAAAGGTACTTTATTTTGATGACAATATGCCAAAAGTATCTCAGTGAGTACCCTCAGTATGAGGATAAGATATATACACAAGATATATGTACACAAACCAAAATTATGCTGGTAATAGCAAGAAAAGTAATGCAAGCAGTGTAAAATTACAGTAGATTGCAATAGGAGCACATAGGTATAGGGGCAACACAAACCATATAGTCCAAAAGTGGAATGCGAACCACGAATGGACCCCAAACCTATGTGAGTTTGTAGAGGGTCACTGGGACTGTACGAAAACAGTGAGGGTTTGAAAAATAGCCCACCCCAAGACCCTGAAAGGTAGGTGTAAAGTGCACCTACTACCCCCAGAGAACACAGAAGTCGTGATAGGGGGATTCTGCAGGAAGAACAAACACCAGCAATGCAACAACAGTGGATTTCCGGACCTGAGTACCTGTAAGACAAGGGGACCAAGTCCAATAGTCGCGACAGTGTCGATAGTGGGCAGGAGCCCAGGAAATGCCAGCTGAGGGTGTAAGGAAGCTGCCACCTGTTGGAAGAAGCTTGGAGTTCTGCAAGAAAGAAGAGGACGAGGAACTTCTCCTTTGGAGGATGGATGTCCCACGTTGCGATGAAGCTTGCAGAGCTCTTCCCACGCAGAAAGACAGCAAACAAGCCTTGCTAGCTGCAAGGGTCACAGTAGAGGTTTTTGGGTGCTGCTGTGGCCCAGGAGGGACCAGGATGTCGCCACTTGGAGGAGGAGACAGAGGGGGCGCCCAGCAAGTCAGGGAGCCCTCCAAAAAGCAGACAGCACCTGCAGAAATACCTGAACAGGCACTTAGAAGAAGAGTGAACCGGAGTCCATGCGAAGTCACAAAAGGGAGTCCCACGAAGCCGGTGGACAACTCAGAAGGTTGTGCACTGCAGGAAGGAGTGTCGGGGACCGAGGCTTGGCTGTGCATAAAGAAAATCCTGGAAGAGTGCACAGGAGCCGGAGCAGCTGCAAATCACGTGGTACCCAGCAATGCAGTCTAGCGTGAGGAGGCAAGGACTTACCTCCACCAAAATTGGACTGAAGAGTCACTGGATTGTGGGAGTCACTTGGACAGGGTTGCTGAGTTCCAGGGACCACGCGCGTCAGGCTGAGAGGGGACCCAGAGGACCAGTGAGGCAGTCTTTTGGTGCCTGCGGTTGCAGGGGGAAGATTCCGTCGACCCACAGGAGATTTCTTCAGAGCTCCTGGTGCAGAGAGGAGGCAGGCTACCCCCAGAGCATGCACCACCTGTAAACAGTCGAGAAAGCCGGCAGGATGAAGCGATACAAGGTTGCTAGTAGTCGTCTTGCTACTTTGTTGCGGTTTTGCAGGCGTCCTGAGCAGTCAGCGGTCGATCCTTTGGTAGAAGGTGAAGAGGGAGATGCAGAGGAACTCTGATGAGTTCTTGCATTCATTATCTAAAGAATTCCCCAAAGCAGAGACACTAAATAGCCAGAAAAGGAGGTTTGGCTACCAAGGAAGGAGGATTGGCTACCAAGAGAGGTAAGAGCCTATCAGAAGGAGCCTCTGACGTCACCTGCTTGCACTGGCCACTCAGAGCAGTCCAGTGTGCCACAGACACCTCTGTTTCCAAGATGGCAGAGGTCTGGGACACACAGGAGGAGCTCTGGGCACCTCCCCTGGGAGGTGCAGGTCAGGGGAGTGGTCACTCCCCTTTCCTTTGTCCAGTTTCGCGCCAGAGCAGGGCTCCCCACGCTAGACTGCATTGCTGGGTACCCCATGATTTGCAGCTGCTCCGGCTCCTGCGCACTCTTCCAGGATTTCCTTTGTGCACAGCCAAGCCTGGGTCCCCGACACTCTAACCTGCAGTGCACAACCTTCTGAGTTGTCCTCCGGCGTCGTGGGACTCCCTTTTGTGACTTTGCTTGCACTCCGGTTCACTCTTCTTCCAAGTGGCTTTTCAGGTACTTCTGCGGGTGCTGCCTGCTTCTGTGAGGGCTCCCTGACTTGCTGGGTACCCCCTCTATCTCCTCATCCATGTGGCGACATCCTGGTTCCTCCTGGGCCACAGCAGCATCCAAAAACCCTAACCACAACCCTTGCAGCTAGCAAGGATTGTTGCAGTCTTTCTGCGTGGGAACACCTCTGCAAGCTTCTTGACGACGTGGGACATCCATCCTGCAAAGAGGAAGTTCCTAGTCCTCTTCGTTCTTGCAAAACACCAAGCTTCTTCCATCCGGTGGCAGCTTCCTTGCACCCTCAGCTAGCATTTATTGGGCTCCTGCCCACTCTCGACACTGTCGCGACTCTTGGCCTTGGTCCCCTTGTCTTACAGGTACTCAGGTCCGGAAATCCACTGCATTACTGGTGTTGGTTTTCCTTGCAGAATCCCCCTATCACAACGTCTGCTCTCTGGGGGTTGTAGGTGCACTTTACACCTACCTTACAGGGTCTTGGGGTGGGCTATTTTTCTAACCCTCACTGTTTTCTTACAGTCCCATCGACCCTCTACAAGCTCACATAGGTTTGGGGTCCATTCGTGGTTCGCATTCCACTTTTGGAGTATATTGTTTATGTTGCCCCTATTCCTATGTGCTCCTATTGCAATCTACTGTAACTTTACATTGCTTGCATTACTTCCTTTTGCTATTACTTGCATAATTTTGGTTTGTGTACATATATCTTGTGTATATTTCCCATCCTCATACTGAGGGTATTCACTGAGATACTTTTGGCATGTTGTCATAAAAATAAAGTACCTTTATTTTTAGTATATCTGTGTATTGTGTTTTCATATGATATTGTGCATATGACACCAGTGGTATAGTAGGAGCTTTACATGTCTCCTAATTCAGCCTAAGCTGCTTTGCCATTGCTACCTTCTATCAGCCTAAGGTGCTAGAAACACCTCTTATACACTAATAAGGGATAACTGGACCTGGCACAAGGTGTAAGTACCTCTGGTACCCACTACAAAAGCCAGGCCAGTCTCCTACGGGCTGCCTGGACCCCAGGAGGGCAGAAACCTGTCTGAGGGGTTGGCAGCAGCAGCAGCTGCAGTGGAGAACCCGGAAAGGCAGTTTGGCTGTACCCGGGTACTGTGCTAGAGACCTGGGGGATCATGGAATTGTCCCCCCAATGCCAGAATGGCATTGGGGTGACAATTCCATAATCTTAGACATGTTACATGGCCATGTTTGGAGTTACCATTGTGACGCTGTACATAGGTAGTGACCTATGTACAGTGCACGCGTGTAATGGTGTCCCCGCACTCACAAAGTCCGGCGAGTTTGTCCTGAACTATGTGGGGACACCTTGGCTAGTGCCAGGGTGCCCACCCACTAAGTAACTTTTCACCCAACCTTCACCAGGTGAAGGTTAGACATATAGGTGACTTATAAATTACTTAAGTGCAGTGGTAAATGGCTGTGAAATAACATGGACGTTATTTCACTCAGGCTGCACTGGCAGGCCTGTGTAAGAATTGTCAGAGCTCCCTATGGGTGTCAAAAGAAATGCTGCAGCCCATAGGGATCTCCTGGAACCCCAATACCCTGGGTACCTCAGTACCATATACTAGGGAATTATATGGGTGTACCAGTGTGCCAATGAGAATTGGTAAATTTAGTCACTAGCCTGTTAGGGACAAATTTGGAAAGCAGAGAGAGCATAACCACTGAGGTTCTGGTTAGCAGAGCCTCAGTGAGACAGTTAGGCACTACACAGGGAACACATATAGGCCACAAACTTATGAGCACTGGGGTCCCGGCTAGCAGGGTCCCAATGACACATAACAAACATACTGACAACATAGGGTTTTCACTATGAGCATTGGGCCCTGGCTAGCAGGATCCCAGTGAGACAGTGAAAACACCCTGACATATACTCACAAACAGGCCAAAAGTGGGGGTAACAAGGCTAGAAAGAGGATACTTTCTCACAGTTCCTCACTGCGATGAAGGGATATTTTGATGCCTAGGGACGAATGTTTGAACATCCTTGACATACTAGTGAGAAGGAACAGGCTCTGCGTCAATCCGGTAGGTGATGTGGTGATTTTTCAGCCTCGAGGCAGGCGATGCGTCGATTTCTGCAGGAGTTGCGTACATTTTCTGATGCACATAGATTTTCTTTTCTTTGGTCTTTGTGGCCCTGAGACTTCAGAGCAGGAGGCAAGCTTAATCCAAACCCTTGGAGAGCACTTGTGAGGAAAGCAGAACCTTCCAGCAGAGTCAGGGGCCAGCAGGCAGAAGAGCACCAAGCAGGATAGTAGTCCTTTTCAGCAAAAGCAGTCCAGATGAGTCCGTTGGGCAGCCATGTAGTCTCTCTGACAGAGTCAAGGTGTAGACCCAGAAGTGTCCAATTTTAGAGGGTCACAGACCCAGTATGTGTACCCAAAAATCTATTTAAAGTGGAGGAAACTTCAAAGAGTGGTTTTTAAGTGCACAAGTTCCCCTTTCAACCCAACCCTGTCTGCCAGGATCCGTGTGGGTAGTTATCAGTCCTATCTGTGAGGGAAGGCCACTGGCCTTTGGAGTGTAGGAGAGAGCCCTTCCACCCTTCCTGCCCAGGGAGACCCATTCAGTATGCACATGAATGCAGATGTGACTGAGTGTCCTGTGTTAATGGCTGTCTGGGTATAATGGACAAGGGGAGCTGTCAACCAGCACAGATCAGATTAGGATTGGAGACAGGCTATAAGGCACAGATGGCAGTAAGTGCAGAGAAATGCCTACTTTCTAATAGTGGCATTTCTAAAATAGTAATATTAAATCCAACTTCACCAGTAAGCAAGATTTTCTAATAACATTCTGGCCCTACTAAATATGCCATGGCTACTTGTTTCAGATCAGAATCTACCACTTAAAAGTATGTAAGGGCAGTTCTAATGGTGGCCTATAAGACGAGCAAGCCTCACAGTAGCAAGAAACAAATTTGTGAGTTTTTCACTACCAGGACAAGTTAAACACATAAGTACATGTCCTGCATTTTACCTACAGCGCACCCTGCCCTAAAGGTTACTTAGGGCCTACCTTATGAGTTACTAATATGTAGAAAAAGGGGATCTTAAGGCTTGACAAGTAGTTTTAAATGCCAAGTCGAAGTGGCAGTGAAACTGCACACCCAGGCCTTGCAATGGCAGTCCTGAGACATGGGTAAAGGGCTACTTATGTGGGTGGGACAATCAGTGCTGCAGCCTCCCTAGTAGCATTTAATTTACAGGCCCTGGGCACCTATTGTGCTCTTTACAGGTAAAGTAAATATGCCAATTGGAAAGGAACCAATGTTAACATGTTTATCGGAGAAAGCACATGCACTTTAGCACTGGCCAGCAGTCATAAAGTGTGCAGAGTCCTAAACCCAGCAAAAACAGGGTCAGAAAAATGGAGGGAGGCAGGCAAAAAGTTGGGGGATGACCACCCTAAGGCTGTCAGGTCTAACGGGTACATTGCCATACATGCTCATTACAGCCTTTACAGTTTTGAATGCAGGGGTCATTTGTAAAGGCAGTCGCCCTGTTTACCAGTGTGGAGTTTTACCAGCTACTCAAGAAGGCAGACGTATTTTCAGAGTAAGCATTCTTGTACCTTTGTCACAACACAAAAATTGAAATTGCTCCTGCTACTTCAACAGTGCAGCAACCAGGCACTTAAATGATATTGAATTGGACAGAACTGCCTGACAGATTCAGGTCTACAAACAAGTCAATGAAGAGTCGGATATCTCTTGCCGTTAACCATGATAAAATGAATGATGGACAAAGCGGGTTAAACTACACTAATAGATCAATTTTAACATGCATCTTTCTGTAAAGTACACTAAGGGCCAGATGTAGGAAAGAAGCAAATTGCGACTTGCAATTTGCGAGTCCGTGCGACTCGCAAATTAGAAGTCGCAATTTGCTATGCAGAAAGGTGTCTCAGACACCTTTTGCGAGTCGCTATGGGGTCGCAAAGACCCACCTCATTAATATTAATGAGGTGGTGTAGGAGGCTGGACTGGCTTGTAGTGAGTACCAAGGGGTACTTGCACCTTGCACCAGGCCCAGTTATCCCTTATTAGTGTATACGGTGTCTAGCAGCTTAGGCTGATAGATAATGGTAGCTTAGCAGAGCAGCTTAGGCTGAACTAGGAGACGGGTGAAGCTACTACAGAACCACTTAGTGTCATATGCACAATATCATAAGAAAACACAATACACAGTTATACTAAAAATAAAGGTACTTTATTTTTATGACAATATGCCAAAGTATCTTAGAGTGTACCCTCAGTGAGAGGATAGGAAATATACACAAGATATATATATACACAATAGCAAAAATATGCAGTATAGTCTTAGAAAACAGAGCAAACAATGTATAGTTACAATAGGATGCCATGGGGAAACATAGGGATAGGGGCAACACAAACCATATACTCCAAAAGTGGAATGCGAACCACGAATGGACCCCAAACCTATGTGACCTTGTAGAGGGTCGCTGGGACTATTAGAAAATAGTGAGAGTTAGAAAAATAACCCTCCCCAAGACCCTGAAAAGTGAGTGCAAAGTGCACTAAAGTTCCCCTAAGGACAAAGAAGTCGTGTTAGAGGAATAATGCAGGAAAGACACAAACCAACAATGCAACAACTGTGGATTTAAAATCTAGGGTACCTGTGGAACAAGGGGACCAAGTCCAAAAGTCACAAGCAAGTCGGAGATGGGCATATGCCCAGGAAATGCCAGCTGTGGATGCAAAGAAGCTTCTACTGGACAGAAGAAGCTGAGGTTTCTGCAGGAACGAAAAGGGCTAGAGACTTCCCTTTTGGTGGACGGATCCTCTCGCCGTGGAGAGTCGTGCAGAAGTGTTTTCCCGCCGAAAGAACGCCAACAAGCCTTGCTAGCTGCAAATCGTGCGGTTAGCGTTTTTGGACGCTGCTGTGGCCCTGGAGGGACCAGGAGGTCGCAAATTGGACCAGGAGAGAGAGGGGACGTCGAGCAAGACAAGGAGCCCTCTCAGCAGCAGGTAGCAGCCGGAGAAGTGCCTGAAACAGGCACTATGAGGATGCGTGAAACGGTGCTCACCCGAAGTTACACAAAGGAGTCCCACGTCGCCGGAGACCAACTTAGAAAGTCGTGCAATGCAGGTTAGAGTGCTGTGGACCCAGGCTTGGCTGTGCACAAAGGATTTCCGCCGGAAGTGCACAGGGGCCGGAGTAGCTGCAAAAGTCGCGGTTCCCAGCAATGCAGCCCAGCGAGGTGAGGCAAGGACTTACCTCCACCAAACTTGGACTGAAGAGTCACTGGACTGTGGGGGTCACTTGGACAGAGTCGCTGGATTCGAGGGACCTCGCTCGTCGTGCTGAGAGGAGACCCAAGGGACCGGTAATGCAGCTTTTTGGTGCCTGCGGTTGCAGGGGGAAGATTCCGTCGACCCACGGGAGATTTCTTCGGAGCTTCTGGTGCAGAGAGGAGGCAGACTACCCCCACAGCATGCACAAGCAGGAAAACAGTCGAGAAGGCGGCAGGATCAGCGTTACAGAGTTGTAGTAGTCATCTTTGCTACTATGTTGCAGGTTTGCAGGCTTCCAGCGCGGTCAGCAGTCGATTCCTTGGCAGAAGGTGAAGAGAGAGATGCAGAGGAACTCGGATGAGCTCTTGCATTCGTTATCTAAAGTTTCCCCAGAGACAGAGACCCTAAATAGCCAGAAAAGAGGGTTTGGCTACCTAGGAGAGAGGATAGGCTACTAACACCTGAAGGAGCCTATCAGAAGGAGTCTCTGACGTCACCTGGTGGCACTGGCCACTCAGAGCAGTCCAGTGTGCCAGCAGCACCTCTGTTTCCAAGATGGCAGAGGTCTGGAGCACACTGGAGGAGCTCTGGACACCTCCCAGGGGAGGTGCAGGTCAGGGGAGTGGTCACTCCCCTTTCCTTTGTCCAGTTTCGCGCCAGAGCAGGGCTAAGGGGTCCCCTGAACCGGTATAGACTGGCTTATGCAGAATTGGGCACATCTGTGCCCAACAAAGCATTTCCAGAGGCTGGGGGAGGCTACTCCTCCCCTGCCTTCACACCATTTTCCAAAGGGAGAGGGTGTAACACCCTCTCTCAGAGGAAGTTCTTTGTTCTGCCATCCTGGGCCAGGCCTGGCTGGACCCCAGGAGGGCAGATGCCTGTCTGAGGGGTTGGCAGCAGCAGCAGCTGCAGTGAGACCCCAGGAAGGGCAGTTTGGCAGTACCAGGGTCTGTGCTACAGACCACTGGGATCACGGGATTGTGCCAACTATGCCAGGATGGCATAGAGGGGGCAATTCCATGATCATAGACATGTTACATGGCCATATTCGGAGTTACCATTGTGAAGCTACATATAGGTAGTGACCTATATGTAGTGCACGTGTGTAATGGTGTCCCCGCACTCACAAAGTTCAGGGAATTGGCTCTGAACAATGTGGGGGCACCTTGGCTAGTGCCAGGGTGCCCTCACACTAAGTAACTTTGCACCTAACCTTTACCAGGTAAAGGTTAGACATATAGGTGACTTATAAGTTACTTAAGTGCAGTGTAAAATGGCTGTGAAATAACGTGGACGTTATTTCACTCAGGCTGCAGTGGCAGGCCTGTGTAAGAATTGTCAGAGCTCCCTATGGGTGGCAAAAGAAATGCTGCAGCCCATAGGGATCTCCTGGAACCCCAATACCCTGGGTACCTCAGTACCATATACTAGGGAATTATAAGGGTGTTCCAGTAAGCCAATGTAAATTGGTAAAAATGGTCACTAGCCTGTTAGTGACAATTTGGAAAGAAATGAGAGAGCATAACCACTGAGGTTCTGATTAGCAGAGCCTCAGTGAGGCAGTTAGTCACTACACAGGTAACACATTCAGGCACACTTATGAGCACTGGGGCCCTGGTGAACAGGGTCCCAGTGACACATACGACTAAAACAACATATATACAGTGAAAAATGGGGGTAAAATGCCAGGCAAGATGGTACTTTCCTACACAACCCCCCCCAAACGAAGGACAATAAGACTAGCCATGACCTGATGAGTCTTCATTGTCTAAGTGGAAATATCTGGAGAGTCCATCTGCATTGGAGTGGCTTCTCCCAGGTCTATGTTCCACTGTATAGTCCATTCCCTGTAGGGATATGGACCACCTCAACAATTTAGGATTTTCACCTTTCATTTGTTTTAGCCAAAGTAGAGGTTTGTGGTCTGTCTGAACAATGAAGTGAGTGCCAAACAGGTATGGCCTCAACTTCTTCAGAGCCCAGACCACAGCAAAGGCCTCCCTCTCTATGGCAGACCAACGCTTTTCTCTAGGGGTCAACCTCCTACTAATAAAAGCAACAGGTTGATCCTGGCCCTCAGAATTAAGTTGTGATAGGACTGCCCCTACTCCTAATTCAGATGCATCAGTTTGGACATAGAATTTTTTAGAGTAACAAGGGCTTTTCAGGACAGGTGCAGAGCACATGGCCTGCTTCAGCTCCTCAAAAGCTTTCTGACAGTTTGCTGTCCATAATACCTTTTTAGGCATCTTTTTGGACGTGAGGTCATTAAGAGGAGCTGCAATGGAGCCATAGTTCTTAATGAACCTCCTGTAATACCCAGTGAGGCCTAGGAAGGCTCTCACCTGAGTCTGAGTGGTAGGGGGAACCCAATCAATAATTGTTTGGATTTTCCCCTGAAGTGGTGCAATCTGTTCCCCACCAACAAGGTGTCCCAGATAAACCACCTTACCCTGCCCTATCTGGCACTTTGAAGCCTTGATAGTGAGGCCTGCCTTTTGCAGGGCCTCCAAAACTTTCCATAGGTGGACCAGGTGATCATCCCAGCTGGAGCTAAAGACAGCTATATCGTCCAAATATGCTGCACTGAAAGCTTCCAGCCCTTGCAGGACTGTGTACACCAACCTCTGAAAAGTGGCAGGTGCATTTTTCAAACCAAAAGGCATTACAGTAAACTGGTAATGTCCTCCAATGGTTTAAAATGCAGTCTTAGGTTTAGCATCTTCTGACAATTTGATCTGCCAATACCCTGCAGTCAAGTCAAAAGTGCTTAGATACTTGGCAGATGCCAATGTATCTATGAGCTCATCTGCCCTGGGTATAGGATGAGCATCAGTTTTGGTTACCAAGTTGAGACCTCTATAGTCTACACAAAACCGCATTTCCTTCTTTCCATCTTTGGAATGGGGTTTTGGTACCAGTACCACAGGAGAAGCCCATGGACTGTCAGAGTGCTCAACCACTCCTAGTTCTAACATTTTCTGGACCTCTTGCTTTATGCAGTCCCTGACATGGTCAGGCTGCCTATAGATCTTACTTTTGACAGGCAAGCTGTCTCCAGTATCTATAGTGTGCTCACACCAAGAAGTGGTACCTGGCACAGTAGAGAAGAGTTCAGAGAATTGATCTAGGAGATTTATGCAATTGTCTTTCTGCTCAGCAGTAAGGCAATCAGCCAAAACTACACCTTCCACCAGAGCATCTTGTTCTGTGGAAGAGAAGAGATCAGGTAGAGGATCACTGTCTTCTTCCTGTCCCTCATCTGTTGCCATGAGCAGGGTGAGATCAGCCCTGTCATAGTAGGGTTTCAGGCGGTTTACATGGAGTACTCTAAGGGGACTCCTTGCAGTGCCTAAGTCAACTAAATAGGTGACTTCTCCCTTTTTCTCAACAATTGTGTGGGGTCCACTCCATTTATCTTGGAGTGCTCTTGGGGCCACAGGCTCCAAGACCCACACTTTCTGCCCTGGTTGGTACTGAACCAAAACAGCCTTCTGATCATGCCATTGCTTCTGGAGCTCTTGGCTGGCCTGAAGGTTTTTACTGGCCTTTTTCATGTACTCAGCCATTCTTGATCTGAGGCCAAGTACATAATCCACAATATCCTGCTTAGGAGCTTTTAAAGGTTGTTCCCAACCCTCCTTTACAAGTGTGAGTGGACCCCTAACAGGGTGTCCAAAAAGAAGTTCAAAGGGGCTGAAGCCCACTCTTTTCTGGGGTACCTCCCTGTAGGCAAAAAGGAGGCATGGTAGAAGGATATCCCATCTCCTGCGGAGTTTTTCAGGGAGACCCATAATCATGCCTTTGAGAGTTTTATTAAATCTCTCCACCACTCCATTTGTTTGTGGATGATAGGGTGTTGTGAACTTGTACGTTACACCACACTCCTTCCACATGGCCTTTAAGTATGCAGACATGAAATTGCTTCCCCTGTCTGATACTACTTCCTTTGGGAAGCCCACCCTGGAAAATATTCCCAGATGGGCCTTTGCCACTGCAGGAGCTGTAGTGGTCCTTAAAGGAATAGCTTCAGGATATCTTGTGGCATGGTCCACTACCACCAAGATAAATCTATTGCCTGAAGCAGTAGGAGGGTCAAGGGGGCCAACTATGTCAACCCCTACCCTTTCAAAGGGAACCCCAACCACAGGCAGTGGAATAAGGGGTGCCTTTGGGGTGCCACCTGTCTTGCCACTGGCTTGACAGGTTTCACAGGACTTACAAAATTCCTTTGTGTCCTCAGACATTCTAGGCCAATGAAACAGGGGAACAAGCCTGTCCCAAGTTTTCATTTGTCCTAGATGCCCAGCTAGGGGAATGTCATGTGCCAGGGTTAGGAGGAACTTCCTGTACTCCTGAGGAATCACTAATCTCCTGGCAGCTCCAGGTTTAGGATCCCTATGCTCAGTGTACAAGAGGTTGTCCTCCCAGTAAACTCTGTGAGAGTCACTGACATCCCCATTAGCCTGTTTGACAGCTTGCTGTCTGAGACCCTCTAATGTGGGACAGGTTTGCTGTGCCACACTCAGCTCCTCTCTGGCAGGCCCCCCTTCACCCAAAAGCTCAGCAGTGTCTGCTTCCAGCTCCTCTGGTGTAGGTTCTGCACAGGGAGGGAATTCTTCTTCCTCAGAAGTAGAATCTACTGTAGAGGGAGGGATAGTAGGAAGTGGTTTGCTTCTACTAGCCCTAGCTTTAGGGAGCACTTGGTCCATTGTTCCAGGATCCAAGCTTCCCTGTCCTTTTTGCTTTTTGGCCTGAGCCCTTGTCAAAGCAAAAATATGCCCTGGGATGCCCAGCATTGCTGCATGGGCCTCCAACTCCACATCTGACCAAGCTGATGTCTCCAAATCATTTCCTAGTAGACAGTCTACAGGTAACTCTGTGGCTACCACAACTTTCTTTGGACCAGTAACCCCCCCCCCAGTTGAGATTAACAACAGCCATGGGGTGGCTAAGTGTGTTGTTGTGAGCATCGGTTACTTGGTACTGGTGACCAAGTAGGTGTTGTTCAGGGTGGACCAGTTTCTCTATGACCATAGTCACACTGGCACCAGTGTCCCTGTAGGCCTGAACCTCAACACCATTTATTAGGGGTAGCTGCTTGTACTTATCCATATTAAGGGGACAAGCAACTAAGGTGGCTAAATCAATAGCCCCCTCAGAGACTAACACAGCCTCTGTGGCCTCCCTAACAAGGCCAACCGCAACTAAGTTACCAATAGTGAGCCCAGCTACTCCCTTGGATTGGCTATTAGTAGGTTTGCTCCCACCACCACTGCTATTAGTAGGGACACTAGGGGTAGCAGTAGGGGTTGTAGTGGTAGGAGCATTGGTGCTTTTCTTTGGACAACTGGGATCTGTTGTCCAATGGCCTTTTATTTTACATAAATAGCACCATGGTTTCTTTTCCTTGTTCTGATTAAAAGAGGATTTGGGCCCACCACCCCCACCAGAGTGTTTTTGTGGGCTTGATGAAGACTCATTTTTAGATTTGTCCCCACCCTTGTCAGAAGACTTACCATCCTTCTTTTTGTTGCCATCTTTGTCACCCCCTGTATGAACTTTTCTGTTCACCCTTGTTCTGACCCATTTGTCTGCCTTCTTTCCCAATTCTTGGGGAGAGGTCAGATCAGAGTCCACCAAGTACTGGTGCAACAAATCAGACACACAATTATTAAGAATATGCTCTCTCAGGATCAAGTTATACAGGCTGTCATAATCAGTAACTTTACTGCCATGTAACCACCCCTCCAAGGCCTTCACTGAATGGTCAATGAAATCAACCCAGTCTTGTGAAGACTCCTTTTTGGTCTCTCTGAACTTTATCCTGTATTGTTCAGTGGTTAAGCCATAACCATCCAGGAGGGCATTCTTAAGAACTTGGAAATTATTAGCATCATTTTCTTTCACAGTAAGGAGCCTATCCCTACCTTTTCCACTAAATGATAGCCATAGGATAGCAGCCCACTGCCTTTGAGGGACATGCTGTACAACACAGGCCCTCTCAAGTGCAGCAAACCACTTGTTAATGTCATCCCCCTCCTTATAAGGGGGAACTATCTTGTGCAGATTCCTTGAATCATGCTCTTTTGCAGGATGACTATGGGGAATACTGCTGCTGCCACCATGGGTTTCTAAACCCAACTTCTGTCTTTCCTTCTCTAGTTCAAAAGACTGTCTATCCAAATCCAGCTGTTGCTTTTTAAGCTTCAGTCTGGTTTGTTCCACCCTCAACTTATTGAGTTCCCTCTCTAACATTCTGTCATCAGGGTTGGTGGGAGGGACATTCCTAGATACAGAGGTATGATGGGAATGAACAGAAGGAGACCTGTCCCTTACAGAAGCCACCCTAACAGCTTGGATAACAGAAACATTACTACCAGTATGGTGAGAATAAATGCTTTTGCTATGATGTGAGACAACACTATTTGTATGGTGTGGCTCATCATCATTACCAACTATGCTAGACTGTCTAGTAATGGGCAGGCTAGGAAGTTTCTTTCCTGAATCTTTTCCTGGGGGAGTCCCTGAATCAGATTGGGAACTATTAGGTACTTTTTCAACAGATGGGGCACTTATAGCCTTATCTTGTTCTCTAAGCATGTTAATTAACAATTCCAAGGAAGGATTCTTCCCTACACTCAAACCTCTCTCTATGCAGAGACTCCTTGCTCCTTTCCAGCTAAGGTGATGATATGCAAGTTTGGACAGATCAACATTTTGGCCTGTGCCAGACATTTTTAGAGAGAGTTAAAGTGATAGAAAAAGAGAAAAAAGTTTTCAGAACTTTTTGGAAAGACAGAAAAAAAACTTTTTAAACTTTTAAGAACTTTTTGAAAGTTTAGAAGTACTTTTCAGCACTTTGAAAAGAGTGAAAAGAGGAAATGCAAAACTTTTTGGCTATGTGTATATACACTGACCTTGTTTTGTATATTTTTCTCTTATGAAAAGTACAATGACAAGAGTGGTAAGTAGTCTCAAAGCACTTATCCCACCGCTGCACAACCAATGTAGGAGGCTGGACTGGCTTGTAGTGAGTACCAAGGGGTACTTGCACCTTGCACCAGGCCCAGTTATCCCTTATTAGTGTATAGGGTGTCTAGCAGCTTAGGCTGATAGATAATGGTAGCTTAGCAGAGCAGCTTAGGCTGAACTAGGAGACGGGTGAAGCTACTACAGAACCACTTAGTGTCATATGCACAATATCATAAGAAAACACAATACACAGTTATACTAAAAATAAAGGTACTTTATTTTTATGACAATATGCCAAAGTATCTTAGAGTGTACCCTCAGTGAGAGGATAGGAAATATACACAAGATATATATACACAATAGCAAAAATATGCAGTATAGTCTTAGAAAACAGTGCAAACAATGTATAGTTACAATAGGATGCAATGGGGAAACATAGGGATAGGGGCAACACAAACCATATACTCCAAAAGTGGAATGCGAACCACGAATGGACCCCAAACCTATGTGACCTTGTAGAGGGTCGCTGGGACTATTAGAAAATAGTGAGAGTTAGAAAAATAACCCTCCCCAAGACCCTGAAAAGTGAGTGCAAAGTGCACTAAAGTTCCCCTAAGGATAAAGAAGTCGTGTTAGAGGAATAATGCAGGAAAGACACAAACCAACAATGCAACAACTGTGGATTTCCAATCTAGGGTACCTGTGGAACAAGGGGACCAAGTCCAAAAGTCACAAGCAAGTCGGAGATGGGCATATGCCCAGGAAATGCCAGCTGTGGATGCAAAGAAGCTTCTGCTGGACAGAAGAAGTTGAGGTTTCTGCAGGAACAAAAAGGGCTAGAGACTTCCCCTTTGGTGGACGGATCCCTCTCGCCGTGGAGAGTCGTGCAGAAGTATTTTCCTGCCGAAAGAACGCCAACAAGCCTTGCTAGCTGCAAATCGTGCAGTTAGCATTTTTGGACGCTGCTGTGGCCCTGGAGGGACCAGGAGGTCGCAAATTGGACCAGGAGAGAGAGGGGACGTCGAGCAAGAAAAGGAGCCCTCTCAGCAGCAGGTAGCACCCAGAGAAGTGCCCGAAACAGGCACTATGAGGATGCGTGAAACGGTGCTCACCTGAAGTTACACAAAGGAGTCCCACGTCGCCGGAGACCAACTTAGAAAGTCGTGCAATGCAGGTTAGAGTGCCGTGGACCCAGGCTTGGCTGTGCACAAAGGATTTCTGCCGGAAGTGCACAGGGGCCGGAGTAGCTGCAAAAGTCGCGGTTCCCAGCAATGTAGCCCAGCGAGGTGAGGCAAGGACTTACCTCCACCAAACTTGGACTGAAGAGTCACTGGACTGTGGGGGTCACTTGGACAGAGTCGCTGGATTCGAGGGACCTCGCTCGTCGTGCTGAGAGGAGACCCAAGGGACCGGTAATGCAGCTTTTTGGTGCCTGCGGTTGCAGGGGGAAGATTCCGTCGACCCACGGGAGATTTCTTCGGAGCTTCTGGTGCAGAGAGGAGGCAGACTACCCCCACAGCATGCACAAGCAGGAAAACAGTCGAGAAGGCGGCAGGATCAGCGTTACAGAGTTGCAGTAGTCGTCTTTGCTACTATGTTGCAGGTTTGCAGGCTTCCAGCGCGGTCAGCAGTCGATTCCTTGGCAGAAGGTGAAGAGAGAGATGCAGAGGAACTCGGATGAGCTCTTGCATTCGTTATCTAAAGTTTCCCCAGAGACAGAGACCCTAAATAGCCAGAAAAGAGGGTTTGGCTACCTAGGAGAGAGGATAGGCTACTAACACCTGAAGGAGCCTATCAGAAGGAGTCTCTGACGTCACCTGGTGGCACTGGCCACTCAGAGCAGTCCAGTGTGCCAGCAGCACCTCTGTTTCCAAGATGGCAGAGGTCTGGAGCACACTGGAGGAGCTCTGGACACCTCCCAGGGGAGGTGCAGGTCAGGGGAGTGGTCACTCCCCTTTCCTTTGTCCAGTTTCGTGCCAGAGCAGGGCTAAGGGGTCCCCTGAACCGGTGTAGACTGGCTTATGCAGAATTGGGCACATCTGTGCCCAACAAAGCATTTCCAGAGGCTGGGGGAGGCTACTCCTCCCCTGCCTTCACACCATTTTCCAAAGGGAGAGGGTGTAACACCCTCTCTCAGAGGAAGTTCTTTGTTCTGCCATCTTGGGCCAGGCCTGGCTGGACCCCAGGAGGGCAGATGCCTGTCTGAGGGGTTGGCAGCAGCAGCAGCTGCAGTGAGACCCCAGGAAGGGCAGTTTGGCAGTACCAGGGTCTGTGCTACAGACCACTGGGATCATGGGATTGTGCCAACTATGCCAGGATGGCATAGAGGGGGCAATTCCATGATCATAGACATGTTACATGGCCATATTCGGAGTTACCATTGTGAAGCTACATATAGGTAGTGACCTATATGTAGTGCACGCGTGTAATGGTGTCCCCGCACTCACAAAGTTCAGGGAATTGGCTCTGAACAATGTGGGGGCACCTTGGCTAGTGCCAGGGTGCCCTCACACTAAGTAACTTTGCACGTAACCTTTACCAGGTAAAGGTTAGACATATAGGTGACTTATAAGTTACTTAAGTGCAGTGTAAAATGGCTGTGAAATAACGTGGACGTTATTTCACTCAGGCTGCAGTGGCAGGCCTGTGTAAGAATTGTCAGAGCTCCCTATGGGTGGCAATAGAAATGCTGCAGCCCATAGGGATCTCCTGGAACCCCAATACCCTGGGTACCTCAGTACCATATACTAGGGAATTATAAGGGTGTTCCAGTAAGCCAATGTAAATTGGTAAAAATGGTCACTAGCCTGTTAGTGACAATTTGGAAAGAAATGAGAGAGCATAACCACTGAGGTTCTGATTCGCAGAGCCTCAGTGAGACAGTTAGTCACTACACAGGTAACACATTCAGGCACACTTATGAGCACTGGGGCCCTGGTGAACAGGGTCCCAGTGACACATACAACTAAAATAACACATATACAGTGAAAAATGGGGGTAACATGCCAGGCAAGATGGTACTTTCCTACAGGTGGGTCGAAATTTGCGACCCCATAGCGACTCAGGGCACTCACGGGGATGGAAGCCTACTGGGGACAGCAGACCTCCATGTCCGTGACTGCTTTTCAATAAAGCAGTTTTTTTTTTTCCAAGTGTATTCCGTTTTCCTTAAAGGAAAACGAGCTGCACTTAGAAAAAAAACCGAAACCTTTTGTTTCAGATTTTTTCCGGGCATGTAGTGGTCCCTTGGACCACTGCCTGCTCTGAAAAAATAATTTTGGGTCCAGTCACAAAGGGGAAGGGGTCCCATGGGGACCCCTTCCCGTTTGCGAGTGGGTTACCATCCACTTCAAGTGGATGGTAACTGCGACTCCATTTGCGACTGCGTACGCGGTCGCAAATGGAGTTGCATACCACTGTGACTCGCAAATAGGAAGGGAACACCCCTTCCTATTTGCGACTCGGAAATGCATTTTGCGAGTCGGTTCCGACTCGCAAAATGCATTTATGCATAGCAAACACGCATTTGCGAGATGCAAACGGTGATTTTCGCCGTTTGCGAGTCGCAAACAGTTTGCTACATCTGGCCCTAAGTAGCTTATATTACACTCAAAGAACACATGGTACTCCCCCACAAACGTTGCAGTATGCTGTTCCTGAAACTCTGTCTGTCAGCTGTATTAGGCGTCTGGTGGACATAGATGTTTCTGACAAAGATGCACCTGCTGACTCCACTGTCAGAAAGCTTAATCCAATGGGCTAACGGACAAGGGGTTTCCAGAGCAAGGACATCAGACTGCCTGGCCTATTTACAGTTGATGGTCTGATATATTTTTTTTATCAATCACCTCCAAGAAAAATTTAGCAATCTCGAATAGAATTTAAAAAATGATCCCCCCAACACAGTCACACTTAACACACTCCTGCTTTGAGTGTTTGTTTTTGGAAAAGAAAAAAGAAAAATTGGTGTTCAGCTATCTGGAAGACTCTGGCTGCATTCCAAACTTGCAGAGCCTTCAGAGGAACCATTGTGATAGCCTTCCTCTGAAGGCACAAAGATCGCTGTTATGCTGGCGCTGATCTCTAGATATGGTGGGCGAAAGTCCCTCAGGATGGTGTATGTAACATCCTGCACTACCCTGACGAACGGCAGGCCACCTGTATAGCAATAAACCAGGTCCTCGGACCTTAACACTGCATTAAAGGTGTAATTTCACACTAGGTCAACAATACAGCTAGATTGGAAACATCCTGAACCACGATTCCGGAAGAAAGAAGCTGTGAACAACGAAAGCAGAACAACACTTTAATTAACCACAACTTCGTTCTTCTGTGCCTTAACCACGCATGTGCTGAACAACGCACATATGTAGTTAAGGCACAGAAGAAGGGAGTTGGCTCCTGAGGAGGAAGCGGTCAGGTAAGTGGGGCTGGGGCCATTTTAGGGGTGTGGTGGGTGGTCGGGGTATTTTTAGTGGCGGGGTGGGGGGTCGGTGTAGTTTAGGTTTTAGGAAGTTGGGGGGTCACAGTAGTTTTAAGGGGGGGTGGGCGTATTGTTAGTTTTTAGGGGTAGTTTTAGGGGTGGGGGTCAGGGTATTTTTAGTTTTTAGGGGCGGGGTAGGGATCGGGTAGTTTAGGTTGTAGGATGGGTGGGGGTTGCAGTAGTTTTAGGGTCGGGGGAGGGTGTGGCGGGTTTGGGGTGTTTTTAGTTTTTAGGGGTGGGGTGGGGTGGGGGTTGGGGTAGTTTAGGTTTTAGTGGGAGGGGTCACAGTAGTTTTAGGGGTGGGGTGGAGGATCAGGGTATTTTTAGTTTTTAGGGGTGGGGTTTGGGGGTCGGGGTACTTTCGGTTGTAGGGGTGGGGGTTGCAGTAGCTTTAGGGACGGGGTGGGGCGTCAGTGTATTTTTAGCTTTTAGGGTCGGCGGTGGGGGGTAGGGGTAGTTTAGGTTTTAGGGGGTGGGGGTCATGGTAGTTTTAGGGGCAGGGGTGGGGGGTTGGGGTATTTTGAGCTTTTAGGGGTAGTTTTAAGGGTGGGGTGGGGGTAATTTAGGTTTTTGGGGTGGTGAGCCGCAGCAGTTTTAGTTTTTAGGGGAGGCAGGTTGGGGTAGTTTAGGTTTTAGGGAGTGGGGGGGTCACAGTAGTTTAAGGGATGGGGTGGGGGTTGGGGTATTTTTTGTTTTTAGGGGTGGGTGGGGCATTGGGGTAGTTTAGGTTTTGAGGGGGGGTTGCAGTAGTTTTAGAGGCGGAGGTTAGTTTAAGTTTTAGGGGTGGGGGTCTGGTAGTGGGGTGGAATTGGTTTTAGGGGTGGGGGTTGGGCTACGATTGTTTTAGGGGTGAAGAGTCAGGGTGGGGGGGGGTCAGGGTGGGTCGCATGCTAGAACCACGCATGCCTTTAACAGGAATGCCTTTACAACAAAAAATCGTTGTTAAGACATTTGTGGAAAAGGCATTTGTGGTAACAACATGGTCGTAGTTCAGACCACGTTGTTTAAGCAGGCGTGGTTCCAGCATTCGTGGTTCCGACATATATTACAACACTAAAGGTACAGCCTGTACTCTACACCCAAATAAATGTACCTAGGACCCATATTCCAAGTCAGGGGCACAATTGGAACTGAGCACCATAAATACTTGAAATTTGATGCTAGATCATGTTGGCATTGCAAGTACGCTACATTATGTTAAGAGTGCAATTATAATCTTGCTCTGCTTTGAAATAGAAGCTGGATGCTTAACGCTCCAATACAAGTTCGATTTGAAACGAAAACATGATAATGTTGAAACATTACACAGTGCTAAAAGTTCATGATCATCAGTAGTGCATATAAAATGTGCAATTTAAAACCTACGCCAACTATATAGGTCAAATTGGAAATGCATCATGTATTTGTGACACCATGTGTATTTTACTGTTTTAGAAGTACAATGACACTCTTAAACAACTTTAAATGTACAATTCGTACGTTATAGCACATGAAAAGCCACTGGGAACCCTACACGCCATTAAAAATGCAAATGGAACTTTACAATACATGAAACGTATACTTGCCATCATTCTTCACTGTACAACGTGGCAATTCATTGTGAAATCTAGCATTGCTTTCGAGTTTCTTTGGCTTGGTTTTAATTTTTGGTGTCATAGAAAATGTTGTCAAAACAAGAAGATCAGACCTACAGAAGATTTGATATACAATATCATATTTGAAAAATTCATTCAGAAGATTTTGTTGGGGCTGCAAGGGATATGCACAAGGATAAATTGATAGTACAGTCAGTCTAGAAAGAGAGTGGCCGAGGTTATGTTGTGCTTATAACAAACAAACAAGCATTTTCAATCCAATAGGTCTCACGTTTGCTCGAGTAGAGCTATTAGCGTTGTAAATTTCTAACTGGAAATTTCTTGACACACAAACTGAAAATAAAAATTAAAACAGTTGACATAAGTGAGCCGATTCCAATCGCCACCGTGAGCGCTAAGGATAGAGACAAAAGGAAAAAGAAGTTTGCTCACAGTCAGAGTTATCGGCAATAGTGCAATTATCCATGTAACAGGGTCGATGGCGAAGGCGGTAATAAAACCGTCCAAAGGAGGGACAAACGTAAAGCAATTACCAACGAAAACAAAAGATTTTTGAAATGCATACCCACGAACAAGTGATAGCGATGGGCGTGCGGTGGCGTGGTTAAAGCCCAGATACATACTCACACATCGGAAAATGCTATGTTCGACCCAAAAACAAGGGGTCCCCTGGGTTAAAGGAGAGCGGGACCGGGGTATGACAGGGTTCGTATTTCCTAATCACTGTTTTGTTTCCTCAGCACTGAAGGACTAACAAAAATCCACTTGGTGGCAGGGTAAAATTACAATGCTTAGGCCCTCATTATGACCCTGGCGGTCGGCGGTAATATGGTGGTATATACCAACAGGTGGTAATATACCAACAGGCTGGCAGGACTTTCCACCATATTATGACATTGGCGTTTTGGCTGAAGCCAAACCGCCAATGTACCACACTGACCGATAATGGCTACCGGGCTGGAGATAGCAATCTCCAGCCCGGCGCCCATCACTGTACCGCCTGCGGGATTATGACCCCGCCTACCACCATGGTTTCCGTAGCTCCCTTACCGCCACCAAAAACCATGGCAGTAGGCACTATCAGTGACAGGGAATCCCTTTCCCATCACTGATTGGGGTCTTCCCAAACCCCACCCCCTCCCCAGATTCTCCCCACACTCCCCCTTCCTCTCCAAACCCCCATGCATTCACGCCCCTCCTTCACACACGCATACACACACCCATTCCCACATTCATCCACGCATGCATACATCCATTCACACACACATCCGCACACACTTTCATGCATATACGCAGACACGCATTCACAGAACACAACATACGTGCACTCACACCTCCATACATGCACACACATTCAACATGGAATACACACCCGTATACACACATGCACAAACATTCACACACACCCCTCCACACACACACAACACCCCCCACCCGCTCGGAGCACTCACTTACCTGTGTTCAGGTGGTCCTCTGGCAGGAGACGGGACGGGGTGCTGCTACCACCAACAGAACACCGACAGGCCGTATTATTGGTCATACTACAGCTTGCGACAGTCTACTGGCATGGCGCTGCTGGTGGCAGCAGCGCCACCTTACTGCCATCTGCCGGCATGTCCACAGCTGGATTTCCGCCATCCTTCTGGCGGAAATCAGGCTATGGTCATAATACGGCAGACGTCTGGTAGCCGCGGTGATGGTCTTTTGACAACCGTCACTGCGGTTGTAGGTGTTTTTTACCGCAAATGTCATAATGAAGGCCTTAATTTCAACCATTGGATTTCCTAATCATAGATCTCTTAATGTACTTGGGGCCTCAAATATTCACTTCACAGCTTTAGCCATAAGAATTAAATGAAGTATCCCTGTTAATAGGATGTTCATGATATATTTTTATGCTGATTGAAGCAGAACTTTGAAGCCACATTTAAGTACCCCTATGGACTAAGCTGTGAAGTAAATATATGACAGAACTTCAGAACATTAAGGAGTAATTTCTTCCACACCCTCTGAAAACTATAGGCCTGATTCCTGGCTAGGTCACAGTGCCTCTCCTGAACCCTAACCTACCGGGGTGGAGAGTGGTTATGGCAACCTAAACATGATACTCTGACTCCCCAGGGAAGTTGTGTGTTGGAAGATGATTTATTAGTAGAGCTTGGTAGGTACCCACCGCTAGTAATAAGGCCATAATTACAATATAAGGTTCAGTCAGGGTCTCTACACTAATACCTTGCTCAACTCTTGATAGCAGGCAAAAAGCAGGCAGGCTTAACTTAGGAAAGAAGTGTGTAAAGCATTTAAAACTACTGATACATTAAATAAGAAAGACACAACACAAATAAAAATCACACACCAATTTATAAAAATAGCAAATAGTTTTATAAGTAACATTACATAAAAATGACAAAAATCAAATGTAGGGAGCTAGGGAAATTGTTTTTTAAAGATTAAAAGGAAAACTATACTTAGAAGAAAATAGCTCTCAAAGGGTTAGAAAAGGTTGCGCTGGACTGGGACAAACTCAAGAGTTCTAGCTGCCCACAATGTGACACTTTTACACTTACTTCCAGAAGTGTTTCTTGATTCAGGAAAGTGGTCCACAGCACCAGCCAAGGGTTCTGATGCTCTGGTTTGCCTCTTGGGGTCTGGGACTAAAACGGCAACAATGCACCTGGCCAAATTCTTAAACATCCACTGAATGCTGTCCAGCTGGGCCCTTCTGGGAGGAGTTGATGGTGGTGACGCTTGGTAGCTCCTTTATACCTGTCGCTTACAGGGAGTCCACTCCTGAACCCTTTACAAGCCAAGAAAAGTCCTCTTGGAGGAAGCCCAGATACTGCAGCTGGTGCAGTCCTTGTGAGAGCAGTTCTTTTTGGGGCATACCAGGGGCTCAGCAGGGCAGTCCTTTTTCTTCTTATTCCAGGTAGGGATCTTTGGGGGTCCACAACACCAATCCAAGTGTCTAGAAGCTCTGAGATGGTCCTTGGGATGCTGGGACTATGATTCCCAGAATGTACCTGGCCAATTCCTTCAAAAGCAACTGGAAACTGTCCAGCTGGGGTCTTCTTGATGGACATGGTGCAGGAGAAACTCTGTTAACCCATTGCTGTCAGTGAGTCCACTCCTTCACTTCTTGAAGCCAGGCAAAGTCCTTAGAGTTGTAGTTCCTCAGTGTGCAGCAGGTGCGGTCATGCAGAGTGCAGTCCTTTGGGGTGTAGACCAGGGTTCCAGAAGGGTAGACCTTCTTCCCTTTGTAGTTTCAGGCAGTGATCTGAGTTGCTGGGCAACTCTGCCATATTTATCCAATGCTCCTGGGTGACAAGCAGGGGGGTACCTCTGACCAATGGGGTTCAGGGTGCCACCCTCAGGTATGACCACTTCCTCCAAAGTGTGGCATATTTCCCTTAACACCCCCTCCAACTCCTCTGCTAATCTAGTCACTGGGGCTCCCATCTGGCTGGAGTGGCAGGAATTGGAGGTAAGCCTGTGTCCTGTCAAGTGTCATCCCCGCTTTGAAGGCCAGTTTGACTACCCAGTTGCATTCCTGTCTTTTGATCTGCAGCTTGCAGATCTCCACCCACCAGGTGTCAATTTGTCTCAATGCAGGCCACTTCACACCTCATTAAGGCAGCTTGGCTCAACCTGGCAGAGGCTGACCACTCAAAGAAAAGCTGCTGAAAGGCTGGATTTTGGCTCGCAGAAAATAATGTTGTTCTTTTCTGTAATAGTTATAATAAATCAACAGTGGCAAATTGTTGGATGTATTCTATCATTTTAAGTCCAAGATTGAAATTTGTAGCCCTTTCCTAGTAATAGTTGCACTTTAATAAAGCTTTCCTTTGTTAGCCTATGGAGGTACTGTACTACAATGGGGACAAATAAAATTGCAAGTTTTTCTCTCAAACAGGCATATAAAACATCTTGTATAATATCCCTGCTTATAGTTACAATGCACCCTACTCCTGGGCACCCAGGAGAGACCTGAGGGATGACTTGTATGTAAAAATAAGGTAGTTTGAGACTATGGAAGTACTTTTAATTCCAAAGTTGTATTATCATGTACTTTACTTTTAAAAGCAGCCTGCAAAGCAGGGCTGCCTTTAGAAAAACAGCAGGCACTACAACAGTGAATTAAATCCACTGGGCCTCTAATCCCCATGCTCTCTTATATACCAGGTACCTACATGTAGGCTGTCATAGTCATTATAATTATACCTAATTTGCACATTCCTTTTACACAGAGCACTGGGTCTGGGTCTGGTTAGCAGAGCCCAGGACAAAGTCAGAGTCAGTGACCATCAGTATCAGTAAAAAACAACAGGGGTGATCGGGACAAAGGATGACTTTCTCACATCATGGAAACAGATCTCACCCTTTTTTTGCATAACTCATGCATGCCCAGGTGCAAACACAAGCTCCTACCCTTGAACAGTATGTTCTTATTACATGTCAAGAAAAGGCTAACTAAGCAACTCATTCATTATATCCCTAGAATTATATCATGCAGGCAAAGTGAGTAAAATGTGACCACTAAAAAGCCATGGTAAAAGCAATGCAGTTAACACTTGTAAAGGTAAAATATAAAATGAAGCTAAAAATGAGAACCAATATAGGTCCAAGAGGGCCTCACTGCACACTCAGGAGTGCTGTCTCTATTCGGTTCAACACAATGTCCCCCATACAAACAGAACATGATGTTTTTCAAAAAGCAGGTGAAAGTAAGAAGTTTAGAGACATAGGCCCTCACTGCAGGAGGTCCTTGGTAACTTCAGTAGAGCTAGTAATGGTCCCAGTGGTTTTTAACTGGACACTTTGACTGTAAGAGACAATGGAGAATTATTGGAAAAGTATTCCAGAATCCCCATCTCTCTCTTGATGCACTCTTTTATTGGTGACTCGGAGTGGGGGCAGTATACCTGGTCAATGTCCATCCAAGTTGTCATGCACTCCAAAGTCCATTAATGTGGCACTTACAATATTTTGCCGTGAGCCAAATCATTAGGTGTTCAGAAAGAGAGCTCTCATAGCTCTCATTGCTCCTACACTCCAAGCTGGGGGTGCTACCATTAACTAGGAACCTGATTTGTCATTTTGAGTTGGACTGTTTCTGTTGCACCAAAACCAAGGCTTGTTTGCATATGGCTGGTCTCTGTCTGAAAAAGGCATTGTAGTCAATAAACAATGGACAGCAATGCAGCCCAAGCGATTTCCAGTTCCTGAAGCTTTTTCAAGCATTCCACCCATCACTTTTGTGTTTTTGTAAGCGTCAGAGAAGTATATTTTACCCTCTCTTTTTCATTATAGGTTTCTGTGTTCTTATCTTCTACATCAATCCTGATAGTTACACTGGAAGCATCAGCAAAGGCCAAAGGATTGGCTACATGCTGCCCATGCAAAAGAAGTATCCTGGTATCACATCCCACATCCACATCCAGATGTGCGACTTAAAGGACCCCACTCACTACCTGTAAAAGATTCCCAGGCTCTGTTCTAACATGCAGAAGGAGATGCTGGTGTGATGCAGAAAGTTTCACATCATTCATGATTCTGCTTGTCACTTCAAACCTTTCATTTCTATGTGTTCAGTATTTCACCAAAATTCAGCATACGTTTTTAAATGGGCGCAAACCTATTAATTTGTAATAATTTGTATTATACTGCTCACTCTGAACTGGACCCGGATCTTAAATGTATTCTAATTGAAAGGAAATAAAATTCAGGATGAAACATTATGCTCATTGTCAGTATTTTGTGTCTAAAATGCCTTTGTATTTTATGACCTAACGCGTGCACACTACAATGATATAGTGCCTGATTCTTGCATCATGACCACTAGCTATGCTCAAATCAAATCAAATCAATAACATTTATAAAGCGCGCTACTCACCCTTGCGGGTCTCAAGGCGCTAGGGGAAAAGGGGGGGTTACTGCTGCTCGAAAAGCCAGGTTTTTAGGAGTCTCCGGAATGCGGAGTGGTCCTGGGTGGTCCTGAGGCTGGTGGGGAGGGAGTTCCAGGTCTTGGCTGCCAGGAAGGAGAAGGACCTCCCACCCGCTGTGGAGCGGCGGATGCGAGGGACAGCAGCGAGCGCGAGGCCAGAGGAACGGAGGAGACGGGTGGGGGCGTAGAAGCTGAGGCGACGGTTGAGGTATTCCGGTCCCTTGTTGTGGAGGGCTTTGTGTGCGTGGGTGAGAAGTCGGAAGGTGATCCTTTTGCTGACTGGGAGCCAATGCAGGTGTCTCAGGTGTGCGGAGATGTGGCTGCTGCGGGGTACGTCGAGGATGAGGCAGGCCGAGGCGTTTTGAATATGTTGCAGGCGTTTTTGGAGCTTGGCGGTGGTCCCAGCATAGAGGGTGTTGCCGTAGTCCAGGCGGCTCGTGACGAGGGCGTGGGTCACGGTTTTTCTAGTGTCGGCGGGGATCCAACGGAAGATCTTGCGGAGCATGCAGAGGGTGAGGAAGCAGGCGGAGGACACGACGTTGACTTGCTTGGTCATGGTGAGAACAGGGTCCAAGATGAAGCCAAGGTTGCGAGCGTGGTCTGCGGGGGTCGGTGCGGTGCCGATGGCCTTGAGCCACCAGGAGTCGTCCCAAGCGGTCGGGGTGTTGCCGAGGATGAGGACTTCCGTTTTGTCAGAGTTCAGCTTTAGGCGGCTGAGCCTCATCCAATCTGCGACGTCCTTTATGCCCTCTTGTAGGTTGGTCTTGGTGCTGGTGGGGTCCTTGGTGAGGGAGAGTATAAGTTGGGCGTCGTCGGCGTAGGAGGTGATGATGATGTCGTGCTTGCGTACGATGTTGGCGAGGGGGCTCATGTAGACATTGAAGAGTGTCGGGCTGAGCGATGAGCCTTGAGGTACGACGCAGATGATCTCGGTGGGGTCTGAGCGAAACGGTGGGAGGTAAACTCTTTGAGATCGGTTTGAGAGGAAGGAGGTGATCCAGTCCAGGGCCTGGCCTTGGATCCCGGTGGAGCGGAGGCGGGTGATTAGGGTGCGGTGACAGACGGTGTCGAAGGCAGCCGAGAGGTCAAGGAGGATGAGGGCGATTTTTCACCGTTGTCCATCAGGGTTCTGATGTCGTCTGTGACTGAGATGAGGGCGGTTTCAGTGCTGTGGTTGGTTCGGAATCCGGTTTGTGAAGGGTCGAGCAGGTTGTTGTCTTCCAGGAAGGTGGTCAGCTGTTTGTTGACGGTCTTCTCTATTACCTTGGCGGGGAAGGGGAGGAGCGAGATGTGGCGGAAGTTTTTCAGGTCGCTCGGGTCAGCCGTAGGTTTCTTTAGTAGGGCATTGACTTCGGCGTGTTTCCAGCATTCGGGGAAGGTAGCAGAAGAAAATGAAGAGTTGATGTAGGAAAGTACCATCTTGCCTGGCATGTTACCCCCATTTTTCACTGTATATATGTTGTTTTAGTTGTATGTGTCACTGGGACCCTGCCAGCCAGGGCCCCAGTGCTCATAAGTGTGCCTGAATGTGTTACCTGTGTTATGACTAACTGTCTCACTGAGGCTCTGCTATCCAGAACCTCAGTGGTTATGCTCTCTCATTTCTTTCCAAATTGTCACTAACAGGCTAGTGACAATTTCACCAATTCACATTGGCATACTGGAACACCCTTATAATTCCCTAGTATATGGTACTGAGGTACCCAGGGTATTGGGGTTCCAGGAGATCCCTATGGGCTGCAGCATTTCTTTTGCCACCCATAGGGAGCTCTGACAATTCTTACACAGGCCTGCCACTGCAGCCTGAGTGAAATAATGCACACAATATTTCACAGCCATTTTCACTGCACTTAAGTAACTTATAAGTCACCTATATGTCTAACCTTTACCTGGTAAAGGTTAGGTGCAAAGTTACTTAGTGTGTGGGCACCCTGGCACTAGCCAAGGTGCCCCCACATTGTTCAGGGCATATTCCCCGGACTTTGTGAGTGCGGGGACACCATTACACGCGTGCACTACACACAGGTCAATACCTATGTGTAGCTTCACAATGGTAACTCCGAATATGGCCATGTAACATGTCTAAGATCATGGAATTGCCCCCTCTATGCCATCCTGGCATTGTTGGCACAATCCCATGATCCCACGGGTCTGTAGCTCAGACCCGGGTACTGCCAAACTGCCTTTTCAGGGGTTTCACTGCAGCTGCTGCTGCTGTCAACCCCTCAGACAGGTTTCTGCCCTCCTGGGGTCCAGCCAGGCTTGGCCCAGGATGGCAGAACAAAGGACTTCCTCAGAGAGAGGGTGTTACACCCTCTCCCTTTGGAAAAAGGTGTTAAGGCAGGGGAGGAGTAGCCTCCCCCAGCCTCTGGAAATGCTTTCATGGGCACAGATGGTGCCCATTTCTGCATAAGCCAGTCTACACCGGTTCAGGGACCCCTTAGCCCTGCTCTGGCGCGAAACTGGACAAAGGAAAGGGGAGTGACCACTCCCCTGACCTGCACCTCCCCTGGGAGGTGCCCAGAGCTCCTCCAGTGTGCTCCAGACCTCTGCCATCTTGGAAACAGAGGTGCTGCTGGCACACTGGACTACTCTGAGTGGCCAGGGCCAGCAGGTGACGTCAGAGACTCCTTCTGATAGGCTCCTTCAGGTTTTGCTAGCCTATCCTCTCTCCTAAGTAGCCAAACCCTCTTTTCTGGCTATTTAGGGTCTCTGCTTTGGGGAATTCCTCAGATAACGAATGCAAGAGCCCATCAGAGTTCCTCTGCATCTCTCTCTTCACCTTCTGCCAAGGAATCGCCTGCTGACCGCGCTGGAAGCCTGCAAAACTGCAACAAAGTAGCTAAGATGACTACTGCAACTCTGTAACGCTGATCCTGCCGCCTTCTCGACTGTTTTCCTGGTGGTGCATGCTGTGGGGGTAGTCTGCCTCCTCTCTGCACTAGAAGCTCCGAAGAAATCTCCCGTGGGTCGACGGAATCTTCCCCCTGCAACCGCAGGCCCCAAAGAACTGCATTACCGGTACCCTGGGTCTCCTCTCAGCACGACGAGCGAGGTCCCTGGAATCCAGCAGCTCTGTCCAAGTGACTCCCACAGTCCAGTGACACTTCAGTCCAAGTTTGGTGGAGGTAAGTCCTTGCCTCCCCACGCCAGACTGCATTGCTGGGAACCGCGACTTTTGCAGCTACTCCGGCCTCTGTGCACTTCCGGCAGAAATCCTTTGTGCACAGCCAAGCCTGGGTCCATGGCACTCTAACCTGCATTGCACGACTTTCTAAGTTGTCCTCCGGCAACGTGGGACTCCTTTGTGCAACCTCGAGTGAGCACCGTTTCACTCTTCTTCGTAGTGCCCGTTCCGGCACTTCTGCGGGTGCTGCCTGCTTCTGAGAGGGCTCCTTGTCTTGCTCGACGCCCCCTCTGTCCCCAGACGCAATTGGCGACATCCTGGTCCCTCCTGGGCCACAGCAGCATCCAAAAACCCTAACCGCACGATTTGCAGCTAGCAAGGCTTGTTGGCGGTTTTTCGGCGGGAAAACACTTCTGCACGACTCTCCACGGCGTGGGGGATCCATCCTCTAAAGGGGAAGTCTCTAGTCCCTGTCATTCCTGCAGAATCCTCAGTTTCTACTGCCTAGTAGCAGATTCTTTGCACCCACAGCTGGCATTTCCTGGGCATCTGTCCATTTCCGACTTGCTTGTGACTTTTGGACTTGGTCCCCTTGTTCCACAGGTACCCTCGACTGGAAATCCATCGTTGTTGCATTGGTGGTTTGTGTCTTCCCTGCAGAATTCCCCTATCACGACTTCTATGTCCTTTGGGGAACTTTAGTGCACTTTGCACTCACTTTTCAGGGTCTTGGGGTGGGCTATTTTTCTAACCCTCACTGTTTTCTTACAGTCCCAACGACCCTCTACAAGGTCACATAGGTTTGGGGTCCATTCGTGGTTCGCATTCCACTTTTGGAGTATATGGTTTGTGTTGCCCCTATCCCTATGTGCCCCCATTGCATCCTATTGTAACTATACATTGTTTGCACTGTTTTCTAAGACTATACTGCATATTTTTGGTATTGTGTACATATATCTTGTGTATATTTGCTATCCTCATACTGAGGGTACACTCTGAGATACTTTGGCATATTGTCATAAAAATAAAGTACCTTTATTTTTAGTATATCTGTGTATTGTGTTTTCTTATGATATTGTGCAAGTGACACTAGTGGTACTGTAGGAGCTTCACTCGTCTCCTAGTTCAGCCTAAGCTGCTCTGCTAAGCTACCATTATCTATCAGCCTAAGCTGCTAGACACCCTATACACTAATAAGGGATACCTGGGCCTGGTGCAAGGTGTAAGTACCCCTTGGTACTCACTACAAGCCAGTCCAGCCTCCTACAGTTGATTACGGCCTGGAGGTGCGGGCGATGATGTCGTCGGCTTTATTGAAGATGAAGTGAGGGCAGGGGTCCGATGGGGCGCCGGAGTGGATAGAGTTCATGGTGGTTTTGGTTTCTTCAGTGTTGATGTGGGTCCAGTCGTTGAGGGTGATAGTCGGAGGTGTGGGTTCTGTGGTGCTTGGTAGGGTCTGGTGTCCGAAGATGTCGTGGAGTTCGCTGATCTTGCGATGGAAGAAGGTGGCGAAGGAGTTGCACAAATCTTGCGAGGGCGTGATGGAGTTGGCGTTGGGGTTGAAGAACTCCTTGACGATGCTAAAAAGTTCTTTGCTGTTGTGGCTGTTTTTGTCCAGTCTGTCGGTAAAAAAGTTCCTCTTGGCAGCGCGGATCAGTTGGTGGTGTTCTTGGGTAGCGTTCTTGCTAATGCTGTTAGTTAGATAAGGAAAGATTGGCATGGAGGATCCATTTATTCCTTGCTCATGCATGAGATACTATCCACTCTAGTCACAAAGAGCCCATAAGAAGATCAGTATGGTATATATGGTATCACACTTTCTCACTGTGAGTACATCACATTGTGGCCAAACTCATTCTTTTGGACAGGTGATATGAAATTGAGATCTTTAACTGGAGAAGAGGAAATGTTGAGACCTTCATGAAGTATATATGCATGGGAAGGAGTATGATCAGGTGAATAAGGGAGTGTGTTCTAGAATCTAGCAGTTGGCAGAGCCATGCTTCTGCCTCCTCTCTTCTCTTTACGTTTGCATTGAATTGTGATGAGTAGGAGTAGGTGTAGAGAGGAGTGAAATGCCTGACGTTAAGACATTGATTGTAATACCGCAAGTGGGATGTCTGTCACGTTTGTGACGGAGTATTCCACCCACCTAGATTTAAATCAGGCCCTAAAATGTTAAATCTTTCTGATTATGTGGATTACTATAAATTACTGCCCATGTGACATAGCAAAGAAATATATTATAGTAGTATAGACCACTGCCATGGTACAAAGATACAACATTTTATTATGCATAATTAATTAAAATCATTGCATACACTGAAATAATATTTCACAGGATATGCAATGAGGCATGGACCATATCCCTGCTAAATAGTTACAAACTCTTCATTTGGTGCTCAATCCTTAATAAGAATTCTGTAAAATGACAATTTAAGATAGTTTCAGTTGAATTGAAGCATATAGGAATTGCTTGCTGATATGAATGAATGCCATGCTGCTTAAATGCCCCCCTCAGGAGTTTTCTTCTGTCCTGCAGCAAAGCTGGGCAAATACATACCAGATGGCGTGCACCCTCTTTGCACATCCTCCATAAGTGACAGATAGTCAATACACTGGGCCATCACCACAGGAGGCTATACTGAAATAAGTGTAGCCGTCCAAAGCAAAAGTTTAAAAACTCGCTTCATAAAAACATGGGGTAGCCAGACTCAAAAGGCCATATTTTAAAAAAAAAAAGTGGTGCATCACTGGTGATGCACCATTTTTCTTGTGCCCTCCTTGCATCCCCTAACGTCACCATGGTAGCGTAATATTTACAATACGGCGCACCATGGCGCAAGCTAGGAGCAATAGAGTAATTTTTTTGATGCTATTGTAATCTTATTCTGGATTAGCGGGGAAAAAATGACGCTAATCCAGTATAGTGTTAAGAGGCCCTTTGAAATCAATGTGAGCTTCATTTGAACACCTGCTTTAAGCAGTCTATAAAAATGACAATAGAAATAGTGCAATGGAATCTTGTAGATTCCATTGCACTGTTTTTAGTGACCCTCTAATGACACATGAATGAATGACACATGATGCATTATGCATATAATATGCATGATGTGGTGCAAAGGGTTTACAAGGTGGTGCAAACCTAATTTACGCCACCTTGTAAATATGGTGCTATGGTAGTGGCCCGTTAGCATCACATTTGTGGCAAAAATATTGCTACAAATGTGGTGCCAGAAAGTGGCCAAAAGTGAGGAAGTGGCTTGAGGTTCCTATAACCATGTATTACCATCCAGGCATGGGATCTTTTTGATTATGGCTTCTCTGTAACAATCGAAAGCTTCTTCATTAAGCAGTTAATCAGGTTTTTTTGGCATACTTTTTTGATATGTTTTGATCTCAAAACGTAGCCAATCCAAAGGTTTGTAGAGCAAACTCCCAACCAGGCCTGGCTGATGTCACAGGGCACTTGGCTATCGTCGACCACAAATCTGTGTTAGACCTGGTACCCCGGACTTTTTGCTTTTCACCCCATTTATTTGCTGTATTTTTTGTTGGTCTTAGAACTCTGAACACTTTACCACTGCTGACCAGTGCTAAAGTGCATATGTTTCTCCCCTAAACATGGTAACATTAGTGTATCCACAATTTACATATTTAATTTACCTATAAGTCCCTTGTTAAGTGACATACCATATAACCAGGTCCTGTAAATTAAATGCTACTAGTGGACTTGCAGCACTGATTGTGACTCTCACTTAAGTAGCCCTGTAAACATGTCTCAGGCCTGCCACTGCAGAGGCTATGTGGGCAGTTGCACTAACGGCTTCAACTTTGCTTTTAAAACCACTTCTCAAGCCTTAAAATATCCCTTTTGTTACATACAAGGCACCCCTATAGTAGGCGCTAGGTAGCCCATAAAGAAGGGTGCTAAGTAAGCAAAAGGCAGGACATGTACTTTTACGTTTTGCATGTCCTGGTAGTGAAAAACTCCCGATTGTTTTTTCACTACTATGAGGCCTACTCCTCTCATAGGCCATCATTGGGAATTCCTTAATATACTTTAAAGCTGTGAAGTTACTACATCATGTTTCATATCATTGGAATGATCATTATAAATTCTCTTCACTGGTAAAGCTAAATTTAATATTACTGTTTTAGAAATGCCACTTTTAGAAAGCGGTAATTTTTTTCCTCTTACTGGTTGCCTTGCAGCCTGCCTTCAATACATGTCTGGGCTAGCAGACAGCTGCACTTTGTGCATTCCCTCTAGGCAGCCGCAAACACTGGAAGGGTGGGTGTGACAAAGGACTCATCTGCATTCTTCTTCATTCTGATGGGCTTTCCTGGGGAGGAAGGGTGGAGGGGAGCTGACTCACTTGAATAGGGAAGAGCCTGTCCCCAAAGAAAGGGCTGATTACTCACCACTGGTAGTGTGGAGCCAGGGCTGGGATGAATGAAGGGCCTGTGCACTTCAGGTGGCTGCTTTGAAGTCACCCCACCTCAAAGGCACATCTGGGTATATGTACTGGGGCTTTTACCCTAGCAAATCAGTACCCTACTGGACCTGGGAAGAACTCTGCTGGAGTAAAGAGTGCTATGCTGTAAGGATTGCCACTTTGCCTGGACTGACCATTCTGAGGAACTGCTTCTCTGCTTTGCTGAGCTGCCCTGCTGCCCGCTGATCTCTGCCTGTTGAGGGTAAGGACTGGGCCCATCTCACTTGAACCCAGAGTGACTTCATGGACTTGCTTGCTTGCCGCCTTTTCTCCTGCAGTCTCAGTGACATCAAAGACTGCATGCAACTCTCCTGGTGCTGCTGGACTCTGCAATCTGCGAACCCTACCTTTGCCTGAGGTGCCCCTTCCAGTCCTGGACCTCAGAAGTGGGTTCTGCAGCCTTTTCTACTTCAACGCTGATGCATCAGGGCTTTTGTCCAACCAGAGCTGACTCATCCCCCTCAACAATGACGTTGCGGCTGTTCTACAACATTGCCTCGATGGATTGCACTGCTCCATGCTGACGGACAGCATGGCTTGTCATGGATGCAGCACCTACATCCTACAAGGGTTCAACAATGAAGCTTTCATCAACTGAGCAGATCTGCGCCGGCGATTCGCCTCCATCCACAATATCGATAATGATGCAGCACCTCCTCGACTACTCGCATTGAGACTTCAAAGCTGACACTTGCTCCATACACGGTACTCATCCAGCGGGACCTATCTTGGGCCTATAGCCAGCCTACCTTCCATTGCGGTCGGCCTGAACTTTGTGTTTGCACCAGTCCCAGTCTCTCATGACCTCGAGGACACATTTGACTGCTATTGACTTCTAAGCACTATTTTGAGTTTATTCTTTAAAAAGTAAGATCTCAACTTCTACTGATTGAGTGTTTGTCATGTTGGTCTTGTTTTACTCAGAGGCTGACTTTTGGGGGTTCAGGGCTCACTCAGGCTGGGTCCAGGTGCGGGTTCAAGATGATGAGAGCCTGTTATGTCCATGTGGTTCTGAAAAGGAGGCCAGCAAAACAAGCAATGAGGTCATTTCTGGAAGCCTTGGGTGCAGGTGAAGATGCAGGGCTCCACAGCAGGCATTTGAAGGTTCAATGCAGGCTACAGGCAATAAAGCGGTCCTTTCAGGTACAGCAGCAGTCTGACAGAGTGCACAGCAGATAACAGCAGCAGACAGGCCTCTGAGAGTCCTTCCGCAGGTCCAGTAGTGTACTGAAAAGTGTGTCTGAGAGCTCTATTTTTATACTCTGGTGTCCCACTCCTAAAAGGTGGGAGAAGTTTCCAGAAACATTCTTTGATGTTTCAGGAGTTTCCTGCCTTTCCTGAACTGGCCCCTATCTGGCTGCACCGACAATACAGGATCATTAAGCCTGTTGTGTGGCAGCCGAGTGCAGCCTATTCAGGTGCAAGTGCTTAGCTCCACTCCCATCAAGTTAGTTAATGTCCCATTCAGGAACTGCTGATCCTACTATTGTGTGACTGTTTGGGAGGATTTCACAAGGTCCTAACTGTCAATTACACCCAGTCATATGACCTAAGGCAGGAAAATGCCAACTTTCCAAAAGTGGTAGTTTCAAACTTGCAATGGTAAATTCAACTTTACTATTAAAGTGGGTTTATCAATACAAGTTCAAAGATATCAAACACAATACAGCCATGCTGAGGCATTACAGCTTGATAATCATAACAAGGAACACCCATTGTTATCCTATGTGAGGGGTGTAGGAGGCAGGCCTGGTTTGTAGTGGGTACCTTGGGTACTTACACCTTATACCAGGTCCAGTTATCCCTTATTAGTGAAATCTAGTAGTGTTCTAGCAGCTTAGGCTGATAGAGGTAGCTATAGCAGAGCAGCTTAGGCTGAAGTAGGAGACATGCAAAGCTCATGCAATACTACTTATAATTACACAGTACTTATACACAAGTTAAGACAATACTCAGTGTTACCAAAAAGAAAGGTATTTATTTGGGTGACACAGTACCAAAAATATCTTGGAGACAATACCTCTTCTGGAGGTAAGTATTATACACAATATATACACTAGACACCAACATTAGACAAGTAAATAGTCATAGAACAATGCAACCAATAGTAAATGATATAGAATGCAACAGGAGAAAATAGGTCTGGGGCAACACAAACTATGAACTAAGAAAGTGGAATGCAAATCACAAATTCCCCCCTAGACAAGTGTAGTGTGTGCAGAATCACTGGGAGAGTAAGAATACAGTAAAGGTAAGTAAATTAGCCCACCCCAGAGCCCAGAAAAGCAGGAGTAAAGTACTGCAAGTTTCCTTAGGATACACTACACCTCGTGATTGGGATTTTGCAGCAACCAACCAAGTCTGCAAAAAACAACGGCTGGATTCCTGGTCCTGAAGATCTGCAAAGGAAGGGGGCCAAGTCCAGAAGTCAAAAGAAGTTCCAGGAAGGACAGGAGCCACTGCCAACCCAGAAGAGGGTGTAAAAGAAGAGTCCATGGTTAGTCGAAGACTGCAGAAATGCACCCTAGGAAGATGCCAGCAGGTTCATGTGTAATGCAAAGGATGTCCCACGATGTGAAGATTGTTGCAGACATGATTTCATGTTGGAAGTCGCCAACAACCCTTGGCTATGACAAAAGTGCGTTTTGCATCAAAATGGCACTGTATGGACCCAGGATGGACCTGGGAGTCTCAACTCTGTGTGAGGAGGAAGAAGGGGCTCGCGACACTTTAGAGAGCCCTCGGGATGCCAGCCAGCACCCCCAGAGGTCCCAGGACACGGGGACAAAGGAGGTGCAAAATGCAGTAGATGCAGCACAACAAAGAAAGGTCCCATGCACCGGAGAACAAATCAGCGAGTTGAGCGTTGCAGGATGGAGTGCTGGGGACCTGGGCCAGGCTGTGCATGAAGGAATTTAGCAAATAGTGCACAGAGGCCTCAGGAGGTTAAGAAGATGCAGTACACAGGGGTACTGTCGCTCTCTGGGAAGGCAAGCTCTTACCTCCTCCAAATTGCGTCAGCAGGACCTCAGGACAGTCTATGTCGATGATGTCCACCCTCTGTGTCCTTAGGAGCATGCTCGTCACTGTGAGAGGAGTCCAAGGGTACCAGTCGTCGTCTTGGAAGGTGCCTGCTGGAGCAGGGGAGTGACTCCGCCACCCCACACCACAGGAGATTTCTTCGATCTTTCTGGTGCAGGATGAAGACAGGGAGTCCCCATAGCCTGCACACCATGGAAACTGTTGCAGTTGCTGACTTGGAGCTGAGGTTGCAGATGAAAAGTATCTCTTGTGGATACTTTGTTGCAGTTACAGCGAGAACCCACAGGAGAGACCCTAAATAGCCCTGAGAATGGGATTGGCTACCTTATCAGGTATGGACCTATCAGGAGGGGTCTCTGACATCACCTGCTGGCAGTGGTCCCTCAGAGGCCTCCAGAGTGCCCCCACACCTTGCAAAACAAGATGGCTGAAGTCTGGGACACACTGGAGGAGCTCTGGGCACCACCCCTAGGGTGGAGATGGACAGGGGAGTGGTCACGCCCCTTTCTTTTGTCCAGTTTTGCACCAGAGCAGGGGACAAGGGGTCCCTGAACCGGTGTAGACTGGCTTATGCAAGGAGGGCACCATCTGTGCCCTTCAAAGCAATTCCAGAGGCTGGGGAGGCTACTCCTCCCCAGCCTGTAACAACTATTTTCAAAGGGATTGGGTGTAACACCCTGCTCAGAGTAAGTGCTTTATTCTGCCTTCCTGGAACTAGGCTGCCCAGACCCCAGGAGCGCAGAACCCTGTCTGTGAGGTGGCAGCAGCTGTAGCTGCAGTGCAAGACTCAGAGAGCTGGTTTGGCAGTACTGGGTGTCCTTGGTGGAGCCCCCAGGATGCATGGACTTGGCTCCCCAATACCACATTTGGAATGGAGGGACAATTCCATGATCTTAGACATGTTACATGGCCATATTCGGAGTTACCATTGTGAACCTACATGTAAGTATTGACCTATATGTAGTACATGCGTGTAATGGTGTCCCCACACTCACAAAGACCCAGGAAATTGCCCTGAACTATATGAGGGCACCCTTGCTAGTGCAAGGGTGCCCTCACACTTAGTAACTTTGCACCTAACCCTCAGCAATTGGAGGTTAGACATATAGGTGACTTATAAGTTACTTAAGTGCATTGAAAATGGCTGTGAAATAACGTGTGCGTTATTTCACGCAGGCTGCAATGACAGGCCTGTGCAGGGGATTGTCTGAGCTCCCTATGGGTGGTAAAAGAAATGCTGCAGCCCATATGGATCTCCTAGAACCCCAATGCCCTGTGTACCTAGGTACCATACATTAGGGACTTATAAGGGGGGTCCAGTGTGCCAATTGAAATTGGTAAATGAAGTCACTAGCCTACAGTGACAAATTTAAAAGCAGAGAGAGCATAAGCACTGAGGTTCTGATTAGCAGAGCCTTACTGACACAGTTCAGCACTACACAGACATACAAATTAGGCCATAAACGATGAGCACTGGGTCCTGGCCAGCAGGATCCCCGTGACACAGGCAAAAACATACTTACATACAGGTAAAAATGGGGGTAACATGCCAGGGAAGATTGTACTTTCCTACAAGGGGCAGGCCTCACTGTAGTGAACAATTCATTTGGGAGTTTTTCACTGCTAGGACATGTAAAACGTAAATGTACATGTCCTACCCTTTAAATTACACAGCACCCAGATGCTGATGAACAGCGTGGCTTGACATTAATGCAGCACCTACATCCTACATGGATTTGAAAATGAAACTTTCATCAACTGCGCAGAACTGCGCCCAAAATTTGCCTCCATCCACAGGATCGACAACAAAGCAGCACCTCCTTGACTACTCGCATTGAGTCTTCAAAGTCAACACTTTTTCCATACAAGGTATTCTTCCAGCGGGTCCTATCTTGGTCCTGTAGCCAGCCTACCCTCCATCGCGGTTGGCATGAACTTTGGATTTGCACTAGTCCCTCACTACCTCAATTAACATTTTGACTGCTAATGACTTCTAAGCACTATTTTGAGTTTATTCTTTACCTACCTAGGGCCTACTTTAGGAGTGACATATGCAATAAAATAGGAGTTTAAGATTTAGCACGTCAAGTCAACAGGCCGGCGGTACACTGCCTTCTGGCTGCAATGGCATCCAACAATGTTTAAGGTGCTACCTAAGTGCGTGGCAAGTAAGGCCCATATTTATACTCTTTTTGTGCCGCATTTGCGTCATTTTTTGATGCAAAAGCGGTGCAAACTTACAAAATACAATTATATTTTGTAAGTTTGCGCCGCTTTTGCATAAAAAAAATGATGCAGATGCGGCGTAAAAAAAGTATAAATATGGGCTTAAGTGCTGCAGGCCTACTGGTAGCATTTAATTTACAGGCCCTGGGTATATACCATACCACTCTACAAGGGACTTACATGTAAATTAAACATACCAATCAGGTATATGCCAGACAAACCATGTTTTAGGGAGCGACCACAAGTACGTTAGCACTGGTTAGCAGTGGTAAAATGCATAGAGTCCTAAGGCCAACAAGCACAAAGCTACCAAAAAGTCAGAGGAGAAAGGCAAAAGGTTTGGAGGTGACCCTGTAGAGAGGGCCATTTCCAACACACCCTGAATGGCATATACCTATTACTTATCATGAATTCCAAATGTATTTTTGCTGGCTAGACATTTTTGGGCAAGATAAAAATGCCAATGTACACTTTCGAAATTATTGTGTCCAGCAGCTAAGCATCACTGTCTCACAGAGTCCCTCAGCTTCAGGTCAGAGTTGGTAAGAGCACGGCAGATACGATCTTTAAGAAGGGGTGAGTCTGGGTCACATCAGGGCGCTGTAGAAAGACTAAAAAGTCTGTAAGAAGGATTTTGCATTTCCTTGGGGTCTGCAACTTCAGGGCTAAAAGGATCCTTTTACATCAAAGACAACCCCTAGATATTTATACTCATCCACACTGTCTAGGAGCTGACCTCACAGAAACCATTTGTTGTTGCTCTTGATACATTTATTGATCACCATTACTTTACATTTTCATTTAAAACTATCCCATTGGTTATAAAGTACTGGTTTGGTTGTTCAAGTAGGTTTAAGAGGCTGATTTTTGTTTGGCTTAGCAGGATTACATCATCTGTGTATAAGAGATTTGAAATTTGTAAGTCTCCAAATGGAGGATATGAGTTCACTTTGTTCAGGGTACCGGTGATGTAGGCCAGAAAGAGGTTGAATAACTGTGGTGCCAGCACACATCCATGCTTTAGGCCTTGAATTGTGGCTATCCTTCTTGAAAGTCAGGTACCATCACAAATCTTGATTCCTATCCAGGTATTAGTATATAGTAATTGTATTGCACATAGCAGCTGTTGTGATATTCTCTTCTTAATAGTTTAGACCAGAGAAGGTTACGGGGTACGCAGCTGAAAGTTGATGAAGCATACATAGAGCAGTTGTCACTTCAGAAACATTTGGTGTATGATTAGGGCCAGAGCAATGACATTGGTGGAGGTCTCTCTACTATAAGTGAAGCCGGTTTGGTTTGCTGTGCTCAGAGGACCAAGAGGTTAATTCCTTAAGTAAGTGTGAAGCGAAATACTTTCCTTCATTGTTGAGTTGAGTTTCTAAGTGATAGCTTCAGGGATTCGATTTTTCTCCCCACTTAAAAATCAAATTAACAATGGAGCTTCTCCAAGAATCAGGAATGGCATGGTTCTGAATGATGTAGCTGAAAGCTATAATCAGTTTTTCCAGCCAGTATCCTGTGCTAGTCTTGTAAATCACCTAGGTGTTGTCATTATGGCCTGGTGCTCCATCTCAATGTCCTTGTTTGATTATTTTCTAGACTTGGGATTAAGTTGGCATTGTTCCAAATGTTGAAGTATGATTAGCTACGAGAGTTGAGAGTTTGTCACAAGGAGTGACTGTTTTATGAGTCACCACTGCTTCCTCTTGTCCAACTATTGACAAGCAACCCCTGCAAGCCCACATTAGAGGATTTGTTTGGCATGGATTTGTTTGAGCTTGTTGCCTCAGGCTTCCTCGACTGGTCTCTCACTCAAGAGGTAAGTTGTTTAGTGAGGAAAGCCACCAAGGTGGCCTTAGGAATGTAAGCCTGTGTGTGCATTGAGGGGCAGAGCCACTACGTCCTCTCCTTCCTCCACATGTGTCTGAGCTGCTAGTTACTTAGTGAGAGGGGGGTCATCAACAGTACAGGGGTGCTGAGGGCACTGCTGCCCACCACTGCCTTACCCAGGGTAGAGACCTGCTTACCATTACTAATGACTGTTGCGTGCCCATGAACCCGGGCTCCACAGAACCAGCTCTACACCCACCATGGAGCTTGCTTCATCCACCTATGGTACAGAAGGACGCAGAAGAGCTGTTTTATCTTGGGCTTCTCAGTCCTCACCCTGTGTGGGAGGCTGGCCTGGTTTGTAGTGGTACCAAGGGGTACTTACACTCTGCACCAGGTCCAGTTATCCCTTATTAGTGTAGAAGAGGTGTCTAGCAGCATAGGCTGATAGAAAAGGTAGCTTAGCAGAGCAGCTTAGGCTGAACTAGGAGACGTGTGAAGCTCCTACTATACCACTGGTGTCACATGCACAATATCATAAGAAAACACAATACACAGATATACTAAAAATAAAGTTACTTTATTTTTATGACTGTTAGAAATGGTGTAGGAGGCTGGACTGGCTTGTAGTGAGTACCAAGGGGTACTTGCACCTTGCACCAGGCCCAGTTATCCCTTATTAGTGTATAGGGTGTCTAGCAGCATAGGCTGATAGATAATGGTAGCTTAGCAGAGCAGCTTAGGCTGAATTAGGAGACGAGTGAAACTCCTACAGTACCACTTAGTGTCATATGCACAATATCATAAGAAAACACAATACACAGTTATACTAAAAATAAAGGTACTTTATTTTTATGACAATATGCCAAAGTATCTCAGAGTGTACCCTCAGTGAGAGGATAGGAAATATACACAAGATATATATACACAATACCAAAAATATGCAGTATAGTCTTAGAAAACAGTGCAAACAATGTATAGTTACAATAGGATGCAATGGGGACATATAGGGATAGGGGCAACACAAACCATATACTCCAAAAGTGGAATGCAAACCACGAATGGACCCCAAACTTATGTGACCTTGTAGAGGGTCGCTGGGACTATTAGAAAATAGTGAGGGTTAGAAAAATAGCCCACCCCAAGACCCTGAAAAGTGAGTGCAAAGTGCACTAAAGTTCCCCAAAGGACAAAGAAGTCGTGATAGGGGAATACTGCAGGAAAGACACAAACCAGCAATGCAACAACAATGGATTTCCAGTCGAGGGTACCTGTGAAACAAGGGGACCAAGTCCAAAAGTCACAAGCAAGTCGGAGATGGGCAGATGCCCAGGAAATGCAAGCTGTGGGTTCAAAGAAGCTACTACTGGACAGAAGAAGCTTAGGTTTCTGCAGGAACGACAAGGGCTAGAGACTTCCCCTTTGGAGGATGGATCCCACACGCCGTGGAGAGTCGTGCAGAAGTGTTTTCCCGCCGAAAGAACACCAACAAGCCTTGTTAGCTGCAAATCGTGCGGTTAGCGTTTTTGGATGCTGCTGTGGCCCAGGAAGGACCAGGATGTCGCAAATTGCGCCAGGAAGTAGAGGGGACGTCGAGCAAGACAAGGAGCCCTCTCAGCAGCAGATAGCACAAAGAGAAGTGCCAGAAACAGGCACTACGAGGATGCGTGAAACGGTGCTCACCCGAAGTTACACAAAGGAGTTCCACGTCGCCGGAGACCAACTTAGAAAGTCGTGCAATGCAGGTTAGAGTGCCGTGGACCCAGGCTTGGCTGTGCACAAAGGATTTCCGCCGGAAGTGCACAGGGGCCGGAGTAGCTGCAAAAGTCGCGGTTCCCAGCAATGCAGTCTGGCGGGGGGAGGCACGGACTTACCTCCACCAAACTTGGACTGAAGAGTCACTGGACTGTGGGAGTCACTTGGACAGAGTTGCTGGATTCGAGGGACCTCGCTCGTCGTGCTGAGAGGAGACCCAAGGGACCGGTAATGCAGCTTTTTGGTGCCTGCGGTTGCAGGGGGAAGATTCCGTCGACCCACGGGAGATTTCTTCGGAGCTTCTAGTGCAGAGAGGAGGCAGACTACCCCCACAGCATGCACCACCAGGAAAACAGTTGAGAAGGCGGCAGGATCAGCGTTACAGAGTTGCAGTAGTCGTCTTTGCTACTATGTTGCAGTTTTGCAGGCTTCCAGCGCGGTCAGCAGTCGATTCCTTGGCAGAAGGTGAAGAGAGAGATGCAGAGGAACTCGGATGAGCTCTTGCATTCGTTATCTAAAGTTTCCCCACAGACAGAGACCCTAAATAGCCAGAAAAGAGGGTTTGGCTACCTAGGAGAGAGGATAGGCTAGCAACACCTGAAGGAGCCCATCAGAAGGAGTCTCTGACGTCACCTGGTGGCACTGGCCACTCAGAGCAGTCCAGTGTGCCAGCAGCACCTCTGTTTCCAAGATGGCAGAGGTCTGGAGCACACTGGAGGAGTTCTGGACACCTCCCAGGGGAGGTGCAGGTCAGGGGAGTGGTCACTCCCGTTTCCTTTGTCCAGTTTCGCGCCAGAGAAGGGCTAAGGGGTCCCTGAACCGGTGTAGACTGGCTTATGCAGAAATGGGCACCAAAAGTGCCCATGAGAGCATTTCCAGAGGCTGGGGGAGGCTACTCCTCCCCTGCCTTCACACCATTTTCCAAAGGGAGAGGGTGTAACACCCTCTCTCAGAGGAAGTCCTTTGTTCTGCCATCCTGGGACAAGCCTGGCTTGACCCCAGGAGGGCAGATACCTGTCTGAGGGGTTGGCAGCAGCAGCAGCTGCAGTGAAACCCCAGGAAAGGCAGTTTGGCAGTACCAGGGTCTGTGCTACAGACCACTGGGATCATGGGATTGTGCCAACTATGCCAGGATGGCATAGAGGGGGCAATTCCATGATCATAGACATGTTACATGGCCATATTCGGAGTTACCATTGTGAAGCTACATATAGGTAGTGACCTATGTGTAGTGCACGCGTGTAATGGTGTCCCCGCACTCACAAAGTCCGGGGAATTGGCCCTGAACAATGTGGGGGCACCTTGGCTAGTGCCAGGGTGCCCTCACACTAAGTAACTTTGCACCTAACCTTTACCAGGTAAAGGTTAGACATATAGGTGACTTATAAGTTACTTAAGTGCAGTGTAAAATGGCTGTGAAATAACGTGGACGTTATTTCACTCAGGCTGCAGTGGCAGGCCTGTGTAAGAATTGTCAGAGCTCCCTATGGGTGGCAAAAGAAATGCTGCAGCCCATAGGGATCTCCTGGAACCCCAATACCCTGGGTACCTCAGTACCATATACTAGGGAATTATAAGGGTGTTCCAGTAAGCCAATGTAAATTGGTAAGATTGGTCACTAGCCTGTTAGTGACAATTTGGAAAGAAATGAGAGAGCATAACCACTGAGGTTCTGGATAGCAGAGCCTCAGTGAGACAGTTAGGCACCACACAGGGAACACATACATATAGGCCACAAACTTATGAGCACTGGGGTCCTGACTAGCAGGGTCCCAGTGACACATAACAAACATACTGAAAACATAGGGTTTTCACTATGAGCACTAGGCCCTGGCTTGCAGGATCCCAGTGAGACAGTGAAAACACCCTGACATACACTCACAAACAGGCCAAAAGTGGGGGTAACAAGGCTAGAAAGAGGCTACTTTCTCACACAACCCCCCCCCCCCAAACGAAGGACAATAAGGCTAACCTTGGCCAGTTGAGACTTTATTGTCTAAGTGGTGATAAGTAGAGAGTAGCTCTGCAATAGACTGGTTACTCCCTTTATCATCCACTATATGTTTACTTCCCTGTGGGGATGTAAACCACCCTGTTTGAAGTTTTTTAGCTAAGCAACAATGTGAAGATGTATTTTCAGAGTTTCTATCAGTAAGTTTTAGTTTAGAGCAGTGGGAATTGTCCACTGAACCTATTTGTAGTGATGGAAATGCCAGACAGGGATGCTGTCTCAGAAAAGCCATAGCTGGGCAAAAACTTTGTCTATATGGCTGGAAGAGAGAACAGGGATGCTGTTTCTCTTTAGTTGGAGCAGGGCAGGGATGCTGTCCTATGAGCTCCACACTAGGGCAGGGATGCTGTCCTAAGTGTTGTGAGGCAGTGCAGGGTTTCTGCACTAAAGTTTCTCTGGGAGGGTTGGAGGGATGCTCCATGTTAACTAAAATGGTGCTCTTTTTCTCACCAATGTTAGTTATCCCACAGAGAGGTACTTCCACCTCAGGGAGTACAGTTTTGCCAACTGATGATTCCCTTGGAACAGGTGCCACCCCAGGAGAGGTTTCTCCCACCACAGGAATGGTATCCTGAATGGTAGGGTGGTTAGGGGATACTGTGATACCCTTTTTACCTGTTGATGGAGAGGGATCCTGAGTTTTCAGGCCTTCTGTCCTTTGCTTTTTCATTTCAGTAGAAATGAGAGGGAACAATTCCTCTGGGATGCCCAGCATGGCTGCATGGGCATAAAACTCTACATCAGCCCAACCGGAGGCCTCTAGGTCATTACCTAAGAGACAGTCTACAGGTAAGCTAGGTGATACCACCACCTGCTTAGGGCCAGTAACTCCACCCCAACTAAACTGAATTATAGCTAAGGGAAGAAACTTAGTGGAGTTATGGACATCAATAATCTTATACTGTTGTCCAATGATGTGTTGATCAGGGTGCACTGGGTTTTCAGTCACCAAAGTGATACTGGCACCTGTGTCCCTGTAGGCCAAGGCCTCAACACCATTTATTGAAACTGTCTGCCTGTACTTATCCATTGTAAGGGGACAAGCAGCCAGTGTGGCAAGGCCAATGCCACTAGGTGTGACAGAAACTGTCTTGGGACAGACTACCCCAGTTTCTATTATGGACCCATAAGTGAACCCAACTACACCCTTAACTTGACTGTTGCCAGCAGTCCCACCACTAGTACCACTACTGCTAGGGGCACTAGAGCTTGATGTATTAGTGGTGGTAGGCTCAGGGGGTTTACCTGGACAGGACTTATCCCATGGCCTATGGCCTCTGTTTTTACACACAAAGCACCAAGGTGTTTTAAATTGTGTAGGTTGAGAAGAAGAGGAAGAATTAGTTTTATCCCCACCCCCTGAAGAGTGTTTAAGATTTGAAATGGGATCTTTAGTTTTACCCTTATCCCCATGCTTATCTTGAGATTTTTCACCATCTTTCTTTTTGTTGTTCTCTTTGTCACCCCCTGTATGAACGTTTCTGTTCACCCTTGTTCTGACCCATTTGTCTGCCTTCTTTCCCAATTCTTGGGGAGAGTTCAGATCAGAGTCCACCAAGTACTGGTGCAACAAATCAGACACACAATTATTAAGAATATGCTCTCTCAGGATCAAGTTATACAGGCTGTCATAATCAGTAACTTTACTGCCATGTAACCACCCCTCCAAGGCCTTCACTGGATGGTCAATGAAATCAACCCAGTCTTGTGAAGACTCCTTTTTGGTCTCTCTGAACTTTATCCTGTATTGTTCAGTGGTTAAGCCATAACCATCCAGGAGTGCATTCTTAAGAACTGTAAAATTATTGGCATCACTTTCTTTCACAGTAAGGAGCCTATCCCTACCTTTTCCACTAAATGATAGCCATAGGATAGCAGCCCACTGCCTTTGAGGGACATCCTGTACAACACAGGCCCTCTCAAGTGCAGCAAACCACTTGTTAATGTCATCCCCCTCCTTGTAAGGGGGAACTATCTTATGCAGATTCCTGGAATCATGCTCTTTTGCAGGATGACTATGGGGAATACTGCTGCTGCCACCATGGGTTTCAAAACCCAACTTCTGTCTTTCCTTCTCTAGTTCTAAAGACTGTCTATCCAAATCCAGCTGTTGCTTTTTAAGCTTCAGTCTGGTTTGTTCCACCCTCAACTTATTGAGTTCCCTTTCTAACAATCTGTCATCAGGGTTGGTGGGAGGGACATTTCTAGATACAGAGGTATGATGGGAATGAACAGAAGGAGACCTGTCCCTTACAGAGGGCACCCTAACAGCTTGGCTGACAGTGTAATGTGAGAGCACATCATCTCTATGATGTGACCACCTCAGTACCAACTATGCTAGACTGTCCAGTAATGGGCAGGCTAAGAAGTTTATTTCCTGAATCTTTTCATGGGGGAGTCCCTGGATCAGATTGGGAACCATTAGCTACTTTTTCAACAGATGGGGCACTTTTAGCCTTATCTTGTTCTCTAAGCATGTTAAGTAACAGTTCCAAGGAAGGATTCTTCCCTACACTCAAACCTCTCTCTATGCAGAGACTCCTTGCTCCTTTCCAGCTAAGGTGATCATATGCAATTTTGGACAGATCAACATTTTGGCCTCTGCCAGACATTTTTAGAGAGAGTTAAAGTGATAGAAAAAGAGAAAAAAGTTTTCAGAACTTTTAGAAAGACAGAAAAAATCTTTTTTAACTTTTTAGAACTTTTTAGAAAGTTTAGAAGAACTTTTCAGCACTTAGAATAGAGTGAAAAAAGGAAATGCAAAACTTTTTGGTTATGTGTATATACACTGACCTTGTTTTGTATATTTTTCTCTTATGAAAAGTACAATGACAAGAGTGGTAAGTAGTCTCAAGCACTTATCCCACCACTGCACAACCAATGTAGGAGGCTGGACTGGCTTGTAGTGAGTACCAAGGGGTACTTGCACCTTGCACCAGGCCCAGTTATCCCTTATTAGTGTATAGGGTGTCTAGCAGCATAGGCTGATAGATAATGGTAGCTTAGCAGAGCAGCTTAGGCTGAACTAGGAGACGAGTGAAGCTCCTACAGTACCACTTAGTGTCATATGCACAATATCATAAGAAAACACAATACACAGTTATACTAAAAATAAAGGTACTTTATTTTTATGACAATATGCCAAAGTATCTCAGAGTGTACCCTCAGTGAGAGGATAGGAAATATACACAAGATATATATACACAATACCAAAAATATGCAGTATAGTCTTAGAAAACAGTGCAAACAATGTATAGTTACAATAGGATGCAATGGGGACACATAGGGATAGGGGCAACACAAACCATATACTCCAAAAGTGGAATGCGAACCACGAATGGACCCCAAACCTATGTGACCTTGTAGAGGGTCGCTGGGACTATTAGAAAATAGTGAGGGTTAGAAAAATAGCCCACCCCAAGACCCTGAAAAGTGAGTGCAAAGTGCACTAAAGTTCCCCAAAGGACAAAGAAGTCGTGATAGGGGAATACTGCAGGAAAGACACAAACCAGCAATGCAACAACGATGGATTTCCAGTCGAGGGTACCTGTGGAACAAGGGGACCAAGTCCAAAAGTCACAAGCAAGTCGGAGATGGGCAGATGCCCAGGAAATGCAAGCTGTGGGTGCAAAGAAGCTTCTACTGGACAGAAGAAGCTTAGGTTTCTGCAGGAACGACAAGGGCTAGAGACTTCCCCTTTGGAGGACGGATCCCTCACGCCGTGGAGAGTCGTGCAGAAGTGTTTTCCCGCCGAAAGAATGCCAACAAGCCTTGCTAGCTGCAAATCGTGCGGTTAGCGTTTTTGGATGCTGCTGTGGTCCAGGAAGGACCAGGATGTCGCAAATTGCGCCAGGAGGTAGAGGGGACGTCGCGCAAGACAAGGAGCCCTCTCAGCAGCAGGTAGCACCCGGAGAAGTGCCAGAAACAGGCACTACGAGGATGCGTGAAACAGTGCTCACCCGAAGTTACACAAAGGAGTCCCACGTCGCCGGAGACCAACTTAGAAAGTCGTGCAATGCAGGTTAGAGTGCCGTGGACCTAGGCTTGGCTGTGCACAAAGGATTTCCGCCGGATGTGCACGGGGGCCGGAGTAGCTGCAAAAGTCGTGGTTCCCAGCAATGCAGTCTGGCGGGGGGAGGCAAGGATTTACCTCCACCAAACTTGGACTGAAGAGTCACTCGACTGTGGGAGTCACTTGGACAGAGTTGCTGGATTCGAGGGACCTCGCTCGTCGTGCTGAGAGGAGACCCAAGGGACCGGTAATGCAGCTTTTTGGTGCCTGCGGTTGCAGGGGGAAGATTCCGTCGACCCACGGGAGATTTCTTCTGAGCTTCTAGTGCAGAGAGGAGGCAGACTACCCCCACAGCATGCACCACCAGGAAAACAGTCGAGAAGGCGGCAGGATCAGCGTTACAGAGTTGCAGTAGTCGTCTTTGCTACTATGTTGCAGTTTTGCAGGCTTCCAGCGCAGTCAGCAGTCGATTCCTTGGCAGAAGGTGAAGAGAGAGATGCAGAGGAACTCGGATGAGCTCTTGCATTCGTTATCTAAAGTTTCCCCAGAGACAGAGACCCTAAATAGCCAGAAAAGAGGGTTTGGCTACCTAGGAGAGAGGATAGGCTAGCAACACCTGAAGGAGCCTATCAGAAGGAGTCTCTGACGTCACCTGGTGGCACTGGCCACTCAGAGCAGTCCAGTGTGCCAGCAGCACCTCTGTTTCCAAGATGGCAGAGGTCTGGAGCACACTGGAGGAGCTCTGGACACCTCCCAGGGGAGGTGCAGGTCAGGGGAGTGGTCACTCCTCTTTCCTTTGTCCAGTTTCGCGCCAGAGCAGGGCTAAGGGGTCCCTGAACCGGTGTAGACTGGCTTATGCAGAAATGGGCACCAAAAGTGTCCATGAAAGCATTTCCAGAGGCTGGGGGAGGCTACTCCTCCCCTGCCTTCACACCATTTTCCAAAGGGAGAGGGTGTAACACCCTCTCTCAGAGGAAGTCCTTTGTTCTGCCATCCTGGGACAAGCCTGGCTTGACCCCAGGAGGGCAGAAACCTGTCTGAGGGGTTGGCAGCAGCAGCAGCTGCAGTGAAACCCCAGGAAAGGCAGTTTGGCAGTACCAGGGTCTGTGCTACAGACCACTGGGATCATGGGATTGTGCCAACTATGCCAGGATGGCATAGAGGGGGCAATTCCATGATCATAGACATGTTACATGGCCATATTCGGAGTTACCATTGTGAAGCTACATATAGGTAGTGACCTATATGTAGTGCATGCGTGTAATAGTGTCCCCGCACTCACAAAGTCCGGGGAATTGGCCCTGAACAATGTGGGGGCACCTTGGCTAGTGCCAGGGTGCCCTCACACTAAGTAACTTTGCACCTAACCTTTACCAGGTAAAGGTTAGACATATAGGTGACTTATAAGTTACTTAAGTGCAGTGTAAAATGGCTGTGAAATAACGTGGACGTTATTTCACTCAGGCTGCAGTGGCAGGCCTGTGTAAGAATTGTCAGAGCTCCCTATGGGTGGCAAAAGAAATGCTGCAGCCCATAGGGATCTCCTGGAACCCCAATACCCTGGGTACCTCAGTACCATATACTAGGGAATTATAAGGGTGTTCCAGTAAGCCAATGTAAATTGGTAAAATTGGTCACTAGCCTGTTAGTGACAATTTGGAAAGAAATGAGAGAGCATAACCACTGAGGTTCTGGATAGCAGAGCCTCAGTGAGACAGTTAGGCACCACACAGGGAACACATACATATAGGCCACAAACTTATGAGCACTGGGGTCCTGACTAGCAGGGTCCCAGTGACACATAACAAACATACTGAAAACATAGGGTTTTCACTATGAGCACTGGGCCCTGGCTTGCAGGATCCCAGTGAGACAGTGAAAACACCCTGACATACACTCACAAACAGGCCAAAAGTGGGGGTAACAAGGCTAGAAAGAGGCTACTTTCTCACAAATGGGGTCTTTGGTTGACAGTCAGGTTACCCCCTGTTCAAGCAAGGACCCTCACTCTAGTCAGGGTAAAAGAGAATCACCCTCAGCTAACCCCTGCTTACCCCCTTGGTAGCTTGGCAGAGCAGTAGGCTTAACTTCAGAGCGCTAGGTGTAAAGTATTTGTACCAACACACACAGTAACTTAATGAAAACACTACAAAATGACACAACACCAGTTTAGAAAAATAGGAAATATTTATCTAAACAAAACAAGACCAAAATGACAAAAATACGACATACACAAGTCAAGTTATGATTTTTTTAAAGATTAAACTCAAAAATAGCGCTTAGAAACAAAAATGCTTCGATGAGATGTTAACACGGCGTCGTGACAGAGTCGTTCCCAACAAGCCGACTCTGTGCGAAACATTGAATCCGTGCACTTCGAGCGGCATCGGTCACTACGTGGTGCGCCGACTTCCACGGAGTCGCGGACTTCAGCGGGGCTGCTGCGGCGTCGGGCCTGCGAAGAGCGTCGCGTTCCAGCGAAGGTCACGGCGTCAGGTGCAGGCGGCGTTACCGGATTCAGCAGCGACGTCGGTCCGAAGTCGTCCGAAGTCGATTTCCTTGGATTCCACCAGCTTTCCTTTCAAGGGCCCAGGGACTGGATAGGGCACCACTTGTCGGGGCAGGAGTCTCTCCAGAGACTCCAGGTGCTGGCAGAGAGAAGTCTTTGCTGTCCCTGAGACTTCAAACAACAGGAGGCAAGCTCTAACTCAAGCCCTTGGAGATTTCTTCACAAGATGGAAGGCACACAAAGTCCAGTCTTTGCCCTCTTACTCTGGCAGAAGCAGCACTGCAGGAAAGCTCCACAAAGCACAGTCACAGGCAGGGCAGCACTTCTTCCTCAGCTATCAGCTCTTCTCCAGGCAGAGGTTCCTCTTGGTTCCAGAAGTGTTTCTCAAGTCTGTAGATTTGGGTGCCCTTCTTATACCCATTTTAGTCTTTGAAGTCACCTTTCTTCAAAGGGGACTCACACCTACTTGTGAAATCCTGCCTTGCCCAGGCAAGGCATCAGACACACAGCAGGGGGTTGGAGCCGGCATTGTCAGGGGCAGGCACAGTCCTTTCAGATGAGAGTGACCACTCCACCCCTCCCTCCTAGCAGAGATGGCTAATCAGGAAATGCAGGTTACACCCCAGCCCCCTTTGTGTCACTGTCTAGTGCGAGGTGAAAAACAACCCAACTGTCAAACTGACCCAGACAGGGAATCCACAAACAAGACAGAGTCACAAAATGGTTTAAGCAAGAAAATGCTCACTTTCTAAAAGTGGCATTTTCAAACGCACAATCTCAAAATCAACTTTACTAAAAGATGTATTTTTAAATTGTGAGTTCTGGGACCCCAAACTCCACATGTCCATCTACTCTCTAGGGGAATCTACGCTTTAATCATATTTAAAGGTAGCCCCCATATTATCCTATGAGAGAGACAGTCCTTGCAACAGTGAAAAACGAATGTAACAATATTTCACTGTCAGGACATATAAACCACATTACTATGGGCCTGATTACGATTCCGGCGGGCGGAGGAGGCCGCCCGCCAGAATTCCGCCCTCCATAATACCGCTCCGCGGTCAGAAGACCGCGGAGGGTATTATGAGTTTTTCCCTGGGCTGGCGGGCGGTCTCCAAAAGACCGCCCGCCAGCCCAGGGAAAAACTCCCTTCCCACGAGGATGCCGGCTCGTAATAGAGCCGGCGGAGTGGGAAGGTGCGACGGGTGCTGTTGCACCCGTCGCGTATTTCACTGTCTGCAAGGCAGACAGTGAAATACATTTTGGGGCCCTCTTACGGGGGCCCCTGCAGTGCCCATGCACCGCCAGGAACTGGATGGCGGGAGGGGGAGTCGGAATCCCCAAGCCGGCGCAGCAAGCTGCGCCGGCTTGGAGGATTCCTTGGGGGCAGCGGGAAACCAGCGGGAAACCGGCGGGAGACCGCCGGTTTCCCTTCTCTGACCGCGGCTAAGCCGCCGCGGTCAGAATGCCCCGCGGGGCACCGCCGGCCTGTCGGCGGTGCCACCGCGTCCCGCGGCCCTGGCGGAAGTAATCCGCCAGGGTCGTAATGACCACCTATATGTCCTACCTTAACCATACACTGCACCCTGCCCTTGGGGCTACCTAGGGCCTACCTTAGGGGTGCCTTACATGTAAGAAAAGGGAAGGTTTAGGCCTGGCAAGTGGGTACACTTGCCAAGTCGAATTTACAGAGTAAAAATACACACACAGACACTGCAGTGGCAGGTGTGAGACATGATTACAGGGTTACTTGTGTGGGTGGCACAACCAGTGCTGCAGGCCCACTAGTAACATTTAATTTACAGGCCCTGGGCACCTCTAGTGCACTTTACTAGGGACTTTACAGTAAAACAAATATGCCAATCATGGAGAACCAATTACGTACACATTTTAAACAGGAGCACTTGCACTTTAGCACTGGTTAGCAGTGGTAAAGTGCCCAGAGTAACAAAAACAATAAAATCAGAGTCCAGCACCCATCAACAACCTGGGGAACAGAGGCAAAAAGTTAAGGGAGACCACGCCAAGGATGAAAAGTCTAACACGTGTCCCCCCCAGCTAAAAGTGGGGAGCAACTACCCAACCTCATGGGAGTTCTCATCACTAAGGCGGAAGAACCTGGACAGACCATCAGCATTGGCGTGCTCTGTACCAGGACGATGTTCCACCGTAAAGTCCATCCCCTCTAGGGAAATGGACCACCTCAACAGTTTTGGATTCTCACCCCTCATCTGCATTAACCATCTGAGGGGCCTGTGGTCGGTCTGAACTCGGAAGTGAGCCCCAAACAAGTAGGGTCTTAGCTTCTTCAGTGCCCAGACCACAGCAAACGCTTCGCGTTCTATGGCACTCCACCTACGTTCCCTGGGTAGTAACCTCCTGCTAATGAAGGCTACGGGTTGATCTAGGCCCTCTTCATTAAGCTGTGAGAGTACTGCTCCAATACCATGCTCTGAGGCATCTGTTTGCACAACAAACTCCTTGGAGTAGTCAGGTGCCTGCAGCACAGGTGCTGTGCACATGGCAACCTTCAGGGCATCAAAAGCGTTCTGGCAAGCCTCTGTCCAGATCACTTTCTTGGGTTGCTTCTTAGAAGTCAACTCCGTTAAGGGGGTAACAATGGTACCATATCCCTTAACAAACCTCCTGTAATATCCTGTGAGACCTAAAAAGGCTCTCACTTCAGTCTGGGTCTTGGGAGGCTCCCAAGCCAGAATCGTGTCAATCTTAGGCTGTAGGGGTGCCACCTGGCCACTCCCCACCTGGTGTCCTAAGTACACCACAGAACCCTGCCCTATTTGGCACTTGCTCGCCTTAATAGTGAGGCCTGCCTTCTGCAGGGCCTCTAACACTCTCCAGAGGTGTTGCAGGTGTTCCTCCCATGTGGAACTAAACACAGCAATGTCATCCAGGTAGGCGGCACTGAACTCATCCAGTCCTGCCAACACCTGGTTGACCAACCTCTGAAAGGTGGCAGGGGCATTCTTCATCCCAAAGGGCATCACATTGAAGTGGAAGTGCCCATCTGGGGTAGAGAATGCTGACCTCTCCTTTGACCCCTCAGTTAAGGCAATCTGCCAGTACCCAGATGTTTAATCAAACGTACTGAGGTACTTGGCAGCTCCTAACCGATCAATGAGCTCATCAGCTCGGGGGATGGGGTGTGCGTCAGTCTTGTTGACCGCATTGAGACCCCGGTAGTCCACACAGAACCTAAGTTCTGGAGTGGCACCAGGAGCAGCAGCCTTTGGGACCAAGACCACTGGGCTGGCCCAAGGCCTGCTGGAGTGCTCAATAACCCCTAGGGTTAACATTTTCGAGACTTCCTCCTTAATGCAAGCCCTGACCCTGTCAGTCACCCTGTAAACCTTATGTTTAACAGGTGTACTGTCCCCAGTGTCCACATCATGTGTGCACAGGTGTGTGACTCCTGGGATCAGGGAAAACAGCGAGGCGAACTGTCCCAGCACGTGGCGACAGTCCCTCTGCTGTTCCTCAGTCAGGGAGGGGGAGAGGATCACTCCCTCCACAGACCCATCTTTCTCTCCTGCAGACAGGAGGTCAGGAAGAGGCTCACTCTCTTCCTCCACCCAATCATCTGTCGCTAGGAGCATGGATAGCTCAGTTCGCTCAAAGTGTGGTTTGAGGCGGTTGACATGTAGGACCCTCAAAGGGTTTCTGGGGGATTGCAAGTCTACCAGATAGGTGACCTCGCTCTTTCTTTCCACCACCTCAAAAGGCCCAGTCCACTTATCTTGGAGAGCCCTAGGCTCCACTGGTGCCATGACCCACACTTTTTGTCCAGGCTGAAACTCAACCAGAGTGGCATTCTGGTCGTACCACCGTTTCATATCCTCCTGGCTTGCTTCCAGGTTCTCCTGAGCGAGACTCCTGAAGCGGGCAGTCTGGTTTCTTAGTGCCAGCATGTAGCTAAATACATCCTGGGGTGGTTTACTAGGAGCTTTCTCCAAAGCCTCCTTCACCAGACTGAGCGGTCCCCTCACAGGTGGCCATAGATGAGCTCAAAGGGGCTAAAGCCAAGTCCCTTTTGAGGCACCTCCCTGTAAGCGAACAGAAGGCATGGCAAGAGAACGTCCCACTAGTACCACTACTGCTAGGGGCACTAGAGCTTGATGTATTAGTGGTGGTAGGCTCAGGGGGTTTACCTGGACAGGACTTATCCCATGGCCTATGGCCTCTGTTTTTACACACAAAGCACCAAGGCGTTTTAAATTGTGTAGGTTGAGAAGAAGAGGAAGAATTAGTTTTATCCCCACCCCCTGAAGAGTGTTTAAGATTTGAAATGGGATCTTTAGTTTTACCCTTATCCCCATGCTTATCTTGAGATTTTTCACCATCTTTCTTTTTGTTGTTCTCTTTGTCACCCCCTGTATGAACGTTTCTGTTCACCCTTGTTCTGACCCATTTGTCTGCCTTCTTTCCCAATTCTTGGGGAGAGTTCAGATCAGAGTCCACCAAGTACTGGTGCAACAAATCAGACACACAATTATTAAGAATATGCTCTCTCAGGATCAAGTTATACAGGCTGTCATAATCAGTAACTTTACTGCCATGTAACCACCCCTCCAAGGCCTTCACTGGATGGTCAATGAAATCAACCCAGTCTTGTGAAGACTCCTTTTTGGTCTCTCTGAACTTTATCCTGTATTGTTCAGTGGTTAAGCCATAACCATCCAGGAGTGCATTCTTAAGAACTGTAAAATTATTGGCATCACTTTCTTTCACAGTAAGGAGCCTATCCCTACCTTTTCCACTAAATGATAGCCATAGGATAGCAGCCCACTGCCTTTGAGGGACATCCTGTACAACACAGGCCCTCTCAAGTGCAGCAAACCACTTGTTAATGTCATCCCCCTCCTTGTAAGGGGGAACTATCTTATGCAGATTCCTGGAATCATGCTCTTTTGCAGGATGACTATGAGGAATACTGCTGCTGCCACCATGGGTTTCAAAACCCAACTTCTGTCTTTCCTTCTCTAGTTCTAAAGACTGTCTATCCAAATCCAGCTGTTGCTTTTTAAGCTTCAGTCTGGTTTGTTCCACCCTCAACTTATTGAGTTCCCTTTCTAACAATCTGTCATCAGGGTTGGTGGGAGGGACATTTCTAGATACAGAGGTATGATGGGAATGAACAGAACTGGATGGCGGGAGGGGGAGTCGGAATGGGAGTTCTCATCACTAAGGCGGAAGAACCTGGACAGACCATCAGCATTGGCGTGCTCTGTACCAGGACGATGTTCCACCGTAAAGTCCATCCCCTCTAGGGAAATGGACCACCTCAACAGTTTTGGATTCTCACCCCTCATCTGCATTAACCATCTGAGGGGCCTGTGGTCGGTCTGAACTCGGAAGTGAGCCCCAAACAAGTAGGGTCTTAGCTTCTTCAGTGCCCAGACCACAGCAAACGCTTCGCGTTCTATGGCACTCCACCTACATTCCCTGGGTAGTAACCTCCTGCTAATGAAGGCTACGGGTTGATCTAGGCCCTCTTCATTAAGCTGTGAGAGTACTGCTCCAATACCATGCTCTGAGGCATCTGTTTGCACAACAAACTCCTTGGAGTAGTCAGGTGCCTGCAGCACAGGTGCTGTGCACATGGCAACCTTCAGGGCATCAAAAGCGTTCTGGCAAGCCTCTGTCCAGATCACTTTCTTGGGTTGCTTCTTAGAAGTCAACTCCGTTAAGGGGGTAACAATGGTACCATATCCCTTAACAAACCTCCTGTAATATCCTGTGAGACCTAAAAAGGCTCTCACTTCAGTCTGGGTCTTGGGAGGCTCCCAAGCCAGAATCGTGTCAATCTTAGGCTGTAGGGGTGCCACCTGGCCACTCCCCACCTGGTGTCCTAAGTACACCACAGAACCCTGCCCTATTTGGCACTTGCTCGCCTTAATAGTGAGGCCTGCCTTCTGCAGGGCCTCTAACACTCTCCAGAGGTGTTGCAGGTGTTCCTCCCATGTGGAACTAAACACAGCAATGTCATCCAGGTAGGCGGCACTGAACTCATCCAGTCCTGCCAACACCTGGTTGACCAACCTCTGAAAGGTGGCAGGGGCATTCTTCATCCCAAAGGGCATCACATTGAAGTGGAAGTGCCCATCTGGGGTAGAGAATGCTGACCTCTCCTTTGACCCCTCAGTTAAGGCAATCTGCCAGTACCCAGATGTTTAATCAAACGTACTGAGGTACTTGGCAGCTCCTAACCGATCAATGAGCTCATCAGCTCGGGGGATGGGGTGTGCGTCAGTCTTGTTGACCGCATTGAGACCCCGGTAGTCCACACAGAACCTAAGTTCTGGAGTGGCACCAGGAGCAGCAGCCTTTGGGACCAAGACCACTGGGCTGGCCCAAGGCCTGCTGGAGTGCTCAATAACCCCTAGGGTTAACATTTTCGAGACTTCCTCCTTAATGCAAGCCCTGACCCTGTCAGTCACCCTGTAAACCTTATGTTTAACAGGTGTACTGTCCCCAGTGTCCACATCATGTGTGCACAGGTGTGTGACTCCTGGGATCAGGGAAAACAGCGAGGCGAACTGTCCCAGCACGTGGCGACAGTCCCTCTGCTGTTCCTCAGTCAGGGAGGGGGAGAGGATCACTCCCTCCACAGACCCATCTTTCTCTCCTGCAGACAGGAGGTCAGGAAGAGGCTCACTCTCTTCCTCCACCCAATCATCTGTCGCTAGGAGCATGGATAGCTCAGTTCGCTCAAAGTGTGGTTTGAGGCGGTTGACATGTAGGACCCTCAAAGGGTTTCTGGGGGATTGCAAGTCTACCAGATAGGTGACCTCGCTCTTTCTTTCCACCACCTCAAAAGGCCCAGTCCACTTATCTTGGAGAGCCCTAGGCTCCACTGGTGCCATGACCCACACTTTTTGTCCAGGCTGAAACTCAACCAGAGTGGCATTCTGGTCGTACCACCGTTTCATATCCTCCTGGCTTGCTTCCAGGTTCTCCTGAGCGAGACTCCTGAAGCGGGCAGTCTGGTTTCTTAGTGCCAGCATGTAGCTAAATACATCCTGGGGTGGTTTACTAGGAGCTTTCTCCAAAGCCTCCTTCACCAGACTGAGCGGTCCCCTCACAGGTGGCCATAGATGAGCTCAAAGGGGCTAAAGCCAAGTCCCTTTTGAGGCACCTCCCTGTAAGCGAACAGAAGGCATGGCAAGAGAACGTCCCACTTACGCCTCAAGGGCTCTGACAGGCCCTGAATCATGCCTTTCAAGGTGCGGTTGAATCTCTCAACCAGACCATTACTTTGGGGGTGGTAAGGGGTGGTGAACTTGTAGGTTACCCCACACACCTTCCACAGAGACTTCATATAAGTGGATATGAAGTTTGTACCTCTATCAGATACCACCTCCTTGGGGAACCCCATGCGGGTAAAAACCCCCATCAAGGCACGTCCCACCACGGGGGCAGTGACCGTCCTTAGAGGAATGGCTTCTGGGTACCGTGTGGTATGGTCCACCAAGACCAGGATGAACCTGTTGCCCATGGCTGTCTTGGGATCCAGAGGCTCCACAATGTCAATTCCTACCCTTTCAAAGGGAGTGCTGACTACAGGTAAAGGTTGGAGGGGAGCTTTGCATTTCCCTCCACTCTTGCCACTTGCCTGACAAGTCTGACAAGACCTACAATAAGCAGCTGACTGCTTGTGCATCAAGGGCCAGTAAAAGTGGGAGACAAGCCTCTTATAGGTCTTGTCCTGCCCTAGATGTCCTGCCAAAGGCACACCATGAGCCAAACCCAGTAGGAAGGCCCTGAAGCACTGGGGTACCACCAGCATACGAGCTGACCCAGGCTCAGGAACCTTAGGCTCACTGTACAGGAGGCCATCCTCCGAATAAATCAGGTGAGTACCTGGCGCCTCGCCAGCCGCCTGGGCTGCAGCCTGCTGCCGCAGCCCCTCAAGAGTAGGGCACTCATTCTGCGCTGAGCAGAATGCTTCCCTGGTGGGTCCCCCTTCCTGCTACCACTGCGACAGCTCAGGGATCTCCCCCAGTTCAGCCACCTGTTCCCCTGTAGGCTCCGGGGCATCACCCTCAGGCTCTGCCTCCTCCCGGACCGTGGGAACTTCTGGGGCTGGTTTCCCGTGCCCCCTGCCCTTCCTCTTCTTGGTGGTCCCCTGGGCCACTGTTTCAGGCTTCAGGGGCTCTTGACTACCCTGATTGGCTGCCATAGACCGGGTGGATACGCGTACCCACCCAGGCAGACCCAACATCTCCAAGTGAGACCTGTGTTCCACCTCCTTCCAAGGGGAATCCTCCAGGTCGTTACCTAGCAAACAATCAACAGGCATGGTTGGACTCACAGCTACTTTCCAGGAACCTGAGACCCCCCCCCCCCATTCAAAGGGAACCTGCGCCACTCTGCAGAGGCGCTCAGAGTTGTCTACCGCAACTACTTGGTGAAGTACCCGGGGATCAATCTGCTCTTCAGACACCAGGTGACTCCTCACTGTAGTCACACTGGCTCCTGTGTCTCTCAGAGCCTCCACCCTCTGTCCATTGATGGTCACCCATTGCCTGTACTTCTTAGTGTTATCAGGCACTAGGTTTCTCTGGACCATCTCACTGTCCCCTAGTGAGATAAGGGTAATTTCTGCTGGTTCCCACCCACCTGAAACCAACTCCTCCCCAAGCGCTACACTGGCCAAACCCTGGGACGGTGCACCAGTGGGTGCCGGTGTACTTTTGGGGCATTTGGGGTCCCCCCTCACATGACCCACCTGGTCACATGCATAGCACTTACGTGGGGGACCACCTGCCACTGGCTTCCCTTTGGACAACCATGGCTTCTTTTCACTGGAGGGTTGGGAATCCTTACCCTGGGAATCAGTTTGGGGCCCTTTAGAGAACTCCCTCTGTTTGCCCTTACCCCCCCCTTTCTTCTGAGAGGGACCCTGCCCACCCTTGGCGTGGTCTCCCCCATACCTCTTTTGGACCCTGGTGCTCTCCCAGCGGTCCGCTTCCTGTGCAAGCTTCCTGGGGTCAGTCAGCTTGCTGTCAATGAGGTGCTGGCGCAGCTCTGGAAAACATAAACTGTACAATTGCTCCCAAGCAATTAAATTGTAAAGCCCCTCATATGTGTTTACCTTACTGCCCTTCACCCAACCATCCAGTGACCTGCAAAAAGAATCAACACATTCCAACCATGTTTGGGATTCCTTTCTCTTGTAGGATCTAAACTTCTCCTTGTACTGCTCAGGGGTGAGACCATACCTGGTGAGTAAGGCCTCCTTCATGACAGGGTAGATGAGATCCTGAGCATCCCCTAAGGCTGTCAGTGTGTCCCTCCCCTCTGCCTCAAAATGTTTCCACAGGGCTGCCCCCCAATGAGCTTCAGGGACCAGGTTCATGTAGAGAGCTGACTCATAACCCTTGAACCACAAGTAGATATCATCCTCCCTCTTATAATCCCTCACAAGGTCTTTTGGGATGTGTACCCTTCTCTCAGGCTGCACTGTAGGATTGCTGCCACCATCCCTACTGGGCTGACTCCTCTGATCTATCTTTTTTAAACTGAGCTCATGAGCCATTGCTAACTTCCTTTCCTCAATGGCCAGCCTTCTCTGTTCCATCTCTAGACTGAGCTTTTTCAGCTCCAATTGGTACTCCCTCTCTGCCTGTCTGTCCTGTAACTCTCCAGGAGTCAGACCCTTGGAGGATACACTGCTACTTGCCCTAGAGACTCTTTCCCTGGGAATAACAGGTCCCCCCACTATACCATTATGTACTGATTGCTCTCCCTCCTCATCCTCATCCTCCTCCTCATCCTCAGTGTGCCCTCCAGTGCTTCTGGTTGTCACCCAGGCCCTCAGCGCCTTTTTCAGCTCATCCTTCTTGGAAGAGCTCTTAATGGGACAACCAAACTTTTACAAAACTGCTTTAGCTGAGCCTTGTTATAACTATCCAATTGCTTCAGGTCAAAAACAGCTTCAACTGATGCATCGCCAAGTAGAGACATGATAAAAGGTTAAAAGAGTGCAAAGTTCCAAATGCAGAAAAGCAAGTTCTCAAATGAAGTTCCAGAAAAGTCAATCACCGGATCAGCGAAAAAAGAAACCGAATGCAGAGCAAAAACAGTCCAAATAGAAAAAAACTAAAATCACAAGACTAGTAGTATGTGGTCACGTAGTGGTCTGAACTCAAACAGTAGTGTACACTTAATTACTGTATGTCAAGCACAAATACAAGTCCAAATCCCAACCGCTGATCACCAATGTTAGAAATGGGGTCTTTGATTGACAGTCAGGTTTCCCCCTGTTCAAGCAAGGACCCTCACTCTAGTCAGGGTAAAAGAGAATCACCCTCAGCTAACCCCTGCTTACCCCCTTGGTAGCTTGGCAGAGCAGTAGGCTTAACTTCAGAGCGCTAGGTGTAAAGTATTTGTACCAACACACACAGTAACTTCATGAAAACACTACAAAATGACACAACACCAGTTTAGAACAATAGGAAATATTTATCTAAACAAAACAAGACCAAAATGACAAAAATCCGACATACAGAAGTCAAGTTATGATTTTTTTAAAGATTAAACTCAAAAATAGCGCTTAGAAACAAAAATGCTTCGATGAGATGTTAACACGGCGTCGTGACAGAGTCGTTCCCAACAAGCCGACACCAGCGGCGCCGAACACGGAGTTGTGTAGACCCCCAAATACAGTACCTTTGGTGAAGAGTGAAAACAAGCCGATGCGCGAAGTCGGGAATCGCGGCGTCTGTGCGAAACGTTGAATCCGTGCACTTTGAGCGGCGTCGGTCACGACGTGGTGCGCCGACTTCCACGGAGTCGCGGACTTCAGCGGGGCTGCTGCGGCGTCGGGCCTGCGAAGAGCATCGCGTTCCAGCGAAGGTCACGGCATCAGGTGCAGGCGGCGTTACCGGATTCAGCAGCGGCGTCGGTCCGAAGTCGTCCGAAGTCGATTTCCTTGGATTCCACCAGCTTTCCTTTCAAGGGCCCAGGGACTGGATAGGGCACCACTTGTCGGGGCAGGAGTCTCTCCAGAGACTCCAGGTGCTGGCAGAGAGAAGTCTTTGCTGTCCCTGAGACTTCAAACAACAGGAGGCAAGCTCTAACTCAAGCCCTTGGAGATTTCTTCACAAGATGGAAGGCACACAAAGTCCAGTCTTTGCCCTCTTACTCTGGCAGAAGCAGCACTGCAGGAAAGCTCCACAAAGCACAGTCACAGGCAGGGCAGCACTTCTTCTTCAGCTATCAGCTCTTCTCCAGGCAGAGTTTCCTCTTGGTTCCAGAAGTGTTTCTCAAGTCTGTAGATTTGGGTGCCCTTCTTATACCCATTTTAGTCTTTGAAGTCACCTTTCTTCAAAGGGGACTCACACCTGTAGGAGGCTGGACTGGCTTGTAGTGAGTACCAATGGGTACTTGCACCTTGCACCAGGCCCAGTTATCCCTTATTAGTGTATAGGGTGTCTAGCAGCTTAGGCTGATAGATAATGGTAGCTTAGCAGAGCAGCTTAGGCTGAACTAGGAGACGTGTGAAGCTACTACAGTACCACTTAGTGTCATATGCACAATATCATAAGAAAACACAATACACAGTTATACTAAAAATAAAGGTACTTTATTTTTATGACAATATGCCAAAGTATCTTAGAGTGTACCCTCAGTGAGAGGATAGGAAATATACACAAGATATATATACACAATAGCAAAAATATGCAGTATAGTCTTAGAAAACAGTGCAAACAATGTATAGTTACAATAGGATGCAATGGGGAAACATAGGGATAGGGGCAACACAAACCATATACTCCAAAAGTGGAATGCAAACCATGAATGGACCCCAAACCTATGTGACCTTGTAGAGGGTCGCTGGGACTATTAGAAAATAGTGAGAGTTAGAAAAATAACCCTCCCCAAGACCCTGAAAAGTGAGTGCAAAGTGCACTAAAGTTCCCCTAAGGACAAAGAAGTCGTGTTAGAGGAATAATGCAGGAAAGACACAAACCAACAATGCAACAACTGTGGATTTCCAATCTCGGGTACCTGTGGAACAAGGGGACCAAGTCCGAAAGTCACAAGCAAGTCGGAGATGGGCAAATGCCCAGGAAATGCCAGCTGCGGGTGCAAAGAAGCTTCTACTGGACAGAAGAAGCTGAGGTTTCTGCAGGAACGAAAAGGGCTAGAGACTTTCCCTTTGGTGGACGCTTCCCTCTCGCCGTGGAGAGTCGTGCAGAAGTGTTTTCCCGCCGAAAGAACGCCAACAAGCCTTGCTAGCTGCAAATCGTGCGGTTAGCGTTTTTGGACGCTGCTGAGGCCCAGGAGGGACCAGGAGGTCGCAAATTGGACCAGCAGAGAGAGGGGACGTCGAGCAAGACAAGGAGCCCTCTCTGAAGCAGGTAGCACCCGGAGAAGTGCCAGAAACAGGCACTACGAGGATGTGTGAAATGGTGCTCACCCGAAGTCGCACAAAGGAGTCCCACGTCGCCGGAGACCAACTTAGAAAGTCGTGCAATGCAGGTTAGAGTGCCGTGGACCCAGGCTTGGCTGTGCACAAAGGATTTCCGCCGGAAGTGCACAGGGGCCGGAGTAGCTGCAAAAGTCGCGGTTCCCAGCAATGCAGCCCAGCGAGGTGAGGCAAGGACTTACCTCCACCAAACTTGGACTGAAGAGTCACTGGACTGTGGGGGTCACTTGGACAGAGTCGCTGGATTCGAGGGACCTCGCTCGTCATGCTGAGAGGAGACCCAAGGGACCGGTAATGCAGCTTTTTTGTGCCTGCGGTTGCAGGGGGAAGATTCCGTCGACCCACGGGAGATTTCTTCGGAGCTTCTGGTGCAGAGAGGAGGCAGACTACCCCCACAGCATGCACAAGCAGGAAAACAGTCGAGAAGGCGGCAGGATCAGCGTTACAGAGTTGCAGTAGTCGTCTTTGCTACTATGTTGCAGGTTTGCAGGCTTCCAGCGCGGTCAGCAGTCGATTCCTTGGCAGAAGGTGAAGAGAGAGATGCAGAGGAACTCGGATGAGCTCTTGCATTCGTTATCTAAAGTTTCCCCAGAGACAGAGACCCTAAATAGCCGGAAAAGAGGGTTTGGCTACCTAGGAGAGAGGATAGGCTACTAACACCTGAAGGAGCCTATCAGAAGGAGTCTCTGACGTCACCTGGTGGCACTGGCCACACAGAGCAGTCCAGTGTGCCAGCAGCACCTCTGTTTCCAAGATGGCAGAGGTCTGGAGCACACTGGAGGAGCTCTGGACACCTCCCAGGGGAGGTGCAGGTCAGGGGAGTGGTCACTCCCCTTTCCTTTGTCCAGTTTCGCACCAGAGCAGGGCTAAAGGGTCCCCTGAACTGGTGTAGACTGGCTTATGCAGAATTGGGCACATCTGTGCCCAACAAAGCATTTCCAGAGGCTGGGGGAGGCTACTCCTCCCCTGCCTTCACACCATTTTCCAAAGGGAGAGGGTGTCACACCCTCTCTCAGAGGAAGTTCTTTGTTCTGCCATCCTGGGCCAGGCCTGGCTGGACCCCAGGAGGGCAGATGCCTGTCTGAGGGGTTGGCAGCAGCAGCAGCTGCAGTGAAACCCCAGGAAGGGCCTTTTGGCAGTACCAGGGTCTGTGCTACAGACCACTGGGATCATGGGATTGTGCCAACTATGCCAGGATGGTATAGAGGGGGCAATTCCATGATCATAGACATGTTACATGGCCATATTCGGAGTTACCATTGTGAAGCTACATATAGGTAGTGACCTATATGTAGTGCACGCGTGTAATGGTGTCCCCGCACTCACAAAGTTCAGGGAATTGGCTCTGAACAATGTGGGGGCACCTTGGCTAGTGCCAGGGTGCCCTCACACTAAGTAACTTTGCACCTAACCTTTACCAGGTAAAGGTTAGACATATAGGTGACTTATAAGTTACTTAAGTGCAGTGTAAAATGGCTGTGAAATAACGTGGACGTTATTTCACTCAGGCTGCAGTGGCAGGCCTGTGTAAGAATTGTCAGAGCTCCCTATGGGTGGCAAAAGCAATGCTGCAGCCCATAGGGATCTCCTGGAACCCCAATACCCTGGGTACCTCAGTACCATATACTAGGGAATTATAAGGGTGTTCCAGTAAGCCAATGTAAATTGGTAAAAATGGTCACTAGCCTGTTAGTGACAATTTGGAAAGAAATGAGAGAGCATAACCACTGAGGTTCTGATTAGCAGAGCCTCAGTGAGACAGTTAGTCACTACACAGGTAACACATTCAGGCACACTTATGAGCACTGGGGCCCTGGGTTACCAGGGTCCCAGTGACACATACAACTAAAACAACATATATACAGTGAAAAATGGGGGTAACATGCCAGGCAAGATGGTACTTTCCTACACAACCCCCCCCCAAACGAAGGACAATAAGACTAGCCATGACCTGATGAGTCTTCATTGTCTAAGTGGAAATATCTGGAGAGTCCATCTGCATTGGAGTGGCTACTCCCAGGTCTATGTTCCACTGTATAGTCCATTCCCTGTAGGGATATGGACCACCTCAACAATTTAGGATTTTCACCTTTCATTTGTTTTAGCCAAAGTAGAGGTTTGTGGTCTGTCTGAACAATGAAGTGAGTGCCAAACAGGTATGGCCTCAACTTCTTCAGTGCCCAGACCACAGCAAAGGCCTCCCTCTCAATGGCAGACCAACGCTTTTCTATAGGGGTCAACCTCCTACTAATAAAAGCAACAGGTTGATCCTGGCCCTCAGAATTAAGTTGTGATAGGACTGCCCCTACTCCTAATTCAGATGCATCAGTTTGGACATAGATTTTTTTAGAGTAACAAGGGCTTTTCAGGACAGGTGCAGAGCACATGGCCTGCTTCAGCTCCTCAAAAGCTTTCTGACAGTTTGCTGTCCATAATACCTTTTTAGGCATTTTCTTGGATGTGAGGTCATTAAGAGGGGCTGCAATGGAGCCATAGTTCTTAATGAACCTCCTGTAATACCCAGTGAGGCCTAGGAAGGCTCTCACCTGAGTCTGAGTGGTAGGGGGAACCCAATCAATAATTGTTTGGATTTTCCCCTGAAGTGGTGCAATCTGTTCCCCACCAACAAGGTGTCCCAGATAAACCACCTTACCCTGCCCTATCTGGCACTTTGAAGCCTTGATAGTGAGGCCTGCCTTTTGCAGGGCCTCCAAAACTTTCCATAGGTGGACCAGGTGATCATCCCAGCTGGAGCTAAAGACAGCTATATCGTCCAAATATGCTGCACTGAAAGCTTCCAGCCCTTGCAGGACTGTGTTCACCAACCTCTGAAAAGTGGCAGGTGCATTTTTCAAACCAAAAGGCATTACAGTAAACTGGTAATGTCCTCCAATGGTAGAAAATGCAGTCTTAGGTTTAGCATCTTCTGACAATTTGATCTGCCAATACCCTGCAGTCAAATCAAAAGTGCTTAGATACTTGGCAGATGCCAGTGTATATATGAGCTCATCTGCCCTGGGTATAGGGTGAGCATCAGTTTTGGTTACCAAGTTGAGACCTCTATAGTCTACACAAAACCGCATTTCCTTCTTTCCATCTTTGGAATGGGGTTTTGGTACCAGTACCACAGGAGAAGCCCATGGACTGTCAGAGTGCTCAACCACTCCTAGTTCTAACATTTTCTGGACCTCTTGCTTTATGCAGTCCCTGACATGGTCAGGCTGCCTATAGATCTTACTTTTGACAGGCAAGCTGTCTCCAGTATCTATAGTGTGCTCACACCAAGAAGTGGTACCTGGCACAGTAGAGAAGAGTTCAGAGAATTGATCTAGGAGATTTATGCAATTGTCTTTCTGCTCAGCAGTAAGACAATCAGCCAAAACTACACCTTCCACCAGAGCATCTTGTTCTGTGGAAGAGAAGAGATCAGGTAGAGGATCACTGTCTTCTTCCTGTCCCTCATCAGTTGCCATGAGCAGGGTGAGATCAGCCCTGTCATAGTAGGGTTTCAGGCGGTTGACATGGAGCACCCTAAGGGGACTCCTGGCAGTGCCTAAGTCAACTAAATAGGTGACTTCTCCCTTCTTTTCAACAATTGTGTGGGGTCCACTCCATTTATCTTGGAGTGCTCTTGGGGCCACAGGCTCCAAGACCCACACTTTCTGCCCTGGTTGGTACTGAACCAAAACAGCCTTCTGATCATGCCATTGCTTCTGGAGCTCTTGGCTGGCCTGAAGGTTTTTACTGGCCTTTTTCATGTACTCAGCCATCCTTGATCTGAGGCCAAGTACATAATCCACAATATCCTGCTTAGGAGCTTTTAAAGGTTGTTCCCAACCCTCCTTTACAAGTGTGAGTGGACCCCTAACAGGGTGTCCAAAAAGAAGTTCAAAGGGGCTGAAGCCCACTCCTTTCTGGGGTACCTCCCTGTAGGCAAAAAGGAGGCATGGTAGAAGGATATCCCATCTCCTGCGGAGTTTTTCAGGGAGACCCATAATCATGCCTTTGAGAGTTTTATTAAATCTCTCCACCAGTCCATTTGTTTGTGGATGATAGGGTGTTGTGAACTTGTAAGTTACACCACACTCCTTCCACATGGCCTTTAAGTATGCAGACATGAAATTGCTTCCCCTGTCTGATACTACTTCCTTTGGGAAGCCCACCCTGGAAAATATTCCCAGGAGGGCCTTTGCCACTGCAGGTGCTGTAGTGGTCCTTAAAGGAATAGCTTCAGGATATCTTGTGGCATGGTCCACTACCACCAAGATAAATCTATTGCCTGAAGCAGTAGGAGGGTCAAGGGGGCCAACTATGTCAACCCCTACCCTTTCAAAGGGAACCCCAACCACAGGCAGTGGAATAAGGGGTGCCTTTGGTGTGCCACCTGTCTTGCCACTGGCTTGACAGGTTTCACAGGACTTACAAAATTCCTTTGTGTCCTCAGACATCCTAGGCCAATGAAACAATGGAACCAGTCTGTCCCAAGTTTTCATTTGACCCAGGTGCCCAGCTAGGGGAATGTCATGTGCCAGGGTTAGGAGGAACTTTCTGTACTCCTGAGGAATCACTAATCTCCTGGCAGCTCCAGGTTTAGGATCCCTATGCTCAGTGTACAAGAGGTTGTCCTCCCAGTAAACTCTGTGAGAGTCACTGACATCCCCATTAGCCTGTTTGACAGCTTGCTGTCTGAGACCCTCTAATGTGGGACAGGTTTGCTGTGCCACACTCAGCTCCTCCCTGGCAGGCCCCCCTTCACCCAAAAGCTCAGCAGTGTCTGCTTCCAGCTCCTCTGGTGTAGGTTCTGCACAGGGAGGGAATTCTTCTTCCTCAGAAGTAGAATCCACTGTAGAGGGAGGGATAGTAGGAAGTGGTTTGCTTCTACTAGCCCTAGCTTTAGGGAGCACTTGGTCCATTGTTCCAGGATCCAAGCTTCCCTGTCCTTTTTGCTTTTTGGCCTGAGCCCTTGTCAAAGCAAAAATATGCCCTGGGATGCCCAGCATTGCTGCATGGGTCTCCAACTCCACATCTGACCAAGCTGATGTCTCCAAATCATTCCCTAATAGACAGTCTACAGGTAAATCTGAAGCTACCACAACTTTCTTTGGACCAGTAACCCCCCCCCAGTTGAGATTTACAACAGCCATGGGGTGGCTAAGTGTGTTGTTGTGAGCATCGGTTACTTGGTACTGGTGACCAAGTAGGTGTTGTTCAGGGTGGACCAGTTTCTCTATTACCATAGTCACACTGGCACCAGTGTCCCTGTAGGCCTGAACCTCAACACCATTTATTAGGGGTAGCTGCTTGTACTTATCCATATGAAGGGGACAAGCAACTAAGGTGGCTAAATCAAAAGCCCCCTCAGAGACTAACACAGCCTCTGTGGCCTCCCTAACAAGGCCAACCCCAACTAAGTTACCAATAGTGAGCCCAGCTACTCCCTTGGATTGGCTATTAGTAGGTTTGCTCCCACCACCACTGCTATTAGTAGGGACACTAGGTGTAGCAGTAGGGGTTGTAGTGGTAGGAGGCTTGGTGCCTTTCTTTGGACAACTGGGATCTGTTGTCCAATGGCCTTTTATTTTACATAAATAGCACCATGGTTTCTTTTCCTTGTTCTGATTAAAAGAGGATTTGGGCCCACCACCCCCACCAGAGTGTTTTTGTGGGCCTGATGAAGACTCATTTTTAGATTTGTCCCCACCCTTGTCAGAAGACTTACCATCCTTCTTTTTGTTGCCATCTTTGTCACCCCCTGTATGAACTTTTCTGTTCACCCTTGTTCTGACCCATTTGTCTGCTTTCTTTCCCAATTCTTGGGGAGAGGTCAGATCAGAGTCCACCAAGTACTGGTGCAACAAATCAGACACACAATTATTAAGAATATGCTCTCTCAGGATCAAGTTATACAGGCTGTCATAATCAGTAACTTTACTGCCATGTAACCACCCCTCCAAGGCCTTCACTGAATGGTCAATGAAATCAACCCAGTCTTGTGAAGACTCCTTTTTGGTCTCTCTGAACTTTATCCTGTATTGTTCAGTGGTTAAGCCATAACCATCCAGGAGTGCATTCTTAAGAACTTGGAAATTATTAGCATCATTTTCTTTCACAGTAAGGAGCCTATCCCTACCTTTTCCACTAAATGATAGCCATAGGATAGCAGCCCACTGCCTTTGAGGGACATCCTGTACAACACAGGCCCTCTCAAGTGCAGCAAACCACTTGTTAATGTCATCCCCCTCCTTGTAAGGGGGAATTATCTTGTGCAGATTCCTGGAATCATGCTCTTTTACAGGATGACTATGGGGAATACTGCTGCTGCCACCATGGGTTTCTAAACCCAGTTTCTGTCTCTCCTTTTCTACTTCTAAAGTCTGTCTATCCAAATCCAGCTGTTGCTTCTTGAGCTTCAGTCTGGTTTGTTCCACTCTCAATCTATTGAGCTCCCTTTCTAACAATCTGTCATCAGGGTGGGTGGGAGGGACATGCCTTGAAACAGAAGTATGGTGAGAATGGACAGAAGGAGACCTGTCCCTTACAGAAGCCACCCTAACAGCTTGGCTAACAGAAACATCACTACCAGTATGGTGAGAATAAATGCTTTTGCTATGATGTGAGACAACACTATTTATATGGTGTGGCTCATCATCATTACCAACTATGCTAGACTGTCTAGTAATGGGCACGCTAGGAAGTTTCTTTCCTGAATCTTTTCCTGCGGGAGTCCCTGGATCAGATTGAGAACCATTAGCTACTTTTTCAACAGATGGGGCACTTATGGCCTTATCCTGTACTCTAAGCATGTTAATTAACAGTTCTAAGGAAGGATTCTTCCCTACACTCAAACCTCTCTCTATGCAGAGACTCCTTGCTCCTTTCCAGCTAAGGTGATCATATGCAAGTTTGGACAGATCAACATGTTGGCCTGTGCCAGACATTTTTAGAGAGAGTTAAAGTGATAGTAAAAGATAAAAAGTTTGTCAGAGCTTTTAGAAAGACAGAGAAAAAAAACTTTTAAAACTTTTTAGAACTTTTTAGAAAGTTAGAAGTACTTTTCAGCACTTAGAAAAGAGTGAAAAGAGGAAATGCAAAACTTTTTGGCTATGTGTATATACACTGACCTTGTTTTGTATATTATTCTCTTATGAAAAGTACAATGACAAGAGTGGTAAGTAGTCTCAAAGCACTTATCCCACCGCTGCACAACCAATGTAGGAGGCTGGACTGGCTTGTAGTGAGTACCAAGGGGTACTTGCACCTTGCACCAGGCCCAGTTATCCCTTATTAGTGTATAGGGTGTCTAGCAGCTTAGGCTGATAGATAATGGTAGCTTAGCAGAGCAGCTTAGGCTGAACTAGGAGACGTGTGAAGCTACTACAGTACCACTTAGTGTCATATGCACAATATCATAAGAAAACACAATACACAGTTATACTAAAAATAAAGGTACTTTATTTTTATGACAATATGCCAAAGTATCTTAGAGTGTACCCTCAGTGAGAGGGTAGGAAATATACACAAGATATATATACACAATAGCAAAAATATGCAGTATAGTCTTAGAAAACAGTGCAAACACTGTATAGTTACAATAGGATGCAATGGGGAAACATAGGGATAGGGGCAACACAAACCATATACTCCAAAAGTGGAATGCGAACCACGAATGGACCCCAAACCTATGTGACCTTGTAGAGGGTCGCTGGGACTATTAGAAAATAGTGAGAGTTAGAAAAATAACCCTCCCCAAGACCCTGAAAAGTGAGTGCAAAGTGCACTAAAGTTCCCCTAAGGACAAAGAAGTCGTTTTAGAGGAATAATGCAGGAAAGACACAAACCAACAATGCAACAACTGTGGATTTCCAATCTTGGGTACCTGTGGAACAAGGGGACCAAGTCCAAAAGTCACAAGCAAGTCGGAGATGGGCAAATGCCCAGGAAATGCCAGCTGCGGGTGCAAAGAAGCTTCTACTGGACAGAAAAAGCTGAGGTTTCTGCAGGAACGAAAAGGGCTAGAGACTTCCCCTTTGGGGGACCGATCCCTCTCGCGATGGAGAGTCGTGCAGAAGTGTTTTCCCGCCGAAAGAATGCCAACAAGCCTTGCTAGCTGCAAATTGTGCGGTTAGCGTTTTTGGACGCTGCTGAGGCCCAGGAGGGACCAGGAGGTCGCATATTGGACCAGCAGAGAGAGGGGACGTCGAGCAAGACAAGGAGCCCTCTCTGAAGCAGGTAGCACCCGGAGAAGTGCCAGAAACAGGCACTACGAGGATGTGTGAAACGGTGCTCACCCGAAGTCGCACAAAGGAGTCCCACGTCGCCGGAGACCAACTTAGAAAGTCGTGCAATGCAGGTTAGAGTGCCGTGGACCCAGGCTTGGCTGTGCACAAAGGATTTCCGCCGGAAGTGCACAGGGGCCGGAGTAGCTGCAAAAGTCGCGGTTCCCAGCAATGCAGCCCAGCGAGGTGAGGCAAGGACTTACCTCCACCAAACTTGGACTGAAGAGTCACTGGACTGTGGGGGTCACTTGGACAGAGTCGCTGGATTCAAGGGACCTCGCTCGTCGTGCTGAGAGGAGACCCAAGGGACCGGTAATGCAGCTTTTTGGTGCCTGCGGTTGCAGGGGGAAGATTCCGTCGACCCACGGGAGATTTCTTCGGAGCTTCTGGTGCAGAGAGGAGGCAGACTACCCCCACAGCATGCACAAGCAGTAAAACAGTCGAGAAGGCGGCAGGATCAGCGTTCCAGAGTTGCAGTAGTCGTCTTTGCTACTATGTTGCAGGTTTGCAGGCTTCCAGCGCGGTCAGCAGTCGATTCCTTGGCAGAAGGTGAAGAGAGAGATGCAGAGGAACTCGGATGAGCTCTTGCATTCGTTATCTAAAGTTTCCCCAGAGACAGAGACCCTAAATAGCCAGAAAAGAGGGTTTGGCTACCTAGGAGAGAGGATAGGCTACTAACACCTGAAGGAGCCTATCAGAAGGAGTCTCTGACGTCACCTGGTGGCACTGGCCACTCAGAGCAGTCCAGTGTGCCAGCAGCACCTCTGTTTCCAAGATGGCAGAGGTCTGGAGCACACTGGAGGAGCTCTGGACACCTCCCAGGGGAGGTGCAGGTCAGGGGAGTGGTCACTCCCCTTTCCTTTGTCCAGTTTCGCGCCAGAGCAGGGCTAAGGGGTCCCCTGAACCGGTGTAGACTGGCTTATGCAGAATTGGGCACATCTGTGCCCAACAAAGCATTTCCAGAGGCTGGGGGAGGCTACTCCTCCCCTGCCTTCACACCATTTTCCAAAGGGAGAGGGTGTCACACCCTCTCTCAGAGGAAGTTCTTTGTTCTGCCATACTGGGCCAGGCCTGGCTGGACCCCAGGAGGGCAGATGCCTGTCTGAGGGGTTGGCAGCAGCAGCAGCTGCAGTGAAACCCCAGGAAGGGCAGTTTGGCAGTACCAGGGTCTGTGCTACAGACCACTGGGATCATGGGATTGTGCCAACTATGCCAGGATGGTATAGAGGGGGCAATTCCATGATCATAGACATGTTACATGGCCATATTCGGAGTTACCATTGTGAAGCTACATATAGGTAGTGACCTATATGTAGTGCACGCGTGTAATGGTGTCCCCGCACTCACAAAGTTCAGGGAATTGGCTCTGAACAATGTGGGGTCACCTTGGCTAGTGCCAGGGTGCCCTCACACTAAGGCCCTCATTCTGACCTTGGCGGTCTTTTCGCAAGACCGCTGAGTTACCGCCGCGGTGAAGACCGCCGACCGCGGCGGTGTGCCGCTGTGCGCATTCTGACCGCTGGGAGCGTTCCGCCGGAAAACCGCCAGCAGCCACACTGGCGGTCGGCGGGAAAGTGGAGACTGGTCAACCTCCACCGCCACGCCAGCAGAACACCGCCCACAGAATTACGACCCACATTTCTGTGTGGCGGTCTTCTGTTGGCGGTCTTCTGTTGGCGGTCACGTCCCTATGGCTCCCGTCGCCTCCCGGAGGACCAACGCACAAGGTAAGTTGATCGTCCGTGAGGGGAGGGGGTGGGGGGGTGTTGTGTGATGTGGGCGTGCATGGGGGTGTGCGTGTGAGTGTGTAGAGGGGTGTGTGAGTGCGTGTATGCGGGCGGGGGGTGCTGCTGTGTCTATGGGTAATGTGTGCTGTTCGGCAGGTGCGCATGTCGGCATGTATGTGTGCGGGTATGTGTCCCCGTTGTGTATGTGTGTGTAGGGGGTGTGTATATGTGCATGTTGGGGGTGTGTGCATGTCGGGGTACATGTATGTGCATGTCGGGGTGGGGGTGGGTAGGGGGTTCGTACCACCTCTGGGGGGTGGCAGGGGGGTGGAGGGTGTGGGGGGAGGACTCGGGTGGGTAGTGGGGGGTGGGGGAGACCCCTATCAGTGCCAGGGAAGGAATTCCCTGGCCCCGATAGTGCTTACCGCCATGGTTCGCACGGCGGTTCCCGCCCGCAAGAAACCGCGGCGGTAGGCAGGGTCATAATACCCTTGGCGGTCTTGGGACGACCGCCGGGCCGGAGTGCGCAAACTCCAGCCCCGCGGTCATTACCGCCGTGGCGGTCGGAGTGGAGAAGTAGCGGTCGGTCGCGGCGGGGACCGCCGCGGTCAGAATGCCATTTTTAATACCGCCGGTCTGTTCGCGGTCCGACCGCCGTCTCTCCGCCGACCGCCAGGGTCAGAATGAGGGCCTAAGTAACTTTGCACCTAACCTTTACCAGGTAAAGGTTAGACATATAGGTGACTTATAAGTTACTTAAGTGCAGTGTAAAATGGCTGTGAAATAACGTGGACGTTATTTCACTCAGGCTGCAGTGGCAGGCCTGTGTAAGAATTGTCAGAGCTCCCTATGGGTGGCAAAAGCAATGCTGCAGCCCATAGGGATCTCCTGGAACCCCAATACCCTGGGTACCTCAGTACCATATACTAGGGAATTATAAGGGTGTTCCAGTAAGCCAATGTAAATTGGTAAAAATGGTCACTAGCCTGTTAGTGACAATTTGGAAAGAAATGAGAGAGCATAACCACTGAGGTTCTGATTAGCAGAGCCTCAGTGAGACAGTTAGTCACTACACAGGTAACACATTCAGGCACACTTATGAGCACTGGGGCCCTGGGTTACCAGGGTCCCAGTGACACATACAACTAAAACAACATATATACAGTGAAAAATGGGGGTAACATGCCAGGCAAGATGGTTCTTTCCTACAACACCTACTTGTGAAATCCTGCCTTGCCCAGGAAGGCATCAGACACACAGCAGGGGGTTGGAGCCGGCATTGTCAGAGGCAAGCACAGTCCTTTCAGATGAGAGTGACCACTCCACCCCTCCCTCCTAGCAGAGATGTCTAATCAGGAAATGCAGGTTACACCCCAGCCCCCTTTGTGTCACTGTCTAGTGCGAGGTGAAAAACACCCCAACTGTCAAACTGACCCAGACAGGGAATCCACAAACAAGGCAGAGTCACAAAATGGTTTAAGCAAGAAAATGCTCACTTTCTAAAAGTGGCATTTTCAAATGCACAATCTCAAAATCAACTTTACTAAAAGATGTATCTTTAAATTGTGAGTTCAGGGACCCCAAACTCCACATGTCCTTCTACTCTCTAGGGGAATCTACGCTTTAATCATATTTAAAGGTAGCCCCATATTATCCTATGAGAGAGACAGTCCTTGCAACAGTGAAAAACGAATTTAACAATATTTCACTGTCAGGACATATAAACCACATTACTATATGTCCTACCTTAACCATACACTGCACCCTGCCCTTGGGGCTACCTAGGGCCTACCTTAGGGGTGCCTTACATGTAAGAAAAGGGAAGGTTTAGGCCTGGCAAGTGGGTACACTTGCCAAGTCGAATTTACAGGGTAAAAATACACACACAGACACTGCAGTGGCAGGTGTGAGACATGATTACAGGGTTACTTGTGTGGGTGGCACAACCAGTGCTGCAGGCCCACTAGTAACATTTGATTTACAGGCCCTGGGCACCTCTAGTGCACTTTACTAAGGACTTAACAATAAAACAAATATGCCAATCATGGAGAACCAATTACGTACACATTTTAAACAGGAGCACTTGCACTTTAGCACTGGTTAGCAGTGGTAAAGTGCCCAGAGTAACAAAAACAATAAAATCAGAGTCCAGCACCCATCAACAACCTGGGGAACAGAGGCAAAAAGTTAAGGGAGACCACGCCAAGGATGAAAAGTCTAACAATGACAATATGCCAAAGTATCTCAGTGAGTACCCTCAGTATGATGATAGCAAATATACACAAGATATATGTACACAATACCAAAATATGCAGTAATAGCAATAGAAAACAGTGCAAGCAATGTATAGTCACAATAGATTGCAATGGGAGCACATAGGTATAGGGGCAACACAAACCAGATACTCTAGAAGTGGAATGCGAACCACGAATGGACCCCAAACCTATGTGAGCTTGTAGAGGGTCACTGGGACTGTAAGAAAACAGTGAGGGTTAGAAAAATAGCCCACCCCAAGACCCTCAAAAGTAGGTGTAAAGTGCACCTAAGTTCCCCAGAGAGCACAGAAGTCGTGATAGGAGAATTCTGCAAGGAAGACCAACACCAGCAATGCAACAACGATGGATTTCCAGACGAGAGTACCTGTGGAACAAGGGGACCAAGTCCAAGAGTCACACTCAAGTCAGGAGTGGGTAGATGCCCAGGAAATGCCAGCTGTGGGTGCAAAGAAGCTGCCACCGGATGGTAGAAGCTGTGGATTCTGCAAGAACGAAGAGGGCTAGAAAGTTCCCCTTTGGAGGATGGATATCCCACGTCCTGAAGAAGCTTGCAGAGGTGTTTCAGTGCAGAAAGACCGCAAACAAGCCTTGCTAGCTGCAAGGGTCGCAATTAGGGTTTTTGGATGCTGCTGTGGCCCAGGAGGGACCAGGATGTCGCCAATTGCGTGAGGAGACAGAGGGGGCATCCAGCAAGACAAGGAGCCCACTCAGAAGCAAGCAGCACCCGCAGAAGTACCTGAACAGGCACTACGAAGAAGAGTGAACCGGAGCTCACCCGAAGTCACAAAGAAGGTCCCACGACGCCGGAGGACAACTCAGGAGGTCGTGCACTGCAGGTTAGAGTGTCGGGGACCCAGGCTTGGCTGTACAGAAAGGAAATCCTGGAAGGGTGCACAAGAGCCGGAGCAGCTGCAAATCATGCAGTACCCAGCAATCCAGTCTAGCGTGGGGAGGCAAGGACTTACCTCCGCCACACTTGGACTGAAGAGTCACTGGACTGTGGGAGTCACTTGGACAGAGTTTCTGAGTTCCAGGGACCACGCTCGTCGTGCTGAGAGGGGACCCAGAGGACCAGTGATGCAGTCTTTTGGTGCCTGCGGTTGCAGGGGGAAGATTCCGTCGACCAACAGGAGATTTCTTCGGAGCTTCTAGTGCAGAGAGGAGGCAGACTACCCCCACAGCATGCACCACCAGGAAAACAGTTGAGAAGGCCGCAGGATCAGCGATACAAGGTTGCAGTAGTCGTCTTTGCTACTTTGTTGCGGTTTTGCAGGCGTCCAGAGAAGTCAGCGGTCGATTCCTTGGCAGAAGGTGAAGAGAGAGATGCAGAGGAACTCTGATGAGCTCTTGCATTCGTTATCTAAAGAATTCCCCAAAACAGAGACCCTAAATAGCCAGAAAAGGAGGTTTGGCTACTTAGGAAGGAGGATAGGCTAGCAACACAGGTAAGAGCCTATCAGAAGGAGCCTCTGACGTCACCTGCTGGCACTGGCCACTCAGAGCAGTCCATTGTGCCAGCAGCACCTCTGTTTCCAAGATGGCAGAGGTCTGGAGCACACTGGAGGAGCTCTGGGCACCTCCCAGGGGAGGTGCAGGTAAGGGGAGTGGTCACTCCCCTTTATTTTGTCCAGTTTTGCGCCACAGCAGGGATCCCTGAACCGGTGTAGACTGGCTTATGCAGAGATGGGCACCATCTGTGCCCATCAAAGCATTTCCAGAGGCCTGGGGAGGCTACTCCTCCCCAGCCTTCACACTTATTTCCAAAGGGAGAGGGTGTTACACCCTCTCTCAGAGGAAATCCTTTGTTATGCCTTCCTGGGCCAGGGCTGCCTGGACCCCAGGGGGGCAGAAACCTGTCTGAGGGGTTGGCAGCAGTAGCAGCTGCAGTGGAAACCCTAAAAAGGCAGTTTGGCAGTACCCGGGTTCTGCGCTAGAGTCCCGGGGGATCATGGAATTGTCCCCTCAATGCCAAAATGGCATTGGAGTGACAGTTCCATGATCTTAGACATGTTACATGGCCATGATCGGAGTTACCATTGTGACGCTGTACATAGGTAGTGACCTATGTACAGTGCGCGCGTGTAATGGTGTCCCCGCACTCACAAAGTCCAGGGAATTTGCCCTCAACGATGTGGGGGCACCTTGGCTAGTGCCAGGGTGCCCACACACTAAGCAACTTTGCACCCAACCTTCACCAGGTGAAGGTTAGACATATAGGTGTCTTATAAGTTACTTAACTGCAGTGGTAAATGGCTGTGAAATAACGTGGACGTTATTTCACGCAGGCTGCAGTGGCAGGCCTGTGTAAGAATTGTCAGAGCTCCCTATGGGTGGCAAAAGAAATGCTGCAGCCCATAGTGATCTCCTGGAACCCCAATACCCTGGGTACCTCAGTACCATATACTAGGGAATTATATGGGTGTACCAGTATGCCAATGTGAATTGGTAAATTTAGTCACTAGCCTGTTAGTGACAAATTTGGAAAGGAGAGAGAGCATAACCACTGAGGTTCTGGTTAGCAGAGCCTCAGTGAGACAGTTAGGCATCACACAGGGAACACATACATATAGGCCACAAACTTATGAGCACTGGGGTCCTGGCTAGCAGGGTCCCAGTGACACATAACAAACATACTGACAACATAGGGTTTTCACTATGAGCACTGGGCCCTGGCTAGCAGGATCCCAGTGAGACAGTGAAAACACCCTGACATATACTCACAAACAGGCCAAAAGTGGGGGTAACAAGGCTAGAAAGAGGCTACTTTCTCACACTTATTTTGCCCTCTGCTTGCCATTTATCTTATTATTTCCTTTGATCGTTTGGCTTGCAGTACACTCCCTTTCCGCTTCCTGCCCACTTACCACCATTTCCTCCCTCCCGCCACCCATATCCCCTCCCACCCAGACCTACTTAATGGAGTCCACAGTGCAGCCACCCACAGCAGACGCACTGTCGGTGCATCAAAGACAAGCCAGTCTGCACCCATCCATGTTGGAACCACAGCAGGAACCCTGGTCCTCCTGCTACCCATCTCTACATCGCCAGCGAGTACCTGGCCCTGGGCGCTGCAACACCAACTGCTGCACCTCCTCCCCTTGAGCAACCAAATGACTTTTTACCTGCCTGCACTGCTGCTTCTCCTGCAACACATTCCTACCAGCCAACACAATGACCCCGACCACACCCACCTCGAAGAACTCAAACAACCTGGAACCACACCTGTGCATCCTGATCAATGTCCAATCCCTCTATAAACATGCCATAGAAATGTGGGACATCAACACCACCCTCGCCCTGATGTAGCCTTCACCTTCAAAACCTGGCTCAGCCCCTCCTCAAACCACGCATCGCTACAGCAATTCTCACCGGCTACAAGATGCTACACCAAGACTGCACCAATGAACATGGTGGAGACATCACCATCATCTTCAAGGGAACCATCCCATGCATCACAACTGATGACGATCCCACACTCCTCATGGAGCACCTCAACTTCTAGCTACAGACCGACACCAAGCCAACCGTAAGAGGCATACTCATATACAGACTCTGGAGATCATGACTGGCCTTTGCAGTGCCATCTCCAACCTCATCTCCCCTCTAGCTATCAACTCCAATCACTACATTCTAGTTGGCAACCTCAATTTCCACCCCGACGACTCCAGTGATGCCAACTCAACCACTGTCCTGAAGAAAGTGACAACATTGGCCTCACCCGGCTGGTCACCGAACCCACACACAAATCTGGACACACACTCAACCCCATCTTCATCCTCCAGGGGCAGAGCAAAATTCACCCATTTCACAGAACTCACCTGGTCTGAATACAACATCATTCACTTCACCACCTTCGACTCACAATAGACCATCACCAAGCACCACAGCTCCTTCCACAGAGGCTGAACCAAGGTAACAGAGACACATGGGCGCAGGCACCCAGCACCACCCAACCCAAAGCCTCATCAGACCTCCAACAAGCCGTCCACAACTTTTCTACCTGGATCACCGAATGCACCACTTATTAAGCCAACATGAACCAACAAAACCTCAAGACAAGCCAGCTGGTACACCCCAGAGCTCAGAAACACCACGCGCAATTGCAAACAACTCGAGAAATATTGGCGTTTCCCCAGGAATCCCTCTGTCAGAGCCACTCACAGTGCAGCCCTCAGCAACTACCACTTGGTGGAAAGAAAGCCAAGAGAGCAGGCATCACAGCCCGCATTGACACACAGCTAACTGCATAAAATAACTTTTCAAAGTGGTCAAGGAATACTCTAACCCAGCAGCCACCGAGAACACAATCCACCCCTCCCAAGAACTCTGGGGCACCCTCTCAGACTATTTTCACAGCACGATCACCACCATCTACAACAACTTTGAACCCTAGACCACAGTTCCCAATCTCGACAACCTCGGCCAACCTACACACACCAGCCATACGATCACCAAGTGGACCCCACTCCAGCATAGACCACCAAGGCCATAATGTCACTCATCCACTCTGGGGTACACACCGATCCATGCCCCCACCATTTCTTCAACATCAGAACTAATCAATTCATCACAGAACTTGCTAACATCCTCAACACATCCATCAACATGGCATCCTTCCTGGACAGATGGAGGCACACAGAGATCAGGTCCCTCCTAAAGAAACTCTCCTCCGATCCCAGCAAATTCAAAAATTATTGACTGATCCCTCTGCTCCCTTACCCGGCAAAAGTACTGGAGAAGGCCATCAACCAATAGCTCACCAAATACCTGGAACACAGCAACCTGCTTGACATCTCCCAATCAGGATTCCAAGCCAACGAAAGCATGGAAACCGCTCGGATTGCAGCCACAGACAACATCAAAACCCTCCTTGACTGCAGGAAGACTGCAACCCTGATCCTCCTCGGCCTCTCAGCTGCATTCAACACGTATCCCACCACACCCTCATAAACAGACTCCACAGCATTAGCATTCAGGAGTCCGCCCTCAAGCGGATCACCTCTTTCCACAAAGGCTGCACGTGGAGTATCTGTTTGCCTCCTTTCACTTCCAAACCAAAGCAAATCATCTGTGGTGTACCCCAAGGATCATCCCTCAGCCCAACGCTGTTCAACACCTACATGACCCCTTTGGGGACATCATCAGATCCCACTGGCACAATTTCATATCTTACGCAGACGACACACAACTCATCCTCTCAGTCATTAAAGATCCCCCACCACCAGAATAAACTTCTGTGATGCAATGACCAATGTAGCTAACTAGATGAGAGCCAATTCCTTTAAACTCAACTTCAACAAGACAAAAGTACTGATCTTCAGGAGAAACACATCCATATGGGACTATAGCTGGTGGCCAGCTGAACTCAGATCCACATCATTGCCGATAAACCATGCATGCAACCTCTGCATCATCCTCAACACTGAACTGACCATAAAGCAATCAGCACAGTCACATCCTCCTTCTTCCACACCCTCTGCATGCTCCACAGAATCTTCAGATGGATATCTGTCAGCACCAGGAAAATATTCAACCATACCCAATTCACCAGCTGCCCCGACTGTTGCAAAGCACTCTACTCTGGCATCTCCACCCAACTCCTCAAAAGACTCTAGACTATGCAGAACACTTCAGCCAGACTCACACTGGACCTCCCAAAACAGACCCAAATCACCCCTCACATCAGAAACCTCCACTGGCTCCCCATCAACAAGAGATGTTATTTCAAGGTCCTCATGCACACATACAAGGCCTTACACGATCAGGGACAGGCTTATATCAACCAATGATTGAACTTCCATCAACCACCAAACATCTGCACTCATCCTCACTAGCCCTCGCAAACACTCCCCACAGCCATCGCAGCTACAGTGGTGGCACGTCCTTCTCCTACTTTGCTGTCAAGACCTGGAAAGACCGCCACCTCCGGACAGCACCCTTCCTTGGGGTCTTCACAAAGACCTGCCTTTTTGACAGCACCTCAGCAGCCAGAAACCCCCAGGGTGACAGTGCAGTGTTCTACAAATACTGATTGATTGATTACAGTTATTAATTGAATAAAGTACTTTGTTGATGTTCTTCACAGCCTTTCAGAAACTCTTTGATTTCTTACTTAGATATACAATTTTTACCAAGAATTCTTGCACACATGTTTTCTTCTCATTCAAAAGTAAGCTTCTGTAGGATTTCCTGAAGAGACAGCCACATACAACTTGTTCAAAGTTGTTAGGGGACTTCCGCATCATCCTCAATGCCTACTGCCAAGGCTATACTAGTTATAGGCCTTTTACCCAAGTTATAAGTCCAAGCTCCAGGCCTAAGACACAACAACTGCAAACAATATTCCACCAGCTAAGGGTAGAATGTTCTAAATTAAACAGTGAGAAACAGAAAGATAAACATTAGAGATTTGGAGCAGAAGGCTTGCTCAGGCCTTATGGACCCTCTACCACTCTATTGTGTTCAACGGAGCTCTCAACATTCCAATGCACATAATGTTATACAATTGCACAGTATAGAACAATTTCTGTATTACTGTCATCCCAACACCCCTGCCCTACAAATGCATATGTAGCTACTCTTAACTTGCTGTCTTTCAACATTTATACTTGTCTTTAATATTTTACAATGTCAGGGAACTGGCAAACAGGGCAAGTTTTAGTGCTGGTGGAGCCAAGTGTGACATTCATTTTTGGCGCCCCCCCCAGTAACCACCTCCTCAGATTCCCTCACTACCACCGTGCAAAAGTGTCACTCATCTATCCATAGCCCTCTTTCACATACAATTAATTTGTTTTAAAACACTGGTAAAGTCTGGCTTTGCTAAGCATCCCAGTTATCCACGGTAGGAAAGTACAATCTTGCCTGGCATGTTACCCCCATATTTCACTGTATATATGTTGTTTTAGTCTATGTGTCACTGGGACCCTGCCAGGCAGGGCCCCAGTGCTCATAAGTATGTGCCCTGTATGTGTTCCCTGTGTGATGACTAACTGTCTCACTGAGGCTCTGCTAACCAGAACCTCAGTGGTTATGCTCTCTCTGCTTTCCAAATTGTCACTAACAGGCTTGTGACCAATTTCACCAATTCACATTGGCATACTGGTACACCCATTTAATTCACTAGTATATGGTACTGAGGTACCCTGGGTATTGGGGTTCCAGGAGATCCCTATGGGCTGCAGCATTTCTTTTGCCACCCATAGGGAGATCTGACAAATCTTACACAGGCCTGCCAGTGCAGCCTGAGTGAAATAACGTCCAAGTTATTTCACAGCCATTTACCACTGCACTTAAGTAACTTATAAGTCACCTATATGTCTAACCTTCACCTGGTGAAGGTTGGGTGCAAAGTTACTTAGTGTGTGTGCACCCTGGCACTAGCCAAGGTGCCCCCAAATTGTTCAGGGCAAATTCCCCGGACTTTGTGAGTGCCGGGACACCATTACACGCGTGCACTATACATAGGTCACTACCTATGTATAGCGTCACAATGGTAACTCCAAACATGGCCATGTAACATGTCTAAGATCATGGAATTGTCACCCCAATGCCATTCTGGCATTGGGGAGACAATTCCATGATCCCCTGGGTCTCTAGCACAGAACCCGGGTACTGCCAAACTGCCTTTCCGGGGTCTCCACTGCAGCTGCTGCTGCCAACCCCTCAGACAGGTTTCTGCCCTCCTGGGTGTGAGAAGGTAGCCTCTTTCTAGCCTTGTTACCCCCACTTTTGGCCTGTTTGTGAGTGTATGTCAGGGTGTTTGTCACTGTTTTCACTGTCTCACTGGGATCCTGATAGCCAGGCCTCCGTGCTCATAGTGAAAACACCATGTTTTCAGTATGGTTGTTATGTGTCACTGGGATCCTGCTGGTCAGGACCCCAGTGCTCATAGGTTTGTGGCCTATATGTATGTGTCACTGGGACCCTGTCACACAGGGCCCCAGTGCTCATAGGTGTGCATGTATATGTTCCCTGTGTGGTGCCTAACTGTCTCACTGAGGCTCTGCTAACCAGAACCTCAGTGGTTATGCTCTCTCATTACTTTCAAATTGTCACTAACAGGCTAGTGACCATTTTTACCAATTTACATTGGCTTACTGGAACACCCTTATAATTCCCTAGTATATGGTACTGAGGTACCCAGGGTATTGGGGTTCCAGGAGATCCCTATGGGCTGCAGCATTCCTTTTGCCACCCATAGGGAGCTCTGACAATTCTTACACAGGCCTGCCACTGCAGCCTGAGTGAAATAACGTCCACGTTATTTCACAGCCATTTTACACTGCACTTAAGTAACTTATAAGTCACCTATATGTCTAACCTTTACCTGGTAAAGGTTAGGTGCAAAGTTACTTAGTGTGAGGGCACCCTGGCACTAGCCAAGGTGCCCCCACATTGTTCAGAGCCAATTCCCTGAACTTTGTGAGTGCGGGGACACCATTACACGCGTGCACTACATATAGGTCACTACCTATATGTAGCTTCACCATGGTAACTCCGAATATGGCCATGTAACATGTCTATGATCATGGAATTGCCCCCTCTATACCATCCTGGCATAGTTGGCACAATCCCATGATCCCAGTGGTCTGTAGCACAGACCCTGGTACTGCCAAACTGCCCTTCCTGGGGTTTCACTGCAGCTGCTGCTGCTGCCAACCCCTCAGACAGGCAGCTGCCCTCCTGGGGTCCAGCCAGGCCTGGCCCAGGATGACAGAACAAAGAACTTCCTCTGAGAGAGGGTGTGACACCCTCTCCCTTTGGAAAATGGTGTGAAGGCAGGGGAGGAGTAGCCTCCCCCAGCCTCTGGAAATGCTTTGTTGGGCACAGATGTGCCCAATTCTGCATAAGCCAGTCTACACCGGTTCAGGGACCCCTTAGCCCCTGCTCTGGCGCGAAACTGGACAAAGGAAAGGGGAGTGACCACTCCCCTGACCTGCACCTCCCCTGGGAGGTGTCCAGAGCTCCTCCAGTGTGCTCCAGACCTCTGCCATCTTGGAAACAGAGGTGCTGCTGGCACACTGGACTGCTCTGAGTGGCCAGTGCCACCAGGTGACGTCAGAGACTCCTGCTGATAGGCTCCTTCAGGTGTTAGTAGCCTATCCTCTCTCCTAGGTAGCCAAACCCTCTTTTCTGGCTATTTAGGGTCTCTGTCTCTGGGGAAACTTTAGATAACGAATGCATGAGCTCAGCCGAGTTCCTCTGCATCTCTCTCTTCACCTTCTGATAAGGAAACGACCGCTGACCGCGCTGGAAGCCTGCAAACCTGCAACATAGTAGCAAAGACGACTACTGCAACTCTGTAACGCTGATCCTGCCGCCTTCTCGACTGTTTTCCTGCTTGTGCATGCTGTGGGGGTAGCCTGCCTCCTCTCTGCACCAGAAGCTCCGAAGAAATCTCCCGTGGGTCGACGGAATCTTCCCCCTGCAACCGCAGGCACCAAAAAGCTGCATTACCGGTCCCTTGGGTCTCCTCTCAGCACGACGAGCGAGGTCCCTCGAATCCAGCGACGCTGTCCAAGTGACCCCCACAGTCCAGTGACTCTTCAGCCCAAGTTTGGTGGAGGTAAGTCCTTGCCTCACCTCGCTGGGCTGCATTGCTGGGAACCGCGACTTTGCAGCTACTCCGGCCCCTGTGCACTTCCGGCGGAAATCCTTCGTGCACAGCCAAGCCTGGGTCCACGGCACTCTAACCTGCATTGCACGACTTTCTAAGTTGGTCTCCGGCGACGTGGGACTCCTTTGTGCAACTTCGGCGAGCACCGTTTCACGCATCCTCGTAGTGCCTGTTTCTGGCACTTCTCCGGGTGCTACCTGCTTCAGTGAGGGCTTTTTGTCTTGCTCGACGTCCCCTCTCTCTACAGGTCCAATTTGCGACCTCCTGGTCCCTCCTGGGCCCCAGCAGCGTCCAAAAACGCCAAACGCACGATTTGCGTGTAGCAAGGCTTGTTGGCGTCCTTCCGGCGGGAAAACACTTCTGCACGACTCTCCAAGGCGAGAGGGATCCGTCCACCAAAGGGGAAGTCTCTAACCCTTTTCTTTCCTGCAGAAACCTCAGCTTCTTCTGTCCAGTCGAAGCTTCTTTGCACCCGCAGCTGGCATTTCCTGGGCATCTGCCCATCTCCGACTTGCTTGTGACTTTTGGACTTGGTCCCCTTGTTCCACAGGTACCCTAGATTGGAAATCCACAGTTGTTGCATTGCTGGTTTGTGTCTTTCCTGCATTATTCCTCTAACACGACTCTTTTGTCCTTAGGGGAACTTTAGTGCACTTTGCACTCACTTTTCAGGGTCTTGGGGAGGGTTATTTTTCTAACTCTCACTATTTTCTAATAGTCCCAGCGACCCTCTACAAGGTCACATAGGTTTGGGGTCCATTCGTGGTTCGCATTCCACTTTTGGAGTATATGGTTTGTGTTGCCCCTATCCCTATGTTTCCCCATTGCATCCTATTGTAACTATACATTGTTTGCACTGTTTTCTAAGACTATACTGCATATTTTTGCTATTGTGTATATATATCTTGTGTATATTTCCTATCCTCTCACTGAGGGTACACTCTAAGATACTTTGGCATATTGTCATAAAAATAAAGTACCTTTATTTTTAGTATAACTGTGTATTGTGTTTTCTTATGATATTGTGCATATGACACTAGGTGGTACTGTGGTAGCTTCACACATCTCCTAGTTCAGCCTAAGCTGCTCTGCTAAGCTACCATTATCTATCAGCCTAAGCTGCTAGACACCCTATACACTAATAAGGGATAACTGGGCCTGGTGCAAGGTGCAAGTACCCCTTGGTACTCACTACAAGCCAGTCCAGCCTCCTACATTGGTTGTGCAGTGGTGGGATAAGTGCTTGAGACTACTTACCACTCTTGTCATTGTACTTTTCATAAGAGAAAAATATACAAAACAAGGTCAGTGTATATACACATAGCCAAAAAGTTTTGCATTTCCTCTTTTCACTCTTTTCTAAGTGCTGAAAAGTACTCCTAAACTTTCAAAAAGTTCTTAAAAGTTTAAAAAGTTTTTTTCTGTCTTTCCAAAAAGTTCTGAAAACTTTTTTCTCTTTTTCTATCACTTTAACTCTCTCTAAAAAATGGCTGGTACAGGCCAAAATGTTGAACTGTCCAAAATTGCATATGATCACCTTAGCTGGAAAGGAGCAAGGAGTCTCTGCATAGAGAGAGGTTTGAGTGTGGGGAAGAATCCTTCCTTAGAACTGTTAATTAATATGCTTAGAGTACAGGATAAGGCCATAAGTGCCCAATCTGGTGAAAAAGTAGCTAATGGTTCTCAATCTGATCCAGGGACTCCCCCAGGAAAAGGTTCAGGAAAGAAACTTCTCAGCCTGCCCATTACTAGACAGTCTAGCATAGTTGGTACAGAGGTTGAATCACACCATACTGATGGTGTGCTCTCACATTATGCTGGTAGCCAAGCTGTTAGGGTGCCCTCTGTAAGGGACAGGTCTCCTTCTGTTCATTCCCATCATACCTCTGTATCTATAAATGTCCCTCCCACCCACCCTGATGACAGATTGTTAGAAAGGGAGCTCAATAGATTGAGAGTGGAACAAACCAGACTGAAGCTCAAGAAGCAACAGCTGGATTTGGATAGACAGTCTTTAGAATTAGAGAAGGAAAGACAGAAGTTGGGTTTAGATACCCATGGTGGCAGCAGCAGTATTCCCCATAGTCATCCTGCAAAAGAGCATGATTCCAGGAATCTGCACAAGATAGTTCCCCCTTATAAGGAGGGGGATGACATTAACAAGTGGTTTGCTGCACTTGAGAGGGCCTGTGCTGTACAGGATGTCCCTCAAAGGCAGTGGGCTGCTATCCTATGGCAATCATTTAGTGGAAAAGGTAGGGATAGGCTCCTTACTGTGAAAGAAAATGATGCCAATAAGTTTACAGTTCTTAAGAATGCACTCCTGGATGGTTATGGCTTAACCACTGAACAGTACAGGATAAAGTTCAGAGAGACCAAAAAGGAGTCTTCACAAGACTGGGTTGATTTCATTGACCATTCAGTGAAGGCCTTGGAGGGGTGGTTACATGGCAGTAAAGTTACTGATTATGAAAGCCTGTATAACACAATCCTGAGAGAGCATATACTTAATAATTGTGTGTCTGATTTGTTGCACCAGTACCTGGTAGACTCTGATCTGACCTCTCCCCAAGAATTGGGAAAGAAGGCAGACAAATGGGTCAGAACAAGGGTGAACAGAAAAGTTCATACAGGGGGTGACAAAGATGGCAATAAGAAGAAAGATGGTGAAAAATCTCAAGATAAGCATGGGGATAAGGGTAAAACCAAAGATCCCACTTCAAATCTTAAACACTCTTCAGAGGGTGGGGATAAAACAAATTCTTCCTCTTCTTCCCAACCTGCACACATTAAAAAGCCTTGGTGCTTTGTGTGTAAAAATTGAGGCCATAGGCCAGGGGATAAGTCCTGTCCAGGTAAACCCCCTGAGCCTACCACCACTAATACATCAAGCTCTAGTGCCCCTAGCAGTAGTGGTACTAGTGGTGGGACTGCTGGCAACAGTCAAGCAAAGGGTGTAGTTGGGTTCACTTATGGGTCCATAGTGGAAACTGATGTCATCAGTCCCAAGACAGTTTCTGTCACACCTAGTGGCACTGGCCTTGCCACACTGGCTGCTTGTCCCCTTACAATGGATAAGTACAGGCAGACAGTTTCAATAAATGGTGTTGAGGCCTTGGCCTACAGGGACACAGGTGCCAGTTTCACTTTGGTGACTGAAAACCTAGTGCCTCCTGAACAACACATCATTGGACAACAGTATAAGATTATTGATGTCCATAACTCCACTAAGTTTCTTCCCTTAGCTATAATTCAGTTTAGTTGGGGTGGAGTTACTGGCCCTAAGCAGGTGGTGGTATCACCTAGCTTACCTGTAGACTGTCTCTTAGGTAATGACCTAGAGGCCTCAGGTTGGGCTGATGTAGAGTTTTATGCCCATGCAGCCATGCTGGGCATCCCTGAGGAATTGTTCCCTCTCATTTCTACTGAAATGAAAAAGCAAATGAGAGAAGGCCTGAAAACTCAGGATCCCTCTCCATCAACAGGTAAAAAGGGTATCACAGTATCCCCTAACCACCCTACCATTCAGGATACCATTCCTGTGGTGGGAGAAACCTCTCCTGGGGTGGCACCTGTTCCAAGGGAATCATCAGCTGGCAAAGCTGGACTCCCTGAGGTAGAAGTACCTCTCTGTGGGATAACTAACATTGGTGACAAAAATAGCACCATTTTAGTTAACATGGAGCATCCCTCCAACCCTCCCAGAGAAACTTTAGTGCAGAAACCCTGCACTGCCTCACAACACTTAGGACAGCATCCCTGCCCTAGTGTGGAGCTCATAGGACAGCATCCCTGCCCTGCTCCAACTCAAGAGAAACAGCATCCCTGTTCTCTCTTCCAGCCAAATGGACAAAGTTTTTGCCCAGCTATGGGTTTATTGAGACAGCATCCCTGTCTGGCATTTCCATCACTACAAATAGGTTCAGTGGACAATTCCCACTGCTCTAAACTAAAACTTACTGATAGAAACTCTGAAAATACATCTTCACATTGTTGCTTAGCTAAAAAACTTCAAACAGGGTGGTTTACATCCCCACAGGGAAGTAACCATATAGTGGATGATAAAGGGAGTAACCAGTCTATTGCAGAGCTACTCTCTACTTATCACCACTTAGACAATAAAGTCTCAACTGGCCAAGGTTAGCCTTATTGTCCTTCATTTGGGGGGGGGGGTTGTGTGAGAAGGTAGCCTCTTTCTAGCCTTGTTACCCCCACTTTTGGCCTGTTTGTGAGTGTATGTCAGGGTGTTTGTCACTGTTTTCACTGTCTCACTGGGATCCTGATAGCCAGGCCTCAGTGCTCATAGTGAAAACACCATGTTTTCAGTATGGTTGTTATGTGTCACTGGGATCCTGCTGGTCAGGACCCCAGTGCTCATAGGTTTGTGGCCTATATGTATGTGTCACTGGGACCCTGTCACACAGGGCCCCAGTGCTCATAGGTGTGCATGTATATGTTCCCTGTGTGGTGCCTAACTGTCTCACTGAGGCTCTGCTAACCAGAACCTCAGTGGTTATGCTCTCTCATTACTTTCAAATTGTCACTAACAGGCTAGTGACCATTTTTACCAATGTACATTGGCTTACTGGAACACCCTTATAATTCCCTAGTATATGGTACTGAGGTACCCAGGGTATTGGGGTTCCAGGAGATCCCTATGGGCTGCAGCATTCCTTTTGCCACCCATAGGGAGCTCTGACAATTCTTACACAGGCCTGCCACTGCAGCCTGAGTGAAATAACGTCCACGTTATTTCACAGCCATTTTACACTGCACTTAAGTAACTTATAAGTCACCTATATGTCTAACCTTTACCTGGTAAAGGTTAGGTGCAAAGTTACTTAGTGTGAGGGCACCCTGGCACTAGCCAAGGTGCCCCCACATTGTTCAGAGCCAATTCCCTGAACTTTGTGAGTGCGGGGACACCATTACACGCGTGCACTACATATAGGTCACTACCTATATGTAGCTTCACCATGGTAACTCCGAATATGGCCATGTAACATGTCTATGATCATGGAATTACCCCCTCTATACCATCCTGGCATAGTTGGCACAATCCCATGATCCCAGTGGTCTGTAGCACAGACCCTGGTACTGCCAAACTGCCCTTCCTGGGGTTTCACTGCAGCTGCTGCTGCTGCCAACCCCTCAGACAGGCAGCTGCCCTCCTGGGGTCCAGCCAGGCCTGGCCCAGGATGACAGAACAAAGAACTTCCTCTGAGAGAGGGTGTGACACCCTCTCCCTTTGGAAAATGGTGTGAAGGCAGGGGAGGAGTAGCCTCCCCCAGCCTCTGGAAATGCTTTGTTGGGCACAGATGTGCCCAATTCTGCATAAGCCAGTCTACACCGGTTCAGGGACCCCTTAGCCCCTGCTCTGGCGCGAAACTGGACAAAGGAAAGGGGAGTGACCACTCCCCTGACCTGCACCTCCCCTGGGAGGTGTCCAGAGCTCCTCCAGTGTGCTCCAGACCTCTGCCATCTTGGAAACAGAGGTGCTGCTGGCACACTGGACTGCTCTGAGTGGCCAGTGCCACCAGGTGACGTCAGAGACTCCTGCTGATAGGCTCCTTCAGGTGTTAGTAGCCTATCCTCTCTCCTAGGTAGCCAAACCCTCTTTTCTGGCTATTTAGGGTCTCTGTCTCTGGGGAAACTTTAGATAACGAATGCATGAGCTCAGCCGAGTTCCTCTGCATCTCTCTCTTCACCTTCTGATAAGGAAACGACCGCTGACCGCGCTGGAAGCCTGCAAACCTGCAACATAGTAGCAAAGACGACTACTGCAACTCTGTAACGCTGATCCTGCCGCCTTCTCGACTGTTTTCCTGCTTGTGCATGCTGTGGGGGTAGCCTGCCTCCTCTCTGCACCAGAAGCTCCGAAGAAATCTCCCGTGGGTCGACGGAATCTTCCCCCTGCAACCGCAGGCACCAAAAAGCTGCATTACCGGTCCCTTGGGTCTCCTCTCAGCACGACGAGCGAGGTCCCTCGAATCCAGCGACGCTGTCCAAGTGACCCCCACAGTCCAGTGACTCTTCAGCCCAAGTTTGGTGGAGGTAAGTCCTTGCCTCACCTCGCTGGGCTGCATTGCTGGGAACCGCGACTTTGCAGCTACTCCAGCCCCTGTGCACTTCCGGCGGAAATCCTTCGTGCACAGCCAAGCCTGGGTCCACGGTACTCTAACCTGCATTGCACGACTTTCTAAGTTGGTCTCCGGCGACGTGGGACTCCTTTGTGCAACTTCGGTGAGCACCGTTTCACGCATCCTCGTAGTGCCTGTTTCTGGCACTTCTCCGGGTGCTACCTGCTTGAGTGAGGGCTTTTTGTCTTGCTCGACGTCCCCTCTCTCTACAGGTCCAATTTGCGACCTCCTGGTCCCTCCTGGGCCCCAGCAGCGTCCAAAAACGCCAAACGCACGATTTGCGTGTAGCAAGGCTTGTTGGCGTCCTTCCGGCGGGAAAACACTTCTGCACGACTCTCCAAGGCGAGTGGGATCCGTCCACCAAAGGGGAAGTCTCTAACCCTTTTCGTTCCTGCAGAAACCTCAGCTTCTTCTGTCCAGTCGAAGCTTCTTTGCACCCGCAGCTGGCATTTCCTGGGCATCTGCCCATCTCCGACTTGCTTGTGACTTTTGGACTTGGTCCCCTTGTTCCACAGGTACCCTAGATTGGAAATCCACAGTTGTTGCATTGCTGGTTTGTGTCTTTCCTGCATTATTCCTCTAACACAACTCTTTTGTCCTTAGGGGAACTTTAGTGCACTTTGCACTCACTTTTCAGGGTCTTGGGGAGGGTTATTTTTCTAACTCTCACTATGTTCTAATAGTCCCAGCGACCCTCTACAAGGTCACATAGGTTTGGGGTCCATTCGTGGTTCGCATTCCACTTTTGGAGTATATGGTTTGTGTTGCCCCTATCCCTATGTTTCCCCATTGCATCCTATTGTAACTATACATTGTTTGCACTGTTTTCTAAGACTATACTGCATATTTTTGCTATTGTGTATATATATCTTGTGTATATTTCCTATCCTCTCACTGAGGGTACACTCTAAGATACTTTGGCATATTGTCATAAAAATAAAGTACCTTTATTTTTAGTATAACTGTGTATTGTGTTTTCTTATGATATTGTGCATATGACACTAGGTGGTACTGTGGTAGCTTCACACGTCTCCTAGTTCAGCCTAAGCTGTTCTGCTAAGCTACCATTATCTATCAGCCTAAGCTGCTAGACACCCTATACACTAATAAGGGATAACTGGGCCTGGTGCAAGGTGCAAGTACCCCTTGGTACTCACTACAAGCCAGTCCAGCCTCCTACACTGGGGTCCAGGTAGCCCTGGCCCAGGAAGGCAGACAAAGGATTTCCTCTGAGAGAGGGTGTAACACCCTCTCTCTTTGGAAATAGGTGTGATGGCTGGGGAGGAGTAGCCTCCCCCAGCTTCTGGAAATGCTTTGATGGGCACAGATGCTGCCCATCTCTGCATAAGCCAGTCTACACCGGTTTAGGGATCCCCCAGCCCTGCTCTGGTGCGAAACTGGACAAAGGAAAGGGGAGTGACCACTCCCCTGACCTGCACCTCCCAGGGGAGGTGCCCAGAGCTCCTCCAGTGTGCTCCAGACCTCTGTCATCTTGGAAACAGAGGTGTTGCTGGCACACTGGACTGCTCTGAGTGGCCAGTGCCTGCAGGTGACGTCAGAGACTCCTTCTGATAGGCTCTTACCTCTCTTAGTAGCCAATCCTCCTTCCTAGATAGCCAAACCTCCTTTTCTGGCTATTTAGGGTCTCTGCTTTGGGGAATTCTTCAGATACCGAATGCAAGAGCTCACCAGAGTTCCTCTGCATCTCCCTCTTCAGCTTCTGCCAAAGAATCGACCGCTGACTGCTCAGGACGCCTGGAAACTGCAACAAAGTAGCCAGACGACTGCTAGCAACCTTGTATCGCTGCATCCTGCCGGCTTTCTCGACTGTTTCCAGGTGGTGCATGCTCTGTGGGTAGCCTGCCTCCTTCTTGCACCCGGAACTCTGAAGAAATCTCCCGTGGGTCGATGGAATCTTCCCCCTGCAACCGCAGGCAACAAAAGACTGCATCACCGGTACTCTGGGTCCCCTCTCAGCACGACGAGCGTGGTCCCTGGAACTCAGCAACTCTGTCCAAGTGACTCCCACAGTCCAGTGACTCTTCAGTCCAAGTTTGGTGGAGGTAAGTCCTTGCCTCCCCATGCTAGACTGCATTGCTGGGTACCTCGGGATTTGCAGCTGCTCCGGCTCCTGTGCACTCTTCCAGGATTTCCTTCGTGCACAGCCAAGCCTGGGTCCCCGACACTCCAACCTGCAGTGCACAACCTTATGAGTTGTCCTCCGGTGTCGTGGGACTCCCTTTTGTGACTTCGGGTGGACTCTGGTTCACTCCTCTTCTAAGTGCCTGTTCCAGTACTTCTGCGGGTACTGCCTGCATCTGTGAGGGCTCCCTGACTTTCTGGGCACCCCCTCTGTCTCGTCATCCAAATGGCGACATCCGGGTCCCTCATGGGCCACAGCAGCAATCAAAAACCCTAATCGCAACCCTTGCAGCTAGCAAGGCTTGTTTGCGGTCTTTCTGCGTGGGAACACCTCTGCAAGCTTCTTCACGACGTGGGATATCCATCCTCCAAAGGGGAAGTTCCTAGTCCTCTTCGTTCTTGCAAAACACCAAGCTTCTTCCATCCGGTGGCAGCTTCCGTGCACCCTCAGCTGGCACTCTCGACACTGTCGCGACTCTTGGACTTGGTCCCCTTGTCTTACAGGTACTCAGGTCCAGAAATCCACTGTTGTTGCATTGCTGGTGTTGGTTCTCCTTGCAGAATCCCCCTATCACAACTTCTGTGCTCTATGGGGCTTGCAGGTGCACTTTACACCTACCTTACAGGGTCTTGGGGTGGGCTAATGTTCTAACCCTCACTGTTTTCTTACAGTCCCAGCAACCCTCTGCAAGCTCACATAGGTTTGGGGTCCATTCGTGGTTCACATTCCACTTTTGGAGTATATGGTTTGTGTTGCCCCTAAACCTATGTGCTCCTATTGCAATCTATTGTAACTTTACACTGCTTGCATTACTTCCTTTTGCTATTACTGCATAATTTTGGTATTGTGTACATATATCTTGTGTATATTTCTCATCCTCATACTGAGGGTACTCACTGAGATACTTTTGGCATATTGTCACAAAAATAAAGTACCTTTATTTTTAGTATATCTGTGTATAGTGTTTTCTCATGATATTGTGCATATGACACCAGTGGTATAGTAGGAGCTTTACATGTCTCCTAGTTCAGCCTAAGCTGCTTTGGCATAGCTACCTTCTATCAGCCTCAGCTGCTAGAAACACCTCTTCTACACTAATAAGGGATAACTGGACCTGGCACAAGGTGTAAGTACCTCTGGTACCCACTACAAGCCAGGCCAGCCTCCTACATTGGTTGGGATAAGTACTTGTAACTACTTACCACTTTGTCATTTTGTACTTTTCATAAGAGAATAATATATAAAACAAGTTCAGTATATGTACATCTAACCAAAAAGTTTTGCTTTTCTTCTCTTACACTTTCTGCTAAGTGCTGAAAAGTACTCCTAAACTTCTAAAAGTTTCCAAAAAGTTTTAAAAAGGTTTTTTTTCTGTTCTTTAAAAAGTCCTGAAACTTTTTTTCTCTTCTCACTGTCTCTAAACCTTCTTCTATCATGTCTGATGTAGTAACTTCTCTTAAAATGGTCAATACAACTTATGACAATTTACACTTCAAGAGCCTAAGGAGTCTCTGCATTGATAGAGGTTTAGTGATAGGAAAGATCCCTTCAAGAGAATTTCTATTTAACTTGCTCATTGAGAATAATAAGTCCCTAGCAGGCACTTCAACTGAGAAGTTGGTAGATAGCTCCCATTCTGACTGAGGGTAACCCCTTGAGGGAGGTGTGGAGGGTTCAATTCCATATCTGCCCCTTAGCAGACCACCTAGCAATGTTGGTAGTAATAGGAGCTCCCATCATAGTAGGGATGTTTTTATTCCTGGAGGCCAGGTTGTTAGAGTCCAAGCTGTTAGGGACAGATCTCCCTCTGTTGGTTCCAATATATCCTCAGTGTCCAAGCATTCCAAACCCACCCACCCTGAAGACAACATGTTAGAAAGGGAACTCAAAAAGTTGAGAGTGGAAGAGACCAGGATGAAGCTTAAACAGCAACAGCTGGCTCTAGACAGGGAATTCCTAGACCTGGATAAGGAGAGACAGAGATTGGGGTTTGGACCCCATGGTGGCAGCAGCAGTATTCCTGATAGTAATCCTGTTAGAGAGCATGATTCCAGGAATCTGCATAAGATAGTTCCCCCTTACAAGGAGGGGGATGACATTAACAGGTGGTTTTCTGCACTTGAGAGGGCCTGAATGGTACATGGGGTCCCTCAAAGGCAGTGGGCTGCTATATTATGGCTATCTTTCAATGGAAAGGGTAGGGATAGGCTCCTTACTGTTAGAGAAAGTGATGCTAATAATTTTGCAGTTTTGAAGGATGCACTCTTGGATGGATTTGGCTTAACCACTGAACAATACAAGATTAAGTTCAAAGACACCAGAAAACAGTCCTCACAAGACTGGATAGACTTTGTTGACTGTTCAATGAAGGCCTTGGAGGGGTGGTTACATGGCAGAAAGTTTCTGACTATGAAAGCCTGTTTAATCTTATTCTGAGAGAGCATATTCTGAATAACTGTGCGTCTGACTTGTTACACCAATATGTAGTGGACTCAGATCTGACCTCTCCCCAAGAATTGGGAAAGAAGGCAGACAAATGGGCCAGAACAAGAGTGAACAGAAAGGTTCATACAGGGGGTGACAAGGATGGCAAGAAGAAGGATGGTAAGTCTTCTGACAAGGGTGGGGACAAATCTAAAAATGAGTCTTCATCAGGCCCACAAATAAACACTCTGGTGGGGGTGGTGGGTCCAAATCCTCTTCAAATCAAGTAAAAAAGCCTTGGTGTTATTTATGTAAAGTAAAAGGCCATTGGACAACTGATGCCAGTTGTCCAAAGAAAAACACCAAACCTCCCACTACCACAACCCCTACTGCAACCTCTAGTGCCCCTAGTAATAGCAGTGGTGGTGGGAGCAAACCTACTAATAGCCAATCCAAGGGAGTAGCTGGGCTCACTTTTGGTAATTTAGTTGGGGTTGGTCTTGTTAGGGAGACTACAGAGGCTGTGTTAGTCTCTGAAGGTGCCATTGATTTTGCCACCTTGGTTGCCTGTCCCCTTAATATGGATAAGTACAAGCAACTTCCCCTAATCAATGGTGTTGAGGTTCAGGCCTACAGGGACACAGGTGCCAGTGTTACCATGGTGATAGAGAAACTGGTACACCCTGAACAACACCTACTTGGTCACCAGTACCAAGTGACAGACGCTCATAACAACACTCTTAGCAACCCCATGGCTGTTGTGAATCTCAACTGGGGAGGGGGGTTACTGGTCCAAGTTGTGGTTGCTTCAGATTTACATGTAGACTGTCTACTAGGAAATGATTTAGAGACATCAGCTTGGGCAGAAGTAGAGTTGGAGGCTCATGCAGCAATGCTGGGCATTCCTGGGCATATTTTTGCTTTAACCAGGGCTCAGGCCAAAAAGCAAAAAGGGCAGGCTGACTTGGATCCTGTAACAATGGACCAAGTACTCCCTAAAGCTAGGGGTAGCAAGGGTAAATCCCTACCCACTATCCCTCCCTCTACAGATGATTCAACTTCTGAGAAAGAAGAATTTCCTTCCTGTGCAGAACCTTCACCAGATGAGCTGGCAGCAGACACTGCTGAGCTTTTGGGTGGAGGGGGGCCTGCCAGGGAAGAGCTGAGTGTGGCACAGCAATCCTGTCCCACATTAGAGGGTCTCAGACAGCAAGCTGTCAAGCAGCAAAATGGGGATGTCAGTGACTCACAAAGAGTTTACTGGGAGGACAACCTCTTGTACACAGAGGAAAGGGACCCAAAACCTGGAGCAGCCAGGAGATTGGTCATTCCATGCAGTACAGAGAGTTCCTCCTAACTCTGGAACATGACATTCCCTTGGCTGGGCATTTGGGCCAGATCAAAACATGGGTAAGGCTTGTCCCCCTGTTTCACTGGCCTAGGATGTCAGAGGACACAAAAGATTTTTGTAAGTCTTGTGTGACCTGCCAAGCCAGTGGCAAGACTGGTGGCACACCAAAGGCTCCCCTTATTCCACTACCTGTGGTTGGAGTCCCCTTTGAAAGGGTAGGGGTTGACATAGTTGGCCCCCTTGACCCTCCTACTGCTTCAGGCAATACGTTTATCTTGGTGGTTGTGGACCATGCCACAAGATATCCTGAAGCTATTCCTCTAAGGACCACTACAGCACCTGCAGTGGCAAAAGCCTTCCTGGGAATCTTTTCCAGGGTGGTTTTTCCAAAAGAGGTTGTATCAGACAGAGGTAGCAACTTTATGTCTGCATACTTGAAGACTATGTGGAAGGAATGTGGTGTAACCTACAAATTCACCACACCTTATCATCCACAAACAAATGGACTGGTAGAGAGGTTTAATAAAACTCTCAAAGGAATGATAATGGGACTCCCTGAAAAACTCAGGAGGAGATGGGATGTCCTGTTACCTTGCTCCTTTTTGCTTACAGGGAGGTACCCCAGAAAGGAGTGGGCTTCAGCCCCTTTGAACTCCTATTTGGGCACCCTGTAAGAAGTCCACTAACACTTGTGAAGGAGGATTGGGAACAACCTTTAAAAGCTCCCAAACAGGACACAGTGGACTATGTACTTGGCCTAAGATCCAGAATGGCCGAGTATATGAAAAAGGCCAGTATAAACCTTCAGGCCAGACAAGAGATCCAGAAGCAATGGCAGGACCAGAAGGCTGTTCTGATTCAGGACCAACCGGGACAGAAGGTGTGGGTATTGGAGCCTGTGGCCCCAAGAGCACTCCAAGACAAATGGAGTGGACCCCATCTCATTGTTGAAAGGAAGGGCGAGGTCACCTACTTGGTTGACCTAGGCACTGCCAGGAGTCCCCTTAGGGTGATTCATGTCAACCGCCTAAAACCCTACTATGACAGAGCTGATCTCACCCTGCTCATGGCAACAGATGAGGGACAGGAAGAGGAGAGTGACCCTCTCCCTGATCTCTTCTCCTCCATAGAAGAGGATGCTCTAGTGGATGGAGTAGTTTTGGCAGACTGTCTTACTGCAGAACAGAAAGACAACTGCATAAATCTCCTTGGTCAGTTTTCTGAACTCTTTTCAACTGTGCCAGGCACCACATCTTGGTGTGAACACACAATTGATACTGGAGACGGCATGCCTGTCAAAAGTAAAATCTATAGGCAGCCTGACCATGTCAGAGACTGCATAAAGCAAGAAGTTCAGAAAATGCTTGACTTAGGAGTGGTTGAACCTTCTGAAAGCCCATGGGCCTCACTCAAAAGATGGAAAAAGGGAGATGAGGTTTTGTGTAGATTACAGAGGTTTTCAACCAGGTAACAAAAACTGATGCTCACCCTATACCTAGGGCAGATGAGCTCATAGATACACTGGCATCTGCCAAGTATCTAAGCACCTTTGATTTGACTGCAGGGTATTGGCAGATCAAATTGGCAGAGGATGCTAAAGCTAAAACTGCATTTTCAACTATAGGAGGGCACTACCAATTTACAGTGATGCCCTTTGGTTTGAAAAATGCACCTGCCACTTTTCAGAGGTTGGTGAATACAATCCTGCAAGGGTTGGAGGCTTTTAGTGCAGCATATCTAGATGATATAGCTGTCTTTAGCTCAACCTGGGATGATCACCTGGTCCACCTTTGGAAAGTTTTAGAGGCCCTGCAAAAGGCAGGCCTGACTATCAAGGCTTCAAAGTGCCAGATAGGGCAGGGAAAGGTGGTTTATCTGGGATACCTGGTAGGTGGAGAACAGATTGCACCACTTCAGGGGAAAATCCGGACAATCATGGATTGGGCTCCCCCTACAACACAGACCCAGGTAAGAGCCTTCCTAGGCCTCACTGGGTATTACAGGAGATTCATTACAAACTATGGCTCCATTGCAGCCCCACTTAATGATCTCACAAGTAAAAAGATGCCTAAAAAGGTATTGTGGACAGTTAGCTGTCAGAAAGCTTTTGAGGAGCTCAAACAGGCCATGTGCACTGCACCTGTCCTAAAAAGCCCATGTTACTCCAAGAAATTCATTGTTCAAACTGATGCATCTGAATTAGGGGTAGGGGCAGTCTTATCACAACTCAATTCTGAGGGCCAGGATCAACCTGTTGCTTTTATCAGCAGGAGGTTGACCCCTAGAGAAAAGCGTTGGTCTGCCATAGAGAGGGAGGCCTTTACTGTGCTCTGGGCACTGAAGAAGTTGAGGCCATACCTGTTTGGCACTCACTTCATTGTTCAGAAAGACCACAAACCTCTACTTTGGCTAAAACAAATGAAAGGTGAAAACCCTAAATTGTTGAGGTGGTCCATATCTCTACAGGGAATGGACCATACAGTGGAACATAGACCTGGGAGTACCCACTCCAATGCAGATGGACTCTCCAGATATTTGCACTTAGACAATGAAGACTCATCAGGTCATGGCTAGTCTTATTGTCCTTCGTTTGGGGGGGGGTGTAGGAAAGTATCATCTTGCCTGGCATTTTACCCCCATATTTCACTGTATATATGATGTTTTAGTCTATGTGTCACTCGGACCCTGCCAGGCATGGCCCCACTGCTCATAAGTATGTGCCCTGTATGTGTTCCCTGTGTGATGACTAACTGTCTCACTGAGGCTCTGCTAACCAGAACCTCAGTGGTTATGCTGTCTCTGCTTTCCAAATTGTCACTAACAGGCTAGTGACCAATTTCACCAATTCACATTGGCATACTGGTACACCCATATAATTCCCTAGTATATGGTACTGAGGTACCCAGGGTATTGGGGTTCCAGGAGATCCTTATGGGCTGCAGCATTTATTTTGCCACTCATAGGGAGATCTGACAAATCTTACACAGGCCTGCCAGTGCAGCCTGAGTGAAATAACGTCCACGTTATTTCACAGCCATTTACCACTGCACTTAAGTAACTTATAAGTCACCTATATGTCTAACCTTCACCTGGTGAAGGTTGGATGCAAAGTTACTTAGTGTGTGGGCACCCTGGCACTAGCCAAGGTGCCCCCACATTGTTCAGGGCAAATTCCCCAGACTTTGTGAGTGCGGGGACACCATTACACGCGTGCACTACACATAGGTCACTACCTATGTATAGCGTCAAAATGGTAACTCCGAACATGGCCATGTAACATGTCTAAGATCAAGGAATTGTCACCCCAATGCCATTCTGGCATTGGGGAGACAATTCCATGATCCCCCGGGTCTCTAGCACAGAACCTGGGTACTGCCAAACTGCCTTTCCTGGGTCTCCACTGCAGCTGCTGCTGCTGCCAACCCCTAAGACAGGTTTCTGCTCTCCTGGGGTCCAGGCAGCCCTGGCCCAGGAAGGCAGAACAAAGGATTTCCTCTGAGAGAGGGTGTGACACCCTCTCCCTTTGGAAATAGGTGTGATGGCTGGGGAGGAGTAGCCTCCCCCAGCCTCTGGAAATGCTTTGATGGGCACAGATGCTGCCCATCTCTGCATAAGCCAGTCTACCCCGGTTTAGGGATCCCCCAGCCCTGCTCTGGCGCAAAACTGGACAAAGGAAAGGGGAGTTACCACTCCCCTGACCTGCACGTCCCAGGGGAGGTGCCCAGAGTTCCTCCAGTGTGCCCCAGACCTCTGCCATCTTGGAAACAGAGGTGTTGCTGGCACACTGGACTGCTCTGAGAGGCCAGTGCCAGGAGGTGACGTCAGAGACTCCTTCTGATAGGCTCTTACCTCTCTTAGTAGCCAATCCTCCTTCCTAGATAGCCAAACCTCCTTTTCTGGCTATTTAGGGTCTCTGCTTTGGGGAATTCTTCAGATACCGAATGCAAGAGCTCACCAGAGTTCCTCTGCATCTCCCTCTTCACCTTCTGCCAAACGATCGAGCGCTGACTGCTCAGGACGCCTGCAAAACCGCAACAAAGTAGCCAGACGACTACTAGCAACCTTGTATCGCTTCATCCTGCCGGCTTTCTCAACTGTTTCCAGGTGGTGCATGCTCTGGGGGTAGCCTGCCTCCTACATTCACATAAAATACAGATCAGTGATTTGCATGGTACAGCGCTCTTTGTGCGATATGCCGCTCTTCTGCACTACTTTATGGTCAGTTAAAACTGTCACTAGACAAAACTGTGATCTTTCTCTGGCATAGTGATCCTCAAAGTATGCCCCAGGGGCTGCATGCAGCCCTCCTGACCTTTACATGCGGTCCCCTATTCAGCAGCAGCACGGAGTCACTGTTTACTGGACTCAGCACTAATATTTTAAAAGATATTTAATAGACAGGCAGTGTTAGAAATGGTGTTTCTGGTTGGCTAGGGTATGAACCTCAGTCAGGCAGAACCAACCACTCTAGCCAGGACAAATAATTTACACACCAAAGATAACCCGTTTTCACCCCCTGGTAGCTTGGCACAGAGCAGTCAGGCTTGTCCCCAGAGGTCATGTGTAAAGTGTTTGCGCAACACACTCAACACACTCACACCAGTGGCACAATAAATACACTACAAAATTGGACTCCACACATGAATATATAAAAATATGTCTATATTGTAGATATATTGTAAGACCAAAATGACATAAAACATAAGTACTGTGCAAATAAAACTATTACTACAAGATGTTACTGGTTATCCTGAGTAATACAATAATCCTCAATGACATAAGACCTATTAGCAGTGGATATCCAGAGCGTGAAATATAACCCACTAGAAAATACTCCAGTTAAGCATGAGAACATTTTACATCATCATAAATACATGAAGCGTGATGGGCGTGCACACTATATCCCTGTTGGCATAATAATAGTCATCAAAATTTGATGTTAAAACAAGTACACGAGTCATGGGATGTTGAAACCAAGTACACATGTTACTTCATATCATTAGTAATACCTGAGTTTACCAATACACAATCATAATCACAGAGACAGTGCACCTGCACTACTATTATACTTTAGGTGGTAATGTGAAAAGCATTGCAGGTTACAGGACCCCTGCAACGCATGCCACTCTGACCATGGTAATGTATGTATCTCTCTGGATACAGCAAGTCCTTCATCGTGGTGGCCTCTGCCTTGGGCTCACTCCGAGATAACACCCAGATCCAGTGCAGCTTCCTTTGTGGGATCTGGTCACAACCTCCTTTCTGGGAATGGGGACCCGCTCTGGGGCTGAGTGACTGTGTGGCAGCACTGCAAGAAGGAGGCAGCTACGATGTTGCTGGCATCATGGCGGCCAAACTGGTGCAGCCTACCCCAACACTGAAGCCTGATGACGGGGTCACCTTGAGAGGTTTGTGAGGGTTGGGCATTGGCAATGCAGGCAAATGAGGAGGACGTATTGATACGGGCCGGGCCATCCATTGGGGTTCCCCAGCTAGAGGGGGGGGGGACACTCTCGACCACAACAAAGATTCCTTGCAAACATCGGTCAGAGCAGCTTCTCAATCTGGTCTGTGGCTCCTGCACCACCCAGGCAAGAAGCACTCAACATGAGCTGGGAAAGTTAAAAAGAAAGCTCTTTTTCACAGGCTTTGTTGTAATACTGGCCTTTTGGGACCTGGAGCAAGAGCACTCCCGCCTTCTTTTCATGAACAGCTGTTTTCAGGACATAAATACAAAAGTATAGCACTCCCAAGCCGCTACACCTGCAGAATCAAGAGCAGCAAATCACCAACAGTAATCACTCAATGGCCCCTGGGAGAATACAGAAGGGAACTCAAGGCAGTCAGCAGGCAGGCCTGCACAATAAGGCACATAGGGGGTAATTTTAACCCTGGTGATAAAAAACGCCTACTGCAATGGCAACAGCTGCCAAAAGACCGTCGCCGCAGCTATCAGCCATCAGCCGGATTATGACCACAGCCGGATTTCCACCAGAAGGATGGCGGAAATCTGGCTGTGGCCATGCTGGCGGATGGCGGTAAGGTGGAGCTGTTGCCATCAGCAGCTCCATGCCAGTAGACCGCCGCAGACCGTATCATGACACATGATACGGCCTGGCTGTGTTCTGCTGGCGGTCGCTGCTGCTGGAAGCAGCACCCCGTCCTGTCTCCTGCCAGAGGACCCCCTGACAACAGTTAAGTAGGGTGCTCCATCAGGGGAGGGGAGTGGGGGTGTTTGTGTGTGTGGGGGAGTGTGTGTATGTCTTTGTGTGCGTGTATGCGGGTGTGTGTTGTGTGTTGTATGTGTGCATGTATTGATGTGTGAGTGCATGTATGTTGTGTTGTGTGAATGCATGTGTGTATGTATGTATGTAAGTGTGTGTGAATGGATGTATGCATGTGTGGATGAAAGTGGGAATGAGTGGATGTATGCATGTGTTTGTGTGTTAAAGAAGGTGCGTATATGAAGGGGGGTCTAGAGGGGATGGGGATTGAAGGGAAAACCTGGGGAGGGAGAGGGGAAGACCCCTAACAGTGACAGGAAGGGATTCCCTGTCACTGATAGTGCCTACCGCCATGGTTTCCGTGGCAGTAAGGTTGCCACGAAAACCATGGCGGTAGGTGGGGTCATAATCCCGCAGGTGGGTGGGCAAGTGACGGCCGCTAGGCTGGAGAGTGAGGTCTGCAGCCCGCCGGTCATTACCGCCGTAGCGGTCAGTGTGCCAATGTGTTAATATGGAGAAAAGTACCATCAGCCTGTTGGCAGTACTTTCCTCCATATTGAAGCCATACGCCGGGATCCTAATGACCTCCACAATATAGTGTTGGTTGCTCGAAACAGTCCAGCAGTGCCTAGGCAGTCCAGGGTCAGGGAGCAAGCTAGAAGCAGGGCAACAAACAGAAAAGCAATCCAGGTTAGTCTTTTGCAGCACTCAACAGATACCAGGCAGCAGGCCAACAACAGGAGACCAGTCCAGATGAGTCCTTTGTGTAGCCTACCAGTCCTTCTGACAGAGGTTCAGTCCCAGCTCCGAAGGTGCTCTAAAAATCATGACACAAGAGCCACTACACTTATGCTCCAAAAATGTCTTTGTCCAGGGGGTAACTTCAAAAGAACCCTTTCAAGCCAGCCCTGTCTCCAGACCTCAGTAGGGGGTAATCAGTCCATTGTTCAAAGGCAGGACACTGCCCATTCACATGTAAGGTGTGAACAACCCTCCCTCTCCTCAGCCCAGGAAGACTACCAGTATGCAGATGCCTCTTCTGTCACACCCAATCCCTCCCGTGTTATGGCTGTCTGGAATGTATGCACCAAGTGGAGCTGACACTCTGCTCTAGACGTGGATTGGAGTCAGGCTAGAAAGCACTAGATTTATAAGCACAGAGAAAGACCCACTTTCTAAAAGTGGCATTTCCACAATAGTAATGTAAATCCACCCACAACAGTAAGCAGGATTTCTCACTTCCATTCCAAACATACCAAACATGCCCATGCTACTCCTCACAGATCAGAAATTACCACTTAGACATATGTAAGGGAATTCCCAATGCAAACCTATGAGAGGAGCAGCACTCACCGTAGCGAAAAACAAATAGGCTGTTTGTTACTACTAGGATATGTAACACATAAAAATATATGTGCTAACTTTTACATACACAGCACCGTGCCCATATGATTATCTAGGGCTTACCTTAGGGGTGACTTAGGTGTAGTAGAAAGGGAGTTTAGATCTTGGCAAGTATTTTGACTTGGCAAGTCAATGTGGTAATAAACTACTCACGTAGGCCTTGCAGTAGCAGGCCTGAGACACGTTTGCAAGACTACTTCTGTGGGTGGCGCAATCTGTGCTGTAAGCCCACTAGTAGCATTTAGTTTACAGGCCCTGGGTACATGGTACATCACTTTACAAGGGACCCCTTGAGAGGTTCATGAGGGCTGGGCATTGGAAATACAGGCAAAGGAGGAGGATGGCAGGCAGAAATCAATACAGTCCGGGCCATCCATTGGGGTTCCGTAGCGGGGGAGGGGGGCACACTGTAGGAGGCTGGACTGGCTTGTAGTGAGTACCAAGGGGTACTTGCACCTTGCACCAGGCCCAGTTATCCCTTATTAGTGTATAGGGTGTCTAGCAGCTTAGGCTGATAGATAATGGTAGCTTAACAGAGCAGCTCAGGCTGAACTAGGAGACGTGTGAAGCTACTACAGTACCACTTAGTGTCATATGCACAATATCATAAGAAAACACAATACACAGTTATACTAAAAATAAAGGTACTTTATTTTTATGACAATATGCCAAAGTATCTTAGAGTGTACCCTCAGTGAGAGGATAGGAAATATACACAAGATATATATACACAATAGCAAAAATATGCAGTATAGTCTTAGAAAACAGTGCAAACAATGTATAGTTACAATAGGATGCAATGGGGAAACATAGGGATGGGGGCAACACAAACCATATACTCCAAAAGTGGAATGCGAACCACGAATGGACCCCAAACCTATGTGACCTTGTAGAGGGTCGCTGGGACTATTAGAAAATAGTGAGAGTTAGAAAAATAACCCTCCCCAAGACCCTGAAAAGTGAGTGCAAAGTGCACCAAAGTTCCCCTAAGTACAAAATAGTCGTGTTAGAGGGAAAATGCAAGGAAAACACAAATCAGCAATGCAACAACGATGGATTCCTGACTGAGGGTACCTGTGGAACAAGGGGACCAAGTCCAAAAGTCACAAGCAGCTCGGAGATGGGCAGATGCCCAAGAAATGCCAGCGGTTGGTGCAAAGAAGCTCTTACTAGGCTGAAGAACTGTGAATACTGCAGGAACGACAAGGGCTAGAGACTTCCCCTTTGGAGGATGGATCCCCCACGCCTTGGAGAGTCGTGCAGAAGTGTTTTCCCGCCGGATGGACGCCAACAAGCCTTGCTACACGCAAATCGTGCGTTTGGCGTTTTTGGACGCTGCTGGGGCCCAGGAGGGACCAGGAGGTCGCAAATTGGACCTGCAGAGAGAGGGGACGTCGAGCAAGACAAAGAGCCCTCACTGAAGCAGGTAGCACCCGGAGAAGTGCCAGAAACAGGCACTACGAGGATGCGTGAAACGGTGCTCGCCGAAGTTGCACAAAGGAGTCCCACGTCGCCGGAGACCAACTTAGAAAGTCGTGCAATGCAGGTTAGAGTGCCGTGGACCCAGGCTTGGCTGTGCACGAAGGATTTCCGCCGGAAGTGCACAGGGGCCGGAGTAGCTTGCAAAGTCGCGGTTCCCAGCAATGCAGCCCAGCGAGGTGAGGCAAGGACTTACCTCCACCAAACTTGGGCTGAAGAGTCACTGGACTGTGGGGGTCACTTGGACGGTGTCGCTGGATTCGAGGGACCTCGCTCGTCGTGCTGAGAGGAGACCCAAGGGACCGGAAATGCAGCTTTTTGGTGCCTGCGGTTGCAGGGGGAAGATTCCGTCGACCCACGGGAGATTTCTTCGGAGCTTCTGGTGCAGAGAGGAGGCAGACTACCCCCACAGCATGCACAAGCAGGAAAACAGTCGAGAAGGCGGCAGGATCAGCGTTACAGAGTTGCAGTAGTCGTCTTTGCTACTATGTTGCAGGTTTGCAGGCTTCCAGCGCGGTCAGCGGTCGATTCCTTATCAGAAGGTGAAGAGGGAGATGCAGAGGAACTCGGCTGAGCTCATGCATTCGTTATCTAAAGTTTCCCCAGAGACAGAGACCCTAAATAACCAGAAAAGAGGGTTTGGCTACCTAGGAGAGAGGATAGGCTACTAACACCTGAAGGAGCCTATCAGCAGGAGTCTCTGACGTCACCTGGTGGCACTGGCCACTCAGAGCAGTCCAGTGTGCCAGCAGCACCTCTGTTTCCAAGATGGCAGAGGTCTGGAGCACACTGGAGGAGCTCTGGACACCTCCCAGGGGAGGTGCAGGTCAGGGGAGTGGTCACTCCCCTTTCCTTTGTCCAGTTTCGCGCCAGAGCAGGGGCTAAGGGGTCCCTGAACCGGTGTAGACTGGCTTATGCAGAATTGGGCACATCTGTGCCCAAGAAAGCATTTCCAGAGGCTGGGGGAGGCTACTCCTCCCCTGCCTTCACACCATTTTCCAAAGGGAGAGGGTGTCACACCCTCTCTCAGAGGAAGTTCTTTGTTCTGCCATCCTGGGCCAGGCCTGGCTGGACCCCAGGAGGGCAGATGCCTGTCTGAGGGGTTGGCAGCAGCAGCAGCTGCAGTGAAACCCCAGGAAGGGCAGTTTGGCAGTACCAGGGTCTGTGCTACAGACCACTGGGATCATGGGATTGTGCCAACTATGCTAGGATGGCATAGAGGGGGCAATTCCATGATCATAGACATGTTACATGGCCATATTCGGAGTTACCATTGTGAAGCTACATATAGGTAGTGACCTATATGTAGTGCACGCGTGTAATGGTGTCCCCGCACTCACAAAGTTCAGGGAATTGGCTCTGAACAATGTGGGGGCACCTTGGCTAGTGCCAGGGTGCCCTCACACTAAGTAACTTTGCACCTAACCTTTACCAGGTAAAGGTTAGACATATAGGTGACTTATAAGTTACTTAAGTGCAGTGTAAAATGGCTGTGAAATAACGTGGACGTTATTTCACTCAGGCTGCAGTGGCAGGCCTGTGTAAGAATTGTCAGAGCTCCCTATGGGTGGCAAAAGAAATGCTGCAGCCCATAGGGATCTCCTGGAACCCCAATACCCTGGGTACCTCAGTACCATATACTAGGGAATTATAAGGGTGTTCCAGTAAGCCAATGTAAATTGGTAAAAATGGTCACTAGCCTGTTAGTGACAATTTGAAAGTAATGAGAGAGCATAACCACTGAGGTTCTGGTTAGCAGAGCCTCAGTGAGACAGTTAGGCACCACACAGGGAACATATACATGCACACCTATGAGCACTGGGGCCCTGTGTGACAGGGTCCCAGTGACACATACATATAGGCCACAAACCTATGAGCACTGGGGTCCTGACCAGCAGGATCCCAGTGACACATAACAAACATACTGAAACCATAGTGTTTTCACTATGAGCACTGAGGTCTGGCTATCAGGATCCCAGTGAGACAGTGAAAACAGTGACAAACACCCTGACATACACTCACAAACAGGCCAAAAGTGGGGGTAACAAGGCTAGAAAGAGGCTACCTTCTCACACAACCCCCCCCCCAAACGAAGGACAATAAGGCTAACCTTGGCCAGTTGAGACTTTATTGTCTCAGTGGTGATAAGTAGAGAGTAGCTCTGCAATAGACTGGTTACTCCCTTTATCATCCACTATATGGTTACTTCCCTGTGGGGATGTAAACCACCCTGTTTGAAGTTTTTTAGCTAGCCAACAATGTGAAGATGTATTTTCAGAGTTTCTATCAGTAAGTTTTAGTTTAGAGCAGTGGGAATTATCCACTGAACCTATTTGTAATGATGGAAATGCCAGACAGGGATGCTGTCTCAGTAAAGCCATAGCTGGGCAACAACTTTGTCCATTTGGCTGGAAGAGAGAACAGGGATGCTGTTTCTCTTGAGTTGGAGCAGGGCAGGGATGCTGTCCTATCAGCTCCACACTAGGGCAGGGATGCTGTCCTAAGTGTTGTGAGGCAGTGCAGAGTTTCTGCACTAAAGTTTCTCTGGGAGGGTTGGAGGGATGCTCCATGTTAACTAAAATGGTGCTCTTTTTCTCACCAATGTTAGTTATCCCACAGAGAGGTACTTCCACCTCAGGGAGTACAGTTTTGCCAACTGATGATTCCCTTGGAACAGGTGCCACCCCAGGAGAGGTTTCTCCCACCACAGGAATGGTATCCTGAATGGTAGGGTGGTTAGGGGATACTGTGATACCCTTTTTACCTGTTGATGGAGAGGGATCCTGAGTTTTCAGGCCTTCTCTCCTTTGCTTTTTCATTTCACTTGAAATGAGAGGGAACAATTCCTCAGGGATGCCCAGCATGGCTGCATGGGCATAAAACTCTACATCAGCCCAACCTGAGGCCTCTAGGTCATTACCTAAGAGACAGTCTACAGGTAAGCTAGGTGATACCACCACCTGCTTAGGGCCAGTAACTCCACCCCAACTAAACTGAATTATAGCTAAGGGAAGAAACTTAGTGGAGTTATGGACATCAATAATCTTATACTGTTGTCCAATGATGTGTTGATCAGGGTGCACTAGGTTGTCAGTCACCAAAGTGAAACTGGCACCTGTGTCCCTGTAGGCCAAGGCCTCCACACCATTTATTGAAACTGTCTGCCTGTACTTATCCATTGTAAGGGGACAAGCAGCCAGTGTGGCAAGGCCAATGCCACTAGGTGTGACAGAAACTGTCTTGGGACTGATGACATCAGTTTCCACTATGGACCCATAAGTGAACCCAACTACACCCTTTGCTTGACTGTTGCCAGCAGTCCCACCACTAGTACCACTACTGCTAGGGGCACTAGAGCTTGATGTATTAGTGGTGGTAGGCTCAGGGGGTTTACCTGGACAGGACTTATCCCCTGGCCTATGGCCTCTATTTTTACACACAAAGCACCAAGGCTTTTTAATGTGTGCAGGTTGGGAAGAAGAGGAAGAATTTGTTTTATCCCCACCCTCTGAAGAGTGTTTAAGATTTGAAGTGGGATCTTTGGTTTTACCCTTATCCCCATGCTTATCTTGAGATTTTTCACCATCTTTCTTCTTATTGCCATCTTTGTCACCCCCTGTATGAACTTTTCTGTTCACCCTTGTTCTGACCCATTTGTCTGCCTTCTTTCCCAATTCTTGGGGAGAGGTCAGATCAGAGTCTACCAGGTACTGGTGCAACAAATCAGACACACAATTATTAAGTATATGCTCTCTCAGGATTGTGTTATACAGGCTTTCATAATCAGTAACTTTACTGCCATGTAACCACCCCTCCAAGGCCTTCACTGCCTGGTCAATGAAATCAACCCAGTCTTGTGAAGACTCCTTTTTGGTATCTCTGAACTTTATCCTGTACTGTTCAGTGGTTAAGCCATAACCATCCAGGAGTGCATTCTTAAGAACTTGGAAATTGTTAGCATCATTTTCTTTTACAGTAAGGAGCCTATCCCTACCTTTTCCAGTAAATGATAGCCATAGGATAGCAGCCCACTGCTTTTGAGGGACATCCTGTACAGCACAGGCCCTCTCAAGTGCAGCAAACCACTTGTTAATGTCATCCCCCTCCTTGTAAGGGGGAACTATCTTATGCAGATTCCTGGAATCATGCTCTTTTGCAGGATGACTATGGGGAATACTGCTGCTGCCACCATGGGTTTCTAAACCCAACTTCTGTCTTTCCCTCTCTACTTCTAAAGACTGTCTATCCAAATCCAGCTGTTGCTTCTTGAGCTTCAGTCTGGTTTGCTCCACTCTCAATCTATTGAGCTCCCTTTCTAACAATCTGTCATCAGGGTGGGTGGGAGGGACATTTCTAGATACAGAGGTATGATGGGAATGAACAGAAGGAGACCTGTCCCTTACCAAGGGCACCCTAACAGCTTGGCTACCAGCATAATGTGAGAGCACATCATCAGTATGATGTGATTCAACCTCTGTACCAACTATGCTAGACTGTCTAGTAATGGGCAGGCTGAGAAGTTTCTTTCCTGAACCTTTTCCTGGGGGAGTCCCTGGATCAGATTGAGAACCATTAGCTACTTTTTCTACAGATTGGGCACTTATGGCCTTATAGAAGTACTTTTCAGCACTTAGAAAAGAGTGAAAAGAGGAAATGCAAAACGTTTTGGCTATGTGTATATACACTGACCTTGTTTTGTATATTTTTCTCTTATGAAAAGTACAATGACAAGAGTGGTAAGTAGTCTCAAAGCACTTATCCCACCGCTGCCACCAATGTAGGAGGCTGGACTGGCTTGTAGTGAGTACCAAGGGGTACTTGCACCTTGCACCAGGCCCAGTTATCCCTTATTAGTGTATAGGGTGTCTAGCAGCTTAGGCTGATAGATAATGGTAGCTTAACAGAGCAACTCAGGCTGAACTAGGAGACGTGTGAAGCTACTACAGTACCACTTAGTGTCATATGCACAATATCATAAGAAAACACAATACACAGTTATACTAAAAATAAAGGTACTTTATTTTTATGACAATATGCCAAAGTATCTTAGAGTGTACCCTCAGTGAGAGGATAGGAAATATACACAAGATATATATACACAATAGCAAAAATATGCAGTATAGTCTTAGAAAACAGTGCAAACAATGTATAGTTACAATAGGATGCAATGGGGAAACATAGGGATGGGGGCAACACAAACCATATACTCCAAAAGTGGAATGCGAACCACGAATGGACCCCAAACCTATGTGACCTTGTAGAGGGTCGCTGGGACTATTAGAAAATAGTGAGAGTTAGAAAAATAACCCTCCCCAAGACCCTGAAAAGTGAGTGCAAAGTGCACTAAAGTTCCCCTAAGGACAAAATAGTCGTGTTAGAGGGAAAATGCAAGGAAAACACAAATCAGCAATGCAACAACGATGGATTCCTGACTGAGGGTACCTGTGGAACAAGGGGACCAAGTCCAAAAGTCACAAGCAGCTCGGAGATGGGCAGATGCCCAAGAAATGCCAGCGGTTGGTGCAAAGAAGCTCTTACTAGGCTGAAGAACTGTGAATACTGCAGGAACGACAAGGGCTAGAGACTTCCCCTTTGGAGGATGGATCCCCCACACCTTGGAGAGTCGTGCAGAAGTGTTTTCCCGCCGGATGGACGCCAACAAGCCTTGCTACACGCAAATCGTGCGTTTGGCGTTTTTGGACGCTGCTGGGGCCCAGGAGGGACCAGGAGGTCGCAAATTGGACCTGCAGAGAGAGGGGACGTCGAGCAAGACAAAGAGCCCTCACTGAAGCAGGTAGCACCCGGAGAAGTGCCAGAAACAGGCACTACGAGGATGCGTGAAACGGTGCTCGCCGAAGTTGCACAAAGGAGTCCCACGTCGCCGGAGACCAACTTAGAAAGTCGTGCAATGCAGGTTAGAGTGCCGTGGACCCAGGCTTGGCTGTGCACGAAGGATTTCCGCCGGAAGTGCACAGGGGCCGGAGTAGCTTGCAAAGTCGCGGTTCCCAGCAATGCAGCCCAGCGAGGTGAGGCAAGGACTTACCTCCACCAAACTTGGGCTGAAGAGTCACTGGACTGTGGGGGTCACTTGGACGGTGTCGCTGGATTCGAGGGACCTCGCTCGTCGTGCTGAGAGGAGACCCAAGGGACCGGAAATGCAGCTTTTTGGTGCCTGCGGTTGCAGGGGGAAGATTCCGTCGACCCACGGGAGATTTCTTCGGAGCTTCTGGTGCAGAGAGGAGGCAGACTACCCCCACAGCATGCACAAGCAGGAAAACAGTCGAGAAGGCGGCAGGATCAGCGTTACAGAGTTGCAGTAGTCGTCTTTGCTACTATGTTGCAGGTTTGCAGGCTTCCAGCGCGGTCAGCGGTCGATTCCTTATCAGAAGGTGAAGAGGGAGATGCAGAGGAACTCGGCTGAGCTCATGCATTCGTTATCTAAAGTTTCCCCAGAGACAGAGACCCTAAATAGCCAGAAAAGAGGGTTTGGCTACCTAGGAGAGAGGATAGGCTACTAACACCTGAAGGAGCCTATCAGCAGGAGTCTCTGACGTCACCTGGTGGCACTGGCCACTCAGAGCAGTCCAGTGTGCCAGCAGCACCTCTGTTTCCAAGATGGCAGAGGTCTGGAGCACACTGGAGGAGCTCTGGACACCTCCCAGGGGAGGTGCAGGTCAGGGGAGTGGTCACTCCCCTTTCCTTTGTCCAGTTTCGTGCCAGAGCAGGGATAAAGGGGTCCCTGAACCGGTGTAGACTGGCTTATGCAGAATTGGGCACATCTGTGCCCAAGAAAGCATTTCCAGAGGCTGGGGGAGGCTACTCCTCCCCTGCCTTCACACCATTTTCCAAAGGGAGAGGGTGTCACACCCTCTCTCAGAGGAAGTTCTTTGTTCTGCCATCCTGGGCCAGGCCTGGCTGGACCCCAGGAGGGCAGATGCCTGTCTGAGGGGTTGGCAGCAGCAGCAGCTGCAGTGAAACCCCAGGAAGGGCAGTTTGGCAGTACCAGGGTCTGTGCTACAGACCACTGGGATCATGGGATTGTGCCAACTATGCTAGGATGGCATAGAGGGGGCAATTCCATGATCATAGACATGTTACATGGCCATATTCGGAGTTACCATTGTGAAGCTACATATAGGTAGTGACCTATATGTAGTGCACGCGTGTAATGGTGTCCCCGCACTCACAAAGTTCAGGGAATTGGCTCTGAACAATGTGGGGGCACCTTGGCTAGTGCCAGGGTGCCCTCACACTAAGTAACTTTGCACCTAACCTTTACCAGGTAAAGGTTAGACATATAGGTGACTTATAAGTTACTTAAGTGCAGTGTAAAATGGCTGTGAAATAACGTGGACGTTATTTCACTCAGGCTGCAGTGGCAGGCCTGTGTAAGAATTGTCAGAGCTCCCTAAGGGTGGCAAAAGAAATGCTGCAGCCCATAGGGATCTCCTGGAACCCCAATACCCTGGGTACCTCAGTACCATATACTATGGAATTATAAGGGTGTTCCAGTAAGCCAATGTAAATTGGTAAAAATGGTCACTAGCCTGTTAGTGACAATTTGAAAGTAATGAGAGAGCATAACCACTGAGGTTCTGGTTAGCAGAGCCTCAGTGAGACAGTTAGGCACCACACAGGGAACATATACATGCACACCTATGAGCACTGGGGCCCTGTGTGACAGGGTCCCAGTGACACATACATATAGGCCACAAACCTATGAGCACTGGGGTCCTGACCAGCAGGATCCCAGTGACACATAACAAACATACTGAAACCATAGTGTCAAACAGTGACAAACACCCTGACATACACTCACAAACAGGCCAAAAGTGGGGGTAACAAGGCTAGAAAGAGGCTACCTTCTCACACACACTCTCAACAACAACAAAGATTCCTTGCAAACATAGGTCAGAGCAGCTGCTCAATCTGGTCTGTGGCTCCTGCACCACCCAGAAAAGAAGAGCTAACAACATACGCTGGGAAAGTTAAAAAGAAAGCGCTTTTTCACAGGCTTTGTTGAAATACTGGCCTTTTGGGACCTGGAGCAAGAGCACTCCCTCCTTCCTCTCCTGAACAGCTGTTTCCAAGACAGAAATACAAAAGTGTAGCGCTCCCAAGGAGCTACACTTGCATAATCAAGAGCAGCAAATCACCAATAGTAACCACCCAATGGCTCCTGGGAGAATACAGAAGGGAACTCAAGGCAGTCAGAAGGCAGGCCTGCACAATAAGGCTCAATTTGCCTCTTGTGCGTGTGAATGTGCGCTTGGTGTTTCATGGCATTCACATGGTGGCATTCGAATCGGCAAGATGCGCAATTAATTGCTTGTGCTTAATTTGCGTTATTCATTGTGCGCTACCATTTCATGGTTCCCATGGTGACGTTTGAATCGACAAAACGCGCAATTCATTTCTTGTGCCTAATTCATGATTTTCATTCTGTGTTACCATTTCATGGCATTTACGTGGTGACATTTGAATCGGCAAGATGCGCAACTCATTTCTTGTGCTAAACTCCTGTTACTTCTTGTGCGCTATAATTTCGTGCTTTTACATGGTGATATTTGAATCGGCAAGACGCGTGATTCATTTCTTGAGCTTAACTCATGATGTTCATTGTGCGCTACCATTCATGGCATTTACTTGGTGGCCTTCGAATCGGCAACACGTGCAATTAATTTCTTGTGCCTAACTCATGTTATTCATTGTGCGCAACAATTTCATGGCATTTACAATTTCTTGTGGAAATCCGCAATGTGAGCAATTCATGTTCCTGCATTTTAATAAAACTAAAGTGCTAGAATTCTAGATGTTCTATTGTATGTGTATAATAAGTCCCTTACGTACAATTCCTATGGTGTTATGGAAATCATTCAGATTATTTTCTTGTCCTCATGTAAAAGATAATGTTTGAATTTGAAAACGTAATTCAGAAATGCTCTAATGTTTCTAAACCATGTGTAACATTTCATTGAGAGGTTTATTGGAAAGTTGTATTAATCCTTCTTGATTTCTTCACAGGTATCTGGACATTTTGAGGCCTAGTTATTTAGTCCATGCTCAAGTTAACCATGTTTCCAGTAGGACAATGTTTAGAATCATAGTCTAGTAATGATTAATATGATATAATCTTGATATTGTGTGTTTTAACCTTTTTGCTTCCTACAGGTCTCCTTCCCAACTGTTCCCTACCTAATCCCCTTTTCCCCACTTGGACTCTTTTAGACTCTGTGACATTTTAATCAGAGTATTGGAGCTATCTTGTGGTGAACGTGTTTGGACCGTGCGCAGACCACGAGGATCTGGTGACTCTGACAGAATAGTGAGCCCACGAATTAATAATCCTCCTGGTTTGCGTATGTTCTCAGCATGGCCACATTGGACGAGCTAGTCAAGGCTATCACACAGCTCCAAGCAGAGGTGGTGTCATCAAAAGATTTGGCAGCTAGCCTAGCTGAGAGAGTGAGTCAGCTACAGGATAAGGTAGAGAAGAAGGAACAAAATCCCACAGGTGTGTCTTGGCCAGGTCCTTCTTCTCAGACTTCTGGAGGTAATCCTACAAACATTTCCCTCAATGTTCCTTCAGCCATTCCTTTAGCTCCTCTGGAATGTTTCTCAGGCGATCCCTTGAAAGCGCAATCTTTCCTGGTCCAAGTGGAATTACACTTCACCTGCCGACCACATACTTTCCCTGATGCCCAGTCCAAAGTGGCTTTCCGGTTATCATATCTGACTGGGGATGCAGCTACCTGGGCTATTCCTCTTGTGCGTAAAGACAGTCCCCTGCTTTACAACTGGAGAAATTTTGTTTGTGAGTTTGAACGAGTATTTGACCGCAGAACTGTAACTTTTTAAGCCGATCGTGAATTATTAGACTTACGACAAGGTAACCAGGATTTAGTGTCATATTTAGCCAACTTTAATCGGCTGGTAGCCGAGGCATCCTGGCCTGAAGAAAAGCAAGCAGCCTTGTTCTATAAGGAACTCAAAGAAGAGTTAAAAGATATTCTAGCTCAAATAGACCCACAGCCTACAGACTGTCAAGATCTGATAAACCACGTTTTGAGACTGGATCATCGTTTAGCAGAACGAAGGGGAACACGCAAAAAGACTGAAAAATATTCTTGGCGTGTTCAAGATAATAGAGAATCAAGAACTCAGAAAGAAAGAACGCCAGAACCTATGGAAATTGGAACAATCAGGAAACCTTTGACCAAAGACGAAAAGGACCTACGTAGAAAGAATGGACAATGTTTTTATTGTGGGCGCAAGGGTCATTTAGCCAAAGAATGTTCAATCAAACCAAAGAGCAAACGAGGTCCTGTCCAGAAAGTTGCAGCTAATGCACAAGTCGATTCGGAAAACTAAAACACCCAAGATGTAAAGAAGGGTTCCTCTTGGGTGTCACCGTGGACCCTTCACAATCCAAACATCTCAAGCTGGGCATAAAAGTTTAAGTAAAGAAAAAGACCTATTTCTAGAAGGCCCTAGTAGATTTTGGGGCTACCGGGAACTTTGTTGATGCCTAATTGGTCCGTGCATGGGGGATCCCATGTATTGAGAAGAAGACTCCTGAAATAATACAGGCAGTAGACAGAAAACTCTTGACTGGAGGTCCGGTAACTCTTCAGATTGTTCCATTGTCGGTGATCTGTGAGGGTAAGGACCAAAGAAGTAAACATAAAGAGAAACTCATCCTTGACGTGATCCATGCTCCCCAGTATGGAATAATCCTTGGCTTACCCTGATTAAGTCATCACAATCCTGAGATTAATTGGGCAGAACGAAAGATTGTGTTCTCATCAGCGCTATGTAAAGAACAATGCCTCCAAAAGTCTCAACTACCAAAGGTTTGCAACTCTTACATGGCCACTGCCGCAGAGAAAGAAGTTAAATTGCCCAAACAGTATTCATCCTATGAAGATGTATTCGAAGAAAAAGAAGCAGAGAACTTGCCTCCTCATAGACCTTATGACTGTCAAATTGATCTAATTCCATGTGCGATACTCCCCAACTGTCGTGTATACGCCCTGTCAGAACATGAAAATCAACATTTACGAAAGTATCTAGATCAATTTTTGGAGAATGGTTTCTGTGAGAAAGTAGCCTCTTTCTAGCCTTGTTACCCCCACTCTTGGCCTTTTTGTGAGTGTATGTCATGGTGTTTTCACTGTTTCACTGGGATCCTGCTAGCCAGAGCCCAGTGTTCATAGCGAAGACCCTATGGGGCATATTTATACTCCGTTTGAGCCGAATTAGCGTCGTTTTTTTCGACGCAAATTCGGCGCCAAACTAACGCCATATTTATACTTTGGCGTTAGACGCGTCTAGCGCCAAAGTATGGGCAAATAGCGTCATTTTTTTGCGTGAACGCCTTCCTTGCGTTAATGAGATGCAAGGAAGGCGTTCCCGTCTAAAAAAATGACGGCGAAGCAAATGCGTCGTATTTATACTCCCGGGCAAAAATCACGCCCGGGAGTGGTCGGGTCAAAAAACCCCGCATTTGCGCCACTTTTTAACGCCTGGGTCAGGGTAGGCGTTAAGGGGCCTGTGGGCTCAAAATGAGCCCACAGGTGCCCTCCCCTGCCCCCAGGGACCCCCTCTGCCACCCTTGCCCACCCCAGGAGGACACCCAAGGATGGAGGGACCCATCCCAGGGACATTCAGGTAAGTTCAGGTAAGTATACATTTTTTTTTTTTTTTTTTTTGGGTGGCATAGGGGGGCCTTATTTGTGCCCCCCTACATGCCACTATGCCCAATGACCATGCCCAGGGGACATAAGTCCCCTGGGCATGGCCATTGGGCAAGGGGGCATGACTCCTGTCTTTACTAAGACAGGAGTCATGTAAATGGCGTCTGGGCGTCGTTAAAAATGGCGCAAATCGGGTTAAGACGATTTTTTAGCGTCAACCTGACTTGCGCCATTTTTAAGACGCCCTAACGCCATTTTTCCCTACGCCGGCGCTGCCTGGTGTACGTGGTTTTTTTCCACGCACACTAGGCAGCGCCGGTCTGCTTGCGCCGGCTAACGCCATTCAATAAATACGGCGCCCGCATGGCGCTTCAGAATGGCGTTAGCCGGCGCAAAAGTTTTTGACGCTAAACTGCGTTAGCGCAGTTTAGCGTCAAAAAGTATAAATACGGGCCTATGTTTTCAGTATGTGTGTTATGTGTCACTGGGACCCTGCTAGTCAGGACCCCAGTGCTCATAAGTTTGTGACCTATATGCATGTGTTCCCTGTGTGATGCCTAACTGTCTCACTGAGGCTCTGCTAACTAGAACCTCAGTGGTTATGCTCTCTCTTTACAAATTGTCACTAACAGGCTAGTGACCAATTTCACCAATTCACATTGGCATACTGGAACACCCTTATAATTCCCTAGTATATGGTACTGAGGTACCCAGGGTATTGGGGTTCCAGGAGATCCCTATGGGCGCCAGCATTTCTTTTGCCACCCATAGGGAGTTCTGACAATTCTTACACAGGCCTGCCATTGCAGCCTGAGTGAAATAACGTCCACGTTATTTCACAGCCATTTACCACTGCACTTAAGTAACTTATAAGTCACCTATATGTCTAACCTTTACCTGGTAAAGGTTAGGTGCTAAGTTACTTAGTGTGTGGGCACCCTGGCACTAGCCAAGGTGCCCCCACATCGTTCAGGGCAAATTCCCAGGACTTTGTGAGTGGGGGGACACCATTACACGCGTGCACTATACATAGGTCACTACCTATGTGTAGCGTCACAATGGTAACTCCGAACATGGCCATGTAACATGTCTAAGATCATGGAATTGTCACCCCAATGCCATTCTGGCATTGGGGAGACAATTCCATGATCCCCCGAGTCTCTAGCACAGACCCGGGTACTGCCAAACTACCTTTCCCAGGGTTTCACTGCAGCTGCTGCTGCTACCAACCCCTCAGACAGGTTTCTGTCCTCCTGGGGTCCAGACAGGCTTGGCCCTGGAAGGCAGAACAAAGGACTTCCTCAGAGAGAGGGTGTTACCCCCTGAACCTTTGGAAAAAGGTGTCAGGGCTGGGGAGGAGTAGCCTCCCCCAGCCTCTGGAAATGCTTTGAAACCGGTTCAGGGATCCCTCAGCCCTGCTCTTGTGCGAAACTGGACAAAGGAAAGGGGAGTGACCACTCCCCTGACCTGCACCTCCCCTGGGAGGTGCCCAGAGCTCCTCCAGTGTGCTCCAGACCTCTGCCATCTTGAAAACAGAGGTGCTGCTGGCACACTGGACTGCTCTGAGTGGCCAGTGCCAGCAGGTGACGTCAGAGACTCCTTCTGATAGGCTCTTACCTGTGTTGCTAGCCTATCCTCCTTCCTAAGTAGCCAAACCTCCTTTTCTGGCTATTTAGGGTCTCTGCTTTGGGGAATTCTTTAGATAACGAATGCAAGAGCTCATCAGAGTTCCTCTGCATTTCTCTCTTCACCTTCTGCCAAGGAATCGACCGCTGACCGCGCTGGACGCCTGCAAAACTGCAACAAAGTAGCAAAGATGACTACTGCAACCTTGTATCGCTGATCCTGGCACCTTCTCGACTGTTTTCCTGGTGGTGCATGCTGTGGGGGTAGTCTGCCTCCTCTCTGCACTAGAAGCTCCGAAGAAATCTCCCGTGGGTCGACGGAATCTTCCCCCTGCAACCGCAGGCACCAAAAGACTGCATCACCGGTCCTCTGGGTCTCCTCTCAGCATGACGAACGTGGTCCCTGGAACTCAGCAACTCTGTCCAAGTGACTCCCACAGTCCAGTGACTCTTCAGTCCAAGTTTGGTGGAGGTAAGTCGTTGCCTCCCCACGCTAGACTGCATTGCTGGGTACCATGTGATTTGAAGCTGCTCCGGCTCCTGTGCAGTCTTCCAGGATTTCCTTTGTGCACAGCCAAGCCTGGGTCCCCGACACTCTAACCTACAGTGCACGACCTCCTGAGTTGTCCTCCGGCGTTGTCGGACCTTCTTTTGTGACTTCGGGTGAGCTCCGGTTCACTCTTCTTCGTAGTGCCTGTTCCGGCACTTCTGCGGGTGCTGCTTGCTTCTGAGTGGGCTCCTTGTCTTGCTGGGTGCCCCCTCTGTCTCCTCAAGCAATTGGCGACATCCTGGTCCCTCCTGTGCCACAGCAGCATCCAAAAACCCTAACCGTGACCCTTGCAGCTAGCAAGGCTTGTTTGTCGTCTTTCTGCGTGGGAACACCTCTGCAAGCTTCTTCACGACGTGGGACATCCATCCTCCAAAGCAGAAGTTCCTAGTCCTCTTCGTTCTTGCAGAATCCACAGCTTCTACCATTCGGTGGCAGCTTCTTTGCATCCACAGCTGGCATTTCCTGGGCATCTGCCCACTCCCGACTTGATCGTGACTCTTGGACTTGGTCCCCTTGTTCCACAGGTACTCTCGTCCGGAAATCCATCGTTGTTGCATTGCTGGTGTTGGTCTTCCTTGCAGAATTCCCCTATCACGACTTCTGTGCTCTCTGGGGAACTTAGGTGCACTTTACACCTACTTTTCAGGGTCTTGGGGTGGGCTATTTTTCTAACCCTCACTGTTTTCTTACAGTCCCAGCGACCCTCAACAAGCTCACATAGGTTTGGGGTCCATTCGTGGTTCGCATTCCACTTCTAGAGTATATGGTTTGTGTTGCCCCTATACCTATGCGCTCTCATTGCAATCTATTGTGACTGTACATTGCTTGCATTGCTTTCTATTGCTATTACTGCATATTTTTGGTAGTGTGCACATATATCTTGTGTATATTTCCTATCCTCATACTGAGGGTACTCACTGAGATACTTTTGGCATATTGTCATAAAATTAAAGTACCTTTATTTTTAGTATGTCTGTGTATTGTGTTTTCTTATGATATTGTGCATATGACACTAGTGGTACTGTAGGAGCTTCACTCGTCTCCTAGTTCAGCCTAAGCTGCTCTGCTAAGCTACCCTTTTCTATCAGCCTAAGCTGCTCGACACCTCTTCTACACTAATAAGGAATAACTGGACCTGGTGCAGAGTGTAAGTACCCCTTGGTACCACTACAACCCAGTCCAGCCTCCTACAGTTTCATCCGCCCTTCTAAGTCTCCTGCAGCCTCTCCTTTGTTTTTTGTTCCAAAGGTGAATGGGGATCTTCGAACTTGTATCGACTATAGGGGTTTGAACAAGGTCACCATCAAGAATAAATATCCCTTGCCCCTGATTCCGGTCTTGATGAAACAAATAAAGAAGGCTAAAATCTACACTAAGCTCGATCTTCGAGGTGCTTATCATTTGGTCAGAAGGAGAGAGGGCGACGAATGGAAAACAGCGTTCAAGGCAAGATATGGCCTTTTTGAATACACCGTCATGCCATTTGGTCCAAGGCTATCATTGCTCCAGACAAAGTCCTATGCATCAGAAAAACTGAAGATATCTTTGAAGACATCTGTAATTCTTTCACCATTGAAAAATGACAGACATGGGCCCATGCAGATCCCAAAGGGTCAATCAAGCAAGGATTACCTTTCCATGATGCTCGTTTGTTCATGCCCACTAACAAGCTTCACACGATAGTATTACAGTGGTTGCATGTTATACCTATGGCAGGTCATCCAGGTACTCCTAAAACTCTTGAATTAATCCAATGCTACTTTTGGTGGCCGACTCTGACTAGAGACGTAAAAGCTATGGTAAACAACTGCAAAGTCTGTGCTCGCATTAAAACAAGTCATTCGAAACCGAAAGGATTGTTGCATCCACCCCCAACTCCAAGGCGTCCTTGGGAGCACATTTCTTTAGACTTTATTACAGGACTACCAGTGGTTCAACAACACTCAGTAATCCTTGCGGTAGTAGATAGTCTCACGAAATATGGACATTTCATTGCCTGTAAGAAATTGCCCACTTCCAGTGAACTGGCAACTATTTTAATGAATAGAGTGGTCCATTCTCATGGGCTGGCAAAAATGATCCTCTCCGATCGAGGATCGCAATTTGCCTCCAATTTCTGAAAGACATGGTGCAAAACACTTCAAGTTACATCCACACTACTAGCCATCATCCTCAAACAGATGGTCAAACTGAGAGACTAAATCAGACTTTGAAGCAGTACCTGCGTGCTTATGCTGAAAAAGCACTTCATTCTTGGACATCAATGCTCTGGTTAGCCGAGTTAGCCTACAATAACTCCTTCAACACTTACACTGGTGTTACACCCTTTTTAGGCTTGTTTGGCTATCATCCTGACACCTTGCCCTTCACGATCCCTCAAGAAAGTTCTCTTACACCAGTTGTGTCAGAAACCATTCAACATCTTTATCAAACCCAGAAATTGATTCAACAGCATTTACAAAAAGCCAAACAAAAGTACAAAAAGCATTATGACAAGAAACATTGTGAGGGACCGCAGTAACAACCAGGTGATAAAGTGTGGCTTTCTACAAGACATATAGGGGGTTATTACAACTTTGGAGGAGGTGTTAATCCGTCCCAAAAGTGACGGTAAAGTGACGGATATACCACCAGCCGTATTACGAGTCCATTATATCCTATGGAACTCGTAATACGGCTGGTGGTATATCCGTCACTTTACCGTCACTTTTGGGATGGATTAACACCTCCTCCAAAGTTGTAATAACCCCCACAGACTTCAAGAAGAAGCACATGTTTAACCCCACATTCATAGGTCTCTACACTGTCCTTCAGCAAATCAATCCTGTGACCTATAAGCTGGAATTGCCAAGATCATTACGGATTCATCCAGTGTTTCACACTTCCCTCTTGAAAAAGGCACTTCAGAAGGTCCGCCCTCATCCAGCTCCAGTTCTAGTACAGGGGGAAGTAGAATACGAAGTCAAGAAGGTGTTGGATTCCAAACTGAGGAGGCGTAACCTATGATACTTAATCTCATGGAAAGGTTATGGCCCTGAAAATAACTCATGGGTTTCCGCATCTGATATTCATGCTCCAGTACTTCTGAGGCGCTTTCATCGTCTCAATACAGACAAACCAGGCCTTAGAGCGCGTCTGGGAGAGGGGAGTACTGTCAACATCAGGGCAGTACACGCTCTACGGGCGACTAGAATGCAAAAATCCAGCACTTTCAAGATAACGTGATTTATGCATTGTGTTGATATGCTGTTGTTTAACCTTTTGCATTGCAGAGTTTAATCCTGAAGACTTATGTTCAAGGTGCTTTTAAATACTGTTCATTTGCAATATATTGCTGCAGGCTTTCAGAGTGTGTCAGGGTGTGGTCCCTTTCCAGGGCCTTCTAGAAGCTTTCCCTGCAGCATGCCTGAGTGTGGTTTGTGGGCTGGGCCAAGACTCTATATAAGGGACCCAGCCCAGCTCCACATGCTCACTATTCAGAGGTCCCAGTGCAGAGCAGCAGCAACGTCCTGAGCTCCTGTTCCGGCGGCCTGCTTTGATCTTCCAGGCCTTGCCCTTTCACTTTGTTTGGTGATTCTTGATCAGAGCGGTAAGACGGAGGTCGGGTTGGGCCCCTGATCCCATTCTCGAAAGTCTTCGAGTTCTTGGGCCTAATTTGCATGCTAATTCAATTTGCCTCTTGTGCATGTGAATGTGCGCTTGGTGTTTCATGGCATTCACATGGTGCCATTCGAATCGGCAAGACACGCAATTAATTTCTTGTGCTTAATTCGTGTTATTCATTGTACGCTACCATTTCATGGCATTCACATGGTGGCATTCGAATCGGCAAGATGCGCGATTCATTTCTTGTGCTTAATTTGTGTTATTCATTGTGCGCTACCATTTCATGGCATTCCCATGGTGGCATTCAAATCGGCAAGACGCGCGATTCATTTCGTGTGCTTGATTTGTGTTATTCATTGTGCGCTACTGTAGGAGGCTGGCCTGGCTTGTAGTGGGTACCAAGGGGTACTTACACTCTGTACCAGGTCCAGTTATCCCTTATTAGTGTAGAAGAGGTGTTTCTAGCAGCTTAGGTAGCTATAGCAGAGCAGCTTAGGCTGAACAAGGAGACATGCAAAGCTCCTACTATACCACTGGTGTCATATGCACAATATCATAAGAAAACACAATACACAGTTATACTAAAAATAAAGGTACTTTATTTTTATGACAATATGCCAAAAGTATCTCACTGAGTACCCTCAGTATGAGGATGCCAAATATACACAAGATATATGTACACAATACCAAAAATATGCCGTAATAGCAAAAGGAAGAAATGCAAGCAATGTAAAGTTACAGTAGATTGCAATAGGAGCACATAGGTATAGTGGCAACACAAACCATATACTCCAAAAGTGGAATGCGAACCACGAATGGACCCCAAACCTATGTGAGCTTGTAGAGGGTCGCTGGGACTGTAAGAAAACAGTGAGGGTTAGAAAAATAGCCCACCCCAAGACCCTGAAAAGTAGGTGTAAAGTGTACCTATAACCCCCAGAGAGCACAGAAGTCGTGATAGGGGGTTTCTGCAAGGAAGAACAACACCAGCAAAGCAACCAAAGTGGATTTCCAGACCTGAGTACCTGTGCAACAAGGGGACCAAGTCCAAGAGTCGCGACAATGTCGAGAGAGGGCAGATGCCCAGGAAATGCCAGCTGAGGGTGCAAAGAAGCTGCCACCGGATTGTAGAAGCTGTGGATTCTGCAAGAACGAAGAGGGCTAGAAACTTCCCCTTTGGAGGATGGATGTCCCACGTTGTGAAGAAGCTTGCAGAGGTGTTCCCATGCAGAAAGACCGCAAACAAGCCTTGCTAGCTGCAAAGGTCGCGGTTAGGGTTTTTGGATGCTGCTGTGGCAGGCAGGGTCCCAGTGACACATACACTAAAACAACATATATACACTGAAATATGGGGGTAACATGCCAGGCAAGATGGTACTTTCCTACAGTAAGATTGCCACGAAAACCATGGCAGTAGACGTGGTCATAATTTCGCAGGTGGGCAAGTGGCAGCCGGCGGGGGTGGAGAGTGAAGTCTGCAGCCCGGCCGTCGTTACCGCCGTGGCGGTCAGTGTACCAATGTCTTAATATGGAGAAAAGTACCGCCAGCCAGCAGAGTTTGAAGGTGATTCTTTTGTTGACTGGGAGCCAGTGCAGGTCTCTCAGATGGCCTGTGATGTGGCAGTTGTGGTGAATGTCCAGGATGAGGTGTGCGGAGGCCTTCTGGATGCGTTGCAGCCTCTTCTGGAGTTTGGCCATGGTTCCTGCGTATAGGTCATTGCCGTAGTCCAGTTTGCTGCTTACGAGGGCTTGGGTGATTGTTCTTCTGGTTTCTGTGGGAATCCATTTGTAGATATTTCGGATCATGCGGGGGTGTTGAAGCAGGAGGAGGAGAACACGTTAACTTGCTGGGTCATAGATAGTGAGGAATGCAAGATGAATCCAAGGTTGCGTGCGTGGTCGGTGGGAGTTGGATGGCCTTCATTCCTTCATGGAGGTTGGTCTTGGTGGAGTCCTTGGTGAAGGAAAGGATCAGCTGGATGTCATCAGCGTATGAGATGATATTGAGGTTGTGGGATAGGGTGGTGTTAGCAAGTGGGGCCATGTGGACATTGAAGAGGGTTGGGCTGAGGGACGAGCCCTAGGGTACCCCGCAGATGGTTTTGGTGGCCTCAGAGCGGAATGGGGGAGGCGGACTCTGTGGGTTCTGCCGGTGAGAACGGAGGTGACCCAGTCCAGGGCTCTGTTATGGATTCTCGCATTGCTGAGGCGTGAGCATAGGGTGTGGTGGCAGACGGTGTCGAACACGGCGAAAGGTCCAAGAAGATGAGGGCTGCGGTTTCGCCGTTGTCCAGTATGGTTCAATACTGTGTTTGCTGCGGAACCCGGATTGGGAAGGGTCCAGGGTGCAGTTCTCCTCGAGGAAGCAGGTTAGTTGTCTGTTGATCGCCTTCTAGATGGCTTTAGCCGGGAAGGGGAGCAGGAAGATAGGCCGGAAGTTCTTGAGGTCATTTGGGTCCACCTTGTGTTTTTTGAGGAGGGCGTTGATCTCGGCGTGTTTCCAGCTCTCCAGGAAGGTGGCGTACTCAAAGGAGCTGTTACTTATCTTCCGTAGTTGGGGTGCGATGATGGAGCTTGCTCTGTTGAGGATGTGGTGAGGGCTTGGGTCAGATGGTGAGCCGGAGAGGATGGTGTTTATGAGTTCGATGGTGTTGTTGTCGTTGATGGGGGTGCAGGAGAGCAGGAGGCTGGTCGGAGGTAAATCTGTGGTGTTGGTGGTTGCCGGTGGGGTCTGGGTGCTGGATCTGTCGTGGATGTCTGCAATCTTGCGGTAGAAGTAGGAGGCTAGGGAGTCACAGAGGTCTTGAGATGGTGGGATGTCGTTGGAGCTGGGGTTGGAGAGTTCTTTCACAATGTTAAAAAGCTCCTTGTGGCTGTGTGTGTTGTTGTTGATTCGGTCTTTGAAGGCAGATCTCTTGGTGGTTCGGATGACTTGGTGGCATATGTGGATGGCGTTTTTTAAGGCTGTGTGGTTGTCTAGGGTCTGGTCTTGGTGCCACTTTCTTTCAAGTCTACAGCAGGTTTGCTTGGATTCAAGGAGGTCGGCGGTAAACCAGAAGGCCCTTCTGTCGGTGCGTCTTTTGGAGGGATTCTTGATTGGGGCAAGAGCATTGGCACAGGTGTCGACCCATTGGCTGAAGTTGCGGGCGGCTGCGTCAATGGTGTCGATGGGTAGGTTCGGGGAGAGGGTCGTGATGAGTTGGTGTAGGAGGCTGGACTGGCTTGTAGTGAGTACCAAGGGGTACTTGCACCTTGCACCAGGCCCAGTTATCCCTTATTAGTGTATAGGGTGTCTAGCAGCTTAGGCTGATAGATAATGGTAGCTTAGCAGAGCAGCTTAGGCTGAACTAGGAGACGTGTGAAGCTACTACAGTACCACTTAGTGTCATATGCACAATATCATAAGAAAACACAATACACAGTTATACTAAAAATAAAGGTACTTTATTTTTATGACAATATGCCAAAGTATCTTAGAGTGTACCCTCAGTGAGAGGATAGGAAATATACACAAGATATATATACACAATAGCAAAAATATGCAGTATAGTCTTAGAAAACAGTGCAAACAATGTATAGTTACAATAGGATGCAATGGGGAAACATAGGGATAGGGGCAACACAAACCATACACTCCAAAAGTGGAATGCGAACCACGAATGGACCCCAAACCTATGTGACCTTGTAGAGGGTCGCTGGGACTATTAGAAAATAGTGAGAGTTAGAAAAATAACCCTCCCCAAGACCCTGAAAAGTGAGTGCAAAGTGCACTAAAGTTCCCCTAAGGACAAAGAAGTCGTGTTAGAGGAATAATGCAGGAAAGACACAAACCAACAATGCAACAACGCTGGATTTCCAATCTGGGGTACCTGTGGAACAAGGGGACCAAGTCCAAAAGTCACAAGCAAGTCGGAGATGGGCAGATGCCCAGGAAATGCCAGCTGCGGGTGCAAAGAAGCTTCTACTGGACAGAAGAAGCTGCGGTTTCTGCAGGAACGCAAAGGGCTAGAGACTTCCCCTTTGGAGGACGGATACCTCTCGCCTTGTAGACTCGTGCAGAAGTGTTTTCCCGCCGAAAGAATGCCAACAAGCATTGCTAGCTGCAAATCGTGCAGTTAGCATTTTTGGATGCTGCTGTGGCCCAGGAGGGACCAGGAGGTTGCAAATTGGACCAGAAGGTAGAGAGAACATCGAGCAAGATAAGGAGCCCTCTTAGCAGCAGGTAGCACCCGGAAAAGTGCCAGAAACAGGCACTACGAGGATGCGTGAAATGGTGCTCACCTGAAGTCGCACAAAGAAGTCCCACGTCGCCGGAGACCAACTTAGAAAGTCTTGCAATGCAGGTTAGAGTGCCGTGGACCCAGGCTTGGCTGTGCACAAAGGATTTCCACCGGAAGTGCACAGGGGCCGGAGTAGCTGCAAAAGTCGCGGTTCCCAGCAATGCAGTCTAGCGAGGTGAGGCAAGGACTTACCTCCACCAAACTTGGACTGAAGAGTCACTGGACTGTGGGAGTCACTTGGACAGAGTTGCTGGATTCGAGGGACCTCGCTCGTCGTGCTGAGAGGAGACCCAAGGGACCGGTAATGCAGCTTTTTGGTGCCTGCGGTTGCAGGGGGAAGATTCCGTCGACCCACGGGAGATTTCTTCGGAGCTTCTAGTGCAGAGAGGAGGCAGACTACCCCCACAGCATGCACCACCAGGAAAACAGTCGAGAAGGCGGCAGGATCAGCGTTACAGAGTTGCAGTAGTCGTCTTTGCTACTTTGTTGCAGTGTTGCAGGCTTCCAGCGCGGTCAGCAGTCGATTCCTTGGCAGAAGGTAAAGAGAGAGATGCAGAGGAACTCGGATGAGCTCTTGCATTCGTTATCTAAAGTTTCCCCAGAGACAGAGACCCTAAATAGCCAGAAAAGAGGGTTTGGCTACTTAGGAGAGAGGATAGGCTACTAACACCTGAAGGAGCCTATCAGAAGGAGTCTCTGACGTCACCTGGTGGCACTGGCCACTCAGAGCAGTCCAGTGTGCCAGCAGCAACTCTGTTTCCAAGATGGCAGAGGTCTGGAGCACACTGGAGGAGCTCTGGACACCTCCCAGGGGAGGTGCAGGTCAGGGGAGTGGTCACTCCCCTTTCCTTTGTCCAGTTTCGCGCCAGAGCAGGGCTAAGGGGTCCCCTGAACCGGTGTAGACTGGCTTATGCAGAATTGGGCACATCTGTGCCCAAGAAAGCATTTCCAGAGGCTGGGGGAGGCTACTCCTCCCCTTCCTTCACGCCATTTTCCAAAGGGAGAGGGTGTAACACCCTCTCTCAGAGGAAGTCCTTTATTCTGCCATCCTGGGCCAGGCCTGGCTGGACCCCAGGAGGGCAGCTGCCTGTCTGAGGGGTTGGCAGCAGCAGCAGCTGCAGTGAAACCCCAGGAAGGGCAGTTTGGCAGTACCAGGGTCTGTGCTACAGACCACTGGGATCATGGGATTGTGCCAACTATGACAGGATGGTATAGAGGGGGCAATTCCATGATCATAGACATGTTACATGGCCATATTCGGAGTTACCATTGTGAAGCTACATATAGGTAGTGACCTATATGTAGTGCACGCGTGTAATGGTGTCCCCGCACTCACAAAGTCCGGGGAATTGGCCCTGAACAATGTGGGGGCACCTTGGCTAGTGCCAGGGTGCCCTCACACTAAGTAACTTTGCACCTAACCTTTACCAGGTAAAGGTTAGACATATAGGTGACTTATAAGTTACTTAAGTGCAGTGTAAAATGGCTGTGAAATAACGTGGACGTTATTTCACTCAGGCTTCAGTGGCAGTGCTGTGTAAGAATTGTCAGAGCTCCCTATGGGTGGCAAAAGAAATGCTGCAGCCCATAGGGATCTCCTGGAACCCCAATACCCTGGGTACCTCAGTACCATATACTAGGGAATTATAAGGGTGTTCCAGTAAGCCAATGTAAATTGGTAAAATTGGTCACTAGCCTGTTAGTGACAATTTGGAAAGAAATGAGAGAGCATAACCACTGAGGTTCTGATTAGCAGACCCTCAGTGAGACAGTTAGTCACTACACAGGTGACACATTCAGGCACACTTATGAGCACTTATGAGCACTGGGGCCCTGGGTTACCAGGGTCCCAGTGACACATACAACTAAAACAACATATATACAGTGAAAAATGGGGGTAACATGCCAGGCAAGATGGTACTTTCCTACAGTTGGTCTTCGGTGACCTTGTTCCAATTGCGGTGGGGGATCCGATGTGGGTGGTGGTGTGTTGTGGGTCTTTTGAAGGAGAAGTGGATGCAGCGGTGATCTGTCCATTCGAGTTCGGTGGTGTGGCTGAAGGAGACGTGATTGCTAGTGATAAAAATAGGGTTGAGTGTGTGTCCTGCAGAGTGGGTTGGTGTCGTGACGAGCTGTTTGAGGCTGAGGTTGGAAAGGTTGTCAAGCAGGGTGGCGCTGTTGTTGTCTTTGGTGTTCTCGAGGTGGAAGTTTAAGTCCCAGAGGAGTATGTAGTCAGGGAAGCGAGAGCGTGTGTGCTGATGACGTCGGTGATGGAGTCGCTGAACTGCTGTTGGGGCTGGTGGGCCTGTAGACGAGGGTCCCTCGGAGGGTGGTGTTTGGGTCAGTGTGGATCTGGAAGTGCAGGTGTTCGGCGGTGCTGAGGGTTACTTCGGTGCTGGTTGTGATGCTGAAACTTTCATACGTGTGATCCATCAAGAACTCAGTCCTATTATATATATTTGATGCGTTGACTCTTAAATGACAGAAAGTCCACCCATCTTTTCAGGACAGGGATACACAGTTAAATTATAGTGATTTGTCAGTGTATGGTTCCAGTTTCACTGCTGTATGAAAATCAACTGACATCTGTGCAGTGTACTAATATCGATCTAGATTGTTCAAAATTGTGCACCAAAAGGCCACCTTAGTCGTAAAGTACTGTTTGGGTGTCCCAACCCATCTGAAATTGTTTGTCAGTCCATGTAGAGATTTTGGTGATTTGAATTAGTAGATAAACAAAGAGTTTACATTATGTTGCAGAGGATTACCATTTTCATAATGGCTATGCATCCTTCCAGTAGACCACCTATAGTTCTCTCTGACAACTGCCTTTACATCGTGGTGTATTTCTGTTCCAAGATACCAAATTGATTTGTCCTGCCAGAACAGAAGAAACCTAAAGTCACAGCACATTGTGCCCACCATTAGAGGGAAGACCATTGATTTGGATAAGTGGATTCACATTCCAGAGTCTCACCATACTAGATTATTTCCAGTGAGAGGTTATATAAAGGCTTACATAAAAATAGCACCATGTCATCTCCATATGATGAATTCTTAAACAGAATAGCCACTCCCCTAGAATATGTAGATTCAAAGGTGAAAAAATGATGTGAGCACCATTTGTGTATGAAATTTTGTTTAGTGCTTGAATACGTGAATTTGTAATTCACCTATACTATGTATGTCTAGATGTACTGCTACTTACTCAGCTCATCAAAGCTCTCTACCTATAGCCTTTAGCTCATGAGTCAGACAGATATTGGGCATTGAAAGGCATCCATTCCTACTGTGTATTTTGTGCCATCCTCAAACTGTAAATCTGTGTTTAACCTGGAGGTTATAACTAAACAAATCTGTCAACCACCATCCTACACCCACACTGAAGACCCCAAACATTAGTGAAAAGATCCTTCCCTAAACAAAAAAATAACAAGAAGACCTGAAGACTCAGAAAGTAACTTAAATTAAACAGGTCACTAGTCCAGACCAATTTACATGTCTCATGATGGCTGCTTGCTACCAAGATGCAGGCACAGGTCAGGTGATTGGCAAAAGACCTAGGCCTATGTGATGTATGTAGAGAGAGGGCAGGCAGGTCCAATAAAAGCACTTTCTACAATAAGAAATATGGTCATCACTCAATCATTAATTTATTTTTAAGTTGATCAAAGAATTTTAGAAGAAGTTAGGAAAATACCCCATCTCCCAGAGCATTTGTTCGATCGCTCTGCCTTCCTTTTAGATATGTTATTAACACAGGAGTCAGAATTTCCAAAATGGACAGTAGATATGCAGTTGCCAATGAACCAGGAAGTTGTAGACCAGTTAAGACAGGAAAAATAATTGTTTTTCATGGTAAACTCGGGTTCTGTTCTTGCCCACATATTCTGGGATTTCTATAAGGCTTTTGTAAGAGGCAGGATCACCAGCATTGCTTCCTACAAGAACAGAAAGGTACAATATAAGCTTCAAGATGCAGCAAATAGAATCACAGAGCTTTAAGGGGTATTATGTGAAAACTCTTTGGGAGAAATAGGAAGGGTCATAATGAACAGTAGGTTGCAGGGAGCTAATAATGAGCTGCCAGGTTAATTGGTGGACGAGAGTGTGAGTAGAAGATGAGAAGTGAGCAAGCTAGTCTGTTTTGAGTATCATGAGAGCCTTGACAAACTCCTGGCATGGGAAATGAAACAGAGCTAAATGAAGAATGTGATAAGAGGGATAAGGGGTAAGACTGCAGAGGCGCTGGTAACCAATAGTATAGACACAAAAGAGGCCTTTGTCACTTTCTACCAGGAATTAAATGCAGAGGGCCAGGAGTGGCAGAAATAGAATCTTGGCTAAATAGGGCCCCATTCCCAAAGCGTATACCTGAAAAAAGCAGAACTGAATAGGGAATATGTCAAGAGGAGGTCAGGGCAGTGCTGAGAGATTGTAGAAAAAAGGTAGAGCAGCAGGCCCTGACAGGCTGCAGAGTGAGTTATACATGGTTCCAGCAGACATGATTGTTCCCATATATACCAATCTTGTGGAGTCTATATTTTCAAGGGGTAATAATAACCTACCATCTACACGGGGAAAGGCAATCATTAGTGTACTTATAAAACCAACTAAAGACCCAAAACAGTGTGAATGGTATAAGCCAACGTCTCTGTTGCGTTGCGATTCTAAACTTCTATAAGAATATCTGTAAATCGGCTGAACAATGTGATTGGGGTTCTTCTTCATAAAGACCAGAAGGGATACATATTAGGGTGACAGTTGCACAAAGTGACTCACTGGCTCATTGATGCAATAGACATAAAAACATCTAGCAATCTGCCACTAGCAGTGTTAACGCTCAATGGTGCGAATGCACCCATCTGAGTGTGAAGGCCTGCACAATTCTTTTTGCAAGGCTATTTTCCTTCTCAGGATGGAGGTCTGGTCAGTAGGGCTGCATCCTCCTTACAGAGGTTCTAACCTCAGCATGAAGTGTTCCTTTTACCAAGTTCAGCACGGTTTCTGTTTATAAAACACTATCCTTATCGTACTATGCCAGAGGTGTAGAACAGTGTCTTTTAGTTAGTCTGGGGACAAACAGTTGTCTTATGTAAGCAAAACAATATTACAAGGGCATTGTGTTCTGATTGTGTGACCGTGGAACTAATTGTGCAGACTACAGGGTGACAATGCTTACCAGGAATAAATGTGTTTGCAGCACATTCTTGTGTTAAAGGAAAACTTGTAAAAACCACCATCAGGAGAAACAGGCTAAGATAAAAAGGAAAGCCAAAATGAAGACTAAATGCAAGCTCTACAACACCCTCTTCTTGCTCCGATGGAGACTACTGTATCTAAAAGAGGGACAGCACTGAATATGTATAAAAGGCTTTGTCTTATATAACAATAACCCTTTAATAACATGAGCAGACACGAAAAAAAAAAAAAAAAAAGCCAAACTAAAAAGAAAAGTCAAAATAAAAAAACATGAAAACTACCACAAAATGAAGAAATAATTAAAAAAACAATAAGCCAATTTAAAGAGTCTAGGGGGCACCCGGATTGAAGGATGGCATCTCTGAAATGTTCACACATTCATTTGTAGAGTGTCAGCAGGGCACAGGAAGGAACCTGAATTTGGAGACAACAGAACAACAGAGGTCTAAAGAGAAAGATCAGATCCAATGAATGAATGGCGTCATCACCAGCCAGTTCAGTATAAGGTGAAGGCAAGATTGCCCGGAGTGCAGCCACAAAAGAGAAGGCAGATGCCAGAAAACCTGGTTCTGACGCATCAGTCAGGACTAGCAAAAATGGCTCATAAAAGGCATCTTGCAACAAAGGAAGCATCATCACAGGAAAACACTGTTGATTCAACCACAAAGAATGCACAAGCAGAGTCATATCCGTAGAATGTGACAATTGTGTACCAAGGTGCCGCGTAGGCTCTCATTATCCTAATGAGACTACTGGATTTTGAGTGGCAAGATCATGCACAGTGTGGGGGACTAAGTCTGACCCACGGTGAAGGACCCTTGTCGCCCTAAATCCAGGTTTTGCTCCGGCAAACTAGCAGTGCCTCATCTCTCCCAAAGGGAAAAGACAATTGGGCAGCCGAGCGCATGACATCTTAATACTTCCCAGGGAAGTCGTGGTCACTCAGGTCACAACCGGTTCTCTCATACACAATGCGGTCTCATATATAAATGACAAATGCAGTTTAGGTTTTAAAGATTGGTTTTATAAAACGACTGCATTTTAGATAGCAAAGTGTGAGCTGCAATAACCAGAACTAAACAACACAGTAGGATTAAAATAGTAACGATGAGAGTGAAGCACAAGAATAAGGCTATCATAGTGCAACTAGATTAGGGTTTCTCTAAGTTAGAGTCTGAGCACAGCATGTAAAGCTCTAAGCTTGCCTTTCAGGTTCCCCTGGGAGGACATCAACCCTCATACCTGAGCAAAGGCCTGTATTCTGCATCAGCATCTGCAACGGGGCGGTCAGCAACTAGTTGTAGGTTCCTGGTCGGAATCTCCCTCGGACGTGTACTAGGACTAGAAAGTATTTTTATAACTAACACGCAGATGTTCTAAGAAAATGTCCCTACGTAAGGATGTGTATTTTCTACGCACACTAGAGACTAAACTTCTACCACGTTTACCGGCAATGTACCAGACTGTAGCCTTGACTGAAGCACAGAGTGAGCAAGAATGCATTCTTTGAGAACACAGTGCTGAAGTAAGCTAAACAGTGTGATAGAATGAAATAAAAACAAGACCGTGAAACTGTTTATTGTAAAATAACAGTGCGAGGTTGAATAAAATATATCTAGGGCAAAGTGCACAGAGGCCTAATACGTTAAGCTAACGCGCATGAAGCTATATTAAAAATGGCTACACTACACCCTCCCCTTGTCGGTAGAAAGTGGTTTAAGCCAAAGCTAAAAATGCCCTAAGCTAAAATATAAGTAAAACCCTATCCAATTTCAACAAGTTAAGAAGACACACAAGCATAGCAATTTGCAATTTAAAATATGGGCATGCGGCCAAAGCCGAATTCAATGGATAATGTCAATTTAGAATAAGTCCAAATTCTGCATTGGTCATGGAAAGCAGGAAATTCTCCACTTCGGCAGATGACAAAACCGGAAAATCCACGCCAAAGACTAGCAAGGAGCAGGTGTGTTCCAAAGCCACAGTCTCAACCAAGGCGGCATCCCGTGCAGTATCTATAAACAAGTTCATATCAACTTCCTCCAGGAAGGGTATCTCGTAATCAGCCTCTCTAAGCAAACGCAGCCGCAGCGCGCATGTTTGGTAATGAGCCCTCATCGAGAACATCAACAGATCAGCATCAACAACTGGGGGGCGTCGTTGCCAGAGGCAAACGTCCAGTGCATGTTCAAAAGAGCACCAACGGCACCGAAACACTGGCTGCACACAATCCAAAACTGGTCTGAATGACAGAGACCAGTTACACTCCAAATGTTCCAGAAGTGTTGCTCCAAAGTACTGTATCATGCGTTCATGACACAGCTGCGCTGATGGGAGCGCCCACATTCGTCCTTGTTGCGGCGGGACAGCCATTGTGGAAAAACAACAGCAACAGCAAAATGCCGGCTAATAAAGCCAAAGTTATCGGAAATCCCCCAAAAATGCTTCCGAAAGTTGAATGAATAGCCGAAGGTATTAAACCGAATTTGGAACAGAAGGTGTGAACAAAACCATTACCAACAGCTTTGAAAAAATGTGCTAAGCCAGCCGTGCTGGAAGCATTACTAGAAGCACCCGTCCCACGAGTTCACTAAAGTGGCTCAGAAAGTTTGTATTTAACAGGGACTGTGTTTCCGCCGATGAGCTTGCCACCTGAAGTGCGTGGGTCTCGCGTGCAGATGTAAGGGCCACATGCTTCTGAAACAACAAAGCCTTCAGTCTGCTTAACTTGTCAAAATTCACCTTGGAAGTAGCAACGTGAGGCCAAATATCTGCTACCTCCCTAATTTTAGTGGGGGGAAACAACACGTTCCCGCAGCAAGTAACAACCTTAGTGACCGAAACAAGGTAAACTATTCCGGCCCGCATGCCACAACAGTCTTCACTATTGAGGAGGACGTAGCTGCCATTTGAAAGCACCTGGAACATGCGTTTAATCAAGGGGACTGGAACTCCCTTCAGATAGCAAGCCAAGTTCGCAACCGAGGCATTACACGCCCCATGCAAGGACAGCTGCTTACAAATCATCGAATGGCTGACTGAAGTCTCACATTCACTGCTGCTAAGAAAGACCTCTTTCATGCCATTGAGGCAGTTGTACAAGAAGGGAAACTCCCACACCTCATGGATGTAACTATCTCCCAGCTTCTCATATCTGCCTACCGGAACATGTTTCAAACAAGAAGTGAATTGTAATGTAGAAATAGGCAGATTAATAACCCTGTGTATTAACCACTCTGCTGAGGGAATCTCGGCCATGGTAAAAGGCAATCTCTCTAACTTTTCAATGTTAAGCATGACATAAGTCGCCTCCTTCTTAGCCATTAGTTATTGTTGTCACGTCAAATTAAAGGAAAAAAATATTTCCCTGGCACTGATCTGCTGCCATGGAACGCGACCCGCCTTCAATGTCTGAAGCGTCCAACACAACTGCATAATGGACCTGGTCTGACTCTGTCCATGATATAAAGAAGACATATCAGATCATATAATGTCTATAGCAGAATAATTTTTTTTGTTAATTGTATAAATTTGGTCGGACAAGGTGTGAATTCCATTATCCACAACAGCTAATGCTTTTTTCATATTTTCCTGATCTATCTGCCTTAACCGGGCTGCAGCCTCTTGTTGGGAAAGTGTCCATATTTCATTGTATACTTCATAAAAGAAACGCTTCCTACATGGCAAGTTCGGGCCTGACAAAAAATCTTGTAAGTCAGTGTCATTAGACAGGAGAGTGAGATGTGTCTTAACTGCATCTAGCGAGGATGATTTTAGCCATTGCTGGCACAATTTTCCCACACTATATGTCGTAATTTTGTCAGCATGGTCTGGTGATATATAGCGAGGGTCTGACCTACTCGTTCAGAAACCCCCCGAGGAGGTGACAAAACATTGATGACACCCATTGGTATCTACTGGCCACAATAACCACCCGCCTGGACGTGTCAATGAAGTGTTAAATGTACCATTCTGGACCCATTCAGTAAGCTCACTAAAAGTGGCATTTATGTACTTTTGCCAATTATTAATTTTTGCAGGGGCAGGTATACTGGGCATGTTTGATTCTCTGATTGTAGCTAAACCTAAGCAGTTGGTCTGTTGTACTGTTTCATTTTAAAAAATCATTTGAGCGGGAATGAGACATGCTCTAAACAGTGTTTCTCTACCCTTAGTTTGCCAATTCTTTGTTAACCAAATACTTTTCAAATCAACATTTTTTTACCAATATTCATAACCTTCAATTGACAACTGGGAAACAAAGGAATCTGAATATATGAATTTTGTGTGGGTCACCAATATTTGTTTATCTTTAGTCGGAGTTAACTTAAAATAATATGACTCAGCATTCTTTTGATGATGCCCAGAGAAATACGTAAATTTATCAAAATAAGTTTGGGAACTCCCTTGCGGGGGGGTTGGGCAATGTTCCCATCGCATATAGTCAAATATCGTTTTGGGAGTACTTGCTTTATGTATGTAGTGGTGCCCATAATAATTATAGCAAAACATGTCACCATAATTGTCTCTAAACTGGTAAACATCTTCATTTTCATAGACAGTGTAATATTGCAATTCTGTCATCATTGAGTCAACTGTCTTCCCATCCCAATCATCAGATACAATGCCTGGTATAGCTATATCATTCATGGATAACTTTAGAACATACGGTATTTGAATTATTTCAGTGGGACCATATATATCAAACATTACTTTATCCCACACAATCCCATCTGGAATTGGCACTGCAGAAATGTTCACAAAGGACAAGTCTCTTCAAACCTTAGGTGATGAAAAATGTGGTTTCAACACCTCCTCCACCTGTTCAGTCGCTGATCTCTCGGGAAGAAAATGCCCATGTATCAACAGAAAAAAAATAATCCAAAGAAAAAATGCTAGCATAGTCAATAAAAGCCACAGCTAGTTCCATGGAGAAACAAAATACGTATCCTTAAGCCAACGCATCATCTTACGTGGACCTGACAGGTCAGCAGTCGAAGAGGCAAATGAGTCCGATAGACCATCGTTGTTGTCGGCAAAGTAACCTGAGGCAGTTAGTGCAAAAGGCGTTGCCGTAGTCAATGGAGGAGTCGGTGTTTCTCGCGGTGGTACACTGTAGCCAGCACCATCCGTTACGTCTGTAGTCATGGTGACTTGATCAAACCTTTCTAAATTGGTCGTTGTTAGTGGAACTAATGTGAAATCATTATCCAGCCTCCCCAAGCACAGAGAGGCAACAGTGTTGGTATAGACAACTTGAAGCGGAACTTCTTCTCCAGTAGTGAGAGGGATTCGGGAACTACTGGACGTTCCTCTTGGTCGGCTGTGTAGAATCGGCCACATGTTGTAACTTGACATTGTGAAGGAACTCTCCAATCCGAAAGCCAACTCCAACGACATCCCGCCCTCCCAGAAACTCTGCGACGATCTCTCCACCTTCTTCCACCAGAAAATCACCACCATCCACGACAGCTTCATCACCGGTCCACCGCCAGACCTCACCCCTGACGTCTCCTCCCGCGACTGCCGCCTCACCGCCTGGACCCACGTGGACGAGGCAGAAACCATAGCAACCATGAACACCATCCACTCAGGCTCCCCCACGGACCCCTGCCCCCACCATGTTTTCAACTCAGCCAACGCCACCATCGCCCCCGAACTCCGCAAGATCATCAACCTATCCCTCACTTCTGCCACCTTCCCAGACAGCTGGAAACACGCAGAAATCCAACCCCTCCTCAAAAAACCCAAGGCTGACCCCAACGACCTCAAAAACTTCCGTCCGATCTCTCTCCTCCCTTTTCCAGCGAAAGTCATCGAGAAGATCGTCAACACTCAGCTCACCCACTTCCTCGAAGACAATTCCATCCTGGACCCCTCACAATCCGGATTCAGACGAAACCACAGCACTGAGACTGCCCTCCTCGCCGCCACAGATGACATCAGACATCAAATGGACAACGGCGAAACCTCAGCCCTCATCCTCCTCGACCTATCAGCCGCTTTTGACACCGTCTGCCACCGCACCCTACTGACCCGCCTCCAAGAAGCCGGCATCCAAGATAAAGCCCTCCACTGGATCTCATCCTTCCTCTCCGACAGAACGCAGAGAGTCCGTCTCTCCCCTTTCCGCTCCAAAGCCACCAACCTCATCTGCGGCGTCCCCCAAGGATCCTCCCTCAGTCCCACGTTGTTCAACGTCTACATGGCCCCCCTCGCTCAACTGGCCCGCCAACACCACCTCAGCATCATCTCCTACGCCGACGATACCCAGCTCGCCCTCTCCCTGACCAAAGACCCGCTCACCGCCAAAACAAACCTCCACGAGGGACTAAAATCCATCGCCGATTGGATGAACAACAGCCGCCTGAAACTCAACTCCGACAAGACGGAAGTCCTCATCCTCGGACGCACTCCCTCGGCCTGGAACGACTCATGGTGGCCCTCCGTCCTCGGACTCCCACCCACCCCTGCCAGCCACGCAAGAAACCTCGGCTTCATCCTGGACTCCGCCCTCACCATGTCCAAACAGGTCAGCGCCGTCTCCTCCTCCTGTTTCAACACCCTTCGAATGCTCCGCAGAATCTTCAAGTGGATTCCAACAGAAACCAGAAAGACGGTGACCCAGGCCCTCGTCAGCAGCAGACTTGACTACGGCAACGCACTCTACACAGGCATACCAACCAAAGACATCAAACGCCTCCAACGTATCCAAAATGCCTCCGCCCGACTGATCCTCAACATACCTCGCCGAAGTCACATCTCCCCTCACCTAAAGGAACTCCACTGGCTCCCGGTAGACAAGAGGATAACCTTCAAACTCCTGACCCACGCTCACAAGGCACTTCACAACACCGGACCCTCCTACCTCAACACCAGACTCAACTTCTACACTCCAACACGTCAACTCCGATCCGCCAACCTCGCCCTCGCCATCGTACCCCGAATCCAGCGCAAGACATCCGGCGGCAGATCCTTCTCCTTCCTCGCCGCCAAGACCTGGAACTCTCTCCCCACATCTCTTCGCCAGACCCAGGACCTCCTCACATTCAGAAGGCTCCTCAAGACCTGGCTCTTCGACCGCTAATCCAGCAGCGCTCCCCCCCCCCCTCAGCGCCTCGAAACCCTGACGGGTACATAGCGCGCTTTATAAATACCATGATTGATTGATTGATTGATTGATTGTCAATAGAAACAAATCGATTTTCTTTGGAACCTGGCAACGGGGGTAGAATAACAGTTTGTTCTGTGTATCCCCAACACAGGGACTGGTGCACGATAAGAAGGTCCAAATTCTTTTTTACTGCGACCTTTTCACGCACAAGATCCCCAACCCTGGGAATCCAGCCGGTAGGTGTTACTGGCACATCCTTAATTCCTGTGGAGGCACCACTTTTAGAAGAGTTATCTTCACGGAACTGCTGTAATTCCTGTAAAACAGTGACACGATCATTTATGTCAAAAGGTGTTTCCGTCGCCTCCACACCAGGACCATCAAGATCCGGAACAAACATTTGTGTTACGAACAGGCACTCATATGAAGTACGACCCCCCAGGGACCTTCTAGGCAGGTTATTTAGTGCTCTCTGAACTCCATACAGATGGGTTAGCCAACTATGACCTGTACCTAAGACTCTGGCTGTTAAGGATTGATTTAAAACGCGGTTTAATCGCTCCACGATAGAATTTCCCTTGGGATGAAATGGAGACGAGTACTGGAGCTGGACCCCCAACAAAGCCATGGTGTCCCTGAATACCCTTGAGGCAAAAGCAGGGCCCGGGTCCGAATGGAATTCCGCAACTGCATATGTACCGACAAAGACTCGCAAATCTTTAATAACAGTCCGAGCATCAGCCGAGCATTGTGGCCACACCCACACAAATCTGGAGCAGGAATCAACAGCGACTAGTATATATTTGTATGCACTATCTGGTGTTAATGGACCACAATGATCCAGGTACACACATTGTAATGGTCTGTTTGAAATTAAGAGGGGTGTCTGCGGCGGGCGCTTAGCTGTTGAAACTTTAATTTGTTGACATTCTGGTATTGGGGGGACAATTCCATGATCCCCCAGGTCTCTAGCACAGAACCCAGGTACTGCCAAACTGCCTTTCCGGGGTTTCCACTGCAGCTGCTGCCAACCCCTCAGACAGGTTTCTGCCCTCCTGGGGTCCAGGCAGCCCTGGCCCAGTAAGGCAAAACAAAGGATTTCCTCTGAGAGAGGGTGTTACACCCTCTCCCTTTGGAAATAGGTGTGAAGGGCTGGGGAGGAGTAGCCTCCCCCAACCTCTGGAAATGCTTTGATGGGCACAGATGGTGCCCATCTCTGCATAAGCCAGTCTACACCGGTTCAGGGATCCCCCAGGCCTGCTCTGGGGCGAAACTGGACAAAGGAAAAGGGAGTGACCACTCACCTGACCAGTACCTCCCAGGGGAGGTGCCCAGAGCTCCTCCAGTGTGTCCCAGACCTCTGCCATCTTGGAAACAGAGGTGTTGGGTGCACACTGGACTGCTCTGAGTGGCCAGTGCCAGCAGGTGATGTCAGAGGCTCCTTCTGATAGGCTCTTACCTCTCTTGGTAGCCAATCCTCCTATCTTGGTAGCCAAACCTCCTTTTCAGGCTATTTAGGGTCTCTGCTTTGGGGAATTCTTCAGATAACTAATACAAGAGCACACCAGAGTTCCTCTGCATCTCCCTCTTCACCTTCTACCAAGGATCGACCGCTGACTGCTCCAGGATGCCTGCAAAACCACAACAAAGTAGCAAGACGACTACCAGCAACATTGTAGCGCCTAATCCTGCCGGCTTTCTCGACTGTTTCCAGGTGGTGCATGCTCTGGGGGGGTCACCTGCCTTCACTCTACACCAGAAGCTCTGAAGAAATCTCCTGTGGGTCGACAGAATCTTCCCCCCTGCTAACGCAGGCACCAAAAGACTGCATCACCAGTCCTCTGGGTCCCCTCTCATTCTGATGAGCGTGGTCCCTGGAACACAGCAACTCTGTCCAAGTGACTCCCACAGACCAGTGACTCCTCAGTTCAAGTTTGGTGGAGGTAAGTCCTTGCCTCCTCACGCTAGACTGCAAAGCTGTGTACTGCGTGATTTGCAGCTGCTCAGGCTCCTGTGCACTCTTCCAGGATTTCCTTCGTGCACAGCCTAGCCTGGGTCCCCAGCACTCTGTCCTGCAGTGCACAACCCTCGGAGTTTGCCTCCGACATTGTGGGACCCTCTTTTGTAACTTTGCGTGGACTCTGGTTCACTCTTCTTTTAAGTGCCTGTTGGAGTACTTCCGCTGGTGGTGCCTGCTTCTGTGAGGGCTCCCTGAGTTGCTGAGCGGCCCCTTTGTCTCCTCCTCCAAAAAGCGACATCCTGGTCCTTCGTGGTCCTCAGCAGCACCCAAAAACCTCTTCCGCAACCCTTGCAGCTAGCAACGCTTTTTTGCGGTATTTCTGCGTGGGAACACCTCTGCAAGCTTCATCGCAATGTGGGAGATCAGTCTTCCAAAGGAGAAGTTCCTAGTCATCTTCTTTCTTGCAGAACTCCAAGTTTCTTCCATCCACAGACAGCTTCCTTGCACCGTAATCCGGGGTTTCCTGGGCTCCTGCCCCCCCTGGACACTGTCACGACTATTGGACTTGGTCCCCTTGCCTTGCAGTTCCTCAGGTCCGGAAATCCATTGTCAGTGCACTGCTGGTGTTTGTTCTTCCTGCAGAATCCCCCTATCACGACTATTGTGCTCTACTGGTGTAGTAGGTGTATTTTACTCCTACTTTTCAGGGTCTTGGGGTGGGGTATCTTGGACACCCTGACTGTTTTCTTACAGTCCCAGCAACCCTCTACAAGCTCCCATAGGTCTGGGGTCCATTTGTGATTTGCATTCCACTTTTGGAGTATATGGTTTGTGTTGCCCCTAGACCTATGTTCTCCTATTGCAACCTATTGTAATTCTACACTGTTTGCATTACTTTTCTGACTCTTACTTACCTGATTTTGGTTTGTGTACATATAACTTGTGTATATTACATACCTTCTTACTGAGGGTACTCACTGAGATACTTGTGGCATATTGTCATAACAATAAAGTACCTTTATTTTTAGTAACTCTGTGTATTGTGTTTTCGTATGATATTGTGCATATGGCACCAGTGGTATAGTAGGAGCTTTACACGTCTCCTAGTTCAGCCTAAGCTGCTTTGCCATAGCTACCTTCTATCAGCCTAAGCTGCTAGAAACACCTCTTCTACACTAATAAGGGATAACTGGACCTGGCACAAGGTGTAAGTACCTCTGGTACCCACTACAAGCCAGGCCAGCCTCCTACACATTGCACCACACAAAGTTTGCTATTATCTGCAAATGCAGGGTAAGATATCAACCTAGTATTACACTTTGTTCTCTGAGATATAACAAAAGATACTGTAGGAGGCTGGCCTGGCTTATAGTGGGTACCTTGTGGTACTTACACCTTATGCCAGGTCCAGTTATCCCTTATTAGTATAATAGAGGTGTTCTAGCAGCTTAGACTGATAGAGGTAGCTATAGCAGAGCAGCTTAGGCTGAACTAGGAGACATGCAAAGCTCCTACCATACCACTTATATCATATAGCACTATATAATAAGAAAACACAATACTCAGAGTTACTAAAAATAAAGGTACTTTATTTTAGTGAAAACATGCCAAAAGTATCTCAGAGGATATACTCCCTTATGAGGTAAGTAATATACACAAAATATACACACACAAACCAAAATCAGGTAAGTAACAGTTAGAAAAGTAGTGCAAACACTGTAGAACACAACAACACAAACCATATACTCCAAAAGTGGAATGCAAACCACAAATAGACCCCAGGCCTAGTGTAGTGTGTAGAGGGTCACTGGGAGCATAAGAAAACACTAAGGGTGTCCAAGATACCCTACCCCAAGACCCTGGAAAAGTAGGAGTAAAGTTACCCTACTACCCCAGAAAGACAGTAAAGTTGCGATAGGGTATTCTGCAAGGTCAACAACTGACTGCAAAACACTGAAGACGGATTCCTGGACCTGAGGACCTGTAAAGGAAGGGGACCAAGTCCAAGAGTCACGCAAGTGTCCAGGGGGGGCAGGAGCCTACTAAACCCCGGATGAAGGTGCAAAAGGGCTGCCTCCGGGAAGAAGAAGGAGAAGATTCTGCAACAACGGAAGGCGCCAGGAACTTCTCCTTTGGTCAGAAGATGTCCCACGGTGTGCTGGAGGATGCAGAGTTGTTTCCACACAGAAAGACCGCAAACAAGCCTTGCTAGCAGCAAGAGTCGCAGTTGAGGATGTTGGGTGCTGCCAGGGCCCAGGAAGGACCAGGAGGTTGCCCCTTGGAGGAGGAGACGGGGGCGCTCAACAACACGGAGAGCCCATGCAGAAGCAGGCAGCACCTGCAGAGGCACCTCAACAGGCACTTGGAAGATCTGAGGACGACTGTCGACTCAGAACAACAAAAGAGGATCCACGGTGCCAGAGTCCAACTCAGCGAGTTGGGCAATGCAGGATGGAGTGCTGGGGACCTGGGCTAGGCTATGCATGAAGAAATCCTTCCAAGAGTGCACAGAAGCCCTAGGAGCTGCAGTTCACGCAGTACACAGGATTACTGTCTGGCGTAGGGAGGCAAGGACTTACCTCCACCAAACGTGGACAGAAGGACCACTGGACTGTGGCAGTCACTGGAATCCAGCTCCTGTGTTCCAGGGACCACGCTCGTCGAGATGAGAGGGGACCCAGAGGACCGGTGAAGCAGAAGTTTGGTGCCTGCGGTAGCAGGGGGAAGACTCCATCAACCCACTGGAGATTTTTTTGAGATTTCCAGTGCAGGGTGAAGGCAGACAGCCCTCAGAGCATGCACCACCAGGAAACAGTCGATAAAGCCGGCAGGATTAGGCGCTACAATGTTGCTGGTAGTCTTCTTCCTACTTTGTTGTGGTTATGCTGGCATCCTGGAGCAGTCAGCGTTCGATCCTTCGCAGAAGTCAAAGAGGGAAGTGCAGAGGAACTCTGGTGAACTCTTGCATTTGTTATCTGAAGAGAAACCCACAGGAGAGACCCTAAATAGCCCTCAGAGGAGGATTGGCTACAGAGAGAGGTAAGCACCTATCAGGAGGGGTCTCTGACGTCACCTGCTGGCACTGGCCACTCAGAGCTGTCCATTGTGCCCTCACACCTCTGCATTCAAGATGTCATCAGTATGGACACACTGGAGAAGCTCTGGGCACCTCCCCTGGGGAGGTGCAGGTCAGGGGAGTGGTCGCTCCCCTTTCCTTTGTCCAGTTTCGTGCCAGAGCAGAGCTGGGGGGATCCGTGAACCAGTGTAGACTGGCTTATGCAGGGAGGGCACCACCCGTGCCCTTCAAAGCATTTCCAGAGGCTGGGGGAGGCTACTCCTCCCCAGCCCTTCACATCTATTTCCAAAGGAAGAGGGTACAACACACACTCACAGAGGAAATATTTGTTCTGCCTTCCTGGGCCAGGGCTGCCTGGACCCCAGGAGGGCAGAAACCTGTCTGAGGGGTTGGCAGCAGCTGCAGTGGAGACCCCGGAAAGGCAGTTTGGCAGTACCCGGGTTCTGTGCTAGAGACCAGGGGAATCTTGGAATTGTCTCCCTAATGCCAGAATGGCATTGGGGTGACAATTCCATGATCTTAGATATGTTACATGGCCATGTTCGGAGTTACCATTGTGACACTATACATAGGTAGTGACCTGTGTATAGAGCACGCATGTAATGGTGTCCCCGCACTCACAAAGTCCGGGGAATTTGCCCTGAACAATGTGGGGGCACCCTGGCTAGTGCCAGGGTGCCCACACATTAAGTAACTTAGCACCCAACCTTTACCAGGTAAAGGTTGAACATATAGGTGACTTATAAGTTACTTAAGTGCAGTGGTAAATGGCTGTGAAATAATGTGGACGTTATTTCACTCAGGCTGCAGTGGCGGGCCTGTGTAAGAATTGTCAGAGCTCCCTATGGGTGGCAAAAGAAATGCTGCAGCCCATAGGGATCTCCTGGAACCCCAATACCCTGGGTACCTCAGTACCATATACTAGGGGATTATAAGGGTGTTCCAGTATGCCAATGTGAATTGGTGAAATTGGCCACTAGCCTGTTAGTGACAATTTGGAAAGCAAAGAGAGAGCATAACCACTGAGGTTCTGGTTAGCAGAGCCTCAGTGAGACAGTTAGGCATCACACAGGGAACACATACATATAGGCCACAATCTTATGAGCACTGGGGTCCTGGCTAGCAGGGTCCCAGTGACACATAACAAACATACTGGAAACATAGGGTTTTCACCATGAGCACTGGGCCCTGGCTAGCAGGATCCCAGTGAAACAGTGAAAACACCTGACATATACTCACAAACAGGCCAAAAGTGGGGGTAACAAGACTAGAAAGAGGCTACTTTCTCACATCAACCAGTTGTTTTTATCAGCTGAAGGTTGATCCCTACAGAAAAGCGTTGGTCTGCCATAGAGAGGGAGGCCTTTGCTGTGGACTGGGCACTGAAAAAGTTGAGACCATACCTGTTTGGTACTCACTTTATTGTTTATTGTTCAGACAGACCAATTTTCAACAATTAGATGGGGTCTACTCTATTTGTCCTGGAGTGCTCTTGGGGCCACAGGCTCCAATACCTAAACCTTCTGCCCTGGGTGGTACTCAGTCAGAACAGCCTTCCGGTCATGCCATTGCTTTTGCAGCACCTGGCTGGCCTGAAGGTTTTTACTGGCCTTTTTCATATACTCAGCCATTCTGGATCTTAGGCCAAGTACATAGTCTACTATGTCCTGTTTAGGAGCTTTCAAAGGTTGTTCCCAACCCTTCTTCACAAGAGCAAGTGGACCTCTTACAGGGTGTCCATAGAGGAGTTCGAAGGGGCTGAAGCCCACTCCTTTTTGGGGTACCTCCCCGTAAGCAAAAAGGAGGCAAGGTAACAGGACATGCGATCTCCTTCCGAGTTTTTCAGGGAGTCCCATTATCATACCTTTGAGAGTTTTATTAAACCTCTCAACCAGACCATTTGTTTGTGGATGGTAAGGGGTGGTGAACTTGTAGGTTACACCACACTACTTCCACATTGCTTTTAGGTATGTAGACATGAAGTTGCTACCCCTGTCTGACACCACTTCCTTAGGAAAACCCACCCTGGATAAAATTCCCAGGTCGGCTTTTGCCACTGCAGGAGCTGTAGTGGTCCTTAAGGGTATGGCTTCAGGGTATCTTGTTGCATGGTCCACTACCACCAAGATAAATATATTGCCTGAAGCTGTTGGAGGGTCAAGGGGGCCAACTATGTCAACCCCTACCCTTTCAAAGGGCACCCAACCACTGGAAGTGGAATTAAAGGGGCCTTTGGAGTGCCACCAGTCTTGCCACTGGCTTGGCAGGTCACACAAGAGCGACAAAACTCTTTTGTGTCCTCTGACATATGAGGCCAGTGAAACAAGGGGACAAGTCTTTCTCAAGTTTTCGTCTGGCCCAAATGCCGAGCCAAAGGAATGTCATGTGCTAGGGTGAGAAGATACGTTCTATCCTGCAAGGGAATGACCAATCTCCTGGTAGCTCCAGGTTTAGGGTCCTTTTACTCTGTGTACAAGAGGTTGTCTTCACAGTAAACTCTATGTGAGTCACTGACATCCCCATTCTGCTGTTTGACAGATTGCTGTCTCAAACCCTCTAATGTGGGACAGGTCTGCTGTGCCACACTCAGCTCTTCCCTGGCAGGCCCCCCTGCACCCAAAAGCTTAGCAGTGTCTGCTGCCAGCTCCTCTGGTGTAGGTTCTGCACAGGGAGAGGATTCCTCTTCCTCAAAAGGGGAATCATCTGTAGAGGGAGGGATAGTGGGAAGGAATTTACCCTTTCTACCCTAGTTTTTGGGAGCACTTGGTCCATTGTTCCAGGATCCAAGTGCTCCCTGTCCTTTTTGCTTCTTGGCCTGAGCCCTTGTCAAAGCAAAAATATGCCCAGGAATGCCCAGCATTGCTGCATGAGCCTCCAACTCCACTTCTGCCTAGGCTGATTTTTCCAAATCATTCCCCAGTAGGCAATCTACAGGTAATTCAGTGGCTACCACAACTTTCTTTGGACCAGTAAACCCCCCCCCCCCCCCCCCAAGTTGAGATTCACAACAGCCATGGGGTAGCTAAGAGTGTTGTTATGAGCATCAGTCACTTGGTACTGCTGACTAAGTAGGTGTTGATCAGGGTGGACCAGTTTTTCTATCACCGTAGTTACACTGGCTCCTGTGTCCCTGTAGGCCTCAACCTCAACACCATTGATTAGGGGAAGTTGCTTGTACTTACCCATATTAAGGGGACAAGCAACCAAGGTGGCAAAGTCAATGCCACCATCAGAGACTAAAACAGACTCTGTGGTCTCCCTAACAAGACCAACCTGTAGGAGGCTGGACTGGCTTGTAGTGAGTACCAAGGGGTACTTGCACCTTGCACCAGGCCCAGTTAGCCCTTATTAGTGTATAGGGTGTCTAGCAGCATAGGCTGATAGATAATGGTAGCTTAGCAGAGCAGCTTAGGCTGAACTAGGAGACGAGTGAAGCTCCTACAGTACCACTAGTGTCACTTGCACAATATCATAAGAAAACACAATACACAGTTATACTAAAAATAAAGGTACTTTATTTTTATGACAATATGCCAAAGTATCTCAGAGTGTACCCTCAGTGAGAGGATAGGAAATATACACAAGATATATTTACACAATACCAACAATATGCAGTATAGTCTTAGAAAACAGTGCAAACAATGTATAGTTACAATAGGATGCAATGGGGACACATAGGGATAGGGGCAACACAAACCATATACTCCAAAAGTGGAATGCGAACCACGAATGGACCCCAAACCTATGTGACCTTGTAGAGGGTCGCTGGGACTATTAGAAAATAGTGAGTGTTAGAAAAATAGCCCACCCCAAGACCCTGAAAAGTGAGTGCAAAGTGCACTAAAGTTCCCCAAAGGACATAGAAGTCGTGATAGGGGAATTCTGCTGGAAAGACACAAACCAGCAATGCAACAATGATGGATTTCCAGTCGAGGGTACCTGTGGAACAAGGGGACCAAGTCCAAAAGTCACAAGCAAGTCAGAGATGGGCAGATGCCCAGGAAATGCCAGCTGTGGGTGCAAAGAAGCTGCTACTGGACAGTAGAAGCTTAGGTTTCTTCAGGAACGACAAGGGCTAGAGACTTCCCCTTTGGAGGACGGATCCCTCACGCCGTGGAGAGTCGTGCAGAAGTGTTTTCCCGCCGAAAGACCACCAACAAGCCTTGCTAGCTGCAAATCGTGCGGTTAGTGTTTTTGGACGCTGCTGTGGCCCAGGAGGGACCAGGATGTCGCAAATTGCGCCAGGAGACAGAGGGGACGTCGAGCAAGACAAGGAGCCCTCTCAGCAGCAGGTAGCACCCGGAGAAGTGCCAGAAACAGGCACGACGAGGATGCGTGAAACGGTGCTCACCCAAAGTTGCACAAAGGAGTCCCACGTCGCCGGAGACCAACTTAGAAAGTCGTGCAATGCAGGTTAGAGTGCCGTGGACCCAGGCTTGGCTGTGCACAAAGGATTTCCGCCGGAAGTGCACAGAGGCTGGAGTAGCTGCAAAAGTCGCGGTTCCCAGCAATGCAGTCTGGCGTGGGGAGGCAAGGACTTACCTCCACCAAACTTGGACTGAAGAGTCACTGGACTGTGGGGGTCACTTGGACACAGTTGCTGGATTCGAGGGACCTCGCTCGTTGTGCTGAGAGGAGACCCAAGGGACCGGTAATGCAGCTTTTTGGTGCCTGCGGTTGAAGGGAGAAGATTCCGTCGACCCACGGGAGATTTCTTCGGAGCTTCTAGTGCAGAGAGGAGGCAGACTATCCCCACAGCATGCACCACCAGGAAAACAGTCGAGAAGGCGGCCGGATCAGCGTTACAGAGTTGCAGTAGTCGTCTTAGCCACTTTGTTGCAGTTTTGCAGGCTTCCAGCGCGGTCAGCAGTCGATTCCTTGGCAGAAGGTGAAGAGAGAGATGCAGAGGAACTCGGATGAGCTCTTGCATTCGTTATCTAAAGTTTCCCCAGAGACAGAGACCCTAAATAGCCAGAAAAGAGGGTTTGGCTACCTAGGAGAGAGGTGAGGTACTGGGTTTTTCAGAACCGGTACTGATCCGGTAACCCAGTGGTGCCAGGGTACACCCAAAGACCTCGGGTACTTTCCTGATTCAGACCACAGAAACTCAGAGTCTTCTAGGTGAAGTCAAAGATCGAATTTATTGGCTGCAACCAAGTGACAAGCGTCCTAGAAGTACAACAGCACGGTTTGAATGTTCTCAGGAGACTGTGTTTCAATGCAAAGTCAGGTTTCCTTATATACAGTTTTTTAAGCTTCAGGCAAACATTCTTGACATTTTGGTTGGTCATTCACATGTTTTCACTACAAAGGAAAAAACAGTGTCATGATGAAACCTCATATTTCATGTCATCCAACCCATAATAAATTACCCGGCAAGGCCTAGTATTTTACATCAGATAAGTGTGGACCCCCAATAAAAACGGGCACCTCCCCCTCGTAAAGTAAGAAGAAGAAAAGAGCAGGTGCAGGTGTGAGCAAGATTAGGCAGGGTGTGTGAGCGATAATAAGGGTTTTATGGCATGGTGTGCCTTGATGCTATCTGATTCGGCCACTGGGAGAGGGACTGACCAAACAGGTTTGGCCTGAGGCAATGGTTCCAGCTTGCCCAGGTCAGAGAAAAGTCAATCAAGGTGTATGTGTCCTTGGAATCAAATCTGACTGTATTATAAGCCTATGTGAGGGCAACGTTTAAAAATGGCTGCCGTGTATAAAATGGGAGCCACGAGTGCAGGACGAAAATGGCGATTTCGAGGTGAAAACGCTGCTGGAATTGAGCGAAAATGCTCATGCTTAGTGTACTAGTCATTATCGGTCTTTTGGTACTAAAATCGTACTGCTGTGGCAAAGTAAATTACATGGGTCCAGAATTTTTAGAACCACAAACCCTCCTTTTGCCCTTACATAGGCAATAAACCTATTCTCATGCTAATCTGAGTCCAGGTCTATGTTTCTAAAGTCGTTGAGATGTTGCTGTAACATCATCCTAGTATTTAGCTCGTCTCTTGGTGCAGGTTTCCTTATGCATGATGTAACACAGAGGCCACATATGGCAGGACAAAGTAAGGAATACCTCTATCTGCAGTAGGTGGCATAAGATCACACACCCAACAATTAGTGATGTTCACTACTAACTAGTGTTGATGCATAAGCTGTACAAAAGAATTGCTTACGAATTCTGATCTTCTAACCTGCTCATGTTCAGGAAAAGGGTGAAAAGAGTGCAAAGAAACAATAGTAGGAAAAGACATAGGTTGGGAAGTGGGTGCAGAAGTCAATTGAGTAGAGAAAAACAATCCCACCCATAAATGACAAAGTCATGTTTAAAAGACACTAGAAAACACGTTATTAAGAACATATAGACAACGGGAGAAAGTAGTGAGGTACTGGGTTTTTCAGAACCGGTACTGATCCGGTAACCCAGCGGTGCCAGGGTACACCCAAAGACCTCAGGTATTTTCCTGATTCAGACCACAGAAACTCAGAGTCTTCTAGGTGAAGTCAAAGATCTAATTTATTGGCTGCAACCAAGTAACAAGCGTCCTAGAAGTACAACAGCACGGTTTGTATGTTCTCAGGAGACTGTGTTTCAATGCAAAGTCAGGTTTCCTTATATACAGTTTTTTAAGCTTCAGGCAAACATTCTTGACATTTTGGTTGGTCATTCACATGTTTTCACTACAAAGGAAAAAACAGTGTCATGATGAAACCTCATATTTCATGTCATCCAACCCATAATAAATTACCTGGCAAGGCCTAGTATTTTACACCAGATAAGTGTGGACCCCCAATAAAAACGGGCACCTCCCCCTCGTAAAGTAAGAAGAAAAAAAGAGCAGGTGCAGGTGTGAGCAAGATTAGGCAGGGTGTGTGAGCGATAATAAGGGTTTTATGGCATGGTGTGCCTTGATGCTATCTGATTCGGCCACTGGGAGAGGGACTGACCAAACAGGTTTGGCCTGAGGCAATGGTTCCAGCTTGCCCAGGTCAGAGAAAAGTCAATCAAGGTGTACGTGTCCTTGGAATCAAATCTGACTGTATTATAAGCCTATGTGAGGGCAACTTTTAAAAATGGGAGCCACGAGTGCAGGAAGAAAATGGCGATTTTGAGGTGAAAACGCTGCTGGAATTGAGCGAAAATGCTCATGCTTAGTGTACTAGTCATTATCGGTCTTTTGATACTAAAATCGTACTGCTGTGGCAAAGTAAATTACATGGGTCCAGAATTTTTAGAACCACAGTAGTGACCACTATTACAAATGAAATAATAATTTTTCACAACCCTAACCAAAAAGCAAATCCTAAAATTATCTAGTAACATTTTTAGGGCTCCTCTGCATTTCAGTAATTTTGGTATGTTCAGGTGGAACAGTGGTGACTCTCATCAATGCTCTAAGGTGAAAAGGGGGTACTCTTTCCACAGAAAATGGACTTTATTCTGCTTTTACTAAACAGAATAGTACTTTAAAACAATGCCAGCAAAACAATCAGTCTCCTAACACCTAGTCTATACAATCACACGGAAACCTCTTGTGAAACCAACTATGCCCAGAGTCCATTCAAAAAGCCTCTCTGGCAGGCTTCTATTGTCCATCAAATTTTCTTTTGTTGTTTTCTTTCGCATGGGCCTCTCAATTCAGGCCTCTTCGTGAGAAAAGTACTGCTTAGTTGGAGTGCCCTCCTGGCAAACACCCACAGCTCACTCGAAAGTCTCAATGTCTTAAAGCAATGCACCAGTGTCTCTCCTCTGTGGCAGACACTACAAACAATGTGCTCTTCATTGATCAAGGGCACAAATCATCTCGTGCAGACCCAAGCACCATTAATTGGGAAATAGCTCAAGCTCAGCAGCACTTTCAGACTCCAACACTCATTATTTAGTGTCAGAGGACGCTCAAGCTGCTCTTTCATGGGCACCACAATATAGTGCCTTTATCCAAACTTGAAATCTCCGGTGCACTGCCCTTTTTCCGTTGGAGCAAAGAAAAGGGGGTGTGTGGCCAAAACTCAGGCCAAGGGGCTCAAGGGATTGCACACTGTCAGAGGTTACCAGCACATGACAGGTAGAGAAATGAAGCCTCAAAACAGCTCTGCAATCAACAACAGGAATCCTTCTCTTTAGCTCTTTTACACTGAAACTTTGGTTTTGTGATGTCCAACGCCGTCTGATGGAGCAAGTACGATACCATGCGCTGGCGATCGCTGTCCAGCTTTGCTACTTTCTGGGTGCTGAGACTGTAGGGCCAAAACGTCCGTCTTTCATCTGTAGCTGTCACTGATGGGAATTAGGCTTAAATCAATGTCCTGCAGGTTATTATGACTTGATACCCGCAGAATCTAGTGACGTAGGAAATGTGCCACAGTTGTTAGTTCCCTTCAATTTAGTACAAAAACAGTTCATGGTTTTTAACAAGGGGACTGCAAGCAGGTGGTCTGCAATCTTCAAAGGAGTAGCCATACACCATGGGCATAAAATACAAAGACAAAGGCAGAAGGGCAAAACAGGGTCTCTAGCATCTTTAATTGGGTTCTCTCCATTATTCTCTGCCATCTATAGCTACATGAGAATTCTATCTGAATGTATTTCCTCACACAGTGGCATTGTCTAATGGGGTAAACACATATTTTCCTCAATGATTAAGTCTAGGTGTTCCTCCTTACCTTAGAACATCTCAATAGAGAAATCACATGATACCGATTATCAGGGACATGTAGAAACCTTCCTTTAAAAACTGTGCATCAGGTGCACTATGCAATACACAGGCTAATAGTCAAATGTGCAAACAAAAAGACAAAAACTAGAGGGTCCTGATATTTGCATGATTAGGACACATCTGATCCCACCAAAAATTAAAGTAGCAGGAACAGAAGGGAACCGAAAACCAAATTAAAATAGACATTGAAAATTCGTCATGTTCAAAAAGGTAAACATAAGATATCTCCTATTGAAATGGAAAACTTGTCTTACTATAATATTGAGTCAGTTAACCAGTCTATCGCTACCCTGACAGTCAGGCTGGAAAACATTGAAGCAGGCCTAAGGCAAATTCTTGAAAACCAGTCTGGTCATACCAAAGGGAATTATACATAACATGGGGGTCCCTGGTACATCACTGCAGTCTGGAAATGTGAACCTGAACAATACATCAATAATAATAAAAGGTCTGACTGGTGAAAGGAATTTGAAAAAGAGAAATGGGACTAGGACATAGCTAAAATCTCAATAACTAAGCATGATGCGACATTGGTCAGGGGAAGTAACAAAAGAAAAAATCTATAGGAAGAACAAAAAAATGATTTGGGTGATAGTCAGGCATGTGACACAACACCGAGAGTACGGGTGATACACAAAGGCCAAAGTTACACAAATTTTAACTCTACCGTTGGTGACTACACCATATACGGTACTCCTAGCTAATGTTTCAGTTCTTTCTTCAGGAAAAAATGAAAACCTGGTTTTCTTTTAAGGAACGAAAGCCATATGCTACTTAGGAAACAGAACATCATTAACTAATGTAATATAGAAATTAGGCCACCTTGAGTCACAGATCTATAATTTCATCCTTAGGTCCAATCAAGGCTACATAAATGTAGGGCTGCCTGTTCCTTTAAGGGAAGGGGCAGTAACGTGACTAACTGCAGGTGACACACTTTGATCCTGTATATCTCTTTTTATTTTCCTTCAATACCATTATAGCCAAACAGACATGCACTGGTGAAGTGTTGTCTCTTATGTTCACAGCATGAAATATCATTATCTGTGGAATTTAGTAACCAGAACAAGTTCAACCAACTGTTGCGTAGCGATGGGCATCGTCATGACCATCCCCTCACAACACAGGGGAGCTTGTAATAGTATCAAAAGCAGCAACAAACATGCAAAAAAAACAAATAAAAAATAATAAAAACGCACAAAACGTCAAGCTATCAGATATACTTGCTGTGTATCAAGCACAAAAAGCATAGACAAAACAATAGCATGTGTGAATAAGTGGTGACACACAACACCATGTCATGTACTTTATGCACTGTAAACCTGCAGCCCAAAACCCAATATTTGGGCCTGTTTAATTTGTCAGGTTTAAAATCCTTACCCTCCTTTTGACAGTAGATCACCAGGCAATGGAAATCTGCTGTCAAATATAACTTTACTGTTTCTCTTCTAACATACAGGACCAGCAAGAACAATTCATGATAGGACCAAATACACAAAAATAAATTTCCATTACTTAACTGTTACCCTCTTGTAAGTTACTTCGCAACATCAAGCCACCTTAGTTTTACCTTTCTAAAAGTAAAAATTGTTACACTGACACTCCATATTAATTTGGCACCTACAATTTCCACTGTGAAAAATAAGTCTTAATTGGTAAATCGTTCTCATTAAAGCATGTAGCCTTCAAAATTTTAGAAAAGGGCTGCATCTTATCTTCTGTCTAAGACTTAATGCAACACTTCGTTTTCTGTCAAATAAAAGCAACTAGCAGGCATCATTTTATTTTTTTAGAGCGGAGACACAAATGTATCAGTTCTGCAGAGCATTTAACATGATGTTGGGACTTTCGAAGAAACCCCTTTTTTTAATATTTTCCCTTTGGAATTAAGTTCTTTAATTGTATTGATGTTCTTCTGGAGAAACCAGAAATCCCACTTTTAGAGGCCCGGTAGGGTCATTCTGCATTTCACAGAGACAAGGCCCTAATTTAAAAGGTCACAAGTGTCAACATGACAGCCTCCTCCATTGTTTATGGGAAAACTAAAGATAGCATCTCAGCAGCGTGACTTGAGCCAGCCTCTGTAGCTCTCCTAGCTTCTGCCACTCTGAATCTGTCAAAGACAGTAGGCCTTCCTGTTTTCCTTCTAACCTGCAATAATTCACTCTATCTTAAAAAAAATAAAAAATCCTTTTTAGGCGCTAAAAAAAATTATCTCTATTTCCAGATTATTAAACTACATTTACTGTGAATAATTCACAAACCTTAATAACACACATACCAGTTGTTAGAATAAATGCTTGTTGCAATCCCATGCAATGGTACATATTTCATCAACCTCGAATGAATGAACGTCTCAGTAGGCCCAGCTGAAGTTAGAACCTTCAACCTCGATATTAAAACAAGCCTTTGTACTGGCACATTGACTCATTGAATCATAAGAAGGCACAACCTGCAAATATATATCAAACCTAAATGTATGCATTTACTGAAGCCTGAGACACTTTAAAAAGTACTCTGAATGAAAGAAAATGCAGTTTAAACAGTGCTTTTGCCCAAAATCGACTTTGATATTTTAGGCATTAAAAATCAATATCCTACAATTTTCTTGCATAATATGCATTACCAGAATGTCTATTACACAATCCATGAGTCAGCCATTGAAAATATTAACTTATACTTTATAGAAATGAGCTTGTTTGCTCCTGCGCCAAGGGTAAATTGCACATACAAATGTCATTTTAGCGGTGCAACATAACTTAAATTAAATTTTAATGCTAGGAGGTCATAGTATAGGTATTAAGCTTTATAAATATTAAAAAACGATTTTGAAAGGCACTTATTTTTTTAATAATTTTTCCATAATTAATAATTTTCTTTTTTTTAAAAAAACCCAATTTTTTTTTTTTTTTTTATAATTCCACATATAAAAGCAAGCTGCATCCCTTGCCTATTATTTGGGATACATTAACTCACAAGCCTAAGCGCATAAGCCTAACTTGAAATGCGTCACATTTTTGCGCCACTTTCATTTAAAAGGAAGGTTATGCAAAATTCCACCCGTGTTTAACTGGGAAAGTGCTGGCTGAATTGAACATTCCTATCAAATATACTGCAGCTGAAAAGTTTGCCTGTGAACATCTAATACAATGCATCTAAGAAAAATGCTGTAAATTTATTTATTTTTTTGCAAAAATAGATAATTTCGTTTTTTTTTTGGGGCCCTATTTATATCTATTGAATGTGTTTTCTAATTTATTAAGCATTTAACGGCAGTTTTGTATATGTGCACAATTGCTCATTCTATAAATTAAAGAGCAACATATAGCTATGTTAGCACATCACATGGTTCATTTCTGGATTTTTTCTAAGTTTCTACTTAATATTAATTAACCAACATTTTACTTAACAAACTGTAAACATCAAGAAGACCCACAAACACACATTGAGCTCATTTCAGATATAAACAGAAAACACTCAGTACACACAATACAGCGCGCTTTAGCCATTTTTCATAAATAGCGCCGTTGCAATTTACTTACAGAACCGTTTGCAGATCCTAGTTGTAAGTCATATTTACAAGAGAAAAGAAAACTTTTCTCAATACTGTTCCAAAAAACTGCAAAAACAGCCTCACAGACATTTATTTCCAAGAATAGCGGACCCATACTTTATTAAACGTGATGGGGCCCACTCCGTGCTTCACATATAGTTAATAGGTTGGAGTTCCAATCGGAGGAACCGGACATGAGTCCTCCAACCGGGAGTCCCTTTTACAACCAAGACAAAACAAATTTCCAAGTCTGCTAAGACCAGGCATCTTCGCTCACTAGTCTAGCTTCAAACTTCAAAGGATTATCGTTTACGATAGTCTCGTGAATACACGAGTCCTTCGGCTTTGGTACTTGCAAGTTCCAAATCAAAGTGATCCCGAAGGGATACCAAACCAAATGTCCAACTAAGGACCAAACCAAGTGTCCAACTAAGGACTGGGAGACGCTCCACTTATACTTAACTGAAAATATCGATGACGTCACCAGAAGACTCGTCTTATCGTTTCGCTCTACCAAACATCAAGGGTCCAAATCAGGGCGATAGCCAGGGCAGCAGTCCTTCGTAGCCGTCGGGAAGCAGGGAACCTCGCAGCAAAGACTTTCGGACCACGTCGACATGCAGGGGTCGATGAAGTGGCGGCCTTCCTCTAGAATTTTCACACAAAGCTCCCCACGGACCTCAGGCTTGGACCGGTACCGCTGGTATCGCCCCACGTTGGGCGCCAACTGAGGTACTGGGTTTTTCAGAACCGGTACTGATCTGGTAACCCAGTGGTGCCAGGGTACACCCAAAGACCTCGGGTACTTTCCTGATTCAGACCACAGAAACTCAGAGTCTTCTAGGTGAAGTCAAAGATCGAATTTATTGGCTGCAACCAAGTGACAAGCGTCCTAGAAGTACAACAGCACGGTTTGTATGTTCTCAGGAGACTGTGTTTCAATGCAAAGTCAGGTTTCCTTATATACAGTTTTTTAAGCTTCAGGCAAACATTCTTGACATTTTGGTTGGTCATTCACATGTTTTCACTACAAAGGAAAAAACTGTGTCATGATGAAACCTCATATTTCATGTCATCCAACCCATAATAAATTACCCGGCAAGGCCTAGTATTTTACATTAGATAAGTGTGGACCCCCAATAAAAACGGGCACCTCCCCCTCGTAAAGTAAGAAGAAGAAAAGAGCAGGTGCAGGTGTGAGCAAGATTAGGCAGGGTGTGTGAGCGATAATAAGGGTTTTATGGCATGGTGTGCCTTGATGCTATCTGATTCGGCCACTGGGAGAGGGATTGACCAAACAGGTTTGGCCTGAGGCAATGGTTCCAGCTTGCCCAGGTCAGAGAAAAGTCAATCAAGGTGTATGTGTCCTTGGAATCAAATCTGACTGTATTATAAGCCTATGTGAGGGCAACTTTTAAAAATGGCTGCCGTGTATAAAATGGGAGCCACGAGTGCAGGACGAAAATGGCGATTTCGAGGTGAAAACGCTGCTGGAATTGAGCGAAAATGCTCATGCTTAGTGTACTAGTCATTATCGGTTTTTACTGTAATGCCTTTTGGTTTGAAAAATGCACCTGCCACTTTTCAAAGGTAGGTGAACACAGTCCTGCAAGGGCTGGAAGCTTTCAGTGCAGCATATTTGGACGATATAGCTGTCTTTAGCTCCAGCTGGGATAATCACCTGGTCCACCTATGGAAAGTTTTGGAGGCCCTGCAAAAGGCAGGCCTCACTATCAAGGCTTCAAAGTGCCAGATAGGGCAGGGGAAGGTGGTTTATCTGGGACACCTTGTTGGTGGGGAACAGATTGCACCACTTCAGGGGAAAATCCAAACAATTATTGATTGGGTTCCCCCTACCACTCAGACTCAGGTGAGAGCCTTCCTAGGCCTCACTGGGTATTACAGGAGGTTCATTAAGAACTATGGCTCCATTGCAGCCCCTCTTAATGACCTCACATCCAAGAAAATGACTAAAAAGGTATTATGGACAGCAAACTGTCAGAAAGCTTTTGAGGAGCTGAAGCAGGCCATGTGCTCTGCACCTGTCCTGAAAAGCCCTTGTTACTCTAAAAAATTCTATGTCCAAACTGATGCATCTGAATTAGGAGTAGGGGCAGTCCTATCACAACTTAATTCTGAGGGCCAGGATCAACCTGTTGCTTTTATTAGTAGGAGGTTGACCCCTAGAGAAAAGCGTTGGTCTGCCATAGAGAGGGAGGCCTTTGCTGTGGTCTGGGCTCTGAAGAAGTTGAGGCCATACCTGTTTGGCACTCACTTCATTGTTCAGACAGACCACAAACCTCTACTTTGGCTAAAACAAATGAAAGGTGAAAATCCTAAATTGTTGAGGTGGTCCATATCCCTACAGGGAATGGACTATACAGTGGAACATAGACCTGGGAGTAGCCACTCCAATGCAGATGGACTCTCCAGATATTTCCACTTAGACAATGAATACTCATCAGGTCATGGCTAGTCTTATTGTCCTTCGTTTGGGGGGGGGGTTGTGTAGGAAAGTACCATCTTGCCTGGCATGTACCCCCATTTTTCACTGTATATATGTTGTTTTAGTTGTATGTGTCACTGGGACCCTGGTAACCCAGGGCCCCAGTGCTCATAAGTGTGCCTGAATGTGTTACCTGTGTAGTGACTAACTGTCTCACTGAGGCTCTGCTAATCAGAACCTCAGTGGTTATGCTCTCTCATTTCTTTCCAAATTGTCACTAACAGGCTAGTGACCAATTTTACCAATTTACATTGGCTTACTGGAACACCCTTATAATTCCCTAGTATATGGTACTGAGGTACCCAGGGTATTGGGGTTCCAGGAGATCCCTATGGGCTGCAGCATTTCTTTTGCCACCCATAGGGAGCTCTGACAATTCTTACACAGGCCTGCCACTGCAGCCTGAGTGAAATAACGTCCACGTTATTTCACAGCCATTTTACACTGCACTTAAGTAACTTATAAGTCACCTATATGTCTAACCTTTACCTGGTAAAGGTTAGGTGCAAAGTTACTTAGTGTGAGGGCACCCTGGCACTAGCCAAGGTGCCCCCACATTGTTCAGGGCCAATTCCCCGGACTTTGTGAGTGCGGGGACACCATTACACGCGTGCACTACATATAGGTCACTACCTATATGTAGCTTCACAATGGTAACTCCGAATATGGCCATGTAACATGTCTATGATCATGGAATTGCCCCCTCTATGCCATCCTGGCATAGTTGGCACAATCCCATGATCCCAGTGGTCTGTAGCACAGACCCTGGTACTGCCAAACTGCCCTTCCTGGGGTTTCACTGCAGCTGCTGCTGCTGCCAACCCCTCAGACAGGCATCTGCCCTCCTGGGGTCCAGCCAGGCCTGGCCCAGGATGGCAGAACAAAGAACTTCCTCTGAGAGAGGGTGTTACACCCTCTCCCTTTGGAAAATGGTGTGAAGGCAGGGGAGGAGTAGCCTCCCCCAGCCTCTGGAAATGCTTTCTTGGGCACAGATGTGCCCAATTCTGCATAAGCCAGTCTACACCGGTTCAGGGGACCCCTTAGCCCTGCTCTGGTGCGAAACTGGACAAAGGAAAGGGGAGTGACCACTCCACCTGACCTGCACCTCCCCTGGGAGGTGTCCAGAGCTCCTCCAGTGTGCTCCAGACCTCTGCCATCTTGGAAACAGAGGTGCTGCTGGCACACTGGACTGCTCTGAGTGGCCAGTGCCACCAGGTGACGTCAGAGACTCCTTGTGATAGGCTCCTTCAGGTGTTGCTAGCCTATCCTCTCTCCTAAGTAGCCAAACCCTCTTTTCTGGCTATTTAGGGTCTCTGTCTCTGGGGAAACTTTAGATAACGAATGCAAGAGCTCATCCGAGTTCCTCTGCATCTCTCTCTTCACCTTCTGCCAAGGAATCGACTGCTGACCGCGCTGGAAGCCTGCAAACCTGCAACATAGTAGGAAAGACGACTACTGCAACTCTGTAACGCTGATCCTGCCACCTTCTCGACTGTTTTCCTGGTGGTGCATGCTGTGGGGGTAGTCTGCCTCCTCTCTGCACTAGAAGCTCCGAAGAAATCTCCCATGGGTCGACAAAATCTTCCCCCTGCAACCGCAGGCACCAAAAAGCTGCATTACTGGTCCCTTGGGTCTCCTCTCAGCACGACGAGCGAGGTCCCTCGAATCCAGCAACTCTGTCCAAGTGACTCCCACAGTCCAGTGACTCTTCAGTCCAAGTTTGGTGGAGGTAAGTCCTTGCCTCACCTCGCTAGACTGCATTGCTGGGAACCGCGACTTTTGCAGCTACTCCGGCCCCTGTGCACTTCTGGCGGAAATCCTTTGTGCACAGCCAAGCCTGGGTCCACGGCACTCTAACCTGCATTGCACGACCTCCTAAGTTGTTCTCCGGCGACGTGGGACTCCTTTGTGTAACTTCGGGTGAGCACTGTTTCACGCATCCTTGTAGTGCCTGTTTCTGGCACTTCTCTGGGTGCTACCTGCTGCTAGGAGGGCTCCTTTTCTTGCTCGACGTCCCCTCTACTTCCTGGTCTAATTTGCGACCTCCTGGTCCCTCCTGGGCCACAGCAGCGTCCAAAAACGCTAACCGCACGATTTGCAGCTAGCAAGGCTTGTTGGCGTTTTTTGGGTGGGAAAACACTTCTGCATGACTCTACAAGGCGAGAGGGATCGGTCCTCCAAAGGGGAAGTCTCTAGCCCTTTGCGTTCCTGCAGAAACCGCAGCTTCTTCTGTCCAGTAGAAGCTTTTTGCACCCGCAGCTGGCATTTCCTGGGCATCTGCCCATCTCCGACTTGCTTGTGACTTTTGGACTTGGTCCCCTAGTTCCACAGGTACCCCAGACTGGAAATCCAGCGTTGTTGCATTGTTGGTTTGTGTCTTTCCTGCATTATTCCTCTAACACGACTTCTTTGTCCTTAGGGGAACTTTTGTGCACTTTGCACTCACTTTTCAGGGTCTTGGGGAGGGTTATTTTTCTAACTCTCACTATTTTCTAATAGTCCCAGCGACCCTCTACAAGGTCACATAGATTTGGGGTCCATTCGTGGTTTGCATTCCACTTTTGGAGTATATGGTTTGTGTTGCCCCTATCCCTATGTGTCCCCATTGCATCCTATTGTAACTATACATTGTTTGCACTGTTTTTGCTATTGTGTATATATATCTTGTGTATATTTCCTATCCTCTCACTGAGGGTACACTCTAAGATACTTTGGCATATTGTCATAAAAATAAAGTACCTTTATTTTTAGTATAACTGTGTATTGTGTTTTCTTATGATATTGTGCATATGACACTAAGTGGTACTGTAGTAGCTTCACACGTCTCCTAGTTCAGCCTAAGCTGCTCTGCTAAGCTACCATTATCTATCAGCATAAGCTGCTAGACACCCTATACACTAATAAGGGATAACTGGGCCTGGTGCAAGGTGCAAGTACCCCTTGGTACTCACTACAAGCCAGTCCAGCCTCCTACACCCCCTCAGAGACTAACACAGCCTCTGTGGTCTCCCTAACAAGACCAACCCCAACTAAGTTACCAAAAGTGAGCCAAGCTACTCCCTTGGATTGGCTATTAGTAGGTTTGCTCCCACCACCACTGCTATTAGTAGGGACACTAGGTGTAGCAGTAGGGGTTGTAGTGGTAGGAGGCTTGGTGCTTTTCTTTGGACAACTGGGATCTGTTGTCCAATGGCCTTTTATTTTACATAAATAGCACCATGGTTTCTTTTCCTTGTTTTGATTAGAAGAGGATTTGGGCCCACCACCCCCACCAGAGTGTTTTTGTGGGCCTGATGAAGACTAATTTTTAGATTTGTCCCCACCCTTGTCAGAAGACTTACCATCCTTCTTCTTGCCATCTTTGTCACCCCCTGTATGAACTTTTCTGTTCACCCTTGTTCTGACCCATTTGTCTGCCTTCTTTCCCAATTCTTGGGGAGAGGTCAGATCAGAGTCCACCAAGTACTGGTGCAACAAATCAGATACACAATTATTAAGAATATTCTCTCTCAGGATCAAGTTATACAGGCTGTCATAATCAGTAACTTTACTGCCATGTAACCACCCCTCCGAGGCCTTCACTGAATGGTCAATGAAATCAACCCAGTCTTGTGAAGACTCCTTTTTGGTCTCTCTGAACTTTATCCTGTATTGTTCAGTGGTTAAGCCATAACCATCCAGGAGTGCATTCTTAAGAACTTTGTAATCATTGGCTTCATTTTCTTTCACAGTAAGGAGCCTATCCCTACCTTTTCCACTAAATGATAGCCATAGGATAGCAGCCCACTGCCTTTGAGGGACATCTTGTACAGCACAGGCCCTCTCAAGTGCAGCAAACCACTTGTTAATGTCATCCCCCTCCTTATAAGGGGGAACTATATTGTGCAGCTTCCTGGAATCATGCTCTTTTGCAGGATGACTATGGGGAATACTGCTGCTGCCACCATGGGTTTCTAAACCCATCTTCTGTCTTTCCTTCTCTAGTTCTAAGGACTGTCTATCCAAATCCAGCTGTTGCTTCTTAAGCTTCAGTCTTGTTTGTTCCACCCTCAACTTATTGAGTTCCCTTTCTAACATTCTGTCATCAGGGTTGGTGGGAGGGACATTCCTAGACACAGAGGTATGATGAGAATGAACAGAAGGAGACCTGTCCCTTACAGAGGGCACCCTAACAGCTTGGCTGACAGTGTAATGTGAGAGCACACCATCTGTATGATGTGACTCAACCTCAGTACCAACTATGCTAGACTGTCTAGTAATGTGCAGGCTAGGAAGTTTCTTTCCTGAATCTTTTCCTGGGGGAGTCCCTGGATCAGATTGGGAACCATTAGCTACTTTTTCAACAGATGGGGCACTTTTAGCCTTATCTTGTTCTCTAAGCATGTTAAGTAAGAATTCCAAGGAAGGATTCTTCCCTACACTCAAACCTCTCTCTATGCAGAGACTCCTTGCTCCTTTCCAGCTAAGGTGATCATATGCAAGTTTGGACAGATCAACATTTTGGCCTGTGCCAGACATTTTTAGAGAGAGTTAAAGTGATAGAAAAAGAGAAAAAAGTTTGTCAGAGCTTTTAGAAAGACAGAGAAAAAAACTTTTAAAACTTTTTAAGAACTTTTTGAAAGTTTAGAAGTACTTTTCAGCACTTTAGAAAAGGAGTGAGAAAAGAAAAGAAAAACTTTTTGGTTAGGTGTACATACACTGAACTTGTTTTGTATATTTTTCTCTTATGAAAAGTACAATGACAAAAGTGGTAAGTAGTTGCAAGTACTTATCCTCACCGCTGCACAACCAATGTAGGAGGCTGGACTGGCTTGTAGTGAGTACCAAGGGGTACTTGCACCTTGCACCAGGCCCAGTTATCCCTTATTAGTGTATAGGGTGTCTAGCAGCATAGGCTGATAGATAATGGTAGCTTAGCAGAGCAGCTTAGGCTGAACTAGGAGACGAGTGAAGCTCCTACAGTACCACTAGTGTCACTTGCACAATATCATAAGAAAACACAATACACAGTTATACTAAAAATAAAGGTACTTTATTTTTATGACAATATGCCAAAGTATCTCAGAGTGTACCCTCAGTGAGAGGATAGGAAATATACACAAGATATATGTACACAATACCAAAAATATGCAGTATAGTCTTAGAAAACAGTGCAAACAATGTATAGTTACAATAGGATGCAATGGGGACACATAGGGATAGGGGCAACACAAACCATATACTCAAAAAGTGGAATGCGAACCACGAATGGACCCCAAACCTATGTGACCTTGTAGAGGGTCGCTGGGACTATTAGAAAATAGTGAGGGTTAGAAAAATAGCCCACCCCAAGACCCTGAAAAGTGAGTGCAAAGTGCACTAAAGTTCCCCAAAGGACATAGAAGTCGTGATAGGGGAATTCTGCCGGAAAGACACAAACCAGCAATGCAACAACAATGGATTTCCAGTCGAGGGTACCTGTGGAACAAGGGGACCAAGTCCAAAAGTCACAAGCAAGTCGGAGATGGGCAGATGCCCAGGAAATGCCAGCTGTGGGTACAAAGAAGCTGCTACTGGACAGTAGAAGCTTAGGTTTCTGCAGGAACGACAAGGGCTAGAGACTTCCCCTTTGGAGGACGGATCCCTCACGCCGTGGAGAGTCGTGCAGAAGTGTTTTCCCGCCGAAAGACCGCCAACAAGCCTTGCTAGCTGCAAATCGTGCGGTTAGTGTTTTTGGATGCTGCTGTGGCCCAGGAGGGACCAGGATGTCGCAAATTGCGCCAGGAGCCCTCTCAGCAGCAGTTAGCACCAGGAGAAGTGCCAGAAACAGGCACTATGAGGATGCGTGAAACGGTGCTCACCCGAAGTTGCACAAAGGAGTCCCACGTCGCCGGAGACCAACTTAGAAAGTCGTGCAATGCAGGTTAGAGTGCCGTGGACCCAGGCTTGGCTGTGCACAAAGGATTTCCGCCGGAAGTGCTCAGAGGCCGGAGTAGCTGCAAAAGTCACGGTTCCGAGCAATGCAGTCTGGCGTGGGGAGGCAAGGACTTACCTCCACCAAACTTGGACTGAAGAGTCACTGGACTGTGGGGGTCACTTGGACACAGTTGCTGGATTCGAGGGACCTTGCTCGTCGTGCTGAGAGGAGACCCAAGGGACCGGAGATGCAGTTCTTTGGTGCCTGCGGTTGCAGGGGGACGATTCCGTCGACCCACGGGAGATTTCTTCGGAGCTTCTAGTGCAGAGAGGAAGCAGACTACCCCCACAGCATGCACCACCAGGAAAACAGTCGAGAAGGCGGCAGGATCAGCGTTACAGAGTTGCAGTAGTCGTCTTTGCTACTATGTTGCAGTTTTGCAGGCTTCCAGCGCGGTCAGCAGTCGATTCCTTGGCAGAAGGTGAAGAGAGAGATGCAGAGGAACTCGGATGAGCTCTTGCATTCGTTATCTAAAGTTTCCCCAGAGACAGAGACCCTAAATAGCCAGAAAAGAGGGTTTGGCTACCTAGGAGAGAGGATAGGCTAGCAACACCTGAAGGAGCCTATCAGAAGGAGTCTCTGACGTCACCTGGTGGCACTGGCCACTCAGAGCAGTCCAGTGTGCCAGCAGCACCTCTGTTTCCAAGATGGCAGAGGTCTGGAGCACACTGGAGGAGCTCTGGACACCTCCCAGGGGAGGTGCAGGTCAGGGGAGTGGTCACTCCCCTTTCCTTTGTCCAGTTTCGCGCCAGCGCAGGGCTAAGGGGTCCCTGAACCGGTGTAGACTGGCTTATGCAGAAATGGGCACCAAATGTGCCCATGAAAGCATTTCCAGAGGCTGGGGGAGGCTACTCCTCCCCTGCCTTCACACCATTTTCCAAAGGGAGAGGGTGTAACACCCTCTCTCAGAGGAAGTCCTTTGTTCTGCCATCCTGGGACAAGCCTGGCTGGACCCCAGGAGGGCAGATGCCTGTCTGAGGGGTTGGCAGCAGCAGCAGCTGCAGTGAAACCCCAGGAAGGGCAGTTTGGCAGTACCAGGGTCTGTGCTACAGACCACTGGGATCATGGGATTGTGTCAACTATGCCAGGATGGCATAGAGGGGGCAATTCCATGATCATAGACATGTTACATGGCCATATTCGGAGTTACCATTGTGAAGCTACATATAGGTAGTGACCTATATGTAGTGCACGCGTGTAATGGTGTCCCCGCACTCACAAAGTCCGGGGAATTGGCCCTGAACAATGTGGGGGCAGCTTGGCTAGTGCCAGTGTGCCCTAACACTAAGTAACTTTGCACCTAACGTTTACCAGGTAAAGGTTAGACATATAGGTGACTTATAAGTTACTTAAGTGCAGTGTAAAATGGCTGTGAAATAACGTGGACGTTATTTCACTCAGGCTGCAGTGGCAGGCCTGTGTAAGAATTGTCAGAGCTCCCTATGGGTGGCAAAAGAAATGCTGCAGCCCATAGGGATCTTCTGGAACCCCAATACCCTGGGTACCTCAGTACCATATACTAGGGAATTATAAGGGTGTTCCAGTAAGCCAATGTAAATTGGTAAAATTGGTCACTAGCCTGTTAGTGACAATTTGAAAGAAATGAGAGAGCATAACCACTGAGGTTCTGATTAGCAGAGTGTAGGAAAGTACCATCTTGCCTGGCATGTTACCCCCATTTTTCACTGTATATATGTTGTTTTAGTTGTATGTGTCACTGGGACCCTGGTAACCCAGGGCCCCAGTGCTCATAAGTGTGCCTGAATGTGTTACCTGTGTAGTGACTAACTGTCTCACTGAGGCTCTGCTAATCAGAACCTCAGTGGTTATGCTCTCTCATTTCTTTCCAAATTGTCACTGACAGGCTAGTGACCATTTTTACCAATTTACATTGGCTTACTGGAACACCCTTATAATTCCCTAGTATATGGTACTAAGGTACCCAGGGTATTGGGGTTCCAGGAGATCCCTATGGGCTGCAGCATTTCTTTTGCCACCCATAGGGAGCTCTGACAATTCTTACACAGGCCTGCCACTGCAGCCTGAGTGAAATAACGTCCACGTTATTTCACAGCCATTTTACACTGCACTTAAGTAACTTATAAGTCACCTATATGTCTAACCTTTACTTGGTAAAGGTTAGGTGCAAAGTTACTTAGTGTGAGGGCACCCTGGCACTAGCCAAGGTGCCCCCACATTGTTCAGAGCCAATTCACTGAACTTTGTGAGTGCGGGGACACCATTACACGCGTCCACTACATATAGGTCACTACCTATATGTAGCTTCACCATGGTAACTCCGAATATGGCCATGTAACATGTCTATGATCATGGAATTGCCCCCTCTATGCCATCCTGGCGTTGTTGGTACAATTCCATGATCCCAGTGGTCTGTAGCACAGACCCTGGTACTGCCAGACTGCCCTTCCTGGGGTTTCTCTGCAGCTGCTGCTGCTGCCAACCCCTCAGACAGGCAGCTGCCCTCCTGGGGTCCAGCCAGGCCTGGCCCAGGATGGCAGAACAAAGAACTTCCTCTGAGAGAGGGTGTGACACCCTCTCCCTTTGGAAAATGGTGTGAAGGCAGGGGAGGAGTAGCCTCCCCCAGCCTCTGGAAATGCTTTGTTGGGCACAGATGTGCCCAATTCTGCATAAGCCAGTCTACACCGGTTCAGGGACCCCTTAGCCCCTGCTCTGGCGCGAAACTGGACAAAGGAAAGGGGAGTGACCACTCCCCTGACCTGCACCTCCCCTGGGAGGTGTCCAGAGCTCCTCCAGTGTGCTCCAGACCTCTGCCATCTTGGAAACAGAGGTGCTGCTGGCACACTGGACTGCTCTGAGTGGCCAGTGCCACCAGGTGACGTCAGAAACTCCTTGTGATATGCTCCTTCAGGTGTTAGTAGCCTTTCCTCTCTCCTAGGTAGCCAAACCCTCTTTTCTGGCTATTTAGGGTCTCTGTCTCTGGGGAAACTTTAGATAACGAATGCATGAGCTCAGCCGAGTTCCTCTGCATCTCCCTCTTCACCTTCTGATAAGGAATCGACCGCTGACCGCGCTGGAAGCCTGCAAACCTGCAACATAGTAGCAAAGACGACTACTGCAACTCTGTAACGCTGATCCTGCCGCCTTCTCTACTGTTTTCCTGCTTGTGCATGCTGTGGGGGTAGTCTGCCTCCTCTCTGCACCAGAAGCTCCGAAGAAATCTCCCGTGGGTCGACGGAATCTTCCCCCTGCAACCGCAGGCACCAAAAAGCTGCATTACCGGTCCCTTGGGTCTCCTCTCAGCACGACGAGCGAGGTCCCTCGAATCCAGCGACACCGTCCAAGTGACCCCTACAGTCCAGTGACTCTTCAGCCCAAGTTTGGTGGAGGTAAGTCCTTGCCTCACCTCGCTGGGCTGCATTGCTGGGAACCGCGACTTTGCAAGCTACTCCGGCCCCTGTGCACTTCCGGTGGAAATCCTTCGTGCACAGCCAAGCCTGGGTCGACGGCACTCTAACCTGCATTGCACGACTTTCTAAGTTGGTCTCCGGCGACGTGGGACTCCTTTGTGCAACTTCGGCGAGCACCGTTTCACGCATCCTCGTAGTGCCTGTTTCTGGCACTTCTCCGGGTGCTACCTGCTTCAGTGAGGGCTCTTTGTCTTGCTCGACGTCCCCCCTCTCTGCAGGTCCAATTTGCGACCTCCTGGTCCCTCCTGGGCCCCAGCAGCGTCCAAAAACGCCAAACGCACGATTTGCGTGTAGCAAGGCTTGTTGGCGTCCATCCGGCGGGAAAACACTTCTGCACGACTCTACAAGGCGTGTGGGATCCATCCTCCAAAGGGGAAGTCTCTAGCCCTTGTCGTTCCTGCAGTATTCACAGTTCTTCAGCCTAGTAAGAGCTTCTTTGCACCAACCGCTGGCATTTCTTGGGCATCTGCCCATCTCCGAGCTGCTTGTGACTTTTGGACTTGGTCCCCTTGTTCCACAGGTACCCTCAGTCAGGAATCCATCGTTGTTGCATTGCTGATTTGTGTTTTCCTTGCATTTTCCCTCTAACACGACTATTTTGTCCTTAGGGGAACTTTAGTGCACTTTGCACTCACTTTTCAGGGTCTTGGGGAGGGTTATTTTTCTAACTCTCACTATTTTCTAATAGTCCCAGCGACCCTCTACCAGGTCACATAGGTTTGGGGTCCATTCGTGGTTCGCATTCCACTTCTGGAGTATATGGTTTGTGTTGCCCCTATCCCTATGTTTCCCCATTGCATCCTATTGTAACTATACATTGTTTGCACTGTTTTCTAAGACTATACTGCATATTTTTGCTATTGTGTATATATATCTTGTGTATATTTCCTATCCTCTCACTGAGGGTACACTCTAAGATACTTTGGCATATTGTCATAAAAATAAAGTACCTTTATTTTTAGTATAACTGTGTATTGTGTTTTCTTATGATATTGTGCATATGACACTAAGTGGTACTGTAGTAGCTTCACACGTCTCCTAGTTCAGCCTAAGCTGCTCTGCTAAGCTACCATTATCTATCAGCCTAAGCTGCTAGACACCCTATACACTAATAAGGGATAACTGGGTCTGGTGCAAGGTGCAAGTACCCCTTGGTACTCACTACAAGCCAGTCCAGCCTCCTACATTGGTTGTGCAGCGGTGGGATAAGTGCTTTGAGACTACTTACCACTCTTGTCATTGTACTTTTCATTAGAGAAAAATATACAAAACAAGGTCAGTGTATATACACATAGCCAAAAAGTTTTGCATTTCCTCTTTTCACTCTTTTCTAAGTGCTGAAAAGTACTTCTAAACTTTCAAAAAGTTCTTAAAAGTTTAAAAAGTTTTTTCTGTCTTTCCAAAAAGTTCTGAAAACTTTTTTTCTCTTTTGTCTATCACTTTAACTCTCTCTAAAAATGTCTGGCACAGGCCAAAAAGTTGAACTGTCCAAACTTGCATATGATCACCTTAGCTGGAAAGGAGCAAGGAGTCTCTGCATAGAGAGAGGTTTGAGTGTAGGGAAGAATCCTTCCTTAGAACTGTTAATTAATATGCTTAGAGTACAGGATAAGGCCATAAGTGCCCAATCTGTAGAAAAAGTAGCTAATGGTTCTCAATCTGATCCAGGGACTCCCCCAGGAAAAGGTTCAGGAAAGAAACTTCTCAGCCTGCCCATTACTAGACAGTCTAGCATAGTTGGTACAGAGGTTGAATCACATCATACTGATGATGTGCTCTCACATTATGCTGGTAGCCAAGCTGTTAGGGTGCCCTTGGTAAGGGACAGGTCTCCTTCTGTTCATTCCCATCATACCTCTGTATCTAGAAATGTCCCTCCCACCCACCCTGATGACAGATTGTTAGAAAGGGAGCTCAATAGATTGAGAGTGGAGCAAACCAGACTGAAGCTCAAGAAGCAACAGCTGGATTTGGATAGACAGTCTTTAGAAATAGAGAGGGAAAGACAGAAAATGGGTTTAGATACCCATGGTGGCAGCAGCAGTATTCCCCATAGTCATCCTGCAAAAGAGCCTGATTCCAGGAATCTGCATAAGATAGTTCCCCCTTACAAGGAGGGGGATGACATTAACAAGTGGTTTGCTGCACTTGAGAGGGCCTGTGCTGTACAGGATGTCCCTCAAAAGCAGTGGGCTGCTATCCTATGGCTATTATTTACTGGAAAAGGTAGGGATAGGCTCCTTACTGTAAAAGAAAATGATGCTAACAATTTCCAAGTTCTTAAGAATGCACTCCTGGATGGTTATGGCTTAACCACTGAACAGTACAGGATAAAGTTCAGAGATACCAAAAAGGAGTCTTCACAAGACTGGGTTGATTTCATTGACCAGGCAGTGAAGGCCTTGGAGGGGTGGTTACATGGCAGTAAAGTTACTGATTATGACAGCCTGTATAACTTGATCCTGAGAGAGCATATTCTTAATAATTGTGTGTCTGATTTGTTGCACCAGTACTTGGTGGACTCTGATCTGACCTCTCCCCAAGAATTGGGAAAGAAGGCAGACAAATGGGTCAGAACAAGGGTGAACAGAAAAGTTCATACAGGGGGTGACAAAGATGGCAAGAAGAAGGATGGTAAGTCTTCTGACAAGGGTGGGGACAAATCTAAAAATTAGTCTTCATCAGGCCCACAAAAACACTCTGGTGGGGGTGGTGGGTCCAAATCCTCCTTTAATCAGAACAAGGAAAAGAAACCATGGTGCTATTTATGTAAAATAAAAGGCCATTGGACAACAGATCCCAGTTGTCCAAAGAAAGGCACCACAGCTCCTACCACTACAACCCCTACTGCTACACCTAGTGTCCCTACTAATAGCAGTGGTGGTGGGAGCAAACCTACTAATAGCCAATCCAAGGGAGTAGCTGGGCTCACTTTTGGTAATTTAGTTGGGGTTGGTCTGATTAGGGAGACCACAGAGGCTACTTTAGTCTCTGAAGGGGCTATTGACTTAGCCACTTTGGTTGCTTGCCCCCATAACTTGGAGAAGTACAAGCAACTAACCCTAATAAATGGTGTTGAGGTCCAGGCCTACAGGGACACAGGTGCCAGTGTCACAATGGTGATTGAGAAACTGGTGCACCCTGAACAACACATACTTGGACACCAGTACCAAGTAACCGATGCTCACAACATAACACAAAGCCACCCCATGGCTGTTGTAAATCTCAACTGGGGGGGGGTATCTGGTCCAAAGAAAGTTGTGGTAGCTTCAGATTTACCTGTAGACTGTCTATTAGGGAACGATTTGGAGACATCAGCTTGGTCAGATGTGGAGTTGGAGGCCCATGCAGCAATGCTGGGCATCCCAGGGCATATTTTTGCTTTGACAAGGGCTCAGGCCAAAAAGCAAAAAGGACAGGGAAGCTCGGATCCTGGAACAATGGACCAAGTGCTCCCTAAAGCTAGGGCTAGTAGAAGCAAACCACTTCCTACTATCCCTCCCTCTACAGTGGATTCTACTTCTGAGGAAGAAGAATTCCCTCCCTGTGCAGAACCTACACCAGAGGAGCTGGAAGCAGACACTGCTGAGCTTTTGGGTGAAGGGGGGCCTGCCAGAGAGGAGCTGAGTGTGGCACAGCAAACCTGTCCCACATTAGAGGGTCTCAGACAGCAAGCTGTCAAACAGGCTAATGGGGATGTCAGTGACTCACACAGAGTTTACTGGGAGGACAACCTCTTGTACACTGAGCATAGGGATCCTAAACCTGGAGCTGCCAGGAGATTAGTGATCCCTCAGGAGTACAGAAAGTTCCTCCTAACACTGGCACATGACATTCCCTTAGCTGGGCACCTGGGTCAAATGAAAACTTGGGACAGATTGGTACCACTGTTTCATTGGCCTAGGATGTCTGAGGACACAAAAGAATTTTGTAAGTCCTGTGAAACCTGTCAAGCCAGTGGTAAGACAGGTGGCACTCCAAAGGCACCCCTTATCCCACTGCCTGTGGTTGGGGTTCCCTTTGAAAGGGTAGGGGTTGACATAGTTGGCCCCCTTGACCCTCCTACTGCTTCAGGCAATAGGTTTATCTTGGTGGTAGTGGACCATGCCACAAGATATCCTGAAGCTATTCCTTTAAGGACCACTACAGCTCCTGCAGTGGCAAAGGCCCTCCTGGGAATATTTTCCAGGGTGGGCTTCCCAAAGGAAGTAGTATCAGACAGAGGAAGCAATTTCATGTCTGCATACTTAAAGGCCATGTGGAAGGAGTGTGGTGTAACTTACAAGTTCACAACACCCTATCATCCACAAACAAATGGACTGGTGGAGAGATTTAATAAAACTCTCAAAGGCATGATTATGGGACTCCCTGAAAAACTCCGCAGGAGATGGGATATCCTTCTACCATGCCTCCTTTTTGCCTACAGGGAGGTACCCCAGAAAGGAGTGGGCTTCAGCCCCTTTGAACTTCTTTTTGGACACCCTGTTAGGGGTCCACTCACACTTGTAAAGGAGGGTTGGGAACAACCTTTAAAAGCTCCTAAGCAGGATATTGTGGATTATGTACTTGGCCTCAGATCAAGGATGGCTGAGTACATAAAAAAGGCCAGTAAAAACCTTCAGGCCAGCCAAGAGCTCCAGAAGCAATGGCATGATCAGAAGGCTGTTTTGGTTCAGTACCAACCAGGGCAGAAAGTGTGGGTCTTGGAGCCTGTGGCCCCAAGAGCACTCCAAGATAAATGGAGTGGACCCCACACAATTGTTGAAAAGAAGGGTGAAGTCACCTACTTGGTTGACTTAGGCACTGCCAGGAGTCCCCTTAGGGTGCTCCATGTCAACCGCCTGAAACCCTACTATGACAGGGCTGATCTCACCCTGCTCATGGCAACAGATGAGGGACAGGAAGAAGACAGTGATCCTCTACCTGATCTCTTCTCTTCCACAGAACAAGATGCTCTTGTGGAAGGTGTAGTTTTGGCTGATTGTCTTACTGCTGAGCAGAAAGATAATTGCATAAATCTCCTAGGACAATTTTCAGAACTCTTCTCCATTGTGCCAGGCACCACTTCTTGGTGTGAGCACACTATAGATACTGGAGACAGTTTACCTGTCAAAAGTAAGATCTATAGGCAGCCTGACCATGTCAGGGACTGCATAAAGCAAGAAGTTCAGAAGATGTTGGAACTAGGGGTGGTTGAGCACTCTGACAGTCCATGGGCTTCTCCTGTGGTACTGGTACCAAAACCCAATTCTAAAGATGGAAAGAAGGAAATGAGGTTTTGTGTCGACTATAGAGGTCTCAACTTGGTAACCAAAACTGATGCTCACCCTATACCCAGGGCAGATGAGCTCATAGATACACTGGCATCTGCCAAATATCTAAGCACTTTTGATTTGACTGCAGGGTATTGGCAGATCAAATTGTCAGAAGATGCTAAATCTAAGACTGCATTTTCTACCATTGGAGGACATTACCAGTTTACTGTAATGCCTTTTGGTCTGAAAAATGCACCTGCCACTTTTCAGAGGTTGGTGAACACAGTCCTGCAAGGGCTGGAAGCTTTCAGTGCAGCATATTTGGATGATATAGCTGTCTTTAGCTCCAGCTGGGATGATCACCTGGTCCACCTTTGGAAAGTTTTGGAGGCCCTGCAAAAGGCAGGCCTCACTATCAAGGCTTCAAAGTGCCAGATAGGGCAGGGTAAGGTGGTTTATCTGGGACACCTTGTTGGTGGGGAACAGATTGCACCACTTCAGGGGAAAATCCAAACTATTATTGATTGGGTTCCCCCTACCACTCAGACTCAGGTGAGAGCCTTCCTAGGCCTCACTGGGTATTACAGGAGGTTCATTAAGAACTATGGCTCCATTGCAGCCCCTCTTAATGACCTCACATCCAAGAAAATGCCTAAAAAGGTATTATGGACAGCAAACTGTCAGAAAGCTTTTGAGGAGCTGAAGCAGGCCATGTGCTCTGCACCTGTCCTGAAAAGCCCTTGTTACTCTAAAAAATTCTATGTCCAAACTGATGCATCTGAATTAGGAGTAGGGGCAGTCCTATCACAACTTAATTCTGAGGGCCAGGATCAACCTGTTGCTTTTATTAGTAGAAGGTTGACCCCTAGAGAAAAGCGTTGGTCTGCCATTGAGAGGGAGGCCTTTGCTGTGGTCTGGGCTCTGAAGAAGTTGAGGCCATACCTGTTTGGCACTCACTTCATTGTTCAGACAGACCACAAACCTCTACTTTGGCTAAAACAAATGAAAGGTGAAAATCCTAAATTGTTGAGGTGGTCCATATCCCTACAGGGAATGGACTATACAGTGGAACATAGACCTGGGAGTATCCACTCCAATGCAGATGGACTCTCCAGATATTTCCACTTAGACAATGAAGACTCATCAGGTAATGGCTAGTCTTATTGTCCTTCGTTTGGGGGGGGTTGTGTAGGAAAGTACCATCTTGCCTGGCATGTTACCCCCATTTTTCACTGTATATATGTTGTTTTAGTTGTATGTGTCACTGGGACCCTGGTAACCCAGGGCCCCAGTGCTCATAAGTGTGCCTGAATGTGTTACCTGTGTAGTGACTAACTGTCTCACTGAGGCTCTGCTAATCAGAACCTCAGTGGTTATGCTCTCTCATTTCTTTCCAAATTGTCACTGACAGGCTAGTGACCATTTTTACCAATTTACATTGGCTTACTGGAACACCCTTATAATTCCCTAGTACAGTGGTTCCCAAACTGTGCGCCGCGGCACCCTGGTGCGCCGTTAAAAGTTGCCAGGGGCGCCACGCACATTTTGGAAACATGAATTGAACATTTTAAAAAGATTTATGTGTGCAGTTTATAAATGACCTGTTTATGACAAGTTTAATGTATTTTGCGGCCGAGTAACTCTTTAGCATTTTATGTGGGAGAGTTACATAAGCCCCACCTGTCAAGGTCTTGCCCTCTGCAGCATGGTTTCACCAAACATGATTAGTTCTTAAATAAAAGTTATTATTATTAGGATTTCTAATCTAGGGTGAGAGAGGGCACCGCAGGACCGGAGATCACAGGAATGTGCAGGAAATTCTCCTAAGCAGAACCGATATAGTAATTATAGTATTATTAATAACTAATGTTCTGTTTTTAAAACAGATGGATATTTCCCAGGGGCGAGGCCCCTGTGTAGTTTCGGGACAGAAGAAAACTGCTAACAGCTTGATTCAGCACACACACAGAGGTTGAGTTTGTTTATTTAGGTTAGAAGACATTATTAGAATTATTAGTTCCTTGTTGATGACAAGTCCAGGGGAAAATTGCAGCATTTCTGCTTTGTGAAAGATTAACCTTCCACCCTTTTCTTATTACTAAGCACACCTTTCCTTTTTTCCCCATTTGTGTTTACTAAATGCTAGTAAATTGTTAAAAATAAATTATAGGACCACAGTCCTCCCTCACTTGCATGCCCAAATCAGATTACTTACTGAGTCTTACTGCCAGGGGAAGGCAATTTTCGTTGGGATGCCAGAAAAACGGCTATGGGAGGTACAGACCAAGTGGAACTTGGAAAGCACAGTTATCAAAAGCTGAAGCCTTTGAAATAATTTAAGGCAGCAGTGCCTCCTAAATTCTCAAGAAACTGCAGAGTGGGAGTGTGAACAGCAGTGCTTAATTTGTAAATAAAAACGTGCCGGTGCCCAAAGTCCTCCTTTTAACCATGTGGCTGCTGCAATTAAATGTGAGAAAATTGAATACTGAGGCAGTGTAATACTGAAGCCATCTCAGGCCTCTTCAATGATTTTAAAGCCACTCCCTGCCCCTTCAGCTCACTCTTGCAGCTGTTTTCTCCCATTGTGACACTATTTCGTTTTTCTCTTCCTTGCTTAGCACCGGTAACAACAAGCACAAATTAAGCACTGGTGAATGATCAAGTACTGTTAAGTAGTTTTAGAGGAGAAAGTGTCCAGATTGAAGGCAGAATGTGTGCACCAAAGGTGAGGTGTGATATGTGTGTGTGGTCAAGGCAATGTAATGACGTTGTAAACAGAGAAGAAAACACATGCATGGAGGACAGCAATTGTGACACAGGGGGGAGATGTGGCTACATTGTTTAGACGTTTAAGAATGAGAGGTTGAATTGGAGGAGATGTGGTCTAGCAGGGAGGAGGAAACATACAAAACATCCATGTTATGCTCGTTGATATAATTAAAGTACTCCTGAGGCTGGGCTTACATCGCCCACCCGAAGAAAAAAAAAAGTAACATAATGGGGAGCCGCGGGCAATGGCAAATATAGATGTAGGGAGCCGCGGGTCGAAAAAGTTTGGGAACCACTGCCCTAGTATATGGTACTAAGGTACCCAGGGTATTGGGGTTCCAGGAGATCCCTATGGGCTGCAGCATTTCTTTTGCCACCCATAGGGAGCTCTGACAATTCTTACACAGGCCTGCCACTGCAGCCTGAGTGAAGTAACGTCCACGTTATTTCACAGCCATTTTACACTGCACTTAAGTAACTTATAAGTCACCTATATGTCTAACCTTTACTTGGTAAAGGTTAGGTGCAAAGTTACTTAGTGTGAGGGCACCCTGGCACTAGCCAAGGTGCCCCCACATTGTTCAGAGCCAATTCACTGAACTTTGTGAGTGCGGGGACACCATTACACGCGTGCACTACATATAGGTCACTACCTATATGTAGCTTCACCATGGTAACTCCGAATATGGCCATGTAACATGTCTATGATCATGGAATTGCCCCCTCTATGCCATCCTGGCGTTGTTGGTACAATTCCATGATCCCAGTGGTCTGTAGCACAGACCCTGGTACTGCCAGACTGCCCTTCCTGGGGTTTCTCTGCAGCTGCTGCTGCTGCCAACCCCTCAGACAGGCAGCTGCCCTCCTGGGGTCCAGCCAGGCCTGGCCCAGGATGGCAGAACAAAGAACTTCCTCTGAGAGAGGGTGTGACACCCTCTCCCTTTGGAAAATGGTGTGAAGGCAGGGGAGGAGTAGCCTCCCCCAGCCTCTGGAAATGCTTTGTTGGGCACAGATGTGCCCAATTCTGCATAAGCCAGTCTACACCGGTTCAGGGACCCCTTAGCCCCTGCTCTGGCGCGAAACTGGACAAAGGAAAGGGGAGTGACCACTCCCCTGACCTGCACCTCCCCTGGGAGGTGTCCAGAGCTCCTCCAGTGTGCTCCAGACCTCTGCCATCTTGGAAACAGAGGTGCTGCTGGCACACTGGACTGCTCTGAGTGGCCAGTGCCACCAGGTGACGTCAGAGACTCCTTGTGATAGGCTCCTTCAGGTGTTAGTAGCCTTTCCTCTCTCCTAGGTAGCCAAACCCTCTTTTCTGGCTATTTAGGGTCTCTGTCTCTGGGGAAACTTTAGATAACGAATGCATGAGCTCAGCCGAGTTCCTCTGCATCTCCCTCTTCACCTTCTGATAAGGAATCGACCGCTGACCGCGCTGGAAGCCTGCAAACCTGCAACATAGTAGCAAAGACGACTACTGCAACTCTGTAACGCTGATCCTGCCGCCTTCTCGACTGTTTTCCTGCTTGTGCATGCTGTGGGGGTAGTCTGCCTCCTCTCTGCACCAGAAGCTCCGAAGAAATCTCCCGTGGGTCGACGGAATCTTCCCCCTGCAACCGCAGGCACCAAAAAGCTGCATTACCGGTCCCTTGGGTCTCCTCTCAGCACGACGAGCGAGGTCCCTCGAATCCAGCGACACCGTCCAAGTGACCCCCACAGTCCAGTGACTCTTCAGCCCAAGTTTGGTGGAGGTAAGTCCTTGCCTCACCTCGCTGGGCTGCATTGCTGGGAACCGCGACTTTGCAAGCTACTCCGGCCCCTGTGCACTTCCTGCGGAAATCCTTCGTGCACAGCCAAGCCTGGGTCCACGGCACTCTAACCTGCATTGCACGACTTTCTAAGTTGGTCTCCGGCGACGTGGGACTCCTTTGTGCAACTTCGGCGAGCACCGTTTCACGCATCCTCGTAGTGCCTGTTTCTGGCACTTCTCCGGGTGCTACCTGCTTCAGTGAGGGCTCTTTGTCTTGCTCGACGTCCCCCCTCTCTGCAGGTCCAATTTGCGACCTCCTGGTCCCTCCTGGGCCCCAGCAGCGTCCAAAAACGCCAAACGCACGATTTGCGTGTAGCAAGGCTTGTTGGCGTCCATCCGGCGGGAAAACACTTCTGCACGACTCTACAAGGCGTGGGGGATCCATCCTCCAAAGGGGAAGTCTCTAGCCCTTGTCGTTCCTGCAGTATTCACAGTTCTTCAGCCTAGTAAGAGCTTCTTTGCACCAACCGCTGGCATTTCTTGGGCATCTGCCCATCTCCGAGCTGCTTGTGACTTTTGGACTTGGTCCCCTTGTTCCACAGGTACCCTCAGTCAGGAATCCATCGTTGTTGCATTGCTGATTTGTGTTTTCCTTGCATTTTCCCTCTAACACGACTATTTTGTCCTTAGGGGAACTTTAGTGCACTTTGCACTCACTTTTCAGGGTCTTGGGGAGGGTTATTTTTCTAACTCTCACTATTTTCTAATAGTCCCAGCGACCCTCTACCAGGTCACATAGGTTTGGGGTCCATTCGTGGTTCGCATTCCACTTCTGGAGTATATGGTTTGTGTTGCCCCTATCCCTATGTTTCCCCATTGCATCCTATTGTAACTATACATTGTTTCACTGTTTTCTAAGACTATACTGCATATTTTTGCTATTGTGTATATATATCTTGTGTATATTTCCTATCCTCTCACTGAGGGTACACTCTAAGATACTTTGGCATATTGTCATAAAAATAAAGTACCTTTATTTTTAGTATAACTGTGTATTGTGTTTTCTTATGATATTGTGCATATGACACTAAGTGGTACTGTAGTAGCTTCACACGTCTCCTAGTTCAGCCTAAGCTGCTCTGCTAAGCTACCATTATCTATCAGCCTAAGCTGCTAGACACCCTATACACTAATAAGGGATAACTGGGTCTGGTGCAAGGTGCAAGTACCCCTTGGTACTCACTACAAGCCAGTCCAGCCTCCTACACAGAGCCTCAGTGAGTCAGTTAGTCACTACACAGGTAACACATTCAGGCACACTTATGAGCACTGGGGCCCTGGATGACAGGATCCCAGTGACACATACAACTAAAACAACATATATACAGTGAACAATGGGGGTAACATGCCAGGCAAGATGGTACTTTCCTACACAACCCCAACTACATTGTCAATAGTGAGCCCAGCTACACCCTTGGATTGGCTATTTGTAGTAGACTTCCCACCACCATAGCTATTACTAGGGGCACTAGAGTTTGCAGTTGGGGTTGTGGTGGTGGGGGGTTTGGTGTTTTTCTTTGGACAAGTGGAATCACTTGCCCAACGTCCTTTGATTTTACACAAAAAACACCAAGGCCTTTTCTGATTGTTTGAAGAGGATTTGGACCCAACACCCCCAGAGGATTTTTGTGGGCCTGATGAAGACTCAGAATGTTTACTTTTGTCCCCACCCTTGTCAGAAGACTTACCATCCTTCTTCTTGCCATCCTTGTCACCCACTGTATGAACATTTCTTTCACCCTTGTTCTGACCCATTTGTCTGCCTTCTTTCCCAATTCTTGGGAAGAGGTTGGATCAGAGTCTACTAGGTATTGGTGCAACAAGTCAGACACACAATTGTTAAGAATATGTTCTCTCAGAATAAGATTATACAGACTTTCATAGTCAGAAACTTTACTGCCATGCAACCAACCTTCCAAGGCCTTCACTGAACAGTTCACAAAATCTGTCCAGTCTTGAGAGGACTCTTTTCTGGTGTCCCTGAACTTAATCCTGTATTGTTCAGTGGTTAAGCCAAATCCATTCAAGAGTCCATCCTTCAAAACTTTGTAATTATTGGCATCACTTTCTCTGACAGTAAGGAGCCTATCCCTACCCTTTCCAGTGAAAGATAGCCACAAGATAGCAGCCAACTGCCTTTGAGGGACCAACTGTACCATACATGCCCTCTCAAGTGCAGCAAACCACTTATTAAAGTCACCCCCCTCCTTGTAAGGGGGGAAGAGTCTTATGCAGGTTTCTGGAATCTTGCTCTCTAACAGGATTACTATCTGAAACACTGCTGCTGCCACCATGGGGAACTAACCCCAATCTCTATCTTTCCCTCTCTATGTGTAGGGATTACCTGTCTAAGGCCAGCTGCTGCTGTTTAAGCGTCAGTCTGGTCTCTTCCAACCTCAGCTTTCGGAGTTCCGTTTCTATTAAGTTATCCTCAGGGTGGGAGGCTTGGGAATGTTTGGACACAGAGGAAATTTGGGAATTTGCAGAGACAGACCTGTCCCTAACTGGCTGGACCCTAGTAACCTGGCCTCTAGGAGTAAAAGATGCCCTACTGATGTGTGACCCTCTAACACAACCAGTGTCACTAGGTGGCCTGCTACGGGGCAGGACTTTGTAAACATCCTCCCCAGCATCTTCAGGGAACTCTGAGTCTGACTGGGAAGCCTCCCCTTTTTCTACCCTCTCCTGAGATGGGCCTGACTGGTTCTGGTCATCCTCTATGAGCAGGTTAAAGAGAAACTATTTTGTTGGATTCTTACCTATACTTAAACTCTATCCAGGCAGAGACCCCTCAAACTTCTATAGTTTAAACTCTCATATGTTGCATTAATAGTTTTGGGAGTGGGCTCTACTGAAGACATAATAGAAAAGGTTTAATGGCAGTGAGAGAAAAAGTTTTAGAGCATTAGAAAGCACAGAGAAAAAAAACTTTTTCAAACAGTTGGAAAACTTTTAGAAATTTTTAAACTTTTCAGAACTTAGTTAAACGTTTTAGAGTAGAAAAGTAAACTGTTTTGGTTAAGTGTACATATACTGAACTATTTGGTATATGATTTTCTTATGAAAAGCACCAAATGACAAAGTGGTAAAGCAGTTACAAGTACTTATCTCACCGCTGCATCACCAATGTAGGAGGCTGGCCTGGCTTCTAGTGGGTACCTTGTGGTACGTACACCCTGTGCCAGGTCCAGTTATCCCTCATTAGTAGAATAGAGATGTTTCTAGCAGCTTAGGCTGATAGAAGGTAGCTATGGCAAAGCAGCTTAGGCTGAACTGGGAGACATGCAAAGCTCCTACTATACCACTTTTATCATATAGCACAATATCATAAGAAAACATAATACTCAAAGTTACTAAAAATAAAGGTTGCGCGTTTCGGATTCTGGTGAGGCAGGGGCAGGAGCCAAGCCCCCTTGCCTATTGGTCGCTGGTGTTGGGGGTGGGAGCAGCCCCTTTAAAACTACTGTGCGCCCGCTGCCGCTGGTTATGCGTTTCAGATTCTGGTGAGGCAGGGGCAGGAGCCAAGCCCCCTTGCCTATTGGTCGCTGGTGTTGGGGGCGGGAGCAGCCCCTTTAAAACTACTGCGCGCCCGCTGCCGCAGGTTGCGCATTTCAGATTCTGGTGAGGCAGAGGCAGGAGCCAAGCCCCCTTGCCTACTGGTCGCTGGTGTTGGGGGCGGGAGCAGCCCCTTTAAAGCTACTGCGCGCCCGCTGCCGCGGGTTGCGCGTTTCGGATTCTGGTGAGGCAGGGGCAGGAGCCAAGCCCCCTTGCCTATTGGTCGCTGGTGTTGGGGGCAGGAGCAGCCCCTTTAAAACTACCATGCGCCCGCTGCCGTGGGTTGCGCGTTTCGGATTCTGGTGAGGAAGGGGCAGGAGCCAAACCCCCTTGCCTATTGGTCGCTGCTGTTGGGGGCGGGAGCAACCACCTTTAAAATTACTGTGCGTCCGTTGCCGCGGCACGTGCCCGGGCAAATCCCGGGCCAAGGGCGGGCCCGTCCTGCGCCCGTCAGCGACCAAAAGAGACCGGGCCGGGCTATATCCCTTCATTTTTGTCCCTGGGTTTGCCTTTGCCTGCCGTCAGAGCAGGGGCCGAGGAGCTCACAAGACTTATTCTCGGCAAGGGGTTTCTAGTAGTAGCGGGTGGGGCCCGTAGGCCAGGCACGCCACCAACTCAGGGCTTACCTGAGGCTCCCGGATCTAAGAAGGAAAGATGGGCAGACGGTGTTGGGGGGGGCGGAAGAAAAGCACGGGTCTAATAAAACCCTAGACGGCTTTTTACAAAAGGCCGTTGGAGCTCTTGAAAAAGAAATAGAGCTGGTGCAGTGCCGCCTGGCGGTCCCCTCCTCTCCAGTTATTAGCCCAGCCTATGTTGGCTCTGCCTTACAGCCCCCCCCCCTGCAAATAGAACCACAGCCTGTACTGACCACCCCTCTCTCCTCTCCCTCTAGAAATTCTCAGGAGTACCAGGGCGAAATGTTAAATTAATCTAATGCCCTTGCCGTGCCAATTCCGCTGACTCAGAGCCCTTCTAAAGGAGGGTCTTCAATTACTGCTGATTCCAATACCAAAGGAAAAAGGAAACGATGGGAGCCCATCATTAAAAGCAAATGAACTAGGATTTTGAGCCCCCCTAATCAGGCCCAGCCATCTAATAAGGACGTGACTTTAACCTCCACACAAAACACCAACGGACGACAGGCAAACGAGCACATTAGGGGTCTTATAAGAGAGGAGCTTTCTAAGCTGCTTCTTCCAATTGTAGCCTGTCTCCAAACGATAGAGGATAAAATGGAAGATTTCATCAAGAGCCAGCAGCCAGTACCTCCCCCTACTGTAGAAATCCAATCCTATCCCCACCATTCACACCTTAATCAAGAACATGCTAATGTTAGCAGACCACCTGCCCAAATGGGCAAGAGTCTTCTTCTCCTTAAAAATCAAGATTGGACCAGTTTTGCCAAAGTAGCTAACATCTCAAAGAGCAAGCCTTCCAAGGCTTCAGCCTCCCTTTCAGAAGGAATTGTTCTTTCGAACAATACAGCAACTAACACTGGTGAACCTAATTCCACCTGTGACCATTCTTCAATAGGCCCCCAGAAGAGGGCCCAGACTATTGGTCCGACTGGATTGAGAGTGTAGCATCTTCCACCGGAGTCATGCCAATACGTTCTTGTTATTTCCAATGTATCTGAACTTAAAACTAAAACCTCAGAATCTTTTATTGAACTCAAAAACAAGGTCACACATTGGTTGCACGTTAACGCGGGGCTTGCATTTTCCATGACACCCTCGATACTGATGGTGAGAAGGGTAAGGTGGGTGGGCTCTTTAGAAAAGATTGGTACAGAGGATTGTATTGTTATTAACTTCAACTCTCCTGATCTTGTACAGTGGCTCTTTTCAAATGCTAACAGACCTTATCCCTTAGTAGGTAAAGTTTCCCTGTGCAGATTACAAGCGTTTTATCCCCCTTCTCCACCATTTGTGAACAGGCGATTGCCACTGTTGCATAGAGTCTCCCCTGATATCCAGATACAGACTATCTCCGAACCAGGCCTTAGACGCCTTTCGGCGTCTCTCTCTGAGATAGATTGAGTAAGTGATGGTTCTTTGGGAGTGGTTCCGAGCACCCTTGAAATTGAGCACACCAGCCATCCTGCCCTTAGTGTTCTTGCTCCTGTAATTCCATCGATTCTGACAGACCCTGATAATCTGGGAATCTCAGAGAATATTATATATCTAGCCAATGAGGAGGGGGTTTCATTCTTGACAACTGCTCCTAGCAATCCTGGGCCTACCCTTCCCGATAACTCTCCAGATACGAATACGATTGGCGTAGAATTCAGTGAGGCGATGAATCCACAGGGTGATTAAGACATAGGTCACTGTATGACTGTGGGGAATAGTACGGTCTTTAGTTGTATTTCCCCTTGCAGGAAATATTCCCAGAAAGAAGTTGGGTACACTAAAACAATTGATTCTGATAGGGTTCTTAGCTGGTACATAGCAGGGCTGGAAAGCAAATTGCAAAGCCCGGGATGGGGTCAATTTATCGATGAACACCAGATTTGTCTATTCCAAGAAACATGGGCATTGGGACCTAAATATAGATTAGGCTTTAAAAGCTATTGGGTTGCAGCACGCAAGTCGTCCTCTGGGAGACCATCGGGAGAGCTACTCATATGATTAAGTAGTTCTCTTAGGTGTAAAGCTGAAGCAATAGACATGTGTTGTCCATATTTACAGGCCTTGCTAGTAACGTTTTCTGAGGAGATATCTTTATTAATAATTAATATTTATAATAGGAGTGTGGGCAGCCACTACAACTCTGATGCTCTGTCCATATTGGACAGCTTTCTTAAATACAATTCATCTTATTTTATCCTGATTGGAGGGGACTTTAATGTTACATTTGAGCCTAATCCCCTGGTCCAAGAGATATATCAAGAAGAGGACACCTATTGGGGTATCCCTCAGCTAGCTTCCAACAAAAGACCGAGACTGAACAAAACAGTGCGCCTAGTGGCTGATATCACACTAACGCATGGTCTTCGAGCTTGCAATGGTCGTTCCCGTTCAGATATTAATCTGCACCCAACTTTTAGACGTGGAGGGCACAGGAGCCAGATTGACTATATACTTTTCGACATTCGTCTGTGGGGCCACATGTCTGACATTAGGGTACAAGAGTATGATGAGAGTGATCACGACCCGTTGATTCTACTGACTAGAGGCCTCTTCCCTTCACTTGAAGCACCCCATTCCAAGGCTTATGCCCAACAGTTTGCCCTAACAAACAATAGACGTAATATAAAATGGGAGTCTGTTATCTCATCCCCTGAACACCTCACATCAATATATAACTTGTTAGCTAACCAAATGGAGTGTATGCTTCGATACAATGAGGACGGTGAGGGCGACAGGCTTTTAGCAGCCCATACTTGTAGGAGGCTGGACTGGCTTGTAGTGAGTACCAAGGGGTACTTACACCTTGCACCAGGCCCAGGTATCCCTTATTAGTGTATAGGGTGTCTAGCAGCTTAGGCTGTTAGATAATGGTAGCTTAGCAGAGCAGCTTAGGCTGAACTAGGAGACGAGTGAAGCTCCTACAGTACCACTAGTGTCACTTGCACAATATCATAAGAAAACACAATACACAGATATACTAAAAATAAAGGTACTTTATTTTTATGACAATATGCCAAAGTATCTCAGAGTGTACCCTCAGTATGAGGATAGCAAATATACACAAGATATATGTACACAATACCAAAAATATGCAGTATAGTCTTAGAAAACAGTGCAAACAATGTATAATTACAATAGGATGCAATGGGAGCACATAGGGATAGGGGCAACACAAACCATATACGCCAAAAGTGGAATGCGAACCACAAATGGACCCCAAACCTATGTGACCTTGTAGAGGGTCGCTGGGACTATTAGAAAATAGTAAGGGTTAGAAAAATAGCCCACCCCAAGACCCTGAAAAGTGAGTGCAAAGTTCACTAAAGTTCCCCAAAGGAAATAGAAGTCGTCATAGGGGAATTCTGCAGGAAAGACACAAACCAGCAATGCAACAACAATGGATTTCCAGTCGAGGGTACCTGTGGAACAAGGGGACCAAGTCCAAAAGTCACAAGCAAGTCGGAGATGGGCAGATGCCCAGGAAATGCCAGCTGTGGGTGCAAAGAAGCTGCTACTGGACAGTAGAAGCTGAGGATTCTGCAAGAACGACAAGGGCTAGAGACTTCTCCTTTGGAGGATGGATCCCCCACGCCGTGGAGAGTTGTGCAGAAGTGTTTTCCCGCCGAAAGACCGCCAACAAGCCTTGCTAGCTGCAAATCATGCGGTTAGGGTTTTTGGATGCTGCTGTGGCCCAGGAGGGACCAGGATGTTGCCAATTGCGTCTGGGGACAGAGGGGGCGTCGAGCAAGACAAGGAGCTTCTCAGAAGCAGGCAGCACCCGCAGAAGTGACGGAACAGGCACTACGAAGAGGAGTGAAACAGTGCTCACCCGAAGTTGCACAAAGGAGTCCCACGTCGCCGGAGGGCCACTTAGAAAGTCGTGCAATGCAGGTTAGAGTGCCGTGGACCCAGGCTTGGCTGTGCACAAAGGATTTCCGCCGAAAGTGCACAGATGCCGGAGTAGCTGCAAAAGTCGCGGTTCCTAGCAATGCAGTCTGGCGTGGGGAGGCAAGGACTTACTTCCACCAAACTTGGACTGAAGAGTCACTGGACTGTGGGAGTCACTTGGACAGAGTTGCTGGATTCAAGGGACCTCGCTCCTCGTGCTGAGAGGAGACCCAGAGTACCGGTAATGCAGTTCTTTGGTGCCTGCGGTTGCAGGGGGAAGATTCCGTCGACCCACGGGAGATTTCTTCGGAGCTTCTAGTGCAGAGAGGAGGCAGACTACCCCCACAGCATGCACCACCAGGAAAGCAGTCGAGAAGGCGGCAGGATCAGCATTACAGAGTTGCAGTAGTCGTCTTAGCTACTTTGTTGCAGTTTTGCAGGCTTCCAGCGCGGTCAGCAGTCGATTCCTTGGTAGAAGGTGAAGAGAGAGATGCAGAGGAACTCTGATGAGCTCTTGCATTCGTTATCTAAGGAAATCCCCAAAGCAGAGACCCTAAATAGCCAGAAAAGAGGGTTTGGCTACTTAGGAGAGAGGATAGGCTAACAACACCTGAAGGAGCCTATCAGAAGGAGTCTCTGACGTCACCTGCTGGCCCTGGCCACTCAGAGCAGTCCAGTGTGCCAGCAGCACCTCTGTTTCCAAGATGGCAGAGGTCTGGAGCACACTGGAGGAGCTCTGGGCACCTCCCAGGGGAGGTGCAGGTCAGGGGAGTGGTCACTCCCCTTTCCTTTGTCCAGTTTCACGCCAGAGCAGGGCTGAGGGGTCCCTGAACCGGTGTAGACTGGCTTATGCAGAAATGGGCACCATCTGTGCCCATGAAAGCATTTCCAGAGGCTGGGGGAGGCTACTCCTCCCCTGCCTTAACACCTTATTCCAAAGGGAGAGGGTGTAACACCCTCTCTCTGAGGAAGTCCTTTGTTCTGCCATCCTGGGACAAGCCTGGCTGGACCCCAGGAGGGCAGAAACCTGTCTGAGGGGTTGGCAGCAGCTGCAGTGAAACCCCTGAAAAGGCAGTTTGGCAGTACCCGGGTCTGTGCTACAGACCCGTGGGATCATGGGATTGTGCCAACAATGCCAGGATGGCATAGAGGGGGCAATTCCATGATCTTAGACATGTTACATGGCCATATTCGGAGTTACCATTGTGAAGCTACACATAGGTATTGACCTATGTGTAGTGCATGTGTGTAATGGCTAGTGCCAGGGTGCCCACACACTAAGTAACTTTGCACCTAACCTTTACTAAGTAAAGGTTAGACATATAGGTGACTTATGAGTTACTTAAGTGCAGTGAAAATGGCTGTGAAATAATGTGTGCATTATTTCACTCAGGCTGCAGTGGCAGGCCTGTGTAAGAATTGTCAGAGCTCCCTATGGGTGGCAAAAGAAATGCTGCAGCCCATAGGGATCTCCTGGAACCCCAATACCCTGGGTACCTTACTACCATATACTAGGGAATTATAAGGGTGTTCCAGTATGCCAATGTGAATTGGTGAAATTGGTCACTAGCCTGTTAGTGACAATTTGGCAAGAAATGAGAGAGCATAACCACTGAGGTTCTGGATAGCAGAGCCTCAGTGAGACAGTTAGGCACCACACAGGGAACACATACATATAGGCCACACTTATGAGCACTGGGGTCCTGACTAGCAGGGTCCCAGTGACACATAACAAACATACTGAAAACATAGGGTTTTCACTATGAGCACTGGGCCCTGGCTGGCAGGATCCCAGTGAGACAGTGAAAACATCCTGACATACACTCACAAACAGGCCAAAAGTGGGGGTAACAAGGCTAGAAAGAGGCTACTTTCTCACAATACTGAACTGTTTAATTCTTTAAAGTATCTCTTTACAAAAGAGATTACTAGTAACCCCAAGAAAAAGTGTGGTGCACAGTGGTTTAACAACTTATGTAGGGAAGCACAGCTCAATTTACTGAAAGCTTTAAAAGAAGGCCATGTTGAGTCCATAAGAAAAGCCAGGAAGGATTATAAGAAGGAATGTACCAAGGCAACTAGAAGCTGGGAAGAGGCTAGATGGGCTGCTATCCTGGAGACCGCTAAATCTAACAATACTTCCAGGTTCTGGAAGCTAATAGCAGATGATTGTAGAGATTCTGCCTAGGTACCTAGCACATCAATTCTCTCTGCAGCATGGGTTGAGCACTTTGGTCAATTATATGAAGGTCCATCTGTTTTATCTCTTAGGACCCTCGATGCTCCGATAATTCAAGAGGCTACCCCGATCACATTCACTCTAGCTGAAACAAGAGCCGCAATAGACTCATTGAAATGGGGAAAGGCCCCTGGCCCTGATAAGATTCCGGGCGATTTATATAAAACAAGACGTAACATATGGGCACCTTATCTTAACCTAATCTGCAATGCAATTGCAGCGGGAGCCCCTGCCCCATCTTCTTGGAAGGGGTCTGAGATAGTTCCTATCTTTAAAAAAGGTAACCCTAATAACCCTGCCAATTACCGACCGATTTGTCTTCTTGATAATTCTCAAAAAATGTATGCAAAACATCTTTTGTTTCACCTCGGTGAATGGATCTCGGAGCCTGAAGCTCTATCTAATTTACAAGCGGGGTTTAGACCTGCTGTGAGTACTATAGACCAAGTGCTGAGATTCCTGGCAATTAAATGGAAATACGTGGACCTGGGGGCGGGAAATCCGTATGTGGTCTTTATAGACCTTAGAGCTGCATTTGACTTGATCCCCAGGAATATGCCATGGTCGACACTCTCCAGTATGGGGGTTCCATCTGGCCTCTTGAAACTCATTACCCGACTTCATGATAACACCTATGCTCAAATCAGATGCAGTAAGGAGGGTGAGCTGACAGATCCTGTAGCCATCAAAAGAGGAGTCAGACAGGGTTGTGTCCTGGCTCCTACTCTTTTCTTACTCTACATAAATAACTGTACTCATTATCTAGAGAACTGCATAAACGACTCGCCCAAATTGGCTGGAAAGAAAATCACGTGCCTGCTGTACGCGGACCATACAATCTTTTTAGCTAAATCACCAATGGGAAGGAAAAATCTGGTCAACCAATTTTGTGTCTTTTGTAGGGACTATGGGTTGGACTTTAATGTCAAGAAAACAAAACTCATGATATACAGTTCCTCAAGGAAACAATCTCGTGCCAGAACAGAAATTAACTCAATCCCGCTGGAAAAAGTGGAAGAGTTTGATTACCTGGGCATCAGACTATCGACCACAGGTAAATGGGAGGCAGTTATTGACAAAGGGGCACTTATTATAAGCCAAAGAGGTGGGTTCCTAGTACGCAGGTCCAGAAAGGCTCTGAGTCCCCCCCCTGAATACAATCGCGGAGATCTATAATGTCCAAATCCGTGCGGCGGCTCTGTATGGAGCGGAACTATGGGGTTTGCATAGAAAATTGGACATTCTACAAACCAAAGAAAACCATTTCCTCAGACAGGTTTCCTGGTTAGGGATGGGCACACCAATGGTCCCTCTCAGGCTCGATTTAGGATTAAATAGCATCAAAACTACAGCAGGCCTGAGACCACTCTCCTACTGGATCGGTCTTTGGAAAACTATCGAACTTGAACCATTCAGGGTGGCGATAAGAGAACTCATAGCTTCTCCCCAGGGACCGGAAAAAATCCTTTGGCCGAAGGAGATGAAATCTGCCGGGGACAAAATAGGTTTTCCCCATTATTGGAAATACCCTGAATAGATCCCCAATAACGCAAGGCAACTTGTTAAAAGAAGATACTGGGAGAAAATCAATGAAGATTCCCTGCACCATAATGGGGTGGGCAGGCTAACAGGATTCCTTCAACTCAAACATGAACCCTGGCCCGAGAACTTTATGAATCTTCCTATGCCCCCATACACTCGTGCCTTATATCTCCAGCTAAGATTCTGTACCCTGCCTATCAACAGCTACACGGCTCGCTGGTCAGCAAGTAACCTTTCAACTGATAGATGCATAGTCTGCCTTCATTGTAAAGAAACAACTGAGCATATGTTGTTTTTTTGCCCCTTATACCAGAGCCCCAGAGTGAAGTGGATTATTCCCTTCTGTAAAAATATACTACTGCAGGACAGAGCCAACGCCACCAAAAAATGTAAATATGACACATCCACACTGGTAGCTACTTCAGTCACCAAATATCTATCGGAGGCCTGGTCTATCCGTTGCAGGTATATCTCAGCCAAGGGTCTTTAAGTCGGTCAGGCACCTGTCCACAGAGAGAGACTTTAACAAGACATATTTTTCTCTGTCTCCTACCTTTTAGACGTGCCATGCAATTTGATATTGATGTGAATTTTATGAACTTCTATATGGTATCCTTAGGAATTTTAACAGGAACTAGTGGCCTCTTTCATGAGTAACAGAGACCGTATAAGTTTATTGAGATGATCTTCCACCCGAAATTTGCCACGTATTCTGACAAAACATTTTATATATGGAAAAGAATCATACCAGCTCATAAATCGGTTAAAATACTGAGTAAAGTTTTATGGAATGTAATAGCTGTATACATTTGCATGTTGGATAAAAGTTTTTTATCAAAGCTTTTTTATCTTATTTATGTCTTACTTACTGCATTTTACGTATGATCATAGCCTCAGTTCTGAGGATTTTATTGTTACATTTTATCCGACTGTTGGCTATTAGGTCCTATTAGTATTATGCACTATTGTTATTATGAATTCCAACGGGTTTAATTTATTATGTAAGACTGTTATATTTGAATTTTTAATGGTCTAAATTCTTAGACCGAATGAACTTAAATAAATAAAAGGTACTTTATTTTAGTGACAATATGCCAAAAGTATCTCAGAGGATGCCCTCACTTAGGAGTTAAGTAATAATATACAAATTATATGTACACTAACCCAAAACAGGTAAGTAACAGTAAGAAAAGTAGTGCAAACAATGTAGAATCACAATAGGATGCAATAGGTAGACAGGTCTAGGGGCAACACAAACCATATACTCCAAAAGTGGAATGCCAATCACCAATGGACCCCAGACCCATGGGAAGTTGTGGAGGGTCACTAAGACTGTAAGAAAACCATAAGGGTGTCCAAAATACCCCACCCCAAGACCCTGAAAAGTAGGAAAAAAGTTACCCTACTACCCCAGAAAGACACAATAGTCGTGATAGGGGATTCTGCAAGAACCATAAGCACTAGCAAAACACTGAAGACGGATTCCTGGACCTGATGACCTGTAACAGAAGGGGACCAAGTCCAAGAGTCACGAAAGTGTCCGGGGGGGCAGGAGCCCAGAAAAGCCCAGATGAAGGTGCAAGAGGGCTGCCTCTGGGTGGAAGAAGCTGCTGATACTGCAACAACGAAAAGGGCTAGGCACTTCTCCTTTGGATGGAAGATGTCCCACGGTGTGCTGAAGGTTGCAGAAGTGTTTCCAGGCAGAAAACTGCAAACAAGCCTTGCTAGCTGCAAGAGTTGCAGTTGAGGATTTTGGGTGCTGCTGGGGACCAGGAAGGACCAGGATGTCGCCCCTTTGAGGAGGAGACAGAGGGGGTGCTCAGCAACTCAGAGAGTCCCAGCAGAAGCAGGCAGCACCCACAGAAGTACCAGAGCAGGCACTTGGAAGACCTGAGTACAGCAGTCAACTCAGAGTCACAAAGGAGGGTCTCACGACGTCGGAGTCCAACTCAGCGAGTTGGGCAATGCAGGACGGAGTGCTGAGGACCCAGGCTAGGCTGTGCAGAAAGGAATCCTTTGAAAAGTGCACAGAAGCTGGAGCAGCTGCAAATCACGCAGTACACAGGTTTGCTGTCTGGCGTGGGGAGGCAAGGACTTACCTCCACCAACTTTGGACAGAAGGGCCACTGGACTGTGGGAGACACTTGGACCCAGCTCCTGTGTTCCAGGGACCACGCTCGTCAGGATGAGAGGGTCCCAGAGGACGGGTGATGCAGAAGTTTGGTGCCTGCATTTGCAGGGGGAAGATTCCGTTGACCCACGGGAGATTTCTTGTTGGCTTCCAGTGCAGGGTGAAGGCAGACAGCCCTGAGAGCATGCACCTCCAGGAAACACTCGAGAAAGCCGGCAGGATGAGGCGCTACAATGTTGCTGGTAGTCATCTTGCTACTTTGTTGCGGTTTTGCAGGCGTCCTGGAGCAGTCAGCGGTCGATCCTTGGCAGAAGTCGAAGAGAGAGATTCAGAGGAACTCTGTGAGCTCTTGCATTCGTTATCTGAAGAGAAACCCACAGGAGAGACCCTAAATAGCCCTCAGAGGAGGATTGGCCACCTAACCAGATAGGCACCTATCAGGAGGGGTCTCTGACGTCACCTACTGGCACTGGCCACTCAGAGCCCTCCATTGTGCCCTCACACCTCTGAATTCAAGATGGCAGAAGTCTGGGACACACTGGAGGAGCTCTGGGCACCACCCCTGGAGTGGTGATGGACAGGGGAGTGGTCACTCCCTTTTCCTTTGTCCAGTTTTGCCCCAGAGCAGGGGCTGGGGGATCCCTGAACTGGTGTAGACTGGCTTATGCAAGGAGGGCACCATCTGTGCCCTTCAAAGCATTCCCAGATGCTGGGAGAGGTTACTCCTCTCAGGCCCTTAACACCTATTTTCAAAGGAAATCCCTCTCTCACAGGAAATCCTTTGTTCTGCCTTCCTGGGACTGGGCTGCCCAGACCCCAGGAGGGCAGAAGCCTGTCTGTGGGTTGGCAGCAGCAGTAGCTGCAGTGAAAACCCCGGAGAGCTAGTTTGGCAGTACCCGGGGTCCATGCTGGAGCCCCGGGGATGCACGCGATTGGCACCCCAATACCAGATTTGGCATGGGGGGACAATTCTATGATCTTAGACATGTTACATGGCCATATTCGGAGTTACCACTGTGAAGCTACATATATGTATTGACCTATATGTAGTGCACACGTGTAATGGTGTCCCTGCACTCACAAAGTCCGGGGAAATCTCCCTGAACAATGTGGGGGCACCTTGGCTAGTGCCAGGGTGCCCTCACACTTAGTAACTTTACACCTAACCTTCACTAAGTGAGGGTTAGACATATAGGTTACTTATAAGTTACTTCAGTGCAGTGTAAAATGGCTGTGTAATAACGTGGACGTTATTTCACTCAGGCTGCAGTGGCAGTCCTGTGTAAGAATTGTCTGAGCTCCCTATCAGTGGCAAAAGAAATGCTGCAACCCATAGGGATCTCCTGGAACCCCAATACCCTGGGTAACTAGGTACCATATAATAGGGAATTATAAGGGTGTTCCAGTGTGCCAATCAGAATTGGTAAAAATGGTCACTAGCCTGTAGTGATAATTTTCAAAGCAGAGAGAGCATAAGCACTGAGGTTCAGGTTAGCAGAGCATCAGTGACACAGTTAGGCACCACACAGGGAACACATTTAGGCCACAACCTATGAGCACTGGGGCCCTGGCTAGCAGGGTCGCAGTGAGACATATACAACACACTGACATATAGTGTTTTCACTATGAGCACTGGGGTCCTGCTAGCAGGATCCCAGTGACACAGTAAAAAAACCCTGACATATACTCACAAACAGGCCAAACGTGGGGGTAACACGGCTAGAAAGAGGCTGCCTTCCTACAGTGAGTTTTAGGAGTGCCAGAGGTTCCATAGGTTCCTACCTAGCCCTTACACTATACTGAAAGCAGAGCTCAGGTACCCATCTGCCTTTGTCCGATCTAAGGGATTAGCTTTAGCCCCATACCTGTAAAGTGCATCAGGAGTCAGCCTGTAGTGCAGAAGGTAACCTTCCTGAAAGCTGGAAGATTAGTGCTGGCAGAACTTCATGTTGAACACAGCATTCATCCCAGGATGGCCGTGGCTGGAACGCCTCTCTGCCATTTCGGGGTCAGTGCATAATTTATATACTATTAAAATACTTTATTCGGCATATATGCTATCTAAGTTCACACAATCCAAAACACAACAAATAAATGCAATACATATATTTTAGACAAGCCTACATTAATGTCATCAGACAGATATAAAATGTATCTTACATTTGAAGATAGAACACAATACATAATAAAAGGTTGAACCACTCCACACAATAACTAAAAGAGAAAGGAAATAAGATAAAGACATTAACCATTAGCTGATAAAAACATAATTGACAATGTATTAAAAAATTACATTTTGTTGTAAAAGCTCAGCTCAATGCTAACCAGTAAATCACATGGAGTGGAACTGAGTGCCCTCACTTCAGGCTACCTATTTTCTGTAATGGTGTCATTGGGTTGGCTCAGTACAACAGATCTGATAGACCAAAACCAATGAAGAAATTTAGCAACTGCACAAACTATGTGCTCCTTGGTCTCAACGTTCAGAATCCTCGAGGCCACCTTACACTGACTAACCCCTAACTGTCTGCAAATTAGCAAAATCCACATAGACCTCGGTTTACTATACCCTGGGCAAAATAGAAAAAATTAGTGAATCCTCCTTACTGTACTGGCATACAGGGCAAGCCAGATTCTGAACCAGTTTAGAATTCCAATTAACACAAAAAGATGTTGAGCGGAAGTATGGCATGCCTAAATTTTGCATAAAGGGACCTCGCTAATGGAACAAATAAATAATCAGGGAAAGACTCATGACTACATTGGAGTTTTCAATCAAAAAAGGCAGTGGTCAAAGAGCTGTGTCTACTACTTCCTACATCCAGAGCCCATTTGTAGGCCCAAAAGTCTCCTTTAAACATACTCTAGGGAGGGTTCAGAGGGCGACCTGGATCAAACCAGTAATTTCCCAGCCCAATTTCTACTAAGGTGTCACTAAAAAACTGCAACCAACAGATCTTTAGATTTTTATCCACCTCTAACACTTCATTAGGGTAATCATTATAGGCAGCAAGAGCAGGTTTTATACTCAGCCACCTCCAAAACATCCATGTGCTTAGTTGAGCCTTATGGGTGATTGAGCTGACCCTTGTATCCCATCGCAAAGGTAGAAGTGGTGTGCTCTTTGGGAGGCCTACCAAAGTCCCCAAAAAGGTGTTTTCATCTTTCCCAAAGGGCAATAAATCTGCAGAGCCACATAATTCCATTCCATACAGGGCCACACCAGCAGCCTTTGCACTGTAAACTTTGAGTGCAGGGGGAATCTTTTTAGATTTTGAGTCTTGTAACATCCTCTGTATTGCTGCTGCATGATGGGATGGATTCAGACTGCTCTTTTTATCTGGGATGACCACTGCATAATACCAGTCAACCTAATGCCCAAATATTCAAACTCAGACACTGTTTCAAGATCTTTCCCTTCAAGTTTTAAGGTCCATCTAAAGTACTTATATGGGTTGAGGGCCATAAACTTGGTTTTAGAATGGTTTATTATCAGTCCTCTCTCCCTGCAAAAGGCTTCCAACAGATCAACCAATTCCTGCAGACCTATTGGAATTTTAGACACCAGTAAGATATTGTCCACTGAACAAAAGCAGGGCAATCTATTGGCCTACAATTTTTGGGGTGTCACAGTCACATTTAGAAAGGGAGTTCACCACATCCTTTAAATAAAAGGAAAACAGAGTAAGGGACGAGGACACAACCCTGTCGCACCATCTTGGGGGTTTCTATATGTCCAGTTAACTCCCCTGGAAGACTCTACCGAACTAGCGCATAGGTATTCAGGTGTAACCTCATCAGGATACTTAATAGGTCCTCAGGTTTCCACTGGCCTTTAAAACTGCCCACAAGTGGGAACGTGGAACTAGGTTAAGTGCAGATTTTAGGTCTACAAAGATCAAGTAAAAAATCGATTTTTGCATAACTATGATCTTCCAGCAGATGGTCAGAATCTGAAGACTTGGTGCTAATGACTGTCCAAAAGCCAGCTTGCAAATTGGAAAGAGCACCAGTTTCATCTATCGAGCCCTATCGAGCGACCTCTGACCTGTTTTTGGTCTAGAGCTCGCCCCCCACATCCGCAGCACCACCTTGCTTTTCTCATGCCCCTGACCCCCGCCCACGCTGCTGCTAGCGTGTTCAAGGCCCTCCTCCACCCGCAGGCATCCTCCTGCGCCTCATCCCTGGTGTCTAGTGGGCTCTGGTAAGCTTAGCTAGACCCGTGTGCCGCTTTTCGCCGTTTCTGTAAGTGTTTTTCCACTTTTCAGCGCCTTGCCTCCTTGCGCTCTTGCCCCCATTTGTGCCCCTTCTGATTGCTGTACTCCGTTTGTATTTAGTGCCATTATTGTATTTTGTGACTGTTTTTAACTTGTGCCTTACTTTTTGTGCCTTGTTTTCCTGGTTTTTCGCCCCTTGTGCGCTCCCCCTTGCCGTTCTCTCCCTGCCGCTGCCTCCCTGCGGCCCGCCCCCCTCACGCCCCCATTCGCCGCTCCCTCCCGCCTCCCAGCTGCTCCTCCCTCCCCCCTCCCTTCTTAATGGCTGGCGCTGCGCGTCGCGAGTGAGCGACCTCTGACCTGTTTTGGTCTAGAGCTCGCCCCCCACGTCCGCAGCACCACCTTGCTGTCTCGTGCCCCTGACCCCCACCCACGCTGCTGCTAGCGTGTTCGAGGCCCACCTCCACCAGCAGGCATCCTCCTGTGCCTCATCCCTGGTGTCTAGTGGGCTCTGGTAAGCTTCGCTAGACCCGTGTGCCGCTTTTCGCGGTTTCTGTAAGTGTTTTTCCACTTTTCAGCAACTTGCCTCCTTGCGTTCTTGCCCCCATTTGTGCCCCTTCTGATTGCTGTACTCCGTTTGTATTTTGTGACATTATTGTATTTTGTGACTGTTTTTAACTTGTGCTTACTTTTTGTGCCTTGTTTTCCTGGTTTTTCGCCCCTTGTGCGCTGCCCCTTGCCGTTCTCTCCCTGCCGCTGCCTCCCTGCGGCCCCGCCCCCCTCGCGCCCCATTCGCCCCTCCCTCCCTCCCTTCTTAATGGCTGGCGCTGCGCGTCCGCGTAGCAGGCGCGCCAGAGGCAAGCCCGCCTGCGCCCGTCCACGCCGGGACCACGGCCAGCGCCACCCCCCCTGGTCCGCACGCCCCCGCACCACCAGCCTTCGCTACTCGGCCAGCGAACTCCTCGCCCTTAACCCTGGCTACTCCACAGCCTGCTTCCTGGCCACTCGGAAGCACACCAAAGGACCATTCTCCTGCCGCACCTGCAACTTCACCTGCAACTGAACATCGAAGCCTGCAACGACCAACACCAACCACCTCCACTGCATCCTCCTCAACACACGCTCCGCATGAAAGCACGCCATTGACCTCTGGTACCTGCTCGACACCATCGCCCCAGACGTAGCCTTCCTGACCGAAACCTGGTGGAACGACTCCTCGGCCCCAGACATCGCCATCGCCATCCCTGACGGCTACAAGATCACCAGAAGCGATCGCACCAACGGAATCGGCGGAGGAATAGCCATCGTCCACAAATCCACCCTCAAGATCCACACCCACACGGACGACACCCTCAAGACAGCTGAACACCTTCACTTCCAGATCCACACGGACCCCAACACCACCCTCAGAGGAACTCTCATATACCGACCTCCAGGACCAAGAGCACCCTTCAGTGACACCATTTCCGACCTTGCAAGCACCCACGCCCTCGCCTCAACGGACTACATCCTCCTGGGAGACCTCAACTTCCACCTGGAGAACAACAATGACGCCAACACTGCTTCACTGACCACCAACCTCTCCAACCTCGGACTCAGACAACTGGTCAACACACCCACCCACATCGCCGGTCACACTCTAGACCCTCTCTTCACTACAAGCAACCATATCTCCTTCAGCCACACCACCGAACTCCACTGGACCAACCACCACTGCGTCCACTTCACATTCAAAAAACACACCGAACACCACCGCACCCCACTTCCTCCGCACCGCCGCTGGGGCAAAGTCACCGAGGACCAACTAACCAGCACCCTCGCCAAGAACCCGCCGACCGACCCTACCGACCCGGACTCCGCAGCCATCAACCTCCAACAGTGGATCCTCAACAGCGCCAACACCCTCGCTCCGCTCAAGAGACCCACCGTCAACCAAGAAAAGAAAAAAGCAGCCTGGTTCACAGAAGAACTGATCACCTCCAAACGCACCTGCCAGAAACTTAAGAAAAAATGGCTTCTCGAACGCACACCTGACAGCCTGGCAACCCACAAGGAAGCCACCCGCAAGCACCACCAACTGATCCGACTCGCCAAACGCTCCCACTTCACAGAACGCCTAAACAACAACGCGCATGACAGCAAGGAGCTCTTCTGCATCGTGAAGGAGCTCTCCAACCCCAGCGCCAACGTCAACGACGTCCCACCATCCCAGAAACTCTGCAACGCACTCTCCACCTTCTTTCACCATAAAATCACCGCCATCCACGACAGCCTCAACACCACACCTCCGCCAGACCCCACCCCCGTCAACTCCTCCAACGCCGACCGCCTCACCACCTGGACCCACGTAGACCACGCCGAAACCCGAAAGACCATGAACTCCATCCACTCAGGATCCCCCTCCAACCCCTGCCCACACCACGTCTACAAAAAAAGCGACTCCACCATCGCCCCCCATCTTCACAAGATCATCAACCTTTCCTTCGATACTGTGACCTTCCCAGACAGCTGGAAGCACGCCGACATCCAAGCCCTCCTCAAGAAACCCAAGGCTGACCTCAACGACCTCAAAAACTTCCGCCCGATCTCCCTCCGCCCCCTTCCCAGCGAAGGTCATCGAGAAGATCGTCAACGCCCAGCTCACCCACTACCTCGAAGACAACTCCATCCTAGACCCCTCCCAATCCGGATTCAGACGAAATCACAGCACCGAAACTGCGCTCCTCGCCGCCACTGACGACATCAGACAGCAAATGGACAACGGCGAGACTTCAGCCCTCATCCTTCTAGACCTCTTTGCTGCCTTCGATACGGTCTGCCACCGCACCCTACTAACCCGACTCCACGAAGCCGGAATACAAGACAAAGCCCTCAACTGGATCTCCTCATTCCTCTCCGGCAGAACCCAGAGAGTCCGACTCTCACCCTTCCGCTCCGAAGCCACCAACCTCATTTGCGGCATCCCCCAGGGCTCCTCGCTAAGCCTGACGCTGTTCAACGTCTACATGGCCCCCCTCGCACAACTGGCCCGTCAGCACAACCTCAGCATCCTCACCTACGCCGACGACACCCAGATCATCCTCTCCCTCACCAATGACCCACACACCGCCAAAGCCAACCTCCACGAGGGATTGAAATCCATCGCCGAGTGGATGAGAAACAGCCGCCTGAAATTAAACTCCGACAAGACGGAAGTCCTCATCCTCGGACGCACCCCCTCAGCCTGGGACGACTCCTGGTGGCCCACCGCGCTGGGACACCCCCCTACTCCAGCCAACCACGCACGCAACCTCGGCTTCATCCTCGACTCCGCCCTCACCATGTCCAAACAGGTCAACGCAGTCTCCTCCTCCTGCTTCAACACCCTTCGCATGCTCCATAGAATCTACAAGTGGATCCCAACAGAAACCAGAAAAACGGTGACCCATGCCCTCGTCAGTAGCAGACTGGACTACGGCAACGCACTTTACACAGGCATCACAGCAAAAGACATCCAACGACTCCAACGCATCCAGAACGCATCCGCCCGCCTGATCCTCGACATACCCCGCCGTTGCCACATCTCCCACCACCTGAAGGACCTCCACTGGCTCCCCGTGGACAAGAGGATCACCTTCAAACTACTCACCCACACGCACAAAGCACTACACAACGCCGGACCCGCCTACCTGAACAACAGACTCAACTTCTACGTCCCCTCCCGCCAACTCCGTTCCGCCAACCTCTCCCTCGCCATCGTTCCCCGAATCCAACACAAGACCTCCGGCGGCAGATCCTTCTCCTACCTCACCGCCAAGACCTGGAACTCCCTCCCGACCCCCCTGCGCCAGACCCAGGACCTCCTCACCTTCAGGAGACTCCTCACGACCTGGCTCTTCGACCAATAGCAGCTTCCCCCCCCTCCCTCAGCGCCTTGAAACCCTAACGGGTACATAGTGGGCTTTATAAATGTTATGATTGATTGATTTTGCCTATCCAGGCCCTACCAGCAGAAGACTTTCTGAATAGCATCAATCAGGCTAATGGTTCTGTAGTTTAGAGGTGAGTCCCTGCAGCCCTTTTTATATATAGGAACTATCTCAGCTGCCTTCCATCTATCTGGGATCTTAGCCCCCTCTTGAATTGCAGAAGATAACACATTTATGTATGTTGCCCATGTCTCAGGTTCCTGTCGAAAGAGGTCCCCTGGGAACCCATCTGGCTCCTGCTGTTTTCCCCAAGGCAACACAACTAATGGCAGATAATGGTTACTCTCTCTCAAATGTAAGTGATGGTGAGTATATCTGTAGACCCAAATTCTCTGGTGCACAGCCTGTTGTGGAAGAACCTGGCAAAAGCTGAAACAAATCTAAAAAGTTATTTGTTCAAGTTGTTACCTGGATAGAGCTAGAAACAGAACATCTGGGACACTTGTTCCTATTGGCTACAAGGTTCCAGAACCGTTGATAGTCCTTCGAAACCTCGCTTACCTAGAGTTCTACTCAAGCCTGACCCAACTTATATTCCTTCTTTTGCTGCCTAATACATACAGGATCCCCAGTCTTCACAGTTAGTCTTAGATAACGCTTGGCAATCAAACAATCCCTAGTAAACCACTTTGCGGTAACTGAGGCATTCCTCTGGGGCTTATGATGGTGGTATCTCTGTACAATACACTCCCCTACAAACCAAAATAGTTTATCTTGTATCACCATGACATCCTGGGATTGAGCCTGACTGGATGAATATACTTTCCAAGTTTCAAAAGCCATTCTAGTGGCATTATCAATCTTTACCCACAACCTCAGGCCTAGATGAGATACAATCTCATTTGAGCCTACGCCGATCATAGGATGGAATCAAGTTAGCAGATATAGATACTAAAACTTGATCTTGGTGCTCCAGTAGGTTAGTCAGTTTACATACAACAGCATTATGATCGTTATTGATCCTACTTACAATCATACTGACATCCACAAATTCCCATAAGGGCAAAGTGAGAAAAATGTAATCAATTCAATATTGTTTGGCCCAGTTATTTTAATACACTGAATATTTGGAGATGGGACATACCTGGAACTCTTTACTACATTAAGAAAAGTATGAATCCATACCACCAAACCACCCAAGGAGCACCCCTTCCTCGCAGTAGTTGCTGGCACAAAGAAGCTAATATAGCCAGGTCTATAGATAGGGTCCATTCTCCAGGTGTCTTGAGGCAAACAGACATGGAATTGGTTCATAAATGCTTCCATCCCTTCATCACCCACTTTGGAGTTCAGCCCAGCTACATTCCAAGATAGTATGCTGATATTTCCTGCGGTCCTGACCTTGGGATCATTTGCCACCCTAATTAGCTCTCTTTGAGCATGGGTGCAGGGGCCATCACATATGTCATTACCACTAGTACAAATGCATTGTCTGGTAGTTTAATTCAAATGAAGAGTCTTGCAATTATTGGGTAGGGAGTGATTACCAGCCCAGAGACAGTCAACCTGCGACAGCCCAGAATCGCTGTTAAGCACTTTACAGCAGCGCCTATGCCATAATCTCATAATGGGAAATCTTCATGAGATGAGGTGCTTTTAAACTTAAACTGCAAGTGTGGAGACTTTGGGCAAATTTCCTGCAGCTCCAACCCCACCAGCCCTTCTACCATCTTAGACCTTTTCAAACCAATCTCAACGTAATCTGTATCACCCCCTAAAGAAAGATGGGTCATGAAATCTTTTAGCAAATGTAATGACAGCCCTAATGTCAGAGTAACAGCTCCTAACATGCTCTATGTAGTGTATACACTTGTTTGTTAAAGACGTCTCTTCCTCCTTTACCCCCTGAGCAAGCTTTGGGGCATCTACCAGAAGGACGCTATTCAAAACTCTTCCACTCTGGTCCATGCCACTGTAGGAAAGTACCATCTTGCATGGAATGTTACCCCCATTTTTACTTGTGTGTATGTTTGTTTTTGCCTGTGTCACTGGGATCATGCTAGCCAGGACCCCAGTGCTCATAAAGTATGCCCTGTATGTGTTCCTTGTGTGGTGCCTAACTGTATCATCGAGGCTCTGCTAACCAGAGCCTCAGTGTTTATGCTCTCTCTGCTTTTGAATTTTTCACTGCAGGCTAGTGACTAATTTTACCAATTCTCATTGGCACACTGGAACACCCATATAATTCCCTAGTATATGGTACCTAGGTACCCAGGGTATTGGGGTTCCAGGATATCCCTATGGGCTGCAGCATTTCTTTTGCCGCCCATAGGCAGCTCAGACAATTCTTACACAGGCCTGCCACTGCAGCCTGAGTGAAATAACGTCCATGTTATTTCACAGCCATTTTCACTGCACTTAAGTAACTTATAAGTCACCAATATGTCTAACCCTCACCGGGTGAAGGTTAGGTGCAAAGTTACTAAGTGTGAGGGCACCCTGGCACTAGCCAAGGTGCCCCCACATCGTTCAAGGCAATTTACCCAAGACCTCTGCCATCTTGGAAACAGATGTGTTTGTGGCACACTGGACTGCTCTGACTGGCCAGTGCCAGCAGGTGATGACAGAGGCTCCTTCTGAAAGTTTCTTACCTCTCTTGGTAGCCAATCCACCTACCTAGGTAGCCAAACCTCCTTTTCTATCTATTTAGGGTCTCTGCTTTGGGGATCTCACAAGATAACGAATGCAAGAGCTCACCAGAGTTCCTCTGCATCTCCCTCTTCACCTTCTGCCAAAGGATCGACCGCTGACTGCTCAGGACACCTGCAAAACCGCAACAAAGTAGCAAGACCACTACTAGCAACCTTGTATTGCTTCATCCTGCAGGCTTTCTCAACTGTTTCCAGGTGGTGCATGCTCTGGGGGAAGCCTGCCTCCTCTCTGCACCAGGGGCTCTGAAGAAATCTCCATTTGGTACCAAGGGGTATTTACACTCTGTACCAGGTCCAGTTATCCCTTATTAGTGTAGAAGAGGTGTTTCTAGCAGCTTAGGCTGATAGAAGGTAGCTATAGCAGAGCAGCTTAGGCTGAACTAGGAGACATGCAAAGCTCCTACTATACCACTGGTGTCATATGCACAATATCATAAGAAAACACAATACACAGATATACTAAAAATAAAGGTACTTTATTTTTATGACAATATGGCAAAAGTATCTCAGTGAGTACCCTCAGTATGAGGATGCCAAACATACACAAGATATATGTACACAATACCAAAATTATGCAGTAATAGCAAAAGGAAGTAATGCAAGCAGTGTAAAGTTACAATAGATTGCAATAGGAGCACATAGGTATAGGGGCAACACAAACCATATACTCCAAAAGTGGAATGCGAACCACAAATGGACCCCAAACCTATGTGGGCTTGTAGAGGGTTGCTGGGACTGTAATAAAACAGTAAGGGTTAGAAAAATAGCCCACCCCAATACCCTGAAAAGTAGGCGTAAAGTGACCTATAACCCCCAGAGAGCACAGAAGTCGTGATAGGGGGTTTCTGCAGGGAAGACCAACACCAGCAAAGCAACCAAAGTGGATTTCTGGACCTGAGTACCTGTGAAACAAGGGGACCAAATCCAAGAGTCGCGACAATGTCGAGAGTGGGCAGATGCCCAGGAAATGCCAGCTGAGGGTGCAAAGAAGCTGCCACCGGATGGTAGAAGCTGTGGATTCTCCAAGAACGAAGAGGGCTAGAAACTTCCCCTTTGGAGGATGGATGTCCCACGTCGTGAAGAAGCTTGCAGAGGTGTTTTTGGATGCTGCTGTGGCCCAGGAGGTACTAGGATGTCGCCACTTGGAGGAGGAGACAGAGGGAGCGCCCAGCAAGTCAGGGAGCCCTCACAGAAGCAGGCATCACCCGCAGAAGTACCGGAACAGGCACTTGGAAGAGGAGTGAACCGGAGTCCACCCAAACTCACAAAAGGGAGTCCCACGACGCCGGAGGACAACTCAGAAGGTTGTGCACTGCAGGTTAGAGTGTCGGGGACCCAGGCATGGCTGTTCACAAAGGAAATCCTAGAAGAGTGCACAGGAGCCGGAGCAGTTGCAAATCACGTGGTACCCAGCAATGCAGTCTAGCTTGGGGAGGCAAGGACTTACCTCCTCCAAACTTGGACTGAAGAGTCACTGGACTGTGGGAGTCACTTGGACAGAGTTGCTGAGTTTCAGGATCCACGCTCGTCGTGCTGAGACGGGAACCAGAGGACCAGTGATGCAGTCTTTTTGTTGCCTGCGGTTGCAGGGGGAAGATTCCGTCGTCCCACGGAAGATTTCTTCAGAGCTCCTGGTGCAGAAAGGAGGCAGGCTACCCCTAGAGCATGCACCACCAGGAACAGGTGAGAAAGCGGCAGGATAAGTGATACAAGGTTGCAGTTGGCATCTTTGCTACTGTGTCGCGGTTTTGCAGGCATCCTGAGCAGTCAGCAGTCGATCCTTTGGCAGAAGATAAAGCGAGAGATGCAGAGGAACTCTGGTGAGATCTTGCATTCGGTATCTGAAGAATTCCCCAATGCAGAGACCCCAAATAGCCAGAAAAGGAGGTTTGGCTACCTAGGAAGGAGGATAGGCTAGTAAGAAAGGTAAGAGCCTATCAGAAGGAGTCTCTGACGTCACCTGATGGCACTGGCCACTCAGAGCAGTCCAGTGTGCCAGCAACACCTCTGTTTCCAAGATGGCAGAGGTCTGGAGCACACTGGAGGAGCTCTGGGCACCTCCCCTGGGAGGTGCAGGTGAGGGGAGTGGTCACTCCCCTTTCCTTTGTCCAGTTTCATGCCAGAGCAGGGCTGGGGGATCCCTGAACCGGTGTAGACTGGCTTATGCAGAGATGGGTACTATCTGTGCCCATCAAAGCATTTGCAGAGGCTGGGGGAGGCTACTCCTCCCCAGCCCTGGCACCTTTTTCCAAAGGGAGAGGGTGTAACACCCTCTCTCTGTGGAAGTCCTTTGTTCTGCCTTCCTGGGCCAAGCCTGGCTGGTCCCCAGGGGGGCAGAAACCTGTCTAAGGGGTTGGCAGCAGCAGCAGCTGCAGTGAAACCCCAGGAAAGGTAGTTTGGCAGTACCCGGGTATGTGCTAGAGACTCGGGGATCATGGAATTGTCTCCCCAATGCCAAAATGGCATTGGGGTGACAATTCCATTATCTTAGACATGTTACATGGCCATGTTCGGAGTTACCATTGTGACGCTATACATATGTAGTGACCTATGTATAGTGCACGCATGTAATGGTGTCCCCACACTCACAAAGTCCGGGGAATTTGCCCTGAACCATGTGGGGGCACCTTTGCTAGTGCCAGGGTGCCCACACACTAAGTAATTTAGCACCCACCCTTTACCAGGTAAAGGTTAGACATATAGGTGACTTATAAGTTACTTAAGTGCAGTGGTAAATGTCTGTGAACTAACGTGGACGTTATTTCACTCAGGCTGCAGTGGCAGGCCTGTGTAAGCATTGTCAGAGCTCCCTATGGGTGGCAAAAGAAATGCTGCAGCCCATAGGGATCTCCTGGAAGCCCAATACCCTGGGTACCTCAGTACCATATACTAGGGAATTATAAGGGTATTCCAGTATGCCAATGTGAATTGGTGAAATTGGTCACTAGCCTGTTAGTGACAACTTGGAAAGCAAAGAGAGGGCATAACCACTGAGGTTCTGGATAGCAGAGCCTCAGTGAGACAGTTAGTCATAACACAGGCAACACATACAGCGCATACTTATGAGCACTGGGGCCCTGGCTGGCAGGGTCCCAGTGACACATATACTAAAACAACATATATACAGTGAAATATGGGGGTAACATGTCAGGCAAGATGGTACTTTCCTACACAACCCCCCCCCCCAAACGAAGGACAATAAGACTAGCCATGACCTGATGAGTCTTCATTGTCTAAGTGGAAATATCTGGAGAGTCCATCTGCATTGAAGTGGGCACTCCCAGGTCTATGTTCCACTGTAAAGTCCATTCCCTGTAGAGATATGGACCACCTCAACAATATAGGTTTTTCATCTTTCATTTGTTTTAGCCAAAGTAGAGGTTTGTGGTCTGTCTGAACAATGAAGTGAGTGCCAAACAGGCATGGCCTCAACTTCTTCAGTGCCCAGACCACAGCAAAGGCCTCCCTCTCTATGGCAGACCAACGCTTTTCTCTAGGGGTCAACCTCCTGCTGATAAAAGCAACAGGTTGATCCTGGCCCTCAGAATTGAGTTGTGATAAGACTGCCCCTACCCCTAATTCAGATGCATCAGTTTGAACAATGAATTTCTTGGAGTAACATGGGCTTTTTAGGACAGGTGCAGTGCACATGGCCTGTTTCAGCTCCTCAAAAGCTTTCTGACAGCTAGCTGTCCATAATACCCTTTTAGGCATTTTCTTTGAAGTGAGGTCATTAAGAGGGGCTGCTATGGAGCCATAGTTCTTTATGAACCTCCTGTAGTACCCAGTGAGGCCTAAGAAGGCTCTCACCTGGGTCTGAGTTGTAGGGGGAACCCAATCTATGATAGTTTGGATTTTCCCCTGAAGTGGTGCTATCTGTTCCCCACCTACAAGGTGTCCCAGATAAACCACTTTCCCTTGCCCTATCTGGCACTTTGAAGCCTTGATAGTGAGGCCTGCCTTTTGCAGGGCCCCCAAAACGTTCCATAGGTGGACCAGGTGATCATCCCAGGTGGAGCTAAAGACAGCTATATCATCTAGATATGCTGCACTAAAAGCCTCCAACCCTTGCAGGACTGTATTCACCAACCTCTAAAAAGTGGCAGGTGCATTTTTCAAACCAAAGGTTACTGTGAATTGGTAGTGCCCTCCAATAGTCGAAAATGCAGTTTTTGCTTTAGCATCCTCTGATAACTTGATCTGCCAATACCCTGCAGTCAAATCAAAGGTGCTTAGATACTTGGCAGATGCCAGTGTATCTATGAGCTCATCTGCCCTGGGTATAGGGTGAGCATCAGTTTTAGGTACCTGGTTGAGACCTCTGTAATCCACACAAAATCTAATTTCCCTTTTCCCATCTTCGGAATGAGGTTTTGGTACAAGTACCACAGGAGAGGCCCATGGACTTTCAGAGTGCTCAACCACTCCCAGTTCAAGCATTTTCTGAACTTCTTGTTTTATGCAGTCCCTGACATGGTCAGGCTGCCTATAGATCTTACTTTTGACAGGCATGCTGTCCCCAGTATCTATAGTGTGCTCACACCAAGAAGTGGTGCCTGGTACAGTAGAAATGAGTTCAGAAAACTGACCCAGGAGATTTATGCAGTGGTCTTTCTGCTCAGCAGTAAGACAATCTGCTAAAACTACACCTTCCACTAGAGCATCTTGTTCTGTGGAAGAGAAGAGATCAGGGAGAGGGTCACTCTCTTCTTCCTGTCCCTCATCTGTTGCCATGAGCAGGGTGAGATCAGCCCTGTCATAGTAGGGTTTCAGGCGATTGACATGGAGCACCCTAAGGGGACTCCTGGCAGTGCCCAAGTCAACCAAGTAGGTGACTTCTCCCTTCATTTCAACAATAATGTGGGGTCCACTCCATCTGTCTTGGAGTGCTCTTGGGGCCACAGGCTCCAAGACCCACACTTTCTGCCCTGGTTGGTACTGAATCAGAACAGCCTTTTGGTCATGCCATTGCTTTTGGAGCTCTTGGCTGGCCTGAAGGTTTTTACTGGCTTTTTTCATATACTCAGCCATTCTGGATCTTAGGCCAAGTAGATAGTCCACTATGTCCTGCTTAGGAGCTTTTAAAGGTTGTTCCCAACCCTCCTTTACAAGTCTTAGAGGAACTCTTACAGGGTGCTCAAATAGGAGTTCAAAGGTGTGGTGAATTTGTATGTTACACCACATTCCTTCCAGATGGCCTTTAAGTATGCAGACATAAAGTTGCTACCCCTGTCTGATACTACCTCTTTTGGGAAACCCACCCTGGAAAAGATTCCCAGGAGGGCCTGTGCCACTGCAGGTGCTGTAGTGGTCCTAAGAGGAATTGCTTCAGGATATCTTGTGGCATGGTCCACTACCACCAAGATAAACCTATTGCCTGAAGCAGGAGGAGGGTCAAGGGGACCAACTATGTCAACCCCTACCCTTTCAAAGGCGACCCCAACCACAGGCAGTGGAATAAGGGGAGCCTTTAGGGTGCCACCAGTCTTGCCACTGGCTTGACAGGTGACAGAGGACTTACAAAAATCTTTTGTGTCCTCTGACATCCTAGGGCAATGAAACAGGGGGACAAGCCTTTGCCGTGTTTTAATTTGCCCTAGATGTCCAGCCAAGGGAATGTCGTGGGCTAGAGTTAGGAGGAACTCTCTGTATTGCAGGGGAATGACCAATCTCCTGGCTGCTCCAGGTTTAGGGTCCCTTGCTTCTGTATACAAGAGGTTGTCCTCCCAGTAAACTCTATGTGAGTCACTGACATCCCCATTTTGCTGCTTGACAGCTTGCTGTCTTAGACCCTCTAGTGTGGGACAGGTCTGCTGTGCCACACTCAGCTCCTCCCTGGCAGGCACCCCTCCACCCAAAAGCTCAGCAGTGTCTGCTTCCAGCTCCTTTGGTGACGGTTCTGCACAGGGGGGAAATTCTTCTTCCTCAGAAGTTGAATCCACTGTAGAGGGAAGGATAGTAGGTAGTGATTTACCTTTACTAACCCTAGCTTTAGGGAGCACTTGGTCCATTGTTCCAGGATCCAAGTCACCCTGTCCTTTTTGCTTTTTTGCCTGGGCCCTTGTCAAAGCAAAAATATGCCCAGGAATGCCCAGCACTGCTGCATGAGCCTCCAACTCCACTTCTGCCCAAGCTGATGTCTCTAAATCGTTCCCTAGTGGACAGTCTACAGGTAAATCTGAGGCAACCACAACTTTCCTTGGACCAGGAACACCCCCCCCCCCAGTTGAGATTCACAACAGCCATGGGGTGGCTAAGAGTGTTGTCATGAGCATTAGTCACTTGGTACTGGTGACCAAGTAGGTGTTGTTCAGGGTGGACCAGTTTCTCTATTACCATGGTAACACTGGCACCTGTATCCCTGTAGGCCTGAACCTCAACACCATTTATTAGGGGAAGTTGCTTGTACTTATCCATATTAAGGGGACAAGCAACCAAGGGGGCCAAATCAATGGCACCTTTAGAGACTAACACAGCCTCTGTGGTCTCCCTAACAAGACCAACCCCAACTAAATTACCAAAAGTGAGCCCAGCTACTCCCTTGGATTGGCTATAAGTAGGTTTGCTCCCACCACCACTGCTATTACTAGGGGCACTAGGTGTAGCAGTAGGGGTTGTGGTAATGGGAGGCTTGGTGCTTTTCTTTGGACAACTGGGATCAGTTGTCCAATGGCCTTTTACTTTACATAAATAGCACCATGGTTTCTTTACTTGATTAGAAGAGGATTTGGACCCACCACCCCCACCAGAGCGTTTTGTGGGCCTGATGAAGACTCCTTTTTAGATTTGTCCCCACCCTTGTCTGAAGACTTACCATCCTTCTTCTTGCCATCCTTGTCACCCCCTGTATGAACTTTTCTGTTCACTCTTGTTCTGACCCATTTGTCTGCCTTCTTTCCCAATTCTTGGGGAGAGGTCAGGTCTGAGTCCACTAGACATTGGTGTAACAAATCAGACACACAGTTATTAAGATTATGCTCTCTCAGGATTAAGTTATACAGGCTTTCATAGTCAGAAACTTTACTGCCATGTAACCACCCCTCCAAGGCCTTCACTGAATGGTCAACAAAGTCTACCCAGTCTTCTGAAGACTCCTTTTTGGTTTCTCTGAACTTGATCCTGTACTGTTCAGTGGTTAAGCCATAACCATCTAGGTGTGCATTCTTTAAAACTGTAAAATTATTGGCATCACTTTCCTTCACAGTAAGGAGCCTATCCCTACCCTTTCCACTGAAAGATAGCCATAGGATAGCAGCCCACTGCCTTTGAGGGACCCCCTGTACAACACAGGCCCTCTCAAGTGCAGCAAACCACTTGTTAATGTCATCCCCATCCTTGTAAGGGGGAACTATCTTGTGCAGATTCCTAGAATCATGCTCTTTTACAGGATTACTATCTGTAATACTGCTGCTACCACCATGGAGTCCAGACCCCAACCTCTGTCTTTCTTTTTCTAAGTCTAAAGATTCCCTGTCTAGATCCAGCTGTTGCTGTTTAAGCTTTAGCCTGGACTCTTCCACTCTCAATCTATTGAGTTCCCTTTCTAACACTCTGTCATCAGGGTGGGTGGGTTGGGCAGGCTTAGACACAGAAGAATGGTGTGAATAAACAGAGGGAGACCTATCCCTAATAGTTGGTGTGAGAAGGTAGCCTCTTTCTAGCCTTGTTACCCCCACTTTTGGCCTGTTTGTGAGTGTAGGTCAGGGTGTTTGTCACTGTTTTCACTGTCTCACTGAGATCCTGATAGCCAGGCCTCAGTGCTCATAGTGAAAACACTATGTTTTCAGTATGTTTGTTATGTGTCACTGGGATCCTGCTGGTCAGGACCCCAGTGCTCATAGGTTTGTGGCCTATATGTATGTGTCACTGGGACCCTGTCACACAGGGCCCCAGTGCTCATAGGTGTGCATGTATATGTTCCCTGTGTGGTGCCTAACTGTCTCACTGAGGCTCTGCTAACCAGAACCTCAGTGGTTATGCTCTCTCATTACTTTCAAATTGTCACTAACAGGCTAGTGACCAATTTTACCAATTTACATTAGCTTACTGGAACACCCTTATAATTCCCTAGTATATGGTACTGAGGTACCCAGGGTATTGGGGTTCCAGGAGATCCCTATGGGCTGCAGCATTTCTTTTGCCACCCATAGGGAGCTCTGACAATTCTTACACAGGCCTGCCACTGCAGCCTGAGTGAAATAACGTCCACGTTATTTCACAGCCATTTTACACTGCACTTAAGTAACTTATAAGTCACCTATATGTCTAACCTTTACCTGGTAAAGGTTAGGTGCAAAGTTACTTAGTGTGAGGGCACCCTGGCACTAGCCAAGGTGCCCCCACATTGTTCAGAGCCAATTCCCTGAACTTTGTGAGTGCGGGGACACCATTACACGCGTGCACTACATATAGGTCACTACCTATATGTAGCTTCACAATGGTAACTCCGAATATGGCCATGTAACATGTCTATGATCATGGAATTGCCCCCTCTATGCCATCCTGGCATAGTTGGCACAATCCCATGATCCCAGTGGTCTGTAGCACAGACCCTGGTACTACCAAACTGCCCTTCCTGGGGTTTCACTGCAGCTGCTGCTGCTGCCAACCCCTCAGACAGGCATCTGCCCTCCTGGGGTCCAGCCAGGCCTGGCCCAGGATGGCAGAACAAAGAACTTCCTCTGAGAGAGGGTGTGACACCCTCTCCCTTTGGAAAATGGTGTGAAGGCAGGGGAGGAGTAGCCTCCCCCAGCCTCTGGAGATGCTTTGTTGGGCACAGATGTGCCCAATTCTGCATAAGCCAGTCTACACCGGTTCAGGGACCCCTTAGCCCCTGCTCTGGCGCGAAACTGGACAAAGGAAAGGGGAGTGACCACTTCCCTGACCTGCACCTCCCCTGGGAGGTGTCCAGAGCTCCTCCAGTGTGCTCCAGACCTCTGCCATCTTGGAAACAGAGGTGCTGCTGGCACACTGGACTGCTCTGAGTGGCCAGTGCCACCAGGTGACGTCAGAGACTCCTGCTGATAGGCTCCTTCAGGTGTTAGTAGCCTATCCTCTCTCCTAGGTAGCCAAACCCTCTTTCCTGGCTATTTAGGGTCTCTGTCTCTGGGGAAACTTCAGATAACGAATGCAAGAGCTCATCCGAGTTCCTCTGCATCTCTCTCTTCACCTTCTGATAAGGAAACGACTGCTGACCGCGCTGGAAGCCTGCAAACCTGCAACATAGTAGCAAAGACGACTACTGCAACTCTGTAACGCTGATCCTGCCGCCTTCTCGACTGTTTTCCTGCTTGTGCATGCTGTGGGGGTAGCCTGCCTCCTCTCTGCACCAGAAGCTCCGATGAAATCTCCCGTGGGTCGACGGAATATTCCCCCTGCAACCGCAGGCACCAAAAAGCTGCATTACCGGTCCCTTGGGTCTCCTCTCAGCACGACGAGCGAGGTCCCTCGAATCCAGCGACTCTGTCCAAGTGACCCCCACTGTCCAGTGACTCTTCAGTCCAAGTTTGGTGGAGGTAAGTCCTTGCCTCACCTCGCTGGGCTGCATTGCTGGGAACCGCGACTTTGCAGCTACTCCGGCCCCTGTGCACTTCCGGCGGAAATCCTTTGTGCACAGCCAAGCCTTGGTCCACGGCACTCTAACCTGCATTGCACGACTTTCTAAGTTGGTCTCCGGCGACGTGGGACTCCTTTGTGCAACTTCGGCGAGCACCGTTTCACGCATCCTCGTAGTGCCTGTTTCTGGCACTTCTCCGGGTGCTACCTGCTTCTGTGAGGGCTCTTTGTCTTGCTCGACGTCCCCTCTCTCATCAGGTCCAATTTGCGACCTCCTGGTCCCTCCTGGGCCCCAGCAGCGTCCAAAAACGCCAAACGCACGATTTGCAGCTAGCAAGGCTTGTTGGCGTTCTTTCAGCGGGAAAACACTTCTGCACGACTCTCCACGGCGAGAGGGATATGTCCACCAAAGGGGAAGTCTCTAGCCCTTTTCGTTCCTGCAGAAACCTCAGCTTCTTCTGTCCAGTCGAAGCTTCTTTGCACCCGCAGCTGGCATTTCCTGGGCATCTGCCCATCTCCGACTTGCTTGTGACTTTTGGACTTGGTCCCCTTGTTCCACAGGTACCCTAGATTGGAAATCCACAGTTGTTGCATTGCTGGTTTGTGTCTTTCCTGCATTATTCCTCTAACACGACTATTTTGTCCTTAGGGGAACTTTAGTGCACTTTGCACTCACTTTTCAGGGTCTTGGGGAGGGTTATTTTTCTAACTCTCACTATTTTCTAATAGTCCCAGCGACCCTCTACAAGGTCACATAGGTTTGGGGTCCATTCGTGGTTAGCATTCCACTTTTGGAGTATATGGTTTGTGTTGCCCCTATCCCTATGTTTCCCCATTGCATCCTATTGTAACTATACATTGTTTGCACTGTTTTCTAAGACTATACTGCATATTTTTGCTATTGTGTATATATATCTTGTGTATATTTCCTATCCTCTCACTGAGGGTACACTCTAAGATACTTTGGCATATTGTCATAAAAATAAAGTACCTTTATTTTTAGTATAACTGTGTATTGTGTTTTCTTATGATATTGTGCATATGACACTAAGTGGTACTGTAGTAGCTTCACACGTCTCCTAGTTCAGCCTGAGCTGCTCTGCTAAGCTACCATTATCTATCAGCCTAACCTGCTAGACACCCTATACACTAATAAGGGATAACTGGGCCTGGTGCGAGGTGCAAGTACCCCTTGGTACTCACTACAAGCCAGTCCAGCCTCCTACAGTTGGCACTCTAACAACCCGTCCTGCAGGAGTAACACTTCTACTGTGATGAGAGCTCACATTAGTACCAGGGTTGCTAGGTGGCCTGCTAATGGGCAGGTTGGGAAGGTTCCCATCTAACACTTTTGCTGGGGCTACCCCAGAATCAGAGTGTGAACCATCTGCTAATCTCTTACTTGATGTGCCACCTAAGGCCTTATCATTTTCAATGAGCATATTACCCAACAATTCTCTAGAGGGATTCTTCCCTACCCCTAAACCTCTATCAATGCAGAGACTCCTTGCACCTTTCCAGCTAAGGTGGTCATAAGCAGTGCTGGCCAGATCAAGAGTTTGACCTGTACCAGACATGATAGAAAAAGGTTTAAGGGACAGAAAAAGAAAGAAAACGTTTCAGAACTTTTTAAGGAAACAGAAAAAAACTTTTTCAACTTTAAAGAAACTTTTTGAAAGTTTAGAGGTACTTTTCAGCACTTAGCAATAGAGTAAGAGAAGAATAGCAAAACATTTTGGTTAGGTGTACATACACTGAACTTGTTTTATATATTTTTCTCTTATGAAAAGTACAAAATGAAAAAGTGGTAAGTAGTTGCAAGTACTTATCCCACCGCTGCACAACCAATGTGTAGGAAAGTACCATCTTGCCTGGCATGTTACCCCCATATTTCACTGTATATATGTTGTTTTAGTTGTATGTGTCACTGGGACCCTGCCAGCGCTCATAAGTGTGCCCTGTATATGTTACCTGTGTTATGACTAACTGTCTCACTAAGGCTCTGCTATCCAGAACCTCAGTGGTTATGCTCTCTCATTTCTTTCCAAATTGTCACTAACAGGCTAGTGACCAATTTCACCAATTTACATTGTCGTGCAGAGGTGTTTCCGTGCAGAAAGACCGCAAACAAGCCTTGCTAGCTGCAAAGGTCGCGGTTAGGGTTTTTGGATGCTGCTGTGGCCCAGGAGGGACCAGGATGTCACCAATTGCGTGAGGAGACAGAGGGGGCGTCCAGCAAGACAAGGGGCCCACTCAGAAGCAAGCAGTACCCGCAGAAGTGCCAGAACAGGCACTACAAAGTGGAGTGAACCGGAGCTCACCCAAAGTCACAAAGGAGGGTCCCACGACGCCGGAGGACAATTCAGGAGGTCGTGCACTGCAGGTTAGAGTGCCGGAGACCCAGGCTTGGCTGTGCACAAAGGAAATCCTGGAAGATTGCACAGGAGACGGAGCCGGAGCAGCTGCAAATCACGTACCCAGCAATGCAGTCTAGCGTGGGGAGGCAAGGACTTACTTCCACCAAACTTGGACTGAAGAGTCACTGGACTGTGGGAGTCACTTGGACAGAGTTGCTGAGTTCCACGGACCACGCTGGTCATGCCGAGAGGGGACCCAGAGGACCGGTGATGCAGTCTTTTGTTGCCTGCGGTTGCAGGGGGAAGAGTCCGTCGACCCTCGGGAGATTTCTTCTGAGCTTCTAGTGCAGAGAGGAGGCAGACTACCCCCACAGCATGCACCACCAGGAAAACAGTCGAGAAGGCGGCAGGATCAGCGATACAAGGTTGCAGTAGTCATCTTTGCTACTTTGTTGCGGATTTGCAGGCGTCCTGAGCAGTCAGCGGTCGATTCCTTGCCAGAAGGTGAAGAGAGAGATGCAGAGGAACTCTGATGAGCTCTTGCATTCGTTATCTAAAGAATTCCCCAAAGCAGAGACCCTAAATAGCCAGAAAAGGAGGTTTGGCAACCTAGGAAGGAGGATAGGCTAGCAACACAGGTAAGAGCCTATCAGATGGAGTCTCTGACGTCACCTGCTGGCACTGGCCACTCAGAGCAGTCCAGTGTGCCAGCAGCACCTCTGTTTCCAGGATGGCAGAGGTCTGGAGCACACTGGAGGAGCTCTGGGCACCTCCCCTGGGAGGTGCAGGTCAGGGGAGTGGTCACTCCCCTTTCCTTTGTCCAGTTTCGCGCCAGAGCAGGGCTGGGGGATCCCTGAACCGGTGTAGACTCGCTTATGCAGAGATGAGCACCATCTGTCCCCATCAAAGCATTTCCAGAGGCTGGGGGAGGCTACTCCTCCCCAGCCCTGACACCTTTTTCCAAAAGAAGTGGGTGTAACACCCTCTCTCTGAGGAAGTCATTTATTCTGCCTTCCTGGGCCAAGCCTGGCTGGACCCCAGGAGGGCAGAAACCTGTTTGAGGGGTTGGCAGCAGCAGCAGCAGCTGCAGTGAAACCCCGGGAAAGGTAGTTTGGCAGTACCCGGGTCTGTGCTAGGGACTCAGCGGATCATGGAATTGTCTCCCCAATGCCGTCACAATTCCATGATCTTAGACATGTTACATGGCCATGTTCGGAGTTACTATTGTGACGCTATACATAGGTAGTGACCTATGTATAGTGCACACGTGTAATGGTATCCCCGCACTCACAAAGTCCGGGTAAATTACCCTGCACAATGTGGGGGCACCTTGGCTAGTGCCAGGGTGCCCACACACTAAGTAACTTAGCACCCAACCTTTACCAGGTAAAGTTTAGACATATAGGTGACTTATAAGTTACTTAAGTGCAGTGGTAAATGGCTGTGAAATAATGTGGACGTTATTTTACTCAGGCTGCAGTGGCAGGCCTGTGTAAGAATTGTCAGAGATCCCTATGGGTGGCACAAGAAATGCTGCAGCCCATAGGGATCTCCTGGAACCCCAATACCCTGGGTACCTCAGTACCATACACTAGGAAATTATAAGGGTGTTCCAGTATGCCAATGTGAATTGGTGAAATTGGTCACTAGCTTGTTAGTGACAATTTGGAAAGCAAAGAGAGAGCATAACCACTGAGGTTCTGGTTAGCAGAGCCTCAGTGAGACAGTTAGTCATCACACAGGGAACACATACAGGGCACACTTATGAGCACTGGGGCCCTGGCTGGCAGGGTCCCAGTGACACATACAACTAAAACAACATATATACAGTGAAGTGTGGGGGTAACATGCCAGGCAAGATGGTACTTTCCTACAACCGGTCCTCTGGGTCCCCTCTCAGTACGACGAGTGTGGTCCCTGGAACTCAGCAACTCTGTTCAAGTGACTCCCACAGTCCAGTGACTCTTCAGTCCAAGTTTGGTGGAGGTAAGTGCTTGCCTCCCCACGCTAGACTGCATTGCTGGGTAACGCGTGATTTGCAGCTGCTCCGGCTCCTGTGCGCTCTTCCAGGATTTCCTTCATGCACAGCCAAACCTGGTTCCCCGACACTCTAACCTGCAGTGCACAACCTTCTGAGTTGTTCTCCGGCGTCGTGGGACTCCCTTTTGTGTCTTCGGGTGGACTCCGTTTCACTCCTCTTCCAAGTGCCTGTTCTGGTACTTCTGCGGGTGCTGCCTGCTTCTGTGAGGGCTCCCTGACTTGACGGGCGCCCCCTCTGTCTCCTCATCCAAGTGGTGACATCCTGGTCCCTCCTGGGCCACAGCAGCATGCAAAAACCCTAACCGCAACCCTTGCAGCTAGCAAGGCTTGTTTGCGGTCTTTCTGCTTGGCAACACCTCTGCAAGCTTCTTCACGACGTGGGACATCCATCCTCCAAAGGGGAAGTTCCTAGTCCTCTTCGTTCTTGCAGAATCCACAGCTTCTACCATCCGGTGGCAGCTTCTCTGCACCCTCAGCTGGCATTTCCTGGGCATCTGCCCAGTCGCGACTCTTGGACTTGGTCCCCTTGTTCCACAGGTACGCTCGTCCGGAAATCCACTTTGGTTGCATTGCTGGTGTTGGTCTTCCTTGCAGAATTCCCCTATCACGACTTCTGTGCTCTCTGGGGAATATAGGTGCACTTTACACCTACTTTTCAGGGTCTTGGGGTGGGCTATTTTTCAAACCCTCACTGTTTTCTTACAGTCCCAGCGACCCTCTACAAGCTCACATACGTTTGGGGTCCATTCGTGGTTCGCATTCCACTTCTAGAGTATATGGTTTGTGTTGCCCCTATACCTATGTGCTCAGATTGCAATCTATTGTGACTGTACATTGCTTGCATTGCTTTCTATTGCTATTACTGCATAATTTTGGTCTTGTGTACATATATCTTGTGTATATTTGCTATCCTCATACTGAGGGTACTCACTGAGATACTTTTGGCATATTGTCATAAAAATAAAGTACCTTTATTTTTAGTAAATCTGTGTATTGTGTTTTCTTATGATATTGTGCATTTGACACCAGTGGTATAGTAGGAGCTTTACACGTCTCCTAGTTCAGCCTAAGCTGCTCTGCTAAGCTACCCTTTTCTATCAGCGTAAGCTGCTAGACACCTCTTCTACACTAATAAGGGATAACTGGTGCAGAGTGTAAGTACCCCTTGGTACCACTACAAACCAGGCCAACCTCCTACATAGGTTGTGCAGCGGTGGGATAAGTACTTGCAACTACTTACCACTTTGTCATTTTATACTTTTCATAAGAGAAAAATATACAAAACAAGTTCAGTGTATGTACACCTAACCAAAAAGTTTTGCTTTTCTCCTCTTACTCTATTGCTAAGTGCTGAAAAGTACCTCTAAAACTTTCAAAAAGTTTTTTAAAAGTTGAAAAGGTTTTTTTTCTGTTCCTTAAAAAGTTCTGAAACTTTCTTTCTTTTTCTGTCCCTTAAATCTTTTTCTATCATGTCTGGTACAGGTCCTACTCTTGATCTGGCCAGCACTGCTTATGACAACCTTAGCTGGAAAGGTGCAAGGAGTCTCTGCATTGATAGAGGTTTAGGGGCAGGGAAGAATCCCTCTAGAGAATTATTGGTTAATATGCTCATTGAAAATGATAAGGCCTTAGGTGGCACATCAGGTGAGAGATTAGCAGATGGTTCACACTCTGATTCTGGGGTAGCCCCAGCAAAAGTGTTAGATGGGAACCTTCCCAACCTGCCCATTAGCAGGCCACTTAGCAACCCTGGTACTAATGTGAGCTCTCATCAAAGTAGAAGTGTTACTCCTGCAGGACAGGTTGTTAGAGTGCCAACTATTAGGGATAGGTCTCCCTCTGTTCATTCACACCATTCTTCTGTGTCTAAGCATGCCCAACCCACCCACCCTGATGACAGAGTGTTAGAAAGGGAACTCAATAGATTGAGAGTGGAAGAGTCCAGGCTAAAGCTTAAACAGCAACAGATGGATCTAGACAGGGAAACTTTAGACTTAGAAAAAGAAAGACAGAGGTTGGGGTTTGGACCCCATGGTGGCAGCAGCAGTATTACAGATAGTAATCCTGTAAAAGAGCATGATTCTAGGAATCTGCACAAGATAGTTCCCCCTTACAAGGAGGGGGATGACATTAACAAGTGGTTTGCTGCACTTGAGAGGGCCTGTGTTGTACAGGGGGTCCCTCAAAGGCAGTGGGCTGCTATCCTATGGCTATCTTTCAGTGGAAAGGGTAGGGATAGGCTCCTTACTGTGAAGGAAAGTGATGCCAATAATTTTACAGTTTTAAAGAATGCACACCTAGATGGTTATGGCTTAACCACTGAACAGTACAGGATCAAGTTCAGAGAAACCAAAAAGGAGTCTTCAGAAGACTTTGTTGACCATTCAGTGAAGGCCTTGGAGGGGTGGTTACATGGCAGTAAAGTTTCTGACTATGAAAGCCTGTATAACTTAATCCTGAGAGAGCATAATCTTAATAACTGTGTGTCTGATTTGTTACACCAATGTCTAGTGGACTCAGATCGATCTGACCTCTCCCCAAGAATTGGGAAAGAAGGCAGACAAATGGGTCAGAACAAGAGTGAACACAAAAGTTCATACAGGGGGTGACAAGGATGGCAAGAAGAAGGATGGTAAGTCTTCAGACAAGGGTGGGGACAAATCTAAAAAGGAGTCTTCATCAGGCCCACAAAACACTCTGGTGGGGGTGGTGGGTCCAAATCCTCTTCTAATCAAGTAAAGAAACCATGGTGCTATTTATGTAAAGTAAAAGGCCATTGGACAACTGATCCCAGTTGTCCAAAGAAAAGCACCAAGCCTCCCACTACCACAACCCCTACTGCTACACCTAGTGCCCCTAGTAATAGCAGTGGTGGTGGGAGCAAACCTACTAATAGCCAATCCAAGGGAGTAGCTGGGCTCACTTTTGGTAATTTAGTTGGGGTTGGTCTTGTTAGGGAGACCACAGAGGCTGTGTTAGTCTCTAAAGGTGCCATTGATTTGGCCCCCTTGGTTGCTTGTCCCCTTAATATGGATAAGTACAAGCAACTTCCCCTAATAAATGGTGTTGAGGTTCAGGCCTACAGGGATACAGGTGCCAGTGTTACCATGGTAATAGAGAAACTGGTCCACCCTGAACAACACCTACTTGGTCACCAGTACCAAGTGACTGATGCTCATAACAACACACTTAGCCACCCCATGGCTGTTGTAAATCTCAACTGGGGGGGGTTACTGGTCCAAAGAAAGTTGTGGTAGCCACAGATTTACCTGTAGACTGTCTAATAGGAAATGATTTGGAGACATCAGCTTGGTCAGAGGTGGAGTTGGAGGCCCATGCAGGTAAATCACTACCTACTATCCCTCCCTCTACAGTGGATTCAACTTCTGAGGAAGAAGAATTTCCACCCTGTGCAGAACCTTCACCAGAGGAGCTGGAAGCAGACACTGCTGAGCTTTTGGGTGGAGGGAGGCCTGCCAGGGAGGAGCTGAGTGTGGCACAGCAGACCTGTCCCACACTAGAGGGTCTAAGACAGCAAGCTGTCAAACAGCAAAATGGGGATGTCAGTGACTCTCACAGAATTTACTGGGAGGACAACCTCTTGCATACAGAGGCAAGGGACCCAAAACCTGAGGCAGCCAGGAGATTGGTTATTCCCCTGCAATACAGAGAGTTCCTCCTAACTCTAGCCCACGACATTCCCTTGGCTGGACATTTAGGGCAAATGAAAACATGGGACAGGCTTGTCCCCTTGTTTCATTGGCCTAGAATGTCAGAGGACACAAAGGAATTTTGTAAGTCCTGTGTCACCTGTCAAGCCAGTGGCAAAACAGGTACCACCCCAAAGGCTCCCCTTATTCCACTGCCTGTGGTTGGGGTTCCCTTTGAAAGGGTAGGGGTTGACATAGTTGGCCCCCTTGACCCTACTACTGCTTCAGGCAATAGGTTTATTTTGGTGGTAGTGGACCATGCCACCAGATATCCTGAAGCAATTCCTCTAAGGACCACTACAGCTCCTGCAGTGGCAAAGGCCCTCCTGGGAATCTTTTCCAGGGTGGGCTTCCCAAAAGAGGTGGTATCAGACAGGGGTAGCAACTTTATGTCTGCTTACTTAAAGGCCATGTGGAAGGAATGTGGTGTAACATACAAATTCACCACACCCTATCATCCACAAACAAATGGACTGGTTGAGAGGTTTAACAAAACTCTCAAAGGAATGATAATGGGACTTCCTGAAAAACTCTGAAGGAGATGGGATGTCCTGTTACCTTGCCTCCTTTTTGCTCACAGGGAGGTACCCCAAAAAGGAGTGGTCTTCAGCCCCTTTGAACTCCTATTTGGACACCCTGTAAGAGGACTTGTAAAGGCGGGTTGGGAACAACCTTTAAAAGCTCCTAAGCAAGACATAGTGGCCCGAGTATATGAAAAAGGCCAGTAAAAACCTTCAGGCCAGCCAAGAGCTCCAAAAGCAATGGCATGACCAGAAGGCTGTTCTGATTCAGTACCAACCAGGGCAGAAAGTGTGGGTCTTGGAGCCTGTGGCCCCAAGAGCACTCCAAGACAAATGGAGTGGACCCCACATTATTGTTGAGAAAAAGGGAGAAGTCACCTACTTGGTTGACTTGGGCACAGCCAGGAGTCCCCTTAGGGTGCTCCATGTCAATCGCCTAAAACCCTACTATGACAGGGCTGATCTCACCCTGCTCATGGCAACAGATGAAGGACAGGAAGAAGAGAGTGACCCTCTCCCTGATCTCTTCTCTTCCACAGAACAAGATGCTCTAGTGGAAGGTGTAGTTTTGGCAGATTGTCTTACTGCTGAGCAGAAAGACCACTGCATAAATCTCCTGGGTCAGTTTTCTGAACTATTTTCTACTGTGCCAGGCACCACTTCTTGGTGTGAGCACACTCTAGATACTGGAGACAGCTTGCCTGTCAAAAGTAAGATCTATAGGCAGCCTGACCATGTCCGGGACTGCATAAAACAAGAAGTTCAGAAAATGTTTGAACTGGGAGTGGTTGAGCACTCTGAAAGTCCATGGGCCTCTCCTGTGGTACTTGTACCAAAACCTCATTCCAAAGAGGGGAAAAGGGAAATTAGATTTTGTGTGGATTACAGAGGTCTCAACCAGCTAACTAAAACTGATGTTCACCCTATACCCAGGGCAGATGAGCTTATAGATACACTGGCATCTGCCAAGTATCTAAGCACCTTTGATTTGACTGCAGGGTATTGGCAGATCAAGTTATCAGAGGATGCTAAAGCAAAAACTGCATTTTCGACTATTGGAGGGCACTACCAATTCACAGTAATGCCCTTTGGTTTGAAAAATGCACCCCTGCCACTTTTCAGAGGTTGTTGAATACAGTCCTGGAGGCTTTTAGTGCAGCATATCTAGATGATATAGCTGTCTTTAGCTCCAGCTGGGATGATCACCTGGTCCACCTATGGAAAGTTTTGGAGGCCCTGCAAAAGGCAGGCCTCACTATCAAGGCTTCAAAGTGCCAGATAGGGCAAGGGAAAGTGGTTTATCTGGGACACCTTGTAGGTAGAGAACAGATTGCACCACTTCAGGGGAAAATCCAAACTATTATAGATTGGGTTCCCCCTACAACTCAGACCCAGGTGAGAGCCTTCTTAGGCCTCACTGGGTATTACAGGAGGTTCATAAAGAACTATGGCTCCATTGCAGCCCCTCTTAATGACCTCACTTCAAAGAAAATGCCTAAAAAGCTATTGTGGACAGCTAACTCTCAGAAAGCTTTTGAGGAGCTGAAACAGGCCATGTGCTCTGCACCTGTCCTAAAAAGCCCTTGTTACTCCAAGAAATTCATTGTTAAAACTGATGCATCTGAATTAGGGGTAGGGGCAGTCTTATCACAACTCAATTCTGAGGGCCAGGGTCAACCTGTTTCTTTTATCAGCAGGAGGTTGACCCCTAGAGAAAAGTGTTGGTCTGCCATAGAGAGGGAGGCCTTTGCTGTGGTCTGGGCACTGAAGAAGTTGAGGCCATACCTGTTTGGCACTCACTTCATTGTTCAGACAGACCACAAACCTCTACTTTGGCTAAAACAAATGAAAGGTGAAAACCCTAAATTGTTGTGGTGGTCCATATCTCTACAGGGAATGGACTATACAGTGGAACATAGACCTGGGAGTACCCACTCCAATGCAGATGGACTCTCCAGATATTTCCACTTAGACAATGAAGACTCATCAGGTCATGGCTAGTCTTATTGTCCTTCATTTGGGGGGGGGGGGGTTGTAGGAGGCTGGACTGGCTTGTAGTGAGTACCAAGGGGTACTTGCACCTTGCACCAGGCCCCGTAATCCCTTATTAGTGTATAGGGTGTCTAGCAGCTTAGGCTGATAGATAATGGTAGCTTAGCAGAGCAGCTTAGGCTGAACTAGGAGATGTGTGAAGCTACTACAGTACCACTTAGTGTCATATGCACAATATCATAAGAAAACACAATACACAGTTATACTAAAAATAAAGGTACTTTATTTTTATGACAATATGCCAAAGTATCTTAGAGTGTACCCTCAGTGAGAGGATAGGAAATATACACAAGATATATATACACAATAGCAAAAATATGCAGTATAGTCTTAGAAAACAGTGCAAACAATGTATAGTTACAATAGGATGCAATGGGGAAACATAGGGATAGGGGCAACACAAACCATATACTCCAAAAGTGGAATGCGAACCACGAATGGACCCCAAACCTATGTGACCTTGTAGAGGGTCGCTGGGACTATTAGAAAATAGTGAGAGTTAGAAAAATAACCCTCCCCAAGACCCTGAAAAGTGAGTGCAAAGTGCACTTAAGTTCCCCTAAGGACAAAGAAGTCGTGTTAGAGGAATAATGCAGGAAAGACACAAACCAACAATGCAACAACTGTGGATTTCCAATCTAGGGTACCTGTGGAACAAGGGGACCAAGTCCAAAAGTCACAAGCAAGTCGGAGATGGGCAAATGCCCAGGAAATGCCAGCTGCGGGTGCAAAGGAGCTTCTACTGGACAGAAGAAGCTGAGGTTTCTGCAGGAACGAAAAGGGTTAGAGACTTCCCCCTTGGTGGACGCATCCCTCTCGCCGTGGAGAGTCGTGCAGAAGTGTTTTCCTGTCGAAAGAACGCCAACAAGCCTTGCTAGCTGCAAATCGTGCGGTTAGCGTTTTTGGACGCTGCTGTGGCCCTGGAGGGACCAGGAGGTCGCAAATTGGACCAGGAGAGAGAGGGGACGTCGAGCAAGACAAGAATCCCTCTCAGGAGCAGGTAGCACCCGGAGAAGTGCCAGAAACAGGCCCTACGAGGATGCGTGAAACGGTGCTCACCCTAAGTCGCACAAAGGAGTCCCACGTCGCCGGAGACCAACTTAGAAAGTCGTGCAATGCAGGTTAGAGTGCCGTGGACCCAGGCTTGGCTGTGCACGAAGGATTTCCGCCGGAAGTGCACAGGGGCCGGAGTAGCTGCAAAAGTCGCGGTTCCCAGCAATGCAGCCCAGCGAGGTGAGGCAAGGACTTACCTCCACCAAACTTGGACTGAAGAGTCACTGGACTGTGGGGGTCACTTGGACACAGTTGCTGGATTCGAGGGACCTCGCTCGTCGTGCTGAGAGGAGACCCAAGGGACCGGTAATGCAGCTTTTTGGTGCCTGCGGTTGCAGGGGGAAGATTCCGTCGACCCACGGGAGATTTCTTCGGAGCTTCTGGTGCAGAGAGGAGGCAGACTACCCCCACAGCATGCACAAGCAGGAAAACAGTCGAGAAGGCGGCAGGATCAGCTTTACAGAGTTGCAGTAGTCGTCTTTGCTACTATGTTGCAGGTTTGCAGGCTTCCAGCGCGGTCAGCAGTTGATTCCTTGGCAGAAGGTGAAGAGAGAGATGCAGAGGAACTCGGATGAGCTCTTGCATTCGTTATCTAAAGTTTCCCCAGAGACAGATGTAGGAGGCTGGACTGGCTTGTAGTGAGTACCAAGGGGTACTTGCACCTTGCACCAGGCCCAGTTATCCCTTATTAGTGTATAGGGTGTCTAGCAGCTTAGGCTGATAGATAATGGTAGCTTAGCAGAGCAGCTTAGGCTGAACTAGGAGACGTGTGAAGCTACCACAGTACCACTTAGTGTCATATGCACAATATCATAAGAAAACACAATACACAGTTATACTAAAAATAAAGGTACTTTATTTTTATGACAATATGCCAAAGTATCTTAGAGTGTACCCTCAGTGAGAGGATAGGAAATATACACAAGATATATATACACAATAGCAAAAATATGCAGTATAGTCTTAGAAAACAGTGCAAACAATGTATAGTTACAATAGGATGCAATGGGGAAACATAGGGATAGGGGCAACACAAACCATATACTCCAAAAGTGGAATGTGAACCACGAATGGACCCCAAACCTATGTGACCTTGTAGAGGGTCGCTGGGACTATTAGAAAATAGTGAGAGTTAGAAAAATAACCCTCCCCAAGACCCTGAAAAGTGAGTGCAAAGTGCACCAAAGTTCCCCTAAGGACAAAATAGTTGTGTTAGAGGGAGAATGCAAGGAAAACACAAATCAGCAATGCAACAACGATGGATTCCTGTCTGAGGGTACCTGTGGAACAAGGGGACCAAGTCCAAAAGTCACAAGCAGCTCGGAGATGGGCAGATGCCCAAGAAATGCCAGCGGTTGGTGCAAAGAAGCTCTTACTAGGCTGAAGAACTGTGAATACTGCAGGAACGACAAGGGCTAGAGACTTCCCCTTTGGAGGATGGATCCCCCACGCCTTGGAGAGTCGTGCAGAAGTGTTTTCCCGCCGGATGGACGCCAACAAGCCTTGCTACACGCAAATCGTGCGTTTGGCGTTTTTGGACGCTGCTGGGGCCCAGGAGGGACCAGAAGGTCGCAAATTGGACCTGCAGAGAGAGGGGACGTCGAGCAAGACAAAGAGCCCTCACTGAAGCAGGTAGCACCCGGAGAAGTGCCAGAAACAGGCACTACGAGGATGCGTGAAACGGTGCTCGCCGAAGTTGCACAAGGGAGTCCCACGTCGCCGGAGACCAACTTAGAAAGTCGTGCAATGCAGGTTAGAGTGCCGTGGACCCAGGCTTGGCTGTGCACGAAGGATTTCCGCCGGAAGTGCACAGGGGCCGGAGAAGCTTGCAAAGTCGCGGTTCCCAGCAATGCAGCCCAGCGAGGTGAGGCAAGGACTTACCTCCACCAAACTTGGGCTGAAGAGTCACTGGACTGTGTCGCTGGATTCGAGGGACCTCGCTCGTCGTGCTGAGAGGAGACCCAAGGGACCGGTAATGCAGCTTTTTGGTGCCTGCGGTTGCAGGGGGAAGATTCCGTCGACCCACGGGAGATTTCTTCGGAGCTTCTGGTGCAGAGAGGAGGCAGACTACCCCCACAGCATGCACAAGCAGGAAAACAGTCGAGAAGGCGGCAGGATCAGCGTTACAGAGTTGCAGTAGTCGTCTTTGCTACTATGTTGCAGATTTGCAGGCTTCCAGCGCGGTCAGCGGTCGATTCCTTATCAGAAGGTGAAGAGGGAGATGCAGAGGAACTCGGCTGAGCTCGTGCATTCGTTATCTAAAGTTTCCCCAGAGACAGAGACCCTAAATAGCCAGAAAAGAGGGTTTGGCTACCTAGGAGAGAGGAAAGGCTACAAACACCTGAAGGAGCCTATCACAAGGAGTCTCTGACGTCACCTGGTGGCACTGGCCACTCAGAGCAGTCCAGTGTGCCAGCAGCACCTCTGTTTCCAAGATGGCAGAGGTCTGGAGCACACTGGAGGAGCTCTGGACACCTCCCAGGGGAGGTGCAGGTCAGGGGAGTGGTCACTCCCCTTTCCTTTGTCCAGTTTCGCGCCAGAGCAGGGGCTAAGGGGTCCCTGAACCGGTGTAGACTGGCTTATGCAGAATTGGGCACATCTGTGCCCAACAAAGCATTTCCAGAGGCTGGGGGAGGCTACTCCTCCCCTGCCTTCACACCATTTTCCAAAGGGAGAGGGTGTCACACCCTCTCTCAGAGGAAGTTCTTTGTTCTGCCATTCTGGGCCAGGCCTGGCTGGACCCCAGGAGGGCAGCTGCCTGTCTGAGGGGTTGGCAGCAGCAGCAGCTGCAGAGAAACCCCAGGAAGGGCAGTCTGGCAGTACCGGGGTCTGTGCTACAGACCACTGGGATCATGGAATTGTACCAACAATGCCAGGATGGCATAGAGGGGGCAATTCCATGATCATAGACATGTTACATGGCCATATTCGGAGTTACCATGGTGAAGCTACATATAGGTAGTGACCTATATGTAGTGCACGCGTGTAATGGTGTCCCCGCACTCACAAAGTTCAGTGAATTGGCTCTGAACAATGTGGGGGCACCTTGGCTAGTGCCAGGGTGCCCTCACACTAAGTAACTTTGCACCTAACCTTTACCAGGTAAAGGTTAGACATATAGGTGACTTATAAGTTACTTAAGTGCAGTGAAAAATGGCTGTGAAATAACGTGGACGTTATTTCACTCAGGCTGCAGTGGCAGGCCTGTGTAAGAATTGTCAGAGCTCCCTATGGGTGGCAAAAGAAATGCTGCAGCCCATAGGGATCTCCTGGAACCCCAATACCCTGGGTACCTTAGTACCATATACTAGGGAATTATAAGGGTGTTCCAGGAAGCCAATGTAAATTGGTAAAAATGGTCACTAGCCTGTCAGTGACAATTTGGAAAGAAATGAGAGAGCATAACCACTGAGGTTCTGATTAGCAGAGCCTCAGTGAGACAGTTAGTCACTACACAGGTAACACATTCAGGCACACTTATGAGCACTGGGGCCCTGGGTTACCAGGGTCCCAGTGACACATACAACTAAAACAACATATATACAGTGAAAAATGGGGGTAACATGCCAGGCAAGATGGTACTTTCCTACAACAGAGACCCTAAATAGCCAGAAAAGAGGGTTTGGCTACTTAGGAGAGAGGATAGGCTACTAACACCTGAAGGAGCCTATCAGCAGGAGTCTCTGACGTCACCTGGTGGCACTGGCCACTCAGAGCAGTCCAGTGTGCCAGCAGCACCTCTGTTTCCAAGATGGCAGAGGTCTGGAGCACACTGGAGGAGCTCTGGACACCTCCCAGGGGAGGTGCAGGTCAGGGGAGTGGTCACTCCCCTTTCCTTTGTCCAGTATCGCGCCAGAGCAGGGGCTAAGGGGTCCCTGAACCGGTGTAGACTGGCTTATGCAGAATTGGGCACATCTGTGCCCAACAAAGCATTTCCAGAGGCTGGGGGAGGCTACTCCTCCCCTGCCTTCACACCATTTTCCAAAGGGAGAAGGTGTCACACCCTCTCTCAGAGGAAGTTCTTTGTTCTGCCATCCTGGGCCAGGCCTGGCTGGACCCCAGGAGGGCAGCTGCCTGTCTGAGGGGTTGGCAGCAGCAGCAGCTGCAGTGAAACCCCAGGAAGGGCAGTTTGGCAGTACCAGGGTCTGTGCTACAGACCACTGGGATCATGGGATTGTGCCAACTATGCCAGGATGGCATAGAGGGGGCAATTCCATGATCATAGACATGTTACATGGCCATATTCGGAGTTACCATTGTGAAGCTACATATAGGTAGTGACCTATATGTAGTGCACGCGTGTAATGGTGTCCCCGCACTCACAAAGTTCAGGGAATTGGCTCTGAACAATGTGGGGGCACCTTGGCTAGTGCCAGGGTGCCCTCACACTAAGTAACTTTGCACCTAACCTTTACCAGGTAAAGGTTAGACATATAGGTGACTTATAAGTTACTTAAGTGCAGTGTAAAATGGCTGTGAAATAACGTGGACGTTATTTCACTCAGGCTGCAGTGGCAGGCCTGTGTAAGAATTGTCAGAGCTCCCTATGGGTGGCAAAAGAAATGCTGCAGCCCATAGGGATCTCCTGGAACCCCAATACCCTGGGTACCTCAGTACCATATACTAGGGAATTATAAGGGTGTTCCAGTAAGCCAATGTAAATTGGTAAAAATGGTCACTAGCCTGTTAGTGACAATTTGGAAAGAAATGAGAGAGCATAACCACTGAGGTTCTGATTAGCAGAGCCTCAGTGAGACAGTTAGTCACTACACAGGTAACACATTCAGGCACACTTATGAGCACTGGGGCCCTGGGTTACCAGGGTCCCAGTGACACATACAACTAAAACAACATATATACAGTGAAAAATGGGGGTAACATGCCAGGCAAGATGGTACTTTCCTACAGGGGTGTAGGAACGTACCATCTACTATTTGTAGTGATGGAAATGCCAGACAGGGATGCTGTCTCAGAAAAGCCATAGCTGGGCAAAAACTTTGTCCATATGGCTGGAAGAGAGAACAGGGATGCTGTTTCTCTTGAGTTGGAGCAGGGCAGGGATGCTGTCCTATGAGCTCCACACTAGGGCAGGGATGCTGTCCTAAGTGTTGTGAGGCAGTGCAGGCTTTCTGCACTAAAGTTTCTCTGGGAGGGTTGGAGGGATGCTCCATGTTAACTAAAATGGTGCTCTTTTTCTCACCAATGTTAGTTATCCCACAGAGAGGTACTTCTACCTCAGGGAGTCCAGCTTTGCCAGCTGATGATTCCCTTGGAACAGGTGCCACCCCAGGAGAGGTTTCTCCCACCACAGGAATGGTATCCTGAATGGTAGGGTGGTTAGGGGATACTGTGATACCCTTTTTACCTGTTGATGGAGAGGGATCCTGAGTTTTCAGGCCTTCTCTCCTTTGCTTTTTCATTTCAGTAGAAATGAGAGGGAACAATTCCTCTGGGATGCCTAGCATGGCTGCATGGGCATAAAACTCTACATCAGCCCAACCTGAGGCCTCTAGGTCATTACCTAAGAGACAGTCTACAGGTAAGCTAGGTGATACCACCACCTGCTTAGGGCCAGTAACTCCACCCCAACAAAACTGAATTATAGCTAAGGGAAGAAACTTAGTGGAGTTATGGACATCAATAATCTTATACTGTTGTCCAATGATGTGTTGATCAGGGTGCACTAGGTTTTCAGTCACCAAAGTGATACTGGCACCTGTGTCCCTGTAGGCCAAGGCCTCAACACCATTTATTGAAACTGTCTGCCTGTACTTATCCATTGTAAGGGGACAAGCAGCTAGTGTGGCAAGGCCAATGCCACTAGGTGTGACAGAAACTGTCTTGGGAGTGACTATCCCAGTTTCTACTATGGACCCATAAGTGAACCCAACTACACCCTTAACTTGACTGTTGCCAGCAGTCCCACCACTTGTACCACTACTGCTAGGGGCACTAGAGCTTGATGTATTAGTGGTGGTAGGCTCAGGGGGTTTACCTGGACAGGACTTATCCCCTGGCCTATGGCCTCTATTTTTACACACAAAGCACCAAGGCTTTTTAAATTGTGTAGGTTGAGAAGAAGAGGACGGATTTGTTTTATCCCCACCCCCTGAAGAGTGTTTAAGATTTTAAGTGGGATCTTTGGTTTTACCCTTATCCCCATGCTTATCTTGAGATTTTTCACCATCTTTCTTCTTATTATTCTCTTTGTCACCCCCTGTATGAACTTTTCTGTTCACCCTTGTTCTGACCCATTTGTCTGCCTTCTTTCCCAATTCTTGGGGAGAGGTCAGATCAGAGTCCACCAAGTACTGGTGCAACAAATCAGACACACAATTATTAAGAATATGCTCTCTCAGAATCAAGTTATACAGGCTGTCATAATCAGTAACTTTACTGCCATGTAACCACCCCTCCAAGGCCTTCACTGAATGGTCAATGAAATCAACCCAGTCTTGTGAAGACTCCTTTTTGGTCTCTCTGAACTTTATCCTGTATTGTTCAATGGTTAAGCCATAACCATCCAGGAGTGCATTCTTAAGAACTTTGTAATCATTGGCTTCACTTTCTTTCACAGTAAGGAGCCTATCCCTACCTTTTCCACTAAATGATAGCCATAGGATAGCAGCCCACTGCCTTTGAGGGACATCCTGTACAGCACAGGCACTCTCAAGTGCAGCAAACCACTTGTTTATGTCATCCCCCTCCTTATAAGGGGGAACTATCTTGTGCAGATTCCTGGAATCATGCACTTTTGCAGGATGACTATGGGGAATACTGCTGCTGCCACCATGGGTTTTTTAAACCCAACTTCTGTCTCTCCTTCTCTACTTCTAAGGTCTGTCTATCCAAATCCAGCTGTTGCTTCTTGAGCTTCAGTCTGGTTTGTTCCACTCTCAATCTATTGAGCTCCCTTTCTAATCTGTCATCAGGGTGTGTGGGAAGGACATTCCTAGACACAGAAGTATGATGAGAATGAACAGAAGGAGACCTGTCCCTTACAGAGGGCACCCTAACAGCTTGGCTAACAGTGTAATGTGAGAGCACACCATCTGTATGATGTGACTCAACCTCAGTACCAACTATGCTAGACTGTCTAGTAATGGGCAGGCTAGGAAGTTTCTTTCCTGAATCTTTTCCTAGGGGAGTCCCTGGATCAGATGGGGAATCATTAGCTACTTTTTCAACAGATGGGGCCCTTCTGGCCTTATCTTGTTCTCTAAGCATGTTAAATAACAATTCCAAGGAAGGATTCTTCCCTACACTCAAACCTCTCTCTATGCTCCTTTCCAGCTAAGGTGATCATATGCAAGTTTGGACAGATCAACATTTTGGCCTGTGCCAGACATTTTTAGAGAGAGTTAAAGTGATAGAAAAAGAGAAAAAAAATTGTCAGAGCTTTTAGAAAGACAGAGAAAAAAACTTTAAACTTTTTAGAACTTTTTGAAAGTTTAGAAGTACTTTTCAGTACTTTAGAAAAGAGTGAAAAGAGGAAATGCAAAACTTTTTATTTATGTGTACACACACTGAACTTGTTTTGTATATTTTTCTCTTATGAAAAGTACAATGACAAGAGTGGTAAGTAGTCTCAAAGCACTTATCCCGCCGCTGCACAACCAATGTAGGAGGCTGGACTGGCTTGTAGTGAGTACCAAGGGGTACTTGCACCTTGCACCAGGCCCAGTTATCCCTTATTAGTATATAGGGTGTCTAGCAGCATAGGCTGATAGATAATGGTAGCTTAGCAGAGCAGCTTAGGCTGAACTAGGAGACGAGTGAAGCTCCTACAGTACCACTAGTGTCACTTGCACAATATCATACGAAAACACAATACACAGATATACTAAAAATAAAGGTACTTTATTTTTATGACAATATGCCAAAGTATCTCAGAGTGTACCCTCAGTATGAGGATAGCAAATATACACAAGATATATGTACACAATACCAAAAATATGCAGTATAGTCTTAGAAAACAGTGCAAACAATGTATAGTTACAATAGGATGCAATGGGGACACATAGGGATAGGGGCAACACAAACCATATACTCCAAAAGTGGAATGCGAACCACTAATGGACCCCAAACCTATCTGACCTTGTAGAGGGTCGCTGGGACTATTAGAAAATAGTAAGGGTTAGAAAAATAGCCCACCCCAAGACCCTGAAAAGTGAGTGCAAAGTGCACTAAAGTTCCCCAAAGGACATAGAAGTCGTGATAGGGGAATTCTGCAGGAAAGACACAAACCAGCAATGCAACAACAATGGATTTCCAGTCGAGGGTACCTGTGGAACAAGGGGACCAAGTCCAAAAGTCACAAGCAAGTCGGAGATGGGCAGATGCCCAGGAAATGCCAGCTGTGGGTGCAAAGAAGCTGCTACTGGACAGTAGAAGCTTAGGTTTCTGCAGGAACGACAAGGGCTAGAGACTTCCCCTTTGGAGGACCGATCCCTCACGCCGTGGAGAGTCGTGCAGAAGTGTTTTCCCGCCGAAAGACCGCCAACAAGCCTTGCTAGCTGCAAATCGTGCGGTTAGTGTTTTTGGACGCTGCTGTGGCCCAGGAGGGACCAGGATGTCGCAAATTGCGTCAGGAGACAGAGGGGATGTCGAGCAAGACACGGAGCCCTCTCAGCAGCAGGTAGCACCCAGAGAAGTGCCAGAAACAGGCACTACGAGGATGCGTGAAACGGTGCTCACCCGAAGTTACACAAAGGAGTCCCACGTCGCCGGAGACCAACTTAGAAAGTCGTGCAATGCAGGTTAGAGTGCCATGAACCCAGGCTTGGCTGTGCACAAAGGATTTCCGCCGGAAGTGCACAGAGGCCGGAGTAGCTGCAAAAGTCGCGGTTCCCAGCAATGCAGTCTGGCGTGGGGAGGCAAGGACTTACCTCCACCAAACTTGGACTGAAGAGTCACTGGACTGTGGCGGTCACTTGGACACAGTTGCTGGATTCGAGGGACCTCGTTCGTCGTGCTGATAGGAGACCCAAGAGACCGGTAATGCAGTTCTTTGGTGCCTGCTGTTGCAGGGGGAAGATTCCGTCGACCCACAGGAGATTTCTTCGGAGCTTCTAGTGCAGAGAGGAGGCATACTACCCCCACAGCATGCACCACCAGGAAAACAGTCGAGAAGGCGGCAGGATCAGCGTTACAGAGTTGCAGTAGTCGTCTTTGCTACTTTGTTGCAGTTTTGCAGGCTTCCAGCGCGGTCAGCAGTCGATTCCTTGCCAGAAGGTGAAGAGAGAGTTGCAGAGGAACTCGGATGAGCTCTTGCATTCGTTATCTAAAGTTTCCCCAGAGACAGAGACCCTAAATAGCCAGAAAAGAGGGTTTGGCTACCTAGGAGAGAGGATAGGCTAGCAACACCTGAAGGAGCCTATCAGAAGGAGTCTCTGACGTCACCTGGTGGCACTGGCCACTCAGAGCAGTCCAGTGTGCCAGCAGCACCTCTGTTTCCAAGATGGCAGAGGTCTGGAGCACACTGGAGGAGCTCTGGACACCTCCCAGGGGAGGTGCAGGTCAGGGGAGTGGTCACTCCCCTTTCCTTTGTCCAGTTTTGCGCCAGAGCAGGGCTAAGGGGTCCCTGAACCGGTGTAGACTGGCTTATGCAGAAATGGGCACCAAATGTGCCCATGAAAGCATTTCCAGAGGCTGGGGGAGGCTACTCCTCCCCTGCCTTCACACCATTTTCCAAAGGGAGAGGGTGTAACACCCTCTCTCAGAGGAAGTCCTTTGTTCTGCCATCCTGGGACAAGCCTGGCTGGACCCCAGGAGGGCAGAAACCTGTCTGAGGGGTTGGCAGCAGCAGCAGCTGCAGTGAAACACCTGAAAAGGCAGTTTGGCAGTACCAGGGTCTGTGCTACAGACCACTGGGATCATGGGATTGTGCCAACTATGCCAGGATGGCATAGAGGGGGCAATTCCATGATCATAGACATGTTACATGGCCATATTCGGAGTTACCATTGTGAAGCTACATATAGGTTAGTGACAATTTGAAAGAAATGAGAGAGCATAACCACTGAGGTTCTGGTTAGCAGAGCCTCAGTGAGACAGTTAGGCACCACACAGGGAACACATACATATAGGCCACAAACTTATGAGCACTGGGGTCCTGACTAGCAGGGTCCCAGTGACACATAACAAACATACTGAAAACATAGGGTCTTCACTATGAGCACTGGGCCCTGGCTAGCAGGATCCCAGTGAGATAGTGAAAACACCCTGACATACACTCACAAACAGGCCAAAAGTAGGGGTAACAAGGCTAGAAAGAGGCTACTTTCTCACAACCCACGGGAGATTTCTTCGGAGCTTCTAGTGCAGAGAGGAGGCAGACTACCCCCACAGCATGCACCACTAGGAAAACAGTCGAGAAGGCGGCTGGATCAGCGATACAAGATTGCAGTAGTCGTCTTTGCTACTTTGTTGTAGTTTTGCAGGCGTCCAGAGCAGTCAGCGGTCGATTCCTTGGCAGAAGGTGAAGAGAGAGATGCAGAGGAATTCTGATGAGCTCTTGCATTCGTTATCTAAAGAATTCCCCAAAGCAGAGACCCTAAATAGCCAGAAAAGGAGGTTTGGCTACTTAGGAAGGAGGATAGGCTAGCAACACAGGTAAGAGCCTATCAGAAGGAGTCTCTGACATCACCTGCTGGCATTGGCCACTCAGAGCAGTCCAGTGTGCCTGTGCTTATAAGTGTGCCCTGTATGTGTTCCCTGTGTGATGACTAACTGTCTCACTGAGGCTCTGCTAACTAGAACCTCAGTGGTTATGCTCTCTCTTTGCATTCCAAATTGTCACTAACAGGCTAGTGACCAATTTCACCAATTCACATTGGCATACTGGAACATCCTTATAATTCCCTAGCATATGGTACTAAGGTACCCAGGGTATTGGGGTTCCAGGAGATCCCTATGGGCTGCAGCATTTCTTTTGCCACCCATAGGGAGCTCTGACAATTCTTACACAGGCCTGCCACTGCAGCCTGAGTGAAATAACGTCCACGTTATTTCACAGCCATTTACCACTGCACATAAGTAACTTATAAGTCACCTATATGTCTAACCTTTACCTGGTAAAGGTTAGGTGCAAAGTTACTTAGTGTGTGGGCACCCTGGCACTAGCCAAGGTGCCCCCATATTGTTCAGGGCAAATTCCCCGGACTTTGTGAGTGCGGGGACAGCATTACACGCGTGCACTACATATAGGTCACTACCTATATGTAGCTTCACAATGGTAACTCCGAATATGGCCATGTAACATGTCTATGATCATGGAATTGCCCCCTCTATGCCATCCTGGCATAGTTGGCACAATCCCATGATCCCAGTGGTCTGTAGCACAGACCCTGGTACTGCCAAACTGCCTTTTCAGGGGTTTCACTGCAGCTGTTGCTGCTGCCAACCCCTCAGACAGGTTTCTGCCCTCCTGGGGTCCAGCCAGGCTTGTCCCAGGATGGCAAAACAAAGGACTTCCTCTGAGAGAGGGTGTTACACCCTCTCCCTTTGGAAAATGGTGTGAAGGCAGGGGAGGAGTAGCCTCCCCCAGCCTCTGGAAATGCTTTCATGGGCACATTTGGTGCCCATTTCTGCATAAGCCAGTCTACACCGGTTCAGGGACCCCTTAGCCCTGCTCTGGCGCGAAACTGGACAAAGGAAAGGGGAGTGACCACTCCCCTGACCTGCACCTCCCCTGGGAGGTGTCCAGAGCTCCTCCAGTGTGCTCCAGACCTCTGCCATCTTGGAAACAGAGGTGCTGCTGGCACACTGGACTGCTCTGAGTGGCCAGTGCCACCAGGTGACGTCAGAGACTCCTTCTGATAGGCTCCTTCAGGTGTTGCTAGCCTATCCTCTCTCCTAGGTAGCCAAACCCTCTTTTCTGGCTATTTAGGGTCTCTGTCTCTGGGGAAACTTTAGATAACGAATGCAAGAGCTCATCCGAGTTCCTCTGCATCTCTCTCTTCACCTTCTGCCAAGGAATCGACTGCTGACCGCGCTGGAAGCCTGCAAAACTGCAACAAAGTAGCAAAGATGACTACTGCAACTCTGTAACGCTGATCCTGCCGCCTTCTCGACTGTTTTCCTGGTGGTGCATGCTGTGGGGGTAGTCTGCCTCCTCTCTGCACTAGAAGCTCTGAAGAAATCTCTCGTGGGTCGACTGAATCTTCCCCCTGCAACCGCAGGCACCAAAGAACTGCATTACCGGTCCCTTGGGTCTCCTCTCAGCACGACGAGCGAGGTCCCTCGAATCCAGCAACTGTGTCCAAGTGACCCCCACAGTCCAGTGATTTTTCAGTCCAAGTTTGGTGGAGGTAAGTCCTTGCCTCCCCACGCCAGACTGCCTTGCTGGGAACAGCGACTTTTGCAGCTACTCCAGCCTCTGTGCACTTCCGGCGGAAATCCTTTGTGCACAGCCAAGCCTGGGTCCACGGCACTCTAACCTGCATTGCACGACTTTCTAAGTTGGTCTCCGGCGACGTGGGACTCCTTTGTGTAACTTCGGGTGAGCACCGTTTCACGCATCCTCGTAGTGCCTGTTTCTGGCACTTCTCCGGGTGCTACCTGCTGCTGAGAGGGCTCCTTGTCTTGCTCGACGTCCCCTCTGTCTCCTGACGCAATTTGCGACATCCTGGTCCCTCCTGGGCCTCCCAGCGTCCAAAAACACTAACCGCACGATTTTCAGCTAGCAAGGCTTGTTGGCGGTCTTTCGGCGGGAAAACACTTCTGCACAACTCTCCACGGCGGGAGGGATCCGTTCTCCAAAGGGGAAGTCTCTAGCCCTTGTCGTTCCTGCAGAAACCTAAGCTTCTACTGTCCAGTAGCAGCTTCTTTGCACCCACAGCTGGCATTTCCTGGGCATCTGCCCATCTCCGACTTGCTTGTGACTTTTGGACTTGGTCACCTTGTTCCACAGGTACCCTCGACTGGAAATCCATCGTTGTTGCATTGCTGGTTTGTGTCTTTCCTGCAGAATTCCCCTATCACGACTTCTATGTCCTTTGGGGAACTTTAGTGCACTTTGCACTCACTTTTCAGGGTCTTGGGGTGGGCTATTTTTCTAACCCTTACTATTTTCTAATAGTCCCAGCGACCCTCTACAAGGTCACATAGGTTTGGGGTCCATTCGTGGTTCGCATTCCACTTTTGGAGTATATGGTTTGTGTTGACCCTATCCCTATGTGTCCCCATTGCATCCTATTGTAACTATACATTGTTTGCACTGTTTTCTAAGACTATACTGCATATTTTTGGTATTGTGTACATATATCTTGTGTATATTTGCTATCCTCATACTGAGGGTACACTCTGAGATACTTTGGCATATTGTCATAAAAATAAAGTACCTTTATTTTTAGTATATCTGTGTATTGTGTTTTCTTATGATATTGTGCAAGTGACACTAGTGGTACTGTAGGAGCTTCACTCGTCTCCTAGTTCAGCCTAAGCTGCTCTGCTAAGCTACCATTATCTATCAGCCTATGCTGCTAGACACCCTATACACTAATAAGGGATAACTGGGCCTGGTGCAAGGTGCAAGTACCCCTTGGTACTCACTACAAGCCAGTCCAGCCTCCTACATGGGTCGACGGAATCGTCCCCCTGCAACCGCAGGCACCAAAGGACTGCATCACCGGTCCTCTGGGTCCCCTCTCAGCACGACGAGCGTGGTCCCTGGAACTCAGCAACTCTGTCCAAGTGACTCCCACAGTCCAGTGACTCTTCAGTCCAAGTTTGGTGGAGGTAAGTCCTTGCCTCCGCACGCTAGACTGCATTGCTGGGTACCACGTGATTTGCAGCTTCTCCGGCTCCTGTGCACTCATCCAGGATTTCCTTTGTGCACAGCCAAGCCTGGGTCCCCGGCACTTTGACCTGCAGTGCACAACCTCCTGAGTTGTCCTCCGGCGTCGTGGGACCTTCTTTTGTGACTTCGGGTGAGCTCCGGTTCACTCTTCTTCGTAGAGCCTGTTCCGGCACTTCTGCGGGTGCTGCTTGCTTCTGAGTGGGCTCCTTGTCTTGCTGGGCGCCCCCTCTGTCACCTCACGCAATTGGCGACATCCTGATCCCTCCTGGGCCACAGCAGCACCCAAAAACCCTAACCGCGACCCTTGCAGCTAGCAAGGCTTGTTTGCGGTCTTTCTGCGTGGGAACACCTCTGCAAGCTTCTCCACGACGTGTAACATCCATCCTCCAAAGGGGAAGTTCCTAGTCCTCTTCGTTCTTGCAGAATCCACAGCTTCTACCATCCGGTGGCACCTTCTTTGCATCCAGAGCTGGCATTTCCTGGGCATCTGCCCACTCCCGACTTGATTGTGACTCTTGGACTTGGTCCCCTTGTTCCACAGGTACTCTCGTCCCGAAATACATAGTTGTTGCATTGCTGGTGTTGGTCTTCCTTGCAGAATTCCCCTATCACGATTTCTGTGCTCTCTGGAGAACTTAGGTGCACCTTAGACCTACTTTTCAGGGTCTTGGGGTGGGCTATTTTTCTAACCCTCACTGTTTTCTTACAGTCCCAGTGACCCTCTATAAGCTCACATAGGTTTGGGGTCCATTCGTGGTTCGCATTCCACTTCTAGAGTATATGGTTTGTGTTGCCCCTATACCTATTTGCTCTCATTGCAACCTATTGTGACTGTACATTGCTTGCATTGCTTTCTATTGCTATTACTGCATAATTTTGGTCTTGTGTACATATATCTTGTGTATATTTGCTATCCTCATACTGAGGGTACTCACTGAGATACTTTTGGCATATTGGGGGTCATTCCAAGTTTGGCAGGCAGCGGTTGCCGCCCACCAAACTTACGCCGCCAATTGGCCGCTCCGCGGTCAAAGACCGCAGGGGCCATTCAGACTTTCCTGCTGGGCCGGCGGGCGCCCGCCAAGGGAGCGCCCGCCGGCCCAGCGGGAAAGGCCCTGCAACACAGAAGCCGGCTCCGAATGGCGGTGTTGCAGAGGTGCGACGGGTGCAGTTGCACCCGTCGTGATTTTCACTCTCTGCTAAGCAGAGAGTGAAAATCATGCTGGGGCCCTGGGGCCCCACAAAACCCGTTCCCGCCATCCTGTTCCTGGCGGTCAAAACCGCCAGAAACAGGCTGGCGGGAAGGGGGTCGGAATCCCCATGGCGGTGCTGGTTCAGCCCAGCCAGGGGAAATCCGGCGGGAAACCGCCGGATCCCCTTTTTTGAAAGCCGCGGTCAGAATGGGCAATGAAGCACCACCAGCCTGTTGGCGGGGCTTCCGTTGCCGGCGGCCCTGGCAGTCTTGGACCACCAGGGTCGGAATGAGGGCCACTGTCATGAAAATAAAGTAGCTTTATTTTTAGTATATCTGTGTATTGTGTTTTCTTATGATATTGTGCATATGACACCAGTGGTATAGTAGGAGCTTTACACATCTCCTAGTTCAGCCTAAGCTGCTCTGCTAAGCTACCCTTTTCTATCAGCCTAAGCTGCTAGACACCTCTTCTACACTAATAAGGGATAACTGGACCTGGTGAAGAGTGTAAGTACCCCTTGGTACCACTACAAACCAGGCCAGCCTCCTACACCGGTGATGCAGTCTTTTGTTGCCTGCGGTTGCAGGGGGAAGATTCCGTCGACCCACGGGAGATTTCTTCAGAGCTCCTGGTGCAAGAAGGAGGCAGGCTACCCCCAGAGCATGCACCACCAGGAAACAGTCGAGAAGGCGGCAGGATCAGCAATACAAGGTTGCAGTAGTCGTCTTTGCTACTTTGTTGCGGTTTTGCAGGCGTCCTGAGCAGTCAGCGGTCGATCCTTTGCCAGAAGGTGAAGAGAGAGATGCAGAGGAACTCTGATGAGCACTTGCATTCGTTCTCTAAAGAATTCCCCAAAGCAGAGACACTAAATAGCCAGAAAAGGAGGTTTGGCTACTTAGGAAGGAGGATAGGCTAGCAACATAGGTAAGAGCCTATCATAAGGAGTCTCTGACGTCACCTGCTGGCACTGGCCACTCAGAGCAGTCCAGTGTGCCAGCAGCACCTCTGTTTCCAAGATGGCAGAGGTCTGGAGCACACTGGAGGAGCTCTGGGCACCTCCCCTGGGAGGTGCAGGTCAGGGGAGTGGTCACTCCCCTTTCCTTTGTCCAGTTTCGCGCCAGAGCAGGGCTGGGGGATCCCTGAACCGGTGTAGACTGGCTTATGCAGAGATGGGCACCACCTGTGCCCATCAAAGCATTTCCAGAGGCTGGGGGAGGCTACTCCTCCCCAGCCTTGACACCTTTTTTCAAAGGGAGAGGGTGTAACACTCTCTCTTTGAGGATTTCCTTTGTTCTGCCTTCCTGGGCCAAGCCTGGCTGTACCCCAGGAGGGCAGAAACCTGTCTGAAGGGTTGGCAGCAGTAGCAGCTGCAGTGAAACCCCGGGACAGGTAGTTTGGCAGGACCCGGGTCTGTGCTAGAGACTGGGGGGATTATGGAATTGTCTCCCCAATGCCAGAATGGCATTGGGGTGACAATTCCATGATCATAGACATGTTACATGGCCATATTCGGAGTTACCATTGTGAAGCTACATATAGGTAGTGACCTATGTGTAGTGCCCGCGTGCAATGGTGTCCCCGCACTCACAAAGTCCAGGGAATTTGCCCTGAACAATGTGGGAGCACCTTGGCTAGTGACAGGGTGCCCACACACTAAGTAACTTGCCACCTTACCTTCACCAAGTGAGGGTTAGACATATAGGTGACTTGTCAGTTACTTATGTGCATTGAAAAATGGCTGTGAAATAATGTGGACGTTATTTCACTCGGGCTGCAGTTTCAATCCTGTGTAAGAATTGTCTGAGCTCTCTATGGGTGGCAAAAGAAATGCTGAAGCGCATAGGGATCTCTTGGAACCCCAGTACCCTGGGCACCTAGGTACCATATACTAGGGAATTATAAGGGTGTTCCAGTGTGCCAATGAGAATTGGTGAAGATAGTCACTAGCCTGCAGTGACAATTGTGAAAAGCAGAGAGAGCATAAACACTGAGGTTCTGGTTAGCAGAGCCTCAGTGATACAGTTAGGCAACACACAGGGAACACATACAGGGCATACTTTATGAGCACTGGGGTCCTGCCTGGCAGGATCCCAGTGACACAAGGGCAAAAACAAACATACATACAGTGAAAATGGGGGTAACATGCCAGGCAAGATGGTACTTTCCTACACAACCCCCGCCAAACGAAGGACAATAAGGCTAACCTTGCCCAGATGAGTCTTCATTGTCTAAGTGGAAATATCTGGAGAATCCATCTGCATTGGAGTGGGTACTCCCAGGTCTATGTTCCACTGTATAGTCCATTCCCTGTAGAGATATGGACCACCTCAACAATTTAGGGTTTTCACCTTTTATTTGTTTTAGCCAAAGTAGAGGTTTGTGGTCTGTCTGAACAATAAAGTGAGTACCAAACAGGTATGGTCTCAACTTTTTCAGTGCCCAGACCACAGCAAAGGCCTCCCTCTCTTTGGCAGACCAACGCTTTTCTGTAGGGGTCAACCTTCTGCTGATAAAAGCAACTGGTTGATCCTGGCCCTCAGAATTCAGTTGTGATAGTACTGCCCCAACCCCTAATTCAGATGCATCAGTTTGAACACTGAATTTCTTGGAGTAACAAGGGCTTTTTAGGACAGGTGCAGAGCACATGGCCTGTTTTAGCTCCTCAAAAGCTTTTTGACAGCTAGCTGTCCACAGTACCTTCTTAGGCATGTTCTTGCAAGTGAGATCATTAAGAGGGGCTGCAATGAAGCCATAATTCTTTATGAATCTCCTATAGTACCCTGTGAGGCCTAAAAAGGCTCTCACCTGGGTTTGAGTCGTAGGGGGAACCTAAGCCATGATAGTTTGGAATTTCCCCTGTAGTGGTGCAATCTGTTCTCCAACTACCAGGTGGCCCAGATAAACCACTTTCCCCTGCCCTAACGGGCACTTTGAGGCCTTGATAGTGAGGCCTGCCTTTTGCAGGGCCTCCAGAACGTTCCATAGGTGGACCAGGTGATCATCCCAGCTTGAGCTAAAGAAAGCAATATCATCTAGATATGCTGCACTGAAAGCTTCCAACCCTTGCAGGACTGTGCTCACCAACCTCTGAAAAGTGGCAGGTGCATTTTTCAAACCAAACGGCATTACTGTGAATTAGTAGTGCCCTCCAATGGTGGAAAATGCAGTCTTGGGTTTAGCATCTTCTGATAACCTAATCTGCCAATACCCTGCAGTTAGATCAAAAGTGCTTAGATACTTGGCAGAAGCCAGTGTATATATAAGCTCATCTGCCCTGGGTATAGGGTGAGCATCTTTCTCGGTTACCTGATTGAGCCCTCTATAATCTACACAAACTTTCATCTCTCTCTTTACACCCAACATTTTCTGCACCTCTTGTTTAATGCAGTCCCTGGCATGGTCAGGCTGCCTATAAATTTTGCTTTTGACAGGCAGGCTGCCTCTAGTATCAATTGTATGTTCACACCAGGAAGTTGTACCTGGGACAAGTGAAAAGACGTCTCAAAACTGACTTAAGAGATTGATACAGTTGTCTTTCTGTTCTGCAGTAAGACAATCTGCTAAGACTACTCCCTCCACTAAGCCATCAGCTTCAGTGGTGGAGAAGAGATCAGGGAGAGGGTCACTCTCTTCTTCCTGTCCCTTATCTGTTGCCATGAGCAGTATGAGATCAGCCCTGTCATAGTAGGGTTTCAGGCGGTTGACATGAATCACCCTAAGGGGACTCCTGGCAGTGCCCAGGTCTACCAAATAGGTAACCTCACCCTTTTTCTCAACAATCTGATGGGGTCCACTCCTTTGTCTTGGAGTGCTCTTGGGGCCACAGGCTCCAATACCTGCACCTTCTGTCCTGGTTGGTACTGGATCAGAACAGCCTTCTGGTCATGCCATTGCTTTTGCAGTTCCTGGCTGCCCTGAAGGTTTTTACTGGCCATTTTCATGTACTCAGCCATTCTGGATCTTAGGCCAAGTACATAGTCCACTATGTCCTGTTTGGGAGCTTTCAAAGGTTGTTCCCAACCCTCCTTCACAAGTGTTAGTGGGCCTCTTACAGGGTGTCCAAAGAGGAGTTCAAAGGGGCTGAAGCCCACTCCTTTCTGGGGTACCTCCCTGTAAGCAAAAAGGAGGCAAGGTAACAGGACATCCCATCTCCTCCTGAGTTTTTCAGGGAGTCCCATTATCATACCTTTGAGAGTTTTATTAAACCTCTCTACCAGTCCATTAGTCTGTGGAGGATAGGGTGTGGTGAATTTATAGGTCACACCACATTCCTTCTACATTGCCTTTTAGTATACAGACATGAAGTTGCTACCCTTGTCTGATACTACCTCTTTAGGAAAGCCCACCCTGGAAAATATTCCCAGTAGGGGCCTTTGCCACTGCAGGAGCAATTGTGGTCCTTTAGGGGATGGCTTCTGGATTTCTTGTGGCATGTCCACTACCACTAAGATGAATCTGTTTCCAGAAGCAGTTGGAGGGTCAAGGGGGCCAACTATGTCAACCCCTAGCCTTTCAAAGGGCACCCCAACCACAGGCAGTGGGATCAAGGGGGCCTTTGGAGTGCTACTAGTCTTGCCACTGGCTTGGCAAGTGACACAAGAGCAACAAAACTCTTTTGTGTCTTCTGACATATGAGGCCAGTGAAAATGTGGAAAAGTCTGTCCCATGTTGTACTTTGCCCCAAATGCCCAGCCAAGGGAATGTCATGTGCCAGTGTAAGGAGAAATTCCCTATACTGCAAGGGAATGACCAGTCTCCTGGTAGCACCAGGTTTTGGGTCACTTGCCTCAGTATAAAGGAGATTGTTCTCTCAGTAAACTCTGTGAGATTCACTGACATCCCCTGCTTCTTGTTTGACAGCTTGCTGTCTTAAACCCTCTAATGTGGGACAGGTCTGCAGTGCCACACTCAGTTCCTCCCTGGCAGGACCCCCTGAACACAAGAGTTCAGCTGTGTTAGCCTGAAGCTCATCTGGCATAGGTTCTGCACAAGGATTTGACTCCTCCTCATCAAAAGGGGAATCTTCTGGAGAGGGAGGGATAGTGGACAAGGGTTTGTCCTTCCCACCCCTAGTTTTTGGGAGCACTTGGTCCAGTGTTCCAGGATTCAAGTTTCCCTGTCCTCTTTGTCTCTTGGTCTGAGCCCTGGTGAGCGCAAGGATGTGCCATGGAATGGCCAGCATTGCTGCATGAGACTCCAATTCTACTTTAGCCCAAGCTGAAGTCTCCAAATCATTGCCCACTAGACATTCTACAGGTAAGTCAGTGGATACCACAACTTGCTTTGGACCAGTAACCCCCCCCCCCGTTGAGATTCACAACAACGTTGGGGTGGCTAACAGTGTTGTTATGGGCGCCAGTCACTTGGAACTGAAGACCAAGTATGTGTTGTTCAGGGGCTACCAGTTTTTCCATCACCATAGTGCACTGGCACCTATGTCCCTGTAGGCCTCAACCTGAACACCATTTATTAGGGGTAGTTGTTTGTACTTATCCATATTAAGGGGACAAGCAACCAGGGTGCAAGGTCAATGCCACCATCTGAGACTAAAACAGCCTCAGTGGTCTCCCTAACGAGACCAACCCCCACTACATTACCAAAAGTGAACCCAGCTATACCCTTAGATTGGCTATTAGTAGAGTTTTTCCCATCACCGCTGCTATCACTAGGGGCACTAGTGGAAGCAGTGGGGATTGTGGTGGTGGGAGATTTGGTGTTCCTCTTGGGGCAAGTGGGATCAGTTGCCCAATAGTCTTTGATTTTACATAGGTAAAACCATGGCTTTTTCTGTTGGTTTGAAAAGGAGTTGGGCCTACCCCAAGAATGTTTTGGGGACATGATTGTGAGAAAGTAGCCTCTTTCTAGCCTTGTTATCCCCCCTCTTGTGACTCTGAGTTCATAGAACTTCCAATGGCCTGTTCTGGTACTTCTGCGGGTGCTGCCTGCTTCTGCGGGGGCTCTCTGAGTTGCTGAGTGCCCCCTCTGTCTCCTCCTCCAACGGGCGACATCCTGGTCTTTCCTGGTCTCCAGCAGCCCCCAAAAACCTCTACTGCGACCCTTGCAGGTAGCAAGGCTTTTTGGTGGAATTTCTTCATGGAAACACTTCTGCAACATCCAGTACGCCGAGGGACATCTTCCATCCAAAGGAGAAGTTCCTAGCCCTTTTCATTGTTGCAGAATCTTCAGCTTCTTCCACCCAGACGCAGCCCTTTTGCACCTTCACCTGGGGTTTCCTGGGCTCCTGCCCCCCCTGAACACTATCGCGACTCTTGGACTTGGTCCACTTCCTTGTCAGGTCCTCAGGTCCAGGAATCCGTCTTCAGTGTTTTGCTGGTGCTTGTGGTTCTTGCAGAATCCCCCTATCACGACTATTGTGTCTTTCTGGGGTAGTAGGGTAACTTTACTCCTACTTTCTAGGGTCTTGGGGTGGAGTATCTTGGACACCCTTACTGTTTTCTTACAGTCCCAGCGACCCTCTACAAATTCCCATAGGTCTGGGGTCCATTTGTGAGTCGCATTCCACTTTTGGAGTATATGGTTTGTGTTGCCCCTAGACCTATGTTTGCCTATTGCATCCTATTGTGATTCTACATTGTTTGCACAACTTTTCTTACTGTTACTTACCTGTGTTGGGTTTGTGTACATATAACTTGTGTATATTACTTACCTCCTAAGTGAGGGTATTCTCTGAGGTACCCACTATACGCCAGGCCAGCCTCCTACATTCACTATGAGTGTATTTAGAGTGTGTGATTACTCATGACAGCTATGAGTAGAGAAGATGCAACATTCAACCTATCTGTGTCCTTCATCACATGTACAATTTGGCAAGGGTGTATGACTTATTTAGACATTGCTTGACTTACATGTACATTCCTCCAAACTGTATTGAGTGTTTGTTTCAGACCTAGACATTTAGGTGTTTTGTTCCCTGTATGTCACTCTCTCTTGGTCAAACATGTGACTGCCACTATGTTTTCAGTTTTCACCTGTGATAGTGACATTGAGACATTGCTTAGTTACATAGCAGACTTAAACCTGCCATTGTAGATGATTGCTACTCTTTTCGTACCTAGGTCAGACATCGGTACAGCAGTCTTCACATGTATTTCCAGGATTGCTTCAGGCATATGTCAACCCAACACACTTGTGCAAAATGTCTGTGACAATGTATATTGTTGCTGCTACAGACTATGCCTACATTTCACCCACACATTCATGGGGTAGTACATTGTTTTTATTTGTTTTTAGTTCCTGGCTATGTTCCCAAGTATTTTACATCTTTTGTGGTGTAGTCATGCTCTGGAGTTAATGTATGTGATGCTGAAAAGAAGTACGCCATGAGAAATCAGAGTTATAGTGATTTATTTACACATTTTAATGTATTGATGCTTGGAATACAGTCTATAAGTGAAAAAGTTGTGCACAATTTGGTCTTTTCTGCCTGCCCCAGCAGCAAAGTTTGGTTGTTCCACATCCTCCTGTTGTGCATCATTGTCCTCATCCTCCTCACTGGGGACATCTAACTGTTCGTATCAGGAGACATTGGTGCATGCACAGATGTTGTGCAAAATTACAAAGACAATCATTATTTTGCACTCAAGGGGTGATGCATGCAACAGGCTTCCTCGTGTTAGACCTAGGCACCAGAACCTGGCTTTCAGCATGCCAAATGTCATCTCCACCACATTCCTGGTCCTTTTGTGTGCTTCATTGTAAGCCCGCTCAGCATCAGTTAGTGGGTTTCCAGATGGGGTCATGACCCACAGATGGATGCTGTAACCTTGGGCCGCTGCAATGGAATGTGAGAATATGTGTCAGACATACATATTTGTTAATTGCTATGTGCCGTGGCACATATTTGTCTTCAGTAGAGTGGTGATTCAGACTTGCATCTAGTGTGGTGTATGTTCCAGTTTCAATGCATGGTTGTATTATTGTGTGGTGGTGCACTTTCCAGTCATGGATTGTGCCTCAGGAACCTGGTGATAGTTGATTCATTTCTTGTCTGACAGTTCACTGATGCAGAATATGTGTGGTGTTGTCTATATTTGTCCCTTAGTCCCATAGCTTTAGACCTGCAGAAGAGTGATGTTTGCTAATTGTGTACCTATTTTGTGTGGTGTGTGCCATTACACAGATGTTGCACCCTGTGTGTTCCATGTGAATTCCACCCCTTTAGCCTTGAAGTACCTCCCTTGCACAAAGAGTTGTTATTGCCAATTGCTGGCTAGCATGTGTATGTGGTTCAGATGCACAGTGTGGCCCAGTTGTATGGGATGTGCACTGACAGTAGTTCAGCTGCCACAGTCCACTGCTGGCACCCTTGTATCATGGTAGGGAGAGGTGAGATTTATGTGTATGATTGTTGGTGTGCTGTGAGGTATCCATTCATGCACATGATCTATCAATGATGGTGATGTTCTATTTCAATATGTGCTGCACTATGCACCACACTAGGGAAAGGGAAACACAATAAGTATATCAGGTTTATTTTGATGATATGTAAATGGTGATGCCACCACTAAGGTGGCATTAATTGTTGGTGCTGCCTCAGGTTTCTACAACATGGTAAATGTGGGGCAGTGCCAATATGTGAGTTGTTTGACAGTGGCATGGCCAATGCAATACACATTGCTGAGCTATTCCATGCTAAGTGTTATGTGTGAACGATATGTATTTTGTGAGAAACATGTGGACACCGGTAGTGGTTTGACCCCAGCTTTTGAATGCAGAGGAGACATGGCTCCACCAGTCCATCATGTACAGTGTCAGTCAGGTGGGTCTAAGAACTTGTACATATGGGTGTATGTGAGGGTGATGTGCATTGAATGCCTCTAGTGAAGCATGTGGCATATGTGTTGTTGTCCAAACATTTGTGTTTCCCTGTCCATGTGTGTTTACTGTGGTGTCTGTATTGCTAGGTCCACATGTTTAGTGTGTTGTCTGTGTTATGAAGTGTATGTTGGCTTACCTACGAGTAGGCCATTGCCATACTGTCCATCCTGGAAACGTTGATTAATTGTGTAGTGTCTGAAGATATAGGCATCATGGACGCTGCCCGGATATTTGGCAAGAATGTTGCTAAATATTCCATGATGGTCCACTATAGCCTGCACATTAATTGTATGTGTGTGTTTCCTGTTCCTGAAGGGGTGTTCCATTGTAGCAGGAGAGACAAGTTGGACATGTGTTCAATTCATTGCACCCAGCACCTAGCACATGCGGGAACCCGACAATTTGGTAGAGTCCTTGGTAGAGTCATTGTTTTCTCTCCTGCTGCAGTTGCTGGGTGTTGGGGAACCAGATGTGGTGGAGTGTGAGGTGGATGATGGCATCTAGGACCATAGGAAGGAAGGCAGACAGAGATGGTTGTGAGATACCACTCACTTGTGCCTCAGTGGTCTGGAATGATCCAGAGGCTAGCATGTGGAGGACAACCAGGAGTGTGGTCATGGGTGGTATGGCTGTGTACCTTTCCACTCTTGCTGTGATGTCAGGAAAAATGTGGTGGGGCAGCTTTACCATGGACTCCCGCTTCAGACAGTACAGCCTGATGACTTCTTCATGTCTGAGGCCAAGGATGGATGCACGTGTGTGGAATATTCTCTCCCTCCTTCTGCCCTGCCTTTGTGGCTGCAGTGGTGGTTTTTGAGGTTGCTGTGGTGGTGTTGGTGACATTTGGCATCGTCGCTGTCATCTTTTCAAGGTGCCAAGCTAAAGTAGTAATAGGTCCATGTTGTCCAGTTGCTTGCCAGGGTGTGTGTTTTCCTTATGTAGTTGCAGCTGGGCTTCATTATAACGCCTAGTCTGACCAGGCATTACATTTTTTACGCTAATCAGAATTAGCGTCATTTTTAGGGCCCGAACCTAGGCATGCATTGTTTTTCCATTGGTTTGTAGATTTGGTGCTAGCGGGCTAGTGTAATTGTTTTAGGAGGGAACGCCGACCTTGCATATCATGGTCGCTAAATGACGCAAGGTGAGGTGTCGCTCCTAAAAAATATGCTAGTCCTGAAATTTGCCGCTAGACTGCTCTAGCGTCTAAATATGGTGCTGGCTTAGTGCCGATTTTACGTAAAAAAAACAGAGCAAAGGCAGCACTAGCTTTCCTTAAATTTGGGCCTAGGTCCTTCAGAGTGGGCGCTGTCCACACTTGATTCCCAGAAACCTGCTTCATGGAAGCTGTCACCTTGGCCTTGCCCAGATGATGCAGTAAACACAGATACAACAGTTTGAGTGTATTTGTGCAATTACAATTGGACATTAGTATTCAGCACACAACACTTGTGAAAAGGTCAGTAATCCCCATGCCAGCTCCCATATCATGTATAACTGTCACTTAGACACTTGTAGGTCCCTCCATAAAAAAGGTTTTTGATAGCATCAGTAAACACATAGGCCTCTGACTCACTGCAGTATAGAGCTAAATGTATTCACATTTCACAAAGGGCCAGGTGTTGGTCTGAAAATCAACTTCTGAAGATGTGCACTACAAAATCTATATGATTTAACTTTCCATCTGCAAATGTCCCTTTAACCCCTTCGCTGCCAGGCCTTTTCCCCCTCCTCTGCCGAGCCTTTTTTTGGCTATTTGGGGCAGTTCGCGCTTAGGCCCTCATAACTTTTTGTCCACATATGCTAGCCAAGCCAAATTTGCGTCCTTTTTTTCCAACATCCCAGGGATTCTAGAGGTACCCAGACTTTGTGGGTTCCCCAGAAGGAGACAAAGAAATTAGCCAAAATACAGTGAAAATTTTGTTTATTTCAAAACAATTTGAAAAAGGGGCTGCAGAAGAAGGTTTGTGGTTTTTTCCCTGAAAAGGGCATCAACAAAGGGTTTGCGGTGCTAAAGTCACCAGATTCCCAGCTTTCAGGAACAGGCCGACTTGAATCAGAAAACCCAATTTTTCAACACAATTTTGGCATTTTACTGGGACATACCCCATTTTTACGATTTTTTGTTCTTTCAGCCTCCTTCCAGTCAGTGACAGAAATGGGCATGGATCCCAGAAACCGCAACATTTCTGAAAAGTAGACAAAATTCTGAATTCAGCAAGGGGTAATTTGTGTAGATCCTACAAGGGTTTCCTACAGAAAATAACAACTGAAAAAGAAAAATATTGAAATTGAGGTGAAAAAAACATCAATTTTTCTCTACGTTTTACCTGTAACTATTTCCTGCAATGTCAGATTTTCAAAAGCAATATACTGTTACATCTGCTGGACTCTTCTGGTTGCGGGGATATATAGGGCTTGTAGGTTCATCAAGAACTCTAGGTACCCAGAGCCAATAAATGACCTGCACCCTGCAGTAGATTTTCATTCTATACCGGGTATACAGCAATTCATTTGCTGAAATATAAAGAGTAAAAAATAGCTATCAACAAAACCTTTGTATTTCCAAAATGGGCACAAGATAAGGTGTTGAGAAGCAGTGGTTATTTGCACATCTCTGAATTCCGGGGTGCCCATACTAGCATGTGAATTACAGGGCATTTCTCAAATAGACGTCTTTTTTACACACTGTCTTACATTTGGAAGGGAAAAATGTAGAGAAAGACAAGGGGCAATAACACTTGTTTTGCTATTCTATGTTCCCCCAAGGCTCCCGATAAAAATGATACCTCACTTGTGTGGGTAGATCTAGTGCCCGTGACAGGATATGCCCCAAAACACAACGTGGACACATCACAGAAAACAGAGCTGTTTTTTGCAAAGTGCCTACCTGTAGATTTTGGCCTCTAGCTCAGCCGGCACCTAGAGAAACCTACCAAACCTGTGCATTTTTTTCAACTAGAGACCTAGGGGAATCCAAGATGGGGTGACTTGTGGGGCTCTAACCAGGTTCTGTTACCCAGAATCCTTTGCAAACCTCCAATTTTGGCTAAGAAAACACATCTTCCTCACATTTCGGTGACAGAAAGTTCTGGAATCTGAGAGGAGCCCCAAATTTCCTTCCGCCCAGCGTTCCCCCAAGTCTTCCGATAAAAATGATACCTCACTTGTGTGGGTAGTCCTAGCGCCCGCGACAGGAAATGTCCCAAAACACAAAGTGGGCACATCCCATTTTTTGACAGAAAACAGAGCTGTTTTTTGCAAAGTACCTACCTGTAGATTTTGGCCTCTAGCTCAGCTGGCACCTAGGGAAACCTACCAAACCTGTGCATTTTTTAAAACTAGAGACCTAGGGGAATCCAAGATGGGGTGACTTGTGGGGCTCTGACCAGATTCTGTTACCCAGAATCCTTTGCAAACCTCAAAATTTGTCTAAAAAAACATATTTTCCTCACATTTCGATGACAGAAAGTTCTGGAATCTGAGAGGAGCCACAAATTTCCTTCCACCCAGCGTTCCCCCAAGTCTCCCGATAAAAATGGTACCTCACTTGTGTGGTTAGGCCTAGCGCCCGCGACAGGAAATGTCCCAAAACACAAAGTGGGCACATCCCATTTTTTGACAGAAAACAGAGCTGTTTTTTGCAAAGTGCCTACCTGTAGATTTTGGCCTCTAGGTCCGCCGGCACCTAGGGAAACCTACCAAACCTGTGCATTTTTTTAAACTAGAGACCTAGGGGAATCCAAGATGGGGTGACTTGTGGGGCTCTGACCAGGTTCTGTTACCCAGAATCCTTTGCAAACCTCAAAATTTGGCTTAAAAAACACATTTTCCTCACATTTCGGTGACAGAAAGTTCTGGAATCTGAGAGAAGCCACAAATTTCCTTCCACCCAGCGTTCCCCCAAGTCTCCCGATAAAAATGATACCTCACTTGTGTGGGTAGGCCTAGCGGCGGCGACAAGACACACCCCAAAACACAACGTGGACACATCCCATTTTTTGAAAGAAAACAGAGCTGTTTTTTGCAAAGTGCCTACTTGTAGATTTTGGCCTCTAGCTCAGCCGGCACCTAGGGAAACCTACCAAACCTGTGCATTTTTGAAAACTAGAGACCTAGGGGAATCCAAGATGGGGTGACTTGTGGGCTCTGACCAGGTTCTGTTACCCAGAATCCTTTGCAAACCTCAAAATTTGGCTAAAAAACACATTTTCCTCACATTTCGGTGACAGAAAGTTCTGGAATCTGAGAGGAGCCACAAATTTCCTTCCATCCAGCGTTCCCCCAAGTCTCCTGATAAAAATGGTACCTCACTTGTGTGGGTAGGCCTGGCACCCGTGACAGGATATGCCCCAAAACACAACGTGGACACATCACAGAAAACAGAGCTGTTTTTTGCAAAGTGCCTACCTGTAGATTTTGGCCTCTAGCTCAGCCGGCACCTAGGGAAACCTACCAAACCTGTGCATTTTTCAAAACTAGAGACCTAGGGGAATCCAAGATGGGGTGACTTGTGGGGCTCTGACCAGGTTCTGTTACCCAGAATCCTTTGCAAACCTCAAAATTTGGCTAAAAAACACACTTTCCTCACATTTTGGTGACAGAAAGTTCTGGAATCTGAGAGGAGCCACAAATTTCCTTCCACCCAGCATTCCCCCAAGTCTCCCGATAAAAATGATACCTCACTTGTGTGGGTAGGGCTAGCGCCCGCGACAGGATATGCCCCAAAACACAACGTGGACACATCACAGAAAACAGAGCTGTTTTTTGCAAAGTCCCTACTTGTAGATTTTGGCCTCTAGCTCAGCCGGCACCTAGGGAAACCTACCAAACCTGTGCATTTTTCAAAACTAGAGACCTAGGGGAATCCAAGATGGGGTGACTTGTGGGGCTCTGACCAGGTTCTGTTACCCAGAATCCTTTGCAAACCTCAAAATTTGGCTAAAAAACACACTTTCCTCACATTTTGGTGACAGAAAGTTCTGGAATCTGAGAGGAGCCACAAATTTCCTTCCACCCAGCATTCCCCCAAGTCTCCCGATAAAAATGATACCTCACTTGTGTGGGTAGGCCTAGCGCCCGCGACAGGATATGCCCCAAAACACAACGTGGACACATCACAGAAAACAGAGCTGTTTTTTGCAAAGTCCCTACTTGTAGATTTTGGCCTCTAGCTCAGCCGGCACCTAGGGAAACCTACCAAACCAGTGCATTTTTCAAAACTAGAGACCTAGGGGAATCCAAGATGGGGTGACTTGTGGGGCTCTGACCAGGTTCTGTTAACCAGAATCCTTTGCAAACCTCAAAATTTGGCTAAAAAACACACTTTCCTCACATTTTGGTGACAGAAAGTTCTGGAATCTGAGAGGAGCCACAAATTTCCTTCCACCCAGCGTTCCCCCAAGTCTACCGATAAAAATGGTACCTCACTTGTGTGGGTAGGCCTAGCACCCGCGACAGGATATGCCCCAAAACACAACATGGACACATCACAGAAAACAGAGCTGTTTTTTGCAAAGTGCCTACCTGTAGATTTTGGCCTCTAGCTCAGCCGGCACCTAGGGAAACCTACCAAACCTCTGCATTTTTTAAAACTAGAGACCCAGGGGAATCCAAGATGGGGTGACTTGTAGGGCTCTGACCAGGTTCTGTTACCAAGAATCCTTTGCAAACCTCAAAATTTGGCTAAAAAAAACACTTTTTTCTCACATTTCGGTGACAGAAAGTTCTGGAATCTGAGAGGAGCCACAAATTTCCTTCCACCCAGCGTTCCGCCAAGTCTCCTGATAAAAATGGTACCTCACTTGTGTGGGTAGGCCTAGCACCCGTGACAGGATATGCCCCAAAACACAACGTGGACACATCACAGAAAACAGAGCTGTTTTTTGCAAAGTGCCTACTTGTAGATTTTGGCCTCTAGCTCAGCCGGCACCTAGGGAAACCTACCAAACCAGTGCATTTTTTTAAAACTAGAGACCTAGGGGAATCCAGGATGGGATGACTTGTGGGCTCTGACCAGGTTCTGTTGCCCAGAATCCTTTGCAAACCTCAAATTTTGGCTAAAAAAACAAATTTTTCTCATATTTCGGTGACAGAAAGTTCTGGAATCTGAGAGGAGCCACAAATTTCTTTCCACCCAACGTTCCCCCAAGTCTCCCGATAAAAATGGTACCTCACTTGTGTGGGTAGGCCTAGCGCCCGCCATAGGATATGCCCCAAAACACAACGTGGATACATCACAGAAAACAGAGCTGTTTCTTGCAAAGTGCCTACCTGTAGATTTTGGCCTCCAGCTCAGCCGGCACCTAGGGAAACCTACCAAACCTGTGCATTTTTTTAAACTAGAGACCTAGGGGAATCCAAGATGGGGTGACTTGTGGGGCTCTGACCAGGTTCTGTTACCCAGAATCCTTTGCAAACCTCAAAATTTGGCTAAAAACCCCACTTTTTTCTCACATTTCGGTGACAGAAAGTTCTGGAATCTGAGAGGAGCCAGAAATTTCCTTCCACCCAGCGTTCCCCCAAGTCTCCCGATAAAAATGATACCTCACTTGTGTGGGTAGTCCTAGCACCCGCGACAGGAAATGTCCCAAAACACAAAGTGGGCACATCCCATTTTTTGACAGAAAACAGAGCTGTTTTTTGCAAAGTGCCTACCTGTAGATTTTGGCCTCTAGCTCATCCGGCACCTAGGGAAACCTACCAAACCTGTGCATTTCTTAAAACTAGAGACCTAGGGGAATCCAAGATGGGGTGACTTGTGGGGCTCTGACCAGGTTCTGTTACCCAGAATCCTTTGCAAACTTCAAAATTTGTCTAAAAAAACATATTTTCCTCATATTTCGGTGACAGAAAGTTCTGGAATCTGAGAGGAGCCACAAATTTCCTTCCACCCAGCGTTCCCCCAAGTCTCCTGATAAAAATGGTACCTCACTTGTGTGCGTAGACCTAGCACCCGCGACAGGATATGCCCCAAAACACAACGTGGACACATCACAGAAAACAGAGCTGTTTTTTGCAAAGTGCCTACCTGTAGATTTTGGCCTCTAGCTCAGCCGGCACCTAGGGAAACCCACCAAACCTGTGCATTTTTGAAAACTAGAGACCTAGGGGAATCCAAGATGGGGTGACTTGTGGGGCTCTGACCAGGTTCTGTTACCCAGAATCCTTTGCAAACCTCAAAATTTGGCTAAAAAACACACTTTCCTCACATTTCGGTGACAGAAAGTTCTGGAATCTGAGAGGAGCCACAAATTTCCTTCCACCCAGCATTCCCCCAAGTCTCCCGATAAAAATGATACCTCACTTGTGTGGGTAGGCCTAGCGCCCGCGACAGGATATGCCCCAAAACACAACGTGGACACATCACAGAAAACAGAGCTGTTTTTTGCAAAGTGCCTACTTGTAAATTTTGGCCTCTAGCTCAGCCGGCACCTAGGGAAACCTACCAAACCAGTGCATTTTTTTAAAACTAGAGACCTAGGGGAATCCAGGATGGGGTGACTTGTGGGCTCTGACCAGGTTCTGTTGCCCAGAATCCTTTGCAAACCTCAAATTTTGGCTAAAAAAACAAATTTTCCTCATATTTCGGTGACAGAAAGTTCTGGAATCTGAGAGGAGCCACAAATTTCTTTCCACCCAACGTTCCCCCAAGTCTCCCGATAAAAATGGTACCTCACTTGTGTGGGTAGGCCTAGCGCCAGCCACAGGATATGCCCCAAAACACAACGTGGACACATCACAGAAAACAGAGCTGTTTTTTGCAAAGTGCCTACCTGTAGATTTTGGCCTCTAGCTCAGCCGGCACCTAGGGAAACCTACCAAACCTGTGCATTTTTTTAAACTAGAGACCTAGGGGAATCCAAGATGGGGTGACTTGTGGGGCTCTGACCAGGTTCTGTTACCCAGAATCCTTTGCAAACCTCAAAATTTGGCTAAAACCCCCACTTTTTTCTCACATTTCGGTGACAGAAAGTTCTGGAATCTGAGAGGAGCCAGAAATTTCCTTCCACCCAGCGTTCCCCCAAGTCTCCCGATAAAAATGATACCTCACTTGTGTGGGTAGTCCTAGCACCCGCAACAGGAAATGTCCCAAAACACAAAGTGGGCACATCCCATTTTTTGACAGAAAACAGAGCTGTTTTTTGCAAAGTGCCTACCTGTAGATTTTGGCCTCTAGCTCAGCCGGCACCTAGGGAAACCTACCAAACCTGTGCATTTTTTAAAACTAGAGACCTAGGGGAATCCAATATGGGGTGACTTGTGGGGCTCTGACCAGGTTCTGTTACCCAGAATCCTTTGCAAACTTCAAAATTTGTCTAAAAAAACATATTTTCCTCACATTTCGATGACAGAAAGTTCTGGAATCTGAGAGGAGCCACAAATTTCTTTCCACCCAGCGTTCCCCCAAGTCTTCCGATAAAAATGATACCTCACTTGTGTGGGTAGGCCTAGCGCCCGCGACAGGATATGCCCCAAAACACAACGTGGACACATCACAGAAAACAGAGCTGTTTTTTGCAAAGTGCCTACTTGTAGATTTTGGCCCCTAGCTCAGCCGGCACCTAGGGAAACCTACCAAACCAGTGCATTTTTTTAAAACTAGAGACCTAGGGGAATCCAGGATGGGATGACTTGTGGGCTCTGACCAGGTTCTGTTGCCCAGAATCCTTTGCAAACCTCAAATTTTGGCTAAAAAAACAAATTTTTCTCATATTTCGGTGACAGAAAGTTCTGGAATCTGAGAGGAGCCACAAATTTCTTTCCACCCAACGTTCCCCCAAGTCTCCCGATAAAAATGGTACCTCACTTGTGTGGGTAGGCCTAGCGCCCGCCACAGGATTTGCCCCAAAACACAACGTGGACACATCACAGAAAACAGAGCTGTTTTTTGCAAAGTGCCTACCTGTAGATTTTGGCCTCTAGCTCAGCCGGCACCTAGGGAAACCTACCAAACCTGTGCATTTTTTTAAACTAGAGACCTAGGGGAATCCAAGATGGGGTGACTTGTGGGGCTCTGACCAGGTTCTGTTACCCAGAATCCTTTGCAAACCTCAAAATTTGGCTAAAAACCCCACTTTTTTCTCACATTTCGGTGACAGAAAGTTCTGGAATCTGGGAGGAGCCAGAAATTTCCTTCCACCCAGCGTTCCCCCAAGTCTCCCGATAAAAATGATACCTCACTTGTGTGGGTAGTCCTAGCACCCGCGACAGGAAATGTCCCAAAACACAAAGTGGGCACATCCCATTTTTTGACAGAAAACAGAGCTGTTTTTTGCAAAGTGCCTACCTGTAGATTTTGGCCTCTAGCTCAGCCGGCACCTAGGGAAACCTACCAAACCTGTGCATTTCTTAAAACTAGAGACCTAGGGGAATCCAAGATGGGGTGACTTGTGGGGCTCTGACCAGCTTCTGTTACCCAGAATCCTTTGCAAACTTCAAAATTTGTCTAAAAATACATATTTTCCTCATATTTCGGTGACAGAAAGTTCTGGAATCTGAGAGGAGCCATAAATTTCTTTCCACCCAGCGTTCCCCCAAGTCTCCTGATAAAAATGGTACCTCACTTGTGTGCGTAGACCTAGCACCCGCGACAGGATATGCCCCAAAACACAACGTGGACACATCACAGAAAACAGAGCTGTTTTTTGCAAAGTGCCTACCTGTAGATTTTGGCCTCTAGCTCAGCCGACACCTAGGGAAACCCACCAAACCTGTGCATTTTTCAAAACTAGAGACCTAGGGGAATCCAAGATGGGGTGACTTGTGGGGCTCTGACCAGGTTCTGTTACCCAGAATCCTTTGCAAACCTCAAAATGTGGCTAAAAAACACACTTTCCTCACATTTCGGTGACAGAAAGTTCTGGAATCTGAGAGGAGCCATAAATTTCTTTCCACCCAGCATTCCCCCAAGTCTCCCGATAAAAATGATACCTCACTTGTGTGGGTAGGCCTAGCGCCCGCGACAGGATATGCCCCAAAACACAACGTGGACACATCACAGAAAACAGAGCTGTTTTTTGCAAAGTGCCTACTTGTAGATTTTGGCCTCTAGCTCAGCCGGCACCTAGGGAAACCTACCAAACCAGTGCATTTTTTTTAAAACTAGAGACCTAGGGGAATCCAGGATGGGGTGACTTGTGGGCTCTGACCAGGTTCTGTTGCCCAGAATCCTTTGCAAACCTCAAATTTTGGCTAAAAAAACAAATTTTCCTCATATTTCGGTGACAGAAAGTTCTGGAATCTGAGAGGAGCCACAAATTTCTTTCCACCCAACGTTCCCCCAAGTCTCCCGATAAAAATGGTACCTCACTTGTGTGGGTAGGCCTAGCGCCCGCCACAGGATATGCCCCAAAACACAACGTGGACACATCACAGAAAACAGAGCTGTTTTTTGCAAAGTGCCTACCTGTAGATTTTGGCCTCTAGCTCAGCCGGCACCTAGGGAAACCTACCAAACCTGTGCATTTTTTTAAACTAGAGACCTAGGGGAATCCAAGATGGGGTGACTTGTGGGGCTCTGACCAGGTTCTGTTACCCAGAATCCTTTGCAAACCTCAAAATTTGGCTAAAACCCCCACTTTTTTCTCACATTTCGGTGACAGAAAGTTCTGGAATCTGAGAGGAGCCAGAAATTTCCTTCCACCCAGCGTTCCCCCAAGTCTCCCGATAAAAATGATACCTCACTTGTGTGGGTAGTCCTAGCACCCGCGACAGGAAATGTCCCAAAACACAAAGTGGGCACATCCCATTTTTTGACAGAAAACAGAGCTGTTTTTTGCAAAGTGCCTACCTGTAGATTTTGGCCTCTAGCTCAGCCGGCACCTAGGGAAACCTACCAAACCTGTGCATTTTTTAAAACTAGAGACCTAGGGGAATCCAAGATGGGGTGACTTGTGGGGCTCTGACCAGGTTCTGTTACCCAGAATCCTTTGCAAACTTCAAAATTTGTCTAAAAAAACATATTTTCCTCACATTTCGATGACAGAAAGTTCTGGAATCTGAGAGGAGCCACAAATTTCTTTCCACCCAGCGTTCCCCCAAGTCTTCCGATAAAAATGGTACCTCACTTGTGTGGGTAGGCCTAGCGCCCGCGACAGGATATGCCCCAAAACACAACGTGGACACATCACAGAAAACAGCTGTTTTTTGCAAAGTGCCTACCTGTAGATTTTGGCCTCTAGGTCAGCCGGCACCTAGGGAAACCTACCAAACCTGTGCATTTTTTTAAACTAGAGACCTAGGGGAATCCAAGATGGGGTGACTTGTGGGGCTCTGACCAGGTTCTGTTACCCAGAATCCTTTGCCAACCTCAAAATTTGCCTAAAAAAACAAATTTTCCTCACATTTCGGTGACAGAAAGTTCTGGAATCTGAGAGGAGCCACAAATTTCCTTCCACCCAGCGTTCCCCCAAGTCTCCCGATAAAAATGATACCTCACTTGTGTGGGTAGTCCTAGCGCCCGCGACAGGAAATGTCCCAAAACACAAAGTGGGCACATCCCATTTTTTGACAGAAAACAGAGCTGTTTTTTGCAAAGTGCCTACCTGTAGATTTTGGCCTCTAGCTCAGCCGGCACATAGGGAAACCTACCAAACCTGTGCATTTTTGAAAACTAGAGACCTAGGGGAATCCAAGATGGGGTGACTTGTGGGCTCTGACCAGGTTCTGTTGCCCAGAATCCTTTGCAAACCTCAAATTTTGGCTAAAAAAACAAATTTTCCTCATATTTCGGTGAGAGAAAGTTCTGGAACCTAAGAGGAGCCACAAATTTCTTTCCACCCAGCATTCCCCCAAGTCTCCCGATAAAAATGGTACCTCACTTGTGTGGGTAGGCCTAGCGCCCGCGACAGGTTATGCCCCAAAACACAACGTGGACACATCACAGAAAACAGAGCTGTTTTTTGCAAAGTGCCTACCTGTAGATTTTGGCCTCTAGCTCAGCCGGCACCTAGGGAAACCTACCAAACCTGTGCATTTTTTAAAACTAAAGACCTAGGGGAATCCAAGATGGGGTGACTTGTGGGGCTCTGACCAGGTTCTGTTACCCAGAATCCTTTGCAAACCTCAAAATTTGTCTAAAAAAACATATTTTCCTCACATTTCGATGACAGAAAGTTCTGGAATCTGAGAGGAGCCACAAATTTCCTTCCACCCAGCGTTCCCCCAAGTCTCCTGATAAAAATGGTACCTCACTTGTGTGGGTAGGCCTAGCGCCCGCGACAGGATATGCCCCAAAACACAACGTGGACACATCACAGAAAACAGAGCTGTTTTTTGCAAAGTGCCTACCTGTAGATTTTGGCCTCTAGGTCAGCCGGCACCTAGGGAAACCTACCAAACCTATGCATTTTTTTAAACTAGAGACCTAGGGGAATCCAGGATGGGGTGACTTGTGGGCTCTGACCAGGTTCTGTTGCCCAGAATCCTTTGCAAACCTCAAATTTTGGCTAAAAAAACAAATTTTCCTCATATTTCGGTGACAGAAAGTTCTGGAATCTGAGAGGAGCCACAAATTTCTTTCCACCCAACGTTCCCCCAAGTCTCCCAATAAAAATGGTACCTCACTTGTGTGGGTAGGCCTAGCGCCAGCCACAGGATATGCCCCAAAACACAACGTGGACACATCACAGAAAACAGAGCTGTTTTTTGCAAAGTGCCTACCTGTAGATTTTGGCCTCTAGCTCAGCCGGCACCTAGGGAAACCTACCAAACCTGTGCATTTTTTTAAACTAGAGACCTAGGGGAATCCAAGATGGGGTGACTTGTGGGGCTCTGACCAGGTTCTGTTACCCAGAATCCTTTGCAAACCTCAAAATTTGGCTAAAACCCCCACTTTTTTCTCACATTTCGGTGACAGAAAGTTCTGGAATCTGAGAGGAGCCAGAAATTTCCTTCCACCCAGCGTTCCCCCAAGTCTCCCGATAAAAATGATACCTCACTTGTGTGGGTAGTCCTAGCACCCGCAACAGGAAATGTCCCAAAACACAAAGTGGGCACATCCCATTTTTTGACAGAAAACAGAGCTGTTTTTTGCAAAGTGCCTACCTGTAGATTTTGGCCTCTAGCTCAGCCGGCACCTAGGGAAACCTACCAAACCTGTGCATTTTTTAAAACTAGAGACCTAGGGGAATCCAATATGGGGTGACTTGTGGGGCTCTGACCAGGTTCTGTTACCCAGAATCCTTTGCAAACTTCAAAATTTGTCTAAAAAAACATATTTTCCTCACATTTCGATGACAGAAAGTTCTGGAATCTGAGAGGAGCCACAAATTTCTTTCCACCCAGCGTTCCCCCAAGTCTTCCGATAAAAATGATACCTCACTTGTGTGGGTAGGCCTAGCGCCCGCGACAGGATATGCCCCAAAACACAACGTGGACACATCACAGAAAACAGAGCTGTTTTTTGCAAAGTGCCTACTTGTAGATTTTGGCCCCTAGCTCAGCCGGCACCTAGGGAAACCTACCAAACCAGTGCATTTTTTTAAAACTAGAGACCTAGGGGAATCCAGGATGGGATGACTTGTGGGCTCTGACCAGGTTCTGTTGCCCAGAATCCTTTGCAAACCTCAAATTTTGGCTAAAAAAACAAATTTTTCTCATATTTCGGTGACAGAAAGTTCTGGAATCTGAGAGGAGCCACAAATTTCTTTCCACCCAACGTTCCCCCAAGTCTCCCGATAAAAATGGTACCTCACTTGTGTGGGTAGGCCTAGCGCCCGCCACAGGATTTGCCCCAAAACACAACGTGGACACATCACAGAAAACAGAGCTGTTTTTTGCAAAGTGCCTACCTGTAGATTTTGGCCTCTAGCTCAGCCGGCACCTAGGGAAACCTACCAAACCTGTGCATTTTTTTAAACTAGAGACCTAGGGGAATCCAAGATGGGGTGACTTGTGGGGCTCTGACCAGGTTCTGTTACCCAGAATCCTTTGCAAACCTCAAAATTTGGCTAAAAACCCCACTTTTTTCTCACATTTCGGTGACAGAAAGTTCTGGAATCTGGGAGGAGCCAGAAATTTCCTTCCACCCAGCGTTCCCCCAAGTCTCCCGATAAAAATGATACCTCACTTGTGTGGGTAGTCCTAGCACCCGCGACAGGAAATGTCCCAAAACACAAAGTGGGCACATCCCATTTTTTGACAGAAAACAGAGCTGTTTTTTGCAAAGTGCCTACCTGTAGATTTTGGCCTCTAGCTCAGCCGGCACCTAGGGAAACCTACCAAACCTGTGCATTTCTTAAAACTAGAGACCTAGGGGAATCCAAGATGGGGTGACTTGTGGGGCTCTGACCAGCTTCTGTTACCCAGAATCCTTTGCAAACTTCAAAATTTGTCTAAAAATACATATTTTCCTCATATTTCGGTGACAGAAAGTTCTGGAATCTGAGAGGAGCCATAAATTTCTTTCCACCCAGCGTTCCCCCAAGTCTCCTGATAAAAATGGTACCTCACTTGTGTGCGTAGACCAAGCACCCGCGACAGGATATGCCCCAAAACACAACGTGGACACATCACAGAAAACAGAGCTGTTTTTTGCAAAGTGCCTACCTGTAGATTTTGGCCTCTAGCTCAGCCGACACCTAGGGAAACCCACCAAACCTGTGCATTTTTCAAAACTAGAGACCTAGGGGAATCCAAGATGGGGTGACTTGTGGGGCTCTGACCAGGTTCTGTTACCCAGAATCCTTTGCAAACCTCAAAATGTGGCTAAAAAACACACTTTCCTCACATTTCGGTGACAGAAAGTTCTGGAATCTGAGAGGAGCCATAAATTTCTTTCCACCCAGCATTCCCCCAAGTCTCCCGATAAAAATGATACCTCACTTGTGTGGGTAGGCCTAGCGCCCGCGACAGGATATGCCCCAAAACACAACGTGGACACATCACAGAAAACAGAGCTGTTTTTTGCAAAGTGCCTACTTGTAGATTTTGGCCTCTAGCTCAGCCGGCACCTAGGGAAACCTACCAAACCAGTGCATTTTTTTTAAAACTAGAGACCTAGGGGAATCCAGGATGGGGTGACTTGTGGGCTCTGACCAGGTTCTGTTGCCCAGAATCCTTTGCAAACCTCAAATTTTGGCTAAAAAAACAAATTTTCCTCATATTTCGGTGACAGAAAGTTCTGGAATCTGAGAGGAGCCACAAATTTCTTTCCACCCAACGTTCCCCCAAGTCTCCCGATAAAAATGGTACCTCACTTGTGTGGGTAGGCCTAGCGCCCGCCACAGGATATGCCCCAAAACACAACGTGGACACATCACAGAAAACAGAGCTGTTTTTTGCAAAGTGCCTACCTGTAGATTTTGGCCTCTAGCTCAGCCGGCACCTAGGGAAACCTACCAAACCTGTGCATTTTTTTAAACTAGAGACCTAGGGGAATCCAAGATGGGGTGACTTGTGGGGCTCTGACCAGGTTCTGTTACCCAGAATCCTTTGCAAACCTCAAAATTTGGCTAAAACCCCCACTTTTTTCTCACATTTCGGTGACAGAAAGTTCTGGAATCTGAGAGGAGCCAGAAATTTCCTTCCACCCAGCGTTCCCCCAAGTCTCCCGATAAAAATGATACCTCAATTGTGTGGGTAGTCCTAGCACCCGCGACAGGAAATGTCCCAAAACACAAAGTGGGCACATCCCATTTTTTGACAGAAAACAGAGCTGTTTTTTGCAAAGTGCCTACCTGTAGATTTTGGCCTCTAGCTCAGCCGGCACCTAGGGAAACCTACCAAACCTGTGCATTTTTTAAAACTAGAGACCTAGGGGAATCCAAGATGGGGTGACTTGTGGGGCTCTGACCAGGTTCTGTTACCCAGAATCCTTTGCAAACTTCAAAATTTGTCTAAAAAAACATATTTTCCTCACATTTCGATGACAGAAAGTTCTGGAATCTGAGAGGAGCCACAAATTTCTTTCCACCCAGCGTTCCCCCAAGTCTTCCGATAAAAATGGTACCTCACTTGTGTGGGTAGGCCTAGCGCCCGCGACAGGATATGCCCCAAAACACAACGTGGACACATCACAGAAAACAGCTGTTTTTTGCAAAGTGCCTACCTGTAGATTTTGGCCTCTAGGTCAGCCGGCACCTAGGGAAACCTACCAAACCTGTGCATTTTTTTAAACTAGAGACCTAGGGGAATCCAAGATGGGGTGACTTGTGGGGCTCTGACCAGGTTCTGTTACCCAGAATCCTTTGCCAACCTCAAAATTTGCCTAAAAAAACAAATTTTCCTCACATTTCGGTGACAGAAAGTTCTGGAATCTGAGAGGAGCCACAAATTTCCTTCCACCCAGCGTTCCCCCAAGTCTCCCGATAAAAATGATACCTCACTTGTGTGGGTAGTCCTAGCGCCCGCGACAGGAAATGTCCCAAAACACAAAGTGGGCACATCCCATTTTTTGACAGAAAACAGAGCTGTTTTTTGCAAAGTGCCTACCTGTAGATTTTGGCCTCTAGCTCAGCCGGCACATAGGGAAACCTACCAAACCTGTGCATTTTTGAAAACTAGAGACCTAGGGGAATCCAAGATGGGGTGACTTGTGGGCTCTGACCAGGTTCTGTTGCCCAGAATCCTTTGCAAACCTCAAATTTTGGCTAAAAAAACAAATTTTCCTCATATTTCGGTGAGAGAAAGTTCTGGAACCTAAGAGGAGCCACAAATTTCTTTCCACCCAGCATTCCCCCAAGTCTCCCGATAAAAATGGTACCTCACTTGTGTGGGTAGGCCTAGCGCCCGCGACAGGTTATGCCCCAAAACACAACGTGGACACATCACAGAAAACAGAGCTGTTTTTTGCAAAGTGCCTACCTGTAGATTTTGGCCTCTAGCTCAGCCGGCACCTAGGGAAACCTACCAAACCTGTGCATTTTTTAAAACTAAAGACCTAGGGGAATCCAAGATGGGGTGACTTGTGGGGCTCTGACCAGGTTCTGTTACCCAGAATCCTTTGCAAACCTCAAAATTTGTCTAAAAAAACATATTTTCCTCACATTTCGATGACAGAAAGTTCTGGAATCTGAGAGGAGCCACAAATTTCCTTCCACCCAGCGTTCCCCCAAGTCTCCTGATAAAAATGGTACCTCACTTGTGTGGGTAGGCCTAGCGCCCGCGACAGGATATGCCCCAAAACACAACGTGGACACATCACAGAAAACAGAGCTGTTTTTTGCAAAGTGCCTACCTGTAGATTTTGGCCTCTAGGTCAGCCGGCACCTAGGGAAACCTACCAAACCTATGCATTTTTTTAAACTAGAGACCTAGGGGAATCCAAGATGGGGTGACTTGTGGGGCTCTGACCAGGTTCTGTTACCCAGAATCCTTTGCAAACCTCAAAATTTGTCTAAAAAAAACACATTTTCCTCACATTTCGGTGACAGAAAGTTCTGGAATCTGAGAGGAGCCACAAATTTCCTTCCACCCAGCGTTCCCCCAAGTCTCCCGATAAAAATGATACCTCACTTGTGTGGGTAGTCCTAGCGCCCGTGACAGGAAATGTCCCAAAACACAAAGTGGGCACATCCCATTTTTTGACAGAAAACAGAGCTGTTTTTTGCAAAGTGCCTACCTGTAGATTTTGGCCTCTAGCTCAGCCGGCACATATGGAAACCTACCAAACCTGTGCATTTTTGAAAACTAGACACCTAGTGGAATCTAAGATGGGGGGACTTGTGGGGCTCTGACCAGGTTCTGTTACCCAGAATCCTTTGCAAACTTCAAAATTTGGCTAAAAAACAATATTTTCCTCACATTTCGGTGACAGAAAGTTCTGGAATCTGAGAGGAGCCACAAATTTCCTTCCACCCAGCGTTCCCCCAAGTCTCCCGATAAAAATGGCACCTCACTTGTGTGGGTAGGCCTAGCACCCGCGACAGGATATGCCCCAAAACACAACGTGGACACATCACAGAAAACAGAGCTGTTTTTTGCAAAGTGCCTACCTGTAGATTTTGGCCTCTAGCTCAGCCGCCACTTAGGGAAACCTACCAAACCTGTGCATTTTTGAAAATTAGAGACCTAGGGGAATCCAAGATGGGGTGACCTGTGGGGCTCTGACCAGGTCCTGTTACCCAGAATCCTTTGCAAACCTCAAAATTTGTCTAAAAAAAACATATTTTCCTCACATTTCGGTGACAGAAAGTTCTGGAATCTGAGAGGAGCCACAAATTTCCTTCCACCCAGCATTCCCCCAAGTCTCCCGATAAAAATGATACCTCACTTGTGTGGGTAGGCCTAGTGGCGGCGACAAGGGACACCCCAAAACACAACGTGGACACATCCCATTTTTTGAAAGAAAACAGAGCTGTTTTTTGCAAAGTGCCTACTTGTAGATTTTGGCCTCTAGCTCAGCCGGCACCTAGGGAAACCTACCAAACCTGTGCATTTTTGAAAACTAGAGACCTAGGGGAATCCAAGATGGGGTGACTTGTGGGGCTCTGACCAGGTTCTGTTATCCAGAATCCTTTGCAAACCTCAAAATTTGGCTAAAAAACCCACTTTTTTCTCACATTTCGGTAACAGAAAGTTCTGGAATCTGAGAGGAGCCACAAATTTCCTTCCACCCAGCGTTCCCCCAAGTCTCCCGATAAAAATGATACCTCACTTGTGTGGGTAGTCCTAGCGCCCGCAACAGGAAATGTCCCAAAACACAAAGTGGGCACACCCCATTTTTTGACAGAAAACAGAGCTGTTTTTTGCAAAGTGCCTACCTGTAGATTTTGGCCTCTAGCTCAGCCGGCACCTAGGGAAACCTACCAAACCTCTGCATTTTTTAAAACTAGAGACCTAGGGGAATCCAAGATGGGGTGACTTGTGGGCTCTGACCAGGTTCTGTTACCCAGAATCCTTTGCAAACCCAAAAATTTGGCTGAAAAAGCATATTTTCCTCAAATTTCGGCGACAGAAAGTTCTGGAATCTGAGAGGAGCCACAAATTTCCTTCCACCCAGCGTTCCCCCAAGTCTCCCGATAAAAATGGTACCTCACTTGTGTGGGTAGGCCTAGCACCCGCGACAGGATATGCCCCAAAACCCAACGTGGACACATCACAGAAAACAGAGCGTTTTTTTGCAAAGTGCCTACCTGTAGATTTTGGCATCTAGCTCAGCCGGAACCTAGGGAAACCTACCAAACCTGTGCATTTTTTAAAACTAGAGACCTAGGGGAATCCAAGATGGGGTGACTTGTGGAGCTCTGACCAGGTTCTGTTACCCAGAATCCTTTGCAAACCTCAAAATTTGGCTAAAAAACACATTTTCCTCACATTTCGGTGACAGAAAGTTCTGGAATCTGAGAGGAGCCACAAATTTCCTTCCACCCAGTGTTCCCCCAAGTCTCCCGATAAAAATGGTACCTCACTTGTGTGGGTAGGCCTAGCGCCCGCGACAGGATATGCCCCAAAACACAACGTGGACACATCACAGAAAACAGAGCTGTTTTTTGCAAAGTGCCTACCTGTAGATTTTGGCCTCTAGCTCAGCCGGCACCTAGGGAAACCTACCAAACCTCTGCATTTTTTAAAACTAGAGACCTAGGGGAATCCAAGATGGGGTGACTTGTGGGCTCTGACCAGGTTCTGTTGCCCAGAATCCTTTGCAAACCTTAAATTTTGGCTAAAAAAACAAATTTTCCTCATATTTCGGTGACAGAAAGTTCTGGAACCTAAGAGGAGCCACAAATTTCTTTCCACCCAGCATTCCCCCAAGTCTCCCGATAAAAATGGTACCTCACTTGTGTGGGTAGGCCTAGCGCCCGCGACAGGTTATGCCCCAAAACACAACGTGGACACATCACAGAAAACAGAGGTGTTTTTTGCAAAGTGCCTACCTGTAGATTTTGGCCTCTAGCTCAGCCGGCACCTAGGGAAACCTATCAAACCTGTGCATTTTTTAAAACTAGAGACCTAGGGGAATCCAAGATGGGGTGACTTGTGGGGCTCTGACCAGGTTCTGTCACCCAGAATCCTTTGCAAACCTCAAAATTTGTCTAAAAAAACATATTTTCCTCACATTTCGATGACAGAAAGTTCTGGAATCTGAGAGGAGCCACAAATTTCCTTCCACCCAGCGTTCCCCCAAGTCTCCTGATAAAAATGGTACCTCACTTGTGTGGGTAGGCCTAGCGCCCGCGACAGGATATGCCCCAAAACACAACGTGGACACATCACAGAAAACAGAGCTGTTTTTTGCAAAGTGCCTACTTGTAGATTTTGGCCTCTAGCTCAGCCGGCACCTAGGGAAACCTACCAAACCAGTGCATTTTTTTAAAACTAGAGACCTAGGGGAATCCAAGATGGGGTGACTTGTGGGGCTCTGACCAGGTTCTGTTACCCAGAATCCTTTGCAAACCTCAAAATTTGTCTAAAAAAAAACATTTTCCTCACATTTCGGTGACAGAAAGTTCTGGAATCTGAGAGGAGCCACAAATTTCCTTCCACCCAGCGTTCCCCCAAGTCTCCCGATAAAAATGATACCTCACTTGTGTGGGTAGTCCTAGCTCCCGTGACAGGAAATGTCCAAAAAAACAAAGTGGGCACATCCCATTTTTTGACAGAAAACAGAGCTGTTTTTTGCAAAGTGCCTACCTGTAGATTTTGGCCTCTAGCTCAACCGGCACATAGGGAAACCTACCAAACCTGTGCATTTTTTAAAATTAGAGACCTAGTGGAATCTAAGATGGGGTGACTTGTGGGGCTCTGACCAGGTTCTGTTACCCAGAATCCTTTGCAAACTTCAAAATTTGGCTAAAAAACAATATTTTCCTCACATTTCGGTGACAGAAAGTTCTGGAATCTGAGAGGAGCCACAAATTTCCTTCCACCCAGCGTTCCCCCAAGTCTCCCGATAAAAATGGCACCTCACTTGTGTGGGTAGGCCTAGCACCCGCGACAGGATATGCCCCAAAACACAACGTGGACACATCACAGAAAACAGAGCTGTTTTTTGCAAAGTGCCTACCTGTAGATTTTGGCCTCTAGCTCAGCCGGCACTTAGGGAAACCTACCAAACCTGTGCATTTTTGAAAATTAGAGACCTAGGGGAATCCAAGATGGGGTGACCTGTGGGGCTCTGACCAGGTCCTGTTACCCAGAATCCTTTGCAAACCTCAAAATTTGTCTAAAAAAAACATATTTTCCTCACATTTCGGTGACAGAAAGTTCTGGAATCTGAGAGGAGCCACAAATTTCCTTCCACCCAGCATTCCCCCAAGTCTCCCGATAAAAATGATACCTCACTTGTGTGGGTAGGCCTAGCGGCGGCGACAAGGGACACCCCAAAACACAACGTGGACACATCCCATTTTTTGAAAGAAAACAGAGCTGTTTTTTGCAAAGTGCCTACTTGTAGATTTTGGCCTCTAGCTCAGCCGGCACCTAGGGAAACCTACCAAACCTGTGCATTTTTGAAAACTAGAGACCTAGGGGAATCCAAGATGGGGTGACTTGTGGGGCTCTGACCAGGTTCTGTTATCCAGAATCCTTTGCAAACCTCAAAATTTGGCTAAAAAACCCACTTTTTTCTCACATTTCGGTAACAGAAAGTTCTGGAATCTGAGAGGAGCCACAAATTTCCTTCCACCCAGCGTTCCCCCAAGTCTCCCGATAAAAATGATACCTCACTTGTGTGGGTAGTCCTAGCGCCCGCAACAGGAAATGTCCCAAAACACAAAGTGGGCACACCCCATTTTTTGACAGAAAACAGAGCTGTTTTTTGCAAAGTGCCTACCTGTAGATTTTGGCCTCTAGCTCAGCCGGCACCTAGGGAAACCTACCAAACCTCTGCATTTTTTAAAACTAGAGACCTAGGGGAATCCAAGATGGGGTGACTTGTGGGCTCTGACCAGGTTCTGTTACCCAGAATCCTTTGCAAACCCAAAAATTTGGCTGAAAAAGCATATTTTCCTCAAATTTCGGCGACAGAAAGTTCTGGAATCTGAGAGGAGCCACAAATTTCCTTCCACCCAGCGTTCCCCCAAGTCTCCCGATAAAAATGGTACCTCACTTGTGTGGGTAGGCCTAGCACCCGCGACAGGATATGCCCCAAAACCCAACGTGGACACATCACAGAAAACAGAGCTGTTTTTTGCAAAGTGCCTACCTGTAGATTTTGGCCTCTAGCTCAGCCGGAACCTAGGGAAACCTACCAAACCTGTGCATTTTTTAAAACTAGAGACCTAGGGGAATCCAAGATGGGGTGACTTGTGGAGCTCTGACCAGGTTCTGTTACCCAGAATCCTTTGCAAACCTCAAAATTTGGCTAAAAAACACATTTTCCTCACATTTCGGTGACAGAAAGTTCTGGAATCTGAGAGGAGCCACAAATTTCCTTCCACCCAGTGTTCCCCCAAGCCTCCCGATAAAAATGGTACCTCACTTGTGTGGGTAGGCCTAGCGCCCGCGACAGGATATGCCCCAAAACACAACGTGGACACATCACAGAAAACAGAGCTGTTTTTTGCAAAGTGCCTACCTGTAGATTTTGGCCTCTAGCTCAGCCGGCACCTAGGGAAACCTACCAAACCTCTGCATTTTTTAAAACTAGAGACCTAGGGGAATCCAAGATGGGGTGACTTGTGGGCTCTGACCAGGTTCTGTTGCCCAGAATCCTTTGCAAACCTTAAATTTTGGCTAAAAAAACAAATTTTCCTCATATTTCGGTGACAGAAAGTTCTGGAACCTAAGAGGAGCCACAAATTTCTTTCCACCCAGCATTCCCCCAAGTCTCCCGATAAAAATGGTACCTCACTTGTGTGGGTAGGCCTAGCGCCCGCGACAGGTTATGCCCCAAAACACAACGTGGACACATCACAGAAAACAGAGCTGTTTTTTGCAAAGTGCCTACCTGTAGATTTTGGCCTCTAGCTCAGCCGGCACCTAGGGAAACCTATCAAACCTGTGCATTTTTTAAAACTAGAGACCTAGGGGAATCCAAGATGGGGTGACTTGTGGGGCTCTGACCAGGTTCTGTCACCCAGAATCCTTTGCAAACCTCAAAATTTGTCTAAAAAAACATATTTTCCTCACATTTCGATGACAGAAAGTTCTGGAATCTGAGAGGAGCCACAAATTTCCTTCCACCCAGCGTTCCCCCAAGTCTCCTGATAAAAATGGTACCTCACTTGTGTGGGTAGGCCTAGCGCCCGCGACAGGATATGCCCCAAAACACAACGTGGACACATCACAGAAAACAGAGCTGTTTTTTGCAAAGTGCCTACTTGTAGATTTTGGCCTCTAGCTCAGCCGGCACCTAGGGAAACCTACCAAACCAGTGCATTTTTTTAAAACTAGAGACCTAGGGGAATCCAAGATGGGGTGACTTGTGGGGCTCTGACCAGGTTCTGTTACCCAGAATCCTTTGCAAACCTCAAAATTTGTCTAAAAAAACACATTTTCCTCACATTTCGGTGACAGAAAGTTCTGGAATCTGAGAGGAGCCACAAATTTCCTTCCACCCAGCGTTCCCCCAAGTCTCCCGATAAAAATGATACCTCACTTGTGTGGGTAGTCCTAGCTCCCGTGACAGGAAATGTCCAAAAAAACAAAGTGGGCACATCCCATTTTTTGACAGAAAACAGAGCTGTTTTTTGCAAAGTGCCTACCTGTAGATTTTGGCCTCTAGCTCAACCGGCACATAGGGAAACCTACCAAACCTGTGCATTTTTTAAAATTAGAGACCTAGTGGAATCTAAGATGGGGTGACTTGTGGGGCTCTGACCAGGTTCTGTTACCCAGAATCCTTTGCAAACTTCAAAATTTGGCTAAAAAACAATATTTTCCTCACATTTCGGTGACAGAAAGTTCTGGAATCTGAGAGGAGCCACAAATTTCCTTCCACCCAGCGTTCCCCCAAGTCTCCCGATAAAAATGGCACCTCACTTGTGTGGGTAGGCCTAGCACCCGCGACAGGATATGCCCCAAAACACAACGTGGACACATCACAGAAAACAGAGCTGTTTTTTGCAAAGTGCCTACCTGTAGATTTTGGCCTCTAGCTCAGCCGGCACTTAGGGAAACCTACCAAACCTGTGCATTTTTGAAAATTAGAGACCTAGGGGAATCCAAGATGGGGTGACCTGTGGGGCTCTGACCAGGTCCTGTTACCCAGAATCCTTTGCAAACCTCAAAATTTGTCTAAAAAAAACATATTTTCCTCACATTTCGGTGACAGAAAGTTCTGGAATCTGAGAGGAGCCACAAATTTCCTTCCACCCAGCATTCCCCCAAGTCTCCCGATAAAAATGATACCTCACTTGTGTGGGTAGGCCTAGCGGCGGCGACAAGGGACACCCCAAAACACAACGTGGACACATCCCATTTTTTGAAAGAAAACAGAGCTGTTTTTTGCAAAGTGCCTACTTGTAGATTTTGGCCTCTAGCTCAGCCGGCACCTAGGGAAACCTACCAAACCTGTGCATTTTTGAAAACTAGAGACCTAGGGGAATCCAAGATGGGGTGACTTGTGGGGCTCTGACCAGGTTCTGTTATCCAGAATCCTTTGCAAACCTCAAAATTTGGCTAAAAAACCCACTTTTTTCTCACATTTCGGTAACAGAAAGTTCTGGAATCTGAGAGGAGCCACAAATTTCCTTCCACCCAGCGTTCCCCCAAGTCTCCCGATAAAAATGATACCTCACTTGTGTGGGTAGTCCTAGCGCCCGCAACAGGAAATGTCCCAAAACACAAAGTGGGCACACCCCATTTTTTGACAGAAAACAGAGCTGTTTTTTGCAAAGTGCCTACCTGTAGATTTTGGCCTCTAGCTCAGCCGGCACCTAGGGAAACCTACCAAACCTCTGCATTTTTTAAAACTAGAGACCTAGGGGAATCCAAGATGGGGTGACTTGTGGGCTCTGACCAGGTTCTGTTACCCAGAATCCTTTGCAAACCCAAAAATTTGGCTGAAAAAGCATATTTTCCTCAAATTTCGGCGACAGAAAGTTCTGGAATCTGAGAGGAGCCACAAATTTCCTTCCACCCAGCGTTCCCCCAAGTCTCCCGATAAAAATGGTACCTCACTTGTGTGGGTAGGCCTAGCACCCGCGACAGGATATGCCCCAAAACCCAACGTGGACACATCACAGAAAACAGAGCTGTTTTTTGCAAAGTGCCTACCTGTAGATTTTGGCCTCTAGCTCAGCCGGAACCTAGGGAAACCTACCAAACCTGTGCATTTTTTAAAACTAGAGACCTAGGGGAATCCAAGATGGGGTGACTTGTGGAGCTCTGACCAGGTTCTGTTACCCAGAATCCTTTGCAAACCTCAAAATTTGGCTAAAAAACACATTTTCCTCACATTTCGGTGACAGAAAGTTCTGGAATCTGAGAGGAGCCACAAATTTCCTTCCACCCAGCGTTCCCCCAAGTCTCCCGATAAAAATGGTACCTCATTTGTGTGGGTAGGCCTAGCGCCTGCGACAGGATATGCCCCAAAACACAACGTGGACACATCACAGAAAACAGAGATGTTTTTTGCAAAGTGCCTACCTGTAGATTTTGGCCTCTAGCTCAGCCGGCACCTAGGGAAACCTACCAAACCTGTGCATTTTTTAAAACTAGAGACCTAGGGGAATCCAAGATGGGGTGACTTGTGGGCTCTGACCAGGTTCTGTTACCCAGAATCCTTTGCAAACCCAAAAATTTGGCTGAAAAAACATATTTTCCTCACATTTCGGCGACAGAAAGTTCTGGAATCTGAGAGGAGCCACAAATTTCCTTCCACCCAGCGTTCCCCCAAGTCTCCCGATAAAAATGGTACCTCACTTGTGTGGGTAGGCCTAGCGCCCGCGACAGGATATGCCCCAAAACACAACGTGGACACATCACAGAAAACAGAGCTGTTTTTTGCAAAGTGCCTACCTGTAGATTTTGGCCACTAGGTCAGCCGGCACCTAGGGAAACTTACCAAACCTGTGCATTTTTTGAAACTAGAGACCTAGGGGAATCCAAGATGGGGTGACTTGTGGGGCTCTGACCAGGTTCTGTTACCCAGAATCCTTTGCAAACCTCAAACTTTGGCTAAAAAAACACATTTTCCTCACATTTCGGTGACAGAAAGTTCTGGAATCTGAGAGGAGACACAAATTTCCTTCCACCCAGCGTTCCCCCAAGTCTCCCGATAAAAATGATACCTCACTTGTGTGGGTAGTCCTAGCGCCCGCGACAGGAAATGTCCCAAAACACAAAGTGGGCACATCCCATTTTTTGACAGAAAACAGAGCTGTTTTTTGCAAAGTGCCTACCTGTAGATTTTGGCCTCTAGCTCAGCCGGCACATAGGGAAACCTACCAAACCTGTGCATTTTTGAAAACTAGAGACCTAGTGGAATCTAAGATGGGGTGACTTGTGGGGCTCTGACCAGGTTCTGTTACCCAGAATCCTTTGCAAACTTCAAAATTTGGCTAAAAATCAATATTTTCCTCACATTTCGGTGACAGAAAGTTCTGGAATCTGAGAGGAGCCACAAATTTCCTTCCACCCAGTGTTCCCCCAAGTCTCCCGATAAAAATGGTACCTCACTTGTGTGGGTAGGCCTAGCGCCCGCGACAGGATATGCCCCAAAACACAACGTGCACACATCACAGAAAACAGAGCTGTTTTTTTGCAAAGTGCCTACCTGTAGATTTTGGCCTCTAGCTCAGCCGGCACCTAGGGAAACCTACCAAACCTGTGGATTTTTGAAAACTAGAGACCTAGGGGAATCCAAGATGGGGTGACTTGTGGGCTCTGACCAGGTTCTGTTGCCCAGAATCCTTTGCAAACCTCAAATTTTGGCTAAAAAAACAAATTTTCCTCATATTTCGGTGACAGAAAGTTCTGGAACCTAAGAGGAGCCACAAATTTCTTTCCACCCAGCATTCCCCCAAGTCTCCCGATAAAAATGGTACCTCACTTGTGTGGGTAGGCCTAGCGCCCGCGACACGTTATGCCCCAAAACACAACGTGGACACATCACAGAAAACAGAGCTGTTTTTTGCAAAGTGCCTACCTGTAGATTTTGGCCTCTAGCTCAGCCGGCACCTAGGGAAACCTACCAAACCTGTGCATTTTTTAAAACTAGAGACCTAGGGGAATCCAAGATGGGGTGACTTGTGGGGCTCTGACCAGGTTCTGTCACCCAAAATCCTTTGCAAACCTCAAAATTTGTCTAAAAAAACATATTTTCCTCACATTTCGATGACAGAAAGTTCTGGAATCTGAGAGGAGCCACAAATTTCCTTCCACCCAGCGTTCCCCCAAGTCTCCTGATAAAAATGGTACCTCACTTGTGTGGGTAGGCCTAGCGCCCGCGACAGGATATGCCCCAAAACACAACGTGGACACATCACAGAAAACAGAGCTGTTTTTTGCAAAGTGCCTACTTGTAGATTTTGGCCTCTAGCTCAGCCGGCACCTAGGGAAACCTACCAAACCAGTGCATTTTTTTAAAACTAGAGACCTAGGGGAATCCAAGATGGGGTGACTTGTGGGGCTCTGACCAGGTTCTGTTACCCAGAATCCTTTGCAAACCTCAAAATTTGTCTAAAAAAACACATTTTCCTCACATTTCGGTGACAGAAAGTTCTGGAATCTGAGAGGAGCCACAAATTTCCTTCCACCCAGCGTTCCCCCAAGTCTCCCGATAAAAATGATACCTCACTTGTGTGGGTAGTCCTAGCTCCCGTGACAGGAAATGTCCAAAAAAACAAAGTGGGCACATCCCATTTTTTGACAGAAAACAGAGCTGTTTTTTGCAAAGTGCCTACCTGTAGATTTTGGCCTCTAGCTCAACCGGCACATAGGGAAACCTACCAAACCTGTGCATTTTTGAAAACTAGAGACCTAGTGGAATCTAAGATGGGGTGACTTGTGGGGCTCTGACCAGGTTCTGTTACCCAGAATCCTTTGCAAACTTCAAAATTTGGCTAAAAAACAATATTTTCCTCACATTTCGGTGACAGAAAGTTCTGATATCTGAGAGGAGCCACAAATTTCCTTCCACCCAGCGTTCCCCCAAGTCTCCCGATAAAAATGGTACCTCACTTGTGTGGGTAGGCCTAGCGCCCGCGACAGGATATGCCCCAAAACACACGTGGACACATCACAGAAAACAGAGCTGTTTTTTGCAAAGTGCCTACCTGTAGATTTTGGCCACTAGGTCAGCCGGCACCTAGGGAAACCTACCAAACCTGTGCATTTTTCGAAACTAGAGACCTAGGGGAATCCAAGATGGGGTGACTTGTGGGGCTCTGACCAGGTTCTGTTACCCAGAATCCTTTGCAAACCTCAAAATTTGGATAAAAAAAACACATTTTCCTCACATTTCGGTGCTAGAAAGTTCTGGAATCTGAGAGGAGCCACAAATTTCCTTCCACCCAGCATTCCCCCAAGTCTCCCGATAAAAATGATACCTCACTTGTGTGGGTAGTCCTAGCTCCCGTGACAGGAAATGTCCCAAAACACAAAGTGGGCACATCCCATTTTTTGACAGAAAACAGAGCTGTTTTTTGCAAAGTGCCTACCTGTAGATTTTGGCCTCTAGCTCAGCCGGCACATAGGGAAACCTACCAAACCTGTGCATTTATGAAAACTAGAGACCTAGTGGAATCTAAGATGGGGTGACTTGTGGGGCTCTGACCAGGTTCTGTTACCCAGAATCCTTTGCAAACATCAAAATTTGGCTAAAAAACAATATTTTCCTCACATTTCGGTGACAGAAAGTTCTGGAATCTGAGAGGAGCCACAAATTTCCTTCCACCCAGCGTTCCCCCAAGTCTCCCGATAAAAATGGTACCTCACTTGTGTGGGTAGGCGTAGCACCCGCGACAGGATATGCCCCAAAACACAACATGGACACATCACAGAAAACAGAGCTGTTTTTTGCAAAGTGCCTACCTGTAGATTTTGGCCTCTAGCTCAGCCAGCACCTAGGGAAACCTACCAAACCTGTGCATTTTTGAAAACTAGACACCTAGGGGAATCCAAGATGGGGTGACATGTGGAGCTCTGACCAGGTTCTTTTACCCAGAATCCTTTGCAAACCTCAAAATTTAGCTAAAAAACAATATTTTCCTCACATTTCGGTGACAGAAAGTTCTGGAATCTGAGAGGAGCCACAAATGTCCTTCCACCCAGCATTCCCCCAAGTCTCCCGATAAAAATGATACCTCACTTGTGTGGGTAGGCCTAGCGGCGGCGACAAGGGACACCCCAAAACACAACGTGGACACATCCCATTTTTTGAAAGAAAACAGAGCTGTTTTTTGCAAAGTGCCTACTTGTAGATTTTGGCCTCTAGCTCAGCCGGCACCTAGGGAAACCTACCAAACCTGTGAATTTGTGAAAACTAGAGACCTAGGGGAATCCAAGATGGGGTGACTTGTGGAGCTCTGACCAGGTTCTCTTACCCAGAATCCTTTGCAAACCTCAAAATTTGGCTAAAAAACAATATTTTCCTCACATTTCGGTGACAGAAAGTTCTGGAATCTGAGAGGACCCACAAATTTCCTTCTACCCAGCATTCCCCGAAGTCTCCCGATAAAAATGATACCTCACTTGTGTGGGTAGTCCTAGCTCCCGCGACAGGAAATGTCCCAAAACACAAAGTGGGCACATCCCATTTTTTGACAGAAAACAGAGCTGTTTTTTGCAAAGTGCCTACCTGTAGATTTTGGCCTCTAGCTCAGCCGGCACATAGGGAAACCTACCAAACCTGTGCATTTATGAAAACTAGAGACCTAGTGGAATCTAAGATGGGGTGACTTGTGGGGCTCTGACCAGGTTCTGTTACCCAGAATCCTTTGCAAACTTCAAAATTTTGCTAAAAAACAATATTTTCCTCACATTTCGGTGACAGAAAGTTCTGGAATCTGAGAGGAGACACAAATTTCCTTCCACCCAGCGTTCCCCCAAGTCTCCCGATAAAAATGATACCTCACTTGTGTGGGTAGTCCTAGCGCCCGCGACAGGAAATGTCCCAAAACACAAAGTGGGCACATCCCATTTTTTGACAGAAAACAGAGCTGTTTTTTGCAAAGTGCCTACCTGTAGATTTTGGCCTCTAGCTCAGCCGGCACATAGGGAAACCTACCAAACCTGTGCATTTTTGAAAACTAGAGACCTAGTGGAATCTAAGATGGGGTGACTTGTGGGGCTCTGACCAGGTTCTGTTACCCAGAATCCTTTGCAAACTTCAAAATTTGGCTAAAAATCAATATTTTCCTCACATTTCGGTGACAGAAAGTTCTGGAATCTGAGAGGAGCCACAAATTTCCTTCCACCCAGTGTTCCCCCAAGTCTCCCGATAAAAATGGTACCTCACTTGTGTGGGTAGGCCTAGCGCCCGCGACAGGATATGCCCCAAAACACAACGTGCACACATCACAGAAAACAGAGCTGTTTTTTTGCAAAGTGCCTACCTGTAGATTTTGGCCTCTAGCTCAGCCGGCACCTAGGGAAACCTACCAAACCTGTGGATTTTTGAAAACTAGAGACCTAGGGGAATCCAAGATGGGGTGACTTGTGGGCTCTGACCAGGTTCTGTTGCCCAGAATCCTTTGCAAACCTCAAATTTTGGCTAAAAAAACAAATTTTCCTCATATTTCGGTGACAGAAAGTTCTGGAACCTAAGAGGAGCCACAAATTTCTTTCCACCCAGCATTCCCCCAAGTCTCCCGATAAAAATGGTACCTCACTTGTGTGGGTAGGCCTAGCGCCCGCGACACGTTATGCCCCAAAACACAACGTGGACACATCACAGAAAACAGAGCTGTTTTTTGCAAAGTGCCTACCTGTAGATTTTGGCCTCTAGCTCAGCCGGCACCTAGGGAAAACTACCAAACCTGTGCATTTTTTAAAACTAGAGACCTAGGGGAATCCAAGATGGGGTGACTTGTGGGGCTCTGACCAGGTTCTGTCACCCAAAATCCTTTGCAAACCTCAAAATTTGTCTAAAAAAACATATTTTCCTCACATTTCGATGACAGAAAGTTCTGGAATCTGAGAGGAGCCACAAATTTCCTTCCACCCAGCGTTCCCCCAAGTCTCCTGATAAAAATGGTACCTCACTTGTGTGGGTAGGCCTAGCGCCCGCGACAGGATATGCCCCAAAACACAACGTGGACACATCACAGAAAACAGAGCTGTTTTTTGCAAAGTGCCTACTTGTAGATTTTGGCCTCTAGCTCAGCCGGCACCTAGGGAAACCTACCAAACCAGTGCATTTTTTTAAAACTAGAGACCTAGGGGAATCCAAGATGGGGTGACTTGTGGGGCTCTGACCAGGTTCTGTTACCCAGAATCCTTTGCAAACCTCAAAATTTGTCTAAAAAAACACATTTTCCTCATATTTCGGTGACAGAAAGTTCTGGAATCTGAGAGGAGCCACAAATTTCCTTCCACCCAGCGTTCCCCCAAGTCTCCCGATAAAAATGATACCTCACTTGTGTGGGTAGTCCTAGCTCCCGTGACAGGAAATGTCCAAAAAAACAAAGTGGGCACATCCCATTTTTTGACAGAAAACAGAGCTGTTTTTTGCAAAGTGCCTACCTGTAGATTTTGGCCTCTAGCTCAACCGGCACATAGGGAAACCTACCAAACCTGTGCATTTTTTAAAACTAGAGACCTAGTGGAATCTAAGATGGGGCGACTTGTGGGGCTCTGACCAGGTTCTGTTACCCAGAATCCTTAGCAAACTTCAAAATTTGGCTAAAAAACAATATTTTCCTCACATTTCGGTGACAGAAAGTTCTGGAATCTGAGAGGAGCCACAAATTTCCTTCCACCCAGCGTTCCCCCAAGTCTCCCGATAAAAATGGCACCTCACTTGTGTGGGTAGGCCTAGCACCCGCGACAGGATATGCCCCAAAACACAACGTGGACACATCACAGAAAACAGAGCTGTTTTTTGCAAAGTGCCTACCTGTAGATTTTGGCCTCTAGCTCAGCCGGCACTTAGGGAAACCTACCAAACCTGTGCATTTTTGAAAATTAGAGACCTAGGGGAATCCAAGATGGGGTGACCTGTGGGGCTCTGACCAGGTCCTGTTACCCAGAATCCTTTGCAAACCTCAAAATTTGTCTAAAAAAAACATATTTTCCTCACATTTCGGTGACAGAAAGTTCTGGAATCTGAGAGGAGCCACAAATTTCCTTCCACCCAGCATTCCCCCAAGTCTCCCGATAAAAATGATACCTCACTTGTGTGGGTAGGCCTAGCGGCGGCGACAAGGGACACCCCAAAACACAACGTGGACACATCCCATTTTTTGAAAGAAAACAGAGCTGTTTTTTGCAAAGTGCCTACTTGTAGATTTTGGCCTCTAGCTCAGCCGACACCTAGGGAAAACTACCAAACCTGTGCATTTTTGAAAACTAGAGACCTAGGGGAATCTAAGATGGGGTGACTTGTGGGCTCTGACCAGGTTCTGTTGCCCAGAATCCTTTGCAAACCTCAAATTTTGGCTAAAAAAACAAATTTTCCTCATATTTCGGTGAGAGAAAGTTCTGGAACCTAAGAGGAGCCACAAATTTCTTTCCACCCAGCATTCCCCCAAGTCTCCCGATAAAAATGGTACCTCACTTGTGTGGGTAGGCCTAGCGCCCGCGACAGGTTATGCCCCAAAACACAACGTGGACACATCACAGAAAACAGAGCTGTTTTTTGCAAAGTGCCTACCTGTAGATTTTGGCCTCTAGCTCAGCCGGCACCTAGGGAAACTTACCAAACCTGTGCATTTTTTAAAACTAGAGACCTAGGGGAATCCAAGATGGGGTGACTTGTGGGGCTCTGACCAGGTTCTGTTACCCAGAATCCTTTGCAAACCTCAAAATTTGTCTAAAAAAACATATTTTCCTCACATTTCGATGACAGAAAGTTCTGGAATCTGAGAGGAGCCACAAATTTCCTTCCACCCAGCGTTCCCCCAAGTCTCCTGATAAAAATGGTACCTCACTTGTGTGGGTAGGCCTAGCGCCCGCGACAGGATATGCCCCAAAACACAACGTGGACACATCACAGAAAACAGAGCTGTTTTTTGCAAAGTGCCTACCTGTAGATTTTGGCCTCTAGGTCAGCCGGCACCTAGGGAAACCTACCAAACCTATGCATTTTTTTAAACTAGAGACCTAGGGGAATCCAAGATGGGGTGACTTGTGGGGCTCTGACCAGGTTCTGTTACCCAGAATCCTTTGCAAACCTCAAAATTTGTCTAAAAAAAACACATTTTCCTCACATTTCGGTGACAGAAAGTTCTGGAATCTGAGAGGAGCCACAAATTTCCTTCCACCCAGCGTTCCCCCAAGTCTCCCGATAAAAATGATACCTCACTTGTGTGGGTAGTCCTAGCGCCCGTGACAGGAAATGTCCCAAAACACAAAGTGGGCACATCCCATTTTTTGACAGAAAACAGAGCTGTTTTTTGCAAAGTGCCTACCTGTAGATTTTGGCCTCTAGCTCAGCCGGCACATATGGAAACCTACCAAACCTGTGCATTTTTGAAAACTAGACACCTAGTGGAATCTAAGATGGGGTGACTTGTGGGGCTCTGACCAGGTTCTGTTACCCAGAATCCTTTGCAAACTTCAAAATTTGGCTAAAAAACAATATTTTCCTCACATTTCGGTGACAGAAAGTTCTGGAATCTGAGAGGAGCCACAAATTTCCTTCCACCCAGCGTTCCCCCAAGTCTCCCGATAAAAATGGCACCTCACTTGTGTGGGTAGGCCTAGCACCCGCGACAGGATATGCCCCAAAACACAACGTGGACACATCACAGAAAACAGAGCTGTTTTTTGCAAAGTGCCTACCTGTAGATTTTGGCCTCTAGCTCAGCCGGCACTTAGGGAAACCTACCAAACCTGTGCATTTTTGAAAATTAGAGACCTAGGGGAATCCAAGATGGGGTGACCTGTGGGGCTCTGACCAGGTCCTGTTACCCAGAATCCTTTGCAAACCTCAAAATTTGTCTAAAAAAAACATATTTTCCTCACATTTCGGTGACAGAAAGTTCTGGAATCTGAGAGGAGCCACAAATTTCCTTCCACCCAGCATTCCCCCAAGTCTCCCGATAAAAATGATACCTCACTTGTGTGGGTAGGCCTAGCGGCGGCGACAAGGGACACCCCAAAACACAACGTGGACACATCCCATTTTTTGAAAGAAAACAGAGCTGTTTTTTGGAAAGTGCCTACTTGTAGATTTTGGCCTCTAGCTCAGCCGACACCTAGGGAAAACTACCAAACCTGTGCATTTTTGAAAACTAGAGACCTAGGGGAATCCAAGATGGGGTGACTTGTGGGGCTCTGACCAGGTTCTGTTATCCAGAATCCTTTGCAAACCTCAAAATTTGGCTAAAAAACCCACTTTTTTCTCACATTTCGGTAACAGAAAGTTCTGGAATCTGAGAGGAGCCACAAATTTCCTTCCACCCAGCGTTCCCCCAAGTCTCCCGATAAAAATGATACCTCACTTGTGTGGGTAGTCCTAGCGCCCGCAACAGGAAATGTCCCAAAACACAAAGTGGGCACACCCCATTTTTTGACAGAAAACAGAGCTGTTTTTTGCAAAGTGCCTACCTGTAGATTTTGGCCTCTAGCTCAGCCGGCACCTAGGGAAACCTACCAAACCTCTGCATTTTTTAAAACTAGAGACCTAGGGGAATCCAAGATGGGGTGACTTGTGGGCTCTGACCAGGTTCTGTTACCCAGAATCCTTTGCAAACCCAAAAATTTGGCTGAAAAAGCATATTTTCCTCAAATTTCGGCGACAGAAAGTTCTGGAATCTGAGAGGAGCCACAAATTTCCTTCCACCCAGTGTTCCCACAAGTCTCCCGATAAAAATGGTACCTCACTTGTGTGGGTAGGCCTAGCGCCCGCGACAGGATATGCCCCAAAACACAACGTGGACACATCACAGAAAACAGAGCTGTTTTTTGCAAAGTGCCTACCTGTAGATTTTGGCCTCTAGCTCAGCCGGCACCTAGGGAAACCTACCAAACCTGTGCATTTTTGAAAACTAGAGACCTAGGGGAATCCAAGATGGGGTGACTTGTGGGCTCTGACCAGGTTCTGTTGCCCAGAATCCTTTGCAAACCTCAAATTTTGGCTAAAAAAACAAATTTTCCTCATATTTCGGTGACAGAAAGTTCTGGAACCTAAGAGGAGCCACAAATTTCTTTCCACCCAGCATTCCCCCAAGTCTCCCGATAAAAATGGTACCTCACTTGTGTGGGTAGGCCTAGCGCCCGCGACAGGTTATGCCCCAAAACACAACGTGGACACATCACAGAAAACAGAGCTGTTTTTTGCAAAGTGCGTACCTGTAGATTTTGGCCTCTAGCTCAGCCGGCACCTAGGGAAACCTACCAAACCTGTGCATTTTTTAAAACTAGAGACCTAGGGGAATCCAAGATGGGGTGACTTGTGGGGCTCTGACCAGGTTCTGTCACCCAGAATCCTTTGCAAACCTCAAAATTTGTGTAAAAAAACATATTTTCCTCACATTTCGATGACAGAAAGTTCTGGAATCTGAGAGGAGCCACAAATTTCCTTCCACCCAGCGTTCCCCCAAGTCTCCTGATAAAAATGGTACCTCACTTGTGTGGGTAGGCCTAGCGCCCGCGACAGGAAATGTCCAAAAAAACAAAGTGGGCACATCCCATTTTTTGACAGAAAACAGAGCTGTTTTTTGCAAAGTGCCTACCTGTAGATTTTGGCCTCTAGCTCAGCCGGCACCTAGGGAAACCTACCAAACCTGTGCATTTTTTAAAACTAGAGACCTAGGGGAATCCAAGATGGGGTGACTTGTGGGGCTCTGACCAGGTTCTGTTACCCAGAATCCTTTGCAAACTTCAAAATTTGTCTAAAAAAACATATTTTCCTCACATTTCGATGACAGAAAGTTCTGGAATCTGAGAGGAGCCACAAATTTCTTTCCACCCAGCGTTCCCCCAAGTCTTCCGATAAAAATGGTACCTCACTTGTGTGGGTAGGCCTAGCGCCCGCGACAGGATATGCCCCAAAACACAACGTGGACACATCACAGAAAACAGAGCTGTTTTTTGCAAAGTGCCTACTTGTAGATTTTGGCCTCTAGCTCAGCCGGCACCTAGGGAAACCTACCAAACCAGTGCATTTTTTTAAAACTAGAGACCTAGGGGAATCCAAGATGGGGTGACTTGTGGGGCTCTGACCAGGTTCTGTTACCCAGAATCCTTTGCAAACCTCAAAATTTGTCTAAAAAAACACATTTTCCTCATATTTCGGTGACAGAAAGTTCTGGAATCTGAGAGGAGCCACAAATTTCCTTCCACCCAGCGTTCCCCCAAGTCTCCCGATAAAAATGATACCTCACTTGTGTGGGTAGTCCTAGCTCCCGTGACAGGAAATGTCCAAAAAAACAAAGTGGGCACATCCCATTTTTTGACAGAAAACAGAGCTGTTTTTTGCAAAGTGCCTACCTGTAGATTTTGGCCTCTAGCTCAACCGGCACATAGGGAAACCTACCAAACCTGTGCATTTTTTAAAACTAGAGACCTAGTGGAATCTAAGATGGGGCGACTTGTGGGGCTCTGACCAGGTTCTGTTACCCAGAATCCTTAGCAAACTTCAAAATTTGGCTAAAAAACAATATTTTCCTCACATTTCGGTGACAGAAAGTTCTGGAATCTGAGAGGAGCCACAAATTTCCTTCCACCCAGCGTTCCCCCAAGTCTCCCGATAAAAATGGTACCTCACTTGTGTGGGTAGGCCTAGCACCCGCGACAGGATATGCCCCAAAACCCAACGTGGACACATCACAGAAAACAGAGCTGTTTTTTGCAAAGTGCCTACCTGTAGATTTTGGCCTCTAGCTCAGCCGGAACCTAGGGAAACCTACCAAACCTGTGCATTTTTTAAAACTAGAGACCTAGGGGAATCCAAGATGGGGTGACTTGTGGAGCTCTGACCAGGTTCTGTTACCCAGAATCCTTTGCAAACCTCAAAATTTGGCTAAAAACACATTTTCCTCACATTTCGGTGACAGAAAGTTCTGGAATCTGAGAGGAGCCACAAATTTCCTTCCACCCAGCGTTCCCCCAAGTCTCCCGATAAAAATGGCACCTCACTTGTGTGGGTAGGCCTAGCACCCGCGACAGGATATGCCCCAAAACACAACGTGGACACATCACAGAAAACAGAGCTGTTTTTTGCAAAGTGCCTACCTGTAGATTTTGGCCTCTAGCTCAGCCGGCACTTAGGGAAACCTACCAAACCTGTGCATTTTTGAAAATTAGAGACCTAGGGGAATCCAAGATGGGGTGACCTGTGGGGCTCTGACCAGGTCCTGTTACCCAGAATCCTTTGCAAACCTCAAAATTTGTCTAAAAAAAACATATTTTCCTCACATTTCGGTGACAGAAAGTTCTGGAATCTGAGAGGAGCCACAAATTTCCTTCCACCCAGCATTCCCCCAAGTCTCCCGATAAAAATGATACCTCACTTGTGTGGGTAGGCCTAGCGGCGGCGACAAGGGACACCCCAAAACACAACGTGGACACATCCCATTTTTTGAAAGAAAACAGAGCTGTTTTTTGCAAAGTGCCTACTTGTAGATTTTGGCCTCTAGCTCAGCCGACACCTAGGGAAAACTACCAAACCTGTGCATTTTTGAAAACTAGAGACCTAGGGGAATCTAAGATGGGGTGACTTGTGGGGCTCTGACCAGGTTCTGTTACCCAGAATCCTTTGCAAACATCAAAATTTGGCTAAAAAACAATATTTTCCTCACATTTCGGTGACAGAAAGTTCTGGAATCTGAGAGGAGCCACAAATTTCCTTCCACCCAGCGTTCCCCCAAGTCTCCCGATAAAAATGGTACCTCACTTGTGTGGGTAGGCGTAGCACCCGCGACAGGATATGCCCCAAAACACAACATGGACACATCACAGAAAACAGAGCTGTTTTTTGCAAAGTGCCTACCTGTAGATTTTGGCCTCTAGCTCAGCCAGCACCTAGGGAAACCTACCAAACCTGTGCATTTTTGAAAACTAGAGACCTAGGGGAATCCAAGATGGGGTGACATGTGGAGCTCTGACCAGGTTCTTTTACCCAGAATCCTTTGCAAACCTCAAAATTTAGCTAAAAAACAATATTTTCCTCACATTTCGGTGACAGAAAGTTCTGGAATCTGAGAGGAGCCACAAATTTCCTTCCACCCAGCATTCCCCCAAGTCTCCCGATAAAAATGATACCTCACTTGTGTGGGTAGGCCTAGCGGCGGCGACAAGGGACACCCCAAAACACAACGTGGACACATCCCATTTTTTGAAAGAAAACAGAGCTGTTTTTTGCAAAGTGCCTACTTGTAGATTTTGGCCTCTAGCTCAGCCGGCACCTAGGGAAACCTACCAAACCTGTGAATTTGTGAAAACTAGAGACCTAGGGGAATCCAAGATGGGGTGACTTGTGGAGCTCTGACCAGGTTCTCTTACCCAGAATCCTTTGCAAACCTCAAAATTTGGCTAAAAAACAATATTTTCCTCACATTTCGGTGACAGAAAGTTCTGGAATCTGAGAGGACCCACAAATTTCCTTCCACCCAGCATTCCCCGAAGTCTCCCGATAAAAATGATACCTCACTTGTGTGGGTAGTCCTAGCTCCCGCGACAGGAAATGTCCCAAAACACAAAGTGGGCACATCCCATTTTTTGACAGAAAACAGAGCTGTTTTTTGCAAAGTGCCTACCTGTAGATTTTGGCCTCTAGCTCAGCCGGCACATAGGGAAACCTACCAAACCTGTGCATTTATGAAAACTAGAGACCTAGTGGAATCTAAGATGGGGTGACTTGTGGGGCTCTGACCAGGTTCTGTTACCCAGAATCCTTTGCAAACTTCAAAATTTTGCTAAAAAACAATATTTTCCTCACATTTCGGTGACAGAAAGTTCTGGAATCTGAGAGGAGCCACAAATTTCCTTCCACCCAGCGTTCCCCCAAGTCTCCCGATAAAAATGGTACCTCACTTGTGTGGGTAGGCCTAGCACCCGCGACAGGATATGCCCCAAAACACAACGTGGACACATCACAGAAAACAGAGCTGTTTTTTGCAAAGTGCCTACCTGTAGATTTTGGCCTCTAGCTCAGCCGGCACCTAGGGAAACCTACCAAACCTGTGCATTTTTGAAAACTAGAGACCTAGGGGAATCCAAGATGGGGTGACATGTGGAGCTCTGACCAGGTTCTGTTACCCAGAATCCTTTGCAAACCTCAAAATTTGGCTAAAAAACACATTTTCCTCACATTTCGGTGACAGAAAGTTCTGGAATCTGAGAGGAGCCACAAATTTCCTTCCACCCAGCATTCCCCCAAGTCTCCCGATAAAAATGATACCTCACTTGTGTGGGTAGGCCTAGCGGCGGCGACAAAGTACACCCCAAAACACAACGTGGACACATCCCATTTTTTGAAAGAAAACAGAGCTGTTTTTTGCAAAGTGCCTACTTGTAGATTTTGGCCTCTAGCTCAGCCGGCACCTAGGGAAACCTACCAAACCTGTGCATTTTTGAAAACTAGAGACCTAGGGGAATCCAAGATGGGGTGACTTGTGGGGCTCTGACCAGGTTCTGTTATCCAGAATCCTTTGCAAACCTCAAAATTTGGCTAAAAAACCCACTTTTTTCTCACATTTCGGTAACAGAAAGTTCTGGAATCTGAGAGGAGCCACAAATTTCCTTCCACCCAGCGTTCCCCCAAGTCTCCCGATAAAAATGATACCTCACTTGTGTGGGTAGTGCTAGCGCCCGCAACAGGAAATGTCCCAAAACACAAAGAGGGCACACCCCATTTTTTGACAGAAAACAGAGCTGTTTTTTGCAAAGTGCCTACCTGTAGATTTTGGCCTCTAGCTCAGCCGGCACCTAGGGAAACCTACCAAACCTGTGCATTTTTGAAAACTAGAGACCTAGGGGAATCCAAGATGGGGTGACTTGTGGGCTCTGACCAGGTTCTGTTGCCCAGAATCCTTTGCAAACCTCAAATTTTGGCTAAAAAAACAAATTTTCCTCATATTTCGGTGAGAGAAAGTTCTGGAACCTAAGAGGAGCCACAAATTTCTTTCCACCCAGCATTCCCCCAAGTCTCCCGATAAAAATGGTACCTCACTTGTGTGGGTAGGCCTAGCGCCCGCGACAGGTTATGCCCCAAAACACAACGTGGACACATCACAGAAAACAGAGCTGTTTTTTGCAAAGTGCCTACCTGTAGATTTTGGCCTCTAGCTCAGCCGGCACCTAGGGAAACTTACCAAACCTGTGCATTTTTTAAAACTAGAGACCTAGGGGAATCCAAGATGGGGTGACTTGTGGGGCTCTGACCAGGTTCTGTTACCCAGAATCCTTTGCAAACCTCAAAATTTGTCTAAAAAAACATATTTTCCTCACATTTCGATGACAGAAAGTTCTGGAATCTGAGAGGAGCCACAAATTTCCTTCCACCCAGCGTTCCCCCAAGTCTCCTGATAAAAATGGTACCTCACTTGTGTGGGTAGGCCTAGCGCCCGCGACAGGATATGCCCCAAAACACAACGTGGACACATCACAGAAAACAGAGCTGTTTTTTGCAAAGTGCCTACCTGTAGATTTTGGCCTCTAGGTCAGCCGGCACCTAGGGAAACCTACCAAACCTATGCATTTTTTTAAACTAGAGACCTAGGGGAATCCAAGATGGGGTGACTTGTGGGGCTCTGACCAGGTTCTGTTACCCAGAATCCTTTGCAAACCTCAAAATTTGTCTAAAAAAAACACATTTTCCTCACATTTCGGTGACAGAAAGTTCTGGAATCTGAGAGGAGCCACAAATTTCCTTCCACCCAGCGTTCCCCCAAGTCTCCCGATAAAAATGATACCTCACTTGTGTGGGTAGTCCTAGCGCCCGTGACAGGAAATGTCCCAAAACACAAAGAGGGCACACCCCATTTTTTGACAGAAAACAGAGCTGTTTTTTGCAAAGTGCCTACCTGTAGATTTTGGCCTCTAGCTCAGCCGGCACCTAGGGAAACCTACCAAACCTGTGCATTTTTGAAAACTAGAGACCTAGGGGAATCCAAGATGGGGTGACTTGTGGGCTCTGACCAGGTTCTGTTGCCCAGAATCCTTTGCAAACCTCAAATTTTGGCTAAAAAAACAAATTTTCCTCATATTTCGGTGAGAGAAAGTTCTGGAACCTAAGAGGAGCCACAAATTTCTTTCCACCCAGCATTCCCCCAAGTCTCCCGATAAAAATGGTACCTCACTTGTGTGGGTAGGCCTAGCGCCCGCGACAGGTTATGCCCCAAAACACAACGTGGACACATCACAGAAAACAGAGCTGTTTTTTGCAAAGTGCCTACCTGTAGATTTTGGCCTCTAGCTCAGCCGGCACCTAGGGAAACTTACCAAACCTGTGCATTTTTTAAAACTAGAGACCTAGGGGAATCCAAGATGGGGTGACTTGTGGGGCTCTGACCAGGTTCTGTTACCCAGAATCCTTTGCAAACCTCAAAATTTGTCTAAAAAAACATATTTTCCTCACATTTCGATGACAGAAAGTTCTGGAATCTGAGAGGAGCCACAAATTTCCTTCCACCCAGCGTTCCCCCAAGTCTCCTGATAAAAATGGTACCTCACTTGTGTGGGTAGGCCTAGCGCCCGCGACAGGATATGCCCCAAAACACAACGTGGACACATCACAGAAAACAGAGCTGTTTTTTGCAAAGTGCCTACCTGTAGATTTTGGCCTCTAGGTCAGCCGGCACCTAGGGAAACCTACCAAACCTATGCATTTTTTTAAACTAGAGACCTAGGGGAATCCAAGATGGGGTGACTTGTGGGGCTCTGACCAGGTTCTGTTACCCAGAATCCTTTGCAAACCTCAAAATTTGTCTAAAAAAAACACATTTTCCTCACATTTCGGTGACAGAAAGTTCTGGAATCTGAGAGGAGCCACAAATTTCCTTCCACCCAGCGTTCCCCCAAGTCTCCCGATAAAAATGATACCTCACTTGTGTGGGTAGTCCTAGCGCCCGTGACAGGAAATGTCCCAAAACACAAAGTGGGCACATCCCATTTTTTGACAGAAAACAGAGCTGTTTTTTGCAAAGTGCCTACCTGTAGATTTTGGCCTCTAGCTCAGCCGGCACATATGGAAACCTACCAAACCTGTGCATTTTTGAAAACTAGACACCTAGTGGAATCTAAGATGGGGTGACTTGTGGGGCTCTGACCAGGTTCTGTTACCCAGAATCCTTTGCAAACTTCAAAATTTGGCTAAAAAACAATATTTTCCTCACATTTCGGTGACAGAAAGTTCTGGAATCTGAGAGGAGCCACAAATTTCCTTCCACCCAGCGTTCCCCCAAGTCTCCCGATAAAAATGGCACCTCACTTGTGTGGGTAGGCCTAGCACCCGCGACAGGATATGCCCCAAAACACAACGTGGACACATCACAGAAAACAGAGCTGTTTTTTGCAAAGTGCCTACCTGTAGATTTTGGCCTCTAGCTCAGCCGGCACTTAGGGAAACCTACCAAACCTGTGCATTTTTGAAAATTAGAGACCTAGGGGAATCCAAGATGGGGTGACCTGTGGGGCTCTGACCAGGTCCTGTTACCCAGAATCCTTTGCAAACCTCAAAATTTGTCTAAAAAAAACATATTTTCCTCACATTTCGGTGACAGAAAGTTCTGGAATCTGAGAGGAGCCACAAATTTCCTTCCACCCAGCATTCCCCCAAGTCTCCCGATAAAAATGATACCTCACTTGTGTGGGTAGGCCTAGCGGCGGCGACAAGGGACACCCCAAAACACAACGTGGACACATCCCATTTTTTGAAAGAAAACAGAGCTGTTTTTTGCAAAGTGCCTACTTGTAGATTTTGGCCTCTAGCTCAGCCGACACCTAGGGAAAACTACCAAACCTGTGCATTTTTGAAAACTAGAGACCTAGGGGAATCCAAGATGGGGTGACTTGTGGGGCTCTGACCAGGTTCTGTTATCCAGAATCCTTTGCAAACCTCAAAATTTGGCTAAAAAACCCACTTTTTTCTCACATTTCGGTAACAGAAAGTTCTGGAATCTGAGAGGAGCCACAAATTTCCTTCCACCCAGCGTTCCCCCAAGTCTCCCGATAAAAATGATACCTCACTTGTGTGGGTAGTCCTAGCGCCCGCAACAGGAAATGTCCCAAAACACAAAGTGGGCACACCCCATTTTTTGACAGAAAACAGAGCTGTTTTTTGCAAAGTGCCTACCTGTAGATTTTGGCCTCTAGCTCAGCCGGCACCTAGGGAAACCTACCAAACCTCTGCATTTTTTAAAACTAGAGACCTAGGGGAATCCAAGATGGGGTGACTTGTGGGCTCTGACCAGGTTCTGTTACCCAGAATCCTTTGCAAACCCAAAAATTTGGCTGAAAAAGCATATTTTCCTCAAATTTCGGCGACAGAAAGTTCTGGAATCTGAGAGGAGCCACAAATTTCCTTCCACCCAGTGTTCCCACAAGTCTCCCGATAAAAATGGTACCTCACTTGTGTGGGTAGGCCTAGCGCCCGCGACAGGATATGCCCCAAAACACAACGTGGACACATCACAGAAAACAGAGCTGTTTTTTGCAAAGTGCCTACCTGTAGATTTTGGCCTCTAGCTCAGCCGGCACCTAGGGAAACCTACCAAACCTGTGCATTTTTGAAAACTAGAGACCTAGGGGAATCCAAGATGGGGTGACTTGTGGGCTCTGACCAGGTTCTGTTGCCCAGAATCCTTTGCAAACCTCAAATTTTGGCTAAAAAAAAAAATTTTCCTCATATTTCGGTGACAGAAAGTTCTGGAACCTAAGAGGAGCCACAAATTTCTTTCCACCCAGCATTCCCCCAAGTCTCCCGATAAAAATGGTACCTCACTTGTGTGGGTAGGCCTAGCGCCCGCGACAGGTTATGCCCCAAAACACAACGTGGACACATCACAGAAAACAGAGCTGTTTTTTGCAAAGTGCCTACCTGTAGATTTTGGCCTCTAGCTCAGCCGGCACCTAGGGAAACCTACCAAACCTGTGCATTTTTTAAAACTAGAGACCTAGGGGAATCCAAGATGGGGTGACTTGTGGGGCTCTGACCAGGTTCTGTCACCCAGAATCCTTTGCAAACCTCAAAATTTGTGTAAAAAAACATATTTTCCTCACATTTCGATGACAGAAAGTTCTGGAATCTGAGAGGAGCCACAAATTTCCTTCCACCCAGCGTTCCCCCAAGTCTCCTGATAAAAATGGTACCTCACTTGTGTGGGTAGGCCTAGCGCCCGCGACAGGATATGCCCCAAAACACAACGTGGACACATCACAGAAAACAGAGCTGTTTTTTGCAAAGTGCCTACTTGTAGATTTTGGCCTCTAGCTCAGCCGGCACCTAGGGAAACCTACCAAACCAGTGCATTTTTTTAAAACTAGAGACCTAGGGGAATCCAAGATGGGGTGACTTGTGGGGCTCTGACCAGGTTCTGTTACCCAGAATCCTTTGCAAACCTCAAAATTTGTCTAAAAAAACACATTTTCCTCATATTTCGGTGACAGAAAGTTCTGGAATCTGAGAGGAGCCACAAATTTCCTTCCACCCAGCGTTCCCCCAAGTCTCCCGATAAAAATGATACCTCACTTGTGTGGGTAGTCCTAGCTCCCGTGACAGGAAATGTCCAAAAAAACAAAGTGGGCACATCCCATTTTTTGACAGAAAACAGAGCTGTTTTTTGCAAAGTGCCTACCTGTAGATTTTGGCCTCTAGCTCAACCGGCACATAGGGAAACCTACCAAACCTGTGCATTTTTTAAAACTAGAGACCTAGTGGAATCTAAGATGGGGCGACTTGTGGGGCTCTGACCAGGTTCTGTTACCCAGAATCCTTAGCAAACTTCAAAATTTGGCTAAAAAACAATATTTTCCTCACATTTCGGTGACAGAAAGTTCTGGAATCTGAGAGGAGCCACAAATTTCCTTCCACCCAGCGTTCCCCCAAGTCTCCCGATAAAAATGGTACCTCACTTGTGTGGGTAGGCCTAGCACCCGCGACAGGATATGCCCCAAAACCCAACGTGGACACATCACAGAAAACAGAGCTGTTTTTTGCAAAGTGCCTACCTGTAGATTTTGGCCTCTAGCTCAGCCGGAACCTAGGGAAACCTACCAAACCTGTGCATTTTTTAAAACTAGAGACCTAGGGGAATCCAAGATGGGGTGACTTGTGGAGCTCTGACCAGGTTCTGTTACCCAGAATCCTTTGCAAACCTCAAAATTTGGCTAAAAACACATTTTCCTCACATTTCGGTGACAGAAAGTTCTGGAATCTGAGAGGAGCCACAAATTTCCTTCCACCCAGCGTTCCCCCAAGTCTCCCGATAAAAATGGCACCTCACTTGTGTGGGTAGGCCTAGCACCCGCGACAGGATATGCCCCAAAACACAACGTGGACACATCACAGAAAACAGAGCTGTTTTTTGCAAAGTGCCTACCTGTAGATTTTGGCCTCTAGCTCAGCCGGCACTTAGGGAAACCTACCAAACCTGTGCATTTTTGAAAATTAGAGACCTAGGGGAATCCAAGATGGGGTGACCTGTGGGGCTCTGACCAGGTCCTGTTACCCAGAATCCTTTGCAAACCTCAAAATTTGTCTAAAAAAAACATATTTTCCTCACATTTCGGTGACAGAAAGTTCTGGAATCTGAGAGGAGCCACAAATTTCCTTCCACCCAGCATTCCCCCAAGTCTCCCGATAAAAATGATACCTCACTTGTGTGGGTAGGCCTAGCGGCGGCGACAAGGGACACCCCAAAACACAACGTGGACACATCCCATTTTTTGAAAGAAAACAGAGCTGTTTTTTGCAAAGTGCCTACTTGTAGATTTTGGCCTCTAGCTCAGCCGACACCTAGGGAAAACTACCAAACCTGTGCATTTTTGAAAACTAGAGACCTAGGGGAATCCAAGATGGGGTGACTTGTGGGGCTCTGACCAGGTTCTGTTATCCAGAATCCTTTGCAAACCTCAAAATTTGGCTAAAAAACCCACTTTTTTCTCACATTTCGGTAACAGAAAGTTCTGGAATCTGAGAGGAGCCACAAATTTCCTTCCACCCAGCGTTCCCCCAAGTCTCCCGATAAAAATGATACCTCACTTGTGTGGGTAGTCCTAGCGCCCGCAACAGGAAATGTCCCAAAACACAAAGTGGGCACACCCCATTTTTTGACAGAAAACAGAGCTGTTTTTTGCAAAGTGCCTACCTGTAGATTTTGGCCTCTAGCTCAGCCGGCACCTAGGGAAACCTACCAAACCTCTGCATTTTTTAAAACTAGAGACCTAGGGGAATCCAAGATGGGGTGACTTGTGGGCTCTGACCAGGTTCTGTTACCCAGAATCCTTTGCAAACCCAAAAATTTGGCTGAAAAAGCATATTTTCCTCAAATTTCGGCGACAGAAAGTTCTGGAATCTGAGAGGAGCCACAAATTTCCTTCCACCCAGTGTTCCCCCAAGTCTCCCGATAAAAATGGTACCTCACTTGTGTGGGTAGGCCTAGCGCCCGCGACAGGATATGCCCCAAAACACAACGTGGACACATCACAGAAAACAGAGCTGTTTTTTGCAAAGTGCCTACCTGTAGATTTTGGCCTCTAGCTCAGCCGGCACCTAGGGAAACCTACCAAACCTGTGCATTTTTGAAAACTAGAGACCTAGGGGAATCCAAGATGGGGTGACTTGTGGGCTCTGACCAGGTTCTGTTGCCCAGAATCCTTTGCAAACCTCAAATTTTGGCTAAAAAAACAAATTTTCCTCATATTTCGGTGACAGAAAGTTCTGGAACCTAAGAGGAGCCACAAATTTCTTTCCACCCAGCATTCCCCCAAGTCTCCCGATAAAAATGGTACCTCACTTGTGTGGGTAGGCCTAGCGCCCGCGACAGGTTATGCCCCAAAACACAACGTGGACACATCACAGAAAACAGAGCTGTTTTTTGCAAAGTGCCTACCTGTAGATTTTGGCCTCTAGCTCAGCCGGCACCTAGGGAAACCTACCAAACCTGTGCATTTTTTAAAACTAGAGACCTAGGGGAATCCAAGATGGGGTGACTTGTGGGGCTCTGACCAGGTTCTGTCACCCAGAATCCTTTGCAAACCTCAAAATTTGTCTAAAAAAACATATTTTCCTCACATTTCGATGACAGAAAGTTCTGGAATCTGAGAGGAGCCACAAATTTCCTTCCACCCAGCGTTCCCCCAAGTCTCCTGATAAAAATGGTACCTCACTTGTGTGGGTAGGCCTAGCGCCCGCGACAGGATATGCCCCAAAACACAACGTGGACACATCACAGAAAACAGAGCTGTTTTTTGCAAAGTGCCTACTTGTAGATTTTGGCCTCTAGCTCAGCCGGCACCTAGGGAAACCTACCAAACCAGTGCATTTTTTTAAAACTAGAGACCTAGGGGAATCCAAGATGGGGTGACTTGTGGGGCTCTGACCAGGTTCTGTTACCCAGAATCCTTTGCAAACCTCAAAATTTGTCTAAAAAAACACATTTTCCTCATATTTCGGTGACAGAAAGTTCTGGAATCTGAGAGGAGCCACAAATTTCCTTCCACCCAGCGTTCCCCCAAGTCTCCCGATAAAAATGATACCTCACTTGTGTGGGTAGTCCTAGCTCCCGTGACAGGAAATGTCCAAAAAAACAAAGTGGGCACATCCCATTTTTTGACAGAAAACAGAGCTGTTTTTTGCAAAGTGCCTACCTGTAGATTTTGGCCTCTAGCTCAGCCGGCACATAGGGAAACCTACCAAACCTGTGCATTTATGAAAACTAGAGACCTAGTGGAATCTAAGATGGGGTGACTTGTGGGGCTCTGACCAGGTTCTGTTACCCAGAATCCTTTGCAAACTTCAAAATTTTGCTAAAAAACAATATTTTCCTCACATTTCGGTGACAGAAAGTTCTGGAATCTGAGAGGAGCCACAAATTTCCTTCCACCCAGCGTTCCCCAAGTCTCCCGATAAAAATGGTACCTCACTTGTGTGGGTAGGCCTAGCACCCGCGACAGGATATGCCCCAAAACACAACGTGGACACATCACAGAAAACAGAGCTGTTTTTTGCAAAGTGCCTACCTGTAGATTTTGGCCTCTAGCTCAGCCGGCACCTAGGGAAACCTACCAAACCTGTGCATTTTTGAAAACTAGAGACCTAGGGGAATCCAAGATGGGGTGACATGTGGAGCTCTGACCAGGTTCTGTTACCCAGAATCCTTTGCAAACCTCAAAATTTGGCTAAAAAACACATTTTCCTCACATTTCGGTGACAGAAAGTTCTGGAATCTGAGAGGAGCCACAAATTTCCTTCCACCCAGCATTCCCCCAAGTCTCCCGATAAAAATGATACCTCACTTGTGTGGGTAGGCCTAGCGGCGGCGACAAAGTACACCCCAAAACACAACGTGGACACATCCCATTTTTTGAAAGAAAACAGAGCTGTTTTTTGCAAAGTGCCTACTTGTAGATTTTGGCCTCTAGCTCAGCCGGCACCTAGGGAAACCTACCAAACCTGTGCATTTTTGAAAACTAGAGACCTAGGGGAATCCAAGATGGGGTGACTTGTGGGGCTCTGACCAGGTTCTGTTATCCAGAATCCTTTGCAAACCTCAAAATTTGGCTAAAAACCCCACTTTTTTCTCACATTTCGGTAACAGAAAGTTCTGGAATCTGAGAGGAGCCACAAATTTCCTTCCACCCAGCGTTCCCCCAAGTCTCCCGATAAAAATGATACCTCACTTGTGTGGGTAGTGCTAGCGCCCGCAACAGGAAATGTCCCAAAACACAAAGAGGGCACACCCCATTTTTTGACAGAAAACAGAGCTGTTTTTTGCAAAGTGCCTACCTGTAGATTTTGGCCTCTAGCTCAGCCGGCACCTAGGGAAACCTACCAAACCTGTGCATTTTTGAAAACTAGAGACCTAGGGGAATCCAAGATGGGGTGACTTGTGGGCTCTGACCAGGTTCTGTTGCCCAGAATCCTTTGCAAACCTCAAATTTTGGCTAAAAAAACAAATTTTCCTCATATTTCGGTGAGAGAAAGTTCTGGAACCTAAGAGGAGCCACAAATTTCTTTCCACCCAGCATTCCCCCAAGTCTCCCGATAAAAATGGTACCTCACTTGTGTGGGTAGGCCTAGCGCCCGCGACAGGTTATGCCCCAAAACACAACGTGGACACATCACAGAAAACAGAGCTGTTTTTTGCAAAGTGCCTACCTGTAGATTTTGGCCTCTAGCTCAGCCGGCACCTAGGGAAACTTACCAAACCTGTGCATTTTTTAAAACTAGAGACCTAGGGGAATCCAAGATGGGGTGACTTGTGGGGCTCTGACCAGGTTCTGTTACCCAGAATCCTTTGCAAACCTCAAAATTTGTCTAAAAAAACATATTTTCCTCACATTTCGATGACAGAAAGTTCTGGAATCTGAGAGGAGCCACAAATTTCCTTCCACCCAGCGTTCCCCCAAGTCTCCTGATAAAAATGGTACCTCACTTGTGTGGGTAGGCCTAGCGCCCGCGACAGGATATGCCCCAAAACACAACGTGGACACATCACAGAAAACAGAGCTGTTTTTTGCAAAGTGCCTACCTGTAGATTTTGGCCTCTAGGTCAGCCGGCACCTAGGGAAACCTACCAAACCTATGCATTTTTTTAAACTAGAGACCTAGGGGAATCCAAGATGGGGTGACTTGTGGGGCTCTGACCAGGTTCTGTTACCCAGAATCCTTTGCAAACCTCAAAATTTGTCTAAAAAAAACACATTTTCCTCACATTTCGGTGACAGAAAGTTCTGGAATCTGAGAGGAGCCACAAATTTCCTTCCACCCAGCGTTCCCCCAAGTCTCCCGATAAAAATGATACCTCACTTGTGTGGGTAGTCCTAGCGCCCGTGACAGGAAATGTCCCAAAACACAAAGTGGGCACATCCCATTTTTTGACAGAAAACAGAGCTGTTTTTTGCAAAGTGCCTACCTGTAGATTTTGGCCTCTAGCTCAGCCGGCACATATGGAAACCTACCAAACCTGTGCATTTTTGAAAACTAGACACCTAGTGGAATCTAAGATGGGGTGACTTGTGGGGCTCTGACCAGGTTCTGTTACCCAGAATCCTTTGCAAACTTCAAAATTTGGCTAAAAAACAATATTTTCCTCACATTTCGGTGACAGAAAGTTCTGGAATCTGAGAGGAGCCACAAATTTCCTTCCACCCAGCGTTCCCCCAAGTCTCCCGATAAAAATGGCACCTCACTTGTGTGGGTAGGCCTAGCACCCGCGACAGGATATGCCCCAAAACACAACGTGGACACATCACAGAAAACAGAGCTGTTTTTTGCAAAGTGCCTACCTGTAGATTTTGGCCTCTAGCTCAGCCGGCACTTAGGGAAACCTACCAAACCTGTGCATTTTTGAAAATTAGAGACCTAGGGGAATCCAAGATGGGGTGACCTGTGGGGCTCTGACCAGGTCCTGTTACCCAGAATCCTTTGCAAACCTCAAAATTTGTCTAAAAAAAACATATTTTCCTCACATTTCGGTGACAGAAAGTTCTGGAATCTGAGAGGAGCCACAAATTTCCTTCCACCCAGCATTCCCCCAAGTCTCCCGATAAAAATGATACCTCACTTGTGTGGGTAGGCCTAGCGGCGGCGACAAGGGACACCCCAAAACACAACGTGGACACATCCCATTTTTTGAAAGAAAACAGAGCTGTTTTTTGCAAAGTGCCTACTTGTAGATTTTGGCCTCTAGCTCAGCCGACACCTAGGGAAAACTACCAAACCTGTGCATTTTTGAAAACTAGAGACCTAGGGGAATCCAAGATGGGGTGACTTGTGGGGCTCTGACCAGGTTCTGTTATCCAGAATCCTTTGCAAACCTCAAAATTTGGCTAAAAAACCCACTTTTTTCTCACATTTCGGTAACAGAAAGTTCTGGAATCTGAGAGGAGCCACAAATTTCCTTCCACCCAGCGTTCCCCCAAGTCTCCCGATAAAAATGATACCTCACTTGTGTGGGTAGTCCTAGCGCCCGCAACAGGAAATGTCCCAAAACACAAAGTGGGCACACCCCATTTTTTGACAGAAAACAGAGCTGTTTTTTGCAAAGTGCCTACCTGTAGATTTTGGCCTCTAGCTCAGCCGGCACCTAGGGAAACCTACCAAACCTCTGCATTTTTTAAAACTAGAGACCTAGGGGAATCCAAGATGGGGTGACTTGTGGGCTCTGACCAGGTTCTGTTACCCAGAATCCTTTGCAAACCCAAAAATTTGGCTGAAAAAGCATATTTTCCTCAAATTTCGGCGACAGAAAGTTCTGGAATCTGAGAGGAGCCACAAATTTCCTTCCACCCAGTGTTCCCACAAGTCTCCCGATAAAAATGGTACCTCACTTGTGTGGGTAGGCCTAGCGCCCGCGACAGGATATGCCCCAAAACACAACGTGGACACATCACAGAAAACAGAGCTGTTTTTTGCAAAGTGCCTACCTGTAGATTTTGGCCTCTAGCTCAGCCGGCACCTAGGGAAACCTACCAAACCTGTGCATTTTTGAAAACTAGAGACCTAGGGGAATCCAAGATGGGGTGACTTGTGGGCTCTGACCAGGTTCTGTTGCCCAGAATCCTTTGCAAACCTCAAATTTTGGCTAAAAAAACAAATTTTCCTCATATTTCGGTGACAGAAAGTTCTGGAACCTAAGAGGAGCCACAAATTTCTTTCCACCCAGCATTCCCCCAAGTCTCCCGATAAAAATGGTACCTCACTTGTGTGGGTAGGCCTAGCGCCCGCGACAGGTTATGCCCCAAAACACAACGTGGACACATCACAGAAAACAGAGCTGTTTTTTGCAAAGTGCCTACCTGTAGATTTTGGCCTCTAGCTCAGCCGGCACCTAGGGAAACCTACCAAACCTGTGCATTTTTTAAAACTAGAGACCTAGGGGAATCCAAGATGGGGTGACTTGTGGGGCTCTGACCAGGTTCTGTCACCCAGAATCCTTTGCAAACCTCAAAATTTGTGTAAAAAAACATATTTTCCTCACATTTCGATGACAGAAAGTTCTGGAATCTGAGAGGAGCCACAAATTTCCTTCCACCCAGCGTTCCCCCAAGTCTCCTGATAAAAATGGTACCTCACTTGTGTGGGTAGGCCTAGCGCCCGCGACAGGATATGCCCCAAAACACAACGTGGACACATCACAGAAAACAGAGCTGTTTTTTGCAAAGTGCCTACTTGTAGATTTTGGCCTCTAGCTCAGCCGGCACCTAGGGAAACCTACCAAACCAGTGCATTTTTTTAAAACTAGAGACCTAGGGGAATCCAAGATGGGGTGACTTGTGGGGCTCTGACCAGGTTCTGTTACCCAGAATCCTTTGCAAACCTCAAAATTTGTCTAAAAAAACACATTTTCCTCATATTTCGGTGACAGAAAGTTCTGGAATCTGAGAGGAGCCACAAATTTCCTTCCACCCAGCGTTCCCCCAAGTCTCCCGATAAAAATGGCACCTCACTTGTGTGGGTAGGCCTAGCACCCGCGACAGGATATGCCCCAAAACACAACGTGGACACATCACAGAAAACAGAGCTGTTTTTTGCAAAGTGCCTACCTGTAGATTTTGGCCTCTAGCTCAGCCGGCACTTAGGGAAACCTACCAAACCTGTGCATTTTTGAAAATTAGAGACCTAGGGGAATCCAAGATGGGGTGACCTGTGGGGCTCTGACCAGGTCCTGTTACCCAGAATCCTTTGCAAACCTCAAAATTTGTCTAAAAAAAACATATTTTCCTCACATTTCGGTGACAGAAAGTTCTGGAATCTGAGAGGAGCCACAAATTTCCTTCCACCCAGCATTCCCCCAAGTCTCCCGATAAAAATGATACCTCACTTGTGTGGGTAGGCCTAGCGGCGGCGACAAGGGACACCCCAAAACACAACGTGGACACATCCCATTTTTTGAAAGAAAACAGAGCTGTTTTTTGCAAAGTGCCTACTTGTAGATTTTGGCCTCTAGCTCAGCCGACACCTAGGGAAAACTACCAAACCTGTGCATTTTTGAAAACTAGAGACCTAGGGGAATCCAAGATGGGGTGACTTGTGGGGCTCTGACCAGGTTCTGTTATCCAGAATCCTTTGCAAACCTCAAAATTTGGCTAAAAAACCCACTTTTTTCTCACATTTCGGTAACAGAAAGTTCTGGAATCTGAGAGGAGCCACAAATTTCCTTCCACCCAGCGTTCCCCCAAGTCTCCCGATAAAAATGATACCTCACTTGTGTGGGTAGTCCTAGCGCCCGCAGCAGGAAATGTCCCAAAACACAAAGTGGGCACACCCCATTTTTTGACAGAAAACAGAGCTGTTTTTTGCAAAGTGCCTACCTGTAGATTTTGGCCTCTAGCTCAGCCGGCACCTAGGGAAACCTACCAAACCTCTGCATTTTTTAAAACTAGAGACCTAGGGGAATCCAAGATGGGGTGACTTGTGGGCTCTGACCAGGTTCTGTTACCCAGAATCCTTTGCAAACCCAAAAATTTGGCTGAAAAAGCATATTTTCCTCAAATTTCGGCGACAGAAAGTTCTGGAATCTGAGAGGAGCCACAAATTTCCTTCCACCCAGTGTTCCCCCAAGTCTCCCGATAAAAATGGTACCTCACTTGTGTGGGTAGGCCTAGCGCCCGCGACAGGATATGCCCCAAAACCCAACGTGGACACATCACAGAAAACAGAGCTGTTTTTTGCAAAGTGCCTACCTGTAGATTTTGGCCTCTAGCTCAGCCGGAACCTAGGGAAACCTACCAAACCTGTGCATTTTTTAAAACTAGAGACCTAGGGGAATCCAAGATGGGGTGACTTGTGGAGCTCTGACCAGGTTCTGTTACCCAGAATCCTTTGCAAACCTCAAAATTTGGCTAAAAAACACATTTTCCTCACATTTCGGTGACAGAAAGTTCTGGAATCTGAGAGGAGCCACAAATTTCCTTCCACCCAGCGTTCCCCCAAGTCTCCCGATAAAAATGGTACCTCACTTGTGTGGGTAGGCCTAGCGCCTGCGACAGGATATGCCCCAAAACACAACGTGGACACATCACAGAAAACAGAGCTGTTTTTTGCAAAGTGCCTACCTGTAGATTTTGGCCTCTAGCTCAGCCAGCACCTAGGGAAACCTACCAAACCTGTGCATTTTTTAAAACTAGAGACCTAGGGGAATCCAAGATGGGGTGACTTGTGGGCTCTGACCAGGTTCTGTTACCCAGAATCCTTTGCAAACCCAAAAATTTGGCTGAAAAAACATATTTTCCTCACATTTCGGCGACAGAAAGTTCTGGAATCTGAGAGGAGCCACAAATTTCCTTCCACCCAGCGTTCCCCCAAGTCTCCCGATAAAAATGGTACCTCACTTGTGTGGGTAGGCCTAGCGCCCGCGACAGGATATGCCCCAAAACACAACGTGGACACATCACAGAAAACAGAGCTGTTTTTTGCAAAGTGCCTACCTGTAGATTTTGGCCACTAGGTCAGCCGGCACCTAGGGAAACTTACCAAACCTGTGCATTTTTTGAAACTAGAGACCTAGGGGAATCCAAGATGGGGTGACTTGTGGAGCTCTGACCAGGTTCTGTTACCCAGAATCCTTTGCAAACCTCAAAATTTGGCTAAAAAACACATTTTCCTCACATTTCGGTGACAGAAAGTTCTGGAATCTGAGAGGAGCCACAAATTTCCTTCCACCCAGCGTTCCCCCAAGTCTCCCGATAAAAATGGTACCTCACTTGTGTGGGTAGGCCTAGCGCCTGCGACAGGATATGCCCCAAAACACAACGTGGACACATCACAGAAAACAGAGCTGTTTTTTGCAAAGTGCCTACCTGTAGATTTTGGCCTCTAGCTCAGCCAGCACCTAGGGAAACCTACCAAACCTGTGCATTTTTTAAAACTAGAGACCTAGGGGAATCCAAGATGGGGTGACTTGTGGGCTCTGACCAGGTTCTGTTACCCAGAATCCTTTGCAAACCCAAAAATTTGGCTGAAAAAACATATTTTCCTCACATTTCGGTGACAGAAAGTTCTGGAATCTGAGAGGAGCCACAAATTTCCTTCCACCCAGCGTTCCCCCAAGTCTCCCGATAAAAATGGTACCTCACTTGTGTGGGTAGGCCTAGCGCCTGCGACAGGATATGCCCCAAAACACAACGTGGACACATCACAGAAAACAGAGCTGTTTTTTGCAAAGTGCCTACCTGTAGATTTTGGCCTCTAGCTCAGCCAGCACCTAGGGAAACCTACCAAACCTGTGCATTTTTTAAAACTAGAGACCTAGGGGAATTCAAGATGGGGTGACTTGTGGGCTCTGACCAGGTTCTGTTACCCAGAATCCTTTGCAAACCCAAAAATTTGGCTGAAAAAACATATTTTCCTCACATTTCGGCGACAGAAAGTTCTGGAATCTGAGAGGAGCCACAAATTTCCTTCCACCCAGCGTTCCCCCAAGTCTCCCGATAAAAATGATACCTCACTTGTGTGGGTAGTCCTAGCGCCCGCGACAGGAAATGTCCCAAAACACAAAGTGGGCACATCCCATTTTTTGACAGAAAACAGAGCTGTTTTTTGCAAAGTGCCTACCTGTAGATTTTGGCCTCTAGCTCAGCCGGCACATAGGGAAACCTACCAAACCTGTGCATTTATGAAAACTAGAGACCTAGTGGAATCTAAGATGGGGTGACTTGTGGGGCTCTGACCAGGTTCTGTCACCCAGAATCCTTTGCAAACTTCAAAATTTGGCTAAAAAAACAATATTTTCCTCACATTTCGGTGACAGAAAGTTCTGGAATCTGAGAGGAGCCACAAATTTCCTTCCACCCATCGTTCCCCCAAGTCTCCCGATAAAAATGGTACCTCACTTGTGTGGGTAGGCCTAGCGCCCGCGACAGGATATGCCCCAAAACACACGTGGACACATCACAGAAAACAGAGCTGTTTTTTGCAAAGTGCCTACCTGTAGATTTTGGCCACTAGGTCAGCCGGCACCTAGGGAACCCTACCAAACCTGTGCATTTTTCGAAACTAGAGACCTAGGGGAATCCAAGATGGGGTGACTTGTGGGGCTCTGACCAGGTTCTGTTACCCAGAATCCTTTGCAAACCTCAAAATTTGGATAAAAAAACACATTTTCCTCACATTTCGGTGCTAGAAAGTTCTGGAATCTGAGAGGAGCTACAAATTTCCTTCCACCCAGCATTCCCCCAAGTCTCCCGATAAAAATGATACCTCACTTGTGTGGGTAGTCCTAGCTCCCGTGACAGGAAATGTCCCAAAACACAAAGTGGGCACATCCCATTTATTGACAGAAAACAGAGCTGTTTTTTGCAAAGTGCCTACCTGTAGATTTTGGCCTCTAGCTCAGCCGGCACATAGGGAAACCTACCAAACCTGTGCATTTTTGAAAACTAGAGACCTAGTGGAATCTAAGATGGGGTGACTTGTGCGGCTCTGACCAGGTTCTGTTACCCAGAATCCTTTGCAAACTTCAAAATTTGGCTAAAAACTATATTTTCCTCATATTTCGGTGACAGAAAGTTCTGGAATCTGAGACGAGCCACAAATTTCCTTCCACCCAGTGTTCCCCCAAGTCTCCCGATAAAAATGGTACCTCACTTGTGTGGGTAGGCCTAGCGCCCGCGACAGGATATGCCCCAAAACACAACGTGGACACATCACAGAAAACAGAGCTGTTTTTTGCAAAGTGCCTACCTGTAGATTTTGGCCTCTAGCTCAGCCGGCACCTAGGGAAACCTACCAAACCTGTGCATTTTTTAAAACTAGAGACCTAGGGGAATCTAAGATGGGGTGACTTGTGGGGCTCTGACCAGGGTCTGTTACCCAGAATCCTTTGCAAACCTCAAAATTTGTCTAAAAAAACATATTTTCCTCACATTTCGATGACAGAAAGATCTGGAATCTGAGAGGAGCCACAAATTTCCTTCCACCCAGCGTTCCCCCAAGTCTCCTGATAAAAATGGTACCTCACTTGTGTGTGTAGGCCTAGCGCCCGCGACAGGATATGCCCCAAAACACAACGTGGACACATCACAGAAAACAGAGCTGTTTTTTGCAAAGTGCCTACCTGTAGATTTTGGCCTCTAGGTCAGCCGGCACCTAGGGAAACCTACCAAACCTATGCATTTTTTTAAACTAGAGACCTAGTGGAACCCAAGATGGGGTGACTTGTGGGGCTCTGACCAGGTTCTGTTACCCAGAATCCTTTGCAAACCTCAAAATTTGTCTAAAAAAACACATTTTCCTCACATTTCGGTGACAGAAAGTTCTGGAATCTGAGAGGAGCCACAAATTTCCTTCCACCCAGCGTTCCCTCAAGTCTCCCGATAAAAATGATACCTCACTTGTGTGGGTAGTCCTAGCGCCCGCGACAGGAAATGTCCCAAAACACAAAGTGGGCACATCCCATTTTTTGACAGAAAACAGCTGTTTTTTGCAAAGTGCCTACCTGTAGATTTTGGCCTCTAGCTCAGCCGGCACATATGGAAACCTACCAAACCTGTGCATTTTTGAAAACTAGAGACCTAGTGGAATCTAAGATGGGGTGACTTGTGGGGCTCTGACCAGGTTCTGTTACCCAGAATCCTTTGCAAACTTCAAAATTTGGCTAAAAAACAATATTTTCCTCACATTTCGGTGACAGAAAGTTCTGGAATCTGAGAGGAGCCACAAATTTCCTTCCACCCAGCGTTCCCCCAAGTCTCCCGATAAAAATGGTACCTCACTTGTGTGGGTAGGCCTAGCACCCGCGACAGGATATGCCCCAAAACACAACGTGGACACATCACAGAAAACAGAGCTGTTTTTTGCAAAGTGCCTACCTGTAGATTTTGGCCTCTAGCTCAGCTGGCACCTAGGGAAACCTACCAAACCTGTGCATTTTTTAAAACTAGAGACCTAGGGGAATCCAAGATGGGGTGACTTGTGGAGCTCTGACCAGGTTCTGTTACCCAGAATCCTTTGCAAACCTCAAAATTTGGCTAAAAAACACATTTTCCTCACATTTCGGTGACAGAAAGTTCTGGAATCTGAAAGGAGCCACAAATGTCCTTTCACCCAGCATTCCCCCAAGTCTCCCGATAAAAATGATACATCACTTGTGTGGGTAGGCCTAGCGGCGGCGACAAGGGACACCCCAAAACACAACGTGGACACATCCCATTTTTTGAAAGAAAACAGAGCTGTTTTCTGCAAAGTGCCTACTTGTAGATTTTGGCCTCTAGCTCAGCCGGCACCTAGGGAAACCTACCAAACCTCTGCATTTTTTAAAACTAGAGACCTAGGGGAATCCAAGATGGGGTGACTTGTGGGGCTCTGACCAGGTTCTGTTACCCAGAATCCTTTGCAAACCTCAAAATTTGGCTAAAAAACACATTTTCCTCACATTTCGGTGACAGAAAGTTCTGGAATCTGAGAGGAGCCACAAATTTCCTTCCACCCAGCGTTCCCCCAAGTCTCCCGATAAAAATGATACCTCACTTGTGTGGGTAGGCCTAGCGCCCGCGACAGGATATGCCCCAAAACACAACGTGGACACATCACAGAAAACAGAGCTGTTTTTTGCAAAGTGCCTAACTGTAGATTTTGGCCTCTAGCTCAGCCGGCACCTAGGGAAACCTACCAAACCTGTGCATTTTTGAAAACTAGAGACCTAGTGGAATCTAAGATGGGGTGACTTGTGGGGCTCTGACCAGGTTCTGTTACCCAGAATCCTTTGCAAACCTCAAAATTTGGCAAAAACAACACATTTTCCTCACATTTCGGTGACAGAAAGTTCTGGAATCTGAGAGGAGCCACAAATTTCCTTCCACCCAGCATTCCCCCAAATCTCCCGATAAAAATGATACCTCACTTGTGTGGGTAGGCCTAGCGCCCGCGACAGAATATGCCCCAAAACACAACGTGGACACATCACAGAAAACAGAGCTGTTTTTTGCAAAGTGCCTGCCTGTAGATCTTGGCCACTAGCTCAGCCGGCACCTAGGGAAACCTACCAAACCTGTGCATTTTTGAAAACTAGAGACCTAGGGGAATCCAAGATGGGGTGACCTGTGGGGCTCTGACCAGGTTCTGTTACCCAGAATCCTTTGCAAAACTCAAAATTTGTCTAAAAAAAATATTTTCCTCACATTTCGATGACAGAAAGTTCTGGAATCTGAGAGGAGACACAAATTTCCTTCCACCCAGCGTTCCCCCAAGTCTCCTGATAAAAATGGTACCTCACTTGTGTGGGTAGGCCTAGCGCCCGCGACAGGATATGCCCCAAAACACAACGTGGACACATCACAGAAAACGGAGCTGTTTTTTGCAAAGTGCCTACCTGTAGATTTTGGCCTCTAGGTCAGCCGGCACCTAGGGAAACCTACCAAACCTGTGCATTTTTTGAAACTAGAGACCTAGGGGAATCCAAGATGGGGTGACTTGTGGGGCTCTGACCAGGTTCTGTTACCCAGAATCCTTTGCAAACCTCAAAATTTGGCAAAAACAACACATTTTCCTCACATTTCGGTGACAGAAAGTTCTGGAATCTGAGAGGAGCCACAAATTTCCTTCCACCCAGCGTTCCCCCAAATCTCCCGATAAAAATGATACCTCACTTGTGTGGGTAGTCCTAGCGCCCGTGACAGGAAATGTCCCAAAACACAAAGTGGGCACATCCCATTTTTTGACAGAAAACAGAGCTGTTTTTTGCAAAGTGCCTACCTGTAGATTTTGGCCTCTAGCTCAGCCAGCACATAGGGAAACCTACCAAACCTGTGCATTTTTGAAAACTAGAGCCCTAGTGGAATCTAAGATGGGGTGACTTGTGGGGCTCTGACCAGGTTCTGTTACCCAGAATCCTTTGCAAAGTTCAAAATTTGGCTAAAAAACAATATTTTCCTCACATTTCGGTGACAGAAAGTTCTGGAATCTGAGGGGAGCCACAAATGTCCTTCCACCCAGCGTTCCCCCAAGTCTCCCGATAAAAATGGTACCTCACTTGTGTGGGTAGGCCTAGCACCCGCGACAGGATATGCCCCAAAACACAACGTGGACACATCACAGAAAACAGAGCTGTTTTTTGCAAAGGGCCTACCTGTAGATTTTGGCCTCTAGCTCAGCCGGCACCTAGGGAAACCTACCAAACCTGTGCATTTTTGAAAACTAGAGACCTAGGGGAATCCAAGATGGGGTGACTTGTGGGGCTCTGACCAGGTTCTGTTACCCAGAATCCTTTGCAAACCTCAAAATTTGTCTAAAAAAACAGATTTTCCTCACATTTCGGTGATAGAAAGTTCTGGAATCTGAGAGGAGCCACAAATTTCCTTCCACCCAGCGTTCCCCCAAGTCTCCTGATAAAAATGATACCTCACATGTCTGGGTAGTCCTAGCGCCCGCGACAGGAAATGTCCCAAAACACAAAGTGGGCACATCCCATTTTTTGACAGAAAACAGCTGTTTTTTGCAAAGTGCCTACCTGTAGATTTTGGCCTCTAGCTCAGCCGGCACATATGGAAACCTACCAAACCTGTGCATTTTTGAAAACTAGAGACCTAGTGGAATCTAAGATGGGGTGACATGTGGGGCTCTGACCAGGTTCTGTTACCCAGAATCCTTTGCAAACTTCAAAATTTGGCTAAAAAACAATATTTTCCTCACATTTCGATGACAGAAAGTTCTGGAATCTGAGAGGAGACACAAATTTCCTTCCACCCAGCGTTCCCCCAAGTCTCCTGATAAAAATGGTACCTCACTTGTGTGGGTAGGCCTAGCGCCCGCGACAGGATATGCCCCAAAACACAACGTGGACACATCACAGAAAACAGAGCTGTTTTTTGCAAAGTGCCTACCTGTAGATTTTGGCCTCTAGGTCAGCCGGCACCTAGGGAAACCTACCAAACCTGTGCATTTTTTGAAACTAGAGACCTAGGGGAATCCAAGATGGGGTGACTTGTGGGGCTCTGACCAGGTTCTGTTACCCAGAATCCTTTGCAAACCTCAAAATTTGGCAAAAACAACACATTTTCCTCACATTTCGGTGACAGAAAGTTCTGGAATCTGAGAGGAGCCACAAATTTCCTTCCACCCAGCGTTCCCCCAAATCTCCCGATAAAAATGATACCTCACTTGTGTGGGTAGTCCTAGCGCCCGTGACAGGAAATGTCCCAAAACACAAAGTGGGCACATCCCATTTTTTGACAGAAAACAGAGCTGTTTTTTGCAAAGTGCCTACCTGTAGATTTTGGCCTCTAGCTCAGCCAGCACATAGGGAAACCTACCAAACCTGTGCATTTTTGAAAACTAGAGACCTAGTGGAATCTAAGATGGGGTGACTTGTGGGGCTCTGACCAGGTTCTGTTACCCAGAATCCTTTGCAAACCTCAAAATTTGGCAAAAACAACACATTTTCCTCACATTTCGGTGACAGAAAGTTCTGGAATCTGAGAGGAGACACAAATTTCCTTCCACCCAGCGTTCCCCCAAGTCTCCTGATAAAAATGGTACCTCACTTGTGTGGGTAGGCCTAGCGCCCGCGACAGGATATGCCCCAAAACACAACGTGGACACATCACAGAAAACGGAGCTGTTTTTTGCAAAGTGCCTACCTGTAGATTTTGGCCTCTAGGTCAGCCGGCACCTAGGGAAACCTACCAAACCTGTGCATTTTTTGAAACTAGAGACCTAGGGGAATCCAAGATGGGGTGACTTGTGGGGCTCTGACCAGGTTCTGTTACCCAGAATCCTTTGCAAACCTCAAAATTTGGCAAAAACAACACATTTTCCTCACATTTCGGTGACAGAAAGTTCTGGAATCTGAGAGGAGCCACAAATTTCCTTCCACCCAGCGTTCCCCCAAATCTCCCGATAAAAATTATACCTCACTTGTGTGGGTAGTCCTAGCGCCCGTGACAGGAAATGTCCCAAAACACAAAGTGGGCACATCCCATTTTTTGACAGAAAACAGAGCTGTTTTTTGCAAAGTGCCTACCTGTAGATTTTGGCCTCTAGCTCAGCCAGCACATAGGGAAACCTACCAAACCTGTGCATTTTTGAAAACTAGAGACCTAGTGGAATCTAAGATGGGGTGACTTGTGGGGCTCTGACCAGGTTCTGTTACCCAGAATCCTTTGCAAAGTTCAAAATTTGGCTAAAAAACAATATTTTCCTCACATTTCGGTGACAGAAAGTTCTGGAATCTGAGGGGAGCCACAAATGTCCTTCCACCCAGCGTTCCCCCAAGTCTCCCGATAAAAATGGTACCTCACTTGTGTGGGTAGGCCTAGCACCCGCGACAGGATATGCCCCAAAACACAACGTGGACACATCACAGAAAACAGAGCTGTTTTTTGCAAAGTGCCTACTTGTAGATTTTGGCCTCTAGCTCAGCCGGCACCTAGGGAAACCTACCAAACCAGTATATTTTTGAAAACTAGAGACCTAGGGGAATCCAGGATGGGGTGACTTGTGGGCTCTGGCCAGGTTCTGTTGCCCAGAATCCTTTGCAAACCTCAAATTGTGGCTAAAAAAACAAATTTTCCTCATATTTCGGTGACAGAAAGTTCTGGAATCTGAGAGGAGCCACAAATTTCTTTCCACCCAGCGTTCCCCCACGTCTCCCGATAAAAATGGTACCTCACTTGTGTCGGTAGGCCTAGCGCCCGCGACAGGATATGCCCCAAAACACAACGTGGACACATCACAGAAAACAGAGCTGTTTTTTGCAAAGTGCCTACCTGTAGATTTTGGCCTCTAGCTCAGCCGGCACCTAGGGAAACCTACCAAACCTGTGCATTTTTTAAAACTAGAGACCTAGGGGAATCCAAGATGGGGTGACTTGTGGGGCTCGGACCAGGTTCTGTTACCCAGAATCCTTTGCAAACCTCAAAATTTGGTTAAAAAAAAACACTTTTTTCTCACATTTCGGTGACAGAAAGTTCTGGAATCTGAGAGGAGCCACAAATTTCCTTCCTCCCAGCGTTCCCCCAAGTCTCCAGATAAAAATGATACCTCACTTGTGTGGGTAGTCCTAGCGCCCGCGACAGGAAATGTCCCAAAACACAAAGTGGGCACATCCCATTTTTTGACAGAAAACAGAGCTGTTTTTTGCAAAGTGCCTACCTGTAGATTTTGGCCTCTAGCTCAGCCGGCACCTAGGGAAACCTACCAAACCTGTGCATTTTTTAAAACTAGAGACCTAGGGGAATCCAAGATGGGGTGACTTGTGGGGCTCTGACCAGGTTCTGTTACCCAGAATCCTTTGCAAACCTCAAAATTTGTCTAAAAAAAATATTTTCCTCACATTTCGATGACAGAAAGTTCTGGAATCTGAGAGGAGACACAAATTTCCTTCCACCCAGCGTTCCCCCAAGTCTCCTGATAAAAATGGTACCTCACTTGTGTGGGTAGGCCTAGCGCCCGCGACAGGATATGCCCCAAAACACAACGTGGACACATCACAGAAAACGGAGCTGTTTTTTGCAAAGTGCCTACCTGTAGATTTTGGCCTCTAGGTCAGCCGGCACCTAGGGAAACCTACCAAACCTGTGCATTTTTTGAAACTAGAGACCTAGGGGAATCCAAGATGGGGTGACTTGTGGGGCTCTGACCAGGTTCTGTTACCCAGAATCCTTTGCAAACCTCAAAATTTGGCAAAAACAACACATTTTCCTCACATTTCGGTGACAGAAAGTTCTGGAATCTGAGAGGAGCCACAAATTTCCTTCCACCCAGCGTTCCCCCAAATCTCCCGATAAAAATGATACCTCACTTGTGTGGGTAGTCCTAGCGCCCGTGACAGGAAATGTCCCAAAACACAAAGTGGGCACATCCCATTTTTTGACAGAAAACAGAGCTGTTTTTTGCAAAGTGCCTACCTGTAGATTTTGGCCTCTAGCTCAGCCAGCACATAGGGAAACCTACCAAACCTGTGCATTTTTGAAAACTAGAGACCTAGTGGAATCTAAGATGGGGTGACTTGTGGGGCTCTGACCAGGTTCTGTTACCCAGAATCCTTTGCAAAGTTCAAAATTTGGCTAAAAAACAATATTTTCCTCACATTTCGGTGACAGAAAGTTCTGGAATCTGAGGGGAGCCACAAATGTCCTTCCACCCAGCGTTCCCCCAAGTCTCCCGATAAAAATGGTACCTCACTTGTGTGGGTAGGCCTAGCACCCGCGACAGGATATGCCCCAAAACACAACGTGGACACATCACAGAAAACAGAGCTGTTTTTTGCAAAGGGCCTACCTGTAGATTTTGGCCTCTAGCTCAGCCGGCACCTAGGGAAACCTACCAAACCTGTGCATTTTTGAAAACTAGAGACCTAGGGGAATCCAAGATGGGGTGACTTGTGGGGCTCTGACCAGGTTCTGTTACCCAGAATCCTTTGCAAACCTCAAAATTTGTCTAAAAAAACAGATTTTCCTCACATTTCGGTGACAGAAAGTTCTGGAATCTGAGAGGAGCCACAAATTTCCTTCCACCCAGCGTTCCCCCAAGTCTCCTGATAAAAATGATACCTCACTTGTCTGGGTAGTCCTAGCGCCCGCGACAGGAAATGTCCCAAAACACAAAGTGGGCACATCCCATTTTTTGACAGAAAACAGCTGTTTTTTGCAAAGTGCCTACCTGTAGATTTTGGCCTCTAGCTCAGCCGGCACATATGGAAACCTACCAAACCTGTGCATTTTTGAAAACTAGAGACCTAGTGGAATCTAAGATGGGGTGACTTGTGGGGCTCTGACCAGGTTCTGTTACCCAGAATCCTTTGCAAACTTCAAAATTTGGCTAAAAAACAATATTTTCCTCACATTTCGGTGGCAGAAAGTTCTGGAATCTGAGAGAAGCCACAAATTTCCTTCCACCCTGCATTCCCCCAAGTCTCCCGATAAAAATGATACCTCACTTGTGTGGGTAGGCCTAGCACCCGCGACAGGATATGCCCCAAAACACAACGTGGACACATCACAGAAAACAGAGCTGTTTTTTGCAAAGTGCCTACTTGTAGATTTTGGCCTCTAGCTCAGCCGGCACCTAGGGAAACCTACCAAACCAGTATATTTTTGAAAACTAGAGACCTAGGGGAATCCAGGATGGGGTGACTTGTGGGCTCTGGCCAGGTTCTGTTGCCCAGAATCCTTTGCAAACCTCAAATTGTGGCTAAAAAAACAAATTTTCCTCATATTTCGGTGACAGAAAGTTCTGGAATCTGAGAGGAGCCACAAATTTCTTTCCACCCAGCGTTCCCCCACGTCTCCCGATAAAAATGGTACCTCACTTGTGTCGGTAGGCCTAGCGCCCGCGACAGGATATGCCCCAAAACACAACGTGGACACATCACAGAAAACAGAGCTGTTTTTTGCAAAGTGCCTACCTGTAGATTTTGGCCTCTAGCTCAGCCGGCACCTAGGGAAACCTACCAAACCTGTGCATTTTTGAAAACTAGAGACCTAGGGGAATCCAAGATGGGGTGACTTGTGGGGCTCAAACCAGGTTCTGTTACCCAGAATCCTTTGCAAACCTCAAAATTTGGTTAAAAAACAACACATTTTCCTCACATTTCGGTGACAGAAAGTTCTGGAATCTGAGAGGAGCCACAAATTTCCTTCCCCCCAGTGTTCCCCCAAGTCTCCCGATAAAAATGGTACCTCACTTGTGTGGGTAGGCCTAGCGCCCGCGACAGGATATGTCCCAAAACACAACGTGGACACATCACAGAAAACAGAGCTGTTTTTTGCAAAGTGCCTACCTGTAGATTTTGGCCTCTAGCTCAGCCGGCACCTAGGGAAACCTACCAAACCTGTGCATTTTTTAAAACTAGAGACCTAGGGGAATCCAAGATGGGGTGACTTGTGGGGCTCTGACCAGGTTCTGTTACCCAGAATCCTTTGCAAACCTCAAAATTTGTCTAAAAAAACATATTTTCCTCACATTTCGATGACAGAAAGTTCTGGAATCTGAGAGGAGCCACAAATGTCCTTCCACCCAGCGTTCCCCCAAGTCTCCTGATAAAAATGGTACCTCACTTGTGTGGGTAGGCCTAGCGCCCGCGACAGGATATGCCCCAAAACACAACGTGGACACATCACAGAAAACAGAGCTGTTTTTTGCAAAGTGCCTACCTGTAGATTTTGGCCTCTAGGTCAGCCGGCACCTAGGGAAACCTACCAAACCTATGCATTTTTTGAAACTAGAGACCTAGGGGAATCCAAGATGGGGTGACTTGTGGGGCTCTGACCAGGTTCTGTTACCCAGAATCCTTTGCAAACCTCAAAATTTGTCTAAAAAAACACATTTTCCTCACATTTCGGTGACAGAAAGTTCTGGAATCTGAGAGGAGCCACAAATGTCCTTTCACCCAGCATTCCCCCAAGTCTCCCGATAAAAATGATACATCACTTGTGTGGGTAGGCCTAGCGGCGGCGACAAGGTACACCCCAAAACACAACGTGGACACATCCCATTTTTTGAAAGAAAACAGAGCTGTTTTCTGCAAAGTGCCTACTTGTAGATTTTGGCCTCTAGCTCAGCCGGCACCTAGGGAAACCTACCAAACCTGTGCATTTTTGAAAACTAGAGACCTAGGGGAATCCAAGATGGGGTGACTTGTGGGGCTCTGACCAGGTTCTGTTACCCAGAATCCTTTGCAAACCTCAAGATTTGGCTAAAAAACCCACTTTTTTCTCACATTTCGGTGACAGAAAGTTCTGGAATCTGAGAGGAGCCACAAATTTCCTTCCACCCAGCGTTCCCCCAAGTCTCCCGATAAAAATGATACCTTACTTGTGTGGGTAGTCCTAGCGCCCGCAACAGGAAATGTCCCAAAACACAAAGTGGGCACATCCCATTTATTGACAGAAAACAGAGCTGTTTTTTGCAAAGTGCCTACCTGTAGATTTTGGCCTCTAGCTCAGCCGGCACCTAGGGAAACCTACCAAACCTCTGCATTTTTTAAAACTAGAGACCTAGGGGAATCCAAGATGGGGTGACTTGTGGGCTCTGACCAGGTTCTGTTACCCAGAATCCTTTGCAAACCTAAAACTTTGGCTGAAAAAACATATTTTCCTCACATTTCGGCGGCAGAAAGTTCTGGAATCTGAGAGGAGCCACAAATTTCCTTCCCCCCAGTGTTCCCCCAAGTCTCCCGATAAAAATGGTACCTCACTTGTGTGGGTAGGCCTAGCGCCCGCGACAGGATATGTCCCAAAACACAACGTGGACACATCACAGAAAACAGAGCTGTTTTTTGCAAAGTGCCTACCTGTAGATTTTGGCCTCTAGCTCAGCCGGCACCTAGGGAAACCTACCAAACCTGTGCATTTTTAAAAACTAGAGACCTAGGGGAATCCAAGATGGGGTGACTTGTGGGGCTCTGACCAGGTTCTGTTACCCAGAATCCTTTGCAAACCTCAAAATTTGGCTAAAAAACACATTTTCCTCACATTTCGGTGACAGAAAGTTCTGGAATCTGAGAGGAGCCACAAATTTCCTTCCACCCAGCGTTCCCCCAAGTCTCCCGATAAAAATGATACCTCACTTGTGTGGGTAGGCCTAGCGCCCGCGACAGGATATGCCCCAAAACACAACGTGGACACATCACAGAAAACAGAGCTGTTTTTTGCAAAGTGCCTACCTGTAGATTTTGGCCTCTAGCTCAGCCGGCACCTAGGGAAACCTACCAAACCTGTGCATTTTTGAAAACTAGAGACCTAGTGGAATCTAAGATGGGGTGACTTGTGGGGCTCTGACCAGGTTCTGTTACCCAGAATCCTTTGCAAACCTCAAAATTTGGCAAAAACAACACATTTTCCTCACATTTCGGTGACAGAAAGTTCTGGAATCTGAGAGGAGCCACAAATTTCCTTCCCCCCAGTGTTCCCCCAAGTCTCCCGATAAAAATGGTACCTCACTTGTGTGGGTAGGCCTAGCGCCCGCGACAGGATATGTCCCAAAACACAACGTGGACACATCACAGAAAACAGAGCTGTTTTTTGCAAAGTGCCTACCTGTAGATTTTGGCCTCTAGCTCAGCCGGCACCTAGGGAAACCTACCAAACCTGTGCATTTTTGAAAACTAGAGACCTAGTGGAATCTAAGATGGGGTGACTTGTGGGGCTCTGACCAGGTTCTGTTACCCAGAATCCTTTGCAAACCTCAAAATTTGGCAAAAACAACACATTTTCCTCACATTTCGGTGACAGAAAGTTCTGGAATCTGAGAGGAGCCACAAATTTCCTTCCACCCAGCGTTCCCCCAAGTCTCCTGATAAAAATGGTACCTCACTTGTGTGGGTAGGCCTAGCGCCCGCGACAGGATATGCCCCAAAACACAACGTGGACACATCACAGAAAACAGAGCTGTTTTTTGCAAAGTGCCTACCTGTAGATTTTGGCCTCTAGGTCAGCCGGCACCTAGGGAAACCTACCAAACCTATGCATTTTTTGAAACTAGAGACCTAGGGGAATCCAAGATGGGGTGACTTGTGGGGCTCTGACCAGGTTCTGTTACCCAGAATCCTTTGCAAACCTCAAAATTTGTCTAAAAAAACACATTTTCCTCACATTTCGGTGACAGAAAGTTCTGGAATCTGAGAGGAGCCACAAATGTCCTTTCACCCAGCATTCCCCCAAGTCTCCCGATAAAAATGATACATCACTTGTGTGGGTAGGCCTAGCGGCGGCGACAAGGGACACCCCAAAACACAACGTGGACACATCCCATTTTTTGAAAGAAAACAGAGCTGTTTTCTGCAAAGTGCCTACTTGTAGATTTTGGCCTCTAGCTCAGCCGGCACCTAGGGAAACCTACCAAACCTGTGCATTTTTGAAAACTAGAGACCTAGGGGAATCCAAGATGGGGTGACTTGTGGGGCTCTGACCAGGTTCTGTTACCCAGAATCCTTTGCAAACCTAAAACTTTGGCTGAAAAAACATATTTTCCTCACATTTCGGCGGCAGAAAGTTCTGGAATCTGAGAGGAGCCACAAATTTCCTTCCCCCCAGTGTTCCCCCAAGTCTACCGATAAAAATGGTACCTCACTTGTGTGGGTAGGCCTAGCGCCCGCGACAGGATATGTCCCAAAACACAACGTGGACACATCACAGAAAACAGAGCTGTTTTTTGCAAAGTGCCTACCTGTAGATTTTGGCCTCTAGCTCAGCCGGCACCTAGGGAAACCTACCAAACCTGTGCATTTTTAAAAACTAGAGACCTAGGGGAATCCAAGATGGGGTGACTTGTGGGGCTCTGACCAGGTTCTGTTACCCAGAATCCTTTGCAAACCTCAAAATTTGGCTAAAAAACACATTTTCCTCACATTTCGGTGACAGAAAGTTCTGGAATCTGAGAGGAGCCACAAATTTCCTTCCACCCAGTGTTCCCCCAAGTCTCCCGATAAAAATGATACCTCACTTGTGTGGGTAGGCCTAGCGCCCGCGACAGGATATGCCCCAAAACACAACGTGGACACATCACAGAAAACAGAGCTGTTTTTTGCAAAGTGCCTACCTGTAGATTTTGGCCTCTAGCTCAGCCGGCACCTAGGGAAACCTACCAAACCTGTGCATTTTTGAAAACTAGAGACCTAGTGGAATCTAAGATGGGGTGACTTGTGGGGCTCTGACCAGGTTCTGTTACCCAGAATCCTTTGCAAACCTCAAAATTTGGCAAAAACAACACATTTTCCTCACATTTCGGTGACAGAAAGTTCTGAGTTCTGGAATCTGAGAGGAGCCACAAATTTCCTTCCACCCAGCATTCCCCTAAATCTCCCGATAAAAATGATACCTCACTTGTGTGGGTAGGCCTAGCGGCGCCGATGGGAAATCTCCCAAAACACAAAGTGGGCACATCCCATTTTTTGACAGAAAACAGAGCTGTTTTTTGCAAAGTGCCTACCTGTAGATTTTGGCCTCTAGCTCAGCCGGCACCTAGGGAAACCTACCAAACCTGTGCATTTTTTAAAACTAGAGACCTAGGGGAATCCAAGATGGGGTGACTTGTGGGGCTCTGACCAGGTTCTGTTACCCAGAATCCTTTGCAAACCTCAAAATTTGGCTGAAAAAACATATTTTCCTCACATTTCGGCGACAGAAAGTTCTGGAATCTGAGAGGAGCCACAAATTTCCTTCCACCCAGCGTTCCCCCAAGTCTCCCGATAAAAATGATACCTCACTTGTGTGGGTAGTCCTAGCGCCCGCGACAGGAAATGTCCCAAAACACAAAGTGGGCACATCCCATTTTTTGACAGAAAACAGAGCTGTTTTTTGCAAAGTGCCTACCTGTAGATTGTGGTACTGAAAAATTCTGGACCCGTGTTATAAACATTGTCGTATCACAATGATTTTGGTATCAGCAGACCGAGAATGATTAGAATAGTATGCACAAGCATTGTATTCATATTCAGGTGACAAAATCACCTGAATATCAGAGTTTCCGTCCTGAAACTCTGAGGTTCCATTTAAACGACAGCCATTTTGTGATTGCCCTCACATAGGCCAATGACTAATGCCGAAAACGAGTCTGAAGGACACGTACATCTTTGCTGACTCCTCTGTGACCTGGGCAAGCTGACTCCACTGCCTGAAACCAAAACCTGTTCGGCCAGTTTTCTTTCCCAGTGGCCGAATGAGATTAGTATCAAGGCACAACACATCATAAAACCTTTCATCACACACAAACCATGCCTAATCTTACACGCACCTGTCCCTGTTTCTTTCTTTATGACTTGCTTTACAAGGAGGAGGTGCCTGTTTATATTGGGGGTCCGTCGATATCTGATGAAAGTACTGAGCCTTGCCGGGTAATTGAGGGCTGGACAAACTGAAATATGGCTTGTCATCATAACCCTGCTATTTCTTTGTAGTGAAAATATGTGAATGGTCAACTGTAAAATAAGGAATGTTTGCCTAAAGCATAATATTTTGTATAAAAGAGAAGGTTAGCTTTGCAAGGGGAGCAGTCTCCTGAGAATATACACCGTGTTGTACTTCTAGGATACCTGTTACTGGCTGCAGCCAATAAACAAGACCTTTGACTTCACCAAGAAGACTCTGTGTTTCTGTAGTCTGAAACAGGAAGGACTCGAAGTCTTAGGGTGTGTTCCCTGGCACCACTGGGTTCTGAAAAACCCAGTACTTCTGTTGGCGCCCAACGTGGGGCGATTTCAGCGATACCGGTCCAAGCCAGAGGTTCGTGAGGAGCTTCGTGTGAAAATTCTGGAGGGAGGCCGCCACTTCATCGACCCCTGTATGTCGACGTGGTCCGAAAGTCTTTGCTGCGAGGTTCCCCGCTTTCCGATGGCTACGAAGGACTGCTGCCCTGACTATCGCCCTGTTTTGGACCCTTGATGATTTGGTAGAGCGAAACGATAAACGAGACTTCTGGTGACGTCATCGATACCTCAGTTAATAATAAGTGGAGCGTCTCCCAGTCCTTAGTTTGGTTCTTAGTTTGGTATCCCCTTGGGATCTTTGATTTGGAACTTGCAAGTACCAAAGCCGAGGGATTCGTGTATTCACGAGACTATCGTATTCGATAATCCTTTGAAGTTTGAAGCTAGACTGGAGAGCGAAGATGCCTGGTTTAGCAGACATGGAAATTTGTTTTGTCTTGGTTATAATAGGGTTTTCCGATTGGAGGACTCGTGTCCGGTTCCTCCGATTGGAACTCCAACCTATGAACTATATGTGAAACATGGCATAGGCCACATCATATATAATGAAGTATGGATCCGATACACCAGGAAAGATGGTATTTTAAAATGGCCCCAATATGCTAGTTTTGACACAGAGATTCTGGATAATCTGGAGGTTAAACTTTTTAAGAAGAAAGCCCGGCCGGCGATGTTTGACTCTTTCCGCCTATGGCGTAAGGAAGCCAAACAGAAGGAAATTAAATTAGCAAAGAGAAATAAGAGGGAAGAGGGTATCTCGATAATGCAAGCTGCCATACAGTTTAAAGATGATGAAGAAGAACAGATGAATGAGCAGTTGCACAGGCAACGTAAAATGGTGACTGATAAATGTTATCCAGTTTTTCCGCTTCTTCAGCAAGATGCAGCAAAAGAACTTGAGAAAGATCCTTTAATGTCACACTTGTTGAGGTCGCCACCCCCTTATGCGCAGAATGCTACAGCACCTCCGCAACCTTTAGATGTGCAACCTCCGGTTATTGTGCCTCAGGTTCTTCCACAGCCGCCAGCTCCTCTTCAGTTGGCTCCTACTACTATGGCGCAGCCCCTTCAAGGGCCGCCAACTTCGCTACCTGCTCCATCTGTACCTCCTACAACTTTATGTACTACATCGACTGCCTCTTCTGGTGTTCTTCCTGATACTGCCTCTGCGTCTGCCTCTGCGTCTGCCTTGCCTCCCTCTGTTTATTCTCCTGTTCTTTCATCAATTTCTTCTTCTGTCCGACAGAGAATGACAGATACTGTTGCCAGCCTTATATTTCCTCTCTTTGGGTCGTCTGGTGTGACCCCAGATTCGGAGCGTAAGCAGTCGCGTATTCAACTGCCTAATTCTCGAGAGAGAGAAATGTTTGACCGTATGGCGCGTAAATGGGTTGTTTACCCTTCAAGATACGATGTAGAGTCTGTTATGGATGTCTTCTGTCAATGGGAAGCACCGAAACAAAGATACGTTTTTGAGAAAATGTGTGCTTTCCTTTGTGAGGAATTGGAGGATAATGATTTGGAAACAAATCCGCCTGATTTGTGCCATGTACGGTTTGAGTTTGCAAAGGGCACGATTGTGGGTTCCGATGTTGAGACAGCAGTTGCGACGTTGTTGTCCTTTAGGAATAAGGATCCTTCTCAGTCATTGTTCGAACATGACTCCTCTGTTAAAAAAAAGGTGCGACAGTACCCAATGAGAGAAGTACCTCCGGTATGGAAGGACGCCGTTGAGGCTGATGTTGCTAATCAAATTGATGCTGTCCCAGCTCATTTTCAGCGTGTTTGGGTACATGTTCCATGGAAGCGACCTGAAGTTTTAGCCCTTAAGCAGACTTTGCCTGATCCCCGTAAAAACTCTGCAGGGTATTATAAGGAATTATCACAGACTGCAGACTCATACATTATGAATTTAGCCGACATAGACATGTTATTTGGGAATGTTGTTCCACAGCCTTTGTGGGGATTGATTCGCCATACAGATCATGCGCAAGTGTTAGGTGACTCATGGGCTAATATTAGTGCTGCAAATGATAGACAAGTTGGTGGTGCCAAGCCTGAGCCTTTGGTAGCAGAACTGCCTGCTAGGATCATTACTTACATGAAGACTTTAATGCCTGCGATGCGTGTGAATTGGGATAAATTGTCTGCGTGTAAGCAGAAGAAAGATGAAACAGTGTCTGATTTCTTCACCAGGTTTGAGGAAACGTTTATCGACCACAGTGGTCAAGATATGAGTACAGAAGGTGGTCAACGGTTGTTCGTCAACAAGTTTGTGCACAATTTGCTTGCCGAGCTGTGTAAGAAATTGAAGGATTCAGAGAGTTCTTGGGCCGTTTCCTCTTCAGCACAAATATTGGCTACTGCACAGTACTACGAAAATAGGGATAAAGATGAGAAAGATAGAGCAGACAAGAAAACTAAATAATTAAAGACGAAGGTTCTTTTACAACAGGCGTATCCGCCACGTGGTGGTCAGAGTAACTATCAGCAACCTCAACAGTTCCAGAGAAACTCGCAAAGGTTCGAGTTTTCTCAACCACGTGTTCCTGTAGGTCCCAATCAGTGTTCATATTGTAAAGAAGAGGGTCATTTCAAGTATAGTTGTCCTATTTTGTTACAGCGTACGAATGATGCTTCTGGCGCAAGAGGTCAAGGTGTTCAACAAGCTCCTAGAGGTAGAGGACGTGGAAGTTTCCCCAAGAACACGCGTTCCTTTCCATCTCAAAACTCAATGAATAGTTTTGACCAGCAACATAACGCGTCTGGTAGGACGGCTCAGTACTATGCTGACGACTACTATGCAGAAGATGAGAATCTGGAAGGTAATAATTGCTAGGACAGCCATAGACGAAGAGAGGGAGTTTTTTTAGTTCCAGTAGATCAGAATGGACCTTATATTAAGGTGATTACATCAGGTGTGTCGGAGCCTTTTCTGTTGGATACTGGTGCTACAAAGAGTTCTATTATGCACTCAAAACTCCCTGGCGCACCTTTGTCTAGCGAGATGAATGTTTCAGTAGGTTTTTCTGGTGCCCCGGTTAGGAACCCGATTTCTAGTCCTATGTCCCTTTCTGTTGGACCTTGTGAATTGGAAGCACCCCTTATTCTGACAACAGGTTGTGGTGAAAACTTGTTAGGATTGGATTTGTTGAAAAGATTGTATGCAACATTATATTGTTCTCCTTTGGGAGTACAACTTACACTGGGTAGGAAAATGGTCTCTCCAATGTATTTGTCGAAGGATAAACTTCTGACAGAATTGTCGTTTCTTCTTGATATAATTTGGGCTACTGGCCCTAATGATGTGGGTCTTTTGGAAATACCGCCTTATGTTGTGACATTGAAAGCCAATGTTAAATTACCACGCATTCAACAATACAAGATCTCTAGTGAAGGTGAAAAGGCGTTGCTAGCGATCATTTATGATTTAATTGAAAAAGATGTAATTGAAGAGACAAGAGGCAACGTTTGTAATAGTCCTGTTCTGCCTGTTTTGAAACATACTGACCCCTCTAAGCCACCTGTTTACAGGTTCGTGATTGATCTTAGAGAGGTAAATAAAATAGTTGTGCCACAGTTTCCAGTTGTTCCTGATATCACTGCCATATTAACTATGATTCCAGCTTCCGCCACCTGGTTCTCGGTGATTGATTTAAAGAATGCTTTCTTCAGCATCCCGATTGCCGAGGAGAGCAGGGATATTTTTGGCTTCAGTTTAGGAGGCCGAAGTTTCCGCTTCAAACGCGCTCCTCAAGGCTACTGTGAAAGTCCATCAATATATAGTCAGGCTTGAAAAACACAGCTTGATGCAATTGTTTTACCTGACGGCGCTACCCTTATTCAGTACATTGATGATTTGCTAGTCGCTACAGATACTGAAGAGATTTGTAAAGAAGCCACCTTGTTGTTGTTGCGTCATTTGTCTGATTTACATCACAAAGTGTCCCTTTCAAAACTGCAATATTGTCGACAAGAAGTGACCTACTTAGGTCATCTCTTATCGAAGGAGGGAAGGAAACTGACCTCAGAAAGAATTCAGGCAATTGCAAAATTGAGTGTGCCAAGGACACAGAGAGAAGTACGTGCTTTCTTGGGCATTACATCATACTGCAGACAATGGATACCGAATTTTTCTTTGCTGGCCAAACCTTTGGTAGCATTGACCTATAAAGATACACCGAATCCCGTTCCGTGGTCTGAAGATTGTCAGAAAAGTTTTTCCGAATTGCGTAATGCATTGTGTTTGGCTCCTGTGTTGGGTACCCCCGACTACAGTAAGCCCTTTACACTGTATGTCCATGAGAGAGAGGGTTGTGCATTGTCAGTGCTGACACAGTCTTTTGGAGACAAGCAGCGCCCATGCGCATATTTTTCATCGACTTTGGATCCGGTAGCTAAAGCATTGCCGAGTTGCTTGAGAGCCACAGCGTCAGCAGCTGTTTCTATTCGACAGTCGGCTGGGTTAGTGATGAATAATATGTTGATTGTGATGGTTCCACATGCAGTGGACACGTTGTTAAACAGGACCAAGACACAGCATTTAACTAGTGCTCGATTGTCAGGTTACGAGTTGACACTGTTAGCGAGTCATGTGCACATAAAGAGGTGCAATAAGTTGAATCCAGCCACGTTATTGCCGATTTCAGTAGAAACAGATGATGTTGAACAACATGATTGTTTTCTTAGGACAGAAGAAGAAACGAAAGGGAGAGTAGATCTTAAAGATACTCCTTTGGTAAAGTGTGATGGTACCTTATGGGTGGATGGTTCATGCTTCAAGCTTCCGAATGGTGATACGACTGCAGCATATGCTGTCACAACTTTGCATACAATTGTTGAAGCTGCATGTATACCACATAATTCAGCTCAAGCAGCAGAGCTGATTGCACTTACGAGAGCGTGTGCGTTATCGAAAGGAATGAAAGTGACCATATGTACCGACAGCCAGTATGCGTTTGGTGTGGCCCATAGTTTTGAACGATTGTGGAAAGAGCGTGGGTTCCTGACTTCGCATGGAACTAAAATTCAGCATGGTCAGTTGGTGAATGAGCTTCTTGAGTCACTGACCTTGCCATTACAAGTTGCGATTGTGAAATGCAGTGCACACAAGAAGGTTACTGATGATGTCGGTCGTGGCAATGCATTTGCTGACGAAATCGCAAAAGAAACAGCAAAAGATGTGATGAATCGAATGTATGTTGCAGGCCCCGCAAGATGGGTTGGTGACGTTGGAATGTGTGAAGATACGATAGAGGGTGTGAAGTCTCTTCAAGCTGAAGCTTCAGAGAAAGAGTTGAATGTGTGGAAAGAAAGTACGGGTAAATTGGATGAAAATGGTTGTTGGGTTGACTTGTCAGAACATCAGCGATGGTTGTTACCCGATGCGTATGTGCTTGCAGTGGTGACAATGGCTCATGGAATGGCCCATATCAGTGTGAAAGGGATTTGTAAGTTGTTGGCTCCAGTATGGCAAAATGCTGGAATTCCTAGATGTGCAGAGAATGTGGTCAAGAATTGCATGGTGTGTCTGAAATACAATCCTGGTAGGGGAACCCCAACTCCAGCTGGTCATTTTGCGCCTCCAACGTATCCGTTCGAGGTTTTGCAGCTAGATTTCATCCACATGGAAAGGTGCAACAATCTGAAATACGTACTCGTTGTTGTTTGTGCCTTTTCAAGATGGGTAGAAGCATATCCCTTAAAAGACAACACTGCCTTATCCACAGCTAAAGCCCTTGCCAAAGAATTCTTCCCTAGGTTTGGAATGCCGAGAATGGTCTGGAGTGATAATGGGAGTGAATTTGTGGGTCGAGTGATGAAAAAAGTATGTGAGGGGCTAGGTATCCAGCAAAAATTCCACGCTGCAAATCACCCCCAATCAGCTGGACTAGTAGAGTGCTATAATAGCACGCTAAAACTGAAGTTGGCAAAGATACAAGCGAGCTCTGGTCTTAAATGGCCTGACGCTCTGCCTTTAGCACTCCTATCAACAAGAATGACTGTGCATTCGCGAGTGGGACTTAGTCCCTATGAAATTGTGTTCGGCCGCCCGGCCAACATGTGGGGAGTGCCAAGACCAACAAAATTCAGTGAGATCGAACACCCTTTACTGCTTGATTATTTGTATGAATTGACGGCTAAATTGCGTGTTCTACACCAACAGGTTCACGATACTCTGCCTCAGGTCTCTGAAGCTCCAGGACATCTTATCGATCCTGGATCATGGGTGCTGGTCAAGAACTTCCAGCGGACAAAGAATGACCAGCCCCGTTGGACCGGCCCCCACCTCGTCCTTCTCTCAACAAGATCAGCTGTTCGAGTGGAAGGGAAAAAGAACTGGATTCACGGCGTACACTGCAAGAGGGTCCCTTTTCCTCTACTGTACGACCGGTGGGTCCAGGAGGGGATCACTGACTCTGAGACTGAGACTGTGCCTCGTTTTTTGCCATTTAGTGATGCACGTGTAAAAGGAACAATTTCTGAACGAGAAAGTGACAATAATTTGCAAGAAGCTGTGCCACCGTCAATTCGATTGAACACTACAGAGCCTGAACTCTTGTTCCAGAACCAGACAGTACCTGGAAAAAGCCGTTATAATTTGAGACCAAGAACTAAGGACAAAGAATTTTTTTCCCGTTCCTTTGCTATTTTTTTTAAAAGTGCGGCTCTCATATCTGAGAAACTTTCTTATTTTTGTTTTTTTCTTTTCGAACCGCCATCCGGGTTCAGCTGTAGGGTCGTGGTTGCCCAAGTCTTTGGAGTGCAGCTGAAGACGTTAGGTCGACAGTTCTGGTCAGTCTAAGGGAGTTGCCCTGGACTGACAGAAGCATTCCCTAGCATAGAACACCCTACCACCGCGAGCAGCAATTAGAGAGGATGGAGTTTTTCAAGAATGAGAGACCTGCCAAACAGATGGATTTTAAAGCCAGAGGCCCTCATTCCAACCCTGGCGGTCGGTGTTAAAGCCGCGACCATACCGCCGACAGGCTGGCGGTCCAAAAAATGGAATTCTGACCCTGGCGGTTCCCGCCAACAGAGACCGCCGCTTCAACACTCCGACCGCCACGGCGGTACAAACAAACAGCCTGGCGGTCGCCGCCAACAGCCCGGCGGGAGACAATGTACCGCCTACCCGATAACGACCCACCAATCCGCCACCTTTTCCGGGGCGGGAGCCCCGCCGATAAAAACACGGCGGAAACAGACTACGAACGGGAAAACGCTCACCTCCACATACTCCACGCGAGATTCCGGCAGTATGGAACCCGAGTTACAGGTCATCCCCGCACTCCTATACCTGCTCCTGTACCAGGAGCACGCCCGGCGGCGCGGAAGACATCGGTGAGTACTGCACCTACGACACAGGGGAGGGAAAAGATTACCGGCACACACCCACCCACCCACACCCACTACAACACACACATCAATGCATTCCCACAGATCACTGTCACAACCCACAAACCCCCCCCTCCGAAATAATGCAAAGACCAAAAGAAGAGATCTTAAACGGGCAGATATATTGAAAAATGGACAGCAGTAATCCAAATAAATAAATAAACTATGTACAAAATATATACATCTACGATATGTAGTCCAACCACTGTCCGTGGACCACAGGGGTCCTGAGCAAAGGGGCAAGGCCCAGTCCCACGACAAGAACTCCACAGAGAGAACACTGCAGGGGCATCAGAAAGAAAAAAGGACAGGCACCTCAGGGGGAAGGGAAGGGGGGGCACCTCAGCCACTTGAGTACACGACGCCAGATCCACGAGGGGACTCCATGACCACTGGCCCATCCTGGGGAGAGCAAAGCCACAGTCCATACAGTCCATACAGTGGGTGGCCTGCCCACTGGGCCATCCTGGGGAGTGCAAAGCCACAGTCCATACAGTGGGTGGCCTGCCCACTGGGCCATCCTGGGGAGTGCAAAGCCACAGTCCATACAGTGGGTGGCCTGCCCACTGGGCCATCCTGGGGAGTGCCAAGCCACAGTCCATACAGTGGGTGGCCTGCCCACTGGGCCATCCTGGGGAGTGCAAAGCCACAGTCCAAACAGTCCATAACAGACTCCACTGCCACTGGAGGAGGCATGTTGGCCAGAGGACATCCTGCAGCCCTGCCCGAGACAGATCCTGCCCTGCCACGTCTGCCAAAGGGCCAGCGGTTCTTGCCTGGAAGGGCCCAGTTCAGCGGTTCTTGCCTTGAAGGGCCCAGTTCAGCGGTTCTTGCCTTGAAGGGCCCAGTTCAGCGGTTCTTGCCTTGAAGGGCCCAGTTCAGCGGTTCTTGCCTTGAAGGGCCCAGTTCAGCGGTTCTTGCCTTGAAGGGCCCAGTTCAGCGGTTCTTGAGACGGCGGTCCCCAGCGGAGCGGTGCTGGAGACGGCGGGGCCCAGTTCAGCGGTTCTTGCCTTGAAGGGCCCAGTTCAGCGGTTCTTGAGACGGCAGTCCCCAGCGGAGCGGTGCTGAAGACGGCGGGGCCCAGTTCAGCGGTTCTTGCCTTGAAGGGCCCAGTTCAGCGGTTCTTGCCTTGAAGGGCCCAGTTCTGCGGTTCTTGCCTTGAAGGGCCCAGTTCAGCGGTTCTTGAGACGGCGGTCCCCTGCGGAGAGGTGCTGGAGACGGCGGCCATTCTATGGCCAACTGCTCATTGCCTGGTGGTGCCCTCCTGGGCAGCGGGGATGGTGCTCCTTCAATGCCCATCTGGGCTGTGGGTGGTGGGGCCCTCCTGGCCAGCTGGGCTGGGTCCTCCCTGGGCAGCGGCTATGGGGGTGGTGGGCTCTCCCTGGGCAGCTGTGACGGTTCCTCCCTGGGCAGCGGCTATGGGGGTTGTGGGCTCCTCCTGGGCAGCTGTGACGGTTCCTCCCTGGGCAGCGGCTATGGGGGTTGTGGGCTCCTCCTGGGCAGCTGTGACGGTTCCTCCCTGGGCAGCGGCTATGGGGGTTGTGGGCTCCTCCTGGGCAGCTGTGACAGGTCCTCCATGGGCAGCAGGCCTGCTGCCTGACTTCTCCGCCTTGCTGCCCTTGCCCTCCTTAGTCGGGAGTCTGTGGCCCTTTCCTCCCTTTGGAGCTGTGGCTGTTGACGGTGGCTGGCTAGTGTCCTGGGGGGATATAGTACCCGGGCTCCTGCGGCGGCCCTTCCGCCTTCTGCTCCTCTTCCCAGGGGGTGGGCTGCCTGTCCCCTTGCTGCTGGGCGAAGATCCAGACATGCGGGCTGGTGGGCTCCAATACCCCTGCACCCTTGTCAAGGGGGCTGCAGGGCTGGTGGTGGCTGATGTGCTCTTTTTACCCCGACGAGAAGGAGGGGGGGGCTCAGGGTCAGGAAAGAAGGTAGCAGTAGAGAGATAGATTTTCTTGGGACAATGGAGAGTGATAGGTACAGTGGGAATGGGAGTGGAGGGAGAGGATGTGGTTGTAGGTGAGTGACGTTTGCTGTCTTTGGGTGCAGGTGCAGGAGGGATAGGCTGTCGTGAGGTGGATGGCTGTTGGGTGGGTGGGTGGCTGCGTTTGTGTGGTGTGGAAGAGGGGGTGACAGACACAGTGGGAGAGGACACAGGGGACGTGTAAATGGCAGTGGGGGTGGTGACTGCACGTGTGCGGAGTGTTCTGGTGGGTGTGCTGGTGATGGAAACACTGGCTGATGGTGAGGTGAATGAAGGTGTGAGTGTAGACGTCACAGGGAGGGAGGAGGTAGACGAGGAGGTGGGGGTCACAGAGGTGGTAGTGACTGTTGGCATGTCTGCATCGGAATGTTGCTTGTGTGAATGTCTGCGTGATCTGTGGTGCTTATGTTTGGATGAGCTGGTCTTGGGTGTTGAGGTGTGTGCAGGCTGGTCTGATGGTGTGGGTGGGACAGGCAGAGGAACAGGAGACTGGGAGGAGGGAGTTAGTAGAGGGAGGCAGGAGACAGGGACAATGGCTGCCGTCAGTGCTGAGGCCAGAGCCTGGAACGATCGTTGATGGGCAGCCTGACCCGAATGAATGCCCTCCAGGTACGCATTGCTGCGATGAACCTCCCTCTCCACCCCCTGGATGGCATTCAAAAGGGTAGTCTTCCCAACAATGAGCGTTCGGAGGAGGTCAATGACCTCCTCACTGAGGGCAGCGGGGGTAACAGGGGCAGGGCCTGAGGTGCCTGGGGCGAAGGAGATGCCCGGCTTCCTGGCAGAGCGGGCACGGGGCGAACGCTGAGGGGCTGCTGGGAGGGCGGAGATGGTGCGCTGGGTGGCGGCTGTACCTGTAATGGCGGGGGGCACGGATGTTGCCACCCCCGCAAGGGAGCTCCCTTCCGAGGACGTGTCCGTGTCGCTGCAGGCTCCAGTCGTCCCCGTTGTGGAGCTCCCCTCGCCCTCCGTCTCACTGGTCCAGTCAGACTCTGTGGCATGGCCCTCCTGGGCCATGTGAGATGCAGCTCCCTCCTGCCCCGATGCCACTTCTCCTCCGCCTGATGATGCTGATGCACACAAGCACAGAAAGACAAACAAAAAGGGGGGGGGAGAGAGAAATAAAGAGATTTTGAGTACATGGATCACCGGTACAGTTAGCGGACATGACAGACACAGATGCCCCCTGCACTAAGTTGCGCACTTGGGGTCCGCTACGCATTCCGTGGAACATGCCCTACACGCCTAGAGTTGACAACTGCACCCATGGATGACACGGCCCAGGGATGGCTGTACTGGCACACTACTGAGGGTGGTGGCTGGGGACACAGGGGCTTACGGGGGTGCCCAGCCTACAGATATCGCCCTGGCCTAGGGGGACCCACAGCCCTCCTCCCCCACCCAGACACCTCCACTGTGCGACAACAGAGTAGATTATGCTTGTACTCACCCCCTTGTGTCTGCTGTGCTGCCCTCACGCGCCCATCCAAATCAGGGTAGGCCACCGCCAGGATCCGGAACATCAGGGGGGTCAGTTGACGGCAGGCACCCCGCCTACGTTGGGAGGCCATCCCCAGCAGAGACTCGGCGGTCGTCTTGGTCCCGCGGCGAATGTCCTCCCAACTCTTGCGGCAGTGGGTGCCCCGTCGATGGTGGACCCCCAGGGTCCGGACTTCCTTGGCGATGGCATGCCAAATCCCGATCTTCTCATGGGCGCGGACCTATGTGACACGTACAGGGAGGGAGAAATACCACGTTCAAGTTTGTCTGCATTTTCGTTGCCAGTGGCCCAACGCCCCCCATCCCCGCCAGGCCCCCCGCCAGGCCCAACATGCCCCCCATCCCCGCCAGGCCCCCCGCCAGGCCCCCCGCCAGGCCCAACATGCCCCCCATCCCCGCCAGGCCCCCCGCCAGGCCCCCCGCCAGGCCCAACATGCCCCCCATCCCCGCCAGGCCCCCCGCCATGCCCCCCGCCAGGCCCAACATGCCCCCCATCCCCGCCATGCCCCCCGCCAGGCCCAACATGCCCCCCATCCCCGCCAGGCCCCCCGCCAGGCCCAACATGCCCCCCATCCCCGCCAGGCCCCCCGCCAGGCCCCCCGCCAGGCCCAACATGCCCCCCATCCCCGCCAGGCCCCCCGCCATGCCCCCCCGCCAGGCCCAACATGCCCCCCATCCCCGCCATGCCCCCCGCCAGGCCCAACATGCCCCCCATCCCCGCCAGGCCCCCCGCCAGGCCCAACATGCCCCCCATCCCCGCCATGCCCCCCGCCAGGCCCAACATGCCCCCCATCCCCGCCAGGCCCCCCGCCAGGCCCAACATGCCCCCCGCCAGGCCCCCAGGCCAGCCAGTGGCCCCAAATCCATATTGAATTAAACTCACTTGTTGGTCTGGAGGACCGTAGAGTAGCGCATACTGGGGGAGGACCCCATCCACAAGTTTCTCCAACTCTTCTCCAGTGAAGGCAGGGGCCCTTTCCCCAGTCGCAGCAGCCATTGTCCCTTCCAGACCGAGGTCACAGCAACACTTGCAGTATAGGTCCTCTCCTGTGAAAGTTCAAGTCGCGAGTGAATAAGTAGATAGAAAATGGCGGTCACGCCCGCGGCGGTGCGTACCGCGGCGGGGCGTACCGCCACCGCCGGCGCACTTCGCCATTGGCTTCAATGTTATCCAATAGGCTTCAATGTTATCCAATGCGGCTTCGCGCCGCGGTCTTCGACCGCCTACCGCCACGGTGTGCCACGCCAGCGCATTGACCTCACATCCCATTGTCACACTTCACAGGTCAGGCAGCCGCCATTTCGAGGGTCCACATGGCTCAATTTCAACTGCGTCACACAGGCCTAGGCCTTGCATAGCCACTCATACACGCCATTCACTGCATAGAGAATCGTTTACTGTGCAAGCTGTGAGTACGTACCTGTGGGTTGCTTGACTGTGTGCTCCATGTTGTCCTTCCTAGGCACCGTCCGCTGGGTTTGGCGAGGAGAAGGAGGAATCCTCCAGTGTACAGACCGCTGGTGGACCTGTCGACAATGGAAGCACGCCACATTATCCTGACCTACCGGCTTGACCGTGCCACTATACATGAACTGTGTGCCCAGCTGAAACCCGACCTGATGTCCCCCATCCGCCAACCCACAGGGATTCCCCCTCTGGTGCAGGTCCTGTCAGTACTCCATTTCTTGGCAAGTGGGTCATTTCAGACAACAGTGGGAATTGCTTCTGGGATGTCTCAGCCCATGTTTTCGAAGGTGTTATCCAGAGTGTTGTCTGCCCTGATGAAATACATGAGGAGCTACATCCTTTTCCCTGAGGTGGGCGAATTGGCTACAGTGAAGGGTGATTTCTATGCCCTTGGACATATTCCCAACGTCATTGGTGCCATTGATGGGACCCATGTGGCTTTGGTTCCCCCCCAAGGAAGTGAGCAGGTGTACAGGAACAGGAAAAGTTACCATTCTATGAACATCCAGGTGGTGTGTTTGGCTGACCAGTACATCTCCCATGTCAATGCCAAATTCCCTGGGTCAGTGCATGACGCCTACATCCTAAGGAATAGCAGCATCCCTTACGTGATGGAACAGCTAGAGAGACACCGTGTATGGCTATTGGGGGACTCTGGGTACCCCAACCTGTCGTGGCTACTGACCCCAGTAAGGAATCCCCGGAACAGGGCAGAGGAACGGTACAATGAGGCCCATGGGCGTACTAGGAGGGTGATCGAACGCACCTTCGGCCTCCTAAAGGCCAGGTTTCGGTGCCTGCATATGACAGGTGGATCCCTAATGTACTCACCTAAGAAGGTGTGTCACATCATCGTGGCCTGCTGCATGCTTCACAACCTGGCTTTGCATCGCCAGGTGCCTTTCCTGCAGGAGGATGGTCGAGACGGTGGTGTTGTGGCAGCTGTGGAACCTGTGGAGAGTGACGAGGAGGAAGACGACGGGGCTGAAACAGACAACAGGGACAGAATCATTGCACAGTACTTCCAATAGGACACAGGTAACAATTCAAACATAATTTTGTAAATGTAAACTACTCTCCTGCATCTCTGCTGCCTGTCTATTTGCCCCAGTGTATGATGACTGAGTTGTGGCTTTTCCCTCCCTATTTCAGATCTGGGGTCCCCACTACGAGTCCTGTGCTTCGTTTCCCCATGGACTACAGCTTTGTGGCAGCGGTTTGTTGACTTCACTATGTACAAGGACATATTTGCACTGTCATGTCAATTACAATATTTTGAAATCACAGCCAGACTCCAGATAGTTTTGTGCAAAATAGGTGTTTATTTCAGTGCTCAAAATGGGATGGGTGGTTTCAAGTGGGTGGGGGCTATGGTGAAGGAATGTCCATGGCAGAGTCCAGAGTAACAGTCACACAGGTGCATTGTCCATAGGCCTGTGGAGAGATGGAGCATGGGCAGTTCAAGGATGGACAGGGTGACAATGTGGGACAGTGGGATGACATCAGGTGGTATCCTTTGCTGGCGAGGGTCTTGACATCCTACTCTGTCTTCTTGCGAGATCTCAGGGCCCTCTTGCGGGGTGGTTCTTCTCCTGCAGGAGGTGGGGGTCTGGTGGGCTGCTGTTGTGCGGGGGCCTCCTGTCCACTAGCGCCGGCGGAGGTGGTTGGCTGTTCTTGGTCCAGGCTAGTGGCAGGGGCCCTTTGTTGTTGTTGAGTGTCCGTCCTGGTGTTGATGAGTTCCTGCAGCAGCCCTACCATGGTAACCAGGGTGGAGGTGAGGGCTCTGATGTCCTCCCTGTACCCCCGATAGTGTTCCTCCTGCAGTACCTGGATCTCTTGGAACCTGGCCAGTACCGTCGCCATCGTCTCCTGGGAGCGGTTGTATGCTCCCATGATGGTGGTGAGGGCCTCGTGGAGAGTGGGTTCCCTGGGCCCGTCCCCCCCCCTGTCGCACAGCTGCCCTCCCAGTTTCCCTGGGCCTCTGCCCCCTGGCCGGTGTGCCCACTACCACTGCCCCCAGGTCCCTGTTGTTGTTGGGGTGGTGGGTTATCCTGGGTGCCCTGTAGTGGTAGACACACCGCTGATTGACGCGCCCTGGAGACAGAGGCATGGGCCCGCTGGGTGGGAGCTGTGCTGGTGTTCCCAGAGGGGTTTGGGTCTGTAGTGGCCTGTGGCTGTCTGAGGGGAACCGACTGTCCAGAGGTCCCCGATGGTCCGGGCTGGTCATCAGTGTCCAGGTCGACAGAGCTGCTGTCATCGCTGACGGCCTCTTGGGTGGGGGGTGTGGAGAATTCTGGGCCCTCCGTGGCGGTGTGTTGGCGGTCGGGTCCTGCAGGGGTATAGAGGTATGGTTATAGTTTCAATGTGTGCCATATGGGTGTATCTGTGGGTTCCCGTGTCCCCAAGTGCTGGCATTCGTGTGTGGGGGCTTTGGTGAGGGTGGCTTGTGGGGGGGATGTGTATATGCATTGGGCATGCTTTGGTGATGGGTGTCCATGCTTAGTGGACGCATGCAGGCCTAGGTTTTGGGATGTGTGGGTTGTGATGGTGAGACATTGGCAGGGAATAGGTGTGCTGGGGGTGGGGGTGAGGATGGTGGTGGGGGTGAGGGTGGGGGTGAGGATGGGGGTGGGGGTGAGGGTGGGGTTCGAGGATGGGGGTGAGGGTTGGGGTATGATTTGGCATGCAGGTGGGGGGGAAGCAGTATTGAAGCTTCAACTTACCAGAATCCATTCCTCCGCCGACTCCTGCGAGGCCGTCAGGATGCAGGATGTTCAAGACTTCCTCCTCCCATGTTGTAAATTGTGGGGGTTGAGGTGGGGGTCCTCCGCCAGTCTTCTGCACGGCGATGTTGTGCCTGGATACCATGGAACGCACCTTCCCCCGTAGGTCGTTCCATCGCTTCCTGATGTCTTCCCGATTTCTGTGGTGCTGTCCCACAGCGTTGACCCTGTCGACAATCCTCTGCCATAGCTCCGTCCTCCGGGCAATGCTGGTGTATTGGACCTGTGTGCCGAAGAGCTGGGGCTCTACCCGAACGATTTCCTCCACCATGACCCTGAGTTCTTCGTCTGAGAAGCGGGGGTGTCTTTGGGGTGCCATGGAGTGGTGTGTATGATGTGTGGGGTGGAGTATGTGTAGTTAAGTGTGTTGAGTGTGGTGGTGTGTGTTGTTTTGTGTGTGGATATTGTGTGGGTGATGGTGTAGTGTGCCTCTGTGTGATGGTGTTCTATGATCGCTGCTGTGTCTCTCAGTGCTTCTTTTTGGATTTTGGTCGAAGGGGTTTGTGGGTGATGTGGGTGTGTGTTTTATATTGTATTGTGTGTGTGGGAGTGGTGTGTGTATGTGTATCAGGTGTGTGGAATTCAAATCGTCCAATGTGGCTGAGTTTTGTTCGTTTGTGTGTATTCTGACCGCAGCGGTGTGTACCGCCAATGGAAAACCGCGTTTCAAAGACCGCCGCGTGGATTCGTGGGTCAGAATGGCATGGGCGTATTTCTGTTGATGTGATGGTGGAGGTTTGGTCACCTCCACTTTTCCGCCGACCGCTGGTCTGGCGGTCTGTTGTGGCTGTCGGATTTTCGGAGGTTTGGCTGCTGCAGGTCAGAATGACCGTGGCGGATTACCACGACCGCGGCGGAATTATGGAGGATTTCTGACCGGCGGTAAGCGCCTTTTACCGCCGAGCTCAGAATGACCACCAGAATGTCTATAATAATGACAAAGAAACGATTTTTGATATTATGTATTTTCATGTTGCTCAGTGTAATGACGTTTTTAATAGGATATGTTTTATTCTCTTTTCAAGTGACATTTGCACCCTTTACACAGCCCATACCTCCTTCTACTGTTTCCTCGCATTCTTTTCACCCCCTGCCTGAACACGAGTCTGCCAGAAGATTAGAATTTGTCAACAATTCATTCATTCAGCTTCTACACCAACACCAAATTAGTAGTGAACACAACTAACTGTTGGGTGTGTGGTCTTATGCCTCATACTACTGATAAAGGTATCCCTTATCTGGTCCTGCCTTTCAGCCATAATGGTTCTGTGTGGGCATATAGAACGGTGTTCAAATACGCGTATGAAGCCAACCCCCTACGTTCTGTGAAAGATAATCCTAAGAATAGTGCTCTAGCTAAGGGTATAGTAGATATGATTAGGGAAGATATTTCCTATGAGACTATCCCGAGAGATGAGACACTAGCATATATTGGATGGAACATAACAGGATATGGAGTTACTCTGAGTGGGAACCAGCGAGCAAAGAGATCCTCCCCGATTTGGATTGTACCCCATCAGGGTCACCTATGTCTGCAAGGTAATGGCAAAAATCCCAGAGCTCAGTTAGGGAAAAGTATCTGCACTGAAACATATGTTTTTGCGTCTCAGACTTCTCCTTCGTTATTAGCAGCTAAGGGTACCTATTTCATCTGCCATAATAGAGCCTATACACGGTTGCCCCCTGACTTCTCAGGCACATGTTTTGTTTCGTTCCTGTTACCTCCCACCTACACGGCCACGGCAGATTACCATAAGACAAGGATAGTTAGAGGTGTCATAAATAAAGAAGACACTACAGGACAAGAATTTGGAGATTTCGTAAAGGGTTTTCTGCCGTTTTGGGGTCCTATGGTTAACAGCAGGAACATAAGGCAATTGACAAGGGTGGTTGAATCCACGGTAGTTGAAACTGCCGGTGCCCTTAGTAATTTGACTACTGAGCTCCAGTCGGATCGCCTTATGACTCTTCAGAACAGGGTGGCATTAGACGTCATACTTGCAGACCGAGGTGGGGTATGTAAAGTGATCCAATCAAGTTGTTGTGTTTTCATCCCAGATAACGCTCCGACAGTCTACCAGGCCATTTCCAAACTGCATAAGTTCTCCGAATCTATTCACGTGGATAAAGGAGATTGGTCATTGATGGGGTGGTTCTGGGAGCTGATATCCGCCTGGGGATGGAAGACTCTGGTAGTCATTGGGATGATCTTAGCCATTCTTTTCCTGTACTGTTTGTGTGTACAGTGTGCTCCTGCAATATGTGGCCTCTGTGCTACATCGTGTGTAAGGAAACCTGTATCAAAAGACGAGCTAAGTAATAGGATGATGCTACAGTAACATCTCAACGACTTTATGAATATAGACCTGGAAACAGATTAGCGTGAGTATGGGTTATTGCCTATGTAAGGGCAAAAGGAGGGTCTGTGGTACTGAAAAATTCTGGACCCATGTTATAAACATTGTCGTATCACAATGATTTTGGTATCAGCAGACCGAGAATGATTAGAATAGTATGCACAAGCATTGTATTCATATTCAGGTGACGAAATCACCTGAATATCAGAGTTTCCGTCCTGAAACTCTGAGGTTCCATTTAAACGACAGCCATTTTGTGATTGCCCTCACATAGGCCAATGACTAATGCCGAAAACAAGTCTGAAGGACACGTACATCTTTGCTGACTCCTCTGTGACCTGGGCAAGCTGACTCCACTGCCTGAAGCCAAAACCTGTTCGGCCAGTTTTCTTTCCCAGTGGCCGAATGAGATTAGTATCAAGGCACAACACATCATAAAACCTTTCATCACACACAAACCATGCCTAATCTTACACGCACCTGTCCCTGTTTCTTTCTTTATGACTTGCTTTACAAGGAGGAGGTGCCTGTTTATATTGGGGGTCCGTCGATATCTGATGAAAGTACTGAGCCTTGCCGGGTAATTGATTGAGGGCTGGACAAACTGAAATATGGCTTGTCATCATAACCCTGCTATTTCTTTGTAGTGAAAATATGTGAATGGTCAACTGTAAAATAAGGAATGTTTGCCTAAAGCATAATATTTTGTATAAAAGAGAAGGTTAGCTTTGCAAGGGGAGCAGTCTCCTGAGAATATACACTGTGTTGTACTTCTAGGATACCTGTTACTGGCTGCAGCCAATAAACAAGATCTTTGACTTCACCAAGAAGACTCTGTGTTTCTGTAGTCTGAAACAGGAAGGACTCGCAGTCTTAGGGTGTGTTCCCTGGCACCACTGGGTTCTGAAAAACCCAGTACTTCAAGATTTTGGCCTCTAGCTCAGCCGGCACCTAGGGAAACCTACCAAACCTGTGCATTTTTTAAAACTAGAGACCTAGGGGAATCCAAGATGGGGTGACTTGTGAGCTCTGACCAGGTTCTGTTACCCAGAATCCTTTGCAAACCTCAAATTTTGGCTAAAAAAACAAATTTTCCTCATATTTCGGTGACAGAAAGTTCTGGAATCTGAGAGGAGCCACAAATTTCCTTCCACCCAGCGTTCCCCAAAGTCTCCCGATAAAAATGATACCTCACTTGTGTGGGTAGGCCTAGCGGACGCAACAGGAGACACCCCAAAACACAACGTGGACACATCCCATTTTTTGAAAGAAAACAGAGCTGTTTTTTGCAAAGTGCTTACCTGTAGATTTTGGCCTCTAGCTCAGCCGGCACCTAGGGAAAGCTACCAAACCTGTGCATTTTTGAAAACTAGATACCTAGGGGAATCCAAGATGGGGTGACTTGTGGGGCTCTGACCAGGTTCTGTTACCCAGAATCCTTTGCAAACCTCAAAATGTGGCTAAAAAGCACATTTTCCTCACATTTCGGTGACAGAAAGTTCTGGAATCTGAGAGGAGCCACACATTTCCTTCCACCTAGCGTTCCCCCAAGTCTCCCGATAAAAATGATACCTCACTTGTGTGGGTAGGCCTAGCGCCCGCGACAGGAAATGGCCCAAAACACAACGTGGACACATCAAATTTTTTCATAGAAAACAGTGCATACCTGTGGATTTTGGCCTCTAGCTCAGCCGGCCCCAGGGGGGGCAGAAATGTCCTAAAATAAATTTCCCCAACACCCCCCCCCGGGGAGCGACCCATGTCTACAAGGTCGGTCCCCTTGCGTGACGGCGCAAAAAAAAGATCCCTGGTGCCTAGTGGTTTCTGCCCCCCTTGGGGGCAGATTGACCTACAATCGGCCAATCTGCGCCCAAGGGGGGCAGAAATGGTCTAAATACAATTTGCCCCCCAGGGGAGCGACCCTTGCCTGATGGGTCGCTCCCTATCTCTAAAAAAACAAACAAACAAAAAAAAAAACCACAAAAAAAACTATTTGCCCTGGCGCCTAGAGGTTTCTGCCCCCCCTGGAGGCAGATCGGCCTAATACCAATAGGCCGATCTGCCCCCGGGGGGCAGTAATGGCTTAAAATAAATTTGCCCCCCCACCCCCCCCGGGGAGCGACCCTTGCCTACAAGGTCGCTCCCCTTGTGTGACGGTGCCAAAAAAAGATCCCCGTTGCCTAGTGGTTTCTGCCCCCCTTGGGGGCAGATTGACCTACAATCGGCCAATCTGCCCCCAAGGGGGTCAGAAATGGTCTAAATACAATTTGTCCTCCAGGGGAGCGACCCTTGCCTAATGGGTCGCTCCCCATCAAAAAAAAAAAAACACAAAAAACTATTTGCCCTGGCGCCTAGAGGTTTCTGCCCCCGGGGGCAGATCGGCATAATACCAATAGGCCGATCTGCCCCCAGGGGGGGCAAAAATGGCCTAAAATAAATTTGCCCCCCCGGGGAGTGACCCTTGCCTACAAGGTCGCTCCCCTTGCGTGAGGCGCAAAAAAAAAGATCCCTGGTGCCTAGTGGTTTCCCTAAAATCGGCGGATCTGCCCCCAAAGCGGGCAGAAATGGCCTAAATACAATTTCCCCCTCCAGGGGAGCGACCCTTGTCCAAGGGGTCGCTCCCCATCTGTAAAACAAACAAAAACAAAAAATCCCTGGTGCCTAGTGGTTTCTGACCCCCTTGGGGGCAGATCAGCCTAATCAAAATAGGCTGATCTACCCCCCAGGGGGGCAGAAATGACCTAAAATAATTCCCCCCTCCCCCAGGGAGCGACCCTTGCCTAAGGGGTCGCTCCCTGGTGTCTAATTGTTTCTGCCCCCCTTGGGGGCAGATTGGCCTCATCAAACTAGGCCAATCTGCCCCCAAGGGGGGCAGAAATGGCCTAAATATAATTTGGCCCCTAGGGGAGCCACCCTTGCCTAAGGGGTCGCTCCCCACCTAAAAAAAAAAGAAAACATAACAAAAAGAAGAAAAAAAAAAAAGATCCCTGGTGCCTAGAGGTTTCTGCCCCTCCTGGGGCCAGGGGGGGCAAAAAAGGCCTTCCCAAAAAAATGTCCCCCCTGGGAGCAACATTTGCCCAAGGGGTCGCTCCCTTTGGTCAGTTTCACACAAAAAAAAAATCCCTGGTGTCTAGTGGGGTTTCAAAAGCAATCCGGCTTTTGAAACCCTGGGAGAGACTTCAAAGGGAAGGAAATACATTTCCTTCCTTTTGAAGCCCCTCCGGGCCTCCCCCATGGGATTGAAAGAATCGCGATGGGGGAGGCCCTGTGACTAATCAGCGCACGCTGACATCACAGGGGGGGTTGGGGGGGTCGGGGATGGAAGGGGAAGGGCTTCCCCTTCAATCCCTGACTTGGGGGGGTGGGGAGGAACCCCACAGAGGGAGCGCTCCCTCTGGGCTCTGTGACCAGGACATAATGGTTACATCCTGGGTACAGCAGCACTGTGCCTCAGGACGTAACCATTACGTCCTGGGCACAGAACAGGTTAAATATCACATTGTTCTCCATTATTTATTTCTCCTCTGGGCAGAACTAAGGACACCAACATGTTGTTTGGGGGACGTGTAAGTCTCTCACCAATGTGGACACATTGTTGTATGTCGCAATCATAACAGTTTGGCATACAAATTCACATTGTCAGACACAGCCTGACTTACATGCACTTTGTAAAGGAGAAAGGCCTCAGGTCAACCTGCCACTGTCCACATGAACTGACTAGACGTTTTCTGATCAAAATGGTTTCAAATAGATTATGAATGATGCCACTGTACACAGAATCCCAGTCCATTTGGTGCAGATGCACATTCTCATATTGTCATAGAACAAACTTGCCTGTGTAATGTCTGATATATCAACTACATCATGATTGCACAGTTTGCCAAAGTCACCAGTAATGGGGCCTACATTACCTACTGACACTTGTAATGGAGCATCCCACCTGAACCACCATGACAAGGGGCATGTTTGGTGCAACTATCACTCATGACATTGAGAAAAGGAGGGTACCCAGTTTGTTTGCATGCAGTCATGTGTCTGTTCACAACAGTACTTGCCTTGTGAAGAGGAAACTATTGGCAAACGTCTGCACAAACAAATGCACCTCACACAGCATCAGACACTGCCTGACACCTCCAGAAATCCTCATGGACTTTGGATGTGTGTCAACCTTAATGCTGATGGCATTCAACATTGCTGGAAATGAAAAAAGGTTAGACAACAACGATATCTACAAATAATGACTTACCCCCTTGAAGCTGCTGTTGGACCCGCAACTGCCCATCAAGCTTTTGGTAAGTCACCACAAGGATGCAGGCCACTAGGGGGCTCAGGGTGTAGCACACTCACCTGAATTGCTGGGAGGACTGCCCAACTTGGCCTTCAGCAGACTTTTGAATCCCCTGATGCAGGTCCTTTCACCTCTTCCGACAGTGCAGGCTACGTCACTTGTAGACCCCCAAGGTCCACACCTTCCTTGCGATGCCTGCTATATCTGAGTGGAGAAGTGTGGCTCAATGGTTAGAGCGGCAGACCCTGAAGCAGAGATCTGGCTCAAGACCAGGGTTCAAGTCCCGCTTCGGCAGGTCTTGGGCTCAATTCCCCTTGACCAGATAATTCTCGCCTCGGTGCCTAATCTAATTCATGGGTCCCACTCTGCAACTCTGGGCAATAGCTTGCTTAATCTCCACAACGGCCCCAACAGCGCTTGGATGCCTGGCTTCACCCTGGGGGTGCTCAGGAGTGGGCGCCTCACAGGGAAAAGCCAGGAGGGGTTCCATAGCGGTATGAGTACAGCGCCTTGAGACCCTAACGGGTGAGTAGTGCGCTATACAAGTGCTAATTTACATTTACATATCTCACACTTCTGATGAGTGTTGACATGCATGGATGACAGGAAAGAACAAAAAGAGAATTTTTGAGTGATTTTGTTTGGCAGTACTGCTGTGACATAAGTATTTGGCATTGCACACAAGCATTCACCAAATAGTAACTCAATTCTCTTGAAAATAATTTAGAGGTAGCTTGGAAATACTGAGTCACAGGAATCTTATGAGCACCCTCAACACTTTCTAACTCCTCATGCTACGAAATCATGCCTACAATATCATGTAAGTCAGTACTATGAATCCTGTCTTGTTGTGAGAGCCGCCCCTGATCACCAACAATCATTGTGAGCTACTATAGGCTAAACAATCTGTGCAATCCATGTGCATAACCCCACACAAAGCTACATTAACTGCATGCCTAAACGCCCAAGAGTCAGACCCCATGGTCTGCATTGCAGACAGGGACTGAGGGCAGTATAGAAGGGCAGCTATGTGTCAGTGAGAGCCGGGTTTTAGGGGATGTATGAACAAGTGTATGTTAGAATGGGACAAACGGTGATGAATGATTGTGAGCCTGTGTCATCTGAACTCGCAGCACATGGAATAACTTTAGCCATATGTGGTTCTATGACATATTAAAACATACAGAGAACCCTATTTCACAATATGGGATAGAATCCCACTTGACAGGACAGCATCAGACCACTCCAGACCCTGAAGTTTTTTTTTTACATATCACTATCATTTTAACAACAGCTGTACATTATCACTCATAGTATTGGTATTGGTACACTGTCTACTGGCTACTGGTAGTCAGTGGCCTGTAGTTTGTCTGATGAAACAGGAATTGGGATTTATATGGACACGTATTACATCTTCTCATTTCAGGTGACTTAACACTCCCATGCACAGGCATTTCAAACTGTGGCAAATAAATCAGATGAATCATTCTGTCAACTCCAATCACTACACTTCCCTCATTAACAAAAATGAACAAAATAGCCTTTGGATAAAAAAGGAAGAGGTTACTAAGTCAGACATTAACCAATCAGACATGTACCTGTGTGTCTGGGGTCCCACAGAGCTGGCTGTACAGGGACACAACCTCTCTGGAAAGGAGCTCCGGCTCCTCTGTGCTGTAGGCAGGAGCCCTATCACCTGCTTTGCCCTGCATCCTGACTCCCAGAGGTAGGTAACAAAAGCAAAAAATCAAGGAGGGCTTGTTGGCTGCAGTGTTAGGAGGCAAGCAAGCTTTTATCACTACGACACATACAAGTACACGCGGACGCAATCCATGATGAAGATGGACACAGCCATTGGCTTTCGTGTATAGCCATCACGCACATTAGCCTATGGTAGGGACTGTCATGGATGGTACCACCTACTATGTATTCAACTTCTGCCGATGGCCATCGGGTAGCCAATGTCCTGACTGCAAGGTCATTTTATAGATCAAATCTGTTTATTGTTATTTTCAATTATAAACATCACAAACGCAGCGCATCTAAATAATACAATTGCTGTAATATGCAGCATGCTCCATGTATATTGACAAAAACCTGAACAAAACTTTAACTTTGTTTCCCTGCGACTGGCACGTCATATAGCAATCACTCGATCCCAGGCCTTGTTCCAATGTGATCTTGGTCCTCCGTATAAGTCTCCACTGCTCACTCACTCCCATTCGCTCAATTCAACTCCAGCACCCTCAAGTAGGCCAGACATGTCAATTCTGTGAACTCCGTGGATAGTATTTGTAAGAATGGTTGCCAGAGTTCCTTAAAGTCACCACTGCGCTGCTGTGAAGTCAAAGTGAGCTTTTCCATAGCGAGGATGAACCACAGCTTATGGAGCCATGATGTTACTTTCGGGATTGTGTCAGTCCCCCACATGGCTAATAGCAGCTGCAGTGCCGCATTTAAAGCCAAGGCCATCTGCCGTCCTTTCAATGATCTCAGGGAGAAAGTAAGCGGGTTAGGTAGGCCCATCAAAGTGTACGCAGGAAATCTGGGGATCTGAGTATCAAACGCTGCGTCAATAGTGTCTATGATATTCTCCAAGTACCGATGAAGCTTAGGGCAATGCCATAGTAGGTGCACAAGTGACCCTCCGCCCCCGCACCCGCTCCAACAAAGGCTGGACTTAGTGGGATCCCAAGCATGAATCCTTGCTTGGGTGTAGTACCAATAGGAGGCCAACTTATAGGCTGTCTCTGTGCCTGCCGCATTGTAAGCCGTGTGATGTGTCCTGTAAAAGATGCCCTCCCACTCCTCATCAGAGAGCTCCCTCTCCAGTTCCCTCTCCCACCTCAGCTGACCCTTAGCCTTAGGCGAACAGGCCTCCCCGTAAGAGACCGTAAAGCTCCAAAATCACCCGCTTATCGTCCTTTTTCACTAAGATCAATTTTTCAAACGGTGTTAACGGCCTATCTATTAATGCTCTATTGGCTGGCAACATGGCCCAGTTTCGTATTTGATAATACATCATCCTGTCTGCCTCTGTTAAGCCATATGTCTCCCTCATCTGGCCAAAGGAGATCACCCCCTGCTCGTCGAAAAAGTATCCTACCTTTTGCAGCCCCCTTCATACCAACGGCGCAGTGCCTCCCGTTGCAGGCCCGGACCAAAATCAGGGTTCGCACCCATGGGGGTCATTGGGGACGGGAATGTCGTCAAGCCCAATCTGCTGGCCACCCCATCCCACACCCTCATCGACACTTCAGTGACCGGGAATGCGTACAACCCCCATGCTGTGTGACGGCGCCATATATGGAAGCCCGCCACCGCTTGGTCCATGAAACACCAGTGTTTCTCGGAAGACGGGCGACTCCATTCTAATAGAAAATGCAATTGTGCTGCCTGAAAGTATCATAGAAGACAGGGGACCGCCATTCCTCCCTCCTGCTTAGGGCGATACAACACCCGACGTGGTAACCGCATCACCTTTCCCTCCCAAATGAATCTTAGAACCGCTGTTTGAAGGGTTGCTATCGTTCGTGGCGGGGGCCCCACCGGAAGTGCCTGGAACATGTACAGAACGGGTAGTAGGATGGTCAACCAAGACAGTTTAAGTCTCCCCAGGTCTCTAGGTCACGCTGCACCTCCCGAGTCAGTTTCGTGTAATTCAACGTCGCCGTACGAGCAACAGTGGACCCTAAATCAATCCCCAAGTACGGGAGTTTTGAGGAAGACCCTATAGAGTGGAATCGGGCCTTCAGATCTCTTTCATGTAAGAAAAAAAGTGGCTGTGTAAAGGAGAGAGCGCACTTTCCAAATATAAGCTATTGTTTGTTTACAAAGTCCATGATGACGTAGAACGATGGGGGGAGTGCTCGAAGTGGTATGCACCCAGCCACAGAGTGCGGAAACTGTTGCCCCAAGAGAGGGTTGCAGTTATGATATGCAAAGAAGAAAAACCACGGCCCAAGGTAACATCTTGGAGCCAGAGTCAAGAGATGACAACAGAAATCCTTTTCAAATGAACATCAGCCCAAATAGACAACAGCCGACATAAATAGCTCAATATTCCAAAGTACCAGAGACAAATTGATGTCTTATGTTTTGAGAAGGAGGTCGAGTAAGAAGAGGCTAGAGTACTATTTGCAGCGCCGTCCATACCACGCCGAAAGAAACGCTTGGAGACATCTGAGGCTTACCATGGTCCTCTAGCCTCTTCTTACTCGACCTCCTTCTCAAAACATAAGACATCAATTTGTCTCTGGTACTTTGGAATATTGAGCTATTTATCTGCATCATAGCCTTGATAAAGTCTACCCAGACGAAACACGTGTCGGCTGTTGTCTATTTGGGCTGATGTTCATTTGAAAAGGATTTCTGTTGTCATCTCTTGACTCTGGCTCCAAGATGTTACCTTGGGCCACAGATTATTGTTTCATCTAAAGACATCACGAGGAATAAACTGGAACATTATAACCGCTTGGGATGTGCCGTGGTTTTTCTTCTTTGCAGATCTCTTTCATGCTCGGCACTGATAAACCTGCTCATGGCCTGCGACTTTAGCATATTCATCCGGAATCCCGAGACCCGTCCAAATTCGTCTAGTATCCCCATTAGTGCAGGCAGTGAGGTTGCGGGTTCCGTCAGGGTAAGAATCACCTCATCCGCGTACAATGAAATGATGTGCTCCTCTCCCCCAAACTTCACGCCAGTGATCTGAGGGTTATCACGAAGCCACTGCGCCAAGGGCTCCATATAGAGCGCAAACAAGGGGGGAGAAAGCGGGCACCCCTGCCGGGTCCCTCTTTGAATTGAGAACGGCAACGAGAGCGTCCCGTTGACCCGGACCGCCGCCCGAGGCGCCCGATAGATACAACGAATCCAAGCCATAAAACCCGGGCCCAGCCCAAAGCGCTCAAGCACCCTGAACAGGTATGGCCAATGAACCCTATCGAACGCCTTTTCGGTATCAATAGAAAGGAAGAGCGCCTCCCTGCGTGAGCGATCAGTTTTATCCAATAGATGAAGCAATCGATTGGTATTATCACTACCCTGCCTATGCGGTATAAATCCTGCTTGGTCGGGATCCACAAGGCCCGGCATGTAATAATTGAGACGGTGTGTCAGTATGCCAGTGAACAATTTGGCATCAATATTCAAGAGGGAGATCGGCCTGTAGGAGGCGCACTACTCGGGATCCTTCCCCGGCTTCGGAATAACCACAATAGTGGCATCCAGCATGCTGGCCGTGAGAGCCCCGTCTGTCGAAAGGAATTGAAGAGTCGCACTAATATCGGTACAAGTTCCGTACAGAAGATCTTATAAAAAAGTGCGGAAAAACCATCGAGCCAGGTGACTTCCCAACCTGCAAACGTGCAATTGCTGATATGACCTCTTCCGCCCTTATAGGTTGATCTAACGAAGTCGCCTCTCTCTCGGTCGAGGAAGTAGTTGCTATACCCTCTAGGAAGGCCTCCGGAGTTGCATTACCATGCTCCTCAGCCCCATAAAGTCCCCGATAGAATTCCACAAATGCCTCCGCAATTTGGTCGCTCGTGCGTGCTTCCGCTCCCGAGGGAGAGCAAACCTTTTCTTCATTGACGCCGCGCGCTGCGCTCGCAACCGATGTGCCAATAGCTTCCCACATCTATTACTTCCTATATAATACTTATGGTTAAGGCGCACTACTGCATACTCTGCCCTGTCCCAATCCAACCTCCTTAACTGCTTCCTTACCTTCCCAAGCTCTCGCCAGACTCTCGGTGCACCGGAATGCTTATGTGAACGCTCCAATACCATCACTCTCTGTTCTAAATCCTCTCTAAGCAGTCTCCTTGCTTTATTATCCCTAGCGGACAGCGACATCACCTCACCCCTCAATACAGCCTTCAGTGCCTCCCACAGCGTCGCCAAGCAAGTGGTCCCATCATCATTAAGGCTAAGGTAGTCTATTATTGCACTACGAATCGCCTCTACTGTTGCACCGTTCTGAAGCATTGAGTCCCTAAATCGCCACCCTGATGCGCCCACACGCTCCATACTCATGACGACCTCAACAGTAACCAGAGCGTGGTCCGACAGGGCTCGAAGTTCAAACACTGACTCCCTAACCCGGGGAATAAACTCTTGCGAGGCCAAGAAAAGGTCAAGCCTAGCGTATGTCTTAGTCGCTGCCGAGTAAAAGGTATAGTCCCTTAACGTGGGGTGCGCCCTCCTCCACACATCCTCCAGGCCACACTCACTCAGCCACTGACGACCCGCCACTGTCATTGACCCCGTCTGCCCATACCGGTGACCTGAACGATCCAAATCACCATCCATCACCAGGTTAAAATCGCCCCCCACCAGGATGGCACCGTCTGGAAAATTGTAGCAGCGGGGTCAAAGCCTGTTTTAGGAAGACTTCTTGCTGGGAATTAGGCGCGTATAGAGAATCAATAGTGAAGGAAAAAAAAAACAGTCTCATTCTCATGGCTAGAAGCCTACCTTGCACCTCATGCAGTTTTGTCACCACTTCCCCAGGGAATGAGCGCGCTAATAGTATTGGAACCCCTGCATGCTTTGATGATGCCAAAGACCAGAACTGCCCAGGGAACCACTCAGAGTGCATGCGATAAATGTCTTTTAGGACGAGATGTGTCTCCTGCAGCAGACATATGTGACTCCCCGACCTCTCTATGGCGGACAGGATGGCTAGCCTCTTCGTAGGATTATTGAGCCCACGGACATTCAAGCTTGTACATTTAATAATCATACAATAAAATTAGAGCAGTATTCAAGGAAGAGACCTCGCAGGAAGAGAACCCCCCCGGGCCAGATTATCAACCACCTCAAACGCCAAGGCCAGCATTGCAGGGAAACCCAACAACATTCAACCAATGCGCACAACAGGTGCTCACAACCAAGAAGTCCTCGCCATCCATCTTCACGAGGAAAAGTCTCCACAGGGCAGTAGATCAGTCCATGTTTGGTAAACCAGGTCCATCGCCCCCGCCGCCCGACCCTCTTCAGCGGCCGGCATGCCGTTAGCATCAAGGCCATCCGCAGTTCGGACCCCCCCTACGCCCCCTCCTCGAGGCTGATGTTCCGGCGGCCACGCTGTTCAGAACAGATTCCCGCTCCAACCTCAGCTTCGAGGCTGTATGGCGCTGCAGTTTCCTTCTTTTCTCCTTCCACCGCCAACATGGGGGACCCCCAACAGGCAAGGTCGTCTTCTCGCTCGCGTCCTGGCAGTTTTCCTCCAAGCCCAGGATCCGATTTGCTTCCGAAACGGATCTCACCTGCCGGAGCTGTTCCTCCCAACGGAAGACCAGGTGGAACGGGTGGCCCCAGAAGTAAGACACATCTTGCGCCGGCAAGTGCTCCGTGATAGGTCTGAATTCTCTCCGCCTCTCCAAGGTCCGCACAGAGAGGTCATGGAATAATTGGAGCTCATGTCCTCTAAAAAGTACCTGCTGAAGATTGCGAGCCCGCTGTAGGATCTTTTCTTTAAGCCGAAAATTGTGGAGACAGGCTAGGATATCCGGGGGGCGGTCTCCAGGGCCACAAGCGCGTCCCACACAGTGAACTCTATCCAGGACTATCTCCTGAGTCTCATCCGGGCCCAGCAGAGAGCGAAACAGGCCCACCACAAAGTCCCCAATGTCCTCCATTTCCGCCCCCACCAGGGCCCCTCTGATGCAGATATTTTGTCTCCTAGAACGATTTTCCAAATCCTCGACCGCTATCTGGAGGAGGTCCTGCTGCTCTCGGAGGCGGACGACCTCTTGTTGCAGGCCCGCCACCTCCTCACCTCGAGGAATCTGACCATCTTCCAGCTGCGCCACTTGCTTTCCCAGGGAGGTAACCTCTCCTCGCAGCTCCTTCACCTCCTGGGAAATGTCCCTACGAAGCTCCTGGATGTCGCTCCGAAGCGAATCAAACAGGGAGGTCAAAAAGCCCTTCGTGACTGGGGAGCCCTCATCCAGATCCATCTCCGCCCGACCCTCCAGGGGTCTCGTCGCCAGTGGATCCTCAACTATACCACCTGATGTCAGGCGGGCCCCTGTCAACATTTCTCTCACTGAACGCGCCCGCTTGGATTTGGACGCTGCAATGGCACGCGGGCACGGTCTCGGTTCGCTGGATCACCCCCCCCCCGAGTCTCTCCAAAAGCTCAGTTTGGGATTAAATCACCAGGTGTCGCCATGTCAAAGATTGCGCCTGGCCTTTGCACTTTGTAGCCTCCTCTTACGAATCTTCGCTTTATATAGCCTCTGCAGCCTCACGCAGGGGCCCGCACTTACTTGTCCTGCTTGCGGGTGAGTATGGTGACCTCGGGGCAAAGCGATGGCCTCTCCTATCTTTGCCCGCACCTCCAGGCCTCTCCGCAGACCTGGAGAGACCCACTGGGGAGGGGTGAGCTTCCCTCAGCCCCCGACCAGGTCATATAAACAGGCGCCTTCCACCCCAGGGCGCCTGCCAATCCTGGGGTCTAGGCCCCCACTGCGGTCCCGCCGCTTGTGGGGCCCAGCGCGATCCTTCTGGGGCTCCGGTTCCTCCGGCACAGGACCCAGGAAGCCGCCGGAGAAAGGCCCGCCTCGTGGCCCAGGCCACCGCCCAAGCCGCTCCACGGCCCGATCACCTTTCGGGGCCGGCCGCTACTCTCTCACTCGGAGCAGCATCACGCGCTGCTCAGCCTCTGCCGGGCGACCACCAGCCCACGGCAGTGCCAGTCGCTTCGGGGGGGCCTCAGGGCGTCCCCCTGCCAGGCCAGTCGACGGTGTTCCGGGCCAGGGCGGCGGAGCTCAGACAGGCACGTCCTAGCGTGCCGCCATCTTGGCCACGCCCCTGCAAGGTCCTTTTAGGGTGTGAAGCTATGAATTTTTCAATCGTTAGTGCGTCACCAGCACTCAAAATGGAGGCTAATGTATTTCTAAATGTCAGATACAAAAAATATTTTTCTTGGCAAGATAAGACAATAAAATGTAAACCATGGCTGTGTTTGACACTGACAGTGCCCCGAGACAAAGTAATACCTCCCTTGACAGTATTTGTAAGAAAATATATATTTTTTTAAATGCGCAAATAATACATTTCCAATGTTTTATCTGCACATAATACAAAAAAATATGAAAATGTTTTGAAGTTTCAAAAATGTGCTGATAATGTATGTACATGTATTACCGAATGACATTCCTACTGTTACCAAGAATTCAGATGTGTGGCGCTGTGCAGTGCACCACATTTACAAGGTGACGCTGAGCCACTTTTTGTGACTTAACAGCGCCTTGTAAAAGTGGGCCCCTCTGGCGTAGTTTTCTGCATAAGAGGGGCATTCCACTGCAACACCCATTGCTTTTGATGCTGCCACAAATGTACTAGAAGGCGTAAATCTGTGGCAGCACCAAAAACTAACGCCACCTCACAGGTGGCGTTACCACAGCACAACATGGAGGAATACTTTTATTCCCTCTCATTTTTTTTCTTTTTCAAAGTGTGTTGCATTCTGCACCACACATAGAAGAGTAAAAGGCCATGAATGGCTGTTTATGTGCAGGAAAGTGTCCCTTCCTGCACATAAACAATCACTCCCCTCAAAGCAGACACCCTTGCACTATGGTGCAAGGATGCATGCATTGGCGCAGACTGCTTAAGTTAGACCCAGCGCAGGGGGAAACCCAGGGCTGCGCCATATTCTTGTAAATACGGTGCATCCCTACATTTCAAAACTGGTGCGATGCTGCTATTTTTCGCTCATCATCATGTTGTGCCAGTTTCTTGTAGATCTGACTCTAGGTTCCTTATATTGCAAACATCTGTTAGACAACAATGCCATAAATCATAAATACATTGTGCGTTAGTTGTAAATCATAAATTCTTTGTACATCCTGAATGAATTATAAGCATTCTGTGTGTTTGGCAAAATTTGCACGTAAAGACCCTCATTACAACATTTGCGGTAAAAGCCGCTTACTGCCGTGCAGAAGACCGCCAATACACCGCCGCAGCTGCGGAATTCCGCCACAGCTATTATGACCCACATCTCGGAATCTGCCGAAATTCAGACACCCACACAAGTCCGCCACAACAAAGGTCAGTGATAAGCTGGCGAAAACAAAACCTCCACCGTCACGCCAACAGAAACACACCCATGCTATTACAACCCACGAATCCAAGCGGCAGTCTTTCAACTGCGGTATTCCATTGGCGGTACACACCGCCGCGCTCAAAATACACACACATCTCCAAAACACCGCCACATTGGACAATTTGAAATACACACACCTGATACACATACACACACCACTCCCACACACCCAATACAATATAAAACACCCACCCACATCACCCACAAACCCCTACGACCAAAAATTATAGACGAAGGCGACAGAGAGAGCACAGCATAGACAACCCCACCACACAGAGGCACACAATACCATCACCCACACAACATCCACGCACAAAACACCACACACCACTACACATCACCACACTCATCACTACATACACCATCCCACACATCACCTACACCACCCCATGGCACGTCAAAGACACCCCAGGTTCTCCGAGGAGGAGCTCAGGGTCATGGTGGAGGAAATCGTACGGGTAGAGCCACAGCTATTTGGATCACAGGTGCAGCACACCTCCAGAGCAAGGAAGATGGAGCTATGGCGAAGAATAGTCATCAGGGTCAACGCAGTGGGCCAGCAAACAAGAAATCGGGAGGACATAAGGAAGAGGTGGAACGACCTACGGGGGAAAGTGCGTTCCGTGGTCTCCAGGCACAACATCGCAGTACAGCGGACTGGCGGCGGACCCCCACCTCCTCCCCCACAACTAACATGGGAGGAGCAGGTCTTGACCATTATGCATCCAGAGGGCCTCGGTGGAGTCGATGGAGGAATGGACACTGGCAAGTCAAATCTTAACTATCATATCCCCCACCCTACCTGCATGCTATCACACACCCCCACCCTCACCCCCTCCCCTATCACTCCAACTCCTCACTAATGTATTAATAACACAAACCACCCATCCCAACACCAAGCCCTGCATGACACAACAAAGCATGGACACCCATCACTAAAGCATGCCCACTGCACATACCCATAACACCCCCTAACCATCATCACACAAGGCCCCACACAGGAATGCTAGCACTGAGGTACACGCTCACCCACCCATTGCACACCATGACACACACACATGCAATAATCATGCTTTTACACCCCTGCAGGACCACTACCTAACGTCACCAGACAGGAGGGTCCAGACATCTCTACCCCACCCACAGAAGAGGACCACAGTGATGACAGCAGCTCTGTCCAACTGGATCCAGATGACCAGCCCGGACCATCGTGGGCCTCGGGACAGTCGGTTCCCCTCGCACGGGCACAGCCCAACACTGACCTTCCACCCTCTGGAAACACCAGTACAGCACCCACCCAGCGGACCCATACCTCCATACACAGGACTCATCAATCAGCTGTGTGTCCACCACTACAGGGAACCCAGGATAACCCACCACCCCAACAACAACAGGGACCTGGGGGCAGTGGTAGTGGGCACACGATCCAGGGGACGGAGGCCCAGGAACACAGGGGAACTGGGAGGGCTGCTGTGCGACAGGGGCGTACAGGCCAAGGGGACCCACTCTCCACGAGACCCTCTCCTCCATCATGGGAGCATACCACCACTCCCAGGAGACGATGGCTACGGTCCTGGCCAAGTTTCAGGAGATCCAGCACCTGCAGGAGGAACAGTATTTGGGGTTCAGGGAGGAACTCATAACCATCAGCTTCGCCCTGGGTACCATCGTAGGGGTGCTGAAGGACATACAGAACACCATGAGGGACACCGTGGCACTCCAAGGGGCCCCTGGCACTAGCATGGACAATGAACTGCCCACCACCTCCGCCGGCGCTAGTGACAGGACGCCCTGCCACAGGACCACCACACCAGCACCCCACCCCCTGCAGACGGAGAACCACCCCGCAAGCGGTCCCTGAGATCCAGGAACAGGACAGAGCACGATGGCAAGACCCCTGCCAAGAAATGAGACCACCCTGATTGTCATCCCACTGTCCCACTTTGTAACCCTGTCCATATTGGAACTGCCCCATCTCAACTTCCTATACCCATATGGGCAATGCACCTGTGAGACTAATAGTCTGGACTCTGCCATGGACATTCCTCCACCATCACCCATCACCATTTTACCACCCCCTCCAATAAATAGCACTTCAATAAACACCCTTGAAGCACAAAAATCCCAGGAGTCAGTCTGTGATTTAGAAAATGTGTATTAGCTATGACAATGACAAAATCCGTTAGAAAATGTAATGTCAACATACCTATGTCACACATCACAAGTCCATGAAGGATGCAAGCAGATGACACACGTTGGTAACCACACCTGTGAAACCGTAATGGAAATGTACAACTCAGTTACCAAATCCTGCTTGAAATTGACAGGCAGGATAAAGGTAGAAGTGTGAAAGTAAATGTAGTAGTCAAGAAAGTGTTCTCACCTGTGGGTCACTGGAAATATTGCTGTATGACTGAGTCCCTGATGTCAATGTCTTCTTCCTCTGCTTCCTCCTCATCACTGTCCACAGGCTCCACAGCTGCCACAACACCGTCATCTGGACCATCCTCCTGCAGAAAAGGCACCTGGCGTTGCAAAGCAAGATTGTGAAGCATAGAGCTGGCGATGATGATCTGGCACACCTTCCTTGGTGAGTAGAATAGGGAACCACCTGTCATATGGAGGCACCTGAACCTGGCCTTCAGGAGGCCGAAGGTGCGTTCGATCACCCTCCTAGTCCGCCCATGGGCCTCATTGTAGCGTTCCTCTGCCCTGGTCCTGGGATTCCTCACTGGGGTCAATAGCCATGACAGGTTGGGGTAACCAGAGTCCCCTAATAGCCACACCCGGTGCCTCTGGAGCTGACCCCGCACATAAGGGATGCTGCTATTCCGCAGGATGTAGGCGTCATGCACTGAGCCAGGGAACATAGCATTTACCTGGGAGATGTACTGGTCTGCCAAACATACCATCTGTACATTCATGGAATGATAACTCTTCCGGTTTCTGTACACCTGTTCACTCCTGTGGGGGGGGACCAGAGCTACATGGGTCCCATCAATGGCACCTATGATGTTAGGGATATGTCCAAGGGCATAGAAGTCACCTTTAATTGTAGCCAAATCCTCCACCTGAGGGAAAACGATGTAGCTCCTCATGTGTTTCAGCAGGTCAGACAACACTCTGGACAACATGTTTGAAAACATAGGCTGGGACATCCCTGATGCCATGGCCACAGTTGTTGGAAAAGACCCACTTACAAGGAAATGGAGCACTGATAGCACCTGCACTTGAGGGGGGATTTCTGTGGGATGGCGGATTGGTGACATAAGGTCTGGCTCCAACTGGGTACACAGTTCCTGGATTGTGGCACGGTCAAACCTGTAGGTGATGATTAAATGTCGTCACCGCCATTTTCTATCTGTTCAATCACTCGATACCTGATCTTCGACAGGAGAAGACCTATACTGCAAGTGCTGCTGTGACCTTGGTTTGAAAGAGACAATGGCACGTGCGTCTGGGGAAAGGGCCCCTGCCTTCACTGCACAGGAGTTGGAGAAGCTCGTGGACGGGGTCCTCCCCCAGTACACGCTACTGTACGGTCCTCCAGACCAACAGGTGAGTACATAGGGTGCAAGTTGTATGGGCTATGGCTGGGTGGAGAGGGCTGGATGTAAGAAGGAAGGGGGCAGAGTTCTGCGAGCACGGAAGGACTGTGAATGCATGTGCCAGATGGCAAGGGTAGGGATGTGGGCCACTCACTTCGACGGTGCAGTTGCTAATGACATCTCTTCTTCCCCTGTACATGTCATTTAGGTCAGCGCCCACCAGAAGAAGGATATTTGGTGTGCCATCGCCAAGGACGTCAGGACCCTGGGGGTCCACCAGAGAAGGAGCACCCACTGCCGTAAAAGATGGGAGGACATTCGCCGCTGGAGCAAGAAGACGGCAGAGGCTCAGCTGGGGATGGCCTCCCAACGTGGGAGGGGTGCCCGTAGCACCATGACCCCCCTGATGTTCCGTATCCTGGCGGTGGCCTACCCTGAGTTGGATGGGCGCTTGAGGGCATCACAGCAGACACAAGGGGGTGAGTACAACCTCATTCTGCGGACTTTGCGCGCAGTAGAGGGGTCTGGGTGGGGGAGGAGGGCTATGGGTTTCCCTAGGCCAGGGCGAGTTCCGTAGGCTAGGCCCCTCCGTAATGCAGGCCATGTGGCACTCCACCCCACCTCTGTAGAGTGCCAAGCACAGGTATACATGCCCCTGTGTCATCTATGTGTGCTGATGTCCACCATAGCCTTGTAGGCCATATCCCAGGAACTGCATGTATAGAGCCCAACAGCGCGGCGTAGTGCAGGGGGCTGCTGTGTCTGTATTGTCCGCCAACAGTAGCGGTAAGCCATGCACTCAACCTGTCTTTCTTCTGTCGCCCCCCCCCCCCTTTTTTGTGCTCTCCCTGTTCTTTTGTGCTTCAGCATCATCAGGCGGAGGTACAGTGGCATCGGAGTACAAAGGGGATGCATCCCACATAGCCATGGAGGGCCACACCACGGACTCTGGATACACCAGTGGGACGGAGGGCGAGGTGAGCTTCACGTCGGTCACCGGATCAGCAACCAGTGACAATGACTCGTCCTCCGATAGGAGCTTCCTTGTGGTGGCGGCAAAATCTGTGCCCCCCATTTCTACAGGTACCACCCCCCTACCAGCACCGACCTCCCAGCAGCCCCTCAGCCTTCGCCTGTGCTTGCTCACCCAGGAGGGTGGGCATCACCTTCGCCCCAGGCACCTCAGCCCCTGCCCCTGTCACCTCTGCTGCCCTCAGTGAGGAGGCCATTGACCTCCTCAAGTCACTCACTGTTGGTCACTCTACCATTGTGAATGCCATCCAGGGTGTAGAAAGGGAGTTGCAACAAACTAATGCATTCCTGGAGGGCATTCATTCTGGTCAGGCTGCCCATCATCGAACCTTGCAATCTCTGGCCTCAGCACTGATGGCAGCCATTGTCCCTGTGTCTAGCCTCCCCCCTCCAACTTCCTCCACCGAGACCCAATCCCCTGTACCTCTGCCTATCACAAGCACACCATCAGACCAGCATGCTCACACGTCAACACACAAGGGAAGCTCAGGCAAACATAGGCACCACACATCCCACAGGCACTCACACAAGCATCACCCACATACAGACACAGCAACATCCACTGCCTCCACTGTGTCCCCCTCGTCGTCGTCTCCCTCCTCCCTCCCAGTCTCGTCTACAGTCTCACCTGCATGCACTACCACTACAGCCACTAGGACTCGTACCAGAAAACCCACCACCAAACCCGCTCACCTGCACTCACCACCCCCAATACCATTTACACGTCCCCTGTGTCCTCTCCCAGTGTGTCTGTGACGCCCCCTCCCAAAGTACACAAACGCGGGCACACACACGCCCAACATCCATCCACCTCACAACAGCCTCCAGAACATGCACCTGCACCCAAATCGTCAAAAGTTACACCTCCTGCAACCACCACCTCTTCCTCCACTCCCAGACCCCCTTGGACAGCTGATGCCAGTTGTCCAAAGAAAAGCACCAAGCCTCCCACTACCACAACCCCTACTGCAACCTCTAGTGCCCCTAGTAATAGCAGTGGTGGTGGGAGCAAACCTACTAATAGCCAATCCAAGGGAGTAGCTGGGGTCACTTTTGGTAATTTTGTTGGGGTTGGTTTTGTTAGGGAGACCACAGAGGCTGTGTTAGTCTCTGAGGGTGCCATTGATTTGGCCACCTTGGTTGCTTGTCCCCTTAATATGGATAAGTACAAGCAACTTCCCCTAATCAATGGTGTTGAGGTTCAGGCCACAGGGACACAGGTGCCAGTGTGACCATGGTAATAGAGAAACTGGTACACCCTGAACAACACCTACTTGGTCACCAGTACCAAGTCACAGACGCTCATAACAACACTCTTAGGCACCCCATGGCTGTTGTGAATCTCAACTGGGGGGGGTTACTGGTCCAAAGAAAGTTGTGGTTGCCTCAGATTTACCCGTAGACTGTCTACTAGGGAATGAATTAGAGACATCAGCTTGGGTAGAAGTGGAGTTGGAGGCTCATGCAGCAATGCTGGGCATTCCTGGGCATATTTTTGCTTTGACAAGGGCTCAGGCCAAAAAGCAAAAAGGACAGGGTGACTTGGATCCTGGGACAATGGACCAAGTACTCCCTAAAGCTAGGGTTAGTAAGGGTAAATCCCTACCCACTATCCCTCCCTCTACAGATGATTCAACTTCTGAGGAAGAATAATTTCCCCCCTGTGCAGAATCTTCACCAGAGGAGCTGGCAGCAGACACTGCTGAGATTTTAGGTGGAGGGGGGCCTGCCAGGGAGGAGCTGAGTGTGGAACAGCAAACCTGTCCCATATTAGAGGGTCTAAGACAGCAAGCTGTCAAACAGCAAAATGGGGATGTCAGTGACTCAAGTCAAGTCAAGTCAATGAAGTCTTTATTCGATATTTCATCATAAAAGACATGCTACACATCATAATACTTGTAAAATTATCAGTGCTAACGATTAGAATAATAAATACAATATTTTATAAAAGCTACTAAGAACGTATTAAATCTATCTAATGCTTCATTTGTTAAATATTTTAACATATTAAAAAAAGAAGTACATTATTTTAAAAACTCAGTTCTAAAGTTCAAGACAGTTTACTTATCTAAAACATGTAGCTGTTTTAGTAGTTCAGAACAAATTATCCATGCCCACCCCAGGAATTTGGCCACCCCTATTGCTATAGTAGGTGAAAGATCAGTTTTAAGGATCCTACAAGCAGTCTCGGCCGATTGTGTGCCCAGACTTTTGCATAGGGGTACCAACCACTTCTTCCTTGGGGCAGCATATAATGGACAGACAAAAAACAAATGGCTCACATTTTCCCGCATTTCAGTACACAATGGGCATTTATCTGGGCCTCCAGTGCCCCAGGTTGAGGTTAAACACCTTAAAGGTATTGAGCCCACTCTAACTTGGTGATATAATTTGCGGTCCATAGGTTTTGTAATAACATCCCAGTACTTTTCAATTGCAGAGACATCTTTCATGTGTACAAATGTTGTTGTAAGGGAACTACCTATAAGGGATGAGTGTCTTATGCCTACCACCCATTACCAATATAGTTGTTTCAGCTCTTTTTTTGAAGGAAACGTAGCTGAGTCTGGGTTGTGCCAAAGGGCACCTAGACCCATGGCACAAAGGGTGGTTCTAACACCCTTAAACCAACCAATCTTATCGGATCCTAGGGTGTCCCTTACCTCGAGGCATGCTTTCACATATAATAACAGCTCTGGGGTAGACCACAACCTCCGCCAGAAGGCCAAGGGCCGAAATCTGGCTTGATCTTCCACCGGTTGGAGCCCAAGGTCATAAAGGAGCGGAATACGTGGGGATGACCTCGGAAGACCAACCGCCCCTCTTGTAAATCTGTTTTGGGCCAGCATCATTCGGTCCAGATTGCTATAACCCCAAAGCTCTGCCCCATACAAGACTGAGGGTAGAATTTTTGACCCATAGATTTCCATAAGTGGGGACATCGGGCGGGTAAATGATCTTTTATATTCCTTAAGAAGGGCACCGACTAGTTGAACATGTTTAAGTGCTTGGATATCAATCTGGGGTTTCCAACTAAAATTATCACTAAAATGCACACCCAGATATGTAAATTCATTAGTTTGCTCCAGAATAGCACCACCCATTTTAACCCTTGCCACAGTTTGTGTTCGACCTCTTAGTACCATGAATTTTGTTTTAGAAACATTTACTTCTAGCTCATGCTCGTCACAGAATAACTCAAATCTGAGTAGGGCCTGCTGGAGCCCTTGCCTTGTCTTTGATAATAACAAGGTATCATCCGCGAACATGAGCATGGATGTCAGTGACTCACATAGAGTTTACTGGGAGGACAAACTTTTGTACACAGAGGCAAGGGGCCAAAACCTGGAGCAGCCAGGAGATTGGTCATTCCCCTGCAGTACAGAGAGTTCCTCCTAACTCTGGCACACGACATTCCATTGGCTGGACATTTGGGTCAGATTAAAACATGGGAAAGGCTTGTCCCCCTGTTTCACTAGCCTAGGATGTCAGAGGACACAAAGGATTTTTTAAGTCCTGTGTGACCTGCCAAGCCAGTGGCAAGACTGGTGGAACCCCAAAGGCTCCCCTTATTCCATTGCCTGTGGTTGGAGTTCCCCTTGAAAGGGTAGGGGTTGACATAGTTGGCTCAGTTGACCCTCCTACTGCTTCAGGCAATAGGTTTATCTTGGTGGTAGTGGACCATGCCACAAGATATTCTGAAGCAATTCCTCTAAGGACCACTACAGCTCCTGCAGTGGCAAAAGCCCTCCTGGGAATCTTTTCCAGGGTGGGTTTCCCAAAAGAGGTTGTATCAGACAGGGGTAGCAACTTTATGTCTGCATACTTGAAGGCCATGTGGAAGGAATGTGGTGTAACATACAAATTCACCACACCTTATCATCCACAAACAAATGGACTGGTAGAGAGGTTTAATAAAACTCTCAAAGGAATGATAATGGGACTCCCTGAAAAACTCAGGAGGAGATGGGATGTCCTATTACCTTGTCTCCTTTTTGCTTACAGGGAGGTACCCCAGAAAGGAGTGGGCTTCAGCCCCTTTGAACTCCTATTTGGGCACCCTGTAAGAGGTCCTCTAACACTTGTGAAGGAGGGTTGGGAACAACCTTTAAAAGCTCCTAAGCAAGACATAGTGGACTATGTACTCGGCCTAAGATCCAGAATGGCTGAGTACATGAAAAAGGCCAGTAAAAACCTTCAGGCCAGCCAAGAGCTCCAAAAGCAATGGCATGACCAGAAGGCTGTTCTGATTCAGTACTAACCAGGACAGAAGGTGTGGGTCTTGGAGACTGTGGCCCCAAGAGCACTCCAAGACAAATGGAGTGGACCCCACATCATTGTTGAAAAGAAGGGAGAAGTCACCTACTTGGTTGACTTGGGCACTGCCAGGAGTCCCCTTAGGGTACTTCATGTCAATCGCCTAAAGCCCTACTATGACAGGGCTGATCTCACCCTGCTCATGGCAACAGATGAAGGACAGGAAGAAGAGAGTGACCCTCTCCCTGATCTCTTCTCTTCCACAGAACAAGATGCTCTAGCGGAAGGTGTAGTTTTGGCAGACTGTCTTACTGCTGAGCAGAAAGACCACTGCATAAATCTCCTGGGTTAGTTTTCTGAACTCTTTTCTACTGTGCCAGGCACCACTTCTTGGTGTGAGCACACTATAGATACTGGAGACAGCATGCCTGTCAAAAGTAAGATCTATAGGCAGCCTGACCATGTCAGGGACTGTATAAAACAAGAGGTTCAGAAAATGCTTGAACTGGGAGTGGTTGAACATTCTGAAAGACCATGGGCCTCTCCTGTGGTGCTTGTACCAAAACCTCACTCAAAAGATGGGAAAAGAGAAATGAGGTTTTCTGTAGATTACAGAGGTCTCAACCAGGTAAAAAAACTGATGCTCACCCTATACCCAGGGCAGATGAGCTCATAGTTATACTGGCATCTGCCAAGTATCTACACACCTTTGATTTGACTGCAGGGTATTGGCAGATCAAGTTATCAGAAGATGCTAAAGCAAAAACTGCATTTTCGACTATTGGAGAGCACTACCAATTCACAGTAATGCCCTTTGTTTTTAAAAATGCATCTGCCACTTTTCAGAGGTTGGCGAATACAGTCCTGCAAGGGTTGGAGGCTTTTAGTGCAACATATCTAGATGATATAGCTGTCTTTAGCTCCACCTGGGATGATCACCTGGTCCACCTATGGAAAGTTTTGGAGGCCCTGCAAAAGGCAGGCCTCACTATCAAGGCTTCAAAGTGCCAGATCGGGCAGGGGAAAGTGGTTTATCTGGGACACCTGGTAGGTGGAGAACAGATTGCACCACTTCAGGGGAAAATCCAAACTATCATAGATTGGGTTCCCCGTACAACTCAGACCCAAGTGAGAGCCTTCTTAGACCTCACTGGGTATTACAGGAGGTTCATTAAAAACTATGGCTCCATTGCAGCCCCATTTAATGACCTCACCTCCAAGAAAATGCCTAAAAAGGTATTATGGATAGCTACCTGTCAGAAAGCTTTTGAGGAGCTGAAACAGGCCATGTACACTGTACCTGTCCTAAAAAGCCCATGTTACTCCAAGAAATTCATTGTTCAAACTGATGCATCTGAATTAGGGGTAGGAGCAGTCTTATCACAACTCAATTCTGAGGGCCAGGATCAACCTGTTGCTTTTATTAGCAGGAAGTTGACCCCTAGAGGAAAGCGTTGGTCTGCCATAGAGAGGGAGGCCTTTGCTGTGGTCTGGGCACTGAAGAAGTTGAGGCCATACCTGTTTGGCACTCACTTCATTGTTCAGACAGACCACAAACCTCTACTTTGGCTAAAACAAATGAAAGGTGAAAACCCTAAATTGTTGAGGTGGTCCATATCTCTACAGGGAATGGACTATACAGTGGAACATACACCTGGGAGTATCCACTCCAATGCAGATGGACTCTCCAGATATTTCCACTTAGACAATGAAGACTCATCAGGTCATGGCTAGTCTTATTGTCCTTCGTTTGGGGGGGGGGGGGAGTGTAGGAAAGTACCATCTTGCCTGGCATGTTACCCCCATATTTCACTGTATATATGTTGTTTTAGTGTATGTGTCACTGGGACCCTGCCAGCCAGGGCCACAGTGCTCAGAAGTGTGCCCTGTATGTGCTCCCTGTGTGATGACTAACTGTCTCACTGAGGCTCTGCTAACCAGAACCTCAGTGGTTACGCTCTCTCTGCTTTCCAAATTGTCACTAAGAGGCTAGTGACCAATTTCACCAATTCACATTGGCATACTGGAACACCCTTATAATTTCCTAGTATATGGTACTGAGGTACCCAGGGTATTGGGGTTCCAGGAGATCCCTATGGGCTGCAGCATTTCTTTTGCCACCCATAGGGAGCTCTGACAATTCTTATACAGGCCTGAAACTGCAGTCTGAGTGAAATAACGTCCACGTTATTTCACAGCCATTTACCACTGCACTTAAGTAACTTTTATGTCACCTATATGTCTAACCTTCACCTGGTGAAGGTTGGGTGCTAAGTTACTTAGTGTGTGGGCACCCTGACACTAGCCAAGGTGCCCCACATCGTTCAGGGCAAATTCCCCGGACTTTGTAACTGCGGGGACACCATTACACGCGAGCACTATACATAGGTCACTACCTATGTATAGCGTCACAATGGTAACTCCGAACATGTCCATGTAACATGTCTAAGATCATGGAATTGTCACCCCAATGCCATACTGGCATTGGGGAGACAATTCCATGATCCCCCGAGTCTCTAGCACAGACCCGGGTACTGCCAAACTGCCTTTCCCGTGGTTTCACTGCAGCTGCTGCTGCTGCCAACCCCTCAGACAGGTTTCTGCCCTCCTGGGGTCCAGCCAGGCCTGGCCCAGGAAGGCAGAACAAAGGACTTCTTCAGAGAGAGGGTGTTACACCCTCTCCCTTTGGAAAAAGGTGTCAGGGCTGGGGAGGAGTAGCCTCCCCCAGCCTCTGGAAATGCTTTGATGGGCACAGATGGTGCCCATCTCTACATAAGCCAGTCTACACCGGTTCAGGGATCCCCCAGCCCTGCTCTGGTGCAAAACTGGACAAAGGAAAGGGGAGTGACCACTCCCCTGACCTGCACCTCCCAGGGGAGGTGCAGAGAGCCCCTTCAGTGTGCTCCAGACCTCTGCCATCTTGGAAACAGAGGTGTGCTGGCACACTGGACGGCTCTGAGTGGCCAGTGCCAGCAGGTTACGTCAGAGACTCTTTCTGATAGGCTCTTACCTGTGTTACTAGCCTATCCTCCTTCCTAAGTAGCCAAACCTCCTTTTCTGGCTATTTAGGGTCTCTGCTTTGGGGAATTCTTCAGATAATGAATGCAAGTGCTCATCCGAGTTCCTCTGCATCTCTCTCTTCACCTTCTGCCAAAGGATCGACCGCTGATTGCTCAGGACGCCTGCAAAACCACAACAAAGTAGCACAGACGACTACTGCAACCTTGTATCGCTGATCCTGCCGCCTTCTCGACTGTTTTTCTGGAGGTGCATGCTGTGGGGGTAGTCTGCCTCCTCTCTGCACTAGAAGCTCCGAAGAAATCTCCCGTGGGATGACGGAATCCTCCCCCTGCAACCGCAGGCACCAAAAGAACTGCATCACTGGTCCTCTGGGTCCCCTCTCAGCACGACGAGCTTGGTCCCTGGAACTCAGAAACTCTGTCCAAGTGACTCCCACAGTCCAGTGACTATTCAGTCCAAGTTTGGTGGAGGTAAGTCCTTGCCTCCCCACGCTAGACTGCATTGCTGGTTACCGCGTGATTTGCAGCTGCTCCGGCTCCTGTGCACTCTTTCAGGTTTTCCTTCGTGCACAGCTAAGCCGGAGTCCCCGACACTCTAACCTGCAGTGCGCAACCTTCTGAGTTGTCCTCCGGCGTCGTGGGACTCCCTTTTCTGACTTCGGGTGGACTCCGGTTCACTCCTCTTCCAAGTACCTGTTCTGGTACTTCTGAAGGTGCTGCCTGCTTTTGTGAGGGCTCCCTGACTTGCTGGGCGCCCCCTCTGTCTCCTCATCCAAGTGGCAACATCCTGGTCCCTCCTGGGCCACAGCAGCATCCAAAAACCCTAACCACGACCCTTGCAGCTAGCAAGGCTTGTTTGCGGTCTTTCTGTGTGGGAACACCTCTGCAAGCTTCTTCACAACGTGGGACATCCATCCTCCAAAGGGGAAGTTCCTAGTCCTCTTCGTTCATGCAGACTCCACAGCATCTTTGCACCCTCAGCTGGCATTTCCTGAGCATCTGCCCACTCTCGACATTGTCGCGACTCTTGGACTTGGTCCCCTTGTTCCACAGGTACTCAGGTCCGGAAATCCACTTTGGTTGCATTGCTGGTGTTGGTCTTCCTTGCAGAATTCCCCTATCACGACTTCTGTGCTCTCTGGGTGTAGGAGGCTGGACTGGCTTGTAGTGAGTACCAAGGGGTACTTACACCTTGCACCAGGCCCAGGTATCCCTTATTAGTGTAGTGGGGTGTCTAGCAGCTTAGGCTGATAGAAAAGGTAGCTTAGCAGAGCAGCTTAGGCTGAACTAGGAGACAAGTGAAGCTCCTACAGTACCACAAGTGTGATATGCACAATATCATAAGAAAACACAATACACAGATATACTAAAAATAAAGGTACTTTATTTTTATGACAATATGCCAAAAGTATCTCAGTGAGTACCCTCAGTATGAGGATAGCAAATATACACAAGATATATGTACACAATACCAAACTATGCAGTAATAGCAATAGAAAACATTGCAAACAATGTATAGTCACAATAGAATGCAAAGGGGGCACATAGGGATAGGGGCAACATAAACCATATACTCTAGAAGTAGAATGCGAACAACGAATGGACCCCAAACCTATGTGACCTTGTAGAGGGTCGCTGGGACTGTAAAGAAACAGTGAGGGTTAGAAAAATAGCCCACTCCAAGACCCTGAAAAGTGGGTGCAAAGTGCTCCTAAGATCCCCAAAGTGCACAGAAGTCGTGATAGGGGAATTCTGCAGGAAAGACCAACACCAGCAATGCAACAACGATGGATTTCCAGACGAGAGTACCTGTGGAACAAGGGGACCAAGTCCAAAAGTCACGATCAAGTCAGGAGTGGGCAGATGCCCAGGAAATGCCAGCTGTGGGTGCAAAGAAGCTGCCACCGGATGGTAAAAGCTAAGGATTCTGCACGAACGACAAGGGCTAGAAACTTCCCCTTTGGAGGATGGATGTCCAACGTCGTGAAGAGTCGTGCAGAAGTGTTTTCCCGCAGAAAGACTGCAAACAAGCCTTGCTACCTGCAAGGGTCATGGTTAGGGTTTTTGGATGCTGCTGTGGCCCAGGAGGGACCAGGATGTCACCAATTGCGTGAGGAGACAGAGGGGGCGTCCAGCAAGACAAGGAGCCCACTCAGAAGCAAGCAGCACCCGGAGAAGTGCCGGAGCAGGCACTACGAAGTGGAGTGAATCGGTGCTCACCCGCAGTTCCACTAGAGAGTCCCACGATGCCGGAGGACAACTCAGGAGGTCGTGCAATGCAGGTTAGAGTGCCGGGGACCCAGGCTTGGCTGTGCACAAAGGAAATCCTCGGAGAGTGCACAGGAGCCGGAGTAGCTGCAAAACACGCGGTTCCCAGCAATGCAGTCTATCGTGGGGAGGCAAGGACTTACCTCCACCAAACTTGGACTGAAGAGTCACTGGACTGTGGGAGTCACTTGGACAGAGTTGCTGAGTTCAAGGGACCTCGCTCGTCGTGCTGAGAGGAGACCCAGAGGACCGGTGATGAAGTTCTTTGGTGCCTGCGGTTGCAGGGGGAAGATTCCGTCGACCCACTGGAGATTTCTTTGGAGCTTCTAGTGCAGAGAGGAGGCAGACTACCCCCACAGCATGCACCACCAGGAAAACAGTCGAGAAGGCGGCAGGATCAGCGTTACAAGGTCGCAGTAGTCGTCTTTGCTACTTTGTTGCAGTTTTGCAGGCTTCCAGCGCGGTCAGCAGTCGATTCCTTGGCAGAAGGTGAAGAGAGAGATGCAGAGGAACTCTGATGAGCTCTTGCATTCGTTATCTAAGGAATTCCCCAAAGCAGAGACCCTAAATAGCCAGAAAAGGAGGTTTGGCTACTTAGGAGAGAGGATAGGCTAGCAACACCTGAAGGAGCCTATCAGAAGGAGTCTCTGACGTCACCTGCTGGCACTGGCCACTCAGAGCAGTCCAGTGTGCCAGCAGCACCTCTGTTTCCAAGATGGCAGAGGTCTGGAGCACACTGGAGGAGCTCTGGGCACCTCCCAGGGGAGGTGCAGGTCAGGGGAGTGGTCACTCCCCTTTCCTTTGTCCAGTTTCGCGCCAGAGCAGGGCTGAGGGATCCCTGAACCGGTGCAGACTGGCTTATGCAGAGATGGGCACCATCTGTGCCCATCAAAGCATTTCCAGAGGCTGGGGGAGGCTACTCCTCCCCAGCCCTGACACCTTTTTCCAAAGGGAGAGGGTGTAACACCCTCTCTCTGAGGAAGTCCTTCGTTCTGCCTTCCTGGGCCAAGCCTGGCTGGACCCCAGGAGGGCAGAAACCTGTCTGAGGGGTTGGCAGCAGCTGCAGTGAAACCCCGGGAGAGGTAGTTTGGCAGTACCCAGGTCTGAGCTAGAGACTCGGGGGATCATGGAATTGTCACCCCAATGCCAGAATGGCAATGGGGTGACAATTCCATGATCCTAGACATGTTACATGGCCATGTTCGGAGTTACCATTGTGACGCTATACATATGTCGTGACATATGTATAGTGGACGCGTGTAATGGTGTCCCCGCACTCACAAAGTCCGGGGAATTTGCCCTGAACAATGTGGGAGCACCTTGGCTAGTGCCAGGGTGCCCACACACTAAGTAACTTAGCACCCAACCTTTACCAGGTAAAGGTTAGACATATAGGTGACTTATAAGTTACTTAAGTGCAGTGGTAAATGGCTGTGAAATAACGTGGATGTTATTTCACTCAGGCTGCACTGGCAGGCCTGTGTAAGAATTGTCAGATCTCCCTATGGGTGGCACAAGAATTACTGCAGCCCATAGGGATCTCCTGGAACCCCAATACCCTGGGTACCTCAGTACCATATACTAGGGAATTATAAGGGTGTTCCAGTATTCCAATGTAAATTGGTGAAATTGGTCACTAGCCTGTTAGTGACAATTTGGAAAGAAATGAGAGAGCATAACCACTGAGGTTCTGGATAGCAGAGCCTCAGTGAGACAGTTAGTCATAACACAGGTAACACATACAGGGCACACTTATGAGCACTGGGGCCCTGGCTGGCAGGGTCCCAGTGACACATACAACTAAAACAACATATATACAGTGAAATATGGGGGTAACATGCCAGGCAAGATGGTACTTTCCTACACTGGGGAATATAGGTGCACTTTACACCTACTTTTCAGGGTTTTGGGGTGGGCTATTTTTCTAACCCACACTGTTTTCTTACAGTCCCAGCGACCCTCTACAAACTCAATTAGGTTTGGGGTCCATTCGTAGTTCGCATTCCACTTTTGGAGTATATGGTTTGTGTTGCCCCTATACCTATGTGCTCCTATTGCAATCTACTGTAACTTTACATTGCTTGCATTACTTCCCTTTGCTATTACTGCATATTTTTGGTATTGTGTACATATATATTGTGTATATTTGGCATCCTCATACTGACGGTACTCACTGAGATACTTTTGGCATATTGTCATAAAAATAAAGTACCTTTATTTTTAGTATATCTGTGTATTGTGTTTTCTTATGATATTGTGCCTATGACACCAGTGGTATAGTAGGAGCTTTGCATGTCTCCTAATTCAGCCTAAGCTGCTCTGCTATAGCTACCTTCTATCAGCCTAAGCTGCTAGAAACACGTTTTCTACACTAATAAGGAATAACTGGACCTGGCACAAGGTATAAGTACCTCTGGTACCCACTACAAGCCAGGCCAGCCTCCTACAAGCCCCTAGGGATGTCCTGGAACCCCAATACCCTGGGTACCTCAGTACCATATACTAGGGAATTATATGGGTGTACCAGTATGCCAATGTGAATTGATAAATTTCATCACTAGCCTGTTAGTGATAAATTTGGAAAGCAGAGAGAACATAACCTCTGAGGTTCTGGTTAGCAGAGCCTCAGTGAGACAGTTAGGCATCACACAAAGAACACATACAGGGCACATACTTATGAGCACTGGGGCCCTGCCTGGTAGGGTCACAGTGACACATAGACTAAAACAACATATATGCAGTGAAATATGGGGTTAACATGCCAGGCAAGATGGTACTTTCCTACATCAACCCTCTGACTGGGACTCCTACGTCGTGGGACCCTCCTTTGTGACTCTGAGCCAGCTCTGGTTCACAAATCTTCTAAGTGGCTGCTCCGGTACTTCTGCGGTTGCTGCCTGCTTCTGTGGGTGCTCCTTGAGTTGCTGAGCGCCCCCTCTGTCTCCTCCTCCAAGGGGCAACATCCTGGTCCTTCCTGGTCCCCAGCAGCACCCAAAAACCTCTACTGCAACCCTTGTAGCTAGCAAGGCTTCTTTGTGGTCTTTCTGCATGCAAACACCTCTGCAAGCTTCCTCACGACATGGGACATCTATCCTCCAAAGGAGAAGTTTGTTGCTCTCTTCTTTCTTTCAGAACTCCAACCTTCTTCCAACAGGTGGCGGCTTCCTTGCACCCTCAGCTGGCATTTCCTGGGCTCCTGCCCACTCTCGACACTGTCGCGACTATTGGACTTGGTCCCCTTGTCTTACAGGTACTCAGGTCTGGATATCCACTGTTGTTGCATTGCTGGTGTTTGTTCTTCCTGCAGAAGCCCGCTATCACGACTTCTGTGCTCTCTGGGGGTAGTAGGTGCACTTTACACCTACCTTTCAGGGTTTTGCCGTGGGCTATTTTTCTAACCTTCACTGTTTTCTTATAGTCCCAGCGACCCTCTACAAGCTCACATAGGTTTGGGGTCCATTCGTGGTTCGCATTACACTTTTGGAGTATATGGTTTGTGTTGCCCCTATACCTATGTGTTCCTATTGCAATCTACTGTAATTTTACACTGCTTGCATTACTTTTCTTGCTATTACTTACCTAATTTTGGTTTGTGTACATATATCTTGTGTATATACCTTATACTCATACTGAGATACTTTTGGCATATTGTCATAAAAATAAAGTACCTTTATTTTTAGTACTTCTGTGTATTGTGTTTTCTTATGATATTGTGCATATGACACCAGTGGTATAGTAGGAGTTTTACATGTCTCCTAGTTCAGCCTAAGCTGCTTTGCCATAGCTACCTTCTATCAGCCTAAGCCGCTAGAAACACCTCTTCTACACTAATAAGGGATAACTTGACCTGGCACAAGGTGTAAGTACCTCTGGTACCCACTACAAGCCAGGCCAGCCTCCTACAATAGGGATCTCCTGGAACCCGAATACCCTGGGCACCTAAGTACCATATACAAAGGAATTATATGGGTGTACCAGTGTGCCAATGAGAATTGGTAAATTTAGTCACTAGCCTGCAGTGACAAATTTAGAAAGCAGAGAGAGCATAAACACTGAGGTTCTGGTTAGCGAGCCTCAGTGATACAGTTAGGCACCACACAGGGAACACATACAGGGCACATACTATGAGCACTGTGGTCCTGGCTAGCAGGATCCCAGTGACACAAGGGCTAAAACATACATACATACAGTGAAAATGGGGGATAATATGCCAGGCAAGATGGTACATTCCTACAATGCCATTTTCAGGGGGAAAAACACAAGCCTTCTTCTGCAGTCCTTTTTCCCATTTTTTTTAAAAAAAAACAACATTTTCGCTGTATTTTGGCTAATTTCTTGGTCTCCTTCAGGGCAACCCACAAGATTTCTAGGATGCTGGATAAAAAGGACGCAAATTTGGCATGGGTAACTTATGTGGAGAAAATGTTATGAGGGCCTAAGCCCGAACTGCCCCAAATAGCCAAACAAATGCTTGGCACCTAAGGGGGAAAAGGCCTGGCAGCGAAGGGGTTAACATACAATGGTCCTCAGTCCTACTTAAACGAGTTTCAGACGCATCTGAGCAAGTGTGGAGTAGAATACAAAAAGAGTTCTGTGTACTATTCTGAAATAAATAGTGCCATAGAAAGGCTCCATAAAACCTTGAAAGAGAGAATTCAGTTTGCGAAAGTGAATCGCCTTTATTGGAAGAATGTTCTACACTATCGCATAACTGGGTATTGGATGACTCCTCACTCCTCCACAGTAAAGTCACCTTTTGAATTATTTAAGAGACGGTCTCCAAGTACCCACATATGTCCTAGCTGGACGGTGTGGGGAAAAGGATAACATTTCATGGACCAAGTGAATGGTGAGAGAAGGAACTAAGAACTCAATTAAAGAGAAAGGAGTACTTTGATGAAATCAAACAGGTGAGAAATAATGTAATGTAATTCAAGTTGGTGACTGTTGCAAAACATTAAAGTACCAGTTGGTTGTGCAACATGGTCTTAGCTTACACCAGAAAAGAAAGTGGTTCATGTTTTTCAAAAATACAATCAAAACAGGTGATGGTAGGATGTGAAACCTGAATAGAGTTGTAAAAATGAAAGGAACACAAGATATTACACCAGCCAATATGCCTGGGCGTGTGCCTGATTTGGAACCAGGATTCTCAATCCCAATTTGAAGTCTCATGATGTGGTTGAGTCTTAGAGAAGGATAAACGCCATATCCAATATGCCTGGGCGTGTGCCTGATTTGGAACCAGGATTCTCAATCCCAATTTGAAGACTCATGATGTGGTTGAGTCTTAGAGAAGGATAAACGCCATATTATCTTCAGGATTATGCCATCAGAAATTGATGTTTCGATGTATTTATTGCATCTTCCGAGTGTAAATTCATTCACTTTATTATTTGAGGCAGCTGTATTTGTAACATGCATATCAACTAATTTTGTGATAAGTGTGGAGCCCTCGAGAAATGGTTCTGAAACTAACGTGCAAGAATTGTTCTGTGGGGGATTGTCATTTATTTCTGACTGGCAGACTGGCTGGGGTGTTAAGATATATACTCCGTTTTTTAGATTAACTGAAATTCCTCTATTAATTTTGAACTTTACAGTAATCAGAGGAGAATATTATTTTGACCGCCAGAGGTCAGCAACAGCAAAGGCATCCTTACACTATTGTTTATGGGCGTTCCCTCAGGGAAGATATTTTGAAGAAAATATCAATATCAATGACCAGTGCTTAATTTGAGCCGGTGGTTGCCAGTGGGGGGCATCGGCACTTATTTTTGGGGTCCGGCACTTCTGTTTTTTATATTAGGCATTTATTGCGAACAAACGACACCAACTGGAAATATGATAGAAGAGATAGACGGGAAATCGCCACAAACGGAGATAGAGACTGAGCCGAAGGGGCAGGGGTGGCTGTAAATGGATTAAAGAAGCCCGAGAATGCTTTAGGGTTACGCTACCTCGGTATTCTGGGCTCGCACATTTAAATGCAGCAGCCGTTTGTTTCAAAGGAGAGTTTTGAGCACTGGCCCGTTTTTATTTACAATTTAACCACTGTCAACGACGTCCCTTAACGTTCTATGTATTACTATACATACCTGCATCTTTCGGTAGAAAATCTGTCATAAGAAAGAAAATTGGTCAGTGTTCATGTTCTCATGATTCTTTGAGTAATTCTACCCAAAACTTTAACACGTACCTTTAAATCTCTGGAGGCTGTCTGTTGAAATAAAAAAATAGTATTTTGTAAATTATTCACGTCAATGTTTCTACTTAACATATCTCTTTCTGCTGCTTACCTTTTTCTTTAATTAGTTCTTCTGCATGAAAACAATAGTGGACATAAAATTGCAAACTCTCACGTGCATGTCAAAAAAATGCGTTCACTTTAAAAGCCATTCCATACCATCTAGCCACTATAATAGCATGAGGACTCCGTAAGGTGCCACGAGCTTTAGACAAAGTAATCTGCCTTCTCTACAGTCTTTGAAAATTCACAGGAGAGGGGGTTAGTAACGAAAATCCACCTATTGTGCCAGCTTATTAACCTGTTACCCAAGCACAAAGCAGGGGCAGCGCTACATGACTAGGTATGGTGCTCTTAAAATATCTGAAATAAAACAATGTCAATTAGCAATGGCAATAACTCATTTTATGAGTTAGGATGTGCATACAAAGGAGATTGTCCTTGCTGTTTGTAAGCTGCAACGACATTTAAGGATATGGTTGCTATGCATGTGCATTTATCGAACTAACCAATACAAAATACAACCTTTTTAGGGCTTTCCTATACTTGGATAAGTATAACTGTTAGTGATGATTAGTAGCTTACTCGAGAGAGAAGGTGACTGAGAAAAGAAAACTGTGCCGCTACTCAGACTTTCTTTCTGCTCAGAATAATCATATAAATAAAACAGCCAACGCAAACCATCCAGGTGGGACTGTATAAATTACATTTATTTCAAAGGTACAAGCAATTGGTCTGCTAAATAGCTCTATGCACCAAATACATGGCATCGTCGATTATACAGTCTTGAAGTGGGGGGGGGGGGGGGGGGTGGAGGGGGCGTGGGGTCCTAAACATGTTTCTGATAGGTTGGAATCTAAGGTCTAAAGAAGACCAAGTAGATTTCATGTGGCAGTCAACATAGATAACATGAAGTCATTACCTGTAGAGACTCTGAAGGGGGACGAAAAAGGTGAAAGGGTTTATTCAAAACCCTCAGATGGAACCCTCAGATGGAACACGCAGAAATGAGATACTGCCTTCAAGTAAGAGGCCAACATAAATTCAAAATCAATCCCGCCCTAAACATTTTTCACAACTGAGATGGAACGAAGTCGTTCCATTGTGGCTGACCAAATTTTGTGAGCCTAAAGCAGTCTCATTATTTGGGGTCACTTTTTCTGTTTAGCACCCAGGTCTGTTAAAGCAGTTTCAAAAACCCATTGCGTGAAGGATTGAATGAAATTTGTTTAGTGTCATCTAAGGAGATAACAAAATTCAAAGTAATCTCGGTCTCATCCCTGTGCTACTAAATAAAATTCATAACAAAGGTAAAATGTATGCCAGCAAGATACATAGATATTTAAAAGGAAAAATGATAAGGAAGTAGGGGGATTCCACAAACAAGAAGAAGATTGCTGTCATCAATCAATGAGAAACATGGATAGCCATGTTAATAACCTCTCACAAATAATGCAGAACACACGGGGACATATTTACAAGCCCCTAGCATCTTCAAAGCATCACTTTATGTGTTGCTCCCCTGGCACTGTGCACTACACCATGTTTACAAGGCGGCACTAAGCCACTTTTTGTGGCTAAACGCCGCCTTCTAAATATTGGCCCCTCTGACGCAGTTTTCTTCGCTATATGGGACTTGCAATGGGTGCTGCTGTGGGCATTCAAACACAACACTATTGCTTTTGACGCTGCCCCAGATGTACAAGGAATCATGAATCTGTTGCAGCACCAAAAATTAATGCCACCCCAGGAGTGGTGTTAGCATGGTGTAAGAAGGAGAAATACTTTCATTTCTCCTCGTTTTTACTTTTTCTATGTGTGCTGCATTCTACAGCACACATAGAAAGAGCTAAACGCCATGAATTATTGTTTATGTGCTGGAAAATGTCCCTTCCTGCACATAAACAATCATTCCATTCAATGCAGCCAGCCTTACACTATGGTGCAAGGATGCCTGCGTTTGCAGCTAAATTTAGTGCCAGCGCTAGGTAAAACACAGGGATGGGCAGTGTTTTTGTAAATATGGTGCAACCCTGCGTTTCAGAAGTGATACAGGGCAACGTTGCCAATTTTGGTGCAGCACCGTGCTGCGCTATTTCTTTGTAAATATGCCCCTCAGTCTTTAGAAAGTTTGTGACAATTGACGTTGGTGAACACAGAAAAGAGGTTGAGAACAGTGGGATAGACACCAAGCATATGCAGTATTAAAGTATCCAGAGCTGCCACAACTCCAACGTATATTTAATCAAGGGACATAAAACAGATTGTAGATGATGCAGTGATATTGCTACTTATAATACAATCAAGCAGCTGAGTTACAACTACTTTTCAAAGCGTTCTGTATGGCAAAGCAGTTGCGAGAAAGGTCTATAATTATCATGGAAAGATGTATAAGAGGATGATGTCTTCAACAGCAATGCCATTACTGCTTTCTTAGGGAGGCTGGAACTATTTCGGTAATTCATCTCTGATAAAGTGTTCAAAGGACTTTGAGCTTCGCTCGGCAGAGTTCACGACACAATCCTGAGAGGAAACTAAACTCAGTATCCTGAATAAGAGTACACTTTGTCCGGCATTAACGTTAATTTCTTCAATGAATGCCACACTGGGCTCTCATAGTGATCAATAGGCCATGGGAGTATGAACAACCTTAAGACAGAAAGAAGCTCAGTATGGTATACTTTGCCAACAGGTTCAAGGGTTCTCAAACTATATACGTAAATCTTCATTTTCACCTAATGTATTGCTATTTATCAATACCTGGGTTCAAATTTCAGGTAGCGCATAAAGTGTTACAATGGAAGATCTAGGATGCTGAAAGCAATTCAATGGAGGGTGTGTCATAAAAGGATACCCTACCAAGAGTTCTGAGGGAGGCACTGCAGGGCAGATGTTTTCTAACAGTAATAATTCTTGACAAATCACTGGCAGCTCTCCACTGCTCCTATTCGCCCACGTTTATAGGGCGATTTGATAGTAATCATGCATAGGCATGTCACCCTTGGCACCTTTGACCTGTGGTACGATGTACAAACTGCCACTAAGGCAGTGGTACCAGTGCGTAGGATCAGAGGGGCACGGCTTGCCCATAATTGTTTGATTTCTGAAAAAAGGTTCCCCGACTTTTTTTATTAAAAGACAACCGTCCCGGGATTGTAAATCAGCTTGGGTTTCATTCATGGAGTCTCCTGTGCTGTGAGACAGAGGGACGGGCAGGCAGTTTAACAAAAGAACAGCCCTTCTTGCCAGGACGCCTCCTTCACTGAACAAAATGCAAGTATGCACAACTGGTTAATCTGCAAATGTAAAGAGGGCTTGGAAGTCAGTAATGGTTTAACTGATCAAATCATATGAAACTTTGTTATGACAAAAATTTAGGGGCTGATTTAAGAACTCCTAGTGCCATCTTAACAACACATCAGAGTCTTTTTTTCTTTACTCTAATGTGGCGTTACATAGCCAAAAACACAGCATCACATTTACAAAGTGCATGTATTGCACCACTTTGTAACACTGTGCACTACATTATGCCTGCACCAGGCATACTGTATGCAAAGGAGGAGTTGCCCCATTAGGGCAGCTGAAAAAATGGTTTAAAGAAATCTTAGAGATTTCTTTGTGCCATATTTTTTCAGCACTTTTAACACATGCTCAAAGCAGCCATTGAATGGAGACACACCATTATTTATAATAATGGGCCTAAATGGGCTTTGCAGGGTTAGTGTTATAGGAAAGTACCATCTTGCCTGGCATGTTACCCCCATATTTCACTGTATATATGTTGTTTTAGTTGTATGTGTCACTGGGACCCTGCCAGACAGGGCCCCAGTGCTCATAAGTGTGCCCTTTATGTGTTACCTGTGTTAGGACTAACTGTCTCACTGAGGCTCTGCTATCCAGAACCTCAGTGGTTATGCTCTCTCAATCTCTTTCCAAATTGTCACTAACAGGCTAGTGACCAATTTTACCAATTTACATTGGCTTACTGGAACACCCTTATAATTCCCTAGTATATGGTACTGAGGTACCCAGGGTATTGGGGTTACAGGAGATCCCTATGGGCTGCAGCATTTCTTTTGCCACCCATAGGGAGCTCTGACAATTCTTACACAGGCCTGCCACTGCAGCCTGAGTGAAATAACGTCCACGTTATTTCACAGCCATTTTACACTGCACTTAAGTAACTTATAAGTCACCTATATGTCTAACCTTTACCTGGTAAAGGTTAGGTGCAAAGTTACTTAGTGTGAGGGCACCCTGGCACTAGCCAAGGTGCCCTCACATTGTTCAGGGCCAATTCCCCGGACTTTGTGAGTGCGAGGACACCATTACACGCGTGCACTACATATAGGTCACTACCTATATGTAGCTTCACAATGGTAACTCCGAATATGGCCATGTAACATGTCTATGATCATGGAATTGCCCCCTCTATGCCATCCTGGCATAGTTGGCACAATCCCATGATCCCAGTGGTCTGTAGCACAGACCCTGGTACTGCCAAACTGCCTTTCCTGGGGTTTCACTGCAGCTGCTGCTGCTGCCAACCCCTCAGACAGGCATCTGCCCTCCTGGGGTCCAGCCAGGCCTGGCCCAGGATGGCAGAACAAAGAACTTCCTCTGAGAGAGGGTGTTACACCCTCTCCCTTTGGAAAATGGTGTGAAGGCAGGGGAGGAGTAGCCTCCCCCAGCCTTCTGGAAATGCTTTCTTGGGCACAGATGTGCCCAATTCTGCATAAGCCAGTCTACACTGGTTCAGGGGACCCCTTAGCCCTGCTCTGGCGCGAAACTGGACAAAGGAAAGGGGAGTGACCACTCCCCTGACCTGCACCTCCCCTGGGAGGTGTCCAGAGCTCCTCCAGTGTGCTCCAGACCTCTGCCATCTTGGAAACAGAGGTGCTGCTGGCACACTGGACTGCTCTGAGTGGCCAGTGCCACCAGGTGACGTCAGAGACTCCTTGTGATAGGCTCCTTCAGGTGTTGCTAGCCTATCCTCTCTCCTAAGTAGCCAAACCCTCTTTTCTGGCTATTTAGGGTCTCTGTCTCTGGGGAAACTTTAGATAACGAATGCAAGAGCTCATCCGAGTTCCTCTGCATCTCTCTCTTCACCTTCTGCCAAGGAATCGACTGCTGACCGCGCTGGAAGCCTGCAACACTGCAACAAAGTAGCAAAGACGACTACTGCAACTCTGTAACGCTGATCCTGCCGCCTTCTCGACTGTTTTCCTGGTGGTGCATGCTGTGGGGGTAGTCTGCCTCCTCTCTGCACCAGAAGCTCCGAAGAAATCTCCTGTGGGTCGACGGAATCTTCCCCCTGCAACCGCAAGCACCAAAAAGCTGCATTACCGGTCCCTTGGATCTCCTCTCAGCACGACGAGCGAGGTCCCTCGAATCCAGCGACTCTGTCCAAGTGACCCCCACCGTCCAGTGACTCTTCAGTCCAAGTCTGGTGGAGGTAAGTCCTTGCCTCACCTAGCTGGGCTGCATTGCTGGGAACCGTGACTTTTGCAGCTACTCCGGCCCCTGTGCACTTCCGGCGGAAATCCTTTGTGCACAGCCAAGCCTGGGTCCACGGCACTCTAACCTGCATTGCATGACTTTCTAAGTTGGTCTCCGGCGACGCGGGACTCCTTTGTGCGACTTCGGGTGAGCACCGTTTCACGTATCCTCGTAGTGCCTGTTTCTGGCACTTCTCCGGGTGCTACCTGCTGCTGAGAGGGCTCCTTGTCTTGCTCGACGTCCCATGTCTCTCCTGGTCCAATTTGCGACCTCCTGGTCCCTCCTGGGCTACAGCAGCGTCCAAAAACACTAACCGCAGGATTTGCAGCTAGGAAGGCTTGTTGGCGTTCTTTCGGCGGGAAAACACTTCTGCACGACTCTCCACGGCGAGAGGGATCCGTCCACCAAAGGGGAAGTCTCTAGCCCTTTTCGTTCCTGCAGAAACCGCAGCTTCTTCTGTCCAGTAGAAGCTTCTTTGCACCCGCAGCTGGCATTTCCTGGGCATATGCCCATCTCCGACTTGCTTGTGACTTTTGGACTTGGTCCCCTTGTTCCACAGGTACCCTAGATTGGAAATCCACAGTTGTTGCATTGTTGGTTTGTGTCTTTCCTGCATTATTCCTCTAACACAACTTCTTTGTCCTTAGGGGAACTTTAGTGCACTTTGCACTCACTTTTGAGGGTCTTGGGGAGGTTTATTTTTCTAACTCTCACTATTTTCTAATAGTCCCAGCGACCCTCTACAAGGTCACATAGGTTTGGGGTCCATTCGTGGTTCGCATTCCACTTTTGGAGTATATGGTTTGTGTTGCCCCTATCCCTATGTTTCCCCATTGCATCCTATTGTAACTATACATTGTTTGCACTGTTTTCTAAGACTATACTGCATATTTTTGCTATTGTGTATATATATCTTGTGTATATTTCCTATCCTCTCACTGAGGGTACACTCTAAGATACTTTGGCATATTGTCATAAAAATAAAGTACCTTTATTTTTAGTATAACTGTGTATTGTGTTTTCTTATGATATTGTGCATATGACACTAGGTGGTACTGTAGTAGCTTCACCCGTCTCCTAGTTCAGCCTAAGCTGCTCTGCTAAGCTACCATTATCTATCAGCCTAAGCTGCTAGACACCCTATACACTAATAAGGGATAACTGGGCCTGGTGCAAGGTGCAAGTACCCCTTGGTACTCACTACAAGCCAGTCCAGCCTCTACATTGGTTGTGCAGTGGTGGGATAAGTGCTTTGAGACTACTTACCACTCTTGTCATTGTACTTTTCATAAGAGAAAAATATACAAAACAAGGTCAGTGTATATACACATAGCCAAAAAGTTTTGCATTTTCTCTTTTCACTCTTTTCTAAGTGCTGAAAAGTACTTCTAAACTTTCAAAAAGTTCTTAAAAGTTTAAAAAGTTTTTTTCTGTCTTTCTAAAAAATTCTGAAAACTTTTTTCTCTTTTTCTATCACTTTAACTCTCTCTAAAAATGTCTGGCACAGGCCAAAATGCTGATCTGTCCAAACTTGCATATGATCACCTTAGCTGGAAAGGAGCAAGGAGTCTCTGCATAGAGAGAGGTTTGAGTGTAGGGAAGAATCCTTCCTTGGAACTGTTACTTAACATGCTTAGAGAACAAGATAAGGCTATAGGTGCCCCATCTGTTGAAAAAGTACCTAATAGTTCCCAATCTGATTCAGGGACTCCCCCAGGAAAAGATTCAGGAAAGAAACTTCCTAGCCTGCCCATTACTAGACAGTCTAGCATAGTTGGTAATGATGATGAGCCACACCATACAAATAGTGTTGTCTCACATCATAGCAAAAGCATTTATTCTCACCATACTGGTAGTAATGTTTCTGTTAGCCAAGCTGTTAGGGTGGCTTCTGTAAGGGACAGGTCTCCTTCTGTTCATTCCCATCATACCTCTGTATCTAGGAATGTCCCTCCCACCAACCCTGATGACAGAATGTTAGAGAGGGAACTCAATAAGTTGAGGGTGGAACAAACCAGACTGAAGCTTAAAAAGCAACAGCTGGATTTGGATAGACAGTCTTTTGAACTAGAGAAGGAAAGACAGAAGTTGGGTTTAGAAACCCATGGTGGCAGCAGCAGTATTCCCCATAGTCATCCTGCAAAAGAGCATGATTCCAGGAATCTGCACAAGATAGTTCCCCCTTATAAGGAGGGGGATGACATTAACAAGTGGTTTGCTGCACTTGAGAGGGCCTGTGTTGTACAGGATGTCCCTCAAAGGCAGTGGGCTGCTATCCTATGGCTATCATTTAGTGGAAAATGTAGGGATAGGCTCCTTACTGTGAAAGAAAATGATGCTAATAATTTCCAAGTTCTTAAGAATGCACTCCTGGATGGTTATGGCTTAACCACTGAACAATACAGGATAAAGTTCAGAGAGACCAAAAAGGAGTCTTCACAAGACTGGGTTGATTTCATTGACCATTCAGTGAAGGCCTTGGAGGGGTGGTTACATGGCAGTAAAGTTACTGATTATGACAGCCTGTATAACTAGATCCTGAGAGAGCATATTCTTAATAATTGTGTGTCTGATTTGTTGCACCAGTACTTGGTGGACTCTGATCTGACCTCTCCCCAAGAATTGGGAAAGAAGGCAGACAAATGGGTCAGAACAAGGGTGAACAGAAAAGTTCATACAGGGGGTGACAAAGATGGCAACAAAAAGAAGGATGGTAAGTCTTCTGACAAGGGTGGGGACAAATCCAAAAATGAGTCTTCATCAGGCCCACAAAAACACTCTGGTGGGGGTGGTGGGCCCAAATCCTCTTTTAATCAGAACAAGGAAAAGAAACCATGGTGCTATTTATGTAAAATAAAAGGCCATTGGACAACAGATCCCAGTTGTCCAAAGAAAAGCACCAATGCTTCTACCACTACAACCCCTACTGCTACCCCTAGTGTCCCTACTAATAGCAGTGGTGGTGGGAGCAAACCTACTAATAGCCAATCCAAGGGAGTAGCTGGGCTCACTATTGGTAACTTAGTTGGGGTTGGCCTTGTTAGGGAGGCCACAGAGGCTGTATTAGTATCTGAGGGGGCTATTGATTTAGCCACCTTAGTTGCTTGTCCCCTTAATATGGATAAGTACAAGCAGCTACCCCTAATAAATGGTGTTGAGGTTCAGGCCTACAGGGACACTGGAGCCAGTGTGACTATGGTTATAGAGAAACTGGTCCACCCTGAACAACACCTACTTGGTCACCAGTACCAAGTAACCGATGCTCACAACAACACACTTAGCCACCCCATGGCTGTTGTTAATCTCAACTGGGGGAGGGTTACTGGTCCAAAGAAAGTTGTGGTAGCCACAGATTTACCTGTAGACTGTCTACTAGGAAATGATTTGGAGACATCAGCTTGGTCAGATGTGGAGTTGGAGGCCCATGCAGCAATGCTGGGCATCCCAGGGCATATTTTTGCTTTGACAAGGGCTCAGGCCAAAAAGCAAAAAGGACAGGGAAGCTTGGATCCTGGAACAATGGACCAAGCGCTCCCTAAAGCTAGGGCCAGTAGAAGCAAACCACTTCCTACTATCCCTCCCTCTACAGTGGATTCATCTTCTGTGGAAGAAGAATTCCCTCCCTGTGCAGAACCTACACCAGAGGAGCTGGAAGCAGACACTGCTGAGCTTTTGGGTGAAGGGGGGCCTGCCAGAGAGGAGCTGAGTGTGGCACAGCAAACCTGTCCCACATTAGAGGGTCTCAGACAGCAAGCTGTCAAACAGGCTAATGGGGATGTCAGTGACTCTCACAGAGTTTACTGGGAGGACAACCTCTTGTACACTGAGCATAGGGATCCTAAACCTGGAGCTGCCAGGAGATTAGTGATTCCTCAGGAGTACAGAAAGTTCCTCCTAACCCTGGCACATGACATTCCCCTAGCTGGGCATCTAGGACAAATGAAAACTTGGGACAGGCTTGTTCCCCTGTTTCATTGGCCTAGAATGTCTGAAGACACAAAGGAATTTTGTAAGTCCTGTGAAACCTGTCAAGCCAGTGGCAAGACAGGTGGCACCCCAAAGGCACCCCTTATTCCACTGCCTGTGGTTGGGGTTCCCTTTGAAAGGGTAGGGGTTGACATAGTTGGCCCCCTTGACCCTCCTACTGCTTCAGGCAATAGATTCATCTTGGTGGTAGTGGACCATGCCACAAGATACCCTGAAGCTATTCCTTTAAGGACCACTACAGCACCTGCAGTGGCAAAGGCCCTCCTGGGAATATTTTCCAGGGTGGGCTTCCCAAAGGAAGGGGTATCAGACAGGGGAAGCAATTTCATGTCTGCATACTTAAAGGCCATGTAGAAGGAGTGTGGTGTAACGTACAAGTTCACAACACCCTATCAGCCACAAACAAATGGACTGGTGGAGAGATTTAATAAAACTCTCAAAGGCATGATTATGGGTCTCCCTGAAAAACTCCGCAGGAGATGGGATATCCTTCTACCATGCCTCCTTTTTGCCTACAGGGAGGTACCCCTGAAAGGAGTGGGCTTCAGCCCCTTTGAACTTCTTTTTGGACACCCTGTTAGGGGTCCACTCACACTTGTAAAGGAGGGTTGGGAACAACCTTTAAAAGCTCCTAAGCAGGATATTGTGGATTATGTACTTGGCTTCAGATCAAGAATGGCTGAGTACATGAAAAAGGCCAGTAAAAACCTTCAGGCCAGCCAAGAGCTCCAGAAGCAATGGCATGATCAGAAGGCTGTTTTGGTTCAGTACCAACCAGGGCAGAAAGTGTGGGTCTTGGAGCCTGTGGCCCCAAGAGCACTCCAAGATAAATGGAGTGGACCCCACACAATTGTTGAGAAAAAGGGAGAAGTCACCTATTTAGTTGACTTAGGCACTGCAAGGAGTCCCCTTAGGGTACTCCATGTAAACCGCCTGAAACCCTACTATGACAGGGCTGATCTCACCCTGCTCATGGCAACAGATGAGGGACAGGAAGAAGACAGTGATCCTCTACCTGATCTCTTCTCTTCCACAGAACAAGATCCTCTGGTGGAAGGTGTAGTTTTGGCTGATTGTCTTACTGCTGAGCAGAAAGACAATTGCATAAACCTCCTAGATCAATTCTCTGAACTCTTCTGTACTGTGCCAGGTACCACTTCTTGGTGTGAGCACACTATAGATACTGGAGACAGCTTGCCTGTCAAAAGTAAGATCTATAGGCAGCCTGACCATGTCAGGGACTGCATAAAGCAAGAAGTCCAGAAAATGTTAGAACTAGGAGTGGTTGAGCACTCTGACAGTCCATGGGCTTCTCCTGTGGTACTTGTACCAAAACCCCATTCCAAAGATGGAAAGAAGGAAATGCGGTTTTGTGTAGACTATAGAGGTCTCAACTTGGTAACCAAAACTGATGCTCACCCTATACCCAGGGCAGATGAGCTCATAGATACACTGGCATCTGCCAAGTATCTAAGCACTTTTGACTTGACTGCAGGGTATTGGCAGATCAAATTGTCAGAAGATGCTAAACCTAAGACTGCATTTTCAACCATTGGAGGACATTACCAGTTTACTGTAATGCCTTTTGGTTTGAAAAAAGCACCTGCCACTTTTCAGAGGTTGGTGAACACAGTCCTGCAAGGGCTGGAAGCTTTCAGTGCAGCATATTTGGACGATATAGCTGTCTTTAGCTCCAGCTGGGATGATCACCTGGTCCACCTATGGAAAGTTTTGGAGGCCCTGCAAAAGGCAGGCCTCACTATCAAGGCTTCAAAGTGCCAGATAGGGCAGGGTAAGGTGGTTTATCTGGGACACCTTGTTGGTGGGGAACAGATTGCCCCACTTCAGGGGAAAATCCAAACAATTATTGATTGGGTTCCCCCTACTACTCAGACTCAGGTGAGAGCCTTCCTAGGCCTCACTGGGTATTACAGGAGGTCCATTAAGAACTATGGCTCCATTGCAGCCCCTCTTAATGACCTCACATCCAAAAAAATGCCTAAAAAGGTATTATGGACAGCAAACTGTCAGAAAGCTTTTGAGGAGCTGAAGCAGGCCATGTGCTCTGCACCTGTCCTGAAAAGCCCTTGTTACTCTAAAAAATTCTATGTCCAGACTGATGCATCTGAATTAGGAGTAGGGGCAGTCCTATCACAACTTAATTCTGAGGGCCAGGATCAACCTGTTGCTTTTATTAGTAGGAGGTTGACCCCTAGAGAAAAGCGTTGGTCTGCCATTGAGAGGGAGGCCTTTGCTGTGGTCTGGGCACTGAAGAAGTTGAGGCCATACCTGTTTGGCACTCACTTCATTGTTCAGACAGACCACAAACCTCTACTTTGGCTAAAACAAATGAAAGGTGAAAATCCTAAATTGTTGAGGTGGTCCATATCCCTACAGGGAATGGACTATACAGTGGAACATAGACCTGGGAGTAGCCACTCCAATGCAGATGGACTCTCCAGATATTTCCACTTAGACAATGAAGACTCATCAGGTCATGGCTAGTCTTATTGTCCTTCGTTTGGGGGGGGGGGTTGTGTAGGAAAGTACCATCTTGCCTGGCATGTTACCCCCATTTTTCACTGTATATATGTTGTTTTAGTTGTATGTGTCACTGGGACCCTGGTAACCCAGGGCCCCAGTGCTCATAAGTGTGCCTGAATGTGTTACCTGTGTAGTGACTAACTGTCTCACTGAGGCTCTGCTAATCAGAACCTCAGTGGTTATGCTCTCTCATTTCTTTCAAATTGTCACTAACAGGCTAGTGACCAATTTTACCAATTTACATTGGCTTACTGGAACACCCTTATAATTCCCTAGTATATGGTACTGAGGTACCCAGGGTATTGTGGTTCCAGGAGATCCCTATGGGAGCTCTGACAATTCTTACACAGGCCTGCCACTGCAGCCTGAGTGAAATAACGTCCACGTCATTTCACAGCCATTTTACACTGCACATAAGTAACTTATAAGTCACCTATATGTCTAACCCTCACCTGGTGAAGGTTGGGTGCAAAGTTACTTAGTGTGTGGGCACCCTGACACTAGTCAAGGTGTCCCCACATCGTTCAGGGCAAATTCCCCGGACTTTGTGAGTGCGGGGACACCATTACACGCGTGCACTATACATAGGTCACTACCTATGTGTAGCGTCACAATGGTAACTCCAAACATGGCCATGTAACATGTCTAAGATCATGGAATTGTCACCCCAATGCCATTCTGGCATTGGGGAGACAATTCCATGATCCCCTGAGTCTCTAGCACAGACCTGGGTACTGCCAAACTGCCTTTCCTGGGGCTTCACTGCAGCTGCTGCTGCTGCCAACCCCTCAGACAGGTTTCTGCCCTCCTGGGGTCCAGCCAGGCTTGGCCCAGGAAGGCAGAACAAAGGACTTCCTCAGAGAGAGGGTGTTATACCCTCTCCCTTTGGAAAAAGGTGTCAGGGCTGGGGAGGAGTAGCCTCCCCCAGCCTCTGGAAATGCTCTGATGGGCACAGATGGTGCCCATCTCTGCATAAGCCAGTCTACACCGGTTCAGGGATCCCCCAGCCCTGCTCTGGTGAGAAACTGGTCAAAGGAAAGGGGAGTGACGACTCCCCTGACCTGCACCTACCAGGGGAGGTGCCCAGAGCTCCTCCAGTGTGCTCCAGACCTCTGCCATCTTGGAAACAGAGGTGTTGCTGGCACACTGGACTGCTCTGAGTGGCCAGTGCCACCAGGAGACGTCAGAGAGTCCTTATGATAGGCTCTTACCTGTGTTGCTAGCCTATCCTCCTTCCTAGGTAGCCAAACCTCCTTTTCTTACTATTTAGGGTCTCTGCTTTGGGGAATTCTTCAGATAACGAATGTAAGTGCTCATCAGAGTTCTTCTACATCTCTCTCTTCACCTTCTGCCAAAGGATCGACCGCTGACTGCTCAGGACGCCTGCAAAACAGCAACAAAGTAGCAAAGACGACTACTGCAACCTTGTATCGCTGATCCTGACGCTTTCTCGCCTGTTTCCTGGTGGTGCATGCTCTGGGGGTAGCCTGCTTCCTTTCTGCACCAGGAGCTCTTAAGAAATCTCCCGTGGGACGACGGAATCCTCCCCCTGCAACCGCAGGCAACAAAACACTGCATCACCGGTCCTCTGGGTCCCCTCTCAGCACGACGAGCGTGGTCCCTGGAACTCAGCATCTCTGTCCATGTGACTCCCACAGTCAAGTGACTCTTCAGTCCAAGTTTGGTGGAGGTAAGTCCTTGCCTCCCCACACTAGACTGCATTGCTGGGTAACGCGTGATTTGCAGCTGCTCCGGCTCCTGTGCCCTCTTCCAGGATTTCCTTCGTGCACAGCCAAGCCTGGGTCCCCGACACTCTAACCTGCAGTGCACAACCTTCTGAGTTGTCCTCCGGTGTCGTGGGACTACCTTTTGTGTCTTCGGGTGAGCTCCGGTTCACTCCTCTTCTAAGTGCCTTTTCCGGTACTTCTGCGGGTGCTGCCTGCTTCTGTGAGGGCTCCCTGACTTGCTGGGCGCCCCCTCTGTCTCCTCATCCAAGTGGTGACATCCTGGTCCCTCCTGGGCCACAGCAGCATCAAAAAACCCTAACCGCGACCCTTGCAGCTAGCAAGGCTTGTTTGCGGTCTTTCTGCGTGGGAGAACCTCTGCAAGCTTCTTCGCGACTTGGGACATCCATCCTCCAAAGGGGAAGTGTAGGAGGCTGGACTGGCTTGTAGTGAGTACCAAGGGGTACTTGCACCTTGCACCAGGCCCAGTTATCCCTTATTAGTGTATAGGGTGTCTAGCAGCTTAGGCTGATAGATAATGGTAGCTTAGCAGAGCAGCTTAGGCTGAACTAGGAGACGTGTGAAGCTACTACAGTACCACTTAGTGTCATATGCACAATATCATAAGAAAACACAATACACAGTTATACTAAAAATAAAGGTACTTTATTTTTATGACAATATGCCAAAGTATCTTAGAGTGTACCCTCAGTGAGAGGATAGGAAATATACACAAGATATATATACACAATAGCAAAAATATGCAGTATAGTCTTAGAAAACAGTGCAAACAATGTATAGTTACAATAGGATGCAATGGGGAAACATAGGGATAGGGGCAACACAAACCATATTCTCCAAAAGTGGAATGCGAACCACGAATGGACCCCAAACCTATGTGACCTTGTAGAGGGTCGCTGGGACTATTAGAAAATAGTGAGAGTTAGAAAAATAACCCTCCCCAAGACCCTGAAAAGTGAGTGCAAAGTGCACTAAAGTTCCCCTAAGGACAAAATAGTCGTGTTAGAGGAATAATGCAGGAAAGACACAAACCAGCAATGCAACAACTGTGGATTTCCAATCTAGGGTACCTGTGGAACAAGGGGACCAAGTCCAAAAGTCACAAGCAAGTCGGAGATGGGCAGATGCCCAGGAAATGCCAGCTGCGGGTGCAAAGAAGCTTCGACTGGACAGAAGAAGCTGAGGTTTCTGCAGGAACGAAAAGGGCTAGAGACTTCCCCTTTGGTGGACGGATCCCTCTCGCCTTGGAGAGTCGTGCAGAAGTGTTTTCCCGCCGAAAGAACGCCAACAAGCCTTGCTAGCTGCAAATCGTGCGTTTGGCGTTTTTGGACGCTGCTGGGGCCCAGGAGGGACCAGGAGGTCGCAAATTGGACCTGAATAGAGAGGGGACGTCGAGCAAGACAAAGAGCCCTCACTGAAGCAGGTAGCACCCGGAGAAGTGCCAGAAACAGGCACTACGAGGATGCGTGAAACGGTGCTCGCCGAAGTTGCACAAAGGAGTCCCACGTCGCCGGAGACCAACTTAGAAAGTCGTGCAATGCAGGTTAGAGTGCCGTGGACCCAGGCTTGGCTGTGCACAAAGGATTTCCGCCGGAACTGCACAGGGGCTGGAGTAGCTGCAAAGTCTCGGTTCCCAGCAATGCAGCCCAGCGAGGTGAGGCAAGGACTTACCTCCACCAAACTTGGGCTGAAGAGTCACTGGACTGTGGGGGTCACTTGGACAGAGTCGCTGGATTTGAGGGACCTCGCTCGTCGTGCTGAGAGGAGACCCAAGGGACCGGTAATGCAGCTTTTTGGTGCCTGCGGTTGCAGGGGGAAGATTCCGTCGACCCACGGGAGATTTCTTCGGAGCTTCTGGTGCAGAGAGGAGGCAGGCTACCCCCACAGCATGCACAAGCAGGAAAACAGTCGAGAAGGCGGCAGGATCAGCGTTACAGAGTTGCAGTAGTCGTCTTTGCTACTATGTTGCAGGTTTGCAGGCTTCCAGCGCGGTCAGCAGTCGATTCCTTATCAGAAGGTGAAGAGAGAGATGCAGAGGAACTCGGATGAGCTCTTGCATTCGTTATCTGAAGTTTCCCCAGAGACAGAGACCCTAAATAGCCAGAAAAGAGGGTTTGGCTACTTAGGAGAGAGGATAGGCTACTAACACCTGAAGGAGCCTATCAGCAGGAGTCTCTGACGTCACCTGGTGGCACTGGCCACTCAGAGCAGTCCAGTGTGCCAGCAGCACCTCTGTTTCCAAGATGGCAGAGGTCTGGAGCACACTGGAGGAGCTCTGGACACCTCCCAGGGGAGGTGCAGGTCAGGGGAGTGGTCACTCCCCTTTCCTTTGTCCAGTTTCGCGCCAGAGCAGGGGCTAAGGGGTCCCTGAACCGGTGTAGACTGGCTTATGCAGAATTGGGCACATCTGTGCCCAAGAAAGCATTTCCAGAGGCTGGGGGAGGCTACTCCTCCCCTGCCTTCACACCATTTTCCAAAGGGAGAGGGTGTCACACCCTCTCTCAGAGGAAGTTCTTTGTTCTGCCATCCTGGGCCAGGCCTGGCTGGACCCCAGGAGGGCAGATGCCTGTCTGAGGGGTTGGCAGCAGCAGCAGCTGCAGTGAAACCCCAGGAAGGGCAGTTTGGCAGTACCAGGGTCTGTGCTACAGACCACTGGGATCATGGAATTGTACCAACAATGCCAGGATGGCATAGAGGGGGCAATTCCATGATCATAGACATGTTACATGGCCATATTCGGAGTTACCATTGTGAAGCTACATATAGGTAGTGACCTATATGTAGTGCACGCGTGTAATGGTGTCCCCGCACTCACAAAGTTCAGGGAATTGGCTCTGAACAATGTGGGGGCACCTTGGCTAGTGCCAGGGTGACCTCACACTAAGTAACTTTGCACCCAACCTTTACCAGGTAAAGGTTAGACATATAGGTGACTTATAAGTTACTTAAGTGCAGTGTAAAATGGCTGTGAAATAACGTGGACGTTATTTCACTCAGGCTGCAGTGGCAGGCCTGTGTAAGAATTGTCAGAGCTCCCTATGGGTGGCAAAAGAAATGCTGCAGCCCATAGGGATCTCCTGGAACCCCAATACCCTGGGTACCTTAGTACCATATACTAGGGAATTATAAGGGTGTTCCAGTAAGCCAATGTAAATTGGTAAAAATGGTCACTAGCCTGTTAGTGACAATTTGAAAGTAATGAGAGAGCATAACCACTGAGGTTCTGGTTAGGAGAGCCTCAGTGAGACAGTTAGGCACCACACAGGGAACATATACATGCACACCTATGAGCACTGGGGCCCTCTATGACAGGCTCCCAGTGACACATACATATAGGCCACAAACCTATGAGCACTGGGGTCCTGACCAGCAGGATCCCAGTGACCCATAACAAACATACTGAAAACATAGTGTTTTCACTATGAGCACTGAGGCCTGGCTATCAGGATCCCAGTGAGACAGTGAAAACAGTGACAAACACCCTGGCATACACTCACAAACAGGCCAAAAGTGGGGGTAACAAGGCTAGAAAGAGGCTACCTTCTCACACAACCCCCCCCCCCCCAAACGAAGGACAATAAGGCTAACCTTGGCCAGTTGAGACTTTATTGTCTAAGTGGTGATAAGTAGAGAGTAGCTCTGCAATAGACTGGTTACTCCCTTTATCATCCACTATATGGTTACTTCCCTGTGGGGATGTAAACCACCCTGTTTGAAGTTTTTTAGCTAAGCAACAATGTGAAGATGTATTTTCAGAGTTTCTATCAGTAAGTTTTAGTTTAGAGCAGTGGGAATTGTCCACTGAACCTATTTGTAGTGATGGAAATGCCAGACAGGGATGCTGTCTCAGAAAAGCCATAGCTGGGCAAAAACTTTGTCCATCTGGCTGGAAGAGAGAACAGGGATGCTGTTTCTCTTGAGTTGGAGCAGGGCAGGGATGCTGTCCTATGAGCTCCACACTAGGGCAGGGATGCTGTCCTAAGTGTTGTGAGGTAGTGCAGGGTTTCTGCACTAAAGTTTCTCTGGGAGGGTTGGAGGGATGCTCCATGTTATCTAAAATGGTGCTGTTTTTCTCACCAATGTTAGTTATTCCACAGAGAGGTACTTTCACCTCAGGGAGTCCAGCTTTGGCAGCTGATGATTCCCTTGGAACAGGTGCCACCCCAGGAGAGGTTTCTCCCACCACAGGAATAGTATCCTGAATGGTAGGGTGGTTAGGGGATACTGTGATACCCTTTTTACCTGTTGATGGAGAGGGATCCTGAGTTTTCAGGCCTTCTCTCCTTTGCTTTTTCATTTCACTTGAAATGAGAGGGAACAATTCCTCAGGGATGCCCAGCATGGCTGCATGGGCATAAAACTCTACATCAGCCCAACCTGAGGCCTCTAGGTCATTACCTAAGAGATAGTCTACAGGTAAGCTAGGTGATACCACCACCTGCTTAGGGCCAGTAACTCCACCCCAACTAAACTGAATTATAGCTAAGGGAAGAAACTTAGTGGAGTTATGGACATCAATAATCTTATACTGTTGTCCAATGATGTGTTGTTCAGGAGGCACTAGGTTTTCAGTCACCAAAGTGAAACTGGCACCTGTGTCCCTGTAGGCCAAGGCCTCAACACCATTTATTGAAACTGTCTGCCTGTACTTATCCATTATAAGGGGACAAGCAGCCAGTGTGGCAAGGCCAGTGCCACTAGGTGTGACAGAAACTGTCTTGGGACTGACTACCCCAGTTTCTACTATGGACCCATAAGTGAACCCAACTACACCCTTTGCTTGACTGTTGCCAGCAGTCCCACCACTAGTACCACTACTGCTAGGGGCACTAGAGCTTGATGTATTAGTGGTGGTAGGCTCAGGGGGTTTACCTGGACAGGACTTATCCCCTGGCCTATGGCCTCTATTTTTACACACAAAGCACCAAGGCTTTTTAATGTGTGCAGGTTGGGAAGAAGAGGAAGAATTTGTTTTATCCCCACCCTCTGAAGAGTGTTTAAGATTTGAAGTGGGATCTTTGGTTTTACCCTTATCCCCATGCTTATCTTGAGATTTTTCACCATCTTTCTTCTTATTGCCATCTTTGTCACCCCCTGTATGAACTTTTCTGTTCACCCTTGTTCTGACCCATTTGTCTGCCTTCTTTCCCAATTCTTGGGGAGAGGTCAGATCAGAGTCTACCAGGTACTGGTGCAACAAATCAGACACACAATTATTAAGTATATGCTCTCTCAGGATTGTGTTATACAGGCTTTCATAATCAGTAACTTTACTGCCATGTAACCACCCCTCCAAGGCCTTCACTGAATGGTCAATGAAATCAACCCAGTCTTGTGAAGACTCCATTTTGGTCCCTCTGAACTTTATCCTGTATTGTTCAGTGGTTAAGCCATAACCATCCAGGAGTGCATTCTTAAGAACTGTAAAATTATTGGCATCATTTTCTTTCACAGTAAGGAGACTATCCCTACCTTTTCCACTAAATGATAGCCATAGGATAGCAGCCCACTGCCTTTGAGGGACATCCTGTACAACACAGGCCCTCTCAAGTGCAGCAAACCACTTGTTAATGTCATCCCCCTCCTTATAAGGGGGAACTATCTTGTGCAGATTCCTGTAATCATGCTCTTTTGCAGGATGACTATGGGGAATACTGCTGCTGCCACCATGGGTATCTAAACCCAACTTCTGTCTTTCCTTCTCTAATTCAAAAGACTGTCTATCCAAATCCAGCTGTTGCTTTTTAAGCTTCAGTCTGGTTTGTTCCACCCTCAACTTATTGAGTTCCCTCTCTAACATTCTGTCATTAGGGTTGGTGGGAGGGACATTTCTAGAAACAGAGCTATGATGGGAATGAACAGAAGGAGACCTGTCCCTTACAGAAGCCACCCTAACAGCTTGGTTTACAGAAACATTACTACCAGTATGGTGAGAATAAATGCTTTTGCTATGATGTGAGACAACACTATTTATTTGGTGTGGCTCATCATCATTACCATCTATGCTAGATTGTCTAGTAATGGGCAGGCTAGGAAGTTTCTTTCCTGAATCTTTTCCTGGGGGAGTCCCTGAATCAGATTGAGAACTATTAGGTACTTTTTCAACAGATGGGGCACCTATGGCCTTATCCTGTTCTCTAAGCATGTTAAGTAACAGTTCCAAGGAAGGATTCTTCCCTACACTCAAACCTCTCTCTATACAGAGACTCCTTGCTCTTTTCCAGCTAAGGTTGTCATATGCAAGTTTGGACAGATCAACACTTTGGCCTGTGCCAGACATTTTTTAGAGAGAGTTAAAGTGATAGAAAAAGAGAAAAAAGTTTTCAGAACTTTTTGGAAAGACAGAAAAAACTTTTTTAACTTTTCAGAACTTTTTGAAAGTTTAGAAGTACTTTTCAGCACTTAGAAAAGAGTGAAAAGAGGAAATGCAAAACTTTTTGGCTATGTGTATATACACTGACCTTGTTTTGTATATTTTTCTCTTATGAAAAGTACAATGACAAGAGTGGTAAGCAGTCTCAAGCACTTATCCCACCACTGCACAACCAATGTAGGAGGCTGGACTGGCTTGTAGTGAGTACCAAGGGGTACTTGCACCTTGCACCAGGCCCAGTTATCCCTTATTAGTGTATAGGGTGTCTAGCAGCTTAGGCTGATAGATAATGGTAGCTTAGCAGAGCAGCTTAGGCTGAACTAGGAGACGTGTGAAGCTACTACAGTACCACTTAGTGTCATATGCACAATATCATAAGAAAACACAATACACAGTTATACTAAAAATAAAGGTACTTTATTTTTATGACAATATGCCAAAGTATCTTAGAGTGTACCCTCAGTGAGAGGATAGGAAATATACACAAGATATATATACACAATAGCAAAAATATGCAGTATAGTCTTAGAAAACAGTGCAAACAATGTATAGTTACAATAGGATGCAATGGGGAAACATAGGGATAGGGGCAACACAAACCATATTCTCCAAAAGTGGAATGCGAACCACGAATGGACCCCAAACCTATGTGACCTTGTAGAGGGTCGCTGGGACTATTAGAAAATAGTGAGAGTTAGAAAAATAACCCTCCCCAAGACCCTGAAAAGTGAGTGCAAAGTGCACTAAAGTTCCCCTAAGGACAAAATAGTCGTGTTAGAGGAATAATGCAGGAAAGACACAAACCAGCAATGCAACAACTGTGGATTTCCAATCTAGGGTACCTGTGGAACAAGGGGACCAAGTCCAAAAGTCACAAGCAAGTCGGAGATGGGCAGATGCCCAGGAAATGCCAGCTGCGGGTGCAAAGAAGCTTCGACTGGACAGAAGAAGCTGAGGTTTCTGCAGGAACGAAAAGGGCTAGAGACTTCCCCTTTGGTGGACGGATCCGTCTCGCCTTGGAGAGTCGTGCAGAAGTGTTTTCCCGCCGAAAGAACGCCAGCAAGCCTTGCTAGCTGCAAATCGTGCGTTTGGCGTTTTTGGATGCTGCTGGGGCCCAGGAGGGACCAGGAGGTCGCAAATTGGACCTGAAGAGAGAGGGGACGTCGAGCAAGACAAAGAGCCCTCACTGAAGCAGGTAGCACCCGGAGAAGTGCCAGAAACAGGCACTACGAGGATGCGTGAAACGGTGCTCACCGAAGTTGCACAAAGGAGTCCCACGTCGCCGGAGACCAACTTAGAAAGTCGTGCAATGCAGGTTAGAGTGCCGTGGACCCAGGCTTGGCTGTGCACAAAGGATTTCCACCGGAAGTGCACAGGGGCCGGAGTAGCTGCAAAGTCGCGGTTCCCAGCAATGCAGCCCAGCGAGGTGAGGCAAGGACTTACCTCCACCAAACTTGGGCTGAAGAGTCACTGGACTGTGGGGGTCACTTGGACAGAGTCGCTGGATTCGAGGGACCTCGCTCGTCGTGCTGAGAGGAGACCCAAGGGACCGGTAATGCAGCTTTTTGGTTCCTGCGGTTGCAGGGGGAAGATTCCGTCGACCCACGAGAGATTTCTTCGGAGCTTCTGGTGCAGAGAGGAGGCAGGCTACCCCCACAGCATGCACAAGCAGGAAAACAGTCGAGAAGGCGGCAGGATCAGCGTTACAGAGTTGCAGTAGTCGTCTTTGCTACTATGTTGCAGGTTTGCAGGCTTCCAGCGCGGTCAGCAGTCGATTCCTTATCAGAAGGTGAAGAGAGAGATGCAGAGGAACTCGGATGAGCTCTTGCATTCGTTATCTGAAGTTTCCCCAGAGACAGAGACCCTAAATAGCCAGAAAAGAGGGTTTGGCTACTTAGGAGAGAGGATAGGCTACTAACACCTGAAGGAGCCTATCAGCAGGAGTCTCTGACGTCACCTGGTGGCACTGGCCACTCAGAGCAGTCCAGTGTGCCAGCAGCACCTCTGTTTCCAAGATGGCAGAGGTCTGGAGCACACTGGAGGAGCTCTGGACACCTCCCAGGGGAAGTGCAGGTCAGGGGAGTGGTCACTCCCCTTTCCTTTGTCCAGTTTCGCGCCAGAGCAGGGGCTAAGGGGTCCCTGAACCGGTGTAGACTGGCTTATGCAGAATTGGGCACATCTGTGCCCAAGAAAGCATTTCCAGAGGCTGGGGGAGGCTACTCCTCCCCTGCCTTCACACCATTTTCCAAAGGGAGAGGGTGTCACACCCTCTCTCAGAGGAAGTTCTTTGTTCTGCCATCCTGGGCCAGGCCTGGCTGGACCCCAGGAGGGCAGATGCCTGTCTGAGGGGTTGGCAGCAGCAGCTGCAGTGAAACCCCAGGAAGGGCAGTTTGGCAGTACCAGGGTCTGTGCTACAGACCACTGGGATCATGGAATTGTACCAACAATGCCAGGATGGCATAGAGGGGGCAATTCCATGATCATAGACATGTTACATGGCCATATTCGGAGTTACCATTGTGAAGCTACATATAGGTAGTGACCTATATGTAGTGCACGCGTGTAATGGTGTCCCCGCACTCACAAAGTTCAGGGAATTGGCTCTGAACAATGTGGGGGCACCTTGGCTAGTGCCAGGGTGACCTCACACTAAGTAACTTTGCACCCAAGCTTTACCAGGTAAAGGTTAGACATATAGGTGACTTATAAGTTACTTAAGTGCAGTGTAAAATGGCTGTGAAATAACGTGGACGTTATTTCACTCAGGCTGCAGTGGCAGGCCTGTGTAAGAATTGTCAGAGCTCCCTATGGGTGGCAAAAGAAATGCTGCAGCCCATAGGGATCTCCTGGAACCCCAATACCCTGGGTACCTCAGTACCATATACTAGGGAATTATAAGGGTGTTCCAGTATGCCAATGTGAATTGATGAAATTGGTCACTAGCCTGTTAGTGACAATTTGGAAAGCAGAGAGAGCATAACCACTGAGGTTCTGGTTAGCAGAGCCTCAGTGAGACAGTCATCACACAGGGAACACATACAGGGCACACTTATGACCACTGGGCCCTGGCTGGCAGGGTCCCAGTGACACATACACTAAAACAACATATAGGTAACATGCCAGGCAAGATGGTACTTTCCTACAACAGGGGTACCGTCGTTATTGGGGAAGGCATGGTCTTACCTCCTCCAAATTGCGTCAGCAGGACGTCAGGACAGTCTATGTTGATGATGTCCACCCTCTGTGTCCTTCGGAGCATGCTCATCACCGTGAGAGGAGTCTCAGGGTACCATTCGCTGCCTTGGAAGGTACCTGCTTGGAGCAGGGGAGTGACTCCTTCACTCCACAGGAGATTTCTTCGGTCCTTCTGGTGCAGGATGAAGACAGAGAGTCCCCAGAGCATGGACACCATGGAAACTGTTTCAGCTGCTGACTTGGAGCTGAGGTTGCTGAAGAAAAGTGTCTCTTGCAGACACTTTGTTGCAGTTACAACGTTTCTTGGAGCAGGCTGCGGTTGATCTGAGGTCAGAGGATGCTGAAGTTGTTGCAGAGGATTCCTGAAGGAAACTTGCAAGCAGAATCTGACGAGAACCCACAGGAGATACTAAATAGACGTGAGAGGGGGATTGGTTACCTTATCAGGGATCGACCAATCAGGAAGGGTTTCTGACGACACCTGCTGGCACTGGCCACTCAGAGCCTTCCAGAGTGCCCCCACACCTTGCTAAGCTAGATGGCTAACGTCTGGGACACACTGGGGAGCTCTGGGCACCACCCCTAGGGTGGTGATGGACAGGGGAGTAGTCTCTCCCCTTTCTTTTGTCCTGTTTCACGCCAGAGCAGGGGACAAGGGGTCCCTGAACTGGTGTAGACTGGCTTATGCAAGGAGGGCACCATCTGTGCCCTTCAAAGCATTTCCAGAGGCTGGTGGAGGCTACCCCTCCCAGCCTGTAACACCTATTTCCAAACGAAGAGGGTGTAACACCCTGCTCTCAGAGGAAATGCTTTGTTCTGCCTTCCTGGGACTGGGCTGCCCAGACCACAGGAGGGCAGAACCCTGTCTGTGAGGTGTCAGCAGCTGTAACTGCAGTGCAAGCCTCAGAGAGCTGGTTTGGAAGTACTGGGGGTCCATGGTGGAGCGCCCCAGGATGCATGGAACTGGCTCCCCAATACCAGATTGGGAATGGGGAGGACAATTCCATGATCTTAGACATGTTACATGGCCATATTTGGAGTTACCATTGTGAAGCTACACATAGGTATTGACCCATATTTAGTGCACGTGTGTAATGGCGTCCCGCACCCACAAGGTCCCAGGAAATGGCCCTGAACTATGTGGGGGCACCTTTGCTAGGGCAAGGGTGCCCTCACACTTACTAACTTTGTACCTAACCTTCAGCAAGTGAAGGTTAGACATGTAAGTGACTTATAAGTTACTTAAGTGCAGCGAAAATGGCTGTGAAATAATATGTACGTTATTTCACGCAGGCTGCAATGGCAGTCCTGTGCATGGGTTTGTCTGAGCTCCCTCTGGGTGGCAAAAGAAATGTTGAAGCCCATTTGGATCTCCTGGAACGCCAATGCCCTGGTTACCTGGGTACCACATACTGGGGACTTATAAGAGGGGTCCAGTGTGCCAATTGAAATTGGTAAATGAAGTCACTAGCCTACAGTGACAAATTTAGAAGCAGATAGAGCATAAGCACTGAGGTTCTGATTAGCAGAGCCTCAGTGACACAGTCAAGCACTACTGACAACACATACACTAGGCCACAAACTATGAGCACTGGGGTCCTGGCTAGCAGGATCCCGGTGAGACAGGCAAAACACACTGACATATAGGTTTTTATGTATGAGCACTGGGGCCCTGGCTAGCACGATCCCAGTGACACAGTAAAAACACACTGACACACACTCACAAACATACCAAAAGTGGGGGTAACCGTGGTAGAAAGAGGCTACTTTCTCACAGAAATCTGTTAGAAGGATGGAAAGTCAAGCAGCTTGCATGCAGAAAAAGAGACTGAGAGCAAGAAGAAGCCGTGAGAAGTAGGTAAAGGCAAGCAACAGACACGCAGAAAATGGTGGTGAGAATGAGAAGGAGGTAGTGTTAAGGAGGGAAAAGCAGGCAGCAGGCATGCATAAAATGGGGGTGAGAGGGTGGAGAAAGCAGTGATAAGGAGGGAAAAGCAAGCAGCAGGCATACATAAAATGGGGCTGAGAGTGAGGAGAAAATAGTAATAAGGAGGGAAAGGGAAGCAGTTGGCATCCAGAAAATAGGGCTGAGAATGAAGAGAAAGCGATGAGAAAGAGTAAAAGACAAGCAGTAGGCACACAGAAAATGTGGCTGAGAGTGAGGAAAAATCTGTGGGAAGGAGTGAAATGCAAACAGCAGACACAGATGGAAAAGTGGTGAGCGTGAGGAGAAATCTGTGAGAAGGAGGGAAAGGCAAGCAGCTTGCCTTAAAAAAAAAAGGCTGAGAGTGAGGAGAAAGCCTTGATAAGGAGGAAAACGCAAGCAGCAGCAGCAGAAAACAGAGGTGAGAGCGAGGAGAACGCAGAGTTAAGGAGGGAAAATCATGCAGCAGGCGTACGCAAAACGGGACTGAGAGTGAGGCGAGAGCAATGAAAAGGAGTGAAAGGCAAGCAGCAGGCACGCACTAAATGTGGCTGAGAGCGAGGAGAAAGCAGTGTGAAGGAGGAAATGGGAAGCAGCAGGCTTGCAAAAAAATGGGGCTGAGAGCGAGGCGAATGCAGTGAGAGGGTGGAAAGGCAAGTAGCAGACATGCACAAAAAGGAGCTGACAGTGACTAGAAATCAGTGAGGAGGGAAAGGCAAACAGCCAGCACACACAAAACGGGGCTGAGAGCAAAGAGGAAGAAGTGAGAAGGAGGGAAATGCAAGAAGCAGGTGTAGGAGGCTGGCCTGGCTTATAGTGGGTACCTTGTGGTACGTACACCTTGTGCCAGGTCCAGTTATCCCTTATTAGTAGATTAGAAGTGTTCTATCGGCTTAGGCTGATAGAGGTAGCTATAGCAGAGCAGCTTAGGCTGAACTAGGAGACATGCAAAGCTCCTACTATACCACTTATATCATATAGCACTATGGCCCTCATTATGACCCTGGCGGACGGGGAGAAGTGGCGGTAAAACCACCAACATGCCGGCGGAAATAAAATGGAATTGTGACCATGGCGGTTACCGCAATGGTCATCCGCCACTTCTCCACTCCGACCGCTGGGCTGGGGACTTCGGTCTCCAGCCCAGTGGTCGTCACCAGACTGCCGGCGGTATCAGGACCCTGCATACCGCCATGGATTTTGGGTGGTTTGGAGCCGCCACAAAATCCATGGCGGTAGGCAGTATCAATGCCAGAGAATTCCTTCCCTGGCACTGAAAGGGGTCTCCCCCACCCCTGAGTCCGCCCCCCACACCCCTGCCACTCCCTAAAGGTAGCAGGACCTCACTCCCCACCCCTACCCCCAACATGCACAGACATACACCCCCTCCCCACCCTTACCCCCAACATGCACAGACACACACCCCTACAGGCACACATCCACTACAACAACCCATACCCGCACACATACAAACAGACATGCACACAGACCGACCCGCACACATTTCCCATACACACAACACACCACCTGCATGCAAACACGCACTCACACACCTCCTCTAAATACTCCCACGCACACCCCCATGCACGCACACAACACACAACACCACCCACCCCCTCCCCTAACAGACGATCAACTTACCTTGTCCGTTGATCCTCCAGGAGGGGACGGGATACATGGGGCCTGCTCCGCCGCCAGCTCCCCGTCACCAGGACACCGCCACACCGAATCATGGAACGTGATTCGGTGGGCAGTGTTCTGATGACGGGGCGGTGGAGGTGGAGCAGCCTCCACTTCCCCGCCACCTGCCAGTATGGCTGCTGGCAGCTCTCCGTCCGAAAAAGGACGGATGGCTGCCAGCAGTCATAATACGCCGCGCGGAAAACTGCCTGCACTAGTGGTCTTCAGCACGGCGGTACCTCAGCGGTCTTTGAAAAAGACGGCCAATGTCGAAATGAGGGCCTATTTTAGGAGGCTGGACTGGCTTGTAGTGAGTACCAAGGGGTACTTGCACCTTGCACCAGGCCCAGTTATCCCTTATTAGTGTATAGGGTGTCTAGCAGCTTAGGCTGATAGATAATGGGAGCTTAGCAGAGCAGCTTAGGCTGAACTAGGAGACGTGTGAAGCTACTACAGTACCACTTAGTGTCATATGCACAATATCATAAGAAAACACAATACACAGTTATACTAAAAATAAAGGTACTTTAATTTTATGACAATATGCCAAAGTATCTCAGAGTGTACCCTCAGTGAGAGGATAGGAAATATACACAAGATATATATACACAATAGCAAAAATATGCAGTATAGTCTTAGAAAACAGTGCAAACAATGTATAGTTACAATAGGATGCAATGGGGACACATAGGGATAGGGGCAACACAAACCATATACTCCAAAAGTGGAATGCGAACCACGAATGGACCCCAAACCTATGGGACCTTGTAGAGGGTCGCTGGGACTATTAGAAAATAGTGAGAGTTAGAAAAATAACCCTCCCCAAGACCCTGAAAAGTGAGTGCAAAGTGCACTAAAGTTCCCCTAAGGACAAAGTAGTCGTGTTAGAGGAATAATGCAGGAAAGACACAAACCAACAATGCAACAACGCTGGATTTCCAATCTAGGGTACCTGTGGAACAAGGGGACCAAGTCCAAAAGTCACAAGCAAGTCGGAGATGGGCAGATGCCCAGGAAATGCCAGCTGTGGGTGCAAAGAAGCTTCTACTGGACAGAAGAAGCTGAGGTTTCTGCAGGAACGAAAAGGGCTAGAGACTTCCCCTTTGGTGGACGGATCCCTCTCGCCGTGGAGAGTCGTGCAGAAGTGTTTTCCTGCCGAAAGAACGCCAACAAGCCTTGCTAGCTGCAAATCGTGCGGTTAGCGTTTTTGGACGCTGCTGTGGCCCAGGAGGGACCAGGAGGTCGCAAATTAGACCAGGAGGTAGAGGGGACGTCGAGCAAGACAAGGAGCCCTCTCAGCAGCAGGTAGCACCCGGAGAAGTGCCGGAAACAGGCACTACGAGGATGCGTGAAACGGTGCTCACCCGAAGTTACACAAAGGAGTCCCACGTCGCCGGAGACCAACTTAGAAAGTCGTGCAATGCAGGTTAGAGTGCCATGGACCCAGGCTTGGCTGTGCACAAAGGATTTCCGCCGGAAGTGCACAGGGGCCGGAGTAGCTGCAAAAGTCGCGGTTCCCAGCAATGCAGTCTAGCGAGGTGAGGCAAGGACTTACCTCCACCAAACTTGGACTGAAGAGTCACTGGACTGTGGGAGTCACTTGGACAGAGTTGCTGGATTCGAGGGACCTCGCTCGTCGTGCTGAGAGGAGACCCAAGGGACCGGTAATGCAGCTTTTTGGTGCCTGCGGTTGCAGGGGGAAGATTCCGTCGACCCACGGGAGATTTCTTTGGAGCTTCTAGTGCAGAGAGGAGGCAGACTACCCCCACAGCATGCACCATCAGGAAAACAGCCGAGAAGGCGGCAGGATCAGCGTTACAGAGTTGCAGTAGTCGTCTTTGCTACTATGTTGCAGTTTTGCAGGCTTCCAGCGCGGTCAGCAGTCGATTCCTTGGCAGAAGGTGAAGAGAGAGATGCAGAGGAACTCTGATGAGCTCTTCCATTCGTTATCTAAAGTTTCCCCAGAGACAGAGACCCTAAATAGCCAGAAAAGAGGGTTTGGCTACCTAGGAGAGAGGATAGGCTAGCAACACCTGAAGGAGCCTATCAGAAGGAGTCTCTGACGTCACCTGGTGGCACTGGCCACTCAGAGCAGTCCAGTGTGCCAGCAGCACCTCTGTTTCCAAGATGGCAGAGGTCTGGAGCACACTGGAGGAGCTCTGGACACCTCCCAGGGGAGGTGCAGGTCAGGGGAGTGGTCACTCCCCTTTCCTTTGTCCAGTTTCGCGCCAGAGCAGGGCTAAGGGGTCCCCTGAACCGGTGTAGACTGGCTTATGCAGAATTGGGCACATCTGTGCCCAAGAAAGCATTTCCAGAGGCTGGGGGAGGCTACTCCTCCCCTGCCTTCACACCATTTTCCAAAGGGAGAGGGTGTAACACCCTCTCTCAGAGGAAGTCCTTTGTTCTGCCATCCTGGGCCAGGCCTGGCTGGAATCCAGGAGGGCAGATGCCTGTCTGAGGGGTTGGCAGCAGCTGCAGTGAAACCCCAGAAAGGGCAGTTTGGCAGTACCAGGGTCTGTGCTACAGACCACTGGGATCATGGGATTGTGCCAACTATGCCAGGATGGTATAAAGGGGGCAATTCCATGATCATAGACATGTTACATGGCCATATTCGGAGTTACCATTGTGAAGCTACATATAGGTAGTGACCTATATGTAGTGCACGCGTGTAATGGTGTCCCTGCACTCACAAAGTGCGGGGAATTGGCCCTGAACAATGTGGGGGCACCTTGGCTAGTGCCAGGGTGCCCTCACACTAAGTAACTTTGCACCTAACCTTTACCAGGTAAAGGTTAGACATATAGGTGACTTATAAGTTACTGAAGTGCAGTGTAAAATGGCTGTGAAATAACGTGGACGTTATTTCACTCAGGCTGCAGTGGCAGGCCTGTGTAAGAATTGTCAGAGCTCCCTATGGGTGGCAAAAGAAATGCTGCAGCCCATAGGGATCTCCTGGAACCCCAATACCCTGGGTACCTCAGTACCATATACTAGGGAATTATAAGGGTGTTCCAGTAAGCCAATGTAAATTGGTAAAATTGGTCACTAGCCTGTTAGTGACAATTTGAAAGAAATGAGAGAGCATAACCACTGAGGTTCTGGTTAGCAGAGCCTCAGTGAGACAGTTAGGCACCACACAGGGAACACATACATATAGGCCACAAACTTATGAGCACTGGGGTCCTGACTAGCAGGGTCCCAGTGACACATAACAAACATACTGAAAACATAGGGTTTTCACTATGAGCACTGGGCCCTGGCTAGCAGGATCCCAGTGAGACAGTGAAAACACCCTGACATACACTCACAAACAGGCCAAAAGTGGGGGTAACAAGGCTAGAAAGAGGCTACTTTCTCACACCTATATCTTAAGAAACACAATACTCAGAGTTACTCAAAATAAAGGTACTTTATTTTAGTGACAATATGCCAAAAGTATGTCAGAGGATATTCTCCCTTAGGAGGTAAGTAAAATACACAAAATATACACACAAACCAACATCAGGTAAGTAAAACACTTAGAAAAGTAGTGCAAACACTGTAGAACACAATAGAATTCAATAGGAGACAATAGCCCTTGGGGCAACACAAACCATATACTCCAAAAGTGGAATGCGAACCACAAATGGACCCCAGGCCTAGTGTAGTGTGTAGAGGGTCGCTGGGAGTGTAAGAAAACACTAAGGTTGTCCAAGATACCCCACCCCAAGACCCTGAAAAGTAGGAGTAAAGTTACCCTACTACCCCAGAAAGACAGTAAAGTCGACATAGGGGATTCTGCAAGGACAAAAGCTGACTCCAAAGCATTGAAGATGGATTCCTAGACCTGAGGACCTGCAAAGGAATGGGACCAAGTCCAAGAGTCACGCAGGTGTCCAGGGGCAGCAGGAGCCCACTAAACCCTTGTGAGAAGGTAGCCTCTTTCTAGCCTTGTTACCCCCACTTTTGGCCTGTTTGTGAGTGTATGTCAGGGTGTTTGTCACTGTTTTCACTGTCTCACTGGGATCCTGATAGCCAGGCCTCAGTGCTCATAGTGAAAACACTATGTTTTCAGTATGTTTGTTATGTGTCACTGGGATCCTGCTTGTCAGGATCCCAGTGCTCATAGGTTTGTGGCCTATATGTATGTGTCACTGGGACCCTGTCACACAGGGCCCCAGTGCTCATAGGCGTGCATGTATATGTTCCCTGTGTGGTGCCTAACTGTCTCACTGAGGCTCTGCTAACCAGAACCTCAGTGGTTATGCTCTCTCATTACTTTCAAATTGTCACTAACAGGCTAGTGACCAATTTTACCAATTTACATTGGCTTACTGGAACACCCTTATAATTCCCTAGTATATGGTACTGAGGTACCCAGGGTATTGGGGTTCCAGGAGATCCCTATGGGCTGCAGCATTTCTTTTGCCACCCATAGGGAGCTCTGACAATTCTTACACAGGCCTGCCACTGCAGCCTGAGTGAAATAACGTCCACGTTATTTCACAGCCATTTTACACTGCACTTAAGTAACTTATAAGTCACCTATATGTCTAACCTTTACCTGGTAAAGGTTAGGTGCAAAGTTACTTAGTGTGTGGGCACCCTGGCACTAGCCAAGGTGCCCCCACATTGTTCAGAGCCAATTCACTGAACTTTGTGAGTGCGGGGACACCATTACACGCGTGCACTACATATAGGTCACTACCTATATGTAGCTTCACCATGGTAACTCCGAATATGGCCATGTAACATGTCTATGATCATGGAATTGCCCCCTCTATGCCATCCTGGCATTGTTGGTACAATTCCATGATCCCAGTGGTCTGTAGCACAGACCCTGGTACTGCCAGACTGCCCTTCCTGGGGTTTCACTGCAGCTGCTGCTGCTGCCAACCCCTCAGACAGGCAGCTGCCCTCCTGGGGTCCAGCCAGGCCTGGCCCAGGATGGCAGAACAAAGAACTTCCTCTGAGAGAGGGTGTGACACCCTCTCCCTTTGGAAAACGGTGTGAAGGCAGGGGAGGAGTAGCCTCCCCCAGCCTCTGGAAATGCTTTGTTGGGCACAGATGTGCCCAATTCTGCATAAGCCAGTCTACACCGGTTCAGGGACCCCTTAGCCCCTGCTCTGGCGCGAAACTGGACAAAGGAAAGGGGAGTGACCACTCCCCTGACCTGCACCTCCCCTGGGAGGTGTCCAGAGCTCCTCCAGTGTGCTCCAGACCTCTGCCATCTTGGAAACAGAGGTGCTGCTGGCACACTGGACTGCTCTGAGTGGCCAGTGCCACCAGGTGACGTCAGAGACTCCTTGTGATAGGCTCCTTCAGGTGTTAGTAGCCTTTCCTCTCTCCTAGGTAGCCAAACCCTCTTTTCTGGCTATTTAGGGTCTCTGTCTCTGGGGAAACTTTAGATAACGAATGCATGAGCTCAGCCGAGTTCCTCTGCATCTCCCTCTTCACCTTCTGATAAGGAATCGACCGCTGACCGCGCTGGAAGCCTGCAAACCTGCAACATAGTAGCAAAGACGACTACTGCAACTCTGTAACGCTGATCCTGCCGCCTTCTCGACTGTTTTCCTGCTTGTGCATGCTGTGGGGGTAGTCTGCCTCCTCTCTGCACCAGAAGCTCCGAAGAAATCTCCCGTGGGTCGACGGAATCTTCCCCCTGCAACCGCAGGCACCAAAAAGCTGCATTACCGGTCCCTTGGGTCTCCTCTCAGCACGACGAGCGAGGTCCCTCGAATCCAGCGACACCGTCCAAGTGACCCCCACAGTCCAGTGACTCTTCAGCCCAAGTTTGGTGGAGGTAAGTCCTTGCCTCACCTCGCTGGGCTGCATTGCTGGGAACCGCGACTTTGCAAGCTACTCCGGCCCCTGTGCACTTCCGGCGGAAATCCTTCGTGCACAGTCAAGCCTGGGTCCACGGCACTCTAACCTGCATTGCACGACTTTCTAAGTTGGTCTCCGGCGACGTGGGACTCCTTTGTGCAACTTCGGCGAGCACCGTTTCACGCATCCTCGTAGTGCCTGTTTCTGGCACTTCTCCGGGTGCTACCTGCTTCAGTGAGGGCTCTTTGTCTTGCTCGACGTCCCCTCTCTCTGCAGGTCCAATTTGCGACCTTCTGGTCCCTCCTGGGCCCCAGCAGCGTCCAAAAACGCCAAACGCACGATTTGCGTGTAGCAAGGCTTGTTGGCGTCCATCCGGCGGGAAAACACTTCTGCACGACTCTCCAAGGCGTGGGGGATCCATCCTCCAAAGGGGAAGTCTCTAGCCCTTGTCGTTCCTGCAGTATTCACAGTTCTTCAGCCTAGTAAGAGCTTCTTTGCACCAACCGCTGGCATTTCTTGGGCATCTGCCCATCTCCGAGCTGCTTGTGACTTTTCGACTTGGTCCCCTTGTTCCACAGGTACCCTCAGTCAGGAATCCATCGTTGTTGCATTGCTGATTTGTGTTTTCCTTGCATTTTCCCTCTAACACGACTATTTTGTCCTTAGGGGAACTTTGGTGCACTTTGCACTCACTTTTCAGGGTCTTGGGGAGGGTTATTTTTCTAACTCTCACTATTTTCTAATAGTCCCAGCGACCCTCTACAAGGTCACATAGGTTTGGGGTCCATTCGTGGTTCGCATTCCACTTTTGGAGCATATGGTTTGTGTTGCCCCTATCCCTATGTTTCCCCATTGCATCCTATTGTAACTATACATTGTTTGCACTGTTTTCTAAGACTATACTGCATATTTTTGCTATTGTGTATATATATCTTGTGTATATTTCCTATCCTCTCACTGAGGGTACACTCTAAGATACTTTGGCATATTGTCATAAAAATAAAGTACCTTTATTTTTAGTATAACTGTGTATTGTGTTTTCTTATGATATTGTGCATATGACACTAAGTGGTACTGTAGTAGCTTCACACGTCTCCTAGTTCAGCCTAAGCTGCTCTGCTAAGCTACCATTATCTATCAGCCTAAGCTGCTAGACACCCTATACACTAATAAGGGATAACTGGGCCTGGTGCAAGGTGCAAGTACCCCTTGGTACTCACTACAAGCCAGTCCAGCCTCCTACAACCCTGGATGAAGGTTGTAGGAGGCTGGCCTGGCTTGTAGTGGGTACCAGAGGTACTTACACCTTGTGCCAGGTCCAGTTATCCCTTATCGGTGTAGAAGAGGTGTTTCTAGCAGCTAAGGCTGATAGAAGGTAGCTATGGCAAAGCAGCTTAGGCTGAACTAGGAGACATGTAAAGCTCCTACTATACCACTGGTGTCATATGCACAATATCATAAGAAAACACAATACACAGATATACTAAATGTGAGAAAGTGCCTCTTTCTAGCCTTGTTACCCCCACTTTTGGCCTGTTTGTGAGTGTATGTCAGGGTGTTTTCACTGCCTCACTGGGATCCTGCTAGCCAGGGACCAGTGCTCATAGTGAAAACCCTATGTTTTCAGTATGTTTGTTATGTGTCACTGGGTCCCTGCTAGCCAGGACCCCAGTGCTCATAAGTTTGTGACCTATATGTATGTGTTCCCTGTGTGATGCCTAACTGTCTCACTGAGGCTCTGCTAACCAGAACCTCAGTGGTTATGCTCTCTCATTTCTTTCCAAATTGTCACTAACAGGCTAGTGACCATTTTTACCAATTTACATTGGCTTACTGGAACACCCTTATAATTCCCTAGTATATGGTACTGAGGTACCCAGGGTATTGGGGTTCCAGGAGATCCCTATGGGCTGCAGCATTTCTTATGCCACCCATAGGGAGCTCAGACAAATACTACACAGGCCTGCCACTGCAGCCTGAGTGAAATAATGCACACATTATTTCACAGCCATTTTCACTGCACTTAAGTAACTTATAAGTCAGCTATATGTCTAACCTTTACCTGATAAAGGTTAGGTGCAAAGTTACTTAGTGTGTGGGCACCCTGGCACTAGCCAAGGTGCTCCCACATCGTTCAGGGCAAATTCCCCGGACTTTGTGAGTGCGGGGACACCATTACACGCGTGCACTACACATAGGTCAATACCTATGTGTAACTTCACAATGGTAACTCTGAATATGGCCATGTAACATGTCTAAGATCATTGAATTGCCCCCTCTATGCTATACTGGCATTGTTGGCACAATTCCATGATCCCACGGGTCTGTAGCTCAGACCCGGGTACTGCCAAACTGCCTTTTCAGCGGTTTCACTGCAGCTGCTGCTGCTGCCAACCCCTCAGACAGGTTTCTGCCCTCCTGGGGTCCAGCCAGGCCTGGCCCAGGATGGCAGAACAAAGGACTTCCTCAGAGAGAGGGTGTTACACCCTCTCCCTTTGGAAAAAGGTGTTAAGGCAGGGGAGGAGTAGCCTCCCCAGCCTCTGGAAATGCTTTCATGGGCACATTTGGTGCCCATTTCTGCATAAGCCAGTCTACACCGGTTCAGGGACCCCTCAGCCCTGCTCTGGCGCGAAACTGGACAAAGGGAAGGGGAGTGACCACTCCCCTGACCTGCACCTCCCCTGGGAGGTGCCCAGAGCTCCTCCAGTGTGCTCCAGACCTCTGCAATCTTGGAAACAGAGGTGCTGCTGGCACACTGGACTGCTCTGAGTGGCCAGGGCCAGCAGGTGATGTCAGAGACTCCTGATAGGCTCCTTCAGGTGTTGCTAGCCTATCCTCTCTCCTAAGTAGCCAAACCCTCTTTTCTGGCTATTTAGGGTCTCTGCTTTGGGGAATTCCTTAGATAACGAATGCAAGAGCTCATCAGAATTCCTCTGCATCTCTCTCTTCACCTTCTGCCAAGGAATCGACTGCTGACCGCGCTGGAAGCCTGCAAAACTGCAACAAAGTAGCGAAGACGACTACTGCAACTCTGTAATGCTGATCCTGCCGCCTTCTCGACTGTTTTCCTGGTGGTGCATGCTGTGGGGGTAGTCTGCCTCCTCTCTGCACTCGAAGCTCCAAAGAAATCTCCCGTGGGTCGACAGAATCTTCCCCCTGCTACCGCAGGCACCAAAGAACTGCATCACCGGTCCCCTGGGTCACCTCTCAGCACGACGAGCGAGGTCCCTTGAATCCAGCAACTCTGTCCAAGTGACTCCCACAGTCGAATGACTCTTCGGTCCAAGTTTGGTGGAGGTAAGTCCTTGCCTCCCCACGTTAGACTGCATTGCTGGGTACCACGTGATTTCCAGCTGCTCCGGCTCCTGTGCACTCTTCCAGGATTTCGTTTGTGCACAGCCAAGCCTGGGTCCCCGACACTCTAACCTGCAGTGCACAACCTTCTGAGTTGTCCTCCGGCGTTGTGGGACTCCCTTTTGTGACTTCGCGTGGACTCCGTTTCACTCATCTTCCAAGTGCCTGTTCCGGTACCTCTGCGGGTGCTGCCTGCTTCTTTGAGGGCTCCATTCGACTGTGGGAGTCACTTGGACAGAGTTGCTGAGTTCCAGGGACCACGCTCGTCGTGCTGAGAGGGGACCCAGAGGACCGGTGATGCAGTCTTTTGTTGCCTGCGGTTGTAGGGGGAAGATTCCGTCGACTCACTGGAGATTTCTTCAGAGCTCCTGGTGCAGAAAGGAGGCAGGCTACCCCCAGAGCATGCACCACCAGGAAACAGTCGAGAAAGCCGGCAGGATGAGCAATACAAGGTTGCTAGTAGTCGTCTTTGCAGGAGTCCTGAGCAGGCAGCGGTCGATCCTTTCGTAGAAGGTGAAGAGGGAGATGCAGAGGAACTCTGGTGAGCTCTTGCATTCGTTATCTAAAGAATTCCCCAAAGCAGAGACCCTAAATAGCCAGAAAAGGAGGTTTGGCTACCTAGGAAGGAGGATTGGCTACTAACAGAGGTAAGAGCCTATCAGAAGGAGTCTCTGACGTCACCTGCTGGCCCTGGCCACTCAGAGCAGTCCAGTGTGCCAGCAACACCTCTGAATCCAAGATGGCAGAGGTCTGGGGCACACTGGAGGAGCTCTGGGCACCTCCCTTGGGAGGTGCAGGTCAGGTGAGTGCTCACTCCCCTTTCCTTTGTCAAGTTTCGCACCAGAGCAGGGCTGGGGGATCCCTGAACCGGTGTAGACTGGCTTATGCAGAAATGGGCAGCATCTGTGCCCATCAAAGCATTTCCAGAGGCTGGGGGAGGCTACTCCTCCCCAGCCATCACACCTATTTCCAAAGGGAGAGGGTGTTACACCCTCCTTCAGAGGAAATTCTTTGTTCTGCTATCCTGGGCCAGGGTTGCCTGGACCCCAGGAGGGCAGAAACCTGTCTGAGGGGTTGGCAGCAGCAGCAGCTGCAGTGGAGACCCCGGAAAGGCAGTTTGGCAGTAGCCGGGTTCTGTGCTAGAGACCCGGGGGATCATGGAATTGTCCCCCCAATGCTAGAATGGCATTGGGGTGACAATTCCATGATCTTAGACACGTTAAATGGCCATGTTCAGAGTTACCATTGTGACGCTATACACAGGTGGTGACTTGTGTATAATGCACGCGTGTAATGGTGTCCCCGCACTCACAAAGTCCGGGGAATTTGCCCTGAACGATGTGGGGGCACCTTGGCTAGTGCCAGGGTGCCCACACACTAAGTAACTTTGCACCCAACCTTCACCAGGTGAAGGTTACACATATAGGTGACTTATAAGTTACTTAAGTGCAGTGGTAAATGGCTGTGAAATAACGTGGAGGTTATTTCACTCAGGCTGCACTGGCAGGCCTGTGTAAGAATTGTCAGATCTCCCTATGGGTGGCATAAGAAATGATGCAGCCCATAGGGATCTCCTGGAACCCCAATACCCTGGGTACCTTAGTACCATATACTAAGGAATTATATGGGTGTACCAGTATGCCAATGTGAATTGGTGAAATTGGTCACTAGCCTGTTAGTGACAATTTGGAAAGCAGAGAGAGCATAACCACTGAGGTTCTGGTTAGCAGAGCCTAAGTGAGACAGTTCGCCATCCCACAGGGAACACATCCAGGGCACATACTTATGAGCACTGGGGCTCTGCCTGGCAGGGTCCCAGTGACACATAGACTAAAACAACATATATACAGTGAAATATGGGGGTAACATGCCAGGCAAGATGGTACTTTCCTACAAAGGTGCAAAAGGGCTGCCTCAGGGTGGAAGAAGCCAAAGATTCTGCAACAGAAGGTGCCAGGAACTTTTCCTTTAGTCAGAAGATGTTCCACGGCGTGCTGGAGGAAGCAGAGCTGCTTTCACGCAGAAAGTCCGCAAATAAGCCTTGCTAGCTGCAAGAGTCGCGGTTGAGGATTTTGGGTGCTGCCAGGGCCCAGGAAGGACCAGGAGGTCCCCCTTGGAGGAGGAGACAGAGGGGGCGCTCAGCAACACAGAGAGCCCACGCAGAAGCAGGCAGCACCCGCAGAAGCACCTGAACAGGTGTTCAGAAGATCTGAGCATGGCAGTCATCTCAGCACAACAAAAGAGGGTCCCATGAAGTCGGAGGTCAACTCAGTGAGTTGGGCAATGCAGGGTGGAGTGCTGGGGACCTGGGCTGTGCTGTGCACGAAGGAAGTCTTGCAAAATTGCACAGAAGCCCTAGCAGCTGCAGTTCACGCAGTACAAAGGATTACTGTCTGGCGTGGGGAGGCAAGGACTTACTGTGGTACTGAAAATTCTGGACCCGTGTTATAAACATCGTCGTATCACAACGATTTTGGTATCAGCAGACCGAGAAGGATTAGAATAGTATGCACAAGCATTGTATTCATATTCAGGTGACGAAATCACCCAAATATCAGAGTTTCCGTCCTAAAACTCTGAGGTTCCATTTAAACGACAGTGTCATTTTGTGATTGCCCTCACATAGGCCAATGACTAATGCTGAAAACGAGTCTGAAGGACACATACATCTTTGCTGACTCCTCTGTGACCTGGGCAAGCTGACTCCACTGCCTGAAGCCAAACCTGTTCGGCCAGTTTCATTCCCAGTGGCCGAATGAGATTAGTATCAAGGCACAACACATCATAAAACCTTTAATCACACACAAACCATGCCTAATCTTACACACACCTGTCCCTGTTTCTTTCTTTATGACTTGCTTTACAAGGAGGAGGTGCCTGTTTATATTGGGGGTCCGTCGATATCTGATGAAAGTACTGAGCCTTGCCGGGTAATTGATTGAGGGCTGGACAAACTGAAATATGGCTTGTCATCATAACCCTGCTACTTCTTTGTAGTGAAAATATGTGAATGGTCAACAGTAAAATAAGGAATGTTTGCCTAAAGCATAATATTTTGTATAAAAGAGAAGGTTAGCTTTGCAAGGGGAGCAGTCTCCTGAGAATATACACCGTGTTGTACTTCTAGGATACCTGTTACTGGCTGCAGCCAATAAACAAGATCTTTGACTTCACCAAGAAGACTCTGTGTTTCTGTAGTCTGAAACAGGAAGGACTCGAAGTCTTAGGGTGTGTTCCCTGGCACCACTGGGTTCTGAAAAACCCAGTACTTCAGTTGGCGCCCAACGTGGGGCGATTTCAGCGGTAGCGGTCCAAGCCAGAGGTTCGTGAGGAGCTTCGTGTGAAAATTCTGGAAGAAGGCCGCCACTTCATCGACCCCTGTATGTCGACGTGGTCCGAAAGTCTTTGCTGCGAGGTTCCCCGCTTTCCGACAGCTACGAAGGACTGCTGCCCTGACTATCGCCCTGTTTTGGACCCTTGATGATTTGGTAGAGCGAAACGATAAACGAGTCTTCTGGTGATGTCATCGATACCTCAGTTAAGTATAAGTGGAGCGTCTCCCAGTCCTTAGTTTGGTTCTTAGTTTGGTATCCTCTTGGGATCTTTGATTTGGAACTTGCAAGTACCAAAGCCGAGGGATTCGTGTATTCACGAGACTATTATATTAAATAATCCTTTGAAGTTTGAAGCTAGACTGGAGAGCGAAGATGCCTGTTCTTAGCAGACATGGAAATTTGTTTTGTCTTGGTTATAATAGGGATTCCCGATTGGAGGACTCGTGTCCGGTTCCTCCGATTGGAACTCCAACCTATGAACTATATGTGAAACATGGCATAGGCCTCATCATATATAATGAAGTATGGATCCGATACACAAGGAAAGATGGTGTTTTAAAATGGCCCCAATATGGTAGTTTTGACACAGAGATTCTGGATAATCTGGAGGTTAAACTTTTTAAGAAGAAAGCCCGGCCGGCGATGTTTGACTCTTTCCGCCTATGGCGTAAGGAAGCCAAACAGAAGGAAATTAAATTAGCAAAGAGAAATAAGAGGGAAGAGGGTATCTCGATAATGCAAGCTGCCATACAGTTTAAAGATGATGAAGAAGAGCAGATAAATGAGCAGTTGCACAGGCAACGTAAAATGGTGACCGATAAATGTTATCCAGTTTTTCCGCTTCTTCAGCAAGATGCAGCAAAAGAACTTGAGAAAGATCCTTTAATGTCACACTTGTTGAGGTCGCCACCCCCTTATGCGCAGAATGCTACCGCACCTCCGCAACCTTTAGCTGTGCAACCTCCGGTTATTGTGCCTCAGGTTCTTCCACAGCCGCAAGCTCCTCTTCAGTTGGCTCCTACTACTATGGCGCAGCCCCTTCAAGGGCCACCGACTTCGCTACCTGCTCCATCTGTACCTCCTACAACTTTATGTACTACATCGACTGCCTCTTCTGGTGTTCTTCCTGATACTGCCTCTGAGTCTGCCTCTGCGTCTGCCTTGCCTCCCTCTGTTTTTCCTCCTGTTCTTTCATCAACTTCTCCTTCTGTCCGACAGAGAATGACAGATACTGTTGCCAGCCTTATATTTCCTCTCTTTGGGTCGTCTGGTGTGACCCCAGATTCGGACCGTAAGCAGTCGCGTAGTCAACTGCCTAATTCTCGAAAGAGAGAAATGTTTGACCGTATGGCGCGTAAATGGGTTGTTTACCCTTCAAGATACGATGTAGAGTCTGTTATGGATGTCTTCCGTCAATGGGAAGCACCGAAACAAAGATACGTTTTTGAGAAAATGTGTGCTTTCCTTTGTGAGGAATTGGAGGATAATGATTTGGAAACAAATCCGCCTGATTTGTGCCGTGTACGGTTTGAGTTTGCAAAGGGCACGATTGTGGGTTTCGATGTTGAGAAAGCAGTTGCAACGTTGTTGTCCTTTAGGAATAAGGATCCTTCTCAGTCATTGTTCGAACATGACTCCTCTGTTAAAAAAAAGGTGCGACAGTACCCAATGAGAGAAGTCCCTCCAGTATGGAAGGACGCCGTTGCGGCTGATGTTGCTAATCAAATTGATGCTGTCCCAGCTCATTTTCAGCGTGTTTGGGTACATGTTCCGTGGAAGCGAGCTGAAGTTTTAGCCCTTAAGCAGACTTTGCCTGATCCCCGTAAAAACCCTGCAGGGTATTATAAGGAATTATCACAGACTGCAGACTCATGCATTATGAATTTAGCCGACATAGACATGTTATTTGGGAATGTTGTTCCACAGCCTTTGTGGGGATTGATTCGCCATACAGATCATGTGCAAGAGTTAGGTGACTCATGGGCTAATATCAGTGCTGCAAATGATAGACAAGTTGGTGGTGCCAAGCCTGAGCCTTTGGTAGCAGAACTGCCTGCTAGGATTGTGGAAAAATAAAATATCGCACCCTCATGCAATCACTGTGCCTTGACATCTGGACATCCATTTTGAGAGTAAGCATCCATTTTGAGAATGTGTTGACATTTTGGAGAATGCAGCTGGAGATAAATTGCAACATGTGATGTGCTTCAGGCAGGATGTCAGCCACCCACCTAGCTGTGGTTAAGCCGATTCTTCCGTTTCTAAGAAAAAGCTCGCTTCGACAGAATAACCTGTGGTTGGAAGAAAGTCACGCTTGTTTTCCCTTGTACTCTATTGTATACCCCACGCTTCTGACATTTCTCCGTCTGCATGCTAGCTTCACATATTTCCACTGACGCACATCGGAGTGTTCCAGCTTCACATATTTCCACTGACGCATATAGACTGTTTTGTTTTTTTTCTCTTTTTAAAGTTTGCTTGATGGAAAATTACCGAGTACTGCCATTTGTTTGTGTTGTGCAAGAAATGTATAAAAGCTGCAAGCTGCGCAATGTTGGGCAGACCACTCCCTAACCCGCTTGGTGAGGGAGCTCTCCCTTAACTCGAGTTATTGAAATAAACCCTGATTATACTCCATGTCCCGGACTCTGTCTCCTTCCTCATTTACCTATTACTAGAAAATTATGAAATAAGATAAGGTAAAATAAATTATTTACCACATTTTTGGCACCCGAACAGGGACCTTCCCTTCTCTACACGCGCCGGTTTTTGCCGGCCGCGGTGTTTTCCCCTGTTTCCTCTCTTGACGGACTTCAGGTGCACCCGGTGGGGATTTCCCACCGAATTCCTTCGGAGATGCGGGGGATTGACTGAGACCGGCATACATATGAGGCGGTGAGAGACGCGGGAGGTCCATACCCGAGCCCGACATCGAGGAACTGAGGAGTCCGAGACGTCTGAGACCCCTGACACGCGCAGCGTCTGGATTCGATCGAAAATTCTGGATTTGCTGTTCGGTGAGTATTACTGAATAGTATCAAGACGTTTTCCAATTAAGGAAACGGTAAAAGTATAGATTTAGTAACAAAATGTCGTTGTTTGCCAAATTTAAGACTAAATCTAAGGATAAAAAGTTTTTAGAAAAAGAGGTGGTTCTTCCACCTAAGGACACGCCAGCTAGATTTATGTATAATAAACATGGCATGTCGGCAATAGTCTTTTTGGACTTATGGGTGGAATATACTGAGAAGTTGGAAGAAAAATATCGGTGGCCCAGCAGCGGGACTTTTGATATAGAAAGTATCCTTAAGGTAGAGGAACAGTTGTTCAAAAGGAAAGCGAGACAGGCTCAATTAGATTCTGTGGAATGGTGGAGGAAAGAAGCCCATAGGAGACAGGAGAAAGCTCAGAATAAAGTTGAAAAAGCGCAGAAAATGTCAGAAAAAATCGAAGTCAGACGAATTATTGCAGACAGGAAAGGAAACAGTTCTTGACCAAACAAATAGAGAAAAACAAGGAAATATGACCGGTCTGTATCCGGTGTTACCTAAATGTGAGGTTGCTGGTCAGGTTAAATTGAAACATGGTCTCCTTCCCAGCGCTCCTATAGATTTTGAAGAAGCACCCCTCATAGACTTATTGGACGTACCACCCCCGTATTCTACTGATATGCGGCCCGTCCATCCTGGACCTGGTCAAGTGGTAACACTTCCCCCAACTATAATTGACAACCTTTCAGAACGCACCCGACGCCTTTCTCTGGCAGAGACAGCGGGAGGAGACGAAGCAGCGGGCGGGGAGGATAAAGTGCAGTGTCCCCATGATCCATTATATAAAAGATATCCCGCTTTGGATGAACAAGGATAACAGTTAGTTGATAGTTGGACTAAAATAGAGAAAATGCCTGCAGTACAAAGTACCATTGACAGTATGATTGAATATATGTTACGAGGTGGAGATTCCACCGCATATACAGATGTTATGAAGGGGAAAAATAAGAGACAAAAAATGCACATATATACTTTCATGACACTTCTCTTTGCACGATATTTTCAGGCAAATGGTTTGAAAATTCCTACAAAATTAGCAGACATTATTAATGACCTTAATGAAAAAACTGAAGAAGTAGAGGATGAGATAGATGGAGCAGTAGGTACCTTATTGGCCCTTATGATACAACAACAACGTAAATTCAAAGAGGGTCCCTCACGATCTACTAAGCAATGTCCACTTCGTGGGGACCTCGGAAAAAGAGAAAAATGTACCCCCTCTACGTATACAACTGTTTCCTTTTTTCCCGAGGCCCCAACGAGTGAAGAATTATATGAGGAAACAGAGGAAGCCTTAGAATGGTTCCTTGATCAGGAACCTCCCTTAACAGTTGAGGAGCAGGAATTAGCTCGTACCGCCACCCTGTGGACCTCGCAACAAAAAATATACAATCCAGATGTCATTGCCCAGTTATTTTCTAATCTCCCACTTACGCAACGTAGATTGGCCAGTATATATATGACCCAACACTTGATGACGCTAAATAAAATAATTAGACCCCATCAAAAGGCCCTCGAAGATTTATTGTCTAAGTGCACGTCCTTAACATTCGTACAAGACCCAAGTCTGTTTTTGAACATATTCCTTGAGGCTAGACAGGAGTATCATGACGAAGTAACACGAACACTTCTTCGGTCACGACACCATGATTTACAACAGAAAGACACACTTCGTCATTTTCCTCTCAGAGAGGTACACCCACGAGCAGATGTTGGAAATAACTTGCACAGAGTTTTTGTATATACCCCCCTTACTAAAATGGAAATTATGAAAATGAAAGAAATGGTTCCATCCCATTCTAAGGATCCTGCAGGATTCTTTAAAGAACTCGCGGATGTCCTTACGATGGGAACATACACATTAGCGGATATGACAATCATGTTGAAACATTTGTTGCCCTCGGGGATTTATGAAAAATTGAGAGAGAAAAACTGGGTAGTTGATGCTGTTGAATTAAATTGGGCAAATCTTGAAACACATGAAAGTACTCGCGCACCGGGGGGAGATATACACCAGGAGATAAAGGCGTTGCCAGGTCTTATTCTCAAAGTATTACCCCAACTCCTCACTACTAAAAAAGAGGATTGGGACGCCATTTCGGCTTGTAAGCAAAAACCTGGTGAGGATACTGGGGATTATTATTCCCGATTAAAGGAATGTTTCGCTATCAATAGCGGTCTTAAACCAAATAGTGACTCTTACCCCCACCTGTTTGTGTCCAAATTGGTAGAAAATAGCTTGCCTAAATTAAAGGAAAGGGTTCAAAGAGTTGAAAGTTCCTGGCAGGCTCAGACTCCCTCCCAAGTTTTACGAATATTACAATATCATCAAAATAGACTGAGGGAGGAAGAAGAGCGTGAAAAAACAAGACTGAAAGAAACTAAGATAAGAGCTTTAGTTGCACAGACTGTAATGCCCAGAACAGGCCCCCCGCCACAACAACAAAAGACAACAACTACCTCCAAGGGTGTTTGTAATTACTGTAAGAAACAAGGACATTATGTCAAAGACTTGCAAGGGAATGTAACATGCCCTGTTCTGAAACACAATTTGGCCACCGGTAAAACGTTATCTAGACCCCATGTTCCTCGGGAACAATACAAAACAGAGGGAAGAGTCCCCAGGAGCCAGGATAGAGAAATAAAACAGAGCGCACAGATGTACATGAATGGAGAGGATAATGGGTATGCCGACTTTCCCAGTTTCTTCTGAAGTTGCCCAGGGAGGGAAGAGGATAAATTGCCCCTTATCCCTATACCTGTGGACCAGACTGGTCCATATGTGGACGTTCACCTCCTGGGACAAGAAAAGAAGTTTTTATTGGATACCGGGGCAAGTAAAACAACAATTGATCACAATGAACTGCCTCAAGCACCACTGTCAGGTAATAAAAATGTTTCCCTAGGTTTTTCAGGTCAGCCCATTACTAGTAGTACTTCAGAGCCCTTACCTTTACAAGTCGGCCCCCTCACCACGACCACCGATCTTCTTTTAACAGATGCTTGTCCCGAAAATTTGCTAGGCATTAAACAACTGAAAGAATTGGGTGCTATTATAGTATGCTCCCCCCAGGATGTACGCCTTTTCTTACGAGATTTTAAAGGCCACTATACCGTTAGAGAGTTGGATCCTCGGCTTGCACACCTTCCCCCCGAATTGTGGGCCACCAGCTCCACCTCGGTTGGGCGAATGACTATTGCGCCTCACAAAATTATATTGAAAGATGGAGCCATACTACCACGATTACGCCAGTATAAAATACCTCCGCAAGCTGAGAGAGATCTCATTTCCATCATAGAAGATCTCATCAAAGCAGGGGTAGTGATAGAAGTACCTTCAAACACAGTTAATTCCCCTGTATTACCAGTAGCAAAGAAAGTCCAACAAGGTGAAAATCCCAGTTATAGACTGGTAGTTGATATACGAGAACTCAATAAGTGTGTGGTGTCCCAACATCCTGTTGTACCAGATATCTCCACACTTTTAACTACTATTGATTGTGAGGCATCTTATTTCACCGTCATCGACCTCAAGAATGCGTTCTTCAGCGTACCCATACATGAAGATAGCCAGTATTTGTTCGGGTTCTCACTGTCCGGAAGGAGCTTCCGGTTTACGCGAGCTCCTCAAGGCTTCACTGACAGCCCGAGCATCTACAGTCAGGCATTAAAAAGACAATTAGACACTATACAAATGCCTCAAAATACTGCACTCCTGCAATACGTTGATGATTTACTCATCACGGCTCGCTCTGAACAGTCATGTGTACAAGCTTCGTTAATTGTATTAACGTTTCTTGCTGAAAATGGTCATAAGGTGTCACCAAACAAGTTACAGTTTTGTCAACAGCAAGTGGCCTACTTAGGGCACTTGCTGTCGAAGGAGGGTAGACAACTAACACAAGAAAGAATACAGCTGGTACTAAATATACCCCAACCAAAAACACAGAAACAAGTACGTGAATTCATAGGATTAACATCCTACTGCAGACAATGGATCCCTCAGTTTGCATTAATATCTAAACCACTTGTACACCTCACAACATTGGAAGCAAGTGCAACACCCCAACTTCCCTGGACAGAGGAACATACACACGCATTCCAAACGTTGAAACAAGCAATGTGTCAGGCTCCTGTATTAGCTACCCCCGATTACCACAAAGATTTTACATTATTTGGTACTGAGAAAAATGGGACTGCTTTGTCAGTTCTTACACAGGAACAAGCAGGCAAACAAAGACCGTGCGGATATTTTTCATCCACTCTGGATCCAGTAGCGCAAGCCCTTCCTGCATGCCTGAAAGCTGTAGCAGCGACAGCCCAAGCTATCAGACAAAGTGACACCATAGTATTAGGACACCCACTAGTAGTAAGGGTTCCTCATGCAGTGGAACTACTACTCAATAGAACACAGACTCAACATTTGACCATAGCCAGATTGACAGGGTATGAACTGACACTGTTCCAACCCCACATCCAAATACTTAGATGTAACACCCTGAATCCAGCGACACTCTTACCTCTTCCTGAAGAGATAGACGGAGTACATGATTGTATAGAAGTGATTGAACAAGTGACAAAACCAAGATCAGACCTAAGAGATATTTCTTTAAAAGAGGCGGAACAAAATATATATGTGGATGGCTCATGTAAAAGAAATGAAAAAGGGGAACTGAAAGCAGCCTATGCAGTCACCACAAAAACACAGGTACTAGAATGTCGACAAATACCAATTCTCTCGGCGCAGGCTGCAGAATTAATAGCCTTGAGTAGAGCTTGTCACATAGGGAAGAGAAAAAAGATAAACATTTACACCGACTCACAGTATGCCTTTGGGGTAGTACACAATTTCGGAACGCTATGGAGAGAAAGAGGCTTCATGACATCCCATTGATCAAAAATACAACATGCAGACCTCATAACACAGTTATTGGACGACATACACTTGCCCGAACAAATAGCTGTAATTAAATGCAAAGCACATTCAAAGGGAACAGACGATGTCGCTATAGGAAATGCCTTAGCAGACCAAACAGCTCAGGAAATGACACAGAAAGACATAGAAAAAGGGTCACCCCATGACCTTGCATTTATAGGACATACACAAACTACCAGAGATACCGCTATTGATATACTAGACATACAGAGTCATGCTACAAAAGAAGAAAAAGAAAAATGGAAAAAGGAGGGAGGGATCTTGACAGACCAGGGATGGATGGTGCCACACAAAGCAGTCTGGTATCTACCGGACGCCATGGTACAGATCATTATAGAAACAATACATGGGCCAGCCCATTTAGGAGAAAAGGCTATGCTAGATGCAACAAGATCTATATGGGACAATAAGCACCTTAGAGCCGCAGCCAAAAACAAGGTCCAAACATGCATGATATATTGCCAGTACAACATCGGGAAGGGTGTGACAGTAGGCTCAGGAGGATTTCATCCTCCAGAACATCCTTTTGAGGTCATACAAATGGACTATATACAAATGGAAAGATGCAGAGGATACAAGTATGTCCTTGTAGTAGTATGTACATTAACAAGGTGGACAGAAGCCTACCCCGTACCTGATTATACTGCCAACACCACTGCCAAACAATTGATTAAGGAATACTTTCCTAGGTTTGGTCTACCTCGAGTCATATACTCTGACAATGGCCAACCATTCTCATCTGAATTAATGAAGAAAATTTCGCTCTTGCTGGGATACCAGTGGAAATTCCACTGCGTACGCCATCCACAAGCAGCTGGTCTAGTCGAGCGACACAACCAAACGCTAAAAAACAAATTGGCAAAAATTTGTGCCGATAAGAAAGTTGATTGGATAACAGCTTTACCTGTAGCATTGTTCTACATGAGAATGGTTCCCCATTCCAGGACTGGACTAGCTCCCTATGAGATAGTTTTTGGTAGACCACCTAACATTTGGGGGACACCGCGAGCTAAGGCTATAACAGACATTGAACTACCTGTGTTGACAGATTATCTGGCTTCTTTGATGTCTGCACTTCAATCTTGTCGTTCACAGGTTGCAGCTGCATTTCCTGATAATACCGAAACCAAAGAACACCAGATCAGACTGGGAGACTGGGTCCTCATCCGGAATTTTGATCGCGCGACGCCTCTTGAGCCCAGGTGGAAGGAACCCAAGCTTGTTCTACTAGTTACCCGAACAGCCGTGAAAGTCGAAGGACGGAAGGGCTGGTTACACGCCAGCCACTGTAAGAAATACTTTTCTAAAGAAGGGGCAGAGGACACCTTGCCTCACCTGATTCCAAAACATTCCGAACAATTGACATTACCCACAGAAGAAAGTCCCCAACAGTTATACAAGTCGAAACTTAGGTCTTCTTCCCGAGCCCAGGTCACTTAAGTCCAAACAAGCTCCTCTTGTTGGTGAAACGGCAAGGGCTCAAGGGAGATACGCCTAATGGCAAGGCTTGTGACAGAAACAAGGATGGAACAAAAGAGATTAAGGGACAAATACAAGAGAAGAATGTGTGCTGGGAAAAATATTTTTGTATTGATATTAATGTTTTTGTTGGCAGCAATAGCATGTGTGAGTTGGATACTGTATGTGGTTTTTCCCCCAAGCAAACGAGTTCAGATACCACTTAATGACACTCAAGAACACACACATCACGATCTTCCACCTCATGAGTTGGCACATAGAGTAGCTATGCAGAACAACACCTTTGTGAAGCTATTACACTACTCACATCAAGTGGTTAATACCACTAATTGCTGGGTATGTGGACGGATTCCCCCTCACCAAGATGAAGGGGGAATGCCATTAACACCATTTCCATTCTCATATAACGGCTCATGCGAGGCCTGGTTTGCCCTGATCACAGCTTACAACAGGTCTGAGATGCCAACAGATCAAAAGGACTGGCCCTGGGGTAATCTAAACACTGTCCTTCAAACGGTCTGTTATCCTGATGAGGAAGGGTTACCACAGGCTAATGGAACGGTATTCGAAAGCGAAGAATACCGACAGGATGACTTGACTTTTAAGCTGAAAAGGTCCAGGTCTCAAGGAGAGGGAGGGCCAATAACCATATCCGTTTTCAAAGTAAAAGGACACTTGTGCATCCAGAAGACGGGCACTATCTCTGTAGGATACAGTGAATGCAATTCTACTGTGAAATTTACGGATTATGGTCGGTCCTCATTTCAGACCACCAGACATACCTATTTCATTTGCGGCCAGTCTGCCTATGTCCGTCTTCCCTACAACTGGGGGGGGAGATGTTATATATCCTTCTTATTGCCACCTGTTTTCCTTGCCTCTTCAACGTATCACAAGGATCATCGAATTAGTGCAGGGAGGTACAAGAGGTATATAGATACATCCGGAATAGATCAAACTGAAAATGCTGCGGAACAATATACTGATTTTAATAGAGGTTTTTTCTTCTTCATCGGACCAGTGCAGAACAGTAAGCTTATACGTAGACTTACTCGAACAGTAGAGGCAGTTGTGAATCAGACTATAGCCGCTTTAGGGAACCTGACTCAGGAACAATCCGCTATTAGAATGGTAGCGCTCCAGAATAGTCTTGTTCTCGACGTCATACTAGCGGAGAAGGGTGGGGCTTGTAAAATTATCGGGTCGAGCTGTTGCGTTTTCATTCCCGATAATGCCCCCTCAGTCTATAAAGCTATTTCTAAATTACACAAAATAGCATCAGGATTACATCAGGAACCAGGCACCTGGACTTGGTCAGGATGGTTTTGGGGGTTGGTATCCTCCTGGGGCTGGAAGTTACTATCCATAGTTGGGATAATATTCGCAGTGCTTATGGGGTGTTGTCTCTGCCTACAGTGTGGTCCACCACTCTGTGGATTATGTGCTACCCTGTGCACCCCTAGAAGACATAAGCCGGAGGAAGAAAATGCCAGGATCTACCTCAATGGCCTGTACTGACAGTGATTGCACTCTGGTGCAAGGAGAGGATGTGGAAAAATAAAATATTGCACCCTCATGCAATCACTGTGCCTTGACATCTGGACATCCATTTTGAGAGTAAGCATCCATTTTGAGAATGTGTTGACATTTTGGAGAATGCAGCTGGAGATAAATTGCAACATGTGATGTGCTTCAGGCAGGATGTCAGCCACCCACCTAGCTGTGGTTAAGCCGATTCTTCCGTTTCTAAGAAAAAGCTCGCTTCGACAGAATAACCTGTGGTTGGAAGAAAGTCACGCTTGTTTTCCCTTGTACTCTATTGTATACCCCACGCTTCTGACATTTCTCCGTCTGCGTGCTAGCTTCACATATTTCCACTGACGCACATCGGAGTGTTCCAGCTTCACATATTTCCACTGACGCATATAGACTGTTTTTTTTTTTTTCTCTTTTTAAAGTTTGCTTGATGGAAAATTACCGAGTACTGCCATTTGTTTGTGTTGTGCAAGAAATGTATAAAAGCTGCAAGCTGCGCAATGTTGGGCAGACCACTCCCTAACCCGCTTGGTGAGGGAGCTCTCCCTTAACTCGAGTTATTGAAATAAACCCTGATTATACTCCACGTCCCGGACTCTGTCTCCTTCCTCATTTACCTATTACTAGAAAATTATGAAATAAGATAAGGTAAAATAAATTATTTACCACAGGATCATTACTTACATGAAGACTTTAATGCCTGCGATGCGTGTGAATTGGGATAAATTGTCTGCGTGTAAGCAGAAGAAAGATGAAACAGTGTCTGATTTCTTCACCAGGTTTGAGGAAACGTTTATCGACGACAGTGGTCAAGATATGAGTACAGAAGGTGGTCAACGGTTGTTCGTTGACAAGTTTGTGCACAATTTGCTTGCCGAGCTGTGTAAGAAATTGAAGGATTCAGAGAGTTCTTGGGCCGTTTCCTCTTCAGCACAAATATTGGCTACTGCACAGTACTACGAAAATAGGGATAAAGATGAGAAGGATAGAGCAGACAAGAAAACTAAAGAATTAAAGACGAAGGTTCTTTTACAACAGGCGTATCCGCCACGTAGTGGTCAGAGTAACTATCAGCAACCTCAACAGTTCCAGAGAAACTCGCAAAGGTTCGAGTTTTCTCAACCACGTGTTCCTGTAGGTCCCAATCAGTTTTCATATTGTAAAGAAGAGGGTCATTTCAAGTATAGTTGTCCTATTTTGTTACAGCGTACGAATGATGCTTCTGGCGCAAGAGGTCGAGGTGTTCAACAAGCTCCTAGAGGTAGAGGACGTGGAAGTTTCCCCAAGAACACGCGTTCCTTTCCGTCTCAAAACTCAATGAATAGCTTTGACCAGCAACATAACGCGTCTGGTAGGACGGCTCAGTACTATGCTGACGACTACTATACAGAAGATGAGAATCTGGAAGGTAATAATTACTAGGACAGCCATAGACGAAGAGAGGGAGTTTTTTTAGTTCCAGTAGATCAGAATGGACCTTATGTTAAGGTGATTACATCAGGTGTGTCGGAGCCTTTTCTGTTGGATACTGGTGCTACAAAGAGTTCTATTATGCACTCAAAACTCCCTGGCGCACCTTTGTCTGGCGAGATGACTGTTTCAGTAGGTTTTTCTGGCGCCCCGGTTAGGAACCAGATTTCTAGTCCTATGTCCCTTTCTGTTGGACCTTGTGAATTGGAAGCACCCCTTATTCTGACGACAGGTTGTGGTGAAAACTTGTTAGGATTGGATTTGTTGAAAAGATTGTATGCAACATTATATTGTTCTCCTTCGGGAGTACAACTTACACTGGGTAGGAAAATGGTCTCTCCAATGTATTTGTCGAAGGATAAACTTCTGACCGAATTGTCGTTTCTTCCTGATATCATTTGGGCTACTGGTCCTAATGATGTGGGTCTTTTGGAAATACTGCCTTATGTTGTGACATTGAAAGCCAATGTTAAATTACCACGCATTCAACAATACAAGATCTCTAGTGAAGGTGAAAAGGCGTTGCTAGCGATCATTTATGATTTAATTGAAAAAGATGTAATTGAAGAGACAAGAGGCAACGTTTGTAATAGTCCTGTTCTGCCTGTTTTGAAACGTACTGACCCCTCTAAGCCACCTGTTTACAGGTTCGTGATTGATCTTAGAGAGGTAAATAAAATAGTTGTGCCACAGTTTCCAGTTGTTCCTGATATCACTGCCATATTAACTATGATTCCAGCTTCCGCCACCTGGTTCTCGGTGATTGACTTAAAGAATGCTTTCTTCAGCATCCCGATTGCCGAGGAGAGCAGGGATATTTTTGGCTTCAGTTTAGGAGACTTAAGTTTCCGCTTCAAACGCGCTCCTCAAGGCTACTGTGAAAGTCCATTAATATATAGTCAGGCTTTAAAAACACAGCTTGATGCAATTGTTTTACCTGACGGCGCTACCCTTATTCAGTACATTGATGATTTGCTAGTCGCTACAGATACTGAAGAGATTTGTAAAGAAGCCACCTTGTTGTTGTTGCGTCATTTGTCTGATTTACATCACAAAGTGTCCCTTTCAAAACTGCAATATTGTCGACAAGAAGTGACCTACTTAGGTCATCTCTTATCGAAGGAGGGAAGGAAACTGACCTCAGAAAGAATTCAGGCAATTGCAAAATTGAGTGTGCCAAGGACACAGAGAGAAGTACGTGCTTTCTTGGGCATTACATCATACTGCAGACAATGGATACCGAATTTTTCTTTGCTGGCCAAACCTTTGATAGCATTGACCTATAAAGATACACCGAATCCCGTTCCGTGGTCTGAAGATTGTCAGAAAAGTTTTTCCGAATTACGTAATGCATTGTGTTCGGCTCCTGTGTTGGGTACCCCTGACTACAGTAAGCCCTTTACACTGTATGTCCATGAGAGAGAGGGTTGTGCATTGTCAGTGCTGACACAGTCTTTTGGAGACAAGCAGCGCCCATGCGCATATTTTTCGTCGACTTTGGATCCGGTAGCTAAAGCATTGCCGAGTTGCTTGAGAGCCACAGCGTCAGCAGCTGTTTCTATTCGACAGTCTGCTGGGTTAGTGATGAATAATATGTTGATTGTGATGGTTCCACATGCAGTGGACACGTTGTTAAACAGGACCAAGACACAGCATTTAACTAGTGCTCGATTGTCAGATTACGAGTTGACACTGTTAGCGAGTCATGTGCACATAAAGAGGTGCAATACGTTGAATCCAGCCACGTTATTGCCGATTTCAGAAGAAACAGATGATGTTGAACAACATGATTGTTTTCTTAGGAAAGAAGAAGAAACGAAAGGGAGAGTAGATCTTAAAGATACTCCTCTTGTAAAGTGTGATGGTACCTTATGGGTGGATGGTTCATGCTTCAAGCTTCCGAATGGTGATACGACTGCAGCATATGCTGTCACAACTTTGCATACGATTGTTGAAGCTGCACGTATACCACATAATTCAGCTCAAGCAGCAGAGCTGATTGCACTTACGAGAGCGTGTGCGTTATCGAAAGGAATGAAAGTGACCATATATACCGACAGCCAGTAAGCGTTTGGTGTGGCCCATAGTTTTGGATGATTGTGGAAAGAACGTGGGTTCCTGACTTCGCATGGAACTAAAATTCAGCACGGTCAGTTGGTGAATGAGCTTCTTGAGTCACTGACCTTGCCATTACAAGTTGCGATTGTGAAATGCAGTGCACACAAGAAGGTTACTGATGATGTCGGTCGTGGCAATGCATTTGCTGACGAAATCGCAAAAGAAACAGCAAAAGATGTGATGAAACGAATGTATGTTGCAGGCCCCGCAAGATGGGTTGGTGATGTTGGAATGTGTGAAGATACGATAGAGGGTGTGAAGTCTCTTCAAGCTGAAGCTGCAGAGAAAGAGTTGAATGTGTGGAAAGAAAGTACGGGTAAATTGGATGAAAATGGTTGTTGGGTTGACTTGTCAGAACATCAGCAATGGTTGTTACCCGATGCGTATGTGCTTGCAGTGGTGACAATGGCTCATTGAATGGCCATATCAGTGTGAAAGGGATTTGTAAGTTGTTGGCTCCAGTATGGCAAAATGCTGGAATTCCTAAATGTGCAGAGAATGTGGTCAAGAATTGCATGGTGTGTCTGAAATACAATCCTGGTAGGGGAACCCCAACTCCAGCTGGTCATTTTGCGCCTCCAACGTATCCGTTCGAGGTTTTGCAGCTAGATTTCATCCACATGGAAAGGTGCAACAATCTGAAATACGTACTCGTTGTTGTTTGTGCCTTTTCAAGATGGGTAGAAGCATATCCCTTAAAAGACAACACTGCCTTATCCACAGCTAAAGCCCTTGCCAAAGAATTCTTCCCTAGGTTTGGAATGCCGAGAATGGTCTGGAGTGATAATGGGAGTGAATTTGTGGGTCGAGTGATGAAAAAAGTATGTGAGGGGCTAGGTATCCAGCAAAAATTCCACGCTGCAAATCACCCCCAATCAGCTGGACTAGTAGAGTGCTATAATGGGACGCTAAAACTGAAGTTGGCAAAGATACAAGTGAGCTCTGGTCTTAAATGGCCTGACGCTCTGCCTTTAGCACTCCTATCAACAAGAATGACTGTGCATTCGCGAGTGGGACTTAGTCCCTATGAAATTGTGTTCGGCCGCCCGGCCAACATATGGGGAGTGCCAAGACCAACAAAATTCAGTGAGATCGAACACCCTGTACTGCTTGATTATTTGTATGAATTGACGGCTACATTGCGTGTTCTACACCAACAGGTTCACGATACTCTGCCTCAGGTCTCTGAAGCTACAGGACATCTTATCGATCCTGGATCATGGGTGCTGGTCAAGAACTTCCAGCGGACAAAGAATGACCAGCCCCGTTGGACCGGCCCCCACCTCGTCCTTCTCTCAACAAGATCAGCTGTTCGAGTGGAAGGGAAAAAGAACTGGATCCACGGCGTACACTGCAAGAGGGTCCCTTTTCCTCTACCGTACGACCGGTGGGTCCAGGAGGGGATCGCTGACTCTGAGACTGAGACTGTGCCTCGTTTTTTGCCATGTAGCGATGCACGTGTAAAAGGAACAATTTCTGAACAAGAAAGTGACAATAATTTGCAAGAAGCTGTGCCACCGTCAATTCGATTGAACACTACAGAGCCTGAACTCTTGTTCCAGAACCAGACAGTACCTGGAAAAAGCCGTTATAATTTGAGACCAAGAACTAAGGACAAATAAAAAAAATTCTGTTCCTTTGCTATTTTTTTTAAAAGTGCGGCTCTCTCATCTGAGAAACTTTCTTATTTTTGTTTTTTTTCTTTTCGAACCGCCATCCGGGTTCAGCTGTAGGGTCGTGGTTGCCCAAGTCTTTGGAGTGCAGCTGAAGACGTTAGGTCGACAGTTCTGGTCAGTCTAAGGGAGTTGCCCTGGACTGACAGAAGCATTCCCTAGCATAGAACACCCTACCACCACGAGCAGCAATTAGAGAGGATGGAGTTTTTCAAGAATGAGAGACCTGCCAAACAGATGGATTTTAAAGCCAGAATGTCTATAATAATGACAAAGAAACGATTTTTGATATTATGTATTTTCATGTTGCTCAGTGTAATGACGTTTTTAATAGGATATGTTTTATTCTCTTTTCAAGTGACATTTGCACCCATTACACAGCCCATACCTCCTTCTACTGTTTCCTCGCATTCTTTTCACCCCCTGCCTGAACACGAGTCTGCCAGAAGATTAGAATTTGTCAACAATTCATTCATTCAGCTTCTACACCAACACCAATTAGTAGTGAACACAACTAACTGTTGGGTGTGTGGTCTTATGCCTCATACTACTGATAAAGGTATCCCTTATCTGGTCCTGCCTTTCAGCCATAATGGTTCTGTGTGGGCATATAGAACGGTGTTCATATACACGTATGAAGCCAACCCCCTACGTTCTGTGAAAGATAATCCTAAGAATAGTGCTCTAGCTAAGGGTATAGTAGATATGATTAGGGAAGATATTTCCTATGAGACTATCCCGAGAGATGAGACACTAGCATATATTGGATGGAACATAACAGGATATGGAGTTACTCTGAGTGGGAACCAGCGAGCAAAGAGATCCTCCCCGATTTGGATTGTACCCCATCAGGGTCACCTATGTCTGCAAGGTAATGGCAAGAATCCCAGAGCTCAGTTAGGGAAAAGTATCTGCACTGCAACATATGTTTTTGCGTCTCAGACTTCTCCTTCGTTATTAGCAGCTAAGGGTACCTATTTCATCTGCCATAATAGAGCCTATATGTGGTTGCCCCCTGACTTCCCAGGCACATGTTTTGTTTCGTTCCTGTTACCTCCCACCTACACGGCCGCGGCAGATTACCATAAGACAAGTATAGTTAGAGGTGTCATAAGTAAAGAAGACACTACCGGACAAGAATTTGGAGATTTCGTAAAGGGTTTTCTGCCGTTTTGGGGTCCTATGGTTAACAGCAGGAACATAAGGCAATTGACAAGGGTGGTTGAATCCACGGTAGTTGAAACCGCCAGGTGCCCTTAGTAATTTGACTGCTGAGCTCCAGTCGGATCGCCTTATGACTCTTCAGAACAGGGTCGCATTAGACGTCATACTTGCAGACCGAGGTGGGGTATGTAAAGTGATCCAATCAAGTTGTTGTGTTTTCATCCCAGATAACGCTCCGACAGTCTACCAGGCCATTTCCAAACTGCATAAGATCTCCGAATCTATTCAAGTGGATAAAGGAGATTGGTCATTGATGGGGTGGTTCTGGGAGCTGATATCCGCCTGGGGATGGAAGACTCTGGTAGTCATTGGGATGATCTTAGCCATTCTTTTACTGTCCTGTTTGTGTGTACAGTGTGCTCCTGCAATATGTGGCCTCTGTGCTACATCGTGTGTAAGGAAACCTGTATCAAAAGACAAGCTAAGTAATAGGATGATGCTACAGCAACATCTCAATGACTTTATGAATATAGACCTGGACTCAGATTAGCGTGAGTATGGGTTATTGCCTATGTAAGGGCAAAAGGAGGGTCTGTGGTACTGAAAATTCTCGACCCGTGTTATAAACATCGTCGTATCACAACGATTTTGGTATCAGCAGACCGAGAAGGATTAGAATAGTATGCACAAGCATTGTATTCATATTCAGGTGACGAAATCACCCGAATATCAGAGTTTCCGTCCTGAAACTCTGAGGTTCCATTTAAACGACAGTGTCATTTTGTGATTGCCCTCACATAGGCCAATGACTAATGCCGAAAACGAGTCTGAAGGACACGTACATCTTTGCTGACTCCTCTGTGACCTGGGCAAGCTGACTCCACTGCCTGAAGCCAAACCTGTTCGGCCAGTTTCATTCCCAGTGGGCGAATGAGATTAGTATCAAGGCACAACACATAAAACCTTTAATCACACACAAACCATGCCTAATCTTACACACACCTGTCCCTGTTTCTTTCTTTATGACTTGCTTTACAAGGAGGAGGTGCCTGTTTATATTGGGGGTCCATCGATATCTGATGAAAGTACTGAGCCTTGCCGGGTAATTGATTGAGGGCTGGACAAACTGAAATATGGCTTGTCATCATAACCCTGCTAATTCTTTGTAGTGAAAATATGTGAATGGTCAACTGTAAAATAAGGAATGTTTGCCTAAAGCATAATATTTTGTAAAAAAGAGAAGGTTACCTTTGCAAGGGGAGCAGTCTCCTGAGAATATACACTGTGTTGTACTTCTAGGATACCTGTTACTGGCTGCAGCCAATAAACAAGATCTTTGACTTCACCAAGAAGACTCTGTGTTTCTGTAGTCTGAAACAGGAAGGACTCGAAATCTTAGGATGTGTTCCCTGGCACCACTGGGTTCTGAAAAACCCAGTACTTCATTACCTCCACCAAATTTGGACAGAAGGGCCACTGGACTGTCAGGAACACTTGGATCCAGCACCTGTGTTCCAGGGACCTCGCTCGTCAAGATGAGAGGGGACCCAGAGGACCGGTGATGCAGAAGTTTGCCATGAGTATGCTCTCTCTGCTTTCAAAATTGTCACTGCAGGTTAGTGACTAATTTTACCAATTCTCATTGGCACACTGGTACACCCATATAATTCCCTAGTATATGGTACCTAGGTACCCAAGGTATTGGGGTTCCAGGAGATCCCTATGGGCTGCAGCATTTCTTTTGCCACCCATAGGGAGCTCAGACAATTCTTACACAGGACTGCCACTGCAGCCTGAGTGAAATAACGTCCACGTTATTTCACAGCCATTTTACACTGCACTTAAGTAACTTATAAGTCACCTATATGTCGAACCCTCACTTAGTGAAGGTTAGGTGCAAAGTTACTTAGTGTGAGGGCACCCTGGCACTAGCCAAGGTGCCCCCACATTGTTTAGGGCAATTTCCCCGGAATTTGTGAGTGTGGGGATACCATTACACGTGTGCACTACATATAGGTCAATTCCTATATGTAGCGTCACCATGGTAACTCTGAACATGGCCATGTAACGTGTCTAGGATCATGGAATTGTCACCTCAATACCATTCTGGTATTGGGGGACAATTCCATGCATCCCCGGGGCTTCAGCATAGAGCCCGGGTACTGCCAAACTAACTTTCCAGGGTTTTCTCTGCAGCTACCACTGCTGCCAACCTTTAGACAGGTTTCTGCCCCCCTGGGGCCTGGGCAGCCCAGTCTCAGGAAAGCAGAACAAAGGATTTCCTCTTAGAGATGGCGTCACACCCTCTCCCTTTGGAAATAGGTGTGAAGGGCCTGAGAGGAGTAGCCTCTCCTGGCCTCTGGAAATGCTTTGAAGGGCACAGATGTTGCCCTCCTTGCATAAGCCAGTCTACACCGGTTCAGGGATCCCCTCAGCACTGCTCTGGCGCGAAACTGGACAGAGGAAAGGGGAGTGACCACTCCCCTGACCAGCACATCCCAAGGGAAGGTGCCCAGAGCTCCTCCAGTGTGCCCCAGATCTCTGCCATCTTGGATGCAGAGGTGTAAGGACACAATGGACACCACTAGTGGCCAGTGCCAGCAGGTGACGTCAGAGACCCCTCCTGATAGGTGCTTACCTTTCTCTGTAGCCAATCCTCCTCTGAGGGCTATTTAGGGTCTCTCCTGTGGGTATCTCATCAGATAACGAATGCAAGAGCTCACCAGAGTTCCTCTGTACTTCCCTCTTCGGCTTCTGCCAAGGATCGACTGCTGACTGCTCCAGGACGCCTAAAAAACCGCAATTAGCAAGAAGACTACCAGCAACATTGTAACGCCTTGTCCTGCCGGCTTTCCCGATTGTTTCCTGGTGGTGCATGTTCTGGGGACTGTCTGCCTTCACCCTGCACTGGCAGCCAAGTAGAAATCTCCCGTGGGTCAACGGTATCTTTCCCCTGCCAAAGCAGGCACCAAACCTCTGCATCACCGGTCCTCTGGGTCCCCCCTCATCCTGACGAGCATGGTCCCTGGAAAACAGGAGCTGGGTCCAAGTGTCTCCGACAGTCCAGTGACCCTTCTGTCCAAAGTTGGTGGAGGTAAGTCCTTGCCTCCACACACCAGACAGTAATCCTGTGTACTGCGTGAACTGCAGCTGCTCGGGCTTCTGTGCACTTTTGCAAGACTTCCTTTGTGCACAGCCTAGCCCAGGTCCCCAGCACTCCGTCCTGCATTGCCCAACTCGCTCAGTTTGCCTCATTGCCTAAGCTGTTAGTGTAGGAGGCTGGCCTGGCTTGTAGTGGGTACCAAAGGTACTTACACCTTGTGCCAGGTCCAGTTATCCATTATTAGTAGAATAGAGGTGCTCTAGCAGCTTAGACTGATAGAGGTAGCTATAGCAGAGTAGCTTAGGCTGAACTAGGAGACATGCAAAGCTCCTACTATACCACTTATATCATATAGCACTATTTCATAAGAAAACACAATACTCAGACTTACTAAAAATAAAGGTACTTTATTTTAGTGACAATATGCCAAATGTATCTCAGAGGATACACTACTTAAGGAGGTAAGTAATATACACAAATTATATGCACACAAACCAAAATCAGGTAAGTAACAGTTAGAAAAGTAGTGCAAACAACGTAGAATCACAATAGAATGCAATAGGGAGAAATAGGCCTAGGGGCAACACAAACCATATACTCCAAAAGTGGAACGCGAATCACGAATGGACCCCAGGCCTAGTGTAGTGTGTAGAGGGTCGCTGGGAGAGTATGAAAACACTAAGGGTGTCCAAGATACCCCACCCTTACACCCTGAAAAGTAGGAGTAAAGTTACCCTACTACCCCAGAAAGACAGTAAAGTCGATATAGGGGATTCTGCAAGGAAAACAACTGACTGCAAAACAATGAAGGCGGATTCCTGGACCTGAGGACCTGTAAAGGAAGGGGACCAAGTCCAAGAGTCACGCAAGTGTCCGGGTGGGCAGGAGCCCACTAAATACCGGATGAAGGTGCAAAAGGGCTGCCTCCGGGGGGGGGGGGGGGGGTGCGTGGCCGGACACCATGACGGTAGCAGCCTCTCCGTGAGGCTCCCGTCCTTGTCTCCCCATCTAGGGGAATCCTGACCTGCAAAAAGCCCCACAACCCAGCCATCAGTGGGGCTGGGGGGGTGTGAGATCGAGCGACTGAACTGCCGGCGGATTTGTGTCCGTCTTGAAAGCTTTACAATCACCGCCTGGAGACATGCCGGGGCCCTTATCCTTCCCCGCTCTGAGGTCAGGGGCCCTGGGACTGTCAGGGCGAGGAATCGGCACTGGGAGGCTGTGTGGAGTCGTGGAACAGTTGAGATCCCAGGGGAAGCCTTACTTACACAGCAACATTCTGAGGTGGAAGTCCTCGGCGGTCCTCAGCCCCTGGGGGGCCCCGGAGTGGCTCTCTTCACTGTAGGGGCTACTCCCACTACTTTGTGCTTATAGGAGGGGGGGGCTCCCCTCTCTCCTTTTTCCTGCTAATGGCGATACCCCCCTGTCGATGAGGGGGGGGGGCCGGAACCGGGCTCTCCTGAGGCCCTGTCGGAGCGGAACGACGCTGAGAGTGGAACACAGGCACCTTGGGGCGGTGAGGAGACCTGGGGGCCGGTTTGTGGGCCTTCCTGTTGGCTCGGGGAATAAGGATTTGCTGAGTAGAGAGGGATAGGCCCATCTGCAACACATCTTGGCCTATTGCATGAGTGGGGTCCCACTGAACAGAGGCAGGGCCACCCACGGTGACCACGCTGAATGACATACAAGATGGGCAAAACGGGCCGGAGAAGAGGCACTGAACTTAAGAATGGACCTTCCCCGAGAGAGATGACCGATCTGGGAGGTACCATAAATCCCACCCCCAAAGACAGGAGGGGGGATCCTACCCTTCAGGATGTCCTTCTGGCCATTTCGGCCTCCCGAATAGCGCTGGAAGGAAAGATCGACGCGCTGGGCACTGACCTTACGGTGCTCAGGGACGACCACCACCGTCTGGCTGAGAAAGTGACTGCCACGGACAAGCAGCTGGAGGACCTACGACCTGAAATTACAGACAATACCAAGATGACACAACAAATGGAAAAACGGATCCGAGCGCTAGAACTGCGAGCAGAAGACGTGGAAAACAGATCACGATGAAATAATATCTGAGTGATTAGACTACCTGAACAAACTGAAAAATCCAATCTGGTGGAGTTTCTTGAGCGATGGCTGAGGGAAGGTGTGGCCGAGGATGGATTGTCTCCCTTCTTCGCAATTGAAAGAGCACACAGGGTCCAGGCTCGACCCCCCCGCGGGCTCCCCCAAGACCACTAATAGCTAAGCTAAACTACTTCATTACAGGGACCAAGACTATTTACTCAGCCAAGGCAGGAAGAGAGGAGACAGCACGCTGGACAACCATGTGATCCGTATCTTCCCAGACTTCTCCAAAGAAGTACAGAAGCAGAGAGCTTCCTTTAGAGACGCCAAACAAAGACTCTGCAAAATGGGGATCCAATATGGTATGATGTTCCCTGCCAAACTGAGAGTGGTGACCACAACCGGCACACAATTCTTCAATACGGCAGAAGAGACCTGGCAATGGATTGACATGCAGACGCAGGAGGAGGGAGCACATAGATCTGGATCTCCCGTCTGGAACGAAAGAGGAAAAACAGACACAGTAGAACCAGCAGAGTGGGTAGCCCATCTCCTATGGAAATGCTGAAAGAGAGACAAAAAGCGATGGAAGCGGCTGCTTCCCTGGGTGGCTCTGACCCAGGCTCCTTTAGACAGACCCAGGAAGAACTAGAACAGTCGGAGTCTGAACAGGAATCAGAGCTTTCACACTCGTCGGACAGGATCGGACGTGACCCCTGGCACTTCAGACTGTATCATCTGAGGGGGCCCCTTCCGGCCCTGCTCACAGGGAAAAAGCGAGTTCAGGAATGGGAAACTGCTGCAACTACAGCGACTATAGCGACTGCCACCTAGCCCTGGGACATGAGAGCGGCTGAGTTTGCAGGAGAACGGGGACAATGCCATCCCTGTGTATTTCACCCTGAGACGGGGAGACGGTATTACAGTACACTTTTGATTCGAGATAAGAGCACCCCCCTACTTTGTTAAACTGGTTACATTTCTTCTAGTTTGGCGAGATACATTCCTACTTTTGTCCTAGGGATGGGGAGTTGGGTTGTTATCTGTTGGGCCTTAGGTGCAGGGATAACTGAGCCTCTAAAATAATTTATAAAGAAAATGGAGCTGACATGCGAGTCTACTAAATTGGGCGGAGTGTGTGCTGGTATAGACAAAGTGATATTTAACCAAGTGGGGGGGGGAATTCCCGAAATGGTAATGCTAAACTCTTATAAATACCTCACATGGAATATAAGGGGCATGCATTAGATGGCCAAAAGATATAAGATTTTTTCATATCTACAGCGAAGGGGAATTCAGATAGCAATGCTCCAGGAAACGCATTTGACCCAGGCAGAGGGAAAAGCACTTCAAAGGCGATGGAGAGGTCAGGCATACTACACCTCTTATTCCGCTTTTGCGAGGGGAACTCTAATTTGGATCCGGGCCGGAGTCCCCTTCCAGATGTTGGATAGCCTCATAGACCCAGAGGGCAGATTTGTGGCGGTTCGGGGTAGGTTGGAGGGTAGAGACCTGGCGTTGATTAATGTATATGCGCCCAACACAGATCAGGGAGAGTTCTTTACAAGCATATCTGGTTTATTGGCCCCATACTTGTAAACCTCAGTGGTGCTGGGGGGTGACTTCAAATGTGTGGGAGACCCTGACCTGGACAGATCGTACCGGCCACTGCATGATTCACCACTAATGAGAGTGGCCCAGCAGTTCTCGACCTGCCAAAAGAACTGGGGGCTGATTGATGCCTGGCGCAGATTACATCCAGATGAAAGTGACTACTCTTTCTTTTCTCAACTGCACGAGTTGCATGTTAGATTAGATGCATTCCTCTGCACCCCAGATGTATACCCCCCCAGGTACACAATGCAGAATATCTAACCCGCACACTTTCTGATCACAATCCCCTTTTGTTGTCATTGAGGTAGGGGTCCCCTGTCCCCAGCATTCCTACTTGGAGGCTCAAACCCGAAATTCTCGAGGACTCGCTCTTCCGTGAAGAGCTGTGGCAACATATCACTCAGTTTTTTTAAGATAACGAAGCATCTGCTGTTAACCCCTTGAATGAATGGGATGCCTTTAAGGCGGTAATAAGGGGAGGTGTATAGCGGGGGGTTGGAGTGCGTAGGACTCTACTAGGGGACACAGAAAGGGCTGAGGACAAGCTGCGGGTGGCCGAGAGAAACAGACCCGGGAACCCACAACTACAGAACTCTATATTGGAGCTTAGAACGGAAGTGGCAGATTGTACAGAACGCCTCCGGTGCTTTGATTATAGAAGTTACCTTACTCATGTACATGGAGAAAGAGACAAAGCGGGCCGACTACTTGCTTGGGTAGTATCACAATCCCTCAGGTCCCCAGTCATAATGGACTTAACCACTGAACAGGGAGTTCACATATATGGGCAAGAAGAAATCAACTCACGTTTCACAACCTTTTATGAACGTCTATATAATAGTAGAATTGACCACGCCAAGGAGGCTGCCATGGGTTACCTAACAGGGCTGTAGTTGGGTTCACTTTTGCCTGGGGTCCCAGAGCAACTGGAAGGGCCATCACACAGACAGAAATAAGGGAGGCCATAAAAAGCCTGGCTAGAGGGAAAACCCCGGGGACAGACGGACTCCCTATTGAATTTTACGCCACTTACGTAGACATACTCTCGCCGCGATTAGAAAGCCTATACAAAAATGATAAAGAACGGGGCGAACTACCGACAAAGGCCCGGGAAGCAGTCATAATTCCTCTCCTCAAACACAGTAAAAACCCTATTGAAGTATGGACCTATAGACCACGGTCCCTGTTAAACCTTGATTACAAAATCCTCAGTAAGATTTTAGCAACTAGGCTACTCCCATATATGACCACACTGATACACCCAGATCAAGCAGGCTTCATTCCTGGGCGAAACACCGCTGGCAACATCTGCAGACTGCTAGCCATCATGAGACCAGTCGTCCAAGGCCTGGTCAGATCGATCCCGAATGGACTCCCTTATCTGGGAGTAAAAATTTACCACGATTCACAAGACATCCTAGAGGACAACATTGGTGGCTCCATACGTTCTATAAAGTCCTGCATGTCCTTTTGGCAGACCTTACCATTATCAGTGGCTGGGAGAATAGCAGTCCTCAAAATGATTGTGCTCCCACGACTACTATACCACTTCACGGTGTTACCAATTTAGATTCCTACAGCCATCTTTAAAGAATTAGAAACAATGGTAGTATCATTTATATAGGGCGAGGGGAGGAGGAGAGTAGCTCTGGTTAAACTTCAGAGACAATCCACGGACGGGTGTCTGGCAGTCCCAGATTTCGAATCTTACTATTTGGGGGCTCAACTCCAATGGTTGGCGCAATGGATGTCAAGCAGAATGGAAGCGGAATTAGCTGTGAGGGCGTTTACACCGACGGGACCCAGACTGTTTGAGGTCTTATTAAGAACCTCCGGGGATGGGAAACAAGACCCTCCTGAATTAAAAATCCTGACTCAGTGCTGGAAGACCTTCCTGCGTAAAATCAAAGTGGGGACCCCCTACTCTCCAGAACTACCCCTTTTGTCTCTACAGGCCCTAGTGCACCGGGGTACTTGGAATGAACTTAAGTCCTGGGTGGAGGCCGAGATCCTTACGGTGGGTGCACTATTCAAGGACGGTGTGTTGATGTCCTTTGGGGCCCTCAGGGTGGAATTTGGACTACCAGGGGGGCACTTTTTAATGCATGGGGCATTAGTGGCCAGTATGCGTAGACAATGGCGGGAGAGAGGGGGGAACCTCCAACACAGGCCGCACACACTTATCTGACTTCCGCAACTGGCAAACATAAAGTAGTTTCAACCCTCTACGGCCCGATACGGGCAGACAGAACGGTTCCCCTGACCCTACTTAAACAAACTTGGGAGAAAGATCTGAACCAAGATATTTCCGAAGAGGAATGGGAGCGTATCCTGAAGGGTCTTCCTAAAGCAACATGAAATGCCAGATTCAAACTCATACATTTTTATGTACTCCACCAAGCACACTTGACACCCGCACGCATCAACAAATACTTTGGGAAGGTGACCGAGTGTAGCCCGCAATGTGGCTCTGTGGGTGCCGAATTCAAACACATGTTCTGGGACTGTCCCCACCTACACCTATTCTGGACAGAGGTGCTCCAAACCCTGACGTGGCTCGTAGAAAGAGAAATCCCCTGTACTATGGGTCACTGCCTTTTGAACTGGTTTCCACATTTTGCTAAGAATAAAGTCTCTGACAGATTTCAAGACTTGGCCCTTTCACTGGCTAGGCGAGAGATTGCGGCATCATGAAAAAACCCAAAGGGACCTAGAACGTCCCAGTGGAAAAGTGAGCTGTCCAAGTGGGCAGGTAGCGAGGGGACTATTCTTCATCGAGAATCCAAAAGAGGAATCAGATCCCCAGAAGTTGCAGAGGGCTGGGAGATACTACTTGAGACCCTTAATGCCGAAACCCAGATTTGACCACCCCCCTTGGGTTTACGGACCAAGAGAACTATACGAAACGGGAACTTATAGCTGTTAGAGTCTCTACCTAAGACTTGATATATGTGTTCGGTAGTGTAGAATATGGACTAGCGTACTATTCTTAGCCTCAGATTTCTGTCCTTAGATTGTCATGTTACGCGTAGCTCCACAAAAAGATTTCTAGAACATCACAGAGCTCACTAAGGGAGGGGAATAGGGGTGGGGTATGTGGGGGGGGAGGGTAATGTTTAGTATTAATTTAAGAATTTATTGTGTATAATCATTTTGATCTGATACTTACAGAAGCAGTACAACGTATCTGTTAATTGTAAATTTGTGAGAGGTATTGAACAATTTTCTATTGTCTGTATGCAAATGAAAATTTTAAATCACAATAAAATATGGTTTAAAAAAAAAAAAAGGGCTGCCTCTGGGTGGAAGAAGCCAAAGATTCTGCAACAACGGAAGGTGCCAGGAACTTCTCCTTTGGTCAGAAAATATCCCACGGCGTGCTGGAGGATGGAGAGTTGTTTACACGCAGAAAGACCGCAAACAAGCCTTGCTAGCTGCAAGAGTCGCAGTTGAGGATTTTGGGTGCTGCCAGGGCCCAGGAAGGACCAGGAGGTCGCCCCTTGAAGGAGGAGACAAAGGGAGCGCTCAGCAACACAGAGAGCCCAAGCATAAGCAGGGAGCACCTGCAGAAGCACCTGAACAGGCACTTAGAAGATCTGAGGACAGCGGTCGACTTAGAGTCACAAAGAAGGGTCCCACGACATCGGAGTCCAACTCAGCGAGTTGGTCAATGCATGTAGGAGGCTGGCCTGGCTTGTAGTGGGTACCAGAGGTACTTACACCTTGTGCCAGGTCCAGTTATTCCTTATTAGTGTAAAAGAGGTGTTTCTAGCAGCTAAGGCTGATAGAAGGTAGCTATCGCAAAGCAGCTTAGGCTGAACTAGGAGAGATGTAAAGCTCCTACTATACCACTGGTGTCATATGCACAATATCATAAGAAAACACAATACACAGATATACTAAAAATAAAGGTACTTTATTTTTATGACAATATGCCAAAAGTATATCAGTGAGTACCCTCAGTATGAGGATGAGAAATATACACAAGATATATGTACATAATACCAAAATTATGCAGTAATAGCAAAAGGAAGTAATGCAAGCAGTGTAAAGTTACAATAGATTGCAATAGGAGCACATAGGTATAGGGGCAACACAAACCATATACTCCAAAAGTGGAATGCGAACCACGAATGGACGCCAAACCTATGTGAGCTTGTAGAGGGTCGCTGCGACTGTAAGAAAACAGTGAGGGTTAGAAAAATAGCCCACCCCAAGACCCTGTAAGGTAGGTGTAAAGTGCACCTACAGCCCCCAGAGAGCACAGAAGTCGTGATAGGGGGTTTTTGCAAGGAAAACCAACACCAGCAATGCAATAACAGTGGATTTCCGGACCTGAGTACCTGTAAGACAAGGGGACCAAGTCCAAGAGTTGCGACAGTGTCGAGAGTGGGCAGGAGCCCAGGAAATGGCAGCTGAGGGTGCAAGGAAGCTGCCACCGGATGGAAGAAGCTTGGTGTTTTGCAAGAACGAAGAGGACTAGGAACTTCCCCTTTGGAGGATGGATGTCCCATGTCGTGAAGAAGCTTGCAGAGGTGTTCCCGTGCAAAAAGACCGCAAACAAGCCTTGCTAGCTGCAAGGGTCGCGGTTAGAGTTTTTGGATGCTGCTGTGGCCCAGGAGGGACCAGGGTGTCGCCACTTGGATGAGGAGACAGAGGGGGCACCGAGCAAGTCAGGGAGCCTTCACAGAAGCAGGCAGCACCCACAGATGTACCGGAACAGGCACGTAGAAGAGGAGTGAACCGGAGTCCACCCGAAGTTACAAAAGGGAGTCCCACGACGTCGGAGGACAACTCAGAAGGTTGTGCACTGCAGGTTAGAGTGTCGGGGACCCAGGCTTGGCTGTGCACAAAGGAAATCCTGGAAGAGTGCACAGGAGTCGGAGCAGCTGCACATCACGCGCTACCCAGCAATGCAGTCTAGCGTGGGAAAGCAAGGACTTACCTCCACCAAACTTGGACTGAAGAGTCACTGGACTGTGGGAGTCACTTGGACAGAGTTGCTGAGTTCCAGGGACCACGCTCGTTGTGCTGAGAGGGGACCCAGAGGACTGGTGATGCAGTCTTTTGTTGCCCGTGGTTGCAGGGGGAAGATTCCGTCGACCCACGGGAGATTTCTTCAGAGCTCCTGGTACAAGAAGAAGGCAGGCTGCCCCCAGAGCCAATCCTCCTTTCTTGGTAACCAAACCACCTTTTCTGGCTATTTAGGGTCTCTCCTCTGGGGAATTCTTCAGATAACGAATGCAAGACCTCACCAGAGTTCCTCTGCACGTCCCTCTTTGACTTCTGCCAAGGATCGACTGCTGACTGCTCCAGGACGCCTGCAAAACAGCAACAAAGTAGCAAGACGACTACCAGCAACATTGTAGTGCCTCATCCTGCCGGCTTTCTCTACTATTTCCTGGTGGTGCATGTTCTGGGGGTTGTCTGCCTTCACACTGGGTCAACGGAATCTTCTCCCCGCTAACGCAGGCACCAAAAGACTGCATCACCGGTCCTCTGGGTCCCCTCTCATCTCAACAAGCGTGCTCCCTGGAACACAGGAGCTATATCCAAGTGACCCCCACAGTCCAGTGATCTTTCACTCCAAGTTAGGTAAAGGGACGTCCTTGCCTCCCCACGCTAGACTGCAAACCTGTGTAATGCGTGATTTGCAGCTGCTCCGGCTTCTGTGCACTTCTCCAAGGATTCCTTTGTGCACAGCCTAGCCTGGGTCCCCAGCACTCCGTCCTGCAGTGCTCAACCCTCTGAGTTGGACTCCGATGTTGTGGGACCCTCTTTTGTGACTCTGAGTTCACAGAACTTCCAAGTGCCTGCTCCGGTACTTCTGCGGGTGCTGCCTGCTTCTGTGGGGCTCTCTGAGTTGCTGAGCGCCCCCTCTGTCTCCTCCTCCAAGGGGCAACATCCTGGTGCTTCCTGGTCCCCAGCAGCACCCAAAAACCTCTAATGCAACCCTTGCAGCTAGCAAGGCTTGTTTGCGGTATTTCTGTGTGGAAACACTTCTGCAACATCCAGCACGCCGTGGGACATCTTCCATCCAAAGGAGAAGTTGCTAGACCCTCCTTTGTGACTCTGAGACATCTCTGGTTCACAAATCCTCTAAGTGCCTGCTCCAGTACTTCTGCGGGTGCTGCCTGCTTCTGTTGGGGCTCTCTGAGTTGCTGAGTGCCCCTCTGTCTCCTCCTTCAAGGGGTGACATCCTGGTCCTTCCTGGTCCCCAGCATCGCCCAAAAACCTCTACTGCGACCCTTGCAGCTAGCAAGGCTTCTTTGCGGTATTTCTGCGTGGAAACACATCTGCAACATCCAGCACAATGTGTGACATCCTCCATCCAAAGGAGAAGTTCCTAGCTCTTTTCGTTGCTGCAGAATCTTCGGCTTCTTCCACACAGAGGCAGCCTTCGTGCACCTTCATCCGGGGTTTCCTAGGCTCCTGCCCCCCCTGGACACTATCGCGACTCTTGGACTTGGTCCCCTTGCCTCGCAGGTCCTCAGGTCCAAGAATCCATCTTCAGTGCTTTGCTGGTGTTTGTGGTTCTTGCAGATTCCCCCTATCACGACTATTGTGTCCTATTGGGGTAGTAGGGGAACTTTCCTCCTACTTTTCAGGGTCTTGGGGTGGGGTATTTTGGACACCCTGACTGTTTTCTTACGGTCCCAGCGACCCTCTACAGTCTCCCATAGGTCTGGGTTCTATTCGTGGTTCGCATTCCACTTTTGGAGTATATAGTTTGTGTTGCCCCTAGACCTGTGTTTGCCTATTGCATCCTATTGTAATTCTACACTGTTTGCATTACTTTTCTTAATATTACTTACCTGTTTTGGGTTTCTGTACATGTAACTTGTTTATATTACTTACCTTCTAACCGAGGGTACTCAATGAGATACTTGTGGCATATTGTCATAAAAATAAAGTACCTTTATTTTTAGTAACTCCGAGTATTGTGTTTTCTTATGATATTGTGCTATATGATATAAGTGAAATAGTAGGAGCTTTGCATGTCTCCTAGTTCAGCCTAAGCTTTGCCATAGCTACCTTTTATCAGCCTAAGCTGCTAGAAACACCTCTATTCTACTAATAAGGGATAATTGGACCTGGCACAAGGTGTAAGTATCACAAGGTACCCACTATAAGCCAGACCAGCCTCCTTCACAGCCTGAGTGAAATAATGTCCACGTTATTTCACAGCCATTTACCACTGCACTTAAGTAACTTATAAGTCACCTATATGTCGAACCCTAACTTAGTGAAGGTTAGGTGCAAAGTTACTTATTGTGAGGGCACCCTGGCACTAGCCAAGTTGCACCCACATTGTTCAGGGCAATTTCCCCGGACTTTGTGAGTGCGGGGACACCATTACACGTGTGCACTACATAAAGGTCAATACCAATATGTAGCGTCACTGTCGTAACTCCGAACATGGCCATGTAACATGTCTAGGATCATAGAATTGTCACCCCAATACCATTCTGGTATCGGGGGGACAATTCATGCATCCCCGGGGCTCCAGCATAGAGCCTGTGTACTGCCAAACTAACTTTCAGGGGATTTCTCTGCAGCTACCGCTACTGCCAACCCTCAGACAGGTTTCTGCTCCCCTGGGGCCTGGGCAGCCCAGTCCCAGGAAGGCAGAACAAAGGATTTCCTCTGAGAGAGGGTGTAACACCCTCTCCCTTTGGAAATAGGTGTGAAGGGCCTGAGAAGAGTAGCCTCAGTTGGCCTCTGGAAATGCTTTGAAGGGCACAGATGGTGCCCTCCTTGCATCAGCCATTCTACACTGGTTCAGGGATCCCCCCCGCCCTGCTCTGGTGCAAAACTGGACAAAGGAAAGGGGAGTGACCACTCCCCTGACCAGAACCTCCCATGGGGATGTGCCCAGAGCTCCTCCAGTGTGTCCCAGACCACTACCATCTTGGATGCAGAGGTGTGAGGTCACAATGGACAGCTCTGAGTGGCCAGTGCCAGTAGGTGACGTCAGAGACCCCTCCTGATAGGTGCTTAACTTTCTCTGTAGGTAATCCTTCTCTGAGGGCTATTTATGGCCTCTCCTGTGGGTATCTCATCAGATAATGCAAGAGCTCACCAGAGTTCCTCTGCACTTCACTCTTTGACTTATACCAAGGATCGACCGCTGACTGCTCCAGATCTTCTCCCTCCCAACGCAGGCACCAAACATTTGCATCACCGGTCCTCTGGGTCCCCTCTCATCCTGACTAGCATGGTCCCTGGATCCCAGGAGCTGGGTCCAAGTGTCTCCGACAGTCCAGTGGCCCTTCTGTCCAAATTTGGTGGAAGCAAGTCCTTGCCTCCCCACACCAGACAGTAATCCTGTGTACTGCAGCTGTTCTGGCTTTTGTGCACTTTTGCAAGACTTCCTTTGTGCACATCCTAGCCCAGTCCCCAGCACTCTGTCCTGCATTCCCCAACTCGCTGAGTTGGCCTCCGACATCATGGGACCCTCTTTTGTTGTTCTGAGTCAACCGTCATCCTCAGATCCTCTGAACGCCTGTTCAGGTGCTTCTGCGGGTGCTGCCTGCTTCTGCATAGGCCCTCTGTGTTGCTAAGCGCCCCCTCTGTCTCCTCCTCCAAGGGGCGACATCCTGGTCCTTCCTGGGCCCTGGCAGCACCCAAAATCCTCAACTGCAACTCTTGCAGCTAGCAAGGCTTGTTTGCGGTCTTTCTCCGTGGAAATAACTCTGCACCCTCCAGCATGCCGTGGGACATCTTCTGACCAAAGAAAAAGTTCCTGACCCCTTTCGTTGTTGCAGAATCTTCTGCTTCTTCCACCCGGAGGCAGCCCTTTTGCACCTTCATCCGGGGTTTAGTGTGCTCCTGCCCCCCCCCCCCCGGACACCTGCGTGACTCTTGGACTTGGTCGCCTTCCTTTACAGGTCTTCAGGTCTTCAGGTCCAGGAATCCGTCTTCAGTGCTTTGCAGTCAGTTGTTGTCTTTGCAGAATCCTGTATCTCAACTTTACTGTCATTCTGGGGTAGTAGGGTGACTTTACTCCTACTTTTCAGGGTATTGGGGTGGGGTATCTTGGACACCCTTAGTGTTTTCTTACACTCCCAGCGACCATTTACACACAACACTAGGCCAGGGGTCCATTCGTGGTTCGCATTCCACTTTTGGAGTATATGGTTTGTGTTGCCCCCAGGCCTATTTCTCCCTATTGCATTCTATTGTGTTCTACAGTGTTTGCACTACTTATCTAACTGTTTACTTATCTGATTTTGGTTTGTGTGTGTATATTTTGTGTATATTACTTACGTCCTAAGGGAGTATATCCTCTGAGATAGTTTTGGCATATTGTCACTAAAATAAAGTAACTTTATTTTTAGTAACTCTGAGTATTGTGTTTTCGTATGATATAGTACTAAGTGATATTAGTGGTATAGTAGGAGCTTTGCATGTTGTGAGAAAGTAGCCTCTTTCTAGCCTTGTTACCCCCACTTTTAGCCTGTTTGTGAGTATATGTCAGGGTGTTTTCACTGTCTCACTGGGATCCTGCTAGCCAGGGCCCAGTACTCATAGTGAAAACCCTATGTTGTCAGTATGTTTGTTATGTGTCACTGGGACCCTGCTAGCCAGGACCCCAGTGCTCATAAGTTTATGGCCTATATGTATGTGTTCCCTGTGTGATGCCTAACTGTCTCACTGAGGCTCTGCTAACCAGAACCTCAGTGGTTATGCTCTCTCTGCTTTACAAATTGTCACTAACAGGCTAGTGACCAATTTTACCAATTCACATTGGCATACTGGAACACCCTTATAATTCCCTAGTACATGGTACTGAGGTACCGAGGGTATTGGGGTTCCAGGAGATCCCTGTGGGCTCCAGCATTTCTTTTGCCACCCATTGGGAGATCTGACTATTCTTACACAGGCCTGCCAGTGCAGCCTGAGTGAAATAATGTCCATGTTATTTCACAACCATTTTCCACTGCACATAAGTAACTTATAAGTCACCTATATGTCTAACCCTCACTTGGTTAAGGTTAGGTGCCAAGGTACTTAGTGTGTGGGCACCCTGGCACTAGCCAAGGTGCCCCCACATCGTTCAGGGTAAATTCCCCGAACTTTGTGAGTGCAGGGGCACCATTACATGCGTGCACTGCACATAGGTCACTACCTATGTGTAGCGTCACAATGGTAACTCCGAACATGGCCATGTAACATGTCTAAGATCATGGAATTGTCCCCCCAATACCATTCTGGTATTAGGGGGACAATTCCATGATCCCCCGGGTCTCTAGCACAGAACCCGGGTACTGCCAAACTGCCTTTCCAGGGTTTCCACTGCAGCTGCTGCTGCCAACCCCTCAGACAGGTTTCTGCCCTCCTGGGGTCTGGGCAGCCCAGTCCCAGGAAGGCAGAACAAAGGATTTCCTCTGAGAGGGGGTGTTACACCCTCTCCCTTTGGAAATAGGCGTGAAGGGCTGGGGAGGAGTAGCCTCCCCCAGCCTCTGGAAATGCTTTGATGGGCACAGAAGGTTCCCATCTCTGCATAAGCCAGTCTACACCAGTTCAGGGATCCCCCAGCCCTGGCTCTGGCGTGAAACTGGACAAAGGAAAGGGGAGTGACCACTCCCCTCACCAGTACCTCCCAGGGGAGCTGCCCAGAGCTCCTCCAGTGTGTCCCAGACCTCTGCCATCTTGGATTCAGAGGTGTTGGGGGCACACTGGACTGCTCTGAGTGGCCAGTGCCAGCAGGTGACGTCAGAGACCCCCTCTGATAGGTTCTTACCTCTCTTGGTAGCCAAATGTCCTTTCTTGGTAGCCAAACCTCCTTTTCTGGCTATTTAGGGTCTCTCCTCTGGGGTATTCTTCAGATAACAAATGCAAGAGCTCACCAGAGTTCATCTGCACTTCCCTATTCGACTTCTGCCAAGGATCGACCGCTGACTGCTGCAGGACGCCTGCTAAACCGCAACAAAGTAGTAAGACGACTACCAGCAACACTGTAGCGCCTCATCCTGCCAGCTTTCTCGACTGTTTCCTGGTGGTGCATGCTCTGAGGGCTGTCTGCCTTCACCCTGCACTGGAAGCCAAGAAGAAATCTCCTGTGGGTTCGACGGAATCTTCCTCCTGCTAACACAGGCACCAAATGACTGCATCACCGGTCCTCTGGGTCCCCTCTCATCCCGACGAGCATGGTCCCTGGAACACAGGTGCTGGGTCCAAGTGTCTCCCACAGTCCAGTGGCCCTTCTGTCCAAATTTGGTGGAGGGAAGTCCTTGCCTCCCCATGCCAGACAGCAAACCTGTGTACTGCATGATTTCCAGCTGTTCCGGTTTCTGTCCACTTCTCCAAGGATTCCTTTGAGCCTAGCCTGGGTCCTCAGCACTCCGTCCTGCAGTGCTGAACCCTCTGAGTTGGACTCCGATGTTGTGGGACCCTCTTTTGTGACTCTGAGTTCACAGAACTTCCAAGTGCCTGCTCCGGTACTTCTGCGAGTGCTGCCTGCTTCTGTGGGGCTCTCTGAGTTGCTGAGCGCCCCCTCTGTCTCCTCCTCCAAGGGGCAACATCCTGGTGCTTCCTGGTCCCCAGCAGCACCCAAAAACCTCTAATGCAACCCTTGCAGCTAGCAAGGCTTGTTTGCGGTATTTCTGTGTGGAAACACTTCTGCAACATCCAGCACGCCGTGGGACATCTTCCATCCAAAGGAGAAGTTGCTAGGCCTTTTCGTTGTTGCAGAATCTTCGGCTTCTTCCACCCGGAGGCAGCCCTTTTGCACCTTCATCCGGGGTTTCCTGGGCTACTGCCCCTCTGGACACTATCGCGACTCTAGGACGTGGTCCCCTTGCCTTGCAGGTCCTCAGGTCCAGGAATCCGTCTTCAGTGTTTTGCTGGTGTTTGTGGTTCTTGCAGAATCCCGCTATCACGACTATTGTATCTTTCTGGGGTAGTAGGGTAACTTTAATCCTACTTTTCAGGGTCTTGGGGTGGGGTATCTTGGACACCCTGACTGTTTTCTTACAATCCCAGCGACCCTCTACAAGCTCCCATAGGTCTGGGGTCCATTTGTGATTTGCATTCCACTTTTGGAGTATATGGTTTGTGTTACCCCTAGACCTATGTTCACCTATTGCATCCTATTGTGATTCTACATTGTTTGCACTACTTTTCTTACTGTTACTTACCTGTTTTGGGTTTGTGTACATATAACTTGTGTATATTACTTACCTCCTAAGTGAGGGTATTCTCTGAGATACTTTTGGCATATTGTCACTAAAATAAAGTACCTTTATTTTTAGTAACTCTGAGCAATGTGTTTTCTTATGACATTGTGCTATATGATATAAGTGGTATAGTAGGAGATTTGCATGTCTCCTAGTTCAGCCTAAGCTGCTTTGCCATAGCTACCTTCCATCATCCTAAGCTGCTAGAAACACCTCTATTCTACTAATAAGGGATAACTGGACCTAGCACAGGGTGTAAGTACCACAAGGTACCCACTATAAGTTAGGCTGGCTGTGAGAAAGTAGACTCTTTCTAGCCTTGTTACCCCCTCTTTTGGCCTGTTTGTGAGTATATGTCACGGTGTTTTCACTGTCTCACTGGGATCCTGCTAGCCAGGGCCCAGTGCTCATAGTGAAAACCCTATGTTGTCAGTACGTTTGTTATGTGTCACTGGGACCCTGCTAGCAAGGACCCCAGTGCTAATAAGTTTGGGCCTATATGTGTTCCCTGTGTGATGCCTAACTGTCTCACTGAGGCTCTGCTAACCAGAACCTCAGTGGTTATGCTCTCTCTGCTTTCCAAATTTGTCACTAACAGGCTAGTGACTAAATTTACCAATTCACATTGGCATACTGGTACACCCATATAATTCCCTAGTATATGGTACTGAGGTATCCAGGGTATTGGGGTTCCAGGAGATCCCTATGGGCTGCAGCATTTATTTTGTCACCCATAGGGAGCTCTGACAATTCTTACACAGGCCTGCCAGTGCAGCCGGAATGAAATAACGTCCATGTTATTTCACAGCCATTTACCACTACACTTAAGTAACTTATAAGTCACCTATATGTCTAACCTTCACCTGGTGAAGGTTGGGTGCAAAGTTACTTAGTGTGTGTGCACCCTAGCACTAGCCAAGGTGCCCCCACATCGTTCAGGGCAAATTCCCCGGACTTTGTGAGTGCGGGGACACCATTACACGCGTGCACTGTACATAGGTCACCACCTATGAATAGCGTCACAATGGTAACTCCGAACATGGCCATGTAACATGTCTAAGATCATGGAATTGTCACCCCAATGCCATTCTGGCATTGGGGGACAAATCCATGATCCCCCGGGTCTCTAGCATAGTACCCGGGTACTGCCAAACTGCCTTTCCGGGGTCTCCACTGCAGCTGCTGCTGCTGCCAACCCCTCAGACAGGTCTCTGCCCTCCTGGGGTCCAGACAGCCCTGGCCCAGGAAGGTAGAACAAAGGACTTCCTCTGAGAGAAAGTGTAACACCCTCTCCCTTTGGAAATAGGTGTGAGGGCTGGGGAGGAGTAGCCTCCCCCAGGCTCTGGAAATGCTTTGATGGGCACAGATGGTGCCCATCTCTGCATAAGCCAGTCTAGACCGGTTCAGGGATCCCCCAGCCCTTCTCTGGCGCGAACCTGGACAAAGGAAAGGGGAGTGACCATTCCCCTGACCTGCACCTCCCAGGGGAGGTGCCCAGAGCTCCTCCAGTGTGTCCCAGACCTCTGCCATCTTGGAAACAGAGGTGTTTGTGGCCAAACCTCCTTTTCTGGGTATTTAGGGTCTCTGCTTTGGGAAATTCTTCAGATAACGAATGCAAGAGCTCACCAGAGTTCCTCTGCGCCTCCCTCTTCACCTTCTACCAAAGGATCGACCGCTCACTGCTCAGGACGCCTGCAAAACCGCAACAAAGTAGCAAGACGACTACTAGCAACCTTGTATCACCTCATCCTGCCGGCTTTCTCGACTGTTTCCAGGTGGTGCATGCTCTGGGGGTAGCCTGCCTTCTCATTACACCAGGAGCTTTGAAGAAATCTCCTGTGGGTCAACGGAATCTTCCTCCTGCAACCGCAGGCACCAAAAGACTGCATCACTGGTCCTCTGGTCCCCTCTCAGCCTGACGAGCGTGGTCCCTGGAACACAGCAACTCTGTCCATGTGACTCCCACAGTCCAGTGACTCTTCAGTCCAAGTTTGATGGAGGTAAGTCCTTGCCTCCCCACGCTAGACTGCATTGCTGGGTACCACGTGATTTGCAGCTGCTCCTGCTCCTGTGCACTCTTCCAGGATTTCCAGTGTGCACAGCCAAGCCTGGGTCCCCGACACTCTAACCTGCAGTGCACAACCTTCTGAGTTGTCCTCCGGCGTCGTGGGACTCCCTTTTGTGACTTCGCGTGGACTCCAGTTCACTTTCCTTCTAAGTGCCTGTTCAGGTACTTCTGCGGGTGCTGCCTGCTTCTGTGAGGTCTCCCTGACTTGCTGGGTGCCCCCTCTGCCTCCTCCTCCAAGTGGCGACATCCTGGTCCCTGCTGGGCCACGGCAGCACCCAAAAACCTCTACCACGACCCTTGCAGCTAGCAAGGCTTGTTTGCAGTCTTTCTGCATTGGAACACTTCTGCAGGCTTCATCGCGACGTGTGACATCTGTCTTCCGAAGGAGAAGTCCCTAGCTCTCTTCTTTCTTGCAGAACTCCAAGCTTCCTCCATCCGGTGGCAGCTTCCTTGCACCCTCAGCTGGCATTTCCTGGGATCCTGCCCACTCTCGACACTATCGCGACTATTGGACTTGGTCCCCTTGTCTTACAGGTACTCTGGTCCGGAAAGCCACTGTTGTTGCATTGCTGGTGTTTGTTCTTCCTGTAGAATCCCTCTATCACGACTTCTGTGCTCTTTGGGGGTAGTAGGTGTACTTTACACCTACCTTTCAGGGTCTTGGGGTAGGCTATTTTTCTAAACCTCACTGTTTTATTACAGTCCCAGCGACCCTCTACAAGTTCACATAGGTTTGGGGTCTATTTGTGGTTCGCATTCCACTTTTGGAGTATATGGTTTGTGTTGCCCCTATACCTATGTGCTCCTATTGCAATCTACTGTAATTCTACACTGTTTGCAAAACTTTTCTTGCTATTACTTACCTAAGTTTGGTTTGTGTACATATATCTTGTGTATATAACTTATCCTCATACTGAGGGTACTCACTGAGATACTTTTGGCATGTTGTCATAAAAATAAAGTACCTTTAATTTTAGTACTTCTGTGTATTGTGTTTTCTTATGATATTGTGCATATGACACCAGTGGTATAGTAGGAGCTTTACATGTCTCCTAGTTCAGCCTAAGCTGCTTTGCCATAGCTACCTTCTATCAGCCTAAGCTGCTAGAAACACCTCTTCTACACTAATAAGGGATAACTGGACCTGGCACAAGGTTTAAGTACCTCTGGTACCTACTACAAGCCAGGCCAGCCTCCTACACCAGCCTCCTACAGTAGGGTATCCTTTCGGGAGAGGCTTGCCTGCAGCCGAAGCTTTCACGACAGTCAGTATTTCATTATCCAATCTCGTTTGTGAACGAGTCACTGCAACTACAGAAGCTGTAGCTATTGATGATTTGGTTGCTTCATCAGCCAATGTGTTGCCGGTAACGTGTACTCCTACACATTGGTGGCCCAATGTATGTACTACATGGACACACAGTAGCTTATCCTTAAGATCAGCCACCCTCCCCCACAATGTTTTGTGTTTAATGGTGTTCCCTTTTGAACCTCTAAATCTGTTCAGCTTCCAACGATTAAGATAATCATTGTATGATTGGATGCAGTAGTATGAGTCGCAGACTATTAAAATCAGGCTTCCTGGCTCGGTGTGTTCTAGTGCTAGTATAATAGCTTTAAGTTCAGCCAACTGAGCTGTGCAGTCCCCTAGGGTCTGTATGTAGGTATTGTGAGGGTGGAAGACTCCATCTTCCATCACTCCACTCACAGCTGCTCAAGCGGCTAATTTCTGATGTTTAGTACCCACAGCCGGTTGCGCTGAACCATCAGTGTATATGACAGTATGGTATCTATCTAGTGGCAGGATATTTAGAGGAGTGGGGTACCCCTGTTCATACTGGAGAAATTGTTGTGTCTGAAGTTTTGGATCAAAAATGTAAATCGACATCAGTGGTGGTCAGAGACGTTGCCCAATGTATCCAACGTGGATGTATTGCTTGAGTGTTAGGAACCCTTGCTTTGGTGACGGCCTCTAAGGCAGGCACCGGGGTAACAACAATAATGCATTTCCCCTGGGCAAGTGGCCTCTCTTATGACAGCCATCTGAACTGCCGTCAGAATCTTTTTCTGTAGGTGCAAAACGATGTTCTGTATTAGAGTATAAATGTGATTTATATGCTATGGGTACCGTGTCACCTTCGTTGAAGGTGACATAAGTAAATCCAATGGCACCAGCAATTATTCTCATGACCAAATTTGTTTTATTGTCATGTGTGTGCAAGTGTTTAGCTTCTAGCATGTCCTGTTGCATTTCCCAAAGGATGCATGTGTGTTCAACTGTCCAGTGTCTGCTAGAAAAATTGAGAAGAACCAAGTCATAAAGTGGATTGATATGTTGTGCACAGTCTCGAGTGTATGTTCTGCCAAAATTAAAGAAACCCAGTAATGACTGTAGTTTCTTAAGGGTGTTAGGAGGGTGCAATTGAGCACATTTCTCTAGAAAGTGCGGGGCCAGGCTCTTCCCCTAGTTTGATAGCTCATATCCTAGGAACAATACACTGAGAAAGGCGATCTTACTTTTCTTAAAGTTGAATTTGTAACCGAGGTCTGCAAATCCCAAAATTATCTGATCGACCCTTACAAGATGAATGTCGAGTTCGTTGTCTGTGAGATATATGTCATCCACATAGGATAATGCCTCGGAATCAATATCATGTACTATTGATGTTACACGGGCTGAGAAAAGCCCGGGCAATTTTTATAGCCTTGAGGTAAACGACAAAAGCGTTACTGAGAGCCAAATGAGAATGCACTCAGGTCCCGACATTCATGTGCTAAGTTCTGGCAGAAAAAGCCATTAGATATGTCTAATGTTGTTTTATATTTTTTACGCACTATATTGTTTATTAGTGCCGTGCTATGTGAGTTTTGTATAGCATATGTGTGTGTATGACTATTTAAATGTCTATAATCAATGACTATTCTATATGAATGGTATGACTTTGAACGGGGAATAACGGGTTATTCATTGCAGATGTACAGGGCTCAATTACTCACTGATACTCAAGTTGGGTGAGGATTTCCCCTTCTGGAGCTTCATGTTTAACAGGATATTGTGGCTGATGTTGGGGTGTAGACCTAACGGGAATAACATGACAAGGAGACTCCTTGTCCCAACCTACATGATTGCGTTATAACGCAGGTGCCTGCGCTAAAGCCCATTCAGGCTTCTTTTTCTACTTCCGGAACAAGATAGGAGAAAGAAGGCAAAATGACATCTTCCCCATGCGGGAGCTTACGGACATGTTCAGGTGGCCAGTCTCTTTCGGTCAATAGGATGTCACTAGTAAGTTAATCCCAAAATATCACACCAATGGTGCGCTCCACGTCTCCCTCTATCTGAATTTGTAAATCATAAACCCTGTCGGGTGGGAGAATGTGGCCGTCCGCAGTTTCAACTGCAATAAAATCGATAGTTGCTGTCGCATCCATCTGATCTTTCAGACTGGCAACATATCATGACCTCTGCTGCGCTGTCTAACAGAGTCACTGCTCACGTCTTGTTCCTCAACAGTGTTCTCAAGTGTACTGGCATTTTTAGCTGTCAGTGCTGCCACCTTTTTCTTTTTAAACTGTGGCTTTTGCTGAGGAGTCTTTTCTTCTTTTTCAATGGTAGACTGCAGCAAGTCTTTCTTTTGTTTCACTTATTCAGGACGTCCATCAGGATGGCCTCTCTTGCTATGTCTATCCGGTGCGTCCTGAAAGGAACGAGAGGGATGTGAATCAGTATATCTGTCTGGAGTTTTAATATTCTCCCTATTTCTGAGATTGTATCTCCTTTCGGAGTTCTCCGGATGTGGAGAATCGGCTCTCTTATTTTTTCTATCTTTTAAATCTTTTTGTTTTTCCCAGCGCTTTTTAGAGCCCTCTTGTGCCTGCTTTGTACCTTCCGTAAGGGCGGTACCTTGAATCTCCAATTTCTTTGGTTTGGCTCCCAAACTATCCCGCCCTATACTAGTATAGGTGTCAGAAATTATTTTTGGTAGCTGGCTCTCTTGTTCCGAGTGTGGAGTTTCCCGGAGACGCTGGAGTATTGCCAGTGCTACTGCTTCCCCTTTAATATTACTGAGTATTATTGAGGAAACCACGTCAAAGTTACACATTAATTTAATCCCCAAATCCAAGGCTGGTGCAGCCCCGTGCTCATTCTGTATTTGTTTTAACACTTCTGGTAAATTGGCAAGTGTCGGGGTACCATGTGTGGTAGTGTATATGGCACCGAAGACTGTACCCCATGTGGCACAGTCATCCACCGAGGGAACCATCCCAAAGGGCAAGCACATAGTGATCTGTCTATGTTTTTCCTGTGGTCCCGTATGGGGAAACACAGCTTCCAGCTGATTAGTTTTCTGGGTGATCCAGAACGGTATTTTTTCCCATTCTGTGGGTACTTTACCCATAACAGTATGCACTGTTTGTGGATAAATCCCAGTAGCCAATTGGTAACCACCAGGTGCTGGCAGTGCTGGACTCGCTGGCGTAGTGTTCAGTGTTCGCATTACGAACTGAACCAATCGTCTATAAAATGTCACTAATTCATTATATAAATCTCGCAGATCTGCTATCGGCATATTTAAATCTCTGGGTGAGGTGTGTATGTGGCGAACATAGGCCACGTCAGTCCGTCATTACTTAAAGGACCTAGACTAACTCTTTGTACTATGTGTGGTAGGGCACCTTCAAACCATGGTATGTGAGCGATAATTCATGATACTGGTATGCTCGGTACCGTGGAGGTACGTTTGCAATTTCATGTGTGGAATGTGCGTGTTCTTTTGTCTACCTCGGAAAAGATGACCCAAAAATAAAATGTTTCTGTTTGGTATGCATTAATAGCTTCTAGCATAAGAGTAACTTCCCCGCCATCCTCTGTAAGGCCATGTGCTAGTAAATGTTGTGTCAGAGCTTCTCTAGCATTTTCAGGAATGCTAATGGCATTAGCCATATTTGTTTAGAAAAACTATGAGTTTGAGCTCGAACAACCTACAGCTTAATCAGGTGTTACCTTTTCAGCTGAAGAGGAATTTCCCAAAGACCACAGACGTCTCCGTTATAATGTTTCTTAAGGGTACCTGTTGTCTGTGAGACAGTGATAGTCGGGGTATCAGCAAATTAGTGCCTAAACACCATCGCTGGTGGCGCCATGTCGTAGTTTGGACTCTTGCTCTGGGCAAGTCTGCTGGTTTAAGGACGACAGTACTTATGTTTGTAGGCAACTAAGCCTATCCTACAACAAGTCGCAACTGTCGTCCGAACCCTTCCGGCTCACTAGCAGCACCTCACCAAAAACACAATAGTAAAAGGTGATTTGTGGCAGCCTTTAAGCATAGACTCGAGAGTAAGACATCTCAGGGAGTGTTGTGGTTAAACGGAGATTACCCCTTTCTCACAGATACATCATGTCTCAACCAAACACAGACAATAACGAAGATGCAATAAAGTTTCAATCGTTTTTATTTAACACAACTGCAAACTGCGATATGTTGCATGGGCTGCAGTGATTAGGATAATGAACAGTGCAAGAAACAGAATTGTGAAGACAAGAGTCATTATCACCAAGACCCCCACTGTAGGAAAGTACCATCTTGCCTGGCATGTTACCCCCATATTTCACTGTATATATGTTCTTTTAGTTGTATGTGTCACTGGGACCCTGCCAGCCAGGGCCCCAGTGCTCATAAGTGTGCCCTGTATGTGTTACCTGTGTGATGACTAACTGTCTCACTGAGGCTCTGCTATTCAGAACCTCAGTGGTTATGCTCTCTCATTTCTTTCCAAATTGTCACTAACAGGCTAGTGACCAATTTCACCAATTTACATTGGCATACTGGAACACCCTTATAATTCCCTAGAATATGGTACTGAGGTACCCAGGGTATTGGGGTTCCAGGAGATCCCTATGGGCTGCAGCATTTCTTTTGCCACCCATAGGGAGCTCTGACAATTCTTACACAGGCCTGCCACTGCAGCCTGAGTGAAATAACGTCCACGTTATTTCACAGCCATTTACCACTGCACTTAAGTAACTTATAAGTCACCTATATGTCTAACCTTTACCTGGTAAAGGTTGGGTGCTAAGTTACTTAGTGTGTGGGCACCCTGGCACTAGCCAAGGTGCTCCCACATGGTTCAGGGCAAATTCCCCGGACTTTGTGAGTGCGGGGACACCATTACACGCGTGCACTATACATATGCCACGACATATGTATAGCGTCACAATGGTAACTCCGAACATGGCCATGTAACATGTCTAAGATCATGGAATTGTCACCCCAATGCCATTGTGGCATTGGGGAGACAATTCCATGATCCCCCGGGTCTCTAGCACAGACCCGGGTACTGCCAAACTACCTTTCCCAGGGTTTCACTGCAGCTGCTGCTGCTGCCAACCCCTCAGACAGGTTTCTGCCCTCCTGGGGTCCAGCCAGGCTTGGCCCAGGAAGGCAGAACAAAGGACTTCCTCAGAGAGAGGGTGTTACACCCTCGCCCTTTGGAAAAAGGTGCCAGGGCTGGGGAGGAGTAGCCTCCCCCAGCCTCTGGAAATGCTTTGATGGGCACAGATGGTGCCCATCTCTGCATAAGCCAGTCTACACCGGTTCAGGGATCCCCCAGCCCTGCTCTGGCACGAAACTGGACAAAGGAAAGGGGAGTGACCACTCCCCTGACCTGCACCTCCCCTGGGAGGTGCCCAGAGCTCCTCCAGTGTGCCTCTGCCATCTTGGAAAAAGAGGTGCTGCTGGCACACTGGACTGCTCTGAGTGGCCAGGGCCAGCAGGTGACGTCAGAGACTCCTTCTGATAGGCTCTTACCTGTGTTGCTAGCCTATCCTCCTTCCTAAGTAGCCAAACCTCCTTTTCTGGCTATTTAGGGTCTCTGCTTTGGGGAATTCTTTAGATAACGAATGCAAGAGCTCATCAGAGTTCCTCTGCATCTCTCTCTTCACCTTCTGCCAAGTAATCGACCACTGACTGCTCTGGACGCCTGCAAAACTGCAACAAAGTCGCAAAGACGACTACTGCAACCTTCTATTGCTGATCCAGCCGCCTTCTCGACTGCTTTCCTGGTGGTGCATGCTGTGGGGGTAGTCTGCCTCCTCTCTGCACTAGAACTCCAAAGAAATCTCCCGTGGGTCGATGGAATCTTCCCCCTGCAACCGCAGGCACCAAAGAACTGCATCACCGGTCCTCTGGGTCCCCTCTCAGCACGACGAGCGTGGTCCCTGGAACTCAGCAACTCTGTCCAAGTGAGTCCCACAGTCCAGTGACTCTTCAGTCCAAGTTTGGTGGAGGTAAGTCCTTGCCTCCCCACACTAGACTGCATTGCTGGGTACCGCGTGATTTGCAGCTGCTCTGGCTCCTGTGCACTCTTCCAGGATTTCCTTTGTGCACAGCGAAGCCTGGGTCCCCGACACTCTAACCTGTAGTGCACGACCTCCTGAGTTGTCCTCCGGCGTCGTGGGACCTTCTTTTGTGACTTCGGGTGAGCTCCGGTTCACTCTTCTTCGTAGTGCCTGTTCCAGCACTTCTGCGGGTGCTGCTTGCTTCTGAGTGGGCTCCTTGTCTTGCTGGGCGCCCCCTGTCTCCTCACGCAATTGGCGACATCCTGGTCCCTCCTGGGCCACAGCAGCATCCAAAAACCCTAACCGCGACCCTTGCAATAAGCAAGGCTTGTTTGCGGTCCTTCTGCATGGAAACACCTCTGCAAGCTTCTTCACGACGTGGGACATCCATCCTCCAAGGGGGACGTTCCTAGTCCTCTTCGTTCTTGCAGAATCCACAGCTTCTACCATCCGGTGGCAGCTTCTTTGCACCCACAGCTGGCATTTCCTGGGCATCTGCCCACTCCCGACTTGATCGTGACTATTGGACTTGGTCCCCTTGTTCCACAGGTACTCTCGTCCGGAAATCTATCGTTGTTGCATTGCTGGTGTTGGTCTTCCTTGCAGAATTCCCCTATCACGACTTCTGTGCTCTATGGGGAACTTAGGTGCACTTTGCACCCACTTTTCAGGGTCTTGGGACGGGCTATTTTTCTAACCCTCACTGTTTTCTTACAGTCCCAGCGACCCTCTACAAGCTCACATAGGTTTGGGGTCCACTCGTGGTTCGCATTCCACTTCTAGAGTATATGGTTTGTGTTGCCCCTATACCTATGTGCTCCCATTGCAATCTATTGTGACTGTACATTGCTTGCACTGTTTTCTATTGCTATTACTGCATAATTTTGGTATTGTGTACATATATCTTGTGTATATTTGTTATCCTCATACTGAGGATACTCACTGAGATACTTTTGGCATATTGTCATAAAAATAAAGTACCTATATTTTTAGTATATCTGTGTATTGTGTTTTCTTATGATATTGTGCATATTACACCAGTGGTATAGTAGGACACGCCTCCTAGTTCAGCCTAAGCTGCTGTGCTAAGCTACCCTTTTCTATCAGCCTAAGCTGCTAGACACCTCTTCTACACTAATAAGGGATAACTGGACCTGGTGCAGAGTGTAAGTACCCCTTGGTACCACTACAAACCAGGCCAGCCTCCTACATTGGTTGTGCAGCGGTGGGATAAGTACTTGCAACTACTTACCACTTTGTCATTTTGTACTTTTCATAAGAGAAAAATATACAAAACAAGTTCAGTGTATGTACACCTAACCAAAAAGTTTTGCTTTTCTTCTCTCACTCTTTTGCTAAGTGCTGAAAAGTACCTCTAAAACTTTCAAAAAGTTTCTTAAAAGTTGAAAAAGTTTTTTTTCTGTTCTTTAAAATGTTCTGAAACGTTTTCTTTCTTTTTCTGTCCCTTAAACCTTTTCTATGTCTGGTACAGGTCAAACTCTGGATCTGACCAGCACTGCTTATGACCAACTTAGCTGGAAAGGTGCAAGGAGTCTCTGCATTGATAGAGGTTTAGGGGTAGGGAAGAATCCCTCTAGAGAATTGTTAGTTAATATGCTCATTGAACATGATAAGACCATAGCTGGCACATCTGGTGAGAGATTAGCTGATGGTTCACACTCTGATTCTGGGGTAGCCCCAGTGAAAGTGTTAGAAGGGAACCTTCCCAACCTGCCCCTTAGCAGGCCACCTAGCAGGGCTGGTACTAATGTGAGTTCACATCACAGTAGGGTGATTACTCCTTTAGGCCAGGTTGTTAGAGTGCCATCTGCTAGGGACAGGTCTCCCTCTGTCCATTCACACCATTCTTCTGTGTCTAAGCATGCCCAGCCCACCCACCCTGATGACAGAGTGTTAGAAAGGGAACTCAATAGATTGAGAGTGGAAGAGTCAAGGCTGAAGCTGAAAAAGCAACAGTTGGATCTAGACAAGGAAGCATTTGACTTAGAAAAAGAAAGGCAGAGGTTGGGGTTTGGACCCCATGGTGGCAGCAGCAGTATTACAGATAGTAATCCTGTAAAAGAGCATGATTCTAGGAATCTGCACAAGATAGTTCCCCCTTACAAGGAGGGGGATGACATTAACAAGTGGTTTGCTGCACTTGAGAGGGCCTGTGTTGTACAGGGGGTCCCTCAAAGGCAGTGGGCTGCTATCCTATGGCTATCTTTCAGTGGAAAGGGTAGGGATAGGCTTACTGTGAAGGAAAGTGATGCCATTAATTTTACAGTTCTTAAGAATGCACTCCTAGATGGTTATGGCTTAACCACTGAACAGTACAGGATGAAGTTCATAGAAACCAAAAATGAGTCTTCACAAGACTGGGTAGACTTTGTTGACCATTCAGTGAAGGCCTTGGAGGGGTGGTTACATGGCAGTAAAGTTTCTGACTATGAAAGCCTGTATAACTTAATCCTGAGAGAGCATATTCTTAATAATTGTGTGTCTGATTTGTTGCACCAGTATCTAGTGGACTCAGATCTGACCTCTCCCCAAGAATTGGGAAAGAAGGCAGACAAATGGGTCAGAACAAGAGTGAACAGAAAAGTTCATACAGGGGGTGACAAGGATGGCAAGAAGAAGGATGGTAAGTCTTCAGACAAGGGTGGGGACAAATCCAAAAATGAGTCTTCATCAGGCCCACAAAAACACTCTGGTGGGGGTGGTGGGTCCAAATCCTCCTCAAATCAAGTAAAGAAACCATGGTGCTATTTATGTAAAGTAAAAGGCCATTGGACAGCTGATGCCAGTTGTCCAAAGAAAAGCACCAAGCCTCCCACTACCACAACCCCTACTGCTACACCTAGCGCCCCTAGTAATAGCAGTGGTGGTGGGAGCACACCTACTAATAGCCAAACCAAGGGAGTAGCTGGGCTCACTTTTGGTAATTTAGTTGGGGTTGGTCTTGTTAGGGAGACCACAGAGGCTGTGTTAGTCTCTGAAGGTGCCATTGATTTGGCCACCTTGGTTGCTTGTCCCCTTAATATGGATAAGTACAAGCAACTTCCCCTAATAAATGGTGTTGAGGTTCAGGCCTACAGGGACACAGGTGCCAGTGTTACCATGGTAATAGAGAAACTGGTCCACCCTGAACAACACCTACTTGGTCACCAGTACCAAGTGACTGATGCTCATAACAACACTCTTAGCCACCCTATGGCTGTTGTGAATCTCAACTGGGGGGGGGGGGTTACTTGTCCAAAGAAAGTTGTGGTTGCCTCAGATTTACCTGTAGACTGTCTACTGAGGAACGATTTAGAGACATCAGCTTGGGCAGAAGTGGAGTTGAAGGCTCATGCAGCAATGCTGGGCATTCCTGGGCATATTTTTGCTTTGACCAGGACTTAGGCTAAAAAGCAAAAAGGACAGGGTGTCTTGGATCCTGGAACAATGGACCAAGTGCTCCCTAATGCTAGGGTTAGTAAAGGTAAAACACTACCTACTATCCCTCCCTCTACAGTGGATTCAACTTCTGAGGAAGAAGAATTTCCACCCTGTGCAGAACCTACACCAGAGGAGCTGGAAGCAGAGACTGCTGAGCTTTTGGGTGGAGGGGGGCCTGCCAGAGAGGAGCGGAGTGTGGCACAGCAGACCTGTCCCACACTAGAGGGTCTAAGACAGCAAGCTGTCAAACAGCAAAATGGGGATGTCAGTGACTCTCACAGAGTTTACTGGGAGGACAACCTCTTGTATACTGAAGCAAGGGACCCTAAACCCGGAGCAGCCAGGAAATTGGTCATTCCCTTGCAATACAGAGAGTTCCTCCTAACTCTAGCCCACAACATTCCCTTGGCTGGACATTTGGGACAAATGAAAACTTGGGACAGGCTTGTCCCCTTGTTTCATTGGCCTAGAATGTCAGAGGACAGAAAGGAATTTTGTAAATCCTGTGTCACCTGTCAAGCCAGTGGTAAAACAGGTGGCACCCCAAAGGCACCCCTTATCCCACTGCCTGTGGTTGGGGTTCCCTTTGAAAGGGTAGGGGTTGACATAGTTGGCCCCCTTGACCCTCCTACTGCTTCAGGCAATAGGTTTATCTTGGTGGTAGTGGACCATGCCACCAGATATCCTCTAAGGACCACTACAGCTCCTGCAGTGGCAAAGGCCCTCCTGGGAATCTTTTCCAGGGTGGGCTTCCCAAAAGAGGTGGTATCAGACAGGGGTAGCAACTTCGTGTCTGCTTACTTAACAGCCATGTGGAAGGAATGTGGTGTGACATACAAGTTCACCACACCCTATCATCCACAAACAAATGGACTGGTTGAGAGGTTTAATAAAACTCTCAAAGGAATGATAATGGGACTCCCTGAAAAACTCCGGAGGAGATGGGATGTCCTGTTACCTTGCCTCCTTTTTGCTTACAGGGAGGTACCCCAAAAAGGAGTGGGCTTCAGCCCCTTTGAACTCCTATTTGGACACCCTGTAAGAGGTCCTCTAACACTTGTAAAGGAGGGTTGGGAACAACCTTTAAAAGCTCCTAAGCAAGACATAGTGGACTATGTACTTGGCCTAAGATCTAGAATGGCTGAGTACATGAAAAAGACCAGTAAAAACCTTCAGGCCAGCCAAGAGCTCCAAAAGCAATGGCATGACCAGAAGGCTGTTTTGGTTCAGTACCAACCAGGGCAGAAAGTGTGGGTCTTGGAGCCTGTGGCCCCAAGAGCACTCCAAGACAAATGGAGTGGACCCCACATAATTGTTGAAAAGAAGGGTGAAGTCACCTACTTAGTTGACTTAGGCACTGCCAGGAGTCACCTTAGGGTGCTCCATGTCAATCGCCTGAAACCCTACTATGACAGGGCGGATCTCACCCTGCTCATGGCAACAGATGAGGGACAGGAAGAAGACAGTGATCCTCTACCTGATCTCTTCTCTTCCACAGAACAAGATGCTCTTGTGGAAGGTGTAGTTTTGGCTGATTGTCTTACTGCTGAGCAGAAAGATAATTGCATAAATCTCCTAGGACAATTTTCAGAACTCTTCTCCATTGTGCCAGGCACCACTTCTTGGTGTGAGCACACTATAGATACTGGAGACAGTTTACCTGTCAAAAGTAAGATCTATAGGCAGCCTGACCATGTCAGGGACTGCATAAAGCAAGAGGTTCAGAAAATGTTGGAACTAGGAGTGGTTGAGCACTCTGACAGTCCATGGGCTTCTCCTGTGGTACTGGTACCAAAACCCAATTCTAAAGATGGAAAGAAGGAAATGAGGTTTTGTGTAGACTATAGAGGTCTCAACTTGGTAACCAAAACAGATGCTCACCCTATACCCAGGGCAGATGAGCTAATAGATACACTGGCATCTGCCAAGTATCTAAGCACTTTTGATTTGACTGCAGGGTATTGGCAGATCAAAATGTCAGAAGATGCTAAACCTAAGACTGCATTTTCTACCATTGGAGGACATTACCAGTTTACAGAGGTTGGTGAATACAGTCCTGCAAGGGTTGGAGGCTTTTAGTGCAGCATATCTAGATGATATAGCTGTCTTTAGCTCCAGCTGGGATGATCACTGGGTCCACCTATGGAAAGTTTTGGAGGCCCTGCAAAAGGCAGGCCTCACTATCAAGGCTTCAAAATGCCAGATAGGGCAGGGGAAAGTGGTTATCTGGGACACCTGGTAGGTGGAGAACAGATTGCACCACTTCAGGGGAAAATCCAAACTATTATTGATTGGGTTCCCCCTACTACTCAGACTCAGGTGAGAGCCTTCTTAGGCCTCACTGGGTACTACAGGAGGTTCATAAAGAACTATTGCTCCATAGCAGCCCCTCTTAATGACCTCACATCCAAGAAAATGCCTAAAAATGTATTGTGGACAGCTAACTGTCAGAAAGCTTTTGAGGAGCTGAAGCAGGCCATGTGCTCTGCACCTGTGCTGAAAAGCCCCTGTTACCCCAAAAAATTAATTGTCCAAACTGATGCATCTGAATTAGGGGTAGGGGCAGTCTTATCACAACTTAATTCTGAGGGCCAGGATCAACCTGTTGCTTTTATCAGCAGGAAGTTGACCCCTAGAGAAAAGCGTTGGTCTGCCATTGAGAGGGAGGCCTTTGCTGTGGTCTGGGCTCTGAAGAAGTTGAGGCCATACCTGTTTGGCACTCACTTCATTGTTCAGACAGACCACAAACCTCTACTTTGGCTAAAACAAATGAAAGGTGAAAATCCTAAATTGTTGAGGTGGTCCATATCCCTACAAGGAATGGACTATACAGTGGAACATAGACCTGGGAGTAGCCACTCCAATGCAGATGGACTCTCCAGATATTTCCACTTAGACAATGAAGACTCATCAGGTAATGGCTAGTCTTATTGTCCTTCGTTTGGGGGGGGGTTGTGTAGGAAAGTACCATCTTGCCTGGCATGTTACCCCCATTTTTCACTGTATATATGTTGTTTTAGTTGTAAGTGTGCCTGAATGTGTTACCTGTGTAGTGACTAACTGTCTCACTGAGGCTCTGCTAATCAGAACCTCAGTGGTTATGCTCTCTCATTTCTTTCCAAATTGTCACTGACAGGCTAGTGACCATTTTTAGCAATTTACATTGGCTTACTGGAACACCCTTATAATTCCCTAGTATATGGTACTGAGGTACCCAGGGTATTGGGGTTCCAGGAGATCCCTATGGGCTGCAGCATTTCTTTTGCCACCCATAGGGAACTCTGACAAATCTTACACAGGCCTGCCACTGCAGCCTGAGTGAAATAACGTCCACGTTATTTCACAGCCATTTTACACTGCACTTAAAGTAACTTATAAGTCACCTATATGTCTAACCTTTACCTGGTAAAGGTTAGGTGCAAAGTTACTTAGTGTGAGGGCACCCTGGCACTAGCCAAGGTGCCCCCACATTGTTCAGAGCCAATTCACTGAACTTTGTGAGTGCGGGGACACCATTACACGCGTGCACTACATATAGGTCACTACCTATATGTAGCTTCACCATGGTAACTCCGAATATGGCCATGTAACATGTCTATGATCATGGAATTGCCCCCTCTATGCCATCCTGGCATTGTTGGTACAATTCCATGATCCCAGTGGTCTGTAGCACAGACCCTGGTACTGCCAGACTGCCCTTCCTGGGGTTTCTCTGCAGCTGCTGCTGCTGCCAACCCCTCAGACAGGCAGCTGCCCTCCTGGGGTCCAGCCAGGCCTGGCCCAGGATGGCAGAACAAAGAACTTCCTCTGAGAGAGGGTGCGACACCCTCTCCCTTTGGAAAATGGTGTGAAGGCAGGGGAGGAGTAGCCTCCCCCAGCCTCTGGAAATGCTTTGTTGGGCACAGATGTGCCCAATTCTGCATAAGCCAGTCTACACCGGTTCAGGGACCCCTTAGCCCCTGCTCTGGCGCGAAACTGGACAAAGGAAAGGGGAGTGACCACTCCCCTGACCTGCACCTCCCCTGGGAGGTGTCCAGAGCTCCTCCAGTGTGCTCCAGACCTCTGCCATCTTGGAAACAGAGGTGCTGCTGGCACACTGGACTGCTCTGAGTGGCCAGTGCCACCAGGTGACGTCAGAGACTCCTTGTGATAGGCTCCTTCAGGTGTTAGTAGCCTTTCCTCTCTCCTAGGTAGCCAAACCCTCTTTTCTGGCTATTTAGGGTCTCTGTCTCTGGGGAAACTTTAGATAACGAATGCATGAGCTCAGCCGAGTTCCTCTGCATCTCCCTCTTCACCTTCTGATAAGGAATCGACCGCTGACCGCGCTGGAAGCCTGCAAACCTGCAACATAGTAGCAAAGACGACTACTGCAACTCTGTAACGCTGATCCTGCCGCCTTCTCGACTGTTTTCCTGCTTGTGCATGCTGTGGGGGTAGTCTGCCTCCTCTCTGCACCAGAAGCTCCGAAGAAATCTCCCGTGGGTCGACGGAATCTTCCCCCTGCAACCGCAGGCACCAAAAAGCTGCATCTCCGGTCCCTTGGGTCTCCTCTCAGCACGACGAGCGAGGTCCCTCGAATCCAGCGACACCGTCCAAGTGACCCCCACAGTCCAGTGACTCTTCAGCCCAAGTTTGGTGGAGGTAAGTCCTTGCCTCACCTCGCTGGGCTGCATTGCTGGGAACCGCGACTTTGCAAGCTTCTCCGGCCCCTGTGCACTTCCGGCGGAAATCCTTCGTGCACAGCCAAGCCTGGGTCCACGGCACTCTAACCTGCATTGCACGACTTTCTAAGTTGGTCTCCGGCGACGTGGGACTCCTTTGTGCAACTTCGGCGAGCACCGTTTCACGCATCCTCGTAGTGCCTGTTTCTGGCACTTCTCCGGGTGCTACCTGCTTCAGTGAGGGCTCTTTGTCTTGCTCGACGTCCCCTCTCTCTGCAGGTCCAATTTGCGACCTCCTGGTCCCTCCTGGGCCCCAGCAGCGTCCAAAAACGCCAAACGCACGATTTGCGTGTAGCAAAGCTTGTTGGCGTCCATTCGGCGGGAAAACACTTCTGCACGACTCTCCAAGGCGTGGGGGATCCATCCTCCAAAGGGGAAGTCTCTAGCCCTTGTCGTTCCTGCAGTATTCACAGTTCTTCAGCCTAGTAAGAGCTTCTTTGCACCAACCGCTGGCATTTCTTGGGCATCTGCCCATCTCCGAGCTGCTTGTGACTTTTGGACTTGGTCCCCTTGTTCCACAGGTACCCTCAGTAAGGAATCCATCGTTGTTGCATTGCTGATTTGTGTTTTCTTTGCATTTTCCCTCTAACACGACTATTTTGTCCTTAGGGGAACTTTAGTGCACTTTGCACTCACTTTTCAGGGTCTTGGGGAGGGTTATTTTTCTAACTCTCACTATTTTCTAATAGTCCCAGCGACCCTCTACAAGGTCACATAGGTTTGGGGTCCATTCGTGGTTCGCATTCCACTTCTGGAGTATATGGTTTGTGTTGCCCCTATCCCTATGTTTCCCCATTGCCTCCTATTGTAACTATACATTGTTTGCACTGTTTTCTAAGACTATACTGCATATTTTTGCTATTGTGTATATATATCTTGTGTATATTTCCTATCCTCTCACTGAGGGTACACTCTAAGATACTTTGGCATATTGTCATAAAAATAAAGTACCTTTATTTTTAGTATAACTGTGTATTGTGTTTTCTTATGATATTGTGCATATGACACTAAGTGGTACTGTAGTAGCTTCACACGTCTCCTAGTTCAGCCTAAGCTGCTCTGCTAAGCTACCATTATCTATCAGCCTAAGCTGCTAGACACCCTATACACTAATAAGGGATAACTGGGCCTGGTGCAAGGTGCAAGTACCCCTTGGTACTCACTACAAGCCAGTCCAGCCTCCTACAGTCGTGCAGAGGTGTTTTCGTGCAGAAAGACCGTAAACAAGCCTTGCTAGCTGCAAAGGTCGCGGTTAGGGTTTTTGGATGCTGCTGTGGCCCAGGAGGGACCAGGATGTCGCCAATCGCGTGAGGAGACAGAGGAGGCGTCCAGCAAGACAAAGAGCCCACTCAGAAGCAAGCAGCACCCGCAGAAGTGCCGGAACAGGCACTACGAATTGGAGTGAACCGGAGCTCACCCGAAGTTGCACAAGAGGATCCCACGAAGCCGGAGGACAACTCAGGAGGTCGTGCAATGCAGGTTAGAGTGCCGGGGACCCAGGCTTGGCTGTGCACAAAGGAAATCCTTTGTGCACAGGAGCCGGAGTAGCTGCAAAACACGCAGTTCCCAGCAATGCAGTCTAGCGTGGGGAGGCAAGGACTTACCTCCACCAAACTTGGACTGAAGAGTCACTGGACTGTGGGAGTCACTTGGACAGAGTTGCTGAGTTCAAGGGACCTCGCTCGTTGTGCTGAGAGGAGACCCAGAGGACCGGTGATGCAGTTCTTTGGTGCCTGCGGTTGCAGGGGGAAGATTCCGTCGACCCACTGGAGATTTGTTCAGAGCTTCTAGTGCAGAGAGGAGGCAGACTACCCCCACAGCATGCATCACCAGGAAAACAGTCGAGAAGGCGGCAGGATCAGCGTTACAAAGTCGCAGTAGTCGTCTTGCTACTTTGTTGCAGTTTTGCAGGCTTCCAGCGCGGTCAGCAGTCGATTCCTTGGCAGAAGGTGAAGAGAGAGATGCAGAGGAACTCTGATGAGCTCTTGCATTCGTTATCTAAGGAATTCCCCAAAGCAGAGACCCTAAATAGCCAGAAAAGGAGGTTTGGCTACCTAGGAGAGAGGATAGGCTAGTGTAAGGAAATGCCTCCTTGGCATGGTTGCCCCCTGACTTTTTGCCTTTGCTGATGCTATGTTTACAATTGAAAGTGTGCTGAGGCCTGCTAACCAGGCCCCAGCACCAGTGTTCTTTCCCTAACCTGTACTTTTGTATCCACAATTGGCAGACCCTGGCATCCAGATAAGTCCCTTGTAACTGGTACTTCTAGTACCAAGGGCCCTGATGCCAAGGAAGGTCTCTAGGGGCTGCAGCATGTCTTATGCCACCCTGGAGACCTCTCACTCAGCACAGACACACTGCTTGCCAGCTTGTGTGTGCTAGTGAGGACAAAACGAGTAAGTCGACATGGCACTCCCCTCAGGGTGCCATGCCAGCCTCTCACTGCCTATGCAGTATAGGTAAGACACCCCTCTAGCAGGCCTTACAGCCCTAAGGCAGGGTGCACTATACCATAGGTGAGGGTACCAGTGCATGAGCATGGTACCCCTACAGTGTCTAAACAAAACCTTAGACATTGTAAGTGCAGGGTAGCCATAAGAGTATATGGTCTGGGAGTCTGTCAAACACGAACTCCACAGCACCATAATGGCTACACTGAAAACTGGGAAGTTTGGTATCAAACTTCTCAGCACAATAAATGCACACTGATGCCAGTGTACATTTTATTGTAAAATACACCACAGAGGGCACCTTAGAGGTGCCCCCTGAAACTTAACCGACTATCTGTGTAGGCTGACTAGTTTTAGCAGCCTGCCACAAACCGAGACATGTTGCTGGCCCCATGGGGAGAGTGCCTTTGTCACTCTGAGGCCAGTAACAAAGCCTGCACTGGGTGGAGATGCTAACACCTCTCCCAGGCAGGAATTGTCACACCTGGCGGTGAGCCTCAAAGGCTCACCTCCTTTGTGCCAACCCAGCAGGACACTCCAGCTAGTGGAGTTGCCCGCCCCCTCCGGCCAGGCCCCACTTTTGGCGGCAAGGCCGGAGAAAATAATGAGAAAAACAAGGAGGAGTCACTGGCCAGTCAGGACAGCCCCTAAGGTGTCCTGAGCTGAGGTGACTCTGACTTTTAGAAATCCTCCATCTTGCAGATGGAGGATTCCCCCAATAGGGTTAGGATTGTGACCCCCTCCCCTTGGGAGGAGGCACAAAGAGGGTGTACCCACCCTCAGGGCTAGTAGCCATTGGCTACTAACCCCCCAGACCTAAACACGCCCTTAAATTTAGTATTTAAGGGCTACCCTGAACCCTAGAAAATTAGATTCCTGCAACTACAAGAAGAAGGACTGCCCAGCTGAAAACCCCTGCAGCGGAAGACCAGAAGACGACAACTGCCTTGGCTCCAGAAACTCACCGGCCTGACTCCTGCCTTCCAAAGATCCTGCTCCAGCGACGCCTTCCAAAGGGACCAGCGACCTCGACATCCTCTGAGGACTGCCCCTGCTTCGAAAAGACAAGAAACTCCCGAGGACAGCGGACCTGCTCCAAGAAAAGCTGCAACTTTGTTTCCAGCAACTTTAAAGAACCCTGCAAAGCTCCCCGCAAGAAGCGTGAGACTTGCAACACTGCACCCGGCGACCCCGACTCGGCTGGTGGCGATCCAACACCTCAGGAGGGACCCCAGGACTACTCTGATACTGTGAGTACCAAAACCTGTCCCCCCTGAGCCCCCACAGCGCCGCCTGCAGAGGGAATCCCGAGGCTTCCCCTGACCGCGACTCTTTGAACCTAAAGTCCCAACGCCTGGGAGAGACCCTGCACCCGCAGCCCCCAGGACCTGAAGGACCGGACTTTCACTGGAGAAGTGACCCCCAGGAGTCCCTCTCCCTTGCCCAAGTGGAGGTTTCCCCGAGGAATCCCCCCTTGCCTGCCTGCAGCGCTGAAGAGATCCCGAGATCTCTCATAAACTAATATTGCGAACCCGACGCCTGTTCCTACACTGCACCCGGCCGCCCCCGCGCTGCTGAGAGTGAAATTTCTGTGTGGGCTTGTGTCCCCCCCGGTGCCCTACAAAACCCCCCTGGTCTGCCCTCCGAAGACGCGGGTACTTACCTGCAAGCAGACCGGAACCGGGGCACCCCCTTCTCTCCATTCTAGCCTATGTGTTTTGGGCACCCCTTTGAACTCTGCACCTGACCGGCCCTGAGCTGCTGGTGTGGTGACTTTGGGGTTGCTCTGAACCCCCAACGGTGGGCTACCTTGGACCAAGAACTGAGCCCTGTAAGTGTCTTACTTACCTGGTTAACCTAACAAATACTTACCTCCCCTAGGAACTGTGAAAATTGCACTAAGTGTCCACTTTTAAAACAGCTATTTGTGAATAACTTGAAAAGTATACATGCAATTTTGATGATTTGAAGTTCCTAAAGTACTTACCTGCAATACCTTTCGAATGAGATATTACATGTAGAATTTGAACCTGGGGTTCTTAAAATAAACTAAGAAAAGATATTTTTCTATACAAAAACCTATTGGCTGGATTTGTCTCTGAGTGTGTGTACCTCATTTATTGTCTATGTGTATGTACAACAAATGCTTAACACTACTCCTTGGATAAGCCTACTGCTCGACCACACTACCACAAAATAGAGCATTAGTATTATCTATTTTTACCACTATTTTACCTCTAAGGGGAACCCTTGGACTCTGTGCATGCTATTCCTTACTTTGAAATAGCACATACAGAGCCAACTTCCTACATTGGTGGATCAGCGGTGGGGTACAAGACTTTGCATTTGCTGGACTACTCAGCCAATACCTGATCACACGACAAATTCCAAAATTGTCATTAGAAATTGATTTTTGCAATTTGAAAAGTTTTCTAAATTCTTAAAAGTCCTGCTAGGGCCTTGTGTTAGATCCTGTTTAGCATTTCTTTTAGAGTTTAAAAGTTTGTAAAAGTTTGAATTAGATTCTAGAACCAGTTGTAGATTCTTAAAAAGTATTCCAACTTTTAGAAGCAAAATGTCTAGCACAGATGTGACTGTGGTGGAACTCGACACCACACCTTACCTCCATCTTAAGATGAGGGAGCTAAGGTCACTCTGTAAAATAAAGAAAATAACAATGGGCCCCAAACCTACCAAAATACAGCTCCAGGAGCTTTTGGCAGAGTTTGAAAAGGCCAACCCCTCTGAGGGTGGCAACTCAGAGGAAGAGGATAGTGACTTGGAGGAAAATTCCCCCCTACCAGTCCTATCTAGGGAGGACAGGGTCCCTCAAACCCTGACTCCTAAAATAATAGTCAGAGATGCTGGTTCCCTCACAGGAGAGACCAACACCTCTGAAATCACTGAGGATAGCCCCAGTGAAGAGGACATCCAGTTAGCCAGGATGGCCAAAAGATTGGCTTTGGAAAGACAGATCCTAGCCATAGAGAGGGAAAGACAAGAGATGGGCCTAGGACCCATCAATGGTGGCAGCAACATAAATAGGGTCAGAGATTCTCCTGACATGTTGAAAATCCCTAAAGGGATTGTAACTAAATATGAAGATGGTGATGACATCACCAAATGGTTCACAGCTTTTGAGAGGGCTTGTGTAACCAGAAAAGTGAACAGATCTCACTGGGGTGCTCTCCTTTGGGAAATGTTCACAGGAAAGTGTAGGGATAGACTCCTCACACTCTCTGGACAAGATGCAGAATCTTATGACCTCATGAAGGGTACCCTGATTGAGGGCTTTGGATTCTCCACTGAGGAGTACAGGATTAGGTTCAGGGGGGCTCAAAAATCCTCGAGCCAGACCTGGGTTGACTTTGTTGACTACTCAGTGAAAACACTAGATGGTTGGATTCAAGGCAGTGGTGTAAGTAATTATGATGGGCTGTACAATTTATTTGTGAAAGAACACCTGTTAAGTAATTGTTTCAATGATAAACTGCATCAGCATCTGGTAGACCTAGGACCAATTTCTCCCCAAGAATTGGGAAAGAAGGCGGACCATTGGGTCAAGACAAGGGTGTCCAAGACTTCAACAGGGGGTGACCAAAAGAAAGGGGTCACAAAGACTCCCCAGGGGAAGAGTGATGAGACAACCAAAACTAAAAATAGTAAAGAGTCTTCTACAGGCCCCCAAAAACCTGCACAGGAGGGTGGGCCCAGAGCCTCTTCACAAAACAATGGGTACAAGGGTAAAAACTTTGATCCCAAAAAGGCCTGGTGTCATAGCTGTAAACAGCATGGACACCAAACTGGAGACAAGGCCTGTCCCAAGAAAGATTCCACTCCAAACTCCCATCCAGGTAACACTGGTATGGCTAGTCTCCAAGTGGGATCAACAGTGTGCCCAGAGCAAATCAGGGTCCACACTGAAGCTACTCTAGTTTCTGAGGGTGGGGTGGATTTAGCCACACTAGCTGTCTGGCCGCCTAACGTGCAAAAATACAGACAGCAACTCTTAATTAATGGGACTAGAATAGAGGGCCTGAGGGATACAGGTGCCAGTGTCACCATGGTGACAGAGAAACTGGTTTCCCCTGGCCAATACCTGACTGGAAAAACTTACACAGTCACCAACGCTGACAATCAGAGAAAAGTACATCCCATGGCAATGGTTACTTTAGAATGGGGAGGGGTCAATGGCCTGAAACAGGTGGTGGTCTCCTCAAATATCCCAGTGGACTGTCTGCTTGGAAATGACCTGGAGTCCTCAGCATGGGCTGAGGTAGAACTAAAAACCCATGCAGCAATGCTGGGTATCCCTGAACTGGTGTGTGTGAAAACAAGAGCACAGTGCAAGGCACAGGGTGAAAAAGTAGAGCTGGAGTCTGGAAAAATGGCCCAGCCTACCAAGAGAACAGGAAAGTCAGTTGGGAAACCAACTGCAACACAGCAAAAGAAAGGGAACCTCTCTTCTCAGGAAGAAGTTCTGCCCTCTGAGGGAACTGAGCCTTTGGAGCTTGAACCTTACCAGGTTGAGCTCTTAGGCCAAGGGGGACCCTCAAGGGAGGAGCTGTGTAAGGGACAAGAAACCTGTCCCTCTCTTGAAGGCCTTAGGCAGCAAGCTGCTGAAGAGTCCAAGGGCAAGAAAAATGGAACACATAGGGTCTATTGGGAAGATGGACTCCTGTACACTGAGGCCAGAGACCCCAAACCTGGTGCCACTAGGAGAGTGGTAGTGCCTCAGTCGTTCAGAGAGTTTATTCTGACCTTAGCCCATGATATTCCCCTTGCTGGGCATTTGGGACAAACCAAGACGTGGGAGAGGTTAGTCAACCACTTCTACTGGCCCAATATGTCCCAGAAGGTTAAGGAGTTTTGCCTCTCCTGCCCCACCTGTCAATCCAGTGGTAAGACAGGTGGGCACCCAAAGGCCCCCCTCATTCCACTTCCAGTGGTGGGGGTCCCCTTTGAAAGAGTGGGTGTGGACATAGTTGGTCCACTGGAACCTCCCACAGCCTCAGGAAATATGTACATCCTAGTAGTAGTGGATCATGCTACTAGGTATCCTGAAGCTATTCCCCTTAGGTCGACTACTGCCCCTGCAATAGCCAAGGCCCTCATTGGTATCTATACCAGAGTGGGTTTCCCTAAGGAGGTGGTGTCTGACAGAGGTACCAACTTCATGTCAGCATACCTAAAACACATGTGGAATGAGTGTGGAGTGACTTACAAATTCACTACACCATACCCTCCACAAACTAATGGCTTAGTTGAGAGATTCAACAAGACATTAAAGGGCATGATCATGGGGCTCCCAGAAAAACTCAAAAGGAGATGGGATGTCCTCTTGCCATGTCTGCTTTTCGCTTACAGAGAGGTGCCACAGAAGGGAGTAGGATTCTCACCCTTTGAACTTCTGTTTGGTCATCCTGTAAGGGGACCACTTGCTCTTGTTAAAGAAGGCTGGGAGAGACCTCTTCATGAGCCTAAACAAGACATAGTGGACTATGTACTTGGCCTTCGCTCTAGAATGGCAGAGTACATGGAAAAGGCAACCAAAAACCTTGAGGCCAGCCAACAGCTCCAGAAGTTTTGGTATGACCAAAAGGCTGCACTGGTTGAGTTCCAACCAGGGCAGAAAGTCTGGGTTCTGGAGCCTGTGGCTCCCAGGGCACTCCAGGACAAATGGAGTGGCCCTTACCCAGTACTAGAAAGGAAGAGTCAGGTCACCTACCTGGTGGACCTGGGCACAAGCAGGAGCCCCAAGAGGGTGATCCATGTGAACCGCCTTAAGCTCTTCCATGACAGGGCTGATGTGAATCTGTTGATGGTAACAGATGAGGATCAGGAGGCAGAGAGTGAACCTCTCCCTGATCTTCTGTCATCAGACCCAAAAGATGGCACAGTAGATGGAGTGATCTACTCAGACACCCTCTCTGGCCAACAGCAAGCTGATTGTAGGAGAGTCCTACAACAGTTTCCTGAACTCTTCTCCTTAACCCCTGGTCAGACACACCTGTGTACCCATGATGTGGACACAGGAGACAGCATGCCTGTCAAAAACAAAATCTTTAGACAGTCTGACCATGTTAAGGAAAGCATCAAGGTGGAAGTCCACAAGATGCTGGAATTGGGAGTCATTGAACGCTCTGACAGCCCCTGGGCTAGCCCAGTGGTCTTAGTCCCCAAACCTCACACCAAAGATGGAAAGAAAGAGATGAGGTTTTGTGTGGACTACAGAGGGCTCAATTCTGTCACCAAGACAGATGCTCATCCAATTCCAAGAGCTGATGAGCTCATAGATAAATTAGGTGCTGCCAAATTCTTAAGTACCTTTGACTTGACAGCAGGGTACTGGCAAATAAAAATGGCACCTGGAGCAAAAGAGAAAACAGCATTCTCCACACCTGATGGGCATTATCAGTTTACTGTTATGCCCTTTGGTTTAAAGAATGCCCCTGCCACCTTCCAAAGGTTGGTGAATCAAGTCCTTGCTGGCTTGGAGTCCTTTAGCACAGCTTATCTTGATGATATTGCTGTCTTTAGCTCCACCTGGCAGGATCACCTGGTCCACCTGAAGAAGGTTTTGAAGGCTCTGCAATCTGCAGGCCTCTCTAACAAGGCATCCAAATGCCAGATAGGGCAGGGAACTGTGGTTTACTTGGGCCACCTTGTAGGTGGAGGCCAAGTTCAGCCACTCCAACCCAAGATCCAGACTATTCTGGACTGGGTAGCTCCAAAAACCCAGACTCAAGTCAGGGCATTCCTTGGCTTGACTGGGTATTACAGGAGGTTTGTGAAGGGATATGGATCCATTGTGACAGCCCTCACTGAACTCACCTCCAAGAAAATGCCCAAGAAAGTGAACTGGACTGTGGAATGCCAACAGGCCTTTGACACCCTGAAACAAGCAATGTGCTCAGCACCAGTTCTAAAAGCTCCAGATTATTCTAAGCAGTTCATTGTGCAGACAGATGCCTCTGAACATGGGATAGGGGCAGTTTTGTCCCAAACAAATGATGATGGCCTTGACCAGCCTGTTGCTTTCATTAGCAGGAGGTTACTCCCCAGGGAGCAGCGTTGGAGTGCCATTGAGAGGGAGGCCTTTGCTGTGGTTTGGTCCCTGAAGAAGCTGAGACCATACCTCTTTGGGACTCACTTCCTAGTTCAAACCGACCACAGACCTCTCAAATGGCTGATGCAAATGAAAGGTGAAAATCCTAAACTGTTGAGGTGGCCCATCTCCCTACAGGGAATGGACTTTATAGTGGAACACAGACCTGGGACTGCCCATGCCAATGCAGATGGCCTTTCCAGGTTCTTCCACTTAGAAAACGAAGACTCTCTTGGGAAAGGTTAGTCTCATCCTCTTTCGTTTGGGGGGGGGTTGTGTAAGGAAATGCCTCCTTGGCATGGTTGCCCCCTGACTTTTTGCCTTTGCTGATGCTATGTTTACAATTGAAAGTGTGCTGAGGCCTGCTAACCAGGCCCCAGCACCAGTGTTCTTTCCCTAACCTGTACTTTTGTATCCACAATTGGCAGACCCTGGCATCCAGATAAGTCCCTTGTAACTGGTACTTCTAGTACCAAGGGCCCTGATGCCAAGGAAGGTCTCTAGGGGCTGCAGCATGTCTTATGCCACCCTGGAGACCTCTCACTCAGCACAGACACACTGCTTGCCAGCTTGTGTGTGCTAGTGAGGACAAAACGAGTAAGTCGACATGGCACTCCCCTCAGGGTGCCATGCCAGCCTCTCACTGCCTATGCAGTATAGGTAAGACACCCCTCTAGCAGGCCTTACAGCCCTAAGGCAGGGTGCACTATACCATAGGTGAGGGTACCAGTGCATGAGCATGGTACCCCTACAGTGTCTAAACAAAACCTTAGACATTGTAAGTGCAGGGTAGCCATAAGAGTATATGGTCTGGGAGTCTGTCAAACACGAACTCCACAGCACCATAATGGCTACACTGAAAACTGGGAAGTTTGGTATCAAACTTCTCAGCACAATAAATGCACACTGATGCCAGTGTACATTTTATTGTAAAATACACCACAGAGGGCACCTTAGAGGTGCCCCCTGAAACTTAACCGACTATCTGTGTAGGCTGACTAGTTTTAGCAGCCTGCCACAAACCGAGACATGTTGCTGGCCCCATGGGGAGAGTGCCTTTGTCACTCTGAGGCCAGTAACAAAGCCTGCACTGGGTGGAGATGCTAACACCTCTCCCAGGCAGGAATTGTCACACCTGGCGGTGAGCCTCAAAGGCTCACCTCCTTTGTGCCAACCCAGCAGGACACTCCAGCTAGTGGAGTTGCCCGCCCCCTCCGGCCAGGCCCCACTTTTGGCGGCAAGGCCGGAGAAAATAATGAGAAAAACAAGGAGGAGTCACTGGCCAGTCAGGACAGCCCCTAAGGTGTCCTGAGCTGAGGTGACTCTGACTTTTAGAAATCCTCCATCTTGCAGATGGAGGATTCCCCCAATAGGGTTAGGATTGTGACCCCCTCCCCTTGGGAGGAGGCACAAAGAGGGTGTACCCACCCTCAGGGCTAGTAGCCATTGGCTACTAACCCCCCAGACCTAAACACGCCCTTAAATTTAGTATTTAAGGGCTACCCTGAACCCTAGAAAATTAGATTCCTGCAACTACAAGAAGAAGGACTGCCCAGCTGAAAACCCCTGCAGCGGAAGACCAGAAGACGACAACTGCCTTGGCTCCAGAAACTCACCGGCCTGTCTCCTGCCTTCCAAAGATCCTGCTCCAGCGACGCCTTCCAAAGGGACCAGCGACCTCGACATCCTCTGAGGACTGCCCCTGCTTCGAAAAGACAAGAAACTCCCGAGGACAGCGGACCTGCTCCAAGAAAAGCTGCAACTTTGTTTCCAGCAACTTTAAAGAACCCTGCAAAGCTCCCCGCAAGAAGCGTGAGACTTGCAACACTGCACCCGGCGACCCCGACTCGGCTGGTGGCGATCCAACACCTCAGGAGGGACCCCAGGACTACTCTGATACTGTGAGTACCAAAACCTGTCCCCCCTGAGCCCCCACAGCGCCGCCTGCAGAGGGAATCCCGAGGCTTCCCCTGACCGCGACTCTTTGAACCTAAAGTCCCGACGCCTGGGAGAGACCCTGCACCCGCAGCCCCCAGGACCTGAAGGACCGGACTTTCACTGGAGAAGTGACCCCCAGGAGTCCCTCTCCCTTGCCCAAGTGGAGGTTTCCCCGAGGAATCCCCCCCTTGCCTGCCTGCAGCGCTGAAGAGATCCCGAGATCTCTCATAAACTAATATTGCGAACCCGACGCCTGTTCCTACACTGCACCCGGCCGCCCCCGCGCTGCTGAGAGTGAAATTTCTGTGTGGGCTTGTGTCCCCCCCGGTGCCCTACAAAACCCCCCTGGTCTGCCCTCCGAAGACGCGGGTACTTACCTGCAAGCAGACCGGAACCGGGGCACCCCCTTCTCTCCATTCTAGCCTATGTGTTTTGGGCACCCCTTTGAACTCTGCACCTGACCGGCCCTGAGCTGCTGGTGTGGTGACTTTGGGGTTGCTCTGAACCCCCAACGGTGGGCTACCTTGGACCAAGAACTGAGCCCTGTAAGTGTCTTACTTACCTGGTTAACCTAACAAATACTTACCTCCCCTAGGAACTGTGAAAATTGCACTAAGTGTCCACTTTTAAAACAGCTATTTGTGAATAACTTGAAAAGTATACATGCAATTTTGATGATTTGAAGTTCCTAAAGTACTTACCTGCAATACCTTTCGAATGAGATATTACATGTAGAATTTGAACCTGGGGTTCTTAAAATAAACTAAGAAAAGATATTTTTCTATACAAAAACCTATTGGCTGGATTTGTCTCTGAGTGTGTGTACCTCATTTATTGTCTATGTGTATGTACAACAAATGCTTAACACTACTCCTTGGATAAGCCTACTGCTCGACCACACTACCACAAAATAGAGCATTAGTATTATCTATTTTTACCACTATTTTACCTCTAAGGGGAACCCTTGGACTCTGTGCATGCTATTCCTTACTTTGAAATAGCACATACAGAGCCAACTTCCTACAGCTAGCAACCCCTGAAGGAGCCTATCAGAAGGAGTCTCTGACGTCACCTGCTGGCACTGGCCACTCAGAGCAGTCCAGTGTGCCAGCAGCACCTCTGTTTCCAAGATGGCAGAGGTCTGGAGCACACTGGAGGAGCTGTGGGCACCTCCCAGGGGGGGTGCAGGTCAGGGGAGTGGTCACTCCCCTTTCCTTTGTCCAGTTTCGCGCCAGAGCAGGGCTGAGGGATCCCTGAACCGGTGTAGACTGGCTTATGCAGAGATGGGCACCATCTGTGCCCATCAAAGCATTTCCAGAGGCTGGGGGAGGCTACTACTCCCCAGCCCTGACACCTTTTTCCAAAGGGAGAGGGTGTAACACCCTCTCTCTGAGGAAGTCCTTTGTTCTGCCTTCCTGGGCCAAGCCTGGCTGGACCCCAGGAGGGCAGAAACCTGTCTGAGGGGTTGGCAGCAGCAGCAGCTGCAGTGAAACCCCGGGAAAGGCAGTTTGGCAGTACCTGGGTCTGAGCTAGAGACTCGGGGATCATGGAATTGTCTCCCCAATGCCAGAATGGCATTGGGGTGACAATTCCATGATCCTAAACATGTTACATGGCCATGTTCGGAGTTACCATTGTGACGCTATACATATGTCGTGACATATGTATAGTGTACGCGTGTAATGGTGTCCCCGCACTCGCAAAGTCCGGGGAATTTGCCCTGAACAATGTGGGAGCACCTTGGCTAGTGCCAGGGTGGCCACACACTAAGTAACTTAGCACCCAACCTTTACCAGGTAAAGGTTAGACATATAGGTGACTTATAAGTTACTTAAGTGCAGTGGTAAATGGCTGTGAAATAACGTGGACGTTATTTCACTCAGGCTGCAAGGGCAGGCCTGTGTAAGAATTGTCAGAGCTCCCTATGGGTGGCAAAAGAAATACTGCAGCCCATAGGGATCTCCTGGAACCCCAATACCCTGGGTACCTCAGTACCATATACTAGGGAATTATAAGGGTGTTCCAGTATGCCAATATGAATTGGTGAAATTGGTCACTAGCCTGTTAGTGACAATTTGTATAGAGAGAGCATAACCACTGAGGTTCTGGTTAGCAGAGCCTCAGTGAGACAGTTAGGCATCACACAGGGAACACATACTTATAGGTCACAAACTTATGAGCACTGGGGTCCTGGCTAGCAGGGTCCCAGTGACACATAACAAACATACTGAAAACATAGGGTTTTCACTATGAGCACTGGGCCCTGGCTAGCAGGATCCCAGTGAGACAGTGAAAACACCTGACATATACTCACAAACAGGCCAAAAGTTGGGGTAACAAGGCTAGAAAGAGGCTACTTTCTCACAGTGGAGTAGTTGATGTATCAAGGTCCATTATCTCCTTTAGCGCTTGCTTATAATGAGTCAGTTCCGGAATTGTCCAAAGTCTGCACCAATAGAGCAATGGCCTCAAAACTGGCAATTTACCTATTTGCTTCAGATTAATATCATAAATAAAAGGGATTAACAGGGTAGATGATCGCAATCCCAATACCCCCCTCAAAAAGTTATTTTCTTGAGATACTAGTGGGTTTAAATGTACAATACCCCAACGTTCAGCACCGTATAATGCAGCAGCCTGCGCTTTATATCTATAGACCTCAAACACTGGTGACACAATCCCGTTCTTGAACCTTTATAATTATTATTTATAGCCGCAGAGCTGTGAACTAAAGAAATTGCAGCTTTATTGATCTGCGGCGTCCAGGACAACTCAGCATCCAGCAATATCCCTAAATAGTTAACGTTTTTTACACGTTCTAGATCATGCCCATTAACCACAATACTCCTTTTGAGTGCTTTGTGAGGATTAACAGTCAGATACTTTGTTTTGATTGCATTTATCTCCAACCCTTTCAGGTTACAGTATTTTCTAAACATTCCTAATAAGGTTTGTAAACCCATGGGAGTTTGCGAAAGTAAAATTGTATTGTCTGCAAAGAGGAGGGCAGGAACTGGTTCTCCATTTAGTCTTGGCGAGTCATGATTACTCTCTTTTAGATACTCTACCAAGTCATTGATGTACAATGAAAAGAGAGTCGGGGCAAGCACACAGCCCTGCCTCACTCCCCTTTTGATGGGTATTGGGTCAGTCAACTCTCCATTTGGGCCCCACCGCACTTTTGCAAAGGTATTCTCATGCAGTCTCTTTATCTGGAGGAGAAGACTCCCCAACATACCCTGCTTCCCCAATGCAGCCCATAGAGAGTCCCTTGGAACCAGATCAAAGGCCGCACGCAAATCTACAAACGCAACGTACAAGTGCCCTTTTTTTAATTTTGTGTATTTCCACAATATTACTAATAGCCTGAAGACCTGGTCAATTGTACTTGTCTGCTGTCTGAAGCCTGCCTGATGTGATGTCAGGATGTTTTTTTCCTCTATCCAACATCCTATTCTATTCAGCAGCTGCCTAGCATAGATTTTTTGCATAACATCGATAAGGCTAATTGGCCTATAGTTCCCAGGGTCCTCCCTAGATCCTTTTTTATAGACAGGGATTATTTCTGCACCTTTCCATGTCTCAGGAACTGGCTCCCCCCTTGCTATGGCATTGCTAAGTAACTTTGCATAAGGTGCCAAGATTTCTATGTTATGTTTGAACAGATCCCCAGGGATTTTGTCCAAGCCTGGGGCTTTGCCTAATTTAATCGCTTCAATGGCAGCCACCGTTTCTTTCAGGCTAAACCGTATAATAGAAGGACTACTCCAAAAGGATACTTCTTTATTCCAGGAAAGTTGTGCATCGGGGTTAGGCAAGTCAGAATAAAGATACGTGAAGTGATTGACCCAAGCACTGGGATCTATATGATGGTCAGTACTGTGTGTCCCCTCCTTCCTGCCATGAGTAACTATTTTCCAAAATGTAGCTGTGTCAATACATTTGGCTGCCTCTAAAAGGTCGTACCATTTTTGATCCTCCCAATTTTTTTGAGCTGTAGCCAAACTTTTCTTGTAGCCAGCCCTTGTCTATTGAACGGCTATTGGATCTTTCTGTTTAAGGGCCTCTGCCAATACTGATTTCCTCTCTCTGCATTCAGTGGTATACCAGGGATTGAATGAAGTAGTTTGCTCCTTACACTTTTTGTTTTTTTGATGTACCTGTTTAGTAAAGTAAGGTCTTAATGCAATACTCATGGTTTGGTGGATGTCCATGATAGGGATATCAGTACAAGAGTTAAGAGCATAGGGTTCTATTAGTTCTATATATGTATTGTAAATATTGGTCATGACACCCAAATTGCCCAATATCACTGCCCATTTTACTACCCTTCGATTGTTACTAAGGATGGGATGCAACTCCACCTTGTCCTTTTCCATGCAATTCGTTTCCGTGGGGTAGCCCTTGAGTTCAACTACTAGCGGACAATGATCACTTTCCCTCCTCTTATCTATTTTAAGAGTCGCTATTCTCTCCCACGTACTGGTGCTATGCATAGTATAATCTAGTTTTGACCCCATAATACCTCTTTGAAAAGTATCCATATTGAGACCACCTTGGCCCACTCTGCCATTGCACGCCCTTAATCCATACTTTAGTGTGAGACCCATAAGTTGCAGTGCAGCGACCGTACCAGGGACCGACTCTTCAGTTGAGAGGCGGGGGACTGCTCTAGCAAGATCTTCCTCTTCTGTCAGATGTTCAAGACCAATTATAGGTTCATAGTTACAATTAAAGTCTCCCCCAATCGTGATTGACTCTCCTGCCGGGATTTTTTTCAACATATCATCCAATATTTCTATTTCATGTGACTCTAGGTTTGATCTCCTGGGCCTTATATACACATTGAACAAGTGGGATAGCACCTTATATTTGTCCCTTAATTCTAACCACAGGATATCAGGCGACCCTGTATCACGTTTACATATTTCAATATTTAGGGAGATTTTAACCAACTTAACCAGGCCCCCAGATGGCCTTCCTCTCGCTGCAGCAGTTGCACTAATACAAAAGGTTTTTTATCCCAGCTTATACAGTGTGTCCTTTAGCCAAGTTTCTTGGAAAAAACAGACATGAAACTGTTCTATATAAGTATGCCAGTCAGGATCTACAAGCTTACTTTTTAACCCTGCTACATTCCAGGAAACCATAGAAATCAACCCCCTTCTGGTAGCTATCATATCGTTGGTAGTGGGGCTCCGAGGTATGGTCAATTCCTTTCTGGAGGGTAAGTACTTCTCAGTATCTCCTCCCCCAGTGTCTTGGCAACTAGTATCATCCTGAATCTCTACTGCTATTGGGTCTCTGGGTGGTCTCAAGTATACTTGGTTTAGTCAATCGACTGTTTCAAGGTGAGAGTCACTATTTCTCATTTGCGCTCTCCCACCCCCAAATTTGCTCCTCTGTGCTATGGGCTTACAGATGTAGGGGTCCAGGCTAAATCTCATAGCATTTCCCAAGGGTACACTGGCTCTCTGTTCCATGGCGATCAATCCTTCAATTAGCCTCTCATCCCTTAATGTCAAGACAACATCTTGCATCCCAACCTTTCCTGGGATCCTTTCTACCCTCATAATATCTGAGCGGATTAGGGATAAGCACTTTCTTTTATGTCTGATCCAGTGTATAAATTTATTCTTTAGGGAATCCTCATCCTCACTACAATTTTGAGCCAATTTCGGCACATTCAGCAAGTAAACTATATGAGACCTAGGGGACCTCACTTTTCCTTCATGGTAACTACTCCTTCTAAGAGAATGCATGCTATCCTTTTGCAGTAAAGTATAGGGTTTAGATATCAATTGCATCTTCTCTTCTTGAACCCCTATTCCCAAACGCGCCTCCCTTAAGGGATTCACAGGTTCTTGTTGTAGTTCTCTTACCTTACCCACAGAGTAAGTACAAGTCCCATTACTACACTCCTTTTCCCCTCTCACATATTCTTGTGGTACATGAGTTCTACTAACTGTGGTTAGGGTAGAGATAGGCTGGGCATTCAGAGTTTGGGGGGGCACACGTCTACCTTGTGCATTTGATGATACTGGTAAATTCTTCTCTGTACTATGGTCTCTAGTGGTTCCTGTATTCCCCCCCCTTCTTCACAAGAGCTGATAGTTTTCCCACTTCAGATTTAAGCTCTCTAACTTCCTGCATTAATCCAGTCATTAGGTCATAAAGATCTGTTAAACTCCTTGTTTTATATTTTGGACAGATCTCTAGATCTTGGTCAGCTAATAATGCCTTCTCTTTGGATTTCTATTCTAAGGAGGTAGTTTGATCATGCCTACCATCAATTTTCCTTTCTTGGGCCTCCTGCACTGTAGTTGTGGAAAATTCAGCCAAAACTGCATACTTATTTGAACACACTGTATCACTCTTGTGCACACGGCCCTTCTTTTTAGTGCTTTCTAGTATAGTTAGAGGGTGGCACTTGGCCCGAACTATACCATCTTTGTAACTATCTATCCTATTGGCAGGGGCTAGATCTTCCTCTTGCTGGCTATCACTCTCTTCCCTATTAATTAATTCCGCTTTCCCTACTTCTGTTTTCTTTGTATAATATGAGGTTATCTTCTTGTCTGAACCCTCCCGAGATGAGGTCCTATTATTTATTAAAGATTCTACCTCCTCTATAAGATTATCAATTTCGGATATCGTACAATTTTCACCCGAATTTCTAAGTTTTTTCCTAGTTTTCTCTTTTCCCCGTGGTGGTTCTGATGCCTTGCGTTTCCCCATACCTCTTTGCCAAATATTTAACTTTTCTTTAAATCTGATATCTTATATAGGGGACTCTAAACTCTTGATCTATGATACTATTTATATTTTCTAAGTATCTAACTACAGAAGAGGTGGAATTGAAAGACTAATGTTAGTAGAGCTACCTAGAGAAACTATAGCCCTGATTAAGATATATATATCTCAATACCGAGTAACAATTTATTCTCTTGCTATAAATGAAAGAGAGTGGGCCCAGCCCAGTCTCCTCCGGTCTCTGACGGGCACAGGACGTGCCCGTCCTTGGCTCAGGCTTCGCCCGGGTGCTTTTAAAGGGCTCCTGCCCTTTAGTGCCTGCTGGCGTGTCCTCCTGGCCCCAGGTGAGCCCGTTTAAAAAAAAAGAAAATGCGCGCGTCCTGGGAGGCGGGAGCGCTGTACTGCTTTTAAAGGGCTCCTGCCCTTTAGTGCCTGCTGGCGTGTCCTCCTGGCCCCAGGTGAGCCTGTTTCAAAAACAAAAAGTGCGCGCGTCCCGCGAGGCAGGAGTGCTGTACTGCTTTTTAAGGGCTCCTGCCCTTTAGTGCCTGCTGGCGTGTCCTCCTGGCCCCAGGTGAGTCCATTTAAAAAAAAAAGAAAATGCGCGCAATAGTAATAATATTTAACATTTTTCTTTAGCTTTCTGTAAGGCATTAATAACAAACAACATGGAGCACTAAAAACTCTAAACGATCAAAAACACAACAGTACTTACCTATTTTACTAAGAAGAATGTCTGAAACAAAGTGACATGCAATATGAATCTCACGTGCATGCATTACATTGCTGTAATATTTTTATACACATATTTCTACGTACCTCTCTCTCTAATTAAGCTATCTGCAAAAGTAAAATTGGAATAATGAACATTTTTGTGTGGATCGAAAGTTGCATACTACTGTTACAGCCGAAAACGCTGGACAACAAATCTCCTTGTCCAGAAAAAATTATTTTCTTGAAGGAAGACACCGTTTTCATAGGGTGATATATATGTTTTCTAGTTGTTTCTCTCTCAAGGCATTAATTTCCATCACTGTTGCCTCCACTGGCTTGTCAAGGTTATTATTAGGTTAATGTGGTGTTGTCCACGTTGGCAGCAGATTTTTCTTCAACAAAGATTCAGCGGGAGTAGCACTTTGGTGTTACTGCCCTCTGAACAGTCTAAAAAGTGTACCCCATCCTGCAAAGGGGATGATACTACCTTTTGCTATATTTTCCACCATAAATTCTATGGCTGCTCTGAGCAGGCGTTAGAAATGATGCAAAAAAAGGCGCAGTGACATCTTGTAAATTTAGCTGGGCCATTTTTTCGGGCCTCCTAGCGCTAGATTGCCCCCCTTGCATACATTATGCATACATTATGCCTGGTGCAGGCAGAATCTGGCACACAGGTTTACAAAGTAGTGCAATGCAAGCATTGCACCACTTTGTAAATATGGCGTGACGCAAATGCCTACCTAATGCCACATTAGCATAAAACAACTTATGCTAATGTGGCGCAAGGGGCTTGTAATTATGCCCCTGATTATCTAGAGTATGATTATCTACAATGAAGTCTAGTCTTGTAGCAGTATTGCAGTGTGATTCTGGTAAGTCTAGAGAAGGTAGTAAGCATAGGCGACAGGTCATTTTGATAACTGTGAAAACAACAGAATTAAAAGAATTCAATCTTAAATTGATATCTAAAGACTATCATTTATTATGAAACTGTAATTGTAACAGTATTTATGTAGTGCTTACTACCCCTGACAAGGCGCTGAAGCGCTTTTTCGCTACTCCGGACCCCAAAAGGAATTAGTGGTGGATTAGTATAGGGAAATATGAGAACTGTTTTAGTATTATTATGAGTTAATTTGAGCAGCAGATATGTGAGTTTGTTAGTTGGATTGGCTGGAGTAATGGAGGGGTGAAGGAGGGAAGAATCCAGAAATGTTACTTGGGAGTCTATGGTAATAGGATTTAGGCTTGGGATGAGTAAAGGGGGGGATGGAGGAGGGAAGAGTCTGTGGAAAGGGTTAGGGAGATCAAAGGTGAGATAAATGAGGGAGAATTTAGTAGGGTTGTTTAGGAGATAATGGTAGTAAACTGAGGTTTGGGTGAGGTAGATGTAGAAGAGGAGGGAAGAGCTTAGGCAGGGTTACTTAGGAGATGATAGTAGTAGAATGGAATTGGGATGAGTCAGAGTGGGAATGGAGGATAGATTGATAGAGACATGACATATGGTGATGGGTAGACAAAGTAAAACTTACAAGGGAGTAAAACTATAATATTTGTTATTTATAATTTTGTATATAGACACATATGTTTGATCATTATTTTTATTTCATTTAGTAGTATATATATATATATATATATATATATATATATATATATATATATATATATATATTTAGATTTATTTATCATTTGATTTTTATTTATAGATTTTATTTTTATTTTATTTTTTCTCCAATACAGTAGGACTAGAGTAATAAATAGTAAGGGAATATATGGGAATATATGTCCAAGGAATATAATAATGGTGCCACAAACTAGGAGGGAAATTTCAAACAGTCAAGGCTAAAAAAACAGCACTTTAAAAGGCTAAGCTGCCTGAAACACAAAGAGTGTACAGTAAACAAGCACGGGTAACAGTAAAAACACTTTTAGTCAAATATTAAGATTTCCCAGAAAAGTCTGGGGCTCCTTACCTAGGTCTCTAAGGAATCCTTGATCACTGGGCTGTATTAGGGCACAGGGAAAATGCTGGGCTCTCAAATATAATACTTGGGTCTATCTGAGGTCCTGGGTGCTCCATACTCTTTGTACTGCTTTCTTTGTATAAGGTCGTGCACCACAACCCTTTGATATGCTGTCAGATAATGTGACTAATCTACGAGTGGATCTCAGGAACAGGGAGAAAATAAAGGGTGATGTACCAAAAAAGGGATTCCTGCACAATTTACATTATTGCAAGAGCATGTTATTGATCCTGCTGTATTGTGTGTTCTGGGAAATAATTTACACTAATATTTACACACCTACCTCTTAGTTTCAGCAGAATATCTGTAAAACTAAATAGAAATCCTTAATATGCAGTTAACATTGTGTGGGAATGCTAATTTGCTTATTCTGGTAAGAGAGGACCACTTTGAAGATCAACTATTTTCATTCTAAGTTTCCACATTTATTCATCTTTACACCATCACCCTACAAGAAATTCAAAAGGAATTTGGAAGCCGGTTTGTTTTTCCACAGACATTACAACACATTTGATGTGGAAATAAATTGGCTGTGCTTTTCTTAACTGTGGGAACTTTTTGTTAGGACCATACCTTTTACACCTTAGGTATTCAGCACAGGTGTAGCATATTCATACCAGTGCACTCATGTATATATTTAAGTTGCAAAGACCTTCATCAAGGGTTCCGGCAAAGGTTTTAACATGTTGCTCACACACCATAAAGTAAGCCTAAGCACCTAATACATTGTAAAGATCAGTTCCTGGCTGATGCTACTGCCGTTGGTTATAGGTCACTTGAGGAAAAGTCCAACAGAAAACCATTTCTTACATACTGTCTGTTAAGGTAGGAATGGTCAAGTCATTCAGAACATGTAAGACCACTGTCTATTTGATGATGGAGCTTTAGGACCAGTTATGTGGCTGGACTGTGGAAAGACTTCAACCGAGTTAGCTCCAGTTTAGACGTGAGCTGTGGGGCTGTTTTTTTTTTTTTTTTAAACTATGTCATCTTTTTTAATAACTACAAAACCTGTTGCTCTTCGCTAAAAAGACAAACTATTGTTTGAAGAAAAATGCCATCTATACCTCTATGACAATGGTGTGAGGCAGAAAAATAGGTGTATCCTGGGGCATCTCCAAGGCTGAAACTGGCCGTACTAGGCAACGGACGTTTCCCCAGGAGGCTGGAAGGGTGAGGTGCTCCCTTTGTTACTGGATGGCTGGTTTTGTAGTAGAGCAGCAGTTTTAAAAGTACTGCAGAGTTCATCATCTATCCTTCAGTTTTCAGGCAACAATAAAAGTACCATGATAACTGGTGATTATTGTATCTGCAGGAGAGCAATCGGACATTTGCCTAGTGGCAGTTTTGACTCATCTAAGATAGCTCAAAGGGTTAATATTCCTGCTGCAAAGAACATGTACTATGCAAATCACAGAACAGTATTTCATGTGCAATGCTCAGTATGATACTGCTTTTTTCACATAGATCCTGTTATTACTGTGCAGTTCATAAGTTATAATCATAATCTAGCACAGTGAGCTATGAGCTGCTATCAAAAACATGCATGCAAACTGCATGGTACAAGTTAGAAAGTTGTGCTTTTCCCCAACATTTGATTATCTTAATTTTGCTAAAAAGGGTTTGTTTGGGTAGATAACAATTGTTATTAGTACAGTCAACCCTAACCACCATGTTACATTGCAAATCCTGAGTTTATTCTTTCCCTGACTAAGCACTCTTAAACAATGCATACTAGTGTGGATGACGTGTGGATCTTACACCTTGTAGTCCCCTTTGTCTTAAATAACATTTTCTAAACACTGATTTATACACGTATGGTGCATTGTCCCTATGTGTGTGTGTGATGTAAAGTCTTCCAAAGCCATACGCTGGTAGGAGAGGTGCGATAAAACGAATTAAATACATGTGAGAGAAGGGCTATGGAGAGATAAGAGGCAGTGTTAGAGGGTGATGGTGAGGGAATCATTGATGAGCCCAAATAAGAATTGCTGTATCATGGTGCACTTTAAGGTCATCATTAACTATGCTTTAAAAACTATTACAATTTAATATATAATTAGAAATGTGTTATAGAATGCACTGTGTTTGCCATTTTTCCCCAAATTTTCTTTCTGTGGACAACTCCCCAAATCCCACAGTAGCTCCCAGGCTCACTCGCTATGCACCCTATTGGGGCTGGTCTTTGCCAGAGCTGCTTTGGGCTCTCAGTCCAGCACTGGTCTCACTATGGGTTCTTGAATCTCAGTTGTGATGTCAGTGTGTCTAGGATTCTAAAAGGCAATGAGGAGTCATAGGAGGTATTTATGGATTTTCTATTCATGATTGTGTCTATTATTCACTTGATGTCTTTACCTCATATTGTTGCTGTGTCAAGCATTTTAGCTAACACCACTGTCATTTCTGAAAGAACAAGTGGGCTGTATAGTTTGGTGTGTATGTGTTTTTTCTGTGAGTGTGCGTGCGCACCCGAACTTTTATGCTGGTAAGAGATGCTATCAAACAAATGAAATACATGTGAGAGAGGAGATATGGAGAGATGAGAGGCAGTGTTAGTGGGTGATGGTGAGGGAATCATTGAAGTGCCCCAATAAAGTTGGCCATATCCTGGTGCAGTGCGAGGTCTTAATTTACTATGCTTTAAAAACAAATAATTTTAATATATAAATAAAAATGTGTTGTAGAATGCACTGTTTTTGCCTTTTTCCCCCACATTTTCGTGGGAGGAAGAACACCCAAAGCCCCACTGTAGTTGTCAGGCTCACTATCTATGCACTCTATTGGGGGTGGTGTGACAAAGTCTGCTAGGGCTGCTTTGGGCTCCTCGTCCGGCCCTGACTCGCTATGGGTTCTTGGGTCTCAGTTACGATGTCAGTGTGTGTAGGGTTCTAAAATCCAACTAGGAGTCATGGGAGGCATTTACAGATTTTCTTTCCATGATTGTGGGCATTACTCCATTAAAGTCTCAGGCTCATATTGTTGCTGTGAAAGGCATTTTAGCAAACACCACTGTCATTTTCTGAAATAACAAGTGGGTCTTATTGTTTGGTGTATATGTGGTTAGCAGAATAAAAGGGCTGCTTTAAGAAGGTATTCAGAGTAGTACATGTCTGCAATCAAGTGGCTGTAGTCTTTTATGTATAAACATCACCACTCCCATTGTTCTAACCTCTGCCAGAAGCACCTATTTCCCTCAGTGTCTTACCAATTTAGAATGATCTATTTGAGAGAGGTGAATCTCTTGTAGAAATGCTGTATTACAATTACTACATCTGGTGTTAGCCAAAATCTTTAGATTTTTTAAAATATTTGTATAATATACTTATTTAAAGGGACTTTTAGCCAGCCATCTTCATCCAGTGGTCTATAAATCAATCAATCAATCATTAAATTTATAAAGCGCGCTATGTACCCGTTAGGGTTTCAAGGCGCTGAGGCGGGGGGGCAGCTGCTATCGGTCGAAGAGCCATGTCTTGAGGAGTCTCCTGAAGGTGAGGAGGTCCTGGGTCTGGCGCAGGGAGGTCGGGAGGAAGTTCCAGGTCTTGGCGGCGAGGTAGGAGAAGGATCTGCCGCTGGAGGTCTTGCGTTGGATTCGGGGAACGATGGCGAGGGAGCGGAGTTGGCGGGAGGGGACGTAGAAGTTAAGTCTGTTGTTCAGGTAGGCGGGTCCGGCGTTGTGTAGTGCTTTGTGCGCGTGGGTGAGAAGGTTAAAGGTGATCCTCTTGTCCACGGGGAGCCAGTGGAGGTCCTTCAGGTGGTGGGAGATGTGGCATCAGCGGGGTATGTCGAGGATCAGGTGGGAGGATGCGTTCTGGATGCGTTGGAGTCGTTGGATGTCTTTTGCTGGGATGCCTGTGTAGAATGCGTTGCCGTAGTCAAGTCTGCTACTGACGAGGGCCTGAGTCACTGTTTTTCTGGTTTCCGTCGGGATCCACTTGTAGATTCTACGGAGCATGCGGAGGGTGTTGAAGCAGGAGGAGGAGACTGCGTTGACCTGTTTGGACATGGTGAGAGCGGAGTCGAGGATGAAGCCGAGGTTGCGTGCGTGGTTGGCTGGAGTAGGTGGGGGTCCCAGCGCGGTGGGCCACCAGGAGTCGTCCCAGGCCGAGGGGGAGCATCAGAGGATGAGGACTTCCGTCTTATCGGAGTTTAATTTCAGGCGGCTGTTTCTCATCCACTCGACGATGGATTTCAATCCCTTGTGGAGGTTGGCTTTGGCGCTGTGTGGATCTTTAGTAAGGGAGAGGATGAGCTGGGTGGCGTAGGAGAGGATGCTGAGGTTGTGCTGACGGGCCAGTTGTGCGAGGGGTGCCATGTAGACGTTGAACAGCGTTAGGCTTAGCGAGGAGCCTTGGGGGACGCCGCAGATGAGGTTGGTGGCTTCGGAGCGGAAGGGTGAGAGTCGGACTCTCTGGGTTCTGCCGGAGAGAAAAGAGGAGATCCAGTTGAGGGCTTTGTCTTGTATTCCGGCTTCGTGGAGACGAGTTAGTAGGGTGCGGTGGCAGACCGTATCGAAGACAGCGGATAGGTCTAGGAGGATGAGGGCTGAAGTTTCGCCGTTGTCCATTTGCTGTCTGATGTCGTCTGTGGTGGCGAGGAGTGCAGTCTCGGTGCTGTGATTGCGTCTGAATCCGGATTGGGAGGGGTCTAGGATGGAGTTCTCTTCGAGGTAGTGGGTGAGCTGGGCATTGACGATCTTCTCGATGACCTTCGCTGGGAAGGGGAGGAGGGAGATCGGGCGGAAGTTTTTGAGGTCGTTGAGGTCAGCCTTGGGTTTCTTGAGGAGGGCTTGGATGTCGGCGTGCTTCCAGCTGTCCGGAAAGGTCGCAGTATTGAAGGATAGGTTGATGATCTTACGAAGTTGGGGGGCGATGGTGGAGTCGGCTTTGTTGTAGACGTGGTGTGGGCAGGGGTCTGAGGGGGATCCTGAGTGGATGGAGTTCATGGTCTTTCGGGTTTCGGCGTCATCTACGTGGGTCCAGGTGGTGAGGCGGTCGGCGTAGGAGGAGTTGTCGGGGGTGGGGTCTGGCGGAGGTGTGGTGTTGAGGCTGTCGTGGATGGCGGCGATTTTCTGGTAAAAAAAGGTGGAGAGTGCGTCGCAGAGTTTCTGGGATGATGGGACGTCATTGACGTTGGCGCTGGGGTTGGAGAGCTCCTTCACGATGCAGAAGAGCTCCTTGCTGTCGTGTGCGTTGTTGTTTAGGCATTCTGTGAAGTGGGAGCGTTTGGCAAGTCGGATAAGTTGGTGGTGCTTGCGGGTGGCTTCCTTGTGGGTTGCCAGGCTGTTGGGTGTGCGCTCGAGAAGCCATTTTTTCTTAAGTTTCTGGCAGGTGCGTTTGGAGGTGATCAGTTCGTCTGTGAACCAGGCTGCTTTTTTCTTTTCTTGGTTGACGGTGGGCCTCTTGAGTGGTGCGAGGGTGTTGGCGCAGTTGAGGATCCACTGTTGGAGGTTGATGGCGGCGGAGTCCGGGTTGGTAGGGTCGGTCGGTGGGTTCTTGTTGTGTCAGGGGTCAGCCCACTTCAGCCACTGGGTAACTTCACTTTGAATGACTGCATTTTGCTCTTTCAGAAAATGTACATCCGTACACAAGGTAGTTCTCTTCAATGCTACTGTTTTTGTTTCTACAATATTGCTCTCGTGTTGCCCTTGTGTTCAGAGTCTGATATGATAGCAGGGCACTGTCTACCAGCTCTTCATGTTAAGCACAGGGCACATTCCACCTTTGTCAGTTCCTATTCCCAGCTAATGGCATTGTAAATTCCTTTCAGAGTGGCCTTTTAATTTTACTTACTTTTCTGACTGCTTCAATTTCTCAGCATATAAAATTCCATTAGAATTTTTTTTCAGTAAGTTGTCATCTTTTCAGTGTGAGCGCGATTAAGTGAATTTCTAACAGCACTCATGTATGTTATTTTGCAATGTATTTTAAATTGAGTGCTATGGTTAAATTTGTAAACCAATTTAGTCCATATGTGCTGGTTTTCTAGTTTGCTTTCCGTGCTCCTGTATATTGCCGCTGTTTGTTTGCCTGTACAAGCCTTTCTTCTGTCTCTACAAGCCTTTCTTCTGTCTCTACAAGCCTCTCTACCTGTGCAAACCTCCTGGTCGATCTGTTCATGCAAGACGTCTGTCTGTCCACACAAGTCTCTTTGTCTGTGAGAACGTTTTACAAAAAGATTACAATAAAGCATTACCAAAGGCATGAGGATAGCAGCCAATGGCAAACCACCTGGGTTTTTCAGGTTTGGTGTTATCTAAGACTTTTTGATTTTTCTACAGTTATGTGTATAAAAGAATTACTTATAACAGTTTTCATCAGAATTCATCCATTAGTCTGTGGTTGTGTTATTCAAATTTCTTACCAACCAGTGCAGCACAAATTTTGGGGCAGTGGGTTAGCACACTTCAGCCATTGGCTGATTAACTTTGAGTTACAGCATTTTGCCCTTTCACAAAAAGTGATGGATGGAATTTTTAAATTAATCATTTGTTATTACTCAGGGCCACCTCCTAGTCTATCACTATTCTGCACAACATGCCACCTCGGTTTTGACCCAGCCATACGCAAACCAGGTGACACCCTGCTCCAATAGGGACAGTCCATTCTGAAGTGCCAGGCCCTCCTGAATGGGAAAAAAAAGCAACTCAGGACAGGATTCGCCCTGATTATGGCTCCTCAACCAGGTATAGATTTCACAAGGAGCACATCCACATACAAAGTAATTCTCTTGGGCTTCAGGGTCTACTATGGTAATGTGTGATTTTTTTAAACCCAAAAATAAGTTTGGCTGTAGCCAATGATTTTTTAGATTGAGGGTCTGGATGTTTCCCCAACAATAAGGGTTTGCACAAACTGTGACAGAACAAAACAAGACTTGCCAAAGCCAAAAGGCTGAAGACCAATGCCAGACCGATTGGCTTTCCCAATGCTTGTGCCCTTTAAAGTTGGTTAATAGCCTAGCTTGTTTTATCATTTTGTTTAGAATACTCATGTTTCTTGGTACTGTAGTTTGGTCACTGTTCTGTTGAGTAAGGAAATTCAGTGGGAAGGATTTCAAATTCTTGACATCATGTATAGATGTAGAGCAGGGGTGGGTGGATCATGAGAAGGATGTGAAGTGTACTACTCAGACAATTTACTGGGGAGTAAAAGAGAATCTTGCCATGTTCTTGTGATGCCACTGATCCACAGCTGCACACTGATATGATATTGTGCAGTGTATTTTCTATGTCATGTAGCATCTCCTCTCACAAGCAACGTCCTTTTGAGTTGCGACTATGTAGTCATTATATGCTTAGATGGCTGTGACCTTAAATTCTATCTTCTCTTCCATGTTTTATGCATTGGCTAAGACTCCTCAGGAACGTAATCCCAGTCTGTGTATTCTAGGCCCTGCCAAGTATCATTTCCAGTGTATTTACAAATGTGGGGATGCAACCTTAAATCCAGCCTTTTTGGTAACCCTTGCTATCTCACTCCAATCCCCATCCTCCTCATATATTTGTGACAAACGCATACCTACACTTTTCTGCTTATTTAGGCAACACAACTGCATTTCCATCTCTAAACATGACCCTCGATGGTGACATGGAGCTGAGCAGTAGCATCTTGGAGCTTGATGTCTACACTTTGTCTGTGGCATAAAAATACTGTATATGCTGGCACTGATTAAATAGAGACCAGCAAGGTCTGCCATGCCTTATACATAAATCTGGGCCCTGAGCAGAGCATTCAAGCAGTGGGTACATCGTGACTATCCTCCCACTCAATAGACTTTTGTGGGCTCTCAATTTTCAGAGACCGCAAGTAACATTGGGGGTTAGGATCCACCACTCCACCTTTTATGGTTGCTATGCTTTAGCAAGGTGTGCACCCTGAATTGTGACCCACAATATCGACAGGACAAAATAATACCAAAATATTGACAGATAAGTCAGTCTAGCTGACTGCACATATTTGTATCTATGTGGTACATATATTATCAAGGTAATTCGATGTGAAGTTAGGAACAGTAAATCTATACTTCCCTATTTGTACTGAGTTTTTAATATTTTGTCCCTGGCTCAATATTCAGTAGTACAATCAATTAAAAGAATATCTCACCTCCTCATTGAGAAGGTTTATAAGGTAAAAGCCTGATTTTGCCTGTGTTTGCTGCTACATTGTCACATTTAACCACTGCCCTCATTCACTGTGTATTACAGCACCTCTTCTTGTGCTCCCTGACAGCCATACTGTTAGCCCCAAGGGTGTGGAACCTCCCTAGGGTCTTGGAGACCACACCAGTTGAGCATCACTGTGAGAAGGTAGCCTCTTTCTAGCCTTGTTACCCCCACTTTTGGCCTGTTTGTGAGTGTATGTCAGGGTGTTTGTCACTGTTTTCACTGTCTCACTGGGATCCTGATAGCCAGGCCTCAGTGATCATAGTGAAAACACTATGTTTTCAGTATGTTTGTTATGTGTCACTGGGATCCTGCTGGTCAGGACCCCAGTGCTCATAGGTTTGTGGCCTATATGTATATGTCACTGGGACCCTGTCACACAGGGCCCCAGTGCTCATAGGTGTGCATGTATATGTTCCCTGTGTGGTGCCTAACTGTCTCACTGAGGCTCTGCTAACCAGAACCTCAGTGGTTATGCTCTCTCATTACTTTCAAATTGTCACTAACAGGCTAGTGACCAATTTTACCAATTTACATTGGCTTACTGGAACACCCTTATAATTCCCTAGTATATGGTACTGAGGTACCCAGGGTATTGGGGTTCCAGGAGATCCCTATGGGCTGCAGCATTTCTTTTGCCACCCATAGGGAGCTCTGACAATTCTTACACAGGCCTGCCACTGCAGCCTGAGTGAAATAACGTCCACGTTATTTCACAGCCATTTTACACTGCACTTAAGTAACTTATAAGTCACCTATATGTCTAACCTTTACCTGGTAAAGGTTAGGTGCAAAGTTACTTAGTGTGAGGGCACCCTGGCACTAGCCAAGGTGCCCCCACATTGTTCAGAGCCAATTCACTGAACTTTGTGAGTGCGGGGACACCATTACACGCGTGCACTACATATAGGTCACTACCTATATGTAGCTTCACCATGGTAACTCCGAATATGGCCATGTAACATGTCTATGATCATGGAATTGCCCCCTCTATGCCATCCTGGCATTGTTGGTACAATTCCATGATCCCAGTGGTCTGTAGGACAGACCCTGGTACTGCCAGACTGCCCTTCCTGGGGTTTCACTGCAGCTGCTGCTGCTGCCAACCCCTCAGACAGGCAGCTGCCCTCCTGGGGTCCAGCCAGGCCTGGCCCAGGATGGCAGAACAAAGAACTTCCTCTGAGAGAGGGTGTGACACCCTCTCCCTTTGGAAAATGGTGTGAAGGCAGGGGAGGAGTAGCCTCCCCCAGCCTCTGGAAATGCTTTGTTGGGCACAGATGTGCCCAATTCTGAATAAGCCAGTCTACACCGGTTCAGGGACCCCTTAGCCCCTGCTCTGGCGCGAAACTGGACAAAGGAAAGGGGAGTGACCACTCCCCTGACCTGCACCTCCCCTGGGAGGTGTCCAGAGCTCCTCCAGTGTGCTCCAGACCTCTGCCATCTTGGAAACAGAGGTGCTGCTGGCACACTGGACTGCTCTGAGTGGCCAGTGCCACCAGGTGACGTCAGAGACTCCTGCTGATAGGCTCCTTCAGGTGTTAGTAGCCTTTCCTCTCTCCTAGGTAGCCAAACCCTCTTTTCTGGCTATTTAGGGTCTCTGGGGAAACTTTAGATAACGAATGCATGAGCTCAGCCGAGTTCCTCTGCATCTCTCTCTTCACCTTCTGATAAGGAATCGACCGCTGACCGCGCTGGAAGCCTGCAAACCTGCAACATAGTAGCAAAGACGACTACTGCAACTCTGTAACGCTGATCCTGCCGCCTTCTCGACTGTTTTCCTGCTTGTGCATGCTGTGGGGGTAGTCTGCCTCCTCTCTGCACCAGAAGCTCCGAAGAAATCTCCTGTGGGTCGACGGAATCTTCCCCCTGCAACCGCAGGCACCAAAAAGCTGCATTACCGGTCCCTTGGGTCTCCTCTCAGCACGACGAGCGAGGTCCCTCGAATCCAGCGACGCTGTCCAAGTGACCCCCACAGTCCAGTGACTCTTCAGCCCAAGTTTGGTGGAGGTAAGTCCTTGCCTCACCTCGCTGGGCTGCATTGCTGGGAACCGCGATTTTGCAGCTACTCCGGCCCCTGTGCACTTCCGGCGGAAGCCCTTTGTGCACAGCCAAGCCTGGGTCCACGGCACTCTAACCTGCATTGCACGACTTTCTAAGTTGGTCTCCGGCGACGTGGGACTCCTTTGTGCAACTTTGGCGAGCACCGTTTCACGCATCCTCGTAGTGCCTGTTTCTGGCACTTCTCCGGGTGCTACCTGCTTCAGTGAGGGCTCTTTGTCTTGCTCGACGTTCCCTCTCTCTTCAGGTCCAATTTGCGACCTCCTGGTCCCTCCTGGGCCCCAGCAGCGTCCAAAAACGCCAAACGCATGATTTGCGTGTAGCAAGGCTTGTTGGCATCCTTCCGGCGGGAAAACACTTCTGCACGACTCTCCAAGGCGAGAGGGATCCGTCCACCAAAGGGGAAGTCTCTAGCCTTTTTCGTTCCTGCAGAAACCTCAGCTTCTTCTGTCCAGTCGAAGCTTCTTTGCACCCGCAGCTGGCATTTCCTGGGCATCTGCCCACCTACGACTTGCTTGTGACTTTTGGACTTGGTCCCCTTGTTCCACAGGTACCCTAGATTGGAAATCCACAGTTGTTACATTGCTGGTTTGTGTCTTTCCTGCATTATTCCTCTAACACGACTATTTTGTCCTTAGGGGAACTTTAGTGCACTTTGCACTCACTTTTCAGGGTCTTGGGGAGGGTTATTTTTCTAACTCTCACTATTTTCTAATAGTCCCAGCGACCCTCTACAAGGTCACCTAGGTTTGGGGTCGATTCGTGGTTCGCATTCCACTTTTGGAGTATATGGTTTGTGTTGCCCCTATCCCTATGTGTCCCCATTGCATCCTATTGTAACTATACATTGTTTGCACTGTTTTCTAAGACTATACTGCATATTTTTGCTATTGTGTGTATATATCTTGTGTATATTTCCTATCCTCTCACTGAGGGTACACTCTAAGATACTTTGGCATATTGTCATAAAAATAAAGTACCTTTATTTTTAGTATAACTGTGTATTGTGTTTTCTTATGATATTGTGCATATGACACTAAGTGGTACTGTAGTAGCTTCACACGTCTCCTAGTTCAGCCTAAGCTGCTCTGCTAAGCTACCATTATCTATCAGCCTATGCTGCTAGACACCCTATACACTAATAAGGGATAACTGGGCCTGGTGCAAGGTGCAAGTACCCCTTGGTACTCACTACAAGCCAGTCCAGCCTCCTACATTGGTTATGCAGTGGTGGGATAAGTGCTTTGAGACTACTTACCACTCTTGTCATTGTACTTTTCATAAGAGAAAAATATACAAAACAAGGTCAGTGTATATACACATAGCCAAAAAGTTTTGCATTTCCTCTTTTCACTCTTTTCTAAGTGCTGAAAAGTACTTCTAAACTTTCAAAAAGTTCTTAAAAGTTTAAAAAGTTTTTTCTGTCTTTCCAAAAAGTTCTGAAAACTTTTTTTCTTCTTTTTTTTCTATCACTTTAACTCTCTCTAAAAATGTCTGGTACAGTCCAAAATGTTGAACTGTCCAAAATTGCATATGATCACCTTAGCTGGAAAGGAGCAAGGAGTCTCTGCATAGAGAGAGGTTTGAGTGTAGGGAAGAATCCTTCCTTAGAACTGTTAATTAATATGCTTAGAGTACAGGATAAGGCCATAAGTGCCCAATCTGGTGAAAAAGTAGCTAATGGTTCTCAATCTGATCCAGGGACTCCCCCAGGAAAAGGTTCAGGAAAGAAACTTCTCAGCCTGCCCATTACTAGACAGTCTAGCATAGTTGGTACAGAGGTTGAATCACACCATACTGATGGTGTGCTCTCACATTATGCTGGTAGCCAAGCTGTTAGGGTGCCCTCTGTAAGGGACAGGTCTCCTTCTGTTCATTCCCATCATACCTCTGTATCTAGAAATGTCCCTCCCACCCACCCTGATGACAGATTGTTAGAAAGGGAGCTCAATAGATTGAGAGTGGAACAAACCAGACTGAAGCTCAAGAAGCAACAGCTGGATTTGGATAGACAGTCTTTAGAATTAGAGAAGGAAAGACAGAAGTTGGGTTTAGATACCCATGGTGGCAGCAGCAGTATTCCCCATAGTCATCCTGCAAAAGAGCATGATTCCAGGAATCTGCACAAGATAGTTCCCCCTTATAAGGAGGGGGATGACATTAACAAGTGGTTTGCTGCACTTGAGAGGGCCTGTGTTGTACAGGATGTCCCTCAAAGGCAGTGGGCTGCTATCCTATGGCTATCATTTAGTGGAAAAGGTAGGGATAGGCTCCTTACTGTGAAAGAAAATGATGCTAATAATTTCCAAGTTCTTAAGAATGCACTCCTGGATGGTTATGGCTTAACCACTGAACAATACAGGATAAAGTTCAGAGAGACCAAAAAGGAGTCTTCACAAGACTGGGTTGATTTCATTGACCATTCAGTGAAGGCCTTGGAGGGGTGGTTACATGGCAGTAAAGTTACTGATTATGAAAGCCTGTATAACACAATCCTGAGAGAGCATATACTTAATAATTGTGTGTCTGATTTGTTGCACCAGTACCTGGTAGACTCTGATCTGACCTCTCCCCAAGAATTGGGAAAGAAGGCAGACAAATGGGTCAGAACAAGGGTGAACAGAAAAGTTCATACAGGGGGTGACAAAGATGGCAATAAGAAGAAAGATGGTGAAGAATCTCAAGATAAGCATGGGGATAAGGGTAAAACCAAAGATCCCACTTCAAATCTTAAACACTCTTCAGAGGGTGGGGATAAAACAAATTCTTCCTCTTCTTCCCAACCTGCACACATTAAAAAGCCTTGGTGCTTTGTGTGTAAAAATAGAGGCCATAGGCCAGGGGATAAGTCCTGTCCAGGTAAACCCCCTGAGCCTACCACCACTAATACATCAAGCTCTAGTGCCCCTAGCAGTAGTGGTACTAGTGGTGGGACTGCTGGCAACAGTCAAGCAAAGGGTGTAGTTGGGTTCACTTATGGGTCCATAGTGGAAACTGATGTCATCAGTCCCAAGACAGTTTCTGTCACACCTAGTGGCATTGGCCTTGCCACACTGGCTGCTTGTCCCCTTACAATGGATAAGTACAGGCAGACAGTTTCAATAAATGGTGTTGAGGCCTTGGCCTACAGGGACACAGGTGCCAGTTTCACTTTGGTGACTGAAAACCTAGTGCCTCCTGAACAACACATCATTGGACAACAGTATAAGATTATTGATGTCCATAACTCCACTAAGTTTCTTCCCTTAGCTATAATTCAGTTTAGTTGGGGTGGAGTTACTGGCCCTAAGCAGGTGGTGGTATCACCTAGCTTACCTGTAGACTGTCTCTTAGGTAATGACCTAGAGGCCTCAGGTTGGGCTGATGTAGAGTTTTATGCCCATGCAGCCATGCTGGGCATCCCTGAGGAATTGTTCCCTCTCATTTCTACTGAAATGAAAAAGCAAAGGAGAGAAGGCCTGAAAACTCAGGATCCCTCTCCATCAACAGGTAAAAAGTGTATCACAGTATCCCCTAACTACCCTACCATTCAGGATACTATTCCTGTGGTGGGAGAAACCTCTCCTGGGGTGGCACCTGTTCCAAGGGAATCATCAGCTGGCAAAGCTGGACTCCCTGAGGTAGAAGTACCTCTCTGTGGGATAACTAACATTGGTGACAAAAATAGCACCATTTTAGTTAACATGGAGCATCCCTCCAACCCTCCCAGAGAAACTTTAGTGCAGAAACCCTGCACTGCCTCACAACACTTAGGACAGCATCCCTGCCCTAGTGTGGAGCTCATAGGACAGCATCCCTGCCCTGCTCCAACTCAAGAGAAACAGCATCCCTGTTCTCTCTTCCAGCCAAATGGACAATGTTTTTGCCCAGCTATGGCTTTATTGAGACAGCATCCCTGTCTAGCATTTCCATCACTACAAATAGGTTCAGTGGACAATTCCCACTGCTCTAAACTAAAACTTACTGATAGAAACTCTGAAAATACATCTTCACATTGTTGCTTAGCTAAAAAACTTCAAACAGGGTGGTTTACATCCCCACAGGGAAGTAACCATATAGTGGATGATAAAGGGAGTAACCAGTCTATTGCAGAGCTACTCTCTACTTATCACCACTTAGACAATAAAGTCTCAACTGGCCAAGGTTAGCCTTATTGTCCTTCGTTTGGGGGGGGGTTGTGTGAGAAGGTAGCCTCTTTCTAGCCTTGTTACCCCCACTTTTGGCCTGTTTGTGAGTGTATGTCAGGGTGTTTGTCACTGTTTTCACTGTCTCACTGGGATCCTGATAGCCAGGCCTCAGTGATCATAGTGAAAACACTATGTTTTCAGTATGTTTGTTATGTGTCACTGGGATCCTGCTGGTCAGGACCCCAGTGCTCATAGGTTTGTGGCCTATATGTATGTGTCACTGGGACCCTGTCACACAGGGCCCCAGTGCTCATAGGTGTGCATGTATATGTTCCCTGTGTGGTGCCTAACTGTCTCACTGAGGCTCTGCTAACCAGAACCTCAGTGGTTATGCTCTCTCATTACTTTCAAATTGTCACTAACAGGCTAGTGACCAATTTTACCAATTTACATTGGCTTACTGGAACACCCTTATAATTCCCTAGTATATGGTACTGAGGTACCCAGGGTATTGGGGTTCCAGGAGATCCCTATGGGCTGCAGCATTTCTTTTGCCACCCATAGGGAGCTCTGACAATTCTTACACAGGCCTGCCACTGCAGCCTGAGTGAAATAACGTCCACGTTATTTCACAGCCATTTTACACTGCACTTAAGTAACTTATAAGTCACCTATATGTCTAACCTTTACCTGGTAAAGGTTAGGTGCAAAGTTACTTAGTGTGAGGGCACCCTGGCACTAGCCAAGGTGCCCCCACATTGTTCAGAGCCAATTCACTGAACTTTGTGAGTGCGGGGACACCATTACACGCGTGCACTACATATAGGTCACTACCTATATGTAGCTTCACCATGGTAACTCCGAATATGGCCATGTAACATGTCTATGATCATGGAATTGCCCCCTCTATGCCATCCTGGCATTGTTGGTACAATTCCATGATCCCAGTGGTCTGTAGCACAGACCCTGGTACTGCCAGACTGCCCTTCCTGGGGTTTCACTGCAGCTGCTGCTGCTGCCAACCCCTCAGACAGGCAGCTGCCCTCCTGGGGTCCAGCCAGGCCTGGCCCAGGATGGCAGAACAAAGAACTTCCTCTGAGAGAGGGTGTGACACCCTCTCCCTTTGGAAAATGGTGTGAAGGCAGGGGAGGAGTAGCCTCCCCCAGCCTCTGGAAATGCTTTGTTGGGCACAGATGTGCCCAATTCTGAATAAGCCAGTCTACACCGGTTCAGGGACCCCTTAGCCCCTGCTCTGGCGCGAAACTGGACAAAGGAAAGGGGAGTGACCACTCCCCTGACCTGCACCTCCCCTGGGAGGTGTCCAGAGCTCCTCCAGTGTGCTCCAGACCTCTGCCATCTTGGAAACAGAGGTGCTGCTGGCACACTGGACTGCTCTGAGTGGCCAGTGCCACCAGGTGACGTCAGAGACTCCTGCTGATAGGCTCCTTCAGGTGTTAGTAGCCTTTCCTCTCTCCTAGGTAGCCAAACCCTCTTTTCTGGCTATTTAGGGTCTCTGTCTCTGGGGAAACTTTAGATAACGAATGCATGAGCTCAGCCGAGTTCCTCTGCATCTCTCTCTTCACCTTCTGATAAGGAATCGACCGCTGACCGCGCTGGAAGCCTGCAAACCTGCAACATAGTAGCAAAGACGACTACTGCAACTCTGTAACGCTGATCCTGCCGCCTTCTTGACTGTTTTCCTGCTTGTGCATGCTGTGGGGGTAGTCTGCCTCCTCTCTGCACCAGAAGCTCCAAAGAAATCTCCCGTGGGTCGACGGAATCTTCCCCCTGCAACCGCAGGCACCAAAAAGCTGCATTACCGGTCCCTTGGGTCTCCTCTCAGCACGACGAGCGAGGTCCCTCGAATCCAGCGACGCTGTCCAAGTGACCCCCACAGTCCAGTGACTCTTCAGCCCAAGTTTGGTGGAGGTAAGTCCTTGCCTCACCTCGCTGGGCTGCATTGCTGGGAACCGCGATTTTGCAGCTACTCCGGCCCCTGTGCACTTCCGGCGGAAATCCTTTGTGCACAGCCAAGCCTGGGTCCACGGCACTCTAACCTGCATTGCACGACTTTCTAAGTTGGTCTCCGGCGACGTGGGACTCCTTTGTGCAACTTTGGCGAGCACCGTTTCACGCATCCTCGTAGTGCCCGTTTCTGGCACTTCTCCGGGTGCTACCTGCTTCAGTGAGGGCTCTTTGTCTTGCTCGACGTTCCCTCTCTCTTCAGGTCCAATTTACGACCTCCTGGTCCCTCCTGGGCCCCAGCAGCGTCCAAAAACGCCAAACGCATGATTTGCGTGTAGCAAGGCTTGTTGGCGTCCTTCCGGCGGGAAAACACTTCTGCACGACTCTCCAAGGCGAGAGGGATCCGTCCACCAAAGGGGAAGTCTCTAGCCCTTTTCGTTCCTGCAGAAACCTCAGCTTCTTCTGTCCAGTCGAAGCTTCTTTGCACCCGCAGCTGGCATTTCCTGGGCATCTGCCCACCTACGACTTGCTTGTGACTTTTGGACTTGGTCCCCTTGTTCCACAGGTACCCTAGATTGGAAATCCACAGTTGTTGCATTGCTGGTTTGTGTCTTTCCTGCATTATTCCTCTAACACGACTATTTTGTCCTTAGGGGAACTTTAGTGCACTTTGCACTCACTTTTCAGGGTCTTGGGGAGGGTTATTTTTCTAACTCTCACTATTTTCTAATAGTCCCAGCGACCCTCTACAAGGTCACCTAGGTTTGGGGTCCATTCGTGGTTCGCATTCCACTTTTGGAGTATATGGTTTGTGTTGCCCCTATCCCTATGTGTCCCCATTGCATCCTATTGTAACTATACATTGTTTGCACTGTTTTCTAAGACTATACTGCATATTTTTGCTATTGTGTGTATATATCTTGTGTATATTTCCTATCCTCTCACTGAGGGTACACTCTAAGATACTTTGGCATATTGTCATAAAAATAAAGTACCTTTATTTTTAGTATAACTGTGTATTGTGTTTTCTTATGATATTGTGCATATGACACTAAGTGGTACTGTAGTAGCTTCACACGTCTCCTAGTTCAGCCTAAGCTGCTCTGCTAAGCTACCATTATCTATCAGCCTAAGCTGCTAGACACCCTATACACTAATAAGGGATAACTGGGCCTGGTGCAAGGTGCAAGTACCCCTTGGTACTCACTACAAGCCAGTCCAGCCTCCTACAATCACCACACAGTGGCCTCCCCCCGAGACAAAGATCACGGCATAGCCAAGAGCGGCATCTGCTGAATGGCAGGGGACTCAGACCCTCAGGGACTGTGTATGTTCATGCTCCTGTGACTTCCAGGTGAGGATCAGTATATACATGGTAAATTATCTCCCCTGCTGAGTCACTGTACTTTCTGCCCTTGACAGCTGACCTTTTGCTGCACAAGACCCACGAATCTGCTCAGGAGATAGAGCCCTCTGGCTTCATGTACATGACCATTTACTCCAGAGTTTGACCATGAAACCAAGTGCTTAATTTGGGCCGATGGTTGCCGGTGGATGGGCACCAGCACTTATTTTTCCAGAGTAAGCGAGCGAAAAGCACACAGATCGAAAAGAGGGGAAGAAAAAGACATAAAAATCGTCAATGACATAAAAGAAGGAACCTGCGAAAAAGAGGGTATGAAGTGTCTGGCAATGGATTAAACACTACATGCCTCGGTGTTCGGCGGGCCGACGTTTTTTTGCACCTGTGACCTTATAAATGACCACGCCCACTTGATACTAGAATGAATTATCCTTCAGATACACAATGGAATGCACTTTAATCTATTGGTACCAAATACGAAATCTTTCAGTCCAAAAGATCCACTACAAAAGGAAGTGCATTAGAGAAGTACAAACAGAAGTATGTTATATCCCTGCCACATACTTGCATGCTAATTGAGTACCTGAAAGCAAACTATGTAACTTTAGATTTACAGATAGAATGATTACTCATAGTGGCACACTCACCCCTTTCACTTTGCAGTTTATTTGTAACGAGAACACTCAGACTGAGTTACATGTTCATGCCTTGAATTTCTTTAATCTTTTCATATAAAATATTCCACTTACCTCTCTCTTTAACCAGGAGGACTGTAGAAAGAAAACAAAATATTAGCATGAGTGCTCGATCAACTACGTTATATTTTTCAGGTCAAACGTTTGTACAAGTTTTTCACCTCCCCCCTTACTCCCTCTGCAAGCATACATGGCCAGATACGATGTTAGGGGTTGCTTAATATTCTTCTTATTTTGCCTCATCCACAGATTGGCCTTCTGGATCTGGTGACATAGTGGTCTAATGCAGAAATTAGAGTTTGATAACATTGTCACAAGTTCAAATCCCAAAGAGTCCACAATACCGGCTCAATAGCTATAAATATATAAATATTGTTATTCAGTCCCTAGGGTTGAACACTGTTTTATGTACAAACAACCTTTATGTGTCTTAATTTATTTTGAAAAGTTTACCTGGGATAACCTCTTATATATAGTAGCTTAGGTCGATTTGACATCTAACAAGGAGTGTCTTATTAAGAATCTTCCTAAACTGAATCAGAGACTTCTATTTATTGTAGACCACCTGGGACAGAAAAGACTACTACAACATATCACCAATTTGGAACTAATCCATTAAGGTTCATGAAAAACTCAGACCTATATTTATGGGCTTTAGGCATAGGGCAGCACAGCAAGCCACCTTGCTGCACTGCCCTACGTCAAAGGTAAAGGGCAGGAATGTGCCGTATCTATGGCATATGGCGCATTCCTGACCTTTCCTCTTGTGCTGGCACCCTTTTGACTGCCTAGCACCAACATAGGCATCCTTACACCATGGTGCAAGGGTGTCTGCATTGTAGGCAGGATTGTTTTTGTGCAGGAAGGGACACCTTCCTGCATAAAAACAATCCTGAAAGGCATTTTCCTCTTCTGAATGCAAAGAAGGAAGCACACATATAAAGAGGAAAAAACTAGAAGAAATATAGTAATTTCTCCTTATTGAGCCTCACATGGGGAGGTGCAAGGATTTGGCATATCCTCAAGTTTACAAGGTCTTGCAAGGGAATACCCACCACAATGCCCATGGAACGCCTCTCTTCCGCATAGTAAGGCAACACAGTGATATGCGGTGCATAGGCTTACTCCATACCTATGAGGCCATTTAAAGCCATGCAAAGAGGCTTTGAATGGCCTCATAGATATAATTTTAAGGTTTCCGCAGTGGATGCTACACAAAAAGTTACATAATGGTAGCACAAGTGGCTTGTAGGTATGCCCATCAGTTTTCACAGGTATGAATCTGAATTCCAACACAATATAGTTGCCAAACTGAGGAATTTGAAAAGGTTTGATGCTTTGTTTATTTAGGCTCCCTCATTAGATTAGCTCCTGTATATGCCCCCGTCATCCATAATAACGTGTTTTTGCATATAGCGCTCAATTTATGTTGTTTCTAATCAATGTAAATATTATTTTTTTTTTATATTCCTAGATGTCAGATTATAACGGCTTGTGGCACTTTAACCATACAAAGAATTTATGATAAGTGCTCACGGGTTGCTGATAGAACTTTCACATTGTTTGCTGCCTGCACCTTCAAGACTCGTATGTATTGCCAACTGTACACAATGAGAAAGACACGCCACAGAATGTAAAAGAGTGATCCACATTTCTAAAGCGAATTGAGGTGGGGTGCCAGAGATGCATAAGGCTGCAATTCAAAACCAGCTCTCAGACTTTTCTCACCCCAGCATTATGCTTAGAATTATAACATTCAAGGCATATCATTAACGTTAAGTATTTTAAATGCACCCCATGTTTTACAATGTAATTTTGACTCATTCACAAGTTCAACTTCTCAATTTTCGGAAAATAGGTATATGAATTACTTTAGTAAAGTAACCGAAATGATATTTCCACGTCAGTTTAGGAAATATCTTGTTTGTTTTTTACACTGTACAGTAAGGATGGCTCTTCAGTGTACCAATTAAAAGAAACATGATCATAAGCCTCTCATATCATTGCATATTGTTTATATGTTGTATGCACTGGATATTATGGTTGGTGCTGCACAAAATGAATACATCTGTTGGTTATTTATTGTACATGAGTTAATTGAGTTCTTTCATCCCATTATCTTTTCCATATAGCATCACGTACGTGATTAAGGACATCCTGCACATGAAACTGGTTCCTATGATCCCATTTCCATAGCTAATGATACGGACCTCAGGACAGAAGGCTAATCGGCCTTTTTGGATTCAAAATTCTGATCTCAAGATTACAGCTTATTTATGCACTGAGCCATTCTCAGCTGTGCCATGTGTAGGAAAGTACCATCTTGCCTGGCATGTTACCCCCACATTTCACTGTATATATGTTGTTTTAGTCTATGTGTCACTGGGACCCTGCCAGGCAGGGCCCCAGTGCTCATAAGTATATGCCCTGTATGTGTTCCCTATGTGATGCCTAACTGTCTCACTGAGGCTCTGCTAACCAGAACCTCAGTGGTTATGCTCTCTCTGCTTTACAAATTTGTCACTAACAGGCTAGTGACTAAATTTACCAATTCACATTGGCATACTGGTACACCCATATAATTCTCTAGTATATGGTACTGAGGTACCCAGGGTATTGGGGTTCCAGGAGATCCCTAGGGGCTGCAGCATTTCTTTCGCCACCCATAGGGAGCTCTGACAATTCTTACACAGGCCTGCCAGTGCAGCCTGAGTGCAATAACGTCCACGTTATTTCACAGCCATTTGCCACTGCACTTAAGTAACTTATAAGTCACCTATATGTCTAACCTTCACCTGGTGAAGGCTGGGTGCAAAGTTACTTAGTGTGTGGGCACCCTGGCACTAGTCAAGGAGCTCCCACATCGTTCAGGGCAAATTCCCCGGACTTTGTGAGTGCGGGGACACCATTACACGCGTGCACTGTACATAGGTCACTACCTATGTACAGGGTCACAATGGTAACTCCGAACATGGCCATGTAACATGTCTAAGATCATGGAATTGTCACCCCAATGCCAATCCGGGTCTGGTGGCTTAGTGGACTAATGCATCCACTGTAAGAGCCTGTGTTTGACCTCATGGTCACAGGTTCAAATCCCGGCAGGTTCACTCAGCCTTTCATCCAAAATTCTGAGGTCGATAAAATGAGTACCATTGAGTTGGGTAACAATAAACATCTGTTATTCAGCGCCAAGATGCCTACGGGTGAACGTGCGCTTTACAAATACACATGTTATGTTATGTTATGATCCCCCGGGTCTCTAGCACAGAACCCGGGTACTGCCAAACTGCCTTTCCGGGGTCTCCACTGCAGCTGCTGCTGCTGCTAACCCCTCAGACAGGGTTCTGCCCTCCTGGGGTCCAGGCAGCCCTGGCCCAGGAAGGCAGAACAAAGGATTTCCTCTGAGAGAGGGTTTTACACCCTCTCCCTTTGGAAGTAGGTGTGAAGGTGGAAGTGGGTGGCAAAAGAAATGCTGCAGCCCATAGGGAGCTCCTGGAACCCCAATACCCTGGCTACCTCAGTACCATATACTAGGGAATTATAAGGGTGTTCCAGTATGGCAATGTGAATTGGTGAAATTGGTCACTAGCCTGTTAGTGACAACTTGGAAAGCAGAGAGAGCATAACCACTGAGGTTCTGATTAGCAGAGCCTCAGTGAGACAGTTAGTCATCACACAGGGAACACATACAGGGCACACTTACGAGCACTGGGGCCATGGCTGGCAGGGTCCCAGTGACACATACACTAAAACAACATATATACAGTGAAATATGGGGGTAACATGCCAGGCACGATGGTACTTTCCTACACTACCCGCAGAGAGCACAGAAGTCGTGATAGGGGGATTCTGCAGGAAGAACAAACACCAGCAGTGCACTGACAATGGATTTCCGGACCTGAGTACCTGTAAGACAAGGGAACCAAGTCCAATAGTCGCGACAGTGTCCAGAGGGGGGCAGGAGCCCAGGAAACCCCAGATGAAGGTACAAGGAAGCTGCCTCCGTTTGGAAGAAGCTTGGAGTTCTGCAAGAAAAAAGAGGACTAGGGACTTCTCTTTTGGATGACTGATGTCCCACGTCACGATGAAGCTTGCAGAGGTGTTCCGACGCCAAAATACCGTAAACAAGCCTTGCTAGCTGCAAGGGTCACTATAGAGGTTTTTGGGTGTTGCTGAGGACCAGGCTGTCGCATTTTGGAGGAGGAGACAGAGGGGGCGTCCAGCAACTCAGAGAGCCCTCACAGAAGCAGGCAGCACCCGCAGAAGTACCCCAACAGGCACTTGGAAGAAGAGTGAACCGGAGACCACGCAAAGTCACAAAAGGGAGTTCCAAGATGTCGGAGGACAACTCAGAAGGTTGTGCACTGCAGGACGGAGTGCTGGGGACCCAGGCTTGGCTGTGCACAAAGGAAATCCTGGAAGAGTGCACAGGAGCCGGAGCAGCTGCAAATCATGCAGTACACAGCTTTGCAGTCTGGCGTGGGGAGGCAAGGACTTACCTCCACCAATCTTGGACTGAAGAGTCACTGGACTGTAGGAGTCACTTGGACAGAGTTGCTGTGTACCAGGGACCACGCTCCTCAGGATGAGAGGGGACCCAGAGGACTGGTGATGCAGTCTTTTGGTGCCTGCGTTAGCAGGGGAAGGTTCCGTCGACCCACAGGAGATTTCTTCGGGGCTTCTGGTGCAGGGTGAAGGCAGGCTACCCCCAGAGCATGCACCACCAGTAAACAGTCGAGAATGCGGGCAGGAGTGGACGCTACAATGTTGCTGGTAGTCGTCTTGCTACTTTGTTGTGGGTTTTCAGGCGTCCCGGAGCAGTCTGTGGTCGATCCTTGGTAGACGGCAAAGACGGAGATGCAGAGGAACTCTGGTGAGCTCTTGCATTCTTTATCTGAAGAATTCCCCAAAGCAGAGACCCTAAATAGCCAGAAAAGGAGGTTTGGCTATCAAGGAAGGAGGATTGGCTACCAAGAGAGGTAAGAGCCTATCAGAAGGAGCCTCTGACGTCACCTGCTGGCACTGGCCACTCAGAGCAGTCCAGTGTGCCTCCAACACCTCTGTTTCCAAGATGGCAGACGTCTGGGACACACTGGAGGAGCTCTGGGCACCTCCCCTGGGAGGTACTGGTAGGGGAGTGGTCACTCCCCTTTCCTTTGTCCAGTTTTGCGCCAGAGCAGGGCTGGGGGATCCCTGAACCGGTGTAGACTGGCTTATGCAGAGATGGGCCCCAGGAGGGCAGAAACCTGTCTGAAGGGTTGGCAGCAGCTGCAGTGGAGACCCCGGAAAGGCAGTTTGGCAGTACCCAGGTTCTGTGCTAAAGACCCAGCGGATCATGGAATTGTCCCCCCAATACCAGAATGGTATTGGGGTGACAATTCCATGATCTTAGACATGTTACATGGCCATGTTCGGAGTTACCATTGTGACGCTATACATAGGTAGTGACCTATGTATAGTGGCCGCGTGTAATGGTGTACCCGCACTCACAAAGTCTGGGGAATTTGCCCTGAACGATGTGGGGGCACCTTGGCTAGTGTCAGGGTGCCCATACACTAAGTAACTTGGCACCCAACTTTCACTAAGTGAAGGTTAGACATATAGGTGACTCTTAAGTTACTTATGTGCAGTGGTAAATGGCTGTGAAATAATGTGGACGTTATTTCACGCAGGCTGCAGTGGCAGGCCTGTGTAAGAATTGTCAGAGCTCCCTATGGGTGGCAAAAGAAATGCTACAGCCCATAGGGATCTCCTGGAACCCCAATACCCTGGGTGCCTCAGTACCATATACTAGGGGATTATATGGGTGTACCAGTATGCCAATTTGAATTGGTAAATTTTGTTACTAGCCTGTTAGTGACAAATTTGGAAAGCAAAGAGAGCATAACCACTGAGGTTCTGGTTAGCAGAGCCTCAGTGAGACAGTTAGGCATCACACAGGGAACACATACAGGGCACATACTTATGAGCACTGGGGGCCTGCCTGGCAGGGTCCCAGTGATACAGACTAAAACAACAGATATATAGTGAAATATGGGGGTAACATGCCAGGCAAGATGGTACTTTCCTACAGTGCCAATCTGGTCATCTGGTCGCACCTCGACCATGGCAAAGTCAAAGTTTAAGGCTGACCGCGATGGAGCTCAGCTCGGCTACAGCCTGCGGGAGGCCTCGGTCAAAAGTTTACCTTAGGACTTAGTTGTTTTTCAGGAGACTTTCTTCAGCGGGACCAAGTCGCCAGTCCAATCCGACCTCCTGGAATTCTTCCTCAGATACGCATCACGGGAGCCCTTGTGGAGATTTTTACCTTCTGAATTAGTTGGTTTTTTTTAGGTGAAAATCCTTCGACCAGGGTGTAGGAGGCTGGCCTGGCTTATAGTGGGTACCTTGTGGTACTTACACCTTGTGCCAGGTCCAGGTATCCCTTATTAGTAGATTAGAAGTGTTCTAGCAGCTTAGGCTAATAGAGGTAGCTGTAGCAGAGCAGCTTAGGCAGAACTAGAAGACATGCAAAGCTCCTACTATACCACTTATATTATATAGCACTATATCATGAGAAACACAATACTCACAGTTACTAAAAATAAAGGTACTTTATTTAATGACAATATGCCAAAAGTATCTCAGATGATATACTCCCTTAGGAAGTAAGTAAAATACACAAAATATACACACAAACCAAAATCAGGTAAGTAAAACACTTAGAAAAGTAGTGCAAACACTGTAGAACACAATAGAATGCAATAGGAGACAATAGGCATAGGGGCAACACAAACCATATACTCCAAAAGTGGAATGCGAACCACAAATGGACCCCAGGCCAAGTGTAGTATGTAGAGGGTCGCAGGGAGTGTAAGAAAACAATAAGGGTGTCCAAGATACCCCACCCCAAGACCCTGAAAAGTATGAGTAAAGTTACCCTACTACCCCAGAAAGACAGTAAAGTCGAGATAGGGGATTTTGCAAAGGCAACAACTGACTGCAAAGCACTGAAGACGGACTCCTGGACCTGAGGACCTCCAAAGGAAGGGGACCAAGTCCAAAAGTCACACAAGTGTCCAGGGGGGGCAGGAGCCCACAAAACCCCAGATAAAGGTGCAAAAGGGCTGCCTCCGGGTAGAAGAAGTCACAGATTCTGCAACAACAGAAGGTTCCAGGAACTTCTCCTTTGGTCAGAAGATGTCCCACGGTGTGCTGGAGGATGCAAAAATTTTTCCACACAGAAAGACCACAAACAAGCCTTGCTAGTTGCAAGAGTTGCGGTTGAAGGTTTTGGGTGCTGCCAAGGCCCAGGAAGGACCAGGAGGTCGCCCCTTGGAGGAGTTGACAGAAGGGGTTGCTCAGCAAGACAGAGCCCACGCAGAAGCAGGCAGCACCCGCAGAAGTACTAGAAAATGGGTTCAAGAAAACTGGGCACAGTAGTTGTCTCAACACAACAAAGGAGGGTCCCTTGAAGCCGGTGGTCAACTCAGCGAGTTGAACAATGCAGGACAGATTTTTGGGTACCTGGGCTGTGCTGTGCACAAAGGATTCCTTGCCAATGTGCACAGAAGCCCTAGCAGCTGCAGTTCATGCAGTACACAGGAGTACTGCCTGGCGTGGGAAGGCAAGGACTTACCTCCACCAAATTTGGACAGAAGGGCCACTGGACTGTCTGGGACACTTGGATCCAGCTCCTGTGCTCCAGGGACCACGCTCATCAAGATGAGAGGGGACCCAGAGGACCGGTGATGCAGAGGTTTGGTGCCTGCGTTAGCAGGGGGAAGAATCCGTCAACCCATGGGAGATTTCTTCTTGGCTTCCACTGCAGGGTGAAGGCAGACAGCCCTCAGAGCATGCACCACCAGGGAACAGTCGCGAAAGCCGTCAGGATGAGGCGCTACAATGTTGCTGGTAGTCTTGTTGCTACTTTGTTGCAGTTTTGCAGGCGTCCTGGAGCAGTCAGCGGTCGATCCTTGGCAGAAGTCAAAGAGGGAAGTGCAGAGGGACTCTGGTGAGCTTTTGCATTCGTTATCTGGTGAGATACCCACAGGAGAGACCCTAAATAGCCCTCAGAGTATGACTGGCTACCTAACCAGGTAAGAGCCTATCAGGAGGGGTCTCTGACGTCACCTGCTGGCAATGGCCACTCAGAGGCCTCCATTGTGCCATCACACCTCTGCATTCAAGATGGCAGCGGTCTGGGACACACTAGAGGAGCTCTGCGCACCACCCCTGGGGTGGGGATGGACAGGGGAGTGTCAGTCCCCTTTCCTTTGTCCAGTTTTGTGCCAGATCAGGGGCTCGGGGCTCCCTGAACCGGTGTAGACTGGCTTATGCAAGGAGGGCACCATTTGTGCCCTTCAAAGCATTTCCAGAGGCTGGGGGAGGCTACTCCTCCCCAGCCCTTAACACCTATTTCCAAAGGGAGAGGGTGTAACACCCTTTCTCAGAGGAAATCCTTTGATCTGCCTTCATGGGACTGGGCTGCCCAGACCCCAGGAGGGCAGAAACCTATCTGAGGGTTGGCAGCAGCGGTAGCTGCAGAGAAAACACCAGAGAGCTAGTTTGGCTGTACCCGGGGTCGATGCTGGAGCCCCGGGGATGCATGGCATTGTCCCCCCAATACCAGAATGGTATTGGGGTGACAATTCCATGATCCTAAACATGTTACATGGCCATGTTCGGAGTTACCATTGTGAAGCTACACATAGGTATTGACCTATATGTAGTTCACACGTGTAATGGTGTCCGCGCACTCACAAAGTCTGGGGAATTTGCACTGAACAATGTGGGGGCACCTTGGCTAGTGCCAGGGTGCCCTCGCACTAATTAACTTTGCACCTAACCTTCACTAAGTGAGGGTTAGACATATAGGTGACTTATAAGTTACTTAAGTGCAGTGGTAAATGGCTGTGAAATAACGTGGACGTTATTTCACGCAGGCTGCACTGGCAGGCCTGTGTAAGAATTGTCAGAACTCCCTATGTGTGGCAAAAGAAATGCTGCAGCCCATAGGGATCTCCTGGAATCCCAATACCCTGGGTACCTAGGTACCATATACTAGGGAATTATAAGGGTGTCCCAGTGTGCCAATGAGAATTGATAAAATTAGTCACTAGCCTGCAGTGACAAGTTTAAAAGCAGAGAGAGCATAAATAGTGAGGTTCTGGTTAGCAGCGCCTCAGTGGCACAGTTAGGCACCACACAGGGAACACATGCAGAGTACTGGGGTCCTGGCTAGCAGGATCCCAGTGACACAGGCAAAAACAAACATGCATATAAGTAAAAAATGGGGGTAACATGCCAGGCAAGATGGTACTTTCCTACACGGGACAAACCTGAGTCTTGATCCGACGTCCTTGGAGCCCTCTACAGATACACTGCCTGGAAGGTCCCGGTCATCTTCCTACAGTCGGACTTAGTCACTTTTTCTGAGATTTTCTTCACCGGGATGAACCTGCAAGTCAGGCTGGGTCGAGGTTGAGGCAAGCCAGCTTGAGTTGCCACCCCGGGTCGGTCCCTTTATGGAGCTTTTTTCCAGATGTTCCTTTAAGGGTCTTTTGAGGTCCACAGCTCACCCCAAGGTTCCAGAAACTCTGAGATGCTCCTTGAGGGTGTGGACTACAACTCACAGAATGCACCTGGCACAAACTCCTTTTTGGCCACTGGAGAGTGGTCAGCTCATTGGTTTCTTCAGTAGTTGGTGCAGGGGATTCTGGTTAGCAAGTTTTCACCTGTAGCAAACAGGGAGTCCCTTCTTGAACCAGTTGAAGCCAGGCAAAGTCGTTCTTGTGGTGAAGCCCATGTGTGCAGCTGGTGCAGTCATCCGGAGTGCAGTGTCCAGGTGCAGGTCAGGGGTCCAGCAGTGCAGACCTTCTTCTTCTGTAGATCTTCCATGTTGGAATCGGATAGGGATCTGAGGTGTGGGTGCAGGTCTGCCAGTTTTATCCTTGCTCCTGGGTGAAAAACAGGGAGGTCCTGGTTCTCCAATCAGGGGCAGGGGCCTTCCCCTTGTGTTGACCACTTCCTTGGAAGTGTGGCAAAAATCAATCCCAGGGAGCAACATTCCTCAAAAATCCATCATGGCTGAAAGTGATTTTTGGAGGTTACATCTGGCTGAGCCCACCCACTGGTGAGGCAAAAAATCCTAAACACGCCCCTCTCCTAATCCAATCAAGGGGGGACCTAACTGTCTGGGTTTGCAGGATGTGAGGGTGTTGCTGGGTTGCTCCAAAAGTCCTTCCCTGCCTTTGAAGACCAGTTTGGCAGCCCCCCCTTCTTGCTTCCCCATCTGCTGAGGGGAGATCTCCTCCCCCAGGCACATCTCTTTGTATTGAGCCAGGCCACTTCACACCTCATCCAGGCAGCCTGGCCAGGCTGCCAGAGGCTGGCAAATCAGAGCAAAGCAGCAAAAACACTGCAGGGCTGAAGTTGGCAACTTTTCAGGTAAAGTTTAAAACCCCTTACCTGAATAGGTTATATTAAATCCAACTGGAAGTTGTGGGATGTATTATAACAATTAATTTGATACCACACTTGTGGTATCTGTTACTTAAGGGGACTTCTAAAATTAAAATAAACTCTCCTCATTCTAGCCTATGAAGACCATTCACTACATTGAGGGAAAAAACAAATTTGGCTGTTTTACCTCACCAGGGCTTATAAAACTATTTTTATAAGGCCCCTGCTTATAGTTACATGGCACCCACCCCTAGGGGCACATGGGGCACACCTTAGGGGTGACATATGTACAAATAAGGTCGTTTAAGACTTTGGAACAACTTTTAATTCCAAAGTCGAATTTGCATGTAACGTTAATTTAAAAGTAACCAGCAAGGAAGGCCTACCTTTAAAATGACACTGGGCACCTCAGCAGTGCACCTATGGGGGCACCACCTATGCTGGGGTCTCTAAACCTACATGCCCTACACCATGTACTAGGGACTTATAGGTAGGTTGACTTAGCCGATTATAATTTGCCTAATTTGCATACTGATTTTACACAGAGCACAGGCCATGGGACAGGTTAGCAGTACACTGAGTACCAATAGAGTCAGGAAAACACCAGCAAAAAGTGAAAAATGGGGGCAAAAATTCAGGGGGCCTCTGCAATCAGCCCTGTTTTCTCACAAGAAGTTTATGGAAAAAGCTTGGGGATTTATGTTTGGTGAACCCTCTTTTTTGTTGGCTCTTGCAGGACAGATCACCCCAAGTTTTGTGAATATTCATCAAACGAGCCAAAGTTATTAGCAAACCAAAAAACACGCTGTCTGTTGAAAAGTAGACCTAACTATAATTACTGAGAGATGACTGCCATAAAGTAAACAAAAAACAAAAAAAAAATATATATATATATATATATATATATATATATATAATGTGTAACCTACTGGTGATAGCCAGTTATAATTAGGACCTAATTCCCATAGACTCCATAGACTAAGGCCCATATTTATACTTTAAGCACCGCATTTGCGTCGCTTTTTGATGCAAAATCGGCGCAAACGTACAAAATACAGTTGTATTTTGTACATTTGCGCCAATTTTGCGTCAAAAAGCAGCGCAAATGGGGCGCTAAAAAGTATAAATATGGGCCTGAGTGTTTTTAGGTTGTGCTTTCGAGACCTCTTGTATATACGTTATTATATACTTCTATACTTCTTTGTGGGGTCTCTGCTTTTTCACTGGTTTGTTTCAGTGTCCTTAAATAATCATTCCTTGCTAGTGATCAATCCTTGCTCTTTGTCCCACCTTTTCCACAGTTGTACACTCTCCTGGAGTATGGACCTAGTACTTGTGCCCTTCCACTTGTGCCTATGTAGCATGTGCTTAGGAATGACTTTTTTCTTAGGCTAATAGCATTTTACCCAGAGTGCTGGATGTTTCAGTGGCTCCAGTCTGTTTCTGTTAAAAGGGCTCTCATCTTCCGGATCACTGCTCCAGGCTTCCCCCTATAAACAGGCTTGTGAAGATTGTTCTTTTCTCCTCACATCTGCCCTAAATTGCCCAGCGCATGCTATAAATCCAGCAGAGAGTTAACACTGCCAGCAGTTTTGTCTCTGCGGAAGGGTCAGCAATGTATTTTAATTTTATCAGGTTTTTCTTTTCAGTGGAAGCAGCAGCCTCAGGAAAGGCAGCAGCGCATGGAAGTAATTTTCATTCTGGGACAGAGGAATAGTTCACAGGCCTTCTGCATACACTATCTCCTGTAAAACTGCTCCTCGCACACCCCTCACCCCCACCCTCTCTCCTCCGCACATAAATCACACAAGACTTTCCCTGACCTGGCCACGTCTGCAGGCAAATATTATCTTTTATTGTATACACTCCTTAACTGGCATTATTCCATGTGTCTCACACAGAATATTGGCTGTTTATAACCTGTCAGCACATTATAAATAAAGAACAAGGGTGGCATCCTGCAGTGAGAGAGGCCTGACCTCTGGCAGCAGTTCTACATTTGGACGAGCACGAAGATACACAGACAAGGTCACTGTTGCACATATCCTACTGGGATGGGCTTGTGTGCGCTTGTGTGAATCTTGACAATGAGATATTCAGACCCCAGCGAGTGTCCAATACTCATCAGCTCTCCTCACACCTGATGAATGTTGGACCCCTAACTTTTAAAGCAGAGGTGTAACAAACCCTTTCAACACCCTTTACTGTCAGAAGGACAAAAGTGAAGTGTGACAGTTTGTTTTTCCAACTGCGTCCGTCTGTCTCTAGCCCATTACCTGATTGCATAAGCCACTACACAGTCTGACACTTTTAAGTATGGACTAATCGACAGTGCACAAATGTTGGCAAAGCAAGGTACACCGAAACAACCACGTTACAGCACTTTTCAGAGTAGACAGCCTATAAGGAGAACGTGTGTGCAACATATGTGTGTCTGTATATGGCCACTCACAAGTACGTTATCTAAACATGTGTGCTCATAATACAACAATACACAATAGTCATCTGAGTATCTAGAACATTAGGATGATCACATGAAGATCGCCTGTTTTTATTTCACCTAACTCTTCTCTTTTCTTCCACCTCGGTTGCACCCTGTTATTTCCTGTCTGTAGATGTGGTTTAGCACTGCATTGGGCCCTGTGGTCTTCTCAACACTTTTGGAAACACTAACACCTTGACAGAGGAGCAGTGGGTCAGGGCTGACCACCAATTTGTTGCTGACCTGCACTGTCAGAGTGTCGGGGGTGGGGTCTCTTCAGCGCCTGGCAGGAGTACTCACCTTTATAGCACACCAGCAGGAGGCCACTGGTATGACCAAGGTACTTTATGGGCACAAACAGATGAAAAGCAGGAATTAAAAAGTCAACACAAAAGCCCCTGAGTAAATCAGCTGTTTTGTTTGTAGTTAGTGGCTGGGCAATCTCTGCTGCAGCCGCGCAAGAAGAGTTTTAAAGCCTGCTACTTAAGACAAGAACCTGCAAGTGCACGCGCATGTTTGAAGTATTTGCTGTTTACAGAAATGCGTGAAGCAGCCATCAAGAGCCACCCTAATAACACCCGCATTATCCCATGAAGGCACCCAGGATGAGGGTGCTTGCTTTTCACTAGACAATGAACAGGGTTTACTTCAAACGGGGATTCACACAAGTGATTCAAGGGGACTGGAAATATGCGGTGAGTGATAAGTGACACTGCAAGCTCTTTCTTTTGAAAGATACACATTTGGTGACACTTTATCAAGCACAGGTCTGGGATAACTTACAGTTGAGCGCATTACTATCTTGAGCAAATGAAAGTAGCCGGTGTTTACGCTGTTTTCAGCTTTAGTCACTCTGAAAATTCCTTTTCTGGGAAAAATGTTTGCATGGCTAGATAGTGTTACCAGGGCAGCCCCATGCATTGTAATATGTAAGTTGTGTGCTGTGCACTGCAGACAAGTTAGCACATGTGCCTCCGAGTATGTTTACAAATAAACATCATATCAAAGCTGTGTGCTTGCGAGAGCGTTACAAAATTATTTCAGATGTAACTCATTGGTTTGTGTCTATAATTAAATGTCATCAAAGTCAAATGTAATGCTTTTTACTTCATTTCAGTGTGTAAGATGGAGTAAACATTATGTGAAAGCCTTTGGAAATGTTTAAGGGTTCCGTGAAAATAGAATCCCAAAGTTATACATGTTCACGGAGACGGTGTAAACATTACCTAAACCCAGTGCAGATGTCTAGGACTGGGTAGCATCTTTAGACAAAAGCTGGGCGTGTTCATGCAAGGCTTTGGAAACATGTATCTCATTGCTTGTTTTGAAGGCCTATAGCTCAACAATAGTGATGCCTGCTGCTCCCATGGTCACCCCTGACTGCCATTAATCATGCAAAAAGAATGTCAGCTTGTGTTCTTCGTACATACCACCACCCTGGGCAGTCTCAGATGTGCATTGTAGGAGGCTGGCCTGGCTTGTAGTGGGTACCAGAGGTACTTACACCTTGTGCCAGGTCCAGTTATCCCTTATTAGTGTAGAAGAGGTGTTTCTAGCAGCTTAGGCTGATAGAAGGTAGCTATGGCAAAGCAGCTTAGGCTGAACTAGGAGACATGTAAAGCTCCTACAGTACCACTGGTGTCATATGCACAATATCATAAGAAAACACAATACACAGATATACTAAAAATAAAGGTACTTTATTTTTATGACAATATGCCAAAAGAATCTCAGTGAGTACCCTCAGTGTGTGGATGAGAAATATACACAAGATATATGTACACAAACCAAAATTATGCAAGTAATAGCAAAAGGAAGTAATGCAAGCAATGTAAAGTTACAGTAGATTGCAATAGGAGCACATAGGTATAGGGGCAACACAAACCATATACTCCAAAAGTGGAATGCGAACCACAAATGGACCCCAAACCTATGTGAGCTTGTAGAGGGTCGCTGGGACTGTAAGAAAACAGTGAGGGGTAGAAAAATAGCCCACCCCAAGACCCTGAAAGGTAGGTGTAATGTGCACATACAACCCCCAGAGAGCACAGAAGTTATGATAGGGGGATTCTGCAAGGAAAACAAACACCAGCAATGCAACAACCGTGGATTTCCGGACCTGAGTACCTGTAAGACAAGGGGACCAAGTCCAAGAGTCACGACAGAGTCTAGAGTGGGCAGGAGCCCAGGAAATGCCAGCTGAGGGTACAAGGAAGCTGCCACCGGGTGGAAGAAGCTTGGTGTTCTGCAAGAACGAAGAGGACTAGGAACTTCCCCTTTGGAGGATGGATATCCCACGTCGTGAAGAAGCTTGCAGAGGTGTTCCCACGCAGAAAGACCGCAAACAAGCCTTGTTAGCTGCAAGGGTCACGGTCAATGTTCCCTCTAATTTTTTTCCACAGGAGATTTCTTCAGAGCTCCTGGTGCAGAGAGGAGGCAGGCTACCCCCAGAGCAAGCACCACTTGGAAACTGTCGAGAAAGCCGGCAGGATGAAGCGATACAAGGTTGCTAGTAGTCATCTTGCTACTTTCTTGCGGTTTTGCAGGCATCCTGAGCAGTCAGCAGTCGATCCTTTGGCAGAAGGTGAAGAGGAACTCTGATGAGCTCTTGCATTCGTTATCTGGTGAGATCCCCAAAGCAGAGACCCTAAACAGCCAGAAAAGGAGGTTTGGCTACCTAGGAAGGAGGATTGGCTACCAAGAGAGGTAAGAGCCTATCAGAAGGAGCATCTGACGTCACCTGCTGGCACTGGCCACTCAGAGCAGTCCAGTGTGCCACAAACACCTCTGTTTCCAAGATGGCAGAGGCCTGGGACACAATGGAGGAGCTCTGGGCACCTCCCCTGGGTGGTGTACATGTATCTTGTGTATATAACTTATCCTCTTACTGAGGGTACTCACTGAGATACTTTTGGCATATTGTCATAAAAATAAAGTACCTTTATTTTTAGTATATCTGTGTATTGTGTTGTCTTATGATATTGTGCATATGACATCAGTGGTATAGCAAGAGCTTTACATGTCTCCTAGTTCAGCCTAAGCTGCTTTGCCATAGCTACCTTCTATCAGCCTAAGCTGCTAGAAAAACCTCTTCTACAATAATAAGGGATAACTGGACCTGGCACAAGGTGTAAGTACCTCTGGTACCCACTACAAGCCAGGCCAGCCTCCTACAGGGGGTCCTCCAAATTAGCACAAAGAAGTCAATGAGACTCCTGCACCCCCTTCGTGGCGGATTTCTAAACACCTGCTCTTTGTAGGCGTTAAAAAATATGCTACTGTAGGAAAGTACCATCTTGTCTGGCATGTTACCCCCATTATTACATGTATGTCAGTTGTTTTTGCCTGTCTCACTGGGATCCTGCTAGCCAGGACCCCAGTGTTCATAGTTTGTGGCCTGAATGTGTGTACCTGTGTAGTGTCTAACTGTGTCACTGAGGCTCTGCTCACCAGAACCTCAGTGCTTATGCTCTCTCTGCTTTTAAAATTGTCACTATTGGCTAGTGACCATTTTCACCAATTTTAATTGGCACACTGGAACACCCTTATAATTCCCTTGTATATGGTACCTAGGTACCCAGGGTATTGGGGTTCAAAGAGATCCCTATGGGCTGCAGCACTTTTGCCATCCATAGGGAGCTCAGACAAACCCTTACACAGGACTGCCACTGCAGCCTGAGTGAAATACAGCATATGTTATTTCCCAGCTATTTTACACTGCACTTATGTAACTTGTAAGTCACCTATGTCTAACCCTCACTTAGTGAAGGTTATGTGCAAAGTTACTAAGTGTGAGGGCACCCTTGCACTAGCAAAGGTGCCCCTACATAGTTCAGGGCAATTTCCCTGGACTTTGTGGGTGCGGGGACACCATTTCACGTGTGCACTACATATAGGTCAATACCTATATGTAGCTTCACAATGGTAACTCCGAATATGGCCATGTAACATGTCTAAGATCATGGAATTGTCCCCCCATGCCAAATATGGTATTGGGGTCCCAATCCCATGCATCCCGGGGCTCCACTATGGCCCTGGGTACTGCCAAACCAGCCCTCTGGGGGGTTTCTCTGCAGCTACCGCTGCTGCCACCGACAGGGTTCTGCCCTCCTGGGGTCTGGGACGCCCAGTCCCAGGAAGGCAGAACAAAGGATTTCCTCTGATAGAGGGTGTTACACCCTCTCCCTTTGGAAATAGGTGTGAAGGGCTGGGGAGGAGTAGCCTCTTCCAGCCTCTGGAAATGCTTTGAAGGGCACAGATGGTACCCTCCTTGCATAAGCCAGTCTACACTGGTTTAGGGAACCCCCAGTCCCTGCTCTGGCGTGAAACTGGACAAAGGAAACAGGACTGACCACTCCCCTGTCCATCACCACCCCAGGGGTGGTGCCCAGAGCTCCTCCAGTGTGTTCCAGACCTCTGCCATCTTGAATCCAGAGCTGTGAGGGCACAATGTAGGCCTCTGAGTGGCCTGTGCCAGCAGGTGACATCAGAGACCCCTCTTGATAGGTGCTTACCTCCCTAGGTGGCCAGTCCTCCTCTGAAGGCTATTTAGGGTCTCTCCTGTAGGCTTTTCCTCAAATAACAACTTGCAAGAATTCACCAGAGTTCCTCTGCACCTCCCTCTTCGACTTCTGTCAAGGATCGATCACTGACTGCTGCAGGACGCCTGCAAAACCGCAACAAAGTAGCAAGATGACTACCAGCAACATTGTAGCGCCTCATCCTTCCGGCTTTCTCGACTGTTTCCTGGTGGTGCATGTTGTGGGGGTCATCTGCCTTCACCCTGCACTGGAAGCCAAGAAAAAAATCCCCAGTGGGTCGACGGAATCTTCCCCCTGCTAACGCAGGCACCAAAAGACGGCATCACCAGTCCTCTGGGTCCAGTGATCCTTCAGTCCAAGTTTGGTGGAGTTAAGTCTTTGCCTCCCCACGCTAGACTGCAAACCTGTGTACTGCGTGATTTGCAGCTGCTCCAGCTGCTGTGCACTCTTCCAGGATTTCCTTTGTGCACAGCCTAGCCTGGGTCCCCAGCACTCCATCCTGCAGTGCTCAACCCTCTGAGTTTGCCTCTAACGTCGTGGGACACTCCTTTGTGACTCTGAGCCAGCTCCGGTTCACAAATCTTCTAAGTGCCTGCTCTGGTACTTCTGCGGGTGCTGCCTGCCTATGTGGGGGCTCTCTGAGTTGCTGAGCGCCCCCTCTGTCTCCTCCTCCAAGGGGCGACATCCTGGTCCTTCCTAGTCCCCAGCAGCACCCAAAAACCTCTACTGCGACCCTTGCACCTAGCAAGGCTGGTTTGTGGTATTTCTGCATGGGAACACTTCTGCACGCCGTGCAACATCTTCCATCCAAAGGAGAAGTTCCTAGCTCTCTTCGTTGTTGCAGAATTCTAAGCTTCTTCCATCTGGAGGCAGCTTCCTTGCACCGTCATCCGGGGTTTCCTGGGCTCCTGCCCCCCCCTGGACACTATTGTGACTCTTGGACTTGGTCCCCTTGCCTTGCAGGTCCAGGAATCAGCCTTCAGTGCTTTGCTGGTGTTTGTGGTTGCAGAATCCCCCTATCACGACTATTGTGTCCCTTTGGGGTAGTAGGTGTACTTTACTCCTACTTTTCAGGGTCTTGGGGTGGGGTATCTTGGACACCCTGACTGTTTTCTTACAGTCCCAGTGACCCTCTACAAGCTCCCATAGGTCTGGGGTCCATTCGTGATTCGCATTCCACTTTTGGAGTATATGGTTTGTGTTGCCCCTAGACCTATGTTTGCCTATTGCATCCTATTGTAATTCAACTCTGTTTGCACTACTTTTCCAACTCTTACTTACCTGTTTTGGGTTTGTGTACATATAACTTGTGTATATTACTTACCTTCTTACTGAGGGTACTCACTGAGATACTTGTGGCATATTGTCATAAAAATAAAGTACCTTTATGTTTAGTAACTCTGTGTATTGTGTTTTCTTATGATATTGTGCATATGATCTAAGTGGTATAGTTGGAGCTTTGCATGTCTCCTAGTTCAGCCTAAGCTTTGCCATAGCTACCTTCTATCAGCTTAAGCTGCTAGAAACACCTCTATTCTATTAATAAGGGATAACTGGACCTGGCACAGGGTGTAAGTACCACAGGTTACCCACTATAAGCCAGGCCAGCCTCCTACTACCACTGGACAGTCTGGCTCACTTGGGACCACCACCTGTGTTCCAGGGACCACGCTCGTCAGGATGAGAGGGGTCCCAGAGTACCGGTGATGTTGAAGTTTGGTGCCTACTGGAGCAGAGGGAAGATTCTGTCGACCCACGGGAGATTTCTTTTTGGCTTGCAGTGCAGGATGAAGGCAGGCAGCCCCAAACCATGCACCACCAGTAAACATTCGAAAAAGCCAGCAGGATTAGGCGCTACAATGTCGCTGGTAGTCTTCTTGCTACTTTGTTGCAGTTTTGCAGGTGTCCTGGAGCAGTCAGCGGTCGATCCTTGGCAGAAGTCAAAGAGAGAGGTGCAGAGGAACTCTGATGAATTCTTGCAAGTCATTATCTGAGGAAAAGCCCACTGGAGAGACCCTAAATAGCCCTCAGAGGAGGATTGGCCACCTAGTCAGGTAAGCACCTATCAGGAAGGGTCTCTGACATCACCTGCTGGCACTGGCCACTAAGAGCCCTCCAGTGTGCCCTCACACCTCTGGATTCAAGATGGCAGAGGTCTGAGACACACTGGAGGAGCTCTGGGCACAACCTGTGGAGTGGTGATGGACAGGGGAGTGGTCACTCCCCTTTCCTTTCTCCAGTTTCGCGCCAGAGCAGGGACGGTGGGTTCCCTAAACAGTTGTAGACTGGCTTATGCAAGGAGGGCAATATCTGTGCCCTTCAAAGCATTTCCAGAGGCTGGGAGCGGCTACTCCTCCCCAGCCTTTAACACCTATTTACAAAGGGAGAGGGTTTAACACCCTCTCCAAGAGGACATTTTTTGTTCTGCCTTCCTGGGACTGGGCTGCCCAGACCCCAGGAGGGCAGAACCCTGTCTGTGGGTTGGCAGCAGCGGTAGCTCCAGAGAAAACCCCAGAGAGCTTGTTTGGCAGTACCCAGGGTCCATAGTGGAGCTCTGGGGATGCATGCAATTGGCACCCCAATACCAGATTTGCCTTGGGGGGACAATTCCATGATCTTAGACATGTTACATGGCCATATTTGGAGTTACCATTGTGAAGCTACATATAGGTATTGACCTATATGTAGTGCACACGTGTAATGGTGTCCCCACACTCACAAAGTCTGAGGAAATTGCCCTGAACTATGCGGGGGCACCTTTGCTAGTGCAAGGGTTCCCTCACACTTAGTAACTTTGCACCAAAACTTCAGCAAGTGACAGTTAGACACATAGGTGACTTATAAGTTACTTAAGTGCAGTGTAAAATGGCTGTGAAATAACGTGTGCGTTATTTCACTCAGGCTGCAATGGCAGTCCTGTGTAAGGGTTTGTCTGAGCTCCCTATGCGTGGCAAAAGAAATGCTGCAGCCCATATGGATCTCCTGGAACCCCAATACCCTGGGTACCAAGGTACCATATACTAGGGTATTATAAGGGTGTTCCAGTGTGCCAATTAGAATTGGTAAAAACGGTCACTGGCCTATAGTGACAATTTTAAAGGCAGAGCGAGCATAAACACTGAGGTTCTGATTAGCAGAGCCTCAGTGACACAGTTAGTCACTACACAGGTACACACATTCAGCCCACAAACTATAAGCACTGGGGTCCTGGCTAGCAGGATCCCAGTGAGACAGGCAAAAACAAACTTACATACATGTAAAAATGGGGGTAACATGCCAGGCAGGATGGTACTCTCCTACAATTCCCACACGGGGGACCCACTCACCCTCCCAAGACAAAGATGGAGTAGGCACATCAACAATGCAGGGTCTCCCAGCTGCACCCACCCAATCTACATCTGCAGCACCAGCCGCCACACCCATGCCAATTTTGCCACCATCTGCTGACGTGCCATCACAGTTCGAACAGGACTTACGTCGGGACATCAACCTCATGCTCAAGCATTTGGACAAGTTGGAGGAGGCTTTGGCAGAGGACCGCAAACTCCTCAAGTACATTAAGAAGAAGGTGAAAAAGTCAAGTAAGTTAACTTGTACAGTGATGGACTACCTCCCAGTTCCTTCCCCTCCCTTTTAAAGTTGTACCATATTTTAGTTTGGGTTGTAAGTAGTTAGTGGTAGGTTAGTGTAGTGTAGCCATTAGTTAGGATAAGTGTAGTGGGGGGGGTGGGTTTCTCTTCTTAGGTTTTTATTGGTTGCTTGTTAGGTAGGGTGGGGTCATGTTGGGTTTATATGTGTTTCTATAAAAAAAAAGAAAAAGAAAAAATTAAGAACAAAAATACACAAAAATAAATATATTTTTTTAGGCCATACGATTAGTTAGTACATGTGTAGTTATAGTAAACCAGGCGGTTTTCCTCCTGGTAGACCCATTATCTCAGGGATTGGTTCTCCTACTGAACACATATCTGAGTACATTGACTCGTTTCTCCAACCATTGGTACATAACCTGCCGTCATATATACAGGACACTCGTGACTTGTTGTGCCAACTTGAAGACATAGAGTGGACGGAAGGTTGCGTGTTTGTTAGCCTTGACGTTAGCTCCCTCTACACGGCTATTCCCCTGGAAAGGGGACTTGAAATGCTCCAACTCACGCTTAGTGTCCGTGATGCCACATTGTATGAACACACACAGATGCTCCTTGACCTCACACGACTGGTACTGGAAAACAATGTATTCCTCCATGACGGCAGGTGGTTTCGACAGTGCCAGGGTGTAGCCATGGGAGCCAAGTTCTCTCCCTCATATGCCAACCTCTATATGGGCCAGTTTGAGAAAATACACTTGTGGTCCAACTGCCCGACACATCTCACTGAACACATCCTGTATTGGGGAAGGTATATTGATGATATTCTTACTATTTGGACTGGTAATATCTCGGATCTCAATATACTTATCGAATACCTCAATACGAATGAGTTCAACTTGGTGTTCACTCACAAGGTTGACACTAATCGAATAGAGTTCCTGGACTTACTCCGGTACATCACTAACAACAAGATCATGTCAAGACTATACAGGAAACCCACTGCTTGCAATGCCGTTCTACATGCGCATAGTGCTCACCCCTTCTCACAGATTAGGGCCATCCCATACGGAGAAATGGTCAGGATTCGACGCAACTGCACTGATACCCAAGTGTTCAAACAAGAACTTAAGAACCTGACTCACCGCTTCCAAGCCAGGGGCTACACTAATAAACTCATCTCGGCAGCAAGCAAACGCATCCTGAACAAAAACCAACATGATTTATTGATCAAAAACACCAAAAAACCTGTTACCAAGGGTCCCCCTAACAAAAGACCGGTCTCTTTCATTACACAATACAGCTCTGCTAGTAACACTGTGATACACATTCTTAAGAAACACTGGCACCGGTTAATGTTGGACACCTGTCTCAAAGAATCACTGGGTGGTACACCCTCCATTGTACATAGCAGAGGTCGGACCCTTAGGAACATTCTGTGTCCCAGTTTTCTCTGTCCCTCCCCTCAATCACAACCCTCAATGTGGCTGCTAGAGAGACCGAATGGTTTTTACAAATGTGGTTGCTGCATATCCTGCCAACTAGCCCTCAACAAAACCACTTCCTTTTCTTACAATACTGCAACCACATACCACGTGAAGTCCTTCATGAATTGTAACACCAAGTATACTGTATATTGCCTGATCTGTGTATGTGGCTTAATTTACGTTGGTAGTTCCATACGTCCAATGAAAGAACGTATTCAGGAACATGTGAGAGCCATTAGGAATGTCAATACTAACTATCCCCTTGCTGTTCATTTCAACACCGCACACGGGGAAAAAGACCTCTTGGACATTAGATTCCATGGCATCACTCAGATCGCCAACTCACCGAGATGGGGAGACAGAACCAGGGACCTTCGGAGATGCGAGTCTAAATGGATCATAAAACTCCGTGCAGTTGAATTAGGCCTGAATACGGATAGTGAACTACATTTTTTTCTTACATGATTGTATTTTGCTCCATGTGTGTATCTCCCGTGTTGCATCCTTTTCGATTTTATATTTATGTGCATAACTATATCTGTGCTCGACATGTACACTTCACATTTTTCTTGATCTTTACATTGTTGTTGCCTACTTTGTACTCCATCATTGTACCTGTACGTCTACCTAAGCGTACAGATTGTTGCTGTTATGTACTATTCGTCATAATTTTGGCCCTTAACTCTCACTGGCCAACTTGACACGATTATGTTTCTTGACAAAAGATTTTTTTGGCTATTTCATTATCTGCTGTTATCCCTTACTTATTCGCATTACCTTAATGCCTTACCCATTTCACACTCATACATGGCTCTTCTTACACTCTCTACTGCTCGTTCACTGGATTGAACTTCTCTATGTGTTATGTTTTGTTTTTTATCTTACTCCATTCACTTACCCTCCACTTTACATTTGTTCAAATATGCTTGAGTCTTTACCGGCTCCTGCTGTTGGCTTGTTCGTATCTACTTTATAGTTGTACTATTCTCTTCTTGGTACACTTAAGATGGCCACCGCTCTAGCTACCACAACAGTCCTGCTAGTCCTTCTTCTCTTTCGTTGATACTCCCACCCTCTATTTCTACGTAAGAACGTAGGTCTTCACAGACCACTAGAAGCTCTTGAACTCTCACGAAGCCCGACGCTGCTCCTCTTCCAAGGTATTGTTACTCTGCCGCTATTGCCACTCTGTTGTAAGCTCCACTCACTCTCGCCCGGCTTTGCACGTTGCCTTTGACATTTCACTCTCATTTTTATTGCTACCGTACGCCCCGACTCCTGGTAATTTTCAATCACCAAACGCTTCCCGGCGTTTCTACAGTTACAACTTCACTTAGCCAGCGGTCACTACACGACCAACTGGATCACCGCCACCATACTTCTCTCCATGTCTCAGCAGTCTTAACACCACTCAGCCATCGCTCATTACGCGACCGGTTGGTCTACTTTTATACTCATACCAACGTTTTTTATACGTATTTCCGACCGCGCTTCTGCTTATATGATCCGTACCATTTTCACATCCACCGCGTTCTAGGCATTTCTCTACAATACTGCCCCACGTTAGTGCGGCTAATGTTCCCCACCTTATTGATCGGCACTTCTTTTAAAATACGCTTCTAGTACATCTTTATCACACGCTCGAATGGCTCAATTTTTCTTACCTTAGTGATCGCTACCCTTGGAAGCCATGCTTGCACCCTAACGTGCCATACGCTCAGATACTTTGATTACCTCTGTTTTGACCCGTTTTAACTACCTTGATGCCACTTCACTGCTTCATTTTATTCTGTCTGTTACCATACTAGTATAAACATACCACCCATGACTGGGTTATGCCCTATCTTTGTAACGAAGTATCCTCTGAGTCTCTGGCCTTCTTGTACATTTCTAATATATTTTTCCAACCACATCTTATCCGAAACCTCCCTAGGTTACGACCACGGGCTTATCAGGGCCCGCATTACCGATTGTACTAGACATATCGAATTCCTGCACGCACCGACAGCTGTTTTAGCAGCCATACCACATGCAGATCTACTACTTTCTAATAGGTATGTACTAATCTTTCTACTCCTGTCTTCATAGTCTACCTTAGTCTCACTTTTTGCTTTAGCCCGTCCTCTTTTTTCATGTTTCTATGTCTGCTACTCTCCCTTTTCTCTGGCCTCTCTCAATCCTACAACACTCTCTCATCTAGTACAGTTCACTTCATACCAGGCGTGTTGACAACATGGTTTCTAGATACATAGCATTGTAGACTCAATCTGTCTGAGTCTTCTGTCCACAGTTGATATTTAGTGACCAGTTTGCTTCGCCGGTCACTCTCACTTTTTATGGTTTGGGTCCCTTTCACTTTACACGTATCATCTATGCCGTGTTCACTACATGTTTACTATTAGTCACTTTGGAATCTTCCTCACACAATTACCTGACTGGCGCACATTAGATTTGATATCCACACATATGCCCATATTTTGCTTTCCTTACTATTTTACAGCCTTGATGAAGTCACTTGTGTGACGAAACACGTGTTGGCTGTTTCTCCATGATGACACAACCATCTCTAAACACCTACTAATAAAGACATCATCTGCCACACAAAAAAGGACTTGAGACTTTCTTCAACTTGATATTTCCTGTTACCTGCAACACGTCACCAGGATTACTTTTTCGTGCTATACTGTTGGACATTATACTCTGTGTGCTGTGGCCTCCTTGTCCCGTGTAGTTATAGTAATTGTTGTCCTAGTTGTTTCTTAAGGAAGGTGGAGGGGCAATGTTTAGAGTGTGGTGTTTTATGTGTAAGTTAACTTTAGCATCAGTTAGATAGATTTAGTTGAATGTTAAGTATAGTTAGTATAGATTAGGTTTTGTTTTTAAGTAGTTTATTTTAATAATAAATATCTTTTTATAATTGCAAACAGTTTTTGTAATTAGTGCGAGTCTCAGGATTCTCCCCATGAGTGCACTGAGCAAATTGGGGAAACGACCTAAGGAATCCATCCTGCCTTCAAAAGCCTCATTTACCATGTGCTACCCCTATTGACAATGGAGCCGTCACATTGACTGCAACATCACATCTGCTAGTCCATGCACCTGCCACCCAGTGTACCCACCATTCATGATGACTATGTATACTTTGTTTTGGACAGGTAAGTCTGGCAGTTCAGCTGTCAGTGTCCTGTAGTAGTAATGTTGGGAACTCTGACACATCTGACAACAGCCAGAATTGCCACTCTATCTTGTAAGAGTGACCGGTGTGGTTCTAAAAATTCTGGACCCATGTAATTTACTTTGCCACAGCAGTACGATTTTAGTATCAAAAGACCGATAATGACTAGTACACTAAGCATGAGCATTTTCGCTCAATTCCAGCAGCGTTTTCACCTCGAAATCGCCATTTTCGTCCTGCACTCGTGGCTCCCATTTTATACACGGCAGCCATTTTTAAAAGTTGCCCTCACATAGGCTTATAATACAGTCAGATTTGATTCCAAGGACACGTACACCTTGATTGACTTTTCTCTGACCTGGGCAAGCTGGAACCATTGCCTCAGGCCAAACCTGTTTGGTCAGTCCCTCTCCCAGTGGCCGAATCAGATAGCATCAAGGCACACCATGCCATAAAACCCTTATTATCGCTCACACACCCTGCCTAATCTTGCTCACACCTGCACCTGCTCTTTTATTCTTCTTACTTTACGAGGGGGAGGTGCCCGTTTTTATTGGGGGTCCACACTTATCTGACGTAAAATACTAGGCCTTGCCGGGTAATTTATTATGGGTTGGATGACATGAAATATGAGGTTTCATCATGACACTGTTTTTTTCTTTGTAGTGAAAACATGTGAATGACCAACCAAAATGTCAAGAATGTTTGCCTGAAGCTTAAAAAACTGTATATAAGGAAACCTGACTTTGCATTGAAACACAGTCTCCTGAGAACTTACAAACCGTGCTGTTGTACTTCTAGGACGCTTGTCACTTGGTTGCAGCCAATAAATTCGATCTTTGACTTCACCTAGAAGACTCTGAGTTTCTGTGGTCTGAATCAGGAAAGTACCCGAGGTCTTTGGGTGTACCCTGGCACCACTGGGTTACCGGATCAGTACCGGTTCTGAAAAACCCAGTACCTCAGTTGGCGCCCAACGTGGGGCGATACCGGCGGTACCGGTCCAAGCCTGAGGTCCGTGGGGAGCTTCGTGTGAAAATTCTGGAGGAAGGCCGCCACTTCATCGACCCCTGCATGTCGACGTGGTCCGAAAGTCTTTGCTGCGAGGTTCCCCGCTTCCCGACGGCTACGAAGGACTGCTGCCCTGGCTATCGCCCTGATTTGGACCCTTGATGTTTGGTAGAGCGAAACGATAAGACGAGTCTTCTGGTGACTTCATCGATATTTTCAGTTAAGTATAAGTGGAGCGTCTCCCAGTCCTTAGATGGACACTTGGTTTTGTCCTTAGTTGGACATTTGGTTTGGTATCCCTTCGGGATCACTTTGATTTGGAACTTGCAAGTACCAAAGCCGAAGGACTCGTGTATTCACGAGACTATCGTAAACGATAATCCTTTGAAGTTTGAAGCTAGACTAGTGAGCGAAGATGCCTGGTCTTAGCAGACTTGGAAATTTGTTTTGTCTTGGTTGTAAAAGGGACTCCCGGTTGGAGGACTCATGTCCGGTTCCTCCGATTGGAACTCCAACCTATGAACTATATGTGAAGCACGGAGTGGGCCCCATCACGTTTAATAAAGTATGGGTCCGCTATTCTTGGAAATAAATGTCTGTGAGGCTGTTTTTGCAGTTTTTTGGAACACTATTCAGAAAAGTTTTCTTTTCTCTTGTAAATATGACTTACAACTAGGATCCGCAAACGGTTCTGTAAGTAAATTGCGACGGCGCTATTTATGAAAAATGGCTAAAGCGCGCTGTATTGTGTGTCCTGAGTGTTTTCTGTTTATATCTGAAATGAGCTCAATGTGTGTTTGTGGGTCTTTTTGATGTTTTCAGTTTGTTAAGTAAAATGTTGGTTAATTAATATTAAGTAGAAACTTAGAAAAAATCCAGAAATGAACCATGTGATGTGCTAACATAGCTATATGTTGCTCTTTAATTTATAGAATGAGCAATTGTGCACATACACAAAACTGCCGTTAAATGCTTAATAAATTAGAAAACACATTCAATAGATATAAATAGGGCCCCCAAAAAAACCTGAAATTATCTATTTTTGCAAAAAAAATAAAAAATTACAGCATTTTTCTTAGATGCATTGTATTAGATGTTCACAGGCAAACTTTTCAGCTGCAGTATATTTGATAGGAATGTTCAATTCAGCCAGCACTTTCCCAGTTAAACACGGGTGGAATTTTGCATAACCATCCTTTCAAATGAAAGTGGCGCAAAAATGTGACGCATTTCAAGTTAGGCTTATGCGCTTAGGCTTGTGAGTTAATGTATCCCAAATAATAGGCAAGGGATGCAGCTTGCTTTTATATGTGGAATTATCACAAAAAAAAGAATAATTGTTTTTTTTTTTTTTTTTAAAGAAAATTATTAATTATGGAAAAATTATTTTAAAAATAAGTGCCTTTCAAAATCGTTTTTTAATATTTATAAAGCTTAATACCTATACTATGACCTCCTAGCATTAAAATTTAATTTAAGTTATGTTGCACCGCTAAAATGACATTTGTATGTGCAATTTTCCCTTGGCGCAGGAGCAAACAGGCTCATTTCTATAAAGTATAAGTTAATATTTTCAATGGCTGACTCATGGATTGTGTAATAGACATTCTGGTAATGCATATTATGCAAGAAAATTGTAGGATATTGATTTTTAATGCCTAAAATATCAAAGTCGATTTTGGGCAAAAGCACTGTTTAAACTGCATTTTCTTTCATTCAGAGTACTTTTTAAAGTGTCTCAGGCTTCAGTAAATGCATACATTTAGGTTTGATATATATTTGCAGGTTGTGCCTTCTTATGATTCAATGAGTCAATGTGCCAGTACAAAGGCTTGTTTTAATATCGAGGTTGAAGGTTCTAACTTCAGCTGGGCCTACTGAGACGTTCATTCATTCGAGGTTGATGAAATATGTACCATTGCATGGGATTGCAACAAGCATTTATTCTAACAACTGGTATGTGTGTTATTAAGGTTTGTGAATTATTCACAGTAAATGTAGTTTAATAATCTGGAAATAGAGATAATTTTTTTTAGCGCCTAAAAAGGAAAATTATGTTTTTAAAAAATAGAGTGAATTATTGCAGGTTAGAAGGAAAACAGGAAGGCCTACTGTCTTTGACAGATTCAGAGTGGCAGAAGCTAGGAGAGCTACAGAGGCTGGCTCAAGTCACGCTGCTGAGATGCTATCTTTAGTTTTCCCATAAACAATGGAGGAGGCTGTCATGTTGACACTTGTGACCTTTTTAATTAGGGCCTTGTCTCTGTGAAATGCAGAATGACCCTACCGGGCCTCTAAAAGTGGGATTTCTGATTTCTCCAGAAGAACATCAATACAATTAAAGAACTTAATTCCAAAGGGAAAATATTAAAAAAAGGGGTTTCTTCGAAAGTCCCAACATCATGTTAAATGCTCTGCAGAACTGATACATTTGTGTCTCCGCTCTAAAAAAATAAAATGATGCCTGCTAGTTGCTTTTATTTGACAGAAAACGAAGTGTTGCATTAAGTCTTAGACAGAAAATAAGATGCAGCCCTTTTCTAAAATTATGAAGGCTACATGCCTTAATGAGAACGATTTACCAATTAAGACTTATTTTTCACAGTGGAAATTGTAGGTGCCAAATTAATATGGAGTGTCAGTGTAACAATTTTTACTTTTAGAAAGGTAAAACTAAGGTGGCTTGATGTTGCGAAGTAACTGACAAGAGGGTAACAGTTAAGTAATGGAAATTTATTTTCGTGTATTTGGTCCTATCATGAATTGTTCTTGCTGGTCCTGTATGTTAGAAGAGAAACAGTAAAGTTATATTTGACAGCAGATTTCCATTGCCTGGTGATCTACTGTCAAAAGGAGGGTAAGGATTTTAAACCTGACAAATTAAACAGGCCCAAATATTGGGTTTTGGGCTGCAGGTTTACAGTGCATAAAGTACATGACATGGTGTTGTGTGTCACCGCTTATTCACACATGCTATTGTTTTGTCTATGCTTTTTGTGCTTGATACACAGCAAGTATATCTGATAGCTTGACGTTTTGTGCGTTTTTATTATTTTTTATTTGTTTTTTTTGCATGTTTGTTGCTGCTTTTGATACTATTACAAGCTCCCCTGTGTTGTGAGGGGATGGTCATGACGATGCCCATCGCTACGCAACAGTTGGTTGAACTTGTTCTGGTTACTAAATTCCACAGATAATGATATTTCATGCTGTGAACATAAGAGACAACACTTCACCAGTGCATGTCTATTTGGCTATAATGGTATTGAAGGAAAATAAAAAGAGATATACAGGATCAAAGTGTGTCACCTGCAGTTAGTCACGTTACTGCCCCTTCCCTTAAAGGAACAGGCAGCCCTACATTTATGTAGCCTTGATTGGACCTAAGGATGAAATTAAAGATCTGTGACTCAAGGTGGCCTAATTTCTATATTACATTAGTTAATGATGTTCTGTTTCCTAAGTAGCATATGGCTTTTGTTCCTTAAAAGAAAATCAGGTTTTCATTTTTTCCTGAAGAAGGAACTGAAACATTAGCTAGGAGTACCGTATATGGTGTTGTCACCAACGGTAGAGTTACAATTTGTGTAACTTGGGCCTTTGTGTATCACCCGTACTCTCGGTGTTGTGTCACATGCCTGACTTTCACCCAAATAATTTTTTTGTTCTTCCTATAGATTTTTTCTTTTGTTACTTCCCCTGACCAATGTCGCATCATGCTTAGTTATTGAGATTTTAGCTATGTCCTAGTCCCATTTCTCTTTTTCAAATTCCTTTCACCAGTCAGACCTTTTATTATTATTGATGTATTGTTCAGGTTCACATTTCCAGACTGCAGTGATGAACCAGGGACCCCCATGTTATGTATAATTCCCTTTGGTATGATCAGACTGGTTTTCAAGAATTTGCCTTAGGCCTGCTTCAATGTTTTCCAGCCTGACTGTCAGGGTAGCGATAGACTGGTTAACTGACTCAATATTATAGTAAGACAAGTTTTCCATCTCAATAGGAGATATCTTATGTTTACCTTTTTGAACATGACGAATTTTCAATGTCTATTTTAATTTGGTTTTCGGTTCCCTTCTGTTCCTGCTACTTTAATTTTTGGTGGGATCAGATGTGTCCTAATCATGCAAATATCAGGACCCTCTAGTTTTTGTCTTTTTGTTTGCACATTTGACTATTAGCCTGTGTATTGCATAGTGCACCTGATGCACAGTTTTTAAAGGAAGGTTTCTACATGTCCCTGATAATCGGTATCATGTGATTTCTCTATTGAGATGTTCTAAGATAAGGAGGAACACCTAGACTTAATCATTGAGGAAAATATGTGTTTACCCCATTAGACAATGCCACTGTGTGAGGAAATCCATTCAGATAGAATTCTCATGTAGCTATAGATGGCAGAGAATAATGGAGAGAACCCAATTAAAGATGCTAGAGACCCTGTTTTGCCCTTCTGCCTTTGTCTTTGTATTTTATGCCCATGGTGTATGGCTACTCCTTTGAAGATTGCAGACCACCTGCTTGCAGTCCCCTTGTTAAAAACCATGAACTGTTTTTGTACTAAATTGAAGGGAACTAACAACTGTGGCACATTTCCTACGTCACTAGATTCTGCGGGTATCAAGTCATAATAACCTGCAGGACATTGATTTAAGCCTAATTCCCATCAGTGACAGCTACAGATGAAAGACGGATGTTTTGGCCCTACAGTCTCAGCACCCAGAAAGTAGCAAAGCTGGACAGCGATCGCCAGCGCATGGTATCGTACTTGCTCCATCAGACGGCGTTGGACATCACAAAACCAAAGTTTCAGTGTAAAAGAGCTAAAGAGAAAGATTCCCGTTGTTGATGGCAGAGCTGTTTTGAGGTTTCATTTCTCTACCTGTCATGTGCTGGTAACCTCTGACAGTGTGCAATCCCTTGAGCCCCTTGACCTGAGTTTTGGCCACACCCCCCCTTTTCTTTGCTCCAACGGAAGAAGGGCAGTGCACCGGAGATTTCAAGTTTGGAAAAAGGCACTATATTGTGGTGCCCATGAAAGAGCAGCTTGAGCGTCCTCTGACACTAAATAATGAGTGTTGGAGTCTGAAAGTGCGGCTGAGCTTGAGCTATTTCCCAATTAATGGTGCTTGGGTCTGCACGAGATGATTTGTGCCCTTGATCAATGAAGAGCACATTGTTTGTAGTGTCTGCCACAGAGGAGAGACACTGGTGCATTGCTTTAAGATATTGAGACTTTCGAGTGAGCTGTGGGTGTTTGCCAGGAGGGCACTCCAACTAAGCAGTACTTTTCTCACGAAGAGGCCTGAATTGAGAGGCCCATGCGAAAGAAAACAACAAAAGAAAATTTGATGGACAATAGAAGCCTGCCAGAGAGGCTTTTTGAACGGACTCTGGGCATAGTTGGTTTCACAAGAGGTTTCCGTGTGATTGTATAGACTATGGCCCTCATTCGGACCTTGGCGGGCGGCGGAGGCCGCCCGCCAAAGTCCCGCCGTCAGGTTACCGTTCCGCGGTCGAAAGACCGCGGCGGTAATTCTGACATTCCCGCTGGGCTGGCGGGCGGCCGCCTTCAGGCCGCCCGCCAGCCCAGCGGGAAAGAGGCTTCCACGATGAAGCCGGCTCGGAATCGAGCCGGCGGAGTGGAAGCTGTGCGACGGGTGCAGTTGCACCCGTCGCGTATTTCACTGTCTGCCAAGCAGACAGTGAAATACTTGTAGGGGCCCTCTTACGGGGGCCCCTGCAATGCCCATGCCAGTGGCATGGGCACTGCAGGGGCCCCCAGGGGCCCCGCGACCCCCCCTACCGCCATCCGGTTCCCGGCGGTCGGACCGCCGGGATCTGGATGGCGGTAGGGGGGGTCGGAATCCCCTCGGCGGCGCAGCAAGCTGCGCCGCCTTGGAGGATTCAATGGGGCGGCGGTACACTGGCGGGAGACCGCCAGTGTTGCCGGTCCGACCGCGGCTTTACCGCCGCGGTCGGAATCCCCATTGGAGCACCGCCGGCCTGTCGGCGGTGCTCCCGCGGTCCTCCGCCCTGGCGGTCTTTGACCGCCAGGGTCAGAATGACCGCCTATGTGTTAGGAGACTGATTGTTTTGCTGGCATTGTTTTAAAGTACTATTCTGTTTAGTAAAAGCAGAATAAAGTCCTTTTTCTGTGGAAAGAGTACCCCCTTTTCACCTTAGAGCATTGATGAGAGTCACCACTGTTCCACCTGAACATACCAAAATTACTGAAATGTAGAGGAGCCCTAAAAATGTTACTAGATAATTTTAGGATTTGCTTTTTGGTTAGGGTTGTGAAAAATTATTATTTCATTTGTAATAGTGGTCACTACTTTCTCCCGTTGTCTATATGTTCTTAATAACGTGTTTTCTAGTGTCTTTTAAACATGACGTTGTCATTTATGGGTGGGATTGTTTTTCTCTACTCAATTGACTTCTGCACCCACTTCCCAACCTATGTCTTTTCCTACTATTGTTTCTTTGCACTCTTTTCACCCTTTTCCTGAACATGAGCAGGTTAGAAGATCAGAATTCGTAAGCAATTCTTTTGTACAGCTTCTGCATCAACACTAGTTAGTAGTGAACATCACTAATTGTTGGGTGTGTGATCTTATGCCACCTACTGCAGATAGAGGTATTCCTTACTTTGTCCTGCCATATGTGGCCTCTGTGTTACATCATGCATAAGGAAACCTGCACCAAGAGACAAGCTAAATACTAGGATGATGTTACAGCAACATCTCAACGACTTTAGAAACATAGACCTGGACTCAGATTAGCATGAGAATAGGTTTATTGCCTATGTAAGGGCAAAAGGAGGGTTTGTGGTTCTAAAAATTCTGGACCCATGTAATTTACTTTGCCACAGCAGTACGATTTTAGTATCAAAAGACCGATAATGACTAGTACACTAAGCATGAGCATTTTCGCTCAAGTCCAGCAGCGTTTTCACCTCGAAATCGCCATTTTCATCCTGCACTCGTGGCTCCCATTTTATACACGGCAGCCATTTTTAAAAGTTGCCCTCACATAGGCTTATAATACAGTCAGATTTGATTCCAAGGACGCGTACACCTTGATTGACTTTTCTCTGACCTGGGCAAGCTGGAACCATTGCCTCAGGCCAAACCTGTTTGGTCAGTCCCTCTCCCAGTGGCCGAATCAGATAGCATCAAGGCACACCATGCCATAAAACCCTTATTATCGCTCACACACCCTGCCTAATCTTTCTCACACCTGCACCTGCTCTTTTCTTCTTCTTACTTTACGAGGGGGAGGTGCCCGTTTTTATTGGGGGTCCACACTTATCTGATGTAAAATACTAGGCCTTGCCGGGTAATTTATTATGGGTTGGATGACATGAAATATGAGGTTTCATCATGACACTGTTTTTTCCTTTGTAGTGAAAACATGTGAATGACCAACCAAAATGTCAAGAATGTTTGCCTGAAGCTTAAAAAACTGTATATAAGGAAACCTGACTTTGCATTGAAACACAGTCTCCTGAGAACATACAAACCGTGCTGTTGTACTTCTAGGATGCTTGTCACTTGGTTGCAGCCAATAAATTCGATCTTTGACTTCACCTAGAAGACTCTGAGTTTCTGTGGTCTGAATCAGGAAAGTACCCGAGGTCTTTGGGTGTACCCTGGCACCACTGGGTTACCGGATCAGTACCGGTTCTGAAAAACCCAGTACCTCACCGGTGGCCATCACTAATGAAGTTAGCTACCTCTGTACCACACCAATGAGTTCTTCTGGTACTCCCAGCTAACGATATTGCCCTAGACTTGCTTTTCAGCATGATGAGAGAATCCTATATGTATCCTTCATTTGTGACATACTCAGTGAATTGCTTGTAGGTGATGAGACCAGCATACACATTTGTCATGTTAGGATCCTTGTGTGTAGCTTGGAACCCCCACAGACCTGCACTCATGTACTGATATTCTGTGACCAATGCCATGTATTCACACATTACAATTATTTAGCTGAGTCGATGGATAACAATAGACGTAGACATGTTAAATGTGTACAAGGTGTTTATTTACAAGTGTAAGTGTGGTAGTGAGATATTTACAATATCCTGGTATCCTGGTCAGTGTCCCCATTTGTGAAATCCAGGTATTTGTGACACGATACAAGTCCAGGGTTGAGGGTCATGTCATGAGACATGCTTCAGAATAGTGTCAATAAGTGTGGAGGATCAAAAATTGCCAGTTGGTAAGTGAGAGACAATGACAGTCCATAGCAGACAGGTCAACAGTGGGTGGGTGGATGAAGAGTGCACATATCCTACTGTGACAACACTGGCATGATCTTTAGCCCAGAACTAAGGAGAAAACTGCCCATGTGGCATGGACTGGTGCTACCAGGTACTTTTCCAAGTAAATGTTATTTGTTCCACATCTTAATCCTCTGATGCGTGTGGTGGCTCCTGTGCCATTGGTGGAGAGGTAGAGGGGGCCACACACACTTCAGCGGTTAAAGATGTGGAGTCCTAATTCCCGGCAGCTGCCATTTGTACTATGACATATGGCATCACTGCAGCAAGGAGGAACTGCTGATTTTTTTCAAAATGGCTACAACATACCTGTGGTAGGCAGCTGTGTCTTCCCTATGGGAGGCCACTTCACCCTGAATGGAGTCCAGCTTGCTCTCTATCATGCTATTGCCAGTTTGGTAGGGCAGTTGCTGTGGCCTCTCCCTCATGGCAGCAGCTATTTCCACCAGACACTGCTGGACTCCACGCAGTGGGGAGTGTGTGCCTCAGATGCCAGCTGCGTGTTCATTGGTTGTCACGAGGCACGTGCGCACTCCCTCTAGGCTGCCTACCACAGTCTCCATCCCCACCACACCTGCTTGGCCAGCTCCCTTTGCACTCCTACCACTGTCCTCTGGAAGCTTGTCTCCGAGTCCTCAGCTGCGTTTGTACTTGCAGGTAGTATATTTTGGGTGCTGGGTGGGGTATCTGGGGAGGCTGCAACATTGATTTTCCTCCTTGCAACTGGAGGTGGTGTTTGGCGGGATCCCAGGACATCCTCAAGAGTCTGTTGGCTAATGGTTGTCAGCTGGTCACCTAGGTCATCAGAGAACTCCAGGACAAGCAGATGAGCAGGAGAGCCATCATCCTCTGCTATGAGATGGTGTAAAATCAATCTTTCTATGCTGTGGCATTTGGCATGGCACATCATTGAATTGCTATTGGAGATTCAGTGACAACTTACAGCCCAAACAATGTTCTTGTACATTATCGGTGCAACTTATCAGCCCTTTGCCTCACCTGACTGTTCTGTGAAGGGAAGCATAGGTGGCTCAATAGGGTGTGTCATATTTACAAGGTGTGATGTATTTCTTTATGGTGGCTTGACACCGCCTTGTTATTATGGCCCCTTCCCATGTATCAATTTGCATGGGAGGGCCTTGCAATGGCTGTTGCGGTGGTCAAGACACAACCCACATTGCATCTTGCCCCTGCCCAGTTGTAAGTGTTTCCATACACCTGAGGCGGCACCAAAATCTTAAAACACACTAGGGATGGCATTGCCAAGGCGCAATGATGAAGTTTACTTTGATTGATCCTCATGTCAATGTTTGTGTATGTGTGCTGCATTCCACAGCACACATGGACCTAGCAGAATGCCATTTCAGTTTCTGGTTGTGCTGGAAGTTGCTCTTCCTACACAACTATGGTCTACCCCTCAATGCAGCCAAACGTGCACTAAGGTGCTAGGGATGCAGCATTGTGGCAGGGCAGCTAATTTACCACTGGCACAGGGGTGGACCCAGGGATGGCCGGCATGGGTATCATTAATTGATGTGAACAGTATTTTGTACATGACAGTGCCGGGCCGGATGCCACAAAATTATGGACATAGCCAGTTGACTTATTTTCAACTTCGATCAGGGCCAATAGCTAGTTTGATGGAGATATTTCAGCCAGTAGTGCAAGTGCACACATGGACACTCATTACAAGTCTGGCAGTTCTACAACCACCAGACTGCCATTGGCAATATGAAAACCGGCAACAACGCTTGTGGTACTGGCACATTTTGACCTTGGGGAAAGCCCCACGGGCCAGTGGCCTGGCACTGGCAAGTTGCCGCCAGCTTACGTTCTGGCAATGCCACCTGTCTTGTGACACCAGCCCAGCATTACGATCAGCGCTACCCTCCCGATTATGTTTCCGCTTTTCCACCAGCCTTTGCATGGTTGTCCAACCGCCATGCACAGGTTGGTGGTAATGTGTTGTGGTGTGCCCCTGCACTGCCCATGCACCTCACCTGGCATGGGCAGCGCAGGGGCCCCTATGCCCAGGCCCTTTGCACTTTTCACTGCCTGATTTGCAGTGACAAGTGCAGCATGCACCCCAAGATTGGCACTGGCTCTATTTGATCCAGCAACAATGTTGTGGTTACTTCCCAACAGAGCTGACATGAGGACACAGATTTCCACCCACCATCCCAGTGCAAAACTCGTAGTGCCAACCAAAGAGGGAAACCGCACCGGCAGTCTTACCAACATCAGACTTGCCAATGTACCATCCCCGCCCTTCATTGTTATAATGTGCACCATGATGTCCACAGACATACACCATATGCTGTGTATGTGTGATTGTTTCCCCATTCCTATGTGGCTCATATGGTTGTGTCAGAGTTGTTGTAGGTTCAGCCTGTATGTCTTCTGTTTTACAGATTGCAATCTGTAGTGCAATTTTTTCTCTAGTGGCACAGTTCTGATCAGCATCAATATGTGTGGCTCAACACTTCGCCAAGTTAGTTACGCAGGGTAGTGCCATGTTTACAGTTATACGAGACCACCCTGCGATTTCCCCAGCAGCTGCACAGATTAGTTCTCCCTGCACCCAGACAGGCATTGTTGCAGCATGATAAAGAGAAGTGTCTGCCTTGTGGAGAGGTCTTGTTTATATGCAGGGTGGTGTTCCTTTCTGTGCATGTATAAGTAATGTTAGCTAAGGTACCATTTTAATGTGGGCTGTAAGATGCAGTACACATATGTTTCGGCAGTGGGACATGGCAGTAGCGAATTGTTTCTGCAAGAGATACCACCATGACATAACTCCAGGAATGGTGTTGACTTTCTTCATCGTCTCTGATGTCTCAGTTGTGTAGGTAGGATAGGTTTGACTGTATGCAAGAGGTGTTGTGATGACACAGCCACAGTAATTAGATGTTCCTTCCATCCAATGTGCTGCATATGTACATGCTGGTATATAGCTCTGGTGATTGACGTATGTGTATGTGTTGTGGTGCATGGCACAACAAAGGTATGTGTATATGTGTTGCTTATGTGTGAATTGTGCATCTTGAATCATGGACAATGTGTCCCGCTGCACTCTTTTAGCATGCATTGAGTGTGTCCTATGTGTCTCCCCCTTCTGGCATTAGTAAAATTGGCAGTTATTTCCCCCATGCAACTTACCTTGCATTTGTGGTGGCTGTTGGAAGTCTGCACTGTCCTATTCTTGCATTCCTGTGACCAGCTCTTCCAGGATGACGCTGCAACCATTTGCTCCCTCTCATCAAGGTCCTCCTGTGGTGCAGGACTTCCACCTCCAGTTTGCAGTGCTGCCTTTCTGTTTTACAATTATGCCACACTTCTTGCACTTAGTGACAGTTCGTTTCACCTCCGACACACTGTTTATTTTGTCCACTATTTGTTGCCATATTGCCTCTCTTACCAATTGGCAATTTGGAGGTGACGAATAGCTGGTGTTGGTGCTCAGTCACCTCTCTGACAAGGATCTCATGCTCCTCCTCATTGAACTGACACTTGCGCTTTTTCTTTTCCTTCTCCTGGGACTTCTGTGTATCCTCCTGGGTGTATGGGGTCACCCGGTAGCCTCTCGTGGCCTGCTGCTTCCATTTTCTTTGAATTGCACTCTTTCCTGCTTGTGCGTCTAAAGTTGATGCAAATATGGTGTTAAAATGGGGCAAATCCTTTTGCGACATGTTTACGTGCTGCAAAATGGGTTCGAGTCAGTTTTGCAGCATTAACATCAGTTTGCCTTAATGTACAGCTAGAGTAGCGCTCAGCGGTGTGAAAATGGATGTTAAATGCAGAAACGCGTAGACGAGTTCTCCACAGTAACGGATGAAAGTTGCACTACAAAACCTACCATCTACCATATATCTTTGAAGAGGTTAACTATTCCTTTTTACACCTACCTGCTTTTGTCATTGCTGTATCTGTGAAGGAAAGAATGGTGAAAACTTTTGATCATTTTAACCGTTCAAACTCTTTTCCCAGCAAAAAAGACTCTCCATCAGTCCTAGAAAATTTCACATTAATATTAAACCTACCTCTTTTTTTCTTTGTAGTCTCTGTGAAATAAAAGATGAACATTTTAGTTCTGGATGTGGCAATATCTTTTACTTGTAGACCATGCTTAACATTACATGGGTTAGAATCTTGAATTTGGTTGAAAGCATTATTTTGGTATCCTAACTAGTAAGATAACTCTACCACGACTGCAAGGTTGTTTTACAATGATGTAATCTGTGGGGTGAAGCATTCTGTTAATAAAGTCAAACTTATGTCAGTGACTGATAGACTGCAAGCTTTGCCAAATGTCTGACTCCATACCACCAACCAATACTGGTCCTGGTTTTAATTAAAAATAAATACCTCTCCAGGCATACTCCCTAAGCAACCAAAATCAAACTCTGAGCATTGAAAGTACCCTGTGCCTTTGTATCTCATGCATTCAATGGCTTCAATGGCCTTTGTCTCATACCAGCCAGGTTTAACCATTCCACAAAAGACCAACTTCTGTAAGAATCTTGAAAAAGGGTTGCCTGCTAATTACCCCCCTAGAGCAGGCTATCAACTATGATTAAACTCACCTTAACAATAGTGAGCAAGCCCAATGCCCTCTTGTGATCCATACATAACTGGTGAGCGAGACGTTTCTGGGGCCAAGGGCTTATAACACACAACCGTTGGCTTGGAACATTCAGCTTCTTCCCTTCCCGTTTGCAGGTGGGCCAATAATATATTTTCAACCTGCCTTCTATCCATAACCACACAAGACGCTCTGTCAGTGAAAATATGTGGCAGGCCGATCTCCTCAAAAGATTTTTTAACATATGCCAACCATGGGATCAAAAAACCTTTCTCTCATGATAGGCAGTCAGTAATTATACCTTGCTAACACTGCATCCTCTTTTTCCATATAGAGTGTGTTAGAAATTGGGCCTCTAGTTGGCAGCGGCATACACCCTTGTCCAAGTAGGGACCACAATCCTAGTCAGGGTAAGTCACAACACAAACCAAATTATTCTGCGCTCACCCTATGGTAGCTTGGCACAGAGCAGGCAGGCTTACCTTAGAAGGTTATGTGTAAAGTATTTGTGCAATAACGCATACAGTAACACAGTAAAAATACCACACAAAAAAAACTCCACACCAGTTTAGGAAATAGATAATATTTATCTGGATAAAATAAGATCAAAATTCCAAAATCCAATTTGCACAAGACGAGATATCACTTTTTAAAGGTTTAAATGAGTCTCAATCCTTAAAAATCAGTGGTTATATCCTTGTAACACACAGTACCTGAGCTATGTCAAAAATAACGATGCACGGGGGCCGCAGAGGAGGAGATGCTTTGAAAAATAAGGCACTGCATCGGCTTTTCCTGTGTGGCACAGACTATGTGTTATTTCATTCCATGCTGCAAGGTGATACATCGATTTCCAGGAGAGCAGCTTTGGTTCCTCACTGCGATGTGGGGATATTTTGAAGCCCAGGGACGAAGCGCTGAAAATCCTTGATGCGCTGGTAGAAGGAGTAGGTGCTGCATCGATCCGGTAGGGGATGCAGCAAAATTTCAGCCACAAGGAAGGGCTGTGTCAATTTCTGCAGACGTTGTGTTGATTTTCTGATGCACTGGGATTTTCTTCTTTTTGGTGAAGTCTTTGTGGCCCGAGACTTCAGAACAGGAGGCAAGCTCAATCCAAGCCCTTGGAGAGCACTTGTGGGGAAGGCAGAGTCTTTCCAGTAGAATCAGAGGCCAGTAAGCAGCAGGGCAACAGGCAGGGCAGCAGGCAGGGCAGTAGTCCTTCTCAGCAAAGCAGTTCAGAAGAGTCCTTTTGGTAGCCAGGCAGTCCCCCTAACAGACTCCAGGTGTAGATACAGAATTGTAAGGTTTGGTGGGGTCAGAGATCCAGAAGTGGATACCCAAAAGTGCCTTTGAAGTGGGGGAAACCTCAAAGAGTGGTTTTGAAGTGCACAAGCTCCCCTTTTAGCCCAGTTCTGTCTTGCAGGATCCCTGTGGGGGAGATTAGTCCTTTGTGTGAGGACAGGCCACAGGCCTTTGAAGTGTAAGAGAGAGCCCCTCCATCCTTCCTGCCCAGGGAAACCCATTCAGTATGCAGACGAATACAGACGTGACAGTGTCCTGTGTTTATGACTGCCTGGGTGGAATGCACAAGGTGGGAGCTGTCAACCAGCACAGACCAGACATGGATTGGAAACAGGCTGTGAGGCACAGATGGCCGTAAGTGCAGAGAAATGTCCACTTTCTAAAAGTGGCATTTCATAAATAGTAATATTAAATCCAAGTAAGCAGGATTTTCTATTACCATTTTGGCTGTATTAAACTCCTTTCAGATCATAATCTACCACTTAAAAGTATATAAGGGCAGTTCTAATGTTGGCCTATGAGAGGAGAAGGCTTCACAGTAGTGGAAAACAAATTTGCAAGTTTTTCCCTGCCAGGACTTGTAAAACGCACAAGTACATGTCCTGCCCTTTACTTACATAGCACCCTGGCCTATGGGTCACCTAGGGCCTACCTTAGGGGTGACATATATAGCAAAACGCGAGTTTAAGGCTTGGCAAGTAATTTTAATAGCCATGTTGAAGTGGCAGTAAAACTGCCCACACAGGTCTTGCAATGGCAGGCCTGTGTAATGGTTAAGGGACTACTTCTGTGGGTGGCACCCACTAGTAGCATTTCATTTACAGGCCCTGGGCACCTCTAATGCACTTTTTTAGGGACTTACAAGTAAATTAAATATGCCAATTCGGTAGGAACCAATGTTACCATGTTTAGAGGAGAGAAAGCACATGCTTTAGAACTGCTTAGCAGTAGTAAAGTGTCCAGAGTTCTAAAGCCAACAAAAATAAGGGCTGAAAAAGGAGGAGGAAGGCAAAAAGTTTCGGATGACCCATCAGAGAGGGGCATTTTCCAACAGAGAGCCATAGAAGTGTGCGTGTGGGGGTGGGGGGGTTAACATGGATACAATAACTGAAATAATTGACACCCAATTCCTTGTGTCAAATGTAGTGCGGGGTTGACAGGGGGATACCCAAAATTGTCCTAGGGAAATGATTTACCTCCCTCTGTAAAGTTTCAAAATCCTTTATGCCCCATACTTTAGCCCAGTATTTTGCTGTTGAGCGACATAATACAACAGCAGCTGAGTTAATACCCTGCCTCCCAATGGACAGGGGAGGTTAAGGAGAGATCCCACTGCTCTTGCCAATTTCGCTCTACAGGATGCTACATCTGGACTCCAAGTACCTGACAAACAAAAAGTCACCTGTGAGAAAGTAGCTTCTTTCTACCATGGTTACTCCCACTTTTGGCCTGTTTGGGAGTGTGTGTCAGTGTGTTTTTACTGTGTCACTGGGATCCTGCTAGCTAGGACCCCAGTGCTCATAGTGAAAACCCTGTATGTCAGTGTGTTTTGCCCGTCTCACTGGGATCCTGCTAGCCAGGACCCCAGTGCTCATAGTTTGTGTGTGTGTTGACAGTAGTGCTTAACTGTGTCACTGAAGTTCTGCTAACAAGAACTTCAGTGCTTATGCTCTCTCTTCTTCCAAATTAGCCACTATAGTTTAGGGACTTCCTTTACCAATTCTAATTGGCACACTGGATCCCCCACCTTATAAGTCCCTAGTACATGGTACCTAGGGCATTGGGGTTCCAGGAGATCCTTAAGGGCTGCAGCATTTCTTTTGCCACCCATAAGGAGCTCAGACAAACCCTTTCACATGTCTGCCAGTGCAGCCTGCATGAAATAGTTCACACTATTTCACAGCCATTTTCACTGCACTTAAGTAGTTTATAAGTCACCTATCTGTCTAACCTTCATTTACTGAAGGCTACGAGCAAACTTACTAAGTGTGAGGGCACCCTTGCACTAGCAAGCTTCGTGAGTGAGGGGACGCCATTACACGCATGCACTACATATAGGTCAATACCTATATGTAGCTTCACAATGGTAACTCCGAATATGGCCATGTAAGGTGTCTAATATCATGGAAGTGTCCCCCCCATTCCAAATCTGGTATTGGGGAGCCAATTCCATGCATCCTGAGGGCTTCACCATTGACCCGCAGTACTGCCAAACCAGCTCTCTGAGGCTTGCACTGCAGCTACAGCTGCTGCCACCTCACAGACTGGGTTCTGCCCTCCTCGGGCCTGAGCAGCTCAGTCCCAGGAAGGCAGAACAGAGTATTTCCTTTAAGAGGAGTGTGTTACACCCTCTCCCTTTGGAAGTAGGTGTTACAGACTTGGGAGAGGTAGCCTCCCAGAGCCTCTGGAAATGCTTTGAAGGGCACAGATGGTGCCGTCCTTGCATAAGCAAGTCTACACCGGATCAGGGACCCACAGTCCCTGCTCTGGCACTAAACTGGACAAAGGAAATGGGAGTGACCACTCCCCTGTCCATCACCACCCAGAGCTCCTCCAGTGTGTCCCAGACATCAGCCATCTTGATTTCCGAGGTATGGGAACACTCTGGGGACCTCTGAGTGGCCAGTGCCAGCAGGTGATATCAGAGACCCCTCCTGATAGCTGCATACATGGTTAGGTATCCAATCCTCCTCTCAGGGCTATTTAGGGTCTCTCCTGTGGGTTCCTCTTCAGATTCTGCTTGCAAGTTTCCATCAGGAATTCTCTGCAACTACTGCTTCATCCTCGGACCGCGGATCAACCGCAGACTGCTCCAGGAACCGCTGTAACTGCAACAAAGTATCGAGAAGGGCTACCTCAACTCTTCAACTTCAGCTCCAGCCAGCAACTGCAACAGTTTCCATGGTGTGCACGCTCTGGGGACTCCCAGTCTTCACCCTGCACCAGAAGGACCAAAGAAATCTCCCGAAGAGTAACCGAGTCACTTCCCTGCTCCAGCAGGCACCTTCTAAGAGGACTGGTTCTCTTGCACTCTTCTCCTGGTGATGAGCATGCTCCTTGGAACACAGGTGGTGGACCACTTTGACACAGACTGTCCTAAGGTCCAGCTGTCCAAATTTGGATGAGGTAAGAGCTTGCCTTCCCAGTTTGCGACAGTCCCCTTATGCACCATGTCATCTTCACCTCCTGAGGCCTCTGTGCACTATTTGCAAAAATCCTTCATGCTCAGCCTGGCCCAGGCCCCCAGCATTATCCTGCGACGCTCAACTCGCTGAGTTGTTCTCCAGCGGCGTGGTACCTTCTTTTGTAGTGCTGCAGCAACCACAATTTGCACCTTCTTTGTCCCAGTGTCCTGGGACCTCCGTGGGTGCTGCCTGTTCATCTGTGGGTTCCCTCCAGTGTTGGGAGACCCCTCTGCCTCCTCAGTCTGAGTTGAGGCCCCCAGCTCACTGCTGGGTCCAGGCAGCACCATTTTTACACAATCGGCGACATTGCTTGAACCAAGGCTTGTTGTACAAATCCAGCACTGCAACTCGCCTGCATACAACATCTCCACGTGGGACATCCTTTGCATCATGCAGGAACCTGCAGCCATCTTCTTTGGTGCTCTTCTGCAGACTTCTTACAATCAGAGAATCCTCTTTTGCACCATCTTCTAGGTTGGCAGGGGCTCCTGTCCTTCCTGGAATCTTCTGCGACTTCTGGACTTGGTCTCCTCTCTTTACAGGTCTTCAGGTCCAGGAATCCACCCTTTGTTGCTTGCAGTCTTGCAATAACTCTAATCACAACTTGTAGTATGTCCTAAGAAAGCTTGCAGTACTTTACTCCTACTTTCCTGGGCTCTGGAGTGGGGTATTTTACTCACCTTTGTGTTTTCCTTACACTCCTAGCGATCCTCCACACACTACACTTGTCTAGGGGTGAAATGCGTGATTCGCGTTCCACTTTCTTAGTATATGGTTTGTGTTAGACCTATTTCTTCCTATTTCATTCTATGGTATTTTCTATTGTTTGCACTACCCTAATGACTATTTAATTACCTTAGTTTGGTGTCTAGTGTGTATAATATTTACCCCCAGAAGGACTATTCCCTCTAAGATATTTTTGGCCTTGTGTCACTAAAATAAAGTACCTTTGTTTTTGGCAACACTGAGTATTGTCTTTTATTGTGTATAAGTACTGTGTAACTATAGTGGTATTGCAGGAGCTTTGCATGTTTCCTAGTTCAGCCTAAACTGCTCTGCTACAGCTACCTCCACCAGCCTAAGCTGCTAGAACACTACTACATTTCACTAATAAGTGATAACTGGACCTGGAATAAAGGTGAAAGTACCCAAGGTACCCACTACAAACCAGACCAGCCTCCTACAACACCTAAATAGGAAAAGGTGTCAGTGCTTATCCGACGATGCCTGCCTACCTGAATCCCCTCTAATTTGGTGCGCTTAGGGCCACAAGACATGATAAAAGATTTAGCATAGTTTCTTGTTAGGCCACAGTTGGACATGAAGTTAACAAATGAATTTACTAGCTGAAGCAACGCTTTAGGTCTATTAGCTATGAGCACAGCGTTATCGGTGTTCATCAAAGCTGGTAGCGAGACACTGTTTATTTTAGGAACATCTGGGGTGCTTATTGTTAGCTCATCTGTACAATTGCTAATATACAAGACGAATAACAATGGGGCAAGCATGCACCCTTGTCGCACTAAGCAACCAATGTTAATGTCAGTTGTTACCTCACCATTCTGACTAAACCTAACGTTGGCCTTAATATTCATGTGCAACAATGTCGATAAATGCACTAGGTTAGGATCCATCCCCAACTCAAGGAGCATATTCCACAATCTCAACCAGCTGACACAGTCAAAGGCTGTTAACAATTCCAATAAAAAGCTAAAAAAAAAAAAAAAAAAGGAATAGAAGACTACTTGAGCATTGTATGTATTCCGATCACTACATTAAAATGTAAGCATTGGTCTATTGTTCTGATTCCAGAAAGGAACCCATACTGACAGATGTTTAAAATATTGTTCTTTTGCACTCATTCCAATATCCTATTATAAAAAAATCCTACCCAAGATTTTTGCTGGATTATCTACAAGTGAGATAGGGCAATAGCAGTGAGGCTTAGATCAATCGCCTTTTTAAAAAAATGGTGGCAATTACTGAGATCCCCCATGAAACTAGTATATTCTTATAGTTTAACCCGTTAAGTGCGGGCGTCGGCCACTGGCCGAAGCCCGCACTACCTCCATGGTGCGGGTCACGACCAGTGGCCGACACCAGGGAGGGGGTTAAAAAAAAAATCCTCCGATGCAATGCACTGGAGGATTTTTTGGGGGGGGGGGTCTCAGAGACTGGGAACAACTTCCGCATCTCGCCCCCCTTCCGCCCCTTTGTGACATCACATTTTTCCCCCACCGGAGCAGCAGAGGAGCAGGTAAGCTTTCTCTTCCTACTCCGGTGGGGAAAAAAGGCCAAAACAGCCTCCCCAGATACCTCTCAGAGACTCTCCCCTTTCCATCGATGCCTCCCTGGTACCATTTCATGGCCATGGATCGCAGTGCGGCTGTGATCCATGGCCAGGAAACGCCCCTAGGCACCATCTTCTTTTTGGGGTGGGGGGGGTTGGCCCCCTTGTAAATGCCCCCCCACCCCCCAGTGGAGGCACTAATTGAAAAAACTAAAAGTATGGGTTGCTTCGGGGGCGATTATTTAAAAAAAAAAAAAAATGGCGGGCCAGCTGTTCGAACACAGGCCGACCCCTTGGGGATCTCAAAAGGTGATAGCAATCGGGCCCCCCAGGGCTGACCATCTATGGGGCCATATATATATATTTTTTTATACATGTGTGCTTTGCCAAGGGGAAGCATACACGTATGAAAAAAATAAGTGATGTAGAGAGTTAGTCCCTCTCTCTCTCTCTCTATATATATATATATGTATATACACACACCTTACCAAAATGCTGTATAGTCACTGTGTAGTTGTTTGTATATAGCATATATTACTGCTCTCACTTACATTTTACAGGGCAACTTTTTTTTTTTTTTAATAATACTGACCAGACATGCAGTGGACATAAGTAAGTGACCATAATACGTTTACTTACCGGTACCCTATTTGGGTTAATGGAATATCTAGAGAAGAAGTTGTGTCTGTCTATTTGTTGGTCCTGATGAAGGGTAACTGGATCCTTTGAGACCATTGAGACGCAAAACATGTTGACCTATGAGTAGAGGGGTTAGGACAGTGTCTTTTTTTCCCCCCTATACATATTTAGTGAGAGTGCATAGGAGCATTCTCTCTTTAGGCACTCTGGTTATTTTTTTAATCTTAGCCTATGCCTGTCTCTGATACATTAAATGATGATGGTTTGGGTTTAGAGCTAACTTTATCCTTTGTCTATTTTCTCTCCTCACCATGGTTACCAATTGCATTCATTTCCGGCACAACTTAACTTAAAGAACTCCGGTTAAGAGCCCCCCTTTCTTGAAGGGGTGCCCGTCAGACATTGCAGCATCGGTCTGACGAGGAGCCTGCCCAGTGATGAAGCTTGACATCCGAATGGATGTGTGAGGGCTCTCATTGCTCCTGAGAATATAGTCCCCCTGTGTCTTGTTTGTGTTTTTTTTTGGGGAACAGTGTACTGTCTGAAAAGCAGCCATCCTTTGTACAGGATCAAGGGCTCATCGACTGCTATATTCTTTTTTTTTTTGTTTTTTTTGGGAACAGTGTACTTCACAATTTTTACAGTTTATGTTGGGAGACTGTACACTGGACAGTTAAACTCCCTGTCTCCCCCCACCCCCCTTTTTTTGGATTGCTTTTCAGACAGTACACTGCGAGCAAAAGAGCTCGCTATGGCATAAAGCTGTACATGCTCTGTGAGAGCTCTTCTGGCTATGTGTACAGCTTGAGAGTGTATACAGGGAAGGATTCTACCCTAATCCCTGTAGATTGGCCTCCCTTGTTAGGGGTCACAGGTAAGATTGCATGGGAACTTGTCCAGCCACTTCTTCACAAAGGTTATAACCTTTATGTGGACAATTTCTATACAGGAGTAGAGCTGTTCAGTGAGCTCTACAAAGCTGGCACTGTGGCCTGTGGTACAGTTCGTTGTAACCGCAAAGGATTCCCGCAGGAGCTTGTTTGCCAGAAGCTCCGTAAATCTCAGACTACTGCTCGCAGTCAAGTTCTTGGATAGGCGTGATGTATACGTGCTCAATACAATTCATGATGAGAGCACTTCCCCATCACAGTTTGATGTCAGATGGCCGAAGTCCACAAGCCCGTCTGTATACTGGATTAGAATAAGTACATGGGCGCAGTGGACAAGAACTACCAGGTTCTTCGACCATACAATGCGTGTCGTAAAACTCACACTTGGTACAAAAAAATGTTTACCCACCTGATTCAGATGGCAACATGTAATGCGTATGTTGTTTACCATCTGACAACCACAGGAGGACTCATGACTTTCCTTTACTTCCAGTTGTCTGTAATTGCAAGCTTCACTGCTGTTACAGAAGCAGCAGCAGCCTCCACCTCATATGTTCTGGAGGATGTGGCAAGACTGCAGGAGCGACACTTTGCTGATCGCATTCCTAAAACACCCAAAAAGGATCGTCCATGTTGTCGCTGTAAAGTGTGCTCGAAGCATAGAAAGTGGCAGGAGAGTCGGTATTACTGTCCCCAGTGTCCATCACAACCAGGCCTCTGTATCCCTACTTGCTTTACGTTGTATCATACTAAAGCAAAGTTCTGGGAAATCGACTGAGGTTGAGCTGCCGTTGGGTAATCCTTTCAGTGGCAGTGCATGGATACCAAATTTCCATGGGCCACTGCTTTGTTAGGCAAGGAGCCACAGAATTTTACTTTATCTACTTCATCATGGACTTCGTTATGGACTGCTTGAGAGCTAAATCCACTGTCAGAATGTGGTAGGTGTTCTGTTCAATTAAAGTGCATTATATTCCCCCTACTGCAGAGACTAGTGGACAGAACATATGCCACATTGTCACAGAGTACCCTTTCTTCACCATCATGTCCACCTTACTTTCAATGGTAGATATGCTCACTCAGCTTGAGGAATCACTTTGTACGGCATACTTGGACACCCCCAACTTGCATCCACAAACTAGTATAGGTTCACTTGGCAATTATACAGGATTAGTCAGGACTCTGATGAGAACAGAGACATGAATGGGTAAGGAAAGCTTATGGTAGGTGTGCCTTCACAGGGACATGAATGAATAAGGAAAGCTTATGGTAGGTGTGCCTTCTCAGGGATATTGCACAGGTAGAAGGCAGATAGTAAAAGGTAGTACAGATGTACATCAGCTACACCTATGGAGTCAAACCCATTGGTGCCATCACAGCACTGAAGGAGAATGACTTGAATTGGGGAGGTGTTTGACCTGCTTTTCATGTTCATCCTCCATCAGAACTTAGTGGATGTTCAGTTTGCTGTATAACTGCATTACAGTCACATCACTGCACATAATGTTGGCTGGGACATATGCTACTTCCCTGTGTGCCATTTTCTCATTGCCTATGGCCTTCTCTTTAGGGAACATCATGAGAAATCCCCAGCATGTCTCACTTAGTTTCAAAGGTAGATATGCTCACTCAGTTCGAGGAATTGCTTTGTACGGCATACTCGGACACCCCCAACTTGCATCCACAAACTGGAAGGAGTTGGATTTAGCACAGTGAGTGCGTTACAGGCGCATGAAAAACATGTCTTCCTGAGCCTCAGGTGGCTGTCACAGGAGTCATTAGTAAAGGTTCGTTATGCATGCATTTGGTAATGTTAAGGAAGAAGGAGGCAGTTACTTGACAGGTGTAAAAATGTAGTCGAACTTATTCCGTTCTGTGGCTTGTGAATATGATGGGCTCTTGTCTGGCAGCAGTTAGTTAACGTGAGTGCAGTGATTGGTTGGATTTGGCCCGTGGCCGGCGGTATGAAAGGGTTGTTTGTTGTGCGTGAATGGCGTGTGAATGTACCATAAACAGGTTGGTGCCTGGACGTGGCTTTATGGCTCACATTCAGAAGGCTTGGTTTCAATATTCAGATACTTTGATAAGTATTCATGCTTTGAAACCATAATTTCTGGAGGTGCTAAAACCAACCAGTGTGAGTGTTGGGTTAACTTTATCTAGTACCAGGGGAGTCCAATGGTGCAGGACTCTCACCAGTTTTCCTTCACCCAGAATCCCCTTGAAATCACAAAATGTGCTTAAAAAACTTATTTGCCTTGCATTTTACTGAGCAGATTTCCAGGGATCTGTAGGCAGCAACAAATTTTCTACCACACAGCATTCCACCAAGTCTCCAGCAAAAAACTGCCTCGCTTTAGTGAGTGAGCAAGTGACCACAACAGGGAAGAACCCAAAACGGATTGTGTAGACATTAAAATTACCTACCACAAAACAGCCTCGGTTTATAAGACAGTCACCTAAGTATTTGGTCCTGGGCTCGGCAGCCATATAGGGAAACCTATCAAACGCAGACATTTCTGGAAACTAGACACCCAAGGGAGCCCACGTAAGTGTGGCATGTTTGGGTTTCACAAAGTCACTTACCCAGAATACCCTGCAAAAGTGAAACGTTGATTAAAATCACTATTTTTCCTTTCTTTTTGATCACAGAAGCTACAGGAATGCGCAGGGATCCTCAAAATTCCTACCACACAGTGTTTCTCCACTTGTCCTGATAAAAACACAACCGAGTTTGTGTGCCTGCGCCTAGTGCCTGCGTCAGGAATGGATCACCCTAGGGTTAACAGTAGCCCTCATGCAAGGACTACCATTGACCCTTGTGTGATCCATTCCTGTGGCGTGCACTAGGACTACCCACACAAGTGAGGTACCATTTTTATCGGGAGACTTGAGGGAACACAGAACAGCAAAACAAGTGTTATTGCCCCTTATCTTTCTCTACATTTTTTCCTTCCAAATGTAAAACAGTGTGCAAAAAAAAGAAGTCTATTTGAGAAATGCCCTGTAATTCACATGCTAGTATGGGCACCCCGGAATTCAGAGATGTGCAAATAACCACTGCTTCTCAACACCTTATCTTGTGCCCAATTTGGAAATACAAAGGTTTTTTTTATACTGATTTTCCACTCTTTATATTCCAGCAAATTAATTGCTGTATACCCGGTAAAGAATGAAAACCTATTGCAAGGTGCAGCTCCTTTATTGGCTCTGGGTACCTAGGGTTCTTGATGTTTTCAGCTCAATTTCAATATTATTTTTATTTCAGCTGTTATTTTCTGTAGGAAAACCTTGTAGGATCTACGCAAATGAACCCTTGCTGAATTCAGAATTTTGTTTATTTTTCAGAAATATTTAGCTTTCCGGGATCCAGCATTGGTTTCACACCCATTTCTGTCACTAACTGGAAGGAGGCTGAAAGCACAATTTTTTTTAAAAAAAATGGGGTATGTCTCAGAAAAATGCCACAATTGTGTTGAAAAATGTGGTTTTCTGATTCAAGTCTGCCTTTTCCTGAAAGCTGGTGATTTTAGCACTGCAAACCCTTTGTTGATGCCATTTTCAGGGGAAAAACCACAAGCACTCTTCGGCAGCCCTTTTTTCCAATTTCTTTGAAAAAAATGAAATGTTTGCTCTATTTCGGCTAATTTCTTGGTCCCCTCCGGGGAAACCACAAACTCTGGGTACCTTTAGAATCCCTAGGATGTTGGAAAAAAAGGCATGGATAGCTTATGTGGACAAAAAGTTATGAATGCCTAAGCGCGAACTACCCCAAATAGCCAAAAAAGGGCTCAGCACTGGGGGTGGGTAGAAGGCCCAGCAGCAAGAGGTTAAGTTATTAAAAACATTTGTCAGCAGAGGTGTCCATAGAACTGGTTCATAGGCCCTGGCGCTTTACCACCCTTACTCTGCTGTATGGTAGTAATTACTTCTGACAGTGAAACCTGTATTGAGAAGAAAGGTTCTAGTAGAGCTGACTCTTTGGGAGATACCTCTTGGCTTGATCAATCATGGAAAAATGAGCCTCCTGTGCAGCACTATACACATGACAACTAACACGATTAGTTATTAAATAAAAAGATCACATATCTGACTCCGCTCTCCAGAAAGAATTATCTTTTGAGCGTGCCCAATAAACCAGTGTATCCCATTGGTTGGTAACAATTTCATTACACCTTCTAGAAGTTACTATTCCTTATTGTTTTCTCACTGCAGCCACATCCACAAGATCTCTTGGCTTGTCATTCAGGGCCTTGCATAAAATGCGGTTGGTCCGTGAACATTCTACCCTCACTTTCAGACAACCCATGATTAGCTCATTTTTATCTGGGATTATCCTACTTATAAAGTTCTGAGGGTCAGCAAATTTCCAGTATGGTCTAAGGTGGACAGTAGACAGAGAGCGATCGCTAAGCCCTACAAGACATTGAAAATTGCCCCTAAGTGGTGCACCTAAAGCTATTTCTAAAGGGTTGCGGTTCCCAAAGTCTGAGCTGATAAGAGTCCCATAACGCAACTGATTTGCTAAATTATGTGAAACAATTATATAGTTAATTTCTGAGGAACAGTTTCTCCTCCTAAAAGTAGGCTGCCCTGCATTTTTAGTACTAACAATATCTAATATACATAGAAATACTTTATTCGGTTGTTATCAGCAACCATAAAAGCAAATACAAACAATTAAAAGTTAACATAACTATATTAAGAGTTAAAATACGTGGATGACGTACATCAGTTAGTAATAATAAAACAAGGAAACGTATTCCCATTTGTATTGTGCAAGACTGTTAAAAAAAAAAAAAAAAAAAAAGAGTTTAAGACATGAAAGAGTTTGTCAATAAAACATCTGTGGCATTATCTAAAAACACTTTTTGGCTTTCAATACTGAGTATAGATCGACTGCAATACCATTGCATATTTCAATTGATGGAAGACTTTGTAGGTACAGATAAGCCAGGCGACACCGACGTATTTGTAGAGATTGTAAAAGCGGTATTAAAAATGTGTTTCTCTGGCTAATATACAATTTACACAATAAGACTGTATGTATTGTGCTTTGTATCAAGACTGAGTCGCAGGGACAGTTCTCCAATACAGTACTCCAATCATTCATTACAGGAAAACTAACCAAACAATGGAATGTCTCTAGTCTTAAGCGAATGAGGACATAGCAGTGCCTGGGGTTCAGAACATACTGTAGATATGGTTCCATGCCGTCCATCATCTGCATCAGTTGATTCCTCATTACACTAGGTTTTTGTGCTTCTATGGCCCTCCTTAAATCAGCCAGGTGGGTAAGGCATTCCATTTTAAGTTCTTTTCTGCTCAATGTTCCCATTATGGCTGGTGCAGCGTAGTAGTCCGGGTGACCCATGTCCATAAAAAAAGTTCTTAATATAGTCCAACCAGGGAATTCGCAATGAATAATTTAAAATTGGACAATCTTTTGAAATTGCCCTGTTCAGGCTTGCGTACTCTGAAGACCAAACCGCAAGCCATAACAATACTGGTTGTATCCTTATTAAATCTGCATTGTGCGTAACCCCCAATTCTGAATGACACACAAATGGTGAAGTGGATTTTGAAACATTTGGAAGTGACTTTAAAAAAATAATTTTCCACTAACTGCAGAACATAGCACCTTTTATGCCCCCATAGGCCAACCCCATGCATGGCAACAGAGACACATTTGGCATTATAAATTGTCAGCATGTCTTTTAAAGTAATACTCCCTACTCGTTTAGGAAAGGGTTTTATAGCCATGTTGGTTTTAATTAACTGTAATTTCCTAGAGCTAATACATTGATAACAAAGGCACTTGGTCCCAAACAGAATTCCCAGGTACGGGAATGTTGATGTAATATCTATTGTCTCCCCATTTATTGTGATGCAGCAGTTCTTGGTAGTCTTAGTGCCACATTTCATCATATAGGTTTTAGATTGATTAACTATAAGCCCAAGTTCTTCCATGTGATTAGCAAAGGCTGCCAGAAGATGCCGGAAAGCTAGTGGGTTTGTGCCATAAGAATGGTGTTGTGGGCATACAAAAGAACTGGTATTGGTGATGGCCAATTTGGGTTAAATCCTTGAATTTATTAACTACCACTGACTCAAGTTTACGCATAATGAAAAAAGGAATGGTGCTAATACACAGCCTTGTAGTACACCTTGATTTATATTAAATGAGCTAGTGCATTCCCCATGCACCCCAAACCTTACCTTTGCTCTACTTCCAGAGATTAACTGCCTTGTAGAGTGGATTATTGTTTCATCTACCCCCAGGTGAGTCAAAGTGAGCCATAATTTGTTGTGAATCACACAATCAAACGCCAAAGTCAAATCTACAAAGACCATGTAGAGATTACCTTTTCTGGCCTTAGTGTATTTACCAATCAAAATTTCTAGGTTTAGAGCCTGTTCCACCGTTCCTATCCCTGGGCGAAAGCCATACTGCAAGTCCAACAGAATTCTATTTGTTTCAGCCCACTCCTGTAATCTATTCAAAATAATCAGACCAGCTATCTTCGCAAAAGTGTCGAGAAGCGAGATTGGTCTGTAACAAGCAGGGTTATGACGACCACCTTTTTTTTTTTTTTTTAACATTGGTACTACAATGGACTCTGCCCAAGTTGAAATAAAACCTGTGGAACAACATGCTCTATGTACCGGTGTCAGTAAAGTGCCCCAAAGAGCAGTATCGGACTTATATATGTCCACTGGCACTCAGTCTGGGCCTGGTGCTTTCCCACTCTTGCTTGCATTAATAGCTTTGATTACCTCATCTATATTAAACGGAGGAGTAATAGACAACAATTCGCCTTTGTAGATATCTACATCTCGGGTCGCCTTTTGGAACTATATATTTCGGAGAAATGGGCGATGCATTCCTCTTCTGAGACAGCTATTTCTATGCTGGGAGATTCTTTTCCTCCCAGCAGCGGGGAGTTTACTACCTTCCAAAATGTAACATTGTTTTTAGGGCTTGCTTCGTACAGGACATTCAAAGCCTCTTCTTTTATAAATGTTTTCCTATTTTTAACAGCCTTCTTTCACTCTTGCTAAAGTGTAGTAATCTCGCTCTTACTTCTTTTAGAGTTATGTATGGCCTTCTTAAGGTTTTTGTGAGCCTGTGTACATTCAGAGTCAAACCAGCCTTTTTTTCTTTCTCCTGGAGTCCTGGCATTCTCACACTAGAGTTAAGTGACTTTTTAATTCCACGTGTAATTGCAGTAAAAGCTCTAATACATTCTTGTGGGTGTATATTATCCTAAAGGCAAATCTCAAAGTCTTTGGTATAATCACTAAGCAGCTGTTTAATAAAGCCTATTGGTTCAATCTGGGACCAGCGTAGAGAATACACATTTCTAGAACCGAATTCTATATTACTAAAATGGTCCTGGATGGGTTAAATTCATCTCCAAGCAAGACTTATGCCTTTTTCAGGAAACCTGGGCGGAAGAGTTAATATATGTCGAGGGGTTTACAACTTTTTTTGTCGCAGCCCAGCCTGCCTCTGGAGGCTTTGGTAGGCCTATGGGTGGGCTCATGATTTTAGTGAACAAGAAACTGCAATGCGACCATTCCGTATTTCCCCTCAATTCATTAGATCTCATGGGTGTCAGACTTATATTCCACCCTGGTTTCACAGTGATCTTGGTCAACGCGTACGCGAGGTTCGTCCCCCCCAGCATGGAATCAAGGGTACTTGCCCAGCTAGTAGAGTATATGGAATCTTTGCATCCTTCTAACCATCTGGTGATAGGGGGCAATATTAACTGCTCTTTTGTATCCCAGAACCTCGTAGGAGATTTAACAACTGAAGAAGACGACTCCTGGGGTATCCCCCAAGCGAAGCATGATTCTTCTAGCACTGGTTCTTGTGCCGCTATACAGATGGCTTCCCTCTGCCTACGCCATGGACTCAGGGAATGTAATGGTCGGACCAGATCTGATCTAAATCGTGCCCCCACCTTTAAGCGGGGGTGTTCTTCCAGCACTATCGATTATTTTTTTGTTGACATTAGGCTTTGGTCACACATTCTGGATATGAAGGTTAAATTCCGTTACGACAGCGATCATTACCCTCTATGCCTTACTCTATTCAATAAAGCCTTTGGGAGAACTCAACACCTAGAGATCACTGACGTCCCGATCCCTTCCCTAAATTCCAGGCAAACCCGTGTTAGTTGGCCAAAAGTTATATCTAACCCATTTTTGGTCAAACAAATTTATTCTTTTTTCTTACAGTCGTTCTCTGGTCTTGAAAATCAAGAGGTCGATAGTCTTCCAATCATGAAAATTCATGTTGAATTGATAAATTTTCTACAGAACGTTTTTATTTTTTTTTTACAATGCAACCACTGTGAGACATGCTCCAGATGCTATCCGATCGGGGGAATGGTTCAACAATGATTGCCACTTTGCTAGGCTCAATCTTAAATTGACCCTCCGCAAGCACTCACAAGAGGAGATTAGGACCGCTAGAGTTAGCTATACGAAGGCCCTGAACCTAGTGAAGAAAAACTGGGAATTTGAGATCTGGCAGAAGTTGCTGGAGGCAGTCGAAAATCGAGACGAGGGATCTTTTTGGAGGCTGTTGACTCACAGGCAAAGAGACGGTTGTGCTACTCTTAATTTTCATATCCAACCTGAAAGATGGGTGGCTCATTTTTCCGAGATTTATGCGTCATCTGCGAAACAGCATCTTGAGGCCTATACGGATTACAAATGCAGGCTTCTTATTGAGGGTCCCATGGAGGGCATTGTTTTTACAATTGCTGAAACCACAGTAGCTATTAATTCTTTGAAACCAGCTAAGGCTCCTGGTCCCGATAAGATACCGGGGGACCTGTTCAAGTCTGAACCCGTTATTTGGGCGTGGTACATTAATACCTTATCAAATGCTATTGCAGCAGGTAGCCCCATTCTGGACTCGTGGCTCGGAGCCGAAATTATCCCTATCCATAAAAAAGGAGATGTGGGACTGCCTGCCAATTACCGCCCAATTAGCCTCATTGATAATCTTCAAAAGATTTTTTCTAAGCAAGTCCTAGATAGGCTAACAGACTGGGTCCAAGCTAACCAAGTCCTATCTCCCCTCCAGGCTGGGTTTCGATCAAAAATCAGCACTATGGACCAAGTTTTTAGATTATTTTTGTTACTCTGGAAATACGCTACCCTGGCCAAACAAAATTTGTATGTTGTTTTTGTTGACCTTAAGTCTGCGTTCGATCTTGTTCCAAGGAAGAAATTGTGGGAAGTCCTAAAGAAAATTGGCGTCCCGATGAACTTGGTGCATTTAATTCAAAGATTACACAAGAATACCTATGCTCGAGTAAGATGGGGCAGCCAGGGGGAATGTAACCGTGTGGGTGTGGAGGAACCACTCCAGACTGCGTTATTGAATTAAAAACGAAGGAATTTTATTGAAGATATTGAGGATGGCATGATACAGGTACGTTTGTTTCAGTCTTGTGCTGCTGGGTTTAGGTGGCGGGCTGTTCTTGAGGTTTGGTTTTTACTCATCTCTTTCTGTCTCTCTTGTTCACAGGTCGTTCCCCGGGAAGCGCATGTGGAGAGAAGAGATAAAGATCTGTAAGTGATCGTTATAATGGTAGCTCTTTCCGTTATAATGTCTTTTCTGGTCCCTGTCTTTCTGTTCTTGGTAAGGTTAGGTTCCTCTCATTAGCTCCGTTTAGCATGTATTTTCCTTCTGTTTCTTAAGAGTCTTATTCCTAATCTTTCTATCTTTATATCGTTTCTTTTAGCGCCCAACCGTTCCTGTGCTCGGGTTTTGGCTGGCCCCTTAAAGGTGACGGTGCCTGACGGTAAGGTTTTTATATTTCTCCCTGATACTTGTTTACTTCCCTCTTTCTCCTTCCCTTTTCCCCAGTGCTCATGCCTTTCTATTTCCTCAGTGTTTGTATGTCCCTCTTCCTACTCCCCGTGTTGCCCCTTTAGTTTTCCTTCCCCCTCCCTTCTCACTCCACTCCTTTATCTCTCTAGTATTTCCACTCACTCAGGGACGTAGTCCCACACACCCCAATGGCCACGCTTCTCTTGGAGCGTGGCGGGATGCTGCGTTTCGTCCTCCCGGTCGCCTGGAACAGGGTTGTCTGGCAATCGTCTTCCGGTTTCTCCTCCGATACCCGGACGGTATCGATGGTGCTGGCTCACAGGTGGGCTCCGCTCCTCGTCTTCCTCCTTCCGACCTCCACACCCCGAAAGTGCTGACAGCGGCCCATTTGACCTTCTGGTGTCCCGCCGCTGCGGAACTATCAACCAATCATGGACAGATGGACCAGGAAGCTTCGGAGTAACAGGGGCAGAGTCAGCACAAGTGAGAGCCATGTGCGGGCGAACGGGTTCCAGCCCGTCACATACACTCCCCCTAGAGAGCGGCCTGTCGAGGCGCTACAAAACCGGATAACGGAAAAGGAAATCTGCGGCCACCATGTGTTTTCCCGGCAGATGCTTGATCCGAAAAGAGAATGGCTGTAAGGAAAGGAACCAGCGGAGAACACGGCCGTTAGTGTCCTTATGATGGGCAAGCCAGGTCAGAGGAGCGTGATCAGTAATCAGGGTAAAAGTCCTGCCCGACAGGTAATATCTGAGAGATTCAATCGCCCATTTAATCGCCAAGCACTCCTTCTCTATAGCTGGATAATGACATTCCCATGGTAGAAGCTTCCTGCTGATGTACAACACTGGGTGAAGGGAATAATCATCCTGCTGTTGGGATAACACTGCGCCAAGCCCCACATCGGAGGCATCAGTCAATAACACAAAAGGTCTACCAAAATCAGGACAACACAGCACAGGTTCAGACGTGAGAGCGGTTTTTAGCTGATCAAAACTACGCACTGCAGACACAGAGGGGGGTCCAAGGGTGTTGAGACAGGAATTTTTCAGCATATTAGTAAGAGGTTCTGCAATTGTGGAGAAATGAGGAATAAAGCGCCTATAATAGCCAATCAAACCTAGGAAAGCCCTAAGGTCCTTTTTTTTCTTGGGGAATTCCATTTTAGAGATTGCCTCTACTTTTTCTACTTGTGGGCTAATCCTACCATTCCCCACAATATAGCCCAGGTACTTCATACTAGTTTGTTTGAGTTTACATTTGTCAGGATTGGCGGTTAAGTGGGCCTTTCGTAGAGCATACAATACGGTACCTAGATGTGTCATGTGCTCCTCCCAGGTCTTGCTATATATAATAATGTCATTGAGATAGGCCGCAGCATATTGTTGAAAAGGTCGTAGCATTTCATCCATGAGCCTTTGGAAGGTGGCGGGGGCCACATGGAGCCCAAAGGGGAGGACAGTAAAGTGATATAATCCCTAAGGGGTAGCAAATGCTGTTTTTTCTTTGTCTTCCTTTCTTAAGGGGATCTGCCAATAACCCTTCGTGAGATCTAGGGTGGATAGGTATTTGGCTTGGCCTAATCTCTCAATCAGTTCGTCGATTCTAGGCCGGGGATAAGCATCAAAATAGGTTAAGTTATTGACACCCCTATAATCTACACAAAACCGTGTGCTGCCATCTGGCTTGGGTACCAATACGACTGGCGAGCACCAAGGGCTGGTTGACGGCTCTATGATACCCGCTGCCAACATGGTTTGGACCTCTTCTTAATTATCTTTTGCTTTGCTTCAGGGATGCGGTATGGTCGCTGTCGTGATACAGTATTTGTTTTCAAAAGGATGGGATGTTGGACTAAGGAGGTTCTACCCGGATATTTAGAAAAGACATCTGGATTGTGCTGTACTAAACGGGTTAGTTGGTTGTGATACTCTTTAGTAAGATCAGGATTGATCCATGGGTGTACCTGGTTGGACCAATCCTGAGGAGTTATCTTGGGATATGGGATGTCGTCAGTAATCTCTGAGTTGATAAAGTGAACAGAGCTGTCTCCTGTGGATTCTAGCCATTTCTTCAGTAGATTGATGTGATATATCTGCTCCCTACCGCTCCCTTGTGGAATAGCCAACTTATAGGTGGTGGGATTGATCTGTGCTATCACTTCGAATGGTCCCTGCCATTTGGCCAACAACTTATTGTCAGTGCTAGGGAATAAGACTAGAGCTTTGTCTCCTACTGATAAGGTGCGAACAGTACTGCGGGTATCATACCTTTGTTTCTGCTTATTCTGGGCTTCCTGTAAGGCCATATGGGCTTCTTCCCATACTGTATGGAGATTGTCTCTTAAATCCCTGGTGTAGGTTAAGAGGTCTTTTACTTCCTCTTCTGTATCCTCCCACTGTTCTGCTAACATATTTAACAGTGTGCGTGGCTGTCGGCCAAACAACATTTCAAAAGGACTATGGCCTAGGGACGCTTGTACATGTGTACGGATAGCATATAAAACCAATGGTAGTTTCTTTTCCCAGTCCTTCCCAGCTTCAGATATACTTTTTCTGAGTAGGGATTTAATAGTTTTGTTGTATCTTTCTACTAGCCCATCTGTTTGCGGATGATAAACTGAGGTACGGATCTGTTTCACTCCCAGTAGTCGACATACTTCTGCCATTAATCTGACATAAAAGGAGTCCCTTGGTCCGTCAATATCTCTTTCGGGAATCCCACCCTGGAAAAGAACTCTCTCATAGCCTGAGATATAGCTTTAGTGTGTATACTGGGAAGGGGTATGGCCTCGGGATATCGTGTAGCATAGTCCACCAAGACTAACACATACTGTCTATCTCGAGTGGAACGGGTAAGAGGACCGATAAGGTCCATTCCAACCCGGGTAAAAGGAATCTCAATAATGGGAAGAGGCTGAAGGGGAACAGGTTTTTGTGGAGAGAGGTTGTACAACTGGCATTTGGGACACTCGGAACAATGCTTACGTATCTCGCCACAAACCCCTGGCCAATAAAATCATCTAAGGACCGCCTCTTCCGTTTTCTCCCTTCCCAAGTGCCCTTCCTCATTATCCCCATGTGCTAGTTGTAACACTTGTTGGCGGTGACTTCTAGGTACTACTAGTTGTAGGTAATTTCCTCTTGTGGGCATGGGATTCCTATATAAGAGATTATTACGAATCAAGAATCGGGGACCTACCCCTGGTGCTGTCCCGGACTCGGCCTGCTGCCATGCATATTTTAAGGTAGGATCCTCATTTTGATTCTGTCTGAAATCTCCGGTAATTGTGCAAACTTTCCCACTGCTAATGGAACTGTTTTGGGATGGGCAGTTCTGCATATAGGAGCGTCGCTGCTCTCTTTTTTGTCTCCTGCTGAGGGTAATGCGTACCTGTTTGGGTTCTTCTGAGACCATTTCACTAGGTGCTTCCTTCCACCAATTTCTCAGAAGGTGCTCTTGTCCGTCCTTCTATAATAAGGAGGGAAAATCCTCATAATCTGTCCCGAGGATTATATCCTCATCGAGGCTGGGAAGCACTCCTACTCGGAGGGTCTCACTCTGTTCTCTCCATTTCAAGTGTATTGTCGCAAGGGGGTAAAACCGTTGATCCTTATGTACACAGGTAATGAGGACCTGAGTCTCTGTCTCTACCTGCCCTGGCAATACTAAATCGTCGCTGATCACGCTCTGGCTACATCCAAAATCGATGAGAGCCATCCTTTCTACTTCATTGATGAGGAGAGGGAGGGTATATTTGGGTTTCTCCCCTCCGGCCCAGAATACTCTTCCCTTGGTCAGGCCTATCTCCATGGGCTCCTCTGTATCTTTTTTTTTAGGGCAATGCCGGGCAATATGGCCCCACTCTGAACAGTGATAACACTAGGGACCATGGCTTGTGTATCCAGAGGGACCGGGACCCGCTGGTTGTGATCGGTCAGTTCCGGGATTCCCTACAGGCCGCAGCATATGCATTCTAGGTATGGCCGGACGGGTCGGTGGTGGGCCCCGACTGACGGTAGCCCGGAAGTCCGAGCCTCTATGATAAGCACAGGCAAGCTCTATGGCTCTTTCATTTGTGAGTCCAGGATGTTGTCGTACCCAGTTCCGGGTGGTAGGTGGTAGAGCATCTAAGTACTGTTCCAAGACTATGATGTCAACCATGTCTTCTCTTGTGTTCTTGGTGGGATGTAACCACCTCCCGGCCGCATGTTGAACTCGATAATATAAGGTACGGGGGTTCTCTTGCTGCTGCCATTTCATTTGTCTAAACCTGGTGCGATAACCATTTTAGAAAGAGTAGGTTTGGATAGTGAGAGTTTTCTTAAGGTCTTTATATGGAAGAGTACCACTCGGGTTAATAGCTTGATATGTTGCTTGTAAATGGCCAGCGAGTAGGGGGGCGATATACTGACCCCATTTATCCTCGGGCCAGTTGGCAGTGCTGGCCTCCCTTTCAAAGTTTGTGAAGAAAGAGTCGGGTCTTCCTGTTCCTCATATCATTGCAACACACTAACCGGTACTGTGGGGTGTACTTTTGTATGAGCGATGGTATCTGTAAGTTTGCCCAAGGCGGTCTCATGTACGAGTTGATTATTGGCCATAATCGTTGCCTGACTCTTAAGGGCTGTTTGCAGTGCCCCTCGTTCCTCTCTAGCTTCTTTCATTTGTTGTTCCCACATTAACTGGAGATGCCTTTGCCCTTCTGCCAACTGAGCGATTACATCTGCCATTGTTGCCTTTTCTTCCATGGTGGCGGTGTCTCCACAAATCCCACTTCTGACACCACTTGTAACCGTGTGGGTGTGGAGGAACCATCCAGACTGCGTTACTGAATTAAAAACGAAGGAATTTTATTGAAGATATTGAGGATGGCATGATACAGGTACGTTTGTTTCAGTCTTGTGCTGCTGGGTTTAGGTGGCGGACTGTTCTTGAGGTTTGGTCTTTACTCGTCTCTTTCTGTCTCTCTTGTTCACAGGTCATTCCCCCGGAAGCGCATGTGGAGAGAAGAGATAAAGATCTGTAAGTGATTGTTATAATGGTAGCTCTTTTCCTTTATAATGTCTTTTCTGGTCCCCGTCTTTCTATTCTTGGTAAGGTTAGGTTCCTCTCATTAGCTCCGTTTAGCAAGTATTTTCCTTCTGTTTCTTAAGAGTCTTATTCCTAATCTTTCTATCTTTATATAGTTTCTTTTAGCGCCCAACCGTTCCTGTGCTCAGGTTTTGGCTGGCCCCTTAAAGGTGACGGTGCCTGACGGTAAGGTTTTTATATTTCTCCCTGATCCTTGTTTACTTCCCTCTTTCTCCTTCCCTTTTCCCCAGTGCTCGTGCCTTTCTATTTCCTCAGTGTTTGTCTGTCCCTCTTCCTACTCCCCGTGTTGCCCCTTTAGTTTTCCTTCCCCCTCCCTTCTCACTCCACTCCTTTATCTCTCTCGTATTTCCACTCACTCAGGGACGTAGTCCACACACCTGAATGGCCACGCTTCTCCTGGAGCGTGGGGGGATGCTGCGTTTCGTCCTCCCGGTCGCCTGGAACAGGGTCGTCTGGCAATCGTCTTCCGGTTTCTCCTCCGATACCCGGACGGTATCGCTGGTGCTGGCTCACAGGTGGGCTCCGCTCCTCGTCTTCCTCCTTCCGACCTCCACACCCCGAAAGTGCTGACAGCGGCCCATTTGACCTTCTGGTGTCCCGCCGCTGCAGAACTATCGACCAATCACGGACAGATGGACCAGGAAGCTTCGGAGTAACAGGGGCAGAGTCAGCACAAGTGAGAGCCATGTGCGGGCGAACGGGTTCCAGCCCGTCACAGGGAAGTTACTGATCGTATTAATATCAGGCGGGGAGTACGCCAGGGCTGTGTCCTGGCACCTACTCTCTTTTCGTTGTTTATCAATGAAGTAGTGCAAGTTGTAACTGACTGCCAAAACGAGGCCCCTTCCTTGAATAACTCAAAAGTTCCAATTCTTTTATTTGCTGATGACTCCCTCTAGATCTTTAAAACACCTATGGGTCTTCAGGTTCTCCTGGATAGGTTTAGTGTGTTTTGTGCAGATCATGGATTGGAACTTAACTCTAGTAAAACAAAACGCATGATCTTTGGTCCTGGCAGCTCTAAACGATGTAACATTTTGCATAATGGGGTTTCCTTGAGCAAGGTATGCTCTATTGATTATTTAGGGGTGAGAATCAGCAATGATATGAACTGGAAGGCCCAGGTAGGGAAGAGTTCAGCCCTCCTAGCACATAGGTCAGGGGCAATTCTGCGCTTTCAAATGTCTAATATTGAGAAAGTTGTTTCCCCAGCTATTAAAATTTATCTAGCCAAGGCTCAGAGTGCCGCGGTTTACGGTGCTGAGGTCTGGGAATGCTCTAAATCTAGCAAGTTATCTGTGGGGGAAAACAGCTTTGCAAGATCACTCGTGGCATGTCCTCGCAGTACGCCCCTGGTCCCAGTGTTTTTGGACCTAGGGTTCCCTCACATTTCTGATGTAATAGCTTTAAGGCCTTTAATTTTTTGGGTTCGTATCTGGACTACCCCTGAATTAGTCACCTACAAGGAATCCTTGCAAGATTTACTGGACAGACCAAACGTACTTTCTATCCATTGGTTTAAGCACATTTCAGAATGGTTCCATATCATGGGACTTAGACATTTTTGGAGCCAACCTAATAGTTTAAGGAGGGCTCACAAGGACCATCTGAAATCTGTTTACTGGTCCCATGTTAGGGAAAAACATCTGTTTTGTACCTCACATGGCAGGTTGACGTCTCTTTTTCTCGATTATAAGTGGTTTCCCCACTTCGAACCCTTCCTGGACTCAATTACCGATCAATTAAGAAAAAGTTTGTATGTTCGTTTTAGGTATGGGAAGCCTCCCTTTGAAGTCCTTTTCTAGTTCATGGAGCTCCACTCTGCCATCTGATAAATGCCCTTGCTGTAATGGTTCTGTGGAAACTGTAGTGCACTTTATGTTTATTTGTCCTGCCTATGGTATTGCTCGGCGGAAATGGCTTCGTCCCGCCTGTAGGAACATGGGGTTAAGAACGTGTAGAGACGCCCTTAGGTTGATGTTGAGAGATTGTTCCATTCCCCTAACTTGTCCGGTCAGCAAGTTCCTTGCGTCCCCTTGGTACACACGTACTTTTTTTTAAAAAGAAAAAGGTTTATAGTGATTTGATATTAACCGATCCTTGATTTTACCTTATTTAACTCAAATTGTTTTATTCATTGAATTTTTTATAAATCATTGATGAGGAAGTTTAAAGCAGTCAACAAATGGAACTTTGACACTTGCCCCTCACTTATAGGACGGGATGCATATGTGAGGTTTTATTGTAACTTTTTTTATTTTGTTTTATTTCTTCTTCTGTACACTTGCAGATTCCTCATTTTATAGCATTTTTATCTTATTTTTATTATCTACCTTTGAGTCTTGTTGCTATATATTTATTATGCATAGATCATGATTTCATTGTTGTAAGTTATTGCTTTGATGGTTACTTAGACCGAATAAAGCTTGTGTGACTGACTACTAAGATGGTCCTGGGGTCCCCTATGCTGCTTTTTATCTGAAGGCGAGATGTATGCTTTGAGGATAATGATCGCTAAGTACAATATCATGTGTCTGATGGTTAGATACACTGTGAGAAAAATGATTAGATGTTAGAATAAAATAAATTGTTGTGTTTGCGTGTCTACCATTGAAAGTGTGTTTAAATTGCAAATTGCTACGGCAAATTTCATTTGAAAATGATAAGCCAAATTTAAACATGATGTCATTCAGTATGTTACCATAATAATTGTGAGTGAAGTGAGCTTGGGTCTCATTACCCTCTTTGTGTAGGCCACAGACTTTCTCAGGAGGATTGTGTTCACAAATGTATATTAAAATTAACTCCCCATACAATCAAGGTGTCTCTCCTGGTGGAGTTACACACTAATCCCAAGTCATTCTGCAGTTGTCTAATTATATTTAAAATATTACACAGAGGGGCATTATTGTAATAATGTATAATGGCTAACTAACAAATTTTGTAATTTGCACACAATCACCTGATAGCAAGCATTAGAAGTTAGCCTAATCACCTTTATCAGATCAAGCTTATTTGAAATACAAGTACTAAGCCCTCCTTTTGACCTGCCATGAATGGAGGGTATCGCAGGAGTGTGGAGTGTCCTGTATGCATTTATATGTATGGGGTCCATGCACGAAGTTTCTTGGAAGCACAAACAAGAAAATGCTCCAATAAAGCTTGACCATTCAGTGTTTTCAATCTTACTGCGGAGACCTGCCACATCCCAGAACAAATGATCGAGACCTGGTTTTACAACCCCTGGTTCATAGGAGTCAGAGGTGACAAAATCTTTCTCATTAAGAGGGAGAGATGAGTAAGTAACCAAGTGAACGAGATCTCCTTCTTTACGCACGGCAGATCTAATGTTGTGCTCATCATTAATAATTAATGAGTGTTTCCCCGCTACTGCCCACAATACACGAATTATTGTTTAATAGGTCAGATAAAGATTCAGCAGAGGTAACACATTCACTGCAGCTGGCTAGGTCATAGCTCATTCAGTCCGATTCTTCCAAAGGCGAGTGAGCTTGAAATCGATTACTAGTAGGTGTAACATTGTTACACTCAGTTGTCTCTCCTAAGGAGGGGGGTACATTTTCTGGTTTGTTCCTGACCCTTATTACATTGGTAGAAATAGCCTAGTGGTAGTAATGAGATCTTATGGTTAGATACCTGTCGAGCACTTAATCTCCATAGGATTCTTTCTATCAATTCTGGAGATTTAAACGAGTACCACACAATCCCCCGGTAATGATTTCCGGCTCTTAACTTCCGATTTAACTCTCCTGACCATCTTTATGTCTTGGAATAGAGTGCCAGTCATTCCAGGTTCCATTCATTATCCTATCCAACTTAAGGATTTATTTCTTAGCACCATCCATGATTCCCAGTTGTGACCTGGTATAGTAGGAACATTTGCAAGGACCACTACATAGGGAGTTGCCGCGGGGGTAGTTGTAAGATGTCGTACGGGAGAAGTGCAACATCCGGGAGAGAGTGAATCATGTTATGGGTTTCAGGGCCACCAACACTTGTATACGCTGTCATAGTTTGATGTATACTACAAGAGCATTCTATGTTTCCAATAACACAAGCTTTATTCCATGAATAGATCATCAAAGCAATGCAAAATATATAATAAAATCAAAGTATAAAATACAGTTCCAATTTAAACCCGTATTAACAATAAAAAGAAGAACAACAACCCCCCGCTACTCATCTCGTCCTATCATGATTAAAACACATTGCTGATAAAAGAATTTCGTATACGCCATGCCGCCAGTAAATACTTACTAACAGCATATATTAAAAATTTAGAACAATTACTTTTTAAGATTCTCAGAGCAAAGGCACATTCCCTTATTCCCATTTCCCGGCAGATGTTACGAATCCACTTGGACCTAGGAGAAGAGTATGCAGAACAGAAAAACATAAAATGTTCAACTGTTTCAGAAGTTATACCACAAACAGGGCAGATATCAGTTACTGTTTTAGCACCCCATCTACACATCAAAGTCTTCAGCAGCAAGGTCCCAAAGCGAAATCTAGCATATAAACTTTTGCCTAGAATATCAGGTATGATGTCTAGATATAATTCAAACTGCGGGTACCATTTGATGTCAATGAAAAGATTTGTTAGGCTACCATGAGATCTACGGCTGATATAGTCGTTCCATACGTAGGCCCAGTATGTACGCTTCAACACTTTGGTGTGGACTTTCTCAAGATTGTGGGGTTTCGCCCAAAAGTCTCCTAGGCCCAAGTTACTGAACCAACTGGATACATGTTTAACCCAGGGGATAGAGGCTGAATTGGAACACTTTAGCAGATCTAAAAGTGAGGTCTTATAAACATCCAGTTCTGGGACAGTCCATAGCCTTACCCAATATAAAAGTGGTCTTAAAGTAATTAGGTCGGCTATCCTTCTCAGGCCCAAATCTAAAAACAATGTGTAGGAGGCTGGACTGGCTTGTAGTGAGTACCAAGGGGTACTTACACCTTGCACCAGGCCCAGGTATCCCTTATTAGTGTAGAGGGGTGTCTAGCAGCTCAGGCTGATAGAAAAGGTACCTTAGCAGAGCAGCTTAGGCTGAACTAGGAGACGAGTGAAGCTCCTACAGTACCACTAGTGTCATATGCACAATATCATAAAAAAACACAATACACAGATATACTAAAAATAAAGGTACTTTATTTTTATGACAATAAGCCAAAAGTATCTCAGTGAGTACCCTCAGTATGAGGATAGCAAATATACACAAGATATATGTACACAATACCAAAATATGCAGTAATAGCAATAGAAAACAGTGCAAACAATGTATAGTCACAATAGAATGCAATGGGGGCACATAGGGATAGGGGCAACACAAACCATATACTCTAGAAGTGGAATGCGAACCACGAATGGACCCCAAACCTATGTGACCTCGTAGAGGGTCGCTGGGACTGTAAGGAAACAGTGAGGGTTAGAAGTATAGCCCACCCCAAGACCCTGAAAAGTGGGTGCAAAGTGCACCTAAGTTCCCCAAACAGCACAGAAGTCGTGATAGGGGAATTCTGCAGGAAAGACCAACACCAGCAATGCAACAACGATGGATTTCTAGACGAGAGTACCTGTGGAACAAGGGGACCAAGTCCAAAAGTCACGATCAAGTCGGGAGTGGGCAAATGCCCAGGAAATGCCAGCTGTGGGTGCAAAGAAGCTGCCACCGGATGGTAGAAGCTATGGATTCTGCAAGAACGACAAGGGCTAGAAACTTCCCCTTTGGAGGATGGATGTCCCACATCGTGAAGAGTCGTGCAGAAGTGTTTTCCTGCAGAAAGACCGCAAACAAGCCTTGCTAGCTGCAAGGGTCGCGGTTAGGGTTTTTGGATGCTGCTGTTGCCCAGGAGGGACCAGAATGTCGTCAATTGCGTGAGGAGACAGAGGGGGTGTCCAGCAAGACAAGGAGCCCACTCAGAAGCAAGCAGCACCCGGAGAAGTGCCGGCACAGGCACTACGAAGTGGAGTGAATCGGTGCTCACCCGAAGTTGCACAAGAGAGTCCCACGACGCCGGAGGACAACTCAGGAGATTGTGCAATGCAGGTTAGAGTGCCGGGGACCCAGGCTTGGCTGTGCACAAAGGAAATCCTCGGAGAGTGCACAGGAGCCGGAGTAGCTGTAAAACACGCGGTTCCCAGCAATGCAGTCTAGCGTGGGGAGGCAAGGACTTACCTCCACCAAACTTGGACTGAAGAGTCACTGGACTGTGGGAGTCACTTGGACAGAGTTGCTGAGTTCAAGGGACCTCGCTCGTCGTGCTGAGAGGAGACCCAGACGGCCAGTGATGCAGTTCTTTGGTGCCTGCGGTTGCAGGGGGAAGATTCCATCGACCCACAGGAGATTTCTTCGGAGCTTCTAGTGCAGAGAGGAGGCAGACTACCCCCAGAGCATGCACCACCAGGAAAACAGTCGAGAAGGCGGCAGGATCAGCGTTACAAGGTCGCAGTAGTCGTCGTTGCTACTTTGTTGCAGTTTTGCAGGCTTCCAGCGTGGTCAGCAGTCGATTCCTTGGCAGAAGGTGAAGAGAGAGATGCAGAGGAACTCTGATGAGCTCTTGCATTTGTTACCTAAGGAATTCCCCAAAGTAGAGACCCTAAATAGCCAGAAAGGGAGGTTTGGCTACCTAGGAAGGAGGATAGGCTAGTAACACAGGTAAGAGCCTATCAGAAGGAGTCTCTGTTGTCACCTGATGGCACTGGCCACTCAGAGCAGTCCAGTGTGCCAGCAGCACCTCTGTTTCCAAGATGGCAGAGGTCTGGAGCACACTGGAGGAGCTCTGGGCACCTCCCAGGGGAGGTGCAGGTCAGGGGAGTGGTCACTCCCCTTTCCTTTGTCCAGTTTCGTACCAGAGCAGGGCTGAGGGTTCCCTGAACTGGTGCAGACTGGCTTATGCAGAGATGGGCACCATCTGTGCCCATCAAAGCATTTCCAGAGGCTGGGGGAGGCTACTCCTCCCCAGCCCTGACACCTTTTTCCAAAGGGAGAGGGTGTAACACCCTCTCTCTGAGGAAGTCCTTTGTTCTGCCTTCCTGGGCCAAGCCTGGCTGGACCCCAGGAGGGCAGAAACCTGTCTGAGGGGTTGGCAGCAGCAGCTGCAGTGAAACCCCGGGAAAGGTAGTTTGGCAGTACCCGGGTCTGAGCTAAAGACTCGGGGGATCATGGAATTGTCTCCCCAATGCCAGAATGGCATTGGGGTGACAATTCCATGATCCTAGACATGTTACATGGCCATGTTCGGAGTTACCATTGTGACGCTATACCTATATCGTGACATATGTATAGTGCACAAGTGTAATGGTGTCCCTGCACTCACAAAGTCCGGGGAATTTGCCCTGAACAATGTGGGAGCACCTTGGCTAGTGCCAGGGTGCCCACACACTAAGTAACTTAGCACCCAACCTTTACCAGGTAAAGGTTAGACATATAGGTGACTTATAAGTTACTTAAGTGCAGTGGTAAATGGCTGTGAAATAACGTGAACGTTATTTCACTCAGGCTGCAAAGGCAGGCCTGTGTAAGAATTGTCAGATCTCCCTATGGGTGGCACAAGAAATGCTGCAGCCCATAGGGATCTCCTGGGACCCCAATACCCTGGGTACCTCAGTACCATATACTAGGGAATTATAAGGGTGTTCCAGTATGCCAATGTAAATTGGTGAAATTGGTCACTAGCCTGTTAGTGACAATTTGGAAAGAAATGAGAGAGCATAACCACTGAGGTTCTGGATAGCAGAGCCTCAGTGAGACAGTTAGTCATAACACAGGTAACACATACAGGGCACACTTATGAGCACTGGGGCCCTGGCTGGCAGGGTCCCAGTGACACATACAACTAAAACAACATATATACAGTGAAGTATGGGGGTAACATGCCAGGCAAGATGGTACTTTCCTACACAACCCCCCCCCCCCAAACGAAGGACAATAAGACTAGCCATGACCTGATGAGTCTTCATTGTCTAAGTGGAAATATCTGGAGAGTCCATCTGCATTGGAGTGGGTACTCCCAGGTCTATGTTCCACTGTATAGTACATTCCCTGTAGGGATATGGACCACCTCAACAATTTAGGGTTTTCACCTTTCATTTGTTTTAGCCAAAGTAGAGGTTTGTGGTCTGTCTGAACAATGAAGTGAGTGCCAAACAGGTATGGCCTCAACTTCTTCAGTGCCCAGACCACAGCAAAGGCCTCCCTCTCTATGGCAGGCCAACGCTTTTCTCTAGGGGTCAACCTCCTGCTGATAAAAGCAAAAGGTTGATCCTGGCCCTCAGAATTAAGTTGTGATAAGACTGCCCCTACCCCTTATTCAGATGCATCAGTTTGGACAATTAATTTTTTGGAGTAACAGGGGCTTTTCAGGACAGGTGCAGAGCACATGGCCTGCTTCAGCTCCTCAAAAGCTTTCTGACAGTTTGCTGTCCATAATACCTTTTTAGGCATTTTCTTAGATGTGAGGTCATTAAGAGGGGCTGCAATGGAGCCATAGTTCTTTATGAACCTCCTGTAATACCCATTGAGGCCTAGAAAGGCTCTTACCTGAGTCTGAGTTGTAGGGGGAACCCAATCTATAATAGTTTGGATTTTCCCCTGAAGTGGTGCAATCTGTTCTCCACCTACCAGGTGTCCCAGATAAACCACTTTCCCCTGCCCTATCTGGCACTTTGAAGCCTTGATAGTGAGGCCTGCCTTTTGCAGGGCCTCTAAAACTTTCCATAGGTGGACCAGGTGATCATCCCAGCTGGAGCTAAAGACAGCTATATCATCTAGATATGATGCACTAAAAGCTTCCAGCCCTTGCAGGACTGTATTCACCAACCTTTGAAAAGTGGCAGGTGCATTTTTCAATCCAAAAGGCATTACTGTGAATTGGTAATGGCCTCCAATGGCTGAAAATGCAGTTTTTGCTTTTGCATCTTCTGATAACTTGATCTGCCAATACCCTGCAGTCAGATCAAAAGTGCTTAGATACTTGGCAGATGCCAGTGTATCTATTAGCTCATCTGCCCTGGGTATAGGGTGAGCATCAGTTTTGGTTACCTGGTTGAGACCTCTGTAGTCAACACAAAATCTAATTTCCCTTTTACCATCTTTGGAATGAGGTTTTGGTATAAGTACCACAGGAGAGGCCCATGGACTTTCAGAGTGCTCAACCACTCCCAGTTCAAGCCTTTTCTGCACTTCTTGCTTTATGCAGTCTCTGACATGGTCAGGCTGCCTATATGTAGGAAAGTACCATCTTGCCTGGCATGTTACCCCCATTTTTCACTGTATATATGTTGTTTTAGTTGTATGTGTCACTGGGACCCTGGTAACCCAGGGCCCCAATGCTCATAAGTGTGCCTGAATGTGTTACCTGTGTAGTGACTAACTGTCTCACTGAGGCTCTGCTAATCAGAACCTCAGTGGTTATGCTCTCTCATTTCTTTCCAAATTGTCACTAACAGGTTAGTGACCATTTTTACCAATTTACATTGGCTTACTGGAACACCCTTATAATTCCCTAGCATTTGGTACTGAGGTACCCAGGGTATTGGGGTTCCAGGAGATCCCCATGGGCTGCAGCATTTCTTTTGCCACCCATAGGGAGCTCTGACAATTCTTACACAGGCCTGCCACTGCAGCCTGAGTGAAATAACGTCCACGTTATTTCACAGCCATTTTACACTGCACTTAAGTAACTTATAAGTCACCTATATGTCTAACCTTTACCTGGTAAAGGTTAGGTGCAAAGTTACTTAGTGTGTGGGCACCCTGGCACTAGCCAAGGTGCCCCCACATGGTTCAGAGCCAATTCCCTGAACTTTGTGAGTGCGGGGACACCATTACACGCGTGCACTACATATAGGTCACTACCTATATGTAGCTTCACAATGGTAACTCCGAATATGGCCATGTAACATGTCTATGATCATGGAATTGCCCCCTCTATGCCATCCTGGCATAGTTGGCACAATCCCATGATCCCAGTGGTCTGTAGCACAGACCCTGGTACTGCCAAACTGCCCTTCCTGGGGTTTCACTGCAGCTGCTGCTGCTGCCAACCCCTCAGACAGGCATCTGCCCTCCTGGGGTCCAGCCAGGCCTGGCCCAGGATGGCAGAACAAAGAACTTCCTCTGAGAGAGGGTGTGACACCCTCTCCCTTTGGAAAATGGTGTGAAGGCAGGGGAGGAGTAGCCTCCCCCAGCCTCTGGAAATGCTTTGTTGGGCACAGAGGTGCCCAATTCTGCATAAGCCAGTCTACACCGGTTCAGGGGACCCCTTAGCCCTGCTCTGGCGCGAAACTGGACAAAGGAAAGGGGAGTGACCACTCCCCTGACCTGCACCTCCCCTGGGAGGTGTCCAGAGCTCCTCCAGTGTGCTCCAGACCTCTGCCATCTTGGAAACAGAGGTGCTGCTGGCACACTGGACTGCTCTGAGTGGCCAGTGTCACCAGGTGACGTCAGAGACTCCTTCTGATAGACTCCTTCAGGTGTTAGTAGCCTATCCTCTCTCCTAGGTAGCCAAACCCTCTTTTCTGGCTATTTAGGGTCTCTGTCTCTGGGGAAACTTTAGATAACGAATGCAAGAGCTCATCCGAGTTCCTCTGCATCTCTCTCTTCACCTTCTGCCAAGGAATCGACTGCTGACCGCGGTGGAAGCCTGCAAACCTGCAACATAGTAGCAAAGACGACTACTGCAACTCTGTAACGCTGATCCTGCCGCCTTCTCGACTGTTTTCCTGCTTGTGCATGCTGTGGGGGTAGTCTGCCTCCTCTCTGCACCAGAAGCTCCGAAGAAATCTCCCGTGGGTCGACGGAATCTTCCCCCTGCAACCGCAGGCACCAAAAAGCTGCATTACCGGTCCCTTGGGTCTCCTCTCAGCACGACGAGCGAGGTCCCTCGAATCCAGCGACTCTGTCCAAGTGACCCGCACAGTCCAGTGACTCTTCAGTCCAAGTTTGGTGGAGGTAAGTCCTTGCCTCACCTCGCTGGGCTGCATTGCTGGGAACCGCGACTTTTGCAGCTACTCCGGCCCCTGTGCACTTCTGGCGGAAATCCTTTGTGCACAGCCAAGCCTGGGTCCACGGCACTCTAACCTGCATTGCACGACTTTCTAAGTTGGTCTCCGGCGACGTGGGACTCCTTTGTGCAACTTCGGCGAGCACCGTTTCACGCATCCTCGTAGTGCCTGTTTCTGGCACTTCTCCGGGTGCTACCGGCTTCAGAGAGGGCTCCTTGTCTTGCTCGACGTCCCCTCTCTCTGCTGGTCCAATTTGCGACCTCCTGGTCCCTCCTGGGCCTCAGCAGCGTCCAAAAACGCTAACCGCACGATTTGCAGCTAGCAAGGCTTGTTGGCGTTCTTTCGGCGGGAAAACACTTCTGCACGACTCTCCACGGCGAAAGGGATCCGTCCACCAAAGGGGAAGTCTCTAGCCCTTTTCGTTCCTGCAGAAACCTCAGCTTCTTCTGTCCAGTAGAAGCTTCTTTGCACCCGCAGCTGGCATTTCCTGGGCATTTGCCCATCTCCGACTTGCTTGTGACTTTTGGACTTGGTCCCCTTGTTCCACAGGTACCCTAGATTGGAAATCCACAGTTGTTGCATTGTTGGTTTGTGTCTTTCCTGCATTATTCCTCTAACACGACTTCTTTGTCCTTAGGGGAACTTTAGTGCACTTTGCACTCACTTTTCAGGGTCTTAGGGAGGGTTATTTTTCTAACTCTCACTATTTTCTAATAGTCCCAGCGACCCTCTACAAGGTCACATAGGTTTGGGGTCCATTTGTGGTTCGCATTCCACTTTTGGAGTATATGGTTTGTGTTGCCCCTATCCCTATGTTTCCCCATTGCATCCTATTGTAACTATACATTGTTTGCACTGTTTTCTAAGACTATACTGCATATTTTTGCTATTGTGTATATATATCTTGTGTATATTTCCTATCCTCTCACTGAGGGTACACCCTAAGATACTTTGGCATATTGTCATAAAAATAAAGTACCTTTATTTTTAGTATAACTGTGTATTGTGTTTTCTTATGATATTGTGCATATAACACTAAGTGGTACTGTAGTAGCTTCACACGTCTCCTAGTTCAGCCTAAGCTGCTCTGCTAAGCTACCATTATCTATCAGCCTAAGCTGCTAGACACCCTATACACTAATAAGGGATAACTGGGCCTGGTGCAAGGTGCAAGTACCCCTTGGTACTCACTACAAGCCAGTCCAGCCTCCTACACTATAGATCTTACTTTTGACAGGCAAGCTGTCTCCAGTATCTATAGTGTGCTCACACCAAGAAGTGGTGCCTGGCACAGTAGAGAAGAGTTCAGAAAACTGACCCAGGAGATTTATGCAGTGGTCTTTCTGCTCAGCAGTAAGACAATCTCCCAATACTACACCTTCCACTAGAGCATCTTGTTCTGTGGAAGAGAAGAGATCAGAGAGAGGGTCACTCTCTTCTTCCTGTCCCTCATCTGTTGCCATGAGCAGGGTGAGATCAGCCTTGTCATAGTAGGGTTTCAGGCGATTGACATGGAGCACCCTAAGGGGACTCCTGGCAGTGCCTAAGTCAACTAAGTAGGTGACTTCTCCCTTCTCTTCAACAATTATGTGGGGTCCACTCCATTTGTCTTGGAGTGCTCTTGGGGCCACAGGCTCCAAGACCCACACTTTCTGCCCTGGTTGGTACTAATCCAAAACAGCCTTCTGGTCATGCCATTGCTTTTGGAGCTCTTGGCTGGCCTGAAGGTTTTTACTGGCCTTTTCTTCATGTACTCAGCCACCTTAGATCTTAGGCCAAGTACATAGTCCAATATATCTTGCTTTGGAGCTTTTAAAGGTTGTTCCCAACCCTCCTTCACAAGTGTTAGAGGACCTCTTACAGGGTGTCCAAATAGGAGTTCAAAGGGGCTGAAGCCCACTCCTTTTTGGGGTACCTCACTGTAAGCAAAAAGGAGGCAAGGTAACAGGATATCCCATCTCCTGTGGAGTTTTTCAGGGAGTCCCATTATCATACCTTTGAGAGTTTTGTTAAATCTCTCCACCAGTCCATTTGTTTGTGGGTGATAGGGTGTGGTGAACTTGTATGTAACACCATATTCCTTCCACATGGCCTTTAAGTAAGCAGACATGAAATTGCTTCCCCTGTCTGATACCACCTCTTTTGGGAAGCCCACCCTGGAAAAGATTCCCAGGAGGGCCTTTGCCACTGCAGGAGCTGTAGTGGTCCTTAGAGGAATTGCTTCAGGATATCTGGTGGCATGGTGCACTACCACCAAGATAAACCTATTGCCTGAAGCAGTAGGAGGGTGAAGGGGGCCAACTATGTCAACCCCTACCATTTCAAAGGGAACCCCAACCACAGGCAGTGGAATAAGGGGTGCCTTTGGAGTGCCACCTGTCTTGCCACTGGCTTGACAGGTTTCACAGGACTTACAAAATTCCTTTGTGTCCTCTGACATTCTAGGCCAATGAAACAAGGGGACAAACCTGTCCCAAGTTTTCATTTGCCCCAAATGTCCAGCTAAGGGAATGTCGTGGGCTAGAGTTAGGAGGAACTTTCTGTACTCCTGAGGAATCACCAATCTCCTAGCAGCTCCAGGTTTTGGATCCCTTGCTTCAGTGTACAAAAGGTTGTCCTCCCAGTAAACTCTGTGAGAGTCACTGACATCCCCATTTGCTTGTTTGACAGCTTGCTGCCTTAGACCCTCTAGTGTGGAACAGGTATGCTGTGCCACACTCAGTTCCTCCCTGGCAGGCCCCCCTTCACCCAAAAGCTCAGCAGTGTCTGCTTCCAGCTACTCTGGTGTAGGTTCTTCACAGGGTGCAAATTCTTCTTCCTCAGAAGATGAATCCACTGTAGAGGAAGGGATAGTAGGTAGTGTTTTACCTTTACTAACCCTAGCTTTAGGGAGCATTGGTCCATTCTTCCAGGATCCAAGTCACCCTGTCCTTTTTGCTTTTTGGCCTGAGCCCTTGTCAAAGCAAAAATATGCCCTGGAATGCCCAGCATTGCTGCATGAGCCTCCAACTCCACTTCTGCCCAAGCTGATGTCTCTAAATTGTTCCCTAGTAGACAGTCTACAGGTAATTCTGAGGCAACCACAACTTTCTTTGGACCAGTAACCCCCCCCCCCAGTTGAGATTCACAACAGCCATGGGGTGGCTAAGAGTGTTGTTATGAGCATCGGTTACTTAGTACTGTTGACCAAGTAGGTGTTGTTCAGGGTGGACCAGTTTCTCTATTACCATTGTAACACTGCCACCTGTGTCCCTGTAGGCCTGAACCTCAACACCATTTATTAGGGGTAGTTGCTTGTACTTATCCATATTAAGGGGACAAGCAACCAAGGTGGCCAAATCAATGGCCCCCTCAGAGACTAACACAGCCTCTGTGGTCTCCCTAACAAGACCAACCCCGACTAAATTACCAAAAGTGAGCCCAGCTACTCCCTTGGATTGGCTATTAGTAGGTTTGCTCCCACCACCACTGCTATTACTAGGTTGCACTAGGTGTAGCAGCAGGGGTTGTAGTGGTAGGAGGCTTGGTGTTTTTATTTGGACAACCGGGATCTGTTGTCCAATGGCCTTTTATTTTACATAAATAGCCCCATGGTTTCTTTTGTTTGTTTTGATTTGAAGAGGATTTGGGCCCACCACCCCCACCAGAGTGTTTTTGTGGGCCTGATGAAGACTCATTTTTAGATTTGTCCCCACCCTTGTCAGAAGACTTACCATCCTTCTTCTTGCCATCCTTGTCACTTCCTGTATGAAATTTTCTGTTCACCCTTGTTCTGACCCATTTGCCTGCCTTCTTTCCCAATTCTTGGGGAGAGGTCAGATCAGAGTCTACCAGGTACTGGTGTAACAAATCAGACACACAATTATTAAGAATATGCTCTCTCAGGATTAAGTTATACAGGCTTTCATAGTCAGAAACTTTACTGCCATGTAACCACCCCTTCAAGGCCTTCACTGAATGGTCAACAAAGTCTACCCAGTCTTGTGAAGACTCCTTTTTGGTTTCTCTGAACTTCATCCTGTACTGTTCAGTGGTTAAGCCATAACCATCAAGGAGTGCATTCTTAAGAACTGCTAAATTATTGGCATCACTTTCCTTAACAGTAAGGAGCCTAACCCTACCCTTTCCAGTGAAAGATAGCCATAGGATAGCAGCCCACTGCCTTTGAGGGACCCCCTGTACATTACAGGCCCTCTCAAGTGCAGCAAACCACTTGTTAATGTCATCCCCCTCCTTGTAAGGGGGAACTATCTTATGCAGGTTCCTAGAATCATGCTCTTTTACAGGATTACTATCAGTAACACTGCTGCTGCCACCATGGGGACCTAACCCCAACCTCGGTCTTTCTTTTTCTAAATCAAAGGACTGCCTATCTAAATCCAGCTGTTGCTTCTTGAGCTTCAGTCTGGATTTTTAGAACTTTTTAAAGAACAGAAAAAAAAACTTTTAAAGAACTTTTAGAAAGTTTAGAGGTACTTTTCAGCACTTTGTAAAGAAGTAAGAGAAGAAAAGCAAAACTTTTTGGTTAGGTGTACATACACTTAACTTGTTTTGTATATTTTTCTCTTATGAAAAGTACAATATGACAAAGTGGTAAGTAGTTGCAAAGTACTTATCCCACCGCTGCACAACCAATGTAGGAGGCTGGACTGGCTTGTAGTGAGTACCAAGGGGTACTTACACCTTGCACCAGGCCCAGGTATCCCTTATTAGTGTAGAGGGGTGTCTAGCAGCTCAGGCTGATAGAAAAGGTAGCTTAGCAGAGCAGCTTAGGCTGAACTAGGAGACGAGTGAAGCTCCTACAGTACCACTAGTGTCATATGCACAATATCATAAGAAAACACAATACACAGTTATACTAAAAATATAGGTACTTTATTTTTATGACACTATGCCAAAGTATCTCAGTGAGTACCCTCAGTATGAGGATAGCAAATATACACAAGATATATGTACACAATACCACAAATATGCAGTATAGTCTTAGAAAACAGTGCAAACAATGTATAGTTACAATAGAATGCAATGGGGACACATAGGGATAGGGGCAACACAAACCATATACTCCAAAAGTGGAATGCGAACCACGAATGGACCCCAAACCTATGTGACCTCGTAGAGGGTCGCTGGGACTGTAAGAAAACAGTGAGGGTTAGAAAAATAGCCCACCCCAAGACCCTGAAAAGTGAGTGCAAAGTGCACTAAAGTTCCCCAAAGAGCACAGAAGTCGTGATAGGGGAATTCTGCAGGAAAGACACAAACCAGCAATGCAACAACAATGGATTTCCAAACGAGGGTACCTGTGGAACAAGGGGACCAAGTCCAAAAGTCACAAGCAAGTCGGAGATGGGCAGATGCCCAGGAAATGCCAGCTGTGGGTGCAAAGAAGCTGCTACTAGGCAGTAGAAGCTGAGGATTCTGCAGGAACGACAAGGGCTAGAAACTTCCCCTTTGGAGGATGGATGTCCCACGTCGTGAAGAGTCGTGCAGAAGTGTTTTCCCGCCGAAAGACCGCCAACAAGCCTTGCTTGCTGCAAATCGTGCGGTTAGGGTTTTTAGATGCTGCTGTGGCCCAGGAGGGACCAGGATGTTGTCAATTGCGTCAGGGGACAGAGGGGACGCCCAGCAAGACAAGGAGCCCTGTCAGAAGCAGGCAGCACCCGCAGAAGTGCCGGAACAGGCACTACGAAGAGGAGTGAAACGGTGCTCACCCGAAGTTGCACAAAGGAGTCCCACGCCACCGGAGGACAACTTAGAAAGTCGTGCAATGCAGGTTAGAGTGCCGTGGACCCAGGCTTGGCTGTGCACAAAGGATTTCCGCTGGAAGTGCACAGAGGCCGGAGTAGCTGCAAAAGACGCGGTTCCCTGCAATGCAGTCTGGCGTGGGGAGGCAAGGACTTACCTCCACCAAACTTGGACTGAAGAGTCATTGGACTGTGGGAGTCACTTGGACAGAGTTGCTGGATTCAAGGGACCTCGCTCGTCGTGCTGAGAGGAGACCCAGGGGACCGGTGATGCAGTTCTTTGGTGCCTGCGGTAGCAGGGGGAAGATTCTGTAGTGAATCCTAGTTTGTTTTAACGGAATAACAGGAGTTAGCTTAGCCGTAGGCTTGTAAACTCGTGCCCCCGTCACCCAGTGACTTTTAACCTACTTAGCTTGCTCTGTCTTAGTCCATTTAATTATTTATTTCCTTTAAGATGGCGGCCTTGTTTATAGTTAGGCCACTTGTTATGGGTTTTATTATCAGTGTCACTGCGCCAAGGCGTCAAGATCAAGCACGAAAGACAAACATACAGTAGGTATTCACACTTAGGGATTTTCCCTCTCTATACTTTTGAGGGATTGTTAATATTAATTGCCGTCCCAAGCATGCCTGTTATCTATTGTTATGAATAACACTTATGTCAGGGGACCTTGTAGATCTGTATAAATACAACACACTTTTAGACAGATAATCAGAGGGATTCCGACCAGAGTGCATCGCCACCATCGCTGATACCGATGCTGCAGTCATCTTGACGCTGACCCAGTCTTTGTGTCCCTGCGGAGTCTGAGATAGAGACCTCATTCCAAGGTAACGAGGGTTGGGGGGCTCCTCTCATGGACATGGCTTTGGCAGATTTGGTTTAACTAACCCAGCTCTCTTATTTAGGTAGGAGGTTAGACCTATTCTCCTTAGGGTATTAGGGCTTATTCCATCTTATACATATACATATATTTCTTTCATATATTTCACAATGGTGGGGGTCTTTATAACAATGACTCTCCTCTTCACAATACTATTGCTTGGTATATTCATTATCCTAATCATTGCAGTTCATGCAACTTATCACAAATTGCAGTTATGTTGAATAAAAATTATTATAACTTCAATGCATCTGTGGTATTGCCTTTGTTTGTATGAGACATAATAAATCTGTGAGAAAAGGGTAATTTCCGTTTAACCACGACAACCCCTGAGAGATCTTACTTTGAGTCCATGCGTAAGCGACTGCTACAAATCACCTTTTACTATTGTGTTTCTGGTGAGGTACTGCTAGTAAGCTGGTAAGGTTTGGACAACAGTTACAACTAGTTGTAGGAAGAAACTTAGTCACCTACAAACGAAATTACTGTCATCCTGAGACCAGCAGTCTTGCTCAGAGCAAGAGTCCAAACTACGACATGGCGCCACCAACGATGGTGTTTAGGCACTAATTTACGGATACCCTGACTATCACTGTCTCACAGACAACAGGTACCATTATACGGAGACGTCCGTGGTCTTTGGGAGAATCCTCCTCAGTCAAACAGGTAACACCTAATTAGGCTGTAGGTTGTTCGAGCTCGAACTCACAAAAGGAAAAAAACTTCCCCTATTTTGGTGTTCCGTTTCTCTAAAACTATGGCTAATACCGTAGACATTCCTGCAAATGCTAGACATGCACTTACACAACATTTATTAGCGCATGGCCTTACGGAAGAGGGCGGGGAGGTTACTTTGATTATAGAAGCAACTGAAGCATACCAAACAGAAACATTTTACTGTTGGGTTGCCTTTCCTGAGGCTGACCAACGGACACACACATTTCACACATATGACATTGCGGACGTGCCCGCAAGATACGAAGCATACCAGTATCATGAGATATCGCTCACATATCAAGAGCATCAGAACTGGTTTGAAGGCGCCCTACCACATGTACAACGACAGGTGAGGCTAGGTCCTTTAAGTAATGAAGGGCCTACATGGCCCATGTTTGCCACATATACACCTCACCCAGGCATACAGACTATGCCGGTTGTAGTTTTGAGAATGTTATATAATGAATTAGTGGCATTATATAGACGATTGGTTCAGTTCGTAATGCGAACATTGAACACTACACCAACACGTCCAGCACCGCCAGCGGCTGGTGGATATCAATTGGCTACTGGGATTAATCCACAAACGGTGCATACCATTATGGGTAAGGTGCCCTCGGATCGGGAAAAAATACCGTTCTGGATTGCTCAGAAAACAAATCAGCTGGAAGCTGTGTTCCCCCATACGGGCCACAGGAGAAACATAGATTGCTCACTATGTGCTTGCAGTTCGGGATGGTTCCCTCGGTGGATGACTGTGCCACTTGGGGTACAGTCTTCGCTGCCGTTTATACTACCACACATGGTACCCCTACACTTGCCAATTTACAGGGAGTATTGAAACAAATACACAATGAGCATGGGGCTGCACCGGCCCTAGATCTGGGGATGAAATTGATGCGTAACTTTGACGCCGTCTCCTCGATAATATTAAGTAATATTAAAGGGGAAGCAGTGGCACTGGCGATACGCCAGCGTCTCCGGGAAACTCCACACCAGGAACAAGAGAGACAGCTACCGAAAATAATCTCCGATACCTATACTAGTATAGGACGGGATGGGCTGGGAGCCAAACCTAAAAAATTGTACATACCGAGTACCACCCACAAGGAAGGTACAAAGCAAGCACATGAGGGCTCTAAAAAGCGCTGGGACAAACAAAAAGATTTTAAAGATAGGAGAAATAAAAGAGCTGATTCTCCACATCCGGAGTACTCCGAAAGGAGGTATAATCTCAGGAATAGGGATAACATTAGAACTCCAGACATATATACTGATTCACGTCCTTCTCGTTCCTTTCAGGACGCACCGGATAGACGTAGCGAGAGAGGGGCCGTCAAGATCGACGTCCGGAATACGTGAAAGAAAAGAAAGACTCGCCGCAGTCTACCATTAAAAAAGAAGAAAAGACTCCACAGCAAAAGCCACAATTTAAAAAGAAGAAAGTGGCAGCACTGACCGTTAAAAATGCCTGTAGTATTGAGAACGCTGTTGAGGAACAAGAGGTGGGCAGTGACTCTGTTGGACAGCGGGCAGAGGTCACGATATGTCACCAGAGTCTGAAAGATCATCTGGATGAGACAGCAACTAGCGATTACATCGCAGTTGAGACGGCGGATGGCCGCGTTCTCCCACCCGATCGGGTTTATGATTTAACAATTCAGATAGAGGGAGACGTGGAACGCATTATTAGTGTAATATTCTGGGATGAACTTACTAGTGATATCCTGTTGGCCGAAAGAGACTGGCCACCTGAACATGTCCGCAAGCTCCCGCATGGGGAAGATGTCATTTTGCCTTCTTTCTCCGATCTTGTTCTGGAGGCAGACAAAAAAGCCTATGCTGCTGAATGGGCTTTAGCGCAGGCACCTGCTTTATACCGTAATCATGTAGGTTGGGACAAGGACTCTCCTTGTTATGTTATTCCCGTTAGGTCTACACCGCACCCGCAGCCACAATACCCTGTTAAACATGAAGCAAAAGCTCCAGTGACGGAGATACTGTCACAACTTGAGTACCAGGGAGTAATTGAGCCCTGTACATCGGCAATGAATAATCCGCTATTTCCCGTTGCGAAACCTGATCACTCATATAGAATAGTGGTTGATTATAGACACTTAAATAGTCATGCACGCACTTATGCTATACAAAATTCACACAGCACAGCGCTGATTAATAATATAGTGCGTAAAAAATACAAAACTACATTGGATATCTCTAATGGATTTTTCTGCCAGAATTTAGCATATGAAAGTCGAGACCTAAATGCATTTTCCTTTGGCTCTCAGAAACGCTTTTGTCGTTTACCCCAAGGCTATAAAAACAGCCCAGGACTGTTTTCGGCCTGTGTCACATCAATCTTGCACGAGCTTGATTCCGAGGCATTATCCTATGTGGACGATATCTATCTCACTGATGACACCCTTGACATTCATCTTGCAAGGGTCGATCGGATAATTATGGGATTTGCTGCCTTCGGATATAAATTTAACTTTAAGAAAAGCAAGATAGCCTTTCTTAGTGTATTGTTCCTAGGATATGAGCTATCAAACGAGGGGAAGAGCCTAGCACCGCACTTCCTAGAGAAGTGTGCTCAGCTACAGCCTCCAAACACGCTTAAGAAATTACAGTCATTACTGGGTTTCTTTAATTTTGGCAGAACATACATTCCAGATTATGCTGAACGCGTCAAGCCGCTATATGACTTAATTCAGCCCAATTTTTCTAGCAGGCGATGGACAATTGAACACACACACATCCTTAGGGACATACAACGGGACATGTTGGAGGCTAAACACTTGTACACACGTGACAATAGAACGAATTTGGTCATCAGAATAATAGCTGGTGCCCTTGGATTTACCTATGTCACCTTTAATGAGGGTGACACGGTGCCGATAGCATATAAATCACATTTGTACTCCAATGCAGAGAAACGTTTTGCTCCTACTGAAAAAATTCTAACAGCAGTACAGATGGCTGTGATAAAGGAGAGGCCACTTGCCCAGGGGAAACGCATCATTGTTGTCTCCCCAGTGCCGGCCTTAGAGGCTGTCACTAAAGCGAGCGTTCCTAACGCTAAGGCATTACATCCACGCTGGATTCAATGGGCAACGTCTCTGACCGCCACTGATGTTGATTATGTGTTTGACCCAAGACTTCAGACACAAGAATTTCTCCAGTATGAACAGGAGTACCCCGCTCCCTTACACATATTGCCAATAGACACTTATGATACAATCATTTATACTGACGGATCGGCACAACCGGCTGTGGGTACTAAACATCAATACTCGGCAGCTTGCGCAGCCGTGCGCGGGGTAATGGAAGACGGAGTTTTCCATCCTCATAGCACCTACACTCAGACCTTAGGGGACTGCACAGCCCAGTTGGCCGAGCTTAGGGCTCTTCTTCTAGCGCTCGAACATTCAGAGCCAGGAACACAGACTTTGATCATCTGTGATTCGTATTACTGCGTCCAGTCATACAATGAATACCTCAATCATTGGAAGCTGAACGGGTTTAGAGATTCTAAAGGGAACACCATTAAACACAAAATATTGTGGGGAAGGGTGGCTGATCTTAAGGATAAGCTACCATGTGTCCATGTAGTTCATACATTAGGGCACCAACGTGTAGGAGTACACGTTGCCGGCAATACATTGGCTGATGAAGCAGCCAAAGCATCAGTAGCTACGGCTTCTGTGGCTGCAGTGACGTGTTCTCGGACAAGGTTGGATAATGAAATACTGATTGCCGTTAAAGCTTCGGCTGCAGGCAAGACACTTCCGAAAGGATACCCTATGAACTATACCTATCATATCAGTGCACGGAATGTTGCTTTTGCAACAATTCCTGATGTTGGTGATTGAGTGATCCCAAATGAAGACCAAAGATTGGAGCTGATTACAGCTGCACATGAGGGTGTCGCATCTGCACATGCTGGTATACAGGCCACTATCACCATTTTACAACAACGGTACTGGTGGCCTGGTCTATGCAGACGGACTAAACAGTATGTCCTTTGCTGTGACATTTGTCAGCAGATTAAGGGCTCAAATATCAGACGCCCTCCGCAGACATCTCTCTTAGCATCAGACAAGCCACTCCGTTGTGTGTACCTGGACCATTGTGGTCCTTTGCAACCTGATGGTGCATACAAATTCATTTTAGTGGCTGTAGACTCCTGTTCTAGATTCCTGTGGGTATGGCCACAGCGGTCGGCTGACGCCCGGACTGTTATAAAAGATTTGCTGATCTTTATCGGTACATATGCGGTTGCAGCATTCCATTCGGACCAGGGCCCTGCATTTGCCTCTAAGGCTTTCAGGGACACCATGAGGACGATGGGTGTTGAACTCCATTACTCCTCACCATATCATCCCGAGGGAAATTAGGTCGTGGAGAGGCGGAATCGTGATCTAAAGCAGTCCTTAACAGCTCGAGTATTAGGTTCAGGCCGCAGTTGGTTACATCACCTATATGGGGTCAGAGAGCACTGAATAATCTGCCAAGACGGTCCTTGGGGGGGGGAAGGTCTCCATATGAGGTTCTCTTTGGGACACCTATGTATGTCCCCGATCTTGATGCCCCTGGTATGGTGGCAGCAGCAACACCATTTGACATAAAAGAACGTCTCGCTGTTTTACAGGAGCTTCAACAATTCCGTGATGAAAAATCATCTGCAAGTGCTGCCACCTTGGGAGAGTTTGGTCCGGCATACAGAGCACCTGTACCGGTCTTGGGGATAAAAGGCACCAGGACTGTCATCCTTCCACCGTTGTCTGGTTCCAAATCAAACAGATTCATCTCCATTGATGACATCAAATTACACCATGTGGCCAATTCTTCACAGTAGACCAGGAGGTCCCTTGGGTAGTTCCCGATCCCCTCTCACTACCCAACAGGACATCCCTCTACATAGTAGGATGACCATCACTACTACTGACTATGCAGCTATGTCGGCTGTTGTTCCAGACACTTCCTCAACCATGGGGAGGGCGGAAAATGAACTTTTGTTGGTTCCAGTAACAACTTCAGAGAACACCCCGCTACAGGATTTGGCTGTATTTTACACAAACACTTCCACGACTGGTATCGTCATCTATCAAGAACCTCCACGAGCAGTGGATGAGAATTCGATGGGTCCTGTGTTTGCGGAGACTTCCTCTGGCTATTTTGTGGACATTGATGATTTTTCTTCAGATTCATCCTCAACTGAGACTGACAAGCTTTCCAGAGGTGGCAAATTATATCGATGGCTTAAAAAGAACTATTTGATATATCCATGAAACTATCTCTGGTTCTGTTTGACATTTATTGCATTGTTTTTATGGATTGGTTTTGTGACTATTTTCTTTTTACTTATTAATGGTCACTATATTGCTGATCGCTCCTCAGTGGAGCCTGTTGATGTAATTTTAACACCGCATCATTCATCACATAAGGTCCGACGTGATTTGTCCCCTGTCAATATTACAGCTATTCCAATTCCTGATGGGATTGTTTGGGACAAAGTTCCGTTCAATATATACGGGCCTACAGAGATAATTCAATTACCATACGTGTTCAAGATTTATATGTCTGATGTTATTACACCTAATGTTGTCTCTGATGATTGGGATGTCCAAACAGTTGATTCCATGCTAACTGAAATGAAGGACTACTCTGCTTTTGGAAGTGATGATGTATATGATTATACAATGAATTATGAGGAAATGTTCTGCTATAACAATTGGGGACATCACTACCTGCACCGTGCAACTAGATATAGGCCTCTCTTTAACTACACACAATGGGAACACTGTTCAACACCACAGGTGGGGAGTCCAAAGTATTACAGTGACAAATTCACATACTTTTCTGGGCATGATACAAAGAAAGCTGAATCGTATTATTTTAAATTACCTCCAGCGCAATTTAGGAAACTCTTGCTAACAGATACAAAACTGATTTATTCAGATCCCTTTGTTTCCCGACTCTCGATTGAAGGTTATGAATATTGGAAGAACACTATCGATTTGAAGAGTGTATGGGGAACACAAGATTGGCAAATATAGGGTAGGGAGGCTTTGTTTCGAGCTTGCTTAATTCCTGTGCAAATGATTTTTTTGAATGACACTGTTGAGCAGACATCATGTCTGGGGTTAGCAAAGATTAAAGATTTAAACACGCCCAATGTTCCTACACCGACAAAATTTAGAGATTGGCAACACTTTCTTAATGTTTCAGAGGACAGGCTAGATGCATTGGTTAAAGCTGGTGCTTATAATTCTTCACTTTCCCGTCCCGGGGGATGGTTGGTATGGCCCACCGACACTGATGAGTGTCAAAGACGTTTTTTGAACTCTTCAGGGGGTTTTTCCATTCATAGGCCAGACCCTCGCTTTCTATCGGGTCAACATACTGGTATAATCACAACATACAGTGTGGGTAAGCTGTGCCAGCAATGGGTGCAGACAAACACTATAACAGCGGTGAAACAACACCTGAACACTCTTTCTGACAGCATAGATTTACAAGATTTCCTATTAGGTCCTAAGAAACAACGTTCAAAACGGTTTTTATATGCTATGAATAATGAAATTTGGAAACTTTCCCAAATTGAGGCTGCTGCACGTTTAAGGCAACTTGATAAGGAGAATTTGGAAAAAACATTGGCTGTTGTCGACAATGGCATGAACACGCTATCCAACAGGATCTATTCACTGTCGAATATAGTGTCATCTGCTATGGATATCACTCAGACTGATTTGTCCCGTTATATCATGGGCAAACACAGCTACGTTCCATCATGCAGCTGGGTTGGGCATTGCAGACACTGAGAAGTGGCCACATTCCATGGAAATATATTAATGGGAGTGAACTATTCGCTGCTTTTAATTTTTCCAGGGAACAAGAGACAATGGCTAAAAGGGAGGCTCGTTTCACCTTGCTTCAAGTAGAAAAATTAGATAAGTTGCCCTTCACGGTAGCAGAGAGTCCTTCAACTATTTGTCTCTTACACGGCATGATTAATTTACTGTTTTCGACCTTTCGTTTCACAAGCTGCCTGAAACATCTTGCAGAGGGACGTTATGAACGGCTAGGAGATAGCTTTATTAAGGAAGAGTGGGAGTTGCCCTTTGGGTATCGATGTCTGAACGGTGAACAGGAGGTCTTTCTTAGCGGAAGTGAATGTGAGACTAATGTTCGTCATTCCATGATATTCAAACAGGTGTCTCTCCACGGTCTTTGCAATGCGGGGGTCGCGAATTTGGCCTGTTTTCTGAAGGGTACTCCCGTCCCCTTGATTCGTTCAGTGTTTCATGTACTTTCCAATGGAAGTTATGTTCTACTGAGCGATGACAGCTGTTGAGGCTTACGACCTGGAATTGCCTACGCAATCTCAGTCACGAAGGTCGTTACGTGTTGTGGCCATGTTTTGTTTCCCCCCACACGAGAGATACAAGTATCTGAAATGTGGCCCCACATTGATACTATTAATGTGAACTATCACAAGTTGAGTAGACTGAAGGCGCTATTGTTTCAAAAACAGGTCGCCTTGACATCTGCAAAAGAGACGTATGCTCTCCAGATTGCGAGATCATCAGCCGAGATACAATCCCTTTTAAATACCGATTTCCCCAAACACTTTGGAGAGTTGGTATCCAGAATATTCAATGCTTCAAGCACCACTGGGATTGTTCATTTCTTTAAGGCTGTCGGGTCTGGTTTCGTGTCCATCTTCCAGACTGTCTTCGGAGTCATTCCATCAGCCATCCATTCTCTCTTTTCCAGTGTGTTTGGTGGCTTTCCAATTATTTTGGCTTTAATTGGCGGACTACTACTGCTATTTTTTCTGATTCGCGGTGGTTGTTTTTTTCCAGCGACACAGAGCAATGGAGCCGCTCCCGTCAACCCCGCTGTGCCGTGAACGCATGGTTCGAATCTTCGGTACACCTTTGCTGGTGGAACTGGAGTTTGACTGGTCATTGTCATTCCGGCCTCTACTCTGGTGTGTGCAACCGGTGTTCCGCTGCATATGGTGTCTCTTTGAACATCTGCCTATGGTCTGTCTTGCTGTTGCACCAACATCTCCTGTGGACCACGAACTGCTGATGTCCCCGATGAGGGTTCATACACGGTCATGCCCCTTGAGACTGCGGTTGCTCCGTGTAGGAGGCTGGACTGGCTTGTAGTGAGTACCAAGGGGTACTTGCACCTTGCACCAGGCCCAGTTATCCCTTATTAGTGTATAGGGTGTCTAGCAGCTTAGGCTGATAGATAATGGTAGCTTAGCAGAGCAGCTTAGGCTGAACTAGGAGACGTGTGAAGCTACAACAGTACCACTTAGTGTCATATGCACAATATCATAAGAAAACACAATACACAGTTATACTAAAAATAAAGGTACTTTATTTTTATGACAATATGCCAAAGTATCTTAGAGTGTACCCTCAGTGAGAGGATAGGAAATATACACAAGATATATATACACAATAGCAAAAATATGCAGTATAGTCTTAGAAAACAGTGCAAACAATGTATAGTTACAATAGGATGCAATGGGGAAACATAGGGATAGGGGCAACACAAACCATATACTCCAAAAGTGGAATGTGAACCACGAATGGACCCCAAACCTATGTGACCTTGTAGAGGGTCGCTGGGACTATTAGAAAATAGTGAGAGTTAGAAAAATAACCCTCCCCAAGACCCTGAAAAGTGAGTGCAAAGTGCACCAAAGTTCCCCTAAGGACAAAATAGTCGTGTTAGAGGGAAAATGCAAGGAAAACACAAATCAGCAATGCAACAATGATGGATTCCTGACTGAGGGTACCTGTGGAACAAGGGGACCAAGTCCAAAAGTCACAAGCAGCTCGGAGATGGGCAGATGCCCAAGAAATGCCAGCGGTTGGTGCAAAGAAGCTCTTACTAGGCTGAAGAACTGTGAATACTGCAGGAACGACAAGGGCTAGAGACTTCCCCTTTGGAGGATGAATCCCCCACGCCTTGGAGAGTCGTGCAGAAGTGCTTTCCCGCCGGATGGACGCCAACAAGCCTTGCTACACGCAAATCGTGCGTTTGGCGTTTTTGGACGCTGCTGGGGCCCAGGAGGGACCAGGAGGTCGCAAATTGGACCTGCAGAGAGAGGGGACGTCGTGCAAGACAAAGAGTCCTCACTGAAGCAGGTAGCACCTGGAGAAGTGCCAGAAACAGGCACTACGAGGATGCGTGAAACGGTGCTCGCCGAAGTTGCACAAAGGAGTCCCACGTCGCCGGAGACCAACTTAGAAAGTCGTGCAATGCAGGTTAGAGTGCCGTGGACCCAGGCTTGGCTGTGCACGAAGGATTTCCGCCGGAAGTGCACAGGGACCGGAGTAGCTTGCAAAGTCGCGGTTCCCAGCAATGCAGCCCAGCGAGGTGAGGCAAGGACTTACCTCCACCAAACTTGGGCTGAAGAGTCACTGGACTGTGGGGGTCACTTGGACGGTGTCGCTGGATTCGAGGGACCTCGCTCGTCGTGCTGAGAGGAGACCCAAGGGACCGGAAATGCAGCTTTTTGGTGCCTGCGGTTGCAGGGGGAAGATTCCGTCGACCCACGGGAGATTTCTTCGGAGCTTCTGGTGCAGAGAGGAGGCAGACTACCCCCACAGCATGCACAAGCAGGAAAACAGTCGAGAAGGCGGCAGGATCAGCGTTACAGAGTTGCAGTAGTCGTCTTTGCTACTATGTTGCAGGTTTGCAGGCTTCCAGCGCGGTCAGCGGTCGATTCCTTATCAGAAGGTGAAGAGGGAGATGCAGAGGAACTCGGCTGAGCTCATGCATTCGTTATCTAAAGTTTCCCCAGAGACAGAGACCCTAAATAGCCAGAAAAGAGGGTTTGGCTACCTAGGAGAGAGGAAAGGCTACTAACACCTGAAGGAGCCTATCAGCAGGAGTCTCTGACGTCACCTGGTGGCACTGGCCACTCAGAGCAGTCCAGTGTGCCAGCAGCACCTCTGTTTCCAAGATGGCAGAGGTCTGGAGCACACTGGAGGAGCTCTGGACACCTCCCAGGGGAGGTGCAGGTCAGGGGAGTGGTCACTCCCCTTTCCTTTGTCCAGTTTCGCGCCAGAGCAGGGGCTAAGGGGTCCCTGAACCGGTGTAGACTGGCTTATGCAGAATTGGGCACATCTGTGCCCAACAAAGCATTTCCAGAGGCTGGGGGAGGCTACTCCTCCCCTGCCTTCACACCATTTTCCAAAGGGAGAGGGTGTCACACCCTCTCTCAGAGGAAGTTCTTTGTTCTGCCATCCTGGGCCAGGCCTGGCTGGACCCCAGGAGGGCAGCTGCCTGTCTGAGGGGTTGGCAGCAGCAGCAGCTGCAGTGAAACCCCAGGAAGGGCAGTCTGGCAGTACCAGGGTCTGTGCTACAGACCACTGGGATCATGGAATTGTACCAACAATGCCAGGATGGCATAGAGGGGGCAATTCCATGATCATAGACATGTTACATGGCCATATTCGGAGTTACCATGGTGAAGCTACATATAGGTAGTGACCTATATGTAGGGCACGCGTGTAATGGTGTCCCCGCACTCACAAAGTTCAGTGAATTGGCTCTGAACAATGTGGGGGCACCTTGGCTAGTGCCAGGGTGCCCTCACACTAAGTAACTTTGCACCTAACCTTTACCAGGTAAAGGTTAGACATATAGGTGACTTATAAGTTACTTAAGTGCAGTGTAAAATGGCTGTGAAATAACGTGGACGTTATTTCACTCAGGCTGCAGTGGCAGGCCTGTGTAAGAATTGTCAGAGCTCCCTATGGGTGGCAAAAGAAATGCTGCAGCCCATATGGATCTCCTGGAACCCCAATACCCTGGGTACCTCAGTACCATATACTAGGGAATTATAAGGGTGTTCCAGTAAGCCAATGTAAATTGGTAAAAATGGTCACTAGCCTGTCAGTGACAATTTGAAAGTAATGAGAGAGCATAACCACCGAGGTTCTGGTTAGCAGAGCCTCAGTGAGACAGTTAGGCACCACACAGGGAACATATACATGCACACCTATGAGCACTGGGGCCCTGTGTGACAGGGTCCCAGTGACACATACATATAGGCCACAAACCTATGAGCACTGGGGTCCTGACCAGCAGGATCCCAGTGACACATAACAACCATACTGAAAACATGGTGTTTTCACTATGAGCACTGAGGCCTGGCTATCAGGATCCCAGTGAGACAGTGAAAACAGTGACAAACACCCTGACATACACTCACAAACAGGCCAAAAGTGGGGGTAACAAGGCTAGAAAGAGGCTACCTTCTCACACAACCCCCCCCCAAACGAAGGACAATAAGGCTAACCTTGGCCAGTTGAGACTTTATTGTCTAAGTGGTGATAAGTAGAGAGTAGCTCTGCAATAGACTGGTTACTCCCTTTATCATCCACTATATGGTTACTTCCCTGTGGGGATGTAAACCACCCTGTTTGAAGTTTTTTAGCTAAGCAACAATGTGAAGATGTATTTTCAGAGTTTCTATCAGTAAGTTTTAGTTTAGAGCAGTGGGAATTGTCCACTGAACCTATTTGTAGTGATGGAAATGCCAGACAGGGATGCTGTCTCAGAAAAGCCATAGCTGGGCAAAAACTTTGTCCATCTGGCTGGAAGAGAGAACAGGGATGCTGTTTCTCTTGAGTTGGAGCAGGGCAGGGATGCTGTCCTATGAGCTCCACACTAGGGCAGGGATGCTGTCCTAAGTGTTGTGAGGTAGTGCAGGGTTTCTGCACTAAAGTTTCTCTGGGAGGGTTGGAGGGATGCTCCATGTTAACTAAAATGGTGCTGTTTTTCTCACCAATGTTAGTTATCCCACAGAGAGGTACTTCCACCTCAGGGAGTCCAGCTTTTCCAGCTGATGATTCCCTTGGAACAGGTGCCACCCCAGGAGAGGTTTCTCCCACCACAGGAATAGTATCCTGAATGGTAGGGTGGTTAGGGGATACTGTGATACCCTTTTTACCTGTTGATGAAGAGGGATCCTGAGTTTTCAGGCCTTCTCTCCTTTGCTTTTTCATTTCACTTGAAATGAGAGGGAACAATTCCTCAGGGATGCCCAGCATGGCTGCATGGGCATAAAACTCTACATGAGCCCAACCTGCGGCCTCTAGGTCATTACCTAAGAGACAGTCTACAGGTAAGCTAGGTGATACCACCACCTGCTTAGGGCCAGTAACTCCACCCCAACTAAACTGAATTATAGCTAAGGGAAGAAACTTAGTGGAGTTATGGACATCAATAATCTTATACTGTTGTCCAATGATGTGTTGTTCAGGAGGCACTAGGTTTTCAGTCACCAAAGTGAAACTGGCACCTGTGTCCCTGTAGGCCAAGGCCTCAACACCATTTATTGAAACTGTCTGCCTGTACTTATCCATTGTAAGGGGACAAGCAGCCAGTGTGGCAAGGCCAATGCCACTAGGTGTGACAGAAACTGTCTTGGGACTGATTACATCAGTTTCCACTATGGACCCATAAGTGAACCCAACTACACCCTTTGCTTGACTGTTGCCAGCAGTCCCACCACTAGTACCACTACTGCTAGGGGCACTAGAGCTTGATGTATTAGTGGTGGTAGGCTCAGGGGGTTTACCTGGACAGGACTTATCCCCTGGCCTATGGCCTCTATTTTTACACACAAAGCACCAAGGCTTTTTAATGTGTGCAGGTTGGGAAGAAGAGGAAGAATTTGTTTTATCCCCACCCTCTGAAGAGTGTTTAAGATTTGAAGTGGGATCTTTGGTTTTACCCTTATCCCCATGCTTATCTTGAGATTTTTCACCATCTTTCTTCTTATTGCCATCTTTGTCACCCCCTGTATGAACTTTTCTGTTCACCCTTGTTCTGACCCATTTGTCTGCCTTCTTTCCCAATTCTTGGGGAGAGGTCAGATCAGAGTCTACCAGGTACTGGTGCAACAAATCAGACACACAATTATTAAGTATATGCTCTCTCAGGATTGTGTTATACAGGCTTTCATAATCAGTAACTTTACTGCCATGTAACCACCCCTCCAAGGCCTTCACTGAATGGTCAATGAAATCAACCCAGTCTTGTGAAGACTCCTTTTTGGTCTCTCTGAACTTTATCCTGTATTGTTCAGTGGTTAAGCCATAACCATCCAGGAGTGCATTCTTAAGAACTGTAAAATTATTGGCATCATTTTCTTTCACAGTAAGGAGTCTATCCCTACCCTTTCCACTAAATGATAGCCATAGGATAGCAGCCCACTGCTTTTGAGGGACATCCTGTACAACACAGGCCCTCTCAAGTGCAGCAAACCACTTGTTAATGTCATCCCCCTCCTTATAAGGGGGAACTATCTTGTGCAGATTCCTGGAATCATGCTCTTTTGCAGGATGACTATGGGGAATACTGCTGCTGCCACCATGGGTATCTAAACCCAACTTCTGTCTTTCCTTCTCTAATTCTAAAGACTGTCTATCCAAATCCAGCTGTTGCTTCTTGAGCTTCAGTCTGGTTTGTTCCACTCTCAATCTATTGAGCTCCCTTTCTAACAATCTGTCATCAGGGTGGGTGGGAGGGACATTTCTAGATACAGAGGTATGATGGGAATGAACAGAAGGAGACCTGTCTCTTACAGAGGGCACCCTAACAGCTTGGCTAACAGTATAATGTGAGAGCACACCATCAGTATGGTGTGATTCAACCTCTGTACCAACTATGCTAGACTGTCTAGTAATGGGCAGGCTGATAAGTTTCTTTCCTGAACCTTTTCCTGGGGGAGTCCCTGGATCAGATTGAGAACCATTAGCTACTTTTTCTACAGATTGGGCACTTATGGCCTTATCCTGTACTCTAAGCATATTAATTAACAGTTCTAAGGAAGGATTCTTCCCTACACTCAAACCTCTCTCTATGCAGAGACTCCTTGCTCCTTTCCAGCTAAGGTGATCATATGCAAGTTTGGACAGTTCAACTTTTTGGCCTGTGCCAGACATTATTAGAGAGAGTTAAAGTGATAGACAAAGAGAAAAAAGTTTTCAGAACTTTTTGGAAAGACAGAAAAAACTTTTTAAACTTTTAAGAACTTTTTGAAAGTTTAGAAGTACTTTTCAGCACTTAGAAAAGAGTGAAAAGAGGAAATGCAAAACTTTTTGGCTATGTGTATATACACTGACCTTGTTTTGTATATTTTTCTCTCATGAAAAGTACAATGACAAGAGTGGTAAGTAGTCTCAAAGCACTTATCCCACCGCTGCACAACCAATGTAGGAGGCTGGACTGGCTTGTAGTGAGTACCAAGGGGTACTTGCACCTTGCACCAGGCCCAGTTATCCCTTATTAGTGTATAGGGTGTCTAGCAGCTTAGGCTGATAGATAATGGTAGCTTAGCAGAGCAGCTTAGGCTGAACTAGGAGACGTGTGAAGCTACTACAGTACCACTTAGTGTCATATGCACAATATCATAAGAAAACACAATACACAGTTATACTAAAAATAAAGGTACTTTATTTTTATGACAATATGCCAAAGTATCTTAGAGTGTACCCTCAGTGAGAGGATAGGAAATATACACAAGATATATATACACAATAGCAAAAATATGCAGTATAGTCTTAGAAAACAGTGCAAACAATGTATAGTTACAATAGGATGCAATGGGGAAACATAGGGATAGGGGCAACACAAACCATATACTCCAAAAGTGGAATGTGAACCACGAATGGACCCCAAACCTATGTGACCTTGTAGAGGGTCGCTGGGACTATTAGAAAATAGTGAGAGTTAGAAAAATAACCCTCCCCAAGACCCTGAAAAGTGAGTGCAAAGTGCACCAAAGTTCCCCTAAGGACAAAATAGTCGTGTTAGAGGGAAAATGCAAGGAAAACACAAATCAGCAATGCAACAATGATGGATTCCTGACTGAGGGTACCTGTGGAACAAGGGGACCAAGTCCAAAAGTCACAAGCAGCTCGGAGATGGGCAGATGCCCAAGAAATGCCAGCGGTTGGTGCAAAGAAGCTCTTACTAGGCTGAAGAACTGTGAATACTGCAGGAACAACAAGGGCTAGAGACTTCCCCTTTGGAGGATGAATCCCCCACGCCTTGGAGAGTCGTGCAGAAGTGTTTTCCCGCCGGATGGACGCCAACAAGCCTTGCTACACGCAAATCGTGCGTTTGGCGTTTTTGGACGCTGCTGGGGCCCAGGAGGGACCAGGAGGTCGCAAATTGGACCTGCAGAGAGAGGGGACGTCGTGCAAGACAAAGAGTCCTCACTGAAGCAGGTAGCACCTGGAGAAGTGCCAGAAACAGGCACTACGAGGATGCGTGAAACGGTGCTCGCCGAAGTTGCACAAAGGAGTCCCACGTCGCCGGAGACCAACTTAGAAAGTCGTGCAATGCAGGTTAGAGTGCCGTGGACCCAGGCTTGGCTGTGCACGAAGGATTTCCGCCGGAAGTGCACAGGGGCCGGAGTAGCTTGCAAAGTCGCGGTTCCCAGCAATGCAGCCCAGCGAGGTGAGGCAAGGACTTACCTCCACCAAACTTGGGCTGAAGAGTCACTGGACTGTGGGGGTCACTTGGACGGTGTCGCTGGATTCGAGGGACCTCGCTCGTCGTGCTGAGAGGAGACCCAAGGGACCAGAAATGCAGCTTTTTGGTGCCTGCGGTTGCAGGGGGAAGATTCCGTCGACCCACGGGAGATTTCTTCGGAGCTTCTGGTGCAGAGAGGAGGCAGACTACCCCCACAGCATGCACAAGCAGGAAAACAGTCGAGAAGGCGGCAGGATCAGCGTTACAGAGTTGCAGTAGTCGTCTTTGCTACTATGTTGCAGGTTTGCAGGCTTCCAGCGCGGTCAGCGGTCGATTTCTTATCAGAAGGTGAAGAGGGAGATGCAGAGGAACTCGGCTGAGCTCATGCATTCGTTATCTAAAGTTTCCCCAGAGACAGAGACCCTAAATAGCCAGAAAAGAGGGTTTGGCTACCTAGGAGAGAGGAAAGGCTACTAACACCTGAAGGAGCCTATCAGCAGGAGTCTCTGACGTCACCTGGTGGCACTGGCCACTCAGAGCAGTCCAGTGTGCCAGCAGCACCTCTGTTTCCAAGATGGCAGAGGTCTGGAGCACACTGGAGGAGCTCTGGACACCTCCCAGGGGAGGTGCAGGTCAGGGGAGTGGTCACTCCCCTTTCCTTTGTCCAGTTTCGCGCCAGAGCAGGGGCTAAGGGGTCCCTGAACCGGTGTAGACTGGCTTATGCAGAATTGGGCACATCTGTGCCCAACAAAGCATTTCCAGAGGCTGGGGGAGGCTACTCCTCCCCTGCCTTCACACCATTTTCCAAAGGGAGAGGGTGTCACACCCTCTCTCAGAGGAAGTTCTTTGTTCTGCCATCCTGGGCCAGGCCTGGCTGGACCCCAGGAGGGCAGCTGCCTGTCTGAGGGGTTGGCAGCAGCAGCAGCTGCAGTGAAACCCCAGGAAGGGCAGTCTGGCAGTACCAGGGTCTGTGCTACAGACCACTGGGATCATGGAATTGTACCAACAATGCCAGGATGGCATAGAGGGGGCAATTCCATGATCATAGACATGTTACATGGCCATATTCGGAGTTACCATGGTGAAGCTACATATAGGTAGTGACCTATATGTAGGGCACGCGTGTAATGGTGTCCCCGCACTCACAAAGTTCAGTGAATTGGCTCTGAACAATGTGGGGGCACCTTGGCTAGTGCCAGGGTGCCCTCACACTAAGTAACTTTGCACCTAACCTTTACCAGGTAAAGGTTAGACATATAGGTGACTTATAAGTTACTTAAGTGCAGTGTAAAATGGCTGTGAAATAACGTGGACGTTATTTCACTCAGGCTGCAGTGGCAGGCCTGTGTAAGAATTGTCAGAGCTCCCTATGGGTGGCAAAAGAAATGCTGCAGCCCATAGGGATCTCCTGGAACCCCAATACCCTGGGTACCTCAGTACCATATACTAGGGAATTATAAGGGTGTTCCAGTAAGCCAATGTAAATTGGTAAAAATGGTCACTAGCCTGTCAGTGACAATTTGAAAGTAATGAGAGAGCATAACCACCGAGGTTCTGGTTAGCAGAGCCTCAGTGAGACAGTTAGGCACCACACAGGGAACATATACATGCACACCTATGAGCACTGGGGCCCTGTGTGACAGGGTCCCAGTGACACATACATATAGGCCACAAACCTATGAGCACTGGGGTCCTGACCAGCAGGATCCCAGTGACACATAACAACCATACTGAAAACATGGTGTTTTCACTATGAGCACTGAGGCCTGGCTATCAGGATCCCAGTGAGACAGTGAAAACAGTGACAAACACCCTGACATACACTCACAAACAGGCCAAAAGTGGGGGTAACAAGGCTAGAAAGAGGCTACCTTCTCACACTCCGCGAGGCCACCTATGAGCCTTCTGTTATACAAACTAACATGGATGAGGACGCTGCAGCAAGTATCGATACACCGGTGACTATGGCTCACTTCTGCTCTTTGGATCCGTTTGTCCGTCCAGCTCTCAATTTCACTTCGGACGATGTTGACTCGTTTTTAAGATCGTTGAATGGTGACTTCGATGACATTCTTCAAGTTTCTGCTTATAGTACATAATTTGATGAATTTGCTTACCCGTTCCCGGTTCTAAAATATGCAATTGTACTGAAAGTTTGCTATACTTGTCATGGTTGATATTAAAATCTCTGTATGTTTTTTAGAAGAAAATTTTACACACAGGCTTTATTTTGTCATTAAGTACAATTTTTGGCTTAGGTTTTCGTTTTGTTTTTTGGCTTTTAGTTCAGTAGCAGCTTTTTTAGCATTTTGGGTTGCTTACCTTCATCATACCTGTTACGGCAATGGGGAGGGTGTAGTGAATCCTAGTTTGTTTTAACGGAATAACAGGAGTTAGCTTAGCCGTAGGCTTGTAAACTCGTGCCCCCGTCACCCAGTGACTTTTAACCTACTTAGCTTGCTCTGTCTTAGTCCATTTAATTATTTATTTCCTTTAAGATGGCAGCCTTTTTTATAGTTAGGCCACTTGTTATGGGTTTTATTATCAGTGTCACTGCGCCAAGGCGTCAAGATCAAGCACGAAAGACAAACATACAGTAGGTATTCACACTTAGGGATTTTCCCTCTCTATACTTTCGAGGGATTGTTGATATTAATTGCCGTCCCAAGCATGCCTGTTATCTATTGTTATGAATAACACTTTTGTCAGGGGACCTTGTAGATCTGTATAAATACAACACACTTTTAGACAGATAATCAGAGGGATTCCGACCAGAGGACATCGCCACCATTGCTGATACCGATGCTGCAGTCATCTTGACGCTGACCCAGTCTTCGTGTCCCTGCGGAGTCTGAGATAGAGACCTCATTCCAAGGTAACGAGGGTTGGGGGGCTCCTCTCATGGACATGGCTTTGGCAGATTAGGTTTAACGAACCCAGCTCTCTTATTTAGGTAGGAGGTTAGACCTATTCTCCTTAGGGTATTAGGGCTTATTCCATCTTATACATATACATATATTTCTTTCATATATTTCACAATGGTGGGTGTCTTTATAACAATGACTCTCCTCTTCACAATACTATTGCTTGGTATATTCATTATCCTAATCATTGCAGTTCATGCAACTTATCACAAATTGCAGTTATGTTGAATAAAAACTATTATAACTTCACTGCATCTGTGTTATTGCCTTTGTTTGTATGAGACATAATAAATCTGTGAGAAAAGGGTAATTTCCGTTTAACTACGACAACCCGAAGAGATCTTACTTTGAGTCCATGCGTAAGCGACTGCTACAAATCACCTTTTACTATTGTGTTTCTGGTGAGGTACTGCTAGTAAGCCGGTAAGGTTTGGACAACAGTTACAACTAGTTGTAGGAAAAAACTTAGTCACCTACAAACGAAAGTACTGTCATCCTGAGACAAGCAGTCTTGCTCAGAGCAAGAGTCCAAACTACGACAATTCCGTCGACCCATGGGAGATTTCTTCGGAGCTTCTAGTACAGAGAGGAGGCAGACTACCCCCACAGCATGCACCACCAGGAAAACAGTTGAGAAGGCGACAGGATCAGCGTTACAGAGTTGCAGTAGTCGTCTTTGCTACTTTGTTGCAGTTTTGCAGGCTTCCAGCGCGGTCAGCAGTCGATTCCTTGGCAGAAGGTGAAGAGAGAGATGCAGAGGAACTCTGATGAGCTCTTGCATTCGTTATCTAAGGAATTCCCCAACGCAGAGACCCTAAATAGCCAGAAAAGAGGGTTTGGCTACTTAGGAGAGAGGATAGGCTAGCAATACCTGAAGGAGCCTATCAGAAGGAGTCTCTGACGTCACCTGCTGGCCCTGGCCACTCAGAGCAGTCCAGTGTGCCAGCAGCACCTCTGTTTCCAAGATGGCAGAGGTCTGGAGCACACTGGAGGAGCTCTGGGCACCTCCCCTGGGAGGTGCAGGTCAGGGGAGTGGTCACTCACCTTTCCTTTGTCCAGTTTCGCGCCAGAGCAAGGCTGAGGGGTCCCTGAACCGGTGTAGACTGGCTTATGCAGAAATGGGCACCATCTGTGCCCATGAAAGCATTTCCAGAGGCTGGGGGAGGCTACTCCTCCCCTGCCTTAACACCTTTTTCCAAAGGGAGAGGGTGTAACACCCTCTCTCTGAGAAAGTCCTTTGTTCTGCCTTCCTGGGCCAAGCCTGGCTGGACCCCAGGAGGGCAGAAACCTGTCTGAGGGGTTGGCAGCAGCATCAGCTGCAGTGAAACCCCTGAAAAGGCAGTTTGGCAGTACCAGGGTCTGTGCTACAGACCCGTGGGATCATGGGATTGTGCCAAGAATGCCAGGATGGCATAGAGGGGGCAATTCCATGATCTTAGACATGCTACATGGCCATATTCGGAGTTACCATTTTGAAGCTACACATAAGTAGTGACCTATGTGTAGTGCACACGTGTAATGGTGTCCCCGCACTCACAAAGTCCGGGGAATTTGCCCTGAACAATGTGGGGGCACCTTGGCTAGTGCCAGGGTGCCCACACACTAAGTAACTTTGCACCTAACCTTTACCAGGTAAAGGTTAGACATATAGGTGACTTATAAGTTACTTAAGTGCAGTGGTAAATGGCTGTGAAATAATGTGGACGTTATTTCACTCAGGCTGCAGTGGCAGGCCTGTGTAAGAATTGTCAGAGCTCCCTATGGGTAGCAAAAGAAATGCTGCAGCCCATAGGGATCTCCTGGAACCCCAATACCCTGGGTACCTCAGTACCATATACTAGGGAATTATAAGGGTGTTCCAGTATGCCAATGTGAATTGGTGAAATTGGTCACTAGCCTGTTAGTGACAATTTGGAAAGAAATGAGAGAGCATAACCACTGATGTTCTGGATAGCAGAGCCTCAGTGAGACAGTTAGTCATAACACAGGTAACACAATCAGGCACACTTATGAGCACTGAGGCCCTGGCTGGCAGGGTCCTAGTGGCACATACAACTAAAACAACATATATACAGTGAAAAATGGGGGTAACATGCCAGGCAAGATGGTACTTTCCTACAGTCATAACACAGGTAACACATACAGAGCACACTTATGAGCACTGGGGCCCTGTCTGGCAGGGTCCCAGTGACACATACAACTAAAACAACATATATACAGTGAAATATGGGGGTAACATGCCAGGCAAGATGGTACTTTCCTACACAATGGAATCAACTGAGTGCTAGGAGGGCAAGCACATAGAGACCTCGCAAAGTTATTCTCTCCAATTGTTAGCCTCTTACTATCGGAGAAGCCCCAGACCTCTGCACCATAGACAGCAGCTCCCTGTGCCCTAGCAACATAAATCTTAATTGCTGGGGAGACAGTTTTTGCTGTCGTACCCCTATAAAAGCGCAGGATAGATGCAGCACTGTGCTGCAGGAGACCAGCACTCTTGTTAACCTGTTCTGCCCAGTGCAAATTGTCAGTTAGCCTAACACCCAAATAGTCAATAAAGCTGACCTTATCCAGTAGATCGCCATCTAAACGAATGGTGCATTTTTTCCGCACTCCAGAGCGAAATGCCATTAGCTTAGTTTTCTTGTGATTCAGCTCCAGACCATATTCCAGACAGAATAGTTTAAACCTGTCTATAAGAGCCTGTAAGCCTATTGGGGATTTGGAAATAAGGAGAGAATCGTCTGCAAAAAGAAGAATTGGGATTTTCTGAGAGCACAGGGTGGGAGCATCGTTTTGGCATGCCATCAGAGCTTGTACCACCTCATTGATAAAAATTGAAAATAAAAATGGTGCCACCACACATCCCTGGCGAACAGCGCTATTTATGGGGATTTTGTCTGTTAGTTCACCATGGTTGCCCCATCTCACTTGCGCATATGTATCTTTATGCAGTTGCTTCAGGAGTTGAATTAAATTGGCTGGGGTCCCTATTCTGTGTAGCACCTCCCATAGCTTCTCTCGTTTGAACCAGGTCAAAGGCTGATCTCAGGTCAACGAAAGCAACGTATAAAGGATGTTTTGCAAGAGATGTTTATTTCCAGAACAGCACGGCTAGCCTAAAAACCTGGTCCACTGTACTAATACTAGGTTGAAATCCTGCCTGAAGGGGAGAAAGGATCTGATGGTCCTAGCCCAGCTCGTTAATCTGCCTAGAAGTTGCTTTGCATACATTATTTGCAGGTTATCTATAAGACTGATCGGCCTATAGTTTACTGGGAGGTTTGCATTACCCTTTTTATAGATAGGGATAATCTCGGCACGTTCTTTGTTTGTTCATGACTCTGTGGAAGGCTGCTTGGGTATAAGTGTAATTAGCGGGGTTTGGAACTCTGTTGCTGAACGTAGATTTAAGTGGGTTGTGCCATTAGGTTGAGAAGTTGTAGAAATTGGATCAACGGATCGGGTCTTTAATATTTAATAAATCAATAATTGACACCACGTTACTCTCCACTTGGGTTAGACGCTTCAAAAGAATATCAAGTGATGATTTAACTGAAAGTTCTAAAGCTTTGATTGTGTCTAGGATATTTGTGTGTGCTTTTAGTGTAGTTTCAGTCATTTTCTGAGGGGGTTTCTTTGTAACGGTTTTAATTTGCAACTTTCCAGTAAGTTGAATGCTCGTATCGCCTTTATTACAGAGTTCAGTTGTCAGAGGGTTTGAACCAGTGCTTAATTTGTGCTTGTTGTTTCCGGTGCTGAGCACCGGCACTTGTTTTTGAGGGTCGGCGCTTATTCTTCTGCCTCAATGTAGGAGGCTGGCCTGGCTTGTAGTGGGTACCAAGGGGTACTTACACTCTGTACCCTCTCTCTGAGGTAGTCCTTTGTTCTGCCTTCCTGGGCCAAGCCTGGCTGGACCCCAGGAGGGCAGAAACCTGTCTGAGGGGTTGGCAGCAGCAGCAGCTGCAGTGAAACCCCGGGAAAGGTAGTTTGGCAGTACCCGGGTCTGTGCTAGAGACTCGGGGGATCATGGAATTGTCTCCCCAATGGTGACAATTCCATGATCTTAGACTTGTTACATGGCCATGTTCGGAGTTACCATTGTGACGCTATACATAGGTAGTGACCTTTGTATAGTGCACACGTGAAATGGTGTCCCCGACCTCACAAAGTCCGGGGAATTTGCCCTGAACGATGTGGGGGCATCTTGGCTAGTGCCAGGGTGCCCACACACTAAGTAACTTAGCACCCAACCTTCACCAGGTGAAGGATAGACATATAGGTGACTTATCAGTTACTTAAGTGCAGTGTAAAATGGCTGTGAAATAACGTGGACGTTATTTCACTCAGGCTGCAGTGGCAGGCCTGTGTAAGAATTGTCAGAGCTCCCTGTGGGTGGCAAAAGAAATGCTGCAGCCCATAGGGATCTCCTGGAATCCCAATACCCTGGGTACCTCAGTACCATATACTAGGGAATTATAAGGGTGTTCCAGTATGCCAATGTGAATTGGTGAAATTGGTCTTTAGCCTATTAGTGACAATTTGGAAAGCAGAGAGAGCATAACCACTGAGGTTCTGGGTAGCAGAGCCTCAGTGAGACAATTAGTCATCACACAGGGAACACATACAGGGCACACTTATGAGAACTGGGGCCCAACATACATATATATATATATATATATATATATATATATATATATATATATATATATATATATATATATATACACATACAGTGAAATATGGGGGTAACATGCCAGGCAAGATTGTACTTTCCTACAGCAGCATAGAGTGCAGTGGTGCAGAGTGATGCGTCAGAGTGATGCTGTGCATGGTAGAGTGGAGTGGTGCAAGGTGGTGTATATTGCAGTGGTGGAGTTCAGTGATGCAGACTAGAGTGTAGTGGCATAGAGTACATTGGTGTAGAGTGGCATAAAGTTGAGCGGTGCAGAGCAGAGTGCTGTGGTGCAGAGTAGAGAGGAGTATAGTTCAGTGGCAGAGTGCAGTGTGGCAGATTAGAGTGTCAAAAAGGGCAGTGGTGTAGAGTGGCATAGAATGGATTGGCGTGGAGTGCAGTAACGTGGAAAGATCCAGAGTAGACGAGTGGCGTAGAGTACAGTGGTGCAGAGTAGAATAGATTGGCATAGAGTTCAGTGGCGTAGCGTGGATTGCTGCAGAGTAGAATATAGTATAGTGGTGAACAGAGGAGTGTTGCAGAGTAGAGCATCGTGATGTACAGTACAATAGAATAGAGTGGTGCAGAGCAGGTTGGAGTGACGAAGGGTAATTTGGAATGGTGCAGGGTAGATTGGACTGGCATAGCATAGAGTGGAGTTCCGTAGATTGCAGTGGCATAGAGTAGATGGTTTCAAAATAGAGTGAAGTGGTGTAGAATAGAGTGCTGTGGTGCAGAATAGAGTGCAGTGGGGCAGAGTACAGTGGCACTGAGTGCAGTGGTGCAGAGTAGAGTGGCATGGAGTTCAGTGGCGGAGAGTGTAGTGTTGCAGTTTAGAGGGTCGTACAGTGGTGTATTGTAGAGTGCACCGGCATAGAGTGCTGTGGTGCAGAGTTCAGTGGCAGAAAGCAGAGTAGATTAGCATAGAGTGAATTGGTTTTCAGTAAAGTGGTTAAGAGTGCACTGGCGTAGAGTGCAGGGGCGTACATTGGTTAGAATAGCATAGATTGCAGTGGCATAGTGTGGAGTGCTGCAGAGTAGAGTGGTGTGAAGTAGTACAGGATAGACTGTTATGGCATAGAGTGCAGTGGCATAGAGTAGCACAGAGTGGCGAAAAATGGTGTAGTTTGCAGTGGCATTGTATTGAGGTGTTTGTAAAGCGCATTCAGGCCATGGCATCGAAGCGCTGGAGAAAACAGTATGTCGAGGGGGTCCTGATCCGGAAGAAAGATCACTAAGACAATAAAAGGAGCCTACTGCATAATGCGAAAACAACCAGGTTTTTAATTGTTTCCTAAAATGGAGGTAAATCTCCTCCCGCCTAATAGAAGGCCGAAGTGTGTTCCATAGTCTTGCTGCCACAGTTAACAAAAGCTTTATGCCCCCATCGAGCCCAGTGGGGCACTGAGATCAGCTGGAAGGTAGCCGATCTGAGCTGGCGACAAGGCTGGTAGGACTGTAAAACCGAGCTCAGGTAAGAGCAGCCCGCCTGGTGATAAGCCTTATAAGTAATGCACAGTGTCTTGAACTTAATCCGTTTCTCCACAGGTAACCAGTGGAGCCATCTCAGGCTCCCACTGGCTGATGCAGAGCGAGGTAGGTCTAGGACCAGGCGGGCAGCCGCGTTCTGAATGAGCTGTATTCTGTGTAGAGCGGCCTTGCTGATGTTGAGCATGAGAGCGTTAAAATAATCCAATTTAAAGATGTCCAGGGCAAGGATAACTGTAATTGTAAATTCATCCTGAAGAAAAGGGAAGATTTTCTTTAACATTTTCATGGACCAGTACCAAAATTTGACAGTGTGGTTGACTTGTTGCTCAAACGATAAAGTCCTGTTGAATATAATGCCAAGATTCCTGGCAGACGATCTTGGGGCTGGACATTCGTTGCAGGACATTGGCCACCAGCGTGGGCTCCATAGACTAGTGTCCATGCCAAAGAAAATAATTTCAGTCTTATCTCCATTCATTTTGAGCCAGTTATGGCTCATCCAACTATTAATCCTGCTACTGCAGTCAAAAAATCTTTCTGCCACCTCCTCCCAATTCTGGTTTACCAGAATGATTAACTGAGTATCATCTGCCTAAGAGAACACCTTGAAAGCCAAAAAAGTGAACCAATCTGGCCAACGGTGCGACATAAAGGTTGAACAAAGTGGGGCTGAGCGACGACCCCTGTGGAACACCACAAGGGAGTTGAAATGGCGTAGCCTTAAAGTCGCCACAGCTCACTGTGATAGATCTATCCGGCAGGAAAGATTTCAGAATGTTGAAAGCCTTACCTCTTACTCCAGCCTGATGGAGCCGCTGGAGCAAAAGTTGAGGGGATATGGTGTCAAACGCCGCAGAAAGATCCAGTAGAACAAGGGTGGCTCCTTCCCCCCGATCCAATCTTCTCCGAATGATATCTGCTGAAGGTATCAGGGCGGATTCTGTGCTATGAGCTTCACGAAACCCATGTTGAGCTGGGGCTAGTCCACCACTGGCCTGGAGAAAAGCAGCCAGTTCGGTATTGAAGTGTCTCTCTAATATCTTGGCAGTGATGGGTAAAAGAGAGACGGACGTACAATTGTCAAATCATTAGGTTCACCTCTAGGCTTCCTAATAAGGGCGATCACAATGGACTCCTTCCAAGCAGCAGGGAAGCACCTTTCCCTTAATATGTCCAAGTAGACCGGTTCCAGAACATCAGAATTCAGGTCAGGCACTAATTTTAATATCCTAGGGGGGGCAGGGGTCATTAGGTGACCCTGACTTAACCCCTTCTAACAATACAGAAATTCTGTTGGCTGATAGAGGAGAGAAGTCAGTCAACTTCGCACGGAGATCGGAGGGTCGAATGCCCTCCGGGTCACCTCCATCTCCTTCAAGAGGGAGCTGAGCAAAGTTAGAATGCAGGTGAAGAATTTTATTCCCAAAGAAGTCTGCAACTCTTTTTGGCAGAAGGTGGAAGAGTTCTCAAGCCAGGAAGGGGCCAGCGGGTGGGTCAGAGGGTGAACCACTTAAAAAAGTTCCTTTTGGCCTTAATAGGGGGCCAGTGAAGAAATAAGTGTGTCAAAGTAACATTAAATAGGTAATTCAGTGTAGGACTAGTGCCCAGAGATGGCTAAGAGGAAGCAATCATATGCAAAAATCACACCCCCTTAAAATGATCAGACATCAGTACTAAACTATATCTCAGGTGCAATGGGGGCTACAGACCAGCAGATTTCAAACGTAGAAGAAAGGCTACTATCACAAGGGGGCCCTATAGAGGCTATACCTTTGTACAACAATCCTTCTAATTTAGACCCTTATTCCACACATTGGACTAAGGCAGTAGATAATAGAAACCAGGATGAAGCCCAAAATGTCTGTGTTCAATATGTAAATGAGTCTATATTAGAGGCTGATGATTTCCCTCCCCCTGCCCTTGGCCACCTAAACGTACACTAAAGCCTCGAGAACCTGTAAGGGGAAATGCTTCAAACCAGGCTTGGCCCAGGAAGGCAGAACAAAGGACTTTCTCAGAGAGAGGGTGTTACACCCTCTCCCTTTGGAAAAAGATGTTAGGGCTGGGGAGGAGTAGCCTCCCCCAGCCTCTGGAAATGCTTTGATGGGCACAGATGGTGCCCATCTCTGCATAAGCCAGTCTACACCGGTTCAGGGATCCCCCAGCCCTGCTCTGGCGCGAAACTGGACAAAGGAAAGGGGAGTGACCACTCCCCTGACCTGCACCTCCAGAGCCCAGAGCTCCTCCAGTGTGCTCCAGACCTCTGCCATCTTGGAAACAGAGGTGCTGCTGGCACACTGGACTACTCTGAATGGCCAGTGCCAGCAGGTGACGTCAGAGACTCCTTCTGATAGGCTCCTCCAGGTGTTGCTAGCCTATCCTCTCTCCTAGGTAGCCAAACCCTCTTTTCTGGCTATTTAGGGTCTCTGCTTTGGGGAATTCTTTAGAAAACGAATGCAAGAGCTCATCAGAGTTCCTCTGCATCTCTCTCTTCACCTTCTGCCAAGGAATCGACTGCTGACCGCGCTGGAAGCCTGCAAAACTGCAAAGTAGCAAAGACGACTACTGCGACCTTGTAACGCTGATCCTGCCGCCTTCTCGACTGTTTTCCTGGTGGTGCATGCTGTGGGGGTAGTCTGCCTCCTCTTTGCACTAGAAGCTCCGAAGAAATCTCCCGTGGGTGGACGGAATCTTCCCCTGCAACCGCAGGCACCAAAGAACTGCATCACGGTCCTCGGGGTCTCCTCTCAGCACGACGAGCGAGGTCCCTTGAACTCAGCAACTCTGTCTAAGTGACTCCCACAGTCCAGTGACTCTTCAGTCCAAGTTTGGTGGAGGTAAGTCCTTGCCTCCCCACGCTAGACTGCATTGCTGGGAACCGTGTGTTTTGCAGCTGCTCCGGCTCCTGTGCACTCTTCCAGGATTTCCTTTGTGCACAGCCAAGCCTGGGTCCCCGGCACTCTAACCTGCAGTGCACGACCTCCTGAGTTGTCCTCCGGCGTTGTGGGACCCTCCTTTGTGACTTCGGGTGAGCTCCGGCTCACTCAACTTCGCAGTGCCTGTTCCGGCACTTCTGCGGGTGCTGCTTGCTTCTGAGTGGGCTCTTTGTCTTGCTGGACGCCCCCTCTGTCTCCTCACACAATTGGTGACATCCTGGTCCCTCCTGGGCCACAGCAGCATCCAAAAACCCTAACTGCAACCTTTGCAGCTAGCAAGGCTTGTTGGCGGTCTTTCTGCACGGAAACACCTCTGTACGACTCTTCACGACGTGGGACATCCATCCTCTAAAGGGGAAGTTTCTAGCCCTTGTCGTTCTTGCAGAATCCACAGCTTCTACCATTGGTGGCAGCTTCTTTGCACCCACAGCTGGCATTTCCTGGGCATCTGCCCACCCCCGACTTGATCGTGACTCTTGGACTTGGTCCCCTTGTTCCACAGGTACTCTCGTCAGGAAATCCATTGTTGTTGCATTGCTGGTGCTGGTCTTCCTTGCAGAATTCCCCTATCACGACTTCTGTGCTCTTTGGGGAACTTAGGTGCACTTTGCACCCACTTTTCAGGGTCTTGGGGTGGGCTATTTTTCTAACCCTCACTGTTTTCTTACAGTCCCAGCGACCTTCTACAAGGTCACATAGGTTTGGGGTCCATTTGTGGTTCGCATTCCACTTCTAGAGTATATGGTTTGTGTTGCCCCTATTCTTATGTGCCCCCATTGCATTCTATTGTGACTATAGATTGTTTGCACTGTTTTCTATTGCTATTACTGCAAATTTTGGTATTGTGTACATATATCTTGTGTATATTTGCTATCCTCATACTGAGGGTACTCACTGAGATACTTTGGCATGTTGTCATAAAAATAAAGTACCTTTATTTCTAGTATATCTGTGTATTGTGTTTTCTTATGATATTGTGCATATGACACTAGTGGTACTGTAGGAGCTTCACTCGTCTCCTAGTTCGGCCTAAGCTGCTCTGCTAAGCTACCTTTTCTATCAGCCTGAGCTGCTAGACACCCCTCTTCACTAATAAGGGAAACCTGGGCCTGGTGCAAGGTGTAAGTACCCCTTGGTACTCACTACAAGCCAGTCCAGCCTCCTACACTCACCAGAGTTCCTCTGCACCTCCCTCTTCACCTTCTGCCAAAGGATCGACCACTGACTGCTCAGGGCGCCTGCAAAACCGCAACAAAGTAGCAAGACGACTACTAGCAACCTTATATCGCTTCATCCTGCCGGCTTTCTTGACTGTTTCCAGGTGGTGCATGCACTCTGGATAGCCTGCTTCCTTTCTGCACCAGGAGCTCTGAAGAAATCTCCTGTGGGTCGACGGAATCTTCCCCCTGCAACTGCAGGCAACAAAAGACTGCATCACCGGTCCTCTGGGTCCCCTCTCAGCACGACGAGCGTGGTCCCTGGAACTCAGCAACTCTGTCAAAGTGACTCCCACTGTCCAGTGACTCTTCAGTCCAAGCTTGGTGGAGCTAAGTCCTTGCCTCCCCACGCTAGACTGCATTGCTGGGTACCGCGTGATTTGCAGCTGCTCCGGCTCCTGTGCACTCTTCCAGGATTTCCTTTGTTTACAGCCAAGCCTGGGTCCCCAATACTCTAACCTGCAGTGCACAACCTTCTGAGATGTCCTCCGACGTCGTGGGACTCCCTTTTGTGACTTCAGGTGGACTCCGGTTCACTCTTCTTCTAAGTGCCTGTTCAGGTACTTCTGCAGGTGCTGCCTGCTTCTGTGAGGGCTCCCTACGTTGCTGGGTGCCCCCTCTGTCTTCTCCTCCAAGTGGCGACATCCTGGTCCCTTCTGGGCCACAGCAGCACCAAAAAACCCTAACCGCGACCCTTGCAGCTAGCAAGGCTTGTTTGCGGTCTTACTGCGTGGGAACACCTCTGCAAGCTTCTTCACGATGTGTGACATCCATCCTCCAAGGGGGAAGTTCCTAGTCCTCTTCTTTCTTGCAGACCTCCAAGCTTCTTCCAACAGGTGGCAGCTTCCTTGCACCCTCAGCTGGCATTTCCTGGGCTCCTGCCCCCTCTCGACACTGTCGCGACTATTGGACTTGATCCCCTTGTCTTACAGGTACTCAGGTCTGGAAAGCCACTGTTGTTGCATTGCTGGTGTTTGTTCTTCCTGCAGAATCCCCCTATCACGACTTCTGTGCTCTCTGGGGGTTGTAGGTGCACTTTACACCTACCTTACAGGGTCTTGGGGTGGGCTATTTTTCTAACCCTCACTGTTTTCTTACAGCCCCAGCGACCCTCTACAAGCTCACATAGGTTTGGGGTCCATTTGTGGTTCGCATTCCACTTTTGGAGAATATGGTTTGTGTTGCCCCTATACCTATGTGCTCCTATTGCAATCTACTGTAATTCTACATTGCTTGCATTACTTCCTTTTGCTATTACTGCATATTTTTGGTATTGTGTACATTTATCTTGTGTATATTTGGCATCCTCATACTGAGGGTACTCACTGAGATACTTTTGGCATATTGTTATAAAAATAAAGTACCTTTATTTTTATTATATCTGTGTATTGTGTTTTCTTATGATATTGTGCATATGACACCAGTGGTATAGTAGGAGCTTTGCATGTCTCCTAGTTCAGCCTAAGCTGCTCTGCTATAGCTACCTTCTATCAGCCTAAGCTGCAAGAAACACCTCTTCTACACTAATAAGGGATAACTGGACCTGGTACAGAGTGTAAGTACCCCTTGGTACCCTCTACAAGCCAGGCCAGCCTCCTACACTTTGCGAATGTATACAACAATAAAATATACTTTCAGACTGTGACAATATTCCTCTCCCTATTTTACTTCCCAAAAATATGATTGTGTACATTTATCCAGTGCTTAATTTGTGCTTGCTGTTTCTGGTGCTGAGCACCGGCACTTATTTTTGAGGGCTGGCTCTTATTCTTTCCCCTCAGGCATTTACTGTGAGCAAAAGACACGTATGGGAAATGCAGAGGAAGAGAAAAACGAAAAAGCGTCACAGAGGGAGAAAGTAGAAAGCTGCAAGAGTGTGCTGAATGGGCAGCGAGTGGCTATAAATGAATTGAAGAGGCCCGAGATGGCTTCAGGATTACCTTGCCTCAGGATTCCGTGCTCGCACATTTAATTGCAGCAACCGCGTGTTTAAGAGGATGGACTTGGGCACCGGCACCGTTTTATTTACAAATTAAGCACTGCATTTATCAGAGCCTGCAGTTCGTAAACAAGGAGCTATTTGTATAGGGTCGATTGAAGAGTTCCAAAAGCTGTCGCTGTACCCCTCCGAAATGCATTGTCTAGGTTGCATTCAATAGCGTTTAGGCGATCCGATAGGGTTTTTAATTGCGTGGCTAGGGTATCTGTAAAAATGGCACATATTTACTTCATGGGTAATTCTCCTTCCCTCGACAGTGCCTGGTTCTTCCCACTCGATAGCGGTGTTAATTAAGCGTGCGTGTGACGCACTTGGTTCTCTTTTTTTTTCCTTTTTACACTCGGCCCAGGGGAGGGATAAAAACTGTCAACAAGACCGGGGGCTATTTGCATGCAATAAGCAGCCTTTTCATGTGTAGTATCAGTCATAAGGGCGGTGCCAGCTGTCAGGGTTATATCCAAAGGTGTACCCCTAACCGCCACCGCAACAGTAATTATTGCTGGACAATCACTTGGGGATGCCGATACCTTAGGTCCCTGACTGGCTTCATTGGAGCCAAAAGCGCACCCCAGAAACAGTCTCTGCAGAGATAGGGCTATTTCGGTAGATTCAACCCCGGTGGCTCTTTCCAGCATTGTGTCAATGCTAGTCGGTTTAAACGGGAGCACGACATTCTCAGTAGCTTTCCTTTGTCCATATTGCTATGAAAGTGATCACAGTTAAGGTGATAACAACTTCCAACTTACCCAGTATTGCTAGGCAGGCAATTCTCCATTGCCCATGTCAGAGGGTTGGCCCAGCCTTGTTCAGGCGCAGACCGGCCTACCCTTGGCCCCGGTTTCAGCCTGTGCATGTCCCCGAACGTGGGATCTCCCAAATCGCTATATAGTGCACGCGGCGGGGATTCAGCACGTAGCCCCTCCTCCAAGGGCAAAGCAGTTTGGGACTTGCAGTCCCATCATCTGGTCCTTGGTGTCTCCTCAGGCGTCCCACGCTGCTGGATTTTCTAAAGCACTTTTTTCCTGGATTTCCTAAAGTGCTGTTACCCTGCTGTCACCATATATCCTCTGCATCTTGCATGTGGCGGGGATGCGGAAGGTAGCCCCTCGCCCAAGTTCAAAGCAGTCTGGGACTTGCAATCCCTTCATCTGGTCCTCGGTGTCACTTCAGGGGTCCCTTGCTGCAGGATCTCCCAAAGAGCTATATAGTGAACATGGTGGGGATAAAGGTGGTAGACCCTACACCAAGAGAAAAGCCATCTGGGGCTCGTATTTCCTTCACCTCGTCCTCAGTGACTGTTCTGGGGTCCTGCGCCGCAGGATCTCCCAAAGTGGTATA